>NW_027223754.1:156353676-158753676 GCF_028538775.1 Myotis yumanensis
TGTGATACCAATTGTGAGAAACCTGGGAAGGAATGAGACTATTTTTAAAAGTAGCACTCTCCTCTAGTAAGTCATCTTTCCTCAATGAGAGGCCTGCGGCTGATCCGGCCCCCACCTCCTATCACCACAGAACGCTGAGGAGGGTCACTTCACTTCTCTGTACCAATTCTTCCGCTGTAAATGAGGACATCCATAGACTGTTAAGCATGAAGGATCACCAGAAGATTACCTGAAGGAAACCACCTATGCCATGCAGGACACTGTCTATCTCTGCTGAGCTCTCGGAAAACATTAACTATTACAAATATGCAAAAAAGAGACAATCTTTTAAAGGAGAAGTCAGACAGAATAACTATCATCTACTACTTGTCAAACTGTTATGTCGGGCGTTTAGTTAACATTTCATGTGAAAGAAAAGAACTAAATCACATCATGGCTTTTTGAGACAGGTTTAATAAAACATAGGAATAATAACATTCTAAAAACTAGTCTATCCAGATATGAAAAGACAGAACAGGCTGTTGAGCCAAAGTTGCCTCGGGATGTGTCCAAGCACGGGTTAAGTGACTCTTCGCCAGAAAGACTGCAGAAGGCATTTCTGCTTAAGAAGCCTGAACCACCTAGAGATGAATACACATTGGCCTCCTCAAATACATTATAAGTGCTTTTGAAGAACGGAGCATGACTCCTTATTTTTATATATTCGGAAATAAAAGTAGTGTTTAAGAAAATAAATACCTGTTAAAAGGCTCAATTTAAATGACAAGTATACCTTACAATGGTTTCATTTTCTGGATAGAACAACAGTCTGATAAAAGAGGTCATCACTGTCTTTTTTTTCTCTTCTAATACACATATTTTTCATATGTTAGCATTCTGAAATGGAGATGTCTCTGAAAGGTAGCATAATTTGCAGTCTTTTTCTTCACTTGTGGTGCATAAAATGATTTTACAATGATGGAAACGTAAAGCTGACGAAACAGTATTTCGTGCATCTTTTATGTTATCAGGTACTAAGTACCTTACATGTTTCATTTCGTTATCATAACAACCTATACATGGGTATTGTTATCGCCTTTTACAGGTCTGGCTTAGAGCATTCAAGGAAAATGCCCGTGATCAGGCAGCTAGCGAAGATGAAGTCAGAATTCAACTGAGATTTGTCTGATTGGAAAGTTCAAGCTGTTAGTTCACCAACATGCTCGTCTAAGAAAGATTTGGATAAAGATTTTTTTTTGCAAAGAAAAATAATTCAAAGTTTCAAAGATGCTCTACTTATTTGCTAATGCTTCTCACGCTCCTGGTATATCCCCTCTGCTGGGTCAGATACCGAAGCTTCAGAGCCCATCTGCTCAGAGAGCAGCCGTGTCCCTTAGGGTTGATTCCCAAAGCTAATCCAACATTAAAACACAAAATTGCATGTGGAGGTGAAGCTAAGAAGCCAGAGCAGTGTTGAGGAAAACTGTCTTCTTTTAAAAATGAGATATAATATCTTTTCTATCTCTTTTTGACAATATGTTAGTATAGCAGAAAATTCCTCATAGCATTCTCTGTGGAAAAACATTACTCCCAAATGCAAATACTTTTATATCTTAACAAAATAACTTTGCCACGGCCTTAGAATTTCCAAATTGACAAGGTTACTTTTACAATAGAATTTTTAAATGAACTAGATATGACTTTTAAAAAATGATTAAATTCACACGCCAATTTTTAAAACTACTAAAGTTCAATATTTTGAGAAATATTTGCAGCTGTTATATAACAAAGGCAACAGGAGCATAGCATTCCTCTCTAAATTGCCTTTGTAAGGACTGTGATATAACCTTATTTTTACAGTTATTTCAATATCAAACTGTAATGAGCTCAAGAAAATAAAAACAAGATAAGAGTGTTACTAACAAATAATTGGTGAAGCTGCAAGATATCTACTGCTATCTTAGCATGCACAATCATTATATTCTAGATTACTTCTAAATTAATAGTTTGAGATATATTGAATGGCTGAAAATACTGTACTTCAAGGCAATTGAATATGAAGTGAGCAAAATACAATATAGTCAGTTCCAGTGGTCTCACCTTCATATTAGATACTAAAGATGAAATGTGTACTCTCAAAATGCTAAATCATCCTGTAAAAAGGACTTGACCTGCACTCTCTAGTCCATGATCACTGCCTAAACTAATGTTCACTCTTTCAATTTAACTCCATGTCAAGTTCTAATTTAGAAGCCTTTTCTTTCATTGATCACCCCTGATCTCTGGTAGCCAGAGTAATATCACTCTTTTGTCCATTCTAAATAAATTAAAAATGATTATTGTAATGAAAAAGAATTTTTAATCTTATAAAACTATACAACTAATAGAAATATAAAAAATATAGCATACAAATATATTCATATATTATAAAATCATATTAATATAATCTATTAGGCTAATATGCTAAGAGTCCAACTGTCCGACTGGTCGCTTTGATGCGCACTGACCATTAGAGGGGCAGACGCTCAACACAGGAGCTGCTGAGCTGCAGTGACTTGGCAGTGGCAGTTCTCAGGTGATGCACCCCAAAACCAGAGAGGAGGGAGTCCAATTCCTTGTGGGGCCATGTGATTCCACCTTCAGCCTTGGATTATGTTGTTGCTGGGGCACTGTCGGCCCCGAATCTGGTTTACTGCACACTTGCGTTTGTGTTCCACACCCTGTATGACAGTCACTTTGCAGAGTGCCCGCTCACATTCCGGGACCGTCTCAGGGGATGTCAGAGAGCTGGTTTCAGCCTGATCCCTGCAGGCCAGGCAGAAGGACCCCACCTGCCAGAGGGACCCTGCTCATTCCACAGATGGCCTTCGAGCTCCAGTGCCACCCCAGGTGCAGCTGGTCGGGAAGGGACTGTGGGAGATTGGCTCCAGGACGAATCCTGCCCATTTTACCCAGTCCTGCCCCACCAGCCACCTTCTAATTAATTTCCTTTCAGCGTGCACAAATCCATGCACCAGGTCACTAGTATATAAATAAAACATAAATATATCATACTAGGGGCCCAGTGCACAAAATCA
This sequence comes from Myotis yumanensis, assembly GCF_028538775.1. Taxonomy (NCBI): domain Eukaryota; kingdom Metazoa; phylum Chordata; class Mammalia; order Chiroptera; family Vespertilionidae; genus Myotis; species Myotis yumanensis. The sequence goes on from NW_027223754.1 coordinate 156,356,733, forward strand.
TGCACCTTGAAAGGAACTGTGGGTAACGAGGCTACAGTGGGCACAGGGGTAGGTCTTGGCCCACCCTCCACACCCCTGCCCAGCCCCTCCTGCTGCACCCCTGGTCACCTGTCTGCCGGCAGCCCCACTCCTGCTGTCGCCTCTCCCATGCGCTGATGGCGCCCACCCCACTCACACCCGCTGAAGGCACAATTGGGGCCGGCACCAACAGCAGGTGTGAGCAGGGCCAGCGCCGTCAGCAGGTGCGAGTGGCAGCTGCTGCCCTGATGGCCACCTCAGGAGCAGGGGGAGGTGAAGAAGCCCTCAGGGGCAATCAGGGCTGGCAGCCTCCGCTCACACCCGCTGATGGCACCGAGAGATCGGGGCTGGTGCTGGATGCCAGCAGTGGGTGTGAGCTGTGGCTCTGGCAGTGACAGCAGGTACAAGCAGGGCTGGTGCCAGCAGCAGGTGCAGTGCCTGGTGGGACTGAGATGCGCAGGAGCAAAGAATTTTCAGTAACTACCAAGGCTCACCCTGATGACAGCGACTGGCACCCCCCCTCAGTCTGGCTTCCCTGCTTACCTGCTCCACCATTCCACCACAGCCGACACCTGCCATGTTCTGTGCATGCCCCCCTGGTGGTCAGCACACATCATAGCAACCAGTTGTCCGGCTGTTCCGTTTGTTCCGCTGTTCGGTCTATTTGCATATTAGCCTTTTATTATATAGGACGTACATATGTTATGAAGAATGCACACACATACATATGTATATGTACCTTGGAAATATTAAAACATTATAAGAAATCTTAAACCCAGTTTTTAAAAATCATTCCAATCTGAGACTTTCCTAATCTTGCCAAATAACATTTTTATGTGCATTTTTTAGTACTTTTTTCCAATTCTGCATTAGATAGTATTATTTTCTAAATGTGAGCATGTGTCTTTTATTCATTGTACCACACCAAACATATCAATCTGAAACTTGCATTCTTTACCCAAAAGTATATCTTATACATTTTTTCATAGCAGTTCATCAGTTTCACCTCTTTTCTTTTTTTTTACTGCCCCAAATAATCACTGGTATAAATAGATCACAGTTCATACAATTTATTTAACAGTTTCCTTTTGATAGTTATTTAGGTTGTTTCTATTTTCCTTTGGTTTTGTACTTCAGCTAATACTGTAAAAATTCTTGATCATGCCACCTTGTACATATGTAGGAATTTCTCCAGAGTAGATATTTAGAAGTATAATTATTGAAAATTAGGAATGTTTAAAAATTTTTCAAAGAAACTATCCAGTTGCTCTGCAATATTAGTACATGTATTTATACAAGTACTAACAATAGAGCACTTGTTCCCCACACAATTGTTAGCACTTGTTTACAATTGTAAAGACTTTAAATTTGTTACTACTCTGACTTATGAAAATGGTTTCTCATTCTTTTCATTTTCCAAATATGAGTAAGTGGGGTTGATCTTTTCCTGTTTTTATTTTCTTATTCTTCTTATCTGACTTTTGACTGTGTATATGCTTTATTTTCTTATTTTCTTCCTTTGATATTTGAGTATCTTTATATTTGAGCATATATTGTATGCTGTTTTCTAACAGCTTGCCATCTACTCAACAATCTTGGGGAAATATATGATTGACATGACCAAATGTAAACATTTTTATTTCTGTGTGTTCTTGTTGTACATTTTTAAAAAAGAATACTTTCCCTGCTCTGAGGTCACAGAGCATTTTCCTCTTTTATTGTAATACTAGAAGCCCGATGCAAGGATTTGTGCACCAATGGGGTCCTTAGCCTGGCCTGCAGGGATAGGGCCGAAACCAGCTCTCCAATATCCCCTGAGGGGTCCCAGATTGCGAGAGGGTGCACGCTAGGCCAAGGGACCCCATCAGTGCATGATCGGGCCCAGGGAGGGACCACGGGAAGGCTCCAGGTTGTGTCCAGCCCGTCTGGCACAGTCCTGATCGTGGGACCTCAGCAGCAAGCTAACCTACAAGTTGGAGCATCTTCCCTCTGGTGGTCAGTGCATGTCATAGCAACTGGTGAAATGGTTGAACAAACGGTCAGACACTTAGCATATTAGGCTTTTATTATAAAGGATATTTGTATACTTTTTGTTTTTGTTGTTTGGTTTTGTTCTTACAAATTGGTCTTAGGTCCATCTGGAACACATTTTTGTGAATCTTTAAATGTAAGGATTCAAGTATTATTTTTCTGAGTGGATAGAATATTATCCCAACTTCATTCTATTACTGATCTGAAAAGACATTTTTGATATATTAAATTTCTATTTGCCCACTACTCTTTGTGTTTTGTTAAATATCTCAATTTATTATTTACTACATTTTTTCAATTATGTTTTGATATCTGATAAGACATTAATTACTACTTTTCAAAACTGTTTTTACTCTTCTTCTGTATTTTTCCCCCATATAAACCTTAGAGTTGATTCTCATGTTCCATGAAAAATCCTGTTGGAAATTCTCTGACTATTGTATCAACTTTAAATATTATTTTGAAAATTAAAATTTTAGAATATTGAGATTTTACATCCATAAACATGATATATTTCTTCATTTATTCAGATATTCTTTTAGGTATAGATTCAGAGTTTTATATTTTCAGTATAAAGGCTTTGTACATGGTGCTTATAGGATTTATTCTTATCCTTTAGAATTTATATTGTTATTAATGAAATATTTATTTTCTAAGCAGTTGCTATTATTAAAAATGACTTTTTGACTTTGATTTTTGTATAAGATCTATTTTAGTATTTCTCATAATTTGTTAGGTGATTGTGTTGGCATTATTCCATACAGGATAATAATGTCTTCATAGAAAAATGCTTTTACATTTTTCTCTTCAATATTTTATTTCACAATTGTTGTCTATATTGCAGAGTTTAGGGCTGTGAGTTAAATAGTGTAAGATGTGCTGCTTTTCTTATTCCTGACTATATGGGACTTGAGAGGCAGTGCTTGCATACATCAACTCTGACAAACTTTAAGTTTATTTATTTATTTATTTATTTTTTAAAAATATATTTTATTGATTTTTTACTGAGAGGAAGGAAGAGGGATAGAGAGTTAGAAACATCAATGAGAGAGAAACATCAATCAGCTGCCTCTTGCACATCCCCTACTGGGGATGTGCCCGCAACCCAGGTACATGCCCTTGACAGGAATCGAACCTGGGACCCTTCAGTCCGCAGGCCGACGCTCTATCTACTGAGCCAAACTGGTTAGGGTGACAAACTTTAAATTTAAATATTGACTTCATCAATCGCTAATTGTATGACCTTGAGAAACTTTATATCTTAATGTACCAAAAGAAAAATAATATTACCTATTTCATAGGGTTGTTGTGGGAATTAAATGAATGGCTATATAAACAGTGCTTAAAACAGTGCCTGGCATACAGCCGGCACCATGGAATATTAGCTATTATTTTTCCTATTTTGACATTAAATATGAGATTTGATGTAAGAGTTGATGTCCTCAGGTATAGACACACATCTTGAATTTGGACCATCTGTTACTAAATATTAGCAAAAATAATTGTATAGTATTAGCATCAGGCTTTATATAGTGGCTTGAATAGAAGTAGCTGAGTATGGGAGAATCTTCTATGCAGCTCAATGTAGTACATTGAACTACAGGCACTGAAAAGAGTGAATTGGGGCAGGATCTAAAATGAAAAGAGAGAAAGGCACTCAATCTGTTTATTGAATATCAAATGTGTTCCAGGAACTGTACTAGATTAATGCAATTATTCCTCATAAAAACTCTCAAGGATAAAGAATTGCGATCTTCTAAAATGAAGATAAAGAAACTTGACCAAGGTCACACATGAAGACACAATATTCCAACTCCAGTTGCAGTTTTACAGACTGAGTAAATCCTAGAAGATTCTAGTAGCCTCATAGATGATGCCAGAGGTCTGTGGGTATTTCTCCCCATCTCCTGTGTTTACTGAGGGGAGAACAGGGCTGAGGAGACAGAGGTGTTTATTCTGTTAAAATACGAGCTCCCTGCCAGCAGACTCTGAGTTGCTTTCAAAATGCAGTGCCCAGAATAGTGCAAAATGTAGGGTATCAAAAATAGTTTTCCTATTGGTTGATAAGGACGCATATGGTTGTGCCACTCACAGAGAAGATTCACACATACTCAGCTACAAAAATATCTGTACAGTTTCCTTTCTGGAAGAGTATCTCTGTCATTCTCATGTTGTATAACAGTTTCATATTTTAAGTTCTCCAGCTCTGTGTAGACAAGAAAGCTGTCAAAAACACAGGCACCAGGCAAGGAACTCTTCCAGGATTAGAGCTTGAGACATAGTTATATACAGCTCTGCCTTGAATTTTAGGGAATTCACTTCCACTTGTTTGTTTGTTTTGTTTGTTTGTTTGTTTGTTTTTGCAGAAAACTTGAGTTGCAAGTTAAAGGTTTATTAAAGTTGTCTTTGTTAAAAAAAGATTAATTAAATATAAAATATTAGGGTGTTAGGATGATGTTAAATAAAATTCTGGTGATGATATTCTATTTATTTATTTATTTAATGATAAAATTTCAATATCTGTTGAGCACAACCACCCACTAAGATTAGCATTTTCAGTTATTCCAACTGACATAGGAAGAAATGGAGGCGCAGAGTTGTCAGGTCATTTCCCCAAGGTCACCCAGCAGGCAAATGGCAGATGCAATTCAAACCCAGAGGGACTGATTCCAGAATTTTCATTCTTAACCATTACATGTGCTGCCTCATGAGATAGTTAAAATGTCTTAATTACGTTTCCTTCTTATGTATGTATGAACACATAAGGGATATATCTCAAATCACCACAACACTCCCCCGACCCCACCCCCAAAAATCACTACAATTGACACTACATTTGCTTCCACAGGAATGGCTAAAAATTCAGAGAGAAAAAAATTTTATTTCACATATTCGCTGTATACCCCACAGCAGGCTTACAGCAGATATGGTTAGTATATTGAATTGTGCTTTGAAGGGCTTGCATCTGAGCCTCAACTCCCACCTCAAACAGCACTTATTAAAAAAATAAAATATTGCCACAAAAAAAAAATTGCCTGGCTGGCGTGGCTCAGTGGTTGAGTGTCAACCATGAACCAGGCATTCATGGTTCAATTCCTGGTTGGAGCACATGCCCGGGTTGCGGGCTCAGTTTCCAGTGTGGGGTGTGCAGGAGGCAGTAGATCAATGATTCTCTCTCAGCCTTGAATTTTCTAACTCTCTCTCCCTTCCTCTCAGAAATCAATAAAAAATATTTTTAAAACATAAAAGATAAGCCCTAACCGGTTTGGCTCAGTGGATAGAGCATCAGCCTGTGGACTCAAGGGTCCCAGGTTTGATTCCGATCAAGGGCATGTACCTTGGTTGCAGGCACATCCCCAGTAGGGGGTGTGCAGGAGGCAGCTGATCGATGTTTCTCTCTCATCGATGTTTCTAACTCCCTATCCCTCTCCCTTCCTCTCTGTAAAAATCAATAAAATATATTTTTTAAAAAACATAAAAGATAATCTATGCATTTTTAGTTTTAGTATTTTCAATGTATGAAACAGCTACTGTGTTAGCTGTTCTGCATAACAAAATGTGTAGGTGCTGCTGCTATACTAGTATTTTGCATGGAGGCAATTGAATTCCCTTCTTGGAGAGAGCAATCACTTGGCAGCATAAGTTATTCTAATGGACATCTCTTTACACGGAGCCTTTGCCATCTGTTTTACCCTCTAATTACAAATGTAGGAAGAACACAATTCACAATTGTGTCTATAAAGACAAATAAAAGGGACTTGAATACAGCTTTATATCACTGCATCTGTTTGCTGATTTTAAATCCAGAAGGAATAAAAGGGCAAGAAACTTTCCTTTCCTTTCTCGATAGTTAGTATAGACAAGTAAGCGTTCATCGTGCAAAGTTACCGAGATTGGTTCATCCAGCAAAAACCAGAAAACTACCAGGTTAATCCTGATTTGTGTTTTACTTTACGTTCCATTTTTCTCTGATTCCAATAATGGTTCAGAAATTAGCATTTTCTAAGGATAGGTAGAAAATCCTCATGATTTTCACTCCACAATGACACAGGTGTGATTCAGAAGCAGGACTTCTGTCATTTAAGTAATTCAGTCAAGAGAAAAAGCAAAAGTGTTTCCTTACCTCTGCATAATGTTCTGTTTTGCTAAAGCTCACAAACCTACGGGTGGATGAGAATCTTAAATCCTTGCCATTTGGCAACCGAGTAATAATGCTTCCTCAGCCCAATACCTAAGGCTAGATTCACACTCTAATAAGGAAGAGATATTAAATAAAATGAGATTGCATATGGATAACTGGGCCACTCACTTCACATTTTGTAAGTTCAATTTATTACGGCAGTGTCTTGTGTTTATGGTGGCTTAAATGTCCTTACTTCTTAATTATGCCAGTTGTATTCTCTTGATACATCAATGAGTCCCAGAAATGCAGAATTTGCTCACACCCCTAAGCAGCCAGGCTATTATCAACGTCTAATCAGTTCACAATATACTGAGCTCTGTAGAAACAATTTAAATTGCCCAAGCCTGCAGACACTAGTCACTAAGGCACTCGGATAGCTGAAACTTTTGGGGACCACGAGAGCAATATTATGGAGGACTACAGCCTACTCAGTGGCAATCCCAATCAGCAGGAAATAGCTTAAGCACATTCTGGGTGACTCTCTCTAAGTAAAACAGAGAAATACAGCAATTACGCTGTTGTTTTTCCCACTATTACACTAACATTAAAACTCATAAAACCACCAAAGATTAGGGAAATAAAATTGAACAATAACAACACCAATTTTTATTTGCCCCCCCTACTAATGTCTCAACTGAACAGAGAAAATAAAATTGTTTTAATCTAAATTTTCATAATCTTTTCTCTTTTTCTCATGCAGGTACATGCATCTTCCTTCTAAATCCCTCACACTTAATAGGGTCATTCTTATGAGCCAATAACGTGGGGATTATTATCCACCCATGTTCCCCAGCTATTATGTAGACTGCTAATGCTGTGAAATGGAGACGGGAGCAGTCCCTTCATTCACCCTGTTAAAGTTAATAACCCAGTGATTTACAAGACACGACACATTTGAAGTCAACTGAATTCATTGTCTCATTAAACAAAGCAGACAGGGTTGAAAATATTATCCTCCAGTGCTTTGAACTTGCATATGTCCCATTATAGTTGTATTAATGGGGCTTCAAAAAAGTAATATGCAGGTAGGTAATTGATATTCTTTTTCTTTTAACTTTTTTATTGACTTTATTGGGGTGACATTGGTTAATAAAATTATATAGGTTTCAGGTGTACAATTCTATAATACCTTATCTGTATATTGTACTGTGTTCACCACCCTAAGTCAAGTCTCCTTCCATCACCATTTATCCCCCCTAAACCCTCTTCTACCTCCACCCACCTCCCTTTTCCTCATGTAATCATCATACTATGGTCTATGTCTATGAAGTTTTTTTTCCCCCTTAATTTCTTCACCTTTTTCACCCAGCCCTGCTACCTCCTCCCCTCTGATGTCTGGCTGTCTGTTCTCTAAGTCTGTTTCTATTTTGTTTGTTAGTCCATTTTATTAATTAGATTCCACATATAAGTGAAATCATATGGTATTTGTCTTCCTTTACTGTCTAATTTCACTTAGCATAATGTTTTTCATGCTGTTGCAAAAGGTAAGATTTCCCTCTTTTTATGACCAATTAGTATTCCATTGTATAAATGTACCTCAGCTTTTTTATCCACTCATCTACTAATGGACACTTGGGCTACTTCCAAATCTTTGCTATTGTAAATAATGCTACAACAAAAATAGGGATGCATATATTTTTTTGAATTAGTATTTCAAGTTTCTTTAGATATATTTCCAGAAGTGGAATCCCTGAGTTATAAGGCAGTTCCAACTTTAATATTTTGAGATCACTCCATATTGCTTTCCATAGTGGCTGCACCAATCTGCATTCCCACAAATGGTATAAGAGGGTTCCCTTTTCTCCACATCTTCACCAACACTTGTTGTTTGTTGATTTATTGATGGTAGTCATTCTTACAGATGTGAGATATTATCTCTTTGTGGCTAATTGATATTCTTAAAAGAAGATATTGACCCTTTGTTTTCATTGTGTTAATAAGATAAGATGAGAAATCAATTGGGCACATTTCATTTACTTGCACAAAAGTTTACATGTAATAATTTATATTTTCTTTTTCAACATTGGCTAAATTGGCATATATACATTCCTTCTTTCCAATAAACACAACCTGCTCATCCACCATAATTCCACTACCCAAACTCCTCACCCACCTCAGTCTACTCTCTCTATACACTAAGATCCCTGCCCCCCCCAAAAAGTCCACCACGTGGCCTGGGAAAAAAAGTCTATTACTGGAGACTCTAAGGCAGAGCTTCCTCTTCTCATATCCCGGAAATGTGCAAAATAATAGATGACGATGAAGAAGCAGTGCTTTCAAAACTCAGTTAAAGAGTCACTTCTATGAAATTCTTTCTGTAGTCTCTCATTTTATTCATGGTCTTTTAAAGTATATATTAGATCATGATACTATTCTATTTGAAATTCTTCAATGGCTTCTCACTGCAACCAAAAGAATATCCAAACTATGCGGCCAACTTCTCAGCTTTTGTCTCCCTCCATTTTTATCCTTTTCACTAATCTTCAGTCACATTGGCCTTTTGTCTGCACCTGATAATGGCAAGTTTCTCTTGTCTTGGGCATTTGCAGTTATGCTTTTATCTGCTCATACATTCTTCCTTAAGATTTCTTGTGTTCTATCGTCTTGTTACCATTCAACAGATAACTTAGGAAGCCTTTGCTAATAAATCAGTTACTACCATAACTAGCTATTTTATTAATATTAATAATAGAAAGAAAGCAAAGGGGAGGCCAGACATTATAGCCATATCATCTAGGCAGCTTCACCAGGAAGCTGCAACTTAACACTCCCCAGGGAACCACTGGTCCATTCTCTGCAGATCACTGGGGGCAGAGATCCAACAAAAGGGAAGATGGGCACATGTGCAGTGAAGTCAGGGTGAGGTAGGGAAGGTGCTTGCATCTTGGTCTAACCTGGAAACAAAGATAATTAGCTAGGGGGGCGGGGCAGAGGCACTGCAAGCAAGCAAAATCTGGAAGGCTTCATTAGTTAAGCTCCTAGTTATACCCTGAGACCAGGAGTTCTCACTTTCTTGTTCCTCTTGCTTCGTCCTGCTTCCCTGCACTCACCGTGCTTCCTCCATAGCTATATGGGAAGCCACTTGGCCCATGGCCGTGGGGACCTCACATGCAGTGGACTACAGCTGGGGACACAAGCTAAGCTGGCCAGGTGCTAGATTGGACTGTGCTTTAATATGGAGTGAAGACTCTGGGCAGTGGCTTTGACCTTGGCCCTGCTGCAGATAAAATGTGACTTCACGCCCTAACCAGTTTGGCTCAGTGGATAAAGCATCAGCCTGCGGACTCAAGGGTCCCAGGTTCGAGTCTGGTCAAGGGCATCTACCCAGGTTGCGGGCACATCCCCAGTAGGTGGTGTGCAGGAGGCAGCTGATCGATGTTTCTCTCTCATCGATGTTTCTAACTCTCTATTCCTCTCCCTTCCTCTCTGTAAAAAAAATAAAAAAAAATGTGACTTCTCCAGGGTGGAACAGAGGGAGATGGGACCTTTGATGGGGAACTCCCTTAATGTTATTTCATCAATAAAACTTTCCACGATACCGATACCTCATCCTCCCGTGGGGGCTTCAGGAAATTCTTGTTCCTGCAGAACCCCAAGAGCTCCACTTCTACCATTAACAGGTGGGGACACAGAGGACACCCCCACTGACAACAAATTTACATGTAAAGCAGCCCTCTGGGCACTATAATATTATCCTATTTTGTCTTTGTCATTGAATACCAATACCTAAAATGTTTTTTACTTGGTTACTTGTTTACTCTCTCTTTTCCCTGACAAGAGAATAGTTCCTTAAGGTAAGGGTTCTGTTCCATTAATGCCGATATTACAACAGTGTCTGAAACATAGTAGGTGTCTAATACAGTAGACCTTAGCACATATTTGCTATTGAGTACTTAAAATATGGATGGTGTAAATGAAGAACTAAAATTTTAATTTAGTTAATTTAAATTTTAATAGCCAAATGTGGCTAGTAGCTATCACAAGGAAGAGCACTGCTTTTGATAATCAGTTCGTGTTCCAGAACAAAATAGCTTCTATCTCAGATGGTGCTGGAAATGCACAGAAAGATTTTTCTCCTTGGATATCTTTTTTTCCCCCTAAAACTACATGCAAGCCATTGCCCCTTTTGTAGGAAATCAACAGCTAATAAATGTTACAGTCTAATGAGAATACATTCAAATCATTTTGATTAATGATCATAGATATGGACTTACAGAGAAATGGGAGAATAAGTTGACATTAATCATGACCTCACCAACTACAAAGGCCCCCCAAAAATTTAAACAACATTTTAACATTTTATGAGCTCAAAATAATGAAGGTGAATTCCACATGTTCTAGAAATGAAGAAAGGAAAAACAAAAGGAGAATAATAAATGATACTGAGAGGTGATACTCAGGACCTTCAAGATTTCAGATTTTGATATAAGGTTTTAAGGGCAGCGGGCTAGCATTTTAAATCCAGTATTTGGCAGAGGAACTTTATAAACCTCAGCATCTGAAAAACTTCTGTAGTCTGTAAAAAAAGGGATAGAATTAAATTTACTCTTCAGGAGAGTTTGCTAATAGTCTGGGGGCTTGCATCCAAGTTAAAGAAAAACAAAAACCAAAAAACCACCCACTGGAAATAAAATTCCAGACTCTTAGCACAGATTGGTGAAGATTACAAATTTATGCAACTATGCTCATAAATTAACATATATGATCAGACTGAAGATCATTGAAAACCTAGGATCCTGGAGAAAACCCTTCCATGGAACTTAGAAAGCATGCTCTATTGTCATGATCTTTGTTATAGAAACTAGACTCTCCTTTAGCTAGATTCATTAAAAAGTGCATCATTAAAGGGTGTTAAGGTAACAAAGAGTTTCTTCTAGGCCAGGAAATCAGGGTAGGTTGCTATATAGCCAAGGAAGAAGCATACATTTTGAAGAAATGGACAGCCACATCACAGGAACAATCCGATGAAAAGCCCAATGGCAACCAATGTCCACTGCTCAGTTCCTGTGTTGCTAGGAGCACTAGAACTTGCACCATAACTGCCAGAGCTCTGCTTCCCTCTGATGTGCCTTTGGTTGCCCACTTGTGACTTTCTAATAAGACTTAGATGCTTCTTCAAATAGCATCTAGCTTATGAGGAGAGCCCAAGGTGTAAGAAGGCTGAAAAAATGTAGATTTTATCTTTGCAGACTCTATAGTACAAAAGAAAGTCTAAAAGGAGTTATGACTGAGTGTTGAATGAGTCGATGATCTGAAAAATATGCCTCTTATATCTGATCTCCCTAAATACGACTTCCATTATTATGGTTATATAAAATAAGATTACACAATAAGTTGTAATACTTTTTGAACAATGACCTTAAAATTCTCCACTTCATGGTAAATTGCACTAGGAAAGATCATCCTATGTGCTTGTTCTTGATGCTTAGTACTGGCATAAAATAGACACTATATTCGCTAAACAAATAAGTTCTAAATAATCCTATCTAATAAAAGACAAAAAGGGTAATTAACCGTACTTCTGCTATGCTTCCCATTGGCTAATCAGGGTGATATGCAAATTAACCGCCAACAAAGATGGCGGTTAATTTGCATACGCAAGCTCTAAGCGGTGGAGCGAAGCCAAACAGCCCTGAAGCCTCTCGGCACCGGGATCAGAGGAGCCGAGAGGCCTCCTGGCACTGGGATCAGTGGAGCTGCAAGGCCTCCTGGCCCCTGGAGCAGTGTGACAGGGAGCGGCACCCCAACCTCCTGATCGGTCCTGCCGTGAACATGATAGGCGGCTTAGCCCCAACCTCCAGATCGGCTCTGTTCTGTGCTTGACAGGAGGCAGTGCCCCAAACCCTTTCTCCCCCCCCCCCCCCATCGGCCCTGCTCTGTTCCTGACAGGGGAAGGCACCCCAACCCCCTGATCTGCCCTGCTCTGTGCGTGACTGGGGGTGGCATTGCAACCTCCTGATCCACCCTGCTCTGTGCATGACAGGGGGCGGCACCCCAACTCCCCAATCGGCCCTGCTCTGAACCCAACCAGGGGCTGAGGGGCAGGCACCTAGGGATTGGGCCTGCCCTCTGCCACCCAGGAGCAGGCCTAAGCCAGCAGGTCGTTATCCCCCGAGGGATCCCAGATTGTAAGAGGGCACATTTGGGCTGAGGGACACTCCCCCCACCCCCCACCCCCCCCCCCCGCCAGTGCACAAATTTTTGTGCACTGGGCCTCTAGTCAATTATAAAATTAAACCTCAAGAGACTACAACTCCTTAATTTAACATAAACAGGGGAAAAGGGAATTCATGATAATATACATTCTATGGTAGATTAAGGCATGCATCTGACTTTTGGGGAGTGTACTATATTTATATGCCTGGAGTTTATATTTTATGACAAGCTGGTATTCCAAGTTGTTTGGGTGTAGATTCCCAATAGGCATACATATTAGAGCTCTGAAAGCAAAGGGGACTAATTAGTATTTTTTAAGGATAACTATTATTCTATGATGTAAATAATAGAGACTTAAAGAATGCAATATAGAACACAAGGATCAAGTTGGTCCGACGGTTGTGGGTTATTGTTAAGCTGATAGAACACAAGGATCTTGTAAGCCACCACTTTACCAAAACAAGTAAAAAGCCGAATTTACTAAAAAAATCAACAATCATTTTAGAATCCTTAAGAGAGGTGAAAACGCAGAGCAAACCACTGCCCCCAACATTGCAGAGACTGACGTGCCAATATTGAAAACACAGAGCAGAGATTGAAGAGTTATGACCACGGGAAAACCAGTGTTGGTGTAGGGAGATCAGAACTGTAATTGACAAATTACTGGAGGCTCAGTGTGGACAATTCTGAGAGCTAAGACCTCTTGGAGGACCCCGTCACAGGGAGGCACCACAATTTTTGTGAGATTTACCTCCAGGAGCTCAACCAGGTTCCAACAGTATTTTAGAGAAAAAAATTCCCTCATGCTTCTGGCAGCAGAGGGAAAAGGAATCAGTTTGAAATGCCCAGAGCACTCTGGTCTTCTTAACAAGGCCTGACCTCAAGAGGAATTGATTAACAGAAATTTAATCTGCTGGGGTTTTATCAGAGCCTAGCTCACCTGGGGGAAGGGAAATACCCAACTCTAGTCCATTCTAACCATCCCCCTCCCATCTAAGAGGGAATAAAAAATTAAAAACACTCTTGAAGTTTGCAATCTAGAGGCTGAGACCTAATCACGGGACTATAGAACACTCCCTCTCTCCTGCTCCCACCTTACAACCACATTACTAAAGGCATATTTACAAGAGTTCTTTTTACCCAGTACATCAGGTCTAGCTATCAGGAAAAAATTACAAGGTATACCAAAAGGCCCAAAGCCACAATTTAAAAAGACAGAACAAGCATCAGAACCAGACATGGACTGGGAATTTAAAACAATTATGATTTATATGCTAAGGGCTCTAGGGAATAAAATAGACAGAATGCAAAATAACAGATGGGTAAGGTAAGCAGAGAGATGGAAATCCTAAGAACAAACAAACAAAAAAGCTAGAGATTAAAAACAAAACAAACAAAAAAACACACCACATACACTGTGACAAAATGAAGAATGCCTTTAATGGGCTTACTAGTAGACTGGACACAGCTGAGAAGAATTTGTGAACATGAGGCTTTCTCAAACTGTGATCTCCTGGTTCATAGGTCGACGCTCAACCACTGAGCCATGCCAGCAGGGCCCGAACCTGAGGCTTTCCCAGTAAAAATCTCTAAAACTGAAAAAGCAAAGAGAACAAAGATTGGGGGGGGGGGGGGGGGAAAGACAGAATATCTAAGGACTATGGATCAATTTTAAAAGGTATAACATACATTTAATGGGAATACCAGAAGGAAAAGAAAGAAAGAACAAGAAAGAAAAAAAAAGGAAGGAAGGAAGGAAGGAAGGAAGGAAGGAAGGAAGGAAGGAAGGAAGGAAGGAAGGAAGAGAGGGAGGGAGGGAGGAAAGAAGGAAAGAAAAGGGAGAGATTCTTTAGATTTTTTTACACAATTACTTTGAATCAACTTTTGATAAAACTTTACATTTTCATGTTAATATACTCTTGTTATCCCACATCCAATAGTATTTTTGCACTAAGAACCAAATACCAAGAGTAAGGCTAGATGAATGAATGAGCAGAGCAAACCCTTTCACTCTAAAATGCACTGTACATTTTCAGCTAACCGGTTAGCTGAAGCACTCCTCTTGTTGCCAATAATATAGGTCGCTGGGACACCTGGGAAGTGGAATGACTGGGTTGTCTGATCTGACAGGAAATTATTGCAGAGCTCTGTGGTGTTTCAGTGCCTCAGGCCAGAGAACAAATTTGTAGGTGATCTGAGAGGAAGTTCTAGAGTCAAGATGGCACCAAACTATAATTTTTTTATTCAAATCTCCGCTGAAGCTGTAAGAAAATAAGTGATTTAAGCTTTTAATCTCTTTTCATCTTTCAAATTTAATGTCATAGAGATTTTATAATAAGCAGCAAATGCTAAAAAATTAAAAATAGATAGAAAATAGAGTAAGTGCCACATACTGTCTCTTAAAGAGTTCAAAACACATTTATGGATATCATCTCATATTGAGAGAAGATATTTAATTTTTCAAAGCCTCCGCAAGTCAAAAAATATACATTTTGGAGTTTTTCTTTCAAAAAAGTAAATATTCTGCTCATCTTTTTCTTTCTGAGTGTTTTCTTTGTCTATCTCCAAGTCAGACTTGGTTGGGGTGGAGTTTACACTTCGGAAGAAGAGTTGCATACTTATTGCCATCTTTGTAAGGGTGATTTTTTTTCTTTTTTCCTTAACACCCCAGATTTCATATCTGTTTCATTGTGTCAATCTCATTCCTAAAACATTCTTTCTGGAATAGGATAAGGTAAAAATCAATAAATCAACCATCGTGGATAGATGGCTTACCAGACTAATTCCCAGCACATTGATCACACAAATCCTTCTCTTTGTGCACTTAGTTTTTTATTATCATTCACTAGACCATGACTGTGAGTGCCCCCAGGCAAGAGACATGTTTTATTCATCTTCATTCTACTTGCAAGGCCTAGCCTAAGACTTCCACATAGTAGGTAATCATACAACATTTATTTAAAGATTAAGCAAATTAATGAGCTAATTAAATCAGATTTCATTTTGCTTTTATGCCACACAGACCTTTTAACAGTTATTCCCATGATATATAGGAATTTATTTCCATACTTCAGTAACTAACATTCCTACTATTTCCAGTTTTATTAACTCCAAAATTTTCCTTATGTCTTTAACTTCGTTTCTGTTATCCATATTTTACTTAGCATCCAAAGTTTGTCAGCTATATACTAAATGTTAAGATATGTTGACTAGCTTGATAAATATTGGATATGAATTCTTATTAGTGAAATTAAAATTATTCAAGATAAGGGTCATTGTGTAAAATATTTTAGAGACTCTCTCACTCTTGTAGATATGAGAAGCCAGCTAGGTCTCTTCCCTTTACCTTGATGGGTGCTTTGGGCTGGATCCTAAATTGTCCTGTGTCCAGCTGTGAACTCTGGCATGTTTTTGACAGGTTCCATTTATTTGGGGATACAGAATCGTCCCCTGAGATGTTGGCATTTGTCCAAATCCACCACTCAGGTTTTTTATGGTGATAAAAACATCTAAAGAAACTGAGAGCTGGGATTTCCTTGATTCAACAGAAAAGATCATGTGAACTATTTATTTTTGTGTCTGTAGGTGGGGTGAAACCTAATTTAAGATTTATTTATTTTTTACAACCTGGTAGAAAGGTAATGAATTGGGTTAGCTAATATCATTCGCATCAGAATTTCTTCTGTAGGCATCTATTATCTACCAAAAGGAAGTTAAGAGTTGTTCATAACCAAATTGTATTAGGTCAGTTCATAACAGCAGTCATTAAGAATGGGGATAAAAACAAAAGGTTCAGCAGAAGAATGCATAGGGGTAAGTGGGGCCCACACTCCCTCCCCTACCCTCACAGCTTAAATAGCCTCCTTGCCTACACTTACAAAAGAGAAAGTTTTTCTGGGGAGAAACTGAAGGAGAGTCTCAGGCTCTTGAAACATGGAGGAAGAAGGCAAGTGAGTGAATGTCTACATGTTGAATGCGGAGGTCCCCGGCGCTTTTCTAGGATTTCAGTGTTTGAATATCCAGTGCTGTTCCTAGGAGGCTGCAAACCAGCTTATGACCACAGGTGTAAGGTCTTTCCTTGGATATACTGCCTGTCCCAATAAAAATACCTCCAGACTTGGACATTTGGGGGCTCAGAGTCAGGTTTCTATCCCAGTAATCCTAATGTGAAGCCCAACAGGAGTCCATAAACCAACGGAGCTTACCCTTCATTTCTTAGTGCCCCACTCCTGGAAAGAAACGACTGGGCAGTGAAGCATCTCCTGGTAAGTTAATGACGTCTCCAGAACGAATGCACAGACCAACACAAACAGATGACATGAACCTCAGAAGAATTAGAGGAGCTCAGGAAAAATGCAGGGAGTAGATAGAAGACATTTTAAAAATATCGCTTTTGGATATGAGGAAATTATGCATCTATGAAATGAGAACAGGATATTTTTTAGAAAAATAATGATCATATTATACAATTATAACTATTAGAATTAAAATTTTCATGCATTTTAAACATCAAAAATGTTGAGGAAATCATTTAGATTATAGAAGAAAGGACAAAAAGATATAAAAAAGAAAAGATTTTAAGAACCTGAGGTCCAACATCTAGCTAATAGAAATTTTTGGAAAGAGAAAGAAAGGTAGATGGATTAGATGATAGATAGATAGATAGATAGATAGATAGATAGATAGATAGATAATAGATAGATAGATGATAGATAGATAGATAGATAGATAGATAGATGATAATATGTAAGGAACACATTACAAAGAAATAAATTATTTTTTTTCAGAACTGAAACATTGAGCTGAGAAACCATCCAGAAAAATATAAGTGAAAAAAGGTCTAAAGAAAGAGATATTATCATGAAATTTCAAAAGTATTTAGATAGATCTCAAATGCTTCCAGAGAGCTAAGAGAAATAGGAGCCAAGGATACAATATATGCAATGTCAGAAATCAGAATGGTATGGGATTTTACAGCATAAACATTGGAGATTGGGACACAATTTTATAATGACATCAAAATCTGAAGGAGAATTATTTCTAACTTGAGTTCTATCCTCTGACACAATTCAATCACAAATGAGGGTAGAATAAAAAATGTCAAACATGCAACGGCTCAAAATAGATATTTTTAAAAACATGCTTCTCAGGGTAAGAAGCCACAGGAGAATGTGCTCCAGCAAAATGAAAGAGCAAACCAGGTCTGGGGCCCAAAAAGGGGGTTGGAGCATTCAACACCGGAGAAATGCCAAGGAAATGATGCTAGAGCAGAGGGGGTGAGACCCAAGGGGAGTGCCAAGAGGCCAATGGTGTGACAGGCCTAAAAAGCAACCAGTTAAGACTGGCCTAAGAGGAAATTAACCTGCCATTGTGCCCCCACTTAGTAATATGATCAGCTAGACCGCAAGTGACCAATCAGGGCTGCTACAGAGGCCTGAGCACTGTGATGCAGACAGCTCAGATGGGAGCGAAATGAATTGTCACAGTGGTATCATAGTGGTTTCTCTGTTAAAGCACTAAGTATAATACTCTCAGTTATTTATAAATTTGGGAGTGGCATATGTTTTAAGACATTGAATATTAAATTATGCCATTTATATTATAAATCTGGCTACTAAGTAGGGGTGTAGAAATAGGAAAAAAATGAACTTGACATTACCAGATTCTGGAAATACTAATCTAAATCAGGTTAATAATATCAGGACATTTCAGGTACATAATTGCCTTTTATTTTATTTTATTTTTACAATATTTCAGATGTCTCCCAATTTCTCTCTCTTTTACCCCCTTTTTTATCCCAGTCCCTGCCTCACCCCAGGCCTTCACCAATGTGTCCATTGGTTATGCATATATGCATATGATTCTTTGGTTACTCTCTTCCCATCTCTCCTCTGTTCATCTACCTTATGGTGGCTCTAGGCGTTCCTTGGTTAGTGAGGATAATGTCAGTCTCTGCCTTTGTCTTTACCCTGCCCTCTTCTCTGTTGCATGTCTGTTTTTTCCAAATTCTCTCCTCTTCTTACAAGGATGTCAATCATTGGATATAGGCCACACTCACAGACACCCAAACCTTCATCTCCAGATATATAATTACCAAATAAGGTCACATTCTGAGGTTTCAGATAGCCGTGAATTTTGGAGGGGATACTACTCAAACCACAACAAACTCCTATGAGGGGAGCTGAGAAGTACAGGATTTTTTTTATTTTGGACAACCATGGTTTTGGTGAAAATTGAGGGTTCTCTTGCTGTGAGAAAGACAGCTAAACTGACTTGCAGGAAGCAAGCCATCTCTGCTTCCCTAGATTAACTTGGTTTTATTTGTACCCCACTGGCTGTTCCTTTTCAGTCTTCTCTATCTTTTCTTTCTTTTTATTTTATTACTAGAGGCCTGGTGCATGCATTCGTGTACGGGTGGGGTCCTTCAGCCTGGCCTGCGCCCTCTCGCAATCCAGGACCCCTCAGGGGTATCGGACTGCTGGTTTTGCCCTATCCCTGGCCTGCAGGGATCTGGGGAAACCAGCTGTCTGACATCCCCCCCAAAGGATGTAGCAGTGCTGAAGTGGTAGGTTGCTGGGGAGGAGTCCCAGCTGGGGCCGGGCACAGCTCCACTACCACTCACTCCAGCCCCACTTCGTCTGCCACTGCTGTCGCCACTGCCACCACCACTGCTCGGTAGCACTGCTGTGGAGGCAGGAGAGGCTTCCTCTGATGCAGCTGCGCTCGCCAGCCATGAGCCTGGCTTCTGGCCGAGCAGCGCTCCTACTGTGGGAGCACACTGACCACCAGGGGGCAGCTCCTGTTTGAGTGTCTGCCCCCTGGTGGTCAGTGTGCATCATAGCAATTGGTTGACCAGTCGTTCCAGTGATCAGGTCTTCAGTCCTAACAGTCGCTTAGGCTTTTATATATATAGATATTAACTCTCCCCTCCTCCCTTTTGAGATATGTCAGTCTGTTCCATAGCTCCATGGCTCTGGACTTAATTTGTTCATCAGCTTATTATGTTCATTAGATTCCACTCATAAGTGAGATCATGTGATATTTATCTTTCTCTGACTGTCTATTTCACTCAGCATATGCTTCTTTTGTTAAAGTTTAGCTTAAAATCCATAAACCCCATTTAAGACCATTTTGAGTCTTAAAAAATATGGATATTAAAAACTTTTTAATATACTAAAGGTTGGTTATCATCTATAATAACAAAAGTGTAATATGCAAATTGACAGAATGACCCAACAGCAGAACGACTATCTGGACAACTTTCTGGACACCCACGCTATGACACGCACTGGGGCCAGGCCAGCCAAGGTGGGTGCAATGGGATTGGTTGGGGGGGCCCCACCATCATCCCATGATTCCCCTGCAGAGGGAGGCCCAGGCCACCCTCTGCAGGACGATCAATGGGGGGCGAGGAGCTCTGCAATCAATTGCCCCAAAGGGGGAGGCCCAGGCCACACTCTGCATGGTGATCGATCAATTGCAGAGCCCTGGCTGGGTGGGCAGGGCCTCCCTCTGCTGGGCGATCAATGGCAGAGCTCCATGATTGATCACCCCACAGAGAGAGGCCCAGGCCACCTGGCTGGTGGCGCTGCGGCGGGGGGGGTGGTGGCGCCTCCTTCTGCGGGGTGATTGATCTGGGGGCCCCGCAATTGATTGCCCCACAGAGGGAGGCCCAAGCCATCGGCTAGCGATGCTGTGGAGGATGTGCAGGGTTGGCCAGCGATTGTCTCACAGAGAGAGGCCCAGGCCAGCCAAGTGATCGCACCCATGCCTATCGCCCACAGAGGGAGGCAACTGGTGGCCAGGAAGGGGGAGGCAGTGCCGCACAGATGGCAAACAGTGTCAGCAGTGGGAGCAGAGCCAGCTGCCAGCAGCTGGGAGAAGGAAAGCCCTGATAGGCCCTGATTGCTGGCCAGGCCTAGGGGTCCTACCTGAGGTGCTCCATATTGTGAGAGGGTGCAGGCGAGGTTAAGAAACACCTCCACATACATGAATTTCATGCACCGGGCCTCTGGTATTTAAAATAAAATAAAGAATAATATTCTACTGTATATATATATATATATATATATATATATATATATAGTACAAGTTTAAAAAACTCTATTGTCTTTAACTTCATTGGCTCTATTTTGGGGATTTTTATATGTGAAAAAATCTAGAATAAAATAGAATAATTTTTAAAAGGCATTATAATTTAAATAATTGAATAATAATGATGTAAATTTTCAGGAAATGATTCATTGTCAATTTATCTATACTTGGGTCTCTCTGTTCTTCCTGCTCTCTTTTTAAATATTTTTTGCTCATTAATAACTGTATTTCAAACTAGGATATTATTTAAAAAAATCTATTTTCATACAATTTAATTTAGTTCAATTTTTTACTTTAATTCTATTTGTAATAATGTATTAGTTTTGGGAGAAATATCAGGTATCAAAGATTCATATAAGCTATTGATCAAAAACCAGCTTTTGTATTATCTCTGGGTCTAGGGACCCTTTTTCTTTGCGCATTAGTTTCCTTATGAACACCCTCCTGCCCTCAAATTGGGTATTTACTATAATAGGTACTGATGTTTGTACAGCATCATCTATCATTATAGGTCTATCAGAATGTATTTCCTCTTTGTAGAGAGGAATTGAATTCATCTTCTGGAATTATCAAGCAAAGGCTATTTCAAAACCAGAGGGCTCTTTGTAGACTTCTTACAGTAACTCTTATTATTCATGGAATCAGAAGCTTCAAAAGCAGGAGCGCTCACATTGACCCCCTTAACACCTCTCGATATAAACAGTGGTCTTTTACAATGAGCTGCCTTTCTGCCAAAAAGGAAGAACGCATCATAAAACAAGGACAGATACCACAGTTTGCCTAACGGATTTGTAAAAACTAAAATGAGCTTTGATACCCTGGTTTAGCCTGAGTGTGCCAAAGTGGGGAAGATTCCAGTTCACTGTGGGTAGGGGTACACATTTATCTCAAGGGAATTTTGGCAATATGTAAAATCACAATATACATACAAAAAATTCATATTATATTGTTGTTTATGGAAGCAAAGAATGAAAACAAAATGTTTATTAAGTTAATTGCAGCACATCTGGACAATGGGATACTATGTTATAATTTGAAATAAAAAGTTAGGTTTATATTCACCCTGATGAAAGGGCATTCATAATATGTTGATAATTAATGAGGTCAAAGGATATATTTTATTCTGAAAGTATATAAACCAAAATTTTAACATTGATACACTGAGTAGTGATATTTTATGTAATTTTTGTTTTATCTAATTGTCCTACTTTATATTAAAATTATCACTTATTATTTAAATGATTTAACAAAGAAAGATTATATGCCTAAAAATACAAAAACTTGAAAGTTGTCATAAAGTCCTGATAATTGTGATACTTTTCACAAATCCATGAAAAAAATTTTTAAAAATATGTTTTTATTTATTTCAGAGAGAGGAAGGGGGAGGGAGAGAGTGATAGAAAGATCAATGATGAGAGAGAATCATTAATTAGCTGCTTCCTGCATACTCCCTACTGAGAGGATCGAGCCCACAACCTGAGCATATGGCCTGACCAGAATTGAACCTTGACCTCCTGGTTCATGAGTTGACACTCAACCACTGAGCGACACCGGCCGGGAAAGCCATGAAAATGTTATACAAAATAGTAGGCTTTCTAAAACTTGCTCAAGATATCAGAATGGTTTTTATAAATAGTGCTGATATATATGTCAGTGAGAGCAAAAATCCCACTGATTTGATCCCATCCTTTGTAACTAAAAAGCTTACAAGTGTGGTGATTTAGCACTAGATCATAAAGGTCCCTATATTATCTTGATCATTCCACTTCTTCAGAAAGACAATGAACTTCTGGTTCCCACCACTTAGAGTGTACTGAATTTACTGCTTTACTAACTGACCCTTTTTATTTATGGGTAATGGACATGAACAGATTTATAAAAACTTTAGATTGAGCTCTTTAAAATCTGATTCCTATTCAAATAGCCATAGTATCATGCTATTTAATGACTTTGAGGCTTTCATTGTATAAATATAAAAACAAAAATGGATTATGGTTATTCTTGCATATTGGAGAAGTGCCAGAAATTAAAGGAAGCCAGCTTTCTCTGTACTGTTTGAAAACCAGTGACTTTCAGCCTTTTATTTGTTTATAGATTAAGTTGGGAATACATATAATGAAACCTATGGACCCTCTTCTCAGATAAAGTGTTTTATGCACATATAAAATTATTTTATATACAATTTCGAGTGCTTGCAGAGTTCCCCGAAGTGCATATTTTTAACGGATAAATTAGTATTAGTGGGTGAAACTAAAAAGAGGAGT
Organism: Myotis yumanensis; assembly: GCF_028538775.1. NCBI lineage: Eukaryota > Metazoa > Chordata > Mammalia > Chiroptera > Vespertilionidae > Myotis > Myotis yumanensis. Next base: position 156,379,479 of record NW_027223754.1, read on the forward strand.
TAAATTCATTTCTAAACTAGAAGGGTTTCCTAGGAAAGCAGAGTTTTCCAATAATTTGTACTTCATTAAGTACTCAGTGAGTTTGATTAAATATATTCTGAAAGCAGATTGAGTGAAATGGTATAAAAGGAATTCCGACTTCCAAATTGAGGTTTGACAAGATGACCTCAGAGAGTACTTTAAGACTTTTATCATTGGATTCAAGTAAAGATAATGCATTTAATCTAATAGGTGGACTTTAAGAACATGAAGGGAATTAAAATAGTATGGCCATACTACTCTCTGCCACTCTATTTTCTCAGTACAAAGACAATACAAGTGTTTGGTGTTCTCTTTCTTTGTCCTTAGAACTTCTGTTTCAAAATGGTGGACTGATCCCAGGCATATACTAGTATATGCCTTTCATCCCCATGACCCCTTAAATTTAAAGAAAATAAAGAGATATAAAGTCCACAACAATGAAGAAAATGGTGGAGATGCCATCAATGGGTAAGAACCATACATTTTAGAAAAACAAAAAAGATAAGAGGATGAACCAAACATGACACTAAATTACAGACTGGAATAATGGGGTAGAAACTGCAGGAGACAGAGTCAAAGACAGATCTAACCTGCTCTAGGAGATGCTTGAGTGATTTTAACCCTCAGACCTCTAGGTCAGCAGAGTGTAGAAATCTCCTACCATCCCAATTAGTAACCCCACTGCTTGGCACTTAGCTATGGGCAAAAATCACTGGGTTCTTCTATTTAAATATTGCACCATCTTTCTTTGGAAAATCAGGACACCTCTTTGAGTTAAAACCTGTAGAGCAAGACTCCTCTTATTCTGGCATTTAGAGGCTTCCTAGTTTAATGGCTACTCCTGCCCACTCACCTAATACGAAGTCTGCTGAACTTGACACACACAGAGATTTGAATTTATTCCTTCTTAAATGAAAACAGAAAACCAGTATTCAACATAGTTGGGAGGCTATCTGCATGCAACATAATAGAGAAAAATCAAGAGTAATATATAATTAGTGTATCATTATGAGAACTTGTTTAAAATCATTTTTTTCAGAGGTACCAATGAAAATATAGTATCTGTAAAATAAGAACGTCATGCTATGAAAAGGAAACAACCTAAATTAGAAATTTAAAAATTAATTGGAAGATTATTTAATTAATTGAAAGGTTATATGTTTTTAAAACTTTACAGAACATATAAAAAGATAGAGTATATAAAACATGAAATACAAAAGGACCTACTTAGAATTGGTAACGTTTGATTTAAAAAGTGATACCAAAAAGGAATGAATGGTAAAAATTTAAGTACAAGCCAAGTTTAACAATTATTTTTTAATTAAAAAAACAATGTTCATAGCTAAAGCTTTCCAGTGCTCAGGAATAGGCTGGGCAATAATAGGCAACTTAATAGGGTTTTCACAAAGTACACAAATGAAGTTATGATGAACTCTATCCTGGCGTTTTTAGAAATCACCAAATAACATGTATGTATACTACTAAGTCTAATATGGCTGGGAATTCAGTATTAGAGGAGGGGAAGGTGAATTATTTTAGAAAGAGGGAGCAGCACATGGACAGCTCTGATGTGTACAGATGAAAACTTCCTAATGCCCTATGGTGATCACTAAAATATTTAATAAGTACCAGCTCATGCAGAAACCAACTAGGATAGAGACCAGCTCTACACAACCAGTACAACCATAGGGGCGGAGCGTCATTCCTGTAGGTACCAACAGTGAAGGACAAGTTCGTTGGCTTAATAGGAAATTTTAGCTTTGGTATCCAAACCAGTTTTTAAAATGCACAAATATGAACTTAAAAAAGTGAAAATAATGGATACTAGGGGTGAAAATAGATGAGGTAGCTTTGCTGTATTAAAGCATATGGTCTTAGGAAGTGAGAAGACAAAATCTTTTATTTTGTATTTTTAAGACAGAATGCAAATACTTACATGGTAATCTTTTTCATTGGGTTAGGAATAGCTGCCCTATCTCCCCCCAAATATCTATCTTTTATCTATGTATGTGTGCTTATATGTAATATACATTTATTAATGGGTAAAGAAATCGTTGACTTTATTTTAAGGCAATAGATACCTGATTTACCTTTTAGTGGAAGTTTTGATGCCAGAGTCTCAGGGTTTCTTAAACACTAGAAGAAGCAAGAGAAGAAGTAAGGGTTAGAAGAGGTGCTAGAAACAAAGATTTATGAAAGGACCATCATGGTTCAGGTGCTGTCCCTTACCCTGGGGAGTCAGAGATGAATTATTGAGATGAAAAACAAGAAAAAAAATCACTTTATAAGAGCCATGAGAGGGGCAAATTTAGAGTGATGCAACAAATGGGAAAAATTAATCTATCTTTAGAAACAAGACTTAACCCTGCCAGAATCTTTAAATTTGATTACTGTGTGTTACTAAAGATCAAGTCTTATTTATTTCTTATTCACCCAAGAGCTGGAAAAAATGGGTTATGCTTAATTAAGCTTGAATGAATTAATTAAGTGAGTGATTATGAAGCTTATGTTCAAACTAGGTTTAAAGGGTAGGGTAGTAAATTCAATATAGGCAACTTAATTTTCATATTTTAAGTCACAAATATTTTTTTCTTCAAAAATAAGGGTGTGATTTTTTTTTTCATTTAAAATTTCTTTTTCATGGTGCTTCTTCAGTTTACAGAATCTTGGCCATAGAAAATAAAATTCATTCTAGTTCAAGAACTTCTATTTTCAAAAAATGACCTATTAGAAGTTGACAAGTAAAAAAGGAATAAATTGAGATGTGTATAAAAAGTAACCATAAATTCGCATTCCGTATAAAACATTTAATTTAATTTAATGGTTCTATTGATTTATCCATAAATAAAATTTGAGGTACAGTCAATATTATTTCTTGCTTTTTAAATTACAGTTATTATTAAATCAAGCTTTCGGTTGAATTTTGTTATTTAAAGTAAAAGTTACCTGATCCTTCATGCAGTCTTCCAGTATCCTCACTATTATCCTCTGCCCAAACCACTAGAGGGCAAGACAATCTAACATATTAGAGCAGATCTAATTTTATCCAACAGAGGGCAGTCATATGTGTACTAGGCAAACAAGTCAGTATATTACATTTCAACGGTTCACATCTGCCATTTCCTTTGGGGATTATAAGAGAGAGGAGAGAGAGAAAGGAAGAAAGAACACAACCCTCTCAATAAACAATTCATTGGCAGACTTCTGAAATTATTAAGCAAGTGAGTTTCATAAACAATTTGCTTGTCTTTAGATTTAAATAGTTTAACTTTGAAGTGTAAAAAAACACAACTTAAAAGATAAATCTTAACAAAGGGAAATTAGAAAACATACGAAAATCATTTCCAATCAAAGAGACCAAGTGTTAACAGTTTTATTTTTATGTACAAACACAATATCAGGTTACTCTTAAAGGCTAAGTAGTGAATCAGCAGCATGAATAATTTTTTATTAAACAAAAACTAGAGAATGCTGTAAGTGAAGTGACAGATGGGATTAACCATTTCTCATAAAACATCAAGAAGAAGCCTGGGTTAATGGAAAAAGTCAAGAATCAGGAAGCCTGGGTTTTATCCCCAACTACTATCTGTTGGCTGCGTGACAACTGGTAGGTTGGCCAGTCTGCATAAGCCTTCAGTTTCCTCAAATGCAAAGTTGTGGAAGTTGTGACATAAGTGATTTCCATATTTGCCTGATTACTGGAAACTTTGTTTTGCCAGTCTCCAGATCTACTGAATTAGAACTGAATCTCCAGAAGTGAAGCTCAACAACATACATACATATACCTGTATGTGCATAACTTATATACATATATACACAGATTATATTTGTATAATTTAATATATATACATATATGTACACAGGCATACAATTCTAGGTAGTGCTGATGATCTGTCATTATTGCAAACAGGCTAAATGATGGCTACATTTTCCTTTTTCACTTTAAAATTTTATGACTTTATGATTATTTAACATCACTAAGTTGGTATTTTAAGGTATAAAATATTTTTTCTGGCTCAACACTAAAAAACAAACAAACAAACACAAAAGACAACAACGGGGCAACAGAAACTCCATCACATTAAAAACAAAAACTTAAACCCAAAAAAACAATTTAGATAGAAAATTTTCAAGAGTTCAGCTAATACTTTGGTAGTTTTTTGTTCTTTTTTTCCTCAGAACTTTCATTTTTTAACTATTTGACATTACCACTTTTTCATTATTATTGATTTTTTTTAGAGAGAGAGAAAGGGAGAGGGAGAGAGAAACATTCATGTAAGAGTAAAACATTATGAAACATTGATCAGCTGCCTTCTGCACACCCCCTACTGGGGATCAAGCCCACAAACCATGCATGTGCCTTGACCAGGAATCCAACCAGCAACCTTTTGGTGCACTTGATGATGCCCAACCAACTGAGCCACACTGGCCTGTGGCTACCATTGCTACTTTTGATTGTATGAGGCTGCAATTGATTATGTGCATAATCATGTTGACTTTATCACTGTTGTTGTTGTAATATCTTGGATTTGCAACAATTAATTACCACAGGAATGATCTTAGTGTCTATGCTCTGGTTCTAAAATGGGAGAAATTTTCTCTTATGAATGTCACCAGCACAACTGAAATTATACTTTAGGATAAGGCATGAGAAATCAGGCTAAACCCAAAAGCAATATCTGAAGAAAGAGAAATGGATTCTGGAAATGATTGGTAAATTACTTTCTGTGTAAAGCTTATCTTTTTACAATTCACTCCAAGTAGGAGGATTCTGGTCAAATATAACTTTACCTTAAATCATGAAAGAAAACTTTCTTTAAGTCACCTAATACATAGTTAAGTCTAGTGACAGAAGATGCAAAATGACTTAATTTTTGGTGGATATATTATATTTTTGGAACACAACTCGGTCACAAGGGCATTTCAATCTTTGTGTTATGCTGTTGCTCTGGGAAGCAGTATGGATTCTTGTGGGATTTTAATATAGTAATTGATGCAGGAGATGAGATGCCTCATTACAGATGAGTGACTAATAGCCTTAGAATCAGAGGTGATACTGAGAGATGATCAAAGGCAATGACAGTCTCTGCTAATATCCTGTTCTGATCACCACATTATTTTTTAATCAGATTCTACACAATTTTCCCTCAAGAAGATATGAGAATTTATGATTTCCATTATTTCATGTGACACAGCACTTCCTGTTTGTGTGGAAGAACAAAGCAGAATAATTCAGAAATCAGATTTATATAAATGGCTTCCCTTTACTCCTCACATTTATCTAATTGTCATTCTGTATCCCTTCCCCCTAGCAACCTCTTTCTCCCTCTCCTTCTCTTCCTCCCAGATGGTGTTAAAAAGTCCTCTTTTAATTTTGCACTTAGCACTTAAAACACATATTTCTATTTCAAGATAACTCTTTAAAATGTATCCTCATATAATGGCAGCAAAAAATATATATAATTCTGCAATCCCAAAAGAGCTAAACTCCAATCTACAGTAATTCAGTTAGTCTCATGTTTTATTTTAAAATAAAAACAACTTCTAAGCAGCTCTTTGCCAGCTGTTCAGCTCATTTTAATATATGCACATTTTTTGTTTTGGGGGATCAAGCTACAATGTTATATTCCATGCACCTTTCCTAAAGCATTCTTCCAGAGCCAACCAGCCCCAGAAGATGAAGTAGTCAGCCAGTCCAGAAGATGAACAGAAAAATATTGAACAAATTGTAATAAATAGCACTCCCATATTGCATTTGATTCATGCCATATCCTTCAGCAACTGAAAATACAGAAAAAAAAATTTAGGATGAATTTTATCATAAGAGTTTAAGAATGTGGACGTTTTCCCCACTATCAAATAAATGTAGGAGGCATGTTCATTTTAGGCTGACATGACTCTCCTGAATTACCTGGATGGTGAACTAGTTGCTATTAATTTAACCATTAGGAAAATTAAGCCTGCGGGAAAGATCTTCAATATTCAGAAAGAACTTCAATATTTAATTTATTTTCAACATAAATGTATACCCTCAATGTAAGGTGTCTGATTAAGTCAAGTGCCACCCCCTGCCAATGACAGTCTTTTTTCTTCTTAGGTTTAAGTTTTGTTTTTTGATCCTGATTCATGGAATAGCTCACACATCCTTAGCCTGCCACACTCATCGGTAACAGGTGCATGGACTTGGTATTTCCTCTGACCTTCAATTTCTATTTAATCCATATACTATGATTGCTATGAAATCTGGCTTTCCAATAAGGACAAATGGTGCCTATTTAGTTTTTTCAAATACAGTTATATCCCTGACCTATCCCATGACTAAAGCATAAACAATCTAGAAATTGGTTCAAGAATCTTTTATATATATAAAAGTGTAATATGCAAATCAACTGGACGGCAGAAAGACCAGTCGGCTATGACGTGCACTGGCCACCAGGGGGCAAACACTAAGCAGGAGCTATCAACCTCTCAGTTCCTTCCCCAGCCGTCAGACTCCGAATGTCTGATGGGGAATGGGGAACTGGAAGTGGATGGCGGTGGACACGGGCAGCGCCGGATCCCCAATTGCCTCGCTGGTTGCCCCATGCACAGAGGGCGACCAGAGGCAGCGGCCAGCCTGGGGACCCTACCCATGCACAAATTCATGTGCCAGCCTCTAGTATGTGTGTGTGTGTGTGTGTGTGTATATATATATATATAAATTTAAACATATTCTGTAAGTCCATTTTAAGTGTCATAGTGGGTGTTTATATCTTGTTTTCTTTTGTTTGTTTGTTGTTGTTGTTTTATTTAATGAACAAGAACCAGAGCATTTGCTGCACTAAATAGTTGATTCATCCACAGATTCTTTTCATCACTAGTTTCTAATATTGTGTAAAATACCACACTGACCACAATGTTCCTCTGAGAATCCAGGGATCTCTAAGTCTACTAGATGACCACACTCTAATTTAGCATCTACGGAGCCCAATTTAGAGTCATGAATTAAAAGAAGGCACCCTGATTCTCAGACTCCAGAAATTTATATTGTCTCTTTTCTTCTTTCTCCCAACTTTTCTCCTCTTTTTCCTACATGCTCTGCAGAGAAAAATCCAGAAGCCCTTTGAAGATAGAGAAATACAAACACATTTGAAAAGTTGAAACGACAGATTCTCCAAGTTCTTGGCCAAATCTAGAAGGTGAGCCAAAGTGATAGTAAAAAGGTATCACCACTATATTTTGGGGAAAGCACTTATCGGACAATGTGAACGGAAGAGACGGATGTGGGAGCATTCAGCACACACTATGTACACTGGCTTTGCTGTCTAAAAGCCATCACTAATATGCAAATGTGTTATGCATAAATCTGAAGCTATTGCAACATCTTATGTTTTTGTTTGTTTGTTTGTTTGTTTTTTTAAATATATTTTTATTGATTTTTTACAGAGAGGAAGGGAGAGGGATAGAGAGTTAGAAACATCGATGAGAGAGAAACATCGACCAGCTGCCTCCTGCACACCTCCTACTGGGGATGTGCCCTCAACCAAGGTATATGCTTTTGACCGGAATCGAACCTGGGACCCTTCAGTCCGCAGGCCGACGCTCTGTCCACCGAGCCAAACCGGTTTTGGCGACATCTTGTTTTATATATGTTTTAAAACAGATATAAAGTGATGAATGGGGAAAAAGCATAGTATAGGTTTCGCAACACCACATCTTTTCTACATTCCATTCAGGTTTATACAGTAGAATAATCTTATATTTTTAAAAGTCTAGAAAGGGTCTCCAGATAGTGTGGGTCATTTATTTAATTAATTCTTGAGTTATCAGAATGGACTAATGCTGTGTCTCATCAGATATTAATGGTGAAGTTTCTGAGTTCTGGACTCAGATGACTGGGACTAAATCCAAGCTCTTCTACATGCATAGTGTGCAACTTTGGGCAAGTTACTTCATTACTCCAAGATTCGGTTGCTTATCTATAAAATGGAAACAAAGTGCAGTATTATAAAATTATTGTGAGTTAAATCTCTCAAGTACAAATACCGTGCATGGTGTTTAATAATTACACAATAAACATTATTTCTGTAATTTTCTTTGTTCTTTTAATACTTGCATTAAAAAAATAACACAGGGAGAAATTCTTTAGCATTTGGGTCAACCAAAATCAAATTGGATAATCAGTTGTGAGCTGACTTTAAGTCACAAAATATTATGGCGATGAAGCCAAAATTCCATTAAGTAGAGACAGCATGTTGGTGAAAAAAAGCAGGAGAATCGGTGCCAGGAGAGTATTTTTAGCTCCAGTTTCTCCAATTACCAGCTATGTGACCTTGAGTAAGTCACTTAATCTCTGAGGGTCAGATTTCTCATATGTAAAAAGGAATCACACACACATACCAGGCATTTATTGTGGGGATTAAAATAGGTCATTCCCAAGTTAAATTATGAATATTAAATTGAGTAAGGTATTTCCTTCACTTTGGGAGACAATAAGAAACAGAAACAAATCAATCAGTCAAAACCAGCACATGCTCAGCAGAAGGCCTTTCCTCTGTGGAGCCTTCCCTGCTTCTACAGTTTTCCCTCCCCAGAGCAATGTTGTTTACTCTGCCTCTTCTGTTACCTTCAGGCATGTCCTCCTCATCTGTCTCATACTTGTTTATAAGTCTACTAGTGGCCTTTGTGCACCAGTGGGGTCCCTTGGTCTGGCCTGTGGGATTAGGCCCAAACCGGCTCTCCAATATCCCCCAAGGAGTCCCAGTTTGCGAGAGGGTGCAGGCCAGGCCAAGGGACCCCACCAGTGCACAATCAGGGCCAGGGAGGGATGCTAGAGGTTGTCCAGCCAGGGAGGGATTGTGGGAGGGCTCCAGGGCATGTCTGGCCTGTCTCGCTCAGTCCCGATTGGCTGGACCTCAGCAGCAAGCTAACCTACTGGTCAGAGCATCTGCCCCTTGGTCAGTGCAAGTCATAGTGACTGGTCAACCGGTCGACTTTCTGCTCCCTGGTGGTCAGTGCATGTCATAGCTAGTGGTTGAGCGGCCTTAGCATATCATTAGCATTAGATAGGACATATCATTTCTTAGGCTGTGTGGCCAAGAAAAAACAATTCCATGCCACTATTAACTTCACAAGATTGTCTTTTACATGTATATCTCCAGTTGCATGATTCTTGGTATTGTGATGAGAAATGCTATGCTAATATTCCACGGTCAAGCAGATGTGTCTTTTGTTGGGTAGATAAAGACTGGAGCTGCACAGCCATCTGGAAAGAAAACTTGGAATACTGTAGTGGGGCCAGAAAATGAGCATTTGCTTCATGAATGTGGCACTCGTACAACTGTTGGAACAAAGCTGGCTGGGAACCAAACCCTGTGCTTGTCTGCCTGTCCTCCTGGAGGAGTTTATATGTCACATCGGCTACAAGAGACAGGCAAGGGTTTTCAGAGACAAGCAGAAAGGAAGATGGAATGTCATTTAAAATACATTTCTAGGCTCCATCTCAAGTGGAAACCCAGTAACTTTGAGTGGATCCACGCCGACAATGTTTAAACATTTCCATTCGTGTTCAGATCACACTCTCATCTCATCTTGGCTTCAGTCACATGTGAGCTGTAGAGGCCGGTACTGCCTAGGAGACCATAAACAGAGAACCTGCACTCACACTCAAGTGGAACAGATTTGGGTGGAGGGCATAGTAAACGTATAAACAATTTATACACTAAAGCATTTAGCAATTCTTGATGAAGGGACAAATCCTTATAGCTCTTTGCCAATAAAATATAGGGTTTCACTGTTTTTAGTAACCATTTGGAAATCTTGGGCAAAAATTCTACTTCATAGCTAGACAACATTTAATCAACTAATCTAAAAAATGATTATGATTATGAAAAAAACCTTAGTATTGATATGTGTCTGAAATGATTTATATAAATCTCTCAAAGTATTATCCCTCTGAACTAACAAGACACAGGTTTTGTAGTGATAGCCGCTAGGAAATTCAAACCAGTTTTTTAAAACTGAAAAAAAAATGGAATTAAATCAGTCAGACAGAATGTCAGAAAATGAGTTGTAATTTTTCTTTAATACATAATTAACTATGGTTCTTCAAACTCTAACTTTTCCATGCTTGACAATACTGAGTCTGTGTAAGCAACCCATTCTTTGTTAAGTTGGCTTTTATTGCCCACAGAGGCCTAGTGGTCTATCCATCTAACCCATCCTTTCCCTTCCAATGTAATATAACCAATGAAATGCCCTTGTGCGGAGTGTCAGTCACAGAGTCATGGCTAAATCAAAGACCTATTAAAAATTGTGGTAATAATCTGAAAATAGGCCAAAAATAAGCATGCCAACATACTAACCTAGAAAATTTTACTCAACTCAAGGCTTCTCAAGATCAAAGACTGGGTCCCAATCACCTTTTAATTCCCAGTACTTAGGGCAGACCCCTACACTTAGTAAAATCTCAAAAGATTTTGTTCAACAGCATGAGACACTGATTAAAAATTTGACTATAATAAAAAATATTTCAGCTCAATATATGCTTATAAAGGCAGAATCAATACTGGATGAATATTAAATACATTACTCTGTTCTTTAAATTTTTACCCTTAAATACCCTACAACAAATGGATCTTTACAGTAAGCTCACCTAAGGTGAGCAGAAAAGAGATTAAAGGATAGAAAGAATGAAAAAAAGCTACTTGGGGATGTATAGATGAAGTAAAAGTAGATGTGAAGAGGAAAAAAAGTTCCAAGCACTCCAAGGGAGGAAAAAAGTAAGTAGAAGAACTTAGTTTTATCACAAAATCAACCTTATTCATTTATAAAGAATTTCCTAAGGGATTTTTAAAAATAACAATCAATGAAAAGATCTTTAAAGAAGAAAAAAAATAAATGAATCACTTTAATTCAATTCAATAAAAGCTTTTCTTTATTTTCTGAGTAATAGATTTTCCTTTTCAGGCCTTCTAAGGCCAGGTCTCTGTAGTCAGCATAAAGTGAAATTGAGCAATTATTTGTTGGATTTTAATTTAAACCGTTGTAGATCAGAATAATTTAGGTCAATTATGATCAAGGATTCATGTCAGCATGATAGCCTCCAGTATTTGAGTTAATGATCCCCTCCCTCAGTGTGGTAGTGAAAAGAACATTCGATAGGGGGTCAGAAGAGGTGGACACTTTTTTTAAATTCACCAGATAACTAGGAATTGTTCATCTCTCTGGGCCGCAATGTCATCATCTGATCACTATAGATAATATTTACACAGTGGAATTGTTTTAATGAGCAATGAAACACTGAATGTAAATAATTTTGTAAATAAAAGTACTACATAAATATAATTAATTCATTGTGAAAACTCCCTTCACCCTTCATACCATCATACTCTATATAGTTTGCCTACACTTTTGTTTAGCAAGACATTATAAGAGATATGGCTGGAAAGCAAGTAATTTGCTAGCCTATATAATAAAAGGATAATATGCAAATTGACCTTAAGGGCAGAACCCCCAGGAATGACTGGTCACTATGAAGCGCACTGACCACCAGGGAGCAGATGCTCAATGCAGGAGCTGCCCCCTGGTGGTCAGTGCACTCCCACAGGGGGAGCTCCGCTCAGCCACAAGCCAGGCTGATGGACTCCTCCCACCCCTGAGTACATGAATTTTTGTGCACTGGGCCTCTAGTCAAAACATATAAACAAATGTACTGGAAAGAAATAAAACAATTTCCAATGTACATGCATTAATATCAAACAATGTACTTCTTAGAAAAATAATTTCTTCAATAGTATTCAGATTGTTTTAGGGCATATAAAAACATGTATGATTTAACACATGATAAAAAATGTATACTTTTTCATTTGTCCCTAATAAGTGACAATGTTTTTTCAATGGGCCTAAATTGTTTGTTTCCATCTTACTAATGCTAAAATTTTATAAAATCAACTTTTTAGTTGAGTATGTTCAAATTCATATACCATAAAAGCAGCTCCTTCAAAAATTGAAAATGTCATTAAGCATTTTATGTTCAATGAGTACTTAGAAATGCATAATGCTTGCTTTTGTTATCATTAGGGATAATAATAGTTTACGCTCATGCAAATATTGGCAGCAATATCAGGCCTTGTTTAGAAATTTTGGATTCATTTGAAACTTAACCTAAATAAAACTAGACTGGGTGAATCCACATGAACCAAAACCCCAAATTCTGTGAATTTTCCTCCCAAATTTACAGCACTTTAAATCCTCCCTATGATACTGTTATAGTCAGCTAATTATTAATAACAGAAAAAAAGCAAAGAAGCAATGATGCCAGACATTATAGGCATCATTTGGGCAGCTTTACCAGGAAGTTGCAACTTTGCACTTCCCAGAGAACCACTAGCTTATTCCCTGCAAAACAATGGGGGGATGGGGCCAGCAAAGGGAAGATAGACACATGCCCAATAAAGTGGGGGTGACATAGGAAAGATACTTGCTTGTCAGTCAAACCTGGGAACAGAGATGATTGGTCAAAATGAGTATGGCCGCTGCAAGCACACACAAAATTGGGAATACTAATCTCTTAAACAAAGAAGTTCTCTTTCTCTTGTGACTCTTGACTCATGGGGCTTTTTTGCTCTGGCTTCCTTTCATCCACCCACATGGCTCACAACAGATTGATGGACTGCAGCAGGAAACCCAAATTAAGGTAGCTTGATGCTGTATTGGACTGTGCAGCCATGGAAAGGAAACTGGACACTGCTCTGATTTTAGCCCTGCTAAAGGCAAAAATAAGACTTCTTTCTTGGTGGAACTGAGGGACATGGGACTTTGGAAACTCAGGGGTTTGATTCCAGAGAAATAAATCTTTCTACAATACCTCATCTTCTCATGCAAGTCTTAAAAATTATTTCTTGGAATATCAGAAAAAATCCACCCCACCCCTATTAGCAGCCAGGACCTCCTATCTAGTAACACCTAGGTGCATATGATTTAAACAACAACAAAAACATTATCATAGTTGCCAAGAAATTAAAACAATATTTTATTGGTTTTAGTGAGAGACAGATATTTTATTGTTCTTTTTGCTGCTGTTTGCCTATTTGTTTTTAGTGAGAGATCTATTTAAATTTTCTTTAATTGTCATTAAACATGGTAGCAAAATGGGAATACATGAAAAATAAACCAGACATTGTCTGGAGACAGTAAAATTGTTTTGTTTTGTTTTTTACAACTGAGATATAGAAAGATTCTTTGATAGTAAAAATTACTTAAATTACTTCATCATTAAAATGAAAATTATTTACCATTAAGATGAAAAGTTATGATTAAGATAAAAATTATTTTCAGGTTGGCTTTTGAAATGTTATGTCTTTTGTTTTGTTTTTCTCTTCCTGTAACGGTATAGCCAAATAAGAAACTATGACTTCTGTGGATGCAATAATAATACCAATCTTCTACACTGGGTTTGGCTTCTAAAACATTTCAGTTTTGGCTTCAAAAACACATTATACAATACAATGAAAATTTTTTAAATTAGAAATTCAATATAGACCCTTTGCTTATTTTTAGAAAATGAAAATATATTAAAATATACATATTATTCTATCTCAATCAATTTGGGGTTACATGATTTTACTTTAAAAAAAGAAAAAGAAAGGTAATTCTTTAAACAGAATAGAAATTTCTCTTTTATTATGAACTTAGAGGACTCAGAGATCCTGTATATCAGCAGTTTAGTTTTACTCATGAGATACTTTTCTAGCTATTAGCTCTGAGAACCCAGTTTTGCTGAATCATCAGTTTAGTGATTTTTAAATTCTATTATGGCTGCTCTTGAGTGCTCAGACACTTAAATTGAATATAAAGAAAAACTATTTTAAAAAAGGCTTTAAGTGTACTTAGAAAATATATTTTAAAATAATTTTCAGTAGTTTTACAAGAAATGTATATGTATGCCATCCTTTAAAAAAAAGTCATACAACTATTGAATATTTCATTTTTTCTGTTCTATGAATGGAAAATGTATACTATGGCATACATGAGTATCTCTAGTATACTCATAATCGTTCATATATTTCTTTATAATGTAAAATAGTTGGCTAAAATTGTTCTTTTTTAATACAAAACAATAATTTGAGAAGATATATTCACTCATTGTCCCTGCGCTAGTTCTGAGTCTTGGCTGCCCTGCCCTGGCATGGTTGGACCTCCAGGTTCTTGACTCACACAAGAAAGAATTCATGAATGAGTCGAAGTGCGAGCTAAAGCAAGTTCTATTTAGGTAGAGAAAGAGAGGGTTCTTGGAGACAGGATCAGGGGTTGAGCCCAGGAATGGCTGCTGCCTGGGCCCTCTTGGCTGCAAGTCTCACAGCACCCCACTTGAAATAAGTGAAAGTACACATCTGAGTGGACGTAGAGAGCTAGGGACTGAGTTGTGTGCCACTATCATTCAGTTTGGGGGATTTTATGTGGTTCCAAGGGTGGGTGGGTTGTTTCTCAACTTTGTGGTTCCAAATTCTGACTTTGGTTAGGAGGGGTTTTGTTTCTAATAGGGTGCCTTCCAGAAGTGTCATAGCGTTCATTCCCCTCACTCCCCCTTCTACTTGTGGTGTCAGTTTTCATTACAATGATGATATAATGAGCTTTGGGGCCATTCTCTGGTCAATTTTCCTCTACCTTGGATTGATGTAGTTTTAGTCAGTTCTCGTTGTTGCCTTCTGCTACTATCACAGGAACTTCCTGCCATTGACTGTTTCCCTTTGATCACGCATGAAGGTGAGGGCTCTGGTGAGGGGACCTAGCAGCTTGTTGGCCTGTGATATCCACTTCGACTTCCTCATTCCACTTGTCAGGAGCTTTCCCGAAGAGTTTCTATCCTGCCTTTCTATGTTCATTGCAGCATTACTTACAATAGCCACGATATGAAAGCAATCTCAGTGTCCACCAATAGACAAATGGATAAAGAACATGTCGAATATATATATACAATGGAATATTACTCAGCTATTCAAAAGAGTGAAATCTTGCCATTTGCAACAACTTGGATGGGCCTAGAAGGTGCTATACTAAGTGAAATAAGTCAGTTACAAATACCATACAATATGATTTCATTTATATGTGGAATCTAATAAGTAAATAAATAAATGAACAAACAAAACAGAAACAAATTCATAGATACAGAGACAAAGTGATGGTCACTAGACAGTAGGGAGAAGTGGGAGGATAGGTGAGAAAAGGTAAAAGGGATTAATAAGAACAAATTGCCAGTTATAAAAATCATCATGGAGATGTAAAGTCCAGTAAAGGAAATGTAGTCAATAATGCTGTAATAACTATGTATAATGTCAGATGGATACTAGACATATTGGGGTGATCACTTTTTGACATTAAACACACACACACATACAGTATTTTAGTGGGTATAAAATAATCTGGTTTTTTTTGTTGTTGTTTTTTGTATTCACACTCTTTATTTAACAAGTAATCTATTAAGGAAAATCTGTTAGGTTTTCCAATCTTTATTATAAACAATACTGTGATGAATACCTTTGTGCTTATAGTTTTACATACTTGGGCAATCATCCCTTTAAAAAAATATATATATATTAGTGGGTTCCCTGGGTCTAATGGTGTTAACCAGTAGGGAGAGGTCCTTGTCCCCACATGTTGCTAGCGGGAGTGGAATCCTAGCAATATCCTGAGTAAAAGCATTTTCGGAGGCTCACACAGGAGGATGAAATGTTGTTGAAAGCTTTATTTCTGTGGAATTATATCCCTGAGTTTCCAAGATCCCATTCCCCCTTTTCCTGCCAATGAAGAAGTGTAGCTGTGGATTCAATAAGGCTAGAATCAGAGTCAGTGCCAGAGTTTCCGTTCCATATTGGAGCTGTGTCCAATGCAGCATCAGGCTAGCTTAGCTGTGTTCCCCACTGCAGTCCATCAGTACATTGCTTGTGGGGTCCGTAGCACCATATGGAAAGGAAGCGTGAATGAGAGAGCCCCATGAGCCAAGAGCCAAGAGCAACAAGTGAATTTCTTTGTTTAGGGGATTATGTGTTACCAAATGTTCGTGGGCTCACAGTGGCCATGCTTATGCTGGCCTATGATCTCTGTCCTCAGGTGTGACTAACAGACACCTTTCCTAGTCACTTCAATTTCACTGCACGTGTGTCTATTTCCCCTTTGTTGGACACCTTCCCCTTGTGATCTGGGGGGGTGGGGGGATGGGTTGGTGGTTCCCTAGGGACTGTGAAATTGCAGCTTCCTGGTGAAGCTGCCCAAACAATATGCCTACAATGTCTGGCCTTCCCTTTGCTCCTTTCCTATTAATAACTAGCTAATTACACTGGTATCAATAGCATGTTCATTTTATACTTATTCTCTAAACAACAATAAATATGTGTTTTGCTTCGAGCATATAATTTGAAAAAATGGCTGCTGAGATTGATAGTAATATGAAGAAATTTGATTTTTTAAAATATTGGAAGTCAAATGTGTCAACATTTAGAAAATGTGCTTATATCCACAAACCATTGTTTTCTAAATGACCAATGCACAATGTTATATTATCAAACATACATAAATGATCCATTTAAAGTACAAGATAGATACATTTAAAAGGAACGCTTTGAAAAGTTCATTGGTATATTTTCAGATTCCACATTGCCAGTAACCTTCAAGAAACTACCATTTGTCAACAAAGGCCTAATATAAAGAACACGCAAAGTTATATTAAAGGGCTCTTTAATATTCCCTTCTGTTCTAACTATATCTCTGTGTGGGGTTAGATTTTTTTTTAATGTACTCCAACTAAAAGAACTAAAATTAATTGAAAGCGGAAGCAGACATGATAATCCAGCTGTCTTCTATCAAGCCAAACATTAATGAAATTTGCCAAATTGTAAAATAATGTTGCTCTTCCTCTAAGCATTTTATTTTGAAAAATATAATCATTTTGTTAAAAATAAGCAGGTGCCTATGTTAAGAGGTGATGGATTTATTATTGGTATTAAAAATAAATGAACAAATATACATTTAATTTCTTAGTTTTAATGTATATGCTAAATATCAATAGATAAAACCCATATAAATTAAACTGTTTATAGGTCCTCAATTTTTAAGAACGTTATAATATTCTGAGACTAAAATGTTTACAAATACCTGACCTAATCAATACAAAATTACTCAAAGGTGCACACCCCTTAAGGATCTCATAATCATTAACAAGTCCAAAAGACAACTCCCAGCCCTCATCTGAAAGACATCCAGTAATCTCTTTCTCCCATTTCCAAATCTTGGACAATTTTTTCCTGACAGTAGTTGTTATGTAAAGAGATCACATTTTATTATTTAATTCAGTACTTAAAAGATTTAAAATGTGTGTTGGTATGATACCATTGTAATTAAGTTTTTAATAATAGGAAATGAACAAAGGCAAGGCCAGACATTATAGGAATGTTCCCTGCAAAACACTGGGAGAGGAATCCAGCAAAGGGAAAATAGACACGTACTCAGTAAAGTTGGGGTGACATAGGGACGGTACTTGTCTGTCAATCACAGCTGGGGACAGAGATGGTTGTCCAGGATGGGTGTGGCCACTTGCAAAAATTTGTAATATATAATCCCCTGAGCAAAGAAGTCCACTGTCTGGTTCCTCTTGGAGCATTGTGCTTCACTCCTGGTTTGCGGGGCCCTTCGCTCCTGCTTCCTTGAATTCACTTGTGTGGTCCATACACAATGTACTAATGGACTGCAGCTAGCCTACTGCTGTACTGGACCCTACTCCAATATGGAAAGAAAACGCTCTGATTTTAGCCCTACTGCTATGCTTCTGTGACTGGACTAAGGGAAATGGGGCTTTGGAAACCCAGGAGTGTAATTCCACAGAAATAGAGCTTTCTGCCATATCCCATCCTTCTGTGTGAGTCTCAGAAAATTCCTTTTCTCAGAATATGCAAGGACTCCACCCCCAGCAGCATCCAGGAGGGAAGAGGACACCCCCCCACACCACACACACACACACACTTCACCCGGTAACAGGATCTTGCCTGCTTTAAATTATTAATTTACTTTATATGACACATAGGCAGGATGAGAATTCTGATATACATTTTTATACAGTAAACGACAGAACCCACAAAGGAGCAACAAAATTTTTAATTTCCTCAAGTCCCAAAGCACAAAGCACTAGGTTATCAATTATTGTGTTCTTAGAGCAAGGCCGGAATGACTAAGAGTTGGGAGGAGAGCCAGCAAATGTATCCATGATAGACTTTTTAGAGGGAATAAGCAGGAGTGAGAAAAAAAACCCTCTGCCCCTCTTGACAAATGGAGGACATCTGGTCACTTTAATGAAGCATATGGACACTGACATTAGCTGAGTGTTCCTTCTGTTGTTCTTACAGAGACTCTACAACTCAAGAGACTACAAGTTCTTATTTTAAAAGAGGAAAAAATGGGTTCTATTTGTGCTATAAAGTCCATGTAGACTGAAGGTACAAATCTGACTTTTAGCAAAAGTCTACCATATTTATATGTCTGGAGTTTATGTTTTATGACAGGTTTGTATCCCAAGTTATGAGAGTATGGGCCCCATAGGCGTCAGTAGTGGGGCACCTAAAAACGAAGGGGAGAAAGGCATATCCCTTAAGATTCATTAGTGTTGCAAGGGGTAGAGAAAGCAGGCCATACAAGAGAGTACGGTAAAAAGCCAGTCATTTAAATCTTAAAATTAAACCTGAAGTTGAGCATCTTTGGCAAAATGTTTAATCAAATGCAAGCTACATAAGATTAAAAGTAAGGGAAAACTATTTCTTTGACACTTCATTTGGGTAAAACTTGAGGAGTTATTGAATAATTAAGATGTTCACCCTTCCTACAAGTAACAAACTACTTGAAAAAAAATACATCTGGGGACTCAATAGGGACCCACAGGGGATGTTTAAGATTCTTTCAGTTCTTCTTCACTGGTGACCCAAGGGTACCTCAAGGGAAATAGACTGAGAAAAATAACTAAAAATGTCACTTTATTCAAGAAAGACATCCCTGTCTCTTTTTTACTAAATGTCTTTACCTTAGAGCAACCTCCTCCGTTTGTTTTTCACACATACCTTGAATTATAAATAGTGACCTAATTTGAAATTGTCAGAGCTGAGGTGGCCAGTTAGCACAGACAAAAACCTACTGTCTGAGGCGAACCAAAACAAAGAGCACATGCAGGTTTGCCAGAGGGATGAAAAAATTCAATTCAGTCGGTGTTTTCTCAGGTGCTGTTAGTGAAAAGATCTCTCTCTCTCTCTCTCTCTCTCTCTCTCGCTCTCTCTCTCTCTCTCTCTCCACCCCCTCCCTCTCCCTTCTTTCTCCCTCTCTTGTCTTTCTTCTAGTTTCTGTAGAATGATAAATAAGATAAGAAAGGACCTATTGTTTTCCCATGGCCCGTTTCCCTCATGCCCCTCTACCAGCATTAGCACAAAGAGAGAATTATAAACCAGAAAGTTGGCAGTTCCTGCCTAATTTATGTGAGTATTTTAAAATGTGAGAGTCAGAAGAAAAATCTCATTCCTGCACAGCCTTAGAATGATCCTGAGGGAAGTGCACACACACACAAACATACACACACACAGGCACACACATGCAGGCACACACATGCTTTGGAGAGACAATTTTAATCTAGTCAAATTATATGCTAAATTGGGAAATTTATCCTTACAAGTGAAAATTACAGTTCTAGATAAAAACATTCATATACATACACTTAGCATGAACTTTGATATTTTCAGTACATCAACAGACAGACATCTTTGATAATTGACACCTGCTTTGTGCAAAATATTAACTCTTCTTTCTCTCCCCAACTCCTTCTTTAAGAAACAATTTAAATTATCTAGATAATAACAAGTTAATGTTTTAAACATGAAAATGGCAGGACTATCTAAAAAATAATCTGAAATACCATTTTAGTTTACATTCAAAGCTAATTGTAGTAAAAATTAAAAGTGCAGTTTTTTTCTGGGCCTATCCTTCCATTATTAATTTTAGTGAATCTAAATTCACAGGATTATATCTGCAATATTCAATGAGGCCAAACCAAGCCAGCTGCCCTCTGCAACTGTTATTGGAGAAAAATGGGCCTACTGAGAGTGGGGTTCTTGGGGTACCACTGGAATAAGCATTTCCATAGGCACCCAGGGGAGGATGAGATATGGTAGAAAGCTCTATTTCCAGGGAATTATAGCCCTGGGTTTCCAAAGTCTCATTTCTCTTAGTCCAATCATAAAAGACGTGTAGCTGGGGCTTCTTAAAGGTAGAAGCAAAACCAGTGTCCAGAGCTTTCTTTCCGTGTTGGAGCCGGTCCAGTTCGGCATTCGGCTAGCTGCAGTCCATCAGTCCATTGTGTGTGAGGTGCCCATGGGCATGGGCCATGTGGGTGAATGCAGGGAAGCAGGAGCAAAAGAGTCCCGAAAGCTCTGCGTCACAGGAATCCCAAGAGAACCAAGAGAGCAAACTTCTTAGTTCAGGGAATTAAGTCCCAAGAGCCCAAGTGAGTAAGTGCCTTTATTTAGGGGATTGCGTATTCCCAAATGTTTGCATGCTTGCAGTGGGCATGCCATTCTGGCCATTCTTAGGTGTGACTGACAGCAAGCACCTTCCTAGTCCCCCCAAGTTCACAGACATGCATCTGTCTTCCTTCTTCCCTTCGTTGGACCCCTGGGGAGTGTAAAGTGGTTTCCTGGTGAAGCTGCCCAAATGACATGCCTAAAATGCCTGGCCTTTCCTTTGCTCCTTTCCTATTATTAATAACTAGCTAGTTACAATGGTATCCCAAATAGCTACCCATTTCCTCACTTGATGTGAGATATAAAAACCTAGTGATATGTTTAAGTTTGTATATGTAACAAACTTGCTCAAACCCTAGAAATACAGAAACTACTCCAAAGGAAAAAGATTAAAATAGTTCAAAATAATGGCATATTAACTTCTTTTCTAATGTTTAATTCTGTCTAACATGCTCCTCACCCCAGAATAATATAATATCCTCTTAATTTTTATATCATTTTTTGTATTATTGGATATTTAAAAAAATTCTATATAGGTTTCTTCTTTAGATGTTAGTAAAAACTATACCTAGTTTTAATAAGGTAAAAAAAAATCTTAAGCAAATTTTTATACCTGGATTTCAGTGAAAAGAGAAAGTGCTAATTTAAAAATAGACATATTAAAAATATATGTTTAGCCCTAGCTGGTGGCTTCAGTTGTTTTAGCATCATCCTATACACCAAAAGGTTGCAGGTTCGACTCCTGGTCAGCGTTTGATCCCCAGTTAGGGGTGATTAAAGGTGACAACTGATAGATGTTTCTCTTTCCCCTCAATGTCTCTCTCTCTCTCTCTCTCTCTCTCTCTCTCTTTCTCTCTCTCTCTCCCTCTCTCTCTCTCTCTCTCATTATTTTTCTCTCCCCCTTCCTCTATCTCTAAAAATCAATGAAAACATTCTCAGGTGAGGATTCAAAATATGCTTGTTTAGATTTCACTAAATTACTAGTAGAAAGCTGACATAAATTAACTGATTCTTAAAGGGATTGTGTGGACTACCTTGTGTTGTTAACAGAAGACACTTATCAGCCGACTTTATTACTTAGTAGCCCCACCGCTGTGCTCCCAGTTCCAGCTACAGCTGCAGAGGTTGCTATTTCAAGCCTTAGGACTCTCAGGGATATTCCCAGGCCAAGTCTCAGATTGGAACAGAATTACAAATTGCCTCCCTAGACTTTGAATCTCCATATTTTAAAATGAGTCTTGTCCCTTCATTTAACCACAAAAAAAGGGCAAATTTGTCAATAGTTCCAAGATCTTTAGAGATAAATAGTGTATGAATAGAGGTTGTAATAATTTTGACCAAGGCCTTGATCCTTACATACATATTAACAATATATGGCAATGTTTTCCTTTGAAGAAAAATGCTTGGGAAACTGAAATCTGTTGGTTTGGAAGTTATATACCTGAAGTTTTGCTACTAAATAAATATGTTGTAGGCTGCACCAGGTATTTTTAAACTTTACTTTTCTGACTATAAAAATTAATCATAGTGTTTCTCACTCTGTATTTTATGGACAATTTGTTGGGATTAAGTTTTATAAGTTATATAAAACACTTGAAGCAAACTAAACAAATGCCATTATATAAAATATAAGAACTATCTGAACTGACAGTGCTGACCAAATTCTTATGCATAAGTTTTGTAAAGTTGGTGAAATTTTTGCGCCATTAAATTCATGCACTAGTCCTTGGCCTATCTGTGAAACCATTTATCTCTTTTTTCTTTTTCAAGACAGTGTCATTAATGATCTGATCATTTAAGGGTTCTTGAGTTTTTAGATGGACTCTAATATTGCCTCTTTAAAGAAAGTTTATGTTTTACAATTTTTTAAATCTAAAAAAAATCGGTGTAATGTACCTCTCTCATAATTAGTGTTGTAAAAATATTATTTTACAGTTAGATAATACTTAAATACAATATTTATTAGATCACAGTGAAGGCTGGTTTATTTTAGGTAAAAGGCGTATTGCTTGCAAAATAAATACATTATCCATAGCCTTAGTGTTGACAAAAAATAAATAGGTGGGACTGAATTCATTGTTGAAAGAAGACCTTTTAATATCCTTTAAGTACATGAAGTAGTTTGAATTCTTTATGCAACTGTACATGACAGCGAATTTCTTGAAGAACTAGGCTGTTGTGGATTTGCCATGTGCAGGTTGGGTGGCCTGTCCAAGGCTGGAGCAAGAATCCCTTTTGGTGAATTTGTGAAAACTCCTCTGACCAAATTATTATTGGGTTAGCTATATCCTAGCATCTGTACTCTTTGAGAACTGACTAAAAACCAGGGCTGCTCATATGGAATGAATATTTATTTATGAGAAAATAAGAACTTATTTTAAAATATTTACATTGCGAAATGTCCTGGTATGATTTTCTGATTTTCACTCTTGTTTCTTTTCTATAACTTGTCAAAGCTCTTCTGTTTTGTTGCTTTATATTTGACAGTCCTTACCAATCCTCACACTTGGAGTGTAAGGATTGATTTATATCATAAACTTGAAGATATAATCAACTTTAAGATACAATGTGACCAGAATTTAATTTTTTATAATCCCTTGATTGAAACTGAAAGACACAAAATCCCCTTCAATGTACCTGAGGTGGAGTATTTATTAAAGGAGCTTGACTAAGAACAAGTACCAATACCTTTTTAAAAAATATATATTTTTATTGATTTCAGAGAAGAAGGGAGAGGGAGAGAAAGATAGAAACATCAATGATGAGAGAGAATCACTGATTGGCTGCCTCCTGCATGCCCCCCACTGGGGACTGAGCCCGCAACCCGGGCATGTGCCCTTGATTGGAATCGAACTGGGGACCCTTCAGTCTGCAGGCCGACGCTCTATTCACTGAGCCAGACCAGCTAGGGCACCAATACCTTTTAAATGTCTCAGGCCCTTTGATTTTCCAATCATTCTATGTTCATAACTAGGCTTCCGGCTTAGTAAACTGGGAGGTGAAGTTAGGCTGGATTGATGTTCTCTTTAATTTAATTTAATTTAATTTAATTTAATTTAATTTAAATATGAATCTTAATGTTGGTAGTGACTTAATGACTATATGGAGGCTAACAGTAAGATAATCAATAATGCCAATTACATTACCTCCTAGATTCATTTTATGTGTCAATATTAGCTGAGAAGAGCATGACTCGTTTATTCTGGTTGCTGTTGGGGGTGGGGTCTTTGAGATATCCCGAGAAAAGGAATTTTCTGAGACTCCCACAGGAGGATGCAATATAGCAGAAACCTTTATTTCCATGGAATTACACCCTTGGTTTCCAAAGTCCCGTTTCCTTTAGTCCAGTCATAGAAGTGCAGCTGGGGTTTCAGTGGGGCTAAAATCAGAGCCAGTGTCCAGAGCTTCCTTTCCATGTTGGAGTTGGGTCCAACACAGCATCTGGCTAGTTGCAGTCCATTAGTGCATTGCACATGGGGGTCTGCATGGCCATCGGCTACATGGGAGGATGCCAGAAAGCCAAGCTGGGCCATGAGTCAAACATGCCAAGAGGAACTAAGAGAGCCAACATCTTTGTTCAGGGGATTAAGTATTCCAAATCTTCATGCGCTTGCAGTGGTTATGCCCATTCTGGCCAGTGATCTCTGTTCCCAAGTGTGACTGACAAAAAAAGTGTCTTCCCCTATATTATTCCAACTTTACTGGGCACATGTCTATCCTCCCTTTGTTGGATCCCTGGGGAGTATAAAGTTGCAGCTTCCCGGTGAAGCTGCCCAAATGACATGCTTATAATATCTGGCCTTCCCTTTGCTCCTTTTCTATGATTAATAACTAGTTAATTATAATGCTTTCATCCCCGTTTCACACTTTCAACTTCTGGACTATAATAGACTTGATGAAGACATTTTATGAAGATCGGTATATTTGCCTTGAGAATAACAGAAACAGGAAAATGACCTCTGCATTCCTCAGTTCAAGGTAGGGTTCAATATAGTCCTAGATGACAATCACCAATATTGACTTTTGAGTCCCCATGAAAAAATTAAATTTTGCTGTGAGAAAAGACCAAGGAAAGCAGGTGCATGTGTTTTAACAAATAATATAAAAATATTAACTTAAAGGTTGTTGAGGTAGAATTAAAGAACAATAAACTCCACATAGAGTACAATTTGATGAGATTTTGCATATGGATTCACCCCTGATACTATCGCCACATCAATAAAACACATATTTCTATCACCTCCAACTTTCCTCTGGCCCTTTGTAGCCCCTCCCTCATGCCCTAACTTTCTGTTGCCATAGCTTAGTTTGAAATTTACATAATTCTATATAAATACAAAAATATGGTAGACACTGTTTTATTGTTTGTACCTTTCACTCATTGAGATTCATCCATGTTGTTGAGTGTATTGATAATTGTTCATTTTTATCGATGAGTAGTGTTCCCTTGTATAGATAGATACACCACAATTTGTTCAATCCTTCCCAAGTGCCTAATAAAACTAAAGATCCCAGATGCCCGACTTTTGCCTTCCAGCGAGGGTGGTGCATCTTCAGAGCGCACTCTAGGCACCATGGCAGCCCCAGCTGCAAGGGGGTGGGGCTGGGCTTGGCAGAGGTGGCACCTGGAGTGGTGGCTGTGCAGTGAGCAGTTCCCCAATAAGTTTTTAGAAATCAGCTACCCAGGGAAAATGACTTTTACTCACATGAGATGCCTCCTGAGGATCCTCTCCCAGAGACAAGGTGACTCCTGTGCTTCCAGATCAACTCTGGGGCTCATCTCTACAGGGTTTGCGGCTGTCTAAGCTCCAAAACATCCAATCACGAGGTGCATGACAGCAGTAAGGAGCACCAGACTGGAGATCGGGACATACACAGGCTTGCACGCAGATAATTTGGACAACACAATCCCAGACCACAGCTTCCCATTAGTTGACATCATAATGGAAACAGAAGATGAGATTGCACCTGAAATTTCAGAAAAAAAGATGAATCCGAGATTATAGGGGGCGTTTTGAAGCACTTGAGGTAGAATTGGATTCCATGGCAAAACATGAAACCAGAGGAGTTAAATTTTCCAGAAGTTTAAAGTGAAAATAGCCCTGGAACCAGAAGAGATTTTCAGATATGGCAGAGGAATTGCCCCCATTGGGATTTCTGGCAAAAATATAACTCAAGGAAAGGATATTCCAGATTGCTCCTGTGGTGCCAAGAGGATATTTGAATTCCAGGCCGTGCCTCAGCTGCTCCACTGCCTAAAGGCCGACAGCTTGGGCAGGAGTGTTGATTGGGGCACCTGACCATCTGCACCTGTGCTGAGGGCTGCAGCCTGGGCACCGACTACACACGGGGATTTGGAAGCAAGATGTAATGATACATCTTAAAGACAACATCACAGAGACTTAAAAATGCTCATTATCTCTTCGACCTTGCAATTCCACTTTCAGGGCTTCATCCTAAGAAATTGATTATACCAGACAGAGAGGTACAAAGATGTTTTAGGCATTGTTTACAATATCTAAATATTGGTGAAACAAAATGTCCAGTAACATGGAATTACATAAATTTTGGTGTATCTATCAAGCAAAAGGCTATGCAGTTTTAATGGTACAGAACTATATGCACATTAAATAAGGGGCAGATCTAAATAGACACCAAGATACCATTATATATGGTATTCATAGTATGATCATATATTTTTAAGTATTTGTATGTATGTATGTTCACAGAAGTAAATCTGGAAAGATACATACTAGGTGTGAACTGGTTAGCTATGAGTGGTGGGGCTAGATAAAATGTTCTTTTTATTTGTAAGAATATTCAATGAAAATGGGAAAATGGCGGAGGCTTAGATGGATGTGTTCGTGCTTTGTCCCGGACCAGATAGGGGCGAGCAGCTGAAACGGGTAACAATCAGCCTGATCAAGCTGGGGAGGTTCAGCTGAGAGACAGTCTGCAGCCAGGAAAGACAGAAAACTCCTAAAAAATGCGGATGGTTAGAGATTGAGGCTGAAACCTCCCTCTGGGCGCCAGCGCAGCGGCGAGACCGCGCCATCTCAGGCAGCGTTTACCGGCATCCAGAGATCGGCTACTAACCCGGAGGCAACGATTCGCAAACAGCGCGACTGCAAGAGCCAAGGGGAGACCTGCACCCCTCCAGGGAAAGGTTAGACTTACCTCAAAGGTGTGGTTCGCAGTTCAGGTTGGAGCGAGGAACGCGCGCGCGGGCGCAGGGGGAAATCTGCGTCCGCCAAAATCCGCGCTCTCCAAAATCCGTGCCTATAGAGGCCAGCGTGTCTCGCAAGGGGGGAGGGCTCCCGCAGGGCTGCTGCCAGAAGGTAACACTATAAATGAGCCCATAGTTGGACTGGATGCAAAAAGGCTGCCTCAGAGTTTCCCTGATAGCCGGCTACTCGTTGTTGCCAGGGGCTTGAGCGCGCGCAGACACTCCGCGCGGTTCTGGAGGGTGGAACCCTGCGAGTTCGAACAGCTTCCCAGGCTCTTGTTTGCACACTTCCTCTTACTTCTGTGAGTTTTATTGTTGAGCCCAGTGCATGTGAGTGCCCAGTTGGGGTCACTAGCAGAGCTTGTAGGGGAAGATTGTTTTTGGGGAGCCTGGGAAACAGAGCTGGGAGTGGCACCGGGGGAACCACCTCTGGGCGGAGCTGGTTCAGGTACAATAGGCAGCTCCTGGTCGGAGAGAACTTATAGCCTCGGAGGTCAACCCAGACACACTGCCACCCAGAGGCAGAGCCACGAACTGACTCCTCTGTAAATACAGATAAGGCAATAAGGACTGTGGCTTGCAACAAGGAGGAACAGTGTATCAGAGGGAAAGTCAACATTCTCCTGAACTCCGGGCGTGCCAATAAGAAGAGTAGAAGATCTGAAGCACCTGCATTAATGCACATTTTTATTTTTATTTTTTTAAATTACTTTTTCTCCTTTTAACTAAGAAAACATTTTTCTTTTTTTTTTTTTTCTTTTTTTTTTTTCCATTTTTCTTTTTCTCCATCACCCGATTTTGCCCTTTCAGCTACTACATTTTTATTTTTAACTAGTATTATTACCGCTACCATTTTACCAGTTTTTAAAGTGTCATCTTATCTTGTCTTTATTTTATTTTGGGACTAATGTTCTCCATTCTATTTTCATCGTTCCTTTAGCAACATTTTTCTCTACCTCAATTTGCCTCTGTGCTAAACAATCTTCCCCACTTTTTCCCTTTTGCTGTCCTGTTTCTCTTACCCTACTCCAGCTTTAGATATTCCCTATTCTTTTTACCCTCTGTCAAAATTTAACCCTGCTTAAATATCCTATGTCCAATCCCCTGTTCTAAATCCTTATACACCTTTCCCTTATCTTCCTTCACTATCCATTTTTTTTTCTCTCTCTTCTTCTTCTTTTCTCTCTCTATTGTTTTATCGTTGTTTGCCTGATTGACGAGTATATTTTTTTTTCTTTTTTTGATTGTTTGTGAGGTTAGACTGCTTATTCTTTTTATTTTCCTGCCCCTCCCTCTCCCCCCCCCCCCCCCCCCGGTTATTTCTGCGCTTCTCTGTCCCCTTGCGTCGCTTGATATTATTGGTTGTTTGTAGTTTGTATTCATCTCCAGGAATCTGTTGCTGCAATTTGTTGGTATTAGTGGCGGACCTATAGGAGTTTTCTCCTCACATAAATAGTCTCTCCCCCTTTTACACTTCACTCTCTTTTCTCTCTTACTTTTTTTCTTCTTTCTTTTTTTTTTTTCTTTTTTTTTTTTCTTTTTTTCCTCCTCTTTTTCCCCTCCCTTTTCCAACCTCATTTTTGCACTCCTTTTTTTCTTTCTTTCTTTTTTCTCTTATACCTTTTTCTCTTCTTTCCCCCTTATCTCCCAACTCTCTTAGCTCGGGTGGCCACCTTTATTTGGGGTTAGTAATATCGTAAATACAATAGTGTTCAGTGCCTGGTACGTTGTGCCTTGTTGTGTTGTATTTTGTGCCTCTAAATCAACGCAACAGATTCAAGCAACAGCGGCCTCCTGATCACCACACGCTCTGCCTGGGGAACAGTTGCTGCGTTTGAAGCCTCCCTCCACCAGCCAGAAGAGCCACCACAACTGTGAACAGCACCCATCAAAGGCCCTGCTATCAACAGAGGAGCCGCTGCTACCACAACCGCCCAAGGAGCAACCACAGACCGAGGAGCCACTGCCACCCAGGGAGCAGCCACTGCCACCCAGGGTCCAGCCACTGAACGATTCAACAACTAGTAATGTCAGTGAGATCAAACATGGGTAGACAAAGAAACCCCCAAAAGAAAGAAAAGGAGGACTCGCCAGAAAAGCAGCTAAGTGAGACAGAGATATGCAATATGACGGAAAAAGAATTCAGAATAAGGTTCCTAGAGTACATGCACCGGATGTTCAAGAAGCAAGAAGAAACAGAAGAAAAACTCAACTACGTATGCAAGAAGCTAGAAGAAACAGATGAAAAAATCAACAACTTAAGTAAGTCCCAAGAAGAAATGAAGAGCGACATAGCTGCAATAAAAAACACCATTGAAAGTATCAACAGTAGACTGGGAGAAGCAGAGGACCGAATCAGTGAATTAGAAGACAAGGAAGCAAAACACACTCAAACTGTACTGCAAATGGAGAAAAAAATTAAAAGACAGGAGGAGAGCCTAAGGGAACTTTGGGACAACATGAAACGAAGCAACATACGAATAATAGGGGTGCCAGAACAACAGAAAGATGAACATGGATTAGAAAACCTATTCGAAGAAATAATATCAGAAAACTTCCCTGAGGTGGGGAAGAAAAAAGTCACACAAGCCCAGAGAGTCCCAAACAAGGTGAACCCGAAAAGACCCACACCAAGACACATCATAATTACCATGGCAAATGTTCAGGATAAAGAGAGAATCTTACAGGCTGCAAGAGAGAGGCGGAAAGTAACATACAAGGGATCTCCCATTAGATTATCAAATGATTTCTCAACAGAAACACATCAGGCCAGAAAAGAATGGACGGAAATCTACAAAGTGATGCAAAGCAAAGGACTGAATCCAAGAATACTCTATCCAGCAAGGCTATCATTCAAAATTGAAGGGGAAATAAGAAGCTTCACAGACAAAAAAGGGCTAAGGGAGTTTATCACCACCAAACCAGCCATGCAAGAAATGCTAAAGGGACTGGTGTAAAAGAAGAAATATCAAGCTCAGAAAGAAAACAGCCACACACACACACAAAAAAGAAATGGCTACAAACAAGTACCTTTCAATAATAACTTTAAATGTAAATGGACTAAATGCTCCAACCAAAAGACATCGAGTGGCTGAATGGATAAAAAAACATGACCCATACATCTGCTGTCTACAAGAGACCCACCTCATTGGAAAGGACTCACACAGACTGAAAGTGAAGGGATGGAAAAATATCTTTCACGCAAATGGAAAGGAAAAGAAAGCTGGGGTAGCAATACTTATATCTGACAAAATACTTCTCAAAGTGAAGGACATAACCAGAGATAAGGAAGGCCACTTCATAATACTAAAGGGATCAATACAACAAGAAGATATAACCTTGGTAAACATATATGCACCCAATGCAGGAGCACCCACATACATAAGAAAACTTCTGGAAGATATCAGGGGAGATATCGACAATAACACAATCATAGTAGGGGACTTTAATACACCACTGACATCACTGGATAAATCCGCTAGACAAACAATCAGCAAAGAAACAGCAATCCTAAATGACTCACTAGATCAGATGGACTTAATTGACATCTTCAGAACACTACACCCCACAGCTGCGGAATATACATTCCTCTCAGGTGCTCATGGGACATATTCAAAAATAGACCACATATTGGGTCACAAGCAAAGTCTCCACAAATTCAAGAAGATTGAGATCATAAAAAGCATCTTCTCAGACCACGATGGCATAATGTTAGAAATAAACTACAATAAAAACAACCCAAAATACTCAAACACTTGGAAGCTGAATAGCATGTTATTAAATATTGATTGGGTTACCGATGACATCAAAGAAGAAATTAAAAACATCCTGGACACTAATGACAATGAAAACACAACAATCCAAAACCTCTGGGACACAATGAAAGCAGTCCTGAGAGGGAAGTTTATAGCTCTACAGGCCTATCTCAAAAAACAAGAAAAAATGGTAGTTAATCATCTAACTCTACAACTCAAAGAATTAGTAAGAGAGCAACAAGAAAACCCCAGAGTGAGCAGAAGGAAGGAGATAATAAAGATTAGAGCAGAAATCAATGACATAGAGACCAAAAAAACAATACAGAAAATCAATGAAACCAAGAGCTGGTTCTTTGAAAGGATAAACAAGATTGACAAACCCCTCGCCAGGCTCACCAAGAAGCAAAGAGAAAGGTCCCAAATAAACCAAATCAGAAATGATAGAGGCGAAATAACAACAGACCCTACAGAAATACAAATGATTGTTAAACAATACTACGGGCAACTCTACTCCAACAAACTAGACAACCTGGAGGAAATGGACAAATTCCTAGAAAAATACAACATTCCAAAACTCAATCAGGAAGAATCTAAAAACCTCAATAGGCCAATAACTATGGAAGAAATTGAAGCAGTCATCAGAAAGCTTCCAGCAAACAAAAGCCCAGGGCCAGACGGCTTCACAGGGGAGTTCTACCAAACATTCAAGGAAGAACTAAAACCTACCCTCCTCAGACTACTACAAAAAATTCAAGAGGAAGGAACACTTCCAAGCTCATTCTATGATGCCAGCATCACCCTAATACCAAAACCAGGTAAAGACATCACAATGAAAGAGAATTACAGGCTAATATCCCTCATGAACATAGATGCCAAAATCCTCAACAAAATCTTAGCAAATCGGATCCAGCAGTACATCAGAAGGATCATACACCATGACCAAGTAGGATTTATCCCAGAGATGCAAGGATGGTACAACATCCGTAAATCAATAAATGTGATACATCACATAAACAAATTGAAAGAAAAAAACCACATGGTCATATCAATTGATGCAGAAAAAGCATTCGACAAAATCCAACACCCATTTTTGATAAAAACTCTCAGAAAGGTGGGAATAGAAGGATCATACCTCAACATAATAAAAGCCATATATGACAAGCCCACAGCCAACATCATATTCAATGGTCAAAAACTAACACCATTTCCCCTAAGAACAGGAACAAGACAGGGATGCCCACTCTCACCACTCCTGTTCAACATAGTACTGGAAGTATTAGCCATTGCAATTAGGCAAGAAGAAGAAATAAAAGGCATCCAAATTGGAAAAGAGGAAGTAAAACTGTCCTTATTTGCAGATGACATGATATTATACATACAAAACCCTAGAGACTCCATCAAAAAGCTACTAGACTTAATACATGAATTTGGCAATGTAGCAGGATACAAAATTAACCCCAAGAAATCTGAGGCATTTCTATACACCAATAGTGAACTTTCAGAAAGAGAGATTAGAAAAACAATCCCATTACCATCGCACCAAAAAAATTAAGATACCTACGAATAAACTTAACTAAAGAGGTAAAAGACCTCTACTCAGAAAACTACAGGACATTGAAAAAAGAGATAGAGGAAGACATAAACAGATGGAAGAACATACCATGTTCTTGGATTGGTAGAATCAACATCATTAAAATGTCCATACTACCCAAAGCAATCTATACATTCAACGCACTTCCCATTAAAATACCAATGGCCTTCTTCAAAGATCTAGAACGAACTCTCCAAAAATTCATCTGGAATAAAAAAAGACCCCGAATAGCTGCAGCGATCCTGAGAAAGAACAAAGTAGGTGGGATCTCAATGCCAGATATCAAACTGTATTACAAAGCCACTGTTCTCAAAACTGCCTGGTACTGGCACAAGAACAGACATATAGACCAGTGGAATAGAATAGAGAGTCCAGAAATTAGCCCGAACCAATATGCTCAATTAATTTTTGACAAAGGAGGCATGAACATACAATGGAGCCAAGATAGTCTCTTCAATAAATGGTGTTGGGAAAATTGGACAGATATATGCAAGAAAATGAAACTAGACCACCAACTTACACCATACACAAGAATAAACTCAAAATGGATAAAGGACTTAAATGTACAACAGGAAACCATAAAAATTCTAGAAGAATACAAAGGCAACAAAATCTCAGACTTATGCCAAAACAATTTCTTCACTGATACAGCTCCTAGGGCAGTTGAAACTAAAGAGAAACTGAACAAATGAGACTACATCAAAATAAAAAGCTTCTGCACAGCAAAAGAAACCATCAACAAAACAACAAGAAAACCCACCTCTTGGGAAAACATATTTGCCAACGTCATATCTGATAAGGGCTTAATCTCCAAAATTTATAGGGAACTCATACAACTTAACAAAAAGAAGATAAACAATCCAATCAAAAAATGGGCAAAGGATCTAAATAGACACCTTTCAAAAGAGGACATTCAGAAAGCCAAGAGACATATGAAAACATGCTCAAAGTCACTAATCATCCGAGAGATGCAAATCAAAACAACAATGAGGTACCATCTCACACCTGTCAGAATGGCCATCATCAACAAATCAACAAACGACAAGTGCTGGAGAGGATGTGGAGAAAAAGGAACACGTGTGCACTGCTGGTGGGAATGCAGACTGGTGCAGCCACTATGGAAGGCAGTATGGAGGTTCCTCAAAAAATTGGAAATGGAACTCCCATTTGACCCTGTGATCCCACTACTAGGAATATATCCCAAGAAACCAGAAACACCTATCAGAAAGGATATATGTAACCAGATGTTCATAGCAGCACAATTCACCATAGCTAAGATCTGGAAACAGCCTAAGTGCCCATCAGTAGATGAATGGATTAGAAAACTGTGGTACATCTACATGATGGAATACTATGCTGCTGTTAAAAAGAAGGAACTCCTACCATTTGCAACATCATGGATGGAACTGGAGAGCATTATGCTAAGTGAAACAAGCCAGTCAATGAAGGAAAAATACCACATGATCTCACTCATTCATGGATAATAAAGACCATTACAAACTTTTGAACAATAATAGATACAGAGGCAGAGCTGCCTCAAACTGATTGTCAAACTGCAGTGGGAAGGCCAGAGAGAGTTGGGGGGCAGGAGGGAGGGGAGTAAGAGATCAACCTAAGGACTTGTATGCATGCATATAAGCATAACTAATGGACATAAGACACTGGGGGGTAAGGGAGGGTAGGGGTTTGTCAAGGGCGGGGGGGGGGGGGGAAAGGACACTTATGTAATACCCTTTGTAATACTTTAAGCGAAAAAAAAAATAAAAAAAAAAAAGAATATTCAATGAAAATGGGTTATGTGCCTAATTAAGTAAAAAATGTTTTAAAAATAGAACTGCCATGAATGTTCATCTCTAATTTTTCATGTTTTATTTCATTTTGGCAAATACCTATGAGTCAAATGGCTGAGTTGTATGTCAGATGGATGTTTAACATTATTAAGAAAACACCCATCTAACTTTTCAAAAGTGGTTTAGCATTTTCATCAAAACTGTATAAAAGTTGCAGTTCTTCCAAAATACTTGGTATTTAGCCAATCTAATTTAGTGGCAGCTAAAATCTCTGTTCAATATTTTCAGCTACATAGCTGTTGCTTTCTATTAGCTCCGTGGAGTTTTTTTGTTTGTTTTTTTTTTGTTTTGTTTTGTGTGTTTTTTTTTAAGAGAGCAGAGGGAAGGGAGGAGGGGTAGAGAGAGAAAGAGAAACATGGATGTGAGAGAGACACATCGATCGGTTGCCTCCTGCAATGTTCCTGACTGGGGCCTACAACTGAGTCTGCAGGTCAACGTTCTAACCACTTAGCAAACCGGCCAGGGCAAAGATGATTCTTTTAACAGCTATATAAGATTTAAAATTTTGCACTGATATATTAATACTTAAAACTATCTAGAGTAAGCTATAGCCAGTAATCTGCATTTTTAAAGTAAAATTTTTGACTTTATAGGTAAAACTTTTATAGGTGCTGGAAAAAAATAAGGGTTGTAAGAGAGTAAAGATAACATTTTCTATGTATTTCTTTAAATTATAGCTCGAAAATATTTTTTTGCTCAATTTTCTAATATTGTTCAGAGATACTATTAGGGGGAAAAAAAACAAGAAAAATTCTAGCCAAGAGAACATAACTGGGGACCTGCTCTGCATCTGGCTTCATCCCTGGAAAAGTAATCCTTGTGCCAATTAGATCCTGGAATTTATAGTGTTTTTATAAGGCAAAGTGGTCAAGTTGGCTCAATGAAAGCTGTAGCCAAATTTATAGGAAAATGTGTCACACAGGCTTTCCAAGTACAAGTCAGAAGACATAAAATGAAGTCAAACTACAGGTGAGCAAAGAATTTTCTCCGGGGCAGGAAACAGATGTGTTGATTTGGGGGGACTGAAATAGCTCAGGAATCCATAATATGAGCAATTGTCCAATGCCGTCTTTACACCTAGAAGAAGCCCAAAAATTTCTCCATACTTTAAAATGGCCATAAATTTTACTCTTTATTTAGTTATCAATACGTGAAATCATAAAGAATCACATTTCAGATATAAATTTTTTAGATTAAGAAATACTAAAATAATATTTTCCTACTCCTATAATTTTCAGTGATTTCTGGATTTATAAAAAAGATGTTGAAAATTGAGGATACTTATGTAGTTCAGTTTCAAATAAAAATCACTGAAATGCTCACAACTCAACACATATTTATTGACCACCAGTTATGTGCAAGGCACTGTGCCCAGGGCTGAAAGAGACATAATAATAATAATAATAATAATAATAATAATAATAGATTAATACAATGAAATAAGTACTACATAGAGGCAAATGCCAAGCATGGTTAATACCATTTTAATTAGCTAGTTATTAATAATAGGAAAGGATCAAAGAAAAGACCAGATATTATAGGCATGTCATTTGGGCAGCTTCACTAGGAAGCTATAATTTCACACTCCCCAGGGAGGGAAGGGATCCAACAAGGGGGAGAATAGACACAAGCCCAGTAAAAATGGGGTGAATGGTGAAGGTACTTGCCTGTTAATCAACCTGGGGACACAGATGGTTGGCCAGAATGGGCATGGCCACTGCGAGCATGCAAACATTTGGGAATACATCATCCCCTAAACAAAAGAGTTTACTCTCTTGGGCTCCTGGGACTCTTGTTCCAGGTAAGCTCTTTTGCATTCGGCCCTATGGCCCACGGCCATGTGGATCCCACAGGCAATGGATTGATGGACTGCAGCCAGAAACACAAGCTAACCTAGCCTGATGCTGTATTGGACTATGAAAATATGGAAAGGGAACTCTGGCTGGCTTTGATTTTGGCTCTCCTGAAACCCCACCTACAGTTCTTCTATGACTGGACTAAAGGAAATGGGACCATGGAAACCCAGGGGTGTGATTCCATAAAAATAAAGCTTTCTACTATATCTCAGCTTCCCGTGCAAGTCTCAGAAAATGCCTTTTCTTGGGATATCGCAAGAACTCCACCCATAGCAGCAACCGGGGGGACAAGGCACACTCCTCTCTGATAACGTGGTGACTAGAGAGAAGAAAAAGACTAACTCTTTTTTAAGGTCATATAGAAGAAAGGACAATTGATAAGCATTTGAAGAAGACGTAGGAGCTTGCTTGTGCAAAAAAATCAGAGAGGGCTCTCACTGCATTGAGAATGTTGCAGTAACTGGGATGAGAGAATGGGGGGAAGTGGCCTGAGATGAAGCTATGGAAAGGTCAGTGGGAGCCAGGTCAGGTATAATTATCTTTATTAGACCATGAAAGAATATAGTCACACTGGAATTTTAGAATCATTACTCAGGTTGTTTCTTGAGAATGACTTTGGGGGCAATAATACTGGAGGTAGAGAGACTTGTTAAGCATTATAGCATTCTGGCTGAAATGTCTGAGTCTAAACTAGGATGCAAAGAATGTCTTCAATAAAAGTTCAGGGAAGGAAGAAAGAAGGGAAGGAGAGTGAGAGGTTGGGAAAATGGGAGGGAGAGAGGAAGTCAAGTCTTACCCTCATTTCTCAGAGGAGGAAACAAACGGGTCCTGAGAGATACAAGTGTCTTATCCAGTCTACAAAGCAGCAGTTGAGAGCTTCCAGCCCAGAGACCCTTATATGGGGGAGGAGAGTTTGAATTACAGCATTAATAAGAAACTTGAAAAATAATAGCATCTGCAAAATTTTTATTGTCTTTGCTGACTTATTTAAAATAGTAATTTTAACCTCAAGAAAAGCATGTGTTACCGATTGGAATGTCATGTTACTGGCAATGTCTTTGTACATATTTTCCAAGACTTCATGGAGTTGGCTTAGGTTTTTCTTTCCTTAGACTGAAGCTCATGTTTGCTGAAGTTCTGTTGCAGTACAATGAGGTTCCTCTTCTCATATGTCTATGTTTTTATGTATGTCGTGATTATTATCACAGTTTTTCAGGGTTATAGTTAAATTTTTCAAGATTATAGTTAAATTTTTATTTCTAAACCACCTCCAAAACTCTCCAAAAGGTAAAGTACTACAGATGGCTTGTAAGATAATACATTTAAGCAAAGCTAAGTGTTTGTTCACATTTTCCAGAACATTTACATCCAAGAAGAACCAAATGGGGATACATTTCCTCATTCTTGACTCATTTAAACACCATTTGAGTTAAACATCTTCAGTTCAATGAGGTTAACTCTTAAAAAACAAATGTGTTATGTTTTATAACCATGCTACAGAATTTAGAACTGAATCGAAAACAGTTGGCTTGTCACAGCCTATATCAATTATGAAATTGATGCAAAGTTAATATTATCATAATTTCCAGGTTTCTATTTCTGTCAGTGCCAACACCATTATTTTGGTTTCCTGAACTAAAATCTTTGACATCATTTTTAATTCTGCCCTCTTTTTGCCTATTATGAATAAGTCACTAGTAAGTCCATTTGCGACCTCATATAAAACTGCCTTAATCATCTTAATAGTAATTAATCTCTCCATCACCTATATTCTCTTTTTTTCCTAAAAGTTATTTATTTAGTTATAATACCAATCTCCAAAAGCTTGAAATAAAAATCTCTATAATCTTCATTTGGAGCATATGTCACTTTCTTTTAGAATGTCTTTCTTTTTTTAATTAAAATAACCTTTAAATTACTCCATGTGTTCGACTTTCTATCACCCAGATATAGGTTTTTGGAAAGGCCACAGGTCACTTACTCCATCAAGTGACAAATTGGCCCTTGTTTTGGAAAATCCTCCAGGTATTTATCCAGAAATATATGAAATTCTAAACCATCATCATCAAAACTGCTTCATAGTTAATCTGGAACTCCCACAGTCTTCCCTCTTTCGTCCACTGGATCATCTCTTCAAAACATTCTGAGCCCTGACCTCAATGGATAGAGCGTCGGCCTGTGGACCAAAGGGTCCCAGGTTCTATTCCGGTCAAGGGCATGTACCTTGGTTGCGGGCATATCCCCAGTGGGGGGTGTGCAGGAGGCAGCTGATCAGTGTTCCTCTCTCATCAATGTTTCTAACTCTCTATCCTTCTCCCTTCCTTGCTGTAAAAAATCAATAAAATACATTTTAAAAAAATTCTGAAAGGACTCTTCATTTATTACAGCTAACTGCTTAGCAAATTCCACAGCGCAGAGTGAAGGTGCTGTTTCAGGTGCCTCTTCGATAGCTGCCTTAAGATAAAAAGTACTAAGTCTCTTTGCCCTGAATATATTTTCCCTAAAACTGTTTCTAAGATCAGTAGTCTTATCCCGACCAACATAATTGTCAGACCCTTCATCAAACTGAATCTGATGAACTGGTTTTGTTCTAACTCTAGCTGGGGCATATCTGGCAACTTTCATATGTGATATCACGGTACTGAATTCAATGTTAGGCCTTTCTTCCTGTTTCTGTGCCATTGAGTCTTCCTCATGCTGCTGGGGCTGCCCGAGCAGCTGGTTGTCTGCTTGACAAAAGGGAGAGAATCTGCAACAGCAGATGCAGCTGCCACCAACTCAGGCCTCGGTGGCCTTCTTCTCTTCTTTGGTGCATGTCCAATAGCTTTTTGAAGCCTGCCAGTTGTAGCCTGCGAACTTCTAAGCCAGTGGTTCTCAACCTTCTGGTCCTTTAAATACAGTTCCTCATGTTGTGACCCCAACCAAAAAATTATTTTCATTGCTACTTCATAACTGTAATTTTGCTACTGTTATGAATCGTAATGAAATATCTGATATGCAGGATGGTCTTAGGTGACCCCTGTGAAAGGGTCGTTTGACCGCCAAAGGGGTCGCGACCCACAGGTTGAGAACCGCTGTTCTAAGCGATCTTCTGTTGGGCGTCTTTGTGGTTTGTACATTTACTGTGTT
Organism: Myotis yumanensis; assembly: GCF_028538775.1. Taxonomy (NCBI): domain Eukaryota; kingdom Metazoa; phylum Chordata; class Mammalia; order Chiroptera; family Vespertilionidae; genus Myotis; species Myotis yumanensis. The sequence goes on from NW_027223754.1 coordinate 156,418,432, forward strand.
TAATTCAACTGCATGCCCTTGATGATATTTAACAAGTCTTTATTATTATTATTTTTGTATTCTCCTTTACACTGCCTTGGTTCTCCGTCTCCTTGGAAATCTCATGGGTTGGAATGGACTGTCCATCTTTCTTGCTAAGGATCACGTTGTTAGTGGCAAAATATCCTTGGATATTATTTTTTGTCCTGACCTGTCTGAGTGGAGCACCAAGTAGCACAGTCGCAGCCATGGATACCTCTGGGCCTCCAGAGCACAAAGGGAGGCAGGAAAGGGGGACAAGAGGTAGGGTCACCAACACTCTCAGAAGCATTGCCCAGAAACAAACTGAACTGCCAACAGGAATAGCATGTCATCTCCATCACCTATATTCTCTCTCTCTCTTTTAAAAATCTTTATTGTTGAAAGTATTACATATGTCCCACTTTTCCCCCCATTATTCCCCTCCAGCCCACCCCACCCCCACCCCAGGCCTTCACCACCTAATTGTCCTTGTCCATGGGTTATGCATATATACACACAAGGTCTTTGCTTGATTACCTCCCGCCTACCCAACCTCCCCCACCTTCCCTCTGACATTCCGCACTCTGTTCCATGCTTCCATGCCTTTGGATCCTCTCTGTTCATCAGTTTATTTTGTTCATTAGATCCCACATATGAATGAGATCACATGATACTTGTCTTTCTCTGACTGACTTATTTCACCTAGCATGATACTCTAGGTCCCTCTGTGCTGTCTCAAAGAGTAAGAGATTCTTCTTCTTTACTGCTGCATAGTATTCCATGGTATAAATATACCACAGCTTTTTTATCCACTCATCTACTGATGGGCACTTGGGATTTTTCAGGTCTTAGCTATTGTAAATCGTGCTGTTATAAACCTAGGGGTGCGTATATTCTTTCTGATCAGTGTTTTGGGTTTCTTAGGATATATTCCTAGAAGTGGGATCACTGGGTCAAATGGCAGTTCCATATTTAATTTTTTGAGGAAACTCCATACTATTTTCCATAATGGCTGCACCAGTCTGCATTCCCACCAGCAGTGTACTAGGGTTCCCTTTTCTCCACATCCTTGCCAGCACTGTCATTTGTTTATTTGTTGATGGTAGCCATTCTGACAGGTGTGAGGTGATACCTTATTGTCATTTAAATTTTCATCTCTCTGATGATCAGTGACTTTGAGCATTTTTTTATATGCATCTTGGCTGTCTGTATGTCCACTTTGGAAACGTGTCTATTTAGGTCCTTTGCCCATTTTTGAATTGGATTGCTTGTCTTCCTTTTTGTTAAGTTGTATGAGTTCCTTATATAGTTTGGATAGTAAGCCTTTATCAGATGTATCATTGCCAAATACGTTCTCTCATACAGTGGGCTCCCTTTTTGTTTTGTTGATGGTTTTTTGTTTGTTTGTTTGTTTGTTTGTTTGTTTTTTGCTGTGCAGATGCTTTTTATTTTGATGTAGTCCCATTTGTTTATTTTCTCCTTAGTTTCCTTTGCCCTAGCAGATGTATTCTTAAACACATCACCTATATTCTCTTAATGCTTTTACCCAGCTGAGATTATACTAAATATTAAATTATATAACCTGTATGTTACACTTAATTTAAAACACAATGTTAACATACCCATTAAATATCACTCTATAACATTAGGGCTATTCAAATATTCTTACATGTTTAGACATTTATTGTTTTCTTTAAATAATAAAGTAATAAATACTTTGGAGAATAAAATCTTTCTTGTATTTCAAATTATAATCCCAGGATAGATTCTAAGAATTGTTTGCTTATTTATTTATTGTTTTTATCCTCACCCAAGGATACTCCCATTGATTTCTTAGAGAGAGAGGAACAGAGGGAGAGGAGAGGGAGAGAGACACATCAATTGGTTGCCTCCCTCACATATCCCCACAGTGGGCAGGGACCAATCTGCAACCATGGTAGGTGCCCTTGGCTGGGAATCAAACCCATGACCCTTTGGTCCAGGGTCGACACTCTAACCACTGAGCTAAACCAGCCAGGGCAAGAATAGTTTTTATGAGATTAAAGGATATGTGTATTTTAACTGTTAATTAATAGTCCAGTTTTTGTTTTTTGTTTTTACAAAATGATTCCATGATGTTATACTATATTCAGCAACACTGTTCCCATTAAATTTTGTGATCTTTGCTAATATGATAATAAGTATTTTCCTATGAGTTCATTAATCACATGTATTTTTTCTTTTATAAATAATTTTGACCCTTCATTTATCTTTAGGCAATTTTGATGTTTTCTTATGAATCTGTGTGAACTCATTATATATTACAAGAAAAAATTCTTATACTTGCTGCAGGTTTTTCCCCAAAGTATTGTTTTTGTTTGCATGTTTTATTTACACATACACACACATTTTTATTTTAGTGCTATTAAAATAATGGATCTATTTTTTTGTTATTTTTATTATTTGCATTGTTTCATTATTAATGCAATAGGGGCATATTATAGGAAACAGAAAATGCTGCAATATAGAGAGAAGAAAATAAAAAATCAGTGACAGTGCTTATAGTAAATTATTAAATAAAAAGATATCTCAACCATTATACCACAATGATGTTTTCCCCATAACTTGCAATGCAAATCCTATTTTAATCATTTCATAAAATTAAATATTTATACTCCATAATGTACTTAACCATTTTCTACTTGGGTCATTAAGGTTTTTAGTATGATGAACTATGTCTCAATAAATATTTTGTACATGAATCTTAGATGGTAGTTTTCATTGTGTTTCTGGGATACATTCCTGAAAGCTAAACTATTGAGTCAAGGCTTACAAACACATTAAGACTTGCCAACTTGCTTTCCAGGGTGTTAATTCACTCACCCACCAATGGTATCTAAGAATGCTAATACTGTTTTTAAAAGTCTGTTCGTTAAATATGTAAAGATGCTTATGTTATGCATATTATTTGGTTATAACTATGTTGGGCACTAAATAAGGTTTTTCAGCTCCAAATTCACCATTCTCTACCCGGCTTGGAGAGGCTGACTGGGGCTAGGCCTCTGCAAGCTATTTCTCTTCAGCCAGCAGTTCCCTATTGGATTCTGTGACGAGGGCCCTACAAGGGGACTGCAAAACAGGAGAAGGGAGAATAAAGACTTTCTCCTTACCATGTGCTCCTGCCAGTCTTCCCAGCCAGGGCTTCTTTCCCTGACAGCAGCCATTGATTCTGTTCCCTCCACACTCCCAGAATGACACATTGCTTTCCGTGGTGCCAGCACCCACGGGGCACTCACTCTTCTCAGAGGTCTGGATCTCAGTTCCCTACAATCCTCTTGTAAGCTTCCTGGTTGTGAAAACACCACCTCTTCCCTCTGTTCCTCCAGCTCTCAGCATGCTAGCGCTCATGCAGGTACATCACCATTATCTCAGAGAGTTCCATTGAACCGAGCTACACTAGTTCTTGAATCTAAGGTCAAACTAGGGCAATAGCTCTGCATATGACAATCACTGCAGGAGCTTTCTCAAATTTCCAAAGCCTAGGCCACACCCCAGACCAATTGAGTCCCAGTCTCTAGGGGTAGAAATAAGCATTATTATTATTATTATTATTAATTTATTATTTTCTAAGCTTCCCATGTGATTACAGTGTTCAAACAAATAACCTAGGTGTTGGTTTAAACAAAATGACAGGATAATTAACATCATATCCTATATAATAAAAGAGAAACATTTAAATTGACCACCCCCTTGCTACACTCACCAGCTCAATCAGGGGTGAGTATGCAAATTAACCCAACAAAGATGGCAGGTTAATTTGCATACACAGGCACAGGGCAGAGAGCAGAGTGGGAGACCTGGTGGCTTGGAGGACTTGGTAGAGTGGGAGGCTATGGGATGGAGACAGAGCAGGAAGGGAAAACCAAGAGTGTGGGGAGCACCAGGAATTCTGGGAATAGTAGTTCTGGTGGTAGCCCCAGGACCTGAAGTGGAAGCCCAGAGCGTGGGGAACACAAGGAATGCTGGGAATCATAGTTCTGGTGGCAGACGGATCTCTTAGACACTAGAGCACAGTGAGTCTGGAGCAAGTTACTGTTGCAGTGAGGGATGGAGGGAAAGCAAAGGTGAGAGACATAAGTAAAATCAGAGTGTCTAGGAAAAATTAAAGGGAAGATATCCTAAAACTTCCAGGAAATCTGCACCAATGAAGCAAAGAAAAAAAGTGCCTCTATTATTCTGTGAGCAACAAACCAAACTGAGTTGGGGTCTCAGACAATTCGCTCATATAACTGCAAAGACAGACAGAAATTCACAGATTGGAGAGGGCTCCCCTGAGGGCTCTCAGATTGGAGAGGGTGCAGGTTGGGCTAAGGGACCCCCACACCCCCCAGTGCACGAATGTTGTGCACCGGGCCTCTAGTATTCTTCTATAAGATTGCTACATGGGACTAATCACCACTCTCCCTCTCTCTTAAATCCCAGCTGCTGATAACCATAGAAACTACTTTTATCTTTTTAGTGTCTGGGCTACCTACATTTCTGTCTTTGAGTAAAGCCTAGAAAGAAAATGCATTCCTTAAATTCATGTGGTGCATTAAAGAAAACTCTTCATCCTTCTTGGAAAAAAACAGTGCTAACAGGTATTTTGGTTTCCTGGTGTGCAGGTTGGTTTGTTTAGAATGGCTTATAAGTGGCATTTAAAGGCCCTGAAACACCTGCAGTGCTCCAAAAAGTGTGAAATTCTTTTCTGCTTTTGTAAACAGTAGGGGAAATATCAGGGCATCTGAAGTTCCTGCTGAACGCCCGCCATGCTAAAGGGAAGGTGAGCTGACTGACCGGGGCAGAGATGCCCGCTGGCTGACAGGAAGATGTGATAAGCATGGCAAAGTGCTCATTTGGTAAAAGAAAATGTACATTTTTGTTTGAATTACTTGGTAAGGGCTAATTTCTGCTCACGAAAGGTTTGAATGTTTGGGAAACAAGAAATCAGAATGCAGAGTGCCTTGATTTGGTTTTTGTGCTTCACATTACTCCAAATGAAAGGAGAATAAATGCAAAGGGAAGGGAAGGAGACGAAAGCAAAAGGGCAAGCTGCAGCCTTCTTCCACGTAAATGAGTTATTCTTCTTAATAAGTCCTGTTCCTGCAAGTAATTAGCTGAATATGGAATCTGAATGAATGGGTAATGCTAAATAAAATAAGAATTGACCCCGGTCCACAGCTGTTTGTTGAAGTGAACCCTGTAAGAACCTCTCAGGGCTGTGGCAAAGTCAAATGCATAACTGGTTCAGCTCAGCTAATTCAAAGCAAAACCACAATGCTTGTCTCAATTATCAGAATGTTTCAATAGAAAATTATTTCTCTTGTGTTTTCCACTTCATTTGCATGTACAGCTTAAGATAATGTATTCACAGACACATCTCTTTTCTTTATACATTTCCCATAATTGTCAGAGAGCAAATATTTGAGGAAAAGAGAACCCACAGCTTATCTACATTGTATTACTTGTCATTTTTTTTTTTTTTTGCATTGGAGGAAAAATGCTGCTCAGAGTGTGTTTTCAATTTGTTTTGTATCATCCGTATACTCACTTCATTTGTTCAAAATCATTTAGTAAATTTTTACCATGAGCTAGGTATCTGGATTGCTTTCAGGTATAAGAAATGAATAATGTATGGATTAAGTATGGTCATTTATTGAGACAATCTATATATATAAAAAGCTAAGTGACAGACCATATGTCCATCCGACCCTCTGACCAGCTGGCTGGTACATATGACGTGCACTGGCAATTTAAAAATAAATATTGACTCGCACATGTGCAATACATATAAAGCTCTCACAAGAAAAAATAGTCAAGCACTCTGAAAGTGTTTTTAGTCTTAATGTGGTATACAGGGAGGTATCAGAATAAGTTTAATCAATTTATTAGTCATTGTTTTTATCAATGTTTTTATATCATGTCTTTGTTGTTATATCATGTTGTTATTTTTTATTCATTAATCAATTTATATATTATTTTCATGTACATTTTACTAATTTTCTTTCATCTCTGACACTTCTATTATAGAGAAAGGGTGAATAGCAATATTAAATATTTCTTCTAATTAATGTCCTTTCAATGTGCACGAATCCGTGCACTGGGCCATTCGTTAATTTATGATTGTTCTCTCTCTCTTTTTTTTCTTTCCCACTCTGCAGGGAGTAGCCAGACGCATAGCATTGCCTTGCCTTGGGGATTTTGTTGGTCGTGGGTAAAGCAGTAGCTGCTTCTCCAAGCTCATTTATTTATATTTGATGCTGCAATGGCATAACTGAATAGTTGCAACAGAGACCTAATAGTCTACAAAGCCTGAAATATTTATTATCAGGCCCTTTAACAGAAAAAGTTTGCAGGTTCCTGCCTTAGCATTCGCCTTTCTTTTTTACAGTTACTCCATTGTTACATTTTATAATTCTTTATATTAAAATGTCTTTGTTCGAATTACCATGTGGTTTCTGTCCCCTGGGTGGACCTTTCTGATGCATCCACTACATGTCTGTACCCCTCCAGGGGTTACAACCCATAGAAGTGGTACCGTTTCAGTTTGGGAACTGTGTTCTGATAAATCTTTATTTATAGAAACCAACAGCAGGTCGAAGTTGCTGACTCCTGTTCTAAAGAATACCTTCAGGCTGCTAAAGAGAAAATCACAGGTGCAAAATGGCGTCCCTTGTGCTAAAGCCCATGATACCAAACCTAGAGTTAATACCTGATCTAATTGTTGTTTCCGCCTCTCCAGGGAACATCATCTTAGTCAGTCTGGGACTTTCTGGTCAAGCACCGGGAAGGTAATCTATCAAATGGGCCCTCCCCACCTCCCACAGAAAGAAACCCTTGCCATTTCTTTCCACTCAAAAAGAAGATGCCTGGTCTAAAAATAACTTTTCTTTTCTTTTCTTTTCTTTTCTTTTCTTTTCTTTTGTTTTATTTCGTTAATTGCACCCTTGCCTCACCCCTCTTCCTATAAAAACCTTCCATTTTGGACACCCACTCTTAGTGCCCTTCTAAGTTGCTAGATGGAATGCTGCCTGGCTCACCAATTGCTTAATAAAACCAGTTAGTCTTCACATTTACTTGGTTGAATTTCCTTCTTGAACGGGCCTGAGGGAGAGAACCCAAGGGAAGATCAACTCGGAAAGCAAGCCAACTTCCTAGAGCTGGGAGCCAGACCTATCACAGGTGGTGTCCTTGGGCCTTCTGGATGGTGACGCTTGTTGCATTGTCCTGGCCAGAGCTGGTGCGCAGGACAAGCAGAAGCAGCCTCGGTGCTGGGAGCCCACCTACTGACAGGCCAGTGGGAGGCCTGGTGCACAGAGGGTCCACACCAGGAAGGTCAGTGAGATGGTCACCAGGCTGAGACTGAGGTTCTGAGCCTGTCAGAAGACTACATATGCCAGGTGCACGTATGGAACAGACTGCCTCTAGCAGCAAAGCAGACAGAGCTGAAGCCAAAAAACTGACTGCTCAAAGGACCCAGAACAGGGGTCCTCAAACTACGGCCCTCGGCCACATGCGGCCCGCCAGGTGTTTTTGCCACCGCTGCCTGTTGCTTAGCAGCGGACTCGTCCAGGGCCGCAGTGCGCATGTGTGGAATGTGCGCCGCACTCTCCGACTCCCCTCCTTCTCTCTGTCTCTGGACTCCTCCTCTCAGTCTCGGGTGTGGTGGGAACAGTCATGAGCTTGCCTGTGCAGAGCCTGCTGATGCCTGAGGACTGAGGTAAGAACAAGTTAGGATTTATTTTTTTTTGAAGTTAGGAGGTCTATTTTTTTTTTATTTTGCAGTTAAGGGCCTTTTTTTTTTTGAAGTTAGGAGAGCCTTTTTTATTTGAAGTTTTTGTTTTTTTACTTCAAAATAAGATGTGCAGTGTGCATAGGAATTTGTTCATAGTTTTTTTTTTAAACTATATTCCAGCCCTCCAACGGTCTGAGGGACGGTGAACTGGCCCCCTGTTTAAAAAGTTTGAGGACCCCTGACCCAGAAAGACCAACTCCTTCCTCCTGCAATGTCCCTCTAGCGCCCTCTACTGACAACTTTAGCACTATGCTTGCTGCAAAGCTGGTGATAAAAGTATAGATTGAGAGAAGAGACATAATAAACTCATAATCGTCACTATGCAGAAGAATTCTTAATAATATCAATCAAATCCTACTAGGGAACACGTATGCATCTCAAACCATAATTTCAGGTGGACATTCTACAATTCTAAATATTTTATTTAGCACCCAACTTCTCCCACTGCTGGGCCAGCAAGAAACTCAACCCCCATTTGTTTGGTGTACCCAACCTCTCCAAGCTTGTGCCAAGAGGCCAAGGGATTGGGGAGAGAGAAAGCATCTGATCCTCCAACTGTCTGTCCACATAGGTTTCCATGGAAAATGTCCTGTGCATCTGCCTGCAGAGCCGTTCAGCTCTGGCGGCATTTCCCGTGGTCGTGGGTAAATTGGTTGCCAAATTTCCTCAACTCTGTCCAGATTGGCTCCACATTTGCTATCATATTCTGAAATTTTGGATCTATGTTTTCAATAAATGTAAACAAAATTTATAGACTGGGAAATCTTTGCATAAACATATCTATTTTCATTTTTAAAAATAAACACTTTTCAGTAGACTGTGGGAGACTTTGGGAAAATGGCAAGCCTAAATAAATCTCATTCTGGAATCAGTAGGGTGCTGGGTTACCTGCTTCCAGTTCCCTCCTCCACAGCTGCCCCCACACATGACTAATGGGAGTACTGCCCTCACAGCCACAGCAACATGTTCAACTTTTTCTCTCCACTTAGCCTCATATTCACGGTGCCAGACTAGGTAAATTGAGCTCCCATAGGAATAAACCCAGATTGAGAGTCAGACCAGAACCCCTAGAAACAAAGATCCTAGTTACCTAAATACAGAATAACAGTAACAAGAGCAATATGAGGGCATGTTTTCTATGTGGTAACCACTGCCCTAACAGCTTTACATGTACTAATTCATTTAATCCTGATAGCATGCCTATGAGGAAGATGGTTATTTTCCCCATTTATCAGATAAGGTAATTGAGGCACAGGGTGGTTTGGTGACTTGTCCAGAGTTAAGTGGCAGAGATGCCTGAAATTGAAACATCTAAGCTTTAACAGTCTTCACAGGTAATGCATTTTTTTTCATTTGTATTGAGTTATAATTTACAAAATTGTATAAAGTTTATAATACTTCACAGATTATTTTGATATGAAAATAGGATTGGAAATCAAGTATTTGAGTTGTACATTTAATTGTATTGACCTTACAGTCATTTCTACCAATATTATAGAGTTAATTGACTTTTTTAAAAAAAATTTTACCAAGTCATACAGATGGAAAAACAGTGCTAATTCAAGATTTCACAAAATCTTACCTGTAGTACTTGTTTTGCTTCTAGGTTAAAAATAAAATGTCCATGATGATTTTCTTCTTACGTTTGGTATCCCCATAGGTCTCCAGAGCTTTCTAGCTGGGTGTAGCAACTCATGTTATTACATGAGTTACCTGAAGCGGAATATTTGGGAGGGGTTAGAACTGAAGTCTCTATGGACATTCTTGAAGCCAATGTTAATCAACAGCAGTATTCCAGGAGCTATATTATGTGTCCTAGGATACTGTATCATATATTCACACATATATGTGTTTGTGTGTATGTGTATATATATATATATATATACACATATATATATATATACATATATATATATGAATATCTTGTGCTGCTTAATGAAAGGGATATGTTCTAAGAAATGTGTCTTTAGGTGAGTTTGTCATTGTGCAGACATCATAGGGTGCACTTACATGAGCCTACATGATGCAGTCTACTATAAGCGGTTCTCAACCTGTGGGTCACAACCCCTGAAAATACATCCTGCATATCAGATATTTACATTACGATTCATAACAGTAGCAAAATTGCAGTTATGAAGTAGCAATGAAAATAATTTTATGGTTGGGGGTCACCACACATGAGGAACTGTATTAATGGGTAGCGGCATTAGGAAGGTTGAGAACCACTGAATCTAGGCTATATGGCATAGCCTATTGCTCCTAGGCTACAAACCTGTAAAGCATGTTACTGTCCTGAATACTGTAGGCAATTATAATACAATACTAAATGTTTGTGTATGTCAACATAAAATGACACAGTAAAATACAATACAAAATATTTTTTAAATAGTACACCTGTACAGGGTGCTTACCATGGACTTGCAGGTCTGGAAGTTGCTCTGGGTGAGTCAATGAGAGAGTGTTGAGTGAATGCGAAAGTCCAGGAGATTACTGTACACCACTGTAGACTTTATAAACACCATACACTAGGCTACACTAAATTTATAAAACAACATGAGATTAAATCAAGCACAAGAGAAATTTATGTGATTAAGAGACACGATAAACAGAAGATGTATGAGACTGCTGTCAGCATAACATGCAGTACTGTTTTACTGCAAAGTTGTTGGTTTTTAATATGTAGAAAGAGTACACTCTAAAGTAATAATAAATACTATATTATTGTAAATACATAAACCAGTAACAGAGTCATTCATTGTCATTATCAATTATTATGCACCATACATAATTGTATAAGTCATGCTTTTTTAAAAAATATATTTTATTGATTTTTTCAGAGAGGAAGGGAGAGAGATAGTTAGAAACATCAATGAGAGAGAAACATCGATCAGCTGTCTCCTGCACACCTCCCACTGGGGATGTCCCCGCAACCAAGGTACATGCCCTTGACCAGAATCGAACCTGGGACCTTTCAGTCCGCAGGCTGATGCTCTATCCACTGAGCCAAACTGGTCAGGGCAGTCATGCTTTTATATGACTGGCAGTGCAGTAGGTTTGTTTACACCAGCATCACTACAAACACGTGAGTAATGTGAGCTACTACCTTACCATGACTACAATGAGACTAGGTGATAGGAAGTTTTAGCTCCATGATAATGTTATGGGACCACTGTTGTATATGTGGTTCATTCTTGACCAAAATGAAATTATGCATATGGAGCATAAGTGTATATATTTTCAGATGTATTCCACAAGAGTAAAATTCCTGCATTATCCCACTGTCCAATTACAAAATTGAGCAATAATTGTTCCATTGTTAATAAGTGGTAAATCTTTTAAAACATTAACTGTAAACACCATATTGCCTTAGTTGTCATTAAATGATACTTTTCTTTCTACTTCTAAACCAAATAGTAAAAAATAATATATAAATACTGGAGCCTCTATTATTTTTAATGCCTAATTCAAGATGTTATGAGTTTAAGGAAGAATATAGATATGTTAGAAGGACATTTGGGATGGTTTTACTTTTCAAAGATGTATTTTTCTCTAACAAAGGTATTCAGAACAAATTAATCACGAATCTTTAAATGTGCATATATTACACTCAATTATGTATCAAACAGCATTTGCATACAACCTCTAATCACGCCACAAGAAAGCAAGCTCAACGTAGTCACCACTATCTTGGTGTCTATTACTTAAGACACACAGACCACAAGCAGACAAATACAAAATTGCAATAGAAACTGATCAGACCATAATTACAACAGCTGATATGACCCATCCCAGTAAACCATACATAAATTAGTAAATGGTAAAAAAAATACTGATTTTATGGAAACTGCAATAAATGAAATAAGTAATTTTGAAGTGTTAATCAAAGAGAAGTGTGAGGGGGGTGGGTGCCATCAGCAACACAGAGAAACAGGAGTTCCTCTGCTCACATCCCAACTCAGCAACAATGATGTGAGAGCCATCCAGACAAAAGTGCCTTTGTGGAAGTTATGGGATCGTGGTAGCAGACTGTGAAACCCTCATGAAGCCCAAGACCAAGGAGGCCCATTTTAAGAAGGCAGGCCTGTGCCCAGGTAGGCTCACCATCTATGGTCCTGGCTGCAGACCCAGAAATAGCCCTGTGCCCCTCTGGCCTCAACTACAGCCTTGTCTCACCTTGATCCTGCCACCGGCCCCATCCACCCAGGGACCTGGGAGGAGTGACAACCACCTGTGCTCACTAATCTCAGTCCTGGCTGTGGGCCCTGAAGTCACATGTAACCTGGCTCCAGCCCCTCGTAACTGCCAGTCCTAACTGCCTGGGACCCGGAGGGAAACACAACCATCCATGTCCCCGAGGCAAGTTCACCAACACTGGTCCAGCTGCAGATCTTGAAGCAACCCCATAATCTGACTCCACCCTGCAAAGCCATGGTCCAGCCACGTCCTGTCCACCCAGACACCTGTAGAGGACATGTTCATCAGTGCCCCCAGAGGCAGGCCCCCCAACATTAGTGGGACTGCAGATCCTGACGTGACTCTGCGACACTCCAGCCCTTCAGGCTCAGACCAGGAGCAGTCCAGTCTTCTCAGGAATCTGGTGGGACACACACCTATCTGTGCCTCTGAAGGCGGGTCTACACTCCTCCATCCAGCTGCCAATTCTGAAGTAGCCCTGAAACTCAGTTTAGCCTCTCGCAGCTGCAGTCTGGGCTGGGGGCCAGTCTTGCCCACCCAAAGATCTGCCCAGCGATGGAGCCCTCCCATGAAACCAGAGGGAAACACACCTCTCCATGCACCTGGACATATACAGATGCCTTAAATGTAAATTCTTTAAAAACTGTAGCTTTCTATAATCTTAACCATGACAAGATTGCAACCCCACAACAGTCTCCCACTGAGAAGCCTGAACAAGCTCATTCACCTATCTTTCCCATCACCATCATATCCAGATAGATACCAAATTGAAGTTATGTCTCGGAAATAACTCTTAAATAGGTATTCTTTTCCCATCTTTACTGCTTTTCAATTCAAACCTGCATCCTATCTCCACAGAACTGTTGCCATAGTCGCCTGATTTGTTCTGCTTAAATTTCCCACGTTGCTTCCAGAAATAGTTCTGTTAAATTTTTTTTTAATTTAGAAAATAAAGCTAACCATCTCTCTTCCAACTTTAAAAACCAGAAAGCTTTTATTTCTTGTTGATTATTGAATGAAGATCCCAACTTTTTGGTTTAGCAAATAAAGCTCTTTATAATCTGGTCCACCCTATCTTTCAAATCATCTCCCCCTCCTCCCTTTCCTGCCTTATTGGAATTTTCTTGGGTCTTAGACATACAGATCTTTTCATAATGCCACCCCTGGGTAAGTTCCCCCAACTTCTAAAACACTCCTTCCCACCTTTCTCATTTGGTAAACTACAATGCATCACTCAATACCCAGATCGGTAATATGTTAGTCCTCAGTGAAAATTCTCTGGCACTGTTGGGAAGATGCTTTGCACTGGTCTGTCTGTTCCATGGGGCTTTGTTCACAAAGCTTTAGTATTATTACACCGTGATATTACAACTTACCTATTTTTATTGACTGCCTAAAATAGACTGTGAGCTCCTCAAGAGCGGAGTTGCTAGTGTATTCATTTTTTTTAAATGTCTCCTCACCTTCACCTGCAATGGCAAAATGTTTCTCCTTGATACAGTAACCCGGTAAAAACAAATGGAGTTTGCAGCAGTTAATAAGTTTGCTTTGTAGAAATATCCATATATTGGAAACTATCAGTCTCCAAAGATACCACTTTCTAAAGCACTTCATAATCCAGGTTCCAATGATTTAACTGATAGTGGGCTGAGCTCATTTAATTCTGTTATAGGATGGATGCTCTCCTTAAGTTCTGTTTCTTCTTTCTTTCATTATTCTCCTTTCTCCTTTACGCCAGGACTTTGTAATCCATTTCTGAGGTTCTTGGAGCATTTGTGGCTCCATTTATCAGGGACCTGGATCCACCCGCTCTGCCTCTGACTGTAAAAGAGAGATCCCAGAGAGAGCAGGAGGCAGGAGATAGAACAGGGATGACGCGCCTGGGTCCTGGGCCTGGCAGCACCACTTTTCTTTCTCACCACCTCTGCCCTGATAGCAGCCAGGTCCCCAGACACCGTCAACTCCAGGGCAAATCCCTTCATCTCGCTCCCCTCCCTATAATGGCAACTCCTTTAAAGAATTACCTGTGAAGTCACTTATAAAAACATGTGTTAACAGTCCTCATGTGTATGGCAGGCTGTCAGATTAAAAAGGTGGGCTTCTTCTACGGGTTCGGGACAGAACTGAGACTGATATTTAAAAAGTATGCCGTGGTCAGAAAACTGTGGCTCGCGAGCCACATGTGGCTCTTTGGCTCCTTGAGTGTGGCTCTTCCACAAAATACCGACTTCTGCACATGGGCCACAAAGTTTCAATCGCACGTGGTATTTTGTGGAAGAGCCACACTCAAGGGGCCAAAGAGCCGCATGTGGCTCACGAGCTGCAGTTTGCCGACCACTGGTATAGGGAAACAAATACCCTAACAATGAAAGCTAACAGACAGTGGAAGAAGAGATTGTGTGAGGAGGTAAATTGCCTTCAGAAAAGGAATTTAAGTAGAGACAATCATTTGTCCCAAAATTTGTCAAGGAGATTCAGGAAGAAGGTATTTCTGAGGTCACCTCCAACAGGAGAATATATGTAATCTACATCATATAAAACTTTTTTATCTTCCCTTTTTTTCCCCTTTGTCTTTTTTTCCCTCTCTTTTCTTACCAGAGTTCCAAGAGATTCAGCTAAGATAGAGGATTACTGAAACAGGGAATATGCTTCAGTTAACTCATCTTTATGTCCTTCAATCAAACTTGTTGCAATAAAAATGCAGACTTTAGTAGGGATGGCTAGAAAAGTGAAAGTTGACTGTAACCACTAGTGGAGTACTAATCCACTAGTAAATGCAAAGGGTTACGGTATGTCTTCCTAAAGGACATAATTTACTAACAAGAAAAGAATGGATCTATGAAGAAAAGTTTAAGATATTTATTTTGATCATTAACTTAAAGTTCTTAGATTAAATGACAAATTCCTTTTTCATGCCTGACTTATACACAATATTTTCTTCCTAAGTATTAGGCATAGGAGGGAAGTCCCATGAAACCATTCCTATAATATTTTACAAAGTGAAAACTGTAATAAGTTATTGGGGGAAATTAGTGTTTAAATAGATTTAGCTTTTACATAACAGTTGAATTATTTAATTGTCAAGCTACTTTGAGTTCATTTCAAATTAGTGCTAATTGGTATGGCTTTGATTTCCTCCCAAAGAAAAATGCTCGTTAATTTCCAATGTGTGCCACAATAAAGAAATATTTCAGAAATTAGATCTGCAACCTAGATTTGTGTGTGAATCCTCAAATAGTCCAACATGGCACTTTTCCTTTGTTTATGAAACACTTGCAATATTGTCATGTTACATTACCATGAAAATAGGTCACCTTGTATTTTTGAAATGGAATCACATACATGAGAAATTGGACACCAGGAGGATTGAACCCATGAATAAATGGTTTATTGTGCATGACTTCAAATGGTAAGTTTAAATGGTGCTTAGAAAAGACACTCATTTTACCTCCTTTGCCCAGTTGGAACTTGCATTGAATGCTTGTTTGGAAAAGTAAGGGTAGGTTAAATTTTATACTTGGAACTACATTGTTAAATTTTCAGATTTCAGCCATCATAACCAAGAAATGTAAAAGCTGAATTGATTTTGACAATGTGAAGTAGGACAAATTAAGGGAAAATTACTGGGTTAAAAGGGAAGAGCCTCCAATTCGTCCCAGTTTCACTGTTAACTGTATGATCTTCTGAAGAACCTTTAGCTTAACCTCTAAAATGATGAGAAAAAAAGAATTGAATTACATATATTCTAAGATTTCTTCAGAAGTTTTATGACTAAAAAGATATTTACATTGCTCATGTGCAGTTGCCTCTTGGGCTGCTTTTATATTCCTGTTCTCTCTCCTTAATTAATATTCCCTATAATATTAATATTTACTCTAATTAATATTTACTCTAATATTAATTTGTACCTAAATTACAAAAAATAAAATATAAAATAGATCACAAAGTCCATATGCAGTAAACAGTCACTCAAGCAAAATTGGAAAACTGGAAATGCAACATGCTTGCATAGTCACAGTTCACACTTTGTGAAAATGATGTTCATGCTAAGTTACAAAAAACTTGACATATGCTGTATTCATTCATCCATCCATCCATTTAGTCATCATATATTTATTAAATAATTATTATGTTTTAGGAATGATTATAAGTGGTGATAAACAAAACAGATGTGGTTTCTGTCAGGTGGAGTTTATCATCTAATTGTGGTGACAATTAATGGAAACTCTTTAAATATTAAAGTACAAAGTGTGACAAAAGCTATAAAGAATCAAAGCTCTTAGAGAGATTTACAGGGTGAGGCTGGGGTGTTACTTTAGATTGGTCATAACTTAGACATAATAAATTACCACATGGAACCACCATGCAATTGAGACCACCTTGTAAGAGGTAGTTTTTTGCTGGTGGAGTTTTCCTCAGGAATGACTGATTCCAGGGCCATGGTTTTAGGCAGCTTACAGAGTAAAAGGAGAGAGCTGCAGCTGAATGCTGCCTTGTCATATCCCCATCTGCATCCTCCTCCATATCACCTATGATCTTCCCTGGCTGCAGACACCCTCCCACCTCCCCCTGCCAAACCATCAGTCTTAGTCATTCTGAGCTTTCAATTGCTCAACCATTTTGCTTCTCTTCAAAAAGGCATCGTAGACCCTGATCTAAAGTATTGTATTTTAGACAAGAGCTACATAGCTCTTTTCATTAGGATCCCAGTCATATCAATAGAGAGATATTACTGACTTCTCAGTTTCAGAAAAGAATAGGATGTGGAGTCAGGAGAATGAGGGTCCAAAGCCAGTTCTACCAATTTCAACAAGTTTCAACATCTCTAGATAATCAAGATGGCTAACATATCTACCTTAGAGGTTATAAGAAATGCAAGTAAGATGAGTGAAAACACATTTTAATTAATTAATTAACTAATTAATTTTTTGTTAATCCTCACTGGAGGATGTCTTTTTTCTATTGATTTTAGAGAGAGTAGATGGAAGGGGGAGGAGGAAAAAGGAGAGAGAGAGAGAGAGAGAGAGAGAGAGAGAGAGAGAAACATCGATGTGAGAGAGACACATCCATGGGTTGCCTCCCACACTTGCCCCAACCAGGGCTAGGAACCTGCAACCCAGGCACATGCCCTTTGGTTCTTGGGCTGACATTCTAATCACTGGGAATCACCAGCCAGGGCTGAAAACATTTTAAAACTGTATAGTGCTGTATAATTGTTTGCTTATTTTTCCCTCCTTCATGTAGTCTCAATAACACATACCTTTCTTCTTCCTTCTTTTTCCCCTCTCTTTTATTTCCCTCTCTCCCTTTTTCCCTTTCTTCCTCCCTCCTTCTCTCTCCCTTGTCCCTCCATATCTCTCTCTTACTCCCTTCTTTCATCTTTCCTCCTTCAATACTTGTATTTTTTTCAGTGTCTACTATGCATCAGGTACTTTGATAGTAAGTTCAGTACAAATATAAATGAAAATGATGAAAAGCATAGACTCTAGAATTAAACTGAGTCTAAAACATGCATGTATCTATGCTGAGTGTTCAGCACAGTTCCCAGCACATTGTCAGTGATCAAAACACTCAGAATTTACAGCAGTGAAATAAACTTAGAAGTAATAAGCTTTACTTAGAAATATTATGGAAGTTTTTACACACACAAAAAAATAGCAGCCCTTGGGATGGATTTTGAGAGGTAAAGAGGAGCAGCAATAACCTGGAAGCAGTGATATTTTGTTCTTAAATGAATCAGTTGAAGAAATAAACCGAAGTTTCACTTGTTCATTCATACCGACATTTACTGAGCACTACTATGTGGGGACCAAGCTGGGCATTGAAGATATAAAAATGTATATAATGTTATTAAGGGAGTATTGATAATGTTTTAGGAATGATAATGATATAGCTAAAATGCTGTTAGATGTATGTGTATAGCATATAAATATAGAAGTATATAATATACTTATATATTAAAGTATAAATATATACTTTATATACTTCTATATTTATATACTTATATTTAGGATATAAACATTATCTAGATTAATGGGATGTGTTCCAACACAACCAGAATATGAGAGGACTGAATGAGCATGAGTGTAGAGGATAAACAAGATTGGACATAAGGTGATAAGCTAGACAATAGGTATATGGGAGTCCTCCAACTAATTTCTGTTTTTAGATGTTTTAAATTTTTCTCAATAATAAATTTAAAAAAATGAATAGGAGGCACTCTCCTCCCTTTTTATAGCCAAGTGTGGGACACATATACTGGATGCCAATACTTTCTTTGCAATGTGATATTTGCATAAGACCACTTATAAATACATAGGGGATGAGAATTCCAAAGTTAATGAAGGGTGTTGAGGTACTGGGCCACTCTATTTACAAATGCTTTCCTTATTCATCATGTTAGTGGCTCCCTTGATAGAGACCGAGGTATGCTTCCTTTTTTACTGTGAAATAATTGGGAGAAGCAAGGTGGAGATCTTGTAATATAGTACTAGACAGTTTCCTCCTTCTGGTAATTATATGGCACTTCCATTGAAGCTTCTGGAATACTAAAGTTCTTCCAAGAGAAACTAATCTATCACTTTTCCGTAGAGGGATTCAAACTTGGAGACAAACAGTGAATTAGTCATTATGCTGCTACTACATAATGAAATCGCTGGTGTGCTATTACCTTACATTGCTTTCTCACAGCCTTTATGATTTTACCTGCCTCCTGAATGTCTGCATTTAATACCTCTCTCCAGATGTCTTAATCTGCATTTAATTCCTGCTCTAATCTAGTTTTCTCTTTTGCTCAGATTCCTAAATTCTTTAGGCTCATTCATGTAGTTTCTTTATTCCTATAGTTGCTTTCCAAGCCACCACATTAATGTCATTAAAATTTTGAGTGCTGCATTACTAACTATTGTAGATCATTAAATGGAGGCAAATATGTGGGAGGAAACTACAAGTAGTGTTCCATTAATCAACTAAAAACTAAAGTTTTTGTTGTTGAAAGGCATAAATATTCCTCTACCTGATGATAAAAACATTCATCTGAGTTTATTCACATATCTACTTCTTATGCCGCCTCTTTCCAAAAGAGACATGAGTTATGTATATTGACCATATGGCTCATTAAAATAAATAAACAAGTAGAATACAGACCATTGAAAGAAAAAGCAGGATGTATTAAATGGGGCTAATTCAGTTGCTTTGATAATTAAGCATAAAATTTGACTACACTAGAGTTGCACATTGATGCTTGACAATCTTCTTTTCTATCACCAGTTATCAAAAGAACATTAGTTTTTATATGTGAAAAGATTGCGACATTTTACTTCTGTCATTTACTAGACGGATATCCTAATTAAACTAAATACAAATGCCAACTTAATTGTTGTATCTCTTTATTTTATAATTGTCAGACTCAATTGAGGTAAACTGTATATTGAATGGCTTTTCGTTTCTAGATGGAAAATGAAAGAAGGGGAAATTATATGGTAATACTTGATTTAGATGTTATTATTCTATGTATAAAATGCAATCAACATGATGAGTTCTATAATAAAAGGATATATACAATATTCTGTGAATGCAGACTAAAGGAGGTATTCATTCTTCCTTGTTCATGTGTAAGGAAGGCAGATAAGGAGACATTTTGGACATTCCTGCCCCAGCAGAAAAAGCAAGGCCCCAGACAGAGGGCCCAGTCAAACCAAGCATCTCTGAGAACCTTCATCAAACAGCAGAGACAATTCATCCCCCGTGCCCTGTGCAAACTCCTTACTCACCAAAACTATATTAGAGTGGTTGCTGCTTTATTTTAGGGCGGGGGTGGGGGGGTATTATGCAATGATAGATAACCAAGACACTGATCAAATTCAGGTTACCATTCTTTTTGCCTGAATTTCTCTAAGATCTTCCTAACCAATCTCCCTGATCTTTGTCCTTGTAGGTTTCCATACTATTCTCTACATGATGGAGGAATCTTTCCAAATATCTCTCTGATCACAAAACTTTCTTGGGTTAACACCCTTCAAGGGTTCCCTGGAGGCTTTCAAATTGAACTCTAAATCTCTTTACAGGCTCTCCAAATCTTTTCACAGGTTTTTTTTCACAATATTGCCTTGCTTATGTCTTTGTATATCCTTCCTCAATTGTACTGGTATATAGTGTAACCCAGCCATACGATAACTTGCAGTTCTGCCAAATATGCCACAGGTCTCTCAACCTGTAAACCCACTCTTGCCTCTGCCTCGGATGCTCTTCTCCATTCATCTCAAATTTCCCACCATCCCTTTATTCTGGTTAACTCCTATTTATTCTTCAGATTTCAGTTTAAGTATCTTTTCATTCCGTTATCTTTTCCCCAGGAGTGACACCTGTAATACTTACCATATATTCTGAGCATCCCTAAAACCTTCCCGCACCTTAATGCTCCTGAAATACTGTCATCATAGATTTCATCTTCAACTTGTCCCTATCCCATGGGCAAGACTAAATTTTACTAGTGGCTAACACCCACAGCAGCTAGGATGTGTCAACCATTGTGTCAACTTCTGCCAGGCACTTGGTAAAATATCCCCACGGAAGTGAAGATTGACACTTTATCCCTTATTTTTGGAGCATACTATTGAAGTGTGTGAGGCAATCCTATAGGGTGCATTATGCATTAGAAACTAGAGATAAGATGAATGATTCTTTCTGAGTTGTCATGGAGAAAATATATCCACAATCTGTGTTGAATAAAAAGCTCTGGATCCCTGAGATAGCCTTCACATTCAAGGTTCTTAGTGCCCCCTCTTTACTTAAACATGGTTGCTCACACTTTCTCCTCAAACCTACAACTGAATAATCACTGAGGAACAAGAAATGGAGATAGTGAGAAGCTGTGGCAGGAAAGGGGATGCCTGGAGCAAAGGTATGACAGAGCTCATGACTTGCAGCAGGTCCAAGTAACAGCCCTGGACAGAGGTATCATGTCCAGTCCTTTCTAGAGGAACCTCAGGCACTAGATACTAGAGAGAATCAGGGAGAAGCTCTCAGAGACAGCATCAGGTCATTAGCCGGGATTTATTTCTATCGACAAACTCTCAACCTGCAACCCTCCCCACGGAAATGCCCAACTACTCTAATCTAGAGAGGTTAACTCTGCACCTTTGTGATTTTATAGAAAGACTCCATTGAATAAAGCTGCACAGTTGTCACGGATTATTTTTCTGATTCTCATGGCAAAGCTTATTTATATCGAGGCCTTTCTCTGGGTCTCTGCATGTTTCCTTTTTGCCAATAAATAATGTATAGCCCTGTCCTCCCCTTCTCTATGCCATGATCCCTCCTGGACTATCTTCCCAGTGTCTTTTTAACCTTTTTCCCCCAGATAACATTGTCCCTTTTTAACACTCCTCCCACCCCTGCCCGATAACATTGTCTCTTTTTAACCTTTTTCCCCCCAGGTAACGTTTTCAGCTTTGACAATTTTACATGAAGCCCTGGGGCCCCCATGGGAGTGCTGGGCTCCTCTGGGGAAAGGACTGCTTCAGAGATCTGGTCCCTTGGCACACTGCATTTCAAAACAAGATTACTTGCTGTGATACTGAATGAGGCAAAGGCAGAAAAAGCATCATGGACAAAGAATAAAACTATTTGGGAACTTGTATGCCAATATAAATGAGAAGCACCCAATGAGAAAAATTTCTACAGATCACATTCAACTCTTTCAGAGGTCTAAGAAATGAATTTTTTTTATTGTTGTATTTCTTGGCAGTTGATGGGTCCTCAGCAGGCAGAAGGCCTGTATACATAAACATATCTCTGCAATCGTGCAGCAATCTGAACCATAAAATATGTCATGCAGTTTAGTCTACTGTGTCACAGCAATTAACAGTAGCTACATTTTGTTTGAACTTCCAAAAACATCAACTGATTTACTAATAAGTTGGATCAGAATAGTTTTAAATGATGGTAGAAATGAACTTTCACAATAGAAATGGTTACATTTGATACATTTTCATGAATCCCTACCTTTTTATTACATGCACATTCAATAGCAATAAATATTGTTCATGTATGGATAAATATTCTATTAACTACTTGAAGAATCCTGGGATATATTAGATACTAGAGGCCCAATGCACAAAATTCGTGCAAGGGGTTCGACCCTCGAAGCCCAGGCTTCGTCCAGAAGGTCATCTGGAAGGTCATTCAATCGGTCTTTCTGCTGTTTGGCCATTAGGTTGATTTGCATATTACCCTTTTATTATTATAGATGACCCCTATTTCAGTGCCCTTAATTCTTAATAAAATTATAAAAGAAATTCTCAAGAGAGAAAAAGAAAAAAATATTGTAAGGTTAATGTTAAGAATAACCAACAATTAAATATCTGAAGGGCATGTCTGAAATTACACCCAAAGGAAAAAATGTGAGGTTCATGTCCCTAAAATTAAACAAATGAGGTAACCACCATTTCTGCCATTCTACAGATATTTGTTGATTGCTTACCATATACTTGGTACAGAGTAATAATAAGAAAGAGTTAAAACAACAGCTAAATTAGAGATTAATAGTGGGGGAGGAGGTTCTCTGTGAGGCCATGGGGAAGTCTTCTTGAGAAGGCACTCACACTGACACCTAACAGATGAGGAGGAGCAATGGGGGAAGCGGGAAGAGGAAAAGAATTACCAGTGTAGGCTGGAGGTGTGCATCAGGGGAGACTAACACGGAGAGCTTCCTCAATACCAAGTTGTTTTTGTTCCCTAACATGCATCATGTGCTTTTGACTCAATGCCCGAAATGAATTTTCCCTTCTTTTCCCATACCTTTTATTCATCTTTTTATTCTAAGTTCAGATGCCTCTTCCTCCAGGAAGACCTCTTTAGTTCTCTCAGACTAAGTTTCAGTGCCATTACTTTCTCCCTGGGACTGTCTCTGTAATTCCACAGGGCCTGTTCGTTTGTCTCTTCTAGTTAACAATGTGTGATCTAAGAGTAGAAACTGTGCCCTGAGTGGGTTTGTACCCCAGCAGCCTCACAAAGTTCAAGACTGTGGCAGACATTCCAGTTGCTACCCAGTATCCATTCTTTAATTCATTCACCAGGTATATGCTAGACATTCCCTTGAATCCTGTTTTGTTTTGAACAGCAATTCTTGCCTTAAAATTTTTATTTTAAATTAAAAGAAAAATACTGAACAAAGTCTGCAGTTCCCCTTGGTAGATGACATCTTTTCACAATAACATATTAACAGAAGACTGCTGGAAATTTGAGGGTAGTTGTGCTTTCCTGATATTTATGACAACATTTCTCCTTTATGACTACCTTCTCTTATCCTAGAAAACAACACCAGGCTGGATTACAAGAGAACAAGACATATACTCAAGATAGAGGGGGAGAAATATTGGAGTCTGAGTCCTTGATTATTTCATGGATCGGCCACGAAAGCTTCAGTCTTTTTTACATGAGAAAAATAAATCCTCTCAATTATAGTTGGGTTTCTGTTATGTACACAACTGAATGCAATCCTATCTGATAACATGTCTAAAAGCACGGAGAACATGAATAGGCTGCTTATAGCTCTACAACTTACCAAATAACCTTGGACAAGATATTTAGCTCCTCTAAGCCTCAGTTTCCTCATCTATAAAATAAGAACAATAATAACAGCTAGTTCAAAATGTTGGTGTACAAACTTAATTAGATCATATAAGCCAAGTTTTGAGCACATTGTCTGAGAAATAACAGATGCTTTCTAAAAGTGAACTATTATTATTATTATTCAATATATGTTTATTAAAAGAGTGAATGAATAAGCTGTTTTTTTCTTTACATTGTCTAATGAAGTTATCACCTTTGGAAAAGAAAAGAAAAAAAAACACATGGCTGCAAGACTCCCATATCAAGAGATGTTTAAATGAGGATTACTGATTTTTACAAGAACTTTTTGTTTCAGTAAACGTTTTTATTTTAGAACAATTTTAGGTTTTTATAGACAAAATTGCAAAGATAGTAGGTGTGGAGTATAGAGTTTCCCTATACTCCACATCTAATTGTACATTTGTCACAATTAATGGATCAATACTAACATATTATTATTAACTAAAGTCCATACTTTATTCAGGTTCCCACAGCTTTGACCTAATGTCCTTGTTCTGTTCCAGGACCCCACCAAGGATAACACTTACGTTAGTGATCATGTCTCCTTAGGCTCCTCTTGACTGTGACAGTTTTTCAGACTTTCCTTGTTTTTTGATGACTTTAACAGTTTTAAGGAGTACTAGTAAGGTAAGTCCTTCAGTTGGGATTTTCTGATGTTTTTCTCCTGATTAGACTGGGCTAATGTGTTCCACCGAGGTAAGTGCCATTGTCATCACTTCGTACCAAAAGCGCATACTATCAGAATGACGTATCACTGCTGATGTGGTGTCTGTTAGGGTTCTCCATTATAAAGCTACTCCTTTTTACTCCCTTTCTATAATGTGCCTTTGGAAGGCGGTCACTATGCATACCCACACTTAAGGACTGGGGAGTTCTCTTTTACCTCCATGAGTTGTTGCCCAAAGAGGTGGGCAACTTGAATTGATTATGTTTAAATGAAATTTTATGATGATTATAGTCACTGAAGTTCCAGATTCCTTTGATCAAGACTGTGGGAGAAACGTGAAGAACCAAGAAAGGAAAAAGCGGATAGTCTATAATTGTTGATCGATTAACTGAATGACTGGTTGCCCACAATGCAGTAATTGGAAGTTAATGGTTGGTTCAACAAAGAATTTCAGAATGAATAATGATCGGGATTTGTTTCCTGGTATTCCAAAAGTTGACTTCATAATAGCTAGAAATAGCCCCGGTATTTGAATTGTATGCATCATTTCACCAAATGATTTCTAGGGCAGCAAACCCTATGAGTTAGAACTTTGGTTTCTGCCATTAAACACACATGTTCAAAACCACTCTGTGTGACTCAGTGTCTCATCTCTAATATAATAGCAGCACCTACCTTCTGGGAGAGCTGTGAGGAGCACTTGGAAAGCTCTTGGTATAATTCCTAGTACCCAGAGTTGCTGTAAAACATTTAATCTTCATCATTCTTGCACATATTACAATATTTCTGGACTCTTTATTTTAAAAAAATTAAAATTCAAAATTTCCAGAAAGAGGGGATACTATCTTAAGAAGATGCAGTTACGCTGAAACCCGTTTGGCTCAGTGGATAGAGCGTTGGCCTGCAGACTGAAAGGTCCCAGGTTCGATTCCGATCGGGGGCATGTACCTGGGTTGCGGGCACATCCCCAGTAGGGGGTGTACAGGAGGCAGCTGATCAATGTTTCTCTCTCATCCATGTTTCTAACTCTCTATCTCTCTCCCTTCCTCTCTGTGGAAAATCAATAAAATATATTTTTTTTTAAAAAAAAAGAAGATGCAGTTACTTAGAATAAGTATTCATAGTTTTTGAAAAGCAGTTAATTAGATGTTAAAATATATTTGAAAAAATGACAAATATCTTCAATGCACGTATTCTACTTTTTTTCCCCCTGTGGGAACAACTTATTTTGACTTTGAGTATAGCTGGCATAATATGTTTGAACTCTCGATTTTCTAATTAATTTTTCCTCTTTAGCTATTTCATCTCTTCCCTTGTGCAGAACTTTGCTAAAGGATCACTTGTGATTAAGACCTTTGAAACCATATGATTTCACTCATATGTGAGATATACAACTGAAAGCAACAAATGAACAAACCAGATTAAACAAACAAACAAGAACTGATAGACACAGACAACATATGGTGGCTACCAGAGAGAATATTAAGGGAGGCTGATATATGGTGACAGAAGGAGATTGGACTTGGGGTGGTGGGAACACAATGCAATATACAGATGATGTATCATAGACTTGTGCACTTGAAACCTATATAATCTTATTAACCAATGCCATCCAAAAAATTCATTTTTAAAAAGACCTTTGAATATGACAGAGCTGGTACATTCACTGTTACATTTATCATTCATTTCAAAGCATCATGTTTCCCATTTTGCACTTTTGTGCCTAAAGTATTCTAAATTTGATCACCTGAGAGCTATTCTCAAGTAGTTGACATTATATGGGAGGCTGTTCTTTGGCTTGCCTGACTTTTGCCGTTAGGAACACCATAAAAATAGAGCAAATTAAAGGTTTCTTTCTTTTAAAAACAACATTCTCATGGAGTCAGATAGGTGTTTAAATATTTATCAAGCTTTCCCACTTATAGTTTCAACTTTGGGTTCAGCCTCATCAGTCACTAAAAGTTGTAATTTTCTGGGTTAACATTCAGTTACTAAGGCATCTTAAAGAATTCTACTACCACTTGTTAAGGAAAAATAGGTCATTGTTCCTGATCGAGCACTAGTTGGAAGACCCAGGGGGAAAATTTGACAGGAATTAATAGTTACTTTCCAAAATCCCTTAGCCAGCTAGAGATACAGCTGAGTCATCAGTGGTATCAGAACACAGGCATCTCACTATGAAAGGCCTCCTACACAACACAGACCTTTTAAGGATATTGAGTGGGCCAGAGTATGTACTACTCCATGTCTAGGTTATTAATTATTTCAGTGATTATCAAATAAACAGGGAATCTAAAGAAATATGGTATCAATGAGTAACCTCTTTCTATTTGCAATGTTTTCAATTTGACTCCACTACCTGCCAAGGGACAGTAAGACCCACTAATATTATGGAGGCTCCAAACTATGTGATAAGAAACTACGAAGCACTCCTGAACTCCTGTGCTCTGACCTCCACATGTGGCACATGTTTCTGTACCCAGAGGAGAGCTTCACATTGCACTCTGCTCCCGCAACTAAGTTGCGACTTGGAGACTCTAAACCTAACTTTATTTGAGAAGAATCTATAAAAGAACCTATTAGCTCATTTTGTAGGTTAAAAGTGGTTCTACCTAATAATCATTGTCACCAACGCAGTTAAAAGCATATAAAAATCTAAAATGCAAGAAGTTAATGGTATGTAGGAAGTTCCAGCATTTGTTATTGGTAGATAATGGGGAAGACTTTTTTTAGGTTATTGAAGGGGACCAAAGTTTTGTCACCCTAAAACGGCCTTTTCAGACATCAGTTTTAAGCTGCTTATTAAGAAACCAAAAACTCAGAAAGAAACCTTGACACTCTTTTTAGTCTAAGAGATTCCGATACAGAGACCTGCTCGAGTAAGAGAATCTTAGCGTATTCACGTTAGGATGGTACACAGAAAGGCTCCAACAGGAGGGTCTGTTCCTGTCTAGCAGGAACTTGCCTGCCATGTATGTTCCTCCCCAACTACCCGTAAACTGCCTATTTTCTTTGACATCTGAGACCCCTGGCCCCCCTGTCTCCTCTGCCCACAGATGGCACATAAACCTAAACTGCCCAATGCATTTTGATATGACACCCCATATAATAATGCATTTTGATATGACACCCCATATAATAATGCATCAGTGTAATATACTTTCTACATTTTTTCCTGTTAATCTGTTTCTGTTAATTTGATTGTTAGCCCAGTTAGAACAACTTAGAAGGTGGGAGGAAAAGTTTTGGGTTTTTTTAGCTTCTACATTATGCCTACCCCAAAAATGCTTTCTCTTCCCAACCCAAAGCCTGGGTTTGTGTCTCTAGCATTCTGGCTGTAAAATAGTCTTTCCTATAAGTCATGTGATGTCCCTACCTCCAGATGAATCAGAGGTTCCTGATCGAAGCTGAGACCCTAGGGAACCAAGGTTGCCATAGGTGACATCCCCTCAGGGAGTGAGGTCATCCTGACACCAAGAAACAAAGTTATCCAACACAGGTGATTATCCTGTCATCTTAACTTTTTTTACTTGCAGGGTCACTCTCAATCATCAACACATCCAAACACAGTTCACACAATCATATTGGGGGTTGACCAACGAAAGTCCAAGAGTCCCAAAAGTCCTCTGGTCTGGGCTACTTGCAGAGCTGCGTTGGTGTCCAGTGGTCGGTCAGAGCCACAGCAGCCAGACCAGCTCCAGGGAGCAAGGCCCCAGAATACCCAATGGCCACCAAGTAGACACAATGAGCAGTCAGCATGGCTCATTTGCAGGACGAATAGCAAGTGTCACTGTGCTAGTTTCATTTCTATCCTTCTCGTGGAGGTGTATCCCTTTATCTGAACTTGTTAGATTTGCTTGTGGTCTCCAGAGATTAGTTCTTGAAGTCCTAAATCAAAGTATTTGGCAATGTGTGTGGAGGTGCCTAGCCATCCTTGTCGCTTGCACCTGTTGGTTGCCTCACTTGGCTGGTGGCCCAGAACTTGGATGTTGGCCCAGACTTATATGTGTTCAGACAATAAGGTTCAAACTCAAGATGGAGTTAGTTATGCTAACTCTCAAATTCAAGATGGAGTCAGTCATGCTAACTCTGCTCTCCACAGTTTGTTAACCCTTTCTGTGATAGAAACGCAATTCACATGCGCACACAGACACATGTACATGCCCACACATGCACACATGCCTGCAGTTCTTCAGAGAAGACACTGTATTTCTTTAGTTCACCAAGAACTTGATCTAGGTTTCAAAATATATTAGAAACATGTAAACCTGTTTTAAAAATATCATTGATGAAGAGTCCATGGAAAATCTGAACTTTGAACAAATGCAGCAAGAGGTCTTGAGAATCTTCTGCACTATTGATTGAAAGCCTTGCCCAGGGAAACAACCACTGCATACAGCCCTTGTGGGGGCATGAATGATGTGGGATGTGGAAAACAGAGTAAGCAATACCAAACCAATGACGAAAAAAAGGAATACAGAGCAGATCAGGTATATTTTTCCCTTGATTAGTCCTGGCTAAGGGTCTCACCAATTTCTTTTGAGAAGTTTTTAAGAGTTAAGAGATGATCAATATTGAATATATTTTATAAATTATTGCATGGCCTTCATAAGATAAAGAGTAGATGAAGTCCTATTGTCCATAGATATACAAGTCAGATAACTCCAACTCATTTCTATCAAGATTCTAGTGGTTGAAAATATGTGTTGCTGTATAGGTATACACTGTGTTCCAATTACCTACATATAGGAATAAACAAGAAGTTACTAACCCATCTTCCTAGCCACAAAGATAATTGGACTTAACTGGGCAATTTAATGAAAATGGCAGCAACCGTAAGTGTTAGGCTTTATTTCCTGTAGATTATAGGAGGCCAAGTGGAGAATAGAACTTGCTTCATCAATGTTGCTACTGGCTTAGGAAAACGGTGATAGAGAAAAGTATAGAAACAGTTTTCACTCGTCAGTTGACTCCATAAATCCATGAGTTTTTCTACCCCAGGCAGAGAGGCAGAAGGGGGCATTACAGCTCTATAGCATACACTGCACTTTTTTTTTTACGTTGAGGAGTACTGAGCTATCACCAATTGCAAATTTGAGAGGGTCTGTGGTTTAACTCCAGCCATAACAAAAATATGAAACTCTATCTGCTACAGAAAGAATTTAGTGAAAGCAGAAGTGATTTAAGAGCTATGTCAAGACACCTCTGCCTAAAGGATTTAAGATTGCAGCCAATAGACTTTGGGTGATTTACATTTGATTTGGAGGTACACCAACTCCACCCTTTCTGTGTGTTTGGTACCAGTGCTAACACCTCCTTTGAAAGACAAAGGAGAAGTTTCTGCTTCAAGCAATTTGAAACCATAATGATTTCATTTTATTCTTCTTGGATATTATTCATTGGGGTGAGAGTCACAGGCAAGAAGAACAAGAGTAAAATATCCTGAGACGGGCAGTTTCAGTGATGTGGTTCCAACAATGGAGCATTCCAGAAATCTCATGGCAAGTCCTATTATTGTGATATTTCCTGCCCAATGGCAACTTTGGAAAGGCAATGCATGCACTGAAACCATTGGCTGTGAAACGCAACCAAAGGTTCCTCCATCTCTTTCTGACCCTCGGTTGAGCAGTTTAATCAAATGTATCAAAACAGGCAACTGCAGTTCCCTTTTCCTTCTGAAAATAAAGAGCCCAAGAGTCCATGAATTCCTTCAACATGGCCCACACCTCCTCCATTGAGGGACATCTCCTTCCAGCTGCTTTTAACCATTTGAAATGGACTGAAGCGGCAGCCTTTGAGGGGTAATAGCCCCCCTTAGCATTTTGAACTGTGCACAACTTGCCGTGGCTCATGGTATTTCCTCTCAGTGTTTCACACCGCTCTTCACTTAACCATCCAGGCAATGTAAACAGGACACTGCTTCCCACTCCCCGAGCTTGTAATGTTCACTTGTTTGCATGACACTTGCCGAGTAGCCCAATTAATTATCTGTGGGCAGCAGATTACATGCGGTCACATTAGTCACTCCAATAGGCACGGCCTGTGCGGACAGTTCCTCTGGAAATGTGTGCTGTGGGAAGTGGTGGTGAAGGGGGCTGTTCTGCTCTTTAATGTTTGAACGTTTAGTATTTATGTTTTACTTGACTGCTAAAATTTCAAAATTTCCATAAGCAGATGTAAACATAAAGCCTAGTATCTGGAGAACAATTTAAATTAGAATCATGCCCTAATTAGAACAAATTTCTGAAAGGCAAATAGTAGTTGTTTAGATTTTGTTCAAAGGCAGTATCAGCATCCAGACGTGTTCATCATTCAGGCTTCCCTCATCATCAGCGCTTCCTTCATGGCGACGTGCCAAGGAATATTCTTTGTTCATTATAAGTTCTTCAGACAAAGTTTCCTAAGGGCCACCTATGATCTGAGAATGTTCATTACAGGGATTCAGCTCATGAAGTGTCATTATAGCCCCCAGCCCCCTCTCTCCTACAACATTGGATTTATTTCTACTTATTAGTGCATCTCAAAGATTAACTGGTGAAATGTTTTCACACTCGTTCCAAGTAGATTCTTTTTTTCTTCCTTTTTATTATTTATCAACTTCTTTTTATTGTTGAGGATATTATACATGTCCCCCATTTCCCCCCCTTTGCTCCCCTCCACCTGGCTCCGGCCCCACCCCAGGCCTTCACTGCACTATTGTCTGTGTCCTGGGCGTTGGTGGTATAGTGGTGAGCGTAGCTGCCTTCCAAGTAGATTCTTCAGTGTTAGATTCCACAGAAAGGAAATCCATTAAACTCTTAGGGTGCAAATGCACAAAGAAACAAGCAAAGACCACCAGCCCTTACTCAGGCGCAGATCCCCGCTAATAATTTTATAATATGGGCCTATTTTGTGCTTCAGACAACAGGAGCCTTGTAGAAAAGGCTTCACAAAATGATACCATTATGCTGATCATTAGAAAGAGGGACCAAAGCTTATGCCAGCATAAATAGCTCTGGTGATAATTATTTTAAAAAAAAACAACTTTTAAAAAAATCTTCTTCCAATTGCACATGCATTTCTGACTTTTTCGTAAGGTTAGAGCTCTGTGAGATCTGGAATCAAAACCTGATGTGACCTACATAAAAGAAACGCTGATTCCCTAATTAAACCAAGCTGTGGCTGCAGGCTCTGCGAAAAGCTGCCAAAAAATCATCCAATCAATCTTTCGACTATCCTCCAGGAATGTGGCGAGGAGGGCGGACCGGAGAAGGAGGGCCGTGAGGATACTGGGAACGTTCTCCTGCATATCCTCGCTCCACTCCGAGGGTCCTGCTTTTCCAGCCCCCAAGCCGAGGATGGAAAAGATCATGTGGAGGTGGGGGCTGGGAAGCCAGGGGACCTGCAGGGGCTGAGGAGAAAAACAGACTAAATGTTTTAACAGCTGCCCCCTTTTTTTTTTTCTTCACCTATTTTGCTCAAGGATCTGATTTCCTTCGGAAAGGGTGGGCTTTCTGGGGGCCAAGGGCTCTGCTCAGCAGGGCCTGTTTACTCTGAGAGGCAGGCTCTTACCCTCTTTATAGAAGTGTTTGCTTTTGAGGAGAAGAAAGGGGTGGTGAGAAGAGAATGGAAATTTTACAGAGTTCACGTTTAAGCACAGCCAGTCGAGAAAATGCAGTCCATCTGAATGTTAAGTAGGGACTGGCAACAAACGAGAAGAGAAGAATAATCTCGCATTCTTCCTCTTGACTTCTTGGCAGGGAGATTGTTCTTCAGGAAAGACGGAATGCCGTTCCCATGCAACTTCCTCTTTCACTCCAGCTCTGCGCTGATGCAGGAGGCATGTTCGTTGAGCAGGATTCGAAAAAATACTCCTGCTGCTTAAACTGGAGGCAAATAATTTGCAGAGAAGCAATAAAACAAATGGCAAGGTTGCTTCCTCTGTGCCAAACATGTGGGGCAGCAATATCAGATAATGGGGTAAATTCTATGTGTAAAGAGCAGCTATTTGTTTTCTTTGCTGACACTTTTTTAATCTAGCATTTGGGCTTTGCTGTAGAGCATTTCACCGCCCAGAACATTTCACGGTAGATTTCTCTCTCCCTGACTTACTACACAACGGTCATCCATTTAAACGCGTCTGAGCATTAGTAACACATATGTTGGTTTATTCCATGAGACACATAAATTCTTTTGAGGAAGTGGAGCGACCAATTGTAAATCTTAATAACAGCCAATTGTCAATTATTCAAGCAAATGTTGGAAGGCCAGACAAAATTTACCACTTGTCAGACTTTATTGCAGTTTGTATTCACAACATGCATTTCTGCACCACCCTGGCTCACCCCTACCAACCAGCTCGCTGCTGCATTTTTCACAGTTTCTTGCTCACACCACCACCTCTCTCCCCCACTTACCTCTCACCCTTCTCTTCTTGAGTTTCTAAGCTCCTGTTCTGTCTGAACATTCCCACTCTAGGCTCACTTTTTGCAAAGGTGTCCCTGTGTCATCACCGGCCCACTGCCAGATCTAAAACCTTGCATCCCCTATAGTCGGCCCCACACCCATCCATGCTTGAGTTCTTTCTCTCTCGAATTGTCCTGTATTTGTCTTGTTGCATCCTATTTCTTCAGTTAGATTGCAAACACCTTGTGAAAAAGAACAATAGTTTGTATTTCTTTCTGAAAAGTTGAAAAATCCTTTTGCATGGTGCAGAACTTTATGTTTTTCTAAATACTGTCTCAGTTCTAAGAATGAAAGCTCCTGGTCCATATACGAAAAGGTTGTGGGTTCGATTCCCAGTCAGGGCACATACTGAGGTTTCCAATTTGATCCCGATTTGGGCCCATACGGGAGGCAACCAATCACTGTTTCTCTTTCACATTGATGTCTCTCTCTCTCTCTCTCTCTCTCTCTCTCAAATCAATAAAAACATCTCCTTGGGTGAGGCTTAAAAAAAGGGGGAATGAAAGTTTCATGTCCCAGGAAACCTCTCAGTCCTTGACAAACTGAGCGGCTGGTCACCTTTTCAGTTAAGCATAAATTTAAAATACAGAATAAGAAAATTGTGATTGGTAGTGGAAACATTGAACAATTAAAATGTTTTCATTAAGTTAAAAAACCAAGGATGGTCATTAAATAAATTAAATTATGGCAAATAAATATACTAAATAGTGAGTATATACTATGTGCATAGATCTATTACACATGAAACATATCTAAATGAGAGAGAAAAAGGCATGATTAATATAAACTATAGAGGCAGAGGGAGTATTGGTTTGTGTTAAGCTCAGAATTCAGTCCTTTCCTCTATTTATTCTATTTCTCTACTTACCAATAGGAGCATTGGAAGGAAAGAGAATACTGTCCTGCAGGCTTTCATAGGCCAGAATAAACATGGCTGAGGTTTCTACACTTGCCTAAAATTAGTCATACTCTTTAGGGTTGAGCACTTTAGCCTGCATCTCAATGCTTTGTCTATTCTTCTGCTGCCTTTATCTTCATGTTTTTGAGTGTTGTGTTGCTGTGAGCTTGCTGGGTATACTTTAGTCTCCAGGGCCTGTTCAGAGCTTTTATAAAAGCTCCCAGAACATGAGATGTTTTATTCATAGTATTACTCTGTGAAGTTACCTAAGCTTAGTGGATTTGATTAATTTTTCAGTTATATAATCAATAATAGTAGTGTTATCCTATATAATAAAAGACTAATATGCAAATCAACCAAATAATGGAACGACCAGTCGATAAGATGTGCACTGACCACCAGGGAGCAGACACTCAACACAGGAGTTTCCCCCTAGTGGTCAGTGCGCTCCCACAGAGGGAGTGCTGCTCAGCCGGAAGTTGGGCTCACGGCTGGCGAGCACAGCAGCAGTGCAGGAGCCTCTCCTCCCTCCGCAGCAGTGCTAGGGATATTCGACTGACAGCTTAGGCCCACTCCCCACAGACATCCGTCAGTCAGACATCCCCCGAGGGCTCCTGGACTGCGAGAGGTTGCAGGCCAGGCTGAGAGACGCCCCCCCCCCACCCCCCCCCCCCCCCCCCCCGTGCAGGAATTTCATGCACTGGGCCTCTAGTCATCTTATATATGTCAATGCTTTAGCAATATAATAAATTTGTTAAAAGATTAATACATTCACTAAACTTTTCAAATGATTTCTTTTTAAGAAATCCTGCTGGACCATCAGGAAAGTGTGGTGGAGATGGGCAGATGCAGATAAATAAAGACACTGCCACAGTCCTCAAGGGGCTCATTCTTCGGTGGAGGAGGTGGGTGAAAACACCCACATGGAATGGAACCCAAGACAGGATGGAAAGATCACTGTGAAGGTATGACAAGGGCTATGAGGAGTAGGTTGAAGATTAATTTTGGCTATCAATCTTGGAGAAAAGCAAGAGAATAGCTGGTTAGACACCAAGAAAAGGCATGCATGACAAAGAGAACCATACAAATATACAGATGAATGAAGGTACAGAAGTAAGGGGATGGAAGACATATGCATACAATGATAGTAGACAAGCAAGGAGATGAGAATATGTGAAAGACAGAAGGACAGCACTGTGAGAGATGGACTTGGAAAGGTAGGTCAGGTCTACAATCAGAGTCAGAGAAGTTGACTCATGTTAACTGAGCTTTCACTGGGAGGTAGACACTGTACTAGGTAATGAGCAGAAATCATTTCATTCAGTGCTTATTAAACCCTGAGGTAGTTATTTAAATCCTAATTTTACAGATGACAAAACAGGCTAAGAGAAGAAAAATAACACCCCCACATTCACACAACTAAAAGCCAGGACCCAAACCCAGATCTGTCAGACTCAACATTTAAAGTAAATTGAACTCCTTCCATTTGCCCTACATGGTATGGACTTAATTAGAAATGTAGGGAGTTTCTAAAGATCTAAATAGGAAAATGAAACAACAAGAGAGTTTTCTAAATTCATTGTATGGGATTTATTGACAGGTGTAGAGACTAAAGATAAAGGGGCAAACGGTAATAAAGATCAGAGAACAAAGCTAATAACTGAAAAAAAGCAAAAACACTGGAGAGCTATTTCAGATGTGGACCCTACATAGCTAAGCCACTGGGTTTATTGGACACAGTCATGAATGATTCAAAAAAAACCCACAAAAAACAGAGCCTATGAGAACATTGGTGTCATCTGTCATAGTCATAGTTTATCTGCCTTACTAGAATATAGACATATTTGTATATTTTTTAAGTACACAACATTGTTAGGAAAATTACTTTGTTAAAAAGTAGAGCATTACCTTTCAATTTAATTTCATCTGAGCATTTATTTTGTGCAAGACTGTAACTTAAATGTATTTCATCCATAATGAATAGTACTTTGTATAGATTTTACCAGTTATAATGATGGGTTTAATCCAGCTGGCAACCATGTAGCTCATGAAATGCTTGGTTTACATAAAAGAGGGTAGAACCTGTGGCAATGGATTCAAGAGCTACTTGTTAATTAAAGA
Organism: Myotis yumanensis; assembly: GCF_028538775.1. Classification (NCBI taxonomy): domain Eukaryota; kingdom Metazoa; phylum Chordata; class Mammalia; order Chiroptera; family Vespertilionidae; genus Myotis; species Myotis yumanensis. The sequence continues at coordinate 156,454,204 of NW_027223754.1, forward strand.
CCAAAAACATGATATGACTTCTTATCTATTTTGAAGGGGGTCTGAATAAAAAAAGGTTTTTTATCTTATCAAAGAGAGATGAAGAGCAATTCATAATAGAATAATACAAATGCTTTAAAATTTTTAGCATATTGGAAAGATGCAAATGAAAGAAGATAAGAACCAAAATTATAATGAATAAACTAAGTCTGAATGTTGGAAGTGTCTTAACATTGAGAACTCTTTATCCTTTAGTAGAAATCTGTCAGGATAGTTTTAACCTTTGCAGCACTTTGCAGGGGTTTGAAAATAGATTGGATAAAGCAGTAGAAATAATAATCACAGTACAATGGCCCATCTGACAAAGAGCAGATGGCTGGAGTGGTCTCTAGCAGGTGCATGCCCTTCTCTATTACTGTGCAATGTTTACATATAGAAATGATGGTCTTTTTTGAAGCCTAATCATGATGATGGTAGGGATAATCACTGTAACTTATTAAACACCAATTATATGGTAGGCACTGTGCAAGCTACATCACTTACGTTTTCTCATTGAAATGATCCTCTGATGAAGGCACACTGTTTCCATTTTACAAGGTAAGAACATGAGTGTGGAAGCTTCAGAAATGCACCCCATGTCACACAGCACAAGAAGAGGCATATCTGGAATTCAAGCACAGGCCCATCGGATTCTAAAACCTGCAGTCCCTGTTGTACTCTATTGGCTCTCGGTCCTAGCCGTACATTAGAATCACCTGGAGCTTCTGCAGACATGTCAGTGCTCAAGCCCCACTCCTAGAGATTCTGATTTAATTGGTTTGGGGTGGGCTCAAACAGAAGTATTTGTTTTAAAGTTCCCTGGGAAGTTATAATGGACAGTCAGTGCTGACAATCACAGTAGTGAACCATATACCATCACCCAAGTGTTATGAATCTCTGGGAATATAATATGTCTACTCCTTTCACCCTCTCTCCCACCCACTATACAACTCAGTTTCAGATGACTGCTCTCAACCAAAGTTTTTTAACTATTCAGTTTAGATGGAATCTATACTAATAATAGCCTAGGTGGCATCATGCCCTCACATCATCACAAGATGGCTGTGCACACAGCAGAGGTGGGGCCTGGCAGCTGCTCTGCGAGGGGAGGCCTAGGAGTCCCATGGCTCTGCGTGGCATGGAGGAGGCCAGTCCCACATCTCTGCATCTCCACCATGCAGAGGAGGTGGATCCCGATGGAGGAGGCAGGTCACGGCAGGGGAGGGCAGTTGTGGGTGATCAGGCCAGCAAGGGAGGGCAGTTGTGGGCAATCAGGCTGGCAGGGGAGCAGTTAGGCATCAATCAGGCCAGCAGGGGAGTGGTTAGGGGCAATCAAGAAGGCAGGCAGGCGAGCGGTTAGGTGCCAGAAGTCCTGGATTGTGAGAGGGATGTCTGACTGCCAGTTTAGGCCTGATCCCGGCAGTCAGACATCCCCCAAGGGGTTCCAGATTGGAGAGGGTGCAGGCTGGGCTGAGGGACACCCCCCTCCCGTGTGTGAATTTCATGCACTGGGCCTCTAGTAGACTATAAAGTTGAAGATAACAGTCAAGCTAGGTCTTGGCCTCCAACGAAAAGATTAGGATACTAGGCATCAAGTCTTCATCGGTGAAGTATCTTCAGTATTTTTTTTTTTTACAGAATCCTAGGCAGAATTTATTCCGTATAGGAAAAGCACAGCAGTTAGTGGCTATATGTCATTTTTTAAAATTTGTCTTTATTGTTGAAAGTATTACAGATGTCCCCTTCCTCCCCCCCATTGATCCCCTGAACAGACTGATGATTCTATATGTCATTTTAAAAAAAATCTTAAAGCATAAACTGTCTTATATATGTCTGAATTCTCTCTCAGCCTTATACGGCAAGAGATGCAAAACCATGAACAAAAGGCCGAAGGGAGAGGAGAATGACCAAGAGGAGAATGACCACTACCAGGTGGGTCAGAAAGACAGTTGCAAGTGGTTGGGGAAAGGCCAGGACCCCAGGGTGTTAGGAAGAAGTGCTATACCTGCTGGTGCCAGCACTGTGGTGAACTTTCCTTCTGTTCTAGGTGGAAAATAACTTATGGATATTTCCATTTAAGTGGGTTTTTAAAAATAATTTTATTCTTCCCTAGTGTTGGAGGCATTGTCTTTATTTACCTTGTTCCCTCTTCAGCCTTTTTTTCTCCCTTACTCCCTTTTAAATCCAAACCACAAACACACCCTGTACAAATGTATGCATTTTCTAGAATACAAGACACACCCAGGCAGATGAAGGAATGGAGAGACAGAGGCTATGAATGGTTTCTTAGTGCTTCACAACAGGCCTGGGTCTGTCTTCTGCAGAGGTCCTCCCTGTCTGCCAGGTGTGTGAAGGAGAAACTCCAAACTGTGGCCTCACTCCCAGACTCTGGCAGTCAGATAAGAGGCAAAAAAAAAAAAAAAGTGATGCATGCCAGAAGACAACGAAAGCATAACTTTGTCTAATAACAGGCACAACTAAAATTCCAGGAAACATGACAACCCCCCACCCACCCACTGGGAATTTCTTTATCAGCAGAGTGCCAGAGAGTTGAGTCACATGGGCTTAGACATTATGTGGAATTGCTCAGGAGGAAAGCAGGAGCCAGAGATTAGGAACATGAAGTTTGGAGACAAAGTCTTATACTTAGACCCACATTTTGTCATTTATCTGCTGGATGGCCTTGAGAAATTTATTTAAATTCTCAGAGCCTCATTTTCTCATCAGTAAAATGGAAATGGAAACATAACATGCTTTAATGGTTTAATGATTTAATGGGTCGATGTGAAGATTCAGAAAGCTACGCCTATAAAACCCTTAGCATAGTCCCTGTTCATTCGTGTGAAACACACTTACTGAAAACCGAACCGAGCCAGATATGATTTTAGGTGTTTAGGCTTTAGCTGTGGACAACACAGATATAAAACCTTTCCCTGGTGGTGCTCACACTCCAGTAAAGGGAGCCAGCAATAATCAAAGCAAAGAGTGCCAAATAGGGAAATATATCCTATGTCAAATATATAGAAAGCTTCCAGCAAATGCTATTGATAAACATAGGCAATATCTCAATATATCAACAAAAGGTAAAAACGTGAAGTAGATTTCACAAAATCCCAGACATTATAGAAACTTAAGTAACAAATATCACATCTCTGAACTTTAAGAAAAATGATGGAGCACAAAATCCAAGGTTCAGTAATGTTGAATCAGATCTTCAATTGACGTCATACAAAGGCACCACATGTGCAAGCACACCGAAGCTATTCCCCAAAGCTTATCTGACTCTCTGGAGTGAGGCCATCGGGAACCAATCCCTAACTCTAAACAACCCCATCACTATTTCTGCTTGAGCCGCAGACAGATGTCAGCAGCGAATGCTGTGTGTGTGGTGTTGAACGGAGCCCTGTGCCCACTCTTAGCAAGACCTCCCAGCTTCCCAAGGCCTTTAAAGCTTTATCACATCAGCTAGCGTTACCTTGTCTCCATCACCTCAGCAAATGGAAGAACATTGCACCAAACACTGCCCTAATCTTTTGCATGACTCTGAAAAGCCCCCTTTGTAAGCTCATTATAAACAATATAGTTTCCATTGAAAAATCAAATGTTATTGTTTCCATAAGCAGGACTGTGTGAACGCAGCTGATTCCCTATAGAGTCAGAACAATGTTTATGAAACGAAATGACCCTAAAAAGCCGTGGTTCAAGGCATCATGGAAACATAAGCTTGTCATATACAAACAAGCTGGGAACGCTCCTTCTCAGAGAGCCTCGACAGGAAATACTAAATCTGCTGCTAGACTTCAGCAGCTGCATCTGGCAGGCTGCGGCGCGCATGCCCTCGCTGTGGCTGGCAGCACTGCTCACTTCTGGCTGGCAGAGCCCTAAGGAGAATGCTAACAGCCAAGCAGTTTGAGCTATGAAACTATGAGTTCATGTTAAACACAGAATTTATTTAACGTGAAAGTCACAGTAAACGGAAAAGATTTATCACACAGAAAGGGACTGTGTGTCTTAGTCTTGTTTCTTTTTCCAATATGAGCTCCCTAAAGGTTTAAAACTTGACTCTTTTCCCATGTACCGTATACCTGCTCTCTCTCTCGCTCTCTCTCTCTCTCTCTCATACACACACACACACACACACACAATATTACACTATCGTGGCTTAACCATTTACCTGCTCTTTTGCTTGCAGGGCAGTCTCTCTCTCTCTCTCTCTCTCTCTCTCTCTCTCTCTCTCTCTCGATTTTTATTATTAACACTAATTAGATCTGGAAGGGGTAGTGAGCCTGGTGATGAACAGTGAGCATTTAAACTCACAAAGACTTGCACTGCTAACTAGGTGTGAAGCTTTGGGCGATTTATTTAAAATTTCTACATCTCACTTTCCCCCACTGATAAAATAGGGCCAATGATATTATTTGTCTCAAATCTCTGATGAGAGGATTATGAGATAATGCCCAAAGCATTTTGCATACTTCCTGGCACATGGCACAGGTTTAAGAGGGCCTGCTTTCATTCTGAAGGGTTGCGTTGTGGTGATGGCAAAGGTCTCTCCGTGTGGTTCTAAGTATATAAAAGCATTTGGACATGAGAAGCACTAGGTATCTATGTACACATATTGGTCCAACTGAAAGCAGCTTTTAATATCTTTATGTGTTGCTCACACATGGCATCTGAATATTTTTTCACCTTTGTGAATATAAAATAGTGTGTGCATAGGTGTGGGTGCATGTGAGGTCCATTTGGGATCACATCCATTCTATGTTAAGTGGATTTAACATAGAATGGATGTGATCCCAAATGGACCTTTTTGTCTTTTTCTTTCAAGAGCTCCTTTGAATTTTCTGGCCCTATGTTGTTGTATTGGGGTAATAGTTGGAAAGTTCCTTTATATCCTACTTATCCTTCAACAATTCCATCTTTTGTTTTGCTTGTAAATTGCTTCCTTGTACCAACAACCCATTCTGTTACTTGCATCCATTCACTAGTTAGAGCTGGCTTTCCAAAGAAGGTCCAGGAGAAGTCAGCTGGTTCAGGAACAATCTCTAAGCCAATGAAGACTGGCTTTAATTATTTCAGGTCATTCTCAAAGTGGTCAATGGCCAAGAACCTAGAAAAGTCCTTTGAAAACTATGCTCCAGATCCCAGGTATACCTATTTTTATCCTGGGTTGCAGGTTGAACAATTCATTTAAAAAAAATATTTATTCAGTAACTGCTTTGTTCAAAAAATCATATTCCTTAAGGTCTGAGAGGATACAGTGAAACTTATAGAATGTTATGGCAAAAAGGAGATCATCTCTTTTAATCCATGTAAGAACTATTCCTCTAGTAAGTGACAAAGAGTTAATTCAAACTAGTATAAGGGAAAACCAGTATTTTGTTGAATCACAAAACTGAAAAATATGGAGGCATGCTGACTTTAGGTATACCTGAATCAGGCATCAACATAATGATCATAATGCTTATTCTTGTCATTTATATTTTCTCTATTTCTCTCCAAACCCCAATTTAACAGCTCTTTTTTTAATGCTGGATTTAATCTTAAACAGATTCTCTCCACCTGGTGGGAGACATACAGTTTACACACAAAAAAAGGTCTAACTCCACTTAGTTTATATGTTCAGCCCTGGACCAAACACCCTGTCTGGGGAAATGGAAAACCCTGGAGGCCCTGCACTGGGGAAGCTGGCGGCCATGTGACCCACAGTCCTTCTAGAATAGGTTGGGGGAGGGGCAATTCCCTAAAGAAAAGGATGCTGGGAAGACAAAAAGAGGTTGTGTGGCTCAAAATTCTTTTGTTTTGTAGATAAGACCATTGAGTTAAATCCTAAGGAGAACAAGGGACTTGCCTATGAGTAAACAGCTGCTGATTATCTAGAAATAAAATTCAGGCGTTATGACTCTTTTCATCATAAGAATAAGGAGAGAGAACAATACACAAGTGCTGAGAGGCTGCAAAGCAAAATTGTTAATGCAGAAGCCAGATCCCCTGGTGTAACACTGACATTACATCCCACCAGTTCTGGGTCCTTCAGGAGATGATTCACCTTTCTGTGCCTTAGTGTCCTCATCCGCAGAGCAGGGAGAATAGTGCCTGTTCCATTTTGTTGTTGCGAGGAACAAACGATTAATAAATGTAATGATTTTAAAACCGTGCCTGGAACATAAGTATTGTAGAAGTCTTAGTTCCTCTTATTGTTAAACACTTACTAAAAGCAAAGTACTTTGCATACATATTACGCCATGTAATTTTCATACAAACTTAACAGGGCAGACATGATCATGTTCACTTGACAGAAGACACTGTGTTCTTGGGAGATTAAACAACTCGCTTAAGATTCTATAGTAAGGGAGGAGCCAGGGCTCGAACCTCCACCTGTCTGCCAACAAAACTTGCATTGGTACATGCGAGGTGATAAATGTCACAAGACAGGTTCAAAGACAGTGCTATGTGAGCCCAAAGGAGACAGCAATCACATCCCACCGAAGTGTTAAGAAACAGATAGAAAGAAAGAAGCAACTGGCCCAGCTCCTGGCAGGTTGTATTTCAATATTGCAATTCAACAAATATTTATTTGAACACCTACCCTATCCAAATACAGCCGTGAACATAATTGATAACAGCTTGTTAACTTCCATGCGAATTGAAAAAGAGTAATTGGGCAATTTAGACAAAAGGCTGTAGATGAAACGATAAGAGCAAAGGAAAGTGATGTGGTGCAAGAGAAGTGACCTGGGAGCCTGCTCTACTTTGACATGCAGGATGTTTTATGTAGAGGAGGAGGGTGGAGGAGAGGTGGGAACTTGCTAAGAACTACAATACTGTGAAGGCATCTTGACGAGATGCTAAAGAGAGACTCCAAAGCAGTAAGCCCAGGGGATGGTGACAGATGACTGCAAGGGATAGAAGTAGGAAAAGGACGATAATGGCTACACACACACACATACACACACACACACACACACACACACACTCCCTAGAAAAATCTTGTCCCACCCAGAAAATTGGAATGATATGAGTTGACCAGCTTATTGGGTGATATACCTGTTTAATTAGGAATTAACATACTTTCCTATTTTGGTAATGTTTCAAGCTTTTCCAAAACCAATTCACTCCTAACGCATTTCTATTTCTAGAAAAATAGCTTGCCTTAATTTTTTTCATATTTTGCATTTGACGTTGTCGTTTTCATGGACAAGAGATTGGGCTATCGCTAAACTATCTGCAATACCTATTTATAATGTTTTTGTTATGAATAAGAATGAGGAAAGTTTTGCCATATATAAAAGTGGACAACTTTTACTGTATTCTCCTCTAGGTTCAAAGTCCTGTGACTGTATAAGAGAGAAAATGGATGTTGCCACAGCTCCTCATAAAGGTGACATGGAAATAAATGAGGTTTGTGGCTAAAGTATATTTCTTAACCCACAGGTTGAATTGCAGAACATTATTATAAGCAATATCAGCACCTAGAAAGAGATTTTTTCAAACACCAAAATCTGTGCTTAAAGATGGGAAATATTCAAGGGATGAGAGTTGTAGGGTGTCCGAATAAGTTTTAAAATTAATGCATTTAGCCCCTGTCCTCTCACTGAACCAATGATCGATTTTCATATGCTAACAACATGGGTCTAGATGTAAGAATGTGGTGCTTCAGTGCACTCAGTTCCTTTACATTTGTTACATTTCATTAGAATATTTAATCTAGAACAATTCCGGGTCATTTTGCAAATAAGAAAAATAGAAACACAGAGGTTAAATGACTCACTTCAGATCACAGCTGGTAAGCAGCAGTCTAAACCTACCCACCCACCCGCTACCACCACCCACGCTGCCGCACAGAACAATGTTATCAGCAAACATTCTTTTTTCACATTAAGTACTTTTATGTTTCCACATATTTAACATTAGTACAAAGTCTAAAAGAAAGATCCTAATAACTGCTACTCAAAGTACTAGGAGCCTTTGAACTGTTTATTACCAGCACTCCAGGAATAATCAAGAAAGTGTTGCTGTGTGAAAAAATATCAGGTGAACTAAACAGTGTGCTTTAGCAACTTGGTTGATTGACATTCTGGCCCCAACTCCATATCTCATCCTGAATCAGTAACAAACAGTTCTAGGACCCACCTGGGTCCTTAGACCCCATGTTCAGTGACACTGATGTAAATTGTTGTAGAGCTGTCCTGGGAATCTGGGTACACTAAAGATTTTGCAATATTTAAACAATACAGAGAAAAATACCCAAATACCCACTATAAATTTTGACTCCACAAGGTTCAGTGGCAAGGACTGACACTCACCTAGTCAATAAACGGATTTTTCCTTTTGTGTTGGGGAAACACATAGTCTAAGGATCAGGCTAATCTTCCTTTACCTGGCAACTTGTTTCTTTTCTTCACAGGAGACTCCATTTCCTACCAGCTCTCACTCCCGCTCCCACCCCCGGCCACACACTTCTCACACATGTGCACCTAACTCTGGAAGCATGGATCAAGAGAAAGAGGCTCGACCAGGTGTCACCTACAATTTTAATGTTAGCTTCAAAAAGGAAGTCTTAAAAAGAAAAGGTTTTAGGTTGAATGAAAGATTCGCTTGAAGATTTTACTCTCTCTAGTTTTAGAAAATGTCCTGGATAATAAATAGAGTAATTACCAAGGTCACTCACCTCTATAAATTGCTAGTAAGCAGAGTAGGTAAAGCACAGGAAGCAAAAACAATACAAGGTAAGGAGTATTTAGAGCTGATTACAAATGTAATTTACCCTTTGCCTACCTAATGCCACAATGTTCTATCAATTCATTTCACAAACAAAACAAAATTAGTTTAATTTATAACACCTAGTTGAATTCTTCCCTTGGAGGAGTTTATAAAAACCTCAAGTATATTCTTAAATGATATGTGTCCATACTAAAAAAAAACAAAACACACCTTTGGGAATTCTATGAAACTTTGTTTGACCATAGCATATTTTTAGGGAGTGTTTCAGGAATTCCTAAAAAGCACATTTTAATGCAATGTAAAATTGAATATATCTTTTCCCAAATGACACAGAAACTTTTATTCAGCAATTTCCCAGTTGCCATTCTCTATATTACCAAGACGAATTCTGAAGGTTAAATTTTACCTCATTTGGAACCTGCACTTTTACAAAATAAAAAAAGGTCACAAAATTTGGGGGCCTCAATCACAGAAGAAACAAGAGCCACACTACTTAAGGAAGGGAGGAAAGGGAAAGGCTGCTTCTGTTTGTGATTCATTAACATCGGTGGCTAATTGAAGTACTCTTATATGCTAATGTATCAATAACCAAACCTTACTTCTAAGGGACAATCTCATTATTTAAAGATTTGCTTCATACATCAATTTATTTAAAACTATGAATTGTTAGATTGAAAATGAGTGAGCCCTGTACAAAATATTATGTGCCCTTGTTCTGATATCAGGATTAATTTTAACATGTCTATATATTCATAACTTTTAAAAATCAAGAATGAAGATTTAGTACAAGTAATAAAATGACATTTATTTTGCTAACACTTCAGATTTCTGGTATTATTCGTAATAGAGAAAGAGAACAGGAGGAGTAGTTGAATAAATGATGGTAATGCATCTGATAGCATATGACACAGGTATAAATTATACTTATGCACAATACAAAACAATGTGAAGAAAAACTTTACAAATAATGTTAATTGAAAAAAGATACTAACTTGTATGTCTACTATATTAAAGCATCATGAATGCTACATGTTTATGTAAGGTTGATGAGATTTTGATTATTTTCTAGTTTCCTTTTTGAGATGCTTATAAATTAAAATGTGTCATATAAATTTAAAGGTAATATATATATATAGAAATGTAGATATATCTTAACAAATAGATTAACTAATAAAATTGGCTTAAATATTTTTTTAACCTAATGAACGTTTTTCTCAATAAAATGCAGTAGCAATTTTAAATGTGTTTGACTTAAGGACATTTTCTAATGAAGCCATGTCATGTTTAAATTTAGTGGCCATATTATGGCCCTCATCAGCATATAAAATGTTTATCTATAAAAAAGATGAGCACTTTTTAATAAGAGTGGTTCCAGTTCGAGAAAATTTTTTCTAGTGTTCCACTAGAAATAACATTCTCTATTCAGCCTTTACTTTGCTGAGATAAACTGAATAATAAAAACCCCACCCAAACTCCCCCACAGTTAGTAGACCTACTTTAAATTTCCCTATTGAGGACCACAGAAATCATCCATTTTTACATCACTCTAAGTAAGCCGAAATCTATTTTCCTAAGCTTGCCTGTTACACTGTAAAAGAGCAAGCAGAGCTACCAAATATTCATTCCAGAATACAAAGCCCATGAAGAGTGTAATTATTTTTTTCTTTCTTTAAATCTCTTTGCCAAGAATCTGAACTGGATTAAGTATTCAACACCGAGAGATTAAAGATGTATATCCCTGTAGCTACCACTGCACACATCTCCACATAATCACTGGGATTAACTTTCCAAGGAAGTAGATCAAAGCTTTATTTCCTTGTGGGTATCTGATAATAAAAGCCACAGCTAAATCAAACTCTCATCACTTTTGCATCTAGCCTTAAGCTACTGGTTCAAGAATAATCAGAATATGCAGGAGATAAGGTCAGTAAGAAGAAGGAAAAAACTGCTCTATTTTACATTTAACAGTGAGAACACTAGACAAAACAAAAAAAATACAACAAACAAAACCATTTGAAGGTTTTCAGAGCATAATAATGCTAAAATAATCATAATGCATGAATAATGAGTCTTTGGTAAAAGGTGAATAAATATAAAATGATGCCAAAATACAGACAGGTATCAACTACAAAGAAACCAGCCCAGCTATTGTATATCAATCCTTGGCAATGAAGTATGATAAATATTTGCAATTAGCATCTTTAACTTTGCAGAAAGATTTTTTGCTAACTAGATAACACGGGTGTTTTTAGTTCCAGCCCAAGTTGGAAAAAATTGCTGCTGAATTGAATAATTTGAATTTTAAGTATCTACAAATTGACTTATTGTACTTATTAGTAACAAATGTAGGTTTCTTTAAATACATATACATATATATAAAACCAAGTTCCGGAGGAGAGGTTTACTTTGACTAAGTCTGTGTTTGTACTCTGAATTCCACTTCTGCCCTGGTGCTTGACAGAGATCCACAGAGGATTCAAAGGGGAAGAATCTGGCCTTGGGTCATTATTATTCTTATATGTCTACCAGAAACACCGGAGGTCTCTGCTGTTAAGCACATCATAAACATTAATCCACATTTGATGAATAAACCTTCTGTTACATATTAAGGAATAAGATTTATTTTCCACTGTTAGAATTTCCTTACTTGCACCGCCATTATCAGCAACATTTGTGAACAATAACAAAACGATACCAATATTGAAGAGACAGAAATATTCTAAGAAACTCCTAAAGAGACAATTCCTTCCTCTGGGCATGTTTAAAGACTCCAAGTCTTCAACAGATTTATCTTTTGCATAGACTAAACATTCTACTTAGTAAAAAATGACCTGTGCTTCTCAAAATCCCTTTCCAGACTTGGAAACATTAGGACCAATATTTATGAAATTATGATGTCTTATGGAAGAACAGTAGATTATTCCAAATGTTGGCTACATTTGTATCTGAAGCTAATTAAAAGATGGTGGAATACTATCAACACAGCCCATTTGGGATGAAAAGTATTGTTTTTATTGTAGTTTTATTGTAATGCCCCTTTATAATAAAGCTTGAGATGTTCAAAAAATTTATTCACTCAATCACATCTATTCTGCAATATAGTAATTATATAACATGTATTTATTTGATACTTCCAAATGTCTTATTTGCTAGTGTTTACATTTCTTTCATATTAATCAGCCCATTGTTTTAATCTATTTAAAATATATAAAAATTAATATTACTGGAGAAAAGGATTATATTTCTCCTTTTCTAGAGGTATATTAACTCTTTCACACTAATGAAAAACAAAACGTGCATTTCTCTTATAAACTTTGTAAGATTAAAAACATGATCTAATAGTGTATCAGAAAATCATCTTGCATTGCCATCAATTATAACTGCCAGTCTGGGGACAATGCAAACAGAAATTCAATTATTTACACCATTAAAATCTTATAGTAAGAAAAAACACGTAATCAGTTTGTGGTTCATGGTTTCTCAAATTATACTTAATAAATGAATGTACTTTATCAGATTTCTCATGGTGATCCACACTCTACAAGGTCATGGAGACTAGCATGGCCTCTGGGCAGCATTCATTTACTAAGAAGTTTAACCACATGATCATAAAATCACAAAGTTGATCTCTGGGGAAAGCAAATTATTTAATTTCTCAGTACATAGAGGGGAAAAAAAGGAACCACTTGTCTTCTCTCTAGGATTTGATCCATGTCTTATTGCTCTGCCCATTGGTTTGAGGTAGCAAATTGCTGGAAAATAGGAGCCTAAAGAAAGATAATCATATCTAACTAGTTCAATGTGCTAAAGGAATAGGAAGCAAAAATAATGCTGGAATATTTCACTTTCTGTGAAAAGAAAAAGATGCACAGTAAAAGATACAGATATCTCCCAACATATCATCTTTTTTGTTGGCAACTTACAACCTATCTTTCCTGCCTTCTTGAGCCAGTAATTCTCTACCCTCCTTAAAGTTTAGATTATATGGAGAAAATAACAAAGCTAGAAAACCTCTCTCCAGAAAAAACAGAATCTTCCAGCCTTTACGATCATGTCTCCATAACAATGGACAGGTCAGCCATTTTAATCACATGAAGGACAGATTTTGATGACTGGACACCCCTGCTAGCAACAAACAATACCAGCAGCACCAATGCTGACAGCTACACATCACTGAGTGTTATCCCAGGCACTGAGCTAAGCTTCCTCCCTCCATTATCCCATTTCATCTCTCACCAATCCAAGAGTGCAAACTGTATTATTTCTCTTGGGATCTGAATATCCAGAGCGCATAGACAACTTTCTAACATTACAGCTGGTATTTTATGGAGTTCATTGAACCCCATGGTGCATATTCATGTCACTGAGCTATGCTGTTTCATCATGTAAAGTAGTCACTATTAAATCCATTAATCACATGGGACACAAAAATGATTACTTGTAGATTTTTGCCATGAGCATCTGCTAATCATTTCTTCCAATTTAAACACACACACACACACACACACACACACACACACACACACTCAACCTTGTGTACTAATTTTTGTTTGATTAATTTTCATTGTACCCTTTGGATAGGTCCTCTCAGAATCAATCACAGTATAATTCCCCCATGTGTTTAAAAGAACTTTATTTGTGAGAGCTATTTTTATGCTAGTTAAAGAAATGCTTCCAAGTCACTCTTTTCACATTGCCTTTTCCCATTTTCCAAATCAGCTCACCTTTGTGTATGCCTTATAACCATGTCATTAGCTATAATAATGATTGATCTATCCTCCTTCCAGCCTTTAGCCATCTGTGCAAGCAAAACTTTCAAGCCAGACATTTTAAGCATTAAACATATACTGGAGCTCTGTTCAATAGATCTTTTTATAAATCCCCAGCCCCCAGCCCCAGAGAGTAAGAAAAGTCAGGTCATGAGCAGGAAGTAATGGAGACAAGGCAGTTTCTGAGCTGAAACTCAGACTCAGAGCTGGTTTATTGTTGTCATGACTACGAGTTCCACATGCCTAAAGTCACTGCTTTCTGAAAAGAATGATGCAGTGTCTAGCCTTACAGCTGGACATATAAACCAAATCAGTCTGCCATGCCTCTACCTGTTTTGTGGTTATTAGTGAAAAGAGAAATATATCACACAATCAGTCACGCAACAGTTAAGCTCCACATACACTGCTTTCTCAGATCTGTAACACATTTTTTTAAGCTTCTCAGAATAATAACTTTAAACCTGGGGAGTGGAGGCTGTGAGGGGAGGAATAAAACTAATTTTGATAGATTTTTAAAATTCTTTAATCGAAGATAAACCAGAAAGCAATTTATAGTGTTTTCACAAATGAATACTACTCTAGTTTTACATCACACTAATACTAAGAGGATTTCACAGATTCTCTGTAATAGAACTCAAAACTTCATTGCTTTGCAAAATATATATATTAATGAAGAGGGTTTCTCAGGAAGGAGAAGCCTGGCCGGCCTGCTCCAGATGTGAAAGGAGCGCTTTGAGAGCTGAATTCTATTCCTTGCTCTCCACGGGATTAATTGGATGACCTTGGGGGAGTAACTTAACCCGGCCGTGTAAAGAGAAAATATGCACGTACCCACCAGGACAGGGTGTCTAAGCTGAATCCACACCTGTGTCTTTGAATCACTACTTCCCCAGAGAAGCTGGTAAGACCCCACCTTTTGTTCATATCCTTCCTCTCATTCTACCCGCACTTGTCTCTACTGCCTGCTTTAAACTCTTCAAGTCTTATCACATCCATAAATAACTTGGATTCCCTGTCTCCTTCCTCCACCTGGTTCTGTTATAACTCTGCTGAAAGAAAGCTCAAAACTATGAAGTAGGTCCCGTCTATCTTTGGCAAATCCCTCTCTGCTCAATACACTCGGGGCTCCTTTTTCAGGCACTTGGCATTTTCATGCTGCCCACACAGCTGTGTGGGGTTTCACTCTAGAGTACGCAGCTCGGGCTTGCCCTCCTAGGCAGGTATCTGTGGTCTAAACCTTCCCTATATGCTCTCTCCTTCCTCCTGTCAAGGTTGACACAGCTCCTGCACGGTGGGTGGAAACTACCACTTCAAAGGCAGCAAGACCAGAAGCAGAGTTGCTTCTTTGGAAGGCTCATGTGAAATTGAAGGAAAAGGAGTGGGGGCTAGCCATGCATGGAATAATCCTATACTGATAATGAAGTTAATGTGTTCATTTGTAACCCTTTCCAGATAATATATTCACATTTTAAATGAAAAAAAATCAGCTTATCTTAAAGAAATGAGTTTAATGGTAGGAATATCAGGTACTGTGGCAGCCAGTGAGAGAGACATTTTTGAGCCTGGGAGGTCTGTTTGGAAGTTGAATTGGGTCAGGTCTGAAAGTATTTGAATCCAGGTGTGGCAGAATTATTTGCAACTGAGATGCTTGTAGGATAAAAGACAATTAAAAGTGCTGTGCAATGGCATGGATTCACTAAAATATGAGTCAAACTATATCTCATGGTATAAGCCATAAGGTGTATGATATATTACATACCTTCTCTTTGGCTGGTGGCATGGCATTGAATGCTAGATCTTTTGAGGATCCCTATGTATTGTTAGTCACATTAGTATTCAGGATATTTTGCTATAATTATTTTCATTTTTTTAAAAAGCTTTTCATTAAGATATACAATGGCTCATCTGATTTAGATTTGTGTTATTTTTCCCCCCAAGTTTAATTTAAACAATCCTATGATACCTCCAGGCTGCTGTAGCATATGTTAGGTTTCTGACAGTCCTATAGGATTTTAAAGAGTTATAGAACCTTTGAGAATATATTTGTTTTGGCTTCTACAGATAAAAACAGAAAGTTTGAAAAGTGTGCACAAAGTTATTGATATACAGAGTTAGAGTACTTGTGGGATTATATACATTAATGTGTGTATGCATATGTGAAAATACATCTACATTACAAAATATGATTACATTTTCTTTTAAACTCATTGATCACTAATTGGTTGCTTAATACTAAAGATATAGTATAGAGAGAGCATGCAACGGTACATAAAGGAGAAAGAGTATAATGAATCATGTTTCTTAATGGAATAATATTTATTTTTAACATTAATTAACCTTATTATGGCCTTAATATATTTTTTTTGTAAGACAGATGGGTCAAAGAGGCAGCACAATAGTAAGGAAGCATACCTGTAACCTTACAAGTGGAAATATTTTACTCTTGATTTTTATTTATGGAAAAAATAACAAAAACTCAATACTTTGAAAATGCCCTGAACAAATAAAATGAGTGAGCCTACCATCTACTTTCTTCAGGGTCGAACTATTGTTCCATCTCACTAGAAATTTATTCTTAGAATTACCTAGTTCAACTGTCTATCTCTCTATATAAAAGCCTAAGCGACCATTGACTGTTGGACTGTTCGACCGGTAACTATGACAGGTAGTGGCCACCAGGGGCAGAAGCTCTGACCAGTAGAGGAGGGAACCCAATTCCTTGAGGAATCAGCTGTGGGTTAGGTGGCTGCTGGGGCACTGTCAGACCCAAATCTGGTTCACCCGCACCCTGGACCCAGAGATTGGTTTTGGCCTGATCCCTGCAGGCCAGGCCGAGGGACCCCACCGGTGCACAAATCCATGCACCAGGCCTCTAGTATTCCATAGTCTTGAACATTAAATTCTTACCCTAGTCTCCTATGTGCAAATACAGACTATCTCAATGGGACTCACACAGGAGTGTATGCATAGCTAGAGAACGTAAAACTACGTTCTTGAAAAGGTCAGCAAGGAGTAAGGCTGCCTGCGAATGGAAGGGCTGATAGAGCCTGCCCAGAAAATTAAACCACCTCATTTCCCCAGTGTTCATCTTCAGTCAATCTCAGAATATGCTAGGAAAGATATGACAATGATTAATTTTTTTTAAAAAAGTGATTTTTAAGTTAAATTAAATTTCTGCTGATAAATGAGAATAAAATTATTTTACCACTATTTTTAGCATCAACATACCATCCATATCAGCATCCCTAAAGGTGTAATAGACTTCCAGTGCCCCATGGCTGTGCAAACACTGAGAAGCTTTGAGCCTGTGCGTTCCTTCCAACAACAAAATCATTAGGACAACAGTCCTTCAAGACCTCTCCCTTTGCATCAAAGTGAGAATAAGGAGGTAGGGTGGTTTATATTATAATCCACAAATTTCCATTCCATATTTTCCCATATGATCTCACTTCCCAGATGCTATGAATCCCATCTGTGATGTATAGTTTCTGATGTCTGCTAATCCATGCTTAGCACCCAGCGATGTGTAGAATATAGGCAAGTATCTATCAACAGCCAAGTAATCCACATACCTCAGCAAAATACTTATCTCTTTTCTACTCTAGCAATCAACTTTTCTTTCTAATACTCTTGGTGTCTAGGAAGGCAGAAACATTGCATTGAGCTGTCCTCTTGTCTTCACAGAGAAATTGTGACCAAATTATTATTGTTGCTGCTGTGTTTGGCTTCTCTTAGCTCCTTTCCCATTAGGTCACAGATACAGTTTCAAAGAGAATAGGACCAGAAACGTAAAGCACTACCTCAAGGCATCCAACTGTTCTTCACACACATGCCCCATACTCCTTAAATCAAGCTACTGCTCTCCCACTCTCTCTCTGGTTAAAAATGGAAAGTCATTTCCCAACAGCTGAGGAATCTTACTCTCCTAGTGCCAGGCCAGGCAAGCCAGTCATTTGTTTATCCTGACAAATTCTACCAGCCCTGAGAGATGTGATATAAGCCTAAACTGCAGTTTTAACCCTAATTTGGGAGCCTAATGTGACAGGGAGGATTAATTGTAGCTCAGTAGAGTGGAAAGAACACTGGAACCAAGAGTCAGAAAAACTGGGCTTCCCCTGCCAATTCTGTCCATAAATCTACATTCAAGCCAATTCACCTATTTCTGTTTCTTAATTCGAAACTGACTCTTTTCTCCAAAACCTCCAAACAATGTTGAATCATCCCTGGCTGGTTTGGCTCAGTAGATAGAGTGGCGGCCTGTGGACTGAAGGGTCCTGGGTTCGATTCCGGTCAAGGGCACATGGCTGGGTTGTGGGCTTGATCCCCAGTAGGGGTTGTGCAGGAGGCAGCTGATCAATGATTCTCATCACTGATGCTTCTATCTCTCTCTCCCTCTCCCTTCCTCTCTAAAATCAATAAAAATATATTTTAAAAATTTTTGTATCAGATAAATAGTTTAGAAAATGAAGATAAATAAAATTTCCTACCAACCTCAGAGGACCCAGTGGCACAGGATGGGGGCGAAGGGGGTGTGATGATGGAGCAGGAGACAAGAATTCTTACTCGGCTGGCACCTGGCCTCAGTGTCTGGTATTGACAGATGTTTAAAGCTGGGTCTCAGGAGTTATGCTCCAAGGAGCTCTTTGGAGGCTCTCACAGTGTCTTAAGTCAGTTAGGATAGAATTGATTACAATGTGGTAACAAATAACCCCTCAAAAATCATTGGCTCAAGACAACAATGACTGTCTGCTCACGCACCATATGCCTCAAGGGTGGGTGGGCAAACAGGCTCTGTGTACTGTGGTCATTCAGAGATTTAGGTTAACGAAGGCTCCACATCTAAGATCAAGGGAGCAAGTACTGGCTCTTACTAGGTCTGCCCATATGAGACACACAACATGCTACTTACCTTCTATTGACCACACTGAGTTAAACAGGGCAGGGGTTTATAATATTTCTGCAGAGACACTGAATATAGGCAAACAGGATTACTACTACTGGTCTGGCTATAACTTTGATGATTTGGGGGTAGGTCTTTAGCAAAACCCCAATTCTCCCAATGCTTCTGATTTTACAGTGCCCATCCCACCCTGACTCTCACTGTGTGGCCTTTTACCCTCAGGAGAAATAACTCCAGACCAAAATTTCTACCATGGACCCTATATCTGCTCCCTGGATTTCATGTACCTTTCACCAACCAGCTAAGAGGACCAGCATTAATTCTCAAAGTAGCAGCAACTTTCTCTTTCCCCTTCCCTTACACAACACAGCTCTTCAGGAAGCTGGAGGCACACATACCCCTACAACTTCAGGGTTTACACATGAAGGTCCTTACCTGCCCCACCTTGGGGTGACAGGTACAGATTCAGAACAAGGCAACAGCTCTTCCCAAGAAATATCCTCACAAATCTTTCTCCTCTTTCTTCTTTCTCTGTACTTTTGTATTCTTAAAGCATTTGAGGGCATTAGAAATTGTGAAAAACAGTTTCTGATAGTTTTTAATGATAATTTTGTTTATGGTCTTACTCATTTTGGCATCTGATACCCACCATGTCTTAACTCCTTAGTTAAAATTCCCAAATTAACACTCCATCTTACCTCTTTATCCTTACCATAGAGGCTGTATGGCTCAAAATGATTATTGGCCATCATGTTTGAACTATAGAAATCCTGTCTATTCTCTTTCTGGTAAAATTTCCGTGGCACCCATTCTGCCATTAGTGTGGGCATGTGTCCCAGATTGGGACAATCATAGTATCTGATTCCCCTGGACTCCACGAGTGGTTGAATGATATGCATGTGATGTCACCTGCACCAATCAGGGCTTATCCTTGTAGAATGGAAAAGAGAAATGTTTCTGACCTCCTCCGATTATTCCAAAATAAGTAAAATATCTACTCCCATGAGAAAGAGTGTTGGAGGGAGCACTGTCATCACGCCTCCATACCATAGGAGAAATGGCTAATCTAATTGGCTAGAGTGTGACATTCATTGACCATGTGGAGGGATGACTACTCTTAAAAACAAGTAATAGACACCTGTGGCTTGTTTATGGATATCTAAGAAACATAATGGTCTCTTTTTCTTCTTTTTGCTGGGAAGCAAAGTTAGGGTCCATAAAACCTATTTTTTAGAGAGGAGCCTGAGCAAAATATCTCGCTTTTTGTCTCTGTTCTGCCAGCCAAGGAATTCCTGAGGTCTGCCTCTAGTCCTCTGTGAAGTTGGGTAAATATGTGAAAAGGGTTTGTTCTGTAGAACAAAAGTGGTTATAAGACTTCAAGTTGAGAAAGAAGCTATTGTATTATCAACCCATTGTTTTGGAGTGGTTGACTTTATGCATTGATCTCAGTTGTCTTAACTGTTTTATTCTTTCAGTTAGATTTCAGGAAGATAGGAGGTCTGAGTAACTGGCTTAGAAAACTTCTAGCACCAGGGAATTTACTATCTAGAACTAGAAGAGAAAAATATCACTTTCTTCTCAGATTGTGAAGCTAGAGGAATGTAAGTCTGGAATTCCTACTGCACGTGGAGAAAATCCAGCACACACAGAGAGGCAGAGACTCAAAAGTGACGACCCCATGTCTCCATTATCCCGAAGGCCAACTCCACGAATTGGAGAACTGCACTTGGGTTACAAGAACCATTAAGCCAACCTTATTTGCTCATGCTAATTTGATTTGGGCTTTTTGATACCAGCCACTAAAAAACAAAACAAAACAAAACAAAAACCGGTCATTGATCTAATCCTTGACTGCTTTTTAAGATTATCGACCACTTCCTCTGTACTTCTTCAGTGGTCTACTTCATGGTCCTATGCAATGGACATTCACAATATCATTTAGAGCCAAACTTTACTGGAAAGGATATGCACCCAGCTTTGCCAAACACTCACTTACTGACAATTCTTAACTGGTAAAAAATTAGAATAAGCAGATACACATACTTTGAAAAAGAACATGGAAAAACAACTGTGACTCATATCACCAGCACTCAACAAGAGTTGGCTCCATCAATACTTTTATCACATTGGCTTCTTGAAAAGAAAAATCTTTGTAGTTTAGAAGTAAAGCCAAAAACCCTATTTATGCTAAAGAACATTTTTCTAAGTGTTCACATGAAAGAGAATAAAACTTATATCAGGAAGGGAAGAATCATGGATTTTTAGTTACCATAGAAAATCATCTTATAATCCATTCAGAATGGTCTTATCTTCTTTATGTTGCACACACCCTGTGTAAAATCACAAAAATCATTATATTTGATTTAAAAAATGAAAAATTCTAAGGGTTGTTATCACACTGAATTTTTTCACTAGGAAAACCTGCATAATGTTATATGGCATGGGTCTTTCTGTAATTAGGATGCATTGAGAAAATATGTAGTATGTGGTGATTCAACCTGGTACTTGAGAAACATAGTTACAAGTGGCAAGAGGAGGGGAGGGTATACACCAGGACATAGAGATATTATTTAAATCAAGTGTTTAGACGTGGGAGAAAGAGTGTAGAAAATGAATTTATGTTGCTCTATTTCTTTATTTTTATATTAGCTGAAGAGTATCAAATCACAAAACGTCAATGCTTTGATGAAAACTGCCTAGAATGTGGAAGCATCCTGTAAAAACCATTACCATGGGTTGTAGGTGCTTACTCTATCTCAGGACCAAGCAAGAAAATAAATAATGTGCACATAACATGTAATGACATTCTGATGGCTGTACTTCCCTCAAGGCACTTTTAAGAACCTGTTGCTATGTAGTGTATGTTTTTGTGTTTGTTTCTGTGTGTGTGTGTGTGTGTGTGTGTGTGTGTGTGTTTGTTTTTTGTGTTTTTTGGTCTGGGTACAGATACATTAAATGAGTAAATCATTTAAGAGAAATTAGCTGGAAATTTGCAGTATTTTATAACATAGTTTATGATATATATATATATATATGTTAAGTCATATTATTGAAGGAATACAACATTATTTTATAAAAGAGAAAGAGTACCTAGGCTGGTGATGTAGGCGTTGACATGACAATCCTGCTTTCTGCTCTCTGCTTTGCCTCTGTGACATGTTTGCATGTGTTCTCAGAAGCAGCAGAAGGGCCCTAACCGGTTTGGCTCAGTGGATAGAGTGTAGGCCTGTGGACTCAAGGGTCCCGGGTTCGATTCTGGTCAAGGGCATGTATCTTTGTTGCAGGCACATCCCCAGTAGAGGGTGTGCAAGAGGCAGCTGATCGATGTTTCTCTCTCATGGATGTTTCTAACTCTCTATCCCTCTCCCTTCCCTTCTGTAAAAAATCAATAAAATATATATATTTTTTTAAAAAAGAAGCAGCAGAAGGTAGGAATGAACCTGCTGGAATTTCAGGTCCTCCATGAAGAAAATGGGTCCCTCAACTTCTGTTTTTTGACTCACTCGATCATTAAAACAATAAAGATCAAGTGATCTGGCTTCTATTTTTCATATTTATAGTAATTTCTACTTTTTGTGAAATATGTTTTTAATAATAAAAATGATGTAAAAGGTCATTTAAAGCTCTTTAGAAGACACAGTTGTCAGAAATATTTTGAGTCCAATAGGGCTTGGTTAAGTGAAAAGAGAAGACAAAAATCCTAAACATATTAATCTTGATTTATGGTTTTGGATAATAAAACAGAGTATTAAAACATCTCATAATATTCACCAGATCCTTATTAGAATTAAGGCCTCAGAAAAAATAGGAAGTTCATATAATATGTGGGTGAGTTGTGGGCTTGTCAGTAGCCACAGTTTCAGCTTATTTTTGTTTTGTTTTTTAATCGTTCTCAGCATCAACAGAGGAGAGAAAATTGCACTGAATTTGTATCCTAATCCAACCTACTTCCTTTCCTTTACCAGTAAACTGTATTAATTGGTTTTTTGAATCCTAAATATTAGGACAACTAAGTGGAAAATAATTTACCATAAGCCTTCTAAACACTGTGGTTGTCTCCAGCACTTTTCCTTATGAGAGAGAGCACCCTGAGGCTGCCTGTACTCTGAACACAACCTATAAAATGTGTCCTGTTCTGCCCAAGTTGGTAGGGGCGATTAGCAAGTGGTGGTGATCTTCAAGGAAAAATAACAACCAAATAGATTAGAACCTACAATACTAATTGGAGTTACTGCAAATATATTCCCTTTTGCCATTCTGAGAGAGCATATTATTAAGCTCTCCCTTGTGGATGAACTCAAATCTATGGCTTTAAAGAGGAAGAGTGTGGAGTGACAGTGAGCACTGGCACTCACGGGTGCCTCTCCTCTTTGATTATGTTTTCATGGACTTACAGCTTAGGCATTCAGAAAGAGAATAAAGGAAACTCTAGTGACAGGACATGGATAACTGACAGATTTTCCTGAGTCCCCACAATATTGTTAAACGTAGCAAAATTATTTGAAAGCAGAACACAATGGTCACCAGCACCAATTGAAATCATTCCTAGCATAGGAGCGTTTCAAAATATACCTGTTTCTGATAAATAGTGCTCATTTAAAAAATTTAATTTTAATAAAAATATTGTGGATTAGACAAATACTTATGAAATATACATATACACACTATTTCAGGTGCCTGAAAACAACATAAATTTATTCTCTCGGTTCTGGATGCTAAAAGTTCAAAATTAAGGTGTCAACAGAGCCATGCTTCTTCTGAAGGTTCTAGGGAAGAATCCTTCCTTTCCTTTTGGAACTTCTAGGTGCCCAGGCATTTATTGACTTTTTGCAACATAACTCCAATCTTGTGGCCTTCTTCCCTGTGTATGTGTGTCTGTGTCCTCTACTCTTCTTATAAGGACTACAGTCACAAATTTAAAGCCCACCCTAAATCTAGGATAATTTCTTCTCAAGATCCTTAATTAATCACATCAATTAACACCCCACGTCCAAATAATGTCTATTCTGAGGTTCTAGGTAGACATGGACTTGGTAGGTTACTATTCAACCTATAATACACTCTCAGACATGGGCAGAAATGGTCAGCCTCTACTCTGGTCCTTACTCTTTAGAGGGCCTTACATGTAACAAACACAAAAAGATGGCACCACATACCACAGACACACACACAAGAATATGTTTATTAAAGAACAGCTTGAGGACTTGCACTCAGCACCATCATGGCCTAACCTATAATATATCCTCTGTGACTAAGACAAATCACCCCAAGGAAATTCCCCCTCAATAATTGTGTCCTTAGACTGCAAGGCATCTAGATATGAATGCCATAAACATGTGGGTTGATAGCAGTGGTTCTAGTGCAGAAAGCATACAAATGGTGGAAACACTTAAGCAAGAGAGATGGTTAATTCATTTTCCAAACATTTTCTTTGAAATCACATTAATAAAACAGATTGTTGCTTAATAAAGTATTGTATTGCAGTAATGCTAAATGTCTATTTACTTCTTTTTCTCCACACTCTAATTTGTGGGTTTAATTAGTGATCTAAAATGTGTGAATTAGTACAGTATTCATCACAGTTTTATTTGACAGCTAAGGAACATCTTGTAACATTACACCATTGAGATTACTCTTAAACTTGCATACTTATTTACATCTATCTATGTAATAATCTGACATGAATCAAGTATGATATCTTTACTTGGTGACCACGGTGAACACTAAGCGTAAGCATTGTGAATACTTTTATTTTTAATTATTTAAGGAGTTAATTAATTTTTTAAGTGTTAGTTTTATTTAAATAATTTCTATTTTTCATTTTTACTAGTTTTAATTTGAAGTGTGCATTTTAATTATAGTAGATGATATTGCATATTCAGACAAAAACCCCTGAAAATAATTTAAATTATTTACATTCTATTTAATTTATATTTCTAATGATAATGTATTTATATTATATACACTTTGAAAAGAATTGCACTTTATATTGTGAAGAAGATAGATTCAAGTTGCGTGTACTTTGAAAAATTAATTATAATGCAATATAAGTCTGAAAAAAATTTTGATTATAGTTAGATCATTAGTGGTTGCACTGAAATGAAGACAAAAAATACATTTGATGTAATAAATGCATAATAATTTACAAATTACATGTCTTTATTTTATTACCCCAAACTTCACCAGCACATCAACAGAATATCCACATCTGCACAATAATAATTAAATTCATTTGTCTGACATTTTGGCTACTTTCAATCACATTAAAACCATAACGGAAACATATTTTAAAATCATTATTGTAAAGCTATGCAAATACAAAAGGGTAAAACACTTGTTCTTACACACTTTATTAGCTTGTTTCGTAATTGTTAAATATTTAAATTACTGGGAAACCATACTTGGTTATGTAACAATCTATTTCATTCATACAATAAGAGAAAATTATTTGATTATCTAATTAGTAGTTCCTTTTCTTAAGTAAAGTGTGGGTTTCCATTTGTTCTCTTACCTCTGGCCCCACAAACATTAGCAGTGACCAGGCTTGCACCTGCTTTCAAAAGACAGAGAGCAAGTGATTGGCAGGTGGTCAGCTAATTTTCAGGCTTTCCTGTTGTATTCTTTTGCTGGGCCTGCTGAAACAAAATAGCACAGACTGGATGGCTTAAACAACAGAAATTTATTGTCTCACAGTTCTGAAAGCTAGAAGTTCAAGATCACGATGCCTGCCAGGTTGGTTTCTTCTGAGAGCTATAAGGAAGGACCTGTTGTAGGCTTCTCTCCTTGGCTTGTGGATGGTTATCTTTTCCCTGCATCTTCACGGCTTACGTAGGTAGGTCTCTGTGTCCAAATTTCCCCTTCTCACTGAACCAGGACCAGTCATATTGCTTAGGGCCCAGCCATAATGACTTTATTTTAACTTCATTATCTTTGTAAAGATGCTATCTCCAAATACAGTGACACTCTGAAATACTGGAGGTTATGACTTCTACATATGAATTATTTTTTTTTGGGGGGGGGGGGGAGCGCAAAATTCTGTCCATAGCACCTACACTCAGACATGAAGATGTTTGCTCTTTGGTTTGTTTGTTTTTGTCCTGTTGGCTGAACTTTGTTGTCCATAAACACTTGGGCATTTTTTGTGAGGCAATTAATGTAAAGCCAGCTGGTTTTTAGGCAGAAAGGGTGAAGAGTTCGGTAAGTATGATAATTTTTCTGGATTTAATCTTGACCTTCATTTCCTTAAGATCATCAACAAAATTTTATATAATAATAGCTCAGCTAATAGATATAATGTGGCATTCTCCCAAAAATTTATTTCTGCTGTGCTTGACTAAGGAAGTAGCTCTCCTCAACTTTATTAAGTTTTAGCAATGCTTCGTTTTTTTTTAAGACTTATGCAATTACTCTTCAAGGTAATAAACATGAGTCATTCTTTTATGATTGATAATCTATTTTCACGTATCTGCATAATATGTAGTTGATGAACTTTAATAAAATCTGAAGTGAGGCCATTTCCAGGCTGATTTTGCTGCAGATCTCAGTGAGTAGAAATTCAGTTAGCTCAGCACATGGTGTGTTTCCCTTTAAAATAGATGCGCTAATGAGAAGCATGTCTGTGCTGGCCTGGTATAATGGCCTGGCCTCAAATAGTTGTTGTTAAAACAAACTACACACCATCTGAGACCTAACTGCCAATGATTCGATGGTGTAACATAATTGAATAGAGTTTCAGCTTGGAAAAGGTAAATAGGAAACAAGGCAGCAAGACTAAGCATGCCTGCAAATATGTCCTCTAACTCTATTTCTGGAAGAAATCCAGGAGTTTACAGGACTCAACTAAATCAGATAATTCTCTTCTGAAGAAATGTTCTATCCCACGTAACAGTAAATGATTGAACTACTGATGGGTTCTACATAGACCTTAGTACAAAAGTGACAGTTCTGGTGGCATAGAAATTTGGTCTGCACAACCAAGTCCCCAATGCTTCTTTTTAGGAGGGCATCCTCTAGGGTCTTTCTCTTTTATACTTCCACCAAATGCATAATTGTTCTTCAAATCATATTTTTTCTATATTTGATTGCATTTTATTATGTATATGCCCACCTCCCCTATTTATAATAAATCACTATAGGTAGGCCAGGAATTATTTTACTGATCTTTGTTTAAATTTACAATCATAACACCTTACACAATTTAAAAATAGAGTAATAATGGGATAAAAAATTATAAATTTTAAAATCAGGACATGAAAAAGGTCTTAAAGAAGTCCATTTGCTGAATTCCCCATTTTCAGATAACCGGATGTCTACACCAGTGATAAGAATCCCATACAAACCCACCAACACAGCAGAGGACTGTGAGCCTTTGAAAAAAAAAGTTTCAATGCATAATCCAGTTGCTAATTCCATGCTTTCCCTCAATTGTGACCTCCACCGCAGCTACAAGCGTCTCAATGCATATTTCTCTTAGAGAGAGAAAGTGGGGAGCTGGGAGCTGGGTGTCAGTTCTCTGTTATTGGTCGCCACTTCACAGAAACCTCACCCCCACCCAGTCCAAGTCTTGTGAATCAGTGGGCAGTTTTCAGAAATGTAATGTTGATCGGCACTTGGATCCCCCTGTGCCCTTTGGAATTAGGATATTAAAAATCTCTTCTTACATTACTGACTTTCTTCACAGTTACTGAATAGTCCCATGAGCTCATGCTGATTGAGATATATATTCAGGTTCAGGTTAAATTTTGTAGCTATGTGTGTCCATGTCAATTGTCGATGGACTTGTGATTCTGCTAAAAACTATCGAGTCTCTTTAAGAACAAATATTATTCTCCATATTATTTCCAAAGTCCCCATAAAGGTCTGGTACATAATGTAATGTTCATATATATTTATTTGAATTTGGCAACCCTTAAAAATAATGATGTTCTCCATGACACCTCATCAAGGATAGTTTATTTTCTTACTACAAGGGCTTTACATTCCGGTTTCCCGGTTTTGTAAGAGTCTTTTTTATTTATAGCCAACTGAAATTCGCTTTGCTTTAATATAAATCATGGTTTCCTCATTTACATAGTCCGGAACAACAACAACAACAAAAACACATTAAGGTGGCATCCCTTGTTTGTGCATAATACTTTTTGACCATCAATTCTTATTTCTACAATTTAATCTTTCCTACATAATTCTAACATCTGCTATTACCAGAAAGCAGCTTCAATTTGTGTGTGTGTGTGTGTGTGTCAATGTGTGTGTGTGTGTGTAGTAAGGGAGGCTGTGTTAAATGGGAAAGGCAAATTGATTATTATTTAATTCAATTCAAGACACCATGAGTTATGAATCACTGTGTTATGCCTGGCATGAACACAGGCCATTCTTAGAAACAGAGAAGAGGATGCTGGCAAGTCAGTGTCCTTTCAAATCGTATTTAAAGCACAGCAGCTAAGACACTTAAAAAATAGGGGTAGAAAACAATAATAGGGGCATCAAACAAATTCCTACTGAAGTTTCCCAGGAGCTTATTAAACTGCCAAATAAACAGATATGTAATATGTTACCTATTATTTTGTGGTTAATATAATTGAATGATAGAAAAGTATACCAGGATTTTTTTTTTTTTTGGTGGTGGTGGGGGGTGGGTATTGGGTGAGACAGAGGATTAGATATTTCCTGAAAAGACCTAGATTTGTTTGATACCAAGATATGCTTTCCTAGTATATGTACTGGTAATTATCATATCCTTAAGTCTTTGGAAAAAATACTGCCTCTCATTAGAAATGCTAGTTATCATCTACAAAGGATATAATACTTTTGCAATTCTCTATTACCTTACTAATCTGGGGAAACTAGGTGAGATTTTCTGAACTTCAGTTATCTCTTAAAGAGGCATGATAGTATCTCCTAGGACTGCTTTAAATGTTATACAAAAAGATACCTATAAGCACCTGGCAAATAAACGGAGTTCAATAAATATAGGTTAATAGTTCAATAAACATGGGTTAATCATTTCTTAACGCAGTACTTCTAGCATTGTAAAAACCTTCAAAATATTGGTGGAATGTCTGACTAAAGGAAAATATATGAAGAATATACTTTTTTAAAGAATAATTTAAGAATGAGCCTTCATAGAGGAGCCCCAATAATTAAATATAGAACGATTTGAGTAATAAAATCAATAACATGTGATTGCATTATAACCCAAAGAATAAAATAAACATAAATGAGTTTATACTGCTAAACATAATGATTGAGTAAATAAGTAAAATGAAGAGAAGGGACAGACTTCCATATAAAAGAATTCCAAATAATATATGTAGATACTCCCCCCTCCATCCTGTTTAATCCTCAGTCTCATCTTGAGTGTGGGCTTAGTAATCCTCTTTTAAAGAATATAGCCTAGAAAGGGGGAAATAGTGCCTTTACAGTGGGGAAACCTGGCAAACACTACCTTACTCAAGAGACTGAGTTTAAGCTCATCAGTGGCAAGTCACACTGATACCAGAATCCCCTGATAGAATGTGATGAGAAGACCACTTCATATCTGTGTTGTTCTTCACAAAACCCAGAACCCCAGTCTGGCCATGAGGAAAATGTGAGAGACATTTTTCAAACTACCTGACTAGTACTCTCCAAAACTCTCGAGGTCATGCAAGCAAAGAAAGTCTGAGAGACTGTTCCAAACAGAGGGGGCTGAGAAGACATGGCAACTATATGCAACGTAGTCCCCTGGATGGAATCCTGGAACAGAAGAAGGACATTAATGAAAAGCAGCGAAATCCAAATCCAGTCTGTCAGTCAGTTAATAGTGATATACGATGGTCATTTCTTAGTTTTGACCGTGGTTCTCTGAGGTGTTAACATTAGGAGGAGCTGAATAAAGGGTATGGAAATTTGGTACTACCATTGCAACTTTTCTGTAAATCATAATCACTCCAAAATGAAAAAAATCTTTAAAAACCCGTTTACATGTGACATCACTCACTCTCTTTAACTCATTTCAAACAAAAAGAAAATCCACACAGGAAAGTGAAACCCTGCCTCTTCCTCTGGTTCATTTGTATAATATTATAACACAGTGTTTAGTGAAGTTGTGAGGCTTAAATCAACTCAGAAAGCAACATTACAAAGCTCTTTGAAATCCCAAGATGAAAGAAAATTACCCAGTATATGAATAAAGTCTCAGTTTGGCCATTCAAAGCTCTTCCTGGGTACAGGGGGCCTAAGTGAGAGATGAATCTTTATGAGCTCTTTCCTCTAATCAAGTCCATTCTGCCTATAACTGTGAGTGCACAATGCTGAAACAAGTGACTGGAAATTGAAAAAACCCAATCACTTTGATTATTTACCATCATGTATCATGCAGTCCCCGCCAAAAGAAAATTTTTCTTGCTGATTTCATCTGTTTTTTATTTTTGCTCTTTAAAGTACTGAAATTGAGATTGCACTCAGAGATGGAAAGATATGGCACGGTCCGTGTGACAACTGACAGGAGGCCCTTTGAACACATATGAGATAAGAGCCATCACGTGGTGGGTAGTTATCAGACACTCCCTTCTGCAGAAACAGGGCAATTCACCAGGAGTGGTGACCTGCCTTCCACAAGTGTCTCAGCCCCAAGACTCAGGACCATCACTGGCTAATATTCACCAGGGGGCTCTGCTCCACAGTGTGGGTCCCAGAGACTCTCTTAGACACCTGCCCACCCGCCTCAACCCCAACCTTTGACCTCCTATGCCATCAAGTTTGATTTTTTTGTTTTAATGGATGAATAAACTTATAGCAGATTGGCATATCTTTGATTAAACAAAGCCTGTGGCCACCTCCATGCCAAAACTATATTTGATTTTGTCACTACAAACTGATGAATAAAAGTTTTAATTCCATTATTGACGAACCTGTCCAGTTTCTTTCTGTTGGTCTCATCAGAAGATTGGTGCCACCAATCCAAAATAGAACTTAATTAGAAAGTTTTCTTGGGTCTCAAAATATTAATGGCTGTCCATATAACAGGGAATGTATGGGCTGTAGAGTTATACAGATCTTTCTGATAATTTTAGTAACTAGCTGTTTGACTTTGGCAATCCACTTAACCTCTCTGATACTACTTTTTTTTGGTAAAATGATCATTAAAGATGGTAACCTTATATGGCTATTGTAAAGATGAAATAAATTTAAATATGTAAAAGTATTAGCACAATCCTTGGCTCAACAAGTTCTCTTCAACATTAAAATGGTGTTAGAAATGATGGCTACATTCCAAGCAGCTCAGAAAAAAACTAGATAGCCACTGTAAGTAACTGAAATTTCTCTGTCTCAATGAATAAACATAATAATTTAAAAGAAAACATGCTATTGCCACATTCCTATCTAATGCAACATAGGAATTTTTAAAAATGAGAAATTACATATTTGTGTTCCTACATGCATGCAATCTAAATATTTTAACTGTTGGCACTTTAAAAAAAGTATGTTGAATAATGGAAGTTGAAAGTACATGGGTGTTTTGGTTTGTTTTTGTTTAGTGATTTTTTGTTCATTTGTTTGTCTAACAAATATCTACTTCCAGGTGTTATGCTGGGCACTGAAAACAGGAAAAGAAGAAAAGAAACAGTGAGCAAATCAAGATGGGGACACCGTCCTCCTGTTGCCTCCAGCCTAGTGAGGGAGATGTTTAGAACACATTTATAATCTGAGACTGAGATAAGGCCCGCGGAGATGAAATGAGTGAGAGATGAAGACAAGAATTTCCTAGGCTGATGGAACAGGAGGAAGGTGAAGGAAGGAAACGAGGAACCAACTCACAGAGGCAGAGTGTTTATGTATGTGAGAATGATCTATGGGATGAAATATGAACTGAGTTGTGATTGGTGAAAACAAGAGTGAGGGAATTTGTTCATGCTTCCCAGGAGGGAAGGAGCCAGGCGGGGAAAGAATGAGATGGGGAGGATGAGATACCATTTCCCCTCTGTGGAGGCTAAACCTGTGAGTGGGCTGAGTGCAACCAGCTGTTTGCATGTAGAGACGTGAGCCCATGAGACTGCCGGTGGCCACTGAGAAATGAATGCAAGGTGGTTGACCCCAATAATATCGACAATTTGTTTTGGAAAATCTAAAAGTAAGTGCAGCTTGCCCGGACAACAAGCATGTTAGCAATAGGGTTACAGCAAAATCCGCGAGCTTTAGAAAGGATGGTTTGAAGACAACAACCTGAAAAATGATTCCTTTTCTTTACGTGACAAATGCTTCAAACCTGTGTGAGTAATCCTGGAATTTTCAATAAGCCCTATTGATATAAGGAATGACTCACTCTTGCCTAATAAATGAAAGAATGAAGTTTTAGAAACACAATCGCCATTCCCCAACTTGAACGGTTGATTTCACAATGTAAAGTTTAACATTAAACAAATATATCTCAAGTCACAATGCAACGATGATTGATGTTTTTCATCAACATCCAATTATCATTCCATCAAGCACTGTTGCCTGGGCCAAACAAAACACAGAGTGTGCATCTAGACAAGGTTATTCTCTATATCTTTTCAAAATAACTTGCAATCCTACACTTACTGCATGTCTGACTTGTTAGATCATGTCGCAGGGAACCTCTGCGAGTGAATTTGGGTGTTGTGCTATCACCTGTGCTTTCCAAAGAATATTAATTGCTTTGGCTATTTGAAGTTAAAAAGAAAACACCTTTCCTTTCTTTCACTTATTCCATTAGAACAATCTGCATCTGTGTGCTCTTTGTATTTTGTGAGCTGTGAAGGCAGCCACTTAGGAACTGAGCATGATGCCAAGCAGTGGTGTGAGGTCTGGTAGGAGGTGAGACACACTGAGGGGATTTCAGAAAAACAAAAACAAAATAAAAATATCCCTTTGACAGGGCTTCAAAGGAGGCCATCACATTCAGGAACGCTCTTCAAGAAAACACAATCGCTTCCCGTTTTGTTGTGGGCTAAGCAGTGGTTCAAAAGGGGAGTGATGGATAGCTTGGAGTCCCCAGGAGTAAAACCCCTCACATTCACCGGGATGCCTTTTGTCCCAGATCACTTTGCAAGCGGCTCCCCACAAAGAAGCAGGAAGCTTTCTCACCACTTCTGGAACTCCTCTCCTCTGGGAGGCAGGACAGCTGCTCAGACACAGGGCCCTTCCTCGCTGAGGAAGACAAAGAAGGCACCTTCCCCAGCTGGAACTGCTGGGAGGGCTGAGCCCTGAAATGTAATTAATTGCTCAAGTTGGAATTGGGCCAGCACCCCAAGGCTAACAACATACTTACAGGGGAGAAATAAAAGGTTTAATAAACTTAGAAAGAAGAGATCTAAAAATTATACTAAAACAGACAGCAGAACATATCCTGCCGTGGCTTATTGCAATGGGGAATGCATGCCTTGCGTGGGCAGAGGGAGGTTCGGAAGCTGGGTCTCTCTGAAGCTGGCTGTCCCCCAGAGTGTGAACATTAACACCCCCATCACTTTGCCCCACTTCCAAAAACTTGCCTCAACCTCGAATGATAATTAGGAAGCAGATGTGGCTTGAATACATTATTCATTAGATCTTGATCTCAGTAAAAATGAATCCATTCCTAGTAAGGACATGAGTTCTTGTCTAAGCGGCCTACTCCAAAGCTCATGAAGAATCTGGAAGAATGTCAGAACAGCACTTAGAGGCTTGAACCTTTGCCAGGTGCTCTCCTGTCATGAAAGGGCCACTGTGCATAGTTCATGAGAATCCAGAGAAGGGGGCACCCAGCCATGAAGGAAATTTAGCTTCATTCAATTCAGCCAACATTTGTGGGCCAAATGGGTGCTAAGGGCTGTAGGGCATCATAAGAAGTATTAAAGATATGCCCTGGCTGGCTTGGCTCAGTGGATGGAGCATCAGCCTGCAGACTGAAGGGTCCCGGGTTTGATTCCGGCCGAGGGCACATGCCTGGGTTGCGGGCTCGTTCCCCAGTCGGGGGTGTGCGGGAGGCGGCCGATCAATGATTCTCTCTCATCATTGATGTTTCTATCTCTCTCTCCTTCTCCCTTCCTCTCTGAAATCAATAAAGAAATATATTTTTTTTTAAAAAGAAGTATTACAGATAAAAGATGTGAATGGGCCATGGTGGGCTCATGGTGAAAGTGGAGGGAAAAAGACAGCTCGGCTTTGACTTGAAACCTAGAGCATCAGAGGGGAACCGATGCTGAGAGCACTGGCTACTCTAAAGAAATGTGCTCAGAAAGCACAGCCAGATGCTCCCAGGCAGCGCATGGCATAGGAAGAAACAGCGTTTGTGCAAGGGTAGGATACAACATCTGCCAAGTGGGTAGTGACTTCCCAGTGGGTGGACATCATCTACGACAGAGGGTCTGGGACAGGGGATATGAGGCAGGCAAGAACCCTGGAGTCATCATTCAGTCTTTCAACATGGTCATACTGGCTGTGTGCTATGTTATAGATGTTGTGCTTGATGTTGCAGGTATACTTATACCGGAAAGACACTGCCATCAGAGAACTTAGTTTATAGGCAATAGTAAGCCAGCAAGGGATCCATAATCATGGGCCAGCATCTAGTTCTCTTTAGCAAAAGGACAGAAGCCAACTTTCAGATCTGAGTTCCCCATTCTAGACAGTGACAGATTACAAATAAGCGACTAGGAAACAGGAAAATCAGAGTCCACTTGTCAACTATTTTTCAAAATAGTTTTTATAAAGCCATCAAGTCCCCTTGCATTGGTAAAGAGCAGAGAGGGGAAGGCCTGCATTCTCACCACTCTATCGATATGCTTTCATCTCACCTCCTTGTAAACAAACCCACTTTGTCCTCATTGAAGAATAAATTGTCTCCTGTAGGTATTAAAATATAAAGTAGTATTATGTTCTAAGTTTACCATTCACATAGACTTTATTCTACAAATGCTTTGAATTACTGTGTACGAGGCACTGTGCTAGTGTTACTGGTGGGGTGCCCTCTGCACCCCCCATCTGTTACTGGTGCAAGTGGGGTTGTTGCGATGTAGCCAGGAAAGGGCTTTCCTGAAATTCGGATGGAGGATGGGTGACCTTTATTTCCATGGAATTAAACTGCTGGTTTTCCAATGTTCCATTTCCCCCTGGTCCGCCATGGGAAAAGTCCAACCTTGTCTTCAGCAGGGCTGGAACTGAGTCCACTGCCCAGAGTCTCTGCTCTATATTAAAGCACAGCCCAGTCCAGCATCCTCCTTGTGGAGTCCACATGGCCCTGGGCCATGTGGCTGCTTAAAGGCACCTGGCTATGGAGAGAGAACAGGTGAGCACACAGGGCAAGTGCAGGTCACGGAGCAAGGAAGCACAAGAAGGAGCAAGAGCAAATCAAGAGAGCAAGAAGTCTTTGTCTGGGATTATAACCAGGAGATTAACCAACTAACTCTTTAAGGTTTCATGGGCTGGCAGTGGCTTCACCCCTCTACCCCAGCCCATTATCTTTGTTCCCAGGTTCAACTGACAGGGAAGCACCTTCCCTCTGTCACCCGGACCTCAAGGGACTTGCAGTCAAATGGAGAAAACAAGCAAGTAAACTAGCTATCATGAAACAATATAGTAAATGCCTTAACTGAATTTCCCTCTCCAGTTGCATCCTGCTGGGATTCTGGTCCAGCGGTCCCAAGAGGGAATTTGGGTACTAGAGGCCACAGCTCCCTCTAGGTCAGAGTGAACTGATACAGGAAGATCCACTTCTGAGTGAAATTGAGTCAAAATGCTTCAAGTGATTCAAAAACTAAATGGGACACCAAGACGAGGCAAGTTCAAA
This sequence comes from Myotis yumanensis, assembly GCF_028538775.1. Lineage (NCBI taxonomy): Eukaryota > Metazoa > Chordata > Mammalia > Chiroptera > Vespertilionidae > Myotis > Myotis yumanensis. Next base: position 156,489,383 of record NW_027223754.1, read on the forward strand.
GCCTGCTATACTGGGGAGATCTATAATGAAGTGGTGTAGGAATAGAAGGAGAAAATCCTATATGATAGTGACAAAGGGAAGAAAACTGCTCAGAAAATGAAAATATGGCAATTTTCAAGAAGTCAATATAAGGTAAAATAAATGCATAAAGCTCTGAGAACATAGAGTGAGGACCGGGCCTCATTGGTGGTACAGCAGAGATAGAGAGAGTGGGTTTATGGAGGTATTAACAGAAATAGTGATGATGATTTCATTCTCTAAGGATGAGCAGGAGTTAACCAGGTGGAGGAAGTGAAGAACATTCTAGGAAGAAGCAACCCACCCCCACCCCTGAAGAATGGCAGCTTCCTGTCACTGTTGTCTTGATGTCTGGGCCTCTTTGGAGCAACTGCAGGAGATGAGGTCAAACCAAAAGACAGGGGTTGGATTAATGTTATTTTCATCTTAACTCCTAAATGGAGTAAACATAGGAACAAAATGTCCCTACTTGCATTCTTTAGATAGCTGACCTATAAATCACAACCTTATAGATTCAGGGATATTGTAAGAACTCACCAATAAAAATTATTTTTATTGACTCCTTCAAATATTAGTATCTACTTAGCCCACCATAAGTCAACTAGAATTATTTGTGGCTTGCTAACAGTTCAATTTCTTCTTCCTTTCTCAGAAAAGCACTAAATCTACTTTGTTCACTTAAAAATGAACGCTTGGCCATTCCCATGCCTCCTGATGAAATTACAGCCCCTTATATGTTCCCAGTACTTAATCACTGTTAACTATAAATTTAACTGCTGAGGGTTTAAGTTGCATGGCTTTACTTTCAGGTCTTCACCTCTCATATATTTATTTGCTCAGATAACCTGCTTAGAAATTACAAGAGATAGATTCAGTCATTAGCCACAAATTAAAGATTCACCACAAGATACCTCAGCCCTTTGCAGGCTAATATCCTGTTGCTGGCTAGTTACAGGATTAATCTTTAAACTCAATAATCCAACATCAGGTGGCCCTTGGTTACTGTACCATTGTTTAATCAATTCTTTGGGCGCTTGTTGCGGTGGTGATGTGCAAAATACTGTTCTTAATTATACAAATCCTATCCTTGGATCAATCTGTCCCAAAATAACATTAGTTTCATCTTTATGCATTTTTTTAAACATTACCAAATGTGCGATCGCATAAAATTACTGATTAAACTTTTGGAACAAGTAGCTGGGATCATTTGGTGCTAATAGCAGCCAAGGCAGAAATTTGTGTATGCAGAGCAGGAAACTGTGAACACTTTCATCAGTTCTATTTATTGTTCAGCTTAGTTTATAGTTTTTATTCTGGCTGAATTAATAATAATCCTTTAGAATCACAGAACACCTTTCTTAGGAGAATACAAAGCATTCTCTCATACCTTTTCTAATTCATTTTGCAACATCCCTATAAAAAAGGAAGGGTCAGGTATTCAGACAGGAAACCAAAGCAGACGCTGAATGACTTTCCCCGGGACATATGGTTAGCCACAGACAGCGCCATAACAAGAATGTGAGTCCCTTGACATCAAGGTCAGTGTTGATGCCATCATAGTGATAGCTCTCAAAGGATGATCTGTGAAGGCTCTCAATTTATCCACAGGCTGGGGGTTATGAAGTTAAAGTCAGCTGCCATGCCTAAAACATTTCCACTCACTGCTACCATGAATTCTATACAATGCATGTCTGGGGTGTGACAATAGCTATAATGTTGTTGCTGATGTGAGGGCTCCCATCTTTTCAAACATATGAAACCAGTCCTCTCCCTGAACCTTTCTTCTTGGGCTACTATTATATTTATTTCTTTCTCTGTCTCTCTCTGTTTTACTTCCTTCCTTCCTTTTCCTTTTTTTCCCCTCCCCCTCCCCCATTCAAGAACAGGAATGAGACATGCAACTTATAATGCTGGCATATCTTCAAACAAATAATTTAATATTTGTTCAAAACTATTAAATGTGAAATGGAATACACTGATTTGATATTATTAAAAATACTAGAGGCCTGGTGCATGAGATTCCTGCACTGAGGTGGGGGCGGGGGGCGTTCCCTCAGCCTGGCCTGTGCCCTCTAGCAGTTCCCCGGGGATCGGGCCTCCCAGCAGGAAGACATCCCTCTCAGAGTCTGGGGCTCTTGCAGTCCAGGACCCCTCGCTCCTTACTGCCCGCCTGCAGCAGAGGCGGGAGAGGCTCCCACCACCACCGCTGCGCTTGCCAGCCGTGAACCTGGCTTCTGGCTGAGCAGCACTCCCCCTGTGGGAGCGCACTGACCACCAGGGGTCAGCTCCTGCATTGAGTCAGTGTGGGTCAGTGCGAGTCATAGTGACCGGTTGTTCTGCCATTTGGTCAATTTGCATATTAGGCTTTTATTATATAGGATTCTAGAAAAGCAAATTCACTTAGCAATTCACTTCAACTTACTGACACGGGTTTAGCTGTTGTTCCCCAGTTTTATTTTTGTAATAATTTTCCAAATCAGATGACTTCTTAGCAAACATATTAGAAAATTTTGGAATTTAAGCAATAAAATAAATCACTTGTTCCCAGTAAACAGCACCACACCCATGCACTCTTCAGCTTCAGAATTTAGCCAACTATAACTGATGAATTCAAAGACCAGTGAGCCTTAATGTGTGCTACAAAATTACTAAAGAGAGAGAGAGAGAGAGAGAGAGAGAGAGAGAGAGAAAGACTGTCAGTATATATGAGGGACAAGTTCTAGTTTTTCATTGGAGGAAACAGCCCACTTTGGTGAGAGGAGAGTAGGGCCAGTTTTCACTTTGCTAGTTCTGTAAAGAGCATTATATAAAGCCTTAAAATCACTGCATCATAATTCTGATTCCTCCTCCTCCACCCCCCAGATCTATAAATCTGCAAAAGCCCAAACCTTTTTCGCCCTTTCGGCTCATTTTCTAATTGCCCAGTTGACCACTTCTGTACATCACACTCTGTAGGTCCAAACCAACTCAACATTTCTCCTCTAAGGGCTGACTTCCAATTTATGTCATGACACTGAAGAGTATTTCTTTCATGAAAATCTCCTCCTGAAATTCTATGGTCACTAGCCTTCATTTGTTTACTCATTTATTCAATAGTTTATTCAAGAGTCTTTTAGCACTAGAAACCAGAAAACCTTGGGAAATTGCCTGCTGAACAATGATAGTTATAATAAAAAATTAAAATTATTACAGTGCTACACTCTAACTCTGTTACCTCTTCCTTGAACAACTGCAATAACCCTTCACAGTTTCTTTTTCTTCTGACTCCATCTATCTATCCTATTCCTCCTCTTAATCTATCTATTACTCTATAGCTGGATTATTTTTCTTTTTTAAAATTAAACCTAACAGTTAATAATGTTATATAAATTTCAGGTGTACAACTTTGTAATATGACATCTGTATACTCTATTGTGTGACTATTATCTAAAGTCTGTTCTCCTTGTTACCTGTATTTGACACCCTTTACCCTCTTCATCCTCCCCCACCCCACATCCCCTCTGGCAACCACCATTCTGATGTCTGTACCTATGAGTTTGTTTTTTTGTTTCTTTGTTTTATTCAGTCATTTGTTGCTTTTTGCTTTATATCCCACATGTGAGTGAAATCATATGGTTCTTGCCCTTTTCCATCTGACATTTCAAGAACCATCCATATTGTTGAAAACAGCAACATTTCATCTTTTTATGGCTTAATAGTATTCCATTGTATATATGTACCACATCTTCTTTATCCAGTCATCCATCAAAACAACTTAGGTTGTTTCCATATCTTGACTATGCTACCATATGACCTAGCAATTAATCTTCTGGGTATCTATGCCACATTTGTGAAAACACTTATTCAAAAAGATATATGTACCCCTATGTTCATTGCTCCATTATATATAACTAGAGGCCCGATGCACAAAAATTTGTGCACTCGGGGGGGAAGGGGGGTGTCCCTCAGCCCGGCCTGTGCCCTCTCACAGTCTGGGACCCCTCGGGAGATAATGACCTGCTGGCTTAGGCCTGCTCCTGGGTGGCAGAGGGCAGGACCAATCCCTAGGTGCAGCCCCTGGTTGGGCTCAGAGCAGGGCTGATTGGGGAGTTTGGGCATCGCCCCCTGTCATGCACAGAGCAGGGCGGATTGGGAGGTTGCGATGCCACCCTCAGTCACACTCAGGGTAGGGCTGATTGGGGGGTTGGGGCACCACCCCCTATCACACTCAAGGCAGGGTCGATGGGGAGGTTGCGGCGTCACCCCCTGTGACACACAGAGCAGGGCCAATCAGGGGGTTGGGGTGCTGCCCCCTGTCACGCACAGAGCAGGGCCCATCAGGGGGGTTGGGGCTCCATACCCTGCAGGGCCAATCAGGGGGTTGGGGCACTGCCCCCTGTCATGCACAGAGCAGGGCCCATCAGGGGGTTGAGGAGCTCCCCCCCGTCATGCACAGAGCAGGGCCCATCAGGGGGTTGGGGAGCTCCCCCCTGTCACGCACAGAGCAGGGCTGATCAGGGGGTTGAGGAGCTCCCCACTGTCACTCACAGAGTAGGACCGATAGGGGAGTTAGGGCACCACCCCCTGTCACACACACAGCAGGGCGAATCAGGGGGTTGGGGCACCGCCCTCTATCACCCACAGAGCAGGGCCGATCAGGGGGTTTGGGCGCCACCACTCTCACACTCAGGGCAGGGCTGATGGGGAGGTTATGACTCTACCCTGTCACACACAGAGCAGGGCCTGTGGGCGGGGGGTTGGGGCGCCGCACCCTGTCACACACAGAGCCGCAGGGCAATCAGGGGGTTTGGGCACTGCCCCCTGTCACACTGATCTGGTGCCAGGAGGCCTCGCGGCTCCACTGATCCCGGTGCTGGGAGGCATATTACCCTTTTACTATATAGGATAGAGGCCTGGGGGCAGGCTGGTTTGCCCTGAAGGGTGTCCTGAATCAAGGTGGGGGTCCCCACTGGGGTGCCTGGCCAGCCTGGATGAGGGGATGATGGCTGTTTGCAGCTGGTCACACACCCTTCAGGGTGGGGGTCCCCACTGGGGTGCCTGGCCAGTCTGGGTGAGGGGCTGAGGGCTGCTTTCAGGCTGGCAGTTGACTGAAGCTCCCAACCGCTCCTTTTTTCTTTTCTTTTTTTTGTTTATTCTGGGTCAGCTTTAGCTCTGGCTCTAGCTCTGAGGCTTCCGCTGCTGAAAGCAGGTATCTGGTTTGTTTGCTTTCTATAATTGAAACAATGTATAACTCCAGCTCTGAGATCCCGGCTGAAAGCTGGTTTCTGGGGTTTTGTTTAGCTTCTATATTTGTTACAATGTTTCTTAGAGTTGCAGCTCAGAGGCCGGCAAGTCAGGCGGGGAACGTTGGAGTCTGCAGTCACTGGAGCAAGCAAGCCTCATGTTCGCTTCCAGCTGCCTGGCTGCCAGCCGCCATTTTGGCTGACAGTTAATTTGCATAAGGATATGCTGATTAGCCAATGGGAAGGGTAGCGGTTGTACACTAATTACCATGTTTCTCTTTTATTAGTGTAGATAACCAAAACATGAATTACTTTGTTTAATGTCCTCTCCTCAAAAATGGTCTGTGAATTTCCACAGCCAACAAAATAGCCCTCATTATAGTCCTCTGCAATTCTGGCATGGTGTTGTAGAGAACAGAGCACTCACCTGTGGCTAGGGAACAAGCGTTCAAGACTGAGCCCCACCACTGGTATGAGGATGACAGAGACATTTATTACTCCTGTGCCTCACTTATAAAATGAGACCAGATTAAAAATAAATACATTTCTAAAATCCTTTCAATTCTGGAACTTTATGCTCCAGGCAATGTAGTCATGCTCCCCCTAACCCAGTGGTTGGCAAACTCATTAGTCAACAGAGCCAAATATCAACAGTACTTCTTTAAAATAGACTGGCAAGGGCCGAAAACCGACTTCTGCACATGGGCCACGAAGTTTCAATCACCCTGTACGTGCGCTCCCACACGTGGTATTTTGTGGAAGAGCCACACTCAAGGGGCCAAAGAGTCACATGTGGCTCGTGAGCCGCAGTTTGCCGACCACTGGACAGAAAACTCACTTTCTCATTCAGGCCTTGTTCCTCTACCCCAGGCTCTTGCCTCTAAAACAGCTGTTCTCAACCTGTGGGTCGCGACTCCTTTGGCAGTCGAACGACCCTTTTACAGGGGTCGCCTAAGACCATCCTGCATATCAGATATTTACATTACGATTCATAACAGTAACAACATTACAGTTATGAAGTAGCAACGAAAATAATGTTATGGTTGGGTCACATGAGGAACTGTATTTAAAGGGCCAGAAGGTTGAGAACCACTGCATCCTTCTTTACTCTTTCTCATCCATTAAAAACCATGCACTCCTTTATGGTTTTGTTCAAGTGTCACCTTGTTCAAATGATTAATCCTCCAATTATAAAGGAGATCCTGCTTGGAACTCTTTTTTTCTTCTTGGAACCCTTATATGACTTGGTACATACCACTTTCTTAAATCAAGCATCCTATATTTAAAAGGGCTTTAAATACTCACACATTGGAAGTCAGATGTAAAGGAGTGTAATTTAATCACAAGGCCCTATTTTCTGAATAGCAATGGTAAAAATGCCCATTCTAAATAATAGTCAATTTCTGTTTAAAGTTTAGTCTCTTGCAGATTACTAACTAGGGATACTTTGGGGCACATGCTTTCTTGATTATTCCACATCTCCTTTCTCTCCACTGAGCAACAAGAGATTCATAGAAAACCTCCTGGTGGCAAAGAAGGGAGGCCCCTGCCTCATATACAGACCTTGGCTCCTCATGGACTTCCTGAGCCCCTGAGTCACTTCACTTGATCATTGGTTGGAGGTCTCTCTCCCCTCCGCATCTCCTGGTGCTTCCCTGACCTGGATGCACTTTCTCATATTTGTTGCTGATTCCACAGTGTCCACCATGGCTCCTGACCCAACACTGCCCATCAGGCTTCTTCCTGCTCTAACATTAAGTGTCCTAGGTTCTCCTTTCTGCCCCTAGGAATTCCTGAATCGCCCCAGGCCACACATAGGCTACAGGGAACCAGAGTTGGGAGAGGCCCTGTTAAGCACTCTATAAACTGAACACACACACACCATCATTTCTAATCTACTGGAGTCACTCCATGTTATTGTGGGGTAAGAGTTGCAGAGTAGCAAAATTTATAGACATTAAAATTATACTGATTATTTCAGAACAGACTCCACTCATTCTGCTTTATGCTGTACTTGAGACTATGCTTTATTTTCCCTACTAGAAGAAATTGTGTTCAAATTGTGGTCTACTCTTCTCCTTACCCTACTGCACAATCTAGCCTTAGAAATTCAAAAATATTCTGCCATATTTGTATACCAATTTATTAAATGTTGATTTTTCTCTTCTTTTTTTTCTTATAGAAAATAGAAGGAAAGCAAGTAGTTAGAAAATGGAGTTAACTTCTTTCTATGTTTTATAGTTAGAAATTATGAATATAATTATGAATATTTATCACAGAAGACAAATTTGAAAATTAGGAGAAATTTCACTCTGAATAAATTATAATATGAAATATTTATAACCCAATATAATCTTAAAATCATATTTACAAAAGTATTATATCCAGACCTTGAAAAGTTACCAACTAGGATGTGTATGCAAGCTACAGAAATATGTACAACATTTCTTTAAACAAAAAGGCTAGCTGAATGATAGAATTTGGGAGAATATTCTACAAGTCTGCTCCAATTCCCATAACTGGAAGAGAGTTGGGGACAGTGAGTGCTTTAATTTTCTTGCCTCTGTAGTCAAGAGACACAAGGAATAAAGAAGGTGCAAAGCCACAGCTGACTGTGTTTTGCATGGTCAGAACACATCTAAAATAAGGTGCTCAATTTTGAGTACCATAGTTAACAAGAAACAGATGACAGAACAGCTGCTGCTGAAGAGAGGAATATTTATCTTGAAGAAGAGGAAACTGTAAAAAACAACAATGTCTGTCTTGAAATATTTGAAGGGCTATTATGAGAAGAAGATTTGTTTTGTGTTGTTCAGAAAGGCAGATCCAGAATCAATGGGTGGGTCTAACTGGGGAACATTTCCTATTTTGTCTTAGAGCACATTTGTTTCAAGAAAAATAAACCTAATCAAAATCAATTAAAATAAAAGAATCTATTTAGGGTAACACAGAGGAACATCCTCCCTTATTCCCTCCCTCTTCCTCTCCTCTTCTCAATCTTCTCAATCTTCTCTCTCTCTCTCTCTCTCTCTCTCTCTCTCTATCTATCTCTATATCACTCTCCATCTATCTCAGTCTTTCATATCTGCATCACTGTGCATATTTGCAGCATTGATCACTCTCTACACTCCAGTTCTCTGTTAAACTAAACATTTTTGCTCATGATCCACCTCAAGTGTTCCAAAGGATAAATTCCTACTGTTTAAAAACTTGGTTTCTGGTCTCAACTCCAAAATTCTGAGAGGAAATATCTCATTGGACCAGCAAAAGTCACATGTCTATACCTAGTTCTATCAGATGCAATCAACATAGGGTACATGGAACATAGGGCTATCCTTATTTAAACTGTGACAAGGAAAATATTCTAAAAAGACTTGTAGATAGAAAAAAAAATCATGGGCATATCAAGGAAATATTTCAGTGTCTGCCCTCTTTCATTCATCTTATTCTCTACTATCACATTAATCTTTCTGAAAGACAGTCATGTGTATCATGTAGTCACAAACTTTCAATGACTAGACTGTCTATAAAATACTGCCTAGCCCTTTGCAATGTGGTCCAAATGTACTTTCCAAGTGTAATTTGACTTTTTTCTTTCTTTCTTTTTTCCTTTTTTACTATTCTCTCTTTTGCTCTAGCCAAATAGAGCTGTTCTACCCTTCCCCCAATAGTTTGGGTGACCATACATGTTGGTGTGCCCAACACAGCCTCAGTCTGGTCTGTTGCTTAGGAATTATTATTAAAAGTGATTTTTTCTCACTCTCTAATGTGTCCTGGTTTAGATGACAAAGGAATAGTCCCTCTATCTACAGGCCATTATCAACTTTAAATTCCCAAAGCCTAATTATTATTAAACATCCAAGAAAATGCCTATTTATTTTTACATAAAGCCTTCTCTGACCTATTAAGGTCAAAATAATGCTTCCTTCCTCTTATAAAGTATTTTATTTGTTTCTCCTGATTACTATCCTTGATACTTCCTATATTTTATCATAATTAAAAATTCTGACTGTCCTTGCATTCATTTAGAGAACCTAGATTAACATTTGATTATCTTGCTTCACTTAGGAGATACAAATCAAGGAATGTGTTCAGCTACCTCGGTGATCATCATACCTCAGAAATTTGCTTTGAAAGCATTAAGGAAACAAAATAGTAAGGATGAGTGAAATCAACTAAAGTCGAATTTTAACATTAACTCATAAGAAATTGAAATGAAATCTTTGTTTGTTTGTTTGTTTTGTTAGCTTCACCATCAAGATCCCTTTTCTTGGGAGAATGGTTGACATATCAGCTGATGCAACCGAGGTGGCTGGGCTGGGCAGGGTGGACATTCTAGAATCAGGCCTTACACTTACCCACCTCAGGCTCTCTTACCTTTACCTGCAACCTTCTTCCTGGTGCCTGATTGGAATGGCATTGAGCAGGAGCTCTCAGGGCAGACAGGCCTGGAGTCAAACCCAGCTCTGTCACCTCTAGTTCTAGGTCCAGAGGAAGTTACTGATTCTCTGGAAGCCTTGGTTTTCTACTCCATTAAGTAGAGCGTGCCAGTGCATACCCCATAAAGTGGTTTGGCAGAGTAAAAGAGATAGCGTGTGCAATCTGCTTTGCACAGTATGATTGTATAATTATAGCTTTATAATCATATGGTTCAAATTCCATGAAACATGTACCCTGGAAGCTCATGGAATTATTACCAGGGTTTTAATAAAGCTACAAATATACCCAGTACTACTGACAGTTGGAATAAACAATGTCTCACAGGCATAACTTGCCATTATTTTTTAAATATTAGAATTAATAAAACAGGAAGTCATCTAAAAGCATTGTAAATATTGTAAATCTTTATTATTCTTATTCTTATTATTATGTTATCAATAGAGACTAATAGTAACAGATAACTGTCCATGAGATTGTGGATGTTAAAAGTAACCTCCATATTTCAAAAGGTTGGTAATTCTTGTCTTCACCAGAAGGGCTTTCTAATTTCCAAAATTTTCAAAAGAGAATTTTCAGTTAGTTTCACCAAGAGTCTGCCACCAGCTGGCTGGTCTCCATGACATATGTACTCGCTCCACTGACTCCAGCGGGGCTGGGGCACTGAGGCTGGGCTGGCACCTGTGCCCATGGGTTCTGGAATCTTATATTGGATGTGAGGGTGGGGACCACTTGCCCATGAATTGTGAGACAGAAACTGAAAATACTGTCAGGCACAGAGCCTTTCAGAAGTGCCAAATCAAATTCCCAGATGCCAATGCAAATGTACTGTCAATTAAAAGTTGCTGGGCAGGAAGGAAAAGTTCAGGTATAAACTCAAGGAGGTGCAGCGTAGGGACAACATTTCAAAGTAGCGGCTAAGTTATATGGCCTGGAGTCATCCCTGCAGTGATGAGCTGGCAACTGCCTCAACTGTTCCGAGGAGGTCAGAGCATGCAGCGGTTCTCAACCTGTGGGTCATGACCCCTGAAAATACACCCTGAATATCAGATATTTACATTACGATTCATAACAGTAGCAAAATTACAGTTATGAAGTAGCAACAAAAACAATTTTATGGTTGGGGGTCACCACAATATGAGGAACTGTATTAAAGGGCCGCAGCATTAGGAAGGTTGAGAAACACTGAAACTGGCCAGTGAACACAGTTCCTACATTAGTCTAATCAAGCCATTGTTCACATAGACACGTTATAGCCCCTACTTGAGTGTCGACACTTTATGTACAAAAGTAAAGTTGGACTCAAATTTATATCCCATGTAATAGCTAGAAGACTGCCTTGCACACATTAGGCACTCAAGAGATATCTGCTAATTATTACCAACATTCAGCTTTGGAAAAGGCTGCCTTCTCTGATGGTAAACATTACATCCCTGGAGGTATTTAAGCAATGTCTCATTAGCAACTGTGTATGAAAATTAGAAAAAGTTTAATAAAACGTCTGTTCGTGAGACCACAGAAAAATTGGACTTGAAGACACCCAAATTGCTTCCAAATCCAAGAATTAATGATTCTATATTCTCAGATTTATGCCTATAGTTCTATGACAATGAAAATTTTGACTCTGAGTGTTTTAATGGATAGTACTTTTTAAAATATAATCGAAGTAATATTCTGTTTGATGGAAAACATTTTTTATGATTCCTATGGATTTTTAAAATTGTATAATTGCAAAGGTTCATTAGGGTATAATTAAATAGTACTCCTTCTCTAGTTACTCAGGGTGTCATAATTATGCAAGTAATTATGAAAGGAAAATGTATTCCTTCAAAATCAATTTCTTTTATTTCTCTTAGTAAAAATACATTGGCAAACCTACAAAAATAATTATAGATATAAAGGAACTCTACTTTAGGGAAAAGATATTAAAACAAGGCAGAGAGAAAGGAGAGAGAATTACATAATAGATGGAAATATTACATAATATTACTCCATACATGAAAGTGCCTGTTCTCATTTTCATAGAATAATAGAATACAATAAAATCTGTTCACCATCCATGGGGGTTTGTACAGTGTTTGAAGATGTCTTATGTACTTTGCCTTTTTATTGTACCTCCAATTTTGGTTAGTTTAGGGCTCCACTTCAAGTTTACTTTTATAGAGATTGATGCAATTTATACGCTATATTTTATTTTATGACATACTTAACAATGAGTGGATAGTAATTAAGGCTGTGTGAGATCGAGGAAAAATGTCCAGGAAATAACATTTTTTTAAAAAAAATATGCTCTTTAGTTTAATAGCATTTGAACTATTTAAATAGCTTAAATTAAATTAAAGTTAATAGAGTTTAATTAAAGTTATAGTCAAAAGGAAATATTCTCTCATTAAAAAAAGTTGTTGTTCTGGGGTCATGCCCATTTCTTCTTAATTCCTCAGTGAAGAAGTAGATTTTGGTTATTAGGAGTCTTCTTACTCAACTGCTTTGTGTAAGAGCTAAAGTGTATTCCATTTCCACAGGTAACATTTCCTACAGAAAACCCCAATCTGGGTATGCAGAAATTTTTAACTTGTCAGGTTAACCAAAATTCTATTACATTCCACTTTAAACATGTAGCAAAAATGATTGACAAAAAGTGGAAGTGGAGCCCAGCTGGTGTGGCTCAGTGGTTGAACATCGACCTATGAACCAGGAGGTCACAGTTCAATTCCCAGACAGGGCATATACCTGGGTTGCAGACTCGATCCCCATTGTGGGGCATGCAGAAGGCAGCTGAGCAGTGATTCTCTCTCATCATTGATGTTTCTATCACTAGCTCTCTCTCTCTCTCTCTCTCTCTCTCTCTCTCTCCCTTCCTCTATGAAATCAATAAAAATATATTAAGAAAAAAAGAAAGTGGAAATGGAGAATAGCCCTTCTATACAAACTTGTGCTTAGAAACACTCAGATGCTATTGCCTAAATAAGACAAGTGAGAACTTGTTTAGGGCTCTTTATTTCTCATTGAAATTGTGCAATGACATACTTGGTTCTTACGTTGGATGGTGCCTGCTTTAAAAAGGCAGGGTCAGGAGAAGAGTTGATGAGATGGCAGGAGACCTGTAGAGCTTCATAAGCCAGCTGATCATGGCAAATGGTGTGCCATCCTGGCCTCTGATAGGACTCAATCACAATACCACCACAAACACTGACAAGCTCTCTTTTTGTTAACTTGTATTGGTATATTTTTTTCCCTGATGTTTAAATTGGCATATGGCCTATGGGCCAAATACCCACTCCCATTCTCTTAAAAAATTCCATTCTCCTGCTCTTAAAAAAATTCTAAAAAGTGAAAGCAATAATGTAGAATTAATTTTTTAAATACACTTTCATTTAATGTATATCTTTGTCCTTATCAGTAAAATACAGATTTTTTAAAATGAAATAAACCCTGAACGAGACATGCATGCGTGCATTCACACACACAGTGAGGCTGGGAGAAAAGAAAGCCTGCAAAGTGGAAGAATAATGACTATTCAACCACAAACTGAACTCCTTTTTCCCCCTCTCTTGGCTTGCACGGAATGGAGCTGTAGTGATGCTAATCTACACTGTCATTTCCTTGGAAATAATAAAGGAGTGACATGAAGTCTGATCCTCTTTGCATGGAGGCCAAACTAACTCTACTTTTTATTTTGGTTTGTTTATAAAAGTGCCTTAAATTTCTTTTATACTCATTAGTGCAGTAAATGCTGCATAGCACTTGCATAAAGCAGTTGCCAAATAATGAATGAAATAATTAATTAATTAAACCATATGAATTCCATGTGTCTTCAGTCATTTGCTCAACTAAGATCCCAATCAGAATCAAGGGCCTCTATTGGATCATCTTGTGTGTATATATATATATATATATATATATATATATATATATATCTCCTATATAACAAAAGGGTAATGTGCAAACTGACCCTAACAGCAGAAAGACTGGGAATGACTGGTCACTATGACACACACTGACCACCAGGGGGCAGATGCTCAATGCAGGAGCTGCCCCCTGGTGGTCAGTGCACTCCCACAGGGGGAGCTCTGCTCAGTCACAAGCCAGGCTGACGGCTGCCAGTACAGTGGTGGTGGTAGGAGCCTCTCCTGCCTCCTCAGCAGCACTAAGGATGTCAGACTGCAGCTTAGGCCTGCTCTCCACTGACAAATGGACATCCCCCGAGGGCTCCCAGGCTTCCAGAGGGATGTCTGATTGCCAGCTTAAGCCCAATCCCCCGGGAAGTGGGCCTAAACCGGCAGGTGGTCATCCCCTGAGGGGTCCCAGACTGTGAGAGGGCACAGGCTGGGCTGAGGGACACCCCCCCACACACCCCCTATGCACAAATTTTGTGCACCAGGCCTCTAAAATATATATATATATATATATATATATATATATATTGCCAGGGGTTGTCACATTTGAAACAACTGAACGGATGACCGAACAGGCTGAGTAGGGCTACAAGGCCAGCAGGGGGGTTATTGAAGGACAACCAAATGACTGAGCAGCAGGCATGTGGGGTGACCAGGTCGGCAGGGGGGTTAGTGAGGGATGACCAAACAACTGAGCAGCAGGCTGCATGGGGTGACCAGGCCAGCATGGGGGTTAGTGATAGAGACAACCAAACGCCTGAGCAGCAGGCTGCATGGGGCGACCAGGAAGCAGGGGGCGTAGTTGGGGGTGACTAGGCTGGCGGGGGGGGGGCCATGAGGGGCAACCAAGCTGGCAGGGGGCAACCAGGCCAGCACGGGGGGCAGTTGGGGATGACCAGGCCAGCAGGGGGGGTAGTTGGGGGCAACTAGGCCAGCAGGTAGGGGTAGTGAGGGGTGACCAGGCTGGCTGAGGGGGGCAGTGAGGGGCGACCAGGCAAGCAGGGGGGCAGTTGAGGGTGACCAGGTGAGCAGGGGGGCAGTTGGGGGTGACTAGGCCAGCAGGGGGGGCAGTAAGGGGTGACCATGCTGGCGGGGGTGCAGTTGGCGGCAACCAGGCTGGCAGGGGGGGCAGTTAGGGGCAATCAGGCAGGCAGACAGATGAGCAGTTAGGAGCCAGCGGTCCTGGATTGTGAGAGGGATGTCCGACTGCCGGTTAAGGCCCGATCCCCAGGTTTGGGCCTAAACTGGCAGTCGGACATCCCCTGAGGGGTCCCCGATTGGAGATGGTGCAGGCTCGGCTGAGGGGACCCCCCCATGCACGAATTTTGTTCACTGGGCCTCTAGTGAGTATTATAATAGAACAATGTTCTCATTTCTTAAAAGAAAAAATGGCTGACTTCTTTTTAATCATTAACTTAAACCCTTATTAATGTTAAATTTTAAAATGAATTTTCAATAGAATCCCTTTACTTACTTTAAAAGGAAAAAACACAAAGGCAAGTGTGATTTTCTGGTGACCTGGGTTCTTGATATTTTGGTTTGCCTACCTTTCCTATGAAATAAATGGTAATTGAAGTGTCTTGTTATCAAAGTCACTATTAGGTGTGGTAAAGTATAAAAAACATGAAGAATTACAATTTTGGCTACTCTACTGACTGGTATGAAGTATGTGTGAATTTGGGCATGTGATTAGCCTTTTAGGGCCTTGGTTTCCTCATCTGTGCAAAAGAGCCTCTAAGTGCATTTCAAGACACCATGTTATAATTATGTAAATCACATTTGCAAGTTAGAACAGTTAGAGATTAGAACATATCTAAAGAGAGTGGAATAATGAAAAGAAAACTACACTTAGTATCAAGAGATGTTTATTCAAGTCCCAACAGCTCCATTCTGAACCTCAGTTTCCTTACTACAAAGTAAGTAAAAATACCTGTTGTTATGTTCTAAGACAATGGTCGGCAAACCGCAGCTCGCAAGCCACATGGGGCTCTTTGGCCCCTTGAGTGTGGCTCTTCCACAAAATACCACGTGTGGGCGCGCACATACAGTGCGATTGAAACTTCGTGGCCCATGCGCAGAAGTTGGTTTTCGGCCTGGGCGAGTCTATTTTGAAGAAGTGGTGTTAGAAGAAGAAGTCGGGGGTGTCGGTCAGTTGGGCGACGAGAGATGTGGTGCAGGCGGACCACGGGATACACAGTGCGGGGGAGGCGCGCATGATTCATGCGAGTTGAGTGAGCCCAGTCAGTCAGCAGTCTCATTGTGCAGTGGTTAGTGCTAGTCGTGTCCGCAAATCGCGCGCGGGTGAAAAAAGTACCTACTCGAAGCATAAAGTTACCTGTATTTTTCCAACCAGCTGCAAATCCTACAGGTATTTTTGTCATCAATTTAAGAATTGTAATTCTTTTGTGTTGGTGGCTTTATTTTTATAAAATGAAACATTTTTTTAGGTGCCCTGTTTGACATGGCTACAAAGAAGAAGCAAAGAAAAACAGAAGACGAAAACCGTGAATTTAAAGTTGAATGAACCGAGACTTCCTTTTTTTTTAATTAACATTTTATTAATATGTCAAATTGTCTTTTGTTGCTATTCTTTTTTATTTCGTGGTTGGTTTTTTTTTATTGCTTAAAGTATTACAAAGGGTATTACATATGTCGCATTTATTTAAAACTTAAATGGCCTTCCGACCTGTCTTATTTGTCAGGAAAAATTGGCGCATAAAAAGAAATCAAATTTGGAGAGACACTTTACAACTAAACACGTGTCATTTAGTACTAAATATCCTGTCGGTGATGCAAGGAAGAAAGTAGTTGAGGAACTTCAGAAGTCAAGAAAAATCAAGTTCTGTATTGAATTACTGGATGCAATCTTCCAAAAATGTTCATATTGCAGGTTTTGTGCTTAGTCAAGAGATTGCTAAGAGAGGAAAACCATATACAGACGGCGAATACATAAAAAGTTGTTTTATAAATGCATTCGAAGAGCTATTTCGGGATTTTAAGAACAAAGCAGATATTCTAAAAAAAATTAAAGAGTTACCATTGTCTGCTAAAACAGTGAAAGATAGAACAGTCAAAATGTCTTCGAATATAACCAGCAAGTCAAAGATCTTAAATTGGTTTCAGCTTTATCAATAGCAGTTGACGAGTCTTGTGACATAAATGATACAGTGCAAGTTTCACTTTTTGTATGATTTATTTCATCTGCAGGTCCTAAAGAAGAACTTTTAGGATTATTGTGACTCAAAGGTCAAACACGTGGAGAGGATATAGCAAATGCTGTAATTGAGTGCATTGAAAAACATCATATTCCACTCGATAAAATTGTCTCAATTTCAACAGACGGGTCGAAAAGTATGACCGGTGTAAGAAACGAGTTTGTTTCTATTTTGAAAGAAAAAATTAATCACGAGATACTTACTTACCATTGCATCATTCATCAAGAAGCACTTTGTGTGCAGACATTTCCAGAAGAAATTTGCAAAGTTATGGAATTGGTGATTAAGATTATCAACTCCATTATAGCTAACGCTCTTAATTGCCAATTTGAAGAATTTTAGTTGAAATGGAGAGTGAGTACGAAGATCTTCTGCTGCATAACAAGGTACGTTGGTTATCAAGAGGAAACGTTTTGAAACGTTTCGCTTCCTTATTAACAGAAATTAAAGCATTTCTCCTTGAGAAGGGTGTTCACTATCCAGAACAAACAAACAATCAGTGGATCCAAAAATTTTATTTCATGGTAGACGTTAGGTCTCATCTAAATCAGCTTAATTGTAAACTACAGGGGAAAGGAAACACAGTTTTTTTCGATGTTAGAAGAAGTTATTTCATTCAAAAACAAATTCTCTCTTTTTGCTCAAGATTTTGAAAGAGAAACTTTGATTCACTTTCCAAGCCTGTTGAAACATCGCCAAAAAAATAATTCTGATATCGACATTTGCTATTTCAAAACAACACTATTCCCTCTTTAAATATGAGGGAAGCTTTTCTCAACAGGTTTCAGGAATTCAGAAACAGCAAAGCGACGTTAGCCTTTGTTAAAACACCTCTCAATGCTACGTAACAGAATTAAATTTTTCTCCCTTTAATATTGACATTGGCAACTTTGAAATGCAATTGCTGGATTTAAAAAAACAAAGAACTGTGGAGCTCGAAATTTGAATGTCTTTGTGCTCATATAGAAATATTGGAGAAAAACAAATGTGAACTTAGTTCTCAGCACAAGTGGTCTGCTTTGAAAGACCTGGAGAAGGAAGATATGTTAATTTTTTAACACCTGGAATAGTATTCCTGACTCATGAAATCAACTGAAAAAAACTAGCATTCGCTGTTCTTTCCTTATTTGGGTCTACATATTTATGTGAACAATCATTTTCAAGCATGAACCTTATCAAGAGTAAATTGAGAAGTCTTCTTATTGATGAGAACCTGGAATCATGCCTAAAATTAAAAACAACTAACAAACCTGACTTACCCAAACTTTCCAAGGAGATGCAAGGCCATTGCTCACATTAGTGTTTGTCACTCATTGTCATGATTTAATTTTATGGATATTGTAAGGTAAATTGTAAGAAATTTAATTTTATCAATAAATAATATCATTATTAAGTATGATATCAAGTTTTATTCAACGTACCTATAGTTTAACTAAGACTTAAAACTTTAAGTAAAGTTTATTAAGTTAATTTTAGGAAACGTTGTGGAGTGAAAGAAGATGTAGTGTCGAGGATTGAGAAAAGTACGTTGAGATGGTTTGGACATATAGAGAGGATGAACGAAAGGAGATAGATGAAACAAGTATGCAAGACGAGTGTGGATGGGACAGTTGGAAGGGGTTGACCTCAGCGAACGTACCTCAATCAGATTGAGGACGTTTTTAGCAAAGGCCAGCCTAGGAGTACCCTAATTAAGTTAATAACAATGTACCTACCTATATAGTTTAAGTTTAAAAATTTTGTCTCTCAAAAGAAATTTCAATCGTTGTACTGTTGATATTTGGCTCTGTTGACTAATGAGTTTGCTGACCACTGTTCTAAGACATAGAGAGAATTAAGGAGAAACAAGAGCTTGTCTTTTCTGTTCAACCTTTTTCATTCCATGAAGATGAAGGGCATGGTTTCAGGCTAATGGTGGCTTCTATCCTCCACCAAGAAGAATCCAGACCTTTCAATGAATTCAGGCAAAGTTCGGGCCTGTCACAGCTACCTAGTTTTGTTTTTAAACTCTAGGGGTTCTCCTACTCACTTTGAAAGCCTCCATCAATTTTTTCCCAACACCAAGTCCAATATCTTCAGAGAAGAGCCATGACCAAGAGCACAGAATCACTTGGCCAGAAGGGATTTTAGAAGTCATTTGATAGTGGTTAAATGTTTGCTCTTTGGTATCAGTGTTTCTGGTTTTCAGTTCCAGTTCTGCAACTTACTGGGTGTGAGGCCTTGAAAAAATTACTTGGCTTTGCTAAACCTCTATTTCCACATGTCATAAAAGAGGAATTATAATATCTATTTCAGCAGATTTTATGAGGATTAAGTGAGAGGATTAAATGCATGTAACATAGTAAATTGTAAACAAACATTTGCTATTATTTGGTTTAATTCCTTCATTTTATGGATTCAGAGAAAATAATAGTAATAAATATAAGGAATGCCTGGCATTGCTCCTTGCCTTTTGAATGTTTTTTGCCATGTGTTTCCTTATCTAATCCTTCAGATAATAACCCATGGAATGGGTTATTATTAGCTCCATCTTGTAGAGCAGGAAACTGACATACAGGCAGATGATGTAACCCACCCAGATCTGTTCCAGAACTCTTAATGCAGGTCTCTTGGCACACAGAACAATGCACTTTCAGTTGGATCAGGCAAACCCTAGGCAGAAACATTAATAATAGCTAACAATCGCTCTAGGCTAGGCACTGGCTGGGCGTGCATATGTGTTCCAATTTAACCTCACAACAACTTTACAATGAAGAAAATATTTGAGTCCCTTTCTTAAAAAAGTTAAAGGAACATGCACAGAGTCACTAAGTTATTAAGTAGTGGAGCAAAGTTTTACCCAATTAGTCTCACGTTTTATCATTAAACTAAATTGTGTGCAGATAGAAAGCTGTGCGGAGCACAGTATTCAGAAAAGAATGTGATTATCCAACAAGCAATGGTCTTTATTTCAGCGTTATGAGAGGCATGGGAAGATACTGAATAATACCAACACACTAAAACTTTCATATACAAACTATTATTTAAGGCATTTACATATATTATCTTCATAGCAACCTCAAAAGGTATATGTTATTATCACCATTGGAACTAGCACTCAGAGATGTTATTCTTCCCTTCAGACTATACAGCTAATGGCAGAGCTAAGATTCGAACCCAGGTATGAGAACAAAGCCCCCGACCTTTCTAGGGCAATGATACTGTGGGCTTTTATAGCATAGGGAAACTTAGACATCATCCCCAGCAGTTCTTATCCCTGTCTATGAGCAATCTGACACCATAGGAACCCATGTTTTTCTTCGCAGGTAGAACTTGTGATAGAAGCCAGCTTGTCCAACGTTCAGCCCAGTGATCTTTCTGCCTCATCATGAAGTATACATGTGACCTCTGGGAGCTCACATTGTAACTAGAGAAACACAAACAGAAAGCAACGTAAGTGAGCATGTATT
Source organism: Myotis yumanensis (assembly GCF_028538775.1). NCBI lineage: Eukaryota > Metazoa > Chordata > Mammalia > Chiroptera > Vespertilionidae > Myotis > Myotis yumanensis. The sequence continues at coordinate 156,509,620 of NW_027223754.1, forward strand.
GGGAGCTGCATCCCATGCGGAAGGGTCATGTTTGGTAGACGTTACAGAGAGACTGAGTCAGTGAGGGCAGGAGAGGCAAGCAGGCAGAGACTCTCCGCTTTAAAGTACAGAAGAATCACCTGAAGGAATCCCCTTCAGCTGCAGATTCCCAGACTAGGACCAGAAAGGTTGCAATCAGCTCTGATCCTGGAGCATGCATTAAAATGTACTACTTAGAGAAATGGGAAATTTGCAAGAACGTTGGAAAGAGCAGTAACAAACTAAGATTGGGTGTGGAAGATAAGAGCAGGTTAAGGAGCATTTTGGAGACTACACACAAACACTTCGTGTTCCTATAATAAGTAGAGAAGCTTTGGAGAAGGGGAGTGAAGATGAGTGAGAGCTCCATGAAAAATGGCTTGAATCTGAGGACATGGAATGAGTAGAAGATAGGGAGACGTGCAAGAGATACAGGGGTGTGTTTTAGAAGCATTTCAGATGAGGAATTCGTAGGTCTGGCAACTGGTCAGATGGAGGGGATACAGGAGATGGGTGTCATGAGCACCTGGACAGAGAAGGAATGGGTCTGGCAGTGGATGTGCACACCTATGCAGAGCTGAAAGCTGATAAAAACCAGTTTAGTTGTGCACTGTGACAAAGATAAAAATTCTGTGTGAAACATATAGTCATAAAAGACATAAAGTGCTTCTTTCAGTAACTCCTATGTGAAAACGGAGGCCAAACCTCACATTCCTCATGGCGTCCTGAAAAGAACCCTTTTAAAGAACACAAATTAGAAAATGTTTTGCTGATACTTGATCTCACCCGAACTGGGAGGCCCTCCGTTTGGCTTGGAAAAGGTTGATTATTTAACTCTTCTTCAGCAGTTTTCTCCATCCCTCTTCCTTTTTGCCCAAAGACAGAGCAGAGTGTTTAGGGAACATTTTCCAAAAATCTTCAAGTGCTCAGTCAGCATTTTTTTCAAGTCCTCTTTGCAGTTAGAGGAAAGAGGAAGCACTCAAATTGGATATCAAGGAGTCCTAGTCTATGATGGGTAATCTGGAGAGAGAGAGAGAGAGAGAGAGAGAGAGAGAGAGGCCAATAAGATAAGAGTACAACTCAAATCCTTTCAGTTAAACCAGATAAACCTCAAAAAGCTGTGACAACTTTCTGATTTTTTTTCTCACTGAAGAATCAAGGTCTGAGAAGTTTTTCCCATTAACACTTGAAAAACAGTGGCTTGGATGCCACACTCTATGTAATGTTTAAGATGCAATCTAAAATGAAAACCTGAGCCTCAAAGGCTAACCAAGTAAGTGACTATTTATGTCTGTTTTCTTAGCTAATCACACACTATAAGTGATCACTCCAGAGACACTGAAGGGATTGGGTTTAAAAGGGGGGGGGGGCATTTTAATTAGACTACAAAGAGTCCAGTTCTCTAGACAGTAGCAAAAGTCAATGGGTCAGTTTTGTTAATCTATGAACTCTGCACTTTTAAAAATTGGTTCTGTGCATTGTCATTGATATAATCTATGTTTTCAACTTGAGACTTCAGGTCCAATAACTTAAAAAGGAAAAAAAAAAGTAGCTGTTCTTATCTAGGCAATTGATTTCAGTAAAATAACAGGGTTTGTGATATATATATATATATATATATATAGAGAGAGAGAGAGAGAGAGAGTCTACCCACTCATCAAGACAACGCTACAATTATTATAGCAAATGTAAGACCTGGTCAATTTGGGTTCACACTAATAGCACTTTAAGGTATTTCTATCCTAAAACTAATCTGATCGTTTTAAATATTTAAACATTTTATTTAAATTGCAATCATTCTTATTTGCTCATTTAATTTATTTTTTAGTAAACTGAACACCTACTGTATAACAGGTACTTCAAGGTGTTGAAGAGAGGATAGTTGAAATTTTGGGGAAGGTGTGATTATAAAAACGAAGAGTTCACAATCCAGTGAGAGAGAGTTAGTTATGAAAATAGCTAGAATATGAGACATACAGTAATGTATCAATACCAAAGCTATGGGTACACAGAACTATGAACTGGTTTCATTTCAATCTAGTTTCATTTCAACCTGGTTTAAAAGAATAAATAAGAGCCAGCCAGGCAAAATGGCAAGGCATTTTAGGCAGCTAGTGGAAATTCTAAGAGATGCTGTGTTTGGGGGAACCATGAGTACATCTGTGTGGTAAAACCAAAGGGAATCTTAGGATGTCAGGGATCTTAGAAGGAAGATGACAAGAAAATAAGACCTGGCCAGAAAGTGAAGGAGGTAACATGACATAATCCTATAAAAAATGGGAAATATTGGCAGTTTTTACATAGAGGAGCACCATATAACAATTGGATCTTAGAAAGATAACTTTCATATAAATCAGAAGAATGATTTAGAGGGAGAAATGACTCTGTTTAGTTAGAAAGCTAGTGTAGGCACAAATGCAGCTGTGGGATGGCCATCCAGGAGGTCTACTGAACACCCAGTGGGGAGAGGGGGAGTCAGATGAGGATACAGGTTCCAGGTTGCTGGGTGGACAGTCTGTTGTGCACCAAGTAAGCTATGGGATAGAGCCTGCCATACTACTTTATCTCAGGGAATACCTTAGGTGTCAATTAAGAGGTCAGGAGCATCTATTCCCCTTCCTAAACTTCCTCTTACTTATCCAGGACTTCAGAAAGTGTACTCAGCATCCATTTACTGTCTGCATCATGGAAGAATATGACCCACAGCCACTGATGTCGTTTAGTGGAGGGCAGGGTGAGTAACAAAATGAAGCTGGGGATTCATAGGTTCATAGTGCATTCCCATCTTTGTCTTGGTGAATAAATATCCCCTGGAGGAATTCAGATCAGCTCTATCATTAGTCCCTGGAAGTCAGGGTTTGGGGAAGCATGAAACTCATGGCCATGGCAGATGTGATAGAGCATAGGGAAATCAAGTGCTGTGAGAAATTTAATCCCTGAAAGTTAAATGGCTATTTGAGGAATCCTCCCTCTGCGGGAGGTGACCCTGCTGATCAGGAGAAGGCGCTGCCCCCATCACCCTGCTGCTGCTGCCACTGCTGGCCGTGCTGGCTGTGAGGCCTGAGCCCCGGGCCTCACAACCTCCAGGGCTCACGGCTGCATGAGCCCACAGCTGCCTGAGCCCTGGGCTCGCAGCTGCTATGGCTTTGTCCAAAATGGATGTCTGGAAGATGTCCACCCTAATTAGCATATTACCCTTTTATTAGTATAGATGCCCTATCACTTCCTATAGGTCATAACTCAGATAGAATATGCAATTTGGTGGACATATAAAATAAAGTGCCTAAATGACTACTATCTCAAATTAGGAAAATGGTTTAAGACAGGTTTAGAATACCATTAGTGCTTGGAGGAGGGTAAAAAACACCCAGTTAGTGAATCAGAAAATCACTTAACAAAGTAAGAGCCTACAGCTTTTAAAAATAGTTTGAAATTCAATGAACAGAGAGATTAGAGAAGACAAGCATTCCAGCCAGAGAGAATAACTTGTCAAAAGGCCCACAGAAGGAAAATGATGGTGTTCTGAGGAACAGTAAGTAGCAAGGAGGACGTGAAGCACATGCAAGGATCAGAAGGTAGATGTACGAGGAGAGAAGAAGAGTTTGGTAAGGTCAGAGATGGAGAAATGTCGATGGTGGGAATGAAATAGACATAGAGGCCACATGATAGGTAACCTGTGTCCATAAGTTCCCTGTGCACAAGCTTCTCAGTCTATATGATAGAAGAATGCCTTCCACACTCTTTCTCTCCATAAGCAATTGTGAATTTTCACTCTGTTCTTAAAAGATGAGTAGAAATCCTGAATAATAATAATGTTTATTTTGCTAGGCATTATGATAACAGATTATCTTATTTAAATAACACAACAATTCTATGAGGTAAGTAGTAGTATTAGTCCCACTTTACAGACAAGAAAACTGAGATTTAACCATGTTAAATTGTCCCAAGAATTCAATACCAAACAAAACTGAAAAAAAAAAATGATTTGTTCATGTGCTCCAAATAAATGATTTATATAAAGGCTATCAAATAAGTCAATTTATTAAAACAATCAATTTTATCATTTTTGTTTAAAAAAAGTGAGTCAACTGAAAATAAACATCTTATTCCACTACTGGTTCAAAAGAATGTTTTCCTCCCTTTCAATCACTCACAGGTTTCTGACAATCTTCACAATCAAAATCAATCTAGCATAATACTGAAAAATTTCTGCTTGAGCCATAACTCCCCAAATGACCTTGGAGAATCAGATAAAACCTTTACTAAATGTCATCATTAAAAAAGAACATTACTTTTTGTTCCCCCCAAATAAAATGCCAACATTGGGGAAAAACCTACCTTAAATGAAAGCAATAAATTGATCATAAGAATTTTCTTGAAAATGTCACTACTTTGCAGTGGTTTTACTTTTCATCCATACATGTAAGAAACAGAGGCAGTATTTATATGCAAAACCCACATAATGGTAATAATGATCTTTTCTTTAATTTTTTTCTCTTTTTAATATTTTTATTGATTTCAGAGAGGAAGGGAGAGGGAGAGAAAAATAGAAACATCAATGATGAGAGAGAATCATTGATCAGCTGCCTCCTGCATGCCCTGCCCGCCCCAACCAGGGACCAAGCCGCAACCTGGGCATGTGCCCAACCTGGTTTATAGGTCGAGATTCAACCACTGAGCCACCCCTGCCAGGCTTCTTTGGTTTTATAAAGACAGCCCACCTAAATGAATTCCTCCATCCCTGATGGAAACTGAGTTAGCTTTAAAAAAAAAGAATAAATAGTAGGGGGTTGGGCACTAAATAAAATGCCTTTTTCAAACTCTTCAAAACTCACTCAAATGGACTATTTGAATATGCATTGAATACAGGAGCCTAAGGAGAAAATTTTCACAATGTAGAGATGGCCTCCGCCTTTCTCTACATTTCTCACCTTAAATCCCAAGGAAGAATGTACCAAACCTCTTGTTCCTTCCTGCAATGACAGAATCTCTACAGTGCCTCTGAAAGCAGTAATCCTGATAAATAAAATGCCATTAAGTCTGAAGGCAGTAGTTTCGCGGACAACATTTAAATTGTTTCCATGTGCCTTCTGCTCGTGCAGGATCAATCATCGTGATTGGTGCATTATAATTTCCTCTGACTAAATTGGTCTCTCCACTCTGCTTTTTCCCCAAGGAGCTCAATTTGCCAGCAAGAAGACTTCTCTGCCTCTCTCTCTTTTTTTCTTTTCATATTAACTATAATACAAAGGACTAAAGTAAAATCCAAACTCAGAGATTCTCTTCTTTAACCATTGACAGGCTTTTTAAAATTTATTTCTTTGTTGATTAAGTTATTACATATGTGTCCTCACTGAAAAGCTCATTTAGCATATTTTGTCCTACATTTTCATTTATTTTGGGGTTAATTTCTGAGTCCAAGTTTTGGGACAATAAAACTCTCAGTATTAACAAGCAAACTACGTAGAGTGTAATAGAATTTAAGTCTACAAAGGATGGTTTTATTTTTGATACAACTTTTTCTCTTTCAGATATTTGTCTTTAACAATAAATAAAAGAAAAGCAAATTTTAGAACAGGTGCATTTTTTTTACATAATTGGTATAGGAAATGGAATATGTCATTCAAATTCCAATTCTGAAGCAAGTCTTTCCCCTAATTTCCATAGTAAATTGGAGAATTGGTGGTGTAGGTTATGCCAACTAGCTGCTGATCCTAGATACTGTTGCACCAATTGATTTTTGCTTTATAATGTTCTCTCATAGTTTGTACATTGGTTAAAAGCAATGACCAAGTCTCTTTAGAGTAAACAAAATACATATGCTATAAATGAATTTCTATAAATGAAGGTAAGTCTCTACAGAGGGGCAATTTAAAAACAGTGAAGATCCACACCCCTTTCAAAAGTATCTATGTTTCCACTGTTCCATAGAATGCCATATTGGCCATGTTATTCAAATCAAGTTGAAACATAAATGTGCATAAGAAGTCACATTCTGACATTTCCTCAAAATTCTCCACCAGGTCATCACTGATAAGAGGAGACAAAAGTAAATACATACACACCTTGGGATTGGAGCACCCAAGGCAACACACCTCCAACTTGCAAGTCCTTTGAAGTTTTGTGATATGGCTTAAAAATGTACACAGCTCAGCTGGAGTGGCTCAGTTGGTTGAACATCGTCCTGTGCACTGAAAGATTGCCAGTTCCATTCTCAGTCAGGGCACATACCTAGGTTTGGGGTTTGATCCCCATTGACCCCCTCCAGCCTGCCCCAGGCCTTCCCCACCCTATTGTCTGTGTCCACAGGATATGCATATATGCATACAAGGTCTGCATACTTTAAAAGCATAAAACTAAAAAACTTCACTTTCTTGTACGTTAAAACTAAAGTTATATAGTAAATATCATTTTAATATCTCCAATTACATGAGATTTAGCAGAGTGTAGTATATAATTGTTTTGATGACATATTTTAAATTATTAACAAAAGAAAAAAATTATGAAGTGTTAATAACATAAATGAAGCAATATGCCATCAACCTTTAAAATCTAAATCTTATTTGAGTGCAAGTATTACTTGTAATTAAGATTCAGTGAAAACATATAAGATTTGTATTAAACCTAAATTATACTATCTTCAGGGGAATAAAAATTTGAATTTAAATGTAATTCTAAAGCCAGGTATCTTTTGGTCACGAATATACACTATTACATATCTCTGAAATGCATACCTTTATATCACTATTCTAATAATTTGAAACACATATACTAAATAGTTTCTGAACACATATCCAGAGTAATCAAACTTATCTTGTTTCTCAGTCTAATCCTCATACATATATGATGAGCTTATTGCTTTTCTAAACTCTTTATTGTATAAGTTTTCAAATATATACAAAAAATAAATTCCCATGAACCCTCAACTGTAACAATTTTTCACCAATCTTGTTTCTTCCATCCAACCCACTTTTTTTATTTTGGGTGTTTTTTTTTGTTTATTTATTTGCTAGAATAATTTATAGCAAATAGCTGATAGCATATTATTTTACCCATAAATATTTCAATGTGTATATCTAATTGATTTTACATAATCTCCATTGCCATCATAATACAATTTAATGTTATACTTGATTATGTTTACTAGTAAATTCATCAGTTGTGTTTTACTGAATAGTGTATATAATTTACTATTGTGATACTATTACCTAAATATAAATATTTAGTCTAGATATGATATATCATCCAGTTCTAAATTCAGTTATAAACTGTCCCAAAGGGCTTTTTTTTTTTTTTGCTATATTAACCACCAAATCAATAAAACCATCTGTGGTTATAGGCCCTGTCTTAAAAATAAGCATCTAGTGTGTATACCCTGGACCAAATCAACCACATCATAATCAAGTTATTCAAATGCCAATTATGTAACCATTAGAATAGTTGATTATTATTTAAGCAACTAGATTATGCCAAGATCACTCCAAAACAAATAAAATCAAGAGGTGGTAGGTTCCAATCTCTAGTCTACTTAATGAATGCCTTTGTTAGGTTCAACTAGCTAATAGTCTGAGTCTTAATAACCTCATCTGTATTATGGGGATAAAAATGACATTATAGCTATTGCCAAACTTATATGAATTAAATGTATGTAAAGAATCTGCCATGTGATAAGTACTAAAAGTTCTTTCTCTTTTTTTAATCTTTATTGTTGAAAGTATTACACATGTCCCCTTTAATCTCTCATTGACCCCTTATAACCTGCTCCCACCCCCCGCCCTAGGCCCTCACTACCCTATTGTCTGTGTCCATGGGTTATGCATATATGCACACAAGTTCTTTGGTTGATCTCTTCCCACTCACCCACGAACCCCACCCCCCCAGCCCTCCTTTGCTTCTTAATGGCTTCCTAATCAATACTCAACAATGAGATGAAAACAGTCTAAAATTTATCCTCAGTTCATATGTCTTTAAACATGTTGTGTAATATTTCAAACACTATCCCATATGACCAGCAATAATAGATTATAAACTTTTTAATGTTTTCATTAAATAAAAATAAGAATTTGCTTGCTTCTTTTGTGTTATATAATAAAGATAATCAATCATCTAACTTGACTTGGAATGCATTGTTAATGAAACAAAACTCAGTCATACTTTTATCAGGTAAGTAGCTCAGATGTATACATTGGAGGGTCAACGAGACATCTCATTTATGAAGTGTTTATTATTAATCTTTAAATTATGAAGTTCTGGCCCAGTCAGTGTGGCTCAGTGGCTGAGCACTGACCTATGAACCAGGAGGTCATGGTTCAATTCCCTGTTGGGGCACATGCCAGGGTTGTGGGCTCGATCCCCAGTAGGGGGTGTGCAGGAGGCAGCCTATCAGTGATTCTCTCTCATCATTGATGTTTGTATCTCTCTCTCTCTTCCTCTCTGAAATCCATAATTTTTTAAATTATGAAGTACTTATTACTAATATTTAAATGTACAGATGAAGAAACCAAGGCCAGGGACACTATAAGAGTCAGTATAGAAACAGACTATTTCCCAAAACAACACATTCCAATAACTTATCTCTCCTCTAATGATTTGAGGAAAGTGTGACAAGCATTCTATTCACCCAGGAAAAGAGAAGACATTTACATGTATTTGGATAGCCTACCATTTCACGTTATATTGGAATATCAAAACTAAATCATGATATAGCTATACAGCAATGACCTTGTGAAAAAAGCATACTTACATGCAAAAGCCCACCTGCTCTAATACGCCCACTGTGCTTTTGAAGCTCCCTGAAACTCTCTCTGTTGATGAAGATGCTTTTTAGTGCAGCAAGGTTGAGGGTTATTGATCTATAAAAGTCTTTATGATTGAGCTGCTGTGGGACTGAATACAATGGCTGGGCCTCAGGAGTGTGATTTCCCAGTGACACCAAGTTGGTTCTGGGAAATTTACATGCTGTTATCTGTTTGACAATAAATGGCTGTGTAAAACCTTTATGTGATTCACATGCAGGACCCTCTATGATAACAAGCTGTATACCTTAATAGCCAATTTGTCTTATTTCTTTCCTTCTTTATTTGGGGAGAGGTAGGTATATTGTTTCTGAAAACTCTCCTTAACCTGTTGCAGAGGTCACTTACAAATAGAATGCCTCGCTCTGTGTAAAGCAAGCAAGTTGTTTTAGCTTCAGATTTCACCCCCAAGTACTCATTGCATTGTGCTACTTACTGAGAAACTGACAAGGGTCAGTTTTCTGTGATTTATTTCTAAATGAGAAAACATATTTAAGGCAGAAGCTCCAAAGCCAGACAGCTTTGTTTGAATCCTAGTTCTGCTATTTACTGACTCGTAATCATGAGTAAGATGTGTGATCTGAGGCTTAGGTTTCTCAAATGTGAAATTTGGAAATATGTAAAATAGTTTCTACTCCAATAGGATTGTTGTGAAGATAAAATGAGTTAAGAACACTGAAAGTTCATGAAGAGCACCTGATATACAGTAAGTTCTCAATAAATATGCATCATGGCTATCATTAACACATATAAAAGATGTTATATTACAAGTAACTAGAGGCCCAGTGCATGAAATTTGTGCACTGGGGGGTGTCCCTCAGCCCCGCCTGCACCCTCTCCAATCTGGGACCCCTCGAGGGATGTCTGACTGCCTGTTTAGGCCCGATCCCTGTGGTATCGGGCCTAAACAGACAGTCAGACATCCCTCTCACAACCCAGGACTGCTGGCTCCCAACCACTCACCTGCCTGCCTGCCTAATTGCCCCTAACTGCTTCTGCCTGCCAGCCTGACCAACCCCTAACCACTCCCCTGCCAGCCTGATAAATGCCTAACTGCTCCCCTGCTGGCCCGATTGCCCCTAACTGCCCTCCCCTGCAGGCCTGGTCACCCCAACTGCCCTCCCCTGCAGGCCTGGTTGCCCCCAATGTCCCTCCCCTGATGGCCTGGTCACCCCCAACTGGCCTCCCATGCAGGTTTGGTCGCCCCCAACTGCCTTCCCCTGCCAGCCCAGTCAACTCCTAACTTCCCTCCCCTGCTGGCCCAGTCACCCCTAACTTCCCTCCCCTGCTGGCCTGATTGCCCACAACTGCCCTCCCCTGCAGGCCATCTTGTGGCAGCCATCTCGTGGCCACATGGGGGCAGCCATCTTTGACCACATTGGGGCGGCCATCTTGTGTGTTGGAGTGATGGTCAATTTGCATACTGGTCGTGACTATTAGCATATCAGGGCTAATTAGCATATTCCTCTCTTATTATTGTGTTGTGGTCAATTTGCATTCTGGTCATGGCTAATTAGCATATCTGGTCATGACTGTTAGGGTGTCATGACCAATTTGCATATTACCCTTTTATTAGTACAGATATTTGGATATCTACTTTGTGTGAACCATAATGCCAGGCTACTTCAACATATTTTAGTCAATTAATATTTAAGTGTATGCTTTTTCCCCTCTGTTATGGTAATAAAGTAAAACTCGGGGAAGTTACTTACACGGCCTAAATGCACAGAGCCAGCAAACAACTGAGCTGGGAATAGACTTGATGAGCCAGGACTGCAGCCGCTGCAGCAGGGCAGCCTTACCTTCCGTCTCTGGGACCTGCTGATGGTACACATTCCTGTTACTACAAAGGTTTGAGATTTTTGAAAAATACATTTTCTACACTAGCTAATATCACTTTTATGGTTAATTTTAAATGCAACTAAAATAATGGCTAATTTTTCTGATGATGGAGATATTGTAATAAATGTGTGGTTTTGCTAGTAGGGTCCAGCAGAAGTAAGCAGGTGGATGGGTCATAGAGCTTTCCCCTGGGGGAAAACCCATGGGCCAATGAGTTTGAAGCAAAGCTCTTTCCTGTCTCATAGTCTCTGAAAATGTTACTCCTTCTACCTAAATATGCCACTCCCTCCCACACCATTTCACTTTTTTATTCTTAAGCTATAAGCTTAAATTCTCTCAGAACCAATCTATATAATTAACTATTCTGTACATCACCACCCTCTTCATCTTCTTGGAGCCCTTTTCATAATCTTCAATTGAATAATATGTTTACATATTTGTTGAATATCTCCCTCTTTATAAATATAAGATCCATGAAGGAATGGACTATAGTAAATATTCAATAAAAAATGCTAAATAATGAATGAATAAATGAATAATCCACACATATTTAGTTTTCATCTCACATTTCTCAATTTTCTGATCTTAAATAGATAACTTCTAGTATCCCAAATGTTATCCTTTACTCATGGAACTCTTTGTATTTTAGATATATCATGATACCTTAAAAAAGTATAATACTCTTACATATAGCATTATAACTCACTTAAAAATAAAGAAACCCATCAATTAATCTCCTGTTTTATATACTATTTATGTAGAAGTGGATTGACATTTTTCCTCCATTAGTGTAAAATACACATTACAAAGGATATAATGCAAAATGGGGACAGTAATAGAACTGAATTTTTAGGGTAGTTGGGATGATTAAATCATTCATGCTAAGCATGTAGAGAAGTACCAGCACATAGTAAGCACTCATGTAATTTATTGTTATTTTTAATATTCATGAGGAGGATGAGTTTTTATAGCATTGCCATTGTGTGGCATCTTTTAATAATAATAAAAATCACCAGTGCTACCCAATACCATGGTTGGCATAATATAGGTAGCCCACAAATATTCATTGTTGTTAATAATAGCTGTGCCTCAAATTAAGAAAATTCATAAAACTAAATTTTAATAGCTCAAGTATTTTAATTGGAGAAAGGTATCCATTATGAAACCTTATACATGTGCTTTGTTTTGTTGTGTTGTATTTTTTTAAAGCATAGCTTTCACACTGGGATACAACTCTTTCTGTAGAACAATGACAACTGTACAGAAACATCAGTGCAAGTATGGGGGGGGTGGTGAGACACAAATGTGAAAGAGCAAGCACACAACATTGTATAAAGAGTTATAGATCCTTTCAAGTGGGTGAAGCATTGCACAAATTATCTATACTAATAAAAGGGTAATGTGCTAATTAGACTGGATAGATCAGATGTCTTTTGGACGTCCTTCCAGACGTCCTTCTGGACTTCCTTCTGGACAAAGCCACGGTGGTGGGGACGAGACAGAGGCGGTTAGGGATGATCAGGCAGGCAGGCAGAGCAGTTAGGGGTGATCAGGCTGGCAGGGGGGAGAGGTTAGGGGTGATCAGGCCAACAGAGGGAGCGGTTAGGGATGATCAGGCAGGCAAGCAGGTGAGCAGTTAGGAGCCAGTGGCTCCAGATTTTGAGAGGGATGTCTGACTGCTGGTTTTGGGATTGGGCCTAAACTGACAGTCAGACATCCACCAAGGGGTCCCGGATTGGAGAGGGTGCAGGCTGGGCTGAGGGACCTCCCTACCCCACTGCATGAATTTTGTGCACTGGGCCTCTAGTAATATAAATGAACAGAAAATGTTTTTCAATGTTCCAAACTTTGATTTACATAAGCTTTTCAAGAACATATCAATTGGATCAAGCAGCATGACACCTGCCAAAGAATGAATCAATATGATGTGGGGGATGAAGGGCTGTTGTACTGATTTGAACCACAGGGAATGAAAAAAACTATTAGTTCTTCATAAAACTCCAATCTCTTCTTGGGGAAAATAAAGGGAATTTTTAAGAAAATAGTAGGTTGGCCAAGCTCATAGATATAAAGAACAGTTTGGTGGTTGCCAGAAATGGATGTGGGGGATGGGTGAGATGGGTAAAAGAGGGTCAGAAGGTACCAATTTCCAGTCCTAAAATAAATTAAGTCATGGGGATGAATGTACATAATGGTGGTTATAGTTAATAACATTGTATTGCATACTTGAAAGTTACTAAGAGAATAGATTTTAAAAGTTCTCATTAGAAAAAAAAAATTTTGTAACTATGCATGCTGACAGATATTAACTAGACTTAGCAATGGTGATCATTTTGCAATGTTTACAAATACCAAATAGTTATGTTGTATACCTAAAACTAATAGAACACTATATGTCAATTATACCTCCCATGGACACAGAGAGCAGTGTGGTGATGCCAGAGGGAGGGTGAATGGGGGCTGGGTGAAGATAGGTAAAAGGGGAGAATAGGGGACACCTGTAATAGTGTCAATAGTAAAAATAAAAACTAATTTTTAAAATAAATAAAATGAAGTTGTGGTTTGGGCAGGCAGTAGTAAATAATCACTCCTCTTACTGTAAGAACTTAACATTAATTGCAGAATCTATTTACTCTTTAGGTGTGGTGCAGAACAGGGGTTGAAAAACTTGTCCATGAAGAACCTGAAGTAAAATATTTTAGGCTTTGGGGCCAGATAGTCTCTGCCACAACTACTCAGTTTTGCCACTAAAACGCAAAAGCAGCCAGAGATAATCTATATATGAATGTTACTGTGAAACAATAAAACTTTATTTACAAAACACAGGGAGTGGACTATAATTCACCTGCATACCTGACTTTTGGTCAAAACTAATGATTCATGAGTAATTGCTATATGTCCAAATGGAATCTTTCACTTGCAAAATCCTTTTTGTTCTATTACCCTCTAATGTCACTTTCCCCATTTGTTGTTGTGAAGATTAAATGAGAAAATCTATGTTATCTGCTTGAGACAAAGTATTCAAAACAATTTAGCTCAATACATAAATATACACATGAAGGTTAGATAGTTTGGTTTATACCCTAGCACTTATTGGCTGTATGGTCTTGGACAAATTTCTTAACTTTCCCTGTACCTCAGCCTCTCTTCTGGTGAAATGAGAAAATAACAGTACTTATTTCATAGGTTATTAAGAGAAGGTGCAATGTGTGGATGCATACAAATTGTTTAAAACAATACCTAGCAAATGCTAAGCACTATATAAATATCAACAACTACTATTATTATTACAGTTTCACAACTCTCAATCACACTAAATACTGTTATCACTCTTAAATAAAAATCAGGAAGAGCTGAATGAGAATGTGGTATAAATAATTAATAGTAGGAGAGCCAGGAAATAAAGAGACCAGGATGGGCTAGAGTTAGGGTGCTGGAGTAAAGGTGGATACTCAGTTATGGTCAAATAATGCAGAATGTTAAATAAGACAAGTATCCTGGACTTCATCTCCCAAAGAAGAGAGGAATTGCCTAGGGAAAATGCTACTCTGAACGTAAATCTGATGAATAATGAAGACTCTGTTGTGAAGCACACATGATTTTAAAAAACCACATACAAAAAATTTCAGACCATAAGAATTAAAAAAGAAAGGGCCCCCGGGCCTCATGCACACTAAGCATCTTGAGCACAACACTGACTATTTTGCATGGATTTATGCACATGGAACCTTAGTGGTTTCCCCCAGAGCTCCTATTATCCTCTAGTTTACCTGGAACACAACAGGGAGGGGGCAGGAAAGAAAGGCTCAAAGCCAAAAACTACAAATCCAGCATTTTCTTATTGAGTTGGGACAGATTTTTTTGAAGAGGTTCAACTGAAAACTGGATTTTTTTTTTTTAAGTCAGCTTCTTAAAAAAAAAAAGGTTAAAAACTACGATAAACTCTTCCCAGAACTGCAATAAGAAGGATTGTGACAAGAAGCTACAGCCAAAAATGAACTAATTTTCTCACACAACATTGGCCAAGGAGAAGACAATCTAGTATACAGACAAAGGCCATTATAGCAAATACACAAGGGGAGTGAAGAAAAAGGAATAAAAGTATTTGCATAAAGGGACAAACATCAAGATGAAGTTATACCGTACATCCATTTGTAATGGGCCATATAAACAGAGGTCCAGCCCGACCTGGTTTTTCTCAGAGGTTAGAACATTCGGCCTGCAGACTGAAGGGTTATGAGTTTGATTTCAGTCAAGGGCACTACCTCTGTTACAGGCTCAATCCCTGGCCCTGGTTGGGGCATGGGCAGAAGGCAACCAATCAGTGTGTCTCAATGTGTCTCATGTTTCTCTCTCTTTCTCTCCCACTCCCTTCCACTCTCTCTTAAAAAAAAATTTAATGGAAAAAATATCCTCAGGTGAGGATTAATAAACAGAGGTCCAAATATCACTCCAACAGCACATGGCAATATAGCACATGACTGTTTTCAAACACAACCTCAAACTGTAGTTTGATGTGGTAGGACCAGCTGAAATGCACTAGAGTTCTGGGTGACCAAGAAACATCACTGGAATAGCTAACTGCTCCTGGGCTCCAGATTGGTACCACCCAATAGAAACACACTGCAATTCACATGTGTAATTTAAATTTTTCTAGTAGTCATATTTTAAGAAGTAAACAACAAAGAAAATAAATTTTAAGGATATGTTTTATTTAACCCAATATACAAAATATTATCATGCCAAAATGCAATCAATATATTTTAGACATGCAATCTAAGATATTTTAGATTCTTTTCATCACACTATGTCTTTATAATCCATTGTGAATTTTACACTTATAGCACATCTCAATTTGGATGCTAAATTTCCACAAGTAATATTTTATCTGTCTTTAGATTTATAAAATGTACATTTGAAAAAGTAAATTCACAGATCCAAATTGTGTTCCAAACATCTGTAAAAGTTTTCTAGTAATTGATGGGAATATTCGTTTTTTAAATCTAAATTTAAATCAATAAAAATTAAATGTCTGTTCCTCAGTCACACTGGTAACATTTCAAGTGCTCCATAGCCACATGTGGCTAAAAGCTTTCATATTGGACAGGTCAGAAAACTAGAAGCAGGTGGGGTAGCCATGGCTAGGCTGTCTAAGGGAAGAACACATGGTATGATGGTTTAAAGCAGTGTTCTTGAACCCTTGAGAGTGTCATCTTTTATGACTCCATATCATAGTATTTAGCATTTTATTATGCTAATAGTGTGGTCTTAAAAATATTTATTTATTAAATTGATTGGAGTGACCTTAGTCAACATGAACATATAGGTTTAAGGTGTGGGATTCTATGTTACTATATCAGTATATTGCACCATGTTCCCACCACCCAAAGTCAAATATTCTCCTGTCACCTTACATTAGGACCTCCTAATAGTGTGTTTTAAATAATAATTTTATCACAATTGAGGGCAAAGAACTATCTTTTACAATTATTTTATAATCTTTACAGAATAAGAACATTATGATCAATAAACAATTGATCAATTGATTGATTTAGTTGATTATGTTGCAATTTTTCAGACACACACAAAACATATTAAATACTGAAAAGACAAAGGTTATTCTCATCAGTGCTCCAGAAAAAAAGTCTTATAGGAAAGAAGGAAACATTAGCTGAGATAAAGAGGAAAGAATTTCTAGATATGAAAATAGGATTCAAAGGGCCACAATAAGTTAATTCTAGGAAAAGTGAGATAAGAGGAGTATGAAGTAATTGCTATTGGGGTAGAATAGAGCATACAAGTCAAGATATGACTAAAAGGGTGGTCTACAGTGTTGAAAACCAGTCTTGAACTACAACATTAAATGGAGGACTTAATTTGATGTAGTAGCCATTGTACGTGTAGAAAAGTAAAAGAAGTGGAATAATAAAAATTAATTCTTGCTGTGATGTATCAGATCCAATAGAGGTAAAGACAGTCTTGGCACTGCTGTTCATATCAGTGGAAATGGATGGGTAAATCAGAAGGTGCTGCAGTTCATTTTATTAGAACTGGCCATGGACAGAGAAAGTAATTATTTAAGACCGTTCATAGAATTCCAAATGTGCCTAATTCTAGCCAGAGAGATTTTAAATACTGTGTAAATCTGGCTCCAAAGTTGTTTCTGAGGTACCCTACCCAGCTGCACATATGGCAGAAAATGCCTGCAGTCATTGCTGAAAACTCAGCTTATTTAAATACCTATTTTTCATATATCAACAGATTTTTCCAGTGGAGGAAATGGGGGCAGTGGAGTTCTGGGACCTCCCGACCCCTCCATAATGAACACTGTTTGACAGTCTGCAAATGATTTAATAGTTAGACAGACAGGGTCTGTAAAGCCAATAATTTCCATCTCTGTAACGTTGTGAAATATAAACACATGTGATGAATTGCGTGTGGATGGATTAACTTTCTGAGCAACTCTACTGAGCAAGGATTCAAGGAATGGCCAGGCAGAGGTCTGCCTTGGATTGAATTATTGAAATTTATTTTATTCAACCTTATTTGTTTTGCTAAGCGTAGGCTGTGCTGTGCTCTGCATAACCACAGTGAGCCCAGTGAGCTCTAACACAAGGAGGTTGGCTTTTCTCCTCTTAAGGGAGGAGAGCTGCACTCAGGCACCAGCAGTGTCCACCTGGAGCTCCCTCTTTTCTGGGTCTTATGACTCAGTCAGGCAACACCTCAGCTGAATTGTAACATAAGTTAAGTTGGCCAACTCCTAGGCACAAAGTTTTCAGTGTCACAGGTCACCCTGATCCATGCCCCCACTAAAACCATACACCTAGGCCCTGTTGCCATCACAATTCACCATTTCTGCCTATCAATCTCTTCACTCTCAGATAAGCTAATCCATGCTAATAGGCTTGTTGGTTTGTTACTTATTATTAATCCTAAACAAGATAATACCTTAACTAGCTTCAAATGTACCAAGACCTTTAAGTGATCACTACTAAAGAATTACAGATGCCAGCAGCAAGCCAGTTGTAAAGACAAATAGAAGAGACTGGGTTACTTAGCATCCTAACTAACACTTACTAGGCAGAGACCTTCTGCAGTTCTAGCTAGGAATAACTCTGCCCAAATCCTGATGCATACATTCTACCTAGTCAGTTTATATAGTAAATATACACTGACCACCTAATGTATAGTGAGCACTAGGCTAGATATTAGCAAAAGAAAAATGTCCAAAGACATGGTTGATGTCATCAAAAAACTAACAGTCAAGCATGGTAAATAAACATAGTAAATAATAATTATTCTATAAGAAATCATAATGTGCACAGTCCAGTGAGAACAGAGAGAAGAGAAAAGCCAATATGTTTTGGAAGATTAGGGAAAGATTTAATGTCGGAGATGAAAATTGGGCTGAGTCTTACCGGATGAGTAAATGAGTAAAGTTACTAAGCAAAATAAAGAGCATTATAGGTAGCTGAACGGGGGAGAAGAAAGGATAGGACAGACAGACAGAGCAGGAAGGGAAGGTGAGAGAGGGGGAGCGGGAGATAGAGAAAGAGAGAGATTGACTGAGATTCCCAGGAGATTTAATCTGACCAAATAAAATTGAGGCAAGGCAATGGAGGAAATAGTGATTAAAGTTCTCTCTACCCCCTGAGGGAATATTCTCTTCACAGTATGAAGAGAATAACTAACTAAAAGAGAGGAAGTAGAATTTTCTGAAAGAACTTGTAATGAATTTGCATCTAACCCCAATGGGTCTAGTTATAAAGTAACTTTAGTTCCTTCTTGGTATCAAAAAATCCAATTACTGGAGTTGCCTTAAGAAGAATGTGCATGTCTTTTTAACTATATAGATAGAAAATACTTTGTAACTCTAACAATGATTATTAATAGATCAAAATTTCTTCTGTGAAATATCATTAAATGCATTTCAAAGAGAACATTAAAGTCATTTTATATACTCCATTATAATGAAATAACAGTGAACTATGTATCAGGCACTATCTAAACATTAAATGTATATTACCTCATTTAATCTTCCCAAGCACAATTAAGTACTGTTATTAAGGTCTCTATTTTACAAATGAGGATTCTCAGGCATAGATAGGTAAAATGACTTGTTCAAGATCATGCCGTGGGTAAATGGCAGAGCTAGGATACAAACCACAGGGGTCTGTTTTCAGAGTCCAAGTTCTTTATTACCACACTATGTTATTTCTTGTAATGATGGAAAGGGAACTACCAAATGAGTCAACTCTGACAAAACAGAGAATCTGAATAAAAACTTTTAAAGTGCGATGTTCTCCAGTCGCCATGTCATTGGTTAAATGCCTACCTTATGCCGTTGTGACCGTCTGCTAGAAAGCTTCAGCTTACACGGTGATGGAAATGAACAAGGAAGCTATACTCCAGTGACTATGATTAAACTCTGAAAATGAATCTTCTCTAACTCAGAAACATTTATTTGTGTTACCCTTTTATCCTAGTAGATACATTAAAACTTAAACCACTCCAGCCACTGAATAATGATCCTCCCTAGGGTGACATAGGCGGAGCCTCCCCCAACTTAAGTCAATGCTGACAGCAGAACCTGCACTAATAGGAGCCAGATGGTTTTTAAAAAGGGGGACTTCTCTGCTCTGAAATAGAAAACACTTCCGTGAAACTTAGGCTGCTACTTCCACCCCAACTCTATCGTTTGCAAGTTTCTCTGTATGCACACGTGTATACATAATGTGTTATGTATGCATGGTTTGGGGGCAATGCCTCTTTAAAAGGATAAAGAGAAATTACCCAAAATAGTTGGGTAAGAATTTATCTTCTACTTATCACATGTAAATTACTCCACCTTTAGTTACTTACATGGGGTTTTCTGACTGCCCTACTTTCAGGACAGGAGTGAAGAAGCTGAGTGCTACATGTGCATAGCTGAAGAGTATGTTTACTTCTGAAAGAAATCAGTCAAGCTGAGCCAAACTTCATTCTCTTGCTGTAAGGAAAGCAATCACTTTGTTAGCAAAAAAGGAAAAAAAAAAAACTTGAGTATAATTTGCTCAGAAATATCTGGCTAGTAAATATAGAAAGGAATTATTTAAAGCCAATAGAATGTAGTTTATTCTCTCAATGAAAAGACCCCAACTATTTTCTGAAGCTAATATTCTGCTTGAATACAAAGATAGCTAAGGTTTAAAAAAAAACAAACAAACAAAGGAATTAGATGTTAATCTCAGTTCTCTCTGCCCAGAAATCACTCTACCTTTGTTACCTTAGTCTCCTCTTTTGATAATTGACGATGATAATGTCTTATAGGATATTGTGGAAATAATAAAGTAATAAGCATACATTCAATATTTGAAGTTGGGCCATTGATAACTAATACAAAAACAATTAATAATGCCATAGAAATTGCATTCTTCAGTCTCATAGTTTCAGCAGAAAAGACATTCCATTTTCCATGCATGAATTAAGTGAGTATTGTAGCAAAGTAGATAAAACACTATTCAGGGAAAAATGTTTGTCTAACAAACAGATTCTTCGAAATCTGTTAAGTGTAGAGGATAATATAGAGCAAGAATAGGTAAAATTGCACTTGATGGTAACTATGTAAAGATCTGTAGAGGAGAGAGAGTTGGGGCGGTGGCAAAAGCAAGAGGTTAATTATCCCAACACCACACATTTGGTTTACACATTGAAAGCCATAGACAAAAAGCAAGCAGCTGCAGGAACTCATCACATTGATTTAATTAGCTTTGAAGATGTGTGCTCTGATCTCCATGTTGTACAATTGTGAAAGTTTACTTAGATGAATGGCTGAAAGCACAGTTACACATGCTGCTCTATTTCAACAGAATTAAATCTTGTGTGGGGGGGGGGGAACACAGGAAACATCCTTTCTGTAAATGTCAGCCATCTTCTTTCTTTTTAGCAAGTTTGTTATTGAAAAATACAAAATTTGAAAATGTTACAATGGGACAATGCAGCTTCCGAAAAGGATACGCACCACAGCGAGTTCCTTCTTATGATCTCAAATTCAAAAAGCAACGATCTTCCTAGAAAACACAGGTGGTGGCATGAAGTGCATGCCAAGATGTCCTCTCTGAGGTTCTGGGTGCCAAGTACCTGGATGATTTCTAACAAGCCACTCGGTGGGATATGTAGGGGGACTCATGAGTGAATTCACCTTGATATATACTTGAAGTTATTCTTCATGTAAAAATCAAAATACTATAAAATCTGGTTTAAAATATTTCAGAAATTGTGTAGAGGCTGATGCAAAAATGAAGTCTCACTTGTAAGCATTCCTAGGAGAGCTTTCCATTGTCAAAACCTACTCTACCTAGACATGCCTCTAAAACTCCTGGAGGATTGACATATCCATCCCACAGCACATTTCCAACTCAAGTTCATTCACAGATGATGGAAATATGACAGTTGCATTTACCTCATTGTGTTTCCTGCAGGAAAATAAATCAGCCCAAAAGGATAAACTCTGGACCATAGTAGGCTCCTGAATTGTCCTCCTCCCATGAACACACTGAATGCACATTTACACACAGGGAAGTTTCCTCTGAGGAAAAAACAACACAACAACAACTTGTTGAACGATTCATCCAGCAACGGAGAAAATACCTACATTACAATGGGTAGGAAAAGCTGAGACACAGTATTGCCATAAACCCCAGCCAGCACAGCACCACACAATCCAGAGGGAACCTCCAGCTCCTGAGGAGCTAAGGGTTTGGACCACATATATCTAGCACCCCAACTTTGAAGGCCTCCATCTGAGGAACGTGTCCCTGATCACCTAGGTCTAATAGCCAACAGGGCTTGCATTCGCAAATCCCACAGGATTACAGCAAAAATAAAAGCGGTTTTTAAGAGGGTGCCAAGGCACACCCTGTGATTATACACTCAGGCTCAGCACAGAGGAAGCAGGGGAAAATGCCCATCTCCCAGTCCTCCCTGGAAGGGGTTGGATTGCATAGTTTCCCAGGTGCTACCTGAAGGTCAAGTCTCTAAACCGATTGCATTGTTTATGGAGGTACTGACTGCAATCCTCCATTTTGGGACACCCTAACTACAGAGAGCACTACAAACAAAGACAGAGGCTCAGGTAATCACAATGATTTGAGAGACAATCAGGAATTCTGGCCAGGCTCATTGACAAGGTTCATCTCCCCCTTTATCTGATATGCAGAAATCAACACAGAGTCACAAGCAGACAGAAATGGAAGAAACAAGGAAATATGTTTCAAAGAAACAAGACAAATCTCCAGAAAACAATCTTAATAACACAGAGATGAGTTATTTACCTAGTAGAATGGGGTGAGTGGGTGGATGTGGATGTGTTGTGTGTGTGGATATCCTGGAGGGCATTATGCTAAGGAAAATGAGCTAGAAAAAGACAAATACTTCATGGTATCATTCATATATGGAAACTAAACAAGAGTAGAATGGTGGATGCCAGGAGGAGGGAGATGGGGAAATAGGGAATGGTGGTATGGTGACTAATGTTGATAATCCTGTATTGTATAATTGAAATTGTTTAAGATATTAGAACTTTTTAGTGTTTTCACCATCACCACCAACAACCAAAAAAGGTAAATATGTGAGATAAATAAAAATGTGTGTTAAATCAATGGTGGGAATACTTTCACAATGTATGCGTATATCAAATCATATTGGATACTTTAAATATATCACAATGTATTTTGTAAACTACACCTTGATAAAATATGTTGAATTTATTATCAGAGAAAAGCAGGGGGGATCAAAGTTTGGTGGGGTTTTGGGGGGGATTTTTTTTGGCATATGTATAGCCAGTTACTGCAATGCTATTTGTTTAAAAAATTATCTTTTCTCCACTGCCTGGCCTTATTGAAAATTAATTAATCACATATGTGTGGGTCTATTTTCAGACTCTATTCTGTTCCATTGATCTATATTTATCCTGATACCAATGCCTTGGTTATTGTAACTTCAGAATAAGTCTTGAAATCAGGTAGTTTAAGTCTACCAACTTTGTTCTTTTACAAAGTTGTTTCAAAAAGTCTAGATCCTTTACATTTCCATAAAATTTTAGAATCTGTTTATCAATTTATTTTTTTTTAAGTAGTCTATTGGAGTGTTGACTGGGATTCCACTTGTCAATTTGAGAATTGACATCTCAACAATAGTGAGTCTTCTGGCCCATTCACATGGTATCTCTATTTATATGTCTTTTTTCCCCTTCTTTTATCATTAGTATGTAATTTTAGTGAACATACCATATACATTATTATTAGACTTATGCCTAACTATTTCATGTGTCACATGTATTGCGTTGGCTCTGACTCCTGGAGGTTATATGAATTAGTGGTGTCCACAATGTCCTGTCATCAACAGCCATGCTCAGCTGCTGTAGACTCATACCTATGGCTTCTTTGACGGAGTTAATACATTTTATATTTGGTCTTCAAAATAAATTTCCTATTTTGTGCTATTATAATTGGCATTTTCTTAATTTCAATTTCTGATTTTGCACAGAAATACAGTTTATTTTAGGGTATTGATTTTATATGCTACCATCTTACCAGACTTATTATTAATTCAAGTAGCTTTTTGGTAGATTCCATCAGATTCCATCAAACTGTCTACACTGACAAGCATGTCATCTGTGAATAAAGACAGTTTTACCTCCTCCTTTACAATTTATCTGTCTTTCCTTTTTTTCCCCTTGCTTTTTGCATTGGCTAGAAACTAGGTCAGGACTGAATATAAGAATAGTGGAAATATTTGTATTGTTCCTTAACCTAGAGAAAATGCATTCAGTATTTGACCATTACGAGATCAGCCAAAGATTTTTCTTAGATGCCCTTTAGCTAGTTGAGAACAATCCCTTCTATGCCTAGTTTAGTAAGAATTTTTTATCAGGAGTTGAATTTCTATTTTTAAAACCCCTTTTTATGCATCTATCAAGATGATTATATTATTGTTAGTTAACAAATAAATTACATTAATTGATTTTACATGTTAAACCAGCACTGCATTTCTTGGCTAAGCTCTATTTAGTGATGATGTACTATACTTTTCATAAATTGTTAGATTTGATTTGCTTAAATTTTTTTAGAATATTTGCATCCATGCTCTTGGGAAGTAATGATTTATAATTTTCTTTCCTTATAATCTCTCTGTCTGGTTTTGGAATCAGTATAATAGTACTATCAGTGTTAGAAACTATTCTCTTTTCTTACATTTTCTGGAAGAATTTGTTTAAAATTGCAATATTTCATCCTTAAATGTTTGGTAGAGATCATTAGTTAAGCCAGAAGGGCCTGGAGTTTTCTTTGTAGAGAAAACTTTAACTGCAAATTTAATTTCTTTAACAAGTATAGGGTGATCCGTGTTATCTACTTCTTGAGTGAGCTTTGGCAGTTTGTGTCCTACAAGGAATTTGTCCATATCATTTAAGATGTTGAATTTGTTCCTATAAAGTTATCCATTTGATATTTGTAGGCATTGTAGTCACATCATTTCTCTTATTCTTAAGATAGGTAATCTATGTCTTTTCTCTTTTTTTCTTAATTACTAGGATGAGAGATTTATTAATTTTATTGGTCTTCTCAAAGAACCAAGTTTTGCTTTCATTTATTTTTCTCTCTTGTCTTTCTGTTTCCTATTACAATGGAATCCCACTGTGATCTTTATTTTTTTTCTTCCTTCTGCTTACTTTGGGCTTAAAGTTGCTCTTCTTTTTTCTTAAGTGGTCGCATTTAATTTTGATGTGTTCTATTTTCATTTTTATTCAATCCAAAATAATTTCTAATTTCACTTTTTATTTCTTCTTTGACCCATAAATTATTTAGAAGCCTGTGTTATTTCATTTCCACATATTTGGGGATTTTTCAGATAATTTTCTAAATGTACTGAGATTGTGGCCCAGAATATGGTCTATTTTGGTAAATGTCTCTGTGCACTTGAAAAGAATGTTATTCTCTTGTTTTGGGGGGAGAGTATTCTGTAAATATCAACTAAGTCAATTGGTTGATAATATTTTTCAAGTCTTTCATATTCTTGTTGACAATATCAGTGGGCTGAGGCAATCTTAACACTCACATTTCACATTTCTCAAGGATCATCATCCATCTTTGCCCGATGTGTTTCTCATATATTTCATCTTATTTTCTAGTGATTTCACATGGGATGGTAAATGCAGCCACTGTTACTCCATCTTGCTTGGAATCAGAAGTTGAAAAGTATATTTATTTGTTATAGCTTCCAATTTTGTTTTTTAAATTGCATATATAAATGTAGGTATTTTGTTATCAACAAAGAGATATACTATCTCTGGGTATGAAAATAATTTCTTATAGGAAGACAGAATTCAATACTGTGCAAGAAGCCCACTACAAAATTCTTTAACACTCCTCCCAACCACTTCATTCTTTAATGACACTGTGAGAAAAAATATCCATTCAAAATTTACCATCTTCTTAGGCTAAGCTTTTTACTAAAGATTGGCGAAAACAAAACCAGATAAAGGGCCTCCTCCCCTCGGAGCCCTATCCTTTGAGTTCAGGAGAAGAAAAGAATTGTGAGCACAGTTTTAACCATTTCCTATCAGCAAGATATTTCCTTATAACCTTACAGTATTCTCTTATGAAGGAGGAAGTAAAGGAGCTTTCCACATTTAATATATTATTAGCCATGTAACTTGAAACTCGCTCACATATATTTATAATTAAAAAGAAAACTTTTAATTTGATATGCGAAAGTGTGAGTTAGGAAATTTTTAAGGCAAGCAAATGACTGTGAAAACTCCAGTATCTCTCCATATTTTTAAGACAGGATGTGAAGAAAAGACAGAAAGAAAAACCCATCTCACCTAGCTAAGGAAGCATGTAAGCAAAGGGTATCACCTCTTTCTTTCAGGAGAGTAGAATTTCAAAGCCTTATAATTTGGTAGGGAGGAGTAAGGGGAGAGGGGTCAACTGATACCACTAAAGTTAGTTGAAGATTTGGAAAAACATAGATGAGAAAATCTATTTTCCACTATTTTTCCTGGTAGTCATTTCTTCTCTTTCTCTTTATCATGAAGTTTCATTTTTCATTAAGATATTATAAGTAACTTGCATAATAAATAAGATGATGTGAGCTCATGAGCCTATTTCTTAATTTTATACATATAACTTTTGCTGATATTTCAATTTAATACTTGGACTTACAATGATCAGATACATTACTAATACTTACAATGAGATTGTTCTTATGAAAATGTTCTATTAATTTTGAGAAACATAAGTTTAAAACTTTGTAATATCATTTGGATGTGTCCTAGAGGTTAATGATTTTTCATTTTCTTAAGAATAAACAAGGACATTGTCAATGAGCAGTATGTCCAGAATCATAAATGGTATCAGTAACACGAATAACTTTAGGGAGGGAGTTCTTGCTCTCAGTGATGGGGCAGCAGGAGCAGCTGCACTGTGTTTGAAACCGGAGCACAGGGTATCAAAGGACACAAGCGTCACGCTTGATTTGCTTAGAAAACATCTCACTTGTTTTGAGCTCCATTCGAAAATGAACTCAACATATTAAACCCAAATCTAAATCACTTGAAATCCCTTACATCCATATCTCATCCCTAATCTAGTAGAAAAGAAAAAATTTCAATCAGAATAAATATATGCTAAGAATTTATGTGAATTACTATGTAAAATCAATATAAACCTGAGAGCAGGATATGTGACCTATGTCCAACAATATTAAACCTCTGAAGTTTAGAGGACTCCTCCATAGTATGTACCATGTATGTAGGATGCATGACTAAATTATTTTAGACAAAATGGACTCACGTTTTTGGGCAAATCCCAAGGCTGAAGATTAGAAAATTAAATTAAAAATCTGTGTGAGTCACTTAAATATTTTTGGAGTTCACCCTCTGGACCTTAATAAACTTATCAACATATTAAAAGTGCTCAATTGTAGAGCAGTCTTCAAAGTTTATAATATCGTCTTAGAATCCTTTCTAGCTCTGAGAGGATAAATTACATGCTAGTGTCTGGCATATGGTAGGCACTTAGTAAAGGCTGAACATACTGAGCATTCAGTGAATGAGTACTCACCCTTTAATAGCAAGGACTATACCTCTCAGACTCTAGGCCTTTACAGTTACTAGTTAGATAGTATTCATATCATTGTTATATGGGATCTAAGTAATTGAAGATTTTCTAGAAGTTGACAAAAGGTCACATTAAAAACTTTATTTCATAACCCCTTCTTATTACTTTTAAAATAACAAAATCTATATAGAGTTCCAAAAATAAAGTTATATATTTCATATTGACATTCCATACTCATTTGCACCTTCACTTCTTTACCAAATATTATTGAGCTTCTATTAAACATTAGACATTATACTATCTCCTTGAATACAGAGTAAAAAGGTGGTTCTTACAAGCAAGTGTTCACCATTGACTGAGGAGATACAAATCTAAAGTAATAATTACAATACCAATAGGAAACATGCCAGAAAAAAACACATGTTGCAGATTCAAAGAGGAAGCAATAATTAAGTCCAGACAAGAAAATAACATATTTTATTAAATCAAAGTAGAAAAGAGGGGAGGAGATACCTGAGTTGAGACTTTAAAAATCAATATAATTCTGTTCATGAAAATAGATGTATATTTGAAAAATTATGCAATATTATAAAAATTATCTGCATCTAAAATTCCGTGTTATCTTAAAAAAGAGGTAGAAGAAAAAGATAAGAGAGAGCAAAAGTGTATTAAACACCATCCCTCAAATAAGGACACTCAAATTTGAAAATGAGTTGAATAGAGATTAATTATAACTTTGGATAATTTAAAGGAAACCACTTTTAAAAATTATACTTTCCAAAAGAGCGGAGAACATATAGGCAAATAAAACATAAATAGATGAATAAAAATGTATAAGGACCAACAAAAAGGGAAGTATAAAAAATTGAAAGGAAAATATGACAGGAATATATGCCAGTTATTTTTTTTAATTTGCATATGATGGATAATCAGTTCATGTTAAAATACTTTTGAATTGAATAAAAAAATTCAACTAGATACTGTTTACAAGGAATATACCTTTAAAAAGTATCATAGACATCTGAAAAAGATAAACATATAAAAATGAGGGAAATGCAGAATAATTTTAGGTGTTCCAAAATTAACACCAGAAATAATAGAGATAAAAATCAGATAAATCATTTAGAAAAGTGAGATTTTAACATGATAAAGGGTAATTTTACAATATATAAAGATAAATGGCATATGCCCTAATTTATTTCTTATTACATATTTTAAATACAATAAATTGAGTAAACTTACTATTGATAATTATTCTTGAACAGAACAAAATTCAGGAGTATTAAAAAGCCATAATAAAATCAACATTTATTTTAAAAATTCAAATCTTTTTTTTTAAGTAGAAAAAAAAGTTTTTTCAAGGAAAAAGAAGTCATTGCATTTAGAGAGAGCTAATTAAAATTTGAAAGGTAAGCCTCCAATAGTCAAAAACAAACATGAACATAGAGAATAATGTGAGAGCCAGACTGTACTCTATTGTTCATGGAAAATTTGTAAAAAAGTAACGGTGTGCTGGAACACAAAGCTCAATAAAAATGGGACCAAAGCAATAATTAAAAATATAATAACCTTTTTCTAAATTGAAAAGAACTCCATATGTACATTGAAAGGTCACACATTTTACAGATTAAACCATTGATAAAAGCACTCATACTTACATATATTTCCAAGTTTTTGGAATGCAAGAACATAAAAAATATTTCAACTATCTCCCAGCTGAACTGCAAATCATCTTTGCCATTTCTAACACAGGGCCTTAAGCATAGGTGGCTAATTGGTTAAATTAATACTCAATAATTATGTATTTTATGATTTTAAAATATTAAATATTTGACATGCCACAACAGGGGAAAATGAGATAATTGAGATAATATATGTTAGTATACTTTTAGATTATCCAATGATAAGGGCTTTATAAAATCAGTATGCTATAATTTTTATTATTCCATGATCTTAATCAAAAATTCAAAACTGCCTCTGACTCCTATAGAATTACCTTGCTTTGAAAGTACTTATCTCTACTTAGCAAACTAACACCTTTATCATTTTTGGTACTGATTTTACAAACCTGCATGTTATAGTAGTGCTATAGACTAAATGTTTGTATGACCCACAAATTCTTATGTTGAAATCCAATCCCCAACGTGATAGTATTTTGAAGTGGGATCTTTGGGATGTGATTAGGTCATGAGGACACAGCCCTTATGAATGTAACTAGTGCCCTTATTAAAGAGACCCCAAAACAGCTCTCTCAGCCCTTCTGCCATGTGAGGACACAGACAGAAGACTGCTGTCTAGGAACCAGGAAGCAGGCCCTCACCAGACACCAAAACTGCCAGGGTCTTGATCTTGAACCTCCCAGCTTCCAGAAAGTCAGAAATAAATGTTTGTTATGTAAGCACTCAGTATTTTTGTTATAATAGCCCAAATAGACTAAGACAATTTTATAAAATACTAGAGGCTCAGTGTATGAATTCGTATATGTGTGGGGTCTAGCCGGCCAGCCCAGATAGGGGCAATCGGGCCAGGCCAGCTGGGGGGAAGGGCCACAGGTGGTTGGCTGGTCAGCCCCACCCCCTGGTCAAACTCCCAGTCAAACTCCTGGTCAAGGGGACAATTTGCATATTAGCCTTTTATTATAAACTAGAGGCCCAGTGCACAAAAATTTGTGCACTCAGGGGGGAGGGGGGTTACCCAGCCCGGCCTGTGCCCTCTCGCAGTCTGGAACCCCTCGGGAGATAATGACCTGCTGGCTTAGGCCTGCTCCCTGGTGGCAGAGGGCACGCCCAATCCCTAGGTGCAGCCCCTGGTCAGGCTCAGAGCAGGGCCGATTGGGGAGTTGGGGTGCCGCCCCCTGTCATGCACAGAGCAGGGCGGATCGGGAGGTTGCGATGCCACCCTCAGTCACGCTCAGGGTAGGGCCGATTGGGGGGGTTGGGGCACCGCCCCCTGTCACACTCAAGGCAGGGTCGATGGGGAGGTTGCGGCGCCACCCCCTGTCACGCACAGAGCAGGGCTGATCAGGGGGTTGGGGCGCTGCCCCCTGTCACTCACAGAGCAGAGCCCATCAGGGGGTTGGGGCGCTGCCCTCTGTCACTCACAGGGCAGGGCCCATCAGGGGGGTTGGGGCTCCGTACCCTGTCACACACAGAGCAGGGCCAATCAGGGGGTTGAGGAGCTCCCCCCTGTCACTCTCAGAGTAGGGCCAATAAGGGAGTTGGGCCACCGCCCCCTGTCACACACAGAGCAGGGTGATCAGGGGGTTTGGGCGCTGTCCCCTGTCACGCTGATCCCGGTGCCGGGAGCTCACTGCTCCGCTGATCCCGGTGCCAGGAGGCATATTACCCTTTTACTATATAGAATAGAGGCCTGGTGCATGGGTGGGGGCTGGCTGGTTTGCCCTGAAGGGTTTCCTGGATCAGGGTGGGGGTCCCCACTGGGGTGCCTGGTCAGCCTGGCTGAGGGGCTGAGAGCCGTTTTCAGGTGACTGAGCTCCCAACCGCTCCTTTTTTTCTTTTTTCCTTTTTATTCTGGGCCAGCTTTAGCTCTGAGGCCTCGGCTGCTGAAAGCCGGTTTCTGGCCTTTGTTTTTCCTTCTGTATTTGATACAATGTTGCAGTCCGGCTGGCTGAAGGCTGGCTGACTGAAAGCTGGTTTCTGGGGTTTTGTTTAGCTTCTATATTGGCAACATAGTTGCTTAGAGTTGCAGCTGAGAGGCCGGCAGCAGCAGGCGGGGAACGTTGGAGTCCGCCGTCACTGGAGCAAGCAAGCCTCCCTGTTCGCTTCAGTGCATGGCTGCCGGCCACCATCTTGGCTGACAGTTAATTTGCATAAGGTTATGCTGATTAGCCAATGGGAAGGGTAGCGGTTGTACGCTAATTACCATGTTTCTCTTTTATTAGTGTAGAGGATTTGCCTCACCTACCTTAAATGTTTAATATCTTGAATTTTAAGTGACATAAAACTTAATTTTATATTTCCACAAATGTTATGGAGCTCTCCCATCATGATTTTTTCTATTTCCATCACATACACATGAAAGGTAATACTTTAAAATATTGATGCTATTTCATTCAGTATTTTGTTGTGAAGATACAATTTCAATAGAACTTTGAGCAGATTTCTTTGCTATAAAGTTATCTTTCTACATCTTTAGTACATCTTAAAGGGATATTCTCATGTTCAAATTACTATTGACTTTATCCTTAACCACAGATTGTACGTAAAATTCTTGCATAAATTTATGTCGAATAACAGAGACTTGCTCCCACAAATTGTATTAATTACCAGGTGAGCCATATGTCTATTTTTTAAAAAATATATTTTATTGGTTTTTTTACAGAGAGGAAGGGAGAGGGATAGAGAGTTAGAAACATCCATGAGAGAGAAACATCCATCAGCTGCCTCCTGCACACCCCCTACTGGGGATGTGCCCGCAACCAAGGTACATGCCCTTGACCGGAATCAAACCTAGGACCCTTCAGGCTCTATCCACTGACCCAAACCCGTCAGGGCGAGCCATATGTTTAAATAAACATGTATATCTTGGGACATTGTCCCAAATTCAAAATAACCTTATTTGTGTAAAATTGTAGGAGTACTCACTCTTTATCAACAAATGCACCTGAATAGGATCCTGCAAAGAGCTCATCCCTGATGATACTGGAAATAACTTCTTTGGAGGGAGCGGGGGAGGTGTGAGGGAGAAAATAAAATACCGAAGAAGAGAAAAAAAACAGCAAAGTAGTAGTTTGCCTTTGAAATCTGGATCCCAAGTCATTCTGGGAGTTAATAGAAAAATCAAAACCTTTATCAGTTCACAGTACACAGCAAGTAGTAGTTAGTGTAGTCTGTTGGTCAGTGTACTATTCAGAGCCCTCAGTGAATAATAATGGCTAACAACTGTAGCTGGGTCTCCCTACTGAAGACCGTCAGTATCATTCAGGAGAGCCCTTAAGGAAGATCTGAACTTGGTGACCATAAAGACCAGGCATTCCTTAGGTATAGGTGCTATTCAAAAGTTTGACTTAGAGGCATTTATGTCTGTTTAGTATAGTCTTAAATATACTAAATGTCCTTGACTGAAATTGAATCAGAATTTTCATACTGCATTTCCAGTTCACCTCCTCTGAACTTTGTTGTGAAGAATTTCTTTTAAAATTTAAAGTCCGAAAAAGTTTCCTTCTCCTAAGCCATGGTTTGCTTCCTCTGGTCTGATAATGAAAATTAACTAACTGACCACAGCTCCCTTTTCCCTCAGAACCAAATCTGAGGCTGGATAACAGTAACTACAGGCTAGTCGCCTGAATCTATCTTTTATGCCCTGCATTTGACTTTCTACATCTGCTTATGGTTCCCTTCTTATTTTCTACATCTACTTTATCATTATTATAAACGCATGTTCCCATTGAAAGATGCTTCAAATCCTGTGTGGATCATGGTGGTGAATAAGTAAGGAACTAAATGAGTACTTATGGTCTGTCTCTTTAATACCTTGATCCACTTAATTTCTCTATCCTCTGTCCTGTCCCAAGGCATCCCCTCATCAGTAAATGGCTCCATTGTCTGCCCAGATCTCAGGCCAGAAATCTAGGAATCATCTATAATTTTTCTCTTTTCATCACCCTTCACACAATACATCAGTAAATTCTACTGGCTCTTCCTCTTAAATACATCCTATTTAATTTTTCCCCCTCCATCTGTCTTGGAATACTTTTGTGCCATTTCTGGATTACTACAAGAGCTTACTAAGAATTCTTCATTCTTTCCCTTTTATTTGACTACATTTATTTTGTTAAGACTTTATATTTTTAGAGAAGTTTTAGGTTTACAAAAATATTGAGAGGAAGGTACAGAGATATCCCATATATCTCCTACTTCCACATATGAATTCCCTCTCCAATTATCAGCATTTCCTTCTGGAGTGGTACATTTGTTACAATCAATGAATCTGCACTAACATATCATTGTCATATGAAGCCCATAGTTTACAGTAGGGCTCACACTTGGTGTTGTACATTCTATGGGTTTGAAATGTGTAATTAATGACATGCATCCACTATTATAATATCAAACAGAGTATTTTCACTGTCTAAAAATCCTCTATGTCTCACTTATTCATTCCTCCCTCAACTACCAACTCCTGGCAACCACTGATCTTTTTACTTCTCCATAGCATTGCCTTTTCCAATATGTCATGTAGTGGAATCATACAGTATGAAGCCTTTTCAGATTGACTTCTTTCACTTAATACAATACATTTAAGGTAGCTACATATCTCTTCATGGCTTGATAGTTTATTTCTTTTTAACACTGAATAATATTCCATTGTTTAGATGTACCACAGTTTATCCATTCACCTACTGAAGGATGTCTTAGTTGCTTCCAAGTTTTGGCAATTACGAATAAACATCACTGTGCAGTTTTTTGTGTGGACATACGTTTTCAGCTTTTCTGAGTAAATAACAAGGAGTATGATTGCTCAATACTGTAGTAAGCGTATGTTTAGTTTTACAAGAACCTGCCAAACTGTCTTCCAAAAGAGCTGTACCATTTTGCAGTCCCACCAGTAATGAGAGTCCCCGTTGCTCTACATGCAATTACTTTATTAATAGATTAATCTTTTAAAATATAAAACAGGTATTTCTCTCTGTTGTTTAATAACCTTTTGTTGGGGTTCAGTACACTTTAAATAAATACAAAGCTTCTTTTTCTGGCCAACAATGTCCACAGAATCTAGCCACTGCCTATGTCTGTTCCTTCAAGCGCAATGACCCAAGCATGCAGGCCCTCCTTCCTCAGACATGCCAACCTTGTTCTCATTTTTTCATTTGCTGTTGCCTCTTATAGAGAGGCATAGGACAGGAGTTGGCTGAAGGCACCTGCCCCTGCCTTGACTTTTCCAAACAAGTCTGAGCCCCTGGGTGTTAACTTAGACATGTCCTTGCTTAAAGGACACATGTGTTTTCTCAAGGATACTTACCCTGCTGATAGTATCTAATAGTTAATTTGAGTTCAAGCTGTTGTTATAATAAAAACCTAAGGAGGCAAGCAATCAGGGCATTTTTGGCTACTTATGCCAACTAGCCCCTTAGCCTCTCTTTCACAGAAACATGTGTCAGAGTAATCATTCATCCATTGTTCAGGGTCTGCTGGTCAGCCCCGGCAGCCTCTAGCCAGAGCACTGTGCCCCAGATTGTCTTGTGGCTGCCTTCCTCCTCTTTTCAGTCTTACCAGCCCATTTTCAGTTATGTCTTCTCAGCAATGTTTCCCCTCACTGCCACTCCCACCAGCACCAACATCAAACTAACATTGCCAACTCCCATTACTTGCCCACTCTTTCCTCAGTTTAATTGTCTTCATTATACTTATCCCCATCTCTGTCTTATTCTATTTGCTTATTACTTATTTATCTTCTACCTTCCAATATGAGTTTCTTGAAAATGAGGGCACTGTCTTTCACGTGTATGACTTTCACCTCCATATCCAAGCGCACACATGCCAGGTGCTCAATAAATATTCATTGAATTACTGAATATTTAATGTTTTTAAATGTAAAGCTCGACTATTTGAATTATACCAGTGAGAAATAATAAAGACTAGTAAAACACACTGCCTTCTAAAAGCTAAAATCTATTTGGAAGGACAAGGTCAATACCTACAACACAATTAAATTAAAAAAAACAAGGGCGACCTACAGAGGGCAAACACTTTGCCACTGTAAATGAGTATGGCAAGTTAAATAAACAATAGAGAAAGCAGCTTGTCTA
Organism: Myotis yumanensis; assembly: GCF_028538775.1. Taxonomy (NCBI): domain Eukaryota; kingdom Metazoa; phylum Chordata; class Mammalia; order Chiroptera; family Vespertilionidae; genus Myotis; species Myotis yumanensis. The sequence continues at coordinate 156,544,143 of NW_027223754.1, forward strand.
AAACTTGTGGTGGACCAGGATTTGCTGTCCCTTGGAGGGTAGGCTGACAATTGTGGAGGTGAGTCGTTAGGCCGCCTGTCCTATAGAAGAGGCAGACAGATTACACCCATTAAAAACCTGACTCTGCCTTCTATTTACTGGATTAATTTCTCTGGTTCTTATTTTTCTTACTTATAAGACAGGAATAGTGATAATATCTAATTCATTCACTCATGTTTTGAGAGCATTAATCAGGCATTAATCTAGAAATAATTTAGTTTTGACTTAAAAAGACAAAGGTCCTATTCTCATTAAGATTCCTTCCTAAGAGGATATTATTATAATAAACATATGTGCTTATTGTGTGAGATAAGGCATGAGAATGTTTAGCATAGTGCCAGGTACCAAATAACCACTCAAAAATTTAGTTATTATCATTTTATTAGGTGTTAGGAAACATTGTAGGCGTTGGAGCAGAAAAAACAGTGTTTTAGAAAGAATAACCTATTAAAGAAATAGAAATGATTAGAAAGGATTGAGATTAGAGGTAGGGAAATAAATTAAAATTTTGCAATTTTTATGGTGTCCTATCATGCTACCAGATTAAGTATAATTACAAAACCATATTCTTGATTTTACTAGGATTGTTATAACCTCCTTTAGGGTAAATCAGTTGCCTTGCTCTTGCCAACAATGGATTGTGGTAATGAGCTGTGTCTTGGTAGTATACTTAGAATAAAGAATAGATAATAAATATAGCAAAGATCATACTCTATCTCAGCATACTCTTGATTTTTATCTACTTACTAATCACAGCTGTCTAATATTTTTCTCCCAAAATTAAATAGCTTATGATATCTTAGAGTTCAAATATTAATGAAGAAGAAAATATTCAAGCATATTATAGAAAGTGGTGGACAATCTCATGTGAAAGTTCAAAGGAGGAACAAATGGCTGGGAGAGAAGACTTCATGAATGGGATATTCAAGAATGAATAGGGAGTTTGCCTGTCATAAAAGGAAGAAGAAATAATAGCATTCTTTGCTGATAATGATGGCAATCACTAACATTTATTGAGGGCTTACTGTGTATCAGTCACTGTTCTACATGTTTTATAAGGATTAACTGATGATCCTAATAATGAACCATAAAGTGTCTACTATTGCTCTCCCTGTTTTGTAAATGAGGAGTTATTCAGTAGCTTCCTATGGGCACATAGCTATGAAGCAATAAAAGATGTATTTGAACTCAAGGAACCTAATTCTAGAGCCTGGGCTCATAATCACATTGGTTTTTTTTATAGCATGTACTATATTCCATTAACCTCATATCTAATTTAGTGTCCTTTACCAAAAAAATGTTAAAAGGGAAAAATAAACAATTCTACGTATAATCCCTATCTATCCAGCCACCTCCAATGATAGTGGTTCCCAAACACTGACTTGCCACATGTTGTGAGAGCAGAGGGCATAATCTCCTTACTTCCCTTTTGGTCATGGGACAGAAACATAAAAGGCTTCTGTGCCGCAATCAATTAGATTTGGAACAAGATATCCATCACTGGCAATCACCTGCTACTTCATCTAGCAAAGCCACCAAAAGCCTTGCTGACTTGAAAGCGCAAGGTCAGGCAAATAAATACTGGAAGAATTTGGGAGATGCCCGGTTTTAACAATAGTTTCCTTTTCACATTGGTTCAGAGCAGAAGTTATAAATTCATAATCATTCACGGCAGTGTAGCCTGACTGCGAGTATCGGAATGTCAGAAATGAGACAGGGATTTAAGGCAAATTATGAATATGTTGGTTTTATCAGGAAAGTAAACCCTCTATCCATCAAGGAATACAAGCACCCTTTCAGATGAGTGGAATATACTTTCTATATTATTTTTTTAATGGTGCTTCTTTATCTCCCAAGAGGTACCAAAAAAATAAATAAACACGTAAAGATAAAAATATTTACAGCTAAATCCAAGTACAAAAACTTTCTTAATATTCCACACCTGGAATATAATCCAGTAATTAATTTTTAGACCTATTCTAGTGTGGCCATCTAATATCTAACTTGCTGACTGTAGACAAAAATAATCAACTAAATAAAATCCCCTAAAATGAACAAAACCTTGCCTATTTCCACACTTCCATTCACATGAGACATATATCATTTTGTAATACACTGCATGAATAGGCCACTTTATATGTTCATGCATGTGTTAAGACTGGCAGTATAGCATAGTGGTTACAAGGACAGATTCTTGAGGCACACTGCCTGCATTGACTCCCAGCTCTTCCATCGGCGAGGCATATGACTTTGCGTTAGTCACTCAGCCATCCTGTGCTTCAGTGTTTCCTTCTGTAAATTGCTGAAAGTATCCGCATGTGCCACATTGGAGTGTTGTGACGATTAAATGAGTTAACATATGTAAAGTTATAGAACAGAGCCGGGCACACGGTGATTCTCAGTGAGTGTCTGCTATCACCTGCTAAGGTTGTTTTTACATATTATACCATTTGATTTTTGAATTAACCCAGATATTTCATAGGACAGATATAAGCAGTCGTGTGTTTTTTTTATGTACTACACCCTTGTAGACTGTATTTTATGTTTATGTTTGTATTACAGTCCTGACTACACACATGCCCTGTATCCTGATTGTGAATTTATTAATTCCTTACAAGGCAATACTAGCAAACAAAAAATACAAAAATAAGGAATTCAAATAGAAAACAGGTTCTGCCTGTGCTACTCTTTTACAGTGGAGAAAATGTAGTCCCTATGATTCTAAATGTTTTGTTTATAATACTGTCCATTTCTAACCAGATAAAATAACTTGATCACAAGTGTAAACATTTATTTATGTAAAGTTCCTATGTTTCATTTATTTGCATTACTTGAAATAGAAGTCAACCCACAAACACTGCTGGAGTCGCTGGGCGCCCTGGTCCCCTTCCCAGGCGCAGTGGTCAGCAGGGGCCCGGCTCTGCGCGCCTCTCAGGCTATGATAACAGCAGGACTCTCGCCAGGACTCGGCCTCTTCTGCTGCTTCCTCTGGTCTTGGAGCGCTGCCAGCACCCATTTCATCACCCTGCTTCAGAGCTAAAACCTCCAAGGAATTCCACACCACTTTTTGTTCTGACAAGGAAAATAATCCTATTTGTCATAGACAAATTGAAGAGTTTAGTAAGAACATAACCAAAATGTTGAGGGAACTTGTAAACATCTCCAAGAAAGCCCAGATAAAGACACTGGGTTGATTAGTGGCAAACAATGAGGGACCAGGTGTATCCGATAACAGGCTTGGAATATGTGAAAAGCTGAGACGGGGAGGAGGAATTAGACTTGCTCTTACACTGCTCCCACATTCAGACCTGGGGCTGGGACTAAAATGAAAGGAGCTAGATTTGAACCTAAGAAACGGATGGACATACTGACCGTCAGACAGTGAAATAAGTTTTTTGTGTGGTTCTGAGATTCCTGTCCTGGAGCTGCACCAGCAAGGGCTGGGCAGTAAGGTGTCAGAGTGCTCAGGAGTGAGTTCCCAAACTGGGCGGAGAGAGTAGCTATGCTGACCCACCTTGCAAGTCTCAGAAGCGGAAAGAGAAGACTACAAAACCCTGGACTGTAACTGAGGGGAAAAATGAATAAACTGGTGCTCACAACAATGGTTCCTATGGGACCAAAAGGAAGCTTTCCAATAATAGCGAGTTGTGTTTTTCACACATCTGAGGCTGAACATGTAATAGGCTATTCAATGTGCTGATATATGGTCACGGTAGTAAACATTTTACATAGTCTTGTGGGTTAGACTGTGTCTCCCCAAAAGCTACGTTGACATCCTGACCCTCAGTACCAGTTCCTATGACCTTATTTGGAAATGGGACCTTTGTAGCTATATTCAAGTTAATATGAGATCATACGGAATAGGATGGGCTCTAAATCCAATGACCAGTATCCTTAAAAGGAGAGAAAGGTTTGAGACACCCAGATACCGAGGGAAGAAGGCCATGTGCAGCAGAAGCAGAGATGGGTGTTACATAGCCACAAGCCCAGGAATGCCAAGGCCAAGGCTTGCTGGTCACCACCAGAAGAGGCAAGGGAAGGTACTTTCCTAGAGCCTTCAGAAGGAACATGACCCTGCCTGCTCCTTGATTGTGGATGTCCAGCTTCCAGAACTACGAGAGAATGAGTTTCTGCTTCTTTAAGCCGCCTAGTTTGTGATAGTTTGTTATGGCAACCCTAGGAAACTAATACATGTGCTTTGTTTGATTTAATCTTTATACTAATACTATGAAAAATATCTCTAAGAATGGATGACAAAAACTAAGAATGAAGAGAGCAGAAAACTTAGTCAAAGTCATACTCTAGAAAATAGCAAAACTGAATTCCGTCCAGATTACTATTTCTCTGTGTGCCATTCCTGCTCCATGCTACCTCCGACAGCACGCACTCGCCCAGAGAACATCACACACCTTAGTGCTGGGGGCATGAATGTGTTCTGACTTAGGCAACAGAGCCCCAGTTTCCACTTAAATGTTTTCATTCATCCCAGAGGAGCCCAGTTTGGGGCCATCCTCTACCATGAGCCAAAAGTTCTTTCAGTACCTGACTTGAGTGGAAGAAGTAAGGCCCAGGAATAAAAGCAAAGCACAGAGGGACTATGGCCTCCCTTTACATCAGTCATGTGCCAGTACTTCCCAAGCAGCCACACTCCTCTACTCTCATATTTAATAGGACATGAGATTTCTAATTTGCTGAATTCTGATTGATTGAAAAGGAAATATAATCAAAACAGTCTGTGTTACAAAGTTTTAGCAGGGAGATAAAAGATTGTGCAAATAAATATTCTTCTTTGTTAGCTTAATGTCATATGATCTCACTTATATGGGGAATCTAATGAACAAAATAAACTGATGAACAAAATAGAAACAGAGGCATAGATACATGGAACAGACTGACAGCTGTCAGAAGAGGAAAGAGGGGACTGGATGAAAGAAGGTGAAGGGATTAGTAAAAATTTATATATATATTCTAGTAGCCCTGTGCACAAATCTGTGCCCCAGTAGGTCGCTGCTGCCCTCCTGTAGCTCTCTGCCTGCTGCCCTGCCCTCCTGTAGTTGCCCTGTCCCCCGCCCCCCTTACTCCCCTCATAGCTTGCTGTCCTGCCCCCTCCTGTAGCTCTCTGCAGCCCACTTGTACCTCGCTGGCCCACCCTCCTGCTGATCCACACTTGGTTGTTATGCCTCAGGGCATAATGGCTAATTAGCATATTCCTCTCTTATTATATAGGGTATATATATATAAATATGTATATGTATGTGTGTATATACACACACACACACACACACACACACACATAACACATAGACACAGACCAACAGTGTAGTGACAGAGAGAAAGTGGGGTGGGGAATAGGTAGAGGTGGGCAAAGGGCTGGGGGAATGGGGATGGAAAGAGACTTTGCTTGGGGCAATGGACATAGAATGCAGCGTGTTGATGATATTTTGTTGAGTGGTACAGTTGAAACCTATATGGTTTTGTGAGCCAATATCAGCCCAATAAATTTAATTTTTTTAAAAAAGCAATTTGAAACAATGCTGGGAGGACAGTTTGAAGCCATCACTGGTTTCTATTTTAGTCAAAGAGCTGATCTAAAAGTGTCAGTTATATCTTTAAACAGATTTTTTTAAGCCATGTGTAAAGAAAGTAACAAAGAAAAACAGAATTATGGATGAGCTTCCCAGGACCTTTGATGGAGGCTGACGCTCCATCTCACACATGTGGTTATCACCTGAATGCTCATCGCTCCTTTGCCGAGAGAAGAAGCTTTTTGCATGAGAAATTTGTTGGCTGGTGGTAAGCAGCTGTCAGGCAAGCCTCCAAGAGGTTCCCTGACTCTCTCTAATGAACCTTTTGAAATATTTTTTATCTATATGCTAATAAAAACTAACAGAACAATGTACCCAGGTACTTTTAAAAGTCATGGATATACTGGGTCATGGTACTCAGGGAACTGCTTAATTTTACCTTTGAGAAAACCATACTTCGTAGCAGTCATGCTGGAAGAATGTGTGTATAATGACATATGAAAATCAGATGTATTTATAATGTAAAAGAGTAGTGTGGTCTCTCATATCTAGAGTATAGTTGTGCGTATAGAAGTATGTAGAAAAGGTCACTCAGCCTCCACAAGAACCATCCCAACTCTAAGGATGAAGCTGGGTGGTTTGTATCAAAGGAGAAGCCCCTAAGCTAGAGGTGACTACCCTGGGATTGGACTGATTGGACTCACCCATCATTAATTGGGTAGATGCTTGGTGTCTTGAAACAACTGGGGTTATTATGGTGATCAAACAGCAAGACGGGGGTGTGGTGAGTGGAAAAACATTGGCATTAGAGTCAAGTTCCAAATCCCAACTCTGATGTTCACAAGCTGTGCTGTCCTGGCAACTCGGCCTGTCTGGACGTCAGTTTCCTCATCCGCGCACTCAGTCATCACGTCAGCCTCACAGGCTTTCCAAGTGTTATCAAATGAGACTGTGCATGTAAAGCATGAGCCAGGCCTTGTGTGCGTCATCATGTCTCATGTGTTTCTTCCGTTCCCTCTACAATTCTCAACCCCTCCTTGACAGTGACTGGTTTTACAAAGATCTTACTCTACTTCCCTCCTGAGCAAGCCTCCTGCCACCTCTCCTGGTCCGTGAGCAGTAGGCCACATGACACATTCTGTTCCTCTGGCCAGAGCATAAAGGCTGGTTGTAAAATGGTTGAGATTTGTAGGTTGTTTAGGATTTTGTACTTTTTCATAGTAGTAGTAGGAGGAGATACTAAAGGGCTTTAAATGGATGTCAACTTAGGGTCACTATAGAGAGTGAACTGAGGAGATAGGAGGGGATGCAAGACTTTTGCTGTAGTTCAGTCAAGAGCAATGGAAGCTGGATTGGGGAAGAAGCAGGTGTCAAAGAAGAAAAGAATAATTAGATTGGCTTAAGAGAAAATTGCAGGTAAAATGTTAAATGGAGACTAATTAGATATAAAGTAAAGGAAAAAAAGATAAATGGCACATCCATAATTGACAACAGCCTAGAATTATATTAGCTACATAGATACTCAATAAATGTTAGCTTCATTATTTTTATTATTATCCTTATGATTATTTAATAATACTTGTAATTAATAAATAATAAATAAATATAGTAGCATAGTATATTATATATAAACTAGAGGCCTGGTGCATGAAAATTCATGAACTCGAGGGGAGGGGTGTCCCTCAGTCAGGCCTGCACCCTCTCGAAGTCTGGGAGCCCTCAGGGGATATCCGACTAATGGCTTAGGCCTGCTCCCCATGGGAAGTAGGCCTAAACTGCAGTCTGGCCTCCCTCTGTGGGAGACGACTGAGTGGGTCGATCAGGGTACAGTGCCGGCTCCTGATCACCAGCCACTCCCTCTGCCTGCTGCCACATGCCTTGGCTGGCCTGGCACCACCTGCTCACCAGCCCTGCCCCTGGCTGACTGGTCGTTCTGCTGTTTGGTCAATTTGCATATTATGCTTTTATTATATAAGATTATTAATATAAATACATTAAATTATTAATAAATTTACAATAATTTAATTTATTAATATATATTGATATTTAATTTATTAATGTATTTGTATTAATAATTTTATATGATAAATATATTTATATAAACTATTATTTTATTATACTTACTATATAATATATTAAAATATATACAAATCACACATAAACTTTACTTTTTATTAGTACAAAATTATGAAATGCTTCTTACAGTTTTGTTTCTGAAATTCTTTGGCTAGGCACCCCAGTGAGTTTACAATTAGTTATATTTATAATAAGCATCTTGCATATTCAGAAATTTTTACAAAAAGGAAAATCTAAACTGCAGACGTTCCAAATGTCATGGAAATTTTATGAATACTAATTTTAACAATTAAGGACATTGACTTAATATTATGTTCTGCAGACATTTAATTAAATACTTATCAATGTTAGTTTTACAGTTTTATTTTTCATGTTTTGGAGCACATGATTTGTTTTCAGGACTCAGATATTTTAAGGATCTTAAAGCTCCAAGGACCTAAGTCATGTGCCTTTTATGCCTAATTACCAGAATGGACCTGAAATGGTGGACAACTGATTGAGAAAGAATACAGTGAAGCTAGGGTCATGATACATGAGATTCTGCAAAAGGGGACAATTTGGAGAAAATGGCATCATATGATCTAATTTTCTTTAAGTTTTATTAATTGGTTCCCAGGATATCTCATCTATAACCTGAGAAGTTTATCAAATGTCACTGTAATTTAACAAACACCATTTACCCTTTTCATCTTATTTATATGTAAATAAGGACTTGTTGAATATGCATTTTAACAGATTGTTTAGATTCAAAATCACTGTATATTAATGAGTATTTTGTCAAAGTATTGAGTTTAAAAAAAAAAAACCCTACGTTAGACACTACTGCCATAGAATAATATTTTTGACCTTAAAAGGACATTAAAAAATCATAATTCGAAAAGGAGAAATGACTGGGCAATGATCATGTAGCAGCGACTAACAGCTCCAAAGGAGTCACTTCCAGAAATTCTCTGACTAGTTCTTACATGTGCTGGTAGCTTTAAGAGATAGATGCCTGCTAGCCAGTAACATGCAGCCCAGAACCTCTGTATCAGCTTGCAGTGCATTCAAGGCACTCATCCTCTGGTCCCCTTTGTGAAGTCAAAGCCTTTAAAACTCACTGTGAGAACAAATTAGGAAGATTAAAATGATTAAAACAACCTGTCAGGACATTGGTTATTTACCATGAATTCGAGTCACAGAACTTGAATACATTTAAGAATTTGCTTAAAACACAAAATGATAATAAGTAAGTTAGTAAATAAATAAATAAAATGTAAAACACCCTACCTTATCCATCCTTTCCAATGGAAGTCATTATAACTTATGGGATTTTCTCAAGTGATTCACTTGATGAGTCACAAGAAATGACAGACTGATCCTTGATTCATATCAAGCATAACTTTGATTCCAGACAGTTCCTTATCTAATATTTGTAGTGGGAGTTATCATCAGAAAAGTGAATTCTATACTGATTTCCCTCAGGTGACACTGGGCATACCACAATGTCAGAAAGTGAAATACTTGCAGTAGTGTTGTAATAAAAGAGTTCTAACTACCACCATAATTATTCCTTTTCATTGCAGCTATCAATCATTGAGAACTTACTATGTGTAAGGTGCAAAATAAGATCATTTAATTTTACGACCATCCCAATAATTAAATGTTATTGTTTCTTCACTTTTACAGATGAAGAACCTGAGTCTCAGAGAATTTAAACTATTTATCCAAAGTTACACAGCCATTAGGCTCCAAGTCCATGTCTGAATGATGGCATGGCCTTGTTGTTAGGAACTATACAATTCTTTATTTGAATTACAGGGTATTTATTAGTCAGCTGCTAAGCATTTCTGAAACCATTCTTGTAGTTGGTTACAATGGCTTGAAGATCAAGCTAGTTTTCTGACAAGAGATAGAGAAGTGATTTTCCTATCTGCTTAGTGCTACTGATACGTCTGAGGTCATCTAGACAGTCCAGGTAAAACATGATAGTTCTGAAAGTGGTTAACTGATAACTCCTGCGGAAGCACTATTCCACATTCAACAGTCCATCACCCCTATCAAACCCAGGGATGCTGCCAGGGGCTTGGGAAACCCCATAGCCCATGCAAATACAATCTCAGTGACAACTCTGGTTTTAACAAGCCCAATCCTCTAATTGAAAAAAAGGAACAAACCAACAAACATGGTATTTGTTTGGGATGGTCTTGTGGCCATCTATTCACCAGTTTCTCCTTGCTCTGGAGTCATGCAGTAAGAACCGATGCTCAGAGATATGCCCAGAGCTCCTCAGAGTCCAAGTCATTCTAGTTCCTCACTTCAGGTTTTCCCCATCTGTTCAGCAGCAATGCAAAGCAGGGAGGATAAGGCTTTCTTAGGTATGGAATGAAGACAGCAACAGTGAAGTGTGATTCCAGGGGAAGGAAATGGTTTCCTACCCAAAGACGTGAAACAATGCGTTTGGCAAGGAACAATACCTACAAGTAGTAAAGTACTCCATTGCAAAATGAAAAACATAATTAAAGCAAAGTTTCATATCATGTATAATCCCACAAATCATATCTTTAATTAACTTATTTTAACGGACTTAAATAAAAATGTATGTGCCCTGAAATAGCCTCAAAACTATGTCCACAAAAAACAAAAACAAAAAAAAAGCTATGTCCACACTATGTTACAAGAATTTAAATAATTGTAGCTTGAATTTACTTTTTTTATTAATTTTTTACAGAGAGGAAGGGAGAGAGATAGAGAGTTAGAAACATCGATGAGAGAGAAACATTGATCAGCTGCCTCCTGCACATCTCCTACTGGGGATGTGCCCACAACCCAGGTACATGCCCTTGACCGGAATCGAACCTGGGACCCTTCAGTCCACAGGCCGACGCTCTATCCACTGAGCCAAACCGGCTTCAGCATTGAATTTACTTTTTAAAATTTTTATTTATTTTTTGTTAATCCTTGCCAGAGAATATTTTGCCATTGATCTTTAGAGAGAGTGGAAGGAAGGGGGAGAGACAGAGGGAGAGAAACATCGATGTGAGAGAAACACATCATCAACTGGTTGCCTCCAGCACATGCCCCAACCGGCCTGCAACCAAGTTACATGCCCTTGACCAGAATCGAACCTGAGACCCTTCAGTCAGTGAGCTGACGCTCTAGTTACTGAAACTGGCTAGGGTGAAATTTACTGTTTTAATGTGAAGCTTCATAGCAGAATGAATGCCTTCTGTTTTTGTTTTGTTGTTCTTTGTATTATATTAAAAACTCTAACAGCCGAAACCTGTTTGGCTCAGTGGATAGAGCGTTGGCCTACGGACTGAAAGGTCCCAGGTTCGATTCCGGTCAAGGGCATGTACCTGGGTTGCAGGCACATCCCCAGTGGGAGATGTGTGGGAGGCAGCTGGTCGATGTTTCTCTCTCATCGATGTTTCTGACTTTCTATCTCTCTCCCTTCCTCTCTGTAAAAAATCAATAAAATATATTTTAAAAAAAAACTCTAACAGAAAATTTACTATCTTAACCATTTTTAAGTGCATAGTAGAGTAGTATTGATTATATACACACTATTGTACAACAAGATCTCTAGAACTTTCTCATCTTGCAAAACTGAAACTGTACCCACTGAACAACTCCTCTTTCCACCCTCCCTCAGTCCCTGGCAGCCACTATTCTACTTTCTGTTCCTGTGAGTGTGACTACTTTAGATACCTCATGGAGGTAGAACCATGCAGTACTTGTTTGTTTTTTTTTATAGTAATATCCTCAAGGTCCATCCATGTCATAGCATATGACAAGATTTTCTTCTTTTTTAGGGGTAATACTTATCTGTCTTTTTAAATAGGTCTTTTTTCTATAATATAACACATAATTTAAATGTTTTACAGAACATTGTAATTCTACAGGAAATAAGAAACTTCGAATAGTCCAGCCAGGTATTCTTCAGCAGTTTCCCATAACACTTCTTAAACCCAAAATCTCACTCCATGTTATTTTAAGTTAAAAAATGTACACATTTCAGGTGATATTTTGATATTTCCCTTTTGGCTGCCCCCAGTGTGAGAAGAGGTAAGTGTGCAGGATGCGGGGCAGGTAACTGGGAGCCTCCTATCTGCCAAGCTTCAAATAGGATGGCACACTAATTTATTAACATTTGAATACACTTTATTTCCATGGAAAACACACGAGACAAAGTATTATAAATATTTACTCCATATAGACCAAAATGAAGATAAAACAAAGTCTTTTTCCTCTCACTGTTAGGATTTCCTGAAAACCACTTTTAGCAATGCATACGTTATCTCCTTGAAACCCAGCTAAAAATGTTGACTTTATGTAACGTAAAATATTCCTATGTTAATTGTGCTCAAGAAGCATAAAACTAAGGAAGTCTTTTTTTATTTCAAATACTTTTAAAAAGACTAGGTGTGCATTCTTAATAAATGCATGCATGCAGAGTGAATCCACAGGAGCAGACATAATCATTCTGGAAGAATTAGATATGTGGTCATGAGGTACTGTCTAGAGAGGCTCTGTCATTTTGGTTTAGAATTTGGGCTGAATTTTTCACTCTAAAATATGTTCAATTATCTGCATTTGAACGTGGATCACAAATGTCAACCCGCCTCTCCTAAACTTTTTGTCAGAGTAGCTAATAGGTAAAAATTAGACTGAGAGCAGGAATTACATTTCTCGATCCTTGCTTTTGTCTCCCGCACTCCAGCTCTTCCCACACACATAGCACACTTTCACCCCATGATGTCTTTGCAGACCTCCTTTGAACTGCAGTGTTCTTCTCTTCCATGCTCTTACCAAACCCTAGTTCATCGCTCAAACTCAATTCACACGTTACCTCTTCAGGGAGCCTTCTCAACTCCCCTAGGCAAAACTAGTATCTACTTTAGTACTATCACTTTCTATTATAATTTTAATTTAAAATTCCATCACCCCATCAAACTGTGTAATTCTTACGGACAGGAACTATGCCTTATTTGTTTTTGAAGTTCCAGAATTTATTACAGTATCTAGCACATGCATAATAGGTGCTCAGATCATGTTTACTGATGGTCTTACACACACACACACACACACACACACACACACACTGCTCATTCTTAAAATACTGTGCTATCTCCAGTAGCTTATTTTACCACCTGAAAAATACATTCATAAATCTTTACAGTGAGATTTTAAAAATTATATAAATATTTTTAAAATATTCATTAAAGTACATTAAACTGATTCGAGGGGAAAGTATTTTAGGAGAAAATTTGATCTTTAAAAACATACATAAATGATGCCATAATTATACATTTGATAAGTAAGTCTTGAGTACTAGGCACTCACAGGAGAGTTCTTTCTTGTTATATATATTATAGAACTTTCCTAAGCTCTTTAAGCTGTGGCCAATTAATATTGCTTATTATTAAAATGTGATTCTGACACTAGTAATAAGGCTGATGGCATTTATTCCATTCAAAAAGTGACTCCAATAAAGATAAGAATAGTTTTGCAACCAGGCACTAATACAAAGAAGGGCAGTGTATCACAAAACTACTTCAAAGTCCAAAGGAGTTCCATTTTTAACAGTTATTGTGTAATTGGGTTGCAATACTTCAAAATAAATTGTGACAACCAATAAGTTCACAAAGCATTCCCTTTTTGCAGATGCCTCAGTTTGTCTCTTTAGATCTGATACAAGTTAACCTCCTACACCATTTAGTCTTTCCCACTTCAAATATCCTACACAAATCTGTCAGAAAAAATAAAAAGAACCACCCTCTCAAGAAACATGAACACACTATCAAAACCATGCCCTGAAAGTATAAAGACCTCAAACTCAGAGCTGGGAAGAGGCTGAGAGGAGGTGCCTGATACTTCTCTCTTCCCTGGAGTCTGCAGAGGGCACTTCTACACACGAGCTAATTTAATACAGAAAAGCTTCTCATCAGCCCAGCTTCGTTTCTTTAACTTGCAGACTAGGAGCTTGATTTCTAGCAACATTTTTATTTTAACAAAATACTATTGCCAGTAAACCATGCGGAATTTTCACGGAGTCCATGAAATCACATCTTTCTCTCTCTCTCTCTCTCTCTCTCTCTCTCTCTCTCTCTCTCTCTCTCTCTTTCCCCCCTCCTCTTGCTTTCTTCTTTCTTTTCTCTGTGTTTGAAAGAAATCTAACCACCCCTGACCTTGCTTGTTTCAACATGACCGTTTCTAAATTTTTCCTTCATGGATCTAAATAAAAGAAAATGCATCCCCAGCTGTGTTTCCCCCACGATTTACCCAAACGACCTCAGGGCCACAGTTCAGGGATGCCAGTAGTGAAGTCTCACCAGCGACTGCCAACACCCCTGAAATACCAATACAGTAAACTAGCAGGCATCAAAGGGATTCCTAAATCACGCCGAGGACAGTTTTATTACCCATAAAGTAGAAAACCCACACAGAAGAGAAGCTGTCCTGGCTTTACTGTTTATTGGCCAGGTGGAACTGATTAAGAATGTGAGAATCTGTGGTACCAATAATCATGGGCTTCTTGTGTTCAACATAAGAAAGGGTTTCACATAACCCAGCAATAGCAGGGCATTAGTGCTCAAGAAATGCAGACTTGGAGTTATTTATACTCACGACTGGGCGAGACAGGCTGGTTCATAGAAAATAATGTTAAGGGGAGAGTGCAGAAGACAGAGAATCTACTCTCTGAAACCACTAATAAAGCGCAGCATATTATAATTCCTTTGGAAATGAATGCAATGATTAACCAGAGTGAATTCGGTGAAGGCTATGTTAAGAACCAGGCTCATAACCAGGCCTGGTTTCGTTTGAAATCCTCTTTACAAAGGAGCCTGCTTCCCCAGGTGCTGTGGTGGGGAGAGATGCTACCACAGAACAGCTGTCTGCAGAAGGTGGGTGGAGGAGAGAGGCATTTTATCTCTAATTCTCACATGCAGGAAAACAGTGCTGTTTTATGAAAATCCTAAAGTAGAAGAATCCAGAAAGGCAAAACATATATAATAGTTGATCAGTTTCATGGCATGAATATTATTTACTTTGCAAAAGGTTTTGCTGCAACATTGCTCTAACTGTGTTCCTAGTACATTTCACAAATCGTTTTCTAGTTTAAAAATATGTACCTTTTTTCCCCCAAAAGGCATCCATGGCATAATATAACAACACTGTGTGAAAATTATTCCAAAAATCTATATATTGTGTTTATCATACAAAAACCAATAATGACTACTGAAACCCAAATTATAATAAATTTTCCAGAGAATCTGATAGTTTTCACAGAATAATGAGTCGATTAAAGTATGAAGGAAATAAGGTAGGTTGACAGATTTAAATAGGTTTGCTTTCAATGAAATTACTCAGTCTATACCAAATAAAAATCCTCACCAAGGATTTTTACATATCCTTTTCAAAACTCTAATAACTTCAAATTTTATTCCATTAAAACCTTTATAACAAACACTTCATTAGTTATAAATGATTATCAGAGGGAATACACTTTACCCTAAATATATGGAATATGATTGAAATTTTTTTCTTTTTATTATTTTTTAATCCTCACCTGAGAATGTGTTTTTATTGATTTGTTTATTTGTTTGTTTTAGAGAGAGGGGAAGAGAGTGAGAAAGAGAAACATCCATCAACTGCACCTAGCATGCACCCTGACCAGAGATGGAACCCACAACTCAGGTATGTGCCTTGACGGGGAATTGAGCCTACAAGCATTTGGGGTACTAGATGATGCTCCAACCAACTGAGCAACCCAGCCAGGGCTGTGGAATATGATTTAGTTAAACATAAAAATTGCTCTTTTATTGAAAGAGTTAACACTAAAACTTTACAAAAGGGAAATAAGAGCACATAATACACCCAAGAAAAAATCTCTCACATGTTCATATACCATGTATCAGTTATCAATAACATAAAAGTGGGAAAATAGCAAGTAATTAGAGCTTAGTACCTACTGTGATATATACTGTGCCAAAAGGAAAAAGGAAAAGCCAAATCTAACTGTACAGTATACGTAAGAAATCGTTTGCTCATAGCACATCTGTGAGTAATTAGAGTATAATTCTGTATGATTCTGAGTATGAAAGATCATCAAAAGCTATAAAGCAAAGCAAGAACTTTTTAAGCATTTGGTATACACTCAGAGCTGAGTCCTAAGTCTGGCTTAACATTTAGAGTTGAATTTCAGAATACCTAAATGATGTTCCATTTTAAGACTAGACGAAATTCATTTCACTCTGTGATCACTCTCAACGGGCAGGATTAGGACATTCCTGAAATCGAGCAACCTTCTGCAGCCTTTATGTTATTTCTCAACAATCCTTGAAGAGATGATTAGGCATGAAGTCATGCAACAGCTGTCTGGCCATACATGTGCTGTGGTCCAGAGGAAACGCACTGCCCAGCTGTAATGAAGTGGTTAGTCTGTAGTTGACAAATGGTATCTAACCAGGTTCAGTGACAACATAATGAAGAGCTTAAAAGGCACGCAGCAATTTAAAAATGGGGGTGGGGTGAGATTAACTAGTGAGATTATTTACCTTATTAACATCTAGGTTCCTAACTCAATAAAAAAAGGTTTTGTTTTGATTTTTATCTTAAATAACTTTCGCTCAAGATTTTCAAACATATACGGTAATTTGTCAATATCTTATAAATCTTAGAACTTCATTCAGAAAGCTGATTTCAGAAAGGAAAATTTCTACAACTGGCAAATGGGTTGTAAACCTGCTCAGAGGATTAGGGCTATTGAGCCGAAACAGTAAAATAGGAGGCAAAATCTCCTATGGAAGAACAGTTATGTTTGCTGAGTCAAGGTCTAAACCAGTGGTTCTCAACCTTGACTGCACATTTGAACCACCTGGGAATCTTTTTAAAATCCTGACTTCTGGGCCTCATCCTCTGGAAAATCTGTTTCTTTGTTACTAATGTTGTGGCCCCACCCCATAACAAAGAAACAGAATTTCCAGAGGATGAGGCTCAGAAATCAGGATTTTAAAAAGATTCCCAGGTGATTCTAATGTGCAGCCAAGGTTGAGAACCACTGGTCTAAACTGATTTCAAGTCAAAACCCACCACTAGGTAGAAGCTCCTAAGACCTGACCACTATGCACCAGTGAAGAGGGCCTCCTCCATCCAACCTGCCTAGCAGTGAGTCAATGAATCTCCATGGACCCAGGGTTAGCAAGGCCTGACAACCAGCTTCCTACACATCCACAGAGGGACTCACACGTGCATATTCAGTTCTGGAACGTATTTCCAGTGTGCCTTGATCTGTTTTTGTCCACTGTAAAATATTTGAGCTTTTAGAAAATTCCCACCAAAAAAGATGGGGAAAATACCTTCATCTTGTGTGACCTCATCCCCAAATCCATGATCTTACAAAACGCAAATTTGATCATGTTCTGCTGTTTTAAAGCTTTCAAAGCAAAAAAATTAAAAACTTAAAATTTTTGTCAGCAAAGCCTCCTAACCTCAGCCTCTTAGTGCCCTGGGTATAACCCTAAAATATTGGTTACAATTTATTATTATTATTGTTAATATTGTTATTGGTTTTATGACCCTTCTTATTAGTTTCCACCTTCCTTTGCTAAACGATCAACTTTGTAAAGTCACTGTTTACTTAAAGCTATTTCCCTAGGACAGTGTCTGGCATATATTAGTAATAGGCACTCAAAAGTAATTGTTGAAGGATGAATAAACTGTATTGCTCTTGGTACAATACAATTTCTGTCTAACAGAAGGTATACTTTGGAAGAGGAACATCTGTCCTGGAAAATTAATGGACTATCCTTGCAAGACTATTTTCTTTCATATTTACTCATTATGGTGTGTGTGTGTGTGTGTGTGTGTAATCTTGATGTCATGTTACCTAGGCAAATGAAGCTGCTGGGATTGCCATAAATTACCTCTGGTGGGTGAACGCTCACATCAGTGAGATCTTCACACCAGTAAGAAGTGGGTGAACGCTCACATCAGTGAGATCTTCACACCAGTAAGAAGTAAAGAGCGTTAGAAAACGCATAAAAACACCCTTGCTTAGATCACTCTTTACATGGTTTGAAAGGTTCAAACACTGAATTGGGGACAGATGCAAATTATTATTGGCATTTGTCAGCTTTGCATTCCAGCTTTCCTCTTCCCCATTACAATTTTGAATTAAATTTATTTTCTTTGGGTTCTTCCCTACACCACCTCCAACCCCCTTTTTTGTAAGACAAATCAACTTCCATATGGAGCACGCAGCCAGGGCAGGAAGACCTCAGGTTTCTCTTTGCTTTCTGTGTTCTCCTGATTGTTACAAACTACCCCAGTGAACTGGACTCCCTTGACCTTTCACTTCTCTCTTCCTGGTCTGAAACAGAATCACTTACAGATGCAGCAAAGCTGAAAAACTGCAAACATTTGGGGGCCAAGACAGCGGAGGCTCCTCCAGAGCAGGTCTGTGCATTGTGCTTTCTTGTAGTCCATTTGATTTCAAGCCCCTGATCTGGCCCCAGTCACAAAAGGTAGACAGGTAACTTGAGGTTGAAAGGGGTTTTTTTTGTTGTTGTTTTTGTTTTTTAGAAAAAGAAAAGATGCTTTCACATCAAAGTGTTTTTCTTTAAATTAACTCACAAGCACCTGCATGTAGACTTCAGATTTCAGTTCTTAAAAAAATAAAAACCCACCCTTTTCTTATAGTGAAAGACTCAATAATTCAATCAAATATTTAACTGAGTAATGTGGAGAGAATGCAAAATAAGTACTAAGTAGTTAATACTCTTTTGAAGATTAGAGTCCCGTGGTAGAGATAAATGCACACATAAAAATATTCAATATACTATACTGAATAAATTCATCTTTTATAGAGCATTACTGTATTGCAAGCACAAATATATACATATATATGTGTATTCATATGTATACATATATGTATATGTATATATATATATATGTGTGTGTGTGTGTGTGTGTGTGTGTGTGTGTATGCATTAGGGCATGAAGAAAATTTTCTGTAATTATCATAAGGTCCTTGCAATACACATGACACATGCTATTATTGAACAAGGAGGTTAAGGAATTTGCCCAAGGTCACACAGCAAGTAAACTAAGAAGTGACTGAGATAGGCTTTGAGCTTCAGCCTCCCTAATACTAAAGTTCATACTCTTTCCACAGAGCATCCAGTTATGAGTACTATCTCTATATATAAAAACCGAATGACCAGAATGACAAAACGACCAGAACATCCAGAATGATGGGTTGCTATGATGCGCACTGCAGTGGCCAACAGGCCCAATCAAGGGCTCTATCAGCCCCCCCACCCTGATCGGGGGTGGGGCCAGCCACTCCCATGTCCCCTCCCACCCGCCAGCCCAGCCTGATTGGCCCCCATTGGAGCGGGCCGGCCAGACCCCACCCATGCACGAATTGGTGCACCGGGCCTCTAGTACATTATAAAAGCTGAAGCAATGTGAGTTGAAATTATAGGAAGACAAACAAAAGAGAGACAAGCTACTGTCAACATAAAAGTGAAGGAGTAATTGATGTTTATGATAAATCAAATCACGAAAAATATTTTCCTTCTAAAGTTCCTAACCTTTACCACATTGGTTATACAACTTAAAGAAACAAGAAAGGGGTTATTCTTACCTCAAACATTTCAATTTATACTGAACATAAATTGGCACCTCAGATTAGTGCTGTCAGTCATTGGTCCATTCTTAAAAAAATTTCACCATGATTAAGAAGCCCTGATACAATATATAACCTGGATCTAATATAAATGATAATTGATGCTTGTGTGATATTATTTTGTGTACGAAAATGCTAAAATTCCAATGAATACAATGTTATTCATCTCTCCCATAGGTGCCTTAAGGAGTCCAAAAATTTAAGAATGTGCTTTTTGATGCTTTAAATCAGGCCCACAAATAAAAAAGAGGCTATGACATTTCCATTCTTAAAGTCAGGTCTCTGTTAACGCAGCAAAAGCAGAAATTGAAGCACTTATCTGGAAAATTCAAGGGGCTCAACTACAACACAAATTAAGAGCCTGGGGCAGAATACATCACACAAACTGGGTTCAAACCCACCTCAACTGCTGTGTAGACAGGTCAGACACTCAAGGCCTTCAGCATCCACATGGATTCTCAATAGAGAAATCTCCATGTAGCCATTTTCCCGTCACCACTCCAAATGAACAATTATCTATATATACACTTTCCAAGCACTAATTACAGTCACCGAATTAACTAGGCACAGAACAAAAAGCCAGGACATTTAAGAAGTCTGAAAATAACCTTCTGGAGATCATGGCTATTTGAATCCCCTAAAACTAAAGCTCTGAATACTGATCCCCTCGAGATCTATGGGGTAGAAACATATGGCCTTCAATGGCTCCAAACTCTAGAAGCCACGCTAAATGTTACCAAAGCACCCATCTGGCCACAAAGAACCACAACGTGAAGGGATGGGCGGGGGAGGGGGGGAGATTTCCCACATTCCCATTTCCAAAAATTTACTTTTGAAAGCAAGGATTCCCCTCAGAGAGGTGCCAATAAATGTAACAGCAAACATGTTATAACCTTTATCATGTGGCATTATCTCATGTTCAACCTTCCCCCAAATACCTAGTTTCATGTTAGCATTAGTTTTCCTTAAACAAAAAGCCTTCTGAGAGGATGTGGAGCACAGCAAGCACCCCAGTCTCATGGGAAGACACACACCCCACACCCTACCCCTTGCTAAATAAACTCTATAAAGTTGTTTCTGGGCATCTCCTGCCAGAGCAGGAGCTACAGGGGAGGACACACTGCAAAAGGACTTTCTTCGTTACTCTCTGGGGCTTCTGTCAAGTTGACTTGCCAATACATGATTCTACAGATTGCAAGGAGGACCTAAAGTACAGCTTTGCAGAAAGGGACAATTTTGTCCCTTGAACTAGCAGTGAAAATAAAAGTGTAAAGATAAACCCTCATGCATGCATCATAGCCTAGGTCCAGAGCCAGTGTTGCAGAAAAATGAGGCAATTTATTTTGATGAAGTTGAAACTTCCATTGACCATTCGCCCTCCCAACCACAAGGCACAACTTCCAGCCCAACCACTATTGCCAGTTTGGTATAGATTCTTCTAAACTTTTTCCTGTACATTTGCCCACATCTGTGAAATCACAAAGAATGTAAGCAAATATGATATCATATTTATATAAGCAAATATATCATATTTATTCTTACTTAAGTGTATTCTTCTCATTTGATGATATATAATAGATGCATCTACATGTCTACAGTACTCTATAGTTCCTTTATGTTTAGACATTCCCTTTCTGGTTGAAAAAAAAAGAGTTTCTTAGTTTTTCAAATACCCATACTCAGGGAATATCTTTACAAAAGCTTCGTGGTGCAAATTTCTCTGTCTACTGAGAAGCAAACTCAAAGGTTATGTGCATTGTGAATGTTAATAGACAAGGCCACATTGCTCTATGAGCTGTGTGTGAGTGCCTATTTCCCCACACCCTTGTCAAATTATTCTGTTAGCAAATATTTAAAACTTGCCCATCTGGTGGTTAAAAGGTAGCACCTAATTTTTGTTTTCTTATATCTTGATCATCAATGAAGTAAAACATTTTTCTATACATTTTTTATCTGTGCTTCCTTTTCTATACATTGCCTGTTTATTTATCTGCCCATTTTTCTATTGTTTGGTCTTTTTCTTATTGAAGTCAGGAGTTTTGAAATGTACAATATGGTAGATACCAATCTTTTGTTGTATGTGGTGCATGCGTGTTTCCAGTTCTTCCTTTGTGTTTTTAACTTTGTTTATGGTCTAGTTTTATTTATTTTTTTATTTTTTATTTTTCTCTTAAAGTATTACAAAGGGTATTACATAAGTGTCCTTTTTTCCCCCCCGCCCTTGACAAACCCCTACCCTCCCTTACCCCCCAGTGTCTTATGTCCATTAGTTATGCTTATATGCATGCATACAAGTCCTTCGGTTGATCTCTTACTCCCCTCCCTCCTGCCCCCCAACTCTCTCTGGCCTTCCCACTGCAGTTTGACAATCAGTTTGAGGCAGCTCTGCCTCTGTATCTATTATTGTTCAAAAGTTTGTAATGGTCTTTATTATCCATGAATGAGTGAGATCATGTGGTATTTTTCCTTCATTGACTGGCTTGTTTCACTTAGCATAATGCTCTCCAGTTCCATCCATGATGTTGCAAATGGTAGGAGTTCCTTCTTTTTAACAGCAGCATAGTATTCCATCGTGTAGATGTACCACAGTTTTCTAATCCATTCATCTACTGATGGGCACTTAGGCTGTTTCCAGATCTTAGCTATGGTGAATTGTGCTGCTATGAACATCTGGTTACATATATCCTTTCTGATAGGTGTTTCTGGTTTCTTGGGATATATTCCTAGTAGTGGGATCACAGGGTCAAATGGGAGTTCCATTTCCAATTTTTTGAGGAACCTCCATACTGCCTTCCATAGTGGCTGCACCAGTCTGCATTCCCACCAGCAGTGCACAAGTGTTCCTTTTTCTCCACATCCTCTCCAGCACTTGTCGTTTGTTGATTTGTTGATGATGGCCATTCTGACAGGTGTGAGATGGTACCTCATTGTTGTTTTGATTTGCATCTCTCGGATGATTAGTGACTTTGAGCATGTTTTCATATGCCTCTTGGCTTTCTGAATGTCCTCTTTTGAAAGGTGTCTATTTAGATCCTTTGCCCATTTTTTGATTGGATTGTTTATCTTCTTTTTGTTAAGTTGTATGAGTTCCCTATAAATTTTGGAGATTAAGCCCTTATCAGATATGACGTTGGCAAATATGTTTTCCCACGAGGTGGGTTTTCTTGTTGTTTTGTTGATGGTTTCTTTTGCTGTGCAGAAGCTTTTTATTTTGATGTAGTCCCATTTGTTCAGTTTCTCTTTAGTTTCAACTGCCCTAGGAGCTGTATCAGTGAAGAAATTGTTTTGGCATAAGTTTGAGATTTTGTTGCCTTTGTATTCTTCTAGAATTTTTATGGTTTCCTGTCGTACATTTAAGTCCTTTATCCATTTTGAGTTTATTCTTGTGTATGGTGTAAGTTGGTGGTCTAGTTTCATTTTCTTGCATATATCTGTCCAATTTTCCCAACACCATTTATTGAAGAGACTATCTTGGCTCCATTGTATGTTCATGCCTCCTTTGTCAAAAATTAATTGAGCATATTGATTCGGGCTAATTTCTGGACTCTCTATTCTATTCCACTGGTCTATATGTCTGTTCTTGTGCCAGTACCAGGCAGTTTTGAGAACAGTGGCTTTGTAATACAGTTTGATATCTGGCATTGAGATCCCACCTACTTTGTTCTTTCTCAGGATCGCTGCAGCTATTCGGGGTCTTTTTTTATTCCAGATGAATTTTTGGAGAGTTCGTTCTAGATCTTTGAAGAAGGCCATTGGTATTTTAATGGGAAGTGCGTTGAATGTATAGATTGCTTTGGGTAGTATGGACATTTTAATGATGTTGATTCTACCAATCCAAGAACATGGTATGTTCTTCCATCTGTTTATGTCTTCCTCTATCTCTTTTTTCAACGTCCTGTAGTTTTCTGAGTAGAGGTCTTTAACCTCTTTAGTTAAGTTTATTCCTAGGTATCTTAATTTTTTTGGTGTGATGGTAAATGGGATTGTTTTTCTAATCTCTCTTTCTGAAAGTTCACTATTGGTGTATAGAAATGCCTCAGATTTCTTGGGGTTAATTTTGTATCCTGCTACATTGCCAAATTCATGTATTAAGTCTAGTAGCTTTTTGATGGAGTCTCTAGGGTTTTGTATGTATAATATCATGTCGTCTGCAAATAAGGACAGTTTTACTTCCTCTTTTCCAATTTGGATGCCTTTTATTTCTTCTTCTTGCCTAATTGCAATGGCTAATACTTCCAGTACTATGTTGAACAGGAGTGGTGAGAGTGGGCATCCCTGTCTTGTTCCTGTTCTTAGGGGAAATGGTGTTAGTTTTTGACCATTGAGTATGATGTTGGCTGTGGGCCTGTCATATATGGCTTTTATTATGTTGAGGTATGATCCTTCTATTCCCACCTTTCTGAGAGTTTTTATCAAAAATGGGTGTTGGCCAATCAGAAAGGATATATGCACCCAGATGTTCATAGCAGCACAATTCACCATAGCTAAGATCTGGAAACAGCCTAAGTGCCCATCAGTAGATGAATGGATTAGAAAACTGTGGTACATCTACACGATGGAATACTATGCTGCTGTTAAAAAGAAGGAACTCCTACCATTTGCAACATCATGGATGGAACTGGAGAGCATTATGCTAAGTGAAACAAGCCAGTCAATGAAGGAAAAATACCACATGATCTCACTCATTCATGGATAATAAAGACCATTACAAACTTTTGAACAATAATAGATACAGAGGCAGAGCTGCCTCAAACTGATTGTCAAACTGCAGTGGGAAGGCCAGAGAGAGTTGGGGGGCAGGAGGGAGGGGAGTAAGAGATCAACCGAAGGACTTGTATGCATGCATATAAGCATAACTAATGGACATAAGACACTGGGGGGTAAGGGAGGGTAGGGGTTTGTCAAGGGCGGGTGGGAAAAAACGACACTTATGTAATACCCTTTGTAATACTTTAAGCGAAAAATTAAAAAAAAAAATAAAGAGGCAATTCATGTAAGCACAAAAAAAAAAAAAAATGGGTGTTGGATTTTGTCGAATGCTTTTTCTGCATCAATTGATATGACCATGTGGTTTTTTTCTTTCAATTTGTTTATGTGATGTATCACATTTATTGATTTACGGATGTTGTACCATCCTTGCATCTCTGGGATAAATCCTACTTGGTCATGGTGTATGATCCTTCTGATGTACTGCTGGATCCGATTTGCTAAGATTTTGTTGAGGATTTTGGCATCTATGTTCATGAGGGATATTGGCCTGTAATTCTCTTTCATTGTGATGTCTTTACCTGGTTTTGGTATTAGGGTGATGCTGGCATCATAGAATGAGCTTGGAAGTGTTCCTTCCTCTTGAATTTTTTGTAGTAGTCTGAGGAGGGTAGGTTTTAGTTCTTCCTTGAATGTTTGGTAGAACTCCCCTGTGAAGCCGTCTGGCCCTGGGCTTTTGTTTGCTGGAAGCTTTCTGATGACTGCTTCAATTTCTTCCATAGTTATTGGCCTATTGAGGTTTTTAGATTCTTCCTGATTGAGTTTTGGAATGTTGTATTTTTCTAGGAATTTGTCCATTTCCTCCAGGTTGTCTAGTTTGTTGGAGTAGAGTTGCCCGTAGTATTGTTTAACAATCATTTGTATTTCTGTGGGGTCTGTTGTTATTTCGCCTCTATCATTTCTGATTTGGTTTATTTGGGACCTTTCTCTTTGCTTCTTGGTGAGCCTGGCGAGGGGTTTGTCAATCTTGTTTATCCTTTCAAAGAACCAGCTCTTGGTTTCATTGATTTTCTGTATTGTTTTTTTGGTCTCTATGTTATTGATTTCTGCTCTAATCTTTATTATCTCCTTCCTTCTGCTCTCTCTGGGGTTTTCTTGTTGCTCTCTTTCTAATTCTGTGAGTTGTAGAGTTAGATGATTAACTACCATTTTTTCTTGTTTTTTGAGATAGGCCTGTAGAGCTATAAACTTCCCTCTCAGGACTGCTTTCATTGTGTCCCAGAGGTTTTGGATTGTTGTGTTTTCATTGTCATTAGTGTCCAGGATGTTTTTAATTTCTTCTTTGATGTCATCGGTAACCCAATCAATATTTAATAACATGCTATTCAGCTTCCAAGTGTTTGAGTATTTTGGGTTGTTTTTATTGTAGTTTATTTCTAACATTATGCCATCGTGGTCTGAGAAGATGCTTTTTATGATCTCAATCTTCTTGAATTTGTGGAGACTTTGCTTGTGATATGGTCTAGTTTTAAAATTGATTTTGGTTTGCTTATGAACGCCTTCCTTACTTCAAGTCATTAAAGATATTATACTACATCTTTTTCTTGCAAATTTTTAATACATTTTACATTTATATTTAATAGTGGGAAATAGAAATAATTATTTTTTCAAAATAAATATAGCATTGCCCTATAACTTTTTCTAATTAATTAGAAATGCCACTTTTATCACATATCAACTTTTTATTTACACATGGTCCATTTTGGAAATTCTATTGTATCCTATTGATTCATCTGTCTAATCCCCATGCTGTTTTAATTTTAATTAATACTTTTTATATGTTTTGTTATAGAATAGGGCAAGTGCCTCTTTTGTTTTCCTCTTTGAAAGGAATGCCTATTCTTGGATCCTCTTCCATATAAGATTCAATTTACTAATTTCATAAAAATTAATTTTGAAATTGTAATATAATAGTATTTAATTTAGAGATTAATTTTAAGAGAATTCACAATCTTCTCATGATTGAGTCTTCATATCCATGTTCATTATGTCTCTATGTTTATTGAGATCTGCCTCTCTAAGCCTTTATAAAATACACTTTATTTAATTGATCAATTTAATTTTATTTATTTATTTTCCATTACCAATATCTAATAATAGTATTAATATCTACTAGGCCATCTTCTACTACTTCCCCATTACTTTTCTTTTTAAAAAAAGTTCTACCTTCTCTCGCCTATTTATTTACTAAATAATAATTAGCATGCTTTTATCCAATTCTATAATAAAAAACCAAACTTTATCTTCCTCATTATGAAAAGGTACACATTTTGCAAACAGAGATGAAAAAGCTACATTGAATGGAATACATTCCAGCAAAAGGTAAAGCTTGTTCAGAGACAGAAAAATAGGAAACTGGAGAGTATGTTTGATGATTACAAATGAGAAGTGATTAGACTAGAATAAGAGTGCATTAGCTCATGGAGGGACGCACGTCCCAGGATCACAGTACTGAATTTGACTATACTGTATTTACTTAACTATGTGATGAAACAAATTTAAACCTAGAATTCTATTGTTACCATAGCTGTCTAAATATTAAGAAGGAAGCAAAGGAAATCAGACGATGTTAAGCATGGTCAGCTGGGGAGCATGAGCCTGTTGGCTTCACCAGGAAGCTAAAGCTTCTTACACTCCAGGGATTAACACCCCTCCTTTCCCTGCTCTAGTACCAGATTGTTGAGGGGAACAGGGGGAGGTAAACACATGCACAATAGAAGTCAAAATGGCACAGGGGGAGGTGCTTGACCATAGAGGCCTGTCAGTCCAACCTGGGAAAAGGATCATTGGTCAGGGGGTAGACCCACCTGAAGCCAGGAAAGCTAGGGAAGCTGATTGGTTATTTTGAAAAAGCTCCAGGGTTATAATCCCAGGGGAACAAGAGTTCTCTTTTTTCTCTCTTCTCTTTCTTTCTCTTTCTGTCGCTCTCTCTCTTATACTCTCTACCTCCCTCTCCCCACCTCCTGTTGGGTGACCTGTCCTTGCCCATTTGTTCATGTGCTCTCTCACCGAGGAACATATGACCATGGGTGTCTAGGCCACCTGGGGCCCAAGGCAGACCACATGGGTGCCAAAGGACTAAACATTAATATGAAACAGAAACTCTGGACACTGGCCTTTGTTTTGGTCTTGATGAAGACAAGATTGGACTTTTTCCATGGAAGACAGATGGAGACAGGACATTGGGAAACCAGAAGGGGAAGGCTTCCAGAATAAATCCTGCCACATCACAATCTCCCATGCTTGGGTCTTTGGAATGCTTTCCTCTAGATCCCATGGAAAAAAACCCCTTTCCACCAGCAACACCATCGTTAGCATAAAATCATATACAGGGAATCCCAAACAATGTATACACACTGTAACAGCTGATAGCTCAATGTTGAAAATGAAATGTATTTTAATAAACACTACCTTTATAATTATTCAAAGTGTGTTCATACATTTTTTGGGACACCCAATTTTAGATATGGTTTCAAATATAGAAACTCTGAGCAAAAATGTGGGATGCATGCTCACTGACAGGTTAGTCTTGCTCTGGGTGAAGAAACCCAGCTTAGGCTCTGCCGGCATGGCTCAGTGGTTGAGTGTCAATTTATGAACCAAGGGGTCACAGTCCAATTCCTGATCAGGGCACATGCTTGGGTTGTGGGCTCAGTCCCCAGTGGGGTGTGTGCAAGAGGCAGCCAATCAATGATTCTCTCTCATCATTGATGTTTCTATCTCTCTCCCTCTCCGTTCCTCTTTGAAGTCAATAAATTTGTTTTTTTAATAATTCTTTATCGTTGAAAGTATTATGTATGTCCCCCTTTTTCCCCATTGACCCCCTCCAGCCTGCTATTTTTTTTTAAAGAAACCCAGCTTAAAAGGGATGTGTAAAATCTGTAAGCTTTGTCAGAGAATGGAGAATGAGTCATGTCAGGTGAATAGGTTTTCCCCCTTAGTGGTGGAAATTAGAGAAATAAATGCCCTAAGGATTAATAAATAGATATTATTCTGAGCAGCAAAAGAAAACAAGTGTTAGTGGTGCGGGGGGCGGCGGGGGGGGGGGGAGTAAAGGAAGATATGGGAATGGAGCAAGAACCATGTGGCAGTTAGAAATGTTAATTGTGCCCAGGTGTCTTCTTGCTTTTCCTACTTCTCTCACCTCTCCTTTAGGTAGTTACTTCCTCCTACATCTAGCCTCCCTCTTCTGCTGCCTTCAGTTGCCTTGGTTTGTCCTGATGCTACTCAAGCAAACACCTTTCTTTACTTCCCCCCTGCCCCCTCCCTCTAGAGAAAAAAATGCCTGGCTCTCTGCTTTGAATT
Organism: Myotis yumanensis; assembly: GCF_028538775.1. Classification (NCBI taxonomy): domain Eukaryota; kingdom Metazoa; phylum Chordata; class Mammalia; order Chiroptera; family Vespertilionidae; genus Myotis; species Myotis yumanensis. The sequence goes on from NW_027223754.1 coordinate 156,572,529, forward strand.
GTGTTCTGTGCTGGATGGCAATACGTGGTCAGCTATTCATGATATGAAGAGATCCTCCTAGTGAATGAGTTCTCAGCTGCTGCTCCTTGGGCACTATTGTAGCTTATCTCAGATCAAATGCCCACTTTCAAGGGCTCCATTAGATAACGTTGGTCAGGAAGGCTTTTAGCATTTCTATTATCAAAATAAGCCACTCAGAAGAGTGTCCCTGGTAGGAATTTTTGAGCAGAATATTGTCAAGAAGAAAAAAAAACAAAACTGAAATCTAAGACACTCATGCTTCATGAAGGACATGTGGTTACCTTATCCTATGTAGTCAGTACATCAGAAAAATATCAAATGCAACATACTCATTGCCAAATGAACATACTCATTGCCACATGAAGCATAACCCTGTAATTTCCTGTATTTGTATTTCAATTGTAATTCATTTTCTGTATTTATTCTTCTCGTTAGGGGAGTGTGAGGAGTAAAGAGTAAAGAAAGGAGAGATGAAAAGAAAGTAAGAAATGGGAGAGAAAAAAGAAAGTGTTCAAAAGATTTGTGAATTAACATTAAATGAATACTCCACAAATGAGAGGGGAAAGTCCTCAGGCTGAGGAAGAGGTATTTTAAGCAGACATTTAAGGAATACCAGCATTCAAAAGAGGTGTGAAGCTTATGTGTTTTGATTATAGCAAACACCATAAAACACTCAAATGAATACTCCCATAAATAAGACCATTTAGTCGCCATTCATCAAGTTTATCTTCAGAGTCTTTCCTGCCAAATGCCAGGATAGTAGTCTTAGCTGCTCTTTAGTTACTACACACATAGAAATAAGGGTCATTAGGACCCGAACTTAAGAAAGTGGGTTTGATTATGCACAACATTCCCCAAAATGCACCCAGGTCACACTGCACCGCCCATGGGAGCAAAGTCCTAGCTCTCAAATTGCTTTTCTTCAAAGTCATGAGAAGCTGAACTGGCTAAGATCTGCAAAGCTGTCTTCATTCAGGAGTTGGGCAAGAAGACATTCACTCTTCATCTCATTTCTCCTGCTTGGTGGGGCTCAACAGTCTACGAGCACCCTCTAATTTCAGGCAGGGAGATCCCTTACATTCGTCATTTTGGAAGGAAATAGACGATTCTTAAGGATCCAATTTGAATACAGTAGTAAAAAGCCTTATCGAACAGGAATTACCTCTTGATCTTAATCTATTTTTGTACAGAAGGTTATTCTTAACAATATTCTGAATATGGAACATGAGGGGAATGTCAGTGAAATTGCTGGGCTTGCCTGACTGAACCTGGGAAACAGGCATTTTCCTTTGGCCCTGGATTGCCACCTGCTCTTCATTCATGGAATGGGTATAATCGATGGTGTGCTACTGTTTGCTCATACTGGCTTCTGAAAGCTGATATGCACATCTCTTCCCAACGCCACACACAGTAACCTTGGTAGCTTAAAACTGGCCCCTGGTGGGAGTATTTACACCATGGACACAGGTAAACACTACAAAAATCAGCTTTTCTCCAGAGAGCCAGCTGTTGAATAGTTACCACACAACTAAGTATAAAGCATAGTATTCATACTCACGGTGTGCTGACAAACTTTAAAGACTTCGTCGTGTTTGGTTTTGCTATTTTCTATGTAGAATGTAACTTTTCTGACTTCTGAAAGTGATCACCAAAGCAGTCCACATGTTTATTTCAACATGGCTTATTATAAACCATTTTAGAAAATCATTAATGAAGAGCTTGATCCCTCATTATTTTTAAAAACAATTAGCGTTCAAATTGGGGATTGATCCCAGACTAGAATTTAATGTGAAGTGACATGTGTACTTATTCATGACACATCTGGCCCATCACAAAACTCTGTGTGCCTCTCACCATAATGGGGGATTTACTGAAGGTGTCATTAAAGATCTTCAAAAGCTATCTTCCCCTGTACCTTTAAGCGTTAGTTAGAGCTGGGAAAAGTTCCAAAAGAAAGAAGCTAAGAAGTTTGTAGTACAGTTTGCAGTTTGATTGAGTAATGTGCTTCTCCCTCTTTGGTCAGCAAGGATAACAGAACAGACGAGACCACAGTAAAATGACACTGCCTTTGGGTAGAGCCAAATAACATCCCTTTTATGATCAGGACACATCTATCGAGAGGGCCTCCCAGAAGGTACTGATTGTGCCCTTGCAAAATCAAAAACCATGGACTTGAGGTTGTTTCTATTAGAGAATTCTTTCCCAGACATTATGTCACTTTATTTTTCTTGTAATGTTGTTTATGAACAGGTCTGCGACTATAGTACAGGAAATGTGTCAATTATACTTATCACAATGAAATTGTTTTCCAAACACTTTACAATTTTCATGCCAATAAAATAATTTGGAACAACTTTGGCAGAGAGAAAATGTATTCATTAAATTGTATATATGTTCATTTATGAGGTTATTTTCTGTTTAAAAAAAATTCAGATCTCATAACTAAAGTTTTCTCTCCCTTGGGTTTAAAACAGTCCTTTTATCTAGTTAAGAAACGTAGGAACAAAAATGTATCAATTTTCCAAACCAATTCTTAAACACCGCGGGATATTTGCGAGATGCTCTTTCAAGCTGGAAAAAATGTATAGCCAAGCATTTCCTGAATTTTCAAAGAAGTATTAGTATAATATATTTACATACAATATCAGAATCAGTGACTTTATGAACAGCAAAGACAAAGCCTCAAAAGAAAATCAAAGAACTACAGAATTTAAGAACTGGGATCTTGAAAATCATGTCTGATTCTCTAATGTAACAGATGAAGAGGCCAAATGGTGAGATTAAATGATTTCTTTGGGTAGGTGGCTACAGCCTTGGTACTAAACCAGGTGTCCTGATTTCGAAGGGGATTTTGCGTGACACCATAGTCTTTCTAAGATAAGCAGACAACATTCCAGCATAGCATTTGCAGGGATACAGTTGTGCCTCTGTTTCTCCAGAGCAACTTTAGCACATTTCAAATAAACTACTTTGTTTGGTGTTTTCATTCTAAAAATTATTGATTGTAATGAAGCACCTTTACAATGCATATGTAGACATATAGAATTCACTCTTGTAAGTTAACCATAGTACATCCCATTTTTACCAGATGTGAAGATATGTTCTGAGTCCAATATAAGTCAATATATTTCAGAAAGAATTATGATTCACAGTTAGAGAAATTAAGGCAAAAAGAAATTACTTAACATATCCAAACCACAGCGTCATAGTTAGAGTCAGGTCACTGCTTTCTTTCAAATTAGATTGCTTTCCACTTAACTACACATCCATTTAATTTTTAGTAACATAGAGGAAAACCACAAGAGCAACCCAGTGGCTTCAATTACCCATAGCAAACGCTCACTCACAGATGCATCTCAGGGCCTATAATAAAGACTCCACATTGGGGAAAACCCAAAATATCATGGAGTTATCACATTCTTAGAAAGATGATTCTCCCTAGTCTATGAACTCTACCCAAATCTTGTATTCACCTTGTATATGTGACTTTTGATCTGTAATGTTCACTTATTCGTTTTAGACTTTTAGAGTTGGAAAGGGTCTTAATATCCTTAATGCAGGATGTCCTTCAGCATTGCAAATAGTCACCTGGATTTTGCTTTAAATATCTGTACTGAGAGGGATACATATCAAAAATCTTACAAAGGCCCCATTGCAATGCAACAAGAAAGGTATATCTCCTCTGTGGAATGCTTCCCCAAAATTCAGAGCATCAGTCTAATCATAAGAAAACATCAAATATGCCCAAAATGAAGGGCATTCTACAAAACACCTGACTACTGGTTTTTAAACACATTAAAGTGATGAAAGACAAGAAAAGGCCAAGAACTGTCACAGACTGGAGGAGACATGATGACTGAAAGCAATGTGGTATTCAAGACTGGACACTGGAACAAAAAATATTTTAGTGGAAAAATTGGGGAAACTCAAATACTAATTTCTTATTTTGATGAACATACCATGGTTCTATAAAATGTTTATATTAGATACTACATTACATAAGATGTTAACATAAGAGGGAGGTTGGTGAAGGGTATATAGAAAGTCTCTGTACTTACTTCGCAAATCTTCTCTAAGTAGAAAATTATTTTATAATAAAGTTCAGTAAAAATACCCTAAAAGGATATTATTTCCACTTTATGGTGAAGAAACTAAGATGTGAGAGAGTGGATTTTTAACTTTAGTCTGTCCCTTACTTTTTCGGGACCTTAATCAACATTTTGTTGAGAGTCTGCATAAGAGTGAGTGCTCAGTCTTGTTTTGAACCCAGTTTCTGCCACTCACAAATCTAGACAAATTTCCTTGCCTATAAAAGGTCATGGTGATTGGCACGGCGTACATGCCCAATAACCGAGAGCCACCCACAGAATACCCAACAGAAGGCACAGAAACCGACCTCGCTAATATCCAAGCAGCCACTTTAACAGCAGTCCCCAATCCTGGCTGAGCATCAAAATTAACTGGAGAACTTTAGAAAAATATAAATTCCCAGGTCCCATTGCTTTTTTATAAGTCTCCCCAGGTGATTCAAATATGCAGCCAATTTGGGAGAGCCACTGCTCTTTAGTATTTAGAGACTCACCAAGGGGGAGTTCTTTGTGCAGTGTTCCTTGAAAGTCAAGAATTTAAATCTAAGTCTCTGAATAAAGAACCAATAGATCCTTTATAATAGGTAACATTATACATAGTTCTACCTTCCCTGAGGGAGCATTGGAAAAGGGGCATTTGTATGTTGTTTAAGGAAAGGTATAACGGCAAGAACTTAATCTCCTGGCTGATCCTAAATGCTATTACATATTTATGTGTTCTCAGTGTAATCACTTTGTATTTAATCCTCTTGCTTTCATTTTTCAGTTTACTAGAGCCAGGAAAATGCCCTTTCATTTACTTGAGTTTGCTCATTCAATTACTTAGCTGTCATTTTTCATAAAATAGTCTTGACAAATTTGGGCCCAGGTGGGAAAACCCGCCTGGGACACAGGATAGTAAGAAAACACCGGGTAAAGACAAAAAATAAAGAGGGGACATTGACTGATCATTTACATTTTTATCTAGGGGCCAAACTTACTGGTTAATGAAGACAATATATATTTATAATATCATATATGTATACATATACACAGGAATACAAATATGCATATACAAATGTGTATATGTAAATGTATGTATATATATATATGAAAATACAGATAAAGCCAAATAAATGGTTTTCTAATTTGGAGTCCAGGGAAGGATAGATAGAAAATAGAAGAGAATCTATTGGCAGCCAGAAGAGAGTAGAATGGTGAGTAAATAAGATTGGGTTTTTGGATGAGATTGATAAGGCCAGAAGGAAAAACAGAAGTGAAGCACTAAATAAAAGAACAGTGAACATCAGCGGGTTACCAAAGGGAGCAAACTACATTTCAGCTGAGTCACACCACCACCATTCAGATCTACTCAGCTCACTGGTTCAGGCTTCAACCTTGATAATAAAGACGTTTGCAGAGGGCTCATCCTGCCTTTATTCCATAATGTTCCATAAAACTTCCATATTCATACTACATACTACTTTAAAACAGAGTTCTATTTTGTTCTTTTATATTTGTTTTACACAGAGGTCTGTAAGAATTGTGATTACAAACATTATGTGTTGTACCTTTTAAGCAAAGATTGCAATCTTTGGCCTAATTTCTCTCCTTGCTGTGTCTCCCTAAAAAGCTGCTGGGAGAACACAGTTTATTCAAAATCAATGAGCAATCTATGTGTGGATTAGCTTCAGGGGTTTCATACAAAGATAAGGCAGAGGCTTATTAATGAGCAAAGGTCAGGCTTGAGTTAGAGAATGGTTTCCCCATTGCTTAACCCCTGCCTTCTCTCATCACATCACAAAAGCTTCTACAACGTAGGCACTCTCATTAATTAACTTTTAGAGTTTATTTCTAGATGTGGCTTTTCCCCAAAAAATTGACTTGTACTCATTATAATTTAGAAAACTGTGACATTAAAATGTCCTCAGAGCAAGCAATCATTCTATTTCTAGAAATTTATCCCAATAATTAGAAATGCTAAGATTTATGTAAAAAGAACTTCATCATGACACTATTTACAATATCAAAAATCTACAAACAATCTAAATGCCTCACTTAATGGGAATAATTATATATAATAGGATACAGTCATATAATGATACATTAGGTGACTATTTAAATTAGGTTTATGAAGAATTATTAGCATGGGAAATTCTTATGATAATAAGTTCATAAAAAAGCAGAATGGTACATTATTTCTAAAGTATGGTTAAAATTAAATATAAATGAGCATGAATATGAGGCAGCAGAGTGTACTAATAAAGTTCAGACTCTGGGGTCAGACTGCTTGAATTTGTATGTAAATGCTCCACCACTTCACTCCGTGTGCTCTTGGACAAGTTACTTAACCTCTCTGAATTTTAGTCCCCTGTAATATGGGAACAGTAATATTTCCTACCCCATAATATTCTTGTGAGTATCAAATTAAGAAATGTATATAAACACATACAGTAGAAATTTATATAAAGCACACAGAATGTATGTAAAGCACTATTCTTATGTGCTTACGTAAATGTCCCCATTTGATAATTTCAATAAACAAATTATGAACTTATTGGTTCATAATTCTCAGTAAATGTTAGCTGTTGTTATATTACTATTATTAGTATATTATTATTGTTATTATTATTTTTTAAAAAAAATTTATTGATTTTTTACAGAGAGGAAGGGAGAGGGATAGAGAGTTAGAAACATCCATGAGAGAGAAACATCCATCAGCTGCCTCCTGCACACCCCCTACTGGGGATGTGCCCGCAACCAAGGTACATGCCCTTGACCGGAATCAAACCTGGGACTCTTCAGTCCACAGGTCGACGCTCTAGCCAATGAGCCAAACTGGTCAGGACTGTTATTATTCTTAACATTTGTTTAAATCTAGGAGAAAAGATGACCTTGTTACTTCTACATAGTAGGTTTAATATGAGACTTAGTTTCTATCTGCTTTTTACGAATTTAGGACAAGATGCATGTAGGCTTTTAAAATCAAAGAAAAATAAAACCACATGATGCAAACATTAAAAAAAATTTCTGTGACAATTTTCAAACCTTGACATGCCAAAATGTATGCACCATAGGGATACCCACTGCAAATAAGGAACACATGCCACTCACTGAACTTCTAACAGGCTCGTGTTATTTCTACGTTACTGACTTCAGCTTCTTAGAATAAGAAGGGTTTCCCCAACTGCTGAGCTATAATTTGAGCCTGTTCCTGCCCACATAATTGTCAAAGTAAGACCAACCCACTCCTAATTGATACGCTTTATTTATGTCTTGTCTTTGAAGGAATGGCTTTAAATATAACATAGTCAGCAATGTGTATTGGTTTGTTTTGTTTAGTTGTACTCCATCTCTGTCATCAAAAAAATATTATTCAAACGAAAGACAAAGATCCATGGAATAGAAGGGAACCTCCAATTCCCAAACAGCATGGCATCCACCCAAACCAAATAAGAATTGTTACCACAGAAAAGAGCTGAAAAACTATCATGGGATTTAGGTACCAATAGTGACACATCTTAATTTGTTTTACATGCTGCCACCCTCAAGAGTATAAATTAGATTTGATAAGACCTATAAGCTTACCAAGTCTCTGATTTATTTGTCCCTTCAGTCCAACCTCCCAACACTCTCCGAAGAGCTCAAGTTACCACTCTGGGAATCCCACGTCATGTTTAATTCAACTGACACACACAGAACCTCCTCTTCTAAGAAAACCTTAAAGGCTCCATTTCAAAAGCATCTTCTCATATGTTTTATATTTAAATCTATAGAACTAACTGGATTCTGGGACAAATAACAACCAGTTCTAATATAAGTTTGTTTGTTTTTATTTTTTATTGCTTGTGTATTACTCAGGACACGGTACAATGTACCATGCAAATGGTAAAGCTGAAGTCCTTCGAACCAATTCTCTTGACAAAGGGGATAATTGCAAAATAAACTAATTATAGCAGCTTTATAAGATCACAGTTGAGGCAAGCGGAAATAGTATTTCATTTATTTGGCAGCCAGGTCCTATCACATATGTAGTTAGCAAAACTTTCAAACAGAGCCAAATTAGATCATCCACAGTAATAAAGGATGATCCTACTGTTTGAGGCCAAATACAATAAAGTATGGATACACTTTTAAAGAAAAAGAAGTGGAAAAAAACAAAACAAGAAAAACCACCCACCTGTTTGATGTGAAGCACGGACTGCAGGCCACAGGAGGAAGCGTGGATTCCAGGCGGGAAGCCTCCTGTGGTGTTATTGATCTAAGTTCTAAGTCCCTGAACAAGTTACTTCTCTTTTTTCTTAATTCCAAAACTGAACGTCTGGGGTAATATATGCAAAATATGTAACATGTGCTTAAAATATATGTAAATAAAATCAACCTTTTTCTCTATTACTACCTCATGACCTAAAAAACAAACTATATGGATTTTTACCAAATTTGAAGGGCATTTTGGGGTGATCTGACTTAAAAGCTCCATGGAATACTCGCTTTAGAGGCCTAGCGGCATCTCAAAAATAAGAGTCTCCTCTGCCAAATGATTGGGAGGAAATAGACTGTGATTTCAAAGTCAAAAGGGCAGACAATCCAAATTTCAGGAGTTGAATGGTAATGGAGCTGCTCCTTACTTGGGTAACTCCAATATCTAGCTCAAGGGTAAATAGTGGTAGGAACTTATTAATTTTGAAGATGGCTAATTATTTTTCTGGAACAATGCCAGCCTAGTTGTAACAGAGATTTAGGTTGGCATAGAGAGAGAGGGGGAGATAACCATTGCTTTAATATGTTTGCAAAGCACTTCAGGGTAGTGTCCTCAGAGTAGTAGGCATCCCTATTCTTTCCAACGCCACTCCCACTTCACCCCGAACACCTTCTGTAGGACCTACCGTATCCAATACGTCCACACTGAAGTATTTTCAACTATTTTTTCTTACCTGTCTCATTTTCTATATCCTAAAAATGTCATGCATCTTTTTCTCCAGTCAAAAGATTCAACCTTCTGTTTTATATCCTATGTATGATTTCACTCATATGTTGGGTATAAAACCAGAAAAAGGAACAAAGGAACAAACTCATAGAAACAGACAACAGAATGGGGATGACTTGAGTGGAGGGGTAGAGGACCAAGAGGGTACAGGGAGTCATAGATGGCGATGGAAAGAGACTAGACTTTGGGTGGTGAGCACACAATGGATGTTTATAATACAGTTGTTGTATTATAAAGTTGTACACCTGAAATGTATATAATGTTATTAATGTACTAGAGGCCCGGTGCACAAAAATTTGTGCTCTGGGGGGGGGGGGGGGTCCCTCAGCCCGGCCTGTGCCCTCTCGAAGTCTGGGACCCCTCAGGAGATAACGACCTGCTGGCTTAGGCCTGCTCCCAGGTGGCAGAGGCCAGGCCCAATCCCTAGGTGCAGCCCCTGGTCAGGCTCAGAGCAGGGCGGATCGGGAGGTTGCGATGCCACCCTCAGTCATGCTCAGGGTAGGGCCGATTGGGGGGTTGGGGCACCGCCCCCTGTCACTCTCAAGGCAGGGTCAATGGGGAGGTTGTGGCGCCACCCCCTGTCACTCACAGAGCAGGGCCCATCAGGGGGGTTGGGGCTCCGTACTCTGTCACGCACAGAGCAGGGTCGATCAGGGGGTTGGGGAGCTCCCCCCATCACGCACAGAGCAGGGCCGATCAGGGGGTTGAGGAGCTCCCCCCTGTCACTCACAGAGTAGGGCCGATAGGGGAGCTGGGGCACCGCCCCCTGTCACACACAGAGCAGGGCCCATGGGGGGTGGTTGGGGCGCCACCCTCTATCACCCACAGAGCAGGGCTTATCATGGGGTTGGGGCGCCGCACCCTGTCACACACAGAGCCGCAGGGTGATCAGGGGGTTAGGGAGCTCCCCCCATCAGGCACAGAGCAGGGCTGATCAGGGGGTTGGGGTGCCTTCCCCTGTCACGAACAGAGCAGGGCAGATAGGGAGGTTGTGGCCCCTCCCCCTGCCACACACAGAGCAGCAAGTCGATCAGGGGGTTTGGGCGCTGCCCCCTGTCATGCTGATCCCGGTGCCGGGAGGCATATTACCCTTTTACTATATAGGATAGAGGCCTGGTGCACGGGTGGGGGCTGGCTGGTTTGCCCTGAAGGGTGTCCTGGATCAGGGTGGGGGTCCCCACTGGGGTGCCTGGCCAGCCTGGGTGAGAGGATGATGGCTGTTTGCAGTTGGTCACACACCCTTCAGGGTGGGGGTCCCCACTGGGGTGCCTGGCCAGTCTGGGTGAGGGGCTGAGGGCTGTTTTCAGGCTGGCGGGTGACTGAAGCTCCCAACCGCTCCTTTTTTTCTTTTTTTTTTATTCTGGGCCAGCTTTAGCTTTGAGGCTTGGCTCCAGCTCTTAGGCCTCGGCTGCTGAAAGCAGGTATCTGGTTTGTTTGGGTTCTATAATCGAAACACTGTTTCAACTCCAGCTCTGAGATCCCGGCTGGCTGAAAGCAGGTTTCTGGAGTTTTTTTAGATTCTATATTTGTAACAATGTTTCAAACTGCAAGCTCAAAGGCTGGCAGCGGCAGGCGGGGAACGTTGGAGTCCTCCGTCACTGAAGCAAGCAAGCCTCCTGTTCACTTAAAGCTGCCTGGCTGCCGGCCGCCATCTTGGCTGGCAGTTAATTTGCATATCACCCTGATTAGCCAATGGGAAGGGTAGCAGAGTGACACCAATTTGCATGTTTCTCTTTTATTAGTGTAGATGTTACTCCCAAAATGTAATTAATTAGCTAATTAATTAAAAGATTTAACACCAACATTCTTAAAAGAGCGGTTTGTCTTTTCTGTCACCACCCCCCCATCCCCATTCACTACTCAACCCACTACAATTGGACTTTTGATCCTATAAACTGACCAAAGTATCAATGACTCTCCCCACAGCGAAATCAGTGTCAACTTCTCAGCCCTTTTCCTGCCCCTCTCTGCACTATTTGATATTTGACCTGCTCCTTCTGGGAAATTGCACCCATTGCCACGCTTTTCACCATTATCTCCATATTGTTCTTTTTAATTTTTTTTTTTATTGACACTATTACAGATGTCCCCTTTTCCTCCCCCACCTTTGCCCAACTCCATCCAGTCCCCGCCCCACTGCCAGAGAGACCTTCACCACACTGTTGTCTGTGTCTGTGGGCTATGCATATATGTTCTTTGGCTAATCTCTTCACCTTCTTTTATCCAGTCCTCCAATCCCCTCCCATCTGAGATCTGTCTGTCTGTTTCATGTATCCATGCCTCTGGATCTGTTTGGTTCATCAGTTTATTTTCTTCATAGATTCCACATGTAAGTGAGATCATATGGTATTTGTCTTTCTCCTACTGGTTTATTTTGCTTAGCATAATAATCTCCAGTCCCATCCATACCATCGAAAAGGGTAAGAGTTTCTTCTTTTTTACAGCCATGTAGTATTCCATTGTGTATAGGTACTACAGCTTTTTTATCCACTCATCTACTGCTGGGCACCTGGGCTATTTCCAGATATTAGCTATTGTAAATAATTCTGCTATGAACATAGGGGTGGATATATTCTTTTTGATTGGTGTTTTGGGATTCTTAAGATATATTCCCAGAAGTTGGATCACTGGGTCAAAAGGCAGTTCCATTTTAAATTTTTTGAGGAAACTCCATACTGTTTTCAACAATGGCTGCACCAGTCTGCATGCACCAAGGTTCCCTTTTCTCCACATTCTTGCCAACACTTGTTTGTTGATTTATTGATGGTAAACATCTGACAGGTGTGAGGTGATACCTCATTGTAGTTTTAATTTGCATCTCTCTGATGATTAGTGACGTTGAGAATTTTTTCATATGTCTATCGGCCATCTGTATGTTCTCTTTGAAGAAGTGTCTAGTCTTACCCTTTGCCCATTTTTTATGGGATTGTTTATCTTTCTGGTGTTGAGTTGTATAAGTTCTTATATATTTTGGAAATCAACCCCTTATCAGATGCATCATTGGTGAATATGTTCTCCCATTCAGTGGGTTCCCTTTTCATTTGATTGATGGTTTCTTTGACTGTGTAGGAGGTTTCGCTGGCCCTGATCTCACTCATGAGCTCCAATTAGATCTACCTGCTGACTTTCCCTTTCTCACTGGATGTACCATAGATATTTGTGACTCAAAAATCTAGATGCATGAAGTTTTGCTAAATATGTTAATCCTCTTTATCCACTTTGTGACACCATCATTCACTCAGTCACTCAAACCAGTGGTTACCTGGAAGGCATCCTCATATCTTTTCTTCATCATCTCTTAAACTCAGCTTTTTTTGTTTGTTTTGTTTTTTTAATTTTCAATTTAATTTTATATTTTTTAGGAAGAGAGAGGAAGAAAGAGGGAAAAGAGAGAGAAACATCAATGTCAGAGCAAAACATCTATCAGCTGCCTCCTGCATGCCCCCTACTGGGGATTGAGCCTGCAACCCAGGCATGTGTTCTTACTGGGAATGGAACCAGTAACCTCTTACGTGCACTGGAAGCTGCCCAACCAACTGAGCCACACCAGCCAGTGCTCAAACTCAGACTTACACCTAAATAGTTTTTACTTTCAGGGTTTAACTCCATTCACAATTTCCTCAGTAACTCACAGGAGAACTGTAGTACTAGTCTCTGAAATGGATTCTATGCCCTCCGTCTCACTCACCCAAATCCATTCCTCCCACCTAAGTTTCTCAAGGCTCTGTCCTTGGCTCTGTTTTTCTCTCTGGAATCTTTTCCTATATAATTTCATATATTCTCAGAGTTGCTCTTCTCAACTTGTGCATCAAACATCAGCATAAAATTATTATATTTTTGTCTCCAAAAGTCTCCTCCTACTATTCCTGAATTCCATATTTGAGTTAACTGCAACACTCAACAATGTCTAAACTGAAATCAATTATCTTTCTCCCAAACCTTCTCCCCCTTTTACTTTGGAGAATACATTTGATTCTTTAGAAAAACTAGGAATGACCTTTATCCCCTATTTCTTCATCATCAGCTACATCTATGTCTCTTTCAAATACATTGTTGTTTTGATTTTCTTATTCTTTTCTATTATGAAAGTAATTTAACTACATTATATAAAACTCATAATTAGAGAAAGAAAACATCTCACCAATTTGACATACCATTTGTCAGCATTTGGTGCATTTTGTTTTTTTTAAGAGTGCTTTTTAAATATAGCCATAATTATAGTGTATATGTAACTTATATCATGCATATGCTTATTAGTCTTTTCATCACTTTTCTTCATAATGCTACATAGACCTTATGTTATTATCCTAAAAGACTATAATAATTAACCTAGTGCATATTCCTAGTGCACATTTATTTCACAGCTTCCCTAAAATAAATTCTTTTGGGGCATCTTTATCCTGATTTTTTTTTTTTAATATATTTTATTGATTTTTTACAGAGAGGAAGGGAGAGAGATAGAAAGTTAGAAACATCGATGAGAGAGAAACATCGATCAGCTGCCTCCTGCACATCTCCCACCGGGGATGTGCCCGCAACCCAGGTACATGCCCTTGACCGGAATCGAACCCGGGACCCTTCAGTCCGCAGGCCGACGCTCTATCCACTGAGCCAAACCGGTTTCGGCTATCCTGATTTTTTTAACCTTCATAAGCAGTTAGAAATGTAACATTTCATAAGGAAATGTCTAGTAAACAGATGGAGCTTTGAAAGTATGTTTTCTTCAGCTTATATAAATTGCACCAGGCAACATTTTTTATCAGATCTTTTGTATTTACCATTGATCACCCAGAGGCCATAGGTATTGTTACTAGATCCTCAAATCAAACTAATCAAGAATGTTAATGTCAAATGAACACTTAATCCTGGACAGAAGAACCTCCGACACTGAGAGACATTTAGTCTTTCTCCCCCCCCCCCCCACCCCCGCCACCCCCTCCCTTCCCCCCAGAATCACAGTGAGGGATTTAAAACATGGGCTCTGGAATCAAAGACCTAAGTTCAAAACCTAGCCCATTTAGTTACTTAGCTTATGACTTCGATTGATTTGTTTAGCTTCCCTTGGCCTCAGTTTCCTCTTCATACCATGGTGACAATAGTTATTTCTATTTAGTGTTGCCAGGAGGATCAAGAAACAAGTTTTATGATGTTCTTAATCAAATGTCTAGCACCAGTGAAAGCACTAAAAAGTATTGGCCATCATAATCATTTCTCAACCTTGTGGATTGAGAATGGACTCTGTCACTTATGTTCTTATTGCTGTGGACTTAATAAGACTGAGCCTACCTCTCATTTTTCACTTTATTTACTAACACACTCTTGGGTTTTCCTGCCTGTTCTATCCCTCCATCCTTCATCATTGAGAGACAGTAAACAGTCTGAGTGAACAGGAATTCCAATTCAGTCCACAGCTTACCAAATCTGTATCCCCCATCAGAGAGAGCTGCAGGCACTGTAACCACTTGATTCACTTTTATGATGATGCATATCCTTCCAAACTGACATGGAGACTGGCTCCTCTTTACACAATCTCAAAAAGCAAAACATTCATTCAGATCATTTATTTTGTTTAAAAAGTTATAAGAAGTTATTTGACTGAATTTTAGGAACATGAAAAAAATTTAAATTACTATGATTGAATGTTATCCGGGCTTGTAGTATATGTAAACCTTGCTTTTGTCACCACGTATTTTCTCCTATTTTTAAAGAAAGTGTGAAATACTGCTCTTAAATTTTTATAGTGAATAGGTTCTTTGGCAAGACTATCTCTGATATTCCATGTGTATTTATTTGATCTTTTCTTTTTGTCATTATTTACTTAGACTGACACAAGAAGAGCAAGTATATAAAACAAATTATAATTAGAAGTGACCAACCTACCTCTCCCCCGAGCCCACTTTCCAAAATTACAAAGACTAGCTACACCTTTAGGAAAATCTAACTTTTCCTCCCCGGTAAAATATGCCAAAACCATGAGCAAATAAGGCACTATATTCTAGTACATCTTAGTTTGGTAATTAGTGACTTACTACTAAAATATTGCAAAAATGACAATGAACAGATCACCTGCTTGATTAGTTTGAGAAAATTACTAGAGAGATTTTTTTTCAGGTACTCATAAAGAAGCAAAGTTTCCATTTTTTTGTCTTTATTTTCTTTTAAGATATTTCTGAAGTTAATTTCTCATAGTACCTATGTATAGCTCCAAGCATTAAAAAATCCAATTCAGAAGTCAAGTGAGATTGAAATAGTATCTCCATAAAATGTAATTAATAATTTAAAGGCAATATTTCAAGTTTCACCTTGAAGTTTGTATGTTTTTCTCCCAAGGCAATGCATATTTTAAAAATCCTAAAATAATCCATAATCATGTAGTGAAGACATGACTTTATTATTCTTACTATTAAATGGGAAAGAAATCGTTTTTGAGCCATTAGAGGTTAAATATACCCAATAAAAGTAAAGTAGGAAATTCAACTGCTATCAGCGCAATTTGAATTGTATAGGCAGTGGATTTAAATTATTCACTCCATATGGTGGCAGGCTTCCTTCCTTTGCAAGGGCTTTCACTTTACCTCCTTTTACCTACTCTATTTTTTAAAATTAAGCTTCCCACAGGAAAGAGAAGCTCAGAACTCAATCTAAATGCATGTAAGCCTATACTCTAGCTGGTTTTCTGCTCAATGGATAGGGCGTCAGACTGTGGACTGAAGGGTCCTGGGTTTGATTCCTGTCAAGGGCACATGCCCAGGTTGCTGGCTCGATCCCCAGTAGGGGGCGTGCAAAAGGCAGCCAATCAATGATTCTCATCGTTGATGTTTCTATCCCTCTTTTCCTCTCCCTTCCTCTCATTGAAATCAATAAAAACATATTTAAAAAAAGAAATATGAGCTATCTGATATCAATCTTTTGACATTTGTGGCAGATATCTTTATGCTCTAGAATGCAGTCAATTTTCATAATGTTCCCTGTTTACTTGAAAAGAATATTTATTTTCCAATTGTGGAGTGTAATGTTCTCTGAATATTAAACAAATCATACTTGTTAACAATACTATTGAAATCTTCTATAGCCTTGCCCATGTTTTTGTCTTAATCATCTATCAGTTACTGAGAGATATTTTATAAGATGTTCTACTACAATTTGAGACTGTATCACGGATGCATATAAAATTAGAACTATTATATTGTAGGGGTAACTTGAAATCTTCATCTCTAGGAATGCCTCTTAACATTTAGTTTACTTTTTCTTATAATAACTACACCAACTTTGTTTTGTTTACCAGCTAGTGGTAAACAAACTTTTTCTGTCATTTGATTTGAAATCTTTATCTAAACATTTTAAGTTTATATCCTTTGATCTGAATATAGCTGTTTTTGTATTTGTTTAAAAATTCAATCTGATATTTGATTTTCAACTGAAGAGTTTAATTTTTTATCATTAATTTTGATCAGTAACATTATTTTACACTCTTCAGCCTTTCCTTCAGCTTTTTTTTTAATCAAGAAAATTGCCATTATTGAAAATTTAAAAATAAAATGAAATTTTAAAACACTTACATAGGCAAGATATACTCTGCCTTTCCTATTGCAGAAAATAGGAAAGTACACAAAAGGAATAAGAATTTTTTAAAATGTAGTCAAGCCTTCTGTATTCATTACCTTCTTGTATTTCAATCCTGATTTTTATTATTTTTCATATGTTCAATTAGATTGGGTATAATGAGATTTGTACACATATGTAGGGAGAAAAATCATACTATGAAAAAATGTTTAAGGAGATTTTCTTAACTCAATGGGATAGATTGGAGAAAAGTGGCTAACATCATAAAATGCAAAATCAAGAGGCTGCAGTAGTTTTTTGAGCATAAGATAAAAGAATGGTTAAAGGTGCTTTTGAGTATTCAGCATATACTTATTCTTAATAAATGTGTCACTGAAATTGAAGCCAAAGAAGTCATACTACATTTGAAAGCAATTCCTTCCCCACCATTATTAACGTAAGACGTGTTTTAAGTCATAATTCACAGCTAAAGTCATTGAACCTTAGCACTTTAATGACATCATCAATCTCAGTTGTGTGAAAGAAATCAGCCCACTTGCAACATCTTGACAAGTGATTGGAAGGTGAGTTAGCTAATCAAAGGTCTTCATCTATATGTCGTCAAATTAAATTGGGGCAATAGTTTTGCTGAATTAACCAATTGTGTAAATGTTGCATAAATATAGCCTTAGTTTTAAAATTAAGAACTAACAACATTGCTTTTGAAGGTTGCCAAGTCTGGAGCTATAAAGGTTGTCCCATCCCCAAGGACTTTCCACTTGGAGCTGTCGAAGGTCTGTTCTCTTAATTAAGCCAAAATAGCTTGATGTCTGAACTACTTCCTGATTGCACATTAAGTGTCTTTGGAAACTATTCTAACTCTTCCAGGCCTAGAGGCCAATCCGTGGTGCTGCTGAGGTTTATGTACACACTAGGGAAGGAGAAGGGGAAACAAGGAAAGAATGCACTGGGCTGTGAGGCGGGTGTTACTGAGGGGACTCACCACGCGAGGAAACGTGGCCATAAGGGGCTTGCTGCTTTCGAGAACAGTTTCTGTAAATGGTCGGGCCAGCCTTGTTCCCACGCTGTGAGGAGCTTTTAGAGAGGCATCACCTCTCCTTACCTTACAGAGATCACCATCTTAAACCTGAGCACCCCCATTGGCGCGTCTGTCCTGCGTTCAACAGCCTGATTCTTCCAGCTTAGGGATCTGTGTAGTTCTCCGACAATGGCCCAAACCACTTTTTAGACGGATTCTCCACATCATTCTCATTTTCCCATTTTCAATTTCTTTCTTCTCTTTTTAAGTATTTCAACACACATACAAACACACCTCTTTTGAGTGTGTAACACGTGCTCAGCGATAGGCACTTGGCAAGGTTCAGAAGGTAGTCATGATCCATCACTTAGAAATAATTTTTGCATGAGTCTCAGGACTCACAAATACAGGAGCCCTCACAGGAATGGCAAAGGCATTATCCACATTCACTCGTGAGTCTTCAGCCATCCTGGGTAACCGTCCTTTCCCACACAACTCCAGCCCAGGAGGCTTTACTTTTGCAATGACGCATACAAATAGTCCTGCAAAATGTGGCCAAGCAGGACCCAGACAGACAGATTCCTTGGGGAAAGGCTGCCATCTGCGCCGTCACATCACAGCAGACCTTGGGCATACAGGTGAAGGACTTGGAACATAAGACGTGACTTCACTTCCTCTATGCTAAACACAGCTGCTTATTTTTAGTTGCTGGGTATTGTTTTTCTTTTCACGTTTTTTGAAAATCTCTCTCTCCAGTGCAAGTTCAATGGTGAATCATGGAGACCCCACAGGGAGAGAACCGCGCTCCATGGAGGACACCTGTGGAGGGGGCCACCATGGCAGTTCCCCGCAGAGTGGGTCTGCCGGGCACTCAGCCATCCCCCCCAGGACGGCTCTGACCCGGGTTACAGTAATGCTAACGATTTGCTTTAATCCAACCAAAATAAGAGCAGGCAATCTTAAAGCTCTTAAAGAAAATCAAATCTAGTTCTACCTTTGACCCACGCTATTTTTCTTCAAATATTTAAAGTTCAAAGGCACCATGTTTTATATTTTTATTTCAAACAAGAAAATCACCCTATTGTATTTGATCACCCTCTTATTTTAATTTGCAGACTTGCTTAATAATAAAGTATGTGCTGGACCTTAGCCTAATATATCATGTGTATAATAAGATCAGAGCCTTTTTTTTAATTTATTAACTAGGAAATACATAAAATAGTGACCTTGTGGGTAAACGACTTTTGCATCCATTTTTAATCATTATTATGTTGCTAAAGAGTTGCAAGAGTGAGGTTTTAACATGGCTCCTGGGAGAATTATACCAGTCTTTATGAAACATATTGTTCACAGCTGCGGTGAAATAGCCATCACTAAAAATCACGGCACTTTTAATTTCACATCAATGACATCATTGGTATACTTTAACTATAATTCACATGTGGGAAACAGTTGTCTACCAATATGAAATTATCCTTAAGCTGATTCCAAGTGGAGGGGGGGAGAAAAATGTAACATAAAACAATTTTATGATTTCATCTGCATTCATCATTAATGCCATTTTCCAATGTTGTGTTTAATATTATCAGAAGCCATACTTCTCCTATGACAGCAGATGATATATTTCAGATACTGTATAAGGTTTTAAGTGGTATTTCTGCAAGATCACTGGACTGCCTGAGACTCAGCAGCCCTCGGTTATACATGTTCTAAAGTGTTTGTTCCATAAAGAAAGGCTTTCTGTTTAGAAATGTGACAGCGAGGCAGTTAGCACCTAAAACCTAAACTGGTGTCCTCTGCAAATCGGATGAGGAATCTGAAATTGTAATGGGAAGAAAACCAATCAGAGGTGGATTATTACAGGGTATTTAGGTTCTCACTGGTACAGAGTAAGACAGAAACAAGTAGAAAAAACTTATGATTAAATCTCTGATACTGACTTGCTTCATGAGTACTGAATGTCACCCTATATCCTTCCTTTGGGAAAAATTAATTATTTTTTAGGATAAAATAAGCCCTACATTGCTAGCCTTCTCCTTGATGTCTTTCATCCAAACAGGAGGAATAAATCTGTTCCAATGGGAGAGTATAATCCAGGAGGCAGTGGGGAGGGTTAGGTAAGAGTGCATTCTGCAAGGGGCACACCCTGCTCAAGGGGAATATTTCCAACTAGAAACACAAAGCTTCTGATAGTCATTCATTTAGACATTCAGCCCAGGTATACCAACCCCTGATTATGTGACAGCTTTGGGGATACAGACATTCAATGAAGTTTCACTGATATCTATGCCATACCAGACAACAGGCATGGAGTTTGAGTGATAAACAGAACCAACTTTCCACTCTGCCTAGGGCCATACCTTCTGAGGGAGGACATAAACAATATATATATATATATACACACACATACATACATACAGGTAGTAATAATACAAAGAAGAAAAATAAGTAGGAAAAGCACTAAAGATTGCCTGGGGGCAGGGATGGGAGGGGGATTATTTTGGAACTGTGGTGCAAAAAGTTTCTCTGGGAGGTGACATTTGAGAAGACACCCTAATAAGGTGAGAATGAGCGAGGAAGTGATCAAAGTAGCACACTGCCTAAAGAACAAGCAGTTAAAATTGTCCTCAGGTGAGAATAACGTTGGTATGTTCCAGAAATCAAAGGAAGGGGAGCAAGTGTGGTATTGTCAGAAGAGTGGTACCAGGCCAGAGCAGAGCAGTGGGAGACACGATTGGGGAACAAAGCAGGTTTGGGGAGGAATCTTAGAGCAGGGTGAAAATTTTAAATTTTATTCCAGGCGTGAGATAAACTGCAGGAAGATTTAGAGGAGAATAGAAGAATCTTGTCTATGTTTTAAAATGAAGATTTGGGCTGTTTCGTGGAGAACTGATTATAGGGATTCAATACTGTCATCAGAGATTGGGTACAAGGCTTTTCTATTAATCCAGGTGAAAGAAGCTGGAGGGAGGGAGGTGTTGAGACTGGTGAGAATCACCTTATACTTTGAAAACAGAGCTGACAGGATTTCATGATATGAGAGGCCAGTTGTGAACTGTGAGGGAAAGGGAAGAGAGAGGATAACTCCTAGAGTAAGTGATTGGATAAAAGGTGGTTCCACTAGCTGGGTTGGTATTTTCAGATCATTAATGGTTCCCACAACGGTCTTAATGATCTGAGAATACCAAAGAACTCACATCATCATGGAGAAGAAGCCAACACACAGACACACACACACACACACACACACACACCACTGAAAAGTATTGTATTAGAAATGTACTCAGGAATCCCTGATCTCTGGATTTTCAACAACTTTTAAGTGCCTCTTCTTTTGCCTTTAGCATAAATTGACAACTGAATACTAAGGCCTGCTCAGATATCTGGTATTCAGCACTAGCTGATTGTACAAATTTGTCTGTACAGAAGTATATTCTTTATTGTTAAATATCATGTAAATATCTCTTGCTTTGCACATTGAAGGTATTCTTCTTGTCCATGTCCATATATGAGAAAGCATCCCTCAATTTTCTAAATTTCCATACTGGTTCCAGGCAATCATGATTACTCAAGATAGAATCATAGTGTCTTTTTCCATACTCCAAATGATTCGTCTATATTTGGCAAAACAGGATGGGATGAGATAGGAGTTTCATGGATTTGTGGTAAGACTTTCATCAGCCATGGAAAGAAACTATGCAAAAAGGTAAGAGGAGCATTAGTCCCCACAATTTCAGAGTAGCAACTTGCAGATTCTCAAACCCTGGAGGGTGTTTTAAAATGCAGATCCCCAGAACCCACCTATAGGATTTCTGATCAGTAGTCTTCATGTGTATTGTCTCTCTCATGTTTGATACTACATTAATACAGATCACTGTGGGAGAAACTCTATCAAGTTGTTTCATTTTATCCTGTGCTTTCTAAATGATAGACAGAGGAATCATAATAAGTATAAAGTTTTAGAACTAATGATAATGAAAGATGAGAGATATTTTAAAGATTCTATGACGTAAACTTCCATTTATTGTTTTAAAAAATCAGAGTTTTGGGTGGATATAAGATGGCAGGAGAGTGGGTATATGTGACACTTACCTCCTCCCAGGACCAAACTGGAATTACAACTAAATTATAGAACAATCAAACTGAATAACCAACTAAAGACTAGTTAAATAGAAATCTTATAACCAAGAATTTACAGAATAAGACACATCAAGACTGGTAGGAAGGGTGGAAATACAAAAAGGGCTGGCCCCACTCCTGGCCAGCTGGGTGGCTGAAATTCTGGAGGGAAAGCTCATCTGCAAAGGTTCCCTCTGAGGACCATGGGGTCTCAATCCCACTCTAGGCTCCCCTGAGCCAGGAAGAGGTACACACATAGCATCTGGCTGTGAAAATTAGTGGGGATTCTGCCTGCAGGGAGAGATGGGAGTCTCCTAGAGACACAGGCATGCTCCTAAAGGGCCAATGCACAAAATCATATTTGCACTCACTCACCCTGGGTTTCAGCAGAGGGGGGGGGGAGCTCACAGGGGTCCTGTGAGGAGAGACTGGGGTTTATGCCTCCAGGGAGAGAACTGAGAGGACAGCTGCATGGACCCTTGTGCTGAAACACTATCCCACACCACAAACACCATCTTTCTTGGGTAGTGCACTCCCATCCTTACAGATTCAGCCTGACATAACATGAGAGCCCCAACATCTGGACTCCTTGTCACCCCAGTGTGGAGTTTCCTCATAAAATAAAAAATGGAACTGCCTCATGACCCAGTGATTCCACTTCTGGGAATGTATCTAAAGAAACCCGAAACACTAATGTAACCCTATGTTCATTGCAGCATTATTTACAATAGCCATGATTTAAAAGCAGCCCAAGTGCTCATCAGTAGATGAGTGGTATATTTACACAATGGAATACTACTTAGCCATAAAAAAAGGACATGTTGAAGAGGAACCAAGAAGGCGGCATAGGTAAACACCTGAACTTGCTGCCTCACACAACCACATCAAAACTACAACTAAAAGACAAAATGGATATCATTCAGAACCATGGGAAGGCTGGCTGAGTGAAGTTCAACAACTAGAAGGAAAGAGAAAAGTGCATTGAGACTGGTAGGAGGTGCGGAAGAGCAGAGGTACAGAGGCGTGCGAAATGGGCTGGCAACTGGGTACCCTGTGGTCTTTTTCAATCAGGAGGGAGATGCAAACTCCCGACTGCTCTGAACTTCAGTTCCGGGTGAGACTCTGGGGACCCAGACTCATATGGAGAGAAACTGGACTGTCTGGCATCGGTCCAGAACACGAGGGCAGTTTTCTTTCAGAGGTGCTCACAGCGATCATTGTTCCTGCACCAAGCCACGGGACACAGAGACCCAGGGACCTCTCCAGGGCAGGGCTGATGGGCAACCATTGCTGGTTGCTCCACCCTGGTGATTCCCTGAGACCCAGCCCCACCCAATTTACAACCCCACCCAAGCTGTTTGAAGAGGCTTTTGCATATGAATGGCCTGTTCTTTTGCAATCTAAAACCTAACAAACTGCAGCTGGATCAGAGAGCCCCAGAGCTTCCAAAAGAAGGCCAAGGCTGGACAGCAGCCTGCATTGCTTCACAGCTGTGACTCATCTGAGCACCTCCAAACCTCAAACAAAGAGGAGGAATCTGCAGATCTCTGTAGCTCCTGCTGGGTGGCCTCAGGAAGTGGCTGACTTTGCACCTCCTGGAGATCCAAGAGCCAGTGTACCCAGTGGTCAGAGTGAGACCATACCAGATTACAACTCTTCACATCCATAACAGACACACTCAGGGGGCAGACTCAATGAGCACCCACTGAAGCAAATCCTGCCCTACAAGGGTGTCTCCAGCACAGAAGTTCTCCCATTGTAGACACAACTGGTCCTCACAGCCAACTGGTCTGGAAGTCAGTTGCTCCCAGTCATACCAACAGCAATCAAGGCCTAACTACAACAAGACTGTGCACAAAGCCCACAAAGGGATGCAACAAGAGTGTCCACCTCAGGTAACTAGGGAGGCTGAGCCACTGGGCCCTATAGGACACCTAGCACAGAAAGCCACTCTATCAACACAGGGAAGCAGCCAAAACGCGGAGACAAAGAAACATGTCACAAATGAAAGAAATGGAGGAAAGCAAACTACTGGATATAGAATTCAAAACCACGGTTATAAGGTTACTCAAGAATCTTATAGAAACCTTTGAGAAATTTAGTGAGACCCTCAAGGATATGAAAAAGAACCAATTAGAAATTAAGCATACACTGACTGAAATAAAGATTATACAGAGATCCAACAGCAAACTAGAGTGTGGAGGGCCCCCTGCCAGGGAAGGCGCCATGGGCTTTCTTTAAAGTTCTTGTTGACTGAACCCATGATGTAGGCAACAGCCTTATCTTGGGGGCATATCTAACCAAGAGGTGAGAATGCCTCAGCTCACTTTTCAAAGCCCAGGTGCCAGGGAATGGGTTTTTATTATGTAAATCTAGTCAAGCACTGGAAATGAATGTGATTCGGGCCCACCCGAAGGTGACGATTTATGAAGAAGCTACAAGAATGCACACGATCCCCTTTTATTGGCCCTTAGTAAAGTTTCCTGATATTTGGCTATAAATAAAAGTTGCTGCCCTGGCTCTGGGCTCTGTTCATCTATCAGAGGACAGACACCACACCGAGGCCCAGCTTTCCCTCTATTTCTGTCTCAGTCTTGTGTTTTTTTTTTTTGTTTTGTTTTGTTTTCATTTTTCCTTAATCCTCATCACATTCTACTCAAGATTTCATGAACCCCCACATTCTCTCTTTCGGCGCTGGCCGTGGGAAGAGAGAACATACCCCCATACTAGAGGATCCCAAGAATCAAGTCCAAGATTTGAAATACTAAGAAGCAAAAAACACCCAACCAGAAAAGCAAAAAGAAAAAGAATCCAAAAGTATGAAGATAGTGTAAGGAGCCTCTGGGACAGCTTCAAGCGTACCAACATCTGAATTATGGGGGTGCCAGAAGAAGAGAGAGAGCAAGATATTGAAAACCTATTTGAAGAAATAATGACAGAAAACTTCCCCTACCTGGTGAAAGAAATAGACTTACAAGTCCAGGAAATGCAGAGAACCCCAAACAAAAGGAATCCAAAGAGGACCACACCAAGACACATCATAATTAAAATGCCAAGAGCAAAAGACAAAGAGAGAATCCTAAAAGCAGCAAGAGAAAGACAGTCAGTTACCTACAAGGGAGTACCCATACGACTGTCAGCTGATTTCTCAACAGAAACTTTGCAGGCCAGAAGGGAGTGGCAAGAAATATTCAAAGTGATGAATAGCAAGAACCTACAACCAAGATTACTTTATCCAGCAAAGCTATCATTCAGAATTGAAGGTCAGATAAAGAGCTTCACAGATAAGGAAAAGCTAAAGGAGTTCATCATCACCAAACCAGTATTATATGAAATGCTGAAAGGTATCCTTTAAGAAAAGGAAGAAGAAGAAAAAGGTAAAGATACAAGTTATGAACAACAAATACACATCTATCAACAAGTGAATCTAAAAATCAAGTGAATAAAAAATCTGATGAACAGAATAGACTGGTGAATATAATAGAATCAGGGGCATAGAAAGGGAGTGGACTGACAATTCTCGGGGAAGGGGGTGTGGGGGGTGCATGAAAAGACTGGACAAAAAATCGAACACCTATGGACGAGGACAATGGGGGAAGTAAGGGCATGGGGTGGGGTGGGAACCGGGTGGAGGGGAGCTATGGGGGAAAAAAAGAGGAACAACTGTAATAATCTGAAAAATAAAGATTTAATTAAAAAAAGAAAAAGAAGAAGGACATGTTACCTTTTGTGACAGCATGGATAGACCTGGAGAGTACTATGCTAAGTGAAATAAGCCAGTCTGAGAAAGACAAGTACCATACGATTTTACTTATGTGTGAATCTAATGAACAAAATAAACAAATTAAATAAAAGCAGACTCATAGATACAGAAAACCGACTGAAAACTCTTAGAAGGGAGGGGGGAGTTGGAGGGATGAGGGGATTAAGCAAAAAAACAACCACTCATAGACTTAGACAACAGTGTGGTGATTATCACAGGAAAAGGGGGCAGGGGAAGGTAGAAAAGTGAAAAGGAGGATAAATGGTGATGGAAGAAGACTTGACTTTGTGTGGTAAACACACAATACAATGTACAGATGATATATTATAGAATTGAACACCTGAAACCTATATAATTTTATTAACCAATGTCACCCCAATAAATTCAATAAAAGTTTAAAAATAAATAAATAAATATAACAACTTTTAAAAATCAGTTTTTAAAAGTGGATCACTCTTAATTTCAGACCTAGCTCCATATAAATCGTATCTTTTTTAAAAATTATTTTTTTATTTTTTAAAAAAATATATTTTATTGATTTTTTACAGAGAGGAAGGAAGAGGGATAGAGAGTTAGAAACATCGATGAGAGAGAAACGTCAACCAGCTGCCTCTTGCACACACCCCACTGGGGATGTGCCTGCAACCAAGGTACATGCCCTTGACTGGAATCGAACCTGGGACCTTTCAGTCCGCAGGCCGACGCTCCATCCACTGAGCCAAACCGGTTAGGGCTAAATTGTATCTTAAGGTAACTATAGTTACCAAATATGGATTGTCTTAGGATATTTTAGTTATTTTTAATGGAGGCAAGCATGCTACATTTGAGTGATTTCATGAAAGCTAATTTAAATTTTTATTTTTTTTTATTTTTTGCCTGGGGAAAAACTTTTATAAAGAACTTTTGTGACTGCAATCAGTATGTGCAAATTATGTGTAATTTTGTTTCCAACATTCTCATCTTATAAAAGTCAAGGATAATCACAAACAAGATGGAGAATTCTATCCTCACCTTGAGCCATTTAGCATGTACTCTCATTAACACTATAACTAAACATCAAAATTATAAGGGGAAAAATAGTACATTTTATTGTTCCCTTACAAACATATCAATTTCATTGAATAATCACAAATCTCAGGAAAATACTCAGCTTCTAATGCTATAGAATCCTTTGGAGACAGAACCGTCAATATTTCATACTAGAGGCCCAATGCACGAAATTCGTGCAAGAGTAGGCCTTCCCCAGACACTGGCAAGCCCCGGGGACACGGGCTTCCCTTGCAGTCCAGGCTTCATCCCGAAGGACATCTGATCTAATTAGCATATTATGCTTTTATTATTATAGATAATTAATTATTCATGTTTCCATTAACTTCCTATGGCATACTTTCATTAGGTAAAATATTTTTTCCAAATTCTCGTTTTTTTTTAAGATATGTCTTAGCTTTAAAATTTTCACCACTACATTAAATCATCTACCATTCTAGGACAAGCTGTTCAAATAAGCTCTATTTCAATACCATGTTTAAAAAATATCTGAAAAAATCCATATTTTTATATGAATTATCTTGTGTTTAGACTAAAAATCATAGATAAGAGCTCTTAATATTAGGTGATAAAAATTTAAAAAAGACTCTACAACTTTTAATACAGGGGAGATTGTATCTCTGGTACTTTCTCTTATAATATTAGAAAGTATACATTTATACATTTTTATCAGAATCCCATTCAGTTTTTATGATGTCTATTGTATAACTCATAATGGAAATTTTTTCTCATGACAATGAATGGCTTAATAAATATAGATTAAGATAATGAATGTCACTATCTTTTAACGAGTTGGGTCTATAAATATGAGAAAGACACTAACTCAAGCATCACTGAGAGGACTCGGGCAGAATCTCCAAACAGGGGTAGCCTTAGGGATGTTCCTGCAGCAATGGACTTGAAGGGTAGCCTTTTAAAAAGCTGACTGGGAAACTAGAATTTAAAAGTAGCCAATTTGGAACACTTTACATGTTTTCTTGTTTAACTGTACAGGAGTTCCAAAAGCATAAAAATTAGCATTAGCTAACAAACCAAAGCTAAAAGAAAATTCTCCTACCACATGTAAAGTATCTCAACAGCTGAAATATAATCTCCAGTATTAATATTTCATTCTCTGGGCTTCTTGGATCACATGTATCTCATCATGGTCTCCCTAATTAGGTGCAGTCCTAGACAAAATTGTAAAAAATGCAAACTCTGTTTTCCCCTTTTGCATCTTTTAATTCTTCTGATTGCCAACCACTTAGATTCTCCTGCAAGCTACGTGTAGTTTTATAGAACACTGACCCTAAAGTGCCTCTGATGCCTTATGCAGCACTCCTGCAGTGGGGACGTATTGACATTGCAGAACTTTAGGGAGACAGTCATGCCTGAATACATACAGCTAATCTCAATGTTATATTTCAGGCACCAGTCTGATACCTAGGCATGGATATCTACCCCTAAAGTGACTGATTGATCTTTTTTCTTAAACTTAGATCAATGAAGAAAGGAGGGAAGAAGGAGGAAAGGGAAGGAAAGGAAAGGAAAGGAAAGGAAAGAAAAGGAAAGGGAAGGGAAGGGAAGGGAAGGGAAGGGAAGGGAAGGGAAGGGAAGGGAAGGGAAGGGAAGGGAAGGGAAGGGAAGGGAAGGGAAGGGAAGGGAAGGGAAGGAGAGGGAAGGGAAGGGAAGGGACGTGCCTATAGTTAACCCCCATCATGAATTAGCAGGCAAGTTCCATGTTTCCTTACTGATCCCAATCTACTGACTGGAAACCCCTTTCCTTAAGGAAGGCTTTGGAAACCCTTGCTTCTTCTGACTAGTGGAAAGCAGTGTAGTACAGTGGTTAAGAGGGTACATGCTGGAGCCTGATGGACTGGGTTTGAATCCCAGCTCCACCATAGGCAAATTCCTTAGCATCTCCCTACCTCAGCTTCCTTATCTGGTAACATGGGTTGTAAGTGTGGTTGTAAGAAATAGATTAATACACACGACACATCTAGAAAATAGTAAGAGCTTGACAAATGCTGAATATCATCATTTGTGGAGTTGCAGGAGTCTCTTACTTCCACTTGACCATACTCATCTATGCAAGGCGAGTAAACAGAAAAGAGTTATCCCTGATCCTCCTGAGGGTGTAAAATAGAGGAAGTGTAGTGCCTGTGAGAAAGTGTTAAAGAGAGTTGCAGTTATTTAATTTGCAATGAGGAAAGCTAAGGAATGTTTCTGGTAATAGCTTCTATTTTGTCCAGAAAAAAAAAGCAGAAAAGCTCAAAAGGCCTCAAGAGAGCAGGAGGAATTTATCTGGGCTGCAAAGACAAATGCTCTGACTGAAGAAGTTGTTCAAGTCGGAAATAACCGCTGTTGGGAGTGCAGGAGGCTGCCTGCTGCAGACGCGGTTGTGCCCCGGGGAAGCAGATGAGCAAGGTGCCCTGGAAAGCCTCTTGGAGCTCCATGTCAGCATTTCCAGGGCAATCTTCCAGTGCGAAGGTATAAACATAAGAGGACACGTGTAAAGCTTGGGGCTAAAAACTTCACATTTAGCAGGAAAACATTTGTACCGCCTTCCCCGTGACAGAAGCACAGTGGCACATTGAACCTGACCCCACAGAACTGAAATTCTTCTTCATTTTCTATTGAAAATACTTATGCCGAAGAATATGGAAACACGATAGCTTGATAGTGACACTTATGTTTAGGAATAAAAGCAGAGGTTTTTAATGCAGGGAACCTGATTTTGAGAATATTCTTGGCAAAGTCACTTAAAATAATTTGATAGTCAGGCCTGGATACATATCAAAGGTGTAAGAGAATAAAGCTATAAATAAAAGCAATCATAAACTCATCTCTGAGCATTTTCATGGTTTGGACATGCAAATGAACTCTTAGAATGGTGCATAAGCCAACTGTTCATCAAGTGGTAGGAGACGCATATTCTACAGGAAAGTTCCCAGGAGGGATATTTGAGTCTTTTTAATAAATAGGCCTGATGATTCTTTCTTGACCTCATGGCATAAATCATAACAAATTGAGTTATGCAGTAACTGTTGGAGATGGCATAATACAATTGCTATTAAAAATCTCAGGATACATATAGTATGCTGTCATAACACATAAATTAAGGGTCTTATATTAAAGTTATCAAAGGTTGTGGGTTTTTCTTTTCATTTTAAAATTAATTATTTTCCTCAGGACTAGTAGTAGAGGGATTACTAAATTCCAACATTCCATTGGTCAGTAATCCCAGCAGCAGAATGTTTCTACATTTCACTCGCTCTAATTCCCTGAATAATGAAGAGAGAACAGCAACTTGAGCGTTAAGTCACGAGAACTAATATCTATGTGGGTTTATAGTTATACAATACTACTGTGCGGCAACATATCACTCTTCACCCCATTTTACAGATAAGGAAAATGAAGTATCGAGTTGTTCAGTAAACCCAAGTCACAGCGCTTGTGGCCTTACTGTCAGACTCGTGACCACCTTGCCTCCTCTACAACGACTCCTCAAGCATTTGGATTTCTCACAGGATGGGGCTGTTTTTATGTTTGAAGATCCCCAGAGGTACCTTAATATTGTTGCTGGCTAGAGAGAGAAAAAAAATAAATGGAACAGGGACTGGAAGAAGAGAAGAAAGTGTCCTAAGGTCCTTAAAGGGTTAAAAAACTGAAGACCACTAAAAGGATCTGTTACTGGGGAAGGACACTCACCACTGAAGAGAATCTGTGGAAGTCACAGACCCGCCCTGAGCTGACCCTCAGCCAGCGTTTTCCACCCCACTTTAGGGCTCCCATCTCCCAGTAATCCCAGGTTACACTGACGTGATTTCCAGGGTTATCCAGTTTTGTCCACAATGTGAGTTTTTCTCAGAGAACATATACTTCCTAGAGGATCACTTGAGAAATGAGTAAAATATAAGACGGCATATATTTAATTTGTAATTAAGTGAATGTTCAGACAAACATTGCTTCCCATTCAAGTAATATCGTATAGATGGCCAACTTGGAAAAAACAGAGGGGTGGCTATTTTGGTCTTACTAAATATTTTCTAAAGGGTTCACACATGTTCCTAGCAGGTCCTTTGTAAAGTAAGATTCTATTCTCCTGCTCTCTGAGTGAAGCATTGCATTTTGTGTGTGTGTATATGTGTGTGTGTGTGTGTGTGTGTGTGTGTGTGTGTGTGTGTGTGAAAAAGGGGGTTATCTACTTCTTCTAAAATGCCTTAATGAATGGGGAAAGATATGGTTAGGTTACAGAGTACAGCAACATTTGCTTTTGGCATCATTATCTGGGGATTTTTGTGCTTTTCTTCCTGCTTGGCCTTATCTCTTTCCCTTTTCACAGTTCACACTTACACAAACTGTGTCATTCATGGTAATGATAAAGCAAGTACTGAGTGTTTAGCTTTCATTCTTGTCCTTGGATGTTAAAACTGACAGCTTAGCACCTCTATTACTTTTTATCGGTGAGTCATTGCCCTTGCCAGCACTCAAGATAAGAAAGTCTCACACTTGCCAGAGGGAGAAGAAAAAAAACACACAGGAAAACTGAAAAGAGCACTGGGGCTGGGTTATACTAACCATAAAATGGATGGCAGGAGGCTGTTTTGAAAATGAATGGGACTTGCCACTCACAAGGACAAAATTATAAATGAGAAGCTATATGGGTCTGATTTAGGTCTGATTACCAATGGAGGGTCAATTTTCAACTACCTGGTTACCCAGTGTAAACCTCTAAAGAAGTAGAGAAAACCATCAATTTATCTCATTTTAATTCAACTGTGAAAAGACTTCCAGCCAAAGTGAATTTGACTATCTTATACAAAATCCTTGTTTATGAGACATTAATAAGAACTGAGAATCAACACTTGCTTCTACTGTAGTGTGTGTGTGTGTGTGTGTGTGTGTGTGTGTGTGTGTGTCTAGACCAGTGAGGGCGAACCTTTTGAGCTCGGTGTGTCAGCATTTTGAAAAACCCTAACTTAACTCTGGTGCCATCTCACATATAGAAATTTTTTGATATCTGCAACCATAGTAAAACAAAGACATATTTTTGATATTTATTTTATATATTTATTGCCATTTAACAAAGAAAAGTCAACCAAAAAAATGAGTTCATGTGTCACTTCTGACACGTGTGTCATAGGTTTGCCATCACTGGTCTAGACAAACTATCAGAGAATTCTAAGACTCATTAAGGCTGTTTGGGGGTCATAACTGATAAATTTGGTGATATTAAATATAATTTCATGTTTCTTTTCCCCCCAATTACAGACCATCTTTCCTGGGACCCTGCCTTCATTCATATTGTCAAGATCCTTTGAAAGAAGCTGCACAGGTCTGTGAAGGAACTCAAGGACCTTCAGTCCTCACCTGCTCAGGTAGATACCTAGTGGGAGTTCTGTCCAGTGGTTCACAAGGAGTTGAGACGTCTGTAAAAATATTACATTGATTAAAAATTCCCACATGGAACAAGTTTCTGTTTCTACTGACTGCATGACTGCGGACATCCTGAGGTGGAGAACAGCCATATGTAATGTGTGCTACATACACCCTTTCCATGTCATCCTAGTTAGCTCTCTCAGTGACCAAGTAAAGTTTTCAGTGAGCATGAGCCACACCCATAAAACATCCTCAGCTGATTGATTCCCAATCCTGATTACTTTAAAGGAAAACAAGCATTTAGAGATGCTTGCAAAGCAATCTTCTAGATTTACAATCTCTCCCCAGTGTTTACAACTGTCTTGCCCATATCTAATTTCACAGCATTGTGTTTTAGTGATTACCTTTAAAGAATCTTTCCCAACCTTCAAATTCATTATCATAGAAACAAAGTCACTTTCTGGTTGCACTTGTATTTATTTGGTTTACACAATAATTTAATTGTGTAATGGTAGATATAAACAAGTCTGGAACTAGTATGGGGCAACAGGTAGGAGCAAACATGTAAATAGTGTTCTAGGGAAGGGCTTGGGAGTCTCCAGATTTCAGCTGGTCCTAGGCATTAGTCAATAAATCATACAGAGAGAACAAACAGTGACAGCCAATCCACTGAACTGATAAATGGGAATCAGATAAAGTTTTTATTGCATTCCCAACTTACAAAAGGAGAAACTGAGGTTTTTATTTATTTATTTATTTATTATTTATTCTGGATGGCTAGCAATTTTTATTTAAATTTCCAAGTCTAAGGTAAAAAGTATAGGCTTGCTCATCAATAAACATTAATTCTACCCCCAAAGATGTTTTTCCATTGATATTTATTTGTTCAAATCTTTATTGTTGAAAGTATTACATATGTTCCCCTTTCCTCTCCCCCCCATCGACCCCCTCTGGCCTTCCCCCACCTCCCCTCTGAGATTCTGCACTCTATTCCATGCCACCATGTCTCTGGATCTAATCCGTTGATCAGTTTATTTTATTCATTAGATT
Source organism: Myotis yumanensis (assembly GCF_028538775.1). NCBI lineage: Eukaryota > Metazoa > Chordata > Mammalia > Chiroptera > Vespertilionidae > Myotis > Myotis yumanensis. The sequence continues at coordinate 156,605,525 of NW_027223754.1, forward strand.
CTACATATGAGTGAGATCATGTGATACTTGTCTTTCTCTGACTGACTTATTTCACTTAGCATGATACTCTCCAAGACCCTCCATGCTGTCTCAAAGGGTCAGAGAATCTTCTTTTTTAGTGTTACATAGTATTCCATGGTGTAAATGTACCACCAATTTTTTATCCACTTATCTATTGATGGGCACTTGGGCTGTTTCCAGATCTTACCTATTGTAAATTGTGCTGCTATGAACATAGCAGGCTATATATTCTTTCTGATTGGTATTTTGGGTTTCTTAGGATATACTCCTAGAAGTGGGATCACTGGGTCAAATTAAATATGGGCAGTTCCATATTTAATTTTTTGAAGAAACCCCATACTGTTTTCCATAGTGACTGCTCCAGTTTGCATTCTGACCAGCAGTGTACTAGGGTTCCCTTTTCTCCACATCCTCACCAGCACTTGTCATTTGTTGATTTGTTGATGGTATCCATTGATTTTTAGAGAGAGTGGAAAAGAGGGGGAAAGATAAAGAAACATCAATGTGAGAGAGACACATCCACCTTAACTGGTTGCCTCCCACATCTTGACCAGAATCAAACCTAGGACCCTCCAGTCCACGAGCTAACACTCTATCCATTGAGCCAAACCAGCCAGAGCATGAAAATTTAAATAACTTGTCATATATCAGGTGAAACCCTTAACAGACATACAGGCTACATGGTGATGTGGCAATTCTAAGCATTACCTAGGAAGTAGTCAAGTGAAAATGGCCACTTACATTCCAGTGAATACTGTACCAGTATGTGCTGGGGTGCATTGGAGAAATACCTACAATATCAGGGGAGCTTCCTCCCAAAGAGGGATGCTTAATAGCAGGACAAGTCAACCAGGCAGAAGAAGGGCAGAGAGCGATCTGCACAGAGGGACCAGCATGTGAAGCAAGACCAAAGGAAAGAGCACGTCATGGAAAGAGAATTGCAAGTTGTTCCTAGAATAAAAGGGAGAGGATTAAATAAAAAGAGTTTGAGAGATCAGTAGAGGCCAAACACACACACTGAGGGCAATGGTAGCCTGTGAAAGGAACTAGGTCATTGAGTCAAGGCTCGGATTTGAGCTTTTGGGACATCATTTGACTGCACTGTGGAGAAAGGCCTGGCATGTCAGCCAGGAAAGAGGCTATGGCAGTAACACAAGCAAGAGCTGATGGTGGTCTGAGTTTACACAATGTCTATGGAGATAGAGAAGAGGTATATTTAGTTGCTAGCGTCATCAGGACTTGCTAATTAATTTAATGTACAGGTGGTGCTGAGAATGAGGAAGTGTTAAGAGTGAATCAGGCGTCTGGATCTCCATCTGGCCGGAGGGAGGTGTCTTTCCTTGAGATAGTAAAATCTGGAGGAAAAGCAGTAGGCTAGGGGCTGTGAAATTTAATTCCAGACTTGTTACATATGGACATCAATTTGAGATGATCTACAGATGGTTGAATATATGAATCTAGAGTTTAGGAGAAATATCTGGGCTCGAATATGGATATGGTAAATATCAGCATGTGGGTGTAAATAGAACTCACAAACGGTGAAGTAATATAAGGAGAGTATAGATTGCGGAATGGAAATGAGACAAGCCTCCCCAAAGTGGTAGCCTATCTATTTCTGACTATCTCTGTCAGGTGGGTGATGTGTCAATCAGCAAGCCACCATACTCATGCCACCATGCTAATACATAATGGCACATATATAATGGCATATTTTTTTTTTCCTTTTTAAAAACTCCTGCCCTGACCAGTTTGGCTCAGTGGATAGAGCATCGGCCTGCGTACTGAAAGGTCCCAGATTCCATTCTGATCAAGGGCATGTACCTTGGTTGCGGGCACATCCCCAGTAGGGGGTGTGCAGGAGGCAGCTGATGGATGTTTCTCTCTCGTCGATGTTTCTAACTCTCTATCCCTCTCCCTTCTTCTCTGTAGAAAATCAATAAAATATATATTTAAAAACTCCAATGCACCAAGCCCAATTTTCTCCACATGTAATAGATGAGGGAGACAGAGATGGGAAATCCGTAAATTGACCGTGGCGTGTCTGGACCACTCCCAAGTAGGCAAAATGTTCACTTGAAAACCAAGGTGCTGTCATTATCAATATTTTCTAAGTCATCAAAAAAGAGGGTGGAGTTGATGCTAATGGCAGCTGGGAAGAAGAGGATGGGATATGGACGTGAAGCAGGGTGCCTCAACTTCAAAGCGAGTCACTGCTCTCCCTCATGAATGGGGGTGCTTATCCGGGTCATTTGCTACAGTGGAAATCAATGGGCATTAGAGTTGGAGTTAAGGTCTCAACTCTACAAGCTCTCTCCACTTCTCAATAATGAAAAGTGTAAGTGGCCCCGAGGAATGCTTTGGCAGAAAACACCCAAGCAACGCTGATTGCAGAAGTGGAAGTTTAAAATCAGCTTCCAGTTTTTGCCACAAGTAGGTTAGTTCCCTTCTCTGGCTCTATTTCATCCTACAGAGGAGGGCGTTCCCAGATGATCTCTGAGGTGGCCCCAATCACCTGCAAGAGTAAGTCAAGGGACAGACTTCCCTGGCAAGTCCTGTGTGCTGAATCCACCCGACAGAGGAGGCAGGCAAGCACTTCTGGCCTGGTAGCATTCTCGATCGGGATTTGTCATCACTCAAAGCCCAGGTGGACCATGGTACATAGATTAATTCTTCCCACTTAGTTTTCATTTTGCTCTGAAATATTACTGTGACTACTTTTATTATTTCCCCCTATTGCATGCAATCTATGATTGCCATCGCGGTTTATTAGAAGGCCATTTCCCATAATTTCCTCCCAGGTCTATCCAGCTGGCTATTTGTAACTCAATATACCATTTCCAATACCACGACTTCTACATTTTATTTTTTTGGAGCCAATATATGGAAAAACCCGACCAGCATGACTGTTAAAGAAAATTGCGCTTTCATTGAAACCATTGTTTATCTATGGATAGTAGGACAATTTATACCTTTTTAACACTTGGAATTGAAAAGTTTTCTGGTGACAGAGCTAACTTAACTGGACTCCCCTGATGTTCCCTGAAATACCTCCAACTCCGCGAGCTGCCCTAACGTTATATACTCGTTTGCTCACTACCTTCGACTCTCCAACGCCATTTGATATATGCTTCCCAGGATGTAGTGGAACTTCTGGCCCGAGAGGCTGGAAAATGTAACCCCGAATTTCCTACAACCTCAGCTCCACTTTCTCCTGCGCTCCCGCCCAGGGCTTGGAGCCCTGTTATTGTCACGTGGCCAGGGGCCCGGCCGGCCAATGGGCGCGCGCCGGCCGCCGCTCGCCCCGCCCCCGACTCCGCCGAGCCGGGACTGGGCGCTCCGCGGCGGGGAGGCGGCCGAAAAGTTTCTTGTGCGGGTGGAAGGGGCTTCGGCGCGCCGACGCTGCTCGTCCGGCCCCTCTGCCGCGGGTCGCCCTCCTTTTCGGTTTCCCTCACGCTGCTCCGGTGCAGGAAAAGGCTTCGCCGGGGAGAGTGAAAGAAAGGAGTTCACCTGGGAGCGCGAGGGGAGGGCGCGCACACGCGGTCCGGGGCGCGGGCATCACCCTCGGCTGGAAGTTCGTGCGGGGCTCCGAGCGCGCCGGCTGCGGAGCGCGGGGCCGGGCGAGAGGCCGCGGGACCGCGATGGGCGCGCCGAAGCTCCGGGCGCCCGCGGCGGCGCTGGGGCTGCTGCTGTGCGCGCTGTGGGGACGCGCGGGCCCGGCCGCGGGCATCAGCCGGGGGGTCGCCGCCGAGCGCCGGTGCCCGGCTCCCTGCCGCTGCCTCGGAGACCTGCTGGACTGCAGCCGCCTGCGGCTGGCGCACCTTCCCGAGCCGCTCCCGCCCTGGGTCGCTCGGCTGTAAGTATTCTCCCCGAAGGCGGGGGAGGGAAGCCAGCCACGGGTCTGGGCACTTGGCGCGCAGCAGCGTTTTCCCGGGCAGCTGCGCTTGGCCCAGGCCTCGAGGGCGCTGGGTGCGGATGGAAAGGAGCCATCGGGGACTCGGTGGTCTCCCTTCCCCTGCGCCTTGAGGGCTGCGCTTGGGGGTGGGGGGGATGTGGGGTCCTAGGCGCACCCGTCCAGCCTCACTTGGGCGAGGGGAGGGAGCCACTGACAACTCTGGGGGTAGAGTCAACTTCCTGCGCCTGGAGCTTCCCCAGGGGGTTCCAGTGCGCGCCCCTGCCTGGCCGGGAGAGGTGGCCACCTGCGGACTATGGGAGTTCTCAGTTCCCCCTGTGCGTGTGTAAGATCCTGGGGTTCAACTATAGTTTCTAACTGTGCCAGGCCCCTCCCCTGTACCCCACCAGTATTGAATGCGCTCCTTTCATGTAGGAAGCCCTCTCTCTAGAGTTGGGGCACTGTCCAAGCTGTGGTAGATGGACATTCTTTTGTTGTTCGTTCTCCGGTGCTCCATAAACCCCCCTCCTAGACCAGATCGTAGCGTCTTCGTTCCGGTGGGAAGTTGGCAAGGCCGATCAGTAGATCTGGAAGGGAAGGAGCTGGTTTTGAGAACCAAGGGCGTGATTTCTGTGGCTGCTCAGCACGCCCAGACGGTTTAGGAGAGAGTGCTGAGTGCTATTATGCAAGTTTTTGGATGCTAGCTGTGAAGTCTGAAAACCTGAAATCACTGCCAACTGCGTGCAAGAACAAGGAAAAAAATGTAGTTTAGTTGGAAAGGCTGATTCTTTCCAAATGTCATGTCTTTATTCTCTCCCAACCTTAGTTTTGTTGAAATGGGAGGACTCCTGTAACATGTAAACAGTCAAAACTTGTGCTTTAAAAATAAAAAAGTTACTGTTTCAAAGAAGTAAAAGTACAGTCTATACTTAATAGATTTGGGCCTAGCAGAATTGCAATGGAAATGCTAAGTTCCTAAACAATTCTAGTAGACTATCCTAATGTCATAATAATAATAATAATAATGGTAGAAGGAAATTGTTTTTAAATCATTGTGCCAATCAGAATATTTATTTTTGAATTGTAGAACTGTTGGCCATCAAAATAATATTCTTTGTGTGTTAGTAAACCTTGGTTTAATAAAAAAGGAGAACTGGAGAGTTTTAGATTGATATTTAATCGCTTATCACGGGATGTCTTATTTAGTAGTTTTTATTACAATTGAAGATGGAGATAAAGGCTTTAACCCAAAGCAGGAAGACTTTCAATTAGTTGTGGCTAATTCTGCTCAATTGCCTCTTGTGGAGGTCATGCTGCCTTATTCATGAAATGTGAATGGCTCTATTGACAACATATGGAACTGACTGGAGGTGAACACCTATGAATAACAGAGGGAAGAGAAAAAGAAAATGAATATAGTAGTGCTTCCTGGGCTGTGTTTGGAAAGGCTTGGATCTTTCACAAATCTAATTTATATTCAATAGTTTCTCAATATCAAGAGGCCTCATACCCTGCAATATTATATTTTTGTGAATTTGGTTGTCTTTTAAAAAATAACTGTATTGCTCTTGATTAGAAGTTGAGTTCAACCAAAAGGGGCTTGGAACCTATTTAAACATTATCTTAAAAGTAGCTGACCTAATTAGGATTTTGTTTTGCAGATAATTTGGTGGCACACTAAAAACAAATTACAGTTTATTTGGTTAGCACAATCTTTAATTACATTTCCGCCAGCAGTAAATTGTCTCAATACAAGTCCACATTCCTTAAATGTATGTGAAAATAAGTTCCACTTGTATAAATAAGCACTAGGTCTGTTGTCAGAAGCCCCACTGTGATCACTCATTGGACAGCTCTGTCATTCTTGTACTTGTGTGACTTTTAACCAACTTTGTAGTTGTCACCGAACCATGTGGTCTAAATTCTTTATTGTAAATGTTCCTTTTGTTTGTGCTTAAAGCTCTGCAGGTCTCCTCTCTCCACCTTTGAAAGGAGAAGAAAAACCTAAGAAATGGAGCTTTAACTTCTCTGTTACTTGGTGTTGGTAACAGGAGGCATAAGAAAGCTGCTTCTTAAATTTTACGTAATGAGAAAGGCTTTTAAGTAGATTGTTTCAGAGTTTAGACATAAGTAGAAAAATGCATATTGTTCTTCTGTATCTTAACTTCCTTTCCTTAGGTAATTAAAGTAATGAAAGTTGGCCTCAGGACTAGCTTATGGGAGCACTCTTCAGAAAAAGTTTAGTGTCCTCCTTTTTTTTGTTGTTTTGTTAAATTAGCAAGTTTAAAAAAAAATCAGTCTTTCTGTTTGTTATAATTATTTATTTTTTCACGTTGTTCAGTTGTAATTTATTGCCATAGGAACCTCATGTGTGAAAAGTTGAATAGTTTGAACTGTAACATAATAATGCTGCCGTTAGTTCTTTCAAAAAGTAACTTCTAATATTTTAGTGGAAGTGGCTCTTAAAACAGTAACTATTTGAAGGTTGCTTACAACTAACTGCCTTAAAAGGCATTCTTGAGTTTACATCTAGAGTTGTGCTCACAGAGTCCTGAACCTAAAGAAGAGCACTTGTTAGAAATATGTTACTTAGCCAGAGAGGGGAAAGTTGCTCAATTGCCATTGAGAGCTTCAAGTATTATTAAAATTTCGCTGGAATTTCAAAATTATTTATTGTACACGTAGAGATGTTTGAGTTAGTAGGGCTCAGGGGAAAAGAGTCCGAAAGGGACTTCTTTCTGCTGGTGGGATTTCCTTAGTGTCCGCCTGTTATAAATCCTTTGGTTGGTATCAGAATTAGGGCTGGGGTGGGGGTAATAGTCCGTATGGTTTTCGCAGCTGTTTTTCTGTATTTTCCAGACTAAAACTTGAACATAGCAGGCTGATTTATGAGTCACTCTGGATCAGTGTCTTAAAACAGCTACAGCCTGGCTTTTTGTTTTTCAGCTTTCCAGATTTCTGCTGAATTAGCAGCTCTGCGGGCCCCAGTGGGATTGATTAAGAAGCTGTGCTGGATTTGCATTTTAAAATTTGACTTGGAAGTCAGATTGCCAAATGCTGAAAGGAAGAAAATGATAGCTGGAACCAATTGTTGTAAATTAATTATTTTCATATATGTATCTAAGCGCTTGCTAATATTCAGGAAGATTGCCTCTACCAAGTAGAGTTTGATTTTTCAAGTATTTGGCCAGCTGAGTTCTGGGTAAATAGTTAACACCTCCCTGCCTGACCACCTTTTCCTTTTATTAACCTCACTACCAAAAGTTTTTTTGTGTTGTTTTTTTTTAAGGTTTCTTGGTAACACTTTGTAAAGTATATGGTTGTCTAACCACTATGTGTAGCTGTACACCTGAAACCAACAAAAAAATAATCTTGAATGTAAATGATAATTGAAATATAAATTTTAAAAAAATTCAAAAAAATTGTTAAACATTTAAAAAAGATATGTCCCTAAACATAATAGAAATGGTTTCTTTTTCTCCAAAAAAAGTTTCTTGGTGAAGATGTTCACTAATGGGAGTCTAAAATGAATCTGCCTTCCTTTCTGAATGTTCTTACGGGTTTTAACAAAACATGGACATTGTACAACTGGAATTTGTTTGTAATGGTCTAGCTATAAAAACAATATAAGGAAAATGTGACATCCTTTAACTGGAAAATAAGCATTTCTGAAACATAAACTGAATTAAGTCTAAATTTAGGTGCATTAAAAGTTTCATGGCTTTAAGTATTTAGCAGTAAAAGTCACTTAAGGGGTGTCTTTTTTTCTCCCACTTAGAATGTGGTTTTAATAGTGGTACACAGAATTCAGGAGTGGAAGTGTTGCAGTAACTGAAATAGTTAAGGTTACCAGCTCTTGCTTCTGAATCAGAAGTGAGCGGTCCCCCCAGCATGTGCACTGTTCTCTGGAGGCAGTTTCTCCATTACTGGTTGGGAAAAATGCTAGGCACTCCATCTCTTTCCTCACAGGATTGCCTTGTGGAATGATCCTTAAACTGAAGTGAAGAGTATGGTTTTAGTTTTTCTAATTAAAAAGAAAATCACCTGTGTTAAATGTAAATGCCAGATTGGTTCCTCCTTAAAAAACAAAACAAAACAAAAAAACTTGAAACAATAGGGGAGGCAGTTTTTTGCCGGTTCAATGTTTAGTTAAGTGGGTCCAAGTGAGACTTTCTGTTGATTCAGGCTACCTCCCAGGTGAAGGACTCTTTTCCTTGGTTGTTTTCTGAACCCTGTGGGAAATCTGTGACTGTCTGTGGTGCTAAAAGCACACAGGTTTTGTTTGAATCCTAACGTGAGTTGCTGGGCTCACGGTTTCCTTGATGAACTCCAGATGGACCTGAGCTGGGGCTGTGAGGGAAAGTGTCTGGCTCCAGCGTGGTGAGCATGCACAGCAGTGGTTGTAATTGCAGGATTTTTATAGTTGAAAGACTGTGCCAGATTTTTTTTTTCATGTTATAACTCTACCAGAACAAATCTGCTCATGTCTGTTACTGTCTGGTAGGTCTTTAGGCAAACATGTTTCAAATAAAAAAACCTTTGCAGATTTTTGTGCGTGTGTGAAATGGAGAAATACAGGTTTATTCTCAAAACAAAAATTCAAAGACTGAAAAGGCTCTCTGATTTCTAATTGTTAACTAATGGATGGGCACTGAGTAACACTGTGTTTCTCTGCCTTTTTCTTTTGGGGGGGGCATGCTTGAGCATATAACAAATGGTTCATGCTTTTTCTCCAATCAAATTTGGTTATTTGAAACTTTGGTTATTTAAAAATCTTTCTCTTTAAACACCAAAAGAATTAATTTAGTAAGCGTTGGTTAACCTTTTTCAGCGGGAGCGCTTTACACCATATTGTTGTTAGCCTGGTTTTCAATGGCTGTTCAGTCACTTTATTTTCATTGCACCATTTTGAGGGCACGTATTCCATGTGCTGACAAATATAGGGAAGATAACCAAATATTTGGCAGGTTTAAAAATCACAGCTTGAATCTTAAATGCTGTGATGACTTCCTAGCCTACATATTGCATATGTAGAAGTTTTATGTTGCTTCTTTTAAAAAAGAATAATGTCCAATGGAAATTGTTAGGTCAAGTTAGACTGAGTCTTTGCGTAAGAAAGCAGAGTTATTTTAATGATTGAAAAGAAATGTGATCACAGCCTTCTGTACATTCTGCTTAACTTTGTGAGGTGGCTAATGTGGTTTAAATGACACAATATATTACCAGATACAGTGGGGCCTTCACTTACGAGTGTCCCGACTAACGAGTTTTTCGAGATACCAGCTGTCTCTCTGCCGATTTTTTACATTGAATTGATAGAGTAATTTGAGTTAACGAGCTCCTTAACGAGCTCGGTCTCAGGACGAATTAAACTCGTAAGTTAAGGCCCCACTGTACTGAGATTTGGGGAATTCAGGAGAGCATAGGGTTTAGGTTGTTTTCTACCCTCAGCATTCGAGTGTGCACGCATGCAAACACACACACACACACACACACACACACACCACAAAATGATACTTTAAATAATTTGTTGCCTTAGCCCAGATAAATAAATGTGTGAAAAGCAATTTCTACTTTGTTGGACTATAATAAGACACTTGATGTTTAAATTTATGATAATAAAAGAAAAAGATTTCTTTAGAGGTTTTAGTTTCGGCAACCTGCCTAATTAGCCACTTTTCTTAAGCCATGACTTCATCATATCACGTTGGAAGTGAGGAGATGGTAGGGGATGGGGAAGGTGAAGCAAAACAGCCCGCTCACAAAAGGCCTGTTCACCCTGTGCCAAAACACATCTCCTAAAACACTTGTGGGCTTAAAGCCTTGGAATCTGCCAGCCTCCTAAACTAATTCTGTCCGCAGAGTTTGTGTTTTTGGAGTTTGGCATTTTGGTTACCATCTAGTTTATGGTCAGGATGGGCCAATTATGGCTTATGTCACCACCAGTGTTGGTAGAGATATTTCACAGATCCATTCTGTCTTGTACATCATTAAGTGCTATTAGTGATTTTTCAAACGACTTATCATTTTATTTTTGTTTTCTCACAGGGACTTAAGTCACAACAGATTGTCTGTCATCAAGGCAAGTTCCACGAGCCACCTACAAAGCCTTCGAGAAGTGTGAGTCTTAGTTATCTTCTATTTGACGTTTGAATAAAACACTACCCATCACATTGCTTAACTGTGAAAACATTTGGATTGCAATAAATTATTTAAAACTGCTAACTTGAGTTAGCAATAATTTTAAATAATTTTATAGAGTTTCGTCTCTCTGAATTACAGATGACCTAATCAGCTTTCTTTCTTTTTTCTTTTTTTGGGGGCATTTATAGGAAACTGAACAACAATGAATTGGAGACCATTCCAAATCTAGGACCTGTCTCAGCAAATATTACACTTCTCTCCTTGTAAGTGAATGTTAGCAGGATTTCGTATGTATGTCTGCAGGGACTATGAGTAGCAGTTGGATATGAGCTGGAGTAAAGACCTTAGAACAGCGGTTCTCAACCTGTGGGTCGCGATGGTCGAACGACCCTTTCACAGGGGTCGCCTAAGACCATCCTGCATATCAGATATTTACATTACGGTTCATAACAGTAGCAACATTACAGTTAGGAAGTAGCAACGAAAATAATTTTATGGTTGGGTCACAACATGAGGAACTGTATTTAAAGGGCCAGAAGGTTGAGAACCACTGCCTTAGAAGCAAAATAAGAATACTCCCTTCAGTGGGTGATGAGGTGTTTAAAACTGTTGACTTGTTTTTCAGCCCCAGTCTCTCTCTGCTAAATTTGAAGTATCATTGTAACAACACACTTTACACTTCACTCATTGCTGAACTGGCCTCCACAATTCAGGGGAGCCGCCTGCACCCCATAGAGACATGTATTTGATTATATTCTGTTGACTGAGACTTTACCTCTGGTATTGCTTAATGGTTGGCATGGGACCTGTGGGTTAGGTATTATTACTTAGCTGCTAGTGGAGAATCATTGGAGTTGTTTTGTGAGGAGAAATGGGAGCTTTTAATAAGGCACTGGAGTATCCTCTTTTAAGTGTGGCGCCCGCGGTGGAAATCCAGGTTCAGAAGCATCAAATCAAAATAGGAACTTTTATCCAGATAAATTAATGTGATTGAAGTTAGAAATACCATTGCGCATTATTTTGCAAATACAAGTTTTCAAATAAAATGAAAATGGTGTTAGCTTTTCCGTAAGTTTAAGGGGGATAACATATTCATGCATTGAAGATATTTTGGAATAATTTTGACTTGGGCATTTGAAGGCAGCATTTAGAATGTGAATGATTTAATTTCTAAAATTAAGTAGTTTGCCATCTTAATCTTGAATAATTTAAAAATATATTTAATCCAGTGACGTTAAAAATGTTTTTCTCCTTTAAACAACCGAAGAAAATGACCCCATTGTTAGGTGCTGCTGGGAAAGGTGTTGGGAGGGTCGAAATTATACAGTAAATTTCAGGAAAGCTGTTCAATTAATTAAAGTGATCACTACCCAATTGCTTACATCTGGTGATTGATAGAGGTTTGTTTTTACTTAGGGCCCAGGTCAGCCAAGTCACTGGTGCAGCCGCTGTGTCTGCTTTCCCCTGTTTGAATAAGAGCTAAGTGACATTTGATACTGATGTGGTTTTTCCAAAGATCAGAAACAGAAAGGAATGAAAGAAAAAGCAGTTGGTATTTGACAAATAAACACTGAATTTAAAAAAATATTTTTATGCTAGCATTAATACCTGCTTTCTGTCTTTCACAATTGCTTAAAATTTTGGAGTCTAAATGAAGCCCTGGCTTTGGTGTCTTGAACATCTTTAGCTATTCTCCTTTGACCACAGGGGCCTTTTTAAATCTCAGGGAATGCCACGTCACCGTTCTGTCCTTGTCCCTGTGTATTGGCAGATTCTGTCAGCATGTTCGAGAGAGCCCTGGGGTGTGGGGGTCAGTGCATGCTTCATGGCTGAGAGCATTCACAGTGGAGTTTCAGAATTTGTGTGTGTGAGGGGGGGAGGGCGCGGGGGGAGCGGGGCAGGGAAAAAAGTCTTCTCTGACTTGCTACAGAGTTAGAAGCATAAGAACTGGTAAGGGAATTAGAAAGTTCTATTGGGAATAAATAACCTAATGATTTTGTACTTTGTAGCTATAATTTGTAATTAGAAAACTGAAATAAAATATGGAAATTTAGAAACCTTCTGAATTTGAAGTCATCTTCATATTTTGTTTGTGTTTCACTTTAGTGAGTGCTGAGTTCCAATCATTTTAGAACTTGAATAATCTCACTTTCCCCTCAAGTTGTTGCAGTACATCTAACCAGGGATTGCTTTATTCATCTATATCAGTGGTTCTCAACCTGTGGGTCGCGACCCCTTTGGCGGTTGAACGACCCTTTCACAGGGGTCGCCTAAGACCATCCTGCATATCAGATATTTTCATTACGAGTCATAACAGTAGCAACATTACAGTTATGAAGTAGCAACGAAAATAATTTTATGGTTGGGTCACAACATGAGGAACTGTATTTAAAGGGCCAGAAGGTTGAGAACCACTGATCTATATAGTGATAGATCCTTTTTATTACTTAGATCACATAGAATCTGTGAAAAGTAATTTATGTGGTGGGCTGCTAATTCAATATGGATGCTGAAAAATTGTTTTTATACCTATGAAATATCTTGAAAATTTCACTTCTCTGCCTATTTTCTTCTACAAATGTTTTGTTTTTTCTTGTAGGCTTCTTTGGCTATTGCAGTACACAATCATTGTTTCTAAAGCACTATTTCTTTCTGCCTTGTCTTGTGTAGGGTAGAACTTGTGTGTGTGTGTGTGTGTGTGTGTGTGCTTTTTTAATATAGAAGCACTTGAAAGTAATCAGAGCTAAAAGTCAATACTTACCCATTTCTGAAATAAAAAAAAAAATTGTTGAACCACATAACATGAGTCAGATTAGAAACTTGCTGGAGCACCACAGTTAAACCCCACATCTTTTAAAGTAGTTCTCAGGATTATTTGACTTCTATTCTGTCAAGATTTTTTTTTTTAACAATATGTGTAGGAAATCATTTTTCCAGGTAATTTACACAAGTTCAATAATTTTAAACATATCAAAGAAAGGGAAAAATTAGTTGGAGTCTTGAGCATGAGATTTGGTGTCAGTGCTCTGTACTTCTGCTGCTCTGTGCAGTGGGGACCCCTCCCAGCTCGAGGGGCTGACGCAGAGAAGAGTAGAGAAGACCATATCTGGTAAAATGCTTTTTCTCTCCAGGAGCCAGGAGCTAATATTGGGTCAGATGGCACCCCATGTCCAGGGATGAGTTTATTTAAGGACCAGTCCTGATGTCAGGGAAACTTGGCATTTGTCTTAGGTTGGCCATTGGGTGAGCATTGAATCTGCTCATTAAGAAACCTCATTCTAACATTTCTAGGGATTTTTCAGAATATAGAAGGCCTGAACAGACTTGCTTTTCTTTGAATCCCACCCAGTACTAGCTCAGAAGTCAACTGGCATTCTAAGAGCAAAACATGATTTGTGTTTTTTGTTTATTTTTCTCTCACAGTTATTTCCCACCCATGGCAAGATGGTATGTTTTAGGAAAAGAGATAGTTGGAATGAACATATTTTGTAGTAAGACTGTTGACCTGGCATAAGTGAGTTGTGCTCACGGATGTGATAGATTTGGCTTCCTATGATGTGCGTGAGCTGCTCAAGCAATGGGCACTTGAAACTTGTGACTTGGGTTGGGTCTTACTTGAATCTGTGATTTATATAACACTAGTGGCCCGGTGCATGGTTTTGTGCACATTGAAAGGAAATTAATTAGAAGAAATACTTCAGTATTGCTGTTTGCCCTTTCTCTATAATAGAAGTGCCGACCAAATTCACGATCGACAATGACAGATGGAAACACAAGCGCGCAATTGGTGCCAGCGAGAGCTTTACATGTATGGCGCATGCGCGAGTCAAACTTAGCTGTATATATAGAATACATTTGCTTAATTAGACCTGCTTTTTCTGATTTAGCTAAACTTTTTCCAGCCCAGTGAAGCACCCCAACTTCTCTTTCAGGTAATTGTCAGCAACACAGCAGTAAATATTAGCATGAAGCAGATAATTATTGTAGATCACGCAGGGAGAACAAAGGGTAAAATATTTAACGGCAGCCGTGTTTGACTATATTCTGCGCAGTGAGAAAACCTGAAGTCATTTTCAAGGTCCACCACTTCTTCTTTTCACTCGGGTCAAGTTTCTAAACTTTCTAAATCTCCGTTTTCCGGCTAATGAAAATACAATTCCACCGAGTCTCCTATCTTCCTACTCCAGGACTTCTGTGAGGATCAAATGAGATGAGGCACTGGAAAATGCTTCACAGACATTTGGTTAAAGTGTAAAATGTTTGCACTTGGCTATAAAGCAAGTTGTGTTCCTGGGCCGAAGAAACTCCAAGGATGCTAGTCGCTAGGGAGAGGAAGCCAGGCGTTGCTGTGTGATGTCATTACCCAGCTCCCACAGCCACCATTTCTGGGCTGGGCTGGGCTATGGGGTCTTGGCAGCATTGGCTGTGATTTGGTGGGCTGTCACTCTGGGGTGGTGGCGGGCCTGTGTCCCACTTGGGGGAAGCCGAGTGTTGGTTTGTGGGCACCAGGTCCACAGTGCTGTTTTTTTGTAACTGGCCGTTGTGCCTCAAGGCAGCTCCTGTGCTGAGCGTCTGCCCCCTGGTGGTCAGTGTCGTCATAGCGACCAGACAGACAGTCGAAAGGACACTTAGCATACTGGTCGCTATGAAGCACACTGAGACCACCAGGGGGCAGACGCTCAACACAGGAGCTGCCATGAGGCACAATTCAACAATAACGTGTGTGTGTGTGTGTGTGTGTGTGTTATTGTTGAATAAGGGAGGAGCTATTGGTCATTGAATAAAGCTAGTTGAGCCTTAGTCTTGACATTGATGGTTTATATGGTATTGCTCAACATGCAGATACTTGCCTATTATCTTAGAGATGAAAAGGTTTAGGTGAGTGAATGTCCAAGAGGTACCTAGAGTACCTGTTAAAAACACAGATTTCCTGACCGAATCCCTTAGAGATTCTAAATTAATGGGTTTGGGTGGCGCCCAAGAATATCCATTTTGACACATCTGCCTGGCTGATTCTAAGCAGAAATTGCATAAATATTTTTGGAATTACTGATAGAGTCCAGTTTATCATAATCAAATCAGCATTTTCTCATTATTTCTTATTTCAAAGGTAGAGCATTTCTCCCAAGTTCATTGTTTTCTTCATAATACTTTTCCAGAGATGACATTTGTCATCCTTCCCAAGAAGTTGTTATAAAAAATGATCACCTTCATGGGTGGGACCCTAAAATGGGTGCTCTAGCAATGGAAAGGCATTGGAGAATTGCAAGCAGGTTGAGGTGATCAGATTCGCTTTTTGAAAGTGTCACTCTGGCTTTCGTGTGGAGAATGGCTTGGAGGAGGCAGGAGGGTGGTTACATCGGGGCAGATGAGGAGGAAGCTACCGAGGTTGGCCAGGAGGGATGACGGCACCGTTCTTCTACAGTGCAGCTCCGGCCGGGTCCATAGAACGGTGATTAAATGCGAGGCGCAAGTCACATGGCTCAGAATTAATTGCTGGCTCTTCCCTTTGCTTGGTTTGTGGCCGTGGACAAGTTACCGTCTATCCGTGTTTCCCCATCTATGAAATGAAAATAATAATGCCCACCTCCTAGGGTTGTGAGGATTTGGAGAGAGAGAAGGGTAAAACCCACTGGCATATGCTCAGTGACTATAAGCCATGATCATGACCATTCCATTCAACTAAAATTTGTGGAATAAATAAACAGTGCCAGGCTCTGTTCTGGTGCTGGGGGCACAGCAGTGAACAAAGCAGACAGAGTCCCTCTTATTAGGATGCTTCCATTCTCCTGAGGGTTGAGAAAAAATAAACAAGTAAACAAACTTTAAAAGAAAACTTGAGTTCCTTCATAAAGACTAAGAAGCAAAAGGAAAGAGGACAAAGGGATGGAGAGCTCCGGCAGTTGCCCTTTAGTGTGGTCCGGGAAGACTCATTTTTGAATATTTACCAAAATCCTACTATGCGCTAGGTACTTGTTTTAGGGTTGAGATTCAACAGTGAACAAAATAGCTAAAAATCTCTGCCCTCAGGAGCTGACCCTCTCATGGAAAGAGAAAGACAAGAAGTAAAATAAATAAGAAATGTGGCCAGAAGGTGATAAGGGCCAGGGAGAACAATAAAGCAGAAAGGAGGTGGGAGAGTGTGTGGTGGGAGGGGGGTTGACAGGTTTAAGTGGGGACTCGTGGAGGGACGCCCTTGGCAGGTGACAGTTGAATTGGCCCGAAGGTGGGGAAGGGCGTCCTGTGGGGCACCTGGGGGTGGGGGCCATCTCCGCGTTTCCTCTGCCCTCTTGCCTTGTCTATCTTGATTGTGTTTGTAATCGTCTCCCCTTCTATACTTTGAGGCCTCGGTGGCTCACTCTTGTTTTTCCCAGCACTTAATGTAGATGGATGGCATGTAGCTGGTGTTTAATTAGTATATGAATTAAGGAATATTTATAGAACAGCCGCATGCAGTTAGCATAATTCAAACAGATCTCCTATAAACTTGGTCTATACTAGTGACTAAAAATTTACAGTGGAGACAAAGCATACCTGTGTTCCACTTAATTTATGTTCAATTATGTGTGCTTGGTAAAAAAAAAAAAAAGATTATAATAATAGCAATAATAATTAAAGGAAAAAGAACAAGAGAAGTAATTTAAGTAGCACAAGGATTTAGCTCACCACTGTAGCCAGTGAGCACATGCCCTGGAGTGTGTGCGAAATGAAAGTGTTTGGGAAATAAAAACCCCCTCTCCCATTTCTCATTGTTCCAAGGCAGGGGTGGGGAACATCTGGCCCATGGGCCGTATAAAGCCCAGGAAATAATTTGGTCTGGCCCTGCCAAGGCATTAGGGGTGAGTTAATTAAATGTTTGCCCAAATACAGCAGGCTAATTTTTAAGTTGATAATTTTGTATGGCCCACGAATGATGTTATAAATATCTAAATGGCCTTTGGCAGAAAAAAGGTTCTCCACCTCTGTTCTAAGTGAATACCTTGACCCATTGGCCATGACTTAGGTCTTCAGAGATACAGATTTTCCGTAGCCCCTTTGCCCATCACACATGGGAACTGTATCATCAGGTCCTGAACTAAAAATCCAAATTACAAAACTGGCCCTATGTGGGACTCATTGAGACAGACAGAAAGAATATGTCTGCCTACAAATTTTTTGCTAGTATTTTAAGGGATCTTTAGGGATATATTCATGATAGCTGGTTTTCCCCTGCTCCACTGGTTTTAGAACGTAGTGCCATGTGTGATGGGGTTCCATCACATCATGTCCTCCTGTGTTGGGGATGCTTTGAGGACTCAGGGAAGCATGAGAGTCAAACTTTGCTCCAGGATCTGATGCGATTTATAAAGAACAATCCTGGGTGGCTGGGAGTAGGGAGTATTGGGAATTTATTTGTGTGGCATTGTAGAATTCTGAGAAGGGTGTGACTTTTATTCTTCGGTTTTGAAACTCCCACAAGTACAAAATGTGTATTTCTCCACTGGCAGTTGTCACACATATGAGTCATTCCAGGGTAGGACTCATGTCCTACTGAGCTTTCAGTCCCCTCAGAAGCCCCGTCCAGTCTCTGGCACATAGGAGAGGCTCAGTAAGTATGAGTGGACGAGAGCGATCACGGGCCCCTGTGCAATAGTAGAGACCTGAGCTGAGAGTGGGGCACACAGGTTTTCATCTTGTCTCACACTAATGACCCGTCTGGCTTCGGGCAGAGTTAATTAACTCTTCTTTGTTTATCTGTAAAAACAGTGTAAGATGTTTCTCCATCTCTCATCTGGTTCCGGGGAAGGATCAAGTGGCATGATGTACAGGAAAGGGCTCTGAGCAGAGTGAGCAGCGGCAGCTGCTGCTGGTACAGCTGCAGTGGGCTTGGCGGAGCAGCAAAGATGAGAGGCAGTGAGCCAAAGTGGGTTCTGGAACAGGAGGGTCACAGGAAGAAGAGAGGATTTAGAAACATTATCCTGGCAGCAACAGAGAAGGGAGGAGAAAGAACTTTGCATTTGGGGTGAATTTTCGGGAAACTTTTGTGTTCTTCAAATCGTTTTAAAAATTGGGTGAGCCTTCAGTTACAGTGAATAACTGAACGAGGAAGGGCTTGTGTGCTATAAGGTAGATTTTGAGCTGTTCATGTTGCCCAACAACAAGGCCTAATAGGTACGAAGTGCTTGGGAACAAAGAACAATCGGACTTGGCCTCTACTTTGAATCATGATAACAGGGGAAGAGAGACAATAAAGAGATACCGCTAGGACAGTGCTGCCCTGGGATAGGGAGACGCTTGGGCTGCCCCAGTGCAGAGCTGTGGTTTCGGTAAGTGTGGACTGTGAGGGTGTGTGAGGTCTAGGGGAGGACGGAGACTTGGGTAAGTTGGTGCGGATTTGCTCAGGTGTTTTACAGGTTTGGGGAGTTATTGCAGACTTTTTATAGCAGGGGAATGAAATGATTACACTTCAGTTAAGCACAGAATCTGCTTCTCTCCTTTTTTCTCAAGTAGTTATTAAATGATGTTCATTTTCTGAATCAAGTGCCCTGAAGACAGATAGATAACGTGACTTTGCTATTTAACAGTTATGACTTACCGAATACCTGTTCTCCATCCGTCCTTGGAACTCTGAGCCCTGCTGTATGTTATGGCCACATCTCTTTCCCACAAAGGGAAATTGGCCATGGCAGGGGGGGTCATTTGCATATGGACTTCTGAAAAGGGTCCATGTGAACTATTGGCTAGAAATCTGATCAACGGTGTTCTGTTACTTAGATACCGAACCCAGTACTATATTCAATGGCAATTTCATCCATAAGCATGCATTTCCCTTTTCCTTCCAAAAATCAGACTAAGGAAAAAAAAAATCAGTTTGGGAGATAGTGATTTAAAAGATTATTGATGGGTTGCATGGCACAGACTTTATTGAAATAATAATCAAACTCAATTTTTAACTTTTAAAACATTGATATTTTAGTAGTTCACAACTCAGAGATAAAGCTGCATATAAGGAAGGCAAGCATTAATAAGCACGTTTTCCAATGCTGATGTAACTGAGTAATTTTATATCTCTGCAGAACAGCTCAAAGTGTTATTAGTTGTTTTTAAACCAAAATTTATGTGAGTCAATATTTGAAAAGTGGTTACCATTTTGTCATTTTAATTAAGGCAGTTGGGGACCAGCTTTAGTCAAAATTAGAGCTTAAGTTTCCGGGGAATCGGGAGTGTTGTTCTGATTAAGTGGACATAACCCATATCCCATCTTTACCCACATCTGGGTACAGCTGAGTCCATGGAATTTGATCACTTAACTAAAAAATTCACCCCAAAATGTATGTTCTACCCACGTGGATGAGTGGTCCAGTGACTTCCTGTGCAAGGGACATTGCATTAGGACTGCAGACTTCACCAGTACAAGCCAGACGTTACTGTGCTGCTATGGAAATGAGCTCATGAAATTCAAGTCTGACAAAGTAAACACTTGCACATGTTAATATGATAAGTTGTGTTCTTTTATTGGACTTTAAAAATGTTTATATGTAATTTGCACATAAAAGAGTTTACTGTACACAGAGGTGTGTGTGTGTGACTCTAAGTTTATCTTCACGTTTACTTGAAACCACGCCCCAGAATATAAGTTTGCGAGGTTTTCGAATTCTCAATTTAGCATGATTGTTTTTGAAACAGATCTGTGACCAGGGATTTTTAACCCTTCAGGAATTTCCCATTGCTCTTAGGTCAGGAGCAAAATCTTCCTTAAGGTATACAGTGCTCTGGATGATCCGAATCTTCTTTTCCCACTGAGCCTCCTCTGGACTCATTCCTCCTGGGAATGTGCCAGCCTGTTCCTGCCTCAGGTCCTTTTGCACATGCTTTTCCCTCTGCCTGGAAAACTCACCCTCCCCCACCTTTTAAGCCAGGCTTAGGTTTCCCTTATATATTTTCATATCTCCTTTATAATATATGCTGTCACATCTTTCAGTTGCATGTTTGTGATACTTTATTGTCTATTTCCGGCCCTCCCCCCCCCCCCGGCCCCCAGAATGAAACTTCATAAAAGCTGAGATCATGTCTGTTTTCATCCTTGTTTTCTCCCTGGCATTAGTGCAGAACCTGGCAGAGGGTACACACTTGAGTACGTGTTTGTTGGGCGAATGACCAAATGGGTAGCTCGGTCCAAAGTAATATACCTAGTTAACTGTAGAAGAAACTATTGCATTAATCTTTCTGTTCCTACACACTTAAAAATTTCATTAATGCAACTTTGTTTTCCCAAGGTAACAACATTATTAGATTTGACATAGTGACCCATTAAGCAACTTTCTTCATTCAGTGATGGTTCTTGGAGCCTGTAAAATTGACCCCCAGGCCCTTGACTTGACCCTCCAGTGTAGCATGCTACAAGTACTCCTGTATGATAATACTTATCCTGAACCTACACCATTTCCTCATCCCTTCCCCCAACTTTATGCTAGCTAGCCCTTTTGGTTGCTGCTTTGAAGTATTAAGTACAGCTTCTGCCAGAGTCTTCTCTAAGCTGAATGAGGCTTGCGCTGCCAAGAGAGACAAAACAATAAAGCTATAGCTAGTTGCTTTTCACGACTGGGATGGCAAGATTCAACATGTGTTTGTATCCTAGCCTCGTTGCTTTTCCTCCTCCTCTTCCTTATGTTAGTATCTCTGCTATCTCTTATCTTCCTTAGACCAGAGGCTGGGAGCTCTAGTTGGGTAGAGAGACTAAAACAATGAAATGGGGCTCTAACCAGTAAGACTTCTTTCTTTCTTTGGCTGGAAGTTGCTTAAGTACTAAATTCAAAACATGAAAGGAAAGGCAATTATAAATATAAGCACCTCCTTTCTAGTACTTAAAATCACCTGCCTGGCTGTCTCCCTCTCTCTCACTAAGCTTTAGTCAGTAGACACAGTTGTCTGTAGAGTGAGGGAGACGACAAAATGAAATAGGAAGGTAATATTTATGCTGCAGGTACCACACAGCATAGAGTAACCGTGGTATCCGTTCTTGGACTGTCAGTTTCACAGTGCATGTTCAAATGTTTTCATAACGAAACAAACATGGAATAGAATCAGAATAAGCATAATTTTTTAGAAAAAAAAGTAAGATGCTTTTTGAACTTGGTCACTGATTGCCATGGAATCCTGCATAAGGAATTGGCCCGGGAACTGAGGGCGTTATTCTTTAAAGATGTCAGGAAAGTAGTCAGTTTGTTGTGTAAATCCCTCTTTCTTTTATTCTCCTTCTCCTGCCTTTTTTTCCTTTCAATTCCTCACCACCATCCCCATTTATGTATCCAAAAATAAGGAGAGAGGAATTAGAAACAGTTTGCTATATTATATAACTGGTCATAACTCATTTTTTTGTTAGTGTTGAGTGTCTGTACTCAATCTTAGTAACTGAGAATTGGAAGAGACGTTTCTCTCCAGGGAGAAACCTCTGAAAGAGCGGTTAGCCAACCTCCCCTTGAGCACATCCAGGGACAAAAGCTCACTTCTTGGGGAGCTGCCCTTCCACTGTGAATACTTCTAATTGCTAGGACTTTTTATTTGTTGAGCTCTGCCCTTCTGTGGCTCCTGTACCTATTGTCCTAGTTCTGCTGGAGAGAACAACTTCCTTCTATTTCTGCATTATAAAACCAGGCTCACAATATAAGGTTCTCATAAAGCCTTCTTTTCCGCAGCTCAGAGTCCAATTCCGATTTCCTATATGAACTGGGGGCTAGGCCAGGGCACTCTAGTAGTTCTGGGAATAGCCATCATGGGAACATGCCGTGTCTTTGCTGCCACTGGGCGGCCACATGGGTGCTGAGCACTGGAAATGTGGCTAATGTTGCTGAATTTTCAATTAAATAATTTACACAGGCAGTGGCTATTGTACTGGCCAGTATAGGTCTAGATTTTTAAAGTCTTCCCCACATACACCTCATCTAGCAGTGTAAAATATTGTGCCCAGAACAAATATTAGAGCTGTGGTCTTAATACAGAATATGGTTGGACCATCATCACTCTTGCCCCAAATACTGGAAATTAATGCAGCTTAAGATTTTATTGGCATCTTACGGACCATGTTGTAGTATTGTCTCATATGGAGTTGTCATCAGCTGACATCCCTAAGTCTATTGTCACTTTCATTAAATTGCTTTCAGATTGGGCTTTTTAAAATGATGGATTAAAAACCCAAAACACTGCCTTATCCCAGCTTAATGTCTCTGGTTGCTTCTAGACCATCATTTTAGCACATTGAGAGGTTTCGGATCACGAGTCACCTATTAGATGAATTATACTATTATTCTGCGGCACCTACCCTTGACTCTTCACTCTCTACCCCTTTTAATACAGATGGTGGACTGAATGCATTCATTTAACTCTGAAACTTCCTAAATTCCCTTAAAATGAAAATAAAGAACTCCACATTGATGGGAACAAAGAGAAAATAGGGAGACAGTTCAAATGAAAGACGCCACAAAAATTTTGCAAGCGAACAGGCAAACTGTACCTGACTTCAGAGAGAAGCTGGAGTGGATCCCAAAAGAAGCAAACATTTATTTCTTTTTATTTTTGGCTGCAGAACCTCAGAATAGTTCAGGAACTCAAGACCTGTAAAGGTGGGGTGCAGAGTAAGACTAGAAATGGGGGATTGGTTAAACCTCTTTTATAAGAAGCAGTGAGATCTCCGGTTTCCTCCTCTAAAATTCAAAGCCCAGTGACTGCCCCTCCCCTGGTATAGACAGAAGATTGGAAATTTACTCTCTGGAGATCTGAAACAGAAAATCTCAGTAATTTGGGACACAGGCCCAGCTCGGCAAGGGGTGGGGCTGAGGGCAGCCGATTCTGCAACCAGTGAAATGAGGTAAAATCGGAGTACTGATGGTACTGACACCCCCGCCCTTCAGCTTATTTTCCTGTCAGCCCTCCCGGGCCCTAGACTTGAAATTGCAGGATTTGAGCAGTAAGACGTGGAGATGACTGAGACTCACAGTCAGCAGGTCCATTCTACTCACAGCCCTTAGTAAGCTTTTCAGTGCTGCTTTTTATTAAATATGAACGGGTAGCCAGTGATCACCAGACTTTTGAGGAAGTTTCTAACAGTGAAGTCAGAGTCCGAAAGGAATGGGAGAAGAATACCCGATGGAAGGAGAAGGGAACTTCAAAACAACCTAAGATCTCTGGAGATAGAAGAATGGTAAAAAATAATAATAAAAAATTCAGAAAATAAGGAGGAACTCAGCTGTTAAAAATACAATAACAGACACTATTAAAAGGTAATAGAAGGGTTGGAAAAAAGTTGAAAAATTCTCAAGAACCAAAAGACAAAGGGATGGGAGAGGGGAGATAAAAATGAGGAAATGGGGAGATCCACTGGGAAGTCTAATACCTATCTAATTGGTATGCCACAGGGGAGGTCTGTGTACATAGGAGGGGGAGAATTATCAAAGATACCAAAAAATTCCCCAGAACTGAGAAACACATTTGTAGGTTGAAAGTGTGCCAGCAAACAAGAAAAAAAAACACAAAACCTACATTAAGGAACATTACTGTGCATCTGCAGAATACCAGAGGTAAAGAGAAGCTCTGAGAGGAGGGGGGCGGGGAGCAGATCAGCTATAAGGATCACCAGTGCTCCTAGCAATATCATCATCATGTGGAAACTTGGCAAAATGCAGGTCCCCCGGCTCCACCCAGACCTCCTAAAGAGAAACCCTGCAGGTGGGCTCACCAGTCTTGCTTCAAGAAGTCCCTGTCCCGTAATTCCAATGCCTGCTGAAGTTGAAGAAACACTGGGATGGAGGATCAAAACCGCCTCTGGCTCCTCAGACTTACAGCTATGTAGTAAGGGCAATAACAGAGCAAAACATTGTCTTCAAATCCTAAGGGAAAAGGGTGTCTAATATAAACTCCGTACACACCCAAACTGTCAGTCCTATAAAGATATTCCACACAGGAAACGCGCGCGCACACACACATGCACACACACACCTACGCATGGTTTCTTGGAAAGCTAATGGAGGCTCTGCTCTGTCCCAGGGAAATGAGGGAGTAAACCAAGGAAGGCTGGGCAGCCAGGTAGTGGGACTCCAACAGAGTAAAGATGTGGAGCCCCCAAAGTGAGCCCGGGTTCTCTAAAAGGCTGCAGCTTCGGCATGATTGTGTGAAGCCTCTGCAGCAAACCTTGCCACTTCCAGTGTTTGTCATCCACATCCAGAATCTCAGCTGCTTCGAGCTGGAAGAGATCATTCTTTTCCTCTTGTTGACAGGTGAGAAAATCAAATTGTAGTGAATCAGAACAGAATCAGCATTCCAAAAAATTCCCCAGAACTGAGAAACACAGTTGGGGAACTGTGGTCTGAATTGTTGCTTCAAAGAGACCCTACTTAAAAAATAAAAAAGGAGCTCCTACAATTTAACAGGTTGGTTAGTGTATAAGATCAGAGGTTTATGTTTCCTTTTGCTGGGTGATGGCTATAGTGGCCATAACATCTTCTGACGTACATGTGCATCTAGAACCTCAAGGTACATAAATCCTTAGGGGCTACTCTGAACTTTGATCTAGACTAGAGTTTCTGGACTAATCATGACCAGTCACTTCAGGGTCTTGAACCCATTCATTTAGTCCCGACGTGGTAGAACCAGAAATGAATTAGAAGTTCTCTCCACTCACAAGTAAATCACAAGCTAACGGGAAGACAGACTCCCCGCTGAACCGTAACAGTGGTCTGGCACATGGAAATGGCTAGGGAGCGCCTCTGCCTCAGAAGACGGGGGGGGGGAATTTAAATGTCACTACAGTGAATTTTTATTGCATGTGATTAAATCATTTCCGATTACAATAATTGTTCAGTAAGTATCTTCTTTAGCATCCTAAATGGAAAAACTTGCTCTTAAATTTGTTTATATAAAGGACTAAATTGAATTTACACTTGGGGATCAAAAAGAGTTGTTTTGTATCTGGTGTGAATGGCTTTTTGACTCATTTCTTTTTTTCATTTTTAACATGTGTTATAATTGCCTTATTAATAGGGCCCTGATTATTTTATTAAGACATGTGGCCATCATTATGATATTCATGGTCCAAAAGATAATTATATTTTATATTGACCTGGCTTTTAGCTGAAAGAACTGACTCTTTGCCCCTCACAGTGGCTCATTTGCTGCTTAGTATCATTAATTCTTAATCAAGAATCCTTCTCCTTGCTAAAGTTGCCTCATTTGGCTTTATTCTTTGATGCCACAGTACCAGTGGACCAGTCTAAACGTGTTCTTTTAATGAAACTTAATTACTTTTTTAGAAAAAAGATGAGCAGAGAGAGTTTATTTTTATCTGCATGGAAGAGGTTCTTTGCTTGCCAAGTCTCTCTGTTTAAAGAAACCTAATATTATGGGGTGTTAGTATTCTAGCCAAGATAGTTTCCAAGGAAGCTTTCTTTTTGTGGGGTGGGGGGAGAGAGGGGGAGAGTTATTGTTGGAATTATCAGTGCCCTTTAAAGTGTTTGCAAAATGTAGTGTTTTCTTTAACAACTTGTAATTCCTTTATAAATGATGTTAAACTGGTTGCTTGCAAGTTATATATAGAAATCAGAATTTCCTTGGGGCCAGGCCGACTCTCCCAGTCAATACAGTTAATATACTTGCTCTGTGGTTGTATGGAATGACCACGGATTCAGCAATTTGTTAGTTGCAATAACTGAATTGGACTTAAGGGATGTGGTTAGAGAAATGCATTCTAAGAAAAGAGGGTATTGCAACATATAAAAAAATAGTTTCAAATTAAATTTCACTGAGCACACCCTCTCTGTAAGGAAAGTGCCACACGCACATACCTTCTCTAAATAGCCAAGATTGCATATCTTTACACCTCCCAGCTGCAAAGCCTTAAGCTTCCTGTTGGAGACAGTTGGAACGATTGACAGACACTTCTTATTCACCAAGAAGTTACAGTTTAATTGGTTCAGGAATTCCAGTGTGAAAAAACCTGATATTCTGGTTCCTCACTAACAAAGAATATTTCACTCTGTGACTCTCCTTTCAAACTCTGGAAATAAACTAACAGCATCTATATCCACCTATGAGTACATGAGGTTCTTTTGAGACGCTTATGCTTTCTGGAGGTCACAGTGAGTCAAAAAGTAAAGCCAATCATCATCATACTGAGTGGTTATGTCACTAACCTCATGAGTTATATTTTACTGTTATTAACTTAGTCCGGATTTACATTTAGTGGAGGTGTTCACAGTATCAGAACAAATAAGCGCATTTCTTATATATGAGAAGAATACATTTCTCTATTTCCCTAGTGACTATAGCAGTGATGGCGAACCTTTTGAGCTCGGCGTGTCAGCATTTTGAAAAACCCTAACTTAACTCTGGTGCCGTGTCACATATAGGAACTTTTTGATATTTGCAACCATAGTAAAACAAAGACTTATATTTTTGATATTTATTTTATATATTTAAATGCCATTTAACAAAGAAAAATTAACCAAAAAAATGAGTTCGCATGTCACCTCTGACACGCGTGTCATAGGTTCGCCATCACTGGACTATAGGCACACTAAAATGTCAATACTGGCTCTCCTAGTCAGCATCTCACACCTGAGCAAGAGAGGACCATAGTCTGTGCTCTGTGCATTAGAAGGCCTCCCGTATCAGCGATACAGAGCACTGTGGTAGCACAGGTGGAGGGAATGAGAATTCCAGTAGTGCCAGAGACGACAGAGCTGGAAACCCAAGCTTGTCTGTCAGGGCAGAAGAAAAGCACAGCCTGGGCCCTGGGAAACCCAAAGGGGACATCTAGGCACACAGTCACCATCGTCCCAGCGTGCCGTCATGTGTCCTCTGCACCTCCTGGAGGTGCTCCGGCACCTGGTGTTGCTCCGGCACCTGGCCTTGCCTGCCTCCCACCCAGTCCTTCTACCCACTGCTGCCAGAGCAACCTTTCTAAAATGCACTTGTGATTGTCGCCCCACCATTTGAAAGCCTCCGTCCTCCTCTTCCTACTTCATCCTCAGATAGAAGCCACATGCCCACATGCCTTATAGCATGCCCACCTGGCCTACTGTTATCTCCTGCCAGCACCTCACGCTTGAACTTCCTCTGTCTGCAGTCTCCACCCATGAACACTGTACTTCAGCCATCAAGGCTGTCTTTTTTCTTTCACTTCCTCAAAGGGAATCAAGCGTTGCCTCACTCTCACATGCTTCTGCTGGGAACACTAGGGGGCTCCTGGGTGTGGGAAGTGTTGCTGACCTGCACCCCTCCCACCACTTGCTAGGAGGCTGCCCTTCCCTCTTCCACTCCACTACTTCCTTATCATAGCACTTGTCACTTCAGTGACCACTCCTGTTTGCCTGCCTTTTCTCCCCACGGGAATCTCAGCTCTGTGAGGTCAGGGACCATATCTCCCTACTTCATTATTAGATCTTGAGCACTCTCAGAACAGATGTCATCATACAAAATGGTCAGTCATGTTTGCCTCTACATTTAAAGGCCTTTGGCAAAGTAGGCTGAAAGGTGAAGTTAGCAACAAAATGAAGCCTTTATTGCTGGGCCTGAGAAGCCACGGCTGAAATACCTGGGACTGTGTTTGCTGTGGCTCTGAGAAGCCTGAGGGAACCCTGTGCATTCCAGCTGACCAGGACCCCAGGTCTGTGTCTGTCCACAAGGGACTGATTATACTTGACCTCAGCAGTGATTAACCATGGAACACCTTGTACTGTCAACAAGCAGAGAAGACCAAAATATTCAGAGTCTTTAAGATGGATTGAAACACCACGTTTGAAACACCTTCCAATGCTTACAGTACCATAGTGTGGTTTTTGAACAATGCAAAGATAGCATTTTCACATTAACTTAAGTAATGGAAAAAGATAGTCACACAGTTTGGCTTTTGTTGTTGTTTTGTTAAAGCAATTCATACTTCCCGCCAAAAACATTAACAGCAGTGCTTTTAATGTGCCCATCAATTTTGGTAGGTATCCATATTTGGAGAAAAAATGAACGCTGGATTTGAATTAAATCTTTGTCTTCTAGAAGTGGCTAATTGGCCCACTCTTAGTATCAGACGTGTTTAGATGGAGGGTTTTAGGTGATTAAAAAGTTTTTAATCTAGTGTTTTAAATGTAGCTGTCTCCTTTAAAAAAAAAAAAACCCTTTCATGATATAAAGCATGGCTTTAAAAACAAAAACAAAACTGGTGCATATCAGGTGGTTATTGGCCAGTTAAGTCTGAGAGCTAATGTGAAACTGGTATTTGGATTCAGTTCAGCTCCGTGAGGACAGAGGCCGGATTCTGTGATACAGGGACTATTATCCGGGCAGTTGTGAGGGATTTTTGTGCCGGGAGCGGTGCTGACAAAGACGGCACTGTGCCGCCCCGTCTGT
This sequence comes from Myotis yumanensis, assembly GCF_028538775.1. Lineage (NCBI taxonomy): Eukaryota > Metazoa > Chordata > Mammalia > Chiroptera > Vespertilionidae > Myotis > Myotis yumanensis. Next base: position 156,633,951 of record NW_027223754.1, read on the forward strand.
AACTGAGCGCTTTCACACTGCAGTTTAGGAGGTGTGCAGCTCAGGAAGTGGCTGGCTTTGGCTGGAGCATACTTTCACTGCAAGGAAAATTTTATTCGTCACTCAAGTAATTGGCAGTTTTAATACCTTGTTCATAATTACCTTATAAACAAACGAATATATAAACCAAAGATTGTAAGGCCTGTTATCTAACTCGTAGCCTTATTTGACCAAGGGGATAGACACCTGTGGGTCCCCCCCCCCCCCCTCCCTCCCACAAAAAACCAATTTGCTCCGTTTATTGCAGAAAACTAAAGCCGAGCATTTTCTTTTTGTTGTTGTTAAATATAAGTGTAGCTGTACTAGCCCCAGACAGCCTGGGGGCCAAAACCAGATGCAGAGTTTAATGGGAGGTACTGGCTGGGAACAGGAGGGAGGTGGAGCGGGGGGAGGTGACTTGGGCACTTCAGAGTTACTCCACTGATTGTGGGAGGAACATCCTGGTAATGCAACAGTTGGCTTATGTATTTAAGCGAACATTTTTGTCCCCTAAAGCGTGGTTTTGTTTAACCCACACACACTAACCCTAAGGCCCTGTGGCTTGTCTCTTGGACTGGATCCATCTCCGGGACCTAGAAATTGACTAATTGTCTCACTTGCATTGCCCTGTACCTCACAACTAGATCAAGGAGCTTATACACTGGTGAATCCAGATGTGGGAAATGGTCGGAATCAGAGGCCATGGCTGACTTAACTCTAAACAAAGTTTGTAAGATGTTACGGGAATCTGAGGCCTTGATATTTGTGCCTTGTACGTGTGTGTTTTTCACCTTACTGTTATCACAAAAGTTTAGCTCTTACCATATGCATCACCTTGTTACCGTGTATAGAATTACTTGACAATGGGGTTAGATTCTCAGATGACTTGGATCAAAAAAGATTTCCCCCACAGTCCTTAAAAGTGACATAGGGAGGATTTCAGCACGGCTTTGGGAAGTTTCATTAGTTGTCTAAATAGAAGATGTAACAACCTTATTCTCTTTTGTGAGGAAAGCCACACCTGAGGTTTGCACACATTCAGGAAGTTCTTCTGTGATGGGTGCCAGGCACATGCAGAACCCTGGCCCCCTCTGATCTACCTTGTGTGCAAACACAGCTGAGGCATTTCCAGGGCTTCCTTACTGTGGCATGATGGTGCCTCAGTGAGCCAGGGTGGATTCCCAAATTAGCTTGAAACCAAAAGGACAGCATTTTTACAAGGGTGGGAAGTAGTAGGCATTTCTTTAGGTGCATCTCCCCTTGAGGCCTTAATTGTCAAAATACCTTTGAAACTGTATGCCATGAAACAAGCCTTCAGGGATGGCCTTGGGTCCAATAAGGATTTTCTCTGTGAGGTGCTTTGGGAGTGCTTGCACTGTTAGATTAAAAGCTTGAATTTCCTAATTTTAACTGTAATATCTATACCAGAGAAATGTTGTTGTGGTTAAGTAGCAAATACATACATTGAAAAATGCTTAGCGTAGAGCTTGGAATCTAATAATATATCTTCAACATGATTAGATTCCATGCACATTCCAAGATAGAGGTGTAGAGACATATCCCTGCATGGAGGGGGTAGTGCACTGTATGACAGACAAGGCCGCCAGGGTAAGGGCTACCTAAGAACACAACACAGGACTTTGTGGAAAATACATCAAGTTGAACCTACCTCAAGAGCTTTCTGAGACGGTGAGAGGACTGAATTATAATAATGCACAAAAGCTTAATAAACTCAACACCATGGAAATATATCTGTTGGTAAGAAATAAACATATGTGAGATACATCTTCTAAGTTTTCTCGTTAAGCAGAGGTTAACTGCAGACTAGGTTTAGAAATGCCAGCATGTGACTTGTCTTGCATACAGAGTTCTGCCTTCAGAGTGTTTTATTGTTCTTGGGTGGGTTGTAAAGAGAAGACCTTTTGTTTGTAGGTAGACTGTTACCTTCCCAACCTTTCTACCTTAAGGTGCTATTTCCTCTGCCAAATGACTGAAAAGACAAAAGATCTGATAATAGCAATTAAGATGACCCTCACCTCAGTTTAATTCCTCTTTTCTAGCAACATGGCCATTTAACGCTTTCGCCTTGGAGTCTGTTGTATTGATGATCTCTTTAGAGCTTTGCCTTGGCCTCTTTTTTTTTTTTTTTAATTTGTAGTCTAGTACAGTGCTCGCCAATAGAACTTTCCACAGTGATAGAAATGTTTTGTGTGCGTACTGTCCCGTTTGACAGTCCCCAGACACCCGTGGCTACTGAGGACTTGAAATGTGGCTACGGATGACTAAGGAATTCAATTTTAACATTGGATTTTACTTAAATTTAAAGAGCCGCATGTAGCTACACGTTGGACATTCTGGTTTGGTATTTAGGACTTAATGTCAAAATTTTTTTTTCTTGTAAATATATTTTATTGATTTTTCAGAGAGAAAGGGAGAGGAACAGAGAGTCAGAAACATCGATGAGAAACATCGATCAGCTGCCCCCTGCACACCCCCCCACCAGGGATGTGCCCGCAACCAAGGCATATGACCTTGACCGGAACCGAACCCGGGACCCTTCAGTCCGCAGGCTGACGCTCTATCCACTGAGCCAAACCGGCCATGGCAATGTCAAAAATTTTAAGTGTAATTACGACCAGTGATTACATAAACTGAGATGCTCATATGTAGTACTGTATAAAATTCAGAGCCCTGAAACACATCCACTGGTTTGGAAGACTGTGGCAATGTATTAAAACTTGTTATTTCTTAAAGAAAAAGAGATCTTTCTAGAATGGCTTTTAAAAAGCCCCGGTCTGATGAGTATTGAAGTGTGGGTACTTTCCAAGCGAAGAATTACAGGTAGATTAGGAATCAAGAAGAAGAAAGAGGGAACTAGCAGATTAGTGCCTGGACTGCCAGCTCGGTGTTGGGCACTCACATACTGTTCAATAAAAAGGAAGAGGAAGAATGAATATTAACGAAATAACAAAGAAAAAGCAGTGTAAGTGCATAGCATTTATGTATTAGATATGTTTGCTCTGACTCCCCGTCTTGTGGGGTGGGCTTTTGTAGTGAATGTCCTGTGGGACCTAGAGGTGTATCTTCCTTGTACTTCTGAGCTGTCTGCTCTAGGAGTGTCCCTTTTGTGGGTTATTTGGACTCTTCTGTTGTGATTGGGTCTAGATTGCCGTTGCCCCATTCATGGGCGGACTCTCCTTTCAGGCTATGAGGCTCAGCCCTACCACATCGCGTGAGCTGTTGTATAGGTGCACTCTCTACGTTGTTTGTCTTCAGTGTTCCTCGGTCAAAATACGTCCAATCAGCTATGCTCTTCTTGTTTTGCCAAGCCGACTGCGAGGTATTTTAGCTGTAAATCCAGTCCGTGGCTGGGAGTAAGGGCACTCAGCCTCCTGTTAGAGTGCAGCCATCTTTGCTCCGAAGTGCATAGCATTTAGGTAACATGCCCATATTTTTATAGGGATGTTCTTCATATTATATTCTAATGTTACAACGTGCTGTTTAATTCAAAATTAAAGTGACTAGAGAGATACTGTTTAACTTTTTTAAAAAGTACTGTTTAGAGCAGTTTTCCATTTTTTTCTGGAGAGCAAGTGAGGAATAGAGAATATTATTCACCTTTCCGATTGTCGTACCATCCCTCCTATTATCTTCGCTTTCCTTCATTCCAGAGCTGGAAACAGGATTGCTGAAATATTACCTGAACAGCTGAAACACTTTCAGTCCCTGGAAACTTTGGACCTCAGCAGCAATAATATTTCAGAGCTTAAAACTGCATTTCCACCTCTACAACTCAAATATCTGTAAGTCAAGATTTCTGTAGCAGAAGTATTTAGTTTTGGTGGAACTATCATGTTATAACAAGAAAATCAACTTTAAGATGTAACAAACTGCTTATTTTACTGCTGATATATCAAAAATAATAACTTTCTTATTGACTTATAATTTGCTTTAAATCTGACCAACCATAACCTTCATTTTACTCTTACAAAAAATTAGACATCCCTTGACTATTAGAAAACTTACCGGGTACAGACTGCTTCTTTAAAAAAAAAATCAGATTTAAACCATTGTTGTTCAATTATTGTTTTATTAATACATGCATAAAAATGAAATTAGTTTCTAAAGAGTGAGTAAACATCTCTAACAAATTTTTATAACTTTCAGATTTTCCAGTTACTCTTTCCCCACCAGAGTGTGTGAATCATACTCAGTACTGGTCCACAAGGACCTACAGAGCGATTATTTAGAGTGTCCATTGTTACAGCTGGTGGTCAGGTTCTGTGGAGATTCTTTATAACACAGACCATGCATGCGCTCTGTCTTCCCAAAGAAACCAGAAAGAGAAGCTCATCCTCAAACTTTCAACAGGTACATCAACAGCAACCGGATCACGTCGATGGAACCTGGGTGTTTTGATAATTTGGCCAACACGCTCCTGGCGTTGAAGCTGAACAGGAACCGGATCTCGGCTATACCACCCAAGATGTTCAAACTGCCCCAACTGCAACACCTGTAAGTAAAATATCTCTTAGGACCGAAGACTTAGGTAATGTTTCCTCACCTCCTCTACACCCTTGGGGTCCGTCCCCTACCAGCCACAATGTGGCAGAAGGAGTTTAGAAGCAAGGATGTTGCTGTCTTCCTTTTGAGAGCCAGAGCTGTGGAATCCCCGGATCAGAACAGCCTTAAGTCACCTAGTACGAGCTCCTGCCTGACCAGGCATGTCGGATTGTTACCAAAAGAGTGAACAGTGTAGTCATTGAGCAGCCTCTGGACAAAGGCGTCATTGTGGCACTGGAGAAATCATGGGGACTCTCAACAGCTGTGGTTTATGAGAATCATGCTGACAACTCCAGGAGGCTCTGATAGCTTAAGTGGCTGTAAAGAACTGTCTCGTTAATAATGGTGGAATGATCTGCGAACAGGCTCCTACAAAATAGTGGTTTTCAACCTTGGCTGCACATTACAGACACTTGGGGAGCTTTAAAAAAATCCCAGTGACCAGGCCACACCCTGCACCAATTATATTAGAACCTCTGGGGGTAAGATCCAGGCCTCAGTAATTTTTAAAACTCTCCAGGTGATTCCAGTGTGCAACCAAGGTTGAGAACGACGGCCTTAAAGAGAAAGCATTAAACGTGAAGGATCACGAGGGTAACCAACTGTTGTAAGCAGATTGGACAGGATAAATTTGTCCCTGTTCCTGAAAAGACCTCGTGTCTGAATGTAACATTCATTATTCCAGATAATTAAAAAAATATATTAGTTTGTTTACTTTTATACTGAGTGGACAACAGTTTTGAAATGAAAGTGTAGTCTAGTTTCAGTATTTTATCATTTCAAAAATACATCACACATTTCAGAAGGAAATTTACTTACTGTTAATAAATCAACATTTTTCTGGATAAAAATATTTAGAAATTTAAGACAATATGTAATTTAACACTGGCTGGTGTAACTACATTGTAGCAATGTGACATGTTATTACTACCTCCAGAATTTTTCCTATAAGCTAACAATTTAACTGTATGTAATATCCAATGCAGCGAACTGAACCGAAACAAGATAAAAAATGTAGATGGGCTCACGTTCCAAGGGCTCGGAGCTTTGAAGTCTCTGAAAATGCAAAGAAACGGAGTAACAAGACTTATGGATGGAGCTTTTTGGGGGCTGAGCAACATGGAAATCTTGTAAGTGTGGTTTATCATAATTCCTATCTAGGGAGTGTGATCACTGAACATTCAGCAGCTTTTATTTGAAATCCTATCATGTTAAAATCTCATCATTTACAATCATTTACAATTTAGTTTTGTCTCAGGTAAAGTGACTGAGAATTTATTAGCACATGGTTTGTTTGTTTTTTTGCTGAGGTCTTTAACAGAAGCTAACTAGTAACAATAGGAATATGTAATAGGCTGTCATCATAGGTCCCCTTTGAAGAGACTAGATAATGAACTCTTGATCCTGCTTTTGATTCGTGTTGTCATTGTAGGCAGCTGGACCATAACAACCTAACAGAGATCACCAAAGGCTGGCTTTATGGCTTGCTGATGCTACAGGAACTTCATCTCAGCCAAAATGCCATCAACAGGATCAGCCCTGATGCCTGGGAGTTCTGCCAAAAACTCAGTGAGCTGTGAGTTGCCTTTTATTCTCCCCAAGTTTGAGAGCAGGGATCATGCCAGAGCATGAGCTTCTTACCACCGATCTGTGAAATTTTCATAACAGTATCCCAGGTGACAGCATTGTTCACATGCAACCTGGTCGCATTTTTTGTTGTGATAAGTTGGAGACCACTATGATGCTTCAGGTCTGTGGCACATGAGCTGAAGCAGTGAGTGATGGCTATTTTCAAATAGAGGTGTTTCTCTTAAATTCCTGGGATTAGGAATAATGTTTACCTGAGTATTAGTAAGGAGGCAGAGTTTTAGAATAAGGATTAATGTGGTTACATTAATATTACCTGTTTTGTTTCTTTAAACAATTCATTGTGTTGAATTAGAAAGTAAAATCTATGATAGGTGTGTTTTTTTTTTGTTCCTTTTTCCTTTCCAGGGACCTAACTTTCAATCACTTGTCGAGGTTAGATGATTCAAGCTTCCTGGGCCTAAGCTTGCTAAATACACTGCACATTGGGAACAACAAAGTCAGCTACATTGCTGATTGTGCCTTCCGGGGGCTTTCCAGTTTAAAGACTTTGTAAGTTACACATTTTGCTCTCTGTACAGGAACCTAATTGGTTCCTAAATGTGCCCACTTTTCTCCCAGCAGATTTCCTTTGTTGTGAAGGAAATGTGTGGGGCCTTAGAAGTAGTGTCTTAATCTTTCCCAGATCAGTTTGATTAAAATCGGTCTATTTCACCCATGTGTGTTTCTTAAAGGGATTAAAAAGGACGGTGATCAGCTTGTTTTGGTGATTATACTTAGCCTTCTCAGGATCTCCAGGAAGTTGGTGACTGCTCAAGAGGGAAACAATTTCAAATCCACTAATTTTTCTTTAGAAAATGCAGATTAAAAATTACCCAGAGCACAAAGATCTCATACCAGTTATATCCAGACTTGATCTCTGTCCAAGAGAAAGAAGAGGGAGTTGATTAGCTGACCTTTGAAAACTCTCGGCAAATGTTAATTTTAACGTTGTGCAATGGGCTTTTGATTTTTGCACTGTCAGAGGCTTTTGCTCTCTTCACTATTTGGAGCATTACATAATTGAAAGACATACTGTATGCTTTGGCGAACGCCTGCTTATGTGGTTGGAACAGTGGTTTTAAAGTTTAATGTATTTTTCAGACTATTCAGGTCTTTCAGAATTTAGTCATCTTGATAGAGGAATTAATAGAGCTCGAGTCAGCTGTCCTGATTTTGGGCAAAAAAAAAAAAACCAAACTTAAAATGGTGTGGTAAAAAGAGGACAGGGTGTAGGAGTTATGTTGGGAGAGCGAGCGAATTTTCTATTGTTTGGAAAGGGGTGGAGATGATGTGGGGAATTAATGAGGAATTTATTACAAATTACATGCCACCTGGGTGGTGATCTTTGATTTCTGAGTGTGTCCCTAAAGAGAATGCTAACATATTCTCTTAAGTACCTAGTAGCAGTTTCACAACATACCTCTTTTATATTAGGGATCTGAAGAACAATGAAATTTCCTGGACTATTGAGGACATGAATGGTGCTTTCTCTGGGCTTGACAAACTGCAGCGGCTGTGAGTATGATTTGCCTCATAATTTGACTCCCTCTTTGACCTAAAGTAAACATTGTGTCTTCATTCAGTCAGTTCCACAAGCTTAAAGAGTGTAGTAATAGGTGCTTAATGTGGTTGCTACCCTTTGTCATTTCCCTAAATGAGGGCTGTTATACAAGATGTGTATGAGTTTGCTTTCTTCCTTGGGTATAAGGGTTTTTATTCAACACTTTGGTGTGTGTAACTTATTTTAATATCTAGATAAGAATTTTAAATTGTTGAGAGTGCTTAGACTCTAAAGATTATCATTGTGTAAAAGTTTCAACAGTTTGAAATTTTCACTGTTGCAGTTTACTCACAGAAATGTTTAAATGAAGTGACCCCAAATCTACTGAGAATATGGAAGTAGGTTCCAAGCAGTCCAGGTTCAAAACATGCTTATCTGTAGCCATAAAATGGCCTTGCAGGTGTCCAAATTCTGTACTGTAAGCCGGTGGTTTTCAAATTGAGTTTCATATAGCCCTGAATGTCTGTGGGGAGGCTAAAGAGAAAGTCTCCACTGTTATCTGCTTTATTTATTAAAGTGCTGAGAAAGTGTCCTTGAAATAAAGGTTCCACCTTTATTGCCTCGCCATTCCTAAAGAGACTTTGAAATTCACTGCTTTAATGTAACCATCAGAGTCATTTATTGAATACCTATTTTTGCTGGGTTCTCTGTTGAATGCTGTGAAAACCATGCTGAACTATATTACTGAAGTACATGGCACAGATACATTTTTACTGAATATATTGTTCAATTCAAGGAAATAAAGTACTCACAAATGATTGCAAAAGCAGTTCTTGTCATGAGAATTCTACTCCCAGAATGGTTTTTATTAACTATTCCAATGTAAATTTTGTTGTGGTTTTTTTTTTGCCCCCAGAATCCTCCAGGGAAACCGGATTCGATCTATTACCAAAAAAGCCTTCACTGGTTTGGATGCGTTGGAACATCTGTGAGTAGCGGGAATTTAGTTATCCTTGGTAGACTAAGATGGGCATTTACTTATGCGTCAGGAAAGATAAGACAAACTAAAATGTAATCTTGTTGACATCCTCTTCATAGCATAAAGTACATTTACACATCTGTTTATCTGTCTGCCCTTCTACCTGCTTATCTATCCATCTATCTGTATCTGTCTAGAAGTATACAGGTATATATCTTCCTTGCCATTTAGGGGCATTACTGCAGATTATGTTGGGTTTTGTTTAGTTATTTTTTTCTCAAGTGGTATATATATTTTAAACTACCATTTCACTTAGCATACGGTTCTCCAGGTCAAGTGAAATAAGCCAGTCAGAGAAAGACAAGTACCATATGATTCACTCATATGTGGAATTTAATGAACAAACTGAACTACCAAGCAAAACAGGCAGACTCATAGATGGAGGGCAGGCATACAGCTCTGGAGCGGGGAGGAGAGGGGAGGATGAGGCAGGGTGGAGGGATTGAGCAAAAAAGAAAGAAAAAGAGAGAGAACTCATGGACATGGACAGCAGTGTGGTGATTGGGGGAGAGGGAAGGAGGAGGAGTTGGAAGAGGAGGTAAATGATACAGGTGATGGAAAAAAATAAAATAAAAATAAAACATAATTGTAAAACTACCATTTATTATGCACCCACAACATGTTGGGCATGATGCCAGGTGTATTGTCTCATTAATCCTATGACAAGACTATTCAATAGTTATTATTATTATCTTTATTTTTAAACCAAGAAGTGGAGATTCTGAGGGTTTATTCCGTTGTACAGTTAGGAAGGTGACTTGGATATTAGAAAAAACATCCCCACAGTTCTTGAGAGTGACATTTGGAGGGTATTAACACTACTTTGAGAGTTTTTGTTAGTTTGTTGATTACGTATAAAATGTACAACTGCTGTTGTTTAATTATAAAACGTACAACCTCTCCCCCACCCCTTTATTGTCCTTTTTCTTGTTCTCTTGCCACTAACCCATTAGTTAGCAACGGATAGATTCAGGACTCAAACCAGGGCTGCCTCTGCCTTCACAGTGTCCCTGCATCACACGAGCTCTTGCCTTCACAGTCTCTGCCACCGGCCATTCTCAGTAACACCCAGCACACAATTTTGACATGGCATTTAGGGGCTAACCTGTTTTCAGCTTTAGGAGAATGGGCTAGCCAACCATGCTAGGAGTCAAAACTTGCATGAGCACTGAACCAACCAGCTGCTTGTAACCATGAGTATATGTTTTATACTTGGACAGTAAAAGTAAAAAGTAATCTAGATATGTCCACTCTCACTGCTAAGGCATGCTTATAGCCAGAAGTTTTAATATCTGTTAACTTAGACAAAAGAAGTTATAATTTAAAACATACATTTGGTTGGTGCCCTTGTTTGTTCTGTGTTGAGAGTGGAGGCTGTGCTGTTTTCTCTGGGCCATCTTGCTGTCATGGCCTGGTTTACCTGTTAGCTTGTGGGAGATTTGGGTGGCTAGCCATACTGACAGGGCAGCAGCTCAGGCTGTGGTGGAATGATTGTGCAAAGCAGAATTTGGAAGGCCAGACCAGTATTGCCGGACTTACTGAAACAAGTTATTTTCAAAGGGAAACCAGCCAAAAGGGTTTGTCATCCGACCCATTCCATTTCTGGGAAAGTGGAATTAGTGGAGTATTAACCTCTGCTTCAATTTGCTAAACCTCCTTGACTCTCCAAGCCTTTTTTCTCTGCCTGTGTTTGGTACCTTCATTCTGTCTTCTGTGGCCACTTGTCTCATTCAAAATCCTGTTTGTATACTCTGACCCTTGTAAAGAAAAACAGAGTAGTAATCATTGTGGAGAGCACTTTAATTCAAACTGCTTGTAAGTACCAGTTAAAAATAAAATCCGCCCAGAATATTTGCTCATTGTATAAATGTTCTGCCTCAAGTGTTTGTTTGTTTTAGCAAGTACATCTTGTCTAAACACTTAACCATCTTTACAGTAGCGAGTTGTGGGTGGCAGAATTAGGCTAGCAATTAAGCATAGGTTTGGAAATTGAAAATAATTGGGTTCAAATCGTATTGCCCTTTTCCTCCTGCTGAGCAAGGTAGCAATGCCATCTCTTGGGTTGCTGTGAGGAATAAATGTAATATACGTCAGCCACTTAGCACAGTGCGCATCATAGGGACTATTCTATACATGTTGGTTTTTTAAAAAGTGTAATTATGAGCAATTTTATTTGTGTATTGAAAATGGTTAACTTGAATAATGAGAACTTCAATAAAATAATACAGCAGGGCAGTTCGGGCCCTTATGAGTCAAGTAACCTGTAAGTGGTAGTGTAAAGAGAATCTTTGTCACCATGACAGAACTGGCCTCTCATACAAAGATCCTTGTTCTTCAGCCTACACTTCCTGGTGGGTCTTTGGAGTCGACCCATCTGTGCATTTCAACACAGAGAGTGTTTGGTGAATGGAGTGGGCAGTGTGGGCCCAGCCTCTGCCTGAGGGCACGCGGTGACCATACTTGGCTCTAATCTGTGTGTTTGTTTTCAGAGACCTGAGTGACAATGCAATCATGTCATTACAAGGAAATGCATTTTCACAAATGAAGAAACTTCAACAATTGTAAGTTTTCCTTTCTAAGAGTTTTCAGTTAAGCATAGAGGGGAAACCACCATGGGGTATATCATCCTAGATTATGTCCCTGTAAAATGTGTCTAGCACTTTCTTAATATTCCTTAACTTTTATACCAGAAAACAAGAGAAAAGCGAAAAGCAAAGAAGGAAAAATCCATTCCTTTTGTTACAAAGAGAAGTTTCTTGTTCTTTCTGTGATGAATTTGCATTTTAACTTTGTGAGCCCTTCATACAGTACAGGGCCTAATCATAGTCACAAGTGTTCAGCAGGAAGGTGTTTTTGATCTATCAGCACTTCTGTCTCACTAGGTCAGGAAAAACAACAACAAAAAACGGTGCTGGTCACATTTCTTGCATTTTAAGATGGACTACAGGATACTATTACATAGGATATGTGTATTTGCTTTCCACATTCATCGTGTTGTTAATATTTACTTGAGTTTGGTTTACTTGTACAAATCTGCATTTCATACAAAACAAATTGAATGTAATTACTCTCCTCAGGCATTTAAATACATCAAGCCTTTTGTGTGATTGCCAACTGAAATGGCTCCCTCAGTGGGTGGCAGAGAACAACTTTCAGAGCTTTGTAAATGCCAGTTGTGCCCATCCTCAGCTGCTGAAGGGAAGAAGCATTTTTGCTGTTAGCCCAGATGGCTTTGTGTGTGGTGAGTCTAAGAATTGCCCCTGCCTTTTAGTCATTCTTCTTTTTATGTCTCCCATTTGTCCAAATAATGGTTTTGAATAAATTTATGCTCTTTTAATAAAGCACTTATTTCTGCTGAGATAGGTGAAAATGGATCTGTAGTTGGCTTATTATTTTAATTTTACAGATGGGAAGGAGAGTTTTCGTCATCTTCGTTTGGGCATTAGGGTGGTTTGATGGAAAGAGAATGACATTGGAGCTCCGGAGACTGGGAGGGTGTAGCGCCAGCCCGTCTACATAACTTAAATTCCCTGAACCTCGGTCTCTATACGTATGAAATGGGACTCTGGGATCTGCGGTCCCAACTCCGGGGGGTTGTTGACAGGCTCCCCGTGAGCTCAGTGAAGAGACTTCACTAAACCCTGGGCAGATGCTATTTATGTGGAGTAGACAGAGCAAATCATTAGCCAGTGAGTTATAGGCTGCTAAATTTTTTACTACTGGTGGGTAAAGCATTACAAGCAATAGGAAATTTATTATAAATAAATTTAAGGTCTATTGTTTTAGCATCTAAGCATTTCGGCATTAGAAATGTGCTTACCCAGATGTCACCTACTAGTTAGTAGATCTGGATAAAAAACCCACACTTCCGTCTCCCTGGTGCAGATTGCTGCCTACTACACGACACAGTTTACTCTTCACTGCCACGGAGACCTTTGTGAAAATGCGTGTATAGAACATGAAGTCACAATTTGCTGAAATTTTAGCACATGTTTTAAGATATTACAGAACCTCATTTTACATTGACCTTTAAAATTTTTTTATTTAAAACTGCTTTGCCTATGATTGTTTAGATAAGTATAACAAATATATATATATATTTAGGTTGCAGCATTAAACAGTGCCAACAATTTCTGGAAATAAAATAATGTAGCTTTTGGATCTAAATAAGCTTTTGGCCTTATTCTATAAGGACCTGAGCTATTCTCACAGTTCTCAAGTTCCCAGATATGAACTCTTTATTACTCTGAGGCATACAGAAGCGGTCAAAAGTAGGTTTACAGTTCATATGGGCAATAATACAATAATTAATAAACAATGCAAGAATAAACTGTTCTGCAGACTCACAACTGTAAACCTACTTTTGCCCACCTGTATAAACAGTGGCTATAATGTTTTATTAACCTCCATAGTGGGGAATGAGCATTGATTTTCCAGATGAGGATTTTAGAATAATCATACAAAAGAAGGTACTGTCTTTGAGTACAACGTGCAGGCATGGCATTGGAAATGAGCAGCAATGGAGTTATCAGAGCACCTCCCTCACCCCATCTCTCTCTTTCACACACGAACCCACACAATACATTTTGGTAGATCCAAGATGTTTCCTTCTGGGTTTAGAGCATCTCTGAGAAACTGAAGTTCAAAAAGGTAACTTTTCCAAAAAGTAACAGAGAACTAAAAATAACTGTGTGGAATGACAGAGTTGCTTAGCTGTAATTATAATGTAGCCCTGACATGTAGCACAGCGGCTTGATGGATTGTCCCCTGGAAGCCAGGGCTCCCAGTGAGCGGGGGAGGTGCTTTCTCTTTCACTACAGGCTTATTTTTTCTGCTCCCCATACAGAGTACTGTGTTTAATACGGGTTCTGTTTTTGGTAAGTGGAGTATTCATTGCTATCTTTAGTGATATTGATTATCATTATTGATTGATTTTTCTTTTTCATTTTGCTGCTCCTTATATGTGGAGAACATGGGAAGAATTGCAGTTTTCCTGATAGTAGCCTTTAAAAGTGGCCCATAAGCCTGGACATTTCTTAACTGATTTTTTTTATTGTATTTACATTTAAAAAGCTCAAGGGGTCTGGGATATACTGTATTCCCAAACAGCAGGCTCCTCTCAGTTAGTGATTGATAAATAGATCTCTGTCTCTACTTGAAGAACGAATTCCTTTATAAACACTCCCGGGTTCTCGTTTCAACACTGGGGCGGCTACTCCATCTGGGAAACACACACAAAGAGTAAAACCTAAGCCCCTGTTTGTTTTGAGTTTTTAGTGTTCAAATCTGAGTAGCATGTGGACTCTCCAGCCTTAAAATGGTTTTATTTCCTCCTCTCCATTATTGAACAGATGATTTCCCTAAACCCCAGATCACGGTGCAGCCAGAAACACAATCGGCAATAAAAGGTTCCAATTTGAGCTTTATCTGCTCGGCTGCCAGCAGCAGTGATTCCCCAATGACTTTCGCTTGGAAAAAGGACAACGAACTACTGCCTGATGCTGAAATGGAAAACTATGCACACCTCCGGGCCCAAGGCGGGGAGGTGATGGAGTACACCACCATTCTTCGGCTGCGCAACGTGGAATTTACCAGCGAAGGGAAATACCAGTGTGTCATCTCCAATCACTTTGGCTCATCCTACTCCGTCAAAGCCAAGCTTACAGTAAACAGTACGTGATCCGACTTTTCCTTTTGCATTTAAAGGCACCTTGTAGAAACAAAGCACCTGGTTGGTTCTTTCTCTTATTCCTTATCCTGTCCTCTGTTCTCAGCGTTCTCCACCTAACCCTTTCTGCTCCTACCTCTCATCCCACAAAATTAAGATTCTTGGTTATTTGTGTCTAAGGAAGCATTGTTTATGTCGACCCGTATGTAGCGTGATGGGTAACCCAGAGATGAACCAGACAACTTGTGCTCTTTGGAGTTCACAGTACACTAGTTTGATATGGGACACCCTAAGCATAGTGTTAAAGCATACCGCCTTTAATGCTGAGATCTGGGTTTGAATTCTGCCAGTTCTGCTTACAGCTGTGTGACTCTGAGCAAGTCACTTAACTTCTCTGTGCCTCCATTCCTACATCTGTCAATTAGGGATAATAGTACCTACCTTATATAGGTATGATAATCATTAAATAAAATAATTTGTGTAAAGCACTTAGCAGAATGCCTAGAATACAGTAAGTACTCAGTAAAAGCAGTGAGTGTTAGCTGCTCTTAATAAAAGAAGGGTATCATGGTTGGCTTTGTATGGTAGGTATACAGTTCACAATGGGATCCTTGCCACTTTATCATTTAATCGTTTGTATCTTTCCCAGTGAAAGATTTTGTGAATGATTTATTAATGCATTCAACAAATGATCGCTGAGGCCTGACATGGAACAATTCTGAGTTTAAATTGTAGGACAAAACACATTTAAAGTCATGGAGTATTAGAGTCAGGACGGACTTAAAAGAAAAAAAATATGGAGTGGTCAGGGTACAAAGAGATAAATTGATTTGCCCAAAATCTCACAGATAATTACTGAGGAAACTGGAAAATAGCCAAAAGACCTTCAGTCTGAAGATCCGGCGACCTGTGTTTTATCCTGACCCCATCATTTCTGTACCTCTGTAACCTTGAGGGAGTCACTGAATCATTCCATCTCAACTTTAGATTCCTTGTCTTGTAATTAGGAATAACCCCGCCTTACCTCTGTCAGGGACATTTGTGAGCATCGAAAACAAAAGGCAGGAAAACGAGCCTCTGAAAGGCCACAGTGCTAACGCCCACATTGTGTTTCTGATTTCAGTGCTCCCTTCTTTCACCAAGACACCCATGGACCTTACCATCCGCGCGGGGGCCATGGCGCGCTTGGAGTGCGCCGCCGTGGGGCACCCGGCCCCGCAGATAGCCTGGCAGAAGGACGGGGGCACAGACTTCCCTGCCGCGAGGGAGAGGCGCATGCACGTTATGCCTGAGGATGACGTGTTCTTTATCGTGGATGTGAAGATAGAGGACATCGGGGTGTACAGCTGCACAGCCCAGAACAGCGCAGGAAGCATTTCTGCCAATGCGACTCTGACTGTCCTAGGTCAGTGGGTATTTTCAGATTCTGAGATATAAATTAATCATAAAGGTGCGAGCTCACCCAGAGACCCTCAGTGTCAGAGCTGTGAGGGTGAGAGATGGCCCGAGGACACTGCCCTTTCCTGGGAACAACAAATGGCTCCTCAGGCTCTTTGAAGTCAGGAGTGCTTCACACCTTCCAGGACACAGCCTGTGAGAGGAACCCACACTCTCTGTTCCCAGGAGCGGGAGATGCTTTCCCTGTATTGCAGGGTTCACCCGCCCCTGCTCTCCCCATCGTGCCGTCTCCACTGGTTCTCAACACCACAAAGAATGTCTGACATAATAAATACATGAACTAATTGGGAAGGACCTAGGGCAGTGATGGCGAACCTTTTGAGCTCGGCGTGTCAGCATTTTGAAAAACCCTAACTTGACTCTGGTGCCGTGTCAACATAGAGAAATTTTTTGATATTTGCAACCATAGTAAAACAAAGACTTATATTTTTGATATTTATTTTATATATTTAAATGCCATTTAACAAAGAAAAATCAACCAAAAAAATGAGTTCGCGTGTCACCTCTGACATGCGTGTCATAGGTTCGCCATCACTGAGTCCTAGTGTCTTTTCTCAGCTTACCCTACCACTCTGGAAATCAGAGTTTGTTTTTTATCTTTTACCTAAACAAACACTTTTTAAAAAATGTGAACATGTTAGTCATATGTGTATCTCTAAAGGAGTTAAAGTAACCTCTTAACACCACATAATAAAAGTAAATCATTTCCAGAATTTTAATATAGGCCTGGGCACCTGGCACTAGAAAGTTTCTCTTTAAAAAATTAAATGTTCTTATTTATTTTTATGCATCAACACACTCTTGTGCTCGAAAATATTCTTATACATTTTCTGTTTGTGAAAAATATGCTTTGCCCCTCTTCCAACGTCCCTCAACCTTGTCAGGAGGGAGGGAGATTGAGGTTAAAAAATAGTAAATGTTATCCTTACCTGGTGTTATGAGTAAGTGACACCTGGACAATGAAATGAAATCCCACGAGTTGTATATGTTTAGGCTTTAAAAGAAACATGGGTATTAGTTTGTGGGAGAATAAAATTTCACTTTGAATAAATTCAAGTGCTAGGTCTTGTGCAAAGCCTGATTTCATTGAAAGGATTAAAGACATAACTTGTCATTTCAGAAACGCCATCATTTTTGCGGCCCCTGTTGGACCGAACTGTAACCAAGGGAGAAACGGCCGTCCTGCAGTGCATCGCGGGAGGGAGCCCTCCTCCCAGGCTGAACTGGACCAAGGACGACAGCCCGTTGGTGGTCACGGAGAGGCACTTTTTCGCAGCAGGCAATCAGCTGCTGATCATTGTGGACTCAGATGTCAGCGATGCTGGGAAATACACCTGTGAAATGTCTAACACGCTGGGCACTGAGAGAGGCCACGTGCGCCTCAGTGTGATCCCCACTCCGACCTGCGACTCCCCGCAGATGACTGCCTCATCCTTAGACGATGACGGGTGGGCCACTGTGGGCATCGTGATCATAGCCGTGGTTTGCTGTGTGGTGGGCACGTCGCTCGTGTGGGTGGTCATCATATACCACACAAGGCGGAGGAATGAGGATTGCAGCATTACCAACACAGGTGTGTAAACAGAAGCTTGGCATGGGGCGTAGCAGTTGTGTGTGTGTGTGTGTGTGTGTGTGTGTGTGTGTGTGTGTGTGGGAGTGTGAGATCCCGGGGTAATTCTCTTCCAGAATGTGTGTCTTGGAGTCTGAGGCCATGTCAGAAGGGTGACTCATTTGTTTCAAGCTGCAGAAATATGGTTAGCTAAAAATAGCACCCTGGCCCAAAATATAGCCCTTGTTTAAAGATTAATACTTTGTGTGAAAACCTCATCCGAATATCCTGTTGGCT
This sequence comes from Myotis yumanensis, assembly GCF_028538775.1. Taxonomy (NCBI): domain Eukaryota; kingdom Metazoa; phylum Chordata; class Mammalia; order Chiroptera; family Vespertilionidae; genus Myotis; species Myotis yumanensis. The sequence continues at coordinate 156,651,673 of NW_027223754.1, forward strand.
GTGAGATCCGGTGGACATCGTAAGAGTTCAGTAGCCTAACTCCTTCCTAAGATGCTGATGGAGAACCAGGACCAGCCCCTTAGCTAGGAGGTTTATACTCTGCTGTAGGTTTTGGTTTTGTCGTGTGTGCAGGAGTCTAGGGAGGACACTACTTATTAGGGAGAGGCCTATGTGCGGACTCCTGAGTAGTAAGTCAGGACTATCACAGAAATCAAGCTTGATTCCAGAGCTTAGGTACCACCCCATGAAAATCCTTAAGCCTTTCTTTTTAAACACTTGTTGTTTTTGAAGTCTGGGAGGGGCATCCCACGGCGATAAGGTAGGAGATCAGCTCAGGCTTCCCAGAGCAGCCCTGACTTGCCTGCCTGCGCGCTGCACAGCCAGCTGGTTTTGCAGGACTCGGTGATTTGAATGCACAGAAACCAAAGCAGTGCATGCTGTTCATCGGGGAAGCCCGCGGGGCACTTGAGATCCTTCTTGGCTAAGAGGGTGCTGCTGTTTGATTGTAGATGAGACCAACTTGCCGGCAGATATCCCTAGTTATTTGTCATCTCAGGGAACGCTAGCTGACAGACAGGATGGGTACGTCTCCTCGGAAAGCGGAAGCCACCACCAGTTCGTCACTTCCTCAGGGGGCGGATTTTTCTTACCACAACACGACAGCAATGGTAAGTGTTTGAGGTGGACATCTTTGCTCTGGGCTCTCAGAGAGGGCCGTTTGGAAATAACCTGATGGAAGATTCACATATAATATTAATTTTCACCAGAAACGGATCTGAGGACATGGCCTAAGGTCACTAGTAAAGCTAAAATTAAATACATTTTTTCTTACATACGAAAGAAGCTTTGTTTCTGAAACTATGGTTTTAAGAAAAAAAAAATGGAGGCAGCATAAGTAAGATCACAGCCTCAGTTCAAGAGCCACTTCTGACACTCCGTGTCTCCTTGGACAGTTACAGTACTTCCTGTTCGGTGGTTGTGAAAATTAAATGAAATGGTAATGGAAAACCACTTGGCACATCTTAAGGGCTCAGCAAGTGGAAGCTATTGACATTATTTTCAAACATTTTGGCACCTTTTCCGGCAAGCGTTTATTGAGTGTCTGCTCTGTGGGGGATGCCACACTTGGGAAAGAAGAATATTTGTTTTCAGTTTTACAGTTTAGTCAGTGGTGAGCAAAAATTCAACTAACAATGACAGAGGGCTTGGTAAGGCAGTAATAGCATAGAGATAAAAGTGGATGTTCCGGTTACACTCATTTGGTTGCAAAGAGCAGAGGCCCACTTTCGTTCACATGTAGCAGAGTTTACCGAAAGGACATTCATGGAGGTCTGCATGAAAGGCTAAAGGGGCAGAGCCGGAACGTAGCAGTGCCCCGTCGCCGGGGTGCTGGGGCTGGAGGTCGATCTGCTCTCGGGGCCCTGTAGGGGTCACCATCATTACCAAGTCACATTCCGCACGTTGGCTGCTCTCTGAGCCACCATCTGACTGTCCAGTCCCCCCTTCCAGGCACATGGCTCATCAAGGCACCTCCACCCCTCACCACATCTCTTGCCTTTCACCTGCTGGGTCCACTGCTAACTGGCATCTTGTTTCTGAGTTGTTTAGCTCAGATCCTCACGATAGGATTTGGTTTTGGCTGAGCCCATCTTTGCTCGGGCACTGAGAGGTCATTGGTTAAGTGCCAGTGTGTGGTCCTGGCCACTGGCTGTGGCGGAAGGGACAGTGCTGTTGGCATCCAGTGGTTCCGGTCCCAGCGCTTTGCTGCAGTTCTCATATACAGACCAGTTTCCCCTGCCAACAGGTGGGGCCAGCAAACAGGTTAGCACACCTGGTACAATGGTTCATCAAGTCCCTGTTAGTGAGTTGTCACGAGTTTACCCAATCCGTAGGCTTCGATGCATTTTTTTAAAAACCCTAAATTTCTGCAGTTTTTTCCTTTATAAGATGCTCTATCCAAAATCTGTAAACGTGGAAAATGCCCAAAGTAGAGAGAGTACTGAATGGTACTTGAATACAATGGGTTCAGTGACTAAGATATCTGTTTTAAAGGGACATGTCATATTGACAACAGCAGTGAAACCGACGTAGAAGCTGCCACAGATCCATTCCTGTGTCCCTTTCTGGGCCCGCCAGGCCCTCTGTATGTGAAGGGGAATGTATATGGGCCGGATCCCTTTGAAGCCTATCACGCAGGTATGTGGTCTTCCTACCCGAGTTCTGTTTCCTGCAAGGTTTCTACAAGCGCTAACTCTCTCTCCTTCTGTCTCAACATGAAAAAGGTTGCAGCCCGGACCCTCGAGCTGCTTTAATGGACCACTGTGAGGCCAGTTACATAAAGAAAAAGGAGTGCTACCCATGTCCTCATCCTCCCGAAGAATCCTGCGAACAGAGCGGCAGTGACATAGGCTGGCCTGCCCACGTGAGGAAGTTAATCAACTCTACTTACTCTCCACACGAAGGACCTGGCCCAAAAAATGTGTGTCCAAACAAGTCCTCCTTAGATTTTAGTCCAAGTTCAGAGCCAGCACCAATTACCTCAAGTAATTCGTTCATGGGTAAGTTCATTCAGTTGTGAGATACCTTGACATGGGACTCCTAGTCCACGTTGCGTGTGGGAGAGCAATGAGAGAACTTCAGATGCTGAGCGAGTGAGAAATGTCTTTGATTTTTAATGATTCCGTTATGACATTCTATTTGTTAGTTTACATATTTCTAAAAGCAGAGTCAGGCATGGGGGATTTTACTTGATTATGTATTTAGTCCCTAACGAAGCCTTAGGAGCTTTCTGGGTAGCGCTGTGTGTGGCATCCTCTAGAACACAGGAGTTTCAGGAGTGACTTAGGAGCTCAGTTTGTCAGCCATGTGGAAAAAGTGGTTTTGGGCTACAACAGCCTTTGGGGTGGAGTTGTGTGCACTGCATGATTGTGGTTTGGATGTCTGGTGGTTTATAACTAAACCTGCAGCCGAAGGGTAGACGGCGTCCTACCTGGCAACAACTAACTGCTCACCAGCCAGGCTAGACTACCTTTGGCAGAGGAGACCAGCAGAGCCTTAAAGCCCTCAGTGGTGGTGGTCGACGCCGGCTGGCACCAAGATTCGTGTGCAGACTTCTTTCGTCTGGTGCCTGGAACCAGCGCGATGGAAGAACTTAGGTCATCTTTTCACTGAGCGGAGATAGGGGAAAAGAAACCACAGCTTGTCTCGTTTGTTAAGAAATAGAATTTTAAAATATTTTACCCAGCTATTAAGAAATTTTATATTTTGTCACAGTATAATTATTTATATTCCTTTTGGGGGAAAAAAATGAAAATAATATCTTTTATGAAACTCAGGCAAGAATTTGAGTCAATTGAATAATATTGTGCTGCTAAAAAGGAAAGAATATGACATAAGGATTATTTTAAAAGACACTTTATTCAGGCACCGTTTACTTGTATGTTACTGTGTAAACTTGCCCTTCATGGAGACTGTGGGCTCTTAAGTCCTAAAGCAGGGTTTTGAACTTATATTGGGGAACTTCATTGCTCAATGATAAATATTACTATAAGTCATAGAAGTGATAAGAAATGGACACATTGAGTGGAGATATATATATATATGAGGGATGTAAGTATCCTGTCATCTAACACTTCACAGGGCCTGCCTGGGGATCTCGGGCATGCACCCCAAGTGGGATCTCTAAACCACAAGGAGTTCTGTAAGTTCTGTCTCCGTAACACAGACACACATACCCCCAAGGACCATAATGTGGACTTGTAGAAAATGTTTATTCGTGTTCATGGGGCAAGGTGCTCCATTTGAAGTGCTTTCTGATGACTTCATGTTATTAGCAAAAGGTGCCACATGCTCAAGGGGTTTCTTTCTTTCTTTTAGGAACATTTGGAAAGCCTCTGAGGAGACCTCACCTAGATGTCTTTTCAAGCTTTGGACAGACGTCGGATTGTCAGCCAAGAGCTTTTCACTTGAAAGCTCATTCTTCCCCAGACTTGGACTCTGAGTCAGAAGAAGATGGGAAAGAAAGGACAGATTTTCAGCAAGAAAATCACACATGTACCTATAAACAGACCTTAGAAAACCACAGGACTCCAAATTTTCAGTCTTACGACTTGGACACATAGACTGAATGGGACCAAAGAGTTCTAATATACTACTACCTCAAGTGGACTTTTATTTAAAAGAGAGAGAATCCTATGTTTTTAAATGGAGTTATGAATTTTAAAAGGATAAAATGTCTTATTTATACAGATGGACCAAAATTACCAAAATTTATAAAAATTTTATACTGGGAGTAACTTTCATATAAGAATTTCTTTTTAAAGTATTTTATAACTTTGTTTTATGCAGCAACAAAAAAATCTTGTGTAAATTAAGGGTATAAATCCATGACTATTTTATGTATTTTTATAATGCCGGATTTCTTTTTATTGAAAATAAGTACGAAAGCAATTTAAATAATACCTGTCTTGTACTTTTTTTGAATAGCGGTCACTTCATTTTACTTTGCACATTACATTTAATAAAATGTATCATTTTGATCCCAAGTGTCATCTATATAATAGCATTTTTATTGTTTTCAGCAGTGTGTAGGCTTAATTATTTCGTATTATCATGTCTCAAATTGATGAAAATTATATGCAGCTCATAAAAATATGAGCAAATTCAACCATTTTGCTTACCTCCCAGGGTTGTAATATAGACTCAAATCAGATTAGTATATGTGAAAGCATATAGTAAGTGAGAAGGAGCTGCAAAGATTCAAGGTACGTTAATTTGCTTCTAACTCTTCAAACAAAAGATTTGTTATACTCCGGTGTAATATAGTACAACCATCATTGCTAAGTCACTGCTGGAGCTATGAGTCCTTAATTATAATAATGCCTTATATGGTCTAATGCCTTGTGCTTTTCCAAATAGTTTCACATCCACCATCCCTTTAATTATAACGAGGGTGTTTTTTTGCACATTTCTGTAGTTAAAACAGCTAAAGTAGATGTGGATTTTCATCCACTCTTCCAGGTTATAATAGGATGCTGGTAGAATTGGTTGCTGTTCTTACTGATTTTCTTACAGAAAAAGCTATTCTAAGCTATCCAGCAACATTCTTTAATAATTAAAATATTTTTGTAATTTGATCATCATAGCTCTCTACTTGTTAAAAACTGAGTATCAGATCTGTTAGACACATAAAATAATTTAAATATTTGTTTTAAACAGTAGTTAAATGACATAGCTTGAAGCAATAGAATAAAACAAACTTAAGTTTAATAACAGATAATGCCCTAACTGGTTTGGCTCAATGGACAGAGCATCAGCCTGTAGACTAAAAGGTCCCAGGTTCGATTCTGGTCAAGGCCACATGCCCGATTGCAGGCTCAATCCCCAGTAGGGAGCATGTAGGAGGCAGCCAGCCAATCAATGATTCTCTCTCATCACTGATGTTTCTATCTCTCCCTCTCCCTACCTCTCTGAAAAAAAAATAATGCAGATGATGAAGTTGGATTTCTTTTTCCAGAAAATTCTTCACATCTGTAGTTAAAACAATCTCTTGCCCAAGAAAAATTAAATTGGTATGGAAGGAGTTAATATAGCACATTCAGCTTTAAAATTGAACCAGTTGGAAGTGAGACTGTATGTCACTGTCAGTTCTTTGAAGTAAATTGAAAACAGCTCTTAGAGAAAGCAGATTCTCCTCTGAAGAGATGTTGGGCAAAGTTTTCCTGCTCAGTGAGTTCAGAACTTTGTTGTTTGTGAGCCAGGAGCCTGGAACCCAGATCGCAGTAAGATTTTCCTTCTTTAGTTTAGACACCGAGTCCAAGGCAGGAAGTTGATTCTCTCTTGGACCACAGTGACTAAAGTGCAAAAAAGTGATCTCAGATGCCTTGCCTTTATCATATTGCCAAATTTTCAAATCTTACTGTTGATTTGTCTTCATTATTGCCAGATGTGATGCAAGCATCACTAGGGACCTCTTCAATAATTATGAACTTATTTAAAGCATTTAACTTTTCCAGACTGAAGCACAGAGGGTCATTCAAGTCATTAATGCCTGAAATTCAAAACTTAGATTCATTCTGCATCAATATGATTTTCCCTTTTACTCTGCTCATATGCTGAAATTATGGATTGCATATAATCTTAGCTGCTAGAGAAATAGGAGGAGCTTAACTTCTTTTGGACATTTGCAGGAAAAGATGTATAATTTTGAGACTTCAATTAACAGAGTGAGTCCAGTAGGTATTAAGAAATCCTAAAATAACAGACTTAAGAAAAAAACTAATGTAAATAAATATCAAATTACTTGCCTTATTTATGAGGAGGAATGTTTAAAATGTTTAATTATTTTATGCTTTCTGATACAAGACCAATTCATGTACAACCTATCCTAACAGATTTCACACAACTTGTATTTTTTTGTTCACTGTTGACACTAATGATAAGATAGTTATTGTGTATAATTTTATCTGTTTTTTTGAAGATATTGGGGGAAATATTCCCTAGTTATGGCAGACATTTTCTACAGATTAAATATCTGTAGAACTTTTATAATTTATCTTCACAGTGTTCCTACAGAAAGAAACCAACAGTTATTTTCAGAATAAAACCAATGGGACTATGGTTTAAAACTGGACTGGAAAGTGCTTTGACCTGTGTGCACACTTGAGGGGTTTTAGTCCTTTTGATTTAATGCGATAGGAAGTAATTCACAATCAATATTGCAGGAGATGTGCTATGCCAGTATTTTTCTAAGAGAATGAGAACCAAATGTCATCACAGAATGCCTGCCCTGTCCCTCCCACTCTTGGATCAGCAGTAATTGGACTTGTGTAATAAGATAATTTATTTTTCTAAATAAATTCTTTTTTAAATTTTATTTTTAATTAAATTTATTGGGGTGACATTGGTTAATAGGATCATATAGGTTTCAAGTGTACATTTCTATGATACATAATGTGTATATTGCATTGTGTGCCCACCACCCAAAGTCAAATGATCTTCCATCTCCATGAATTTGGCCCCCTTTACCCGGTAATCACCATACTGTTGTCTGTGTCTATGAGTTTCAGTTTTATATCCAACATATGAGTGGAATCATAGTTCTTAGCTTTCTCTGACTTATTTTCACTTAGCATGATAGTCTCAAGTTCCATCCATGTTGTCACAAATAGCAGTATTTCATCTTTTATGGCTGTAGTATTCCATGGTATATATGTACTATGTCGTCATTATCCAATCATCTATTGAAGGACACTTTGGTTTCCATGTCTTGGCCACCATGAATAATACTGCAATGAACAGGTGTGCATATGTTTTCAAATTTCTCAGGAAGATACCCAGAAGAGGGATTGCTGGGTCATATGGTAACTCTATTCTTAATATTTTGAGGGACCTCCACACTATTTTCCATAGTGACTGTACCAGTTTACATTCCCACCAGCAGTGAATGAGGAGGGTTCCTTTTTCTCTCCAACCTCTCCAACACTTGTTATTGTCTCGTTGATAATAGCCATTCTAACAGGTGTGATTGCATTTCCCTAATAGTGAATTTGAGCATCTTTTCATATATCTGTTGACCATTTGTATGTCTTCTTGGGAGAGGTGTCTGTTCAGGTCTTCTGCCCATTTTTTTTACTGGATTTTTTGTTGAGTTGTATGAGTTCTTTGCATACGTTGGACATTAACTCCTTGTCAGAGCTGTTCTTAGTATAATTTAGAAATACTTTTTTTAAAACAATTTTATTAACACATTGAATAACACAATATCCCATCAAAAAACTATTAGAGTCTTTAAAGAAGGGGTACAATTTCTTCACACACTGAATAATTTCAGTGTTCCAGAAACATCCAGTTACCAGAACTTACCTTTTCCATGAGGCACTTTAATGTATAATAAGAGTGTGCTGAAACATCTTGAGAGTTTTCAAGTTTGACCTAAAATGGCTCAGAGGTACTTTAGTTTGTATTTTAACAGAGAGGAGTTCTGTCCACATACATTGTGTATTATTCCAATATTTTGGGCCATTTGTTTTTATTTTTATTTTTTGAGAAGTTTGATTGTGGTGGGGTATTTTCTAATACAGATGTTTGCTTTCACTTGAGGTAGAAAATTTATATTATAGGTTGAAATGTGTACAATTTATCAAATACATTGTTACTATTGCAAAAATACTAAGTTCATTTCCCATTTTTACTCTATTTCCTGTCAAGGATCTGAATTCTTTATCCTGAATTCCTTATCCTCCCATAAATCATTCATGGACAATTTATATCCATGAACACAAATTATAACCAACCCAGCCGGTGTGGCTCAGTTGGTTAAGTGACGTCCCAAGCACCAAGAGGTCACTGGTTCGATTCCCGGTCAGGGTGCATGCCTGGGTTGCAGGCTTGATCCGGGGGCCGGGAGGGGGGCGGGGGGGCGCTTGCAGGAGGTAGCAGATCAATGCTTCTCATTGACTTTCCTATCTCTCCCTCTCCCTAAAATCAATAAAACTTATTTTTAAAAGAAATTGTAACCAATATTTACATGTAGATTTTTATTAGATGTACATTTTTTAATTAAAGAATTTTTGAAAATACATTTTAAAGAATAAGGCAGAGCAACTCAAGACCATTACAATTTTATTCTCGGATTTCTACAATTATTTCCTCTTTTTCACATATCTTTGTTCAGTTTCATGGTTGATTTTGGCTTTTATTTTAATATGTCCAACTTTTTTTCTTAAATCATATTTGAGCATAACACCTAATTCCTTCATGAAATTATGGTCATTTTTTGTAATTATATGATATTTCTGCATATGGCTTTATTTTGACCTATGTACAGCTCAGAGTTGACATTTGGTAACAACATACTATCAGTTGTCAAACTTTTTTATATACGAAGTTGTATATGTTGCATAGGTGACGTGAATTGAGTAAAAATGATCTTTGTCCTAATTATTATCAGTGGGATAGGAAACAGGTATGTAAATAAATACTTACAATGAGTTAAGTGCTGTAATTTAGTAGGGCCCCTGTTACAGGAACTAATTTGGTGTCTAATCCTACCTGAGCTACCTAGAACTGTGGAATATACGTCACTCAGCATGTCCTAGAACAAGCTGATTATCTGCTCCAGTTCTGGTACTCCCTTTGTTTACTTAGCAATCATCACCATTCCTGCTGATTTTGCATCTGAATTATCTCAAGGCTGTTCATGCCTTTCCTCTTCTCCCGTTACCACAGCCAAGTTCAGATCCGTATCTGTCCCTTGCAGCAGCGTCTTCTTGCCCCTGGTATCTCTCTCATCCAACTCCTTGTTTCACTGTTGCTAGAATTGCTTTTCTAAAATGGACCTAAGTTGGTCACCTTCCTGTTTAAAAACCCTCAAGAGCTAAACTTTACGCCCCAGTTATAACAAGTAAAGCTTTCCGCATATTGATTCCAGCCCACCCCTCGAACCATGCACGCCCCTTCTCCAGCCCACCCCCTCCCGACTTTTTAACAGTTTAATACAGTATCCCTGCCCAGCCCCTATGCACCTCTATGGCTTTATATTGACATATGTACAGTTTGGAGTTGAAATTTGATAGCAACCTACTGTTGGTTGTCATTGTGCATATTTTCTCATTTTTAGTTCAGCAAACATTGATTGAGTGGCTACTGTGCTAGGTGCTGTCCTAGATGCTTAGGCTGTACTATACTATCAAAACAAAGATCCTTCCCCCAAGAAGCTCCCAGACAAATGACAAAACTATTTTCCTGAGGTGCTCTTTCTCTTCTCTCATCCGGCAGAATCCACTCCTCTTTCAACACCAAACCTTTCCTTTTACTACAACGTTTCCCCATAGAATTTTATATGAATCATCGTGAAAAAAAATCACAGGGAAGCCTGTGTTGTCGTCTTGTTGCTTGAGTCTGGCCCATAGGTTTGTTCATGCCATTTTTGAATGTGGCTACGTCACGTACAGTATATGTAACACACAGACACCCACATATGCAGACATGTTGATATTTGCTGGGTGAAGATGGAAGCAAGAAATCAGAATGTCCTCCTCACCAGAAAAAGCTCTAAATGAAGTGGGAAGTGACTGTGAAGGAGAAAGTGAAGATACCAAAGTTCTAGCTTTTGTAATTTAGATGGATGGCAGCACCCATTAACTGAGACATAGAACATGATAAGTTTGGTGAGAGAAGATAATAAATTCTATTTTCTAAAATTTGAGGACCTTATTTAAAAACCAAGTGGAAATTTCAATCAACTATTGGAGAGTATAACACACAGGAGAGTAAAGCATGCTCCTGACCAACGGAGGTGAATCATTAGCTTGTGCATCGTCTAAGTCCTGAGAGAGTATGAGATGGAGAGAGTTGGTGAGTGAGTAGATAAGAGAGCCAAAAGTGTAGGGGACAAAAGATGAAGTGGAATTAGCAATGAAGCCTAAAAAGAGGACCATCACATCTTGGCTGCATTATTATAATAGTCATGTAATTAATCTCTTTGCTTCCAACTTTGCCCTCTTTACTATTAACAACATAGCCACTAGAATTAGATGAACTTGTTAACATAAAAGTCTTTCCTTGAATAAAAACCCCTCAGTACCCAGGCCTGCTCCACTGAGAAAAGGCCCATGTTCTTGCAATGGCCTCTAAGGCCCTAGGATCTGACCCCAGTGTGACCTCTCCTGTATCATCTCCTACTCATCCCCCACCGAGGTCCTCCCCCAAACCATATGCTCCTGCTTCCACTTCCACTCTTCGTGAAGTGCTCTGCCCCTGGATGTCAGCATTGCTGGATCCTTCCCTGTTTTTCAGGACACAGCTCAAATGATTGAATTTTCTGTGGCCACCCCATATAAAATTGCAGCCCCCACCCCTGAAACCATTAAGCACATTTTTTTTTGCTTTATTTTTCTTTTTAGCATTTTCCACAGTGTAACATACCATATATTCAGCTCATTCATTTTGCTTATTGTTTGTCGTCCTCAGTTATTGTTTATCCTTTTATTTCCTGCAACTTTTATTAATTTTGTTTATCCTTTTATTTCCTGCAATTAGAACAATGCTTGACATATAAAAAGTGCTCAGTTTGTGATTGTTCAATGAATGAATAAATATTTAGGCAATTGGTAGTACATTTTCAATCTCTTTTTTGCTCTTTATTTTTCTCTTGCCTTTCTGGAAACTCTTTTTTTCAGGCTTCAATGCCAATTTCAGCTGTGAAGGTAGTGAGGATTATAATTATATATTTTGACTTTGGAGTCAACAGGATTTGCTGATGGATTAGAGGTGGTTATGGAGATCAAGGAACACTGTATTCCAGGTCTGCTGTGGCCGGGAGCTCTGTGTCCCAGGCACACTGTGCCCCAGGCCTGGCATTGCCACTAGGACCTCTACTGACTAGCCAGCTCTCTGGGGGCAGTAGAAAGAAGCCACCCCTTCCCTAGAGGTCTTCTCAACTATGGTTGCCCCATAGCCAGAGGCCCAAATAAACCAATGGCACTCCTTTCTTTCATCATATAGTTCTGTTTCCACACTCACACCATGCCTATCTCCTATCATGCCCTGTCCCCTGTCCTACACCTCTTATAGATGCTTCTAGACAACAGGAACAATGCAACTGGAACAATGCTTGACATATAAAAAGTGCTCAGGGCATGATTATTCTGCTGCAAACATATATACCAACAGAGGCCAGGCACATTCCCTGAGTGTGTGAATTGGGCCAGATACAATACATTAGGGAATGGCAGGGGCTGGGGTGTCCATCAAAGATGCCAACAGCTAAAATCAGGTTGGCCAGGACACTCTGGGAGCGCCATTGTTTGGGAGCTCTTGGGTAAACCATGAATGCATCCAAGAACCAATGTTGTAGTGAATGGGCGTCTTGGGCATTCTCACCACAATCCCCTTTGCTGATTTCTTCAGGTTTCCTCAACTCAGGCCTAACCTCAGACCAGGTGTTTCTAAATGAGTAATTTAGATTTATGTTTCCAATCCAGGAGGAGTGGAATCTAAGTGTAAAAGAGAGCTATTAAAGCTAACTGCTCTATTTTGTAAATGAAGGCTGTCAGAGAAAAACATTTTGAAGGTGTTTCTTGGTTTCTTTATTCACCCCCCTCCCCAGGGGAAAATGAATCCGACCTTTTAGGGCCAGGTGTTCTTTACAGTTAAGTAACAGCATAGCAGAGAGAGGGAGGCTCACTCAACTTTTCACAAAGTAATCAAAGTTTATACTGGCTTTGTTAACGTATGTACTAGTGATTTTAAAGATGCTGCATAACAATAAAGCAAAAAGACATTCATGGTGCCTTGTGTTCAGTTCTGTTTGGAAATCTCTCATGTCCACAGGAGACTCAGGAACTGGGTAGTCTAAAGTGGTCCCAGGCTCACCCCACCCTCACTCCACTTCATTCCTACAGATGCTAATATAAATCAATTAGAGGCTGACACAGCAATTGGCAGCCTGACAAATGTCCCATAATAATGCAGCTCAAGAGAATGTGGAATTTCTAAGGTGATGGTTATAACGCTTTCAATATAGCTGTAAATTCCATGCCATGTCAGCACAGGTGGAAAGTTGAGTCATAAATAAAATGTTTCCCCAATTCCTAAAAAGCTCCCTAGGTGATTGACCAAAGAAAGTTGTGATTTAACTCAACCACTTAAACTTTCAGGGAGTAAAAACCAGACCTTCATCAAATTCAGACCAAAAAAGGGGGAGGAAGGGGAGAATGTGTGTGGAGAGAACAGAGGGAAGAAAGGAAAAGAACACTGGCAGCCAGGTATTAAATGAGCAAGGGCTGCTCCAGCTGAAGCAATTAGAGTGCTCGTTATTTGGGAAATTGTAAAAGAAAAGACCATGGCTAGACATGTGCTCAGTTCCATGGGAGTAATTAAAGGAGGCACACCACTTCTCCTCCTCCCTGGACCACAGCATGTCATGCGTGCGGTGACTTAACTTTTCCACTGTAGTTTAATGGCTAATGGTGGGAGCACTTGTGATTAATGTGGTTCTAGCAGACCCCTCTTCCACTTGGAGAAGCCTCATGGACTTAAGCCAATTACCTTATTGAGTGGGGGATGAAGGGAGAACTATAGTTCTCGTGGGTTTTCTCTGGGAATCTCTCCAAGGGTAGGTACTTCTTCTTTTAGTATTCTTCATAACTTTTCGCATTAACTTCAAGGACATGGTAGACATACCAGTGCTACAGTGAAGAATGAATAAAATCAAAGGGTCGCTCTCAAAGATGCATTATTTCAGGATACACAAGATAAGTGGGGCCATATTAGAAAGTTTAGTTGAAAACCTAAAATTTGAAAGCACCCCAAGTCTGACTTTTTAAAAAACGGAGTCTCATTACTCTGTCAATTTTATTCTTAATTCTCTATAGTTTTAGATGTCATTATGTCCAAGTATATCCGGATTATTTATTGGGTTCATAGAGATATAAGTATGGAAACATATTACTGTCTGAATTGCTGTTAATGCATACTTTTATTTTCAGAGAGATGGCTAAGTAGCATGAAAGAACCCTTGTTGCCAAGATAGTAATTGGTTTTATTTTTATGTCTTCCATTTCACATTTTATCTAGCTTCCCTGCCAAGTTAAGAATATCTATGTATGTGCACAGATGTGTGTTTGTGTAATTCTGAGGAGGCTCTTAGGATAATTCTACTAAAGATTCTAAGTATCATAAGTATATCATTAAATTCCTCTCTGATGTAATAGCTATGAAGATATTACCGAGGAGCTGAAGATAACATCTATTATCTGTGAAATGAATACTTTTCATATTTGTGAATCATAGCTATGCTTACTTCTCTGTTCCTGTGACTAATTGTGACTTTCATTGGGAACGTCAGTAATTCCTAGTGTTGCTGAATTTCACAATATTTATAAATGTCTTAACTCTTGACTTGCACTTCGATGACCTTAATTCATCAAGTAATTTTATTATGAATGTTGTCAGAAAAGATCAAGCCCCTAATTAATCAAAACTAATTAAGCAGTTAAGAATAATTATCTATTTTAATATATTTTTGTTAATGTAATGTATTTTAATCTATTATAGATATTATTTATATAGTCCCATGAAATATAAGACGTGAAGAGCAAATCTTCCAACTACCTATTTCTACAAACTCTTTTCTTACCCTCTGCTCATCATGGAGGACACTCAGTAATATTTACATTCAACCGTGCTATACTTTTCCTAGATTCCAGGTGTTAACACATACTGTTTCTTTTTCCAAATGATAAATCTCCTGTCCTCATCCTCTCCCTCTCTCTCTCTCGCTCGCTCTCTCTCTCTCTCAACCTGGGACCCTTCAGTCTGCAGGCCAACGCTCTATCCACTGAGCCAAACCAATCTGGGCTCTTTTTCTCTGTTCTTTTTCCCTAGCAGAAGGAAAGGAGAAAGGCAGAGGGTTTTGAATCCGTACCAAAAGGAGGGGTAAAGAACTCTACTTGGACACAGAGCAGTCCAAGTAAGACCCCAGAGGCTTGAAATAGTGTACAAGTTGGGGAATTATGATGTGTTCCAACCATACAGTGAAAGAAAGGATGGAAGGAGATGAGGTTGGAGAAAGGGGTCCCAGGCTGTCCTCACATGGAAGTCATTACAAAGCCTCTCTTTCCCACACTCCCTCTTCACTCTCTTTCTCCCTTTCACCAGGTTCATCTATTTGCTTTAAAATAACCCCTCAATTGAAAATTGAAAACAATTCAGGCCTTAGTCAGGCTTTTCACCTTTATCCTGAGAACAATAGGAAACCATTTGGCAGACTTAATTAAATGAGTGGTCAGAGCAGGTTTTCTTTTTAAATTTATTCTCATTGCTGCATTGAGAATGGTTTGAGAAGGAATGGACAGGAAAGATTTGGACAGAGCAGTCAGGTGGTGTTAGGTAAGAGAGATCATGGTGAACTGAAGTGGTGGTAGCAATAAGATAGAAGGAGTATTGGACAGGTGTGGAAAGTATTTCTAAGGTAGAATTGATAGGTCTTGCTGATGGGTTGAATGATCTTTTACCCTCTGCATCCACCCCCTTGGGCATTTAACTTTGAAATGTCCTCTGCCTCTGTCTCTGGACTTGACCATGTACCTGGCTTTGGGTAATAGAATGAAGCAGAAGTGCAAGTATGGTGCTTCTAAGTCTACAACTCGAGAGGCCTTGCACTTTCTTGTGTTTCTGTCATCTCCATAAGGACATTCCTGAGGTAGCCTACTGGCATAGAATAGATACGTGGCAGAGACTTGAAGTGCCCAGTCAGCCCAGTTGAGACTCATCTAGAATCTAGAAACTCGTATAGAAACTCATTAGTCAACAGAGCCGAATATCAACAGTATCAAAATTTCTTTTGAGAGCCAAATTTTTTAAACTTAAACTATATAGGTAGGTACATTGTTATTAACTTAATTAGAGTACTCCTAAGGCTTAGGAAGAGCCACACTCAAGGGGCCAAAGAGCTGCATGTGGCTCTCGAGCCGCAGTTTGACAACCATGGCCCTAGACAAAGCGGGTGCTCCCAGGCTCCGTGGTCCTTTTATGCCTCCCATTCTCCCAGATAATCATTTTAACCTCCTCTGTCCACAAGTATCCCAAACCTCCTCATCACCTGTTCTCACTCAGCTAATTTTATTGAGAAAATAGAAGCAAACAAAGAGAACCTTCTCAAAGTCCACCACTACCCACCTATCTAAATCCATGCCCACAGAACTTGCCATCTCTCTTGTTCGTTTCCTCCTCTGCTGTGCATACATACCTCTTGCCTCCCACCCCGGGTCTTCCTGAAGGGAGGCAACTTTGGCAGATGAGAGGTGTGAACTGCTGGAACAAGTTCTGGACTGCTTGGTAGCTTACCCATTTCTCAGACATGGCATCTCTGAAGACGTCCTACCAGACTGGACAATCAGTTGGTCACAAAATGATGGTCAGATCATTAATATTCTCTTTTTGCTCCCCATCCCTTCCCACCATACTCCCTCTATCCTCATTTCTGCTTCCTTATAATTGCACCCTCCCAATAACATATGAAACTTTAACATATTGAACTATGTTAACACATAAGGCCTTGTTGATGTAGGCAATCACACTAAGGCATTTTTAGTTGTGTACTAGATCCTCCCTTGCCGATTCAAAGCCACTGATCCAGTAATTTCCTCTCTCTAACATTATCCATTTTCATCTCTATTCTGGATTTTTTTTAAAAAAATAAGGATACAGATCAGTGTTATTTCTCTCATATTAAGAATTAAAACCTGGATGCCATCTGGACGCCATTTCTTTCTTCATCTGCTCTGATTTTCTCCTTGTTTTTTATTCTTTTTTTAAAAATATATTTTATTGATTTTTTTACAGAGAGGAAGGGAGAGGGGTAGAGAGTTAGAAACATCGATGAGAGAGAAACATCGATGAGAGAGAAACATCGATCAGCTGCCTCCTGCACACTCCCTACTAGGGATGTGCCTGCAACCAAGGTACATGCCCTTGACTGGAATCGAACCTGGGACCCTTGAGTCCGCAGGCTGACGCTCTATCCACTGAGCCAAACCGGTTAGGGCTTGTTTTTTATTCTTATTTTATTTTTCAAACCACAAAACTCTTGGAACAGTTGTATCTAGTTCCTCCCCTTCTATCCTTTCATGATCCCCCTCCCCCCCCCACCCCCCCCACCCCCCCCCCACCCCCCCCCACACACACTTCAGGCTTCTGTACTCACCTTTTTGCTAAATTGCTTTTGTGGTGGTCACCTAAGACTTATATGTTTCCAAGGCTGATGGTTACTCCTCAATCATATCTCTGCCCTACCTACCAACAGCATTTGACAGTGATCAATCCTGCCCCCAGGACATTTTCCTTCTATCCCCAAACTGTGTCTTCTCATTTTCCTTTGGTGGTTCTACCTCATACTCCAGTCTCTTAACTGTGGAGTCCTTGAACCTCTTCTCATCTCTATCTATACCCAGTCTTGATGAATATTGTCTTATCCCGTGACTTTACATACCATCTAAATGCTGATGATTCTCATGTCTATATCCCCAGCCCATTCTCTTCTCTGAACTTCTTCTATTCCGCTGCCTCATTGACATCCCATTTAGATTTCTGTAAGGAATCTTGGACTTTACATGTCAAGCACTGAGCTCCTGACTTCCCCTTTCAAAAGCTGCTCCTCCCGTAGTCATTCACATTTTACTTAATGGCATCTTCATTCTTCCCTTGCTCATGTGTAACAAAAATACTAATAGTCACTTTTTAATTCTGTCTTTCTGTGATACCTTATTTCCAATCCATGAGCAAATTCTGTTGATTGCTTTAAAAATATATTCAGAATCCAGCAACTTCCACCTTATCATTTGCTACCAATCTGTTTGAAGCTACCTTCATCCTCACCTTAATTAATGCAGTATACTCATAATTGGTATCCCGGCTTTTGTATCCTTCAATCTATTCTTAGGAACACTACCAGGGTGATCCTGTTATGACATACAGATCATGCCCCGGCTACGCTCAAAACAGTGCAGTGAATTCAGAGTAAAAGACAAAGACATTTGTCTGGAAGGCCATACAGGATCCAAATTACCCTTACATATCTGACACCATAGCCTACTATGTTCTCTTCCCACTCACTACCTCCAACCACATGGACAGCCTATAGCTCCTGGAAAGCATCAGCCGTGTTCTCACCTCAGAACTTTTCCCCTTGCTGGGCCCTCTGCTTCTGATGAACTCTCCTTGCTCTTCCTTTCCCTCTTCTGAAATGACCGTAACCTAAATTTCACATGACTCCCACTCCTTTTTCTCCAACAGGTCTTCAGTCAAATGTTGTTTTTTTTTGTTTTGTTTTGTTTTTCCTCTGGCAGGCTCCCTTTACCCACTAATTTCAATTGCTTAACATTCCCCTACCTGTGTTATGATTTTCTTACTAGTTCCCACCATCTAACCTACCTTATAGTTTATTTATTGTATTTTCTCTCTCCTTTCACTAGGGTGTAAACCCTATAAAGGTACAGATCAGTAGGTTCATGACTATATCCTCAGTGTGTGTGGTAGCACCTGCACACAGGAGATACTCAGTGAATATCTGCCCTTCCCTCATCACAACCTCTGACTCTGCAGTGTTTGTTAAATGTCTCTCTCACACTTGGGTGACAGTTTGCTAGCTGAGTCAGAGTCTATTTTTTTCTAGAACATTCACAAGGCCTAGCAGAGCACTGGTGCAGAATCAGATGCTCAATAAATATGTCAGAAAACTGAATGCAATTTTTCTATTATCCACATGAGTTACTAATTTAGATACATTTAGATGACTGATTTGCTAAATTTAAATGATGTCAATGGGATAGTCAATAACTTAGCTTTTGATAGCTTAGGACATTCACAGTTTCTGCCTTGGTTTTAAGAAACATTCAATCTTGTTACTTACAAACACATTAGCAATATTTCGGTGGCAGTCATCACTTAGATGGGATGCACTCCTAGAGATAAAGGCCCCATTTACCACGTTAGAATTTGAATCGTGTGGCTATTTAAAACCAACTTCCCCTAAATGCCTATGCAATGTTTCTCCAGCTCCCACTTCTTCTTTGTCCTTTAAAGAAAACAACAATTACTGTTCTTATTATAAAAATAATGACACTAAAGCAGTGGTTCTCAACCTTGGCTGCACATTAGAATCACCTGGGAATCTTTTTAAAATCCTGATTTCTGGGCCTCATCCTCCGGAAATTCTGTTTCTTTGTTATGGGGTGGGGCCACAACATTAGTATAACAAAGAAACAGAATTCCCAGAGGATGAGATCCAGAAATCAGGATTTTAAAAAGATTCCCAGGTGATTCAAATGTGCAGCCAAAGTTGGGAACCACTGCACTAAAGCTTTAGAGATAATAGTTAGGAAACTAAAGGAAATTGAAATCACCTGTTATCTCTCTTTTCCATGTAAACCTGTGTTATCACTGTAATCTGATCACATTTTTATACCTTATTTTCCAGGTAAAACAACATATATACAAATACACATAGCATTAAATATAATATGTATGTATATTTATAATGTATATGTCCTACAGGCATACTTTTAAAGAATAAACTAGGCTTATTATGGTAATAATTTTACAATATGTACAAATATTGAATCACTATGTTGTACACATAAAACTAATATATTATTATGTCAATTATACCTCAACAAAAATATATGTAAATAATTTAACTATTTTCATATTGTTAGACATTTAAATTACTTAATTTTTCCTTAATACAAATAACATGTTTATAAATGTTACTTATTTGCTCAGAACAAATATCTAGAAGAGGAACTATTAGGTCAAAGGATAGGTACCCAGAAGTATAGAAATAGCCACCTATATTTTCTTCCAGTTCTTTCTCTTTCTTGGGCTCACCTTTTGCTGCCATTTATTTTGATCTGAGGAAGGGACCTAAACTTTTTTTCAAATGATTTAACAATGTTCCAAGACCATGTATTAAATCATCCATTTCTTTTCTATTGATAACACAATGCTTTCTTTATCATATACTAAATTTTCTTTAATCTACTCAGGTGTTATGTTTAGATATTTTTAACCTCCCTTAATTTTGGAAGGGCATATTTCAAAATACCATTTTATGGGTTCTATAGTGTTGTGATATGAAAAGAACATGTGTTTGGGACTTACTATGTATATAATTCTAGCCAAGCAATTACTTTGGTCCTCTTTCTTTTGTAAAACAAAGAAAAAGCATAATATTTGCTTAACCTATAGCTAAGGTTATTATGCAGCAAAACAAATTGTAATGAAACAACGTTTAATTAAGCAAAAATCACCATGCAGATGTTTTTCAGCTGCCATGATATATGAGAAGCATTGGCTCACCATTTTAAAACATTCATGATAGGAAACAATTTCCTTACTTAAATTAACATGAATGAAGGATCCATTATTTTGTAAATTCACATTTCCTTGTTGTGCTATTTCTAAACCAAGTCAATATTTTAATCCTTTGAAGGGGCGAAAGAGTCTTTTGCCACAAAGACTCTTTTGATAGCCAGTCCTCCCTATTCCTTCTCTTCAATAATAAATGTTTTCTTTGAAAAGTCAGTGAAATATCTTTCTTCTAAATATGACAGCAGATGTAGACATTTTCCCCAGACATAGACATAGATGCCAGAATGTCATTCCCAGCCCCAAGAGATGCCTATGCAGACTCTCCATCCCAGTGAGCTGAGCCCCCAGGGTCTTACCCACGTGCATGATTCAGAGGCCCGTAGGTTTGTTCCCATTTCTGCAACACACTGTTTATGGTGAGTAGAGGTAAAGATCCCTCATTCTCCAATGAGTCTCAGGTAGGGTGGCAAGTCACTTGATAAGAAAGATGAAAAATATCCTGGAGATAGTTTCACCGTAAATATCTCCCCAATTTTTGGTCAGAGAGCCTAAAATCGCACCACGTCTTTGGTTTTGACATATCTTTCCTGGTTGTGCAAGGATTCTTTGGAAAAGCCATCCAACCCACATGCCTGCTGGTGCCTTCAGCCAGATGCAAATTCTTCCTTATCAGAACCCATCTCACCTGAAACCTCTCGTACAAAGATAAGTATATGCTGTCCTAGATTAGAGGGATTGATGTTCTAGGTCTCTCTTTTCCCAGAGTGAGCTCTGGGGACACAGTTTTGTCACCTAGCCCAGTGCCTATCACAGTTACTCAATGTGTGTGATTTGGTTGGAATAAAAGTCAGTGTTTGGGGAAAGTTATTAAAAACTGTAGGAAAACAAACCCTCTCAAGTACAAAAAGGAAGATAAATATTTTTGTCACCTTGTGGTTTTGGCTTGTAGCACCTACTAGAGAAAACTGTATTTATTATTACTCAAGGTTCTCCACAGTCATGCCCCAAACCATCTTCTGGGGGTTGCCTCTAATTAGTCTGCCACAACTTCTACATCCTCGTCACCAAAGCCTCATGAACAGAAGTTGTAGGGGCCTAACACTGACTCTGCACAGCCTCCCTCTCTCTCCTCCAGGCATCAAATATTGCCTGTTCTTAAAATTTATTTCTTCTGAGAAATCATATATTATTCCTTATACAGCTGTCCACATCCATAGCTATTACACTCTTCATTACTCATTTGAACCGAATTTGCTGAATGGTATTGTCAGTTACTTGTTACATGTTTCTGTTCTGTCTGTATAGCTGGACCATTAATTCTTTGAGGGAGCATACTGTCTGGGCCTTTTAAAATCATCTTTTAAAACTATCTCAGTGCTTCAGTTAATACTAAATAAAATTTACTTAATTAAATTACCTTTCTAGCACAAGTCACATGTCTAAGAATCTTGATAGGCAACTTTAAAACTTTCTCTGGAACCTGCCCTTCACTTTATCATTCATTTCTCCTTTTTCTTCTTTTTGTTACAGCCCTTGTACTCAGGGGCTGCTCAACAAATGTTAATGGTCATGATCTTTTCAATCAGCAATTCGTAAAGTGGGTGATTATGGTCTGTAAGAGACAAGGGAGACACTATTTTCTATCTATGCTAATGAAAGACTTGATTTATGAAGACAATATCTACAAACAGTGAATGGCAAAACTAAACTCCTTAGCTCTGCCAAAGCAAATAGTGTCCAGATCCAAGAGGAAGAGTGACACCTATTGTTCCGGAGATGCCCATTGGCATTTCCTGCGCTACCTCCTGCATTGATTCCTGCCTGTGTCAGCAAGATGGGCCATAAACAATAGCATCTCCAATGCAAAGTGGTACTTGCCAGCCCTTGGTAGCAATGGACATCTGATACCAGCAGCATTTGGTTTGTGAAGTTTATTTGCAGTTCACACACTTGTCAGCAATCGTATTTTAATCCATGCTCACTTAAACAGCACATCATTAAAGATGGAAAAAGAGCTACGTCAAAATACAACTAAGGCATGTTTTTTAAATTACTAAGGAGAACTATGAATTATGAAGGAGTAATTCTAATAAGGGGACCTGGTGAAATATGACTTCTTTGGATAAAATTATACCTCTGTAATTTTAAAGAAAAAAAGTGAAAGTTTTGAGTTTTGTGGTACATTTTACATTCTGAACAGCAATGTATGAGAGTTACAGTTGCTCCACAACCTCACCAGTACTTCATAGAGCCAGTCTTAATAATTTTAGACATTCTGATAGGTGTGTAGTGGCATTTCATATCTCAAATAATGATGTTGAGAATCTTTTCACATGCCTATTTGCTGTTCATATATTTTCTTTGGTGAACTGTCTGTTTATATCCTTTGTCAGATATATGATTTGTAAATATGGTATTTTCTTGCAGCTTATGGCTTAACTTTTTAATGTATTAATGCTGTGTCTATTAAGTAAAGAGCAGACATTTTTAACTTTAAAATTTAATCAAAATTTTTTCTTCTATGATTATGCTTTTTCTATTATATTTAAGAAATATTTATCTAACCCAAGGTCATAAAGATTTTCTCCTATGTTCTTTTCTATAAGTTTAAAATTTTTAGGTTTTATATTTTGGTCTGTGAGTAATTTTTAGTTTTGTACAGGACACAAAAAATCAAATATATGTGATAATATGGCATATGAATAAATTATTTTATTTATTTGTTTTTCTTATTACTATGCATTAGTTCCAGCACCATTTGTTAAAGAGATTATCTTTGCTTCACTAAATTGCCTTTGCCATTGAAAGTCAATTGATCCTATAGAGATGTGGGTCTGTTTTTGTATTCTCTATTATGTTCCATTCATCTCTCCATTAATTTTAATACCACACTGTCTTGATTACTGCAGCTTTGTAAGAAGTACTGAAGTCGAACACTTCACCCCACAGCTGCGGAATATACATTCCTCTCAGGTGCTCATGGGACATATTCAAAAATAGACCACATATTGGGTCACAAGCAAAGTCTCCACAAATTCAAGAAGATTGAAATCATAAAAAGCATCTTCTCAGACCACGATGGCATAATGTTAGAAATAAACTACAATAAAAACAACCCAAAATACTCAAACACTTGGAAGCTGAATAGCATGTTATTAAATATTGATTGGGTTACCGATGACATCAAAGAAGAAATTAAAAACATCCTGGACACTAATGACAATGAAAACACAACAATCCAAAACCTCTGGGACACAATGAAAGCAGTCCTGAGAGGGAAGTTTATAGCTCTACAGGCCTATCTCAAAAAACAAGAAAAAATGGTAGTTAATCATCTAACTCTACAACTCAAAGAATTAGAAAGAGAGCAACAAGAAAACCCCAGAGTGAGCAGAAGGAAGGAGATAATAAAGATTAGAGCAGAAATCAATGAAATAGAGACCAAAAAAACAATACAGAAAATCAATGAAACCAAGAGCTGGTTCTTTGAAAGGATAAACAAGATTGACAAACCCCTAGCCAGGCTCACCAAGAAGCAAAGAGAGAGGTCCCAAATAAACCAAATCAGAAATGATAGAGGCGAAATAACAACAGACCCCACAGAAATACAAATGATTGTTAAACAATACTACGGACAACTCTACTCCAACAAACTAGACAACTTGGAGGAAATAGACAAATTCCTAGAAAAATACAACATTCCAAAACTCAATCAGGAAGAATCTAAAAACCTCAATAGGCCAATAACTATGGAAGAAATTGAAGCAGTCATCAGAAAGCTTCCAGCAAACAAAAGCCCAGGGCCAGACGGCTTCATAGGGGAGTTTTACCAAACATTCAAGGAAGAACTAAAACCTACCCTCCTCAGACTACTACAAAAAATTCAAGAGGAAGGAACACTTCCAAGCTCATTCTATGAAGCCAGCATCACCCTAATACCAAAACCAGGTAAAGACATCACAATGAAAGAGAATTACAGGCCAATATCCCTCATGAACATAGATGCCAAAATCCTCAACAAAATCTTAGCAAATCGGATCTAGCAGTACATCAGAAGGATCATACACCATGACCAAGTAGGATTTATCCCAGAGAAGCAAGGATGGTACAACATCCGTAAATCAATAAATGTGATACATCACATAAACAAATTGAAAGAAAAAAACCACATGGTCATATCAATTGATGCAGAAAAAGCATTCGACAAAATCCAACACCCATTTTTGATAAAAACTCTCAGAAAGGTGGGAATAGAAGGATCATACCTCAACATAATAAAAGCCATATATGACAGGCCCACAGCCAACATCATACTCAATGGTCAAAAACTAACACCATTTCCCCTAAGAACAGGAACAAGACAGGGATGCCCACTTTCACCACTCCTGTTCAACATAGTACTGGAAGTATTAGCCATTGCAATTAGGCAAGAAGAAGAAATAAAAGGCATCCAAATTGGAAAAGAGGAAGTAAAACTGTCCTTATTTGCAGATGACATGATATTATACATACAAAACCCTAGAGACTCCATCAAAAAGCTACTAGACTTAATACATGAATTTGGCAATGTAGCAGGATACAAAATTAACCCCAAGAAATCTGAGGCATTTCTATACACCAATAGTGAACTTTCAGAAAGAGAGATTAGAAAAACAATCCCATTTACCATCACACCAAAAAAATTAAGATACCTAGGAATAAACTTAACTAAAGAGGTTAAAGACCTCTACTCAGAAAACTACAGGACGTTGAAAAAAGAGATAGAGGAAGACATAAACAGATGGAAGAACATACCATGTTCTTGGATTGGTAGAATCAACATCATTAAAATGTCCATACTACCCAAAGCAATCTATACATTCAACGCACTTCCCATTAAAATACCAATGGCCTTCTTCAAAGATCTAGAACGAACTCTCCAAAAATTCATCTGGAATAAAAAAAGACCCCGAATAGCTGCAACGATCCTGAGAAAGAACAAAGTAGGTGGGATCTCAATGCCAGATATCAAGCTGTATTACAAAGCCACTGTTCTCAAAACTGCCTGGTACTGGCACAAGAACAGACATATAGATCAGTGGAATAGAATAGAGAGTCCAGAAATTAGCCCGAACCAATATGCTCAATTAATTTTTGACAAAGGAGGCATGAACATACAATGGAGCCAAGATAGTCTCTTCAATAAATGGTGCTGGGAAAATTGGACAGATATATGCAAGAAAATGAAACTAGACCACCAACTTACACCATACACAAGAATAAACTCAAAATGGATAAAGGACTTAAATGTACGACAGGAAACCATAAAAATTCTAGAAGAATACAAAGGCAACAAAATCTCAGACATATGCCAAAACAATTTCTTCACTGATACAGCTCCTAGGGCAGTTGAAACTAAAGAGAAAATGAACAAATGGGACTACATCAAAATAAAAAGCTTCTGCACAGCAAAAGAAACCATCAACAAAACAACAAGAAAACCCACCTCGTGGGAAAACATATTTGCCAACGTCATATCTGATAAGGGCTTAATCTCCAAAATTTATAGGGAACTCATACAACTTAACAAAAAGAAGATAAACAATCCAATCAAAAAATGGGCAAAGGATCTAAATAGACACCTTTCAAAAGAGGACATTCAGAAAGCCAAGAGACATATGAAAACATGCTCAAAGTCACTAATCATCCGAGAGATGCAAATCAAAACAACAATGAGGTACCATCTCACACCTGTCAGAATGGCCATCATCAACAAATCAACAAACGACAAGTGCTGGAGAGGATGTGGAGAAAAGGAACACTTGTGCACTGCTGGTGGGAATGCAGACTGGTGCAGCCACTATGGAAGGCAGTATGGAGGTTCCTCAAAAAATTGGAAATGGAACTCCCATTTGACCCTGTGATCCCACTTCTAGGAATATATCCCAAGAAACCGGAAACACCAATCAGAAAGGATATATGTACCCAGATGTTCATAGCAGCACAATTCACCATAGCTAAGATCTGGAAACAGCCTAAGTGCCCATCAGTAGATGAATGGATTAGAAAACTGTGGTACATCTACACGATGGAATACTATGCTGCTGTTAAAAAGAAGGAACTCCTACCATTTGCAACAGCATGGATGGAACTGGAGAGCATTATGCTAAGTGAAACAAGCCAGTCAATGAAGGAAAAATACCACATGATCTCACTCTTTCATGGATAATTAAGACCATTACAAACTTTTGAACAATAATAAATACAGTGGCAGAGCTGCCTCAAACTGATTGTCGGACTGCAGTGGGAAGGCCAGGGAGGGCTGGGGGACAGGAGGGAGGGGAGTAAGAGATCAACCGAAGGACTTGTATGCATCCATATAACCATAACTAATGGACATAAGACACTGGGGGGTAAGGGAGGGCAGGGGCTTGTCAAGGGCGGCGCGGGGGGGGGTGGGGAGGGGAGAAGGACACTTATGTAATACCCTTTGTAATACTTTTAGCGAAAAATAAAAAAAAAAATAAAAATGACAAAAACATGAAAAAAAAAAAAATAAGTACTGAAGTCAGATCGTATAAATGCTATGCAGTGGGCTAAATGGTGGCCCCTCAAAAGATATGTCCAGGGGGAACCTGTAAGTGTTATTTTATTTGGGAAAAAGAGAGTCATTGAAGATGCAATTATGTTAAGGATTTTGAGATAAGGAGATTATGCTAGATTATGCAAGTGGGCCCTAAGTCCTTAAGTGTGTATATATAAATGACTCACAGAGGTGAAGCCAGACATAGGGAAGTATTGTGATCATAGAGATAGGGATTGGAGTGATGTAGCCACAAGACTACATATTGAGGAATGCTGACAATTGGAAAGTACAAGAGGCAAAAAATGGTTTCTCTCCTAGAGCTTCTAGAGCAGTGGTTCTCAACCTTCCTAATGCCGCTTCCCTTTAATACAGTTCCTCATGTTGTGGTGACCCCCAACCATAAAATTATTTTCGTTGCTACTTCATAACTGTCATTTTGCTACTGTTATGAATCGTAATGTAAATATCTGATATGCAGGATGTATTTTCATTGTTACAAATTGAACATAATTAAAGCATAGTGATTAATCACAAAAACAATATGTAATTATATATGTGTTTTCCGATGGTCTTAGGCGACCCCTGTGAAAGGGTCGTTCGACCCCGAAAGGTGTCGCGACCCACAGGTTGAGAACCGCTGTTCTAGAGGAAGTCCTGCTGACACCTCATTACAGACTTCTGGCCTCTGGAACTACGAGAGAATGATTTCTGTTGTTTTAAGTCACCCAGTTTATTGTAATTTGTTAAGGCAGCCACAGGAAACTAATATATCCTTCAATTATATTTTTCCCTTTGGAAGTTGCTTTGACCATTCTTTGTGCTTTATATATCCTTATAAATTTTAGAAATAGCTTGTTAATGGCTACAAAATAAAAGATGGCAGGAACCTTGATTGGGATTGCATTGACTCTGTAGCTCAGTTTAGGGATAATTAGCATCTTAACAATATGGAGTCTTTCAATCCAAATCTATGGTATATCTGCCTATATTTTTGGTTTTCATTAAGTTCTCCCAGGAATGTTTCTGTATGTTTTAGAGTATAGGGTTTGCATAATTTTTAATCAATGTATCCCATAGGTATTTTGTATTTTTTATTACATTGAAAATGGTCTTAGGTTTTAAATACTCAATTTATCATTGTTCATTGTTAGCAAAGAGAAATATAATGGACTTTGTATATTGATCGTTTATCATACAACTTTGCTAAACTAATTTATTAGTTATAGGAGATTAGTCTGGATTACAAAGAATTTCCTATATAGGCAATAATGACATCTGCAAATAAGACCATTTACTTCTTCCTTTCCAAGATGAGAAAGATGCCTTTGATTTCTTTTTATTGCCTTACTAGAGCCCAGTTCACGAAATTCGTGCATGGGTAGGGTCTCTAGGCCTGGCCAGTGATCAGGGCCTTTCTTCCCCTGGCTGCTGGCTGCCGGCTGGGGCCTTCCTTCATTCCCCGCCACCCCCTGGTGGTCAGCATACATCATAGTGAGTAGTTGAACTCCTGAGGGGACAATTTGCATATTAGCCTTTTATTATATAGGATTACACTATTGTGACCTCCAGTATACGCTGAGTAGTACTGTTGAGAGAAGACATCCTTACACTGCTCTGATCTTAGGGAGGAATAATTCAGTCTTACATCATTAAATATAATGTTTGCTATAGGTTTTTGATAGGTGTCTTTTACCAGATTAAAGAAATTTCTTTTCATTCTTTATTTTCAGAGATATTTTTAAAAAAATGAGGAATGCATGCTGAATTAGTCAAATGATATTTTTCAAAAAATTTGTCCATTTTATCTAAGTTGTTGAATTTATTACCATAGTTTTTTTTAAATGATATTCCCTTATTATTTCTTAAATAACTATAGAACCTATAGTGATATCAGCTTTCCTACCATTGTTAATTTTTGTCTTCTCACTTTTGTTATGATGATTTCATCTAGTGGTTTTTAAATCTTATTGAGCTTCTCAAACAAAATTCAGATTTTATTAATTTTCTCTATTTTTTTCTATTTTATTGAATTCCATTCTGCCTTTGCTATTTCATTTATTTGACTTACTTTGCACTTTGTTCTTTATTAAGGCAGAATAACATTCTGCTGTAGATGAATACTACTTTTTCTTTATTCAGTCATCTGTTGATGGACATTTAGGTTGTTTCCATGTCTTGGCTATCCTATCTAATAATAGGCAAACATGGTAATTGATTGTACCTTCTCTATGCCTCCCATTGGCTAATCAGCGCGATATGGAAATTAACCACCAACAAAGATGGTGGCTAATTTGCATACTGCAGGCAGGGCGGGACAGTGTGAGCCGCCAGCGTGCCATCCAGGGCAGGCCCAGCCCCGCCTTACCGCCCGGGACCCAATCGGCGAGTCCCAGGCAGCAAGGCAGCCCTGCCCCAGAAGCCCCAGAAGCTGCCTGATATGGTAGTAACGCTATCAGTAAGCACTCTGAAAGTCAGTGGCATAAATGCACCAATTAAAAGACAGATTATGAGGGTGAATCAAAAACAAAACCCACTTTAAATATAAAGACACATATAGATTAAAAGTAAATGAATTAAGCTGCAGCCTGTTTTGCTCAGTGAATAGAGCATTAACCTGTGGACTGAAGGGTCCTAGGTTCAATTCCAGTCAAGGGCATGTACCTCAGTTGCTGGCTTGATCCCCAGTCCCTATCAAAGCATGTGCAGGAGGCAACCAATCAATGTGTCTCTCCCTTTCCCTTCACTCTCTCTAAAATTCAATGGAAAAATATCCTTGTGTGAAGATTAACAAAAACAAAGTAAATGGATTAAGTAAGATTAAAGAGATTATAAGAAAAATATATTCCAAATTTTGTTAGTTGTATAATGGTTATGTTTAAATTATTAACACCTAAGAAATTGGGTGAAGGGTACATATAATATGCTGTAGTATTTTATAGTTTTTTTACATGTATGAGATTATTTCAAATTAAAATTTTAAAAAATTAAAAATTAATAAAATAGTAATTGAAATGTATCTGCATTACATGAAAAATCTCCTAATTGCTTCTAGCATAATTTATTAAATTGTGCTAAACTTTACAAGGGTTCAATTAAAAAATATCTTAATTCTAAATGATATAATAGAAAATATATAATAGTTCATTTATAAGCACTTATCTGAAAATAAAAATTTAAAGAAGTGAATTTAAAGAAGGAATTAGCCAAAGAAAATATATGCACAACCCATGGACACAGACAACAGTATGGTGATGGCCAGAGAGAAGTGGGGGCCAAGAGCTGTGAACAGGCGCAGGCCCGGCTGAGCCCCCCCCCCCCACCTGAGTGCACAAATTTTTGTGCACCGGGCCTCTAGTTGTAAATAATACCACAATGAACATGGAAGGGGGGTGCAGAAATCTCTTTGAGATAATAATTTCAATTCCTTCAGATATGTACATAGAAATGGAATTGTTGGATCATTGAATCATATGGTAATTGTATTATTAATTTTTTGAGGAACAACCATACTGTTTTCAATTGTGGCTGCACTAATTTACATTCCCACCAATAGTTCACAAGGGTTCTCTTTCTCCACTTCTTCACCAACACTTGTTATCTTTTGTCTTTTTGATGATAGTCATTCTAACAGGTGTGAGGTGATATCTCATTGTGGCTTTGATTTGCATTTCCCTAATGATTAGTAATGTTGAACATCTTTTCATGTATCTGTTGACATATCATTTATATGTCTTTTTTGAAAAAATGTCCATTCAGGTCTTCTGCCCATTTTAAAATCATTATTTGGTTGTATTTGTTTGCTATTTGCTATTGAGTTCTATGGGTTCCTATTGGTCTTAGAGAAGTTGAGTTACTTGGAGGTGAAAAGTCTTTGTCTCCTTTGATGTTCCAAATAATAGATGTTGTTATTTCACCATTGTTATTATTTTTAACTAGAGGCCCAGTGCACAAAATTTGTGCACAAGGGGGGTTGTCCCTCAGCCTGGCCTACACCCTCTCCAATTTGGAATCCCTTGGGGAATGTCCGACTGCCGGTTTAGAACCCTGTGGGATCGGGTCTAAACCGGCATTCGGACATCCCTCTCACAATATGGGACTGCTGACTCCTAACCGCTCACCTTCCTGCCTGCCTGATTGCCCCTAATTGCTTCTGCCTGCCAGCCTGATCACCCCCTAACTGCTCCCCTGCTGGCCTGACTGTTCCCTAACTGCTCCCCTGCCAGCCTGATCGCCCCCAACTGCCCTCCCCTGCCGGCTATCTTGTGGTGGCCATCTTGTGATGATGTTAGCGTGGCCATCTTGTGGCAGCCATCTTGTGATGACATTGCATGAGGGCCTGGCACCATCTAGGCTTTTATTGTATAGGACTAGAATAAGAGAATTGAGTGGAAACTCTATTAATTAGTAACTAAATTCTCCTTCCTAACACTTACTGATGCAGACATTTTATAGACATGATTATGAAAAAAGTATTGCTCATTAAAACAATTCTTACTAATTTAAATTATCATCATTGGTTTCTTTCTTTTTGTTGATTTTGAATGTCTTGTGAATATTGCAGGGTGTCTCCCTGGCCAGGCAGAACAGATTTTATAGGATGACTGTCACTTAAGAGCTTATAGCCTTGGACACCTTACTTACTCTAAAAACCTGTTTCTTTTTCTGAAAGATAATGGTATTAATATAATATGATATAACTATATTGAGACTAAGTATAAATGATTTATGTGTTTAATCCCTAGTAGAGATTAAGATTGTTATACTAAAACTGCTATTCTTTTACTACCATAATTAGAGTGAGAAATAGAAAAATTTAGAATTTAAGTGGAATGATGAAAAAAAAGAGAAAATATTTTCATGTAAAAACATAACATATTTCTTTAACCAGCATTTACCATGTGCTTTAAAACACCCTCTTAAAAGTGTGTCAGAGTCTATTTTTCCTCTTAAAGCAAAATGAAACTTTATAAAAGATTAAACAGACAAAATACAGCAATATAAATAACAAGATGCAAAATTTTCTGGGTGTTTGGAGAATTTCGCCTTTGTTTTATGATTTCTACACCCTGTAGCATTTTGGCCATAACAAAATTAAAAGTGCTTTTGGGACTATCACAGTTACATACATACTAGGAGAGGATTTGCTGGCAAGAATTTTATTATGAATTGGGGTTGCACAGCAAAACTACTTGATTCAACTACAAATGAGAAAATAGCTTCAATTAGTTCTCTGAGGAACCTTGATTTATGTAGATTAGGTGGTGAATCGAAGGAGTTTGAGGTGCTGGATTTACTAAATTCAATTTAAGGTCCTACTTTGGGATAGTGCATAAAGCACTTCACTCAGTAAGTATTTATTAGTAAGACAAGATAAAAAAATAGTCACTTATGCTTTTAGAAACCAAAACTTTATACCATTACCTGGAGAAAAAAAATATTTAAGACCCACATATACATAATATGAATTGAAATCTGTAACTGCATTAAAATTTTATAGAAACTAGAAGAGCTGATACATTTGATGTTTGCATTTAAATGCCATATCTTTTTTCTTTAATCCCCAATAAATAAAGCAGCTTAGAGACATGTTAAAGAGTCCAGACATGCATGCTTCTTTAACTTGTAAAGCAAGAGTTTTCCTCCATGGCACTAATGTCCTAGAAGCTTCCAGCAGACAAAGGGACCTATATAAAAAAGAGACAGACATGATGCTGAAATTCTGAGGAGCATTTTATTCCAGGAAATGCCCTCTCCTCCTTAAAAGGTGGAGATGTAAATAGGGCAGCACAATTCTCATAGTTCTCACCTTTGCTGCTGCAGTGCAAAAGTGGTACAACACATAAACAAGTGGTCATGACCATGCTTCAAGAAAACTATAAAAACAGTACAGGTTTGCAAAGGAACATAGATTGTTGAACCCTGCCTTAGAGCAGTTGGGATTTACTTCTGACAGTGTCTGAAACACCTGAGAAATCTGTTTGGGTACAAATAATTTCTCTTTTGTTCCTTTGCTCCAGGGTCATGGCCCAAGAATTTAGAGATCTGTGAGTTCTGAACTTCCTGCTCAACCTTGTTTTTCTGCCTTTTTTTCACTGAAGGAAGACACTGGAGAATCCCAACACTCATTTGGCCATTGTTCTTTCCCAAGATTTCTGTAAGAAAGTATACTTGAGAGTTCTTTTAAGGAAAGAGTTGCTGCTCAAAAGATTCAAAAGATTTTCTTTTACTCGGTCTATCATTCCAGCAATTAGATTCATTTGAATTAACAATAAAACACCATTTTTGAAATTAAGAGTCATATCATTAATGACAACTTGACATATATCAACTTAATTTGGTTGATTTTTTTTTTCTCCTCAAACTCCAGTAAGAGCTATGTGGTGTCACAGAAATAAAGAGCAGTGAGAGATACCGTGTGGGTTTCTGGTTCAAGATTGTGAACTGAGCATAAATGTTTATCTCCTCTCTTCCTCT
Organism: Myotis yumanensis; assembly: GCF_028538775.1. Taxonomy (NCBI): domain Eukaryota; kingdom Metazoa; phylum Chordata; class Mammalia; order Chiroptera; family Vespertilionidae; genus Myotis; species Myotis yumanensis. The sequence continues at coordinate 156,684,584 of NW_027223754.1, forward strand.
CCCATCTTGATATTATATTAAAGTTAAAATAATGGAATAAAAATATTATAAATTCTCAACAATGAAGAGAATGGAGAGAACCTTCAACAGACAAAGACATGAACCCATTTCTGGAAAGCAGATAAAAAGATGTTTACTAATGAAGCAGAGTAGAGAAAGCTAGAATTACCTCAACACGTGAAATAAAAAAAGGGCTATAGGCAAGGAGGGCACCTGTGTGTTCAACACAGCCTTGGAGAGGCTTTGCAATTAGATACGGTTAGGTGGTGAGTATAATGAAGACCAGGAGCAACGAGAGGAAGGGAACAGAATAAAGACATACACAGAAGCTTGACTTTTCAAAATTCCCTTTAATCACCTCTGTGTTCATAATGGCTAAGCACATAATGACTAGGCAAAATATTGGAGGATTCATCTCCTAGAGAAGCTAGACTGTTCACCATAAAACAGAACTTTTTCATCAAAGTTCTTCCCATGTACACAAAGTTCTATCTCTTCATTCATTCATTCATTCATTCATTCATTTATTAATCCTCCATTCATCTCAACAAATTGAGGGTTTAATAGATAGTGGAGTGTAAACAAAGGGAGTGTCTGTCTTCATGTAATTTACAATATTAAAAGATTTATCATACATGTGAGAAGAACTGTGTTGTGAAAAAGAAGGACCAACATTTTTTTCATAAACTTAAATAAAATGTAGTCTGACTTGCTTCTCTACTCAAAGTATTTCAAAGCTTGGAATCAAGATGTTGGCCAGGTTGAGTTTTCATCTGGAAGCTTTCATGAAAAAATATCCATATTCTTCCAAGCTCATTTTTGTTTGCAGATTTCAGTTCTCTGTAGTTGTAGGATGGAAGTCCATCATCATTTCCTTGCTAGCTGTCAGCTGGGGCCACTCCCAGTATCTAGAGACCACCTGCCTTCTTACTAACTTTGAGCTAACAATGTCATATTGAGTCATTTTTGCACTTTCAATCTCTGGCTTCCTTTTCTGTGACCAGGAAAAACAAACAAACAAACAAACAAACAAAAACAACCTCCCTGTTTTTAAAGAGCTCATGTAATTAATTCAAGTCCTTGGTAATCTTTATACCTTAAGGTCAACTATGCCATAAACATGATGTAGTTAATGAGTAAAACCCATCATATACAGCCCCTGGGATTGCATAGGACATGTAGGTCAGGGTGGTGGGAAATCTTGGGAGGGACCTTAGAATTCTGCCTACACTAAACCTTTCACACAAAATTTTAAAATACCAAGGTGATTAAAAGATTCCAGAGCAGAAAATGCTTATCTCCTACAATGGAATAAGAAACAGACAAGTATCAGAATTATTATCAGCAACAATAATTTTTAGGAGATAATAACAAGCCCTTTCAAATTCCTAAGGGAATTTATTCTTTTCAATTCAATATTATATTTCTAGCCATTTTATCACTCCAGTATATAGGCAGAACAAAGAGATTTTCAGATAGGTAAAGAGTCATAAAACTTATTTCCCACGTGCTTTCTTTTAAGGGTTAAAGGAGATAGAAAATCAAGGAAGAGGATGACACTAGATTCAGTATACAAAAGAGCAGTGAAGGGAACATCCAAGATTGGCAGGTCTATATAATTGCAGTCTAGATTGAAGAAGAAGAAAAAAGGCTTTAATAGAAACCTCAATTTCTTACACCCTAAATGACCATAGTAGAACCTACTTCATAATATCACAAAGACTAAAGTCAATATTTTTAAAGTGTTTAAAACAGTGTTTTAACATTTATGAACACTTCACAAGTGTTTGTGAAATAGGTTTGGAGGTAACTATAAGAAAAACTGAAAAGAGAAAGGCTCAGTAGAGATGGGTCAAGTTTTTTGCTTATTATTTGAGTTCTGTCTATTCCATATAATTTTTCTAAATGTGCTACTGGTCAACAATACCAAATACTTCAGAAATATTAAATAAGAGATGTCTAAGATGTATCCATGCATTTAGTAGTAAAGAGGTCATTGATAACTTTTAGCTATCACAGTTTCAGAAAAATGATGGCAATTCAAAAAAGAGAAATTGATGAGTTTAAGAGTAATAGAAGGTGATCAATAGTGTAAATAATTATTTTTAAAAGTATGACATTGGAAAGAGGAACAAAACAGGATGGTGGCAAGAGAAGGAAGTAAAGTTGAAAGACATGTTTGTTTTTGTTGTGTGTGTGTGTTTAATTCTCTCACGTAAGCCAAAATAAAATTAATAAAAATATGTTTTTATTGATCTCTACTACAGAAGCTAAGTAAAGATGAAATGTCTTCCATGCAAGCACAGCTTTGAGTCAGGGTCTGCCGTGCAGTCCTAGAGTTCTGAGCCAATACCTGCTGAGAATACAGGTAAGCAAGACCCATGGAGAACAAGGCAACTCTGGCTGCCCTCCTTGTTCCTGCCCTTGTCAGGGTCCATTTCACCCCAGCACATAGGAACTGTAGCCTCACAAAGATATGCAGAGCAGTTGTCTGGAGAACAGGGATGAGCTCAAGTCCTTCTTTTACACCAAGTAGTAGCCAAATGTTGACACCTGGAAATGTTCCTTGGAGGAGAATCCTGGTGAAAACTGAGTGACTGATTGAGATTGGGCTCAGTTCATCTTTCTGTTCTTTTGGAAGCTGGTAGGAGTTTTCCATATATTTTCAGTGATTTGGCAACATCAAATTGAACCAGCACTTCATCACAATGTTATTCATCCAAAGTGTGGACTGATGTTGGTGCAGGAACCATTTGTTACTCGTCTGCGATGGTCATTAAAGTTAAGCATTTATTTGTATAGCAATTTGACATAGTATCGTTATATCTTTTGAACCTAATCCTAAAATATTTGAGTCTGTATGTTATGTCTGCTTTTTTAAAAAATTCATTTCCCTAGTAAGTCCATTTTTTGCATTAACCAATGCATCATCACAAAAGTGACAAATTGGATTTTTTAAAAAAAGTTCTTCACCTTGGATAAGCTAGAGGGCCTTTTACAGGAGCTCTGAGCGGCCTTGAGAAGACTCGGGTTCTAGCCCCTGCCCACCAGCCAGGGAGCCATTTAACTTCTCTAAGACTTCATGTCTTCATCTTTCACATCCAGGCAACAACTCATAGCTCAGAGGGCTGCTGTGGTGGTGAAATAAAATAAGGGCTTGCAAATTGATTGGTTCCCAATAAAGAAGGCACAATCCCAGGTGGACCAGACTGCCATGGCTGTCCTGTGCATGATTAAGGAAAGAATGTCTGCAGTTTTATGGGAAATAGTACTTCATAAAAATGTTTTGTGTCGTAAGTTATTTTAGGATTCTCTGGCAAAATGTCTCACTCCGATGTCTGTGTTGAGCTGTCCAGTGACAGGTTTCTTTGTAGCATGATTAGTGAGCAGGTAACTCTGCCCAGCTTGTGTCTCCCTCCGCATTGTCTTGCTGCCCGTTGGCAGTCCCTTGTCTCGCTAATTTAGTGGATAATGAATGAAATATGGTTGGCAATCCCTATACTGTTGATTTATAATGTCATTAATCTTCCACATTTCTTCCGTAGATTCTGCTGATCTTATGCAAAGGAAATGGATCAGGCTTACCTTCAGAGATTCATCAAACGACCTCAGGGAATGCAATGCCTTTAAGATCTCTTTTCTGTTTTATTTTTATATGACTATGCATTTTAGTAGCTGATTGAGATGGGATCCATGCTGGAGAGGTTACAGAATTTGTATCCAATTAGCAAGGGCCACTTTATTCTCTGTAGATATAGACGCATTTTTTAAATTTTCAACTCTAAGTTTGCATGCATTCATTCCTTCTTAACTCTTTTTGGACTTTGTGTTCAGGATAGAAATTGCCCTTTTTAAGAAGCTTTACCCAGCTGGGTGGAAATCTATAATATCCTGGCAGTGAAATCACCCCAGAGGGATAACTTTGTACAACCATTTCCATCTTTATACCAATTAAATTGGTATGATCTATCTCGCCATGTCACACAAAACAGGCTTCTAGGCCATTGCCTCACTAGCTCTTAGAGAAAGCCATCAGATTTATTTGGCCCTACTCAGATTTAAGATTATATATCTTTTTTTCATAGCTTTATGGTTTCTAATAACAACAAAAAGTACTGAAACAAACCTATTTTCAAGACTGCCTTTCAATCAACATGTGATACACTCTCTACCTTGTCTTCACCAGAAATAAATTGTGCTTTAAATCCCTGCTCTCCTTAAATATGTCAAATATATGCGATATGGTATCATCTCTAAAGTGGGAAATTCTTGAGATGGCATTGTTAGGGAGGCTTAAAAAAAGTATTTTGCAAGCCCATAACATCATTCTAGAACAGGTTTTATTGCCTTAGAAGATACTGGCATCCTCCTGAGATTAAGAAATTGTTATAATTGCTATGTGAAAGTGCAGGCAGAGAGATAGTTTTTGCTGATAAACTTTAAGGAGCTTTAGAAAAGAAAGACAGAATAGCTTTAACTATATAATCTCCTTTCTGCACTCCTAATTGCCCAAATCCTATTCCTCCACACCCTTGCACTTCATTCCTTCTACTCACGGCTGCAGTTTGCCTCAGCTCTTTGTGACCTAACTTTAATAATATCCATGCAACTGAGTCCCTTGGAGAGACATCTGCTACATTCACAAGGGAACAAGCATCATAAATAGCATTGAATTTACTGTTTGGGGAGGCCATGGGGTTTTGTGTGTTAAGTTCTTGGAACAAAAGAAACATGAATTGTGGCTACAATTTATGCCGCGCCATATATTCCCTACTCTACACTTAAAGCTTAATTAATTGCTTTTATCACTTAGACTCACTGGCAGCATTTACCTCTTTTAAATCGCTGCTCTGGTTCCCTCCCTTCCCCCTAGTTTTCTTTAGCGCTCTCTAAAGAGTACTATTCTTCTTATGCGACAGATGGACATCACTTCATAAGAAAGTGATTTAGTCATTAACATACGTGCACGCAGACTGTTCCTGCTAAGGAAACACCTTAGGTAAGAAACCAAATCTCATAAGTTGAAATGGAAAAATACTTTCAGATAAAATGGTTTCCATTAAAATTACTTGGGAGGGGCAAGGATATAGAAGCAGAAGGCAGGTAGTAGAACAAAGACTTTTCGTTATGACCTTTCAGAGTCTGGAGGGATGGCTGGCGGGGGCAGAGTGAGACAGAGCAGTCAGGGATGTGATGTGGAAGGAAGGCAGTGGCGAGGGATTCTGGAGGTACCGGCTACCACAGATGGAGCGCTTATTTCTCTCCCGGCTGGATATGGCTGCTTCTGTTTGAAAACCGATCAATGCCGACTTGCCATATTGATCTGGCCTGTCTTATGTCCATTAATTCCTCCTGTTCCCGGTCAAACCTTATCTCTTCCCCCTTTGAAAGGAAGTAGATGGTATATCCTCCATGCCATGAAAGACATAACTAACCTTCGTGGCATAAACAAAAATGCTCTCCTTTGGGTAGACCGATTTCTATATTTCTATAAACCCATTCTGAGTTGCTAACTATTTATTGAGTGGCTACTAGGTGCCACAAACTGAATTAGGTGCTACAGAGTGCTCCAGGCTCCATCTCAGAAAGCTTACAGTCTATCGTGAGAAACTTAGACATTAAATGAGAAATTCATTACAACTTCAAATGTGAATTACAGTCACGGCAACACATGAATGCGCCTTATGGTAAATCGCATGCGGGCCAGAGTGTTTTCTCTTGAAGCACTTCTCTTGCATAATATGTTTTTCCCGTTAAGATTAAAGTTTTCCGTTTTGCAGGCAATGGAGTTAAAGCACAAAAGGTCAGTGATTTCCCAAAGTCTCACTGTACATGCTCCTTGTTCTCCGTCCTTTAGGCCGGTACATTTATGCTCACTTCACATAGTAATTTGTTGATGTTAAATGAAATAATTAATCCCTCCTTCCTACTTTGTAACACATAGTGGAAGACCATTTCTCACAATTCAGATTTACCACCATGTGGATATGATGTTTTGAAATTAATTTTTTAAAGGTAAGTTTTTAACGGAACATTTCAAAAATGTAAAATTACAGGAGGTGGTGAGTAGCACAACACAAAGAGGAATACAGGACAGCAGGAGAGAGCTCATTATGGTGACAGGTAATTAAGCAATGAAGGTGACGGACAAAAGGGGAGGTTTTCTAATTGGAGCGCTGGAACTTGGAAGACACGCAGCTAAGAGATGAATGAGCCTACAAATCACATAAGGGACCCTTCAAAGTGCTTCCTAATTAGACCTCTTTGGCTTGTGCTCACAGTTTCTCATTCTTTACGTTACTTTGTCCTCATGGTGACCTGCAGGGGTGGTCAGGGCAAGTATGGCCCTGCTGGCTTCACGGGGAAGTTTAAGTCTTGTCTAATGTTCCCCAACTAATAAGGAGCCATGCTGAGACTCGGACTCGGTGTTCTGGGTTCAAGTCTACTCCATGGCAACACCCTTCTCTTCACCTGCGTACTTGGATGTGTTTGACTGCTCCGGGGGGTCTCCATGCTCAACAGTGGGACCAAGTTCATAGCTATCAAGTCCTTTCGACTTTTAGAGGGAATTTCAGGTGTTTTGCAAAAGTAATTCAAGTCAAATGAAGAATATTTAGAAAAAATACTCTAGAGAAACAACAAAAATCACTCATTATTCCATTAGTTAATCATAACTACTTTTAAGATTTACTTATCTATCCTTCCAGTCTTTTTTCCTGCATCTTATTTTTTTTGACGAAAAGGGATTCGATAAGAAAAGGTTATATAATACTTCCACTTTTCAAACTGCAGTTTAAAATTAGGAATATATATTTTGTACATCCCCCCTATTAATTTTTCTCTTCACTGTCATTTTAAGGCTATAATATCTCTTTTGTAGGAAGTACACTAATTAATATGTTTATTTATTTAGCCAACTTCATTTGTTAGGTGCCAATCTTTTCCTTTTTCTGCCAATATGTACATGGTGGCAGTGGTATGCTTACTAGTATATATTTCTTTAGAAAGAAAGCCCTGGTTTGTAATGTTTGCCAAATTTCATGGTCTAAGTACTTTCATCATGGCCAGTGACAAGTCTCCAGCTGTGTAACTGGCTTGCAAACTTCCTAAATATTTAACAATAGGTTGCAAGCTCTTAAGTGCTGGCTCCAGCCCACTTCTGCCTGGCTGGGATGATTACTTTTAGTTAAACCTTTTTCATATCTTTTATTTCTTTGTTTTTGATTTCATAAAGAGAAAGATAAATTAAAAGTTATTTAATAATAAATATTAAAATGATGGAAGTAAGCTTATTTCATTGCTAACAAAGATTCATTATTACTTGTGATTATTGATATTTACATATTTTAGTCACTTTTTCTTAACCAACTATTCTGCAGTCTTTTTCTCTCTATCTCTGTTGTTTGTGGTTAAAAATCTAAGGAATCTGGGACCATCATTGAATATATAGACCAGCGGTTCTCAACCTGTGGGTCACGACCCCTTTGGCGGTCGAACGACCCTTTCACAGGGGTCGCCTAAGACCATCCTGCATATCAGATATTTACATTACGGTTCATAACAGTAGCAACATTACAGTTATGAAGTAGCAATGAAAATAATTTTATGGTTGGGTCACAACATGAGGAACTGTATTTAAAGGGCCAGAAGGTTGAGAACCACTGAGACTCTTTAGAGGTTACTTGAATTTGTAAATTTAAAACTCATTCTCAGGGCTAGATTCAGAGTTGTAACAGATGGATATGGATTGTGGTGCCTGCTCTAGCAATAACAGATTGCTAAATTTAGGCCATTTCACTAACTTCTCTGAGGCCCTTTCCTCATATGCAAAACAGAAACCATGACTTGATTTTACAGGGTTATCCTGAAGGTGTTGTTTAAGTCTCACTCATTTATGAAATATAATGAACAACATAAACTGATAAACAAAAACAGATCCAGAGACAGAGAAGCATTGATCAGACCGTCAAACCTCAGAGGAAAGGTAGGGGAGGGTGGGAGTAAGGGGGAGAGATCAACCAAAGGACTTGTATGCAAGCATATAGGCCTAACCAATGGACACAGACAACAGGGGGATGAGGGCATGAGTGGAGGGGATAGGGGGTAATGTGGGGATAAGGACACATATGTAATAACTTAATCAATAAAGAAATTTTAAAAAAAGACTTAAAGGCTTTTGATGGTGGGACACAGCTTGATGACATTGGCTAGGTGGGAAGTGCCACTCCTGGTTCCTCAGAGCTCCAGGAAATGGTGTGTGTGTGTGTGTGTGTGTGTGTATGTGTGTGGCGGGGTGGGGAGGGGGGAAAGGGGTGTTTCCGGTACAGGGCAGCTCTTGTATGGGAAGCCAGGTGTGGGGAGAGTTAGGTTCCATCGCCTTTCTGTGGACTGGCCAATTTGAATGATTTTTCAGGTGCCAGCTCCTAGGGTCTGTCTCTTTGCTGTGTGATATCTGGCCCCTGGGTGATTAGGGCTGATGCACAGTGGCCTGGAGTATGAGAGCTTAAGGGGAGTGGTTGAGGTGTGGACTTAATCAGCTGCTCAAGAAGGGGAACTGACCGACCTCTAGCCAGGACCTCAAACTGGGTCATGACAGGCATTGAGTACACACACACACACACACACACACACACACACACACTAATGTATGTGAAGCTCTGGCAGGATACCTGGCCCAAAGCCTATTTTTCTTCCTCCTTCACCCTCATTTAAAGGCCCTCAGAGGACAGGGAAATAAGCATTATCCACAGAAGCTGTAACAGAGTATTTTTTAACTTTGTGTGGTGCCATCTGTAAATTGAATGCTGGGGTAGCAGTGGTTCTTAACATTCTAGAGTCAGAGGCTCACTGAGAATCCTTTGGAAGCTCTCGATCACCTTGCTTGGAATGTGTCAGACTAATACACAGAAAATTTGGCCATTTATTTTGCCGCTTTGGCACGTACACTTTACCGGAGCATTCATTTTGGTATTAGGCAGCTCACACAGCGCTCGGCCTTCATTTTCGACTGGAACAGTTTGGTTGAAGGAAACGGCAGTAACAGCGTGTTAGTTACTGTAGGGCACTGAGACAGAAAGCTACGGAGTTAGCATGGCTAAAGTTATCCACCGAACAATCCAGGTCTGTAATGAGCCCCTCCTGGTCAAGCTTAGCATGGTCTCTCCTTAATGCTCACTAAAAGTGAGACTTTTTCCTCAGGTTCAATTAAGGCCCTTGAGACGTGTCCCCTGGAAAGTCATAGATTTTTGCACATAGTAAAAAAAAAATACATTCATGTTGTTTCCAACTTCTTATAAACTTCTTGAAGAAATTCTATTTTCCATGAAGGTGACAACATCATAGCAGTGGATGAGGATTATTTCAAGGTAATTGGCAAAAATCTTTGATGTCAGTACATTTTGATGTATTTGTAATGAGTAATTTAGCAAATGCTTCTTAGGCACCAGCTATGTACCAGGATCTCTATTAGGCTGTAGAGATATAGCAGGGAATAGGAAAGATAATTACTTCAATGACCCATGATGATGTGTAGAGCTTCTATCTTCAGCCAACAAAAAACCCAGATGTGCTGCCAAACATTTCAAACCATAATGTCCCAATGTTTTCCTTCCAGTCAAAGACACTATATTTTTCTTTGTAACAATCCAGAGACATCAATTTCCTTGCAGTTTCCAGAGCAGACATAAAATAAAATTGAGCAATGAATTTTTGATGGTATCATAATTTACATATTCAACAAAACATAACGAGCACCTATGCATGCCATTTACGGTGGCTGCCGCAGTCAACAACACAGACCTGACCCCATGCCCTCGAGTAAACTGGGAAGGAAGAAAGCTAGCAGCTATCTGCATTTGGCGACATCAGTAATTCCATCCAATTCAGACTGAAGGAAAATGGCACATCTGCCAATTCCGCTAAGATATTAAGTGAAGTAGCCACATGGCTGGAGTGGATGATGTAGACAGAGGCACAAACCACAAACCAAGGCACAAACCCCTTCTCCTATTTCCAAAGCATGGATTCCTTGAAGCCTGTCCAATTTGTGTCACATCTCTCCTTGGCAGTACAACAAAACACTCACAGAGAACGTAATTTTCACATGGGGATGTAGAGTGAGCACTTATAGGACAGTGTGTCTATCACACTTTTCTAAAAATTTCCCTTTTCTAAACATATAGTTCCATAGGCACTCCCATGATTCTGTAACATGATTCTATTCATTAGCCACAGCCACTGAGCTAAGGGATGGACACCTGATCCAGACTGGAAAAAATTAACCTTTTCTCTGGGTGAATTTGGATCTATAATTAGGAACTTAAAACCAATAATTTAAGCAAAAAGATATCAGAACTACCTAATGAGAGTCCATTATCTTATGTTTAAAAATGTAATCAGAAGCTATTTGTCCCCTGATTAAAATCATGCAGTGATTTTGCATTGTTCTTAAAATAGAAGCGAATTCTTTACCTGTGTCTGCACGATTCTCTAGGACAGCTTCTGCCTATCTTCTTGACCTCAGTTTTTATCACTCTACCCCTCATTGTCTCACTAATCCTTCTATTTCCAAAATATGGCATGTGTTTTTCAGTCTCAAAGACTTTCCATTTGCTCCTCCTAAAAATTGAAATAAATGTCCTCCGATTTTCCCATGACAGTCTCCTCTTCAATCACACAATTTTCAGCCTTCCTTCACAACTATATCTAAAGCAGCAACCAACCCAAGTCATTTGACTTACACTACCCTTTCCTTTTCTTTAGTATCCTTATTATTACCTGAAATTATATCATTATGGTATGTTCGCCCATTTCTTATATCCTTTCCCCTTAATTAGAATGCACTTTTGTCTGACAAGTTCACTGCTATAACCCCAAGGCCTATAAGAGTACTAGATATATTATGTCCATCAACATCCAAATATAATTGCTGAATGGATGAAGGGTTGAATGATCCTGTAACAGGTAACACTTAGGAACTGCTGCTGTCTTTGTTTTCCTAGTTGGTTCTGAGGAGTAGAGGGAGGTACAGAGAAAAAAGGAAAATGAAGAAGCAGGGTGGTGGGGGTGGAGGGTGAAGAGACCTAATATATGGTGATGGAAGATGATTTGACTTTGGGTGGCGGGCACACAGTGCAAAATGCAGACCTTGTGTCATAGAAATGTGCACGTGAAACCGATAGGATCCTATTATCTAATGTCACCACAATAAAGTTAATTTTTTAAAAGTTAGCTTTAGTGGGAGACTGAGAGTCTGAGAGCATTCCAACTCCTGGTTCCAATTCATTCATTACGCTCAACTACATTCCTCTTAACTTCCTTGAAATGCTCTCAAATCCCTATAATCAATTCTTTTTGTTGTTTTCTGAAGCTAACTTAAGATTTCTGTTACCATTAATGAAAAAGTTAGTTGCTTTTTTAAAAAAAAAATTGAGGTATGATTTACATTTTTACAAATTCACAGATCCTAAGTGTTTAGTTTGATAAGCTCTCATGTTTGTAAGCATCTAGGCAACAACTACCCAAAACATGGCATTTAACGTTTTTACCACCTCAGGAATTTTGCTTATGTCCTTGCAGGAAGTTCTCCACCCGCCACTCCGAGGTGATCACCTTCAGACTGGCATGACCATAGATGAGTTTTGCCTCCACTTGTAATTAATATAAATGAAATCATGCAGTATGCATTTCCATGTCTTCTATCTTCTATTCACATAATGTTTTTCACATTCATACTTTTGCAGCATTGAGTCAAATCTCCATTCAGGTGCTTTTTAAAAAATTGTTAAGTAGTTTTCCATTGTGTAGATGTACATCACTTGTTTACCCAAGAAAGAATTCTATGTGCAGACATTGGCTGAATGAAGGTAAGGTGAGGATAGTGGGAATCCCTTATCTAGGTCCAAGAGGAGAATTGATATAGCTATGGTAGCACAGCAGTTGGTTATCTATCCCATATTCTCTTTCTTTCTTTTTTTTATAGCTTGTATTTAGGACTTTTGGGGGGGGGGGGTTGGTGGTGAGTGTCAGAATATTTTAGTATGTTGGCTACTTTATTCAGGCTTCATTAAGGGTTTTTCACAGAAGGAATAATGTTCAGTTCAAAGTGGCTCAACTGAGAGCAGTTCAAGGCTGAGAGTACGTATTTGTGACCCCTGCCTTTGACCAGCTTGGGGTCAGATACCCTTCTACCTTCCTGAATTGCAGGAAACAAATCCTCAGTTGCATTCTATTCTATAATTAAAACAAATAAGTTGAATTATAGAAGTCAGAAGGAAATTATCTGGGAGGTCCCAGAAAACTTAAGGTGCCCTTCCAAAACACCAATACGGCAGGAGTTGACACATTGAGGACCCCTCTCTTTGAAAGGACATTCGGCTAGAGCTAGAATACACCCTGGGTTTAGGAGGCTCATTAGAGAATAAGGCACAAACTTTATTGTCCCAACCTATTGTTTTCCATGCATGAAAAAGATCCTTAAACTGAAAAAGGCCTGGGATAAATCCTAAAGCCTGGTGCTATAAAGCAGAATCCATTAAAATAAGACCCAGTTCAGGCTAGAGATTCAAAGAGTACAACGAAACAATATTTTTTTCATTGGTTATTTGAAAATAGAATTCTCTCAAATGAAATTGACCAGGCTGTGTTTCCAGAAAAAATCCAGTTTCTGAAAGGCAAGGCCCAATACAGATACTAGTAAGTGAATTACAGAGGCGATTTAGCCAACCTCAGATGCAACTCCTGAAGAACACTTATAGGAAACCCTCCCAATCACTGGGTGGAATAATTAAGGAATTCGCTTCCAAAGAAGAGCATTAAATTGAATGCCAAGATATTTATTTGCTCGTCATATAATTTACCTCATATCCCTTTCTATCCAGATATGCTCTGAATCAGTGACCAATTTACAATGCAATGTTTTCATTCTTTTTAGCAAATATAACCTTTATTATTCCTTTCCCACCATTGTTTATTGGATATGTTACATGTGAGGGCCCATATAAATAAGTGCTTGGGACTGAATAGAACTGAGCAGCACTCAAAACACCTGGCCGCAGAGTATGATAACCCAGGCCATTAGATCAGGATGCAGGGGAAGTATGATTTGGAGCCAAAATCCTATGTTTGGGTTTTCACCTGGGAAAGTTAGAGAATTTTAAGCAGAACATTTTTGGAGTTGTATATAGAGAAAAATACTATGCATGGCAAGGGTGTATAGTACATTTCTATGCAGTAATATCAGTACATTATCCCTTTCCAAAACCTTACATTATCCCTTTCATCCACTAGTGGCATCAGAAACAGCTATGTTCCTACATTGTTAATCCTGGCCACAATTGTCTATGCATACACACCTACCCCACACTGGGTAAATTGGATCTCTGTCTCAGAATTTGGGAACTGGTACTGTATAGAGCAGTGATGGAGAACCTATGACACACGTGTCAGAGGTGACACACAAACTCATTTTTTTGGTTGATTTTTCTTTGTTAAATGGCATTTAAATATATAAAATAGATATCAAAAATATAAATCTTTGTTTTACTATGGTTGCAAATATCAAAAAATTTCTATATGTGACACGGCACCAGAGTTAAGTTAGGGTTTTTTAAAATGCTGACACACCAAGCTCAAAAGGTTCGCCATCACTGGTATAGAGAAATCAGATCTTTTCTAGGTTGCAGAACTTATTCACATTATGAAAAATATGTTTGGGACAATATTTTTCCATCACGTAGAACATAGACCAGAAAACTGATGGAAGCTGGTCTGCAGAGACAGTAGAATGAAGTTAAATGGACAGAGCGAGCACAGTAAGAAAAAAAGAGAGCTCAAATAGAGTTAATGTCTCTTATTCTAGTTTTCTGGGGCCCAGGTAATTTTTTTTCCTTTAAGTTAATGAGATAATCTAATATCATGGTAGTAATTTCCTTTTTGTGCTTCAACTAGTTGTTAAGTTTCTGATGGTTGTAAATGGGAAAGAAAAGTGTAAAATCCCAACATTTTCAAATTGGGCTTTTTTCTCCTGAAACCCACATTGATTAATATACATTGGAAACATGCTTAATGGAGTTATGCTTCTTTTGGCGAGAGCGCTACTCCTCAAAAAGCAGTTTGGCCATGAGTGTAAAACCAAATGATCTGTACTTTTCATTGTACCATTTTTTCTTAGACATTTTCTAACTTGAGCTGTGCCTCATATGAGCAATCTGCAATGAGATATTTATAGTCGTCATGGTAAGATATATTTTTCCTAATATTTATTGAAGAAAAATTATTCTAGACATCATAACATGGCAACAATAACAAGCATCTGTCATTAAACTGTCTACAATAGCGCCTCAGCCACTGTCCAGCTGCCTTAATAAATACTTTAATAATTAGACCTTATTAATTTGACAACAAATCATCTCAAGGGTAATTTTCAATGTAATAAAAATAAAATGAAAGGAAATTCACTTAGAACAACCCGAATCCTATCCTTGGACCTCCTTGAAACCCCATGTCCCAGCACCTTAGCGGATATATTTTTCTTACATTATGCAAGCCCATTTTAGATACCTTTATCTTCCCAGCCTGCAAATGGCTTGGCTCTCCAAGGCAGACAAAGTGGGCACCCACTGACCTGGAGTATTAGTGAGTGAGGTCTGTGGGGTAAAGGAAAGGGTCTCCCTTGTGAGTGAGTCATAATCTCCCTCTGCAAGTGCCAGATACACAGGAACCATAAGGTGCAGATTGCATCAGAACCTACACTGCCCCCAAATCTGTGGCTCAGTTTCTTTTCTAGTCCTGCATATTAGCTTCACTATGTTCCAAAGTTTCATTTTTAAGTGTATGCTTGCTTATTCCAGCCCAGGGTGTAGGGAAAGAGCAACTCCACTTTTTCATGTGTGATTCCACATATCTCCAAAGCTATTAATGGCAGTACCTTTCATGTATGCCTTTAAAAAAAAGTTCATGTGCATCTGATCTAAAACATAATAAATGATCATAGAACATTAAATTTAGCAGGGTCCTTACTGATAATCAAATACCCCGTCACATCATTGTACACAGCACATGACTTTCAGAAAGGTGAATGAATTGTCCAAAGATACACAGAAATGGAATTGGGGTCCTGTGCTCAGACTTCTGACTCTAAAAATCATCGCTTTCTTATGATGCCAGGTTTATAGCGGATAGTGCCAGCTCTTACCCATTACATTTCCCTCTGAAATTCTAAAGCAATTCTCATGAATTATTCCAAGCACATGGAAATCAGACATCAAAGGATAGAAGCAGAAATAATAGAACATAAAGCTGCAAGCAGGTGCCTCTCTTTTATATGGGCATATTTAATTTTCAATTACTGGTGCAAGAAGACATCCAGAATGGCTCAGAAATAGTTACTACCCAATGTGAAATCTTCCCTGCTGCTTCTGCTGGCCAACATTTCATTTCCTCTTGTAACTACCTCTGCATTTATTTTTTTTAAATCCAGGAAGCTAACCCTTGTCTCGATACTCAATTCTTGGTATGACTGCATCGAGCAAAAATGCGCACCGTGTCCCTGGAACATTATTTTCTTGCTTGTACTCTTTCCTTTGACCTGAGGGGAGGTGTTGGGAATTTCAATGAGTCTAAAATGTGAGGGAAATGCTGTGCTCACACTTGAAAAGATGGCAACATGGAGCAGCTCCCTTCATCTAGATTAGAAATCGCCAAATGAGCAGAGTACTGTCCAGTTATCTGATGTTTCAGAACCACACCATTTCTCCAATTTCCAAAAGTCAGACTTGGGTATTTCCATGTGCTCCAAACGATTCTATATTACTAGCACTGTCCTGACAAATCCCTGGGTCTATGTATTTCGGTGCTGCCAGAAGAGGCACAATGACACATGAGGTTAAATACTCATGGAAATAAACCTGTTGGACTTAGCAACTGTGGTTGGCTTTATCCAGCAACCCTAAGGTTTGCAGGCAGGGAGGGTAATTCCAGGACCTCCCTAGGGGTGTCCCTTGCTGGCATCATCAGAAACTGAGCCCTCGGCTGAAGGGATCTGAAGGCCCGTCAGCATGCCATTCTCAAGTACACATTGTCATTTTCCATCGTAAGAAAGTATTGCTAGTTCACAGGGAATAGTACCTTCTTGCAATTCTTGCCAAGGGGGATTGTGTGTGCTTTCAAATTTTTTTTTTTTTTTTTCATTTGCAAAATCTCAGTCCACCTCAAAACCGAGGAAATACAAACCTTCTTTGTATCAATTAATCTTTACTTCTACTTCTGAAAATAATCAGTAGGGAGAAGAAGCGACTAGCTATAGTACAGTGACAGGGCAGATAAAAAGAGATGTGACTAAGGCAGCAGCAGAACTCTCAAAAATACACTTATTTCTGACCTAAATGTTGCCAGAGAAGCAGATTCCAAGATGCATCTTGGGTCCTGCAGCTGCCAGGAATGCTTTCTGGGTGGTCACAGAGCTCATTAATCACTTCTCTGTCTTCACTAGCCTGGTGGCAGGTTGATGTGCAGAAGCCTAAAGGAGTGGGTAAACCTGGCCAATCTCATCATTTTATTGGCTTGCCCAAATCCCTTCAAAGCCCAAACTCCTTTGCATGGCATATGAGGCATTTCCTGATGTAACCCTAAACTCCTCTTCCATATGGGCTCTGACTGTTCTCTTTGTCCTGTCCTGAGCTCTCAGCTATGCTCTGTGCCTTTGAGAATTCTGCTCCTTTGGTCCTAATACCCTCCCTCCCCTTGTCAACCTGGTGAACCATATACCTTTTGAAACTCAGCTCCAGCTCCACTCACAACAGACAGTTGATGACTTCCTTATTCTATCTTCCCCTCACAGTTTGATAGCTTCTGTTTATTCTCAAACACATATTTGCCATTGAAAATACTGCTTACTATTGTAACTACTGTTTACTATTGTAACTATTCTGTAAGGGCAGGAACCAACTTACTCATGGTCTTACCTCAGCACACAGCACACTGCCTGGCACATGACTAGTGCTTAATGAATATTTGCTTTAGAAATGACTGAATGCATCCCACCAACGGATGCATCGTGGCAACAGTGCCAAAGGTGACCGTACTTTTAGTGTAGAATCAAACGATCTACCAAATTCAGTGTTCTCGGTCCTAAGTGTCTAAAAATTGGGTCTGCAAATAAGGTCAAGAGGCAATAAAAATCTATTCAGATTCAAAAGCCAGGCTAAGTATGGGATTAGAACAAAAGTTCCAAACCAGAGACTGGCTTTTCCAGAGAGCGAAAGAAAGAGGACAGGACTCTGCAGTTAAGACTAAAAGTGGCAGGACCATCCAAGGAGAATGGAAAGAAGACACTGTTGGACAGCAAAGGGTCCAAACGTGTCAGGCCCCAGGTGTCTGGCCATGCAGAGCAGGGTTACAGAAACACTTCGGGGTGAGAAGCAGAAAATTCAGTCACCTGGGCAAAATAGGAATCCGGCCTATGACTAGCTCAGAAACAAGCAAGAAAATCTAGGAACTAAGAAATAGATCAGCAAGCATGTCTCATGCCAAGTTATTTACTTGCCTCTTTCAGCTTATATTTTTTCTTCCAAGGGCAAGCCCCAATCACAGAATCTCTAGGTAGCTCAGTTGGTGAGAGCGTTGTCATGATATGCCAAGGTTGTGGGTTTGATCTCAGGTCAGGGCACATATCAGAATCAGCCAATGAATCCAATGAATGCATAACTAAGTGGAAAAACAACTCTCTCTCTCTCTCTCTCTCTCTCTCTCTCTCTCTCTCTGTCTCCCTCTGTCTCCCACTCTTTCTCTCCTCTCTCCCCCTGCCCCAGCAATAAATAAAAAAGAAAAAGGGAAAATAAAAAGAAAGGATCAGAAGAAGGGAGGCACCTTCCTTTTAAGAAAACATCCCAGAAGTTGCCACACCATTTTTCTGCACTGGTTATTGGCCAGAGCTTAGACATTTTACAACAATGAGTAGCAGAGGAAGACTGAGAAATAAAATGGTGTTCAGGTGATACATACATAACATGTCAAATGTCCATAAAACCTTCAAAATTAAGTATTATTATCCACAGCAGAGAAGACTGAGAAATAAAATCTGTGTTCAGGTGATGATATAATCAACTAAAAATTAGGGATTTTGCTACTGTATGAGAAGAGGAAATATTGGGAGGCAACTAACAGTCTTTGGTTTTTATGTTCTCCAAGTGGACTGGACTATCAGCCTCTTTACTATAATAAAAGTATCAGAATGAGGGGAACTTGTTTGCCTGTTAATACCTCATTAAGTCAAAATTGGGCTTGCATGTGTTTCTTCATATCCTTGTACTTTGTTTCAAGGTAATAGGCATTTGTCACTTACTTCAGACAAAATGTAATTCCTCTCATTGTGGAATGATTTCTCAGGCAAAAAGTCCTACGTTGGAGTCACAGAAATCCTGAAACTGCATAATAAGTGTTTTTTTTTGTTTTTTCTTGATCAGTGGCCCTTTGACCATGTTGTTTCCATTGTCTGTAATTATCTACTTTCTATCCAGCAAACTCTTACTCATCCTTCAAAACCCATCTTAACCTTTCCATCTTTGTGACATCACTTTCAATTCTCCTGCACATTAACTTTTCCCTCCTCTGTGCCCCCTCAACATTGTTTTTTCCCCCTGGTGTTGTACTTGGTACACTGTACTGTAACTATTTGCATTCTTGCCCTCTTGAATTGACTGTGAGTTTGGGGAGGCACACAGGCACTCAGAAATATTTAACAGCTACACAGACTGATTCCTTTCCCAACAGGTTATGATTTATGTAGCATTATTTCAAATAAAAAGTTTCTTTGATGATCAGAAATACAACATGAATAATAACTGCATTGATCATAGTGACACTGGTGGCAGTGGTAGCTACTACTGTTTTTCCTGGGCATTTAAGAGCAGCTGAGTATCAGGAACTTGATGTAGAACATGTCAAGTCTCTATCAAACCTTTGAAATTAAGTATTATTATTCATATTTTACACCTGAGAAAGTTGAGGTTCAGATGAATTGCATAGCCTGCAAGTGGTAGAGGCATCTACCCAAACTCTGCTATGACCTGTGAACTATATTTTTGTATTCTCACTTCACTCTCTTGGATTTGGCAAAGAGCTCAAGCCTCTGTGGACATCTTTTTAAATGCAAACACTCCTGAGTGGCACGATCACTCAAGTCTCCAGCACCTGGGTGGGCTCCCTTTATTACATTCCTTTCATTATGATTGAAGGATCTGGAAATGCACCAAAGAACGGAAGGAGGAGAAAGGTTGGATATGAGAATGGCATGGTCCATATTCCAACTTCACAGTCTATCCTGGAATTGGCTGTCTGTGAAGGATTAGGTTATGTCAGTGAAAAATTTTACTCATTGCCTCCTGTCCCAGCTTACTTGAAAACTTACCAACAGCTGCTTTACCTGTGCATTCTCTTCAGTGTCATTCCATGCACACACTCACATACAAGCACATACATACATAACCTCTTCCCCTAGTTCACAGAGAAAAGAAAACCAGCAGACTGGAAAAGGCTTCACTTTTCTGCCAGCAGATCTGTAAACCTTCCTGCACCCTGACCTCTCATCTCTTATTATGGTTCTGGAAACAGCCCTCCATCTGTTACAGCTCCCACATCTCCCACAGTTTCTCTAGAACCTCACACTATTCACTGTTTTCCTTTCTTGTTCTTTTAATTTCGTTCAACCGCACCCTTCCCACAAGCATTTAAACATATGTAATCTACTTTCACATTAAAAGAAAAGCACCATCTTTGGACTCTACTTCCCTTTTTATTGTTGCTGTATTTCCCCCTCCTTTACACAGCCTTGAACAAGTGGCCTGCATTCACTGATGCACTTACCTGCCACTCACTCCTCATCTCATCCCAATCTGTGCTCCTCTCCCACTTCATCTATGTGGGCATTTTTGCTTTTCTGTTGTTTGACCCCTCAGCAACATTTGAAATTATAGAGTAATAGATCTTTGCATTGGCTCACCAGAATCTTAAAAGTTTATAAAAGGTCTTAACTGAGTTTAGTCCTGTATACCATCCAGATAGTCTCAGCAACACCTTACTCTCTCAAGGCCGTGCCTTTCAACAGCTTCAACTGTGGAAATGGTGGACAGAGCACACGTACATTCCAAGGACAGATAATGTGGTGAGAGGCCTCCAATTTCCTGAGTCCAATTTGAGGGTCAATTCCTCTTGAATACCTTCTCCAACAGATACAAGAATAAAAAAAAAATTTCTTCACAATAAATATTAGAATTCCAAACAGCTTAGTACCAAAATTTTAACATGAGTAAGTAAGAATAAATTAATTAAGACTGGAACATAACTATAATTATATCTAATAAGAAAAAAATTATTAAAATAGTCAATAATAAATTATTGAGAAATCTTTGTGACAACATGGAAATTTTGCATTAACTAGATAGTATCATTTTTAGAACTAAAATAACTATAAAATGAATCATATTTCTTTATTTATATTTGATGCTGCATATAAAGACTGGTTAATTTAAAACATCTTTTATTACCTCAAGTTATCTGATTTTAAAAAATGGGTATTGTGTGGGTTGAAAAAGTATAGAAGTAATTGCTGTGAATATATTAATCATTGTATTATCTAGGAGAAATCATTAAAGCAAAATAAAAAAAACTTTCCTAATACAACTAAATAATTCAATATAAAATTTTAGCAGTTACTCTCTTTACCATTTATTTTTTCATGAGCTCATGGACCCCTATGAATGTGGTACATGATGGGAAACTGATTAATCACAGATCCTTTTTTAAAAAAAACAGTACCAAAGAATCTTCCACTTTGGAACTAATCCGCCAGTTACCATGCTGCTCATAAATCTCTGGTTGCATACATCCTTCAAATTAATGAGAAAGCTATTCTTTATTCATGATTTTTACATACACACACACACACACACACACACACACACACACAGAATCCTGTCCCCAAACATCACTCATATCTATAAACATTTTGCTTTATATCTCTTATAATTTCAATTTTGTCTGTTTCAGATAGTCTAAAGAGGTTTCCTTATACCTCTCACATAATGAGATTGTATTACATATAATGTCAAGATTACATTAAATATGTTTTCTTATCAAAAGCAAAAAACCAATCATAAGAAATATGTCTTCTATGAAAATTATATAAATAAAATTTATTAGCTATATCTCAACTAAATTATGACAACATAAAGTTTTATGCAAACCAGCATTTATACTTTTCTTATTGAGATAGAATTTATACAGAATAAATTCAGCCTTCTAAAGTGTACAACTTAGTGGATTTTAGTAGACTTACAAAGTTGTTCAGCCATCACCATTTTGAAATTTCAGAACATTTCTATCACCCACAAAAGGAACCCCATACCTGCTAACCATCACTCCCCATTTTTCCCTTCCTCTGGCCTTTAGTAACTAAAGGGTGTCCCAAAATACACGCAAGAAGTAATTTTCATAGAAAACACAGGTTTATAATTAAAAATTGTAAATTTTTTATTGATTTGATTCATAAAGTATACAGTATAGGGTTACATATGGAATAGCATATCAGGTAAACTGGATTATCATGTCGCGATAGTGAGCACCATTAACTGTTATTGCCTGAGCAGCCGCATTTTCGAAGAAGAATGGTCTGATGGTGCCTCCAGCCCAAAATCCGCACCAAACAGTGACACGTTGTGGATGCATTTGTTTCTCAACAATCACTCGTGGATTTTTCTGAACCCCAAATGCGACAATTTTGTTGATTAACCAAGCCATCAAGATGAAAATGAGCCTCATTGCAATTCAGCCACATTTATGCAAAACGGTCGTGGAAAATTTCAACAAAAGAGTGCGTATGTGCCAGCAAAGCCGTGGAGGCCATTTACCCGATATCCTATTCCATACATAACCCTATACTGTATACTTTATGAATCAATAAAATATTTACAATTTTTAATTATAAACCTGTGTTTTCTATCAAAATTACTTCTTGCATGAATTTTGGGACACCCTTTACTATGTGTCTTATTTGCCTATCCTGGACATTTCATATAAATGGAATCATACATGTGACATTTATTTTATGTCCATCGCCTTTCATTTAGCATAATGTTTCAAGGTACATTCATATTGTAGAATATTTCAGTAATTATTCTATTTTTTTGGCTAAATAATATTTCATTGTGTGATATACATTTAAGAAGTACTCATCATTTTAGAGGAATTTGGAATGTTTTCTCTGTTAAAATAATTTTGTTGTGAAAATTTATGTATAAATTTTGTGTATATTGTAGTCAGACAATCTCTGCCTTTTGACTGGAATGTTTAATCTATTTGCATTTAATGTAATTCTTGATAAGGAAGAATTTATGTATTGTATTTTTCGATTTGTTTTCTATATGTCTTATGTCATTTTTGCTTCTCGATTCTTCTATTACTGATTTATTTTGTGCTAAATAGATATCTTGTAGTGTACTATTTTAATTCCCTCCTGGTTTTGTTTACTATATATATTTTTGAATGTTTTTCTTAGTTTTTATCCTGAGGATCACTATTAACATCTAGTTCGCATTTATGCCAATTTTATTTCAGTAGTTTACAAAAACTTTATTTCTATGTAATTCCATTCCTTCCTCTCTCCTTTGTGCTATTATTGTTGTAAAATTACATATTTAGACACTTTATGACCATCAATACAGATTTAAATACAGTTGTCTTTTAAATCAGATAAGAAAAATGTATAATAAAAAGAAACACATTTATACTATTTTTTCTATTTACCTCTGTATATCTCTTTACTGAATTTGAGTTACTGTTTGGATTCATTTCATTTTAGCCTAAGAATGCCATTCAATATTTCTCTTTTTTCCTTTTTATTTAATTGTCTAAAGTTTTACATATTTCTTCTTTTTTCTCAATTGACCCTCCCCCCAGTGCCTGTGTCCATTGGTTATGCTAATATGCACACATACAAGCCCTTTGGTTGCTCTCTAACCCCCTCCCCCTACCATTTGCCTCTGGATCTATTCTTGTTCATCAAATTATGTTGATCATTATATCCCACATATGAGTGAGATCATATGATATTTATCTTTATATGACTGACTTATTTCACTTAGCATAATGCTTTCCAGTTCCATCCAGGCTGTTGCAAATGATACAAGTTCCTTCTTTTTTATAGCGGCATAGTATTCCACTGTGTAAATGTACCACAGTTTTCTAATCCACTCATCTGCTGATGGGCACTTAGGCTGTTTCCAAATCTTAGCTATTGCAAATTGTGCTGCTATGAACATAGGAGTGCATATATCCTTTCTGATTGGTGTTTCTGATTTCTTGCGATATATTCCTAGAAGTGGGATTACTGGGTCAAATGGGAGTTCCATTTTTAACTTTTTGAGGAAGCTCCATACTGTCTTCCACAGTGGCTGCACCAGTCTGCATTCCCCCCAGCAGTGCACAAGGGTTCCTTTTTCTCTGCATCTTTGCCATCACTTGTCATTTTTTGATTTGTTGATGATAGCCATTCTGACAGGTGTGAGATGGTACCTCATTGTTGTTTTGATTTGCATCTCTCAGATACTAGTGACTTTGAGCATGTTTTCATATGTCTCTGGACCTTCTGCATGTCCTCTTTCAAAAAGTGTCTATTTAGATCCTTTGCCCATTTTTTTCTGTACTTCTCTATCTTTTGTTTTCTTTCTTTTTTTATTAGTTAAGGTATTACAAATGTGTCCTCATCCCCCCATTAACCCCCAACCTCCCCCCCCCCCGGCCCCCGCCCCGCACACTCATGCTCCCATCCCCCTGTTGTCCGTGTCCATTGGTTTGGCTTATATACATGTATACAAGTCCATCGGTTGATCTCTTCCCCTTACCTCCACCCTCCCCTACTTTCCTAATGGGGATTGATAGTCTTTGGATCTGTCCTTTTTCATCAGTCTATGTTGTTCTCTATAATCCACAAATGAGTGAGATCATGTGGTATTTATCTTTCTCTGACTGGCTTATTTCACTTAGCATAATGCTCTCCAGTTCCATCCATGCTGTTGCAAAAGGCAAGAGTTCCTTTTTTTTTTTTTTACCGCAGCATAGTATTTCATTGTGTAGATATACCACAGTTTTCTAATCCACTCATCTGCTGATGGGCACTTAGGCTGTTTCCAAATCTTAGCTATGGTGAATTGTCTTTGCCCATTTTTTATTGGATCATTTATCTTCCTTTTGTTAAGTTGTATGAGTTCTCTGTAAATTTTGGAGATTAAACTCTTACCGGAAATATCATTGACAAATATGTTCTCCCATGCAGTGGGCTTTCTTGTTGTTTTGTTGATGGTTTCTTTTGCTGTGCAGAAGCTTTTTATTTTTATGTAGTCCCATTTATTTTTTTTCTCCTTAGTCTCCATTGCCCTATCATCTGTGTCTATAAAGATATTGTTACAACATATGTTTGCTATTTTGCTGCCTATGGAGTCTTGTAGGATTTTTATGGTTTTCTGTCTTACATTCAAATCCTTTAGCCATTTTGAGCTTGTTTTTGTGTATGGCGTAAGTTGGTGATCTAGTTTCATTTTTTTTGCATGTATCTGTCCAAATTTCCCAGCACCATTTATTAAAGAGACTGTTTTGACTCCATTGTATGCCTTGCCTCCTTTGTCAAATATTAATTGAGCAAAATGGCTTGGGTCGATTTCTGGGTTCTCTGTTCTGTTCCATTGGTCTATATGTCTGTTCTTGTGCCAGTACAAGGAAGTTTTGAGAACCGTGGCTTGGTAATATAGCTTGATATCTGGTATTGTGATCCCTCCAACTTTGTTCTTCTTTCTCAGATTGCTGTGGCTATTCGGGGTCTTTTTTTATTTCAGATGAATTTTTGGAGAGTTTGTTCTAGATCATTGAAATATGCCATTGGTATTTTAATGGGGATTGCATTGAATCTGTAGATTGTTTTAGGTAGTATGGACATTTTAATGATGTTGATTCTACCAATCCATGAACATGATATGTTCTTCCATTTGTTTATATCTTCCTCTATCTCTTTTTTCAATGTCCTGTTGTTTTCTGAGTACAGGTCTTGTACGTCCTTAGTTAAGTTTATTCCTAGGTATTTTAATTTTTGTGGTGCAATGGTAAATGGAATATTTTTGTTTGTTTGTTTCTCTTTCTGTGATTTCATTATTGGTGTATAAAAAAGCCATAGATTTCTGGGGGTTAATTTTGTATCCTGCTGCATTGCCAAATTCATTTATTAGGTCTTGTAGTTTTTTGATGGAGTTTTGGGGGTTTTCTATGTATAGTATCATGTCACCTGTGAATAAGGACAGTTTTACTTCTTCTTTTCCAATTTGGATGCCTTTTATTTCTTCTTCTTGTCTGATCGCTATGGCTAGCACTTCCAGTACTATATAGAACAGGAGTGGTGAAAGTGGGCATCCCTGTCTTGTTTCTGTTCTTAGGGGAAATGAGTTTAGTTTTTGCCCATTGAGTATGATGTTGGCTGTAGGGTTGTCATATAAGGCTTTTATTATCTTGAGGTATGATCCCTCTAGTCCCACTTTGGTGAGAATTTTTATCAAGAAAAGGTGTTCGATTTTGTCAAATTTTCTGCATTGATTGATATGATTATGTGATTTTTGTCTCTCAGTTTGCTTATGTGATGTATCACATTTATTGATTTGCAGACATTGTACCATCCTTGCATCCCCAGAATAAATCCTTCTTGGTCATGGTGTATGATCTTTCAAATGTAATGCTGAATCCGATTTGCTAGATTTGTTGAGGATTTTATCATCTATGTTCTTCAAGGATATTAGCCTGTAGTTCTATATTTTTGTGGTGCCTTTATCTGGTTTAGGGATTAGGTCAGGGGTGGGCAAACTTTTTGACTCGAGGGCCACAATGGGTTCTTAAACTGGACCGGAGGGCCGGAACAAAAGCATGGATGGAGTGTTTGTATGAACTAATATAAATTCAAAGTAAACATCATTACATAAAAGGGTACGGTCTTTTTTTTTTTTAGTTTTATTCATTTCAAATGGGCCGGATCCGGCCCGCGGGCCATAGTTTGCCCACGGCTGGATTAGGGTAATGCTGGCTTCATAGAAAGAGCTTGGAAATGTTCCTTCCTCTTCAATTTTTTGGAATAGTCTGAGGAGGATAGGTATTTGTTCTTCTTTGAATCTTGGTAGAACTCCCTTGTAAAGCCATCCAGACCAGGGCTTTTGTTTGCTAGAAGATTTTTGATCACTGCTTCAATTTTTTCAGTAGTTATCATCCTATTCAGGTTTTTTGAGTCTTCTTGGTTGAGTTTTGGGAGCTTTTATGTTTTCTAAGAATATGTCCACTTCATCTAGGCTGTCCATTTTGTTGGAATAGAGTTGGTCTTAGTATTTTTTCATAATTGTTTGTATTTCTGTGGGATCGGTAGTTACTTAACCTCTTTCATTTCTGATTTTGTTTGTTTGTGTCCTCTCTCTTTGCTTCTTGGTATGCCTGGCTAGAGGTTCATCAATCTTGTCTATACTTTCAAAGAACCAGCTCTTCGTTTTGTTGATCTTATGTATTGTGGTTTTTGTTGTTGTTGTTGTTGTTTTGTTTGTTTGGGGTTTTTTTGGTCTCTATGTCATTTATCTTTGCTCTGATCTTTACTATTTCCTTCCTTCTGCTTATGCTGGGCTTTTCCTGTTTCTCTCTTTCTAACTCTTTGAGTTGTAGGGTTAGATAATTTATTACCATTTTTTCTTGTTTTTTTCAGGTAGGCCTGTAGAGCTATGAACTTCCTTCTCAAGATTGCTTTCACTGTGTCCCATAGATTTTGGATTGTTGTGTTTTCATTGTAATTTGTTGCCATGGTGCTTTTTATTTTTTCTTTGATCTCTTTGGTAACCCAATCATTGTTTAATAGCATGCTATTTAGCCTCTAGGTGTTTCATTTTTTTATTGTTTTTGTTATCATTGATTTCTAGTTTTATGCCATTGTGATCTTAGAAGATGCTTGATATGATTTCTATCTTCTTGAATTTGAAGAGACTTTGCCTGTGTCCCAATATATAGTCTATCTTTGAAAATAATGCATGTGCACTTGAGAAGAATGTATATTCTGTGGCTTTGGGGTGAAATGTTCTGAAGATGTCACTTAATTCCATGTGATCTAGTAATTCATTTAGGATTGATGTTTCTTTGATGATTTTTTGTTTAGAGGATTTGTCCATTGGTGTTAGTGGGGTATTAAAGTCCCCTGCTATGTATTGCTGCCAATCTCACCCTTTATATCCTCCAGAAGTGTTTTTATGTATTTGGGTGCTTCTGTATTGGGTGCATATATGTTTACCAAAGTTATATCTTCTTGTTAAATTGTTCCCTTTAGTATTATGAAGTGACCTTCCTTATTTCTTGTTATGGCCTTCACTTTGAGGTCTAATTTGTCATATAAAGAATTGCTACTCCAGTTTTTTTTTCATTTCCATTCGCCTAAAAAACCTTTTTCCATCCCTTCACCATCAGTCTGTGTGAGTCCTTTGTTCTGAGGTGGGTTTCCTGATAGACAGCAGATAGATGGGTCTTGTTTCTTATCCACTCAGCTACCCTATGTTTTTTGATTAGGGCATTTAATCCATTTACATTTAAAGTTATTATTGATAGGTACTTGTTTGTCACCATTTTTATTCTTTATGCCTATGTTCCTTCTTCCCTTCCTATTTCTTCTTTTGACAGCAGACCCTTTAGCATTTCTTGCATTGCTGGTTTGGTGGTAATAAACTCTCTTAGTGCTTTTTTGTCTGTGAAACTCCTGATTTCACCCTCAATTTTGATCAATAGCCTTGTTGGGTACAGTATTCTTGGATTCATATCCTTCCTTTTCATGACTTTGTATATTTCATTCCATTGCCTTCTAGCCTGATGTGTTTCTGTTGAGAAATCAGTCGCTATTTTGATGGGGGATCCTTTGTAGGTAACTTTCTGTTTCTCTCTCTGGCAGCCTTTAAGATTCTTATTTTGTTGTTGGTGTTTGCCAATTTAATTATAATGTATCTTGGTGTCGGTCTTTTGAAGTTCATCTTGTTTGGGACTCTGTGAGCTGCTTGGACTTGTGTGAGTTTTTTTCTTCCCTATATCAGGAAAGTTTTCTGTCATTATTTCTTCAAACAGGTTTTCTATTCTTAGCTCATTTTCCTTTCCTTCTGGCACCACTATTATGCAGATATTGTTTTGTTTCGAATTGTCCCAAAGTTCCCTTAGGCTCTCCTCCTGTTTTTTAAGTTTTTTATTTTTTCTAGATGCTGCTCTGCTTGGGTATTTTTTCATACCTTGTCTTCTAGCTCACTGATGCAGTCCTCCACTTCTTCTAGTCTACTGTTTATGCTTTCTATTGAGTTCTTTATTGCAGCGATGTCCTTTTTCATTTCTTCTTGGTTCTTCTTCATTTCCTCTTGGTTCCTCTTACACATATTGTTGAATTTGTCTTCCATCCTTCTCAGTGACCTTATGACCATTGCTCTGAATTCTTTCTCTGACATATTGCTTGCCTCCATTTCATTTACTTCCTTATCTAGTGATTCCTCTTTTTTTTGTATGTGGGCTGTTACTTTGTCTCCCCATGATGGCTCCTTGCCAGGTGTCTGGTTATGTAGCTCTCTCTCTCCTGCATTGACTTTCTCTAGGTAATATCTGACCTTTCCCTCCATGGATTGCCTCACCAGCTGTCTCAATATTTCTTATAGGTCAGGTCTTCTAATGATAAATTTTCTCAGTTTTGACTATATGGGAATGTCTTCAAAGTTTATTTTTTGAAGAATAGTATGCTAGATATAGAATTCTTGGTTGGCAGTTTTCTCTTTATATATTTCCAAAATACATAAAGTATTAATAATACATAAAGTATTTCCAAATACATAAAGTATTAGTAATCCCACTCTATTTAGGTCTCCATGGTTTCTGATGAGAACTTGCTGTTAATCTTATTAAGAATCTTTTATATGTGATAATCTCTTCTCTCCTCACTTTCATGGTCCTTTCTTTGGCTTTTGAAACTTTGATTATGATGTGTCCGGGTGTGGATTTCATTGAGTTTATCCTACTTGAATTTCATTGAGCCTTTTGGATGTATAGACTAATGTTTAGCATCAAATTTGGAAAGTTTGACCATCGATCTTTAAAATATTTTTTCTGCTTCTTTTTTTCTGGAATTTTCATATATGTTGATTGTAAATTACAGGACTGAGGCTTTGCTCATTTTTCTTCATTAATTTTTTCTTTCTGTTCCTTACGTTAGATCAGTGGTTCTCAACCTCTCTAATGCTGCGACCCTTTAATACAGTTCCTTATGTTGTGGTGACCCGCAATTTCATTGTTACAAATTGAATATAATTAAAGCATAGTGACTAATCACAAAATCAATATGTAATTATGTATGTGTTTTCTGATGGTCTTAGATGACACCTGTGAAAGGGTTGTTCGACCCCCAAAGGGGTCGTGACCCACAGGTTGAGAACCGCTGCGTTAGATAATCTCCATTGACATATTTTCAAGTCCACTGATTCTTCTGCCAGCTGAATCTTCTGTTCAGCTTCTCTACTGAATATTTTATTTTAGTCTTTGTACATTCATTGCACCTCAGAATTTCTCTTTTGTTTGTTTAACTCATTTCTATATCTATACTTATATTTTCTATTTGATGCAATATTATTCTTTTACATTGTTCTTTGAATATATTTAAAATAGCTTATTTTAGGCTAGACAAAAATTCAATTTTGTCTATCCTAATCCTAAATCCAGCATTAGGATTATCCACATGCAATTTCTGTTTACTTCTTTTTCCTCCGTGTGTATACAGCCATACTTTCTTGTTACTTTAAATGTCTTGTAATTATTTTTGAAACAAGATATTTTAATGATATAACATGGCAACTCTGGAAATCAAATTCTTTCTCCTTCCCAGCATCTATTGTTGTTTTTTGTTCCTGTTTGTTTAATTCATTTCCTAAACTAATTCTGTAATGTCTGCATTGTTTGTTGTGTGTAGTCACTGGCGTCATTGCTTAATTATCTTAGTGGTCAGCTAATGATTGAACTGAGATTTTATTTTTGTCACTGTTAATCCTCACCCAAGGATGTTTTCCCATTGAGTTTTAGAGAGAATGGAAGGGAGGGGAAGAGCCAGAGAGAGAAACATCGATGGGAGAGAGACATCCGTTGCTTGCCTGCTAAACATGCGACCTGGGGATGGACCTGGGGATTGAGCCTGCAACCAAGTTATGTGCCCTTGACTGGAAATGAACCCAGGACCCTTCAATCCAAGGGCCAACGCTCTATCTACTGAGCCAAACTGGATAGGGCAAGATTTTTTTAAATGCCTAAAACCAGTAAGTCTCTCGGCCTTTGATTACTGGCTCAGTGCGTGTTTGAAGACATGCCTCATATGCTCAGGCAAACAGTTTACATTTCTGTCTTAGTCTCCACTTCCTGATTGCACAGAGCCTCTAAATCAGTCAGAGGTGTGATGTTAGGGCATTCTCAGGTTTTTCCTGGACTTGCACAGAGCTCAACTCATACCCATTGCTTCGTGGAGTCTTTGAAAAGTCAGCACTTTTCAAAACCTTCTCTGGACATTCATTCTCCAGGTATACTGTTCAAGTGTTTTGTTCCACTTGTTTGCACTAACTGTTATCACCACTTCAAGTAGTTGTGACATTATACAACTGTCACTGATTAGTTTTGACAGATGCCCTAGAGAAAAGGCTGTTCACACTGAAAGAACTCTGAGTCAAGTCAAATAAAGACAAGCTTTGTGAGAGGGATTTTCCAGAGAACTGCCAGAAAGGCCAAACAATGACAGTTATCTGGGAAGGAGGCCTTGGAGGAATTCCAACCCTTTTTTCCTCTCTAGTGTCTGCTAGGCTGCTGGCTTTCTCCATAATTGCAGGGTTGTTGGTTTTTCAGATTGACAGAACTGGGGAAGGTGGGTGGAACTAGGACAAGGTGAATGCCACAAAATTTCCTGTCCTTACTGAGATTTAACCATTTTTTCTTAAATGACCCCCAAATTGTTGTAAGTCTCTGGTTAATTTCCAAAGTTCTTAAAACATTAATTTAAACCATTATTTTTGCCACTGTAACTTATTGCTTTTATGGAAGAGAGGATTTCTGGAGATCCTTACTCGACCATTTCCATTGCCATTCACCATCAGTTCTTGAGATGGCATTCTTTTTCTTTTCCAGAGGTTTTTATCTGAAACAAATTAGTTTTAGAGTTTTACTTTGAGAGCTCAATATAAAACACTATATTAACATACCAAATATTTTTTTAAAATAAATCTTAATTGTTGAAAGTATTACCTATGTCTCTTATTTTCTCCTCATTGCCCTCTCCAACCTTCCTCCCCCTGAAGCTTCCCCCCCCCCCCCCCCCCACCATCCCCTGCATTTCCTCTGAGGTTTGACAGTCTGATCGATGTCTCCATGTCTCTGGGTCTTTTTTTGTTCATTACTTTATGTTGTTCATTAGATTCCACATATGACTGAGATCATGTGATACTTATCTTTCTCTGACTGGCTTACTCACTTAGCATAATGCTCTCTAGTTCCATCCATGCTGTTGCAAATGGTAAGAGTTCTTTCTTTTTTACAGCTGTGTAGTACTCCATTGTATAGATGTACCACAGCTTTTTAATCCATTCACCTGCTGGTGGGCACTTAGGCTGTTTCCAAATCTTAGCTGTTGTAAATTTTGCTGCTATGAACATATGGGGTGCATATATCCTTTCTGATGGGTGTTTGTATTTGTATTTGCTTCTTTGTTCCTAAGACAAATACATGTTGAAATTTAAAACTATTTTTAAAACAGAACTTTTGACATGTTTTGACAATATAATTTAAATACATTTAATAACTTTTAGATATAATATCTTGGTACACATAGGCCTCCAAATAATGAATTGGCTTAAAAACCATTTATGAGCCATTTGAATTGATCTGAGGCACAGTCACCATTATTAGACTTAGGATTATTATTATTGATTGTAACAACTATGTATTAAGCTTCTGCTAGGTGAAATATCCAATACTATTTTGGGGGAGAAATACAAAGCAAATCAGACTATATTTACAGTTTAATACAATAGATTCCATTCCATTATTAATCATTATAGTCATCAGTTACCAGTGTTTAAACATATGAGATTTATTATTACAGATAAGTCAATAAATCTGGTGCCTTTTTTGTTAAAGTAGATTTTTAAATCCTATGACAGGTCTTAATGAATAAGAAATATTTTTTTGCATTGTAATTTTTAAATTTCTAATTCAGTACACATCATTTTTATTAAGATGGCAAAAAAGTAACCTTCTCATTGATGTTTATTTACTCCTTTCATTTATTTCCATACTTGCTAGCATTTCTGCATGAATATAAATAGTCCAAATTCTTTTGACTAATATCTTTATAATTCTGTATTGTGGGCTTAGAAAGCAGTATTTAAACCAAATATAAGCAAGAAAGTATTTTTTGATTTTCTTAATATGCAAACTATCAGATGCCAATTAGTTTGCTGATTCTTTCCATTGCAGTTGCATGTGTGTGGGCAGGAAGGCAGTCCAAGTTTTCATTCCTTTTTCTGTTTCTTGTCATGTTGGTTTTAGACTCCTGCTATTGGATCCAGCTGAAACTCTTCTCACAGTGGGTGGGCCTGGACACATTTTCTCCCCTATCCTTTTAAATCCCATTTTCCCATCTTGGTGGTAAGCATCTTTATTTCTACCCAACTAAGAATCTATTTGCTTTCTGACTTTTATTGCAAGATGAGTATTTGCAAGAAATCCTTTTATATTTAGAGAAAAATTTACATTTCACTGAGAGATCCACTGGATAGACTTATTGTAATCCTTTCAAAAATACTTCATGCAGTATTACTAGTAGATGTGCATACTCCGGTGTGTTCTCTTCAATACTATAAATAGGCAACTCTCAAAGGTGTAAGGTGGAAACTTAAATATTGAGTGCTGGCCCAAACTATTTATTTGGATCTTTAACACTGAATTAAACAAAATACTAAAAATGTGGGGGTTTTTCCTTGACAATTCTGAAAATGACATTTGTTGTAGGTAAGAAGTTTTGAGGGAAGCAGCACAATCCTATCCTACAGTCACCAAAATTAAGCTGTTCAGAGAAGAAAAAAATACAAATAAGTTGCCTATTTTAATTTAGCCAGCAAAAATTCATCTTCTGTACCTACTGGATCTAGAAAATAGGGACATAGTAGACTAGTGAACTTCATTTTCACTTCCTTTTACTTCCCTGTTCCTGTGATATAAGTGCTGAAAAGAGGTGATGTATTTAAGGACAGACTGAAACTGAATGGCACAAAACTGAAGTTCCACACTTGTATTTTACTCTAATAGATTCTGTGATGCCAATCTAACCGATTAATTGTTCCTTTAAATAAGGCTTTTCAAAGTGTGGTTCCCAGATCATAGCATTACTATCCCTCTGTACTAGAAGTGCAAGTTGATTTTTCCCTGTATTTCAACCTGAAATTTTCATAGATTTGACACTGGTTATTTCCACTATCATTATTTATACTACCATTCCAATAGTGTGAACAAAGAATATATAAGGAACAGCCATGCTTATATGGAATCATTTGTGGCAGACAGTGCCCAACATTTGCCAAATTGGTTTCCTTTCTTCCTGGGGACACAGCCAGACCATTTCTCAGTTGCCTTGCAGTTAGGAGATGCATGGAGACCAATTCTAGAATGTGTGCATAAGTGATATAACCCACTCCTGGGTCTGGACTTTGAAATGCTCCCATGCATAAGTCTTGTGCTTTTTCTCTATCTTCCAGCTAAATAGAAAGGGGTTTGTGGACCCAGAAAAAAAAAGAAATCTTAAGAGGATAAGAACCTGGGTCCTTTTCTTTACATGGTGCTGAGTTACTGACATTTGGGGATTGTGTGCTGTATCAGTTAATCTATCTTTATTAATGCACTGTCATAGGATTTTAGAGTCAATTTAATTTAAACATTCTGGCTATAGACACTATGAAAAGACTAAATACTCAATTTGGAATAAATATTTGCCCTGAGATTATTTGACAGGCTATGACAGGCTATGGACTAAAGAACTGGTTAGCTGATCAAATCCTCAAACATCATCTTGCTGTTTGAGTATTGTATTTGTAAATGTAGCCCCTGGCTGTTCAGTGTAAAATATGGAGTTTCTATATTGATATGTAAATAAGATGTCAAGAGTGGCTGAATACCTGGACTTTCATTTGTGTGAGGGACTTTAAGTCTCTTGGGGGATCAATAACTAGTGTTGGCAGCTGGCATTGTCTCTAAGACTTTCAAGGTTGGGGAACAATTGAAGAACAAAATGAAAAACCGCTGACATATTTGGCCAAGAAAAATAAGTTGAATGGAATTTCTAGGAACTTGAGCAAATATTGTTTTGAACAACAAAGTTTTTAAAAAGCCAAAAGATAAGGTTGGGTTTAAATATTGGACATATTAGTTGAAATTTTCTTAAAGTTTAGAGAGATAGACATTGGGGCTGCAGTTTGTAATGAAGTATACCTTATTTAACGCCCTCACCCTCCCCCCCCAATAAGCCTAAACTAGGATGATGACTACCAAGCACTTTGAAAGAGCCAAGATATTAAGCCTTCTAATAAGAAGTTAAAACTCACTAATGAGGGGAAAATGTCCCACTGTCAATCAGTCAAATGTATTTTTTCATCATAAATAAAAAGAGCATTAACAATGTAATTGCAATAACAAATAGAAAATTTGAGTTGCTGAATATTATAGGTAAAAAATCACTATAAAAATGAATATACTGAGAAATAAGTGAATACTATGCCACCATTCAATTTTACAGTAGATACTAAGAAGAACATTTACAAAGATCTCTGTCTTGGCCATGAGAGCAGAGAGAAGCTCAAATATCACAGCGCACATAGCAATATTGAAGCATGCATCGGGATCTTAAACCCATAAGATGAAAGAAGCCATCAGAGGGATAAATCCTTTAGTCTGGTAATTACATAATTATGGTGCACATAACAAAGTCCAAAGATACAGTGTGTAAAGAACAGCAAGTAGGTGTGGTTTCTCAGTCTTAGACTGAGAGACCCCCCTATGAGGTAACAACTTTACAAGTATTGCATATGTCTAACTTCATGCTATTTTTCATGAATTCAGTGATATCTCTGAAGAACCCAAGATTGATAAACTTAATTAAGTTGTTTGAGTCAATTTGAGTAAGGGAGTGAAGTTTCTATAACTTAGTGATTTGATCCTGTCACTATAGAAAGGTAAGCTTTACCCTGAAAATGGTTGGTCCTTTTTTCTGTTGATATTCCCATTACTCCGAAGCCATGGCTTCCTGAAAATGGTAAGAGATGCATATGTTAAAACCATTTCAGAATTATTTCTTTACTGAGATAATTGCCAGTTCCTAGTTATATATATAAACACGGATACAGAAGGTATGCCTGTGATGAACTACCCAGTCTGTCGACCTTAATAATTAAGATTCACTAGTTAAGAGAAGTAGTGAACAACAAAACAAAATCTTCCAACTAATGCCTTTCCATAGTGTGTACGTTTTCAAGAAACTAAAATACCAAGTCTTTGTTTTGAAGAATAAGGTAAAAATTAGAGGCAATTGGCTAGATATTTTAGGAAAAGATAGTATAAATATGATGGATTACTTAAGAAGTTCAGTACAACAGCTTTGAAAAATTCAAATAGACAAGTAATGATGTTAATTATTATTTGTTTTGTCAGTGACAAAGGGACCCTTATGTGAATATTTTCCTATAAAACATTCCAATGATCATGTATTAATACTTGAAAATAGTTCTTCAAAAATATATTTTATCATTAACATCTCACTTTTAAAGAAAAAGCTTATACTTCTGTGTTTTTTAAGTTCTATAATAGCTATTTTATTTTAGTATTTTATTTTAATTATTTTATTGTTTAGATCTTTATTGTTGAAAGTATTACATATGTCCCCTTTACCCCCCATTGACCCCTTCTAATCCATCCCCAACCCCGCCCCAGACCTGGAGAGTATTTTAGTATTTTAAATTTCTAGGTAAAATCACATGCTTTGTTCTGATATGAGAAAATTGTATTTTTGTTTCTGAAGTCTCTGCATTATTGCTCAATTTTAGTCCAATGTTTTCTGGAAAATTATGGCACACAAAAGGGAGTAGGGTGGGAAGAAAAATCAAATGAAGCTAAAGAGGTGTGACACTAATAAAGTGCAAGTGTTTGCAGTTTACAAATACACTAAATTACTAGACAAAAATCTACTGCCCCTCTGTTCATATTTGTGTTGTATAATGTAATCACCTTGTATTCAGGCCTTTGGCAGTGATAAGGAAGAGATTCCTTATTGTTTCCTTTTCCCCATTTAGTTTCTTCAGCCAGTGTTCAAGGTCCACATCCAGTGTGCTGCACAATAGCACATGC
This sequence comes from Myotis yumanensis, assembly GCF_028538775.1. NCBI lineage: Eukaryota > Metazoa > Chordata > Mammalia > Chiroptera > Vespertilionidae > Myotis > Myotis yumanensis. The sequence goes on from NW_027223754.1 coordinate 156,721,079, forward strand.
AGGGCTGTGCTGTGTTAAAGGACAGCTTCCTCGGGGGGAGAAAGTTTATCTTGATAGCAACTGATAGTTAGGGTTTCCACCTTGTTTACATGTCTGTAGTGATATATTCATATTCTTGATGTGTTACTTTTAAAAATATTTAATTAAAAACAAGTGAAGGAGTAAGAATTTTGTTATTTTTCCATGCAGTTAAACATAAATACCTTTTTCTCTATCTATAACTTAAACTACTTGGGTTCAAGTGCTGGCTCCAAACTTATTAGCATTGTAGGCAAACTATTTAATTTCTCTATGCCTTAATTTTACTCTTCATAAAATGAAGATAATAGCCCTACCAATCACTTAAGGTTATTGTGAGGATTATAAGAGATGGTGCTTGCCAAGCTCTTGATACTCTGGATGACACATAATGAGCATTTAATAAATGTTAGTCACAATAAACTACAAAATCTCAACCAGGTGGTTTTGGCATTAACCTAAGCATTGTTGAAGCTCTGAACCAGATGCAACTCAAGGAATGCATTCTACATTATATTTTATAAGAACCTGCCTGCATAATCCATAGGCTCTATGTTCCTCTAAATTTATGCTAGTCTTTGTCAACCAGGTACTTCCTTGTGTAGGATGTTTCATTTCAATTATTCAAAATTTCTGAAACTGTTCAAAGACTTGGGTGTCCTCATCATTTATATTTCTAAGAAACATTGGCTTTTCTTCAATATGCTAATAAAAATATCTAAACCAATTTCTTATTACATAAGAAAGCTCCTCTGCTGAAATGTCTTCCCTACATATATTAGTGCTCACTTTCACCTGCTTCACATTTTGCTTAAATTAATCTTCTTAGGGAGGCCTTTCCAGACCTGCCTGTCTAAAAATGGAAACATCTGCCCCTTCTCTTCAACTCACCAGTCCCTATCTTTCCTTTTCTGATTAATTTTTCTCTGAAGTATTTGTCATGTTTTGAAAGTTTGTTTTGTTCTTATTTATTTATTTATTTATTTATATTATCTTCTATAAGAATGTAAAATGCAAGTGGGCAGAGGTATTTTGCCAGGGCTGGCCAGTAGACCCTGAGCAATGGGTGAATGGATTACTCCAACACAACGTTTGCTGGGAAATAGAGGGCTACGGGACAGTCTGGCTATAGCAACCAGGCAGCCTCGATTGCCTGCCTCCTTAGCCTTTTATTGTAACAGCAGTTTGAGGTAAGTGTAACTTTTAGATAAAATCAACAGGGTAAGTAATATTGGGAGGACATTTGTGTTTATAGTGTCTTTTAGGCAAGGGCACCCAAAGATTAGGCACAAGGATTCCAGTAAACACTCAGGGGTCTGCACGTGTACAGACTTGTTTGGAAAGGTCAAGGAATAATTAGGAGCACTGCCTTCAACACTCTCTAAGTCTCCCCTAAGTCGGAATTCCAATAAACAGGGAAGGCGGCCTTCCATACTCTTCCCTTTTCTCAGAAAATCCTCCTTACAAACTTTCCAACCAAGTCTCATGTGCTCCTCAACAGTATTTTGTCTGTTTCACCCACTACTCTATTATTGTAAGAACTGAGAGAAGCAAGATGGCGGCGATATAGGCAGACGTGTCCCAGGTCCTGTCCCAGAGCAAACGGAGTAAGCAGCTGAAACTAATAACACCCACCCTGAATTGGCAAAATTACTCAGCTGGTGAGACGGTTTGCAGCCGGGAAGGGCAGAGCTCCCCTGGAAAGGTAAAAAACCAGGGATCTGGGCAGGAAACTTTGCCAGACCTCTGAGCCCAGAGGGTCGGAGGGAGACCACGTGGCAGACAGCCGAGTCTCTTGGGACAGACACAGCCCCTTACTGGGGAAAGGAGTTCCGCGGGATTCCTGGCGCCGGGATATTTGAGATTTGGATTCTGTGACTATGGAGGACTGAGCCTAAAGGGGGCAGCCTGAGGAGCTGATCAGATCATGCAGTGCTGGTAAGAGAGGAGCGTTTCCGTGGCCTGCAGGCCGGCATTTGTTTCTTTGTTTTCACTGAACCGTGCTCATAAGACAGTTCGGATACAGACACTCACCTGTGCTGAAGAGAGGGAGAAGGTGTGGATGAGTGGAATCTGGGGAGAGGCTGAGGAGAGAGGGGGGCCGGGAGAGGTGGCAGTGAATTGAGTGCTGAGACACCCCTGGACCCAGGACTGGGGCAGCCATTCTCTCCAGAGGGTGGAATTCCTCCCCCCACCCCCCAGGCAAGGAGCACAGCCACACCCAGATTCCATCCTGTACGAGATAAAGGATTAAAATAATCTGATTAGTCCCTGGGAGTTACCAGGGTCTGGCCTATAGAGGGACTTTCAGTCCCACCAACAACACAGAGCAGGGTAACGATTATTTAAGAACCAGCTCTGGGCAGTTGACCTCCCCAAACCAGTTTTAAGTGCAATAGAGAAAATAAACCCTTGCTGCTGGGTAGAGAAGCCGTATAGCCTCAGAGGCCAACCCCAAAACACTGCCACCCAGAGGCTGAGCCACAAACTGACTCTTAGGTGAACACAAATTAAGGCAGTCTGGATCACAAATACGGCCTGCTTTAAAATCAGGACTGTGATTTACAACACGGAGGAACAGTGTATCGCAGGGAAATTCAACACTCTCCTGAATACCTGGCAGGACTAAGGTGAGCCAGGCTGAAGAGTGGAAGAACCGAAAGACCTTCATTACTACAAATTTTTTTTTTTTGCCTTTTAACTAAGAAACCAATTTTTTTTCTTTTTCTTCTTTTTCCATCACCTGATTTTACCCTTTTAATTACTACATTTTTATTTTTAACCAGTATTATTACTGCTACCATTTTACCATTTTTTAAAGTGCCATTTTATTTTCTCTCTTTTTTTTTTTATTTTGGGAGTAGTGTTCTCCATTCTATTTTCATCGTTCCTTTAGCATCAATTTTCCCTACCTCAATTTTACCTCTATGCTAAAACCCTCTTCCTCACTTTTCCCCTTTTGGTGTCTTGTTTCTCTTACCCTATTCCTGCTTTAGATTTTCCCTATTCCGTCTTTTTACCCCCTGTCTAATTTCACCCTACTTATATATCCTATTTCCAATCAAATGCTCTAAATCCTTATAAACCTATCCCTTATCCTACTTCACTATCCAAACATTTTTTTCTCTTATCTTTCTATGTTTTCTTGCTGTTTGCTTGATTGTTGAATATATTTTGTGGTTTTTTTTTGTTTGTCTGTGTTTTTTTTTTTTTTTTTTGCTTGTTTTGTTTTGTGTTTGTTTTTTTTTCTTTTTTAGAACTGGTTGTGAGGCTGTTTTACTTTTTCTTTTTATTTTATTCTGCTGGTTTTTCCCCTCCCTCCCCTACCCCACCCCCCAGATATTTTTGTGCTTCTGTTTTCCCTTGCCTCTCTTGATATCATTGGTTGTTTGTAGTTTGCATTCATCTCCAGGGATCTGTTGCTGGAATTTGTTGGGATTAGTGGCAGTTCTATAGGAGTTTTCTCCTCATACAACTAGTCTCTTCCCTTCTTCTACTTCATTCTCTCTTTTCGCTCTTTTTTTTTTCTTTTTTCCCCCCATTTCATTTTTGCACTTCTTTTTTTTTTCTTATTTTTCTTTTCTTTTCTTTTTTCCCTTTTCTCTTTTTTCTCTTCTTTTTTCCTTATCCCCTAATTCTCTTAATTCGGGTGGTCACCTTTTTTTGGGGTTATTAATATCGTGAATATATTTGTGTTCAGTGCCTGGTACATTGTGTCTTGTTGTGTTGTATTTTGTGCCTTTAAATCAATGCAGCAGATCCAAGCAACAGCAGCCTCCTGATCACCACACCCTCTGTCTGAGGAACAGCAGCTGTACGTGAAGCCTCCCCCCATCAGCCAGAAGAGCCACCACAGCTGTGAACAGCACACACCAGAGGAGCTGCTGCCAACTGAGGAGCAGCTGCTACCGCAACCACCCAAGGAGCAACCACAGCCCAAGGAGCCACTGCCACCCAGGGAGCAGCCACTGAATGAATCAACATCTAGATATGTCAGTGAGATCAAACATGGGTAGGCAAAAAAATCCCCAAAGGAAAGAAAAGGAGGACTCGCCAGAAAAGCAGCTAAGTGAGACAGAGGCATGCAACATGACAGAAAAAAGAATTCAGAATAAGGGTCCTAGCGTGCATAAACAGGATGGAGGAAAAAATCAACAATATATGCAAGAAGCAAGAAGAAACAGATGAAAAAATCAACTACTTATGCAAGACCCAAGAAGAAATGAAGAGCGATATAGCTGCAATAAAAAACACCATTGAAAGCATCAACAGTAGACTAGGAGAAGCGGAGGACCGAATTAGTGAATTAGAAGACAAGAAAGCAAAACACACCCAAACTGTACTGCAATTGGAGAAAAAAATTAAAAGACAGGAGGAGAGCCTAAGGGAGCTTTGGGACAACATGAAACGAAACAACATATGAATAATAGGGGTGCCGGAACAACAGAAAGAGGAACAAGGGTTAGAAAACCTACTGAAAGAAATAATATCAGAAAACTTCCCTGAGGTGGGGAAGAAAAAAGTCACACAAGCACAGAGAGTCCCAAACAAGGTGAACCCGAAAAGACCCACACCAAGACACATCATAATTACCATGGCAAATGTTCAGGACAAAGAAAGAATCTTACAGGATGCAAGAGAGAGACAGAAAGTTACATACAAGGGAATCTCCCATTAGATTATCAAATGATTTCTCAACAGAAACACATCAGGCCAGAAAAGAATGGATGGAAATTTACAAAGTGATGCAAAGCAAAGGACTGAATCCAAGAATACTCTATCCAGCAAGGCTATCATTCAAAATTTAAGGGGAAATAAGAAGCTTCATAGACAAAAAAAAGGCTAAGGGAGTTTATCACCACCAAGCCAGCAATGCAAGAAATGCTAAAGGGACTGGTGTAAAAAGAAATAAAAAGCTCAGAAAGAAAACAGCCACACAAAAAAAGAAATGGCTACAAACAAGTACCTTTCAATAATAACTTTAAACGTAAATGGACTAAATGCTCCAACCAAAAGACATTGAGTGGCTGAATGGATAAAAAAACATGACCCATACATCTGCTGTCTACAAGAGACCCAACTCATTAGAAGGGACTCACACAGACTGAAAATGAAGGGATAGAAAAATATCTTCCAGGCAAATGGAAAAGAAAAGAAAGCTGTGGTAGCAATACTTATATTGGACAAAATAGACCTCAAAGTGAGGGCCATAACAAGAGATAAGGAAGGCCACTTCATAATACTAGACGGATGAATACAACAAAAAGATATAACCCTGGTAAACCTATATGCACCCAATGCAAGAGCACCCAAATACATAAAAAAACTCCTGGAAGATATCAAAGGAGAGATTGACAACAATACAATCATAGTAGGGGACTTTAATACACCACTGACATCACTGGATAAGTCCTCTAGACAAACAATCAGCAAAGAAATAGCAATCCTAAATGACTCACTAGATCAGATGGACTTCAGAACACTTCACCCCAAAGCCGCGGAATATACATTCTACTCAAGTGCTCATGGGACAGATTTAAAAATAGACCACATATTAGGTCACAAGCAAAGTCTCCCCAAATTCAAGAAGATTGAAATCATAAAAAGCATCTTCTCAGACAACAATGGCATAATATTATAAATAAACTACAATAAAAACAACCCAAAATACTCAAACACTTGGAAGCTGAATAGCATGTTATTAAATATTGATTGAGTTACCAATGAGATCAAAGAAGAAATTAAAAACATCCTGGAAACTAATGACAATGAAAACACAACAATCCAAAACCTATGGGACACAATGAAAGCAGTCCTGAGAGGGAAGTTTATAGCTCTACAGGCCTATCTCAAAAAACAAGAAAAAATGGTAGTAAATCATCTAACTCTACAACTCAAGGAATTAGAAAGAGAGCAACAAGAAAACCCTAGAGTGAGCAGAAGGAAGGAGATAATAAAGATTAGAGCAGAAATAAATGACATACAGACCCAAAAAAACAATACAGAAAATCAATGAAACCAAGAGCTGGTTCTTTGAAAGGATAAACAAGATTGACAAACCTCTAGCCAGGCTCACCAAGAAGCAAAGGGAGAGGACCCAAATAAACCAAATCAGAAATGATAGAGGCGAAATAACAACAGACCCCACAGAAATACAAATGATTGTTAAAAAATACTATGGACAGCTCTACTCCAACAAACTAGACAACCTGTAGGAAATGGACAAATTCCTAGAAAAATACAACATTCCAAAACTCAATCAGGAAGAATCTAAAAATCTCAATAGGCCAATAACTATGGAAGAAATTGAAGCAGTAATCAAAAAGCTTCCAGCAAACCAAAGCCCAGGACCAGACGGCTTCACAGGGGAGTTTTACCAAACATTCAAGGAAGAACTAAAACCTATCCTCCTCAGACTACTACAAAAAATCCAAGAGGAAGGAACACTTCCAAGCTCATTCTATGAAGCCAGCATCATCCTAATACCAAAACCAGGTAAAGACAACACAATGAAAGAGAATTACAGGCCAATATCCCTCATGAACATAGATGCCAAAATCCTCAACAAAATCTTAGCAAATCGGATCCAGCAGTACATCAGAAAGATCATACACCATGACCAAGTAGGAATTATTCCAGGGATGCAAGGATGGTGCAATATCCGCAAATCAATAAACGTGATACATCACATAAACAAATTGAAAGAAAAAAACCACATGGTCATATCAATTGATGCAGAAAAAGCATTTGACAAAATCCAACACCCATTTTTAATTAAAACTCTCAGCATGGTGGGAGTAGAAGGATCATACCTCAACATAATAAAAGCTTATATGACAGGCCCACAGCCAACATCATACTCAATGGACAAAAACTAACACCATTTCCCCTAAGAACAGGAACAAGACAGGGATGCCCACTCTCACCCCTCCTGTTCACCATAGTCCTGGAAGTATTAGCCATTGCAATTAGACAAGAAGAAGAAATAAAAGGCATCCAAATTGGAAAAGAGGAAGTAAAACTGTCCTTATTTGCAGACGACATGATATTATACATACAAAACCCTAGAGACTCCATCAAAAAGCTACTAGACTTAATACATGAATTTGGCAATGTAGCAGGATACAAAATGAACCCCAAGAAATCTGAGGCATTTCTATACACCAATAGTGAACTTTCAGAAAGAGAGATTAGAAAAACAATCCCATTTACCATCGCACCAAAAAAATTAAGATACCTAGGAATAAACTTAACTAAAGAGGTAAAAGACCTCTACTCAGAAAACTACAGGACGTTGAAAAAAGAGATAGAGGAAGATTTAAACAGATGGAAGAACATACCGTGTTCGTGGATTGGTAGAATCAACATCATTAAAATGTCCATATTACCCAAAGCAATCTAAAAATTCAATGCACTTCCCATTAAAATACCAACGACATACTTCACATATCTAGAACAAACTCTCCAAAAATTCATCTGGAATAAAAAAAGACCCCGAATAGCTGCAGCGATCCTGAGAAAGAACAAAGTAGGTGGGATCTCAATACCAGATATCAAGCTGTATTACAAATCCACTGTTCTCAAAACTGCCTGGTACTGGCACAAGAAAAGGCATATAGATCAATGGAATAGAATAGAGAACCCAGAAATTGGCCCAAACCAATATGCTCAATTAACATTTGACAAAGGAGGAAGAACATTCAATGGAGCCAAGATAGTCTCTTCAATAAGTGGTATTGGGAAAATTGGACAGATATATGCAAGAAAATGAAACTAGACCACCAACTTACACCATACTCAAAAATAAACTCAAAATGGATAAAGGACTTAAATGTACGTCAGGAAACCATAAAAATTCTAGAAGAATCCAAAGGCAACAAAATCTCAGACATATGCAGAAGCAATTTCTTCACTGATACAGCTCCTAGGGCACTTGAAACTAAAGAGAAAATGAACAAATGGGACTACATCAAAATAAAAAGCTTCTGCACAGCAAAAGAAACCATCAACAAAACAACAAGAAAGCCCACTGTGTGGGAAAACATATTTGCCAATGTTATATCTGATAAGGGCCTAATCTCCAAAATTTATAGGGAACTCATACAACTTAACAAAAGGAAGATAAACAATCCAATCAAAAAATGGGCAAAGGACCTAAATAGACACCTTTCAAAAGAGGACATTCAGAAAGCCAAGAGACATATGAAAACATGCTCAAAGTCACTAATCATCCCAGAGATGCAAATCAAAACAACAATGAGGTACCATCTCACACCTGTCAGAATGGCTATCATCAACAAATCAACAAATGACAAGTGATGGCAAAGATGCAGAGAAAAAGGAACACTTGTGCACTGCTGGTGGGAATGCAGACTGGTGCAGCCACTATGGAAGTCAGTATGGAGTTTCCTCAAAAAACTAAAAATGGAACTCCCATTTGACCCTGTGATCCCACTTCTAGGAATATATCCCAAGAAACCAGAAACACCAATCAGAAAGGATCTATGCACCCCTATGTTCATAGCAGCACAATTCACCATAGCTAAGATCTGGAAACAACCTAAGTGCCTATCAGTAGATGAATGGATTAGAAAACTGTGGTACATCTACACAATGGAATACTATGCTGCTGTAAAAAAGAAGGAACTCTTACGATTTGCAATGGCATGGATGGAACTGGAGAGCATTATGCTAAGTGAAATAAGCCAGTCAATGAAGGAAAAATACCACATGATCTCACACATTCATGGATAATAGAGACCATTATAAACTTTTGAACAATAATAGATGCAGAGGCAGAGCTGCCTCAAACAGATTGTCAAACTGCAGCGGGAAGGCCAGGGAGGGTTGGGGGGCAGGACGGAGGGGAGTAAGAGATCAACCGAAGGACTTGTATGCATGCATATAAGCATAACCAATGGACATAAGACACTGGGGGGTAGGGGAGGCCAGGGAATTGTCAAGGGGTGGGGAAAAAAGGACACATATGTAATACCCTTTGTAATACTTTAAGCAATAAAAAAAAGAACTTAGAATAGCACTTGGCACATAGTAGTAGGCACTCAAATAATTAATGTATGAATGAGTGAGTGATTAAATGAACAAACAAATGGATTTTTTTCTCTTTCCTTCTCCTTGTAATCCAAGGGTTACTCTATTAGTTAGATTTTCTTACTGCTCATGCCTCTGTTTTGCTGCAATATTCAGAGCATGCTTGTATGATTCCATTTTTTCAGAGGGATAAGTCATTTTCAAAGTTGTCTTGGACAAAAGAAGCTATCTCGATTTGGAGTTCAGGGGTACCTTTATCTCACCAGAGTAATACCATAAATATTGCCTCTGGTGGTATCATTTTAGAACTGTAACTATTCGATCATCCTATCATTTCACCCACCTAAATTCTGAGTAAAGCTTCAGTAGAACAATAGCAACTGTGTTTAAATACAGGCATGAACTAAATTTAAGACATGTCTTGGAAACATAACATTATCTGTGCGCATTATTAAGGAGATAAGAAGGAAGTGAATATTCCCTAAGGTGTACATCAATTTTTGTCTATCAAGCTACTGTATTTCATTAAAAGAAACCTTTCCTTTCTTAATAAATTTCCCAAGCTTCTGACACAGTAGGCAAATAACATTGCCTAACTAAATGCAACAGCCCTGACTGGAGAAACCAAGATGGTGGCATAGGTAAACACCGGAGTTTGCTGTCTCGAACAACCACTTCAAAAATACAACTAAAAGATGGAACGGACATCATCCAGAACCACAGGAAGGCTGGCTGAGTGGAATTTCTACAACTAGGAGGAACGAGAAAAGCATACTGAGACTCAGAGGAGGTGCAGTGCGGAAGTAAAATACTAAGGTGCGGTGGTGCATGCGGAGTGGGCTGGTGGCTGAGGGCACAGTTGTCGTTTTCAATCAGGAGGGAGTCTCAGGCTCTGAGCTCCAGTTCCGGGCGAGTCTCTAGGGACTCAGACTCATACAGGAGAAGCGGGACTGTCTGGCATCAGTCAGAACCCGAGGGCAGCTTTCTCTCTGAAGGGCTTGAAGCGATTACCGGGACACTGAGAAGCAGAGCCTCTGAGGGCAAGACTGAGAGTAGCCATAACTGCTCACTCCGCCCGCCCTGTTGATCCCATGGGACCTGCCCTGCCCAAGCCCTGCAGGGAGGCTTTTGATGGATAGCCTCAGGCAAAGGCTAGATTAGCACCTCCCTAGAGATCCAGGAGCCAGGAAACCCAGAGGTCAGAGTGGGACCATCCAGTTTGTAGCTCCATGGAACAATAAAGGACACACTCAGGGGGCAGACTCAGTAAGCACCAAAGCCCCACTGAAGCAAGTCTTGCCCCATAAGGGTGTCTCCAGCACAGAAGTTCTCCCACTGCAGACACAGCTGATTCTCACAACCAATTAGCCTGGAGGTCAATTCCTCCCAGTGATAACTACAACAATCAAGGCTTAACCACAACAAGACTGTGCACAAAGCCCACAAGGGGGTGCACCAGGAGTGTCTACCTCAGGTAATTGTGACCCTTAGCACAGAAAGGCACTCTATCGACACAGCAAAGCATAAAAAATGCCCAAAGAAACAGGCCACAAATGACAGAAATGGAGGAAAGCAAACTGTTGGATATGGAGTTCAAAACCACACTTTTAAGGTCTTTAAAGAACTGTCTAGAAGCTGCCGATAAATTTAGTAAGGCCCTCGAAAAGACTGGTGAGACCGCCGATAAATGTAGTGAGATCCTCAAGAAAAGTAATGAGACCCTCAATGTTGTGATAAAGGACCAACTAGAAATTAAGCATGCACTAACTGAAATAAAGAATATTATACAGACTCCCAACAGCAGACCAGAGGATCGCAAGAATCAAGTCAAAGGTTTGAAATACGAAGAAGCAAAAAACACCCAACTGGAAAAGCAAAATGAAAAAAGAATCCAAAAATACGAAGATAGTGTAAGGAGCCTCTGGGACAGCTTCAAGTGTACCAACATCTGAATTATAGGGGTGCCAGAAGAAGAAAGAGAGCAAGATATTGAAAACCTATTTGAAGAAATAATGACAGAAAACTTCCCCTACCTGGTGAAAGAAATAGACTTCCAAGTTCAGGAAGCACACAGAACCCCAAACAAAAGGAATCCAAAGAGGCCCACACCAAGACACATCATAATTAAAATGCCAAGAGCAAAAGACAAAGAGAGTATCCTAAAAGCAGCAAGAGAAAGAAAGTCAGTTACCTACAAGGGAGTACCCATAGGACTGTCAGCTGATTTCTCAACAGAAACTTTGCAGGCCAGAAGGGAGTGGCAAGAAATATTCAAAGTGATGAATGCCAAGAACCTACAACCAAGATTACTTTATCCAGCAAAGCTATCATTCAGAAGTGAAGATCAGATAAAGAGCTTCACAGATAAGGAAAAGCTAAAGGAGTTCATCACCACCAAACCAGTATTATATGAAATGCTGAAAGGTATCCTTTAAGAAGAGAAAGAAGAAGAAAAAGATAAAGATACAAATTATGAACAACAAATACACATCTATCAACAAGTGAATCTAAAAATCAAATGAATAAATAATCTGATGAACAGTATGAACTGGTGATTATAATAGAATCAGGGACATAGAAAGGGAATGGACTGACTATTCTTGGGGGGTGAAAGGGTGTGGGGGTTGCGGGAAGAGATTGGACAATAATCGTGCACCTATGGATGAAGACACTGGGTGGGGAGTGAGAGCTGAGGGTGGGGTGGGAACTGGGTGGAGGGGAGTTATGGTGGAAAAAAGAGGAACCAATGTAATAATCTGAACAATAAAGATTTAATAAAAAAAAACAAACAAACAAAAAAAATCAGAATACAATAAAAAAATTTCAATTCAAAAATAAATAAATAAATAAATAAACGCAACAACCCTGGAGTCTTCCAAACCTCTCTAGCTGGTCTGGACACTTGTGTTCCCTGGGATGTGGATGTGCACTTCAAATGGATTAAATAGACCTCAACACTAACCTACGAAACCCCTGCCTACGGAAGCAGATAGTAATGATTTGAGCAGTGTTGACTGACTCTACAGGTCATGGGGCACTTCAAATTCCACACTCTGTGTTCTCTCTCCCATCTGCAGGTTTTCTCTCCTCCTCCTTCTTCAAATTTTCAAGAAGACACAGACCGTCATCACTCACATTGTTTTCTAATGAATCTTACAAAGTTAGTGCTAAAATGGACCTCAGAGACTATTTATTCAATCATATGAATGCAGACCCATTAATATTCATTCATTTATTCAATATGTATTTATTTATGGCTCAATATGTTCTAGAAAGAGGTGCTGAGTTACAGGGGTTACTTTCTAAAGTCAATAGTCCAAGATTGCAAGATTGCTGGTACTATAGAAACTCTTCTCTCACTCAAAATGGACTTCTCTCTGAAAACAAAAGATGAAGCTATTGCTGAAATAAAACTTGAGTACTTGTTTGTGGACAGAATATTTCATCCCAGTAGAGCACATAGAAAATTCCAGAGCATTATTAAATATTTGAAAGATGTAAAAATGGGGAAAAAAATGAACAACTTTTTGAAAATGACTTCCAGATTGGAAGTGAACCCTGTCTGGCTTCCAGACATGATTTAGTCAGGCGCTTCTACCTAAATAATAAGTTGTGTAAGGTTTCCCAGGACAATCCTATGTGGCTAGCCCTGTGGTTTTGAGAAAGTTGGAAATACTCTGGAATTTTGGAGGCAGATATTAAATATAAACAGAGATTAGGCATTGGTATTTGACTAAATGAATTACTAAAAGCAATGGATAATGAAAAGATTGGTAGCTATGAAGTATTTGCTATGACTGGGAATCTGGTCAAACTAATAATAAAAAAGGTTTTTCCTGCAAGAATAATCAATACCAACTCATTGCCATAAATGAAGAAATTATGTAATGTTTTGGTTATTTTAAAAACATATCAAAATCCAAAATTGGTAGGACTTGACTTATTGGAAACTGTTTAAACAACTCTCTTGTAAACTATCCTGAGTATTTACAATTCTTTATGTACATCATGCTGTTTTGCATGCCAATGTTTTTTGCATTCCCCTTCTCTTTATCTATAATCTGCACTTCCTCTTCAATTTACTCTCCTGAGCACTACTTGTTTATTAGGAATTAGTTATGGAAGCAACCCTTTAAATACTTCCCCAGCAATCAATTCTTTACCTTTATCACAACAGATTCCATAACTATCTAAAATTACTTGTAGACTTGTCTATCTCCTCTCTAGACTAAGAGTTCCCCAAATAGTGCACTTTTGTTTACTTACCACAAGAATCCCTGATACTTCACCAATTTATTGGCACATCATTGAAGCCTAAACAATAACTTAATGTTTGTCATTGAATGAAGTTAAAAGAAGCTGAGGCTTCCATGAATTTAATATTTGCTTTGTATTCATATATTAGATTAAGCAGCCTAATCTTCATTTTATTCTTTAATAGATTATAATGATAACTCCTCTAGTGTTCCATGGTTAATTATAATATTTGCTTTTGATTTAAATAGATTCCTTTTCTATATTAAGGAAACCCTTCTCATTCCCCTCTTATAAGTGTGTTTATTAAAATATAAGGAAAGGATTTTGTGGTCAAGTTGTTCATTCTTCTCAATGTAAAAGAGTTTAAAAATCAGTATTTTAGTACAACTTTATTTAATTTTCGTGTTTTATTCATATTTTATTTATTTTACTTTTTGTTAAGTCCACTTTCAGAGTACTACACAAACTATTTTGCTGTGTTGCGCTCTACTTTGTTGACCAAGGAAGGACACATTTAAGTGTGTGTTCTGTTAGGAAACAGAATGGAAAACTTGTTTTCCAAATAGTTAATGTGCTATGGCTCACTCTTCTCATGGCTGTCTTTATATTTTAGAAAGCTTTTTTGCTGTTTGAATGATCATATTTTGGAAATGGATACATTCTTCCTTATATTTTTTCAGATTTTTTTAACTCAAAATTTTTCTCTTTCTCATTGGACATAGTATCTTATAAGTAATGTACATAAACAAACATCACTGAGTTTTTTTTAAATCTTTATTGTTCAGATTATTACAGTTGTTTCTCTTTTTCCACCCCATAGCTCGCTTCCACCCAGTTCTCACCCCACCCCCTGCCCTCACCCCAGCCACTGTACTCATCCATAGGTGTATGATTTTTGTCCAGTCTCTTCCTGTACCCCCACACCCCTTCCCCCCCAAGAATTGTCAGTCCACTCCCTTTCTATGCCCCTGATTCTATTATATTCAAAAGTTTATTCTGTTCATCACATTTTTTATTCACTTAATTTTTAGATTCACTTGTTGATAGATGTGTATTTGTTGTTTATAATTTGTATCTTTACCTTTTTCTTCTTCTTCCTCTTCTTAAAGGATACCTTTCAGCATTTCATATAATACTGGTTTGGTGGTGATGAACTCCTTTAGCTTTTTCTTATCTGTGAAGCTCTTTATCTGACCTTCAATTCTGAATGATAACTTTGCTGGGTAAAGTAATCTTGGTTGTAGGTTCTTGCTATTCATCACTTTGAATATTTCTTGCCACTCCCTTCTGGCCTGCATAGTTTCTGTTGAAAAATCAGCTGACAGTCATATGGGTACTCCCTTGTAGGTAACTAACTGTTTTTCTCTTGCTGATTTTAAGATTCTCTCTTTGTCTTTTGCTCTTGGCATTTTAATTATGATGTGTCTTGGTGTGGTGCTCTTTGGATTCCTTTTGTTTGGGGTTCTCTGTGCTTTCTGGACTTGTAAGTCTATTTCTTTCACCAGGTAGGGGAAGTTTTCTGTCATTATTTCTTCAACTAGGTTTTCAATATCTTGCTCTCTCTCTTCTCCTGGCACCCCCATAATTCAGACGTTGGTATGCTTGAAGTTGTCCCAGAGGCTCCTTACACTATCTTCATATTTTTGGATTCTTTTTTTTTTTTTTTTTGCTTTTCTGGTTGAATGTTTTTTACTTCTTCGTACTTCAAATCATTGACTTAATTCTTGTGATCCTCTAGTCTGCTGTTGGATCTCTGTATAATATTCTTTATTTCAGTCAGTGTATGCTTAATTTTTAGTTGGTCCTTTTTCATATCCTCGAGGGTCTCACTAGACTTATTGAGGGTCTTACTAAATTTATTGGAGGTTTCTAGAAAATTTTTGAAAAACCTTATAACCATGGTTTTGAACTATATATCAAGTAGTTTGCTTTCCTCCATTTCTGTCATTTGTGGCCTGTTTCTTTGTCTCTGCATTTTGGCTGCTTTCCTATGTTGATAGAGTGGTTTCTGTGCTAGGTGTTCTATAGGGCCCAATGGCTCAGCCTCCCCAATTATCTGAGGTGGACACTCTTGGTGCACCCCCTTGTGGGCTGTGTGCATAGTCTTGTTGTAGTAAAGCCTTGATTGTTGTAGTTATCACTGGGAGGAATTGACCTCCAGGCTAATTGGTTGTGAGAATCAGCTGTGTCTGCAGTGGGAGAACTTCTGTGCTGGAGACACCCTTATGGGGCAAGACTTGCTTCAGTGGGGCTTTGGTGCTCACTGAGTCTGCCCCCTGAGTGTGTCCCTTATGGATCTGAGGAGTTGTAATCTGGATGGTCCCACTCTAACCACTGGGTACACTGGCACTTGAATCTCTAAGGAGGTGCTAATTTAACCTCTGCGTGAGGCTACCCAGCAGGAGCTACAGAGAGATCTGCAGGTTCCTCTTCTTTGTTTGGGGTTTAGAGGTGCCCAGATGAGGACCAGCTGTGAAGCAATGCAAGCTGCTGTGGGGCCTTGGGCTTTCTTTTGGATGTTCTGGGTCTCTCTGACCCACCTGCAGTTTGTTAGGTAATTTTATATTGCAAAGGGCCAGGTCATTCATATACAAAAGCCTCTGCACATAGCTTGGGTGAGGCGGGGTCTCAGGGAATCAACAGGGCAGAGAAAACAGCTATGGCTGATCCTCAGTCCTTCCCTAAGAGGCCCCAGGTCTCAGTGTCCCGCAGTAATCGCTGCAAGCACCTCTGAGAGAATGCCACCCTTGAGTTATGCCTGCTGCCAGACAGTCCAGTTTCTTCCCATATGAGTCTGGGTCCCCAGAGAATCACCTGGAACTGGAGTTCAGACAAGTCAGGAGCTTGAGACTCCCTCCCGATTGAAAAAGACAACTGCATCCTCAGTTGCCAGCCCTTTCCATGTGTGCCTCCGTACCTCTGCACTTTACTTCCGCACCTCCTCTGAGTCTCAGTGTGCTTTTCTCTTTCCTTCTAGTTGTAGAGTTTCCACTCAGCTAGCCTTCCTGTGGTTCTGAATGACGTCCGTTTTGTCTTTTAGTTGTATTTTTGAGGTGGTTGTGAGAGGCAGCAATTTTCAGTGTTTACCTATGCCACCATCTTGGTTTCTCCTTCATCATTGAGTTTTAATCTAATCTCTAATCTTCCTCTCAAAGGTAGAAGACATGACTGATACTTTATTCATTTCTGCATTATTTAAATGTTTTGTAAGAATGTATTAATAATCAGAAAAACAAAATATTAATTTAAAGTAAAATTTTTTAAAAAAAAGATTAAGTTGCCTAGGTGAATAATATAACAGTGCCATGACAATTATCTCACTGGTTTGTTAACCTCCTTTAGTGGTCAAGCAGAAACAGGAGTAAAGGAGCAAAGTCCTACACAAAAGTAATTATAAGAAAAAAGTTGTAGTAATCTTACAAAATTAAATACACGTGCCTTTTTGAGTAACTCGATTTCTGTTCCTGTTGTTCATAAACAACTTTTGAGTGGTCCCAACATTACTAGTAGTTAGAGACAATGAATACCTTATCTCAATCTGTACTGCTTATAAATTACAACATCAATAGTTACTGACCTTTGGTTGTGAGGTCTGAGAGGTAATCACAAGCTATACTGTGTGTGGACTGTGTGGAGGAAGGGCATGGTTGAGTTCCGTTTTGTCCAACTAATCTAAACAACAATGACAGAGATTCATAAGAATGTAGATTGCAGTATCTGCTCCTGCTTGATCATGTCCATATTTTATGTTGTGTTAACTATGTCTATTTTTTTTCTAATATAGTTATAATATGGCCAATTCACAGGGGGTTCCGGATAAAATGCCCCAAGATATCATGTCTCCCCTAAAAGTAGCTGAAAATGCATCTATTTTGTATAGTTTTTACAAACCAAATTTGTGGAAATGACGCAGAAACACTTGTTTGCTGTAGCAATCCTAGCATTGCGTTCTTGAGTCAGGTCTTTATAAAGTCTCTTCCAAGGCCTGTGATATGTGAGGAAACCCTCAAATGTTCCAGCAGCCTCCTAGTTTGCCTCACAGGATGTGGGACGTGTACCTTTGTGATCAATTATTTTCTTGAACTAACCTAAATATATTCTAATACATAGAAACCAGCAAATTACAAAACAAAATTAATTTCTAATGGTATAAAGGGTATGTTGACCCAATCCCTTCTTTTTATAAATAAATTACTTGAAGTCCATAATGATTAAGTAGTATTTACAGGGTTACATGGCCAACTAATGCAGCGCTGGACTCAAACACAGGTCCCCTGACTCCTAGGAAAGGGCTCTTTCCATGACAGCACACCATAGTCAGGAGAAGAGATACTAACCACTCAGAGAGTCTTGCCTATAGGATCCAGCGTCCTACAGCTCATTCTTCAAAAAGTCGTCAGGTAAAGATATGGGAAACTTAAGGATTTTAAAAAATATCATATCTTTTTAGTGATTGTAGCTGGCACTTTTAGAAATAAGGTTTGCTGGTCTATAGTTCTGGCTCATGTATTTTAGCTGATCTTTGCCAGCAATGTCACCTCCATAGCAACCTATCTCTTGGCTTTTTTTCTTGAAAACATGTCTTCGGGTAGGAAAATGATCTGTGGTCTCTGGAGTCAACTGCAGGAGAATAGATTTCCATTACAATAGCCCTATGACAAGTACAATGTGTTAATTTCACAAAACACGGCTGACATACATGACCTGGTCTCAAGAGTCCTTTTAAGTGGTAGTCTCTTAGTGATATACTGTTCAGAGAACAGAACCAAGAACAAAGACACAACTGCTGTGCAAATTAAATGGAATGTATTCTTTTGGCTAACATCGCCCAAAACATGTTTTCTTATGTATCTTTAACATAAGTGAGGCATCTGCAGTGTTAGTAATTACTGTCCTTGAAACAGTGCAGAAACTGTATATTTGGATTTAGTTTACATTTTTATCATGCTACTTTACCGCAGTGATAAGATAACCACTTAAATTGTCTTATGACCCTCAAATTATATTGATGCTCTAATTCAGTGGTTCTCAACCTTCTGGGCCTTTAAATACAGTTCCTCATGTTGTGACCCAACCATAAAATTATGTTCGTTGCTACTTCATAACTGTAATGTTGCTACTGTTATGAATCGTAATGTAAATATCTGATATGCAGGATGGTCTTAGGCGACCCCTGTGAAAGGGTCGTTCGACTGCCAAAGGGGTCGCGACCCACAGGTTAAGAACCGCTGCTCTAATTAATCATACAGAAATTTCCTAGATGCTTCACATTAATATTATTATGTGTATGTCAATGTGTCATACGCAAATCACCATGATTGCTCTGTACATACAACTTTCACAGATTTTAACACCAATAGCTAGCTAGGCGGTAAAGCCATTTGACCAAATTTTTCCAATGTGGCAAGTGGAGGTGGGATAGGGGAAGAGCTGGGGAAGTCTTAATAGGTAATGAAAACAACGAGTTGAGAATCGGGGACTGTGACAATATGTTAAAGAAAATTATATTCTTGAGGACAGGGAAGACACGTCTGGAGGGTAATTTCATAACCACATTCATATAGTATTCACATAGTCCCTCCCTGATAGGTACAATAACAGAGCCCATGTAAAGCACAAAATTATTTCCAGGCTTTTGAACAGATTTCAATATTTTTCTCATTTAGCTCAGCTTCAGCCTCAAGATTGAAAACAGGTGCGGGTGTCTTCTGCTTTGCCGTGTGACACAAACTTCACGTGGCTCTTTCAAATTAAATTTCTCCACTGTTTCTAATCTACATTTTAGTGACTCTTTTACATTATGGGAGATTCTAGTAATGCGTTTAACACGGGCAGCTTTCTTTAAGTCAGCGTGTAATGAAATGTCTATGGACACAGCTTGACTTGTGGCATTCTGCAGTTGTGAGGGCCTCTCATTTTGCTTCTGGTTTCCTATTGAATGCCACAGTATAAAGGACCTTGTATCCTAGTAACAGGTAGGTTTTTCTTTTTCATTCATCAGTCCTTAGAGGTTTGCTCTGGAATGGAGCCCCCCGCGGAGAGCAAAGCAGACTCTGGCTTGTGGAGAAGAGTAGCATGAAGGAGACCAGAGCATCTTTAAGTGTGAGTGCACGCATGCCCACACGTGTGTTTCAGGGAAAGGGCCCTTGGAATAAGTATCTATGTCTTTCTTGGAAACGTTATGATTTTCCAGGCTTCCAAATACACTTTATGAGCCATATAAAATTTCAGAGTGGCTGTGCAAAGCTGTCAGTCATTCTTATGTTTGTTTCTAATTGTTGCAAAGATGCCTCCTAAAATAGTATGCAGGAGGTTTGACACATTTCTCTATTGTTCGATTGCCAGGTTCCCGAAAGAAACAGTTTGCAAATTCCGATTGCCTTTAGTTTACTCACAATTGTCACTATCCTGCCTGCAGACTCAACTAAGTTTAAAGGTTTTAAAGAAATCATTTTTATGCTTTAACCTCTTGAACTCTGGAAACTCTTATGAAACTCCTATAAGGGAGAAACTTCACACATATTTATAACCAGATGTAGTTGGCAAGGTCTTTGCTCTATGAAGATTGTTATGCAGTGTATTTTCCATTTGTTTTTCTTCACATAGTTTACCTTGTCCAATGCTGCAGAAATATGTGACCTCTGATGATTTTTCACATTAAGAGGGCAAATGAAAAGATGTCCAGTGTCTGACAACAATTTATTTGGTAATTGCTGGAGCAAAAGGAATCCGTGTGGATTGTTTACAAGACAACATAATCACCCCAGTCTGAAGGCATGGAGTGGTCCCAAGGTACAAGCTGCACTTCTGTGTACTTGATGCCAAGAAGCTCTGCATTGCATTTTTTCCATCATATACCCTTCAGTTTTGCAGGAATATTGTTTCATCTCTGGAAATGAGGCATTTAAATGTCATTTAAATGGATGACTTGTGCAATTTATTTGAAGTGATGTTTTTCATAAGCTGAAAGAAAGAAGAAAGCTAGAACTGACAGTTTAACATTCCATCAACTTGGAACAGAAATATTTTTGTCTTTTCTTTCAAAAAGAAGGAGGGATAGAAGCTAGTTCTTTAACCTTGAAAATGTAAAAGATCAAATACTAAATGAACACAATTCTATGTGTCCAACATTTTGTCCCTGATTTCCAACAAATGGGGGTAGAAAAAATGTCAGTATTCATTGAGATGACTTGTTGTCAGACCTAAAATGTGAACTTTTGGAAATTTGAACAGTCAACTTTTTGGAAAGTTGACCAGATTCTCAGTGTGCCTCTGTGAGATCTCAGAATGCTTTACCAAGTAAATAAGTAAGTCCACCAGCTCTATTTTCAAACAAGGACATTGATGTAGAAGCAACAAAATAGAAAACAAATATTTTGTAATTTTGGACTTGTCAAATGAATTCTTCCTTCTGATGCAATTGAATCCTTGATTCAAATGAGCGATTTTATCTTATTAGAAGAAAAACTGACATCCAAACTCTGTCATGAGACTCGCCATGAGCTCCTGCAAGCTTGCTCTGTCTGCCTTTAATGGTTCTGTTAGGTCTTTATTGTTGGACACTGGCCTCCAGGATTCACTTTTCAGAATTAAACAATCTCATGCAGGCATTTATTGGGTTGTCTGTGTCCGGCTTACTTGATCATGTTTTTTAATCTACTTCTGCCTTCTTCCTGAGGAGTGGAAATAAAATACTGTAATGTCTAAATTTTAAAGATGGGAAAAATAAACATGAATAGTCTAACACAAAAATAATTTTAAGATAGCTTTTGTGTATTATTGTAGTAAGTGTGAATTTGTAATGATAAAATGTTTCATCCAGCTTTTATGCTGTATTCTCCATCTTGCTGTGACTACCTTTTAGTCTTGCCTTTAATAAATGACCCATGGTCTCCTTTTCCATGCCCATCACCCTCACTCCACTCATTTCGCTGCAGTTATCGTGAACTCCTTGCACTCTGGTGAACCCAAACAACTTGAATTGATGGCACCCTGCCTTCGTTGTCTCTGCTGCCTTTACTTTGGGTACCATTTTGATACCAAACTCAGGTTCAGATGTCTGGTGCTTCGAAGGCCAGTACTCAAGAGACAGGTGCTGATGTAAGGAAAGATGGTTTATTTCAGATCCGGCAGCCTGACAAGATGGGAACTCTCCTCCTAAAGACTACCTTAACATCCCAATGCAGACAGAGGTTTTTATTAGGAGGGAGAGGGAAAGCAGAACTAAGAAATCAGTGGGAGGGGGTTCGAAAATACTCCACAAGTACTCAGTGGAGTTCATTCCAATAATTATCTTGAAACTAGTCAAGCGGAGGTCCGGTTTTTATGGTTGAGAGTCAGCCAGTCTCCCAGAGCCAGGATGTTTGGTCGCTGGAGTTAGCCTCCTCCTTGAAGTTAGATCTTGAAACTCTCACACAAATATGCCCCTTATTCATGGGTTGCATATTAGTTAACAACTCATCTTTTTAATAATTAGTTAAAAACACTTTTATCAGAAACAATATTAAAAGAATAGAGGGGTGGGTTACAGTTTCACTATGATTCTCATCTCATGTCTTGACCATCTTTCAAAATTCAGCATAAAATAACCCTGCTAATTTCTTTGCAGAATGTTCTACACTCAGTATTAGGCTATTTGTTTCCTCAAGGGGTCACTTAATTTATTTCTCCATCCCCATGTTTTTGTTTTTCTAAATGGAAGCTACTTCTGGAGTCCTGATTAGATTTAAATTGAACACTTTTGGCAAGAATGTTTTTCCATGATGCCAATTTGCATCACATCAGAAACCTGAAAATACCTGGTGTTTCCACTTTTGGTGCTGCTGACTGAGATAAGTCAGTGATTTCAGATGGTGACATCTGGTCCCTCTATTGTGAAGCTCCACATCAATCTTTTCATCTAATGTTTATACTCATAAATTAATTACTTCATTAGGGGTTTGCAAAATGGTAATTTAAAACTATCTCATGCTTTAAATTTTATTAGTTGGAATTCTTTGGTAAAGAAGAGTTTTTCTCTCATCAACTAGGACTATGTAGTTTCCTTGAAATTCAGTTCATACTCAAGGCAAGGTAAATGCTCAATCCTTTTCTTTTAATTACCAATTCATAAAGTTGGAAGTTGGCACTATAGATACTTCCAATGGTGTCCACTGAGTTTTAATTTCTCTCTCTCTTTTTCTCTCCCTCCATCATGATGAACAAAAGGTTTGGTATATTCTGTATGTTTCAGCTAATAACTCCCAATAGTTTTTGCTGCAATTGTTCCATCTTCGATCAACAGATGCCCCTTCGTGTTTGCTTCTGTGATCAATTGACAAACACCATTCATTTTTATCTTTCTTTTGGGGCACGAGATGTCCTAGATTCATGTTCCATGTTTTAAGTTTCAGACCTAGAATTAGCCATTTCTTCAAGAAGCCCTGGTTCTTTCTAATGGGATGTGAAATTCAGACATCAGAGTCTGGGTGCCAGGTATGTTCATCATTGGGATTTTATTGTTTCTAGGCCTTTTCAGTGGCCAGAGCTAGAGAATACATGCCTTTGAAAAGAAAAGAAAAATTAAGCCATATGGATATTAATAATTAAAACATCACTATAGGATTTTTGATGAACTTCTTTGATATTATATTGGAAATCTTGATTTGTAAAATAAGGAAGTTTTATGTATAAAATGGCTTTATAATGATAAATTAATATTGATCTCAACAATTAGACTACTAAATTAAGTTTAATAATGTCTTTGTAGCTCTCTACTTCTCTTTGGCACGTGGCTATATTGCACATTTGATACAAAGATTCATTCCAGTTTATTTTTTCTTTTACTTTTTATTGATTGATTTGAGAAAGAGAGAGGAAAAGAGAGAGAAACATCAATTTGTTGTTTTACTATTTACACACTTATTGGTTGCTTCTTGTATGAGCCCTGACTCTGGATCAAGCCCACAACCTTAGAGTATCATGACTACGCTTCAACCAACTAACTGGGCTACCCAGTCAGGGTCTCATTTCAGTTTATTTTTAATTTTTAGTTTATTTATTTATTTTTATTTTTAAATGCATAAAGATTATATTTCATGTGCAGTATTTAATAGTAAATTCTTTCTGCTTGAAAATAAAATTTAATTGTCATAGAAAAATAATGATGAAGTATTAAGTGAGAAAAGACAAGTACAGTATTGTTTATAGAAGTCAACTATCTAAAAATATACTTGAAGAAAAATACTGCAAGGAAACATACTAAAATATTGGCAGTGGTTCTCTCTGGAAGATGTGATTCAGGTGAAATTTTGAATCATCTGCGTACATTACTTACAAAATCAAGAGGAAGTTATTTTTAAAGATAATTTTACCTTGAAGTTTTCCATTCAAGAATATGTTCTTCTACTTTTTGAAATAATTACCACTAAAAAGTAGTTTTTAAAGTAATTTTCTAAGAATAGCCTTCAAACAATGATCTCTAGCAATGATATGGATTATTTCTCTACTGGAGGCCCAGCGCATGAAACTGTGCACGGATAGGGTCCCTAGGCCTAGCCTGCGATCAGGGCCATCTTCCGCCTGCTCACCAGGCCCCAGTCCAGCTCTGCCGCTGCCACCCACCCGGGGTCCTCATTCCCCATCTGGCAATCAAAAGAACAACCCACTCTGCCTTAGGTGCCTTATGCCATCAAAGGGCACCTGGCCCTTTGCTCGCTTTAAAAAGTAAAGTGAATGCCCTCTCTCTGCACCTGTCTCTTCTCTCCCTTGTGAATCCTTTCACAGCCCAAACCTAACAATGATGTGGGAAACTCAACCAGGAAAGGCTACGCCTGTGGGAGGAGGTGCAGGGAACCAGGGCTGCCCCCTTGCTCTTGCCCCGCCCTCCCTCCCTGCTTCCCTCTGTCCCTGCACCGGCCTAGCCACCTGGCTGGGCCCCTCCCCCATTGCAGAACCGCTCAGCTCAGGCTCTGGCCCCGTCCATCCCACAGGGAGGAGCATGTGCAGTTTCTTGCAGACATGGAAGTGGCTGTGAGTAGGGAGGTGGCACGTTCTTCCTGAGGAGGGTGTTTGTGCTTTAAAACTGACACTCTCCGTCCACCTCCAGCAGTGAAGGCTGAGGGTGCCTGCAGGCGCTGAGGTCCTTGTTGAAGTCTCTGCTCCAGAGCCTCTCACAGCAGTGAGTCGGCGTCCCGGGAGGCTGTGCAGTGGAGGTGCCATATTTCTTTGGGAAGAAACTGAGATTGATCGGAGCCTGCGGGCTGGGGGAGGGACCAAGAGGTCTGCTTTCTGCCTGCTTGCCAGTCCCCAGTCCTGCCCCGCGGCCACCCAGTCCAGTTCCCCACGGTTCCCGTTGGCCATCCAGTGATGGGAGCCTGCGGGCTGGGCGGGGAGGGACTGAGAGATGGTCAATGCACCTCATAGAGACTGGTCGATCAATCATTCTGGTCGTGACGCTGTTATGGTCGCTAGCCTTTTATTATATAGGATTTGTACAAAGTTGCAAACTACACTCAACCTAATGATGATTTACCACAAAGCAAATAAAGCTTAAACTTCAGGGCATCAGCATTTCAGGATGCTAGTCATGTGTTCACATGGTCATATGTTATGTTAGTTTGCAAAAGGATTTTATCACATTCAGATTGCTGTCTCCACTCTGACTTTCCTTGTAGCCTTTGTCAGGTGGCATTGGCGTGGCCACAGGCATTTCTGGGATCTGGTTTAGGGTAGTTGCATTGGAGAGACCTTTAGTTTGGATTTTGTAGAATATATTTATGCACTTTGCTGTCATTTTCAACGTATTACCAGCTGTCCCAGTGAAAGAACAGCTTCCAGTGGTACTCCTAGCACATGCTGTGCTGACTTTCAGTGCTTTGTGAACCAGTGTACAGAGCCAGAGGGGGCAGTGTGGTATAAATATGAACTATTGCACAGCATTGGAAGTATGGGGCAGTGATTGAAAAATAAGGTCTGAAATGTAAGGAGCAAGATGCTAGTCTGGAGAAAAATATTGTAATATAGATATATAGACAAATAGATATACATATATCTATTTTTATATATATCACTGTAAAATAAAGATTTATTTTTCATTGGTTATCAGTCAAAAAGACATTCTCTCCTGTCAAGAATATACTAAATAGTGCAGCATATCATATTATAAATATACCATTTCCCCTTTTTAAAAAAATATAAATAATGTATTTAATAAGCTAAAAAAATGCTGCTAACTGAAATTTGAAAAGACATTTTGGAATGTTGTAATAAAATCAATGAGAAATTGCATATTCCTGTAACATAAATGAAAAGTACTTTCATTATATTTAAATTTAGTTACTTAAAAATACCAAGGAAAATATCATAAAATTAATGGAATATGAAACAAAAGTGGCAAAGTAATGAAATCACTAGAAATAATTCTTACATCAAGAAGCAATTTATAACATTGTTTTCCCTGCATCAAAAATAATCATACATTAACAGGAAGATCAAAATTTTGAATTAAAGTACATTTTGCTTGTTTTTTAATTCTAATTAATGACGAGATATGAATTAATAAACACAGTAGTAAACTATTTTTTTTCATGTTGATTGGACACTAAATACCGGCATTGATTAAAAATACTTACAATATCTATAATAATAAAAGCATAATATGCTAATTAGACTGGATGTCCTTCCAGACAAAGCCGGGGCTGCGAGGGAAGCCAGGGTCCTGGGTACCTGCCAGCAGCCGGAGGGAAGCCTGGGTCCCGGGTGCCAGAGGGAAGCCGGTGCCGGCAGCTGGGGGAAGGAAGGCCTACTCTTGCGTGAATTTCATGCACTGGGCCTCTAATACCACTATAAAGAGCATATAAAGAGCAATCTGTTTAAGAAGTGTCAAGATTCCAAAAGTATTTACGGTTAGTTCCTACACTAGAAAAAATCCCCTGAAATCATATGTTTCATATATTGGTATTTATTGATCATTGATATTTTCTTCAATTTAACAATATCCTAAAACTTTATATGAAATTACTAATAAAGATACAAGTAACCTTCCAAATTATCAACTATAAAATAGACTAAAATATCTTTATATTTTACCTATAAAAGATAGTACCACAAATTTGTTAGTATGGGTAAATGTAATTGAAGATATATAAGCTCCCAAAATATTAGAAAACAAGTATTGTAGAAGTATGTCAATCAGTTTAATAATATTAGCTTTTTTCCAGATTTTGTTTATGATATCTGTCAGTTTCTTTTTCAAATGTAAATATTGTTATGATTTCTCATTCTGAGTAAATATTTACTTTAATTCCTAGTTGTGAATTTAGTGGGGGAAAAAAGTGCCCCCAATATTGTATATGCTTTAGGCCACACAAAAGCTGGCTCCCACTGTATTCTTAACATAATATTTGGCCATAATTAAATACGTAAGGCCTTGTTTGGAAGATTGAGGGAAAGAAGAAGAGAAAATACACAGAAACCTTGAAGGAGAATAGAAACATCACAGGAATATGTAAAAGATAGATAAGAGTTCTGGGAAAAATTAGATAAAGTTGAATATATATGTTTTAGAATCATGAATATTCTGTTGAATTACTTTCTTATTTATTTACTAGAGGCCTGGTGCACGAAATTCATGCATGGGTAGGGTCCCTAGGCCTGGCCAGCAATCAGGTCTGATCAGGGCCTTCTGGCTGCCAGCCAGGGCCTTCCTTCATTCCGTACCACTCCCTGGTGGTCAGCACACATCATAGCGAGTGATCTAACTTCCGGTTTCCCGGTCGAACTCCCGAGGGGACACTTTGCACATTAGCCTTTTATATATATAAACTAGGGGCCCAGTGCACAAATTTTGTGCACTGGGGGGGGGGGGGGGAAGGGTTCCCTCAGCCCAGCCTGACCCCTCTCACATACTGGGAGCCCTCAGGGGATGTCCTACTGACGGCTTAGGCCTGCTCCCTGCTCCCTTTGGGGAACAGGCCTAAGCCGAAGTCTGGCCTCCCTTTGTGGGAGGCAACCAGGCTGATCAGGGGAAGGCACCAGCCCCATCACCCCGCTGCTGCAGCCATTGCCAGTCACCACAGCCACCAAGGTGTTTTCATCAACACGGACTCCAGTCCCTTCACCATGAAAAAATGACAACTTTCTTTAGTCATTTTCAAGAAGTGTCTTTCATAGGATATGACATTTCTTTATTATTTTTTTTTATCCTCACCTGAGAATGTTTCCATTGATTTTTAGAGAATGTGGAAGAGAAAGGGAAAGACAGAGAGAAACATCAAAGTGAGAGGAACACTTTGATTGGTTGCCTCATGCATGAGCACTGACCTGGGCCCCAGCCAGGGAAGAACCTGCAACCTGGGTACATGCCCTTGGTCAGAATTGAACCCAGACCCTGTGGTAGGCAGGCCAAGGCATTATCTACTGAGCCAAACTGGCTATGGGCAGGATATAATATTTCTTAGCCCCTCAGGCAGCAGACCTTCGTTTTTTTCTCCAGGAGTGAGGTGGAAAACCCTACATCACCTTCTTGGATTCTTATTACCCAAGTTACTAAGAATATTACCAGTGGCATACAGGGGGCTTAGCCAATGAGTGGTCAGAAAAGGTGTTTCCTCTGTAGTTCACACTAATCCCCGGCTCGGCCCCTGCCCAGGCCTAAAGCCTTAGGCCCGGCGTTAGGCCTGGGCAGGGGAACCCCAGCCCCATGCAATTGCCGACTCCACCACTGCCCAGGACTCAGGCCTCAGGCTGGGGTGTTAGGCCTGGACAGGGGACCCCCAGCCCTCTCCAATTGCCTGCCCAAGCCTAAAACCTCTGGCCGGGGTCTTAGGCCTGGGCAGGGGACCCCCAGCCCACTCCGATCACAGGCTCCGCCCCTGCCCAGGCCTCAGGCCTCTGGCTGGGGCCTTAGGCCTGGGCAGGGGACCCCCACCCCCAGGCTATCACAGGCTCTGCCCCTACCCAGGCCTCAGGCTTCTGGCTGGTTGTTAGGCCTGGGCAGGGGAACCCCAGCCCTGTGCGATCGCCAGCTCCGCTCCTGCTCAGGCCTCAGGCTTCTGGCCGGGGCGATCGCTTGCTCCGCTTCCCCGGGTGGCATCTGGCGCTGCCCGCCCCACCTCCCTGGTCCTCGAACTGTGGCCCGGATCCCACAGGTGGCTTCTGGCGCTGCCCAACCTGCCTCCCAGTCCCAGATCTGCGGCTGAATCCTGTGGGCGGCATCTGGCGCTGCCTGCCCCACCTGCAGTATGCAAATTTAACAGCCATCTTTGTTGGGTTAATTTGCATACTCTTCTGATTGGCTGGTGGGCGTAGCGAAGGTATGGTCAATTAGCATCTTTGTCTTTTATTAGTGTAGATAGTCTGCCAATTTATTTAGTAGTTTAGTCTGGTGATAATAAAAGTATATAAAACAAAATCTATAATAATAAAAGTGTAATATGCTAATTAGACCAGACATCCTTCCAGACCAAGCTTGGGCTTCAAGGGAAGCCCAAGTCCCTGGTGCCTGCTGGGGCTGAAGGGAAGCCAGCCCAGGTCCCAGGTGCTAGAGGGAAGCCGGTGCCAGCAGCCGGGGGAAGGAAGGCCTACTCCTACACGAATTTCATGCATCGGGCCTCTAGTACTAAGATAATAAAGAAAAGCTATGTGGAGGTAAAGCTTATAGTCAAAATCCAGGAAAAGAAAAAGTGTATTAAGAAAGCGAGATTAAAACCCAAAAAGGACAAATCTAAGCCTTATACAAACTGTAAATTTGGCTTGAAACTTCTTGGCACCAAATAAAGGTGAAAGCATTTTTATGCACATAGTTTTTCATTCAAAATCAAAATCAGATCCCACCCTCAGGGGGGAAAAAGCTTTTCTGGGCATTTGATTCTAAATGAAGTATTTTAAGGGACACTTTAATATAGGGAGTGACGTAGAGCAAACACAGTAATAAGTTTAAATTGCCTGTTTCTATGAGAGCTGTACAATACATTTGTGAAAGCTATATTAGGCATTTGTTGCTTCGACTGCTCAGCATTTATTCCACTTTGGGAGTCTTTAAGCAGCCCAATTCTTTGGGGGAGATAGTTGCATCCTGTTACGGCCAGTCAGCAAATCTGGAGTCCTGTCTTCCCTAGGTTGGGAGCAGTTGAGTTAGGGTAAAATACACAGATGTAACAAATAATCTTCCTAATTAATGAGACGGGAGTTTATTTTCCCGCTCATCGTTGTAGCCATTTCAGGTTGGCTTTGCTACTGAACTCATTCCAGGACCTCATCCTTCATATTGTTGTTCTGCCCTCCCCTAGGCTACTGTCAGCCTGTGGTCTATCAGTGCTGGTTACAGCTTCTTTGTCCTATGTGTCCATGCTTCTGCATGTGCAAGTTTAGATAAGAATCTGGAGCTCAAGGGAGAGGCAGCACTGGAGATGTACATGTGGGAGTCATCAATGCAGAAATGGTATTAAAAGTATGAGATCATGCAAACTCACCTAGAAATGCAGAGGCAGCAGCGAGGCCCAAGCCCTGGAGAAAAGTAATAAAAGAGCTCAGGTAGAGGAAGAAGGCCATCAAAGGAGTCTGGGATGAAGTGACTGATGAAGAAAGAGGAGGAACAGGAGATTGTGAAGCCCTAAAGACAATAACAAATGTGTTGAGAATGAGGAATATGTCAGTGAATGTCCAGTGCTGTCAAGAGGTCAAAATAAGAGAAAAACTGCTCTGACCAGTTTGGCTCAGTGGATAGAGCACCAGCTTGAGGACTGAAGGGTCCCAGGTTCGATTCCAGTCAAGGGCATGTACCTTTGTTGTGGGCACATCCCCGGTAGGGGGTGTACAGGAGGCAGCTGATTGATGTTTCTCTCTCATCGATGTTTCTAACTCTCTATCCCTCTCCCTTTGTCTCTGTAAAAAAAAATCAAGAAAAAAAACTAAGAATTTACCATTTGATGATACTGAGGACTGTGTTGGAGTTTGTTTTATACAAATCTTTCAGGTAAAAGGAATGAAAGTTAAAATTTACTATAATTCTTACCTTGCCTGGAGAAAGGGAGGAGGGAGGTGGAATGGAATCAGAGCTTTTATGGAAGATGTTTTTTATTTGGCTTTTCAAGAAAAATATTTTTTTCTTTTTAATTAGCCTTAAGCTGAGGCAGAGTGCTCATTCTCCTGACAAGACTGCCCTCCTTATCAGTGTGTGTTGGCAGGGCTCTGCCCTCGGTATAACTGGGGCAGTCTCAGACAAGTGTAAGCTGGAGGTAGGCATTGCCTTGGGCTTTGACTCTGGCCAGGGGCATGCTTCTCAGAGCTCTGCTGGAATCAAGATGTGCCTCTGACTGCCTGACATTCTGTCCTCAACCCAGTGACTCGCCCCTCTGAGGAGTTACTGAGGGATGTTATTTCATAGTTTCTTCTACTTAGTTTCCAGGTGAAATGTTTAAGTCATGCATCAATCTGAAACTATCTGCACTAAAATAATAAAAATTCCTTGAAATTATTTTTTCCTGTATAGTAGTAATTAATAACTAGTTTTCAGGGCTGATACTATTCAATGATCAGTCATAATTTCAGTGAAAACCTGAATGGGATAGGATGACTCACCTACGCAACTTATCATAGTGTCCAGGTGTATAAGTAGGGAACTTTCTAATAGCTTTGTCTGAGCCAAAGACAAAAGTCAGAATATATAGAAGAGGAATCCTTAAGAAGGGACAGTGTCTGTAACCTCCCTTTAATCACGTGCTAACATGTATGTGTACATGTGTATGTGCGTGTGTGTGTGTGTGTGTGTATGCTCATTCACAAATGTATACTTTATACTGATGGAGGTCAATGTTTTCTTCATAGTTTGAGAGGGGTTTGTAATTCAAAAAGGTATCATGAGCAGCAGATAGTTTAGGATTATGTTTTCTGGTGAGAACCTGCAGTAAAGGTATTTTATATTGTTCTGGAAATACACATATACATTGGGAATCTAATGAGTGGATTGTAAGAAGTATTGTATATACTTTTACATAATGTAAGAATATAACCAAGACTCACATGGATGAATCACCAATTCAGCACTATGTGGAGGTAAAGTTTATAGCTAAAGCACTGCAAATTTTTTTTCATTGTTCCCTAAAATGTGTTTTAATTGAAATTGTTATTGAGAAAATTGTAGCTTCACATTTAGTTGCACTAAATAATACAGAGGAAATACATGTAGTTTCCCCAGTTTCCCTCACCAATGACATTTTGTAAAATGTGGTATAATATCACAACCAGGATATTGACATTGAAAAAATTCCACCCAACTTATTTAAATTTTCCTAGTTTTACTTTTACTCATTTCTCTCTCTTCCTTTCTTGTCCTCTCCCTTTCTCGCTAACTTTGTGTATATAGTTTATGAAATATTATCACATGTGTAGCTTCACATATCAATTACCACAATCAAGATACTAAACAAGTTGCATAACCACAAGGATACCACATTGCTTTTATGACCACACTAACTTTCCTTCTTCACTTCTCTCTCCCTAACCTCTGTGAACCACTAATTGGTTCATTTCTAAAATATTTTTATTACCAAAAAAAGTTATAAAAGTGGAAAAATACACCATGTAACCTTTTGAAATTTGCTTATTTCATTCAGCATAATGCCTTTGAGATATACCCAAGTCATTATGTAAATCAATAGTTTGTCCCTTTTTGTGGCTGATTAGAATTCCATGATATGGATGCACCACTGTTAATTTAACTGTTCACCCTCCGAAGTAAATCTGAATTGCTTCCAGTTTGAGAGTATTATAAATAAGGCTTCTAAGAACATCCATGTACAAGTTTTTATGTAAACGTTAATTTCCATTTCTCTGGGATGAATGCCCGGGAGTATAATTGTTGGGTCATATGGAAGGTGCATGTTTAATTTATTAAGAAACTACATAACTGTTTCCACAGTGTTTATTTGACATCTGTATATCCTCCTCAGTGAAATGTCTTTTGATGTCTTTTGCTCATTTTGTAATTTTGGTATTTGGTTTTCTTATGAGTTTGAAAAATGAGAAGTTTAACATTTGAGTTTTGAGAGTTCTTTATATATCCTAGATACTAGTTCTTTATCAAATGTATGGGTTGTAAATATTTTATCCAAAACTGTAGCTTTTATTTTATCCTCTTCACATAGGACTTCATGGATAAAAAGGTTTTAATTTTGATGAAGTCCAATATTTCAATGCTTTTATGACTCATGTTTTTTGTGTCAAATCTCAGAACTCTTTGTCTAACCCTAGATCTTGAAGATTTTCTCTATATTTTTTTCTAAAAGTTTTGTATTTTATATCTTGTATTTAATTTCATGGTCCACATTGAGTTAATTTGCATAAGTGTGGTGCTTAGTCTAAGGTTATTTTATTTTTCCTAGAGATGGCCAATTATTCTACCACCATATCTTGAAAAGGATATTCTTTTTTCATTGAATTGCTTTTGCACCTTTGTCAAACATCGGTTGGGAATATTTGTATGGGTCTATTTCTGGCTTCTTTATTCTGTTCCACTGGTCTATGTGTCTGTCCCTCCACCACAATCATAGCATCTTCATTACTTTAGTTATATAGTAAGTCTCAATATGGGGTAGTTATTCATATACATTTTAGAATATGCTTGTCTAAATCTGCTAAAAATCTTTCTGGCATTTGATAGGAATTGCATTAAACCTATAGATGAATATGGTGAGAATTGACCTGTTTATTAGGTTGAATACTCCAATCCATGAACATGTGTCTAAGATGTATTTTTATTATACCAGTAATATATAGTTTTCATTCTGAAAATTTAAGTGCTCAGGTAAAATTAGACCTCTTATACCACCCCAGTTCCAATTTTCTCCAAAGTAACTCTTATCAATATTTTTCTATGCATTTATTTAATATGGCTTTGGACTGGATAAATGACAGCATACTATATGAGTTTTTGAAAGCTTACCTTTGTATTACTATTATGTCATTGAGACCTTTCTATATTGGTACATATAGATCTACAGCATTCATTTTAACTGCTGTGTAGTATTCCACAGTATGGACATATTATTTATTTAGTAGTTTCTCTTTTTTTGTATTGACCTTTATTAAATTGGTAAAATTTCTGTAGATTCTGTGACTTTAAGCAATAGGTAACAACCACTTTACTCTATAGCAAGTCACATTACTACCCCGAGGTAGAAAGGACCATTTCACAGTGGAAGAGAAAACATTGTAGCTTCTTTATGAGCTTTTATTCCTTGAAAGCAGAGGATGTATCTGTCTTATTTTCACTCTGCCCTTACCACCTAGGATAGGGTCTAGCACATTATAACCACTCAAAAAATATTTATTGACATTGAAGGATCTTGTTCTATGTTTCTACAGAGTTCTGGAAGTAAAGCAGATATTGGTAGGGGTTCCCAATCACATTTATCAGAATTAGAAAATAGTGAATATTGTGTTGTTGGTTCAGAGGGATCAGAGAAAACTTAAAGCTTTTGGCATCAATTGAGATAATAAATATAAATTATAAATTGTTAAACTAATTTATACAAGAAAAAAATTAATTATTACTATTATTATTATCATACTATTATTATAAACCTAAATCATCTTTCTTGCCTTGAAACCTGGATATCCACAAATGGGTTAATGAATGTGTATATTTTATCAAAGAGTATTGTTGAAATATATCTGAATTGAAATTACATTTCTACTGATGTTTGTGCATGCAACCATGTGTGCGCATTATGTGTGAATAAACACACTACTAAATTAGCCACTTAATCCAGTCAAAAGACTGAGCTATGGCATTAAATAGATTGGTAAATGGTAAATATAATTAATGGTAAATAAATGGTAAATCAAACAAAAGTGACTGGTATTTTCTATGACAAATGTGAAGTAAAACAAATGATTTTGGAAGCTTGCTCTACAGGAAAGGTGTTTATTGGTTCAGCTGGGAGAAAGGAAAGATCCTGACCAAAATGACACCAAGAAAAAGGACAAAAATCCAGATGTATGAATATATTGTTTATCCTCAGGATAGAGATTTGTTTGCAAAGTTGAATTGTGTACCAATTGTTCCCTCAGGGCTAATTCTCAATCAACAACTGCAAGGCAAAATTGTGAAAGTTTTCACAGGCTCTGACAGGGTCATGGTAAAGTAAACTGAATGTGAGTATCCAATGAAAAGACTTGATTATGGAAACTCTAAGTTATTTAAAAATCTCAGTTCATTGACCTGTGATGAAAATTATAGTACTAGAGATGAAGGATACTAACAGAAAACATATTTCATTAAAATAGTTATTTGAGGTGTATATCTCTGAGCCACAAAAAGAGACTGACCAGTGGATCAGATACCCTTTCAATTCTTGCTAGGGTTAAGAGATGCAACCTCATAGCAAAAAGATCCAATTACCAAAATTTCCCCCAAGAGTGTCCTTAAATATTAGATCTTCCTACTATTTGTGATGCTCTGGGACTTTCTCCTCATCAATAGCTGGCATGGCTAACAAGAATGAATATTTTAAAAAAACATTTGCCATATATATATATATATATATATATATATATATATATATATACTGTGACACTATGGTAAGAGTGGCATTCACATGGGCATTGAATCTGACATGCAGTGTGAGTTGCCTTTGGGCCTTTGGTTTTTGTTGTTTTGTTTTTCAAAATCAATTACAATTTAATAAAACAGCAAATTACCAATTAAGCAATGATTTGAGCATGACTTCAATTTGGGATCTATTTGTTTTTTGTGGTAATTTAAAATTTCTAAAAAAAAATTAAAAACACACATGAAAAACTGAACCTAATGAATTTTTAAGGTAAAATACAGATCTCAAAGACTGTTTTGTTTTGTCTTGTTTTGCCATGGATGCTTTGAGCTATTATTTAGAACTGGACAAGATCTGTTTTATAGCCTGAGGTGACACAAATGCCACCATCACAAGTAGGCCATAGATGTATGATAATTTGAGCATGATGTGTTTCTGAAGACTCTCTTCAGGCTGTTGCGTTTTCTTCTTTGGTAAACCCTGATTGAATCTCAGAAATAGCAAATGTGAAAGAGCATTGATTAATTTAATGGCACCTGTGATTTCTATATGCACGAATCATGATTCCAGCATTACATCTCTTCTAGGAAACCTTAGTTCCATGTTGCCTGTGTTTGCAATGTAAGCTCCTTGAGGGACATGACTAAGATATTGATGTTTCTCATGATGGCTGAAATGTGTGTAGTGATGCCAAATCATATTTGGGGAATAAATGAATGACTTGATGCCAAACGTAGTACGGAAAAGAGATTGCAAGAAGTCATGTATTAGCTAGTATTATTGCTCACAACTGTTTCCTTGTTGTTGCTATTAAACATGCCACTGAGATATAAATGATGTATCCTAGGGGAGTGAAGTTTCGTCTTGTCATCAGGGCTTCACAAACAAATCCCATACTTTGGAACTTAGATCTATGCTGGTATATCCGCTACACTTGCTTGAATATAGGAAGCTTGTGACAGAGTAGTTCAGAACCAAAGCCTGGCATAAAAGAGATCAAGACCAGACTTTCCAACTTTCCAAGCAGTTCCTCAATTTAAGACTCAGTTTCCTCAAATGCAAAACAAGGATAATAATTGCATACACCTCACTAGGTATTTGTGAAAATTAAATGGTTTAATATATGGACAGGATTATAAGGATAGTTATTACCCAGTAGCACACTGAGATATTTCAGTGAATACAAAGAAGAACCAACGTTGGGCTCTGCCCCAAAACTTTACCATCTAGTTTGAATAAGCAAGATGTACACATAAGTAAATAAAATCCCCAAACACAATGATGTGTTGTTGCACAGCATAGGGGAGGGTTAGTGTATAATTCCAGAGAAGAAAATAAATTAAGGAAAGTAGAAGTCAGAAAATGAATCACAGAGGAGGTAATGTGAAGTGGGCCATAAAGAATGAGCAGAATTTCAATAAACTGGGGAAAAACTTTGGGTCTAGAGAAAAGAGAACTATGTGAGCAAGAGCACAGATAAGTGGTGAGCATGGCACATGTGAGAGGCAATGAGGTGATGTGCTGATGGCAACAAGGATTCAGATGGAGTTCTAGTGAGCAGATGGGGATCTGGTCAGCTAGAGGTGATTCTAAACACAAGATAAAATGAAAAACAAGAAGAAATTTTGATTTCTTTTACTATAAATTATTATAGCATATTGAGAAAGAACAATGGCAAAAAAATTATGTTAAAAAATTAAATTTATTCCATGTATTGATACTACTAATACCAAATATGGCATTACGAACAGTAGAAGTTGAGTTGTGATGCCATTTCACTGAGCCAACCAACCATACAGAGAGTTTTTGATAGTGTTGTTTCCTCTTATCCTTGTTATCTCCCTCTCCCCCTCCCTCTTCTTCTCTGTTTCCTCTACCTGTTTTTGTACTGGCATGTGTGTGTTTGCTCTCTCCATAGTCTCTTTAGTGTCATCTCAGTAGATGCTAACTGATTGTATTGAACACCTCTCAGCCCACTGTTTAATCCATCCATTTCTGTGGCCGCCAGTTTTGCAGATATAACCTGACAGCAACCTGCTTCTGCTGCACCATGTGTCATCTCTCATCAGCCTCTCGGCTTCCAATGGGCAGCTTTAGACCAGTGAAAGATGGAGGTGGATGATAAATACACCCTTTCTTCAGGGGGTAATTCTAAGGCAAGCTCCATACGGCTTGTCAGAAAGGCCCTGTGTCATTGAGCTCCAGTTGCCCACAACAGTGAACCATTTGAGAACACACCCTCAGATTGGGTTTGCCTCTTACCCTGAACTTCCTGTGCTGTCTCCTGGGATCACTTCCCAAAATAAACTACCTGCACACAATTTTTTTTGTCTCAGGCTCTACTTTCTGGAGAGAACTCAGAGGAAGAGTCAAAAGCAATGAATGAATGATATTAGCAGAGCGCTCTACGGATAGATAATTTTCTTAAGTCATCGAGGAAACTATAAAAATTAATTCTCTGATTACTTCAGAGATGCAGAGAGAGCTTCATTGGTCTACTGTTCAATCAAATACTTTGAACTCTTTACATATGATGCAAATACAGATCTCCAATCTAGACTGCCTGGTGTGTGTGTTGGTGCATGTGTGTATTTTAGTTAGCTGGAATGTATTGGGCCTCAGAATTATTTCTACATACCATGACTGCTTCTGTGAAATTCTGCTGAGGGTATATGTGTGTTCACAGTGGGTGTGTATTTGAGTTTGTGTTTGTGTAGGCAAGAAGAAAAAGAATCAGGTGTGTCTTATAGAGATTTTTGCAAATACTGATGAGTTAGAAGTGCAAATTAAATAACTTCATTTCTTTATAGG
Source organism: Myotis yumanensis (assembly GCF_028538775.1). Lineage (NCBI taxonomy): Eukaryota > Metazoa > Chordata > Mammalia > Chiroptera > Vespertilionidae > Myotis > Myotis yumanensis. Next base: position 156,758,749 of record NW_027223754.1, read on the forward strand.
CCTTTAGTTAAAGAAGTGGTAAAGTAGAACACCTGGCACAATATAGATTAACTCTTGGAATCTGATAAATCACCAACTACTTTTGAGCATTTATATAAGAAAAATAAACTTTCATTCGATACAAAATGTTTGTCAAAAAGTTTGCAGCCTCCTTTCCAAGTGCTCTTTTCAAATCACTTTTTTAGAGATACTTATTTTTCTTGTGCTTTTAAAATTGGTGATGTATGAGCACGAACATGCCATTTTCATCTAGAATAGACATTTAATACAATGAGATTCAATGCTATTTTTCCAGGTGTGCTCACCTTTCATTCCCTCGCTCCACACTATTTTATCTCCCACATTTACCAATGCTGCTACTTGATTTGCATTTTAGTTCAATGAATCAAAAAGATTAAAATTATTTCTAAACCACATTCGAAAATCAATATTCTAATGAAATTTCTATTCAGTTTGAGAGATAAAAATGAAACCATGGATTCCTGTGAATGCTGATTTGGAGGGGAGATGCTCTACTTGCCTTCTGGTTAATCCACAAGCCTTTGACAATTGCTATGTGGGAGTCATTGTGTTAGATCTGCAGCAATTACAAAGACCTATGGTAATCCTTCACCCATGGTGAATTCCTCTTACACAGAAGCTAAGTACACTGAGATTTAATGAGTCACCCCTGTTGTTTTTCACTGGGGCTGCAAGGAGCTTAGGCTGTTGCTCAACATTAGCTGGGGAGAAAGTTACCTCCCTCTCTCCTTCCCTCTTTTTCTCTGTTTCCTCTTCCTTCTCTTTCTTTCTCATTTTGCTTTAGAAGAATAAAGTCTTGGGAAGCACACACAGGGGTTTCAGCAAAGATTTGTGTCATATGAGAAGTCTCCTATGGGAAGCTGTTGGTTCCATGTATTCTGAAAGATTAGATCTGAAAGAAGCCTTGGGTCAGCAAGGGGGTTAGGCAGCTACAAGTGGCAGAGCAGGGATGGGGGGTGAAGACAGCTGCAGGAACAAGTAACAGAGGGTCTAGCTCACAGGAGGGCTCATCACAGACGACAGACCAGAAAGCAGAAGTGTTCCCACATCCCTGTGCTTAACAAGCTTGTTCTCAGAACGTAGCCCAGCGTTCAAGGGTTACTGCACCTGATGAAAAGGTAATTCCAATCTACATCAAAGGAAACATGGAATCGCTGTAAAAATTCTTACATTATAACAATAACATGAGTCAATAGCAGAAATGAAATAACTCACCCTTGATATGCCTTATGGAAACTTTACAATGAGATTGTAACCGGTTTTTTCAGGTTTTATTTTAATAGATGATAAAAAAATTAACAACTTCAGAAAATATTTAGTTGAAGGAGTCAATGGCCTTGAGTAACCTACATTATCAAACACTAGGTTTACCTCTTGGCTGGGAGGTGAGCCAATCTCCGTTGTACCTTCCAACAGTGCTGAAAAATATCATATTTGCAAGCTTGAAATAAAGATGATAATGAGAGGGAGAATGCTTCTGGTCTAAACTTCCAATTTAGGATGTCACAGTAAAAACTGATCTTTCTTCAGGAATAAAATTTAATCTTGAATGTATGTAACAAATGTGTATTGAATTCCTCCTGTGTGCTAGGCACATAGCCATTAGTTGCTAGAGGATTCACTGCAATTTTGGAAAGATACACAGTGAGGTTTTGACAAAGATCATTTATATTTTGTTTTAGTTTGTTTTTCTTAAACAAAAACACTAAAAAAAATAATTTCAAGAAACCAGACATTATATAGAACTAGTGGCCCATTGCACGAGGATTTGCGCAATAGGCCTTCCTTCCCCTGGCTGCTGGCACCGGTTTTCCTCCGGCACCTGGGACCCAGGCCTTTGGTCCAGCCGCAGCAGCGAGGCTTGGCTTCTCCGCTCCAGCTGCTCCCAACTCCTCCTTTTTTTTTCCAGCTCCTCCAGTGGAGGCCAGGGTTGGCTGGAAGTCTGGGTCACCCCCAGCCCCTCCTTGAGCGGAGCCCAGGGTGGGCTGGAAGCCTGGGTTGCCCCCAGCAACCCAGGCCCCCAGCCACTCCTTGAGCGGAGTCCAAGCCTCCTGCTGCTCCAGCTACGTGGCCACTGCCATCTTCAGTTGTCTTCAGTCTTCACTCCGCGCCTGCATATGCAAATTAACCGCCATCTTTGTTGCATTAATTTGCATAGTTGCTCTGATTGGCTGGTGGACGTAGCAGAGTGACACCAATTTGCATGTTTCTCTTTTATTAGTGTAGATCATACAAATGGGCTAGGAAATTGACCTAATAGAGCACACACAGGAAAGGGCCCCACTGCTCTGCTCTGTAACCACCCGCGAATGTCTTTTCTTTCTCCTTTCTTTGTCTCCATGGCCACTGTGGTAATCAAGTCAGCAGTAGCATTTCAGGGTCAAAGGCAATTGAAAATTAATTTCATAATATCCATCATCATTCAGTTAAGATGTTTAAAATGCCATTTCTACTCATTGTTTAATGTGCTCATTTAAGTAGAATAAAAAAACAACAGAGTTAAAGTGTTTTCCTGTAAACTTACTCTATAAAGTCTTATAGAAATTTCTCCCTGAAGAAATTCCTCCCTCCCCTATCCATTGGGTGGCTTAGAGCTACACTATCCATTATGAAAAACACTAGCCACATGTGACTATTTACATTTAAATTTAAATTAATAAATAAACTTAAGTGTTCAATAACCAAAGATGGCCAAAGGCTATCATATTGGACAGCACAGATACAGAACATTTCCACCATCTAAAAAAATTCTCTTGGACAACTCAGACTTTCAAGTATACAATACAATATTATTAACCATAGTCACTGTGCTGTACATTATATCTCCATGACATTTATTTTATAACTAGAGGCCTGATGCACAAAATTCGTGCAAGAGTAGGCCTTCCTTCCCCCAGCTGCCAGCACCAGCTTCCCTCTGGCACCCAGGCCCGGCTTCCCTTGCAGCCCCTGCTTATCTGGAAGGACATCCAGTCTAATTAGCATATTATGCTTTTATTATTATAGATTATTATAGATGGGAAGGTTGTATCTTTTTACCCCTTTTACCCACCACCCTCCCCTCTGGCAACCACTAATCTCTTCTCTTTAAAGTTTGTTTAATTTTGTTTTGTTTGCTTGTTTTATTTTTTAGATTCCACATATAAATGAGATCATACAGTATTTGTCTTTGAATTATTTAATTAACATAATTAGCTCAAGTTTCATCCATATTGTAGCAAATGACAAGATTCCATTTAAGGGTAAGAGATCCTTCTTTTTTACAGCTGCATAGTATTCCATGATGTATATGTACCACAGCTTTTTTATCTACTCACCTACTGATGGGCACTTGGGCTGTTTCCAGATCTTACCTATTGTAAATTGTGCTACTATGAACATTGGGGTGCATATATTCCTTCCCTTTGAGATAGCGTGGAAGGACCTAAAGGGTATTATGCTATAGGAAATAAGCCAGTCAGAGAAAGACAAGTATCAAATGATCTCACTCAGATGTGGAATCTAATGAACAAAATAAACTGATGAACAAAACAAGTCCAGAGACATAGAAACATGGGACAGACGGATGAATCTCAGAAGGAAGGCAGGGAAGGGAGGGCGTGGGGAGAGATTAACTGGGGAACTTATATGCATATATGCATAACCCATGGACACAAACAATAGTATGGTGAAGGCCTGGGAGGGGTGGGTACAGGGTGGAGGGGGTCAATGAGAAAAAAATGGGACATCTGTAATATTTTCAACAATAAAAATAAATTTTAAAAAATATTCCATTTTAAATAGTATTCTATTGTATATATAGCACATCTTCTTTATCCATTCATCCGATGGACACTTAGATTGTTTTCATGAAAATTCTTAAAATCTTTCTGCAGTCTATTTTCTATGGAGAATATATCAATCAGCAGAAACACTGACAGCCAAAACAATGCTTTAAATGTGAATTAGAAAAGGCTTCCTTGAACTTAAGTAAAAATTTTTAAAATTAGTATATATAATTTTTAAACTGTATTTATTGATTTGAGAGAGAGAGAGAGAGAGAGAGAGAGAGAGACATTGATCTGTTGTTCCACTTAATTATGCATTCATTGGTTTCTTCTTGTACGTGCCCTGACTGGGGCTCAAACCCAAAACCTTGATGTATCAGGACGGCATTCTAACCAACTGAGCTACCTGGCCAGGACTTAAAGTTAGTATATTTTAATATAGAATAGCAAGTTAAACAAATATAAAATGACTTTTATTCAAATTATACAAGTAAAACTAGTAAACAAAATTATAAAACATTAAAATTTTAATCACAAAATTTAGAAACACAGAGAAGGGGGTTGGGTGGAAGTGGAAAAGGGTATAGGGGAGATAAATGGTTATTAAAATAAAATAAAGAAAAAATTAGAAACTCAAAGTTACAAGATATATTGTAATTTATTATAAAATAATCATATGTTTTACTTCCATAGAAAATGAGACTCTTTATAAACTGCTTTAATGCTCACTTATGCTATTTCTGTACAGAAATGGTTACTAGATTCAACAGTCTCTCTTGTAGCATTCTTCTTTAAAAAATATTCAAAGGGTTTTGAAGTTCAACAACTGGTCTACACCAATCAACCAATTCTGAACTCACATGCCAAGTTTTTATTTAAACCAACTAACCACTTTTTCTGGTAAATCTTTGTGGCTTTTGCTTTTATGAGTTCTGTACTAGTTTTTGTGTTTTCTTCTATATGAGTAAATCCTCAATGTTTTAAACTAATCTCAGAGTTATTCTTTGACAGCTAATTCAGAGATTTCTTCCTACAAACATAATCTCTCTGGGTGTGATCAGGTTCTCACTGTCCTCTCAGGTAGAAACCACAGCAGAGCACTCACTCATTCTGAGTCCTTTTAAAATTATTAAGTTGATCATAATTCTTCAAAATAATGTCACAAAATATTAAAGAAGCTATGAAATTTTTATAATCATAGATCTATTTTTCCAACATAGTATTTTTTTTACATAAAATTAGAAGACATTGATTTTGAAATTTAATTTTAAATTGTGAACTGATCATGGGGTTTGAGGTCCAATTAAAGTCTTCCTTGTCCTAGTATTTCCTATGTTGGAGAAATTGGTATCAATGTAAAGATACAATTTGTTGGATGTTAATGATTTAGACTTTGTAAGTGCTATCACTTCTATATAATTTTTTAAAATTATGAATCACTTTGATGCTTTCAAGGATATTATGTATATTGAATTTTGGTTTATGCATCATTTCACTTAAAACATTGAGCCAAATTATTACTTGGAAAATAAATATAAAAAAGACAATTTTGCAATAATTTTGGCCCATGTTCTATAATTTACATCTTTATTAATATCACCAACAGTTTGTATAAGAGCACACACTGCATCTAATTGAGTTTTCATGGCCCCATGGAAATTACTTGAATTTCTCATTGTGGATTCTGCAATGGTTTTACAATTGTGTTTGTTAAATGTGTTTTTAAAACATTTCATTATTTCACTGAAGCCAAAGAGCAGTAATTATATGACCCTTGGATAATGTTTAAAAGTATTTTTTTAAAAAACTAAGTGCCTTGCTGGTATGGCTCAGCAGTTGAACCAGGAAGGCACCCTTCGAATCCCAGTCAGAGCACATGCCCAGGTTGTGGGCTTGATCCCCAGTAGTGGGAGTGCAGGAATTAGCCCATCAATGATTCTTTCTCATTATTGATGTTTCTATCCCTCTTTCTCTCTCCCTTCCTCTCTCTGAAATCAATAAAAACATATAAAAATATTTTAAAAACCTAAGTGATAGTAAAATAGCTTTTTGCCTCATTGTTGCAGAATGAAAAATTTAGAGTGCTTTAGAATTGTTTTAAGGATCTGTTGTAGTAAATCATTGTTTTCCATGTTTTCAAATCAATACGCTTTAGAATCCCAAGTTTCTAAAATATTTTTGGCTAAGATCTATTCTTTTTTAAGTCTAGTCTTTTATTTATTTATTTATTTGCCAAAATATATATAAAACCCTTCTCCAAAATCTGGTTTAGTATTTCATCCCCTAAATAATGTGCAAGATCATTTATTCTCAATATTTATGTTATGCATAGAGATTCTCCCATGATGCTTTCAAATTTTGCTTTGGTTTCTGCTACATAAAAAGTTTCATTATCGTGCACAAAGTTTCTTGGATGATGTTCTGGATGATGGGTACTAGCTTGCCAAAAACTGAATTATGTATTATGGGTTCAAATAAGGCCTATCAGTATTTTTATCATTAGTATATAATGTTTTCTTTTTATCATTGATAATGTTATCCACAAAACTGATTTCAACTAAAAACACTACTATTGTTACTGAGTATTTCACTTTGATTGTTTACAAAAATGCTGTGAATGCTGCCAACAATTGTATAATTAGTCTCAATCCTCAGATGATTTCACATCCCTGGAGTTCAAAATAATTTTTAAAATTACATAATTATCAGAGATAATGAACTAAACAGGATGCAATGGTTTTTCACTATTTTGAAGATTTTGTTTTCAGAATAAATTTCTGAAAATGTCATATTGGTACTATCTTTTAGAACATATATTACTTATGCAGGCTATGTACCTAGATCAGCAGAAAGTATGCTGGGTGTAATATGTTCTTTGTAATGTTTTGCTCCTGGTTTTCCTTGAAATTCTATAGTAATGGCTTTCATCAGTACATTGCCCATGCTTCATCTGTACCCCAACTGTGGCCACAATCTGCACACACTAGGCACTCTAAAGTACTTTTCTTTTTTTTCTACATTTTCCTCTCCAAAATTTTATTGAATAATTATAATGGTTCTGTTTTTTATGGCCATTATTAAAAAAACTTTTTGTACATCTAGTAACTATTCAGCACTTTATCATTCAAAACAATTTCAAATATACTTGTGTAATAAGATGCTAAGTTTTTTAGGAGTTAATTTTTGTATTGGTAAAATTTTTATAAAAAAATAATCGACAGTTGTTTATTTTATGGCTCATTTTGTGGTAATCTCTAGTTTATATGTGTGAAATACTTACTTTAGAGGTTTTTGAAGGCACATGGATATTGCTTATTATATAGTGATTCATATCATAATGAAAAAACTTGTAAACTTAAATAAAGAACTCAATAATACCACTAGTAAATAAATAGAAAATTAAATGAACTGAAATATAGAATACAAATGTAGCCATGTTCTAATAGTCATAGGGAACTTATAAAATTAGATATTTGCTGATCACTAAATATATCAGTTGTAAAAACAGCATCTTGTTTAGCATCAAAGCATATTTTAGAGATGATCAGGTTAAAAAGTCTTTCAATTATCAAACTTGTCCTGTTTCATAAGTTAATGTGATATAATATTATGTGTATATGTATACATAATTATATAATATCTAATATGTCTTAGAGTAACACACTTTATTTCCATTGGTCATAAAATTGTCATAATATATTCATTTCTATGAAACAAGAATACCATGATCAGAAACTGTCAATATAAATATGGAAATAGTTTATCTTTAAAGTCAACAGTTACAATAAAACTACTGACATTGTTACAAAAATATAAAAAAGATATTTGTGATGTGCATAATGTTCTGATGTGATGCTCTTGAATAGTTCACAACCTAAACAGTTGAGCATGACAGCCCTAAGGATTGGATCTGTCCTTTAATTAAAAGTTCTGAATGAAAAAGAAAGAAAAAAAGTTCTGAATGACTGGCAATCATTAAATATTATATGTCCTTGATCCTTTGGTCACAACGATTGGAATTCAGATGAACAACTCGCTTAAGCCGGACTAATCATAGTTTCTTAGGAATTCAGGACTGAAACCAAGATGGAATTCATTTTGGGGGTAGGTAGACAGAAACGTTAAAAATCAGATGCCAGTAACCAGGTCGCATAGAATGGATTAAAAATCCTGGTCTGCAGAGAGGGTGGGGAAAATGCAAAGAGAGTATTGACAACGTTCAAGTGCCTGGTTAGAGGTCTGGCTGCATCTCTGACTCTGGGTCCCATAATCAAGCCTCTATCCATTGGTAGAGGGGTATTTAAAAACATAGAAACACGCACACACATTTGTTTATTTGTTTTTAAATGAAAAGCTGCCAGCCATTACTCCTCTATCTATGTAGACATAGAAGATCACTTGGTAGTAGATTTTTTTCTGACTTTTTCCAAAACGCTTGAGTACTACATCTTAATTATGAAAATGTAAGACAAGGCACCAAAGACCTCGAACAGAGAGACAAAGAACGTGTGTGCCAATCAAGGCTGCTACTCTTAGGTCCTATCCCTAGAAGCAGACTGAAGAAACAAGGTGCCCCGTGGAAGAAAGCGCTTGAGATTGCAGTTCATACACTATTGAAATTTAATATAACTAGAGGCTTTCTAATGGATTGTGATGGTCCCACATGAGTTCCAATGGAAGAATAGGATCTCAAAGGCTCCTTAAATGAAACTCACCAAGAAGATGGGAAGGGTTTGTTCTAGAAATAGTGCCAACACCTTGAGCTCGTAAGGAATGGCATTCTGGAGCAGCATGTTGCAAGGCTGGGTGCTCCCCTAGACCTATACATTCCAGCATGTGGCTTTGTCTGGGAGCAACGGCTGAGCATCTGAGTGTAAATTAAAAATAATATTCTTACCTAAAGAACCCAAATATGCAAACATGTTGCATGAAGCAGGATCTGGATCACCAAGGATGGTGTAACAGGCAAAGGTGCATTGGCTGTCAGATGGACAACTGACCTAAGCTGTCACTTTTCAGTTGGGGCATAATACAAAATGACCCAACTCACCAACTATTCCTCTATCTGGCTTTTGGAAACAGGTATGAATAGAGGAAGCCCAATTCACAGAGTAGAGCATTCCTTCAAAGAGAAATTGGATTTCTTATTAATGTGCACAGAGAGTAGCCTGAGAACTTAATTGGAAAAGAATCATATCCATATTTGTACCACAAGTAGTTTCTACAAGTTATGATTCTAATCAATCCCTCTTTTAGATTAAATTAGCTAGAGTTATCTTCATCAGATGTAACCAAAGGAGTCCTAACCAATACATCAGAAGAGTTACATCTTGGGGACATGAACCAGTCTAAACCCATGTCCAGGTTGCCTGTTTTATAAGTGAACTAGAAGCCCGTTGCACTGAAGATTCGTGCAATAGGCCTTCCTTCCCCTGGCTGCCAGCACCGGTTTTCCTCTGGCATCCAGGACCCAGGCCTTTGGTCCAACCGCAGCAAGGCTTGGCCTGCATATGCAAATTAACTGCCATCTTTGTTGGGTTGATTTGCATAGTCGCTCTGATTGGCTGGTGGGTATAGTGGAGTGACACTAATTTGCATGTTTCTCTTTTATTAGTGTAGATTCTATCAATAATTGTTGATGTTTTATAACAGTCTATAAACTATAAAATAGTGTATTATATTTAGAACTAGAGGCCCAGTGCACAAAAATTTGTGCACTTCGGGGGGGGGGGGGGTCCCTCAGCCCGGCCTGCGCCCAGTTGCAGTCCAGGACCCCTTGGGGGATGTCCACCTGTTGACTTAGGCCCACTCCCCGGGGGATCAGGCCTAAACTTGCAGTCAGACATCCTTCTGGCAGCCAGGGAGCCCTCGGGGGATGTCCAACTAAAGGCGTAGGCCCCCAAGGGATCGTGTCTAAACCGTTAGTTGGACATTCTTAGTGCTGCCAAGGAGGTGGGAGAGGCTCCTGCCACCACCACTGCGCTGGCCAGCCATGAGCCAGCTTCTGGCTGAGTGGCACTCCCCATATGGAAGTGCACTGACCACCAGGGGGCAGCTCCTGCATTGAGCGTCTGCCCCCTGGTGGCCAGTGCACACCATAGCAACCAGCCATTCTGCCATTCAGTCAATGTGCATATTAGCCTTTTATTATTATTATATAGGATATCCCTATTTCCCCCCTTTTACCCCTTTACCCACCTCTTGCCCCCCACTTCTCTCTGGCCATCACCATACTGTTGTCTGTGTCCACTGTTGTACATATATTTTCTTTGGCTAATCCTTTCTTTAAATTCACTTCTTTAAATTTTTATTTTCAGATAAGTACTTATAACTGCACTATTATATATTTTCTATTATATCATTTAGAATTAAGATATTTTTTAATTGAACCCTTGTAAATTTTAGCATGATTTAGTAAATTATACTAGAAGCAATTAAGAGATTTTTCATGTAATGCAGATACATTTCAATTAATATTTTATTAATTTTTAATTTTTTAATATTTTAATTTGAAATAATCTCATACATGTAAAAAAAAGACTATAAAATACTACAGCATATTATATGAAACCTTCACCCAATTTCTTAGGTGTCAATAATTTCAACATAACCATTATACAACTAACAAAATTTGAAATATATTTTTCTTATAATCTCTTTAATGTTACTTAATCCATTTACTTTGTTTTTGTTAATCTTCACACAAGGATATTTTTCAATTGAATTTTAGAGAAAATGAAGAGAAAGGGAGAGACACATTGATTGGTTGCCACCTGCACATGCTCTGATAGGAACTGGGGTTCAAGCCAGCAACTGAGGTACATGCCCTTGAATGGAATCAAACCTGGGACTCTCCAGTCCAAGGGCTAATGCTCTATCCACTGAGCAAAATAGGCTGAAGCTTAATTCATTTACTTTTAATCTATATGTGTCTTTATATTTAAAGTGGGTTTTGTTTTTGATTCACCCTCATAATCTGTCTTTTTTTTTTTTAATATATTTTATTGATTTTTTACAGAGAGGAAGAGAGAGGGACAGAGAGTTAGAAACATCGATGAGAGAGAAACATCGACCAGCTGCCTCCTGCACATCTCCCACTGGGGGTGTGCCCGCAACCCAGGTACATGCCCTTGACCGGAATCGAACCCGGGACACTTCAGTCCGCAGGCCGACGCTCTATCCACTGAGCCAAACCGGTTTCGGCAATCTGTCTTTTAATTGGTGCATTTATGCCACTGACTTTTAGAGTGCTTACTGATAGTTACTGCCATATCTGGCGGCTTCTGATGCTTCCGGGGCCCGCCAGCAGCCCAGGAACAATTTGGTCCCAGGCGGCAAGCAGGCTGCTCCTGGGGCTTGTGGAGCTGGCGTGCCTGCAGCCCGGGACCGGATCCGGTCCAGGGCAGAAGGCAAGCGGCTTCTGGCATCACCCACGGGGGCCTGGATGGGGGCTTGCACTGGCGACGCCTGCCTGCAGTATGCAAATTAGCTGCCATCTTTGTTGGCAGTTAATTTGCATATCTCGCTGATTAGCCAATGGGAGGCATAGCATAGGTATGGTCAATTACCATGTTTGGCTATTATTAGATAGGATGATAATAATGCAATATGAAAAGATAATATAGTTCCATCTCATGATTAGCTTTCTCCCTGGAAAAAGCAAAACAAATTAGAATCTCTCCTATCAAAGGCCAGAAGTGACTTCCCATCTCAAGCATCTCCAAACAGTTTATATGTAGATTGGTAAATTAACTCAGAGCAACATGTTGGAGTATGGAAGGAACTTTAATAATCTACTCCTCAATTTATTCAATGATTTTACAATAAATCAACTGCCTTCCCTATGTAGTAAAATATTTCTGTGGAACAACAGATCGATTGGCTAAACATCATGATTTTGTTGTTCTCTGTAAAAGGTTATAGTGAGTAAAACTGTATTTTTATGGTTGAATTGTTTAAAGAACACTCTTGCAACAGATTTGATTTACTAACTTAATTTATATCCACATGAACTGCCATCTCAGCTGCATTTATTTTCTTTAAGTCATCCCAGTCCTTTCTAAATACCATTGTTGTAGCTCTCGATAACACCATTATTTTCTTTAATCTTGAAAGAACACAGACAGCTTCACAAATAAGTTATTTGTTATATACCTTTGGAGAGAATTTCAATATATAAACAAAGTTGGTTCAGTTGCTTTAGGCTTTTTACGATGTTATATTCTTTTCTATAGTTTACCAGTAGATCTCTTAAATCTCTATTACTTCACATAACATCATATTCAAGCAGTTTGTTGGTATATTTTTAATTTCAAATCTTACATCATCCTTTTTCCATCTCTCTTGAAAATGAAGTTGTTTGGAAGAACATTGTGAATAAGTTAGTTATTAATGTAAGGATATGATATAAAAACATTTAACCCATCATTTTATTCCTGTTGCAAGATATGTTAATGCTCACCAGACAGATATGCAAAACAGTGATGGCATTAACCACACATTAGATAATGTCTTGGCAAGTTATGTTAAAATGAGAAAATTAAGTGACTCAATGTGTACTGTTTCCTGGGTCAGGATATACCTGTGTTTAATATTTTTCTAAAGTCCAAACGCCACCTATTGGTAGGAGGTTTCCCTGCAAAGTGTATTTAAAAAAATAAAATAACAAACAAAATCACAGGGCAAGTTAGAATGGAATTCACCAAATATAGAAATAATACATTTGCCTGTACTACAGATCTGGCTAGCTAGCGCTTTATGGTTATTTTTGAGAAAATGGATATGAGAAGAGAAAACTGTGGTATTTGATGTTTTCTCCACTGGTATTGTTTCTATTTCCAAACTTTTGGAATTTGGTCTCTTAATATATTCATTAAAATCATCACATTTCTTGGGGTTACCTAGACTTAGAACTGTGTTTTGTTTGTGCCATAACTATGGACTAGACCAGTGATGGCAAACCTTTTGAGCTTGGCGTGTCAGCATTTTGAAAAACCCTAATTTAACTCTGGTGCCGTGTCACATATAGAAATTTTTTGATATTTGCAACCATAGTAAAACAAAGACTTATATTTTTGATATTTATTTTATATATTTAAATTCCATTTAACAAAGAAAAATCAACCAAAAAATGAGTTCGCATGTCACCTCTGACACGCGTGTCATAGGTTCGCCATCACTGGACTAGACTATAATAGAGTTTCTAAGGAAGAAGTATTTTACAAAAACAAGTTTAGAAAGAGAGTATGAAAATAGTTTTCAGGTATAAAAATTGGTCAAAATAAATAACATATCATAGCTGTAAAATAACCCAAAAGACAGTTATGTAAATGGAATAAAATAATTTAAGTTAAAGTCAAGCATTAAGATTCAGAGAAGAAACATAGCATCAACTAAATAAAACAGAAGAAAATTGTAGAGGGCTGCCTGGGAGGCACCTAGGCATTTTCGTATAATTATTGTCAGCTGAACTCAGAGGATAGGCAGAGCCACGCCCTGGGAACATGCTTCCCCAATAAGGCTGGACTTGTTAACCAGGCAGGGGCGGAACTAGATATGTAAATCTAGGCCTTTAAAATAAACCTGCTGTGTGGCTCAGGCCGCTTTTGCCGCCTCTCCATCAGAGAGGATGGCGCCCACCTGGCCCCAGCTTAAAATCTATTTCTGCATCTTGGTCTTTCTTTAATTTCTTAATCCCCAGCTCCTCCACTCAGCAAATGGACTGTTTCCTTTTCCATGAGGGACATGGAAAAGAGAGAAACAGCCCCCCAGTAAAATAACATATTCATACAAAAGAAACAAGTAAGAGAGACAGAAACCAATCTTAAAAATTCCTCTTCCTGCTTTCCTCACTTAGCTGGAATCTTCTCTTGAGTCAAGGCCTCAGGTCCACCCATGTGATTGAGATGCCCCTCCTCTGACTTCCAAAGCCGTCTTTGTCTATTTCTGTCACAGGCTTTTTCCATCACACTGTGAGAGGGCACAGGCCCTTGTTTATTCATATCTTTCCTCATGGACATGGGATTGGAAGTCATTCATCTCTATATCTATAGTGGCTAGCACAGTACCTAGTCAAAATAACTGCTCATAATTGTTCACAGGAAGAATGAATAAACTTCAAGAATCAACTCCTGTCCTGACTGGTTTGGCTCAGTGGATTGAGCATCGGCGTGCAGACTGACAGGTCCCAGGTTACATTCCGGTCAAGGGCATGTGCCTTGGTTGCGGGCATATCCCCAGTGGGGGGTGTGCAGGAGGCAGCTGATTGATGTTTCTCTCTCATCGATGTTTCTAGCTCTCTATCCCTCTCCCTTCCTCTCTGTAAAAAATCAATAAAATATATATATTTTTAAAAAGAATCAACTCCTACCAATCCCAAATGGGGGAATGAGAAACATTTGTTTCACTTGACTTTTGGTGCACCATAGTCTCTACTTGACTGGATGTTTCTTCTCTGTCTTCTTTGCTAATACCTCCTCATCACCTGGGTCTCGTAAGGTTGAAATGTTTCCATACTTAATTCTTAGATCTCCTCTTTCCTATCCTATATAATAAAAGCCTAATATGCTAAGGTCTGGTACACTGGTCGTCCATTCAACCAATCAAAGCGTAATATGCTAATGATATGTTAAGGCCGCTCAACCGCTCGGTATGAAGTGCACTGACCACCAGGAAGCAGACACTCCAACTGGTAGGTTAGCTTGCTGCTGGGGTCCGGCTGGTCAGGACTTAGTGAGAGATGAGCCAGACATGCCCTGGAGCTGCTGGCCAACCTTCCCCATCCTCCCCAGCCCCGATTGTACACCAGTGGGGTTCCTCCGCCTGGCCTGTGCCCTCTCACAATCCGGAACCCCTCGGGGGATGTCAGAGAACTGGTTTTGGCCCAATCCCACAGACCAGGCGGGAGGACCCTACTGGTGCACAAATTCATGCACCAGGCCTCTAGTCAATAAATAAGTCTTGGAAGATCTTATTTAGTTTCTTGGCTTTAAATAACACTAATGACCGAGAAATATGTAACTTCAGCCCAGACTGTTTCCCAGAACCTCAGACACACAAATGCAGTTGCCTACAGCACATCAGTACTTAGGTGTTTAATTGCATCTTCAACTTAACATGGGTAAAATAAAACACCTGATTTCCAGTCCACCAAAATCTGCTCAGGCAACAGCAAGTCCACGCTGCAGGTCTAGACCCAAATCCAGGAGTTATTCTTTCTCCCACATCCCATATCCAATGTGTCAGCAAATATTATTATGTCTTCTTTGAAAATATATCCTTAGCAGTGGTTTTCTTGCTTCTGCTTTTTCTAGTCCCTTGTTTTTATTCCCAATATAGCAGCCAGAGTGATCCTATGAAACATAATTTAAATCATATCAGTCCTTGCTCCAAACCCTTTAATGGGTCCTTTTTCACTGAATAAAATCTAGAGTCAATTTAATGGCTTAAAATCCCCATGACCTGGTCCCTCTCTGACTTCATCTCGTACAGTACCTTCTGCTACTATTGCTCGCTCAGCTGCAGCACGCTGACTTCCTTGAAATTCTTCTGACAAAGCTTTTCTGACCTCCCTACTTAAAATTATAAATGCTTCCCACAAACTTCCCCTGCTTTATTCTGCTCTTACCTTAATAACCACCTAACATGCTTTAAGATTAACTTATATTTTTTATTTTATTGTCTACTTTCCTTTATTAGAATGTTATGAGGTCAGGAATTTTTATTTATTTTGTCCAGAACACTTCTTGGCACACAATAGATGTTCAATAAACATTAATTCAATAAATAAGTAAACATTTTATTTATTTATTCATTTGCTCATTCAGTAAATATTTATTGAGGACTAGCTATATTCCAGATACTGCTCTAGACTGTAAATCAGTCTTAGTGAAATCACCAAACCCTGGGTTATTGACTAATGTGGTTGGCTTTTGGCTGGTGTTAAACATAATTTAATGAGTCACCTCTTTTCCATTCCCTCCCTTTGCTCCTCCTCTGTATCATCATGTATTTTTCATACTCTCCCAATTATTTTGTCTAACATAGTTTATTACTTCTTATCCTATTTGTCTTTCTTTCTTTTCAGAAGTGAGATAAAAATGACAAGTAATTTCAGTACCAAAAAAAGGAGAGCCATACTTTTTAAAAATTAAATGTATTGGGGTGACATTGGTCAACAAGATCATATAGGTTTTGGGTGTGGGTTTCTATGTTACAAGATCTGTTTATCGCACTGTGTGCCCACCACCCAAAGTCAAATCTTCTCCTGTCATATATTAGGATCCCCTTCTCCCCTCCTTTCTCTCTGGCCACCACCACACTGTTTGTGTTCACAAGTTTTAGTTTTATATCCCACATGAGTGAGATCATATGGTTCTTAGCTTTATCTGACTTGTTTCACTTAACATAATATTCTCAAGGTCCATCCATGTTGTTGCAAATGGCAGTATTTCATCCTTTCTTATGACTGAGTAGTATTCCATTCTGTATTGTGTATATGTACCACATCTTTTTTATCTAGTTCTTCATCACAGGACACTGGTTATTTCCATGTCTTGGCCACCATGAATGGTGCTGCAATGCACATAAGAGTGCATACATCTTTGTGAATACATGAATTCGAGCTTTTCATTTAGATACCCAGGAGAGGGACTGCTGGGTAGTATGGTATCTCTATTCTTACCTTTTTGAGGTATTTCCAGACTGCTTTCCATGGTGGTTGTAACAGTCTACATTCCCACCAACAGTGGATGAGGGATCCCTTTTTTCCACAACCTATCCAACACTTGTTATTGCTTGTCTTGTTGATAATGGCCACTCTGACAGGTGTGAGGTGATATCTCATAGTTTTGATTTGCATTTCCCTAACTGATAGTGAGGTTGAGCATCTTTTTATATATCTATTGGCTGTTTGTATGTCTTCTTGGAAGAGCTGTATGTTCAGGTTCTCTGCTTACTTTTTGATTGGGTTGTTTGTTTGGTGTTGAGTTCTTTATATATTTTGGAAATTTGAAAGTGTTGGTACAAAACTAAAGTTTTTCTTTTGACCCTTAGTGTTATTTAAAAAAACAACACCATAGGCTATGAGGGGTAGTCAGGAGTCTATATTTGGACTGCATATTTGGAGTGAACCTTGGAGATTTTGAGCCATAGAATGGATACATGGGGTCTCAAATATGCCAGTTTCAAGTATGAGGGCAAGATGAAAGTAAATATCAAATGTGAATCAAATTAGATAATATATTCATAACAAGAGTTCAATAAATTATAGCCATGAGCTATTTTTAATGGAAGTCTGACAATTTGTTGATTCTGTATTATGTTTATGGTTTTGTCTGCATGCAACACACACACAGTCATCTGGTAAGTGGATAGACACTTACCATGACTGATAGGCATTAAATTATGACTAGAATTACCCATGTCAAATACAAGAGAGACACCTTTAAAATTTAACCTGGAAAATCCTTTCTCCACATCACACAGGATAATTCCTTTTTCAAAATCTACCACATATTCTACAATGTAAATATGTCAGTCCAGGATGATTTCAGACTGAAAAGTAAGTATACTTATTTCCCAAGCCATGAAAAAATGTGTATTTTCTTTTACAGTCAACAGCGTGAGCTTTGTGGTTACAAATATATTTTAGGTAGCAGAATATAATCATTTAAATGTACTTTGATTTTCCAAATGATTATGTTCTTAAGAGAATGCTTAGTGGAAGCCTAGCACAAAGGCTAGCCATAGATTGGACTCCTTGATTTTTTTTCTCTCTAGGGCCCGTTGAAATGCAACCAGTGGAGGAAAAGAAACATGACCATGCAAGTAAGAGTCCCTCTTCTGGTGCACCTGTAGAGGAGGAAGGAATAAGTTCCAGGGTGGGCAACTGCTTTTTGGTTTCCCCAATCCCTGTCTCAGAAGGTATCTACAAGGGCAGTCCTCCAAGTTGGTCTCTCCATTACTCATTACAGTTCATGACAAGATGCTTCAGTTGAAACTGGATCCATTTTCCCTACACTTTCAATCAGGAATTGTGTGATAATTAGAGGATATGTTGCATTTTAGATACCATAATTCTGCCCACACATCCAACTAGTAATTTGCTAACCACAAATGTGTTTGGCCTACACATTTTATCTCTAAACTCTTTGCTCTGACATTCTCTAAAATTACGACTCTAATGTAAACCTACATGTAATGGTAACTCTTTCAGCAAAAGTCACCTACTCTAAAACCATTTAAAAGTTGGGGAAAAGTGTCACATAAATTGTGCAAAAGGGTTTCATTGATGAGATCAAATTGTTAATTTCTGCAATTTGCCCTCTAAATTGTAAATATTATGCTCTAATCATACTGTGGAAATTTAGTGACGATGTGAGGTTGAAACATCTTTCAAAATGAGCACTTTTCCACCATTCTCTGAGGAAATAACATATGAATAGAAAAAATTAATGTGAGAATCTAAATATTATTTCATTTTTAAATTCTATAGCTATTTAATATTTCACTTGCTTAGAATAGTTAAGCTAATGATTATTATCTGAATATATGCATTGGTTTTGTCCTTTATAGAAGAATATCAAGCTTAAAATAAAATTAATAGCAATTCCACATTAACCTTTGGGATTAGTAATTACGAATTAAATAGGCAAATGAGCTTCTGCCAGAAAATCTCATTTTAACTTCATAAAAACTAAAGGCCTTTAAAGAAAGCTTCATAAATCAAGAGATTAGGGGAAATGCTAGCTAAATTTTATTTTTTCTAAGTTCATTTGTGCTCCTCTATTTTTTTGTAAACTTGCCTCTATGTATTGTAATGTATCTACTTTTTAGTAATCCCTGCTGTGTACCTCCTTGGTGTTTGGTATTTCATTATTTCATTCATTCACTTGTTCATTTTCTTTTTCTGTTAGCTTTCTTTGGTTGCAATCTACAGAAATGAATCTTAAATAACAGAGCATAAATGAAGAAATATGTGAATTATTGCATAGGCATGAGATAGCTCACAAAATCAAAGGAAAGATGATAAACTAGTCTCTTTTTTTAACTCAAAAGTAGAGTTTCTTTAGTGATCTAGAGAGAAAAGCAGATATTCTATTTTCTTTAGGGTACTATTAGTTGAATGTGCTCTGAATATGTGTGTGCATGTGTGTGTGTGTGTGTGTGAGAGAGAGAGAGAGAGAGAGAGAGAGAGAGAGAGGAGATTAGAGTAGTTTAGGAATACACAACATGCTCACCTCTTGATCAGGGTGTGCAGCACCTTCATAGAAATGCTCTTCAAGACCATATCCTTTGGCGGACTGATTGTTTCTCAAAACCAAATTGAGAGTGCAGTTAACCAAAGACTGGAGAATTGATACTGGATAACTTAAAACAACTGATGACCACTAGATTCACATCCTTTTAAAGTAAGTATTAAACATTTTAGTTCATGACATATTCTAAAAAGGTACATGTATTTTAATTGCAATCCCTACTTCTTGTAGCTAATATGCAGACAGAGGAACTCATCATATTTCTCTTGTAAGGACACTTAAATTAGTCCTATTCTTTTCCACTTTTGCTACTATAAGCACTACTGTGATAAACATACAGACAATACATGTTTGTGTACTTATAATTTTTGCTTGGTGTCACTTTCTAATGGGGGATTCTTGAATTAAAAGATATACAAATTTTACATCTTAGATACATGTATGCAGAGGGATATAAAAACAGAAGAAAATATAACAAAATGTAGTTAGTGGCTAGTACTGCAGTCTATTTTTAAACATGAGGAGGTCTATCATTAAAACAGAATTGGAATTTACTCAGAAAAGAAAAAAACTGCCCTAACCGGTTTGGCTCGGTGGATAGAGCGTCAGCCTGTGGACTGAAAGGTCCCAGGTTCAATTCCAGTCAAGGGCATGTACCTTGGTTGTGGGCACATCCCCAGTAGGAGGTGTGCAGGAGGCAGCTGATCAATGTTTCTCTCTCATCGATGTTTCTGAGTCTCTGTCCCTCTCCCTTCCTCTCTGTAAAAAATCAATAATATATATATTTTAAAAAAAAAATTCCTAGAATGCTTTTTCTGCCTCCTTGTTGCTTCTTTTCTACTAGGAACCTGACATTTTCTTCTCAAGAAGGAAGTTTTAGATGGCCCAGTAATCCCTTACTTAAAAAAAGACCAAGAACTATTTATTTTGACATAATTTCAGACACACAAAAAATTGCAAAAATAGTACAAAAACTATATATAGTCTTTTTCCAGATTATCCAAATGTTAACATTTTACATTTGCTTTATCTCTCTCTGAATATACATATTATATACTAGAGGCCCAGTGCACAAAAATTTGTGTACTCAGGGGCGTCCCTCAGACCAGCCTGTGCCCTCTCGCAGTCTGGGACCCCTCAGGGGATGACCACCTGCTGGCTTAGGCCTGCTCCCTGGGGGATCAAGCCTAAACTGGCAGTCAGACATCCCTCTGGCAGGCCAGGAGCCCTCTGGGGATGTCCACTTGCCAGCGGAGAGCAGGCTTAGCTGCAGTTGAGTATCCTTAGCACTGCTGAGGAGGTGGGAGAAGCTCCCGCCACCACTGCTGTGCTGGCAGCCGTCAGCCTGGCTTGTGGCTGAGCAGAGCTCCCCCTGTGGGAGCGCACTGACCACCAGGGGACAGCTCCTGCATTGATTATCTTCCCCCTGGTGGTCAGTGTGTGTCATAGTGACCAGTCATTCCAGTCATTCTGCTGTTAAGGTCAATTTGCATATTACCCTTTTATTATATAAGATAGAGGCCTGGTGCATGGGTGGGTGCCAGCTGGTTTGCCCTGAAGGGTGTCCCAGATCAGGGTGGGGGTCCCGCTGGGGTGCCTGGCCAGCCTGGGTGAGGGGCTGATGGCTGTTTGCAGGCTGGCCAAGCCCCCCCATCAAGGACCCTCACCCCATGAGGGTGTGACCAGCCTGGGTGAATGGCTGATGGCTGTTTGCAGGCTATCCATGGCTCCCAGCCACCCAAGCTCCCAGTGGAGGCTGGCTGGAAGCAGGTATCTGGGATTTATTTATCTTCTATAATTGAAACTTTGTTGCCTTGAGCAGAGGCCATAGCCTGCCAGGGCAGGCGGGAAGCTTGGCTTCCTCCATTGCCGTGGCAACCAAGCCTCCTACTTGCTCCAGCTCTGTGGCTGCCAGCCGCCATCTTGGTTGGGTTAATTTGCATATAGTCACTTTGATTGACTGGTGGGCGTGGCTTGGGGCATAGCAGAGGTGCAGTCAATTTGCATGTTTCTCTTTTATTAGATTATATGTATAATCTGTTTAAGAGTAGGCTGCAGACATACTACCCTTTTAAACCTGTAATAAATAATCTTCCTCCATTTTATCAAGTTTGACTGCTGATAGCTTTTAAACCTCATTCCCTCTTTCCCCTCTGAACAAGCTGATAAAAAAGCCTGATCCTCCTTCCTTTGGTGCCATCAGGAGATTCAAACCATGGAAGTCCTGCCTATATAGGGGAACCCTCAGTCTGGCCCCACCCACTAAGCCACAATGAAAATCCTGAGCCAGTCTCTTACCCTGCTCTCTTGGACTTGCTTGGGAAGCTTGCCCTGCTCTCCCATGACATATCAATTATGTAAGTAATAATCCTTCAAATACCATCTTTAGATGTGTTTGTCATCATGCATCTCCATAACAGAACCCTGGGTGAGAGTCCATCCTACAAACAAACAGTGATCACAACAAATCCTAAATATAACCTCTTACATAATCACAGCATACTTATCAAAATAGTAACATTGAGTTACCTCTATTATCTAATCTACAAGCCCTTTTCAGGTCTCTTCATTTGCCCAATAATGTTCCTTAAAGACAAAGACTGTATTGGGTTGTATTATTAGTCAGACTGCATGTATATTTATCTCCTTTATCTGGAACAGTTCCAGAGCCTGGCCTTATTTATGACATTGATATTTTTGAAGAGTACTCCTCAGTTGTCATGTAGACTGTTTCTCAATTTGGGTTTGATGTTTCTCCAGAATTAAATTCAGAGCATGTTGTATTAGAAGTTCCTTTGGTTTCTGTGTGTTGGCGTTATGTGCTTTTTGGCCTGTCAAAGGGCTTTTGGTATTATTATTTCTTGTATCTCTCAGGTAGGAATAAATTCCAATACAAATCCAGACTTAAGTCTTGAACATCCCAAGGCTGAGACAAAACCACTGGATGATGTTTCCTACTGGCTCTCTTATTATTGATCTAGAGTGACAGAGGGTGGCAGTTACTGGGAGGTGGTGGATTAACATTGTACCAGTTAGGCTTTTGTAAACTTTGTAAAAGTTTTCCTCTCTTGAGTCAGATTTGACTGAAGTCTCACATAAGAAATGACATGTTAAAACCTCCTCTTGAACAAACATTTTTCTGCCTCTTTGGTTAAATTACCCTAGAAATTCAAAGAGCTCCTAAAAACTAAAAGGAGGGGGTGGTTTCTAGTAATTGTAACACTATTACTAGATGTTGGACTGATCAATGCATTTCACATTTTAATGTAGACCTTTTCAGATTATTTACTAAAAAACAAACAAACAAAAAACCCCATATACTCCTTTTATAATCAGAAAATACAGGGCTTTTTTCCATTAAAAATAATCAAACCTACCCTTGACCAGACCTATCTCTTACTATAATATTTTCTCCTTTCCTTTGAGCAAAGCTCTTGAAGAGTAGTGGCAACTTGATGTCCCAACATCCTCATGTCCCATTCAGTTCTGCAGAAACCTCAGTGTCACTTCTCTGTGGCACTTGATCAGTTTTGGCCTCTTCATCCTTTGGTACCTGATATCTAATTAAACATGGTCTTTACTTGAATGGTATGCTTCTCCCACCCCATAAATGTTACCATTCCTCTGGGTCCCATACAGTCCCTCTTACCACTGTTCAGTGCACTCATACACTTCAGTGGGTTCAGCGTCTTCTTTTTCACGATGATCCAACCTCCAAATCTGTAACTTCTAAACTCCAGGATTTTAGGCTCATCTGCTTAGTGCACTTTTCTACTGCAACTAATGAGCATTTCATCTTTAGTCATTACCTCCTTCATGCCCTTGGCCAGCTTGTGTACTCAGTACTCTCTCAGAGAATTATTGTAACATTCATTCAATCACAGTAAGTCACATTAAATCCCATGTTCTCCACACCCAAGTCCTATTGAGTCCAGCTCTTATATATTTCTCAGTTCCATTTTCTCCCTTCTTTTACATTGCCTCTACTGCCTGGCTATAAAGAGAAATTTGGTATCAATTCATAAAAATCCCACTTACTATACATTTCAGAAATTTCAATTCTATCCATGTCTTTTTCTATCAGCTTTCAAATAGCTCCACACTTGAAAAATTTCCACTATCTTCATGACATTTGCAATAAATTTACACAACATTTGGTAAGATCTTCTGGAACTTTCTTACTTCAAAAATAAGAGAAAACAGCTGAAAGATATGAACATTCACATTATTTGATTCATTAATTTAGAATGAGTGTCCAGTTTTTAGTGAAAACAATTGAGGCATTCAAAAATTGTTTTTTAGATTTTTTCTGACAATGAAAAACCATCATTTTTCAAAATCATATCTCCTGGCATCATTCTTCCCATTGTTTCATTTTCTGTAAAATAACCAATTTCTAACACTTTATTGTTGCACAGATGACTGACTTCTCAATGTCTAGGTGCTGATCTTCAAAGAACCACTCTAAAACTTGGTGTTTCACTGTACTTTGTTCAAGTCTGATTCCAGATGATTGAAAATACATTTGTTTTTGGTTAACTTCAACTAAAACTTCCAACAAGAGAAAAAGATAACTCAGAAAATAAAAATCTGATTCATCAGAGAGCAAAATATAAGCTGATCTGCTTGGATCCATATTTCCTATTAGATCACACAGTGCTTCAAAGGTTGAGATTAACTTTTCAAAATGTGTCTGAACTACATGTACTGTTAAATAATGAGCATCTCAGCTTGTCTGGAAGTCTTTTCATGATTATACCTTCATTCTGCAGCATTTTACTGTAATGAAGTGAGACCAAAAAGAATAAATAATTTTTCCTCAAAGATCCTCAAAATGACACACCTGGAGAAATATTTCCATCAAAATGGTTTCTGCAAAGAGTCATAGAATGATTATTCATAAGTTCAAATAAGAACTTGGTATTAAATGTTTAATATTTCTCGGAATATCAGTAAGAATTGCTGCAATATTATTATATCCTTCAACATTGTGTGTAGTTAACAAAAATTTTGTAGAAATGCAAATTTACATATTTAAAGTATCTATGCTAAAACAACACAAGATTTAAATAAGCAGGACTAAAAGACAACAATGAATAATCTTTTATAAGCAATGACAATGTGGAAGAGAAAGAAAATGTTGTAAGAATCAATATGAGAGAGAGAGATGATGATGTTGAGATATATATATATATATATATAGAGAGAGAGAGAGAGAGAGAGAGACTAATAATATTATATATATATATACACACATACTAATAAAGACTAAGACCAAGATTTGGTACAGGACAGACAATTAAGGATATAATTAACTTATTATGATATTGCTATTTTGCTAGTACTGGTTCCAGATGATTTGATAATAAATTTGACTAAGAGAAGAAATGAATCTTTTCAGATTAAAGGTGAACCTTCCCAGTTCAATGAGAAGGTGTGGCTTAATTTATTGGAACATAGTCTGTACACTGAAAGTTTGTAGGTTCAATTCCCAGTCAGGGCACATTCCCAGGTTGCAGGTTTGATCCCCAGTCCTGGTGCCTAGGGGAGACAACTAATGTTCTTTCTTACATCAGTGTTTCTCTCTCCCTCCCTCCCTCTCTCTCTAAGATCAATAAAAACATATCATCAGGTGAGGATTTTTTAAAAATTCCCATTCACTATGAATTAAGAAATTCCAATACCGTCTTTGTTTCTTCTAGTAACTTTCAAATGCCTTCATAGTTGAAAAATTTTCATTAAATATCTTTAACAGAAAAATTATCATAAATCTATATTTGATAAACTATTCTAGAGCTTTTCTTCTGGAAAAAAAATCAAAGAAAATGGCCGAAAGATAGCAATATTTGGCATTATTCAGTCCATTGCTCTAGAACAAGTATCTGGTTCTTAGTGACTCTTGAATTGGGCATTCAAACATTACTCTTTTCATTTGCTCTTTTGTTTTGTTTTATTTTGTGAGTTTCAGTGAGTCCATGTTGTTTCTTGTGGTGAAGTACCCCACTCCAAATCTTTTTAAAGAATTTAGAATAACTAAGAACCAGCTGCTGATTTCACAACTATATTGCAAACAACTATAAGTTATTTCCAAGTTTCTGCAGGACAAAAAAAAAAAAGAAAAAGTACAAATGTTTATTCAGTGTTTTTTGAATCCTTCTAAAAACTTGCCCTTTGATCTTTTAATTACACTAATATAACTGTTGTGTAAATAATCATCCAGTAACAAATAAGTGAATTTTAATAAAATCAAACACTTGCAAAAGGTACCATTTAAACAAATACTAAGTCATATTTATGTAACATTCTATTTTTCTTGATTTGTTCTGTTGACCTTAAACAAATAGCCAGATATTCCTCCAACAAAAATGGGTTTATTTGAGAACAACAAAGAATTGCAATTCAGGACATGAGGTCTACTGGCAAACCACATGTATGTTCCCAGAAACAAAGGAGAAACAACTCTATTACAGAGAAGAACAGGAAGTTGGAAGAACTACTATAAACAGGGTTCCACTTGTAGGGCTTTGGTCCTGACATAGTGTGTGAGAGCTCCCCCTACAGGTCCTACCAACTCAAATTTAAATGAGGTTTCTGTTCCTTAATCTTTATCATTATTTAGTTAGAAAACATAAATTTTAAAGTACACTATATTTTAAAGACAAATCTTATATTGGTAAAATATTTCATGTATATACTAAAACTGCCCAAGTATAATTGAGAAATCTCCATAATAGTAGATATTATGTTTGTTGCATGTGTGTAGTAATGGCAATTAAATGTAGCTATGCTATCATCCAATAACTCTAAATATCTGAATTAGCCTACTTAGGAATTGCCAATAATACTCTTGCCATGAAAATTCCTAGAATTTATTTGACAGGAAAATAAATGCAACATGTGACTTACAATATATTTCTAATGGACTATGAACATTCTCAGTCTAACCACAGACTATTAGTCTATTCCCCAGTGACTAATATTTCAACTTAGTATGTAAGACAGTCTTCTCAAAGTATCCTACACCCCCAGGAAGTATTTTCCAAAAAGCTTGCCAAATCAAAAATACTTCTGCCTCATCTATTACCATTTATATATACCCATATTGCTTGCTCACGTCAACAACACTCTACTTTGGCAGACTTTTCACAATCCACAACGTGTTGTGTTTTCAGTATTCATTCAATCTTTCATTCAACTAACATTTATTAAATGCCTTCAAAATGCCAGTAAGGTGCTGAGAATACAAAGATAAAAGATGTGACTTCTTTTTTTTAATAAGATATCTGAATGGTAAGACAGACAGTAAATAATAGATCTGACAGATGCCAGCACAGAGGCTCCTTAAGGGATGAGAAAGTATGTATTAGAGAGTTTGCTCTGAAGGCTTGGGAGATAAAGACAGTAGGATTTGGAAAGTTTTTAACTAAAAAGGAATAAAATCACATTTTCATTTAAAAAATCACTCTGGCCTCAATATTAAATCTAGAAAGTCCAGTTAATAATCATTAAAAGAAGAGAAACCTAGAAATATGGCAGGTGGAAAGAAATGGCCATCAACCTCTTGTTCTCACGAAATATCAGATTACTTCTCCAGAAGATGGAAACACAGCTTATTAATTTTTGCATACAAGACCATTATATTAAGAACCGGCTTAAAAAATGCTTTTTGAACGAAACTTAAGGTAATATTTTTGAAAATTAAAATTTGAAGAAAAAATTATGAATTATCTCTCTCTAAATCATATATATGTATGTATATATATATATATATATATATATATCCTTTCTGTAAAAATACCCAAATAGACAAATAATGTGAGAAAATTATACTTTCTATTAGTTTCCCAAACTAATTAGATTTATATTAATCTTTTGTTTCTTTTAGATTCTACAAAAGGCACTAAATGGTGGATTAATATCTATAAACTGGCAACTAAGAGAAACAAATATCCAGAAAACCCACAGTCTTCAAGATTGGCTGCTTGGTAGTTCAGAACTGCCATAATTCACTCCACAAACATGTGCACTATATGGGCACTACAAATAAAAGATAGTGAGAATTCCTAATTTAGAGCACTTTGTTTTAAAGAAATATAATGACTATGGAAACTACCACAGTTTTTCTTTCCTAGTCTTCCTGCTCTTCCATTTTTCTATTCTTTTAATCTCTTTAGGCCTCAAACTGCAAAATGGGATTTCAAACAAAACCTGCTGTAGGGTCTGAGATCTGACAGGAGAGTCATCACCTCCCTTGAACTAAGTCGTGTTCCTTTTGAGAACTTCCCCTGCCTGTAAGGAGGAAGCTGGAGGAATCAGTAGGATTGAAAAGTCTGTTAGTTCAGGCTATTTATTTGACAACATTTTCTGGATATTTTCAACAACCATGGTGTTTAAGAACCACCTGGATTCTTCCATAGTCACCATAGCATAAAACATCCCCCAAAGAAGGCTCTTGTGCCAGCTTGCTTAAACTTCTGAGGCTGTAGCTCCCTTGGTACACCAAGGACAGATGGGTTGGGTGACTACAGTGATGTATGGGCAAAAGGTGCTTGTAGCGGCTATGTTCATAATGACTGTGATCTGGCCATAAAGCTGCATCATGGAGTTTTGGAAGATTCATTCTAACACCTGATTCATGGAACTTTGGAGTATAAATTATATAATACTTGTATTATTGTGGTGAATACCTGTCTTATAGTAAATACTCAAGAAAGGAGAGCTATTATTTCTGTCATCACCCTCTTTCGTGAAGGACTATGTGCTAATTGCAGGTCCCAATATTCCCAACTTAATCCACAAATTGAAATTATTTATTTTCTAATTTTCCAGGTAAGATTGCTCAAACAAGAAAGAAGCAGTAGCATTTACAGATGGCTTGAAGATTGTAAATAATATTCAGCTCGCTCCTCTTCTAAACGACGCTAGCCCAAGACAAAGACCATAGAAAAAATGTTCCGTGGTCATGGCAGCCATCCTGCTCTGAAGTGGATTCAACCCAAGGTACACTGTGGTTGTTCTTTTTCTTCTTAAGCCCATAGCACTGGGGATATTTCAAGTAATCAGCTAGCTTACCCTCAAAAGGAAAAAAAGCAAGTGGCGGATAGACAGTGGGTGGATCAGAATGTTGAGAAATATTCACCACAAGGATAAATGCTTAGACATAGACATTTATAAATAATTAAGTTATTATCCTTAGTCTGCCTCTTTTTTTCTCCCTCTCTCTACCTCCCACCCAAGTTGAAACAAGGATTCTATTACCAAGGAAAGTTTGAGTGTTGTGAAATAAGGAGTCCTGGATCTGATGGCGCCCTAATTCTTCCTTTCTTCCTTCCTTTCTCCCTCCCTTTCTTTCTTTCTTTCTTTCTTTCTTTCTTTCTTTCTTTCTTTCTTTCTTTCTTTCTTTCTTGTCTTTCATGCTTTTTTTTCTGTCATGCTTTTTTTCTTTCATGCTTTCTTTCATTCTTCCTTTCTTTCTTTTGAAACATGTTATGGCTCTATCAACAGATCCTATAAGATTCACCTTTTGGATGCACTGAAACCCAAAGTAAAGAAACTTTTTGAAAACATCTGAAAATATCCTATCTAATAATAGACAAAGATTGAAATTAACCGTACCTCTGATACGCCTCCCATTGGCTAATCAGCGAGATACGCAAATTAACTGCCAACAAAGATGGCGGTAATTTGCATAATGCAGGCAGATCCCGCTGTGCCGCCCAAGGCAAGATCCTGGCCTTCTGTGTCTTGGGCGGAGCAGGCGGGGCGAGCGGCAGCGTGATCAGAGCTGCTGTCCGCCCCAGCAAGGGATCCAGGCCTGCTGTGTCTTGGGCAGAGTGGGCGGGGCAGGCAGGGCGAGCGGCAGCCTGATCCATGAGAGGGCACAGGTTGGGCTGAGGGACCCCCCTTCCCTGCCAGTGCACAATTTTTTGTGCATGGGCCTTCTAGTCTATATATAAAACCCTAATATGCAAATACACTGAACAGCAGAACAACTGAACCACCTGTCACTATGACATGTACTGACCACCAGGGGGCACATGGGGAATATAGTGGGCGTTGGCAGCAGGTGGCAGAGCGCGGAACATGGCAGGCATCAGCTGTGGAGGGATGTTGAAGCAGGTGAGCAGGGGTGCCATACCAAGGCGGGGCGCCGGTTGATGTCATCAGGGCAAGCCTCTCGTGGTTACTGAAAATTCTTTGCTCCCGCACACCACTGTCCTGCTTGGTGCTTGCACCTGCTGCTGGCGCCCACACCTTCTGCCAGGGCTGGAGCCACTGCTTGCACCCGCTGCTGGTGCCCAGTGCTGGCCCTGATCACTTGGTGCTGTCAGTGGGTGCAAGTGGCAGCTAATGGCCTCAATCACCCCTCAGGGCTTTTCCACCTCCCCCTGCTCCTGAAAGGCAATCAGGGCCAGCAGCCGCCTCTCGCACCCGCTGCTGTCAATGGCCCCACTTGCACCCACTGCTGGAACAGCGGCTCATATCCACTGTTGGTACCAGCCCTGCTTGCACCCGTAGCCAGTGCTGGAGCCACTGCTCACACCCGCTGCCGGCGCTGGACACTCGGCACCATCAGCGGGTGCCAGCAGCAGCTGCTGGTCCAGATTGCCCCTGAGGGTTTCTCCACCTCCCCCTGCTCCTGAGGGGCGATTGGGGCAGCAGCTGCTGCTCAACACATTGACGACACCAGCCCCAATAGCTACATGCTGTTGGCAGGTGTGAGTGGGGCTGGAGCCATCAGTGCATGGGAGCAGCAGTGGAGGGAGCAGGGCTGTGGCAGACAGGGGACCATGGGCCATGGCAGGAGGGGCCAGACAGGGGACACAGAGGATGGGCCGAGACCCGCCCCTGTGCTCACCACAGCCTCACGGCCCACAGTTCTCTTCAAGGTGCACAAATTCGTGCACTGGGCCCCTAGTATTTAAAAAAAATGAAGGCCTCAAAGAAGGAGACAATCCAGAAATGAGTATGTTATAATGTTAAATTCTTACGACAGATTCAATATACTATTTTGAATATTAAAATATGCAATATGACTTTCATACTAGAAGATACACACAAAAAAAGTGATGAATGTGAGAAAAGTCACATATTTAGTAGACCTAGAAAGTTTTAATTTTATTCATGCTTCAATTATTTACTGGACACCCAATAATTCCTAGGCACTATCCAAAGGCACTGGGGCTATAGAGGTTAGGGAAGGATTTGTTTTCTATATTTGAATGGCCATTTCAGCCATTCACAATTCTAAATGTGCTTTGTTCATCCATCATTTCAAGCAAATTAGTGCAAACAAGGCCTGAGAGTTTTAATATATATTCAGACAGCTGTGCACACTAAAGGGGACAGATGTGGTTTCAACAGTTCTCTGATTGTCTGAATTCCTTTTTAACACCTGTGTCAGAGTATACTTACCCACCTTTATGAGCATGAGATCACCTTAGCATTTTCCACCTGTAATTTTGAATAAAAGGCCAGCCAACCCCAAGCGGGAATTGACCTCAAAATTTACTCTTTTTTTGTGTGTGTGGCCACCTGCATTTGAACTCATTCATCTCCATCAAGTTTAATAAGCTGAGGGAAGGGGAGAATCCATTAATGGAACTGAAAGTTTTTCTCTTCAAAAGGAACTTGTTAAGAAAATAAAGTGGTCTTAAAACACACACACATGCACACACATGGAAGCAAGATTTGGCACAACATAAAAAATAATAAAGCTGGAAACGTTTTTCTTCAGACTCTAGTACTTATTAAACATTTAAAATAAAGCCAATGAAAATAGTTCAGGTGTGACTTTGTGGCAAAACCATGAGACTGTTTCTTAAACTTTACACACAAAATATTTCAGGTTATTTTTCATCCCACTTTATTGTCTGGAAAGTAAGTATGAAAGAGAATTATCCAAGTATGGTAGATTTTGTTTTGTAAAAAAATTACATTTATTTTTACAATACATACAAATTCACTCTTTTTGGTAGATGCTTCAATGAGTTTTGACCTGTCAACCCCAAAGTTGTCTCATGTTACCTTTGTAGTCTGCCCCTTTCCCACCTCAGTTGTACCTTTAAAAATATATATATTTGTATTGATTTCAGAGAGGAAGGGAGAGAGAGAGAGAAACATCAATGATGAGAGAGAGTCATTGATTGGCTGCCTCCTGCATACCCCACACTGGGGATGGAGCCAGCAACCCAACCTTGAAATTGATCCATGACCTCCCAGTTCATGGGTTGATGCTCAAACACTGAGCCACACCAGCCAGGCCAGCTATACCTTTTTATAAAAGCATGATATACACATGCAATCATGCAGTACATAGCCTTTTCATCTGGCTTCTTTCACATACTGCAATTCATTTGAGATTTGGCCATGCTACACCAGTAATATATTTCTTTGTGTTTCTGAGTAGCATTCCATTGTATTAATATATAATAGTTTGTCCATTCCCCGGTTGAAGAACATCTGAATTCTTTCCAGTTTGGTGCAATTATGAATAGGCTACCACAAATATTTAGAGATGGGTATTTGTGTGAAATAAGTTTTTAATTTTCTTGGGTAAATTACTAAAAGGGGGATTGCTGGGTAAAATGTTAAGTGTACATTTAACTTGATAAGAAACATACAAACTATCTTCAAAAGTGGCTATACCATTTATGTTCCATACAGGCAAGTATGAAAAATCCAGATTCTCTACATGTTCACCAGCTCTTGGTATTTTCATTAATTTTTTTATTATTTTGGGCATTCTAATAATTGTGGATTGGTATAGTTTACCTTAACCAATATATTTTCCTTTAAAAAATGAATCAATAACTAGGAGTTACCAATAGTCACTGAGGTTTTCAACTGGAGTTTTTATTTTGCCCTGCCTGTTGGCCCTTCTCTAATATTTCTACCTGCCAGAGTAGCTGAGAGCCTCAAGTACATGCTCTCACAGGCTAAATAACTCAACACCTAAGAAATATAATAACGTAAAAGAAATCCAACAGCTCAAGAGTATATGCCATCTGAAACACAAGTATTAGGACAGAACAACCAAAACTTTAAAATAACCAAAACAAATATATTGAAGGAGATAAAAGAAGGTGTTAGCAATGTGAAAAAAGCAAGAGATTATTAAAAGGAACAAAGTAGAAATATTAGTTATCCCAAGTAAAATAGTTGAAATAAAGTCCACACTAGATGGGATAAAGAATAAGATGGATATGGCTGAAAAGGGAATCAGTGAGTTAAAAAGACAAAATTAATATAACAATACAACCATTATTATCAGGGTTAGGGAGAGGGTGTGAAAAGGTTTGGTCCAGAGTAAGCACTTAACACACAGTAAGTATTCATTTTTCCCACCATAAATTCTAGATGCCTTTTTGACAACATTATGAAGAGTAATATTTCCAAACAATCTAATAACTTTGGCTTTGTAAATTTGGTCAAAGGTGTGCATAATCAAGTAATGTATTTTTCTCTTTCCCTTTTCCTCTTTAATTCTTGCTTTGTTTCCTACTTCCTATCAGTATATACCACCTACATCCTCATGTCTCTGTGGCTGTGTGGGATGTGTAAAGGCAGAGCTTGTGAGTTTCTGAGGCCAGAAAGACCTAGATTGAATCCCATGAGTTTGGGCAAGTAAATTAACCTCATAAGTCTCAGTTTTCTAATTTGTTTAAAGGGCATAATATTCCCCACATCACAGGATTCTTCATGATGATTAAGTGGGATAATGAATACCGAATGTCTAGCACAGGGCCTGGCACATAATAGATACTCAACAACCAATTCCTCCATACTCTTCAAAACCTTCATTGTTTCCAACTCCTGATATCAAAATTTCTTGACTCCACAAATGGAGATACATCGTACAAGGTGCATACACTTGGGGTGAGTTATGCTTGGGATTACCAACCCATTAACCAATTCACACTGAGGCATCATTTACTGACATAAGCCTCTTTTCAGAAAACAGGGGTTTATTAGAAGAAAGGGTGAAAGACAGATTAGAGTCCCGGATGTCTGGAGTAGGAAAAGAAGGAATAGAGGTAGATATACCTAAGAAGAAAACAATGGGTCCACTAAAAATAAGCTTTATCTACTTTAACTTTTTGTCTGAAAATGGTTGTGTGTCTCGGAGTCTAGCTTATAATACTATTATTGTGGGATTTTGGTCTTCGGACAGCAGATTATGTTCATCAACCATATTATAAATGAATAGTGCTATGCAATAAGGCTTTTCTTTTACTCCCAATAATGAACACAAACTTTATTCTGAATTCTATACTAGGAAAAGTTGTATTATAAACTTCATTGTGGTATATGAAACCTTTCCCTTTCCACAGTATAATCAAAGTCCGTTTGGAGCCAATCAGTGCAATCCCTGGGCCAGGTATCAAATGATAAGAGGGGAAATTTGAGTTCATGTTGGGAACAACTCAAGCATTTGTTATCAGTCAATCAAGGTGAGTTTCCCCTGCACATTTATACTGTAGAGATGTGAATCTGGTAATGACATATACATGTATTGTGAATCTGGTAATAGTAACCTGTCCATTGACCACTTGTACCTGCAGGATCACCAGCACTACCCCACTCTCCTAATAAATGTGACGTGCTATCAAAAAAGTCATCATTTTTCCATGTAGTAAACACTACATTTGTTGCCTTCTTAAATAATATCTAAAGCTACATTGACATCAATTTTAAATAAGGCTTTCAAGATCAGAGCAATGTAAAGCTTAGTGGAATGTTTCTAAGGTGTGTTTGCACCTCTGAAATTCCACGTTCACACACTTCGTTTCATCATTTAACTGGTATGGGTGTAGAGCATTCAGTTCATCGTGGTAGAAGTACTTTTGGAAAGAAAAAAAAAGGCAATTGCCCAGTAGTTATTTTGTCTATGGTATGAGATTCTGGAAGGCAAAAAGTACATGTTAGTTATGGGAACGTTCTTTTCATCACTGAGGGAGACGTACTCAACATTCAGTGTGTTTTAAGTCTTAAAGATCCAATGACAAGACAACTTCACTGACCGCCTTGAGGACACAGTGAGAACAGGCTACATCTGAAACCTCTGGTGTACCTGGCAGAGTTTCAAGTATCTAGGTTCCACCCAACATTCACTGAATCAGAATCTGTGGTGAGTGTCCTGGGAATTCTCCCACATGATCTTTTGTGGGGTGGAGACTGTCTCCTGTTCTTCATTTTATTCCTGGTGCTAAGCACAAATCCTGACAGAGCAGACACTAACTACCTGCTTGGTAACTTCAACATTCCACAAATATTTGAAAATATTGGCCTTCTATGAGCCAGACACTCATAGACAGAAATCCCTATTTTCATGTGGCTTACATACAGGAAGAGGGAGGAGGAGACAATAAACAATAAGCATAGTAAGAGAAGGCAGAGAGCTCTATGAACTCAGGTGTCAAATGAGGCCTCCTAAAGAAGGTAATATTTGAGCAAGGACTTGAAGAAGGTGAGAAAGTGAGTCTAGTAGATGTTTGGTGGATGAGAATTCCAGGAGGAGAGAACAGCTAGAACACAAGAAGTAAGTCAGGAGTATGTTTGGTACATCAGAGAAGCTAGTACCCTCCTGGTCCAGGATCAGAGTAAGCAGGGTGTAGAGGAGATCAGAGAGGAAAATAAGGGACAGATCTCGTACCCCATTGTAAGGACTTTAAGTTAAATGAGAGAATGAATTAATAATTGAATAAGCTAATGAATGAAGTTGCTACTATATCATGTGGCAAGTACTAAGTAAAGAAATTCAGAGGATGGTCAGAGGGGAACTCATTGTTGTAGGCATGCAAATGTTGTTTTAATATTCAATATTTTGTTTTTGTAATAATAAAGTACACTAGAGGCCCGGTGCACGAATTTGTGCATGGGTGAGGTCCCTCAGCCTGGCTGGCAATGGGATTGATTGGAACTGTCTCACCCAGTCCCGATCAGGGCGATTGGGCAGCTGGCGTGGGGTGGGGGTGGGGGAGGGGCCAAGGGAGGTTGGCTGGCTGCGGGAGGTTGGCTGTGGAAGCGCACTGACCACCAGGGGGCAGCTCCTGAGTTGAGCGTCTGCTCCCTGGTAATCAGTGCACATCATAGCTACTGGCCAGTCATCCAGTCATCTGGTCATCCAGTCGTAAGGGTCGCTTAGGCTTTTATATATATAGATTTTACTATCATTGATTTTGTCATTGGCTAGTGAAAATTAAATATGATTCTAATAAGAGCAGTCCTCTTTCTGTTTCTTTTTTTTTCTTAATATATGCCCTATAATTAAGCAAAAAAATTCTCTTATTCTTGCTTTTCCTGAGATAACTAATGAACCAATATAGCTGAAGTAGAATGAAAACCCTCTGTCCTGTTCTTCAATCAAGAGTTCCTTCCACTGTCTCACATTCTCTCAAGACATCCAGAAAGTCTGACAATCAGTTCTGTGATTCCAAGGGCCATAAAAACCTTAAACTAATACAATGTTATATGTCAAGTAGAAGTCTATAAAACTGGAAAAAAGAAACCCAACAGTGGCCCAAAGTGACTGCTCTTTTACTGACTGTCTTTACCAAGTAAAAATAAAATTTAAAAGGAGTCTACATAGCATTTAGTGCATTGATGTTTTCTAAGGTTACATTACAAATTTTTACTTTAGTATCAGATTTCATTTTTTAAGAAGGTCAGTCATATCTACGAATGTTCCACACATTGTGATAATATTATATAGATTAGTTTGTCATAGAAAAGCTACAATTTAATCAAACAATCAAACCAAAGAAAACACTAGTCAAACAAACAAACAAAAACAAAACACACACCCTAAAGAAATTGCAGAATCAAGTTTTAGGAAGAACATGGTAACAGACAAAAAGAGAGGAAGAGGAAATCTTATATTTTCAGCCTGATTATTTTAAAGAAAATCATCAGACTAACTTCATAATCTCCAAATTTTTTCAGTGTATATAATGACAAATTATCACATTTATGATAATTTAATTATGCTAGAATTATAAAAACATTCCAACTGCAATGCATATATAATAGAATCATGTTTTTATAGTTGACATTACTATATTGCTATATTTTGGTTACATTTTATAATTTTTTTTCTCTTTTTTTTCAGGCTTTTATGATGCTTTCTTTTTAAATGACTTGGAATATTAGGGAAATCCACTATTTTGTGTTTGTCTAACATTAAGCAGGTCATGTAACACTGATCACTTTATTATCTGTTCCATATGAACAATCCTTTCATATTAAAATAATTCTTGAAGTTAGCCTGCAGTATGCATTCACATAAGGTGAATGTTACTCATACTGCACCCAAGAAACTGTGATCATTTAGGAATTTATAAAAATTTTATATCAGCAGAGTATATGTTAAAATGATCATAAACTTATATAAACGAACCCCACATAGTTACAAATTATTAATTTCTTTGCATTATATTAACATGTTAAATATTTTATACTATGGAAAATATGTTACATATACATTTGAAGTTTATGTGCTCCCTGGGAACAATCTTGGAAAATATATTGCTGAGCCCCCACATGCATATTAAAAATACATTCTGTTTCTTCTGTGATTTTCACCATCTATCTTGAGAGCTTACGGTAAATAATTGGTGAAAAACAGATAGAAGCCATGGACAAAATAAAGTCTCTATGTTGATAATCTGAAGTCAGCCTCACAATTCTGTATTTTTACAATCCCCTGGCATGAAAAGCTCACCAGCTGTGCATTAATAAATCCACAACTGTAGTTTCAGGTTTTAACCTTACAGTGTCAATAAAAACACAATATGGGAGAGGTTCTTTATGAAACAAAAATCTCGATAGTGTTATTTTTAAATATTTGTTATTTTTTAATAATGTGTTCTTTTAACTGAAATTAGTTTATTTGAATTCATAAAAATGTAAAATTCACTGAACTGGCGTAGAATAATCTTTTTAGTGACAGAGTCTGAGATGTTGAGCAGTTTAGGCAAATGCTCTAATAGAAATTACCAAAGACATTATTTTCCTTCTAACAAGATTCCCCCTGCCTCCAACTCTCACTCACTCTTCTTCCTTTCCTCCTTCCCTCTCATAGAATGTGTTTGCTTTTTTCTTTTCTTGATCCATTTTTCCTGTTCTTCTCATCTCCTCCTCTTCTCTTCCTTTCCTGCTGGCCTTTTCTTGTTTCCCTTCTGCATTAGGGCTTTGTTTGCTTCCTTAATGTCTTTTCTGGCTATTCCCCTCTTTCATTTGGTGACATTAAAACTCCTTTTGGCAAAATCTCTCCTTTAGATATATCAGGGTTCTCGAATGAAATGCCTGGAAAATTAATTCCATGTACATTTTAGGAAATCTTGCTCACAGCTGCATTTTTCCATGAGAGACGGTTTCAAAGGCTGCATAAAAACCACAGCCAAATGAGGCAAAGTTTAAGTGAGAAAACATGTGTGGAGCATTAAGCCCAGTGACAGGAACAGGGTTACATTTTCAGAGGAGTTCTGTAAATGTCTTTCAAATAAAACCAGAACCTTCCTTGAGCTTTAAAAATAAAAGTCAGATCGCCAAAACAGTAAAATTTACAAAAATAAAATCGCATTTGGTTTGAAAGGTAATAATAGCTCCACTTAAACGATGGGTAAGCAGGAGCCACAGATGTAAAAAGTAACTTGAAAGGTACCTGATAACAAAAGAGAGAGAGAAAGGGAGAAATGTCAACTACAAACATTTCATCCATTTACTGCCATCCTTTATTGGCCGTTGATCATAATGATTTCAGTGAAGTCATAGTCTGCTAAAATCCCTGCTGTTTATCAAATTTCACTGATGTAACTCGCTACTTTATGACATCTTCTGTGACTCACATATTTTCTCTTTTCCCATTTTGGACAATGGCCTTTTTCTACTGACTTTCTAAAAAGCTTGCTAACATACAAAATTGATATAACTAATATAAAATTAGTAGCAATAAGTTATTAAAAGGTTACCTAATCTTTCACAAATTTCCCAATATGTAGATTGCCCTGAAATCTCTATGAATCTCTTGGGTAGGTCATGGAGAGTGCATGAACTAGCAAACTGTTCTCCTTGCATCTCTTACATGTGTTTGAGAAGAAAAAAAATAAGACTTACATCTCTTACATTATGCTTCGTGAAATAAGCCAGTCAGAGAAAGACGAGTAACATATGATTTCACTCACATGTGGAATTTAATGAACAAACTGAACTACCAAGCAAAATAGAGACATATTCGTAGATAGAGAGCAGGCAGACAGCTGGGGGTGGGTGGGGGTGTCAGGGGAGGGATTGAGCAAAAAAAGAAAAGGGAAAGAACTGATAGACATGGACAACAGTGTGATGATTCGGGGGGAGCAATGAGTGGAGGCGGAAGAGGCATTGAGGGGATAAATGTAATGGAAAAATTTAAATTAAATTAATAAAAAAAAGAGTTACATCTCTTAACAGCTTCCTAAGTTGCAGAAGACCTTTTATATATATATTTTATTCAATGTAATTATTTTATAACTTGGAGGGCAATAAAAGGGTGTTAAATGAGTGGTCTTTTGGTTCTGTGCAGAAGAATGTTTACTATAATTCTGAGCCTCACAAGTTGATTAAGAAAAAAAGTGATGTGAAGTAATAACTATTTCCAAGGATCTCTGCTAATTCTGGAAAAGAACCCTCATGAAGAAGTAATCTGGAAAAATATTAAAAATAAAGTTTATATCTTTGTGACCATTTTACTTTTATGCTTGCCTAGGAAGATCAAATACGAAGTATGACCTTTGTTTAGAGAAATCTCTACCCACTCCCTCCACCTCCAACCTAATCAGTTTGAGTTGAAGTACTAAGTTAAAATTACTAGTAAGGCACAGCCTTCTCCTATGAACCTCCCCCAAAGATGATGGTTAAGAGCTTCTTTCCAATTACATTCTGAAATATCTAAGGGGCTGGAGTGGTTTGGAATAGGTCCAAACAGGGGAGCAAAATAAGGTGTTTAGAGAATGACTAAAATTTGTTGTCCAAGTCAGGACAGTCTTGAGAGGGTGAGTGAAGGAAACTGTAGAACTATGGAACGGAATAATGAGGTAAACCTTCCAGGCAAAAGTTGGGAGCAATTAGAAAAACAAAAGGAAGCTTTTACTAAATAACAACAGTAGCAAAGATAAAATGTATACAGGAAAAAAAAAAGTAAGTAAAAGCTGTTGACTGTTGGGAAAAGACACTCAATTTTGGGAGAAGTCACTCGATATAGAATGTTTCTGTGTTTTTGATCTTTTGTTTCTTTAATTTTAAAAATATTTTATCAAAGTAATATGTGGTTAAAAAAATTAAATTAAATTAAACTCCGTCCTCTCCCTGCTTTACCTAGTCTCCAGGAGCAACCCCTTTAAAGCCTTTTAGAGGTTAAGACTTAAGTTCATACCTCTAAGTAACATATACATCCCAGGTTGCTTAGTTTGGTAGTATTGTTTGCTTTTAATCAGGACAACAGAAGATTTTTAATCCTTTTCTATGCCCTCTCTATTCTCTATATATGCCTTTATCATAATTTTTGGTTAAATTAAAATTCTACTCCTTTCTCCCTTTATATGTTTATAAATAGAATTGTAAGGCTCAATCAGATTCAGGTTTGACCTTTTAAATAGCCAGACTAAGTAATGCATCTCCATCAGGTATCATTGTGGGTGCATATTTTTAAACATATTTGATGTACTTCAATGGTGTTTAAGAATGCCCTGGGGTGCAATCAGAAAAATTTAAATAGTGAGTGACTCTGCAGAAAAGAAAATAATCTGTTTTGTATTTTTTTTTAAATTGCAAGGAAAGAAAAAAAAATAGTAAATGTAAGGGAAACCCAAGTTGTAATGAATGATTGTTTGGTTCCTGATTCAAATGAAAATATTGTGGGGGGGGGGGGGGGGGGATGAAGAAATGTAAACACTACATGGATAGCTAATGCTATTAAGAAATTATTATTGATTTGGGGGAATGAAATGGTGGTAATGTGATTATTTTTTAAAGGAGTGATAATTATTAAAGGATTCATAATTGTTGAAGTTGAATGAAAAGTATACAGAAATTTATTACACCACTAGAGGCCGTGCATGAAATTCGTGCACTGGGGGATAGGGTTCCCTCAGCCCAGCCTGCCCCTCAGTCTGGGAGCCCTCAGTGGATATCCTACTGATGGCCACAGTCTGGCAGCAGAGGCTCGGTGCAGCCGTCCCCGTGTGTGTGTGTGTGTGTGTGTGTGTGTGTGTGTGTGTGTGTGCGCGCGTGCGCGCCTGCTGGAGGCCTACCACCAGCCACACCCTGAAGGCTTCAAGCAGGCGCCCCTCTCTGTTGATCACTCAGGCTCCTGGCCTCCACTGCATGTTGTACTCTCCCCTGAGCTGTGGCCAGGGTGGGGCGCCCTTCCCTACTGTGGGATCCCCAGGGCTACCTAGGGAAAGGCACACAGGGGGGATGGCTGCAGGCCGCTCTTTCCTGCTCCGTGATCGCTGCTGCATCCCACAGGCAGGCGCACACAGGGGAATGCGGATCCAGGGCAATCCGCCAGGCCCGGTCTGCCAGAGTGTCGGGGGCGTGAGTGAGTGCGATCGCCCCCTCCCCCCACCCTCTCCCTGCTCCTGTGGGTTGGGGGAGTGACTGCGGATGCAGCAGCCGCTCTGCCCAGGTCTGCCCACGAGAATGCGAGTCCAGGGTTACCCGCCAATCCTGGTTTCCCAGCGGCAGTGGGTCGGGGGTGATCAGGCGGGTTGGGGCGTGAGCCTCCCCAGCCCTAGTCTGCCGGGGGAGTGGGTTGGCGGCCTCTGCCTCCTCAGCCTTGGTCTGCTGGCAGCAGTGGGTCTGGGGGGCGTGACTGCGGGCAGAAGCCGCCAGGCCAGCCCCGTCTGCTGGTGGGAGAGCCGGTTGGGGTCTTGGCCAGTAGGGGACAGCTGCGGTCACGCCCCACCAGGCCTGGGTTGGGTCACCCGCCATCCAGGTCACAGATAGCAGGCCTGGATGGCACTGCCCCATCCTGCAGGCAATATGCAAATTAGCCGCCATCTTGGTTGGCGGTTAACCGCCATCTTTGCTGACAGCTAATTTGCATATTGCCCGTGATTAGCCAATGGGAAGGGTAGCGGTTGTACGCCAATTACCATGTTTCCCTTTTATTAGTGTAGATACTTCCTAATTTTGTATATGTTTGACATTTTTGTAATAAAGCTTTAAAAATTACTATTTGATACTTTTCTTATTATGACTATACTAGTAGCCTGGTGCACAAATTCATGCACGGGTGGGGTCCCTCAGCCTGGCTGGTGATCAGGGCTGATGGGGGCCATCTTGCCCAGTCCTGATTGGGGGAATCAGGGCCATCGGGGCTGGCCGGGGGAGGTTGGCCGGCTGCGGGAGGTTGGCTATGGGAACGCACTGACCACCAGGGGGCAGCTCCTACATTAAGCATCTGCCCCCTGGTGGTCAGTGCATGTCATAGCAACTGGTCAACCAGTCATTCGGTCGTTGGGTGGTTTGGTCACTTAGGCTTTTATATATATAAATAAATATTGTTTACTGCTGTGCCAAGTAAAGTATTTTGGTATTTTTATTTTATTACTTAAACAACATTTTGTTTTTCTTGAAGTTGAAATTGCTTTATCTTTTTATTTCCTTAGTTTTCTTTGAACTTACAGCTAAGTTTTTTCACTTCATCCAATTACTTTGTAAATGTCTCTGAACACAATATTTGAACACAGTCAAAGCTATTAGATAATCTACAAACCTACTAGATAATTTTCTGGAAGAATCCATATTAGAACTTCGTCCATTTGTTCTAATCTTTACTACATGCTCTCTAGGCCTATCCAACAGTTTTTATTCTAAGAATTCCCTTTGCCTTTCTCTTCCTTTGCAACCTATATACTGCTCCTTTTTTTTCCTTCCTTATTTTGGTGGAGCACATCTTTCAGAAGTTTTATTAGAAAAGTACACAAGATAATTATTTGAAATGGTGTTTATCTGAAAATATCTTTATTCTATCTCCACACTAAACTGATAGATTGGCTGGACACAGAATTCTAGATTGGCAATAATTTTCACTCATAATTGAAGCTATCGTTCTATTGTTTTGTAGCATCGAATGTGTAAAAAGTCTGAAATCATTCCTATTCTTAGTCCTTTGTATGTGACTTATTTATTTTCTTTGAAAAAAAGGTTCAGGATCTTTATTACTAGTGGTCTGGAAATGTATGATTACATTGTTGTATAATTATTCCAGTACCTTCTCCCATATCTCTCTGAGTATATTGATTTTATTTTCTTTAAAAATTTATGTTCCCTACTTTTCTTTTTTAAAATATATTTTTATTGATTTTTTACAGAGAAGAAGGGAGAGGGATAGATAGTTAGAAACATCGATGAGAGAGAAACATCTGACAGCTGCCTCCTGCACACCCCCTGCTGAGGATGTGCCCGCAACCAAGGTACATGCCCTTGACTGGAATCGAATCTGGGACCCTTCAGTCCACAGGCCGACACTCTAGCCATTGAGCAAAACTGGTTAGGGCTAAACTTCTTTTTCTGAGTTTATTTTTACTTGTTTTAATGTACCTTTTTTATGTCGGAGTTTTTCCTAAAATATCAAGTGATCTTTGGCTACTTATTCATTCTTAATGATGACATTCTGAAAAGCTAATTGAGAAATATATCTGCATGAATACAGCTTATTAACTATTTTAACTTGTAGGTTTCACTCCCAGTGGTTCTCAACCTTCCTAATGCCGTGACCCTTTAATACAGTTCCTCATGTTGTGGTGACCCCCAACCATAAAATTATTTTCGTTGCTACTTCATAACTGTAATTTTGCTACTGTTATGAATCATAATGTAAATATCTGATATGCTATATGTGTTTTCCGATGGTCGCGACCCACAGGTTGAGAACCGCTGCTAGGCTGATCAAATGATCAACTGAGTTTTTTATAAGAAAGCCCTAGATTTAAGAATCTTCAGTGTTTTTCTTTGGATACTTGTTTCTCAGAGGATAATAGTATCTTTTGTGAGAGCTTGGAAATGGATGGAGGAATAAAAGCCTGGTTGTAATCATTTTGGTAAGGAACATAGCTGGGGATGATCTCACTGCTCAATATGATAACTTTCATTTTGTCC
This sequence comes from Myotis yumanensis, assembly GCF_028538775.1. Classification (NCBI taxonomy): domain Eukaryota; kingdom Metazoa; phylum Chordata; class Mammalia; order Chiroptera; family Vespertilionidae; genus Myotis; species Myotis yumanensis. The sequence continues at coordinate 156,801,935 of NW_027223754.1, forward strand.
CCATTGTTAACCCAGCATCTCACCTAGTTATATCTGGCTAGATTATTGATAATAGTCTGCCCAGTGCAATCAAAGGCAGGCATAACACTCACTCACAGTAATCATCCTATGTGGTATTCAAATTGTAATTATAATATATCTAGGAAAGAATAAACATTTTTCTCAGGTAAACTTGCAAACATAAATCTATTAAATTATGGTAAATATTAAAAAACTATAGATTATAAGTGCTGTGGCACATGCTTTATTATGAAACTCTAATAAAGCAATGAACTTAAATAATATTTACTTCTGTAATGGCTGAACAACAATATTTGGTAGATTTAGCTAGTCTAAGGTATTTTTTTAGATTGAGGTTAAATGATATTAAAATGAATATAATAACAGTATGTGTACTTAAATTATTCATAATTCACTGTATACAAATGTTATATAAAATTTATCATAGATCTTATATTTGGGGTTCTCAGATTACATAAAATATCAACAAAATATAGTTAATTAGGTACAAAGCAATCTACATTATTCTATCAGGTCAGTGGTTATTCCAGTGACCATAGGCAACATTCATTAGGCTCATGTTAGCTGTCCAGCTATATTGCTCTGAAATAATAGAAGTTTAATTGAACAATTCAATAGACTCTAGTATAAGAAGGGATTTAAATAAAAACTGAGTCAGAAGTAATTTTCATGAATCACATTTCCATGAATTTTAAATCTTTGAAAATTGAATTATTTTATTTCACAAACAAAACTTATTTTTTTACTGTAATAGGAGAAATTACCCTACTTTTTAATATTTAAAATATTAGAAATGCTTTTATCATAATTTTTTCTCACTTCTATTCTGCATTTCTAAATATAAAGGATTTTCTTCACTTGTTTCCAAAAAATAAAAATAAATGGTTTTCACATAGTGATTCCTGTGCTTATATTTAAAATATATCCTAAAAATAAAATAAAATATATCCTGTGAGATGTTGAAAATTCAACTCTATTGGAAAACCACATGCTCATTTCCTACTTGTTGCCAGGTACTGAAGTAATATTCTAACTGCTTTAAGAAATCGATAGTGTGATATAAGTAAAATACTCTGGAATCTGGGGTTATAAGATCTGTACTCAAACCTAGGCTTTCTCATTACAAGCTTCATGAATCCCACAAGTCCTAGAACATATGTTTTCTAAGGACTTTTAGTAGTATTTTCCTTTTTTTAAAATCCTCACTCAAAGACATGTTCATTGATTTTAGATTTTTGAGAGAGAGAGAGAGAGAGAGAGAGAGAGAGAGAGAGAGAGAAAGGATAGAAAAATGAATTGGTTGGTCCCCATACAGCACCCCCACCAAGAATTGAACCTGCCACTTTCTGATACACAGGAGGGTGCTCCAACAAGCTGAGCCACATCAGCTAGGGCAATAGTATTTTCTTGAAACATTCCCTATTTCTGCCAGTACAAATTTAGTTGAAAACACAGAAATTCTCTAATTTGAGTAAAAGTTTGTGTATTGTTCAGAGTTCCATAGAGGAAATAGAAATCTCTATAGATATTTTAAGCAGAAAAGGATTTAATACAAGAATTAAATGTCTCTAGCCCAGCCAGCATGGTGCAGTGGTTGAAAGTCAAGCTATGAACCAGGAGGTCATAGTTCATTCCTGGTCAGGGCACATGCTGCACATGCTCAGATTGCAGCTTTATTCCCAGTGTTGGGTGTGCAGGAGGCAGCCAATCAATGATTCTCTCTCATCATTGATGTTTCTATCTCTCTCTCCCTCTTCTTTTCTCTCTGAAATCAATAAAAATATATTTAAGAAAGAAAAGAGAAAGCAGAAAAAAGAGAATTAAATGTCTCTAAAATCATTAATAGGGTGAGGGAAGCTATAATGAGGAGACAGTAGAACCATTGAGTACAAGAATTTAAAGACATAGCTTTGATTCAGGAGTGCAAAACATCCCACTAGAACCTTAGCTGTCTCTTGACACCCATGAAGTTGGAGACTGGGCAGGAACTGAGAGCCTGACCTCCACTCCCAGCACCACACTACTCTCCACACTCATGGTCCTAAATCTTATTTGCCAGGAAAAACAGCAGAAGGATGATAGCATCCCCCTCTTCCAAATCTACCTGTTTCCAAATCTGGCATCTGTATATCTAGCTGGTATCCCAAAGTAGCTGCAAAAGAATCTAGAAATATAGAATTTGGCTTTCCAGCTTCTGAAATTTGAGCAGGTATCAAAGGAGGTGAGAAAGAAGCCGAATGCCTATTAACCCTCTCTCTCAGCCTGGAGAGTGCTGAGAGAGGGGGCTTATAAGGCTCTATGAAGTTTGTAGCCTTGAAGGACAGAAAATGAAGATGCAAGTGAGCATATTCAAGTAAGAACCAGACAGGGAAATTAAGTGAATGGCTTTAGGGTAATCATTTTTTTTTCCCCAAGAGCTGTGCATTATAATCCCTATCTTTTTTTCTTTCTCTTCCTTTCCCTCTCGCCTCCCCCTCCACCCCCAACCTGCTTACACACTGCTCTATAACATAAACTAAACAAATGAGGGATGGAGGTATAGGTGAATAGGTGATGAATAAACAGATAAAAAAGAGACTTTGATTCAATTTCCTCATATCTAAAATGAAAATGATAATATCAGCTCAGTTCTTTCAGTCTTGTGAGGGTTATGTAGGATAACAAAAAAAAGTTTATATAAATGTTATCCTTTGTTTATGAGGCATGCATCACTTTTATCATCAATTTTAAAATGTTAAAGTAAGAAAAAAACAAAAGTATCGTTTAGAATAGCATTTTTATACGCTTTGCTGTGGTTTGTATGGCTACATTATCTGACACTGGGTCTGTAATTCTCAGTAAATACTAATTGAATTGGATCTACATGTGCATTTATGTGTTCAGTAAATAGCCTAGATACATCCATCCATGACATAGTTTTATCATTGCTAATAACAGTCCTTATTATTTCCTTTTGTGAAGTCATCTGATAATTGACTGAATTTCCAACTGAGAAAATCAAGAACAAATCCAAGTGTTACTCTATGGAACAGCTACCCTATGACTAGTACATTCTGTTCATTCTCAATAGACTTCAATTTATTCCAGAAATATGATTGCAGTACTTTCATGGGGCATTGAACTATAGATAAGACAATTGCAGACATAAAACTCTATACTTCTATTGGCACTAAACAGCAATAGAGTTTAGTACAAAAATTGAAGTCATTGTAAGACTAAGTTAACCCACTCGAAAACTCTAAGTAAAGGTTCCCTAGTTACCAAATAAGAAAGAGAAAATAAATAATATTTATTGGAGGACTACCTTGATTATTTTATATAAAGTTTTGTATCATGACCCTTTATTGAATAGCAGGACCTATATCAAGTAATTTAGACAGACTCGTGTGGTCTTTTTTTTTTTCTTGGTCTTATAGATTCTAAATGAGTATCTAGTATACACCAGGAAATATCTTTGGGACATAATGATGAGCAAAATAAAAGTGATCTCTACCCTCTAGAAACTTTTACTTCAAATGAATTATGAATAAAAAACATTACAATACACTAAAAATGTGATATTACTGTGCTATGGAAAAACACAATAAGGACTCAATTTGGCTCTAATAGTCAAGAAAGACTTTCTGGAGGCAGTAACAGCTAAGCCGGGACCTAAAAATATATCTGGGATAGAGTACAAGATGTATAGGGGCAATATTTGAGACTTCTGTATGACCTTGTCTGACATGCAATGGCATTTTGACTTAATAAAAAGGAAAATGGGAGAATTTAAGCAGAGAGGGATATGGTCAAATGTGCATTATGGGAAGATCAATGTGGAAATGGACTGAAGGCCTGTGAGAATGAAAGCTGGATGGAACACTTGGGAGAAAGTCTTAGTAACAAAGGTGAAGAGGGATGGTGGCTTATACTAGGGCAGAGCTAGTGGGGACTGAAAAAAGAAACATTTTAAGTGTTCAAATAAAAACTTGTAATTTGACAGAGGGGGAGGAGGAAGGAGAGGTGTGGATGATACCTTTGTTTCTGGTTGGGATTAGACTACTGGAAGGATGACAGCATCATTCATTAAAATTGAGAAATAAGGAAGAGAAACAGAATTCTGAAAGACATGACAGAAGTTCGGGGCATTTTGAGAGTGAAGTGCTGAAAGGCATCTTGATGCAGATATTCAGTCATATTTCTAGTCAGTTCCATAAGTAGGTCTGAGGACATCAGGGAGCTCCCTGGGAAGGGGTGCTGTACAGCTGAACCTAACACAAAATAATATTGAATGTAAACTGTAATTAAAAAATACAAGTTTTTGAGTAAGAAAAAGTTAGTGACTAGTAGTCATAAATGCTACTAAAGGAATAAGTTCAAAGCATTGGAAAGGGGTCAGTTGGGTTCACTGGAGCTCTGTAAGGTGCAGAAGCAATGTTGCAATGAATTGGAAAATGTGGAAGTGAAAAAAGGAAGGTAGTGATTATAGACAGACATGTTATGAAGTTTGACTATAAAGGGAGTAGAATGATAGAATGACAGTCGAGGTGGCATTAGATTGACAAAAGCTCTTCCTACTCCCCACCCCGCTTTTTTTTTTTTTAAGATGAGAGAGACCTGAGTAATTTTAAATGTTGGAAGGGAAGAACCAACATAACAGAAACAGAAAGTTGGAAAGAATAACACAGAGAAGATACTCAACTGAAAGAGGTAGGAGAGGAGCCAGAGCCAGGTAAAGATATATTGACCTCAGATCCATTCAGTCATTGACTCAACAAATAGTCATTGAATATTGACTCAGTTCTGAAAATACAGAAGTAAAAGGAGATGGATGTGAGAGAAAGTAAATAAGCTTTGTGGAGGAAAAGGTGAAAACAGAGAAACTGAAGGTGAACATGGTAAAATTGGAATTTGTTATTAAATGAAAGAGCATTAATTTGAGAGGCATTCAATTTAACAGCATTTTTTTTTTCCAGATTAATCTCCTTCATTGTGCTCTGTTTGAAAGCTTCCTCTGAAATCATTTCTGTGTCTATATCACCTCCCGTGCCTGTTGAATCTGAGGTCAGATTATAACCCCTGAAGGAGTTAATCAACCCAATGTATTTTCTTCTTGGTTTTACGCAAAGTAGGACTCATTACTCAGCTGGATTTGTTTCTTAAACCTCCACAGGGATGTGGCCAAGAGAGCTCATTGCAAATCACTAATATTATCAGAGCAGGAACAGTTACAAAGCCAAAAAGAATAATAATGGGGAGCAGGCCACACTCTGCGCCTGATGTAGGTCAACATTTCTTCATTCAACCGAATCAGAATCTCTTACAAAGTTATCAGTTGATGCCATAGAGGCCAAAACCTTGTACAGAGAAGGAAACCACACACAGCTTTCTGTGCTGAGGATGAAAGACTCTGAGGCAGAAGAAAGTAATGTGTGTCCCGACTCTTTCGCATATGCTGTTTAGGTCTGGACCTCCAAGGAATCAGACTGACAATTTCGCAAAAGGATCTGACTCAACGGCTCCTTTCAAAAACACTTCAAAGGATGGTGATGAGGGATACCAAAGGGATAAAAGTTCTCTTTCAGGGCTGTGTTAATTTATTTTAGACCAAAGAACAAACATCCCAATTGACAAGGTGGGTGATTCAGTGCTTCTGACTGCAGTGACAAGCCTTGTAGAAAGACCAGGTCAGGAGGAGGCTGGAAGAAATTCCCAATCAATTCTGCAACTTGCCTATGAAGTAAGTCTCTTAAGTCACTCTCGCTGGAATGTGTGTTCTGACAGCTAGACCCAGAGAAAAGTCAATGCAAGGGAGGTGCGGGGAGGGAAAGCAGGGATGAGAGCCAGGCTGCTAATGACCTTTCTGAGGATGCAGGAGACAGACACAGACAGAGGCAAAGGAGAACCAAAGATTATTTTGTCATAGTCAACTACCTTGAGCCTCGATAGAAAAAGTACTGGATTTGAAGTTTGAATTCTTGCATATGGATTCCAACATGACCCCAGTTGGGCTAGCTGTGAGACTAACCGCAAGTAACTTAATTTACCTGTGTTTGTTAACTTGGAGGCAATGTCTCAAGAGTAAATCATAGAGCTGTTAAGTGCCTTAAGCGAGATAATATACACTAAGGCACTTTGTAAACTCTAAGATGCTACACAAGTTAGAAAAATTTTTATAGTTATATTTGTGAGAATTAAGCATATAATAAAGTATTAAAACTTTTAAAATCTATATTTTTAAAAAAAGGTAGTAGTGAAAATGTCACCAAACTATGTGAATAGTGACAAGCATGAACTCAGATAAGCTGAATGAAAGTCTAACTTATAGAAAATATTGGTAGCAATTCAGAAACTGAGGCTGGAGTATATTTTAAAAGATCAAATAGAATGAATGGGACAGAAAGGAGAAAGAAGGGAAAGTATGTAGTTGTCATGCTTTCATTGTGACTCAGTTGGTAAGGCATTTTGAGAAAGGATCCAATACAAACTGCTGGGGGCTGTGCCTAAATTGAGTGCCCCCTCCCTCCCCAATAGAGATAATAAGTTGTTCTCTCTGTTGTTTCTATTGTATTTTAGTTCAAGTATATCCTTTACTCCTCTTACATTAACACTGGCATAATAAAAAGATGTTTAATTTCAATCATAATAAGATTTATACAAATTAACACCACACCATTTTCCACCCACTAAATTAGGAAAAATTCAAATTTCAACAAATATATTGTATTGGCAATGATGTGAGGACATAGGCACCTCCACATGTTACTGGCAAGCGTGCAAACTGGCATAATTTCAGTGCATGACGATTTGTTAATGTCTAAGAAAAGTACAAGGTCATTGACTAAACAATCAAACCACTAGGAATTTACCCTAGATTTTACACATATGAAATGATAAAATAAAAAACTCACAAAGCTCTTCATTGTAGGAAAGGCTTGGAAAAAAATGTGAATGTTTGTCTCTAGGAGTTTAGTAAAATGAATTATAGAATACCAATACAATGAAAATTATGTACTATAGAAAATAATTAATACGATCTTTAGGTGTTGATATAGAAAGATCAAATTTATTGTAACATAAAAAATGTTAAAATATAAAGTAGTGTGTGAAATAATATACCACTAGTGAAAAAAGGGGGAAGTGATTAATATATATTCACATTTACATTTGAATATGTGCAAAAATCTCTAGAAGAATACACAAGAAATTAATAACACTATTTACTTAATAAAGGGTGTGTGGGAATCATGCCAGAGACCCTGGATAGTCAAGGCCTTCTTGTTAGTACACCAGAATGGCCAAGGCCACTCTGAATGTGGGAATCCTAATCAGAATGTTTAAAGCTACCATACTATAAGCAGGTGCTAGGCCACAGGGATCTCATGGTATACTGCGCACATGTGCCCTTCTATAACCCAAATGATGGATGTCACTAATGGTAGGGAGCTTCTTTTGTGAAAGTGGTATAATACATGGTACTGAGTGTGCTGGAGAAGCTGAGGTAGGCACAGAGGATGTAGCTACCATGTGAAACTATGTATGCAGGGAAGGCTGGAGAGGTTGGAGAAGCTTTTGAGGCAGAGAGCTCAGGTGCTGCTACTATGTGAGACGGTGAGTCTAGGGGCAGTGTGTGGTTGCTCAGATAATGACTGTGGGTACAGAGACTACTGATGCTTTGTTAGAAAGATGTATTTGCTTTATCAGCTGGTGTGTGCTTAAAGGACTGTTTTGTCTGATGGATATATGGCCACTGGCTTCTACAATAAAGACTCATTCTTACACACCCACCATTCTCATGGCTTCTCCGTCTACCACCCAACGTCCAAGAAGGTCCAGCCCCTGGCAGAAGGTCTCATCCCCAACAGTTGTGCAATGGGCAGGGTTTAGGACAGAACCTGCTCTGATAGTTGACATAGTCGAGCAGAATTCAGAAGATATATGGACTCAGAGCAGCAGTGCTCTGGCAGTGCTGTACTGTGCTCTAGCTGTCTCTGACAGGGTGTTTGTGAACTGGACAATGGTGGAAGGAAGACTTTTTACTTTTGTACTTTTTGGATTTTAAAACATATAGCTGTACCATGATTTCAAAAATTAAATTAATTTTGTAAAAGAAAGTATTTGTTTGGAAATCCCTCTTTCCCAGATTGCGGACTATGCCTTATTTGTTTCCACAATCTCATTACCTAGCCAAGTGCACAACACATAGCATCTGCTCAACAAATATTTACTAGATAAACACTAAATAATAAACTGCTATAGATTAAACTTTCTTAAAGGAAGGGCAAACACCCTACTATAGTTTTCAAATAGAGTTCATTATGCAATGCGGGGGAGTGGTATTCTGTGGAAAGGACTGGAAGGAACAGTAGAAAAGTGCCTTAGGAGATAAGAAAATGGATTTCCTTACAAAAATCTTAGTTCTAGTTGTCATTCATTTTCTAATTCTTTCTAGAGCTTAGCGGTCAAGGTTGGGGTGGGTGGAGTGAGGAAGAGGCTTCAAAATGTTACTTTGAAGAGAGAGATGAAAAAAGCAAGACAACAGTTTCAAGTAGAAGCAGCTGTATCTACCTCTTAATAAGGCGATTTGGGGGGTTGTGTGGTTGCTGGTAAACTGTTTTGCTTAGCGGACTCCTGTTTTTGGAATGGTTGTGGATTTTAATTTTTTACTTCATGCCTATTTTAAATGTTTGTTTGATATTGTTTTCTGAATGACTTCCCTCTCCTGCATTGAACGTAGTCAGCCCACATGTTATGCTCATTTTAAGAATGAATGATTAACATACAGGTTAGATCACATGGCTTGGAGCAGTGGTTTTCAGTCTTGGCTGTATATTGTAATCCCCATGTGTAATCGGATGACCAATGGGTCCGGGCTGGCTGTCACTACTTGAGCCAATTAAGCAGAGACGGGGTTGAATCATACATGAGCACATGAGCGTTGATTCCAACAATGCAAGAGGAATGGGAGAGCAGCAGATCACCCACCAAAATCTGCTCTGTAACCCCTTATAAACCAGCTGCTTGTATTGGGTAGGACAAAGATTACATGGGGAAGTAGGGATTACTAGAATGGGGAAGTAGGCAATGCGGGCTGGGGCTGGACTCTATTGTTTGGGCAACATGGTTGTTAATCTTTCCATGATAATAGGCAGTTCTTGAATGAGAATGGACTGCATTTTAAGGTTGACGCCAGGTCCAAGGTTGACTCCTGGGTCCCTGGAGTGTACAACTCGAAGTCAGGTTAGAATGTCCTTTCTTTAATCAGAACAAGGCAATCATCAGTTAAAAGAGCATGATTAATATTTCTTATAACTATAGCTAGTCTCCAATATTCTATTTTTGGCCCTAATACAGGGAGATTTCAAAATAACACTGATGCCTGCTCCTCACTTCCCTGAACCCCCACAGTCTGACTTAATTGGATTATAGAGTGGCCTAGGCAACAGTGGGGTGAAAGCCAAAGGGAAAGGAGGGTGAGGTTAGGTAGAGGTGGGCAAAGGAGTCGGGGGATGGATAGATGGGGACAGAGGCAACTTTGCTTTTGGCGATGGGCACATGATGCGGTGTGCAGGTGATGTTTTATTGAGTTGCACACTTGAAACCTGTATGGCTTTGTGAACTAATGTCACCCCAATAAATTCAATTTAAAAAATAAGCAAATCTTAAAAATTTAAAATGTTTAAAAAAAACATAAGGAGGAGGAAACTACTGATAAAGGGAATGATAAGGACAAATTCAAGAAGCGGAATAAGGGAAAGCAGGTAGATGTAAAAAATTGTTAAGGATACTGGGTTTGTGGGTGTTCATTGTGTTTTTTATTTATATTTTTTATTTATTTTTCTAAATTTATCTTTATTGTTGAAAGTATTACAGATGTCCTGTTTGTTTGTTTTTCCCATTAACCCCCTCCATCCTGCACCCACCACTCCCAGACCTTCACCACTCTATTGTCTGTGTCCATGGGTTATGCACATATATATGTAAGTGCCCCCTTTAATCACTCCCACCTACCCTCCACCCCCACCTTCCCTCAGCATTTATTTCTACTTTTAACAGGAGTGAATATACAAATTTTTAACAACATGTATACATGGGAGAGACCAAGGAAACCTAACTCCCATCATATTTTTAATAAGCGCATTCAAAACTAGACATATGAATATCATAGATGGGACTGAAATGTCTTTATAGAAGAATCATTTAGGGCTTTTTTAAAAAAAGTATAATGTATATTTTTTGTGAGGTTTTACTTTGTGTGCATATTTTCTCTATCTTTAAATAAAGATTTATATTGGTGGTAGAGTTAATGTACTAATAACTTTTGTATCACACTAACACACTCCCTGAGACTGAAATTATGACTTAGTTTATAATGAAACATTTTCAACTTTATAATCTTAAAAATCACTTTGATAATGAATAAGTGACATGAACAACTTCCTGGAATAGCTTTGAAGGTCTAAGTAAAACCTGAGTTAGTTCTTTACAAGCAACTGTAGGAATGAAATATGACTCTCCCCACAGACTTCTTCCTGATCTTGTTTCTTCGTCTGCTTACCTTTCTCAATAGAAATGAAATAAAACTAATAACCATTCACCCTTGGGTAGAACTTTACAGTTTGTAAGAAGAGATTAATTTGACCTCACGTGTTTACCTTAACAGCTCTGTGAAGTATGCAGGCAGAGATTAGCTCAAAACAAGACCATAGATGGTTTATACAATATAACACACTGGCTCCAAAGTGTGGCATGTATACCACTGATTGAACACAAGACAAATTTCAAAGCTCATACACATTTTTAATATTAGTATTTTTGCATAAAATTTTAATATTTTTGTATTGCTTTTAACTTGCATTAACCTGCATCTTCTATTGCTGGCAAATAATGCTGTTTTTCACTTACAGAGTGACATAATGTTGCCTTTTTAAATAAACTTATTTTAATAAAAATGAATTTATTTAAAGAAAACACTTAAGTAGATAATAGTACAGGCATTATTTAGAGTAGACAAGGGTTGTAAAGATGATATGTGAATAATTGAAATGTAGAAAACCTCATCCTGTATATAATATTCAGGTCTATATTACTATTTTTTAAAAAAAGAAAATGTGCACATTTAGGTCACTTACAATTAATTTGACAACCTACTTATTGAGGGATTACTATTTTTCCGATGTCCACTTTGAAATAATAAAGAAATAATAACAAAAATATAGAATGAATGAATGAATACATTTTTTTAAGTAAAAAGTCTGTATCTTCATGGAACTTACAGTCAAAGGACAACTTGACAAGGTGAGCAGGTGGCTTGCGTATTGATAGAGGAGTAAGGATACAACCCTATTAGAGAAGACACCCTATTGGTTGCATAGCAGTGAAAGCTTACCAAAGGAGCCAACATTTAAGCTGAAGAATGTGTAAGAATCCCGAGGATGGACTAGCAGTTACAAATGCCTGGAGGAGAGAGAGCATAATGCATTCTCTGAGCTTCAAGTAGATTTGGAGGACAGGGTTAAACAAAGTGTTGAGAGTGGCAAGAAATTATTGAAGAGATAAAGCAAGTAACAGATCATGAAGGAATTTGTTGTTTCTGCAGATCTGAGTTGTACTGCAAGCAACATAAATGGACCCTGATCACATAAAAAGATAAAGAATTTTGGAAAACTATCAGAGAGAGGCTATGCATTGCATCCTACCAATAGCACACAGTTGTAGGTTTCGCAAAATAAAGTAGAGGACCAGATGTAGATATAAAACAAGTAAGATTAAAAAAGAGAACAAAAGGAAAACACATTCTAAAAACTTGGATTTCATTCTGTAGGCAATCAGGAGTCATAAAATGGATTGACAGGTTCAGATTTGCATTTTAGATAGATGGTTCTTGCAGGAGTGTTTTAATCAAAGTGAGGGAGAGAAGACTGAGAACTGTGACCTTCGTATGATTGATGATCTTGACCTAAGTTGTGGTGGGAAAAGAAAGAATGGTAGCAGGGAACGGGTGCTCATCTATGTTTGCTATTGCTGACCTGTATTTCTGCATACTTTGGACAGTCATGGCTTGGCTTTCATGAAGGGGAAGAAGAAAAATCCCAGATGGGGGTGGATTTGGAGAGTGAAGAGTTTGCTGCTGCCTTCTCCCATATGGCCCGAGGGTCCACAAAAGAGAATTGCCCACCACCCCCACTTTCAACGGTGCGGAAGCCATCTGTTTTGTTTTCAAACACGTAACAAGGTGTTTGGCCATAACACCTAACCTTGATTGTCCCCCATAATGGGATGTAAATTTATGAACACCCTTTAGTCACTTGCCTGCAACTATATATTTTGGCTGCCTCCCAGGTATTTAATTCCTTTATTGATGCATTTCATGATGGTTGTTGCTTCTGTTTAAAAGCCTTTTGCAATCTGAGTTTTTGAAGTACTATCTGTTTCTCTCCCACCCACACTTTCATCATTTAAATTGATTTTCTCAGTTTCTCATGTATTTCTATAAGTGGAAAAGAATTTTAGATTGATACCATAACCTAAGTACCAGAGGTAAAGATGGGGGACAGCTGAGATCTGAGTAATGTTATTTTAATTGTAATTTAAAGCCAAAAGGCGAAGACTTAGTAAAGAGCTGTTTTCATTACAGTTGTTCCATGCATGAAATGAACCATTACACATTGGAAAAGAAGAAATCATTCCACAGTGGCTTGGTTATAACAAACAAAATGAGTTCCAACAAGCTGTGCTTAGTCCCATGGCCAAAACTGCATTCTGTTGGTTTTTAGGATTTTTTTTTTAATGTGGCATTGTATTTTGGAAATGTTAATTCATGTTATATTCTCTTTGTATAATATACTTGCATTGAATAATGAGAGAGATGACCAGCTGGTCTCTAGCAGTTACAAAGCCCTTTTTTGGAGACAGCAGGTTGATGGCAGATGGCAATTTTAGGTTGAAGTCTCACCAAGAATAGATTTGCAGCACCTTGTTGATGTGGGATATATAACCTTTCTCTGAGTTTATGAAAATGATGGTAGAGTGGTTTACTGAGACACTAATTTACATTTTTGTTCTCAATGTATTTTTTTCTTTTCTCATTAAAATAAGGAAGGCTTTGGGGTTCACTGAGTCTGAGTTCCAAAGCTAAAGGTAGAAGTTACTCAAAGACAATGCCTCTTATTGACTTGTTTTTGAAAATTTGAATTGATTCTGGAAATGAATGAGAGGAGGAAGAAGGGAAAGGCCTTTGGGTTTGGAAAGTTGGCAGAACAATTTTATATCTTTGGTAGGGAGATTCTGCAAACTAGGGAAGAAGAAAGTAGTACCTGATGAAATAGTAGGATTTACCCTGACTCCTTGAAAGGCTGTGCACTAGGCACTAAGACTGCCACTTCTGTGCCTAGGCTTGGTGCAGATATAGCAAAGCCACCCAGGTTTAAAGGGGCCATACAGAAACAGAATCCTCTGCTTTTGTAATAATCTTTGGAATTATCATATTGAAGACAGGAAACTATTCTCTTGTGTGACCTTGGAAGTGCAGGACCTTGACCACACCCAACCAATCCCATATCCTATGACTGGTATTGCATTTCTCACTATCTCAATGATTAGAAATTTGGAATCTAGTTAAAAATTATTTAGAATGAGTTTAGTAGAGTAAAACCCAAACCCTTCATAAATGTGAGAAGACAGTAAATAATATACAGTCATACACCTCATAACAAGGTTTCAGTCAATGATGATTCTCATTTTACCATGATAGTCCCATAAGATTGTAATAGAGCTGAAAAATTCCTATCACCTAGTGATTTCATAGCTATCATAGTGCAAACATTGTTTGTGGTGATGCTGGCGTAAACAAACTTACTGCAATGCCAGTTGTGTAAAAGTATAGCACATATAATTATGTATGGTTCATAATTGATAATCATAATAAACAACTATGTTACTAGTTTGTGTATTTATTATACTACTAGTGGCCCAGTGCATGAAATTTGTGCATGGGGGGGGGGGGGGGTTCCTCAGCCCGCCCTGCACCCTCACCAATCTGGGACCCCTCAGGGGATGTCCCCACAGGGATCAGGCCTAAACCGGCAGTCGGACATCCCTCTCTCAATCTGGGACCTCTGGCTACTAACCGCTCACCTGCCTGCCTGCCTGATTGCCCCTAACCACTCTGCCTGCCAGCCTGATCACCCCCAACTTCCCCCCCTGATGGCCTGCTTGCCCCCAACTTCGGCCCCCCATGCCAGCCTGCTCGCCCCCAACTGCCCACATGTACCCTTGAAGGTAGCAGGTGCTGATTAGGGGAGGAGGGCATGATTATTTCTTGGGACTGTAGTTATGGAAGCTTTGTAGAGGGTCCTGCAGACCTTGGAGGGGTGGACTCTGGCAGCAGCCCTGTAGTGGTGGTCATCCCTGGAGGAGCTGGTGGGGGGCAGGGAGTTAGGGGGCGCTAGGGAGGAGGTGAGACTGAAGGGGGAGTAACTGTCAAACCTTCCCGCTTGGCACCATTCTTTAAATTGTACGTGGCTGCCCTAACTGGTTTGGCTCAGTGGATAGAACCTTGGCCTGTGGACTTAAGGGTCCCAGTTTGATTCCGGTCAAGGGCATGTACCTTGGTTGCGGGCACATCCCCAGTAGGGAGTGTGCAGGAGGCAGCTGATCGATGTTTCTCTCTTATCCATGTTTCTAACTCTCTATCCCTCTCCCTTCCTCTCTGTAAAAAATCAATAAAATATATATTTTAAAAAAAATGTATGTGGCTGTTTTGCAGCTGTACCTGCTCAAGATGGGGCTCCAATCTCCTGGAGCAGGGTGGGGGCCAGGCCTGGGCGGAGCCAGGCAGGCTAGGAGGGCGGTTTTAGCTGCACCCCCAGTGAGGTTCAGCACGCTTCAGCTGTGGAGACGGCGCTGCTGCTGGGGGGGAGCGGGGGGGGGGCGCGGGAGGGGACAGGGGAGGGAGAAGGGTCTGGCCCTCAGCAGTCACTCAGGCCTGCCTCCACCCAGGTCTGAAGTTGTAGGGAGGAGAGGAGTGCCCGGCCCCAGTGGAGGGGGCCTGGCAGCGGGGGGCCGTGGGCCCTGGGTGCCCCGGGGGCACTAACAGGTGGTCACCAGAGTGCTATTGTTGTGGGTGCCCCTGGCGGGGGTGGCGGGAGAAGAGATCGGGAGTCAGAGGTGGGGGCTGCAGTTACCTCTGAGGCTGGGTCTTCTTCCCATCAGGTCAGCCTCTCAGTCTCCCGTCTCCCCGGGGGTGAGGGGGCTGGGGTAGGGTGTCTGTGCAGTGGCCCCCTGTGGCCACTTCCTCTTCCTTCTTTGCATTCTGGGCTCCTGTCAGGTGTTCTCCTCAGAACCCTGGGAACTTGGCTCTGACTCTGGCCCCCTGCTGTGCACACATCAATATGCAAATAGGTCGTTATGGGGACACCATCATGGACCAATTTGCATATTACCTTTTTATTATATAGCATACTTTTAAATCATTATTTTAGAGTATACTCTATCTATTAAAGACTTTTGCTTTAAAATAGTATGCTGTGTTATGCCTCATACACCTCATTTTATGATGTCTCTTGATTGCATCATTTTCTCTTGTGCTTGATTTAATCTTGTTTTGTGCAGTAACATGATATACAGGCTTGTAGCCTAGCAGCAATAGTTTGTACCATACAGCCTACATGTATAGGAGGCCATACCATTTAAGTTTATGTAAGTGCACTTATGTTCACACATGATGAAATTGTAAAAAACACATTTCTCAGAACATGTCCCCATCATTAAGTAGCCAATGGCTATAAAAACATAAGGTGTGAAGATATGATTCAACATCATTGTCCACTTTAATTATTATAGTAATTGTGAGAAATAAGAATAGTAGATAAGCCCAGCCAGTGTGGCTTTGTACTGAGCGTCGACCTATGAACCAGGAGATCACAGTTCAATTCCTTGTCAGGGCACATGTTGGAGTTACGGGTTCGATACCCAGTAGAGGGAGTACAGGAGGCAGCCAATCAATGATTCTCTCTCATCATTGATGTTTTTACCTCTTTCTCCCTCTTCCTTTCTCTCTGAAATCAATAAAAAATATATTTTTTAAGAAAGAATAGTAGATAAGCACTGATGAGAAGGGGGAAGGTGAAGAACTGTTTCCTGAGTAGATTAGTGCTCTTAACTGGCAATCCACCACTGTTTTATACTCAATGTTCCTAGACACCTTTTCATTTCTGTTCTGAGTCCTTCCGGTGGAGGTAGGGATAAACCCCAATTCCTCACAGTTCAGTGTATCACTCTCCTTCACAAACCATGACCACAACTCCCCCTTCTCTTCACCAGGCAAAATGATGCCAGTCTATTAGCTTTGTCTTTTAGCATCTAGGTTCAAGGGTTTTGCTCTTTTCTTTGCACTTTTTAAAAGCACCTCTATTTTCATATCCCATCAGCCATTGTGCCTTAGATCATTAAAGGGAGCGTGGCATAATGACAAAAACCAGGGAGCATCCAAGCTGAAGCTGTGAGGGATCTTCAGAGGTACAGGAGCTGGTTCGTGTCTAGGCTCTGCCACTTCCCAGCTGTGTGACCTTGGGCCAGTCCATGCTTCAGTGTCCACATTTGTGTTAATCATGTTTTGACATCTTGGTGGGCCTTACAGACCTGGGGAGAGACTGTTTCTCTCAGGACTAGTTAGTTTCTAAAGATAGTAAACAACTCACTTGGGAGCCTGCCTTTCATATGCAAACTAACCTATTCTGAGTCTATACCCCCAACCACCCTCTTCATCTAACTCCCACACCAGGCCAATATTTTCCCTGCCCTAATCCCAGAGCCAGACAGCCAGAGACCACCGCTATAGCCCAAAGCCCTTGAAATTATTCAAATTTGCCAATCCTCAACTTTTTACTCTGCCCCCTCTCCTTTCCTGTGGAAACCCCAATAAATACTCCATCCTAGGCTTTCCTCTCACTCCTGTTTTTGCTTCCTGACCAACTCTGTTGCTTCTCCTGTAGCCCTATGTGGCAAGGCATGCCTCCACCTCTGGGAAATGTAAGAAATAATTTCTTCTTTTATTGACATTGGCCTGTCTGTGTTATCCCTCAGTCACCTCCACACATTAAAATCCCATGGGTACAAATGAGACAACCTTAAAAAATTAGGATATATAAAGACCTATGAACATCACTTGCTGCACAGTTATTTTAAACAAACTTTAACAAGTAATTGTTGATAATTAAATATCTTTACCTCACTTCCTTCATTTCTCCATCTGTTAAGGAGGACAACATGACAGTCTGTTAACAGCAAAGGAATATCTTAATGACTAATCTTGACTTTAAAAAAATAAAGGAACTCTATTCATACAAAGTGTTGTTGGAAAATTCCAATAATAACTATTGCACTGTAATATGAAAAAAATATTACTAAGGCAATCTTATTGATCTAATGACAGAGTGTCTAAGGCAAAGATTAAAAATGTCATTTCTATCTTCTATAATGCTGTTCCAGCTAGACAGCTTCCCTAGGAGATTCCCAGTAGCTGCTAATTTCCAATCTATCCTCCTTGGGAAGGAAAGAAGCATGGGGTAAGCATGCCCATGATGGGAATAACTATTGCATTCCCCCTTTGTTTTTGAGGAGGCTCAGCCACATTTCTGAATAATTTTCAAATCAGAACCACATTTTCTGACTGTTTTTTCATGTACAGTATGAACCACAAACTCTGGCCTAAGGCACTGCACTCAAAGGCCTCTCTTGACTGTGTTATCTGTCTGACCTGGGATGCTGAAACCCACCCTAACTAATCCTTCTAGTCACCTCTGAAACTAGTCAAACTCTTCAGTTTAAACTGATGTAAGGCCCATGCACAACAGGGAGTTATAAAAGGATTTACAGATAAGGGAAGCGTTTTTCTACTAAGATAGTAACAGTGACCCAAAACTTTTCATGTTAAACACAGATGCTCATTTCTTTATCCACAACTGTGATAGGAAAAAAAGGGAAGTATGAAAACAAAAAGAGTGTCTTGAGAATATTAGTATGCATCACAGTCACCTGGAGGGGCTTATTGAAATGCATACTGGGTGACTTCTACTTCAGTGATGATGGAGTTGACATACTTTTCCCTATTCCTCTCACCCTCCCACTGGAGTTCTGTCTCTCTCTCTGTCTCTCTCTCTCTCTCTCTCTCTCTCTTTTTCTCAATGGTAGAGGAATAAGATCTTGGGACCCAAGGAAGGACACAGTGGTGAGTGAGTTCTGAGTTTTCTTTTTGCCTCATGTAACCCAGACATGGAGTGAAAGAAACCAGCAACCAGGAAATGCCTATGTCTCAGACAAAAGAAAAGCTTCAACAAAAGGATTCAGAAAGGGGCAACCTAGAAAGACAGAAACTTTTAGAAAACCACAGTTTAATTCCAACAAAACACCACCGAAGAAAACTTGTGGCCACACCTCTACCCAGGCAAGCAAAGGCTGAGTGGGGATCCTAGACCTTCATCCTACAAGGTTTTAATGAACCATCTCAAGCCCCTGCTGGGTGGTATTAAAGAAGGTCAACCAGACTTCCTTCCCCTCCAGCCAATAATGAGCTCCCATCCATGTCAGTGGAGACCATGTGGAGATCCTGGCTTCCACCACCATCTAGCAGTAATGAGATGTTCCTTCTCTTCACTGAGATGTTTTCAGAGGAGGTCTAGTAGAGAGTCAGGACTTTGACCGATTACACAACAATGATGAGATCATTCTCACCACAATGTCAGAGGAAACCATGTGAGGAGCTTGAATTCCATCCCTGCCCAGAACTAAAGAGAGACACCCCCACTCCAAAGAGTGTCAATGGAGACGGAGCAGAGAACATGAACTTCTACTCTCACCTGTCAGTAACAAGGTGACACACTGCCTCTACAAAAGCCTCAGCAAAGAAACAGAAAGTCTTGCCAAAATAATAAAGGAAGAACCAAATGGAAATTTTAGAAGTGGAGATCATAATAGCTGAAATTAAAGAGTTCAGTGGATAGGAATCAATAGTAGAAAGAAGAGGACAGAGGAAGAATCAATGAACTGGAAGTTAGGGCAATAGAAATTACCCAATATGAACAACAAAGAGGAGCTGGAAGGAAGGGAAGAAGAAAGGAACAAAGAAAGGAATGAAGGAAGGAATGAAGGAGGGAGAGAGAAGAAAATAAATGAACAGAGCCTCAAGAACTATGGAAATAAACAAAAAGATCAAATTTTTGTGTCCCAGAGAAGAGGAGAAACATGAAGAAGCTAAAAAGCGTACTACTACTACTAATAATAATAGCTAAAAATTTCCCAAATTTGGCAAGAATTCCAAACAAAATAAACCCAAAGACATCCATGCTGAAACACATCATAATTAAACTTCTGAAAACTACAGTCAAAGAAAATATTTTGATAGCAACTAGGAAAAAAACTACACCTTATCTATGGGGGTAAAACAATTCAAATGACTGCAATTTTATCATCAGAAAACATGAAGGTCAGGAAGAAGTAACACAATATTTTTCAGTGGTTAAAAAAAAGAAATATCAACTCAGAATCCTATACCCAGAGAAAATATCCTTCAGTAAATCAGAGAATATAAACATATTCTCAAATGATATAAAATTGAGATAATTTGTTTTGAGCAGACCTACAAAGAATGCCTGAAGGAAGATCTATCTCTATAAAAGAAAGAAATCTATAAAAGAAGGAACCTGGAACATTGAAAAGGGAGAAAGAACAAGATAAGCAGAAATCCTGGATAAACACAATAGTCTTTTCTCTTCATCTCAAATTTTCTAAATTATTTTTGATGAGTAAATAAAAAGTTATAACATCATCTGTGTTGTAGATGTGGTTCTTGATGTATGTAGAAGAAATAATTAAAACAATTATAAATAAGGAAGGTAAAAGAACATAATGGGAAGTATGTTTTCTATCCTTCACTCAAATTGTTAAAATGATGCCAATAAACTTTAATAAGTTTATATATATGTGTATATATATATATATATATATAGAGAGAGAGAGAGAGAGAGAGAATGTAAAATGATACAGTCACTCTGGAAAGTAGTTTGGAAATTCCTTTAAACATTTAATATGCAACTATCATACAAGCCAGCAACTGTACCTTTGGGTATTTATCTCAGAGAAATGAAGATTTATGTTCACACAAAAACCTGCCCACAAATGTTTATATTAGTTTTATTTGTGATAGTCAAAAAAGAAAATACAGATGTCCTTAATGGATGAATGGTTAAATAAACTGTGAGCCATTCATGTGATCAGCAATGAAAAGAAATGAACTATTGATGCGACCATCTTCAGCGGTTCTCAACCTGTGGGTCGCGACTCCTGAAAATACATCCTGCATATCAGATATTTACATTATGATTCATAACAGTAGCAAAATTACAGTTATGAAATAGCAACAAAAATAATTTTATGGTTGGGGGTCACCACAGCATGAGGAACTGTATTAAAGGGTCGTGGCATTAGGAAGGTTGAGAACCACTGATAGATGAATCTCCAGAGAATCATGTTGAGTGAAAAAAAAAAACAAAAACCTGCAAAAGTTTATATACTGTATGATTCCATTTATATACTATTCTTGAAATGACAAGTGAGAATTCATAACATATTAGTGGTAGCTAAGAGTTAAGGAGGTGATGAGGGCAGAAAGGAAGTATGTTTGGCTGTAAAGGAGGTCAGTGCCAACATCCCGATTGTGATATTGCACTATAATTGTACAAGATGTTACACTGGGGAAATGGAGTAAAGGGTGCAGGGGATCTCTCTGTATTGTTTCTTACAAATGCATATGAAGCTACAATTATCCCCAAATAAAAAGTTTAAAAACTGAAGATTGCTAGGCTCCCCTGACAGAGTTTTGATTTAGTAAGTCTAGAGTGGTGCCTGGTAATCTGCATTTCTTGGGAGAACCACTATCTCGGACAAAGGGGGATGTTTGTCTCCAGGGAAAAGCCCACAGAAGGAATTCTACACAGTAATTCTTTCCTCCCAGTCCAAACCAAGACATTAATATGAACAGTTCCTTCTAGAGTGCTAAGTCCAGAAGCAAAAGAAAGAAGGACTGGAGAGAGACGCTAGTCTTAAAGCTCAACCTGTCTTAGCCTCAAGATCAATGTGGGAAGAGCAGCGTGCTGCCACAGCGGTCAGCAAGATCAAAGTGATGGGACTGGAGAAACCGCTGATTCTGCAGCCAGGATGGTGCTTTTAACATAGCAGTCCTTAATGCTGGCTTGGAACCAGAAACATTTGTGGTCAAAATACAGCTTCTGGATCCCTGCAGCACCAGTGGGATCTACCCTTTTCCTGGCACTCCCAGGTGAGGGATGCACAGTCGGAGAAATCCTGGGCTGACTTGTGATATAGATAAAGAAAACCCAGGAAGTGGTGTGGGGCAAGCTGCCAGCGCAGCCCCGTGTGGAGCACCAGGGAGTCTGGGTGAGAGGCAGGACCTTCTTGCCTTCCAGAAAGAAAGGCTTAGTTCTTCAGCAGTTTTATTAACTACTGTTTGTGGGGCACCTGTTCTGTATGAAGCATGATACCGGGGACGTGTAAACTTTCTCTAATTTTATCCTCACAGTAGTCCTGCAAAACAGTTATTATTTACCTCATTTTATATATGTTCTTTTGCCACGTCCAGAGAAGTTGACTGTTTAGTCTCAATGATAAGTAATTGAGCAGGGCTTTCATCTAGCCAAACTCAGCTTGAAAACTCAGTTTAAATCATAGCACCACTTGGATTCTCTACTACAGTGTGTGTACAGTGTGTATGGAAATGGTAGACACAAAGGATGGGGAAAGTTGAGTCAATAATAACAACAGCAGTACAGCAAGTGCAACAGCTACCGTGGTATGGGGAGCAGATAACAGAGTGCCGTGGGGAAGGGACATAGACCAGACCGTGAGGGCAGGAGGCAAGCGATAGGTAAATAAGCGAGGCCAGAGAGTGGGGCCGAGGTGGGCAGAGAGAAGGTGTCATGGGACGATGTAACATTTATCACTAATACTATGAAAACGGTTGATTTCAAATTCAAATGGAAAATTCTATTTACAAAATAGAACAATGCAATATAAAGACATATTTGGAAGGCCACATATACCTTAAGGAAAGAAACTTAGCATATTTTTCTAGGGCATATAAATTACCAGAACAATGTACGACCACAATGCTTCAAAGAAGCAAATGTCTTCAGATTTGCTTGTTTCCAATTAAAACACTTGTTTTTCTAGAACGTATGTCTTATAAATAATCTAACACCCAATATAAAGTCTGGCAGGAAATACAGCTCATTAAATATCTCCCATTGTGCTTTCTTTATCTGTCATATGTTTTAATGTGATTTTATTAACTGTGATAATTGCTCCTTTACTGCTAATGATAATATGATACTGTCAAAAATCAACTTCCAAGGTAATTGGTTGTATGCTTTCCACCTCCCTCAGTGCTTGCACTCAAACTGCGTGCATGACTCTTAGTTCCTTGAGGCTTGTGTTTCCTGTACTTGAGTCAATTTGGTCTCCTCTCCCAAGGGTAAATCTCTTCCTCCAAATTTCTACTATGTTAGGTAACCGCAGGAAAACAATATCCTTCCCTACAACTGTAAGGATAAAATGTAAGAATAGAAGTGCAGTGTCATCTATGCTGTCTGCTTATAATAATTGATAACTAGCAACAGCCTGGTAATAGTAGCAGTGATCAAAACTGGTAGTAAACAGTAGCAGCAATACTCAACAAAGAACTCCAAAAGAAAGGGGCACTGAATATCTGTTGTGTTGGTTAAAACAACTTATCTTACTTTCAGAGGTCTCTTTGGTATTGTTCAGAGTAGAAAATGCTAACATCTGGCCCATCCAAAGAGATATCTCAAGTTATCATTATTTACTGACCCCAATACCTGGACCTCCCAGCTTGCTTTCCATGCTCCGAGTCCATGTTTACTAAACAACCTGCTGGTGGTGGCTCGTCTTCCCATACAGATTTGCTATCCAGGGAGATAATGCATTGATTACCTGGCATGCGTATCTCAGGCTTTTTATGTTATAATTCCAGTTTATAAAAAAAGAAAGAAAATGAAATATTTCACCTTATGGAAATTCTAATTTAGTGTTCTGTTTTTTTCTATTTCCTCTTATTCACTGGATTCTGCACAGCAAAGGAA
Source organism: Myotis yumanensis (assembly GCF_028538775.1). Taxonomy (NCBI): domain Eukaryota; kingdom Metazoa; phylum Chordata; class Mammalia; order Chiroptera; family Vespertilionidae; genus Myotis; species Myotis yumanensis. Next base: position 156,825,109 of record NW_027223754.1, read on the forward strand.
ACAATGAACAAAATGAAAAAGCTATGAAATGAGAGAAAGTATTTGCAAACCTTGTATCTGACAACAGGTTACTATTCAGAGTAGCTAAGAAACTTAGACAATTCAATAGAAAAAAAAATGGGCAAAGGACCTATATAAACATTTATTCATAGGAGATATACCAATGGGCAACAGGTAATGAAAAGATGTTCAACATCACCAATTAATAGGGAAATGCAAACCAAAACCACAATGAGGTGTTACCTCATGCCTTTTAGAACGACTATTATAAAAAAGAAAAGATAAGTGTTGGCAAGGAGAAATTGGAGCCCTTTGTACACTGTTAGTGGGATGGAAAATGGAAAACAACCACTATGTAAAACAGCATAGAGGTTCCTCAATAAATTAAAAATAGAACTACTATATGATTCAGCAATCCCACTTCTGGGTATATAACCAAAAGAACTAAAGTTCATTGCTGCATTATTCACAATAGACAAGGTATGGAAACAACCTCAGTGTTCATCGATGGATGAATGGATAAGGAAAATGTGATACACACAATGAAATATTATTCAGCCTTTAAAAAAAAGAAGGAAATTCTGCCATGTGTGACAATATGGATGAACCTGGAGGGCATTGTGATAGGTGAAATAAGCCAGTTGCAGAAAGATAAATGCTGCATGATTCCACTTATATGAGAGATCTAAAAACAGACTCATAGAAGAAGGTTGTAGAATGGTGGTTGGCAGAGGTTGAGGAAAGGGAGAAATAGGGTAACTATGGTTTACTCAGTATAAAGTTTCAGTTATACAAGATAAATATGGTCTAGATATCTGCTGTGCAACACAGTGTCTACAATTAACAATATTGTATTTTATTCTTAAAAATTTGTTAAGGGGCTAGCTAGATCCCACACTAATTGTTCTTACCACTTTTTTTTTAAGGTGAGCATTGAAGGTGTTTATCCAAGGATAAAAATAACAAAATAATATTAAATGAATATGTGTGTGTGTGTGTGTGTGTGTGTGTGTGTGTGTGTGTTTCGGAGGGGGGTAATGAAAAACTATTTTTTACAAATAAATTAAAAGTGATAATAATTAATAAGAGTGTTTAGGATTACATCCTGGCACTACTATCAGTAATGGCCTCTAAGAGGTTACTTCCTTCCACCTCTGGCCTCATTTCTCATCTATAAATGAGGGAGTTGATCCAAGACACTATGCCAAACAAAATGTGTGTCAGTGAGGGTTGCATATGACCAGGTTCCTAAATTTATCTTATCTTCTAGATCAACACTGCTCTAGATAAAAAATATCTCTAAATTGTTCTCATCACCCACAATGCAAAATAGTTGTAGGGATTTTCAAACAAACTAAAATGTGGTTTAGGTTGGTGTCGGTAATGACAGACATATTTTCATAGATGTTGACATTTTCTAAAGCATGGTTAACCAGCTTCCATTGCAATATTGACTCAGTTCCCCAAACATTTTATGCTCAGCCAATATAGACATGTTAATTAAACTTCTAGAGGGATTATTTTAGGCCACAATGTATTATTTCTTTTGTTTAAAAAAAAATTGTGGTTTCTTCAGTTCTGCTTGAAACTGGGCTTAGCTTTTTAGCTTATGTATCTGGAAATTTAGGGAAGAGAAAAATAGAACTACTTTGTCTTTCTGCCAGATTACCACTCAGGTCTCAGTTGTCTATGAAATCAGTCCACTATTACAAAGGTCTTAGAACTCTATGGAAACACTGGGAAAGTCTCTAAAGTTTATTAATGTGTTTATATTAATACTGAGGCAGCCTAAACATTCATTCTATGTGGTAGCTGTAAAATTTTACTTATTTATGGTATGTACCCTGCCAGTTCTTTACAATAACATTGGAAGAAGGAGTCACCATGAATTGGAAATTCGACTCCTCAACCAAAGTATGTTTTGAAAGACATGATGTTTCAGGTAAAAAATATACAACTTGTATTTGGATTACTATATAGCCTTGCTATTTGGGGATCAGTTTCTGAGATTAATGCCAACATGAACAGATAAAGCCTCCAGGGTAAACCTAATAAGAGATTTCAACTCTGCCTCTTGCAAATTTTGGGAGCATCCTGCTCTTAATCCTATGAAAGGGTATCTTTAAACTATTTTTTAAAAATAATACCTCAAAGGAAAATATCCATAATCATGGAGAGAAAGACATAAACACAACGCTGGCATTCTTGAACCAGTTCATTAGGTGTATCTATTTTGGTATTGAGTCATTAATGTGGTGAGATTGTGTTAGGCCTTGTAAATGGAACATTACATACTGCTGTCATGATAAGTTTTCATTTATTTATCATTTACACCCTACAGAGAACAAAGTATTATATGTGCACAATTTCACATCAAATCTATGGAGTAGGCAGTATTATGACTGTTTACAGATAAGAAAATTGAGATTCCAAGAGCTTAATAAATTGCTCAAGATCACACTTATAAAAGGTGGACCTGAGATTTGAACCCAGGCTATCTGCTTGGCAGACTTCCCTCTAAAGAAACTAGATGTCATAAATTCCACTAATAAAATATGCCATTCTCACTTAAAAATAACCTGATCAAACTACTTGATTCATCTTTAAGATGACCAAAAATATTAGATAATACCTGCTATATTTGCATTTTCAATATATAGACTTAGCAAAAAAAAAAAAAAAAAAAAAAGGAATACTTAGAATTTCAAGTCTAAGATGCTGAGGACTTTAAACAGGGCATATACAAGGAAAGGGGACTCAGTGGAGCTAAAAGACACAGAGGGAACTCTTACCTAAACAATTTTAATTGGAAAGGAGAAAGGGCATTTGGGATAAAAAGTCTAAGATTATAAAATAAGATGTTCTTGGATTAAAGTTACTATTTTAACTTTAAAATAATATGAAGAGCCAAGGCCCATGAGGCTCAGTTGGTTGATAATCGTCCCATGCACCAAGAGCTCACCAGTTTGATTCCCTGTCAGGGCACATGCCCAGGTTGCAGGCTCCATCTCCAATTGATATTTCTCTCTCCTGCTCTCTCTAAAATCAATTTTTAAAAGAACATTCTTTAGCCCAGGTTGGTGTTACTAAGTGACTAAAGCACTGGCCCTTGGACCGAAGGGTCTCGGGTTCGATTCCTAGTCAAGGGAACATACGTGGGTTGTGGGTTCACTCCCCACCCCCAGTAAGGCACATGCAGGAGACAACCAGTCGGATGTGTCTTTCTCATATTGGATGTTTCTCTCTTTCTCTTCTCCCTCCTTCCCTTCCTTCCACTCTCTCTGAAAAGCAATGGAAAAAATATCCTTAGGAGAGAATTAACAAAAAAATCCTATCTAATAAAAGAGAAACATGGTAATTAGCCGTACAGCCGCTACCCTCCCCATTGGCTAATCAGGGAGATATGCAAATTAACTGCCAACCAAGATGGCGGCCGGCAGCCAGGCAGCTTGAAGCAAACAGGGAGGCTTGCTTGCTTCAGTGACGGAGGAAGCCAAGCTTCCCCGCCTGCCTTGCCGGCCTCTCAGCTGCACTCTAAGCAACATTGTAACAAATATAGAAGCTAAACAAAACCCTGGGCTTCAACCAGAAGGACCACAACATTGTTTCAAATACAGAAGGTAAACAAAGGCCAGAAACCTGCTTTCAGCAGCAGAGGTCTCATAGCTGGAGCTGAGCCTCAGAGCTAAAGCTGGCCCAGAATAAAAATTAAAAAAAAAGGAAAAAAGGACAGGTTGGGAGCTTCAGTCACCCACCAGCCTGAAAACGGCCCTCAGCCCCTCACCCAGGCTGGCCAGGCACCCCAGTGGGGACCCCCACCCTAAAGGGGGTGTGACCAGATGCAAACAGCCATCATCCCCTCACCCAGGCTGGCCAGGCACCCAAGCAGGACCCCCCCCCCCCCCGATCCAGGACACCCTACAGGGCAAACCAGCCGGCCCCCACCCATGCACCAGGCTTCTATCCTATATAGTAAAAGGGTAATATGCCTCCCAGCACTGGGATCAACGGAGCAGCTAGGCCTCCTGGCACCGGGATCAGCATGACAGGGGGCAGTGACCAAATCCCCTGATCGCCCTGCGGCTCTGTGTGTGACAGGGGGCGGGGCCACAACCTCCCTATCCGCCCTGCTCTGTTCGTGACGGGGGGAGCTCCTCAACCCCCTGATCGGCGGCCCTGCTCTGTGCATGACAGGGGGCAGCGCCCCAACCCCCTGATCGGCCCTGCTCTGTGCGTGAAAGGGGGTGGCGCCGCAACCTCCCTATCGACCCTGCCTTGAGTGTGACAGGGGGCGGTGCCCCAACCCCCCAATCGGCCCTACCCTGAGCGTGACTAGAGGTGGCATCGCAACCTCCCAATCTGCCCTGCTCTGAGCATGACAGGGGGCGGTGCCCCAACTCCCCAATCGGCCCTGCTCTGAGCCCTACCAGGGACTGCACCTAGGGATTGGGCCTGCCCTCTGCCACCCGGGAGCAGGTCTAAGCCAGCAGGTCATTATCTCCTGAGGGGTCCCAGACTGTGAGAGGGCACAAGTGGGGCTGAGGGACCCTCCCCCTCCCAGTGCACAAATTTTTGTGCACTGGGCCTCTAGTAAATAAATAAAATAAAAAAGATAGTTAGCCCTACCCGATTTGGCTCAGTGGATAGAACATCGGCCCATGGACTAAAGGGTCACAGATTCGATTGTGGTCAAGGACATGTACCTTGGTTGCAGGCTTGATCTTCAGCCCCTCAACCAATCAGTGTGTCTTATTGATGTTTCTCTCTCTCTGTCTCTCCCCCTCCCTTCCACTCTCTCTAAAAAAAAAAACAATGGAAAAATGTCTTAGGGTGAGGATTAACAAAACAAAACAAAAAACATACTTAAAAAATAGTATAAAGGAAATGACTGTTTTTAAACTCCTCTGATAAAAATAAAAATAGTTTATTTAATAAGAAATTAGAAAACTTGATTTTTTCAAGACTCTTGATTCTTTCTTCCAACTCTCACCATTGGAGCTACAAGGATCTATTTTGGAGGTTAGTTAACTCTGGTTTGCTGTCTGTTTCTGTAACTGAAGTTATTGAGAGATAGCCACGGCCATCCCTCTATTGTCTATAGCTACTTTTGCATTAAAAAAGCAATTGTGATAGAGACCATGTGACCCACAAAGCCCAAAATGTTTACTATCTGAACATTTACAGAAAAAAAATTGCCAACCCATGACCTGTGTAGTTTGCAGAGAACTCTTGCTTGCTCCTTTCGAGCTCTCTGAAAGTTCCACCTCCATTTTTGTTTCTCCATTCTCCACTTCTTCTGACATTTCATTTTGGAGAGTTCGTCAGCTTAAGAGTAAGGGTGCAGACTTCAGAACCAGACGGCTGAGGTTCACATTCCATTTGCTATATAACCTTGGCACACCTCCTGAACTCCTATGTGCTTACATTATGCCCTCTGTGGCTACTGCTCCCATTGCTGCTCGGTGATTGCTATTTTTGGCCACTCTCCACCTTCATCTCTGTTGCACTAAAACGGGAATCTCAGGAACTAGCAGTCCAGGATGGAACTCCAGCTGTCCTGCCACACAAAACCAGAAACTGTGGCCTCACACTAAGCTTTCAAACTCTAGCCCCTTCTAGGGAAGTGTCTGTTGGGAGCGAAAGTTACCAATGCAGTTTCTGGGAGTCCCATATTGCACGCACTGCTGGCTTTCCTCTACCTGGATGCTTACTGTTGCCTAGGGGTCTTCTACTTCAATTGCCCACTTACCATTTCCATAGTCATCACCAGCTGAGGATACTGAGGCTTTCTGTTTGTGTCCATGGGAAATACCATACAATGGAATGGGGAGGTGCCTGGAGTTTAGTTCTGCCTCTACTCAAAATTGCTTCATGACCTTAAGCTATCCCTTTAACTTTTCTGTATTTTCCTCTCCTTGCCCCTAAATCAAGCACAATAGATAATTTCCAAGTACTCTTATAGCTGTAGGAGTTTAACCCTGAACTGACTGTAAGGGACACTTCAAACTTGCCCAAATATAGTATCTTCAGACAGTTAAGACCCTCAGCTGTCTGGGCTACTGACACAATGACCATTGTCTTAGGGAAAGGGGTTACTGGGCTTCCCCTCCAAGGGGCCTTTATAGCAAACAGGTTCAAAATGGTAGAGAAGACGAAATAGTTTGCATAGCCATTTCAGACTCAGACCAACCGTTTCCTGCAAAGAAAAAGAAATTACTTACTTTTCTTAGCAATAATTTCTATACCCCAAGCCATATTTTAATATAAGCCTGTAGGCTTCTGGCAGAGAAAATATATTTCACAATATATTGAAGGAGTTTAAATGTCAGATTTAGTCAATGCAATAACTTCAATAAAAGTGAAAAGAAAAAAGACAGACTTCCAAGGACTAAATTTGGGGGCAAAGATTAAAGGCGGTTCATTTGTATGAAGAAAGGAAAATATGACATGATTTGAAAAATGAAAATAATGTGTTTGAATTTTAATAACATAAAATAAAAATTTTAAACTATTTCTGATACATTATGAGAAGTCTTTATTTTAAGCCCATTTCAAGAGAACAGGATTAAAAGTATTAAATTTTGGTTTGTGAGAGACATTCCTCAAATTCCATTCTTGAACAAATAAATGAATGTCCTAAGCACAAGTATTCAGCCTTAAATGTTATAAAGAATTCTTTAAGAACATGTTTATGGACTATGTTGATGGACTATGTTGATCTGTGACATATTGAAGACTATATTTCTCAGTTGCTATTTCAAGAGTTTTATCACTGTTGTTTAACCCATTTATAATGAAGAAGAGAGAAATAAAATTTAAAACCTGTCTTTTGTCTTTGTAATTTATAGAGTTCAGTAAGTGAGTCTTTACAAGTGAATTTACAATGCTTTTTTCAAAAGAGGATATTGAGATTCTTTAATTTGGAGTGTGTGTGTGGCGGGGGGTGGGGGGGGGGGAATGATTTTGCAAAGAATTGGTGATAAATACTGGAAAGCCTTTTTGTTCATATCTTTATCTGGGGAAAAGGCCTCTGTTTCAGCAGTGTGCCTGCCCTCCAGAAGCCTCTAAATGGCATGGCAGTGCTCAAAATGAAGGATGACCCACTCAATAGCCAGGGGACATGCAGGTAAGCCTCATGGCCCAGCTTCTACTGATCCAGGCTTATTGGTCTTTGTGGCACACTCTCAAAGTTAGAATTTGTGGAAATTCATTCAAAAAACATTTAAAAGCTCAAGACTTCATCAACAATGACAAAATAAGGATTATAGTCCAACGATGACTCACATCCTCTCTGTAAGCATCCACGAGTTAGGCCATTAGCACCACACTGAGTCGGTGGGAGTAGAACTGTTCCTTGCCTTGACCTCACTCTTACGTACTTAAGAGGCTGAGTTCTCTTCTCCCATGCTTCAGTAAATTAGACCTCTAGATTTGGCCCTGGCTTCGCCGAAAGCTGAACCTCTGCTTGCAATCCCACCGCTGTGTACTCTCCTCTAGAGCTGAGTACATAAGCCTCTCAATCCCTGTCATCCAACAGCATCCCTGTAGCAGTGTGTATACTCACTTGCAGCCAAAGTACATTTTTCACCTTGATCAAAATTAATTGTTGTACAGACTTCACAGTGAGCCAGAGTGCCTGGGAACGCTGATAGGTAAGCACTGGGTGATTAAAACAACCCAAACCCTGTTGAGTCAATAGGCTTGCAGGTTGAATAGTTGAAGATTCTAGGGTGCCTGATTTTTAGACCATGATTTTTAACTAAGGCATACAAAAATATGTTGGCTCACACCAACCTTTCCAGACTCATCAAGATTTTTCATATCTTTAAACATAGTCTTAAAATGTTTACAATGTTCATGATTCACGCCTATTTCTTTTAGCTATTCTGTTGACGCAGCAATCTTCATGATTATTTCCCTTGCAGAGTTTGTATGGTCATTTTATATTCATCTGTTGAGATGCTGCTTTCTTTCAGCTTACTAAGTGGCTTGGACATCACAAAGGGAAACATTTGCCCTTTGTGGGTATCGGGGCTCGGGGTCCAGAGGCAGGAGATAGCATGGAGGGTTGCTCATGAATCGGATGGGTTGTACGGTCTGATGTTTTCGTGCTTGTTTGTATCAGTAGCAGAAGCTGGTATGTCACCAAAAGTAGCCCCTGTTGGGCTGTCAACACCACGGCCCAATATCAGAGTGATTGCAAGTTATTCCTAGAAGGGCCAGTGCCTGCCAAGCACATAACAGGGCTGCACAGTTTTGACTTTCTTTCATGTCGTCCATCCTGCAGCCAGAGCCTGGCACAGAAGGCAATCCTTCCAGCTGGTACTTTAGGTACCGTGGGCCACCCGAGGTAATGAACGCACTTGACATTTGCAGTTTGGTCTAAATTCACCACCGTCGCAAATAACAGGAGTTGGATTAATGACCAGAAAGCAGCGACACACACCATCTCAATGGAGACCTCCCTGGAGTGCGGAGGCTTACAAAAAGGAATCAACACATTCGGAAGCCAAGAATGGTTTGTGGATTATGTGTGCTAACCATGTGCAATCCCCAGCAGGAAAAACACAGCCAGGTATCTGAGGCGGAATTGGAGTGTGCCCATGCGTGTCAGGGGAAGGGATTTTATCTCTACGAGGCACAGCCAGTTTAATATGAAACTGGCATCCGCAGTTCGCTCCAAATCCAAAGACGTTCAGAGCTATCTATGGAGCCAAGTACTTTTTTATTTGACTAGCTGTTGAATAATCACGGCAGGATTGTGAAGACAAGTATTTTATGACTATGAAGGGAATTGCGCTTTTCTTATCAGCCTCAAAAAATTAGAAGAGGAAAATGTTCCTTTATTCCTTTTTTTTTATTATTATAAAGGAGACACAATTATGTTAAAAAATTTAAAACGCATGCCTTGGCTGGGGTGGCTCAGTTGGTTGGAGCAGCCTCCCACTCACCTAAAGGTCAAGGGTTCAATTCCCAGTCAGTGCACATTGGGGATTTGATCCCTGGTCAAGTTGCATATGGGAGCCAATTGATCGATGGTCTTCTCTCACATTAACCTTCCTCTCTCTTTCTTTTTCTCTCCCTCCCTCTCTCTCTAAAAATCAATGAACATGTCCTCAGGAAAAGATTAAAGAAATTACAAAGCAAAAATACAAAAAAAAACACAGATATAAAAATCACTTGCCATACTCACCATCTCAGATAAACCCTGTCATAGTTTGATTAATATCCTTCTAGTCTCTTTTCAATGTATGTATATATGATTCATTTAAAATATACATAAGACAAAGTACCTATATAAAAAGATACAACCTGATTTTATTTTTCCTCACCCAAAACACTGTGGTCATTTTTCCACAACATTGCTTCTCTCCTGCTTCATTTGTAATGGCACACGATGTTCCAGTATAATCCAGTATAATTACAATCCTAAATTGTAAATTACTTGAACAGTCTCATTCTACTGGACATTTATGTTATGTCCACCTGCTTTGTTGCTACAAGCAATGCTGTAATGAACATTAAGAAGAGACATATGTCTTGAAATTGATTTCACTTTTAATATTCCCAAGCAGCCTTTCTGCCATTTCCTCCATAGTAAATTAACTAACCAGGCACCCACCTACTTGCCAAGCATCTCGTTTTTCTTTCTCTGGAGCTTTACTGGTGGTGTTCCTTTATGGAAATGACAGAAAATATTCTAAGAGCTGTCACATAGAAGAGGATTTATAATGGTTCTATGTTTTCAAGGGCAGAACCAATGGTGAGAAGCTACAGTTACGAGGGAGCAATATCCATTCAACAGGTGACTTTGAAGCAATGAAATAGGCTGACCTGTAGAGTGATGAGTTCAGGTCTCTGGGATCCAAGCAGGAGCTGGGAAGACATCTGTGAATGATCTTTAGAGGGATTCTTTTTCTGGTTAGGAAATATATTAAATTAGACTTTTTCAAATTTTTTGTTTGTTTTTAAAGTGGAAATTTTCCTGCAAACTTATATGAATCCTATATAAATAAGAACAGCATCTTATTAGCCTAAATATGACTCATTTACACTTTTATCACTTACTTATTGTGAAGTCACACAATGAGAAAATTTTAAAACTGATGGTCCCTAATAAGTTTAAAACTTAGGTATCTATAATAATAAAAGCATAATATGCTAATTAGACCAGACTTCCTTCTGGACAACCTTCGGACGAAGCCAGGGCTGCGAGGGAAGCCCGGGTCCTGGGTGCCAGAGGGAAGCTGCTGCCGGCAGTCGGGGGAAGGAAGGCGTATTCTTGCATGAATTTTGTGCATTGGGCCTCTAGTATGACATATTTGGGGAGAGCTTTATCTTTAATAATTTATAAATACATAAATATAGTCTGAAAATTTATTTTGAATCAAGTAGTTAGAGTAGTTGAACAATCTCTGCAGTTATATGGTTTAGTGGAATGAAGACCGAAAACCAGTACTGTCCCCAAGGACCTTGCTAGTTCTAAGATTTTACATTTTAGTGAAATTTTGGAAGGGTTATATCTGTATGAGCCAGTTTCTCTTCTTTTCTTTTCTTTTCTCTCCTTTTCTTTTCTTTTCTTTTCTTTTCTTTTCTTTTCTTTTCTTTTCTTTTCTTTCCTTTCCTTTCCTTTCCTTTCCTTTCCTTTCCTTTCCTTTCCTTTCCTTTTCTTTTCTTTTCTCTTCTTTTCTTTTCCCTTCTTTCCTTTCCTCCCTCCCTCCCTCCCTCCCTTCCTTCCTTCCTTCCTTCCTTCCTTCCTTCCTTCCTTCCTTCCTTCCTTTCTTTCTTTTGCATTAAACCTTTTTTTAATTGTTTAAAGTATTACATATGTCTCCTTTTTCCCCGATTGACCCCCCTGCCACTCCCACCCTCCCCCTGCAGGATGAGCCAATTTCTTGAATGATGGTCAATTTTATGCAGTGATGCATCTATTGACAGAAAGTGTAACAATTGCTGAGTGTATGTGGAGTATTGTCAGTCAGATTGAGGCAGGTTGTGAACTTGGGTTCAAGAGGAAGCTAGAGTGAGTTTGCATTCATTCTCATATAAAGAGTTCAAATTAACAGGTGTGGCATGGGGGACTGAATCAGGCAGCGGCAATCAAAAGCCGAAGATAATGAATTGAAATTCAGTTTGTGTGTATTGATGGCAGGGAAAGGAACCCACAAGGAAGAAAGTGGAGTGTTTTGAGGCCAATTTTGTACAAAGCAAAAAATCTTTCTCTCCTTCCTGCCAAAGTCAGATCTTACTCTCAAAGGGTGTGCTATGAGCTCAAAATTATAGGTTAACAAAAGGTCCTGTTTTTGACAACATGAAGATGCAGAGACAGAGTAGAACATTTCTGACACTAATACTTTGTGGATGGGCAGCTTAATAAGCAATTAATTATGCTTACAAATCATTGTTGGTTGGTCTGGTTAAGTCTTTAAGATTTGCTGGGCTTATGAACACATGGTGTCTTCTGGAGTAGGAGTGTCTAGTGTGCTGACATGAGGAGAAACTTGAAGATCAGCTTCTCTTCCATTCGGAAGCTGGGAATGAGGGAATCAAGCTCAAGCCACAGTGCTGTTTCCAGGGCAGCACAGACACAGTCCTTGGTGTTCTAACAAAAGCAAGACAATTAAGAAGGCACTTGCTTTTAGGATGTTGATGGTCCTAATCCATTGGCTTATTCATCTCCATCTATATAAATAATATCCTTAGAAGTCATTTAAAGACACAAAAGCTACATATATATATATTTAATATTCATATATGGCTACATAGTTAAACAATTATCTTTTTATTTTAAAGAGAATACATGTATTCATTAAGTAATCATTCATTAATTAGCTATTAGTGGATCTCCACTGCACTAAGTACTGCTATATATGTAAGTGAATGACTTCCGTGTGTAAGGATATTATAATGTTGCTGAGTAGCACACAATATATACTTTTAAGCAGTTGCCTTATGCTATTTTTAAATTTTGTTTTTCAATTACTGTTTACATTCAACACTATTTTGTATTAGTTTCAAGTGTACAGCATAGTGGCCAAACAATCTACACTAATAAAAGAGAAACATGGTAATTAGCGTACGACCACTACCCTTCCCATTGGCTAATCAGTGAATATATACAAAGTAACTGTCAGCCAAGATGGCGGCCGGCAGCCAGGCAGCTGATGCGAACAGGGAGGCTTGCTTCCTTCAGTGACAGAGAACTCCAACGTTCCCCGCCGGCCTCTGAGCTTCAGTTGGAAACATAGTAACATTTATAGAAGATAAACAAAAGCCCAGAAACCTCCTGTCAGTCAGCCGGGATCTCAGAGCTGGAGTCGCAACATTGTTTCGAATACAGAAAACAAAGGCCAGAAACCTGCTTTCAGCCGAGCCTCAGAGAGAAAGCCGGCTCTCAGCTCCAGTGAGAGGCATAGAAGGTAAATAAATGCCAGAATAAAAAAAAAAGAAAAAAAGGAGAGGTTTGGAGCTTCAGTTGCCCGCCAGCCTGAAAACAGCCCTCAGCCCCTCACCCAGACTGGCCAGGCACCCCAGTGGGGTCCCCCACCCTAATCCAGGACACCCTTCAGGGCAAACCAGCCGGCCCCCACCCTGAAGCAACAAGGTGGCGGCTAATTTGCATACTGAAGGCAGGCGGCAGCAGGCAAGGCTGTCTGCGGTCTGGGACCCGGATCTGTGACCCTGCCGGGCGGGATCAGCGGAGCCGCGAGGCCTCCCGGCACCGGGATCAGTGTGACAAGGGGCAACGCCCAAACGCCCTGATTGCCCTGCGGCTCTGTGTGTGACAGGGGGCAGCATCCCAACCCCCTCCCCCCACGGGCCCTGCTCTATGTGAGACGGGGTAGAGCCATACCTCCCCATCGGCCCTGCCCTGAGTGTGACAGTGGCGGCGCCCCAACCCCCTGATCGGCCCTGCTCTGTGTGTGACAGGGTGTGGCGCCCCAACCCCGCCCCCCCCCCCACGGACCCTGCTCTGTGTGTGACAGGGGGCGGTGCCCCAACTCCCCTATTGGCCCTGCTCTGTGCGTGACAGGGGGGAGCTCCTCAACCCCCTGATCGGCCTTGCTCTGTGCGTGACAGGGGGGAGCTCCCCAAACCCCTGATGGGCCCTGCTCTGTGCGTGACAGGGGGCGGTGCCCCAACTCCCCTATTGGCCCTGCTCTGTGCGTGACAGGGGGGAGCTCCTCAACCCCCTGATCGGCCTTGCTCTGTGTGTGACAGGGTACGGAGCCCCAACCCCCCTGATGGTCCCTGCTCTGTGTGTGACAGGGGGCAGCGCCCCAACCCCCTGATCGGCCCTGCTCTGTGCGTGGCAGGGTGTGGCGCCACAACCTCCCCATCGACCCTGCCTTGAGTGTGACGGGGCAGTGCCCCAACCCCCCAATCGGCCCTACCCTGAACGTGACTAGGGGTGGCATCGCAACCTCCCCATCCGCCCTGCTCTGTGCATGACGGGGCGGCGCCCCAACTCCCCAATCGGCCCTGCTCTGAGCCCGACCAGGCGCTGCACCTAGGGATTGGGCCTGCCCTCTGCCACCCGGGAGCAGGCCTAAGCCAGCAGGTCATTATGTCCCGAGGGGTCCCAGACTGCGAGAGGGCACAGGCCAGGCTGAGGGACCCCCCTCTCCCCCCCCCCCCCAGTGCACAAATTTTTGTGCACCGGGCCTCTAGTTATATATATATATATATATAGAGAGAGAGAGAGAGAGAGAGAGAGAGAGAGGGAGATAATATACAAATTAGCTGGGATGCCATAACAGCCACGACTGGCTCAGGAAGAGGCTGAATGCGCAGATGGGCGGGAGGGGACTGTGTGAGGTGAGGCAAGCCATGGATGGTGCAGGCCCAGAGACAGGGGGGTCTTTCCAAGCCGCCGCGGAGCAGCTTGAGCAGGCCCAGAGCGAGACAGAGACAGGGGGGCCTGCCAGCTGTGACACGCCAGCAGTCCCGCCTCTGCACAGGAGCTGCAGAGGAAACACCTTTTCTGACTGCTCATTGGCTAAGTTCCCTGTATGCCATTCTCAGTGTTTTTGGTAACTTGGGTAATAAGAATCCAAGAAGCCCTAACTGGTTTGGTTCAGTGGATGGAGCGTCAGCCTGCGGACTGAAGGGTCCCAGTTCGATTCCCGTCAAGGGCATGTACCTTGGTTGTGGGCACATCCCCAGTAGGGGGTGTGCAGGAAGCAGCTGATCGATGTTTCTCTCTCATCGATGTTTCTAGCTCTCTATCCCTCTCCTTTCCTCTCTGTAAAAAAATCAATAAAATATATCTAAAAAAAAAAAAAAAAGAATCCAAGAAGATGATCTAGGGTTTTTCCACCTCACTCCTGGAAGGAAAAATGAAGGTCCACTGCTAGAGGGGCTAAGAAATGTCAATCCTGCCCTAGCCAGTTTGGCTCAGTGGATAGAGCCTTGGCTTGAGGACCGCAGGGTCCGGGTTTGATTCTGATCAAGGGCATGTACCTAGGTTGCAGGCTCTTCCCTGGCTGGGACCCAGGTCAGGGCTTATGCAGGAGGCAACCAATCAAAGTGTCCCTCTCACATTGGTGTTTCTCTCTGTCTTTCCCTCTCTCTTCCACACTCTCTAAAAATCAATGGAAAAATATCTTCAGGTGAGGATAAAAAAAAAAAAAAAAAGAAGGAAAGAAATGTCATATCCTATGAAAGAGACATCTTGAAAATGCCTAAAGAAAGTTGTCATTTTTTCGTGGTGAAGGGACTGGAGTCTGTGTTGATGAAAACACCTTGGTGGCTGTGGCGGCCGGCAGTGGCAGCAGCAGCGGAGTGATGGGGGTGGCTCCTTACCCTGATCAGCCCGGTTGTCTCTCAGAGAGAGGCCAGACTGCGGCTTAGGCCTGCTCCCCAAAGGAAGCGGGCCTAAGCCATCAGTAGGCCATCCCCTGAGGGCTCCTGGACTATGAGAGAGGGAAGGCTGGGCTGAGGGACCCCCCCCCAACCCAGTGCACAAATTTTGTGCACCGGGCCTCTAGTCCTATCTAATAAAAGAGAAACATGGTAATTAGCGTATGACCGCTACCCTTCCCATTGGCTAATCAGGGCGATATGCAAATTAACTGCCAGCCAAGATGGCGGCCGGCAGCCAGGAAGTTGGAAGCGAACATGAGGCTTGCTTGCTCCAGTAATGGCAGACTCCAATGTTCCCCGCCTGCCTTGCCGGCCTCTGAGCTGGCAGTTTGAAACATTGTAACAAATATAGAAGCTAAACAAAACCCCAGAAACCAGCTTTCAGCCTCCGGGATCTCAGAGCTGGAGATGATACAGTGTTTTGATTATAGAACCAAAACAAACCAGATACCTGCTTTCAGCAGCAGAGACCTTGGCCCAGAATAAAAAAGAAAAGAAAAAAAGGAGCGGTTGGGAGCTTCAGTCACCCACTAGCCTGAAAACAGCCCTCAGCCCCTCACCCAGACTGGCCAGGCACCCCAGTGGGGACCCCCACCCTAAAGGGTGTGTGACCAGCTGCAAACAGCCATCATCCCCTCATCCAGGCTGGCCAGGCATCCCAGTGGGGACCCCCACCCTGATCCAGGACACCCTTCAGGGCAAACCAGCCAGCTCCTACCCATGCACCAGGCCTCTATCCTATATAGTAAAAGGGTAATATGCCTCCCAGCACCAGGATCAGCAGAGCTGCAAGGCCTCCCGGCACTGGGATCAGCGTGACAGGGGGCAGCGCCCAAACCCCCTGATCGCCCTGCGGCTCTGTGTGTGACAGGGTGTGGCGCCCCAACCACCCCCCCCCCCCCATGGGCCCTGCTCTGTGTGTGACAGGGTAGAGCCATAACCTCCCCATCGGCCCTGCCCTGAGTGTGAGAGTGGCGGCGCCCCAACCCCCTGATCCGCCCTGCTCTGTGTGTGACAGGGGGCGGTGCCCCAACACCCCTATCAGCCCTACTCTGTGTGTGACAGGGGGGAGCTCCCCAACCCCCTGATCGACCCTGCTCTGTGCATGACAGGGTACGGAGCCCCAACCCCCTGATTGGCCCTGCTCTGTGCGTGACAGGGGGTGGCGCCGCAACCTCCCCATTGACCCTGCCTTGAGTGTGACAGGGGGCGGTGCCCCAACCCCCCAATCGGCCCTACCCTGAGTGTGACTGAGGGTGGAATCGCAACCTCCCAATCCGCCCTGCTCTGTGCATGACAGGGGGCGGATCCCCAACTCCCCAATCGGCCCTGCTCTGAGCCCGACCAGGGACTGCACCTAGGGATTGGGCCTGACCTCTGCCACCCGGGAGCAGGCCTAAGCCAGCAGGGTGTTATCTCCCGAGGGGTCCCAGACTGCGAGAAGGCACAGGCCGGGCTGAGGGACCGCCCCTCCCCCCCCCCCCGGGTGCACAAATTTTTGTGCACCGAGCCTCTAGTCTACATATATAAAAGCCTAAGTGACTGTAGACCATTTGACCATCCAACCGGTAGCTATGACGTGCACTGACCACCAGGGGGCAAATACTCAATGTAGGAGCTGCTGAGCTGCAGTGACTTGGCAGTTGGCAGCTGTGGTTTTCGGGTGACGCACCCGGAACCAGAGAGGAGGGAGCCCAATTCCGGGTTGCGTCACCTAAGAACCGCCCTCTTGCAATCCAGGACCCTTCAGGCATGTCAGAAAGCTGGTTTCAGCCCGATCCCTGCAGGTCAGGCCAAGGGACCCCCACCACCACCACCACTAGTGCACAAATTTGTGCACTGGGCCTCTAGTATACTATACAAAGTGTTCCACTGATATTTCCACTACCCACCTGGCACCATACATGTGTATTATTGACCATATTCCCTATGCTGTACTTTATGTCCCTGTGACTATTTTGTAACTGCCAATCTGTACTCCTTAATCCATTCACCAACACCCCTTCCATCTGGCAATCATCAGTCTATTCTCTGTATCTATGAGTCTGTTTCTGTTTTGTTTGTTCATTTATATTGTTATTTAGATTCCATATATTAGTGAAATCATATGGTATTTGTCTTTCTCTGGCTGACTTATATCACTTACCATAATACCCTCTAGCCATGCTGTTGCAAATGGTAAGATTTCATTCTTTTTTTTTAAAAAAAAAATGTTTTCATTGATTTATTTAGAGAGAGAGGGGAAGGGATAGAGATAGAAACATCATTGATTGGCTGCCTCCTGCACGCACCACCACTGGGGATTGAGCCCACAACCCAGGCATGTGTCCTGAATGGGAATCGAACTAGCAACCTCCTGGTTCCTAGGTTGATGCTCAACTGCTGAGCCACACTGACCAGGCAAATTTCAATCTTTTTTATAGTTGAGTAATATTCCATTGCATGAATGTACCACAAATTTTTTTATTCCACTCATCTATTGATGAGTATTTGGGTTGTATATGTTATCTCAATTGTTTCTCAGTATTTCAGAAATTTGCAGCTGAAAGAGATTCAGAGATCACCTCCTCCACCAGATGTATAGATGAGCAAAGGTGAGGCCCAGAGAGACTGTGACTTGCTTAGGTAACTAATATCAGAACCAAAAGCTTCTGACTCAAGAGCAATGCGTCGATCACATTAATTCTGCCCATGCAAACAGACTTGCCATGCCTCTCTTTCTTTGTAATATATATTTAATTTTTGGTTTGTCTAGTTCAGTTCTAACTTTGTCAAATAGCTTGAACTACTTTTCAAATATCTGAGGTTTGCTTTGATATAAATCATATTTATGAAAAACATTTTATTTTAATTTACAATGTTGTATATATATTTTAAAGGAGAATTAAAACATATGTTTCTGATTCATTTACAATTAACTCAACCTTTTTATATTACAATAGTCATTTGATGCTTAGATACTTTATTGTGCCTTCAATATAGTTTCTCTTAAAAGTAGAAATCATAGTTCATTAAGATTAAATTAATTCACCCCTAAAACATCATGTATGCCTCAAAAATAGTTTTCATAATATTTTATTAGATTCCCAACTTAATAGACATTGCTCATTTTTACTAAAGTAAACTTAGGTTCCATTTAAAATTTTTTCCAACTCCTTATGTGCTATTTAGATAAAGTGATTTTATTTTATATTTCTCAGAATCCTTTAGAATAAATATATCAGAGCTATTAAAAGTGGCTTTTGTTGTCAAAATGGAAAAAAAAGAAGGGGAAAAATCACTTTAAAAAAAAAAGGTAATAACAAGACTTTTAAATGAATACCTCTTTTCACCATTCAGACATGAATGTACTTGGCATTAAACCCGTTCTTAATTTAGTCCATCTGTTCAGTGCCCACTGCTTTATTTTTAGTGCCACCATGTAAAAACGCCTGAAATATTTCATAGTAAAAATTATCAAAGAACACAAATTCCCAACATAATAAACATGTATATGTCCACCAATGAACCATTTTTTCTGATGTGATAATATTTATCTCATGTCTCTCTAATATCAAATATGCCTTTTGAAAAAGATTCTAGCATTTTTATGTCAGGGAAGTTTAACCACTAATTATGTGGTCTATTCCATGTGGTGTTCGAGTGTAAATCACTAATTTAATGTAGTGTCAAGTATATATTCTGCACTTTGAAAATTACTAATAACAAAATAGAAGATGGAGCATACGTTGACAACGTATAAAATGGTAAGAGGCAACGAAACCAAAAAAAACTCAGTATATTTACTAAAATTCTGTAGACGGGGTTGTCTGTAGCAGCCAGTGCTTTGTTGAAACTCAGGCTTTGCCACTGTTTTCAGACTCACTCGCATCCTACTAACTACTGGAGGGAGACGCCACCCAGCCACTGCAGAGCAAGTGGGGGGAACTGCGGTCAACCTGGGACAGCAACCAGCCAGCCCTGCTGGTTCGTGCCCAAGCTTCTCCTGCTGATCCTCCTCTTTCCAAAACAGCCCTGGGAGTTTCTCAAAAAGACCTGATTGTACTGCTTGGGAATACAGTTTCAGTCTCTGTATACTTCAGAACCAGAGTTTCCTATTTCAGCAAGAATTCTTGGTATTTATTCTCAAAGCCAAAAATCAGAAGTTTCCCATACTCTAAAACTTTTTATTTTGCACAAGCTGCACATCAAAGGCACATGACTAGGTGGTTTTCATTTTATAAGATCCTGCAGTTTTAGCTTCTGGGATAATATGTTTTGTGCAGATTTTTTTAAATAGTCTTTTCATTTCTAATAAGAATTTGAAAGTCTTGGTAGGGGAGTAAAAATTTGTGCAGGTAAGTGCATAATATATTGCATATAGTGAAATGAAGGGGGTTAATTTTAAGCGTAATTTTAAAACAATTATTGCAATTATAAGAGGCAGTGTAGTCCAGTAGAGAGACGACATAACGTCTTCCAGGCTGCAAGTGGCCTCAGACAGCATGGAGATATATTCCTTTATGCACAGGGGCCGCCTTGCAAGGTTGAACAATTTCCCTAAGCACCAGCAAATGGGGAGAACTGGGACCCAGGTTCTGAATTCATGCCTGTTGTCCTCTCCACTCCACTACCTGGATAGGGTGGCAGAAAGTGTGATTAGCATTCCAACAACAGCATGTCCTTCCTAGGCTTTAGTTTCTCTATGAGATGAGGGGCGTTAGACAGGATGACTTTTTTTTTTTTAATATACTAGAGTCTCAGTGCATGAATTCGTACATGGGTGGGGTCCCTCGGCATGGCCGGCCATCGGGGCCAATAGGGCCTGTCTCACCCAGTCCCAGTTGGGGCCGGGAGGTTGGCTGGCCATGGGAGGTTGGCTGTGGGATCGCACTGACCACCAGGGGGCAGCTCCTGCGTTGAGCGTCTGCCCCCTGGTGGTCAGTGCACGGCATAGGGACCAGTTGTTCAGTCAACTGGTCATAATGGTCGCTTAGGCTTTTATATATAGAGAGATTTTTATTTATTTCAGAGAGGACTGGAGAGAGAGATAGAAACAACAATGATGAGAGAAAATCATCGATCGGCTGCTTCCTGCATGCACCCCACTGGGGATGAAGCCTGCAACCTGGGCATGTGCCCAGGAATCGAATCGTGACCTCCTGGTTCATAGGCCAATGCTCAACCACTGAACCACACCAGCCAGGCCTAGAGTGGGTGACTTTAAGGTCCTTTCTAGTAGTGAAAGTCTATGTGTTCTAGGCAGAAAGTTGCATGTTTTTAATTTATAGAAGACAATTTTATTTTTCAAAGTGCAACATGCTATATTTTATCTTCTAATCCTTTTTTGATGATTGATGTAATTACTAAATGAGAATGTGTATGAAAACCTAAAAATGCCTTATGCTCAGTTCATCGTAGCTCTTTAATATTCTCACTTCCTGCAGGAAAGCAGGAATATTTTTATCCTTTGCCAAAATGTCTCCCATGCTCGTTCCTTCAGGACTTGGGCTCACCTTGTAGCCTAGTTGTGCTCCTAGCATTTTCCTCTCTCCAAACCACACGTGCAAATCAGAGTCAGGAGAGGCTTGAAGAAAGGAAGCTGGGGAGCTCTAAAGGGGTGGGGCAGGGAGATACTGAGAAGATGTCCCTAATGAGAGAAATCTCATGATAAAAAAAAAGAAAATACTTAAAGAGAAATATTTTAATAGTTCACTACTCAAATTAATTAAAGAGGTCAAAGGAATTTCTGGGGATTTCCTGATAACTTCCAATCACCCAAGGGACAGAAAATGTAAAATATTCAATTAGCAGTGCCCAAAGACACCAAGAGAAGTGCCTGCTACAACTCTCTGGGTTCTTTTCTCTATGCTTAATTAGACCATGCTCCAAGGCTTAGAGCAGTGAGCATGCAGCTACTATCCCAGCTTGCCTATCACACATCTATAATAAATGCATCTTGCTAGAAGTCGTCATTTGGGACTGCCTTTTTAACTCCTGGTTGTTTTCCAGACCCTTAGAAGCTGTAGCTGTACATGTGATATATATACTAATTTATCTAACTAGTCTCTCCAAGCTTTCCGGTACGCTGAGCCTCAAGTGAGATTTTCTTCCAAAGCCCACTATGAAATAAACACGACCACATCATGCAGCCACAGGTGACATAAAAGGGGAGAATGGTAACTTCGAATTTCTACTATTCAGAAGTCCTGCTGGGTTCGAGAAATAATCCCTGGGGCAAGATCCTGTCAAAGGCCAAGTTTCCAAGCCACAAGGTACCATTTAGAACTCAGAAACAGAATGTGCCAAATTGTACCCTGGTATCCTCACGAAATGAAGGCACACCTGCAAAAAAATGTTTATTGATACTTGGGGAACAGGTTACTCATGCATGGAAGCCAGCCCCAAGGTTAACATATTGTCTCAAGGATCTGTGAAATTGTTTCTGTGCTCGAGGTTTGGAAAAGGAGAAGCCAGGGAACAATTTGGGCTACAATATGTGCTTCCCCTTATGGTAGTGCAGAGCCCTTTCTCTTCCAGGAATCCAGGAATAGTTTTCATCTTGAGATAATTTGGACTAATGGACTGTGAAATGGCCCTCTGGGAGTTGATCTTGAGTTTACTGCGGACTGGCAGACCAATCTGCAGCCAGCTACCCCTTTGCATGTTCAATTTCCTTACCCGGGAAATGGGGATAACTCTATTTGTTTCTCCACCTCACAATGGCCTTTGTAATTAAGCAATTAATGTGTGTAAAGTTCATTGCAACCAGAAAGGACCATATAAATGTGAAGAAGTATTATTGTAACAAATCCTAATGGCTTGTCTGGTTAATTTCCTGCCAGGCCAGACAAAAGGAAAAATTGAACTGGGTTTGTAGGATGGGTGTGACAGTGTTTTGAGTTGGGCACGCTATGATTACTTTATATTATTTACAGCAACTTTGAAGTGTGACTCCCCCACCTCAAGACAGGAGGGTTTCAGTTAAATGACATTCTTTCCTCCTGTGGCTATGGGAAAGATCTGTTACTATTTCCTATTCCTAAATTTTATTTAACACCATCCTCCTTTTTCTAGTCAGTGGGAATTTATTCAGTATCCACATACTGAGTATGCGTAATGAGAAAGACCAAAAAGCCTTCACTTTTTATTTATTTTATTTTATTTTTTTAATATTTTTTTTCTCTTCCTTGATGATTTTTAATTTTTTTTCTTTATTGATTAAGATATTACATATGTGTCCTTATTCCATCATTGCTCCCCCAACCCCTCACTCACGCTCTCACCCCCCTGGTGTCTATGTCCATTGGTTAGGCTTATATGCATGTATACAAGTCCTTTGGTTGATCTCTCCCCCTTACTCCCACCCTCCCCTACCTTCCCTCTGAGGTTTGAGGGTCTGATTGATGTTTCTCTGTCTCTGGATCTGTTTTTGTTTATCAGTTTATGTTGTTCATTAAATTCCACAAATGAGTGAGATCATGTGATATTTATCTTTCTCTGACTGGCTTATTTCGCTTAGCATAATGCTCTCCAGTTCCATCCATGCTATTGCAAATGGTAAGAATTCCTTCTTTTTACAGCAGCGTGGTATTCCATTGTGTAGATGTATCACAGGTTTTTAATCCACTCATCTGCTGATGGGCACCTAGGATGTTTCCAAATCTTAGCTATGGTAAATTGTGCTGCTATAAACATAGGGAAGCATATATCCTTTTTGATTGGTATTTCTAGTTTTTTGGGATATATTCCTAGAAGTGGGATCACTGGGTCAAATGGGAGTTCCATTTTCAGCTTTTTGAGGAAACTCCATACTGTTCTCCACAGTGGCTGCACCAGTCTGCATTCCCACCAGCAGTGCACGAGTGTTCCTTTTTCTCTGCATCCTTGCCATCACTTGTCATTTGTTGATTTGTTGATGATAGCCATTCTGACAGGTGTGAGAGAGTACCTCATTGTTGTTTTGATTTGCACCTCTTGGATGATTAGTGACTTTGAGCATGTTTTCATATGTCTTTTGGCCTTCCTTATGCCCTCTTTCAGAAAGTATCTATTTAGGTTCATTGCCCATTTTTTGATTGGGTTGTTTATCTTCCTTGTGTTAAGTTGTATGAGTTCCCTGTAAATGTTGGAGATTAAACCCTTATCGGTCATAATATTGGCAAAAGCCATGCAATGGGCTTTCCTGTTGTTTTGTTGATGGTTTCTTTTGCTGTATAGAAGCTTTTTATTCTGATGTAAGACCCTGAATAGCTGCAGCAATCCTGAGAAAGAAAAACAAATTAGGAAGGATCTCAATACCAGATACCACGCTGTATTACAAAGCCACTGTTCTCAAAACTGGCTGGCTCTGGCACAAGAACAGACATATAGACCAATGGAATAGAATAGAGAACCCAGGAATCGACCCAAACCAATAGGCTCAATTAATATTTGACAAAGGAAGCAAGAGCATACAGTGGAGTCAAAACAGCCTCTTCAATAAATGGTGTTGGGAAAATTGGACAAATACATGCAAAAAAATGCAACTAGACCACCAACTTACACCATACACAAAAATAAACTCAAAATGGATAAAGGACTTAAACATAAGACGGGAAACCATAAAAATACTAGAGGAATCCA
Source organism: Myotis yumanensis (assembly GCF_028538775.1). Taxonomy (NCBI): domain Eukaryota; kingdom Metazoa; phylum Chordata; class Mammalia; order Chiroptera; family Vespertilionidae; genus Myotis; species Myotis yumanensis. The sequence continues at coordinate 156,848,578 of NW_027223754.1, forward strand.
TAGGCAGCAAAATCTCAGACATATGCCAAAGCAATATCTTCATTGATACAGCTCCTAGGGCAATGAGAAAGAGAAAATAAACAAATGGGACTACATCAAAAGAGAAAATAAACAAATGGGACTACATCAAAATAAAAAGCCTTCACTTGTAAACAGGCGTCTTTGTTCAATGTGTTCCTGGTATGTGTCATGCCCTAGAGCAGCGGTTCTCAACCTGTGGGTCCTGCTAGACCCCTTTCACAGGGGTTGCCTAAGACCATCCTGCATATCAGATATTTACATTATGATTCATAACAGTAGCAAAATTGCAGTTATGAAGTAGCAATGAAAATAATTTTATGGTTGGATCACAACATGAGGAACTGTATTTAAAGGGCCAGAAGGCTGAGAACCGCTGCCCTAGAGGAAAGAGCTGGAGAGCGAAGTTAAGTGCATAATTACATGCCGTAAGATACCAGTAAGATACCTTGATTGATACCAAGTTGAAAAAGACACAGCCCTGCTTTATAGGTCACAATCCAGGGGGGGGAGGTGGGCCCTTGCATAGGCTACAAGGATGTGAGGGCAGCACCGTGAGCATTATCACCTGGGGAGAAAGGCCCCCCAAGGGTGAACTTCTGAAAATAAATACCCAAGTATGCCATTCCCATGTAAAACACAGTATCTGGGATAAAGTATCACCCTTAACATGGTTTGAACAGACTTTATCATCTGGCTCCTGATTAGCCTCCAGCACCATCTTTACCTTCTCTCACCTCACACCTGGCAGTCTCGTGATCCTTAATGGTCAGTTCCCTCCAGGCCTTAGCACACGCTACTCCTCCGCAAGACCAGCATTTCCCCATGCTCCTTCCTCCCCATCCCACCCCCTGCTCTTTCCCCTTGGCCTAGCGCCTGCCTCACTCCCAATGCTTCAGATTCCAGTTATGAGTCGCATCCTTCTGGAACCTTCCCTGATGTCTCTGGTCTTTCTTTTGTGACTCTCTGTCATCTTAAATTTCTCCTATCCTATACTTTTACACAATCATGGATTTCTAGTTTTTATACAATCCTATAGAATAAAAGCCTAATATTCAAATTTTCCCCTTAGGTGGTCATTTGACCAGGAGTTCGACCGCTTGCTATGATGTGCGCTGACCACCAGGGGCGGTGCGGAACATGGCGGGCGTTGGTGACATGGCGCTGGCAGCAAGTGGCAGTGGAGGTGCTGCTGGCCCTGCGAGAGCAGGACCGTGGCGGGATGGTGGAGCAGGTAAGTGGGCAGCACCAGGCCAACGCAGGAGTGATCAGAGGCCCCATTGCCCCAACCAACTGCCCCATAAACAGCAACCAGAGGTGGAGGTGGGGAGTGGGGCCACTGCCAGGCTCCCAGGCCCTGAGGGAGCTGGCCCTGATCAATCACCCCACAGGTGGGATGGTGGAGCAGGTGAGGGGGCGGCACCAGGCCAAGACAGGGTGCCAGGCAGGGCTGCAGGGCTGTGAAGCTTCGAGGCTGGGGGTGTGAGCTGGGGCCCAATCTCCATAGGCCACCCTGAGGGACCCCACCCATGCACAAATTCATGCACTGGGCCTCTAATACTATTATAACAAAAATACCAACCTCAAGTGACATAAAAGTCTTATTGTACTTTTAATTATAACTTTAAGTTGATTTTCTGTGTAATCCATTTCATTCCTAAAGAGGGGGTGGGCAGATTTATTGGCATGTTTGATTGCAGTATCTAAAATGAATAAGATATATTTTTCAAAAATTTTAATGTAGGTGGTCAATTCTTCATTTTCTCTGAAAATCCATTTTGACACTGACTGAAACTCATTCTGTAAAAATGGTATCTGACTGCATACAATTAAATTATGTTTCTCTACAGCTCTTCTCTAGTAGTTTCATCAGTCCATTAACAACACTTATTGAGTGCCTACAAGGAAAGCACTCAACCCTGAGATTTGAGTTCAACAGGAAAAGAGAAAAAGTATAATTAGTCTGCTTCCTGGCCTCAGGCAGCATGAAATCTAGTTAGGTAGTCAACTGACATCATGTATGAATTGGTTTTAAAAGTCAACATAATTATGTAGTAGGTACAAATCTCTCTTCACAAACTTTGGAGAACATGAAACATGTTTTTTCTTTACTCCAGGTGTGACCTGAGAACCAACAACAGCACCAGCATCAGCCAGAAGCTTGTTAAATGCAGCCTCCCAGGCCTGCTCCTGGAACCACTAAATCAGAATCTGCATTTATCAAGGCTCCTGGGCCATCGGTATGCATGTTACAGTTTTTGCAGCATTGCTCTGGTAGAATAATTTTCAAAGTAGTTCATAGATATCCTGCATTGGATCACCTGGGGGCACTAGTTAAAGACACAGATTCAGCCGAGGCCTATGAAATCATAATTTTTGAACATCCAACCTGAAAATTGCAGTTATATAAAGCCCCAGGTGAGGCATAAACTATATGACATCTGAAAACCTTTGTCACACCCCCTAGAAATAAGGTAAGTTTAAGTATTTATGGAATTGCTAATCTATAATAATAAAAGCATAATATGCAAATCGACCGAACAACCAAAGAGCAGAACGACCATCCGGATGACCTTCCAGACGACCACGCTATGACACACACTGGCACCAGGCCAGCCAAGGCAGGCGTGATGCAATTGGTCTGCGTCGAGAGGGGGCCCATCATTGCCCCACCATCTCCCTGGAGAGGGAGGCCCAAGCCACTCTCTGCAAGGCAATCAATGGGGTGAGGGGGGAGGAGCTCCGCATCAATCACGCCCGCAGAGTGAGGTCCAGGCCACCTGGCTGACAGCACTGCGACAGGTGGGCGGGGCCTCCCTCTGTGGGGCAATCAATCTGGGGGCCCTGCCATCAATAGCCCCACAGAGGGAGGGCCTGGCCATGGACCAGCGACACTGTGGCAGGTGTGCGGGGCCAGCCAGCGATCACACCCCATGCCTGTAGCCCACAGAGGGAGGTGACTGGTGATGGGGGGTAGAGGGGCAGCGCCACACAAATGGCAAGCAGTGGCAGTGGCAGGGGCAGGGCCAGCTGCTGGCAGCGGGGGGAAGGAAAGCCCTGATAGGCCCTGATCACCAGCCAGGCCTAGGGACCCCAGGGGTCCCGGATTGCAAGAGGGTGCAGGCTGGGCTGAGGGACACCTGGCACCACCCCCCCAGTTTATGAATTTTGTGCATCGGGCCTCTAGTTTTAAATAAATAACATACAAATATGTATAACCATTAAATGATGCATTTATAAATTTTGATTGAAGAGGGAAGAAAAATCTGATATGTGTTGGATTGATTACAAAGGTACAAAATGCTTAAATTTTCAAAATATTTTAGAATTATATTCCAATGCCGTTCAACTAAATTCAATAAATGTTTATGTAACCAGCTATGGGTGAAGTTTTATATTGCTGCTATCGTGATTAATTAACTAAGTGTACATTTTTAAATTTTTTATTATTTGTCAGAAGCTGTGCTGGGAAAATAGCAATACAATCTGATGTGGACTCATTCAACAAGGAAAGCTGGTGAAGAAATGTCTTACAGTTTTCTTAGAGATGTGCTTATAAGTATCTCATCTCAAAAAAGGAAAGATGAACAGAAAGAGTTTTCTCATGGGAATCTCCTAAAGATGATGGTTTATCATTCAGAAGTGAAGGTCAGATAAAGAGCTTCACAGATAAGGAAAAGCTAAAGGAGTTCATCACCACCAAACTAGTATTATATGAAATGCTGAAAGGTATCCTTTAAGAAGAGGAAGAAGAAGAAAAAGGCAAAGATACAAATTATGAACAACAAATACACATCTATCAACAAGTGAATCTAAAAATCAAGTGAATAAATAGTCTGAGGAACAGTATGAACTGGTGATTATAATAGAATCAGGGACATAGAAAGGGAATGGACTGACTATTCTTGGGGGGGAAAGGGGTGTGGGGGGTGTGGGAAGAGATTGGACAATAATCGTGCACCTATGGATAAGGACAGTGGGTGGGGAGTGAGGGCGGAGGGTGGGGTGGGAACTGGGTGGAGGGCAGTTATGGTGGGAAAGAAGAGGAACCGATGTAATAATCTGAACAATAAAGATTTAATTTTAAAAGAAAGATGATGGTTCATGAATATCTTATCTTATTAGAAGAAGTAAATGTTATATTGAATATGTGTTTATGTTTCAAATGTATTGCTCTGAGCATATGATTTAAATGTAATTCTACACTTGATCATGGGGACTAGAACACAAATTCTTCAGCTTTTATTATTTCTAATTTTTGCTGCATAATTGTATCAAGCAGAATAGGCTGAGTTATCTTGTAGGAACAAACAACCTGAAAATCTCAGTGGTTTAAAAACAACAAAATCTATTTTTGTTCATATGTGCTTCATATTTGACAAAAGACCCTTCATGGTAGTCACTCGGTTGTTGGGGGCTGATGAAGGCTTCATCTTGACATAGGCTTCCACGACTGGAAATCAGGGAAAAGAGAATATAATGGACAAACATGCTGGCTCATAAAGGTCTGCCTGGAGGTGACACAGGTCACTGCTGCTCATAGTTCATTGGCCAAGACAAGTCACATGGCTGCTCAAGCTCCGCAGACTGGCGATGTGTAATCCTTTTGCATGAAGGGGCACCAAATAGGTATAAAGTCTATCACAGTAACCAGATCAAGCAATTGATTAAATAATAAGACCATAAGACTTAAGTTCCAGGTCCTAGTGTAATAGTGAGGGTTGTAGTTTAGTGAGAGACAGGGTTAGGGGAGGAAGTAAATACCAGTGCAGATCTCCAGACAAGGAGTGAAATTGCTGTGGTGTGCGTTTGGTTTGATGACCAGAGGTAGGAGACACCTGCTAGCTAGGAGGTTTATTTTCTTCTCCTTTCCCACCCCATTTATCCTCTTCCCTTTACTAGAGTGCCTGGTATTAAGAATGCTTTACTCCACTGCTTTATGCAGGCTAAGGAGGAGTAGGATAATCCATTTCCCACAGCTCTAATTCCTTCTCCAAATAAAGAGCAGTTTTCTATATATCATAATCAAAAGTAATAATGCATTTGTTAAGGACTACTGTTAGAGATCCAAAGGTAATACTAAAAAATGGGTAAAGCATTTACCGGTTTGGCTCGGTGGGTAGAGCGTCAGCCTGTGGACTGAAAGGTCCCAGGTTCGGTTCCGGTCAAGGGCATGTACCTTGGTTGCAGGCACATCCCCAGTCGGGGGTGTGCAGGAGGCAGCTGGTCGATGTTTCTCTCACATTGATGTTTCTAACTCTCTATCCCTCTCCCTTCCTCTCTGTAAAAAATCAATAAAATATATTACAAAAAAAATGGGTAAAGCATACTTCTTGCTGTCAAGTATCTCAGGCTCATATTATATGAGGATGTGCAAAGGTAAAAAAAATTATCATTTTTCAGAGCAGAGTGTCTGAATACTAAAGTTAAAGCCAAGGGGGGCGGGGGGATAAAACAAGCCCACCCAGCATGGCTCAGTGGTTGAGCATCAACCTATGAACCAGGAGATCACAGTTCATTCCGGTTAGGGCATATGTCCAGAATGCGGGCTTGATCCCCAGTGTGGAGTGTGCAGGAGAAAGCCAATCAAAGATTTTCTCTCATCATTGATGTTTCTCTCCCTCTCTCTCCCTCTCCCTTCCTCTCTGAAGCAACTATGTGAGGGTCCTGTAATGTCAAATAGTGAATGTGTGTGGAGTTGGGGGATCTAGGGGTGAAGATAACTACTTGAGGGTGGGGCTGTTTTCCCCTTAACCACTCCCATTCAGGGACAGTGTAAAGAGCTTAAAAAGTGGGGAGAGGGGTTAGTTTATGGAAAGTGTATACGCTGTTTGAAAGGTGAAAGCTGATGTCTTACTATTCCTCTTTAATACGGATTTAAGTAGTGTTCTTCCATTTTACAGCCCTATTAGAGGTCCCCACTCTTCTTAGGTACACAGGTCCCATGAGACAAGAGGGACTGAGAGGTAGACACGGGCATCATAAAACTATTTTAGAAACCCCAAGGCAGGGATAATAATTGCCAAAAAATGTTTTTTCATCTTCAGTTCTGGAATCTGTTTATCTTTCAAGAGAAAAGTAATCCTACAATTTATGATGCATTTATGACTCACTTACACTTAATTTATCAAACCCACATTTTTCAGATGATTCTCAGATAGCAGACAGACTGCAGGCCTCTTTGTTAAACCACTTTAAAAGGTAATTCTTTGAGTGTGAAGAAACCAGACTTTACCCAAACTTACTAGAATTTGTTCTTGAGTTTGATTCAACTCTGATTATCTCAAAGCTTGTAGGATTTCAAACATGAAACAACCTGCTCTCCAAACTAAGTTTTAACTGATGAGGTATATTTCATTTATCAGACACTTATGTCATCAAAGGTTTTAACCAACTCTATATTGGGCAAGACCTGGCTACCTTCCAATTTATAATGTGCCATCTGATCACTCCAGAGCCACAGGGCCAGCAATTACACAAGTCATCTACACTCTCACAATAAAAACAGATTAGCCATCTAAAACAAATGGATTTACAATTAGGTCATTAAGAAGATGGTCACCCTGCTCACCCCTTTTCTCTATCTTTGTCAAAAAGGAGGGCAAATAAGTCTGCTTATTTCCCATTGTTTCTCCCCTGACCCCTGAGGTGTTTGGTGAGTGAAAAACCTATAAACTTTTTCCAGTGCTTTTTATCTTCTGCCAGTCTCCACCATCCTGCTGCAGGTCATTTAAATAAATTTTGCTGCTTAAATCCATTTGTCCTGGTGGCAGTGATTAATGTACCTGTTTGGTTTAATTTTAAATGCATTTTATATCACCCATTGTGCATTTTCAGATTTATTAAATAAGTGCTTCATCTTTTCACACACAGTCAGTAAGCATTTTATTTATATAATGTGTATGAGTCTGGATATCTTATTTTAAAAACTATTTTCTTTCCCTTTGAAAATATAAATATTTATGTTTTAACTACCTATGATTATGCTTGTTTTCTAATGCTTATATTACAATGTAAAATGAAGACAAGGCTTTAAGTTTAATAATTGGCCTTATTGAAGCAAACAGCTTCAAATTTTAACTCTTACTGACAATGCTTTAGATTTCCTAATAACTCACCCAGAAGTAAATATTTACAGTTTTCTTAAATAATGCGGTAAGAGGCTTAAAATATTTACAGTTTTCTTTAAAAATTTGTAGGCAGGATTTTTAACTGATTTTTATAAATTGTTCTGTTAATGTGGAAAGCCCCTTTTTATTTTAAGCAAAGATTATTCTATTCTTTTACTTGCAAAGATTATTTAGTGCCAAGATTAATAGTTCAAATCTTAGGCCACCCAATCAAAATTCTTAACAATCCTTTTATCTTTTTTTTTTAATTTTGTTTTATTGCTTAAAGTATTACAAGAGTATTACATATGTCTCTTTTTTTTTCTCCCCTTGACCTTCCCCTGGCCTCCCCTACCCCTCAGTGTCTTGTGTCCACTGATTATGCTTATATGCATGAATACAAGTCCCTCAATTGATCTCTTACCCCACCCCACCCCCAACCCTCCCCGGACTTCCCACTGTAGTTTGACTGTCTGTTTGATGTTGTTCTGCCTCTGTATCTATTTTTGTTCATCAGTTTATAATGGTCTTAATTATCCATAAAAGAGTAAGATCATGTGGTATTTTTCCTTCATTGACTGGCTTATTTCACTTAGCATAATGCTCTCCAGTTCCATCCATGCTGTTGCAAATGGTAAGAATTCCTTCTTTTTTACAGCAGCATAGTATTCCATTGTGTAGATGTACCACGGTTTTCTAATCCATTCATCTGCTGATGGGCACTTAGGCTGTTTCCAGATCTTAGCTATGGTAAATTGTGCTGCTATGAACATAGGGGTGCATATATCTTTTCTGATTGGTGTTTTGTTTTCTTGGGATATATTCCTAGAAGTGGGATCACTGGGTCAAATGGGAGTTCCATTTTCAGCTTTTTGAGGAAACTCCATACTGTTCTCCACAGTGGCTGCACCAGTCTGCATTCCCACCAGCAGTGCACGAGGGTTCCTTTTTCTCTGCATCCTCTCCAGCACTTGTCATTTGTTGATTTGTTGATGATAGCAATTCTGACAGGTGTGAGAGAGTACCTCATTGTTGTTTTGATTTGCATCTCTTGGATGATTAGTGACTTTGAGCATGTTTTCATATGTCTCTTGGCTTCCTGATTGTCCTCTTTTGAAAAGTCTCTATTTAGGTCCTTTGCCCCTTTTTGATTGGATTGTTTATCTTCCTTTTATTAATTGTATGAGTTCCCTATAAATGTTGGAGATTAAACCCTTATCGGTGATAACATTGGCAAATATGTTCTCCCATGCAGTGGGCTTTCTTGTTGTTTTGTTGATGGTGTCTTTTGCTGTGCAGAAGCTTTTTATTTTGATGTAGTCCCATTTGTTTATTTTCTCTTTAGTTTCCAATGCCCTAGGAGTTGTATCGGTGAAGAAATTGCTTCGGCATATGTCTGAGATTTTGTTGCCTTTGGATTCCTCTAGTATTTTTATGGTTTGATTCATGTCAAATAAATAGATCTGCAGAGAAGATGTAGCATCTCAATGCCACCTGCTACTTCTAACTCCATCACCCGGGATGCAAGGACTATTCCTAGACCTAGTGGATTAAATTACTAATCTCAAGACTTTTTAGATGATGTGTTATAGAATTGTGCGCCTAAAACCTGTGTAATTTTGTTAAACAGTGTTACCCCAATAAATTCAATAAAAAAGGAAAAAAGTGCAAAAACCATAAAATTAACATTATCATTATAAGCATTAAAATTTTAAAAAAGACTTCTTTTCTGTCTTCAATACTCTACAGCCAATATTTGCTCATCAATAATTGCCCCTGAAATTTGAATATGGGGCCACTAAGGAGAACTATGAGTCAAAGAATGTTATCCAGGAATAATTATGACCACACACACACACACACACACACTACTAAAAGGCTTAAGTTAAACAAAGTCACCTGTTTGAAAGATTATTCTTTTCTGTGAAGGGCCAGTTGGTTTTGCAGGTCATATGGACTCTGAGGTAGCTACTCAACTAGGCCAAAGTAGTGTTAAGCAACTATAGACAATATATGAACAAACGTGCATGATTTTGTTCCAATAAAACTTTATTTAGAAAAACATCTTATGGGTAAGGTTTGACCTGTGTGTTGTAGTTTGTCAGTCCCTCGACTGGATCATAAGATTTCCAAATCTAGGAGAGTTTTGTGTAACAAATTCATGCAACCTGAAAGATCAAATATTTTTTTAGTTAAAAGCTTTCGGCTGACTTTCAAAAGAAGATACTGAACTTTAGGGATAGTTAATTCAAGTGAAAAATATCAAACTCTGAGTCAAACCAAGTAGCAAATGTGGATATACCAGTAAACCCTTACACTGTATATGCTTTAAACATGGCTTGGCATCATACTGTAAATCCCCAAAGTGCTAAAGAGGTAATGATCAAGAACAAGTTTATTTAAAAGAGAAGAAGTGTGTCACCAGGAGATTATGCCTGACTGCTGATGGCAAAAGTGATTTAGAAAAAAATTTACATTTTTTTGTTGTTGTTGTTAATCCTCACTTGGGGATATTTTTCTATTGATGTTTAGAGAGAGTGGAAGGGAGAGAGAGAGAGAGAGAGAGAGACAGAAACATCGACGCTCACATCGATTGGTTGCCTCACCTACGTGCCCCACCTGGGGCTGGAGATCGAGCAGGCAACCGAGGTACATGCCCTTGACCGAAACCAAACCCAGGACCCTTCCGTCCTTGGGCCGATGCTCTATCCACTGAGGCAAACTGGCTAGGGTGAAAAAATTTTAGATTTTGAATGTGAACTTCAAGACATATTTTAAAAGATTTAGGAAGAAAGCATGCAGTAGTATAGATCAATGTAAGCTAGTTTTTTTTTTAAAAAAAAAAATAGTGTGCACTCAATAAATTATTTCTTTTTTTCTCCTAAATCTGTTATTTAATCCACGGTGCCATTGTACTAGAGATAGCAGCTAAGAATTAAGAAAATACAAGTTTCCTTTCAACAGGAAGTTTTCTCCAACAGCAATTTTGTAAAAGTAGAGTTAAAGCTTAGGAATGTATTCATGTTTATTCAAGTACTATTTAAAGGAGAAAAACTGATTCTGGCAGACATGAGTATTTTAGTGCCTGATATTATAAACATCATAATGGAAGAACACTTTGCAAGCTTGAATAAAATATTCCATGAGAATAGTACTCTCTTTTATCAAATGTGGTGTTCAGCAAACTGCCTATTGATTATTCCTATGATGTTTGTGAGATTCTAGGATGACAGAAAAGATTATGTTCCCAATGAAGGTTAATTATGACTCCAGCCCCATTAAAAGTACTTTATATAAATTAAATCAGGACAATTTGATGAAATGGAACTAATATCTTTATTTTACAAGTAGAGATGCCAAGGCTTAGTAAATTGTGCAAGGTTACACAACTACGAAGTGGTGGACGTTAATTTAAATCTAAGACTGATAGACCCTAACACCCCTACTATTAACCACTGTTTGTTCCTGCCACTCAAGAGAAATTACCCCCACTAGAACCTATTCTGTGCGACAAGCTCAGCTCTCTTGAGCTTGGCTGATGGGAATCAGTTGCTAAGCCTATAAAGTTAGGAATACCTCTTTAAATACCTAGTATCCCAATACTGGGAATGCCAAAAATTAGGTCAACCAAACTTTTCACTAGGCCATACATGTACCACTTTAACTACATCATTAGAGTTGTTACTATTGAGAATGGTCCTAAAGCATAAATAAATACAAGGTAATAGTGAGCACAAGTCCTAGAACCAAGTTGCCTGGACTTATATACCATAATTCCATTTACCAGCTATGTGGCCTTGGATAGGTTACTCAAGCTGATTTTATTCATCTGTAAAATGAAGATTCTATTTGAACCTGCCTCATAAAGTTATAGAGGGGATTAAATGAGATAATCTATGTAAAGCATTCGGTATAGCTCTCAGAACACAGTTAATTAACAATTCGTTTTTTTTTTTAAAAAAAGCCATGGCTCAGTTGATTGGCAGTGTTTGAAAACAATACTCTTAATGTCTCTCTCTACTGTACAGAGGCCAAATGATTGCTTTTCTCTGAGTGACAGACGCACATCTATGATAAAGGACATAAATTGGTAAAAGTTCCGATTTTTAAAATGTCCCTCATTTTTCCCTTGACATCGCTAGTAAATTTTAGATGTTATAATAAAACGCAAGGTGTCCTTTCTAAATGGCATTTCAACGTAAAATCAAAAATTAGAGATTTGATAAGTCAGCCCATATTCTGCCCACCTAATGGTATAGTCAGCTTCATCCTCAGGGTTACTATAACTAATTTTTATTAGTAGTAGAATGATTAAGCATGTTGGAAGCTTCCTTCAGGACTACTTACTTCAGTCATAGAAACCAGAAGATGAAATGCCCAGCTGAAGCCAGACAACTAGTGCTTTGCACACTTAGGCATTACATGTAAAGACTGCGGAGGGTACAACCCTCTAAAAATGCCATTTACGCCATAGCAACTCCACAGAGCTCAGCTTGTTCCAAAATCAGCCCCCCACACACAGCAACTATATCATCTATGCAGCTGCACATTAGTGAAAACGTTTCAAAAGTGGCTGTTCACTAAATCTGACAGCATTGAAATCTGGGAGCCAATCGTCCAGGTAAATATAAAATTAACCGGACCAAGGTGCTGACTATTCAAAATGGAGTATATTTTTTAAAAAAAGAGAGGCAAAAGAGAAAGAAAGACAGAAAAGGAGGAGAGTGTAAAAGAAAGACAGAGAGAAGGAGGGAGTGAAAGAGGTGGAGAAAAATAGAGAGGAAGAGAGAAAATAGAAAGAAAGGAACAGTAACATGGGAAGGGTTGCAAGAGATCAAAATGGAACTCCGATACAGGTTCACATGAAATTCGAAGAATCTAGAAAATGCCAGATGTTTCATCTGATATCTATTTTAATTTTCCTTACCCACCTTGCTTGCCACTTAGGGAAACTTTACTATTAGCTCCAGCATCCAGGGAAGCCAAGGTAGGTACTTAGACAGGGCAGGGGTGAGTTCAAATCACTACACTTCCCTCACATTCTCCCCACTATTCTCCCTTTGGATCCATCTATGACGCCTTAATGTCTGTAAGTAACAAGAAATCCTGTCGGAGTCCATTAGCACAATCCTGTCACGTGTTGTGCTTGACGCTTGCTTGTCATTTTCTTTTGCCTGCTTTCTGAGCTCAAACTTGGGCTCTGTCACTAGTGTGAGGTGAGCAGTTATGCTTCTGTATGAAAGAGGCAGGTGGATATTTGTTTAATTTCTCATTGGAGGAGAGAACTGTAGGATAATTTGCATACTCTGAAGCTCCAGGATAACTTAAAAGTTATCTTTGCTTTCTTTGATATTAATGAAACGCGACTATAGCCACAGGCGGTGGCTCAAGGTCATACTTTAGAATTTTCTTCATCTTTGATTTCCCATCATTCAATCCCTGCACATTTATATTGGTAAAATGAGCTCCCTTTGTACTGAATGACCCATCTTAATGAACACTGATGTTGTGTAACTTCTCATAGGCATAGCTCTGTCAGACGTTTGCAAGACAGTCTCTAGCGGTTAGAGCAGGTTAGAATATAATGGTTCTATGAATTCCTTTTTGCCTGGAGCTAAATATTTCCACCAGCTTCACTGAGATTTAAAAACAAATTCTACATTCTGATAAAGTGCCTCAACCCTTTTCTTTCTGTTATATCCTCAAAGCACATATCTTTCTCATACATGTCAAAATGGTATATTACATGTAAAGTTCTCAATTAATCTAAAGGATCTATTGTTATAAACATCAAAGAAAGCAGCCAAATAAAACTTGAAAGTAATTTTATTTGTAAAACTCATAAGAAAAATTATTAGCTTTAAAATTTTTTTTCAAAAGCTACTTACATGCACATTTTTAAAAATGAAATCAAAATCCACTCTCATTCCCTAGCTGGAAAAACTACTAAAGCTTCCTGTGTGTTTAACAAGACCTCAGAATACATGCATACAAATATATGGATATGTACATCTATAGGTTTTCTATTTCTAACCTAATATTGTATCATACTACACATACTCTGCACATTGTTTTTGTCACTGAACAATATATCATCAATAACTTTCCATACCAGTTCATAAGACTTAATTTATTCCTTTTAAAATGTTCACAGTAGTATATAATATGGAGATACTATAACTGTTTTATCTATTTTCCATTAATGAATATTTACATTATCTCTAAATGTTTGCTCTAACAAATAATGCCCCGCCTTCCCCAAGACCTTTAATTTTACCCTTACACATACAAGTATAGATTCCTAAAATGGAACTTCTAGATTAAAGGGTAAGCACATTTTAAATGTTGAGCAATATCACTAAATTGTCCTCCAAAAAATTATCTCAAAGGCCACTTTCCCTAAGAGTATGAGAGTTCCCTCAGAGATAAGGTATGTGCCAGAACAGCTGCAAACCATAAAAGCTACAGGAACTGTCAAGAAGATAGTAAAACCATCCCCTTACTGGATTTATGGTCCCAAACTAGCAGAGACAGCTCAATCCAACATGGCAACTCATTTCACCTAAAAGTAACCCCTAGGCTCCTTATAAGCTAGTGATGCACACCCCATGCCACAGTGGTCAGAAATGGAAAGCCCATATTAGGACACAACATGGCCACTGGGGCTCCTCTGAGAAATCTCCACCCCTTTCCTGGGAAGATGCTGAATACCCCTCTCCTTCATTGAATGCCTTACCCCGCGCTTAATGAACTTCTGTAAAGGCAGCAAATTTATCCAAAGGAAGGCTGCTCTGTCTGTGGAGTAGCCACCTCTTGTCTCACTGCTTCACTAATAAAATCACTTAAACTCTATGCTGGCTGGTGTTGAAAATCTTTCTTGTGTGAAGCCAAGAACCCACAGTGGGTTATGGACCCTTCACCCTTAACCATTACAGAATATATTAATTTTAAAATTATGATTAGCATTGCATTATGTCTGTGAGTTACCTGTTCTTACTTTTTTCAGATTTTTCTTTTTTTTCTTTTTTTTTTTTAAATATATATTTTATTGATTTTTTACAGAGAGGAAGGGAGAAAGATAGAGAGTTAGATACATCGATGAGAGAAACATCGATCAGCTGCCTCCCGCACATCTCCCACTGGGGATGTGCCCACAACCAAGGTACATGCCCTTGACCGGGATTGAACCTGGGACCCTTCAGTCCGCAGGCTGACGCTCTATCCACTGAGCCAAACCGGTTTCGGCACTTTTTTCAGATTTTAAAAAACTTCGGTCATTTGTGGTTTTTCAGATTGATTTATAATGTGTTAAAAATATTATTTGGAGAAGTTATATATATTTTATCCCAGCCTCTTGATGTTTTGCATATAATATCTTTCCCTGTAAAAAAAGTTTTGAGCTTTCCATTTTTTTTCTATTATAGCTTTTAGGTTTGAGATTTTCCTTTTTAATCTATCCTCACCCCGAAAGTTTAAAGAAGTTTCTATATTTTTTCAGTGAAAACTATAGATTTTTAAAATATTTTTGTGTAAGATGTATTTATCTGACTTGCATATCCTTTTGTTAGATTCAATGTGCCCTGCCTCTTAGATTTTACTTGAATCCCAAATCAATCATCCAATGCACTTGCTACAACTCTACAGATTTGTGATATTAACATTTTAATACAGTGTTAGTAAAAATACTGTAAGGACAGGAATGAGAGAATTGGAGAGCCTTTTGGGGTGGGGGGAGTGAGAGAGCAGGTAATATGTCACCAGACTGAGAGGCCAACTCTGACTTTGAGTATCTGGTTCCAATTGCAGCTTCTCTACTTGTTAATGGCACGATTTGGGGGAAGTTAATCAAGTTCCCTGTGTCCCAGTAATCTCATTTATAGAATGTAAATAATATACAATGGGAATAAAATAATAATAATACCTGGTTCCTATGGTTTTTATGAGAATGAAATAAGTGCTTTATGTAGAGCAAGATATGACAGCTGATTGGTGGTTAAAGCCAGGAAGTGCTGGTTGGGGGCAGTACATTTAGATTCAGGTTTTGCTACCACTCACCACTTTGGAGTCAGTTGAGCATAAGCAAGCCATCTATCATCTCTGAACCCAAATTTCCCCGCTATAATCAGACCAACTTCACAGGGTCATTATGAGAGCTGCACGAAAGGATGCATGTAAAGCACCAGCACAGTAGCTGATACACAGACGTCACTGAGTCAGGTGTAGCATTGTTGTTGTTATTCATGACCATTTTCAGTACTTTTTATTCCTAATGCATTGCCCTTGCCATTATTTTATATTATCCAGGTCTCTCTTCAAAACCAACTACTTGGCCATCAGTGCTTTAATAAATCTGTGTTCTTTTAAAGAAAATAAAATAAAAAATTTAAGGTGTATTCCCCCCACCCAATTTTTATACCTTTCCCTACATTGGACTGTTGAATAATGCTGTTTAAGTATACCACTTTAAAGACTGAATAAGTCTTTGAAGCCTGCCATTTATTTTCCTAGTTGTGTTTCAATTTTCTTTTATTATATGCAGAAAATCATGCTATGCCTTTAAACCAGTACTGCTGTTAATTCTTCAGGCTTCAGTTGCCTTTGAGATAAGGCTTTTTTTACATGGTTATTATTGTTCCATTGTTATCAGTGTATTTAAGGATCCTTACCACCACCTCTTCCCGATACTCTGAGTGAGTACTTACGAGTTATCACAAAACATCTCACCTAAGATGCCAGATACAAATGAAAGTTTCTATATGGGGAAATAATGGTTGATGGACTCAGTTGCATGCTGGAAGTTCTTCCCTGGGGCTTGCCTAACAGATGAGGATGAGAAGAATTGTGTGCCTGTGCTCCTGGCAGCCATGCATCACACCTCTGCTTGCTCATCAGGACACTTGCTCATGTTGCCAGACTCCTGTCTATAGATACTCTTTGGTTCTGATTCTCCTCATAAGATTTCCTTGGCTTCTCACTCAAGCTTGGCCCTCATCTTTCTGCTACAGGGCTCTTTAGATTCTCCTAATCTCAGAACTCACTCTTTCTTTTGACCTTTTCTTGCAGATTGACCCATGTGAGCTATAAAGCTGTCCCACCTCTCTCTTTACATCCTTCTTCCCAAGCCTGGCTCCCAGAAGGACTGACCTCAGACCATAGAATTCTATGAACTACTTGGTTGGCTATTACCTTGGAAATTTGGCATAAATATATATAATAGATTTCCCAGTTCATTCAGTCTTGGGTGGGGTATAGAAGTCTATATGACCAAAAAGCTTCCCAGTTAATCCTGATGCACCTCTAAATTTGGGAGCTATATTTTACATATCACTGCCACATCAGTTTCCTAAATCATGGTTCCAATCATGACAAGTTCCTACTCAAAATAGTTTTTAATGTTTCTCCAATGCCTGCAAATTAAATTCAAAATCCCCAACCTGATATCTAAGAACACCATAATCGGTCCCCCCAAATCATTAACTTTTCTTTTCATTGCTCCCATGAATGTATCATTTACTCTAGCCAAACTCTTCCTAAGATATGTCCCAGTTTTTCCAGCCTCTATGGTTTGATAAATGCCTTGCCCACCACTTGGAATGCCATCCTCCTATCTTTATCAACTGTTGAAATCCTTCCTATCTTTTAAGAGTCAAATCAATCTCTACATCAGAGTTTTGCCTAATCTTCATCCTCCACCTTTACCCCAGATGGAATCTTCATTCATTCAGTCAACAAGTATTTACTGAGAAACAACCAAGTGCCTGGTGGTAAGGAAGGCACTGGGATACAGTGCCTCATAAAATAGAGCCTTCTTGGAGCTTACAGCCTAGCAGACTTATGCCTTTGAACCCGTATAGCACTTGGTTCATACTTTTCTTATGACACTGACCTTGTATAAGTTATTTGTGTCCATGTCCCATGTCCTCCTTTAAACTGTAAATTCATCTACTGTGCCCTGCAGCATCTGCCGTAGGGTTATACACATTAATGGTGCTCATCGGAGTGTTATTGGACTGAATTAAATTCTTCCACAAGAATGAGCACAAAGTAGATGCTCAATATTGATTGACATTAGGCACTTGAACTACTGAGGATTGTTCTCTGTAATAGATAACATATGCTTATGGATACCAAAGTGGAGCAAAACAACTAAATTGTTGTTAAACTTCTATGGATAAATGCTTTTCCCAAAATGTCCTTACTGTTAGACTGTAAAGGTAGAATGCTTTGAATTACCCCTCAGAGGAAGGCACTGAAATAATTACAAACCCATGTATGATTTATCAGCCACATTGCTGAACCAAGATAAGAGAATATGCACAAGGTGCCCATGTCAGCTTAATTCCAGGAATAACACTGAAGTTTCCTTCCTTGAAGACCTCAAGTGAGGTAGGTTCAAGAAGAAATAATAGTAATAAAAAAGCCTTGGAGGTATGTGACTAGCCTCTAAATTCTACAATAAATGTGCTTTGTTGAACATTAGTGTCAACATGTCACAACGTCAGCTCATTTGATGTGGCATAACTCTTGTAAGTCTTCTTAAAATGTCAAAATACAGGCTACATAGCTCTTTTTTTTTCCTGTGGAGAAAATAGGAAATAGTAATAAATTTCTCTGCTATATGCAGGCTGCTGGACAGATCTGTTTTCTGGCTCCCAGGCGAGTTGTCAAGTGGTTATATCCCTGAGGAACAAGAACTGGTGTTCTGTGGGTATCCAGTGATTGGTCTCCTGTGTTTACTAAAAGATTAAGAGGCAGAGTTCCCATGAAAGGCAGGGAATCAATGAAGGGAAAACCTGGGAAATCTCTTTGCTCAGAAGAAGGGTCTGCCTACACTGTGCTTTTGTGCCCATCATTATGTTGGGCAAATGACAGACACTCAGTACTTGCCGACAGGTGAATGCTGAATGAACCTTAGCTTCTTACTACTGGAATGTACAGAGAATGGTTCAGATGCTGGAAAGACACCTTATAAATCTATGGAGCTCTTTCATGGGGGAATTCAAGTGATAGGGCTTCAGAAGAAGTCCAGAGAAACACAGTTCAACATATATTACCAACCTCTCTTCTCCAATCTTTTTAGAACTATCCTATCTAATAAAAGACAAAAAGGGTAATTAACCGTACCTTCACTACATTTCCCATTGGCTAATCAGGGTGATATGCAAATTAACTGCCAAGAAAGATGGCAGTTAACTGCCAACAAAGATGGTGGTTAATTTGCATACATAGGCGCAATGATGGGAGGCAATGAAAGGGGAAGGACGGAAGAACGGTGATCGGAAACCCAGGCAGCAGGCAAGAGCTGGGTGGCAGGGCACAAGCCCACAAGCCTTGATCGGAGAACCGGGGCCACCTTTGCCCGCCCCCCAACCAGTGATCGCAATCAGATGTGCCGCCTTGCCTGCGGCCCCGTGATCTGTGATCGCGATCTGAGAGCTGGGCTGCAGGCAAGGTGGCACCCCAGGGCCTGGGTGCCGCTTTGCCTGCAGCCTGTGATCATGATCGTGATTGGAGAGCCGGGCCACAAGCAAGGTGGCATCCCGGGGCCCAGGTGCCGCCTTGCCTGCGGCCCCGTGATCTGCCATCACGATCAGAGAGCCCGGCCACAGGCAAGGCGGCACCCAAGCACCCCAGCACCTGACATGCAAAGGTCCGGGATAAAATGACTTTTCCCAACCACATCTGCAAATATCCTGGGGAAGGCATCACTGAAGAGTTCACAACAACTCTCTTACTTGGCAAGGAAGAAAAAAGTTGGCAACAGAAACAATCCCTTACATCAACATTAAGGTCCCTCTGAGTAAAAAAGAATATTTCCAACGTAAAGGAGAGAGCAGGCAAAAATAATAGGTTCTCATGACTTCCACTGAAGTTTGAGCGTATGACAGTGTCAAAACGAACATACAAATTAAAACAGACAGTGGACATTCAAATGACCCAAATCAACTGTCACTGTTTGTCCCAATAGCAGCAATGCTTATGTGATAATATGGTTTAACAAACATACAAAACAAGTCACATAATAAGAGAGGTTCGGCTTCTAAAGTAAATTGAATATGTTCTTTAAAAATTCTCATGTCCTCCCCTCTAACTATAATTCTTAATTTTCCAATCAGAAAATTACCCCAGGTGATCCAGTAACATGTAGAACTCCAGTAACCTAACTTACTTAAAAAAACAAACATCCCAACCATTTTTAAAATATTTAAATTTATATTTTAGGGTTTAAATTATAGAAGATATTTAGATCCAAATATATTTTCTGAATAGAAAATATTTCAGTTTTTGATTTAAAAAAAATAAACATAAAAAAAATATGTGACACATTTTCCCAAGGAACTCTGAATTAGTACCTTTCCCTCTAACTTTCTTCAAATTAAGAGAATCTATGGAGTTCCCTATACTGCACAAGTTTTAATGAAAGAAAATAAGACTTTCTAAGAGCATCAAATACATGTTTTCTTATTTACAAACATATATACTCTTCTTTCTCTCTCTCTCTCTCTCTCTCTCTCTCTCTCTCTCTCTCTCTCAAATATATTCTTACTGATTCAGAGAGGAAGGGAGAGGGAGAGAGATAGAAACATCAATGATGAGAGAGAATCATTGATCGGCTGCCTCCTACACGCCCCGTACTGGGGATCAAGCCCACAATCCGAGCATGTGGCCTGACCTGGAATCAAACTGTGACTTCCTGGTTCATAGGTCCATGCTAAACCACTTAGTCACACCAGCCGGGCTCAATTCTTATTTATAAATTCATTCCAAGGACATATACAGCTTGAAAAGCTTTGGAAGTAGTTTCAAAAAAACTAGCTTTTAAGTAACAAGAAAACAGTTATAGAAGAAAGTTTAAATTAAAAGAAAAAAATTGTTTTAATTTATTCAAGAGTGGGAACATCCTCCATGAAAATGTGTACCTTGACTGTGGATGGCTGGGTGGCCTTATCACACCTTAGGAATTCAAACGCTTTTTACAATGAAAAGAGAGAGTTTCATCTCATTTCTCTCCTAGGGTAGATGTCTGTCAATAGAAGGTGGACATCAATAAAAGGAGGGGCTTGCACAAGCAATCCAGAAAGTCAGCAATCTATGAATAATCCAGAACTGAGTATTTATCTCCTCTGCCTCACACCCTCCCTCCCAGCCAGTGAGCAAGATAATTACTCTCAAGTCAAGCTAAGTGCTCCCCAGTCACAGTGGCCCAATGCTGACATACAAAGCATACAAATAATTCTCACTCTGGCATAAAAGTGACAACTTTCTTGGAAGAAAAGCAGATACTGTAAATTTCTCAAAGTCTTCCTGAAACATTTTTTAAAGTAATTTTTACTTCTTTAGAAAAAATGCATACATGGCAAACCATCTGAATTAAAAGGCCCATTCTATAAAATTTTACCTGGTCCTACTCATATCTGCAATCATAATCATATTTACAGACAAATATATCTATACTAATAAAAGAGTAATATGCTAATTAGACTGGGAGACCTTCCAGGAGACCTTCCAAACGTTCTTCTGGACAAAGCCATGGTGGCGCGGCCGAGGTAGAGGTGGTTAGAGGCCAAGAGGGGAGGGCAGTTGTGGGTGATCAGGCTGGTGGGGGGAGTGGCCGTTGGGGGTAAGCAGACCAGCAGGGGGGCCAGTTGGGAGCAAGCAGGCCATCAGTGGGGGGTCAGTTGAAGGTGATCAGGACAGCTGGGGGGGGGCAGTTTGGAGTGAGCAGACCAGCAGGGGGGCAGTTGGGGATGAGCAGGCCAGTGGGGAGGGAAAGTAGGGGCGAGCAGGCCAGCGGGGGGGGGGGCAGTTTGGGGAGATCAGGTTGGCAGGGGGGCATTTGGGGGCAAGCCGGCCGGCAGCGGGGGGGGGGGGGCAGTTGGGGGCAAGCAGGCAGAGTGGTTAGAGGCAATCAGGCAGGCAAGCAGGCAGGTGAGCGGTTAGGAGCCAGCAGTCCCGGATTGCGAGAGGGATGTCCGACTTCTGGTTTAGGCCCAATCCCTGTAAACTGGCAGTAGGACATCCTTCGAGGGGTCCCAAATTGGAGAGGATGCAGACTAGGCTGAGGAACATACCCTCCCCCATGCATGAATTTCATGCACCGGGCCACTAGTATTATTATATTAGCAGTTATAAGATTCTTGAGGAAGGATATACAGGGGAGGTCAAAAGTAGGTTTCCAGCTGTTCATATAGAAAATAATTAAATAATTAATAAGTAATAATATAAGAGTAAACTCTGTGTTTCACGTACTCCCAGCTCTAAACCTACTTTTGCTCCGGCCTGTGTAGCTCATACATGCTGTGTTTCCTCCATAGCTCCTACATACCTCTGAGCACACTTGATTCATGCTTATTAACTAATCAAGTGGGAAGAAAACAGTCAAGAAGATCCTTTGATGTCAATGCACATAGCAAACTCACAAGTCCCAAGAAAAAAAATATGGCTTGGGCTTCCCGTTGGGCCTTGAGACACATCTGCTTCTGCCTGTCCAGCTTCCTCTTACTGATTCACACCTCTTCTTTGTCACTGCCAGGGAACTGGAAGAGTGCCTGGTGGAAAATAGAAACTGAACATACACATTAGTATCCTTTCCCAGTCTTTTCTTCCACTTGCCGGATCCCTTCTGGAATAATAAGCCTATTGGCTGGCTCTATAGAAGTTGCTTGAAAGTATAGCAGGCCAGGCCACTTTCTGCCCCGTTATTAATATCTTATACTCTTTGGAATAACTAATAGGGAAAGGTTGGGGGTTTTGTTTGTTTGTTTGTTTTGCCTTTTTTTCCCCCCCTAAAGACCTAATGTCTCAGTCACAGAGAAGTCTCAGTCTGATGCCCTCAGGGTTGGCATGCTTAAAGACATTCAAAGGCTCATAAACCTTTCTGAGAACATGTGTCTCTTTCAGAGTAGTCCAAAGTACATTTGATTGGCATTGTCAGCAAGAGTGAAAAGCCCTCAACAAGCCTGAAGGACACTCGATTTGAAACTGGTGTCCCAAGTCAAATCTTCAAAGTGGGCTATTTTTTTCAACCCATGCTCAGTGCCTCAACTTCCACACTAGTATCACACACCAAGACAGTAAAGGAGCTCACCAGTCTTGGCAGGACTTATAAGGGCAGTGTGGCTTTGTTAAAAGACACTTGGATTAAAGGAAAGAGCAGACCTTGTTTACAAACCTTACAAGTCACTTGTTAACTAGGTTAACTTATAACTCTCCTTCTTCAGAGTGAATGTGTCCTACAAACTCTGACTTTTCATTATGTGTTAATGAAACTGCTACCCATATATGAGGTAGGGGCTCTCCTGTGATCTTCACAGAGATGAAGCAGCAGTCCTGTCACTACCGAACTGTCTTCCTTCTTTCACTCATTCAATCAACCAACAAATATGTTTTAAGCAACAAGGTGCCAACTAGTGTCCTAGGTGTTGGGGACATAGAAGTAAATAAAATGAAGCCTTTGCCCCCATGAAACTTAAATGCCAGTGGAGAGAGACAAACAATAAGATAAGTGCTTAGAAATAAGCTGAAGCAGTGTTGGGAGTAGGACCTGGCTTGGGTGGAAGAGTACGATATTACATGTAGGTGGAGCAAGGATGGCACTTTGCCGAGGGCTGGAAGAAGCGGGCGATGTGCTTGCTACTTGACATGAAGCAGTGTAGTATGAGGGTGTTTGCTGATGGACGTGCAGCAGTACCGCATGGGGGCATTTGCTGCATGAACAGCAATGTTGTATGAGGAGAAATGCTACCTAAATTGTACGAGTGGTGAAAAAGGAAGCGAACTTCTCAGTGTATGAGTCTGGAACAGCTACCATCACAAAGTATCGTAAACTGAGTGGCTAAACCAACAGACATTTATTGTCTCAGTGCTGGAGGCTGGAAGTCCAAAATGTTCCTTCTGAGGGCTGTGGAGAAGACTGTGTCCCCTGCCTCGCTCCTCATTCCTGGTGGCTTTCTGGCAATCTGAGGCTTTCCTTGGCTTATAAAAGCATCACCCCAATCTCTGCTTTCATCTGCACGTGGCATTCCCCTTTTTGTATCTGTGTCCACATTTCCCATTTTTATAAGGACGCCAGTCCTACTGGATTCGGGGCCCACCCTATTCCAGCATGATCTCATCTTAAGTAATCACATCTGCAACAGCCCTATTTCCAAATAAGGTCACGTTCTGCGGCGCTAGGGGTGAGGACTTCAGCACAGACTAACGCGGTTGTGCTGCAAGCCACTCTGTGTGCTTTCTGTGTCCAGGACCCGGCTTTCTCCCGCTTCCCTCTTCCTTATACAGTGCAGCTTTCTACCTCGAGTTTAACAACCCCACACCCATGCCACAGCTATGGCAGCACTCTGTATTCTGAGCACTGCTGACTCGCCACCTTGCATTTCAGGCCTAGTGCTCTGCAAAGGAAGCAAGTTCCCTATCTTGGAAATAGTCCAGATAATAAAACAAAAAAACAGAACAACTTGTTTGAAGGATCGTTTGATGACACACTCATCATTCCTACACCCGTGCCGTCTTGGTTTATGTCTCCTTACTTGCCGATCTTTCCTCTTGGCAAACTCCTTCGGACAAAGAGATTTCCTGCTCCCTAAGCTCAGCCCACCCTGGTAGAGGATCCTGCATGCGGGCCATGCGTAGAAATGATCAGTGTAGCAAGGTTAATGAAGAGCACTTTTAATTCTATGGCCATCTCCACACCCCTCCTCTCCATTTATATTTTCAACATATGGTTGGCTTTTGAATGTTGCTTTAATGTTTTCTCTTGTATTTAATTATTTAAAGATTTAATAACAAACTGCTGAGAATCAATTGCACACTAGAGACACATTTCTTTGAATTCTTGCTCTTTTTTCTCCTTCTGCATAAGACTTCATTTAAGCCGGTGAAAGCTAAAAGCACAAAGCAAAAGGGGAAGAGAACAGCCTGAATGCGTTCAGAAAAGGACATCTGTAGGTGAAATCAAACTCTCAACAATATCTGATAGATATCTCTTATCAGCAATAGGCGGCAGTGATGACCAAGGAACCAAAACAAGTAAGTTTAATTTCATTTTGTATCTTATAATACAAAGCCACTAGCTTACATGTCAAAGATTTTCTTCCTAAAATAAATTGTTTCTGAGATTGGTTCTGAGTGTTGGGGGCAAGGAGAAGAAAGAATAAGTATTGCTTTGGGGATCTAGTCCTATTGACAGAAAAAGCAATTTTTTAAAATATCACTTTTAGAATCTTAAATAGTTTGTTACTTAATATTTTATGATCCTTTCCCCATTTCTATTTATTATTTGTATAAGCTGATCCAGTTTGGAAGACATTAGCATATTCTACTGATAGAACAACCAACCCTGCTGGGCAGTGCTCCAGGTACTGAGGATCCACCCAGAAGCAACACCCACTCTACTCCTGCCTTCATAGCCAGCTGCGTGCATTCTTGGGGAACAGAGTGAACAAAGGGACAGCTATAATGCATGCGCTCTGATTTGGGAGGTATAGGGTACTATGGAAGCCTGGAGGGAAAGCATTTAACTCAGATTTGGAGAAAATGGAAAATGTTTCCCCAAAAAAGAGAACTATCACAAGACCTGAAAAACCAACAGGAGCACAGCGGATGGAGTGTGGGAAGGATAAATAATGGACTTTATGGAGAAGGAACAACTACTTAGTAATTTTCTATCTGTGTATTTTAAATAGGAGTTAGAAATTAAGTATTTTACAAATAACTCTGGAAACTCTTCTTGTATAGGAAAGTCTCAGTGACTTTCTCTAGGAGAAGGCCCTCCCTAATTCTCGCCACGTGACTGGGTGGGATGCTCTATTTGCTTGCTCCATCTAACACTGCTAAGAAGAGAAACCCAACTCTGCATCTGCTGACCAGGGGGTTCCATGACCAGAACCGTTTAAACTCTTGGAGTCCCAACCTTGGGACTGGCCAAAAGGCAGCCCAGAAACACCCCAAGAGTGGAATCAGGAGGCATCTCCAACTTTGAAAGGAGGGTTCATATCCCTCGAAATTCTCCCTGTGCCAGAGTCCTTAGCCCTTACATTCCATTTCACACCTATTTAAAACTGTGGCACTTATTTGCTAAACAAAATTCAAAGCAATTAAAAGTATATATACCAAAAAATATCATATGCCATTATGATATTGGTTGAATATGTAAAGTTCCTTTTAATTAACATCCTTGTTTCAAGGAGCACATATTTATGAAATACATAGTTAGAATATTTTTAAAAGACAGTGAATAAATATAACTTTATTTTTGAATTTTTTTTAATTTTCAAAGATGTTTCTCCAGGACTTCATTAATGAAAAAGCTAGTCATTATTTGTCATCCTGAACAGTGTGAGAAATCTTACCACCCTATCTTATGAGGCACCCATTTTTCTGCCAAAATGAAACCAAAGAAACAACACTTGGTTTTACAAAATGGAAAATATGCTTTTCATAAACAATAACATTTATTCCAAAAGGATTTGTTGAGCACCTACTACTTGCCAGGAACTGTCCTAAACAAATCAGCCAAAAAGACTTAAGACAATAAAACAACCAAGTTCATAGTATCTTACTTGGGAGGAGAAAAATGAATAAATAAATGAAACAAATTATACAGTGTATCAGGAAATGATAAGAACTGTCAGGAAAAATAAAGCAGCTTAAAGAGTAGAGAATGCTAGCATGGTGTTGCTATTTTAAACAAGATTATGAGAAGATGGTCCTTAAGCAAACATTTGAAGGAAAACAGAGAACAAGCCATGTGTTTATCTGCAGAAGTGCTCCAGGCAGAGGAAACACTTAATAGAAAGGCCTTGAGCTGTCCTGGCACTTTCAAGGAGTTCCAAGGAGGTCAGTAGCTAGAGTGAAGGTAATTAGGGCCAGATTATGTGGGGCTCTACACATCTTGGAAGACCATCCAGCTCTTACTCTAAGACAGAAGCCCTTGAATGGTTTCAAGTAGAGGCAGAATATGCTCTGCTTTCTCTGTATTGAGGCTGCTGTATTGAGGATACTTGGTGGGGTGATCAGAGTGGACACAGAAACTGGTTAGGAGGCCATGGCAATAGGTGAGGCAAGAGATGTTAGAGGTCTGGCTGTGGTGGTTGAAGTAGGATTCAGAGGTCAGATTTAGGATTATTTTTTTTTATTGTTGTCAGCATTAATTTTAAAGGCAGATCCAATAGACTTTGTCCTTGGGTTGAAGGTGAGGTCTAAGAGGAAAGATGTCAGGTGACTCCTAAAGTTTTGGCCTGAGCACCTGGAAGGACTGAGCTGCACTTCACTTACATGGGTAGACATCGGATAGGGCAGGTTTGGGTCTATTTTTCTTGGAAGAACACACAAAAAATATGCTACGACACTTTCTCCTATCTCCTTAAAACTATGGTACAGATTTTCAAATTCTCAAATGTGATTTTGTCCTGGTATAAATTGTCATAGATTCACAGAGTACCTTATCTGGGGAACACTTACTGACAAACTTACCTGAATGGAAAAATGAAAAACAAAAACAAAACACCTCCTTTGACAAAAAGGATTATTTATTCTTTCTTTATTCATAAGTGCTAATTTTTTGCCACTTGCCACTGACATTTCTGGCTGAGTTGAAATGCAGATATTTCCCTAAACCCATTGATTTCCCTATCACTTCCTTTGCCGTGGGTGTTTTTAAAGTTTGCTGAGGCACAGTCTGACCTAGCCTTGACTGGGACCTGAAAGAAAAAAGCAGAGGTATCATCTCGCTGGCCCCATCTTGCCATTTGACTTTAATTTTATTGTTCTCAGTTTTCACTAATCTTATACTCTTTGAAAATTAAATCTTTGAAAAATAAATCTAAGTGACTCAAAGCCACTTACAATCTCTTTCTCCAATTTCTTTCCTTTATAATTCATTTTATGTTTATTAGTTTTTTTGTATGAAATAGTTTTGCCTGAACTATCCATTTCCTTTCATTTCTCAAAATGTTAAAACATCTTTTTTGTAGACGTCTATTATATTCATTTCATCAAACTCCATTAGAAATCTGAAGATCAACATCCGCATGATTTTTATCATCTTCGAATGGTACATGGTAACAAGGAGTTGATATGGTCCGTGATTTAGTGCAGGGCAGCCTCCAGAACAAAATACAGCACAGAATAACAAAGTGGATCCTAGAAATTCCATCAAAGGGCTGAGTTGCCTGGTGAAGCGATGTGTTTCCCCAACCATTAAAAGACTAACACAGTAAAAAGGAGTACTAAGGAATGGTTATTTGGTTGAGTAGAGGGTTAAATTATAAATATCACTACTTTAATTTTATAAATAATATACTTGAGTTTCATTTTTCTCAAAAAGTCACTGTAAAGAACATTTATATTATAGACCAGAACCTGGGAAATAAAATATATTTGATAATTAGTAGCTGTGCTGGTAATAGAAGTAGCAACAACAGTAATGAGTTGTAAGCGGCAGGGAGGGAGAAAGAAAATAAAATATGTAAAGTAAAAGAAAATTTAAAATGCCATATAATACTGCCACACAGAGAAAAACACTCATATTTTTGATATATTCTTTGAGATGGATGAATGGATGGATGAGAGACAAAGAGGGATGGAGAGAGAAGAAAGGAGGAAGGAAAGCTTGAAGGAAGGAAGGAAAGATGAAAGGAAGGAGACATGAGTGACACACTTTGAAGGCTTTCTTTTTGCCTTAGTACTTGTATGGTAAGTTGGTAAATATAGGGTTCTCAGTTCAAAACACTTTTTCTTCCGAACTTTGTAGACATTGTATCATTATATGCTAGCATTCTGTGTGGCAACCGAGCATTCTGCTGTTAATCTGACTCTTGCTTTTTGTAAGCAAGTTTTTCTGTCCCTTAACTTATAGAATTTTCTCTTCACTTTTGTTCAGAATTCTCACAAATATGTTCCTAGAGTTTACATAATAAATAATTGCTTAAATTAGGTAGAGTGGTTATAAACAGATAAATTATTACATTAAACGTACATGAGTAAGTCATAGAAAATAGTCATCTCTTCAACTTGCCACAAAAAGACAGGGAAGGAAATCTTTATCCTCCATTGCACCTCCATTGTGTTGTGCAGAGAGGGGAGCTTTATAAAGAAGGCAGAATTTTATGGGAGCTCCAACAAGGGTGCTGAGAGTGGTCAGGGAGGAGACCAGATGAGAAGCAGAGGGAGAATTAAAAGTCAACTGCTCTCCTCAACCTTTCCTTATAGGAGATTCCTTCCCCGTCTTGCACCTTCTATACCTTCCACATTGATCATCTCTTCTCTTCTGTGAATTTCTTGCTTGCCTTCATTTATCTGGCTACAATATGGTTTCCTACCTCAACTTCCCTGATTTAGGTTCTTTTAATTGACTCCACCTCTAGCTAAATGCAATCCTGAGTCTGTGTTCCTTGATGCTGCCCTTCCAAGCTGTGCAGCAACACTTGTCCCAGCTGAATACATAAGACTGGACACATTTGTATATATTTTTGCCTAACTTTTTTCAGTTACATATTTAACTCCAATAATAATATAATAATTATCCTCAGCCTAGGGATAGTGGTAAGCTTACTGCATCACCATTTATTTTCAGAGTCTCCAAAAAGCATAAATAGTGCCTGATATGCAAAAGCCATGGTGACTATAAGCAAAGTAGAGTCAAAACACTGCCCCATCACCTTCCACACAAATTAAAAGAAGTGATAAATATTTATGTACATTAACAAGCCAAAATAATTAAGGCTGCTTTTTTAGATTACATATAACAAGCAAAGAGAGCAACAAAAATTATTGTAGCACTGTAAGGCAAAGAGCTTATGATGGAATAAATTTACACACTTTATTGTTAGTCATTCTAGCAGCTAGTGTAGCCAACCATTTCCTTATCTGAAGAAGAGGTGTTGCTCTGGGTCATTTTGAGGCACTGAGAGTAATGAGATGGAAAATATGTTCTGTGGATTTCCCCACATAGCAAGAAACTCTGCAGTGAAGTATTGCATTTGTAATTCAAGATTGAATCTGATTTATTGCTTATATTTATGAAAAGGGGCCAGTTTGTGGGGATAAGTAGGATGCATGATATTAACAGTAGCAAGTTAAAATAAGTGAGTGAAAATAATCATTGGAGATAAATTCACTCAATCAAATCATATGCAGTTTTTTCTGGCTTTATGGTGATCTAAATGTAGATATTTTTCAGATCTTAGAAAAAGGAATTCTGGAGAAGCAAACTGTGGCAGAAAGTGGGCAGGCTTTCATAAAACCCATTTCTTCTTCTTTTAGAACCACACCAAGGCTACACTTCCCAGGCACTTCTGCAAGGAGCCATAACCTCATATTAGAATGTGCACATCACCACTTTCATTACATGTTCACAAAATTCTCCTATGTGTGATCATTCCCTTTCTTTCCCCCAACATCTGAGGGACTAGAGGAGAATGGAGACAGAAGATGAAAGGAGTCTGGATTTCCAAAGGTCATGAACTAACACTGAACGGTTGCCTTAGTAAGATTACGTTTCTATAGTGTTTAGCCACTGAGATTTGAGGATTTGCTTGTTATAGCAGCTAGCATTAGCCTTACTTATTATACTTACTTACAAGTTACTGACTAGCCTTTCAAAATTAGAATTGGTAAAGGAATTCTGAATAAAGTTAATGATCATAGAGGTAGGCATATAGCTAAATAGATGGTGAAAGGTAAACCATATACCTGGAATGGCAAGCTTCTATAACTCACCTCCGTGAAGCTTAACTCTTCTGAATCTTCTCATCATATAGGACAGAGAGACACAATGATACCTCCTCAGAGACCGTCATTCATCACATTAACCCCAACCACATCCTCACTACATGGTTTTCTCCATAGAACTAATCACTCATTCTTGTAAATTATCCTGGACTGTTATTTATTTATTTTCTACAACCCTCCCTCTTGAATGTCAGCTCTGTGAAAGAAGAAGCCTTTCTGGTCCTGTTATTTCTTGATATACAGTAACTTAAACACTTGATCTCTTTTAGACACTCCATGGATAATTTCTGTTGAATGATTGAATGGCCTTTGATGTCTATGACTAAAAAGATCTTTTTATTACCATTAGAATCTTCCTCCAGTCAACAAAAGTTAATATTACTAAAAATAAGTATAAGATATTAGTCAATGCCCTCAAGGGGCCTATTATCCAGATGAAGAAACACATGATAGAGTGGAGCACTAAAAATGGTGAATGATAGTTGCTAAATTTAAATAAGGTGGTAGAATTCAAGTGTTTATGAAACTTCAGAGCAAAAGAAAGTGATTAAGAAAAATTTCATAGGAAAAGTATCTTGAGTTAAACTAAAGTGTCTGTAGAAATTGATAGCTTAGAGATATGCTCACCTGTGGTTCCAAGGTTGTGGAGGATGGGGTGGGAGTAGAGGCTCACAAGACATCTCCTGGAGTGGAGGGTGAAATTATTAGAACTTTTATTTATATTCACTTTTTAAGTGTTTGAAAAATTAGTCTTTACTAATATTTACCACATTAATTAATAATATATGTGCATATAATTTATAAAAACAAACAAAATGCACCTATTATAGGAACATGTTCACAATCAGAAAGTTTTAAGATTATTTATGTAAAGAAAACATTTTATTGAGGAGACAGGAACAAAACATGAGTGCGGAAATGCAAAAAGGGACATAATTGTTTTCCAGCTTGGACGGCACAAAGGGGTGCATATAGGAGTGAAGTGTAAGTTAAGGTTAGAACAGACGGTTGTAGCCAAATTTTGAGAAGCATTAAATACCAGTAGAAGCATTTGTACTTGATTGTTGGCCCTTCCTCCACAACAAGTCCCTATGTCCAATGTTTTTATCTCCATGATTGCCTTCCCATGAGTTAGCCTCTTGATGACTGCAACACTTCCTGAATCATCTCCCTGTTTCCATGCTGACCTCATGGCTGTCTACTCCCCACACAGTAGCCAATGTGCTATTTTAAAAACTTAAATGGGATAATTCTACTTCCATGCTCAAAAGCTTCTAGTGACACACCATTGCACTTAGAATAAAATCCAAATTTTCACTAGTTTCTTTACAATCTGTCCCCTGCCTACTTTTCCAGACTGATCCTATATCACTCCTGCCCTACGTCCCTATATTCAAGCACATCAGTCAATCTGTTTATTTCTCCATACACAGGCAAACTCTTTCCTTCTTTAGCATTGTTATACTAGCTATGCCCTCTGCTTGAAAGTTCCTCCCCTTGCATGCATGCCTTACCCCTTCTCATCAGCCAGGCCTCCTCTGCGCTAGGTACTTTCTTATATACAAAGCAGTAATGCTATCCTTCCCACAAAACAGTGAGGTATGTAAAGTGAGACAGGGTCAATTTAGATTTAAAGTGTATGTACGCATATATGTATTTACATATATGTGCATTGATTAGTTTACAAACATGAGTCCATTTGATCCTTACCCCAATTCTGTCAGGTAGAAATAGATTTATAGAGGGGAAAAAATGGGGTTACAAAGATGTGGTTCTATTAAAGTCACACACAGATTGTAAATGCTGGATCAAGAATTCAACTAATGTAATTTGGCTTCAAAATCTAGTGGTGTTTATATTCCCTATCCCATGAAGAAAAGACAGTTTCAAGAAAGTGAGGAGCCCAGCCAATGTTGCATAAGTGGTTGAGCGTCAACCTATAAACCAGGAGGTCATGGTTCCGTTCCTGGTCAGGGCATATGCCTGGGTTGCAGGCTTGATCCCCAGTAGGGGGTGTGCAGGAGGCAGCTGATCAATGATTCTCTCTCATCATTGTTGTTTCTATCTCTCTTTCCCTCTCCCTCCCTCTCTGGAATCAATAAAATCATATTAAAAATAAAAAAGAATGTGCAAAAAGGCAATAGCATCTATTAGAGCAGTGGTTCTCAACCTTCCTAATGCCGTGACCCTTTAATACAGTTCCTCATGTTGTGGTGACCCCCCAACCATAAAATTATTTTCATTGCTACTTCATAACTGTAATGTTGCTACTGTTATGAATCGTAATGTAAATATCTGATATGCAGGATGTATTTTCATTGTTACAAATTGAACATAATTAAAGCATAGTGATTAATCACAAAAACAATATGTAATTATATATGTGTTTTCCGATGGTCTTAGGCGACCCCTGTGAAAGGGTCGTTCGACCCCCAAAGGGGTCGCAACCCACAGGTTGAGAGCCGCTGTCTTAGAGAGTCTTCAACAACATATATCTATAATAATAAAAGGGTAATATGCTAATTAGACTGGACGTCTTCTGGACGTCATTCTGGATGTCCTTCCTGATGAACCTGGGGCCAGAGGGAAGCCAGCTGAGTCCCAGGTGCCTGTTGGTGGCCGGTGCCAGCAGCCAGGGGAAGGAAGGCCTACTCTTGCATGAATTTTCATGCATTGGGCCTCTAGTATGTAGATATAGATATAGATGATAGATAGATAGAGATGATAGAGATAGAGATAGAGATAGAGATAGAGATAGAGATAGAGATAGATGAGATAGAGATAGAGATAGAGAGATAGAGATAGAGTTAGAGATATTTGGTGGTTAGGAGTGGACTCTGATAATATAACAATCAACCTGCATATTTGTTATATTAAAACATTCATTAAACTCCTAATATGTGTAAAGCACTAACTTAAGCTAAAGGGAGCATAAAGAATGGTTCTTTTCTAAGATGAAATTTTCAAAGAATAATGATGGCAACAGAAGTCAAATTAATTGAAGATAATATATAATGCTCTGAGGAAGAAAAAGAGCACACCCAGGTCAATTCTCGGAGAATTGGCGGTGAAAGGAGGAGACATTGGTTGATAACAGAAGGAGCAGGTCAAATGAAGGTTATATTCAAGACTCAAGGCAACAAGAAATTAGGTAGATTTAAGCTTTTCTAGTGTGACATTATTTTGCAAACTTTTTAGCCTATATTAACAAATTTGTATTTGCACCTCAGGCCTCTAGTTACCAGCATTTCAGTGGTGTCATCCAAATGACTTTTCCTAAGGGGTCTTCTGGGAGCACATGTCAATACTGAAAGCTCAGTATACAGGAAGATGTGGTGTTGACTCATAGAAAATGTCCTTCCCTTCCAATGATGACTGATGTTTTTGCTGCCTCGAGTTGGCAGAATGACACATTGACCCAGAGCCTTCTAGGATTTGGCTGATCCTTGGGACTAAGATAAGAGATTTGGAATAACTCTGATGGGGGTAAAGGGCTTTGATAGCTACATGTCTGCTTTAGTGTACCCATTGGTTCTCTAGAGACCTAAAAGTAGAAAAGCAACTTTCAAAAGATTGTTTACTTACTCCAGAAAAGAAAAAAAAGGCTCTTGAATTTAACTCAAGGTACTTCACAATCAGATCTGAATTCAGTTTACAGTGGGTCCATCATTAACATGGTCTTAAATTAATGATATCATTCACGACTGCTAGATTGTTCAGGTTCTGCCTCTGAGGAGCATTCCCCAAAAAGCTGAGCATATGCAAAAGTGGAGCATGGTCCCAGGAAATGAGCTAAATTCAAAAATTTTCTATGAATTTTCTATGAGAATGGATAAAAGCATGACAAAAAAGGAAGCTGAGCCTAAAAGCTAGATATGCTGAAGGGATGAGTGCTATCAATCTGGGTCTTGCTGTGAAGGCTTGGTGATGGGTGCTACTTCCTGATGCTGGCCCAAAGCCTTCCTGAGTCCAGTTTGTCTGACATTCCTATCAACATCTATTTCAGATCCCTCCTCTACTGTTCTATAAGGTTGCCTCCTGAGTATTTCACAGTTATGCTCAGGGAGCTCTAAAGGATTATCTGTCTTGCAAGAAGGTAGGTAAGAACTGTTATGACATATCCCAATGGAGTTTTTCCAACTCTTTTTCTAAATATTACTGCACCTTCATGACAGCCTCCCCAAAATACCCAATTGCCTCCCTGACCTTGTTATTTTTCCGCACCTTTATTTCCTCTCTCATATTTCCGCTGGAACTCCAAGAGAAGAAATAGTAAAATCCAGTAGTCATGGAAGTAACAACCAAGCACTCCCCAACTGACAGTGAAGCTGACATTTCTCCTGGTCTGTGTGATCAGCATAAACCAATCATACTTTGGAAGACACTCTATAACTCATAGATGTTAACTTGAGGAGTTGTCTTTTCTCAGAACAGGATAGATAAGCAAGTTAAATATGTTATTTTAATGGATCCAGAAATGGCTACATTTAGGTCATGTACTAAGAAGGGGCAGGAAATAATTCAGTGGCTCTCACCCCTGGACCCACATCAGAATCATTTGACTTTTAGAAACTACTGATATCCAGGCACCACTCCAGACCAATCAAATCAGAACATGTGAATGCGGACTCCTCTTAGTTTGTCAAAGCCCCTAGGCGAGTGATGGCAAATCTATGACATGCGTGTCAGAGGTGACACACGAACTCATTTTTTTTTGGTTGATTTTTCTTTGTTAAATGGCATTTAACTATATAAAATAAATATCAAAAATATAAGTCTTTGTTTTACTATGGTTGCAAATATCAAAAAATTTCTATATGTGACACGGCACCAGAGTTAAGTTAGGGTTTTTCAAAATGCTGACACGCTGAGCTCAAAAGGTTCGCCATCACTGCCATAGGCTTGTGCTCTTATGCAGCAGGTTGAGAACCATTGATATCATACACAGAGGAGTGTAAGTCCAAGGATTGGATGCTACTCTCTGCTCTACCACTCACTTATGCTGTGACCTTGCACAAGTTATATAGCCTCTGGGTTTCACTTTCTTCCTCCATACAATATCTTTGGTCCCCTTTTCTCTCTTTTTCCCTCTTTCACTTGCACTAAATACTCTAGAATATCATCTAGTCTTAAATGTTTATGGTTTTCAATGCCTACAAATGACTCAAGTGATAGTATTTGGGCCTCTCAGATCATAGAAAGATCTCATGCCAAAAGGCACTGAACTCCTGAAGTGTAATAGACTGTCTAGGGCAGTGATAGCGAACCTATGACATGCGTGTCAGAGGTGACATGCGAACTCATTTTTTTGGTTGATTTTTCTTTGTTAAATGGCATTTAAATATATAAAATAAATATCAAAAATATAAGTCTTTGTTTTACTATGGTTGCAAATATCAAAAAATTTCTATATGTGACACAGCACCAGAGTTAAGTTAGGGTTTTTCAAAATGCTGACACGCCGAGCTCAAAAGGTTTGCCATCACTGGTCTAGGGGAAAAGACAGAAAGCAGCTGTAAGGCAGCCAGGGATTTAACAGGAGCAAACAGGGCTGGAAGAAATATCCAAGCTTCCCAACTGTCATCCTTCCATGGACTTAGGAGGAAAATAAAAAGGAAGGAATTGCCCAGTTTATTGACAAAGCAGTACAGCCACGGAAGAGTAATGACGGGACAATATTAGAATATTGGCGGTTCTGTCTTTAAATCTTCAACTCTAGACTTTGCAGGAAATCAAACAAAATAAACTTGGGAACCTAGTCTTATTTTATGTGAATGCTGGATCAGACACACATCTACATACCTATCAAACACACATTTTCACATCTGTTACACATCAATATAAGTATACTAGAGGCCTGATGCATGAAATTTATGCATGGGGCAAGTGGGAGGGGGGCTCCCCTCAGCCCAACCTGCAACCTCTTCAATCCTGGACCCCTCAGGGGATGTTCGACTGCTGGTTTAGGGGATTGGGCCTAAACTGGCAGTCAGACATCCCTCTCACAATCCAGGACTGCTGGCTCCTAACTGATCACCTACTTGCCTGCCTGATCATCCCTACTGGTCCCCCTGCTAGCCTGATCACCCCTAACTGCCTCTGCCTGCTGGCCTTATTGTCCCTAACTGCCCCATCCCCACCAGCATGGTCACTCCTAACTGCCCTCCCCTGCAGGCCTGATTCCCCCCCCCCGCAACTGCCCTCCCCTGCAGGCCTGGTTGCCCCTAACAGCCCTTCCCTGCCGGCCTGGTCACCCCCAACTGCCCTCCCCTGCAGGCCTGGGTCCCCCCCAACTGTCCTCCCCTGCAGGCCTGATTGCCCCCAACTGCCCTCCTTTGCAGGCCTGGTCCCTCCCAACTGCCCTCCCCTGCCAGTCATCTTGTGTTGGCCATCTTTGACCACATGGGGGCAGCCATCTTGTGTTTTGGAGTGATGGTCAATTTGCATATTACCTCTTTATTATATAGGATGATTATATTCAATGCAGTTTTTCATTAAACAAATATTTACTGAGCACCTATTAGATGACTCCTGAAATTACAGCATAAAGAAAACAGCAAAGTCTCCTTTTCTGTGGAGAGATTACATTCTAGTGGAGAAGACAGACTATCTACACTAATAAAAGAGAAAAATGGTAATTAGCGTATGACCGCTACCCTTCCCATTGGCTAATCAGCATATCCTTATGCAAATTAACTGTCAGCCAAGATGGCGGCCGGCAGCCAGGCAGCTGGAAGCGAACATGAGGCTTGCTTGCTCCTGTGACTGCAGACTCCAACGTTCCCTGCCTGCCTTGCAGGCCTCTGAGCTGGCAGTTTGAAACTTTGTAACAAATATAGCCGGCTGGGATCTCAGAGCTGAAGTTATACATTGTTTCGATTATAGAACCGAAACAAACCAGCCGTGGAAGCCTCAGAGCTAGAGTCAGAGCTAAAGCTGGCCCAGAAGAAAAAAAAAAAAGAAAAAAAGGAGCGGTTGGGAGCTTCAGTCAACAACTGCCAGCCTGAAAGCAGCCCTCAGCCCCTCACCCAGACTGGCCAGGCACCCCGGTGGGGACCCCCACCCTGAAGGGTGTGTGACCAGCTGCAAACAGCCATCATCCCCTCATCCAGGCTGGCCAGGCACCCCAGTGGGTACCCCCACCCTGATCCAGGACACCCTTCAGGGCAAACCAGCCGGCCCCCAGGCCTCTATCCTATATAGTAAAAGGGTAATATGCCTCCCAGCACCGAGATCAGCGGAGCCGCAAGGCCTCCTGGCACTGGGATCAGCGTGACAGGGTGCAGCGCCCAAACCCCCTGATCGGCCCTGCTCTGTGTGTGACAGGGGGTGGCGCCCCAACCCCACCCCCCCATGGGCCCTGCTCTGTGTGTGACGGGGTAGAGCCATAACCTCCCCATCGGCCCTGCCCTGAGTGTGAGAGTGGCGGCGCCCCAACCCCCTGATCCGCCCTGCTCTGTGTGTGACAGGGGGTGGTGTCCTAACTCCCCTATCGGCCCTACTCTGTGCGTGACGGGGGAGCTCCCCAACCCCCTGATGGGCCCTGCTCTGTGCATGAGAGGGGGGAGCTCCCCAACCCCTGATGGGCCCTGCTCTGTGCGTGACGGGGGAGGGGCAGTGCCCCAACCCCCTGATTGGCCCTGCTCTGTGCATCACAGGGGGTGGTGCCGCAACCTCCTCATTGACCCTGCCTTGAGTGTGATAGGGGGCGGTGCCCCAACCCCCCAATCAGCTCTACCCTGAGTGTGACTGAGGGTGGCATCACAACCTCCCAATCCGCCCTGCTCTGTGCATGACAGGGGGCGGCGCCCCAACTCCCCAATCAGCCCTGCTCTGAGCCTGACCAGGGGCTGCACCTAGGGATTGGGCCTGCCCTCTGCCACTCAGGAGCAGGCCTAAGCCAGCAGGTCGTTATCTCCCGAGGGGTCCCAGACTGCGAGAGGGCACAGGCCGGGCTGAGGGACCCCCCCTCTCTGCCCCGAGTGCACAAATTTTTGTGCACCGGGCCTCTAGTTTTACCTAATAATAGACAAACATATAAATTGACCATACCTTCACTACGCTAACCAGCCCATCAGGAGAGTATGCAAATTAACCCAACAAAGATGGCGGTTAATTTGCATACATAGTCTCCAAGCGGCGGAGCGAAGACTGAAGGCGAGCCAGAGCAGCGAAGACGGAAGACTGAAGGAAGTTCCAGCCGGAGCAGCGAAGACAGAAGGTGGCTCTGGCCGGAGCGAAGGCCTGGGTCCCAGGTGCCAGAGGAAAGCCGGTGCCAGCAGCCAGGAGAAGAAAAGGCCTATTGCACGAATCTCTTTGTGCAACAGGCCTCTAGTAGTCAAGATAAGTAAACATATGCTGATAAAGGTTAGATAGAAAAATATTGCAGGAAGAAGATATCAGAAGTATTGGGAAGGGGTTGTGGTTTTAGATAGGGAACCAGAGAAAAGTTTATCCCATATATCTTGTTTGGATTTAGATTCAATTAATTAATTTTCCATTTATAAACAAGGATTGTTTGCCTTTCTCTCCAAGTTTGTTGGGAAAGTTAAGTGAAATTTTGTAGAGTCCTTGGAAGGTGCCAGGCAGGTACTAAAAGGCTGGATTAGTAGAGAAAGCAAAAGGAACATTGGAGACTAAAGAAATAACTGAGTCAGTAGCAGGTCAATAGCAGATGGAACCTAAACCAGAGTGTCAGACATCAGAGGAGGTGTCTTCTCCTTCACTTCTGAGCCTCCAGTTTTGTGTTTGAAGAGTGGTCCCAAGTATTTAATGTAATGGCAGCCTTAGCATAACTAGTAAATAGGGAGTGGGGGTGGGGGGGAATGTGTGAGGTCTACAAAGGCAGAGATAGACTGCTTGGTCCCACTGTCACCCAGAAAGATAGCAACTACTCAGGTAATATTTGTATAATATTGATTCTACTTGCTACTCATAAATTTCAAAAGGTAGCCCATAAAGTTCAACAAATATTAGTCATGGAAATGCTGTACCTCTGGTTTTGTACTGCATGCAGAATGAGACATGTTTTGTTTATTGGTTCCATTTACTTTAGATTTTATGAGAGTAAGTGGATTTCCAGGTTTGAAATAAGAATAGAAAAGGTATCATTTTGAATAAATGTTTACTTTTTCAAATCTTTGTCTATCACCATGGCATTTCAATGCCCAATATTTTGAGTTCCAAACCTATTTTCTCCATAAGTAAAGAAGATAGGTTTATATTTTAATCACTACACATAATGCTTCTACTTCTAAACTCCCCACCCACTCTTTAGCCTCTTTCCCCCATAATGGACACCACTATTTTGAAGATTATTAAGGCTACTTTAGGACCTCAATTCTGTCCTATCCTCTTTTGTATCCCCACAGCCCTTGGGCCTTGATGAACATCATCCATCCTCCTTGAAACTGTCCCCTCCCTTGGCTTTCAGAAGTTTGGGCCTTTGGTGCTTTATGTGTTCTTACTCCTCCTTCCCTATCTTTCTGCAGGAATTGCCTTCCTCTCTCTCTGTTCTCTACATGCTGTCATTCCCAGAATGCAGTCCCCATTCATCTTCCCTTCTCTCTTGGTTATCCTGTCATTATTTTAATCATGACAATTAGCATCTTAATGAGAGATGTCTCTAATTCTGTCTCAAGGTCATATCTCCAGGATGGTTTCTAGGTCTATATTTATAGTACTAGAGGTCTGGTGCACAAAATTCATGCACAGGTAGGGTCCCTAGGCTTGGCTGGCCATCAGGGATGATCAGGGCTTTCCTGCTGCCGGCTGGGGCCTTCCTTCCTTGGATGCCGGCTGCAGGCCTGGCTCCCTTTTGCAACCTCAGATCCTCTTAGGGAGAGCATCCCTAGTACTGCCCATCCTAATAGTAACTCCTTTGAGAAAAGGCAAGAAATTTGTTAATGTGTCATGTTTACATCTCCCATTTTCCTTTCACTTATGGTTGCTAATCAATTCTCTTTAATCACCCTTTTTCCCATCAACCCCAAAGGTCTAACCATCTTCCTGTTCCTCAGGCTAAGATTCTTAGAGCAGGGTCATGCTGCAAAGCTGGGGACACCTCTCTTAGGAACCTCCTCATTTTGCAATTAGAAATGTGTGCAGCAGCCCTGCCTGACTGCTCAGCTTCAGAGCTGAGAATTCAAACAAATTCCCTTGCCAGCAAACATTATGTGTTTACTTAGCAGCAAAGAGAGAATTTTCTGAATAATTAATTGCAAGTCCAGGATCTTCCTGAACTGTTTAGTCAGTTCCCAGAATCTACCGTGAAGGATCTTATGTGCTACTTATTCATAACTGTCATCGAAGCTATAGACCTGCCACTTATGCTTTTGACTATCATTTCAGTTTTTCTCTAAAGAAAAAATAACAATTCTCAGCAGTGTAATTTTTAAGATTTATTTTGATTAGTCAAAAATGGAGAATATGGAAAAGCTTTTCCCTAGGACACTAATCCTCCACATGCTTACATTTGAATTTGTCCTTGGCATGCTGCTTCTCACATTCCTGCTCACACAGTCTCAAGTCCTTTGCCTGAGCATGCTTTCCTTCCTTGCTTTTGTTTGGGGGCTTAGAATATTAGACAACAACGGGTGCAAGTTTTGAACAAAGCAAACCTCAGCTCAGGGGAGATTGATGGATCATAGCAAAGCATACCTATGCTAATAGTAGGGAAATATTTTCCCACCACCTTCTAAATTCATTTAGGCCAAGTAAAACTTACAGGCCTAAATCAGATAATAATTCAAAAGTAGCTTCATGATAAATAAATACTCTAAATCTACCCCCAAATTATGTGCTTTTTTTCAGTATTGTATTATGGCAACAAAATATGTTGTCGGGACATGCAAGAATTACTGTAACCAAAACAAAGGCTCACCATTGATATGAAAGACGAAGGTTATCAGTGATGCTCAGTTGCCTCAAAATGAATATCATACAATTCTGGAAACCATCAAAGCCAGGCATCTTAGGGAAGCTGAGGCTCAGATAGGTAAAGGAGCTTGCCCCACCAAAGTCTCACAATTATTTTATTAGTGCTAATATTAGATGAAAGTTCCAGGGCTCCTTGAAGTCATGTCATTAAACCAAACCACATCTAACATTATGCATATGAGATAGCCTGTTGAGATTTGCCCAGAGTTTATCAGAGAAACCAGCTTTTAAGAAAACAAAAATATCCCATCAACTATTGAATAAAATCTCTTGCTTGGAGTGAAGATGGGATAAGAAAGGAGTTGGCCTTCTAGATCCACAGGTTCCATATCTGTGGATTCGCCCAACTATTCATTAT
Organism: Myotis yumanensis; assembly: GCF_028538775.1. Lineage (NCBI taxonomy): Eukaryota > Metazoa > Chordata > Mammalia > Chiroptera > Vespertilionidae > Myotis > Myotis yumanensis. Next base: position 156,889,732 of record NW_027223754.1, read on the forward strand.
AAATATTTGGGAAAAAAGTTATATTGTTGCTAATTTTTGTATGTGTACTGAACATTTAGAGATCCTTTTCTTGTCATTATTCCCTAAATGGTACAGTATGACAACTATTTACATAGCATTTAAATTATAGTAGGAATTACAAGTAATCTAGAGATCATTTAAAGTATATGTACAGGAAGATGTGTGTAGGTTATATGCAAATACTATGCCACTTCATATAAGGAACTGAGCATCCACAGGTTTTGGTCTCCATGGGGGATCCTGGAACCAATCCCCCTTGGATACGGAGGGATGACTGTAATTTTAAGCTTGAAGGCTTAGTAAATTACATATTAAGCAATAAATAAATCTGCTACCAAATGGTCTTGCTTTGCTCTCCACCCTTTTACTTTCATCACCTCTCTTTCCTTTCCTCTTCCCTCTTCAAGTAAAGAATCCAACCCCAATTAGCCAGTCACTCTTAAATCAAGCAACCCAGTAGGGAGAAGTCTCTGCAGTTTACCTTTCCTTAACCAACTGGCAAATGTAAAGAGTTGCTCCAAATGAGCTTCTGGGGATCTCTGCGACAAGTGTGCCATCGGGGTCCAAGAGCTGTCAGTGCAGCTCGCAGCCTTTTTCTCTTCATTAGGAGACTCAACCTGATTGCACAAGTGTTTTCAATGGATGCTTAAAGGGACTTAGCTAAGTAGTAGCCATCAAGACCGAGGGGTCAGAGCCCACTGTACAAGACCAAAGTATCAAATCTTGACAAAACATTTTACCTCCATGGAGCTCTAGAAACTGAAGGAAAGCTCATCACCCAATTCACCCTCTTCTTCACCATCCTTCCTGCCAACAACCCCGCATGGACTTTTCTCACCATTAAGTCTACCAGACCTGAGGCCCTGAACCTAACTGTCCCCTATACCTGGGCTCCTGAGCATTAAGCTTTGTCCAATCAACTTCTTGCACACAGGTCCCACTTAAATGATACCAGACCTGGTGTTTTATGTTTCGTTTTTCTATATGCTGTACAACTTTAAAAATGTCTTGTTCCACACTGAGACCCGTGCAAAATTGGCACCCATACTGGTGTTCCCTTGGCAGGACCCAAATACTGGTTTGTGTTCGTTTCTATTTTATTTCTCTTACCCACCCCAATCTGGGATTTTCTCTAACATTTTAACGCAAAAGTTCTGAGGGCTGTGCCTTATTCGTCTTGTTACCTTTATCTTAGTGCCGTGCTTGGTAAATAGTAAGTAGCTGACAGGTTTGTTGAGTGAGGGAGGTATGTAAGGATTCATATTTCTGCTTCCTCCTTGAAGCAGTGCTGTTGGTCTTTGGGTTTCTCTATCTGAATTTTCCCCTCCTCTCAGGGCATTTTCCTCACCTCTGAACCTCTTCTGCAGATGCCTTACATAGTCTTACAAGCATCTTTTGGCTGAAGATTCTATCTCCTTTCATGACAAGGCAGGGCATTGAGCTTTTTCTAGCTGGATCTTTTTTTTTTTTTTTTTTTTTTTTTTTTTTGGTAAGCTAACTGGAGACATTTCTAGCAACTACATGATTAAAGTGATTTTTCAGCTGCTAACCTAACTGCCGTTGGCATTTAACACTGCCCAAAAGTAAAGCTCTTTGACACTACTCAGTATCTAGGCCTCCTTTATTTGTTTATACAAAATATTTCAATGCTTTGTTGTGCACATAAAACAGCTCCTGAGAAGTACAGCAAGAAGCAAGTTGATAGGGGGATTAGTGGGGCTTTGTTTGTAGAATACAGAATTTTATAATAATTCTGAAAGCAGATTTCTGAAGCATGAGATGTTTTCAAATTCATTATTGTTTTAGAACAACATGATTTTCTATGTGAGCAGCAGCTGGGGACTGTTAGGAGTGGAGTTAGTGAGAAGTGCAGCTTTATTTTATTATTCTTTGCAGGTGGCAGATCTTTTTCCTGTTTGCTCTTAGGAGCTCTCATACCCTGGTGGGATGTGATCGGCAGATTCAACAGTTGGGGTATTTGGTTTCCAACTTTGAGAGTGAAGTGAAAAGAATAAATTCTGAAAACTCCCAACAATAGTTAATCAGGAGGTAGAATTTTTTAGATACTATTTTTCATCCTGCTTGTATCCAGATCAATATTACAGGGCAATTGATTATTTGATTTTATCAGGCTGGGAACCTGGAGACACTTTGATGTACTGATTAAGGACTTAGCATTTCTGTGCAAAATACCTGCTTGCATTTCAGGCACCTTGTAGGAATAAAGGTGTTGCCATCTCAAGATAACTTGACAAGTGTGTTAGTTTAATGTAGTTATGTACTGATTCTCATTTTAAAAAATGTTTGCTATGAAAAGGGATCAGGGTGGAAGATAGAGTCTCTCACAGATTTCTCCACCAAGAGACAAGAGCTTTTTCACCTGTTACAAAAAGTGTCCCTCACACTCTCTGAATGGCTTCATGGACTATGGTCATGCCAGCTGTCGGCTTCTATTATAAAGTCTGTGAAATGTGACGAGGTGGAAGGAAAGTTCACTGGTTCCTTTACTAGAGGCCTAAGGAGAGGTAGGGAAGGATGCATCCCAGTGCCATCAGATTGAAAGCCCCTGAGTGGACAAGTTAGAAGAGTGAGAGAGCAAAATAGAGACAGACTCACAGAGAAGGCAGACAGCTCAGAAGATGGAGGGGGCGGTTGGGAATTGAGCAATAAAGAAGAAAAAAAGAGAGAATTCATGGACATGGACAACAGTGTGGTGATCGCAGGATGGGACGGGGATGGGTGGAGGTGGAAGAGGTCATAGAGGGGATAAAAAGTGATGGAAAAAATAAAATAATAAAATTTAAAATGAAAAAGAAGAAGAGTGAGATAGTTCAAGATGTGCATGAACTTCCTAAAAATCAGAAGTCAAATATTTATTGAACATCACTGGTTTTTAAGAAACTATAGGTTTACTTATCATGGAAGTCTATAACCTCAAGGCGTTACCTGTAGACGGGACGCCGGGGATGAAATAATTAAACTCAATCCCTCACTTGCCAGATGAATACATGAAGCTGAGAGAATTTAGTGACTTAGCCATGACAAGTTGAAGCAGAGAGAGAACTATAACCGAGGCTCTGTGACTAATGTTCAGTCCTGTGGGTATGACTGTAATTTCTCTAGTAACTGGTTGGTCATGCTAAAGTTGATGCTAGGAGTGCCATAAGGCTCATTTTGAGAATTTCAGTAAAAGAGGCAAGATGGAGGCTAGAGTACATGTTTAAAATAAAAATTTAGCTTCACCATATTTGATAAGAAAGGGGAATACATAAATCAATGTTTATATAATTACATTTTTAAATTCAAAGATTCCTACAGTAAGATTTTTCTATATACATGGTCGGTTCACACCAGCTGTTTTAAATTTAAGTTCTCCAAGCTTAGGGAAGAAAACAACGACTAAAGTGCCTACCGTGCATGCATGTACACAAGGCAGAGAGAGATCAGTTTTGCCTCTTTAGGCACTTGTTGAAGTGGGAAAACGTTGTTCTCTCTGGAGCTCCCATGAACAGCCTAGGGAGACAGTGTATTCATGTTTTATTGCTATGTAACAAATTACTACAAACTTGGCAGTTTCAAACAATGCCCATTTATTAGCTCAGAATTCTACAGGTAAGAAGTCTTACAGGGCATGGCAGGGCCCCTGGGGCTCAGGGTATCACAAGGCTGAAATAAAAGTGCTGGTGGGGCTGAGCTCTCATATGGAGACTCCAAGGAAAAAATCTGCTTCTGAGCTCATTCTTTTTGTTTGTTTTTATAATATATTTTTATTGATTTCAGAGAGAAAGAGAGAGGGAGAGATAGAAATATCAATGATGAGAGATAATCATTGATTGGCTGCTTCCTGTAGGACCCCTACTGGGGATCAAGCCCGCAACCTGGACATGTGCTCCTACGCTCAATCACCGAGCCTGTCCTGGTTCATAGATCGACGTTCAATCACTGAGCCACGCCAGCTGGGCAAAATCTCATCTTTGTTTTGTTGTTAAGCCTCACCCTAGGATATTTTTTTCATTGATTTTTTTTTGGGGGGTGGGGAGCGAGAAAAAGAGGGAAAGACAGAGAGAAATATCAATGTAAGAGAAATACATTGATTGGTTGCCTTCTGCAAGAGCTCTGACTAGGGCCCGAGCTGGGGAGGAGCCTGCAACCAAGGTACGTACCCTTGACCAGAATCAAACCTGGAACCCTATGATCCACAGACCTACGCTCTTTCCACTGAGCCAAACCGGTCAGAGCTCCAAGCTCATTCCTGTTGGTAGAATTCATCTTGCAGCTATAGGACTGAGGTCCTGTTTCCTTGCTGCCTATCCAGCCAGAGGCTGTTTTTGGCTCCTAGAGACCACCCACATGTCTTGCCATGTGGCCTCCTCTATTGCCAAAGCAGCAATGATGCCTCAAATCCTTCTCACACCTCAGTCTGACTTCCTCTTCTCAAAGATATTTAAAGGGCTAATGTGGTTAAGTCAGGCCCACCCAGAGAATCTCCCTATCTTAACAGCCATTGTTTTGTGACCTTAATTACATCTGAAAATTCCCTCCTCAGCAGTCCTTACATTCGTGTTTGGTTGAATAATTGGGAAAAGGTGTGTGCATATCAGGTGCCAGGAATCTTGGTGGACCATTGGAATTCTTCCTACTCTAGATGTCATGGTGCTACCTGTCCAAAGTCAAGAATGAAGCTTCCTTTCTTCCTTAAGAAATACTGCCACCGCCCTGGCTGGTATTGCTCAGTGTTTTGGGCATTGTCCCATGCACCAAGAGGGTTGTTGGTTCGATTCCCAGTCACGGCACATACCCAGGTTGCAGGCTCAATCCTGGGTGGGGGGCGTGCTGTACTGGAGGCAGTGGATCGATGTTTCCCTTTCACATCAATGTTTGTTTTTTTCTCTTTCCTTCTTCTCTCTAAAAATCAATTAAAATATTTTTTTAAAGAAGAAATGCTGCCACCCAACATTGAAGATTCAAAGACCCAGCTAGATTATTATTCAATGTGAGCCCAACTCCTAACTCAGATTGTTATATTTTAGTCCCTGTAGCCTAAACCGCCTGGACTCAGATGTGAACTTGCTATGACCCACACATACATATTTCTGGGGAGGGGTGTCTATAAATTTCATCAGATTATAAAAGGGTTTGGGATCTTCCATCTAATCATGATCCTCTTATCAGAATACAGTCAGCAACCGTTTTAGTCTTGTTGGAAGCTGCTTGTCACTCTCCCATACAGGGAACATGAGCAGTTAGGAAAACACAAGATTTCTTCTCTCTCCCTGAGTATGAGAAACAACCACATGCTAGCACTCTTGGTAAGCCCAGCTCAGGTCTGGCTCAGGTTGCTTGATGTGGAATCACTACTACTTGGCACTGGTGTCCCCCAATCCTTTGTACTCCTGCAGACCTCAAGGCCTCTCTTCTGGTTTGAACCTATGGACTCCTTGGAAATTACGAAGCTAAAAAGCAGCTGATCTTTTGCAACTCCAAATGCCTCGTGAATAAAATGAATTATCATCAACAGGTGTGACACAGTCCTATCAAGCAGGAGGAGGCACGTGTGTGCCGTTAAGAGAGCAAACTGCAGATCAGCCTGGCGGGATTTGAATCCTGCCTCCAACAGGCTCACAGGGCAACTGTGGCAAGTTCCCTAACTTCCCTGGGCTCTGATCCCCTCGTCTTCAGAATGGAATTTGTACTAATACGCATTTACAAGATAATGTGTGGACGAAATAAGATAATGTACATAAACTACTTAGAAGGCACTTAATAAATATTAGAGTAGTTGTTTTATTTTTGGTGTTGTTATAATTTTCCAACCCTTATTATCATCTCTCTTGTCTGAAGCAAAGCATGTACCTACTGGCACTCTGGTGCCTAGGGTTTATTCCTCTAATTCTCCAAGGTGCCCCCTTTAATTGTCTACAATGCACCATCAGTCTATTTCAAAGCAATATGAGGAGGAGAGGGTGTCAATGCAAATGCAGGAGAATGGATAGTAAGCCAACAAAATCTCCCACAAAGGCCTCTTTGTGCAAATAGAATCTCCAACACATGCCATAGATGCCAGAGAAAAAATCTGGGAAAATTAGTCCCAACCCAAGATCATAGTGCAATAAAACGAATAGGCATAAAATGTTGGAAAAGCGAAGATAGGCAGAAAGGCTCATTATTTTATCATTGGGCACATTTGAATTGCAGCCAGAAGCCAATGATTGTTGGGAATATCAAAGCTTTCTGATGTGATGGAAGGGAGAGAAATGTAATTTTGAGTACCAAGCAGCTGGAGTAGCCTCTAGTGCTATAGACTGTATGTGGCTGATGCCTTCTGTCATTCGGTGTAAAACAAAGAATAGCCTCCCAGGAACATCACCATGGGAAGGGAGCGTGAGTGACTATGACCTGAAGCTCTGACCCAAAAGGGAATTAAAGGAATTATGATAGAGTTCTCAGACCTTCTGAAAAGACTTGGAGAAATAGCTTTAAAAATGGAATATCAAGTGTTACTTGGAGACCTAATGAAGCAATATAAATAACAGTCTAATTTAATATAGCTAGCCATTACATTATTTTATCATTACTAGTATTTAAAAATTTTTAAATGTTGATACTAAATAACATCTCAGTAAAATAATGCAAATTTGCTCTTTTCACAAAGCAATGATGAGGATAACAATGATGATAATGGTTAAGGAACGATGATAATATAGGAAATGTAACGTTCAACTATACTATAGTTTGGAGAATAAACAATATCATCTCAGATGACAACCCCAGAGTACATCTCTATCCAAAGTGGCAGAGAATTCTGAGCTTTCCCTGGTCTTCCCAATCAGCTGTAATATCCCACACAACAACTGATTCATATGGAAAGGCTTGATTTTGGTGACTTCCACATTATTAATAAAGCTCAAATCTGGTGCACCTTCTTGAAATCAGAGGCTTTCACAACTATTCAGCCAAATTTTACTTGTTCCAAAACTTGCTACTATTGCTACGATCCAAGACACTAGTTTGATTTCCCTGTCTGCTGCCATTGCCTGTCCCAAGAGATGTGCCTTGAGCAGGTCTTTTTCTCCTGCTGTATCAGGACGATGCATTTCATCCAGAGCCCATAGTGTCTCGCACAGGTATGGAGGCTAGTCCAGATGCCCAGACTTCTCTTACCATGGATATAAATTCTCTTCTGGGTCCTCTATTATACTCTCCTGTCACTCAGCTCTGGGTTAGTGCTACCCTGGAACTTGAGGTATATTGTGGGTATAAGCCTCAATAGGTTGTGGTTAGAATGCTTATCACTCTGCTACACACTCTCCTCTCCTACTTGGTAAATTCATGGGTGAAATAGATATAAGGGCTGAAGGCTTTGCCCAATTCACCCAGAGCAGCATCTGTGTTCTATATATCAATGGATGTGCCGAGGGAGAACATAGCATGACTCTACGACTCCATCTCGGAGCAAATATTGGAGCCTGAACCAAGAGCCTTTTACAGTCCAATGGGATTTCTCAACAAGAGCAACAGTAATAGCAGGTAAGCTTATTGAGCACTTGCTATGAGCCGGGAACTGAGTTAAGCAGTTTACTTATTGAATCAGGTATGGGGAAAGTGTGTACGTGACCTGATAAAGGAGCACAGTTCCTCTCTACCTGTGATCTTGTAAAACTCAATAAACAAGTTATCTTCTCCCATAATACATTGGAGGGACAGACACAGAATACCAATTTAGACATTCTGGTTAAAAGGGAAGAAAAGTAGAGGGGAGGGGTGGAGTTACCAGGCCCCCCAAATTTTGAAATTCAGCCAAGCAAACTTCATTTGGTTTCAAGGCCTAGAAATAATCCTCTGTGGCTCAAGATTCCACCACCTGCCCTAACCGGTTTGGTTCAGTGGATAGAGAGTTGGCCTGCGGACTGAAGGGTCCCAGGTTCGATTCTGGTCAAGGGCATGTTCCTTGGTTGTGGGCACATCCCCAGTAGGGGGCGTGCAGGAGGCAGCTGGTCGATGTTTCTCTCTCATCTATGTTTCTAACTCTCTATCCCTCTCCCTTCCTCTCTGTAAAAAATCAATAAAATATATATTTTTTAAAAAAGATTCCACCACCTGGGATCAGAGCTACACCTCAGGAGTCATCCTTCCTCTTTCATGAAAGGTAGCATATGTTTGCAGCTAATTATTTTTTTTAAGACTTCCTTTTTTTTAGAGCAATTTAAGGTTCACAGAAAAATTGAGAGGAAAGTACATATATTTTCCATATACTCCCTGACCCTCACACATGCATAGCCTCCCCCATTGTTAACATCCCCCACCACAGTGGTGTATTTGTTACAATTAATGAACCTACACTGACATATTCACCCAAGTCTATAGTTTACATTATAGCTCACTCTAGGTGTGCATTCTATGGATTTGGACAAATGTAAAGTGACATGTATCTATTATTATGGTATCATACAAAGTATTTTTACTGCCCTAAACATCCTCTGTGCTCTGCCTATTTATCTCTCTGTACCTCTAATTCCTGGCAACCACTGACTCTTACTCTATAGTTTTTGCCTTTCAACATGCCATATAGTTGGAATCCTACAGTATGTAGCCTTTTCAGATTGCTTTCTTTCCCATAATGATATGCACTTAAGTTTTCTCCTTGTCTTTTCATGGCTTGATAGCTCATCTCTTTTAGTGCTGAATAGTATTTCATTTTCTGGATGTACCACAGTTTATTTACCCATTCACAGACTAAAGGACATCTTGGTTGCTGCCAAATTTTCACAATTACAAATACAGCTGCTGTAAACATCTAAAACATGTTAGGTTTTTTGTGGATATAAGTTAGGTAGACACCAATGTGTACAAGTGCTGGATCACTTGGTAAGAAAATGTTTAGTTTTGAACAAAAACACCGAACTGTCTTCCCAAGTGGCTGTACCATTCTGCATTCCACCAGCAACGAACGAAAGATCCTGTTGTTCTACATCCTCACCAATGTTTGGTGTTGACAGTGTTCTGGATTTTGATCATTCTAATAGATGTGTACTCATATCTCATTGTTGCAATTTTTGCAACATATGATGTGGAACATATTTTAATATGCTTATTTGCCATCTGTATATCCTCTTTATTGAAATATCTGATAAGGCCTTTGGCTTATTTTTTTTAATTGAGTTGTTTGTTTTCTTATTGTTGAGTTTTAAGAGTTCTTTGTATATTTTGGATTCCAGTCCTCTATCAATTGTGTCTTTTGCAATGTTTTCTCCCAGTCTGTGACTTGTCTTCTCATTCTCTTGACATTGTCTTTCCCATAAAATTTTTAATTTTGATGATTTATAGTTTATCAAGAATTTCCTTCACTGATTGTGCCTTTGGCGTTGTCTCTAAAAAGCCATTCCCATAGCCAAGTTAATCCAGATTTTCTCTCTAGGATTTTTATAGTTTTGCATATTACGTTTAGGTCTGTTATCCATTTTGAGTTAATTTTTGTGAAAATGTGAGGTCTATGTTTAGATTCACGTTTTTAATGTGGATGTCCAGTTTTCCAGCACCATTTGTTGAAAAGATTATTTTTGCTCAATTGTATTGTCTTTCATCTTTTGTCAAAATCAGTTGGCTATATTCATGTGGCTCCATATCTGGGCTCTCTGTTCAGTTCCATTATCTCTTTGTTTATTATTTCCTCAACACCACACTATCTTGACTACTTTAGCTTTAGAATAAACTTGAAGTCAGGTAGTGTCAATCCTCCAACTTTGTTCTTCTCCTTAATAGTGTATTGCCTATTTTGGGTCTCTTCCCTTTCCACATTGACTCTGGAATCAGTTTGTTAATATCACAAACTTACTTGCTAGGATTTGAAATGGGATTGCATTGGATCTATAAAGCAAAATGGGAAGAACGGATATCTTAAGAATACTTAGTCTTCCTGTTCATGAATCTGGAATCTATCTTCACTTATTTAATTCTTTTATTTTATTCATCAGAATTTTGTACTTTTCTTCATATAAATCTTGTGTATATTTTGTTATATTTATACATAAATATTTCATATTGGGGGTTGCTAATGTAAATGGTATTGTGCTTTTAATTTTAAACTAAACTCATTCATTTCTGGTATATAGGAAAGCAATTGACTTTTGTATATTAATCTTGTGTCCTGCAACCTTGTTAAAATCACTTATCAGTTCCAGTAGTTTTTTGTTGATTCTTTGAATTTTCTACATAAACAATCATATCATCTATAAACAAAGACAGTCATATTTCTTTCTTTCCAATCAACCTGTATACATTTTATCTTTTTTTTTTTTTGTCTTATTGCAGTAAGAAGGACTTTTAGTATTATGTTGAAAAGGAGTGATAAGAAGGGACATCCTTGTTTTGTACCTAATCTTAGTAGGAAAGCTTTGAGTTTCTCATCATTAAGTATGATGTTAAGTGGGTTTTTGGAGATATTTTATTTATCAAGTTGAGGAAGCCTATATGAATAGGCTTACTAGCGTTTTTATCATGAATGGGTGTTGGATTTTGCCAAATGATATTTTTACTTTTATTGATATAATCATGTAATTTTTCTTTTTTAGCCTCTTGATATGATGGATTCTATTAATTGATTTTTAGATGTTGAACCAACCTTTTATACCTTTGATAAATCTCACTTGGTCATGTAAATAATTCTTTCAATACATTAGATTTGATACCTCTAGTAATTTTTTCAGCCTATTTCTTGTTTGTAGATTGTTGAAAGTGTAGGAGCCTTTTTTCACTTCATACCACCTGTACCTTTTAATCAAAGCTAGGAATGATAAAACAGTTCTTAAGACCTGTTAGGGTGTCCCCTTGAATAGGGGGGTCCTCCTTAGATCTCTGCTAGATAGCCCTATCTCTATTTTTGTTTCCTGCTGAGTAACTGAAGGATTCATAAGTCACATCCTTAACCTCTTCAAAGAGCCTTTTGTGTGATTGAATATTCTTACCTTATTTCTGGACCTTCTAAGACACTAACAAAAGGTTGTCCAGACACATCCTTAAGTCTTCTCTCCAAAGCCTGCTTTACTGACATTGAATCTCCCAATTAGGCATTATTTGCAATATGAATAGGCTGAGAATTTCCAAAATCATCTAACCCTTGTTCCTTTCAGGAGCAGGAACAAGGGCTTGAATGGAATGCCAGATGTACCAAAGCCATATTCACATTTTTTTTAGAATTTGTTCCAGCAGTACACTTACTGTTACCAAAACCTGTATTTGTCTCTTATGGCTACTGTAACAAATTAACACAAAGTGGCTTAAAACAACAGAAATTTATTATCTTATAGTTTTAATAGTTAGAAGTCTAAATTGGGTCTCACTATACTAAAATTAAGGTGTCAGCACAGCTGTCTTCCCTTCTGGAGGCTCTAGGATAAAACCCATTTTCTTGCCTTTGTCAGCTTCTAGAGGCTGTCTGCATCACTTGGCTCATGGTCCCCTTCCACCTTCCAACTAGTCATGGTCAAGCATATCTTTCTCATATTGTAACACTCTGACTCTGACTCTTCTGCCTCATCTTCCCCATTTAAGGTCCCTTGTGATTACATTAGGCCCATCCTGACAACCCAGGATAATCTCTATATCTCAAGGTCATCTGATTATCAACATTAATTCTATCCTCAACATTAATTCCCCTAAGCCATGTAACAGCATATTCACAGATTTCTGGGTGTCATTATTCTGCCCACCAGACTTACACTAACTCATTTATTTCTCTTAACAATCCTGTAAGGTGGGAATTATGATTATCTTTATATTGCTGATAAGAAAAAGACTCAGAGATGTTGAGTCACATGTCCAAAGCTACTGTGTGTGTTCACCACACAACTATAGTTCTGATAACTGGAATGGTGAGCCAAGGTTTTCTTCTCCCGAGGTCGTGTCTCACCAAAGACTGAGCTTGAGGACTGGAAGATTTAAGCAAAAGCGTGGAAAATGTATTACAGGCAGATTCAGACTCCCGGCATTGGAAGGGGGCCCAAATAATGGGTTGCCAGTGAAACCTTGTGGTCTAGAGGTATATATTTGCTACAAGCCTACTCTATATCTACCTGTGTAAGCCACCTGATTGATTCTCTCAATTGTTTTTGCCTAGCAAAGACCCTGAACTTTCCCTGTTCCTGGGCATCAGTTCACCTTATTGTTGCCCACCCTTCCTAGTTTCACATGCCTCCCGCTCTCAGTCCAAAAATATTCTATTATTTCTGCATGGTTGGTTCCTGTGATTAGATTTGCTCAAACTGTTGTGTCTGCCCCTGCCTATGTTCCATTTGTGTTTGTTTTCTATTGGACCTCTGCCCTGTCTGTGTAGCAAGCTTACTCCTCTCAGTTCTATAGCTAAATGTGTATAATGAGTATAAATATCCCTCTCTTAGATAAAACTACAGTCCACCGCAAGTACTCTCTTTCAGTCTTTACCAGCATACCTTTGAATATTTATGGCAGTCATGGACAATAACAATGCTTCTGTTGGTGTTTGGGTTTATGAGGAGATCTAAGAATTTATATATCTACCTCAACTTGCTATAGTATTCCAAATTACTAGTTCTCATAGAGCCAAGAAGTGCAACGAGTAGATGAGAAGGCCCACACCTGATGAAAGTCTATCCTCAGTAGATGATGAAATAAGTGGACAACTCCAATGCTCAGATGGAAGGAGATAAAAACAGATTGGTCAAAAACAAATTGACCAAAGCAACTATTTAGTTGAAAGTGAATCTTCTGGTACTTTTGGTTCATTGTAGGGGAAGTCCTGGTAAATTTTTATGTGTTACTTTCGAAATTTCCCAGTTTCCCCACTTTTTTCATGCTTTTAAAAATTTCTCACTTATTTTGAGTCTCTTTTTAATCATTTGTAATAAAAATAAATTTTGGAAGCAAACTCAATGTTCAGCACCAGTAAAGTCACTGTGGTCCAGTTAATACCATTTACTCAGTGCAAATAAATTATAAAATATAAACTGCTGATGAAAAAAGAATAATTTTCCACCAATTCCACATTTGTAAACACTAATAATTAAACAAAACAGGTAAAGTTGCTTAAAAAATAGAAATTAAAAAAAACTCAAGTGGAAAAATTTATAAACTTTTCTTTCAATGTTTTAAATATTTTTTGTTATTACAATCATAGAAAAAGTCAGAAATACAGACATAAAAGATGTATTTCTATATTTACATAATAGAAAAATTAGAGACACAGACAAGCAGAATAAAATATATCTATCATTCCACTCTCATAGATGACCAGTTTATTAACTCCCTAGTAAATCTCTTACAGATACTTTTTCTAACATATGTTATGTGTCATATATAATGTGGGGAAGCATGGGACTTGGTTGGAACGTTTGTAAGGAGAAAATTCTGAGAAAAGGGAAGTGTGCTGAAGGCCACCCACCTTGTTTAGCAGAATTCCGACTTAGGGGAGTGCCAAAGGTGGTGCCCCTAATTATTCCTTGACCTTTCCAAACAAGTCTGTGCATGTGCAAACCCCCAGGTGTTTACTGGAATCCTCATGCTTAATCATTGGGTGTCCTTGCTTAAAGGACACTACAAACGCATGTGTCCTCCCAAGATTACTTACCCTGCTGACTGTATCTTTAAGATAAACTTTATCTCAAACTGCTGTTACAGTAAAATCCTAACGAGGCAGGCGATTGAGGCTGTCTGGTCCCTTTAGCCAGGCAGTCCCTTGGCCCTCTCTTTCACAGCGAACATTGTGTTGGAGTAATCCATTCATCCGTGGCTCGGGTTCTGCTGGTCAGCCGCAACAATATATTATACTTGTATTATATGTTATTCTCAATAGAATCATGCTGTTAAAAAGTACTTTGTAACCTGCTTTTTAAGCCTAACAATGCATCATAAATATTTTGTCAAGATATACATTTCTTTTTCTTTTTAATTTTTTAATGTATTTTTATTGATTTTAAAGAGGAAGGGAGAGGGAGAGATAGAAACATCAATGATGAGAGAGAATCATTGATCAACTGCCTCTTACATACCCCATACTGGGAATCAATCCTGCAATCCAGGCATGTGCCCTGGCAGGTTAGCAAACCATGACTTCCTGGTACATAGGTTGATGCTCAACCACTGAACCACACCAGCTGGGCAAGATATGCATTTCTGAAACATACTTTTTCATGGCTGCATACTATTCCTTTAGATAGATATACCATGGTTTTGTTCAATCAATTTCCTATTGCTGTGCATTTAGGTTGTTTTAACCTTTTAGAAAGTAATGCAGAGTAGGCATAATTTCTGGGAAGAGCTAGCAAAATTTGAAAACAATTTTAAAATCCAAAAATGTTAAAAAACACAAAGTGGAACAAAACCTCAACTATAATAAATAAATACTTAGGGGGGAAATCAACATAGAACTTTGAGCATTTATTTTTTGACCTATTCTTTTTGCCAATTGTTATCCAAATTATTTTTCTCAAATTAAGTTGCTTTAACTCAATAATTTAAACCAAACCTGGTTCAATGGGGAAGCTTTTTGGCTATTCATTCTGTCACAAGGCTTTTTTTTTTTTAATCAAAGTTAAAATTAGTCCTGAGAAATGTGCCTCTGATGAGAAGGGAAAAAAATCTAACTCAAGACAGAAATTGAAAGAGCTGAATGTGACAGCATTGGGAGGCAGTAAAGAGAATACAAGTGATTAGTTAACTGGGAGAATTAAATATCATTATTTTTCTGAAACTGCCAAGATCATATTAATCTGAAATATGGAAATAGTGCTGGCAGTCACACCTGGGGTTTACATCACATCTTCAAGTGAGACATTTCCATCCAAAGGTATCCACCTCGGCTGCAAGTGCTGGCAGAGATAATATCGCCCTAATCCAAATTATGAATTGATCTCCATGAGTCATTTGTCCTGAAATCTTAAGCAGACACAGTACCTTCCCTGTTAAAAGACTCTGTGCTGTGGAATTACAGAATAAATTCAGCAAGCATTAAATGTTACTGTGGATGGCGATGATTTCTAAATTGTTAGCTAGCTGCCTTTCTTGTTGTGACACTAGTTAGTTAAAATGTGTCCAACAAGCGAATACCCCCTTTAAGCCTTGTTAGAAACATCAATACTTTAGCAAGATGTGACATTACATCTTCAAAAACTTTTTGAAAAGTAAATAATTTTTTCTAAATATAAAATGATTTCGAAATGACAGTTTCTCTCTGTATTATTCTAAATAGCCATTTAATTTAATCCAATTGTTTGTCTAGTAGAATTTAACTTGACCTGACCAACATTTCATTGGTTAATTCAAGAGAATAAGTGACTTTTTCACTCTTGTGTATAAGCCATATCAACATTTTATTTATTCAACATTTTGGGAAGTTATCACATGTTAAGCACTAGGGATGTGAAGATGGGGAGGAGAAGGGGAACTTGGCATCAAACACAGTGCCTATAGGTCTCAGAACAGTGCCTGCACATAGTAGGTTCTTAATAAATACTGAATAAATAGAAGATAAGGAGAAAAGGGGGAAAAAGGGTGGGGGGTGAAAAGGAAGGAAAGACAAGGTTCCTTTCCTTAGTAGCTTACACATTTTGGGGTGGAGTTACAGAAAAGTCCTAGGCTGGGAGGCAGGGCACCTTGTTCCCATCATCTGCTACCAACCACCCAGAATCTGAGAAAGTTATAGTATTTCCCTTCCCTGGGACTTAATTTTCTGAACTGCAGGATTTGTGCTCCCTTTCAAAGTTCTAGAACGCTATACATAACACCTTATCCACAAAAGTGGTCATTTGTTCCTGCTTGCCTTTTGTGTACACCCAGTCACCCTGTGGCAGAGGCGCAGCTCACCTTTCTCTCTTATGCTCTTCACTAAATGGCAACAGACCTAAGGATAAGCGACTCCTTCCAGCCCAACCCTGTATCCTGAGAAAAAGTATTGCTTTCTCCTTTCGGTCAATTCTGGCCTTTGTCTTTCCTCTTTAATGGCATGAAAAGTAGCCAGTTCGACTCCCTCCAGATAAATAGCACAGTGCTTGCAGCTTTATGTCAAAGAGACTGACCAGGAACTCGGGCTTTTCTTATAAAGGTGAGTGAGTGCTCTAAGCAGCTCAGCTGGGTTGGACCTGCAGTCACTTCTTAGAGGGTCCAACCCACAAATCTGAAGTGAGTTTAGGAAATTGAACTTGGATCCTAGGACACAGAAGAAAATAAAAAGCATTGAGGTTGCTCATGCTGTCTTCTTGTGTTGGTTTGACTGCTGCCTTCTGGGCACCCATTAAAAACCTCTTGTATGACAATTACTACTTTTTGATTTTCCAAAATGTCATGGAGCCTATTTAGCCAATAGATCACTTCGTGCAAGGCTCCAACTTCTCTTTTAAATATTGCATTAATCTTTTAAATGTCGAACCATGTGAGTTATTGGCTTGGCAACAAAATAGTTTTTCCTCTTGGCTCTTTCTATCCTTCCCTTATTATTACAGAAAAGCCAAACCAATACTTCACAATGGACACTTATGCAGGTCCTCAGGGTCTAACTGATACTCCTGTCATGCAATGTCTATCCTATCCTACAGAGGCACTATAGAGGCATGCCTCCCCAGTCATGCCCATCTAGGACATGGCTCACCTCACTGCTCATCAGCTGAGATTCTAAGGATACTTCACCGCTGAGGGAGTAGCTAAAAGGAGCCCAGGATGATGCTTCCAAGACCTAGATCAGTGATGGTGAACCTATGACACGCATGTCAGAGGTGACACGTGAACTCATTTTTTTGGTTGATTTTTCTTTGTTAAATGGCATTTAAATATATAAAATAAATATCAAAAATATAAGTCTTTGTTTTACTATGGTTGCAAAGATCAAAAAATTTCTATATGTGACACGGCACCAGAGTTAAGTTAGGGTTTTTCAAAATGCTGACACGCCGAACTCAAAAGGTTCGCCATCACTGACCTAGATCTTGTCTAGCTCTGTCACAGGCCAGCTGTGCAACATGGGGACAGTCAATTCACTTCTCTGAATTCTTCTCTAATATGAGGGAGTTTTAAAATTGTCTCTAAGCTCTGAAATTCTTAGATCATTAAACTCTTTACTGTCCAAAGTATTTTAGAGTGAGAGTAGAGTGGCTCTAGCAAGAACCATACATTGTAAACTCTGGTCAACAAAGGGCATAATGATTCACATGAGACCAGTGACTGCTTTTGGGTCATATGGTGCCCCCTTTCTGAAAGTAGGTTGGTGATGCAATAAATGCCCAATTCTTTGGAGCAGAAGGCCTTTTCTCATATCCTGGATTATGAAGTCCGTAGGCGAATCATTTAAATTACCTAACCTCAATTCCCTTGTAAGACAAGTGTATGTATATGCGTCTTGTCTGTGATATTGTGAATGGGGTGCTGTGGCAACTTTGAGAAACATGTGCCATGTCATTGTGTCTGACTGGCCATGTCATGGTCCTGTGATTATATGAGAATGAGTCTACATTATGACGACTGAGAGTTTTTGTATCATGGGGATGTCTGTGGCACTCTTCATGTCCTTATTTCCTTGGGCACGTGACTGGCTTTATCACAGCTATGTGGCTGAGGGCCACTAGGCTTGTATATGATTTTTATCCTAACCACCTTACAAAGCGGCTGTAGGATAAAATAACATGATGAACATGAGCAATTTGCCCCATTTATATCCATTTTAAAGGGCTTGCTCACATGACATCTGTTTTGGGCATCCTAATAGCTGAATGGAATATTTTATTGCTTTTATATTATTACTAGGGGCTCAGTGCATGAATTCATGCACCTTGAAAGGAACTGTGGGCCACGAGGCTGCGGTAGGCACAGGGGCGGGTCTTGGCCCATCCTCCACGCTCCCGCCCGGCCCCTCCCGCCATGGCACCCAGTCCCAATTGCCTCTCAGGAGCAGGGGGAGGTGGAGAAGCCCTCAGGGGTGATCAGGGCTGGCAGCCACCACTTGTACCTGCTGATGGCTCCGAGTGATCAGGACCAGAACCAGGCACCAGCAGCAGGTGCGAGCGGCATGCAGGAGCAAAGAATTTTCAGTAACCACCAGAGGCTCACCCCAATGACAGCGACCGGCACTCAGCCTTGGTCTGGTGCCCCTGCTCACTTGCTCCACCATCCCACTGCGGCCAACGCCCACCATGTTCCACACACACACCCTGGTGGTCAGCGCATGTCATAGCAATCGGTTGTTCGCTTGGTTGTTCCTCTGTTTGGTCTATTTGCATATTAGCTTTTTATTATATAGGATTGTATAGGCCAGGATATTTAGAACTTAACTGATAAACTTGAAGTAACTCAGCTAATCAAGAGGCGAGCTATATTAAGCCTAGTTCTTTATCATTCCCAATACTTCATTTATTTCTTTTCTCCATAATACCCACCTCCTTGTGAAAAGTTACAAGGTCTACTATGAAGCACATTATAAATGTAAGACTTTGTTGTTGGTATTAATGAAAACTCTGGAAGAAAGGATTCACAGTTATAATTTCCTAAGCTATTTATTGGTTAGGTTTTCCTGAGTAAGTGCATTATTTCCTACTTCACAGCTGAGGAGATAGCCAAAGTTGATAACAAAGTTAGGAAAGGATCACAGTTTTGAATGTCAACTAGTAAAATGACTTGTCTGAAAGGCCTGCACTGCAAGTTTCTGTGGTTGAAATTGTTGTGATGCCTGCTTAATGCTTTTAGTGTATGGACAGAGTCTGCACCTGATCTACTCTATGATCAATACTTTCTCCAGAAGATATTTAAAAAGACTTACTTTTTCAATACTATGATACCAAAACTGAATCATCAGCAGAATGGGTCATGAACTACTTCTATAGGGTCAAAGGTAAATTGTCACTGAGCCAATTTCTTCTTATCACCCCACTGGTCACGTGCTCAGGGTAGGAACTGTTCCTGTAGCCCATACATTCAGAGTTTAACAACAGCAGCCTTATGGAATTAGTATGGAATATTCATAAAATAGCACAATAAATAATAGTTATTTAGTATAGACATTATTACAAGAAAATCATATCCAACATCTTTGTCTTTTAGCACAGAACTCCCATCAACTGAGCTAGGTAGCCAGCCATAGTCATTTCCATTTTATATTCTGACAGTCATTTCTTAAACAGTTATCCTGGGTATGGGGGGAGGGGGAATTAATTAAGTAAACATTTTTCATTAATAACCTTAAATCAAATCTTTGAAATTTTTATCTAATTTTTATGCATTTTTTACTGCTCTCTTTAGAATAATGAATAAATTAATTTGTGTTATTACTTGGCCAAGGATGCCCTTGTAGGTACCATTTATGCATGAGAGGCTAGATTTTAGGTCTGTGCTAAAGACAATTAAATTCACAGAGTTCTATACATCCTGAGGCAAGAAGCTAATGTGTTGTTTTTATTGTTGTTAGTAAACTCCATTCATTTAACACATAACATATGCCAGGTTCTGAACTAAATGTTTTATATACACCATTAATTAATTTATTTATTGAGCACCTACCATGTGCCAGGGGCTATAGTCAAATAAATCATTGAGAAGCCAGGTTCTGATCTCTGCATAATAACAGACCATGTTTTTTTGGCGTGTTTTTTTAAAAACATGATTTTCTGGCCTTTATACTCCTCATCTGTCTATTGGGGATAATAAAAACCATTTTTTTTCTTCCCACAACTGTTACAAAGATCTTAAAAGATACCAGACATTAAACCTTGTGAATAATCAAAAGGGTTTCAAAAATATAAATGTTAAGAAAACCACAGAAATGTTTGGTTTAGATTTTGTTTTGTTTATTTGTTTCCCTATATTCTAAACCTTTTATATCACTGAGATTTTATTAGAATGCCTTCCAGAGAAAAGGCTAACTAAAATAGTCTAACCAAAAACACTTATTTTTTCCAAATAACTAAAAACCTGGGGGGTAGGCAGTTCAAGGCTCAACAATGCTAAGGCCCCAGGTTAATTCTATCTTCCTGCCACTTCAAACTTAGAGTTTGATTTTCTTCTTCATAATCATACAATCGCTGCTTCATCTCCAGAATTGCATTCACATTCCAGGAATATCTCCTATACAATTTTATGATATAATTCAGGAAAAGAAGTTCTTTCCAGCTGAATTTAAAACTGAAGATACAAACTATAGCTTCCTGCGGATAAAAAATGGTCAGTTTATTAATAAATAGATAAAAAGGAATGAGATTCCTTATTATAAAAAGAATAGAACATTTTGAGGGAATGCTTTAAAGAAAAAACAACTCCATATAATTATTGCAGACCCAAAGGTTAAAAAGGAAATTAAATGGGCCCATGCCTGGAAACTGTCTCTCAGAATCAAATTTGCAAAGAGAAATAGGGAGAACTGGAGCAGTTGGAAAAATATGCATCATTCAAACTATCAGAACAGGAGCAGAGAAAGAATGAAAACAAAATACATCAAGACAAGTATATTAAACTGGAATGAGAACACCATTTCTCTAAGGAGCATATATTAGTTCTCCAGAGAAACTGGACCAATAGGAAACCAGAGAAGAGCTGTAGCTCCAGCCCAAAAGCTCTCAGTTGGCAGAATTCCCTCTTCTTCCAGGAAGGTCAGGTTGGATGAAGCCCACCCACATAATGAAGGATAATCTACTCAAAAGTCTGCTCAAAAACCAACTCCACGTCATCTCATCAAAAACCACCTCCACGTCAATATCTCGATATGTTTGACCAAATACTCAGGGACCATGGCCCAGCCAAGTTAACACTTAAGACTAACCATCACAGGGCCTATTGAGATCTTAGAAAACAAGCTAGGCACATAAAAAGTACAGACGATAGTGATTTTTACAGAGTGTCAGTATCTAGGAAATTATTGGAAAACACCCTCCCAAAACTCAGCAATTCCATATTAAAAATTAACAATCCCTTGCATTTTGGGTTAGCTGTACTTAATAATTACAGACTTTGGACAGAGTTGGGAGGGTATAATCAAAGAAATACTCACAGATTATTATAGTACATAGTTAAAGTAATGGTCTCAGATCAATCATAGCTCCTTTTGTTCATTCCCACTTATCATGTCACTCTGTTACTTCTCATCCAGAGATTGAGCCCATTTCTTCACCCCTTACATGTGGGGTTGTCTAGTGACTCTTTGACCAGTAGAATGTGATAGAACTGATGTGAAACTTTCAGGACTTGCATCTCCTTGTTTGACCCTCTTAACACTACCAAGACCACTATTCTGTGAAGAAATCCAGCTACATAGAGAGGTCCAGCTGTCCCAACTATGGCAGTTGGGTCCAGTCCATACTGACCGCCAGCTATGTGTAGCCTCACGAGAAAGCTCAGACAAAATTAGCAGATGAACAGTAAGCCAAACCAAAGATTTATTTTGAAATGGGTAATCTTGGCTTTAAGCCATTAAGTTTTGAGGTAGTATGTTGTACAACTATTAAAAAAATACATCATAGTCATTCTAACATGTATGAGGTGATATCTCATTGTGGTTTTAATTTGAATTTTTCTAATGATTAGTGACATTGAGTATCTTTTCATGTCTATTGGTCATCTGTATGTCCTCTTTGGAGGAGTGTTAATTAGGTTCTTTGCCAATTTCCAATTGGGTTGTTTGTTGTTGTTGTTTGGTGTTATGTTTTATAAGTTCTTTATAAATTTGGAATATTAACTCCTTATCGGATGCATCACTGGTGAATATGTTCTTCTATTCGGTGAGCTGTCTTTTCATTTTGTTGATGGTTTCATCTGCTGTGCAAAAACTTTTTAGTTTGATGTAGTCAGTAAATCAACAAACAAGTGTTGTCAAGGATGTGGAGAAAAGGGAACCCTTGTGCAGATTGGTACAGTCACTGTGGAAAACAGTACGAAGTTACCTGAAAATTTTAAAAATGGAACTGCTTTATGACCCAGCAATTCAATTTCTAAAGAAACCCAAAATGTGAATCAGATAGAATATATGCACCCCTATATTCATTGCAGCATTATTTAAATAGCCAACATTTGGAAGCAACCCAACTGCCCATAAGCAGATGAATGGATAAAACAGCTGTGGTACATTTACGCAATGGAATATTATGCTGCTGTAAAAAACAAGGCACTCTTACCATTTGCAACAGCATGGATGGACCTGGATAGTATTATGTTAAGTGAAATAAGCCAGAAAGAGAAAAACATATGATTTCACTTATATGTGGAATCTAATGAACAAAATAAACTTAAAAACAAAATAAATAGACTCATGAATACAGAGAACAGACTGACAGCTCTCAGAGGAATTAAGCAAAGAAAAACCCTCATAGACACAGGCCATAGTATGATAATTTCCAGAGGGAGAGGGGGAGGCAGGTAGAAGAGCGCAAAGGAGGAATAAATGGTGATGGAAAGAGCCTTGACTTGGGATGGTGAACACACAATACAATATAGAGATGATACATCATAGACTTGTACACCTGAAACGTATATACCTTTATTAACCAATGTCATCCCAATAAATTCAATAAAATTTTTAAAGAAAAAGAAACTAAAACATAATTGCAATTTATTTTTTGTCATGGCTGCCTAGTCCTTCATTGGATAAACTCACAATTTTCAACAATCCATTCATTTCTTCTTAAATATTTAAATTGTTCCCAGTTTATTGCTTTCAAAATGTCATTTATGAACATTTATACACATTTATTTATGTAGATTTATGTGAACAGTTATACAAATCCAAAAATGTATCTGAAGTCTACACCTAGGAGTAGAATTACTGTGTAGAGATGAGCATTTTAAACATAACTATCAAAGCAATTATCAAACTACAATCCAAGCTATAAACCATGCAGAGATTAAACAGATAAACTACAAGATAAAAGATTAGTAAATATACTAATTAAAATCAAGAACTTTTTCATCAAAGATAACATAAAGAAAGGAAAATACAAGCAACAAATTGGAAAAAGTATCTGCCTACATTTAACTAACAAATAATTAGATTACTTACTAGACTTATAGATACAGAGAAAAGAGAAAAATACAAACAACTTACTAGGAAAAAATATGACTAACAGTATCACAGAAAAAAATATGGTGGTCCATAAACATATAAAATAGTCCATAAACACTACTAAGTAGGGAAATGAATTTCTTAGTGAGTTCAAGATGTGTCTTTGCCATTTTTAAGGGGGTAGGTGATATCGGTAAAACAAAATTTAGATTATGGTTCATAGCTATCTGCCTAACAAATTTATCTCTTAAATATTCAAAAATAAGAAATCTGAATTTAAAATCATGGCAGTAAAATATACAATGTTGATGAAGGTGCAGGAAAAAGTATCACCAGTTCTGCTGGTAAGAATGTAAATTAATACCACATTTCTAGGGATTCATTGGCAATATACCTCAGAAACTTTTAAAATATGTACACTTTTTAGTCAGGAAATTTACTTCTGGGGATTATCAGACAACTGGCAGGATATTTACACTAGAAATGCTGATTATTGCATGCCTTGACCAAATGCCCTTCTGTAGTCCTTCTAGAGAAGCAACACCAACCTTTTATACCAGATAAACTTGACCTCATCCTGTCAGAGTTGAATGGACCAAGAACTGAGCCATTCTAAGAGTGAGTAATCAACAGACTCTGCACAGAGGTTTGATATGTCAGGCATCAAATGATGAGATGGGACAACAGGAAACTAAGAGCCTAGAGCCAGAAAGATTAAGGGCTG
Source organism: Myotis yumanensis (assembly GCF_028538775.1). Lineage (NCBI taxonomy): Eukaryota > Metazoa > Chordata > Mammalia > Chiroptera > Vespertilionidae > Myotis > Myotis yumanensis. The sequence goes on from NW_027223754.1 coordinate 156,913,470, forward strand.
CTGTGAAGCATTAATAAAGATGGGGAAAGATATGGCATAAAAGAAACAGGAATTATGAGGGAATAGAGGAAGATTGTTTATAAAAAGAAGATAATGAAATAGGTGAACAGAGAGAAGCAGCTATCCTAGGGCTGTTTGAGACTGCAATGGTTTTCTATGTCCAGTCCCAGACCATATAAATTACTAAAATAAAATATCTTTTTATTGAGGATCCTCAAGCAAAATTCTGTTTTTTTAAAACCAAAAGGAATCTCACTAAAATAACCCCAGAATAAAATAAAGTGTAAGAATGTAAAATTGTGATGCTGAAGCATATTAATTAAACTATGGGTTATGATGATAAGTGTTTTGTCTCCTCTATGTGATATGTGGTCTGATCCCTGAGGGCAATTTAATTCTAGGGGAGAAAAATATGAGGAAGGCTTTTGACTATTAGATCAAGCAATGTTTCCTGATTTAATCTCACCAGCAGTATACAAGAGCGGTTCTCAACCTGTGGGTCATGACCCCTTTGGGGGCCGAACAACCCTTTCACAGGGGTCGCCTAAGACCATCGGAAAACACATATATAATTACATATTGTTTTGTGATTAATCACTATGCTTTAATTATGTTCAATTTGTAACAATGAAAATACATCCTGCATATCAGATATTTACATTACGATTCATAACAGTAACAAAATTACAGTTATGAAGTAGCAATGAAAATAATTTTATGGTTGGGGGTCACCACAACATGAGGAACTGTATTAAAGGGTCACGGCATTAGGAAGGTTGAGAACCACTGGCATACAACATTTTGAAACCACAAAATGGCTTAATAACTTAATAAAATTAAAAGAAAAGGAAGCAAGCATATTAAAGAACAGTATACCTAAATATTTGCATTTCATCCTTGCTATTTGCATATATAATATGTAATAGACAGATGGATCAGAAAGGATGTATAATAAATATTGACTGTGGCCATCTTGAATGGCAATATTATTTATATATTTGTTTTTGCCTTACTGCATTCTTAATCTTTCTACAGTAAAATGGATCATTTTAGAAATTATTATTTTAATGTGAGACAGTGATGATTGGTGCCATTGGACATCACCCCCATGTATTTCTTCCATGGGAAGGGCCAATTCCATGGGAACAGTTTGAAGATGCTGATTATGGTCAGACATTTTACACTTACTCTCATAAGTGAGTGCTTCAGAATGGAACACTGGGTAAGAGTCATTCTGGAGCTGGACATTGAGAAGATGTTGATAGTTGTACTGAACTATCAGAACCAGCATGGTTAGGTCTCCTGATTGTTCTGGTCACAAGTACACTGCTTTGCTCATGTGATTTAGAAGGAAATGCCATAGGCTGTTACTGGCAAATTGAGTTATTTGATGTATCATTCAACGTTGAAACGTTTTTTAATGAGAAAAAATTAGTAGCTGAGTTTACTTCTGTGATAATGTTTTTAATTAAAATTTCCTAATAAACTTATCTTTAGGGTTTTATAAGATGGTTGTTCCATGTTAGTTTATTAATACAGACTATTTATTTAGTAATGGCTTTAAAATAGATTCCATCTGTAATCTGTAGCAAATAGGATTTTAATAAATAAGAAATGGTTACTTTTATGTCATGTTAATCATTAAATTGAGCCAGGAAATAACAGAGTTGAATTAGATGAAAATATTAAATCTTTAGCAGGAGGGTAGATAAAACCATTTGATTATTTCAGATTTACCTATGAATTAACTCATTGTGAAAAGATAATAAAGAATTCAATTATTCCCCATCTGTTAGAAATTCAGTTAAATGCTACTTAGTTTCTATAACCACAAACCTCCTGTCATCATTCCATTCTTAGTATTATCTCTACTGCATATTGACGCTACTGAAGAGTGAACTACAACTATCTAAAGACAGGAAATAGCATGAATTCCATTTTACATCTATGACATATCTGCCCTCGGAATTTCATTCACTGTTTCATTCACTCAACATTCATTCAGTGATATACAGTGGTGGGTCTCCTCAATCCCCAGGCACACATAGTCCCCCGCCCTCAGCTCTCCTCTGACACTCAGGAGCTCTCTCTGCACTTATCTTGCAGTGTTGCCAGGATATAGCTACATGACTACTGCTTCACAAAATGATGAGCTCTTTAAGGCCAGGGACAATATCTAATCCCTTAGGAAGTAATGAGTCAAAAAAAAATACTATTTAAAGACCACACTGACTGTACCAACTTCTACCCATTAGGAAAACCATCATAGTTCTATGAGATGAAAAGGACTTTTGGTGTGTTTTCTTTACTTCACAGGCACTTTTGCAGAAGTGAGAAATGACTGAAATTGCAAAACCTCTTTAAATTGTTTTGGGCTGTTACATAGTGGGAACTAGAGTACACATCCCACTGTTTAGCAAGATGCCTTTAGTGCCTTTAGTGTCCACATAGTCAAAGGTGTACCCAGAGCAGAGAAATGGAAAATAAGTTGACCTACATAAGGTAGTGAGGAGAATTTAGTTTCCCTGGGGCACTTAAGAGGTGGGACTAAACTGAAAACCTAAGGTTCTAGAGAATGGCTCTCTGGTGAATGAACAATTCTTTAGTTTTATGATGTTGGGGATAAATCTTCAATCATCACAGATCAATGTTTGTAAATGCCTACTCTCCATTTCAGCTTTTAACTCATGGTAGACTGGTAACCGACCACATTTTGAGTAATATTGGTCTAGAATGTAGGGTAGTTAAAGGACTCTCAAGAATGCTTCTTATTCAACTCTAAGTTGTTATTGCTAATCTATAAGCGCCCATCATGTCACCAAATTTTTAAACTATGGTCAACACAAAAATGTTTTCTGAAAATGGAGGGTTGTAATTGGTGGTTGAGGGATTTGGTAAACAAGGAAGAGAGATAATTTTATGTCTTGGTCAGCACAGATACAAGAGAATGGAATAGATGGCTATATATAAACGTTCAATGAAATAAAAAAAATGAAGCCAAAATAACCTTGAGGATGTAATCTCTGCAGACTGCCAACAAGACCACCAAATGACGTACAGGTTAAGCAAAGCCAAGTTTATTGCCCACTGGAATAAAGGCGGTCGCTACTTTGACAGAGTCTTAGTTCCATCCTGAAAAAGAGAGAACAAAGGAAAGATATTTATAAGGTTCTGGTTTAAGATGGGTCCTTCAATGTGGGAGCAGAAGTAAATGGAGTTTGTGGTATACTACTTTAGAATTGGCAGAAAGAGTGAGAGCAGGTTTTGAAAAATAAAGTCGTTTGATAAACCCAGTTGAATAATCTATTGTTCTCAGAAAGCATTTATTTACCTTAATAAAAGCTACTTGGATAGTCTACTATTGAAATAAGTGGATGTCAGAAAGTTCATGAGACATAACTCCTTCTCAGTAAGAGTTTCCTGGAAAAATAAAGTCAGGTTAGTGCAGAGTGAATAGTAATGTCATAGTAATGGAGAGAGTAAGTTACAGGTTTCAATTCTGAGTCACCAGCAAATGCAAACCCTATAGAAAACATTAGAATAGAAAATTTGGTCTTATGTGACATCTAAGTTATATTTGTTATTCACAGTATCCAGAAATGGCAAGCACATAGTAGGGACTTGACAAATACTTCTGGAAAAAAAAAAGAGTAAGTAAGTAAATAAATTAGTCAGTAAATGAGCACACTAACCTAATACTGCTTAAGTCAAAGCCGGAGATCTACCTAATGTTCACTATCATAATGACTTTTTATTTTAGCATAGTCTTTTTTTCTAACATAATCTTTTTTATTAAGAGGATAAAGCAAAAGCAACCATGCTAAGCTTCAAACATGAGCATGCAAGCATGCCTGATGAATGACCCTAAACCACTGGAATTGTACACAGCTTATCTTGAACTTGTTAGAAATCTGGTCTCCCAGAATCAGCCATGTGAAACCTGAAAGTGACCTTCATAAAAAAGTGGTGTTTCTACCATGGGAGGCAATCAGAGCCCTGAACTCAGGATTCTTCCTGATATATCTGATGTAATTCCTACTTTGTACTTTGCTCTCTAATTTGAATTCCATTAGACATGTGTTTGAAACCAACAGCATTTCTTTTTTTATAAACTTGTCTAGGAGGTACAGAGCATTATTCATTTATACATACTCATTTATGTATTATGAATTTGGTCAAATAAAGGCATATAATCTTGTCACTTACTAGATACCAGGAGAAGGAATGAGTCTGAGTCAGCTATCTTAAAAGGCTGCTTAGAACAGCAAAGAAAAAAAGTGCTGTAAGCCAATGAGCCCTGGGAGAGTAAGGACCAAAGAGAGATGGGAATATCCTAGTCTGTACATTCAAGGAACATTCCCCAATACCAAATTATAAAGGGAGGTCTGGATCTCACTTAGTTTGTGGGTTGAGACCCACCTGTAGTATTTTTAAGATGTCTAGTCACTGAAATGCTATGATCTCTGAGAAGAAAGGGAGAGATATCATCTCAACTATATTTTTAGAATATTTTAGTTTTGTTTGTCTCTCCAGCTGAGCTTGGGCTTCCAGCCCAATGGTCTGCATTTAGAATGTTCTGTTGGAGTATTCAGTTCATTTATTTTTAATTAAAGTGTTATTAAAATTATAAAACTGCTATGAAGATTAAAAGCAGACAATACAAATTACATAGGTAATGTGGTGACATTAAATATTCACCCACCCAGCTAATTTGGTAACTTCAGAGTGAAATGCAAAAAATAGCTATGGCTTCCAGCTTTGTTCTTTTTGGTTTCTCACCAGTTATCCCTGGGAACTCCTGTCATTCTGATGTGATTCAAGAGTAAGTGCTTCTGCCCTGGCCAGATAGCTCAGTTGGTTAGAGCATTGTCCCCACACATGAAGGTTGTGGGTTCAATCCCTGGTCAGGGCACATACAAGAATCAACCAATGAATGCATAAATGAATGGAACAACAAATAGATGGAATCACTGGCGCTCTCTCGCTCTCTCTCTCTCAGTCCATAATAAAAATAGAGTAAATGTTTCTTTGTAGCCTGATAGACTGCTTCTAATTGAGCCTCTAAAATAAGTGATATCTCACCAGCCCATCAGTGTGAAAAAATGGGGGGAAAGGGAGCGGAGCATCAAGTAACCTGTTATCATCCCAGACAAGAAGAACCAGTTTCAGGATCAATAGAGGCTATGGAAGAAATATAGCATGGGCACCCTGAAGTGATGAAAGAAGTCAATGCGCATTAAAATGTCTCTAATACTTAGTTCCAGGACCTGCGAGAAAGGTGGTTCTATACAGAAGTTATCTGGCTCTGGCATGACTTTTACCTTTGTGGATAGACAGTAGAAATGCTAAGGAGAAAAGGCCTACCAAAAAGTATAGTTGAACAGGAAAATACATTATCTCTAAAAAGCACTTTTAAATTCAAGATCTATCATACCTTTCAACAATCTATTGAGATTGAAAGCAATGGTTAAAAGAGCAGAGGTGTAGGAAGGTGAAAAGACCTACTCAAAACCATTCTGGAAGTATAGGTATGTAGGTAATAGAGTGAGCATTAAAACCAGCCTCTAAGTCCTACAGTCTTTCTACTACACTACCAGTAAGCAGGAAATTCTAGGTGTGTGTGTGTGTGTGTGTGTGTGTGTGAGAGAGAGAGAGAGAGAGAGAGAAACTAGTCAGTACAGTATACTTTTGTATAGGATGCACACACCCAATACCTTCTTACCATTGTTTCTACAATGCACAGTTGTATTTGTTGATAGATATGCATTTTTAGAAATATAGCACTTTTGAGGCTCCTTAAAATCAAACATTAATGTTTTGCATAAATATTTCCATTAAAGAGAATAAATCCAGAAGAAAAAAGATATACTTCCTCTCCCCTTAAATGTCATTCAGGTAAAAAGCAGGCAATCTGAAAAATGGCAAATATTTCAAAACTAACATTGATTATAAATGTAAAACTCTACAATAGTTTTTGGAAAGAATGAAAGCAATTGGGAAGAACTCATTAAAGCAATCTTTTTCAAGGAAGAAAAAATGTTACTCCTCACCCTGACCCGTTTGGCTCAGCGGATAGAGTGTCTGCCTGCAGACTCAAGGGTCCCAGGTTCGATTCCGGTCAGGGGCATGTACCTTGGTTGCGGACACATCCCCAGTGGAGGGTGTGCAGGAGGCAGCTGATCGATGTTTCTCTCTCATCGATGTTTCTAACTCTCTATCCCTCTCTCTTCCTCTCTGTAAAAAATCAATAAAATGTTTTTTTTAAAAAAATGTTACTCCTGGGTTTCTTAGTTAGCAAAAGAAATTCCAAACTATAACAGTGGTTTGCCTCAGATCAGAATCTGCATTTTTCATTATTTTTAAAGCACAGAGCTAGGTAAATTTTCATGAGTCCTGGGTCTAGCATCCAAGTGCAGGCTGTGGGACCTGTCCACTGAGATCCAGTCAGATTCCAACGGGAGGGTTTAGTAATGTCATTGAAGAATGGTCTAGATGTGCAGCCTTCGAAGCTAATTCTTTGGCCCTCTCACATTTCCTGTGAGCTCTGTAGGATTCTTAAATTGATTCCTTATCTGTTTACACTGCCAATACTAACCTTTATTTTTTTTAACATCCTCACACAGAGATACAAACAAAGTGCATCCTTTATGTAATGGCCAGAGTGTGATTTTTATATAAACATCAATACATGACACTCCCTTAATCAAAACCTTACAACAGACTTTCCATGGCTACCACACCACAGCTCAAACTTCTTATCAGGACTGTGGGCCCAGATCTTGACCACAGAGAGAGATCTCTGCTACAGCCTGTACCTCCATGTGATCGTCCTGCCTGTCACATGGAGATACAGTGAGTCACACCGCTCCAGGCACAATGATAGGTTACCATCACTCAGATAAACCAGCTCCTTTCTGTTTTGGGACCTTTGCACTTGCTGCAGTCTCCAGGCAACCAATACAGCCACACCCAGACTACACCCCAAGTGGTACAAAGGATACAAAAAAGCCCCCAAAAACAAAACCTGAATAGTCCCTGAGAGCCCACAGGGACTGGCCTAAAGACAGTCCTTTTTATTTATTTATTTATTTATTTTATTATTATTTTGTTCTTTTTTCTTTATTTTCCTTTTTTTTCTTTGTTTGTTTTTGTTTTCTATTTCTATTCACATTATTTTTTCATCATTCTCATTTTTTTATTTTATCCTACTTTTTAAAATAATTTTTTAAATTTTTTTTACTAATTTTTTTCTTCTTTTTCTCTTTCTTCTTATCCACTCATCCTCTTTCTACTTCCTCTATACTGAACTGAGGTCCTCCCCATATTCATCCAATTCCTTAACCTTTCTTTCTGTATATAATATTCGGCGCGGCTTCTCTTCTCCGGCGCTCCTCTTATCTCGCGTGATTTCCTCTCCTGGACCCTCATCTCCCGTGACACTCTCCTCTGCCCGCGAACTATTCTTTTCTCCTGCCCGCTTCTCTTCTCGCATGATCGCTTTTCGCTGGACACTTCTCGCGAGATCTTTTTAAGTCTTCTCGCGAGATATTTCTTCGCGCATGCTCTTTTCTCTTGTGCTCTTCCTCATTATCTTTTCTCGCGTGATCTCCTCGCTCACCTCTTCTCGCGTGATCACTTCTCTTCCTGGGCACTCCTCTTCTCTCGCGGGATCTCTTTTCCTCTCCCGGACCCTGATCTCGCATCATCCTCTCCTCTTCCCGTGAGCTGTTCTTTTCTTGCGCCCTCTCGTCTTGCGTGGTCTCGTCTCTTGGCTGCTTTGCAGTCTCGGAAGACTTCAGTGGTCCGGGGAGGATCACTTTCTTCAAAGCAACACAACGTTGGGTTTTTCACAAATTGAAGGCAAGACCCTACACCAGCAAAAAGGTTGCAACTCATGCTGTGGTGACGTTTGCTCTATCTTGGTGGTCTGGAACTGAACCTACAGTACCTCCAAGGAATTTGTGAGGGTCGCTGAAGGAGCGGAAGAGGAACAGCACGAGGCAGAACGTGAGTTACCTTAGCGATGTCGGCGGAGTTGCACAGCCAGGGCCAGGACCCCTGTGTCCACACCTGCAGTGAGTGCAAGCAGTGGATGGAGGCACACTGGCACTGCCCTGGCTGCGACGACTACAACCTTTGCATCCACTGCTACAACACGAAGGGCCACACCCACAAGATGGTGAAGGTGGGGCTGGGCCTGGATGAAGAGGCCAAGGGGGGTGCTGAGGGCGGCAACCAGGGTGAGCTGCTGCCCAGGAGCCCCGGGGAGTCTCGGTCCCAGAGCATCCAGCGCTGCATCCAGTCTCTGGTGCACGCCTGCCAGTGCCGCGGCGCCAACTGCTCGCAGATGGCCTGCCAGAAGATGAAGCGGGTTGTGCAGCACAGCAAGGGCTGCCAGCGCAAGAACAATGGAGGCTGCCCAGTGTGCAAGCAGCTCATCGCCCTTTGCTGCTGCCATGCCAAACAATGCCAAGAAAACCCATGCCCCGTTCCCTTCTGCCTCCACATCAAACAGAAGCTCCACGGGAGCGGCTCGGCTCCGCCAGCAGCGGCTCCGGCTCCGGCTCCGGCTCCGACTCCGCCAGCAGCTGATAGGGAACCGCCTGCAGCAAGGGTAGCTCATTCGCCATGAACACCCGTAAAGTGCCTCAGCAGTCTGCCCTCCCCCTCCTTCAGCACCACCCTGGACACCCATACACCCCAGCAGCCCCAACACACCCCAGACACCGCAGCCTCCGACTCAGTCCCCGCCCTCGCCTGTAAGCATGTCACTAGCCGGCTTCTTCAGCTCGGCCAGAACTTAGCTCGCCACCACAGTGTCTACGGGGAAGCCCACTAACTGTCAGCTCCAGTACAGCCTCCAGCCCAGCCTGCAGAACCTGAACGCCATGCAAGCCAGCGGGCCCCGACCTGCTGTCCCTCCGCAGCAGCAAGCAATGGGAGGCCTGAACCCCCAGGGCCAGGCCTTGAGCATCATGAACCTGAGGCCCAACGCCAGCATGGCGAGTATGAACCACAGTAAAGAGGGATGCTGCGGAGCAACAGCAGCAGCTACAGCAACACCAGAAAGGCAGCGCTGGCATGGCTGCAGGCCTGGCAGTACTCGCCCAGTTCCAGCAGCCTCAGGGATGCTGACGCTACCCGCAGCCATGCAGCAGCAGCGGATCCAGCAGCAGATTGGGTTCCAGGCCAGCCAAACCCTGTTAGGCATGTTCTGTACCTTTCTCCTGCCCTTAGTTTCTCCCCTGCATTCAGTACATTTTTGTTGTCCCTGCTTGAGGCTCCTGTTTTCTTCTGTTTTCCTGTTATTCCATTTCAGGTGTCACAAGAGACAACTAAGCGGCTGAGAAAAGCAGCTCTAGACTCAACTTCCTACACCTCCTGCACCTACATCTGACCCACACAGAGACATAAATATCCCGCCCTCCCTATTCTTGCTTGCTGAAATGGATATATTAGTGTGTATTAAAAATAAAATTTCTAAAACTCTCAAAAAAAAAAAAAGATTCTGCCCCCATGCTCTTTACTAGGTATTTGGTGTTTGTATGTTTTGGTTTATCTGTTTGTTCTCTGGTATTTTCTCCCCACATATATATATATATTTTTCCTTTTTCTTCTTTTCCTTTTCTCTCATACCATTTTCTCTCTCTTCAATATCATTTGTGCTCTCATTTCTCTCCCCTAATTCTGTTATCTTTGGCGGTCACTTATATTGGGGTTATCAGTGTCATGAGTACATTTGTGTTTTGTTCCCTTTGTTCGTGTCTTGTCGAAGTGGATTTTATCCTGTTTGAAGATGAAGCAGGTTGTGCAGCACAGCAAGGGCTGCCAGCGCAAGACCAATGGAGGCTGCCCAGTGTGCAAGCAGCTCATTGCCCTTTGCTGCTCCCATGCCAAACAATGCCAAGAAGACCCATGCCCCGTTCCCTTCTGCCTCCACATCAAACAGAAGCTCCACAGGAGCAGCTCTGGCTCTGTCAGCAGGGGCTCTGGCTCCACTGGCATGGCTGCAGGCCTGGCAGTACACGCCCTGCAGAGAGGAGACTCCATCTATGCACGGGTCATTAACACTCCAGACCCAACTGTAGAGGCAGGAAGAAGGCAGCAGTGAGGGAGAGAGTGTGAGGGAGTGAGGGAGGGAGCAAAAGAGGAGTGTGTGGTCACGTGGGGTGTGTGTGTGTGTGTGTGTGTGTGTGTGTGTGTGTGAGTGAGGCACAGTTAGATCCTGCAGGACCTTCAGGGGCAGGCTAACCAGGCCCGCCTAACCAGGCAGACATTGTTACCATTGCAAACAGTTCTGGAGCAGCCGGCTCTTCTTCAGAGGCCATGCCTTTTTGAAGGGGAGAGCTGCTGTGACTGGGAGCCCAGCCTCACTTCCACCCAGGGTGCCCTCAGATAACACTCAGGACTTTACAGCCACCCCCACCAGGGACCTTCTGCCTAGGTCCCATGGACATCAAGACTCCAGGAACCCTGGGTGCGGGCTCCTGAGAGTTCTGAAGCATGCTCCCCTCTGGCCAACCCAACACTTTAGCCCAGGGCACTGCAACCATGCAAACAGCAGCCATGTGAGCAGCCTGCCCCCACCTGAGGAGCAGCAGCTGCGCAAGCAGCCCACCCCCATACAAGAAAAAGCAGACCTGCAAGCAGCCTGCCCCAATCCGAGGAGCAGCAGCCCCGCAAGCGGCCGGCCCACATCCGAGGAGCGACAGCCCCTTGCTGCCCACCCCCACCCGAGGAGCAGCAGCCACACGAGCAGGCCACCCCTGTCCAAGAAGCAGCAGCCGCACACAGCCTGCCCTCATCCGAGGAACAGTAGCCTCATAAGCAGCCTGCCTTGTCCGAGGAACAGCAGCTGCATGAGCAGCCTGCCCTGCCAGCCAGAGGAGCCACCACTGCTAGGAGCTGTGCCCACCAGAGGAGCCACCACCAACTGAGGAGTAGCCACTGTCATGACAGCCTGAGGAGCAGCAGCTGCCCGAGGAGCCACTGCCACCCAAGGAGCAGCCCCTGCATGACTCAACATCAAAACTGGGGAGACAAAAAAAAAAACCCAAAGAAAAAAAAAGGAGAAATCACCAGAAAAGCAGCCAAGTGAAACAAAGGCATGCAATATGTCAGACAAAGAATTCAGAATAAGGGTCATACAGTTCATAAACCGGATGGAAGAAAAAAATCAACTTATGTAAGAATCAAGAGAAATAAAGAGTGATATAGCTGTAATAAAAAACAGCATGGAAACTTTCAACAGTAGACTAGGAGAAGCGGAGGACTGAATTAGTGAATTAGAAGACAGGGAAGCAAAACACACCCAAACTGAACTGAAATTGGAGAAAAAAATTAAAAGACAGGACAAGAACCTAAGGGAGCTTTGCGACAACATGAAACAAAGCAACATATGAATAATAGGGGTGCCAAAATGACAGAAATAAGAACAAGGGTTAGAAAACCTATTTGAAGAAATAATGTCGGAAAACTTCCCTGATGTGGGGAAGAAAAAAATCACACAAGCTCAGAGAGTCCCAAACAAGATGAACCCAAAAAGTTCCACATGTAGACATGTCACAATTACAATGGCAAATGTTCAGGACACAGAGAATCTTAAGACTGCAAAAGAGAGACAGAAAGTTATGTATAAGGGATCTCCCATTAGATTGTCAAATGATTTCTCAACAGAAACACATCAGGCCAGAAAGGATGGAAGGAAATTTACAAAGTGATGCAAAGCAAGGAAATGAATCCAAGAATACTCTATCCAGCAAGGATATCATTCAAAATTGAAGGGGAAATAAAGAGTTTCACAGACAAAAAAAAAAAAAAAAAGGTTAAGGGAGTTTATCACCATCAAGCCAGCAATGCAAGAAATGTTAAAGGGACTGGTCTAAAAAGAAGAAATAAAATGGGAAGAAGGAACACAGGCACAAAAAATAAAAATGGCTACAAACAAGTACCTATCAATAATAACTTTACATGTAAACAAACTAAATTCCCCAAACAAAACACATTGAGTGGCTGAATGGATAAAAGAAAACATGACCCATATATATGCTGTCTACAAGAGAACCACCTCAGAACAAGGGACTTACACAGACTGAAAGTGAAGGGACAGAAAAATGTTCAGGCAAATGGAAATGAAAAAATAGCTGTGGTAGCAATACCTATATCTGACAATATAGACCTCAAAATAAAGGCCATAACAAGATATAAGAAAGGCCACCTCATAATACTAAAGGGAGCAAAACAACAAGAGTATATGACCCTGGTAAACATATATGAACCCAATGCAGGAGCACCCAAATACATAAAGAAACTCCTAGAAGATATCAAAGGAGAGATCGACAACAATACAATCATAGTAGGGGTCTTTAATACACAACTGACAACACTGGATAAATCCTCTAGACAAAATATCAGCAAAGAAACAGCAATCCTAAATGACTCACTAGATCAGATGGACTTAATTGACATCTTCAGAACATTTTACCCCAAAGCCACAGAATATACGTTCTTCTCAAGTGCACATGGGACATTTTCAAAGATAGACCACATATTGGGTCACAATAAAAGTCTCTCCAAATTCAAGATGATTGAAATCATATCAAGCATCTTCTCAGACCACAATGGCATAATATTAGAAATAAACTACAATAAAAACAATCCAAAAAACTCAAACACTTGGAAGCTGAATAGCATGCTATTAAACAATGATTGGGTTACCAAAGAAATCAAAGAAAAAATTAAAAACATCCTGGAAACTAATGACAATGAAAATACAACAGTCCAAAGTCTACGGGTCACAGTGAAAGCAGTCCTGAGAGGGAAGTTTATAGCTCTACAGGCCTACCTCAAAAAAACAAGAAAAAATGCTAATAAATCTTCTAACTCTACAACTTAAAGAATTAGAAAGAGAGAAACAAGAAAAGCCCAGAGTGAGCAGAAGGAAAGAGATAATAAAGATCAGAGCAGAAATAAATGTCATAGAGACAAAAAAAAAAAAAACAATACAAAAGATCAATGAAACCAAGAGCTGGTTCTTTGAAGGGATGAGAAAGATTGATAAACCTCTAGCAAGGCTCACCAAGAAGCAACGAGAGAGGACCCAAATAAACCAAATCAGAAACGATAGAGGCGAAATAACAATAGACCCCACAGAAATACAAAGGATTGTTTAAAAAAAATACTATGAACAATTATATTCCAACAAACTAGACAACCTGGAGGAAATGGACATATTCCTAGAAAAATACAACCTTCCAAAACTCAATCAAGAAGAATCTAAAAATCTCAATAGGCTGATAACTATGGAAGAAATTAAAGCAGTCATCAAAAAGCTTCCAGCAACAAAAAAAAAAAAGCCCGGGGCCAGATGGATTCACAGGGAAGTTTTACCAAACAATCAAGGAGGAACTAAAACCTATCCTCCTCAGACTATTCCAAAAAATTCAACAGGAAGAAACACTTCCAAGCTCATTCTATGAAGCCAGCATCACCCTCATACCAAAAACAGATCAAGACAACACAATGAAAGAGAATTACAGGCCAATATCCCTCATGAACATAGATGCCAAAATCCTCATCAAAATTCTAGCAAATTGGATCCAGCAGTACATTAGAAAGATCATACACCACGACCAAGTAGGATTTATCCCCGGGATGCAAGGATGGTACAATATCCGCAAATCAATAAACGTGATATATCACATAAACAAATTGACAGATAAAAATCACATAGTCATATCAATTGATGCAGAAAAAGCATTTAAAAAAATCCAACACCCTTTCCTGATAAAAAAAACCCTCAGATAAAATGGGAATAGAGGGATCATGCTTCAACATAATAAAAGTCTTATATGATAAACCTATAGTCAACATCATACTCAATGGACAAAAACTAAAACCATTTCACCTAAGAACAGGAACCAGACAAGGATACCCACTTTCACCACTCCTGTTCAACATAGTACTATAAGTGCTAGCCATAGCAATTAGACAAAAAGAAGAAGTAAAAAGGTATCCAAATTAGAAAATAAGAAGTAAAACTGTCCTTATTCACAGATGACATGATACTGTACATAGAAAACCCTAAAGACTCCATCAAAAAATTATTAGACTTAATAAATAAATTTGACAATGTAGCAGGATACAAAATTAACACCAAGAAATCTATGGCATTTTTATACACCAATATTGAACTTACAGAAAGAGAGATTTAAAAACAATCCATTTACCATCACACCAAAAAAAGAGGAAGATACCTAGGAATAAACTTAACTAAGAAGGTAAAAAAAACCTGAACTCAGAAAACTACAGGACACTGAAAAAAAGAAATAGAGGAAGATATAAACAGATAGGAGAACATACCATGTTCATAGATTGGTAGAATCAACATCATTAAAATGTCCATACTACCCAAAGCAATCTATAGATTCAATGCACTCTCCATTAAAATACCAACGGAATATTTCACAGACCTAGAACAAACTCTCCAAAAATTCATCTGGAATAAAAAAAGACCCTGAATAGCTGCAGCAATCCTGAGAAAGAAGAACAAAGTAGGAGGGATCTCAATACCAAATATCAAGCTGTATTACAAAGCTACTATTCTCAAAACTGCCTGGTACTGGCACAAAAACAGACATATAGACCAATGGAATAGAATAGAGAACCCAGAAATCGACCCAAACCACCATGCTCAATTAATATTTGACAAAGGAGGCAATAACAATGGAGTCAAGACAGTCTCTTCAATAAATGGTGTTGGGAAAATTAGACAGATACAAGCGAAAAACTGAAACTAGTCCACAAACTTACACCATACACAAAAATAAACTCAAAATGGATAAAGGACTTAAACATAAAACGGGAAACCATAAAAATATTCGAGGAATTCACAGGCAGCAAAATCTCAGACATATGCCAAAGCAATATCTTCACCAATACAGCTCCTAGTGCAATGGAAACTAAAGAGAAAATAAACAAATGGGACTACATCAAAATAAAAAGCTTCTGTACAGCAAAAGAAACCATCAACAAAGCACAGGAAAGCCCACTGCATGGGAGAACATATTTGCCAAAGGTATCACCAATAAGGGTTTAATCTCCAACATTTACAGGGAACCCATACAACTTAACAAAAAGAAGATAAACAACCCAGTCAAAAAGTGGGCAATGGACCTAAATAGATACTTTTCCAAAGAGGACATATAGAAGGCCAAGAGACATATGAAAACATGCTCAAAGTCACTAATCATCTGAGACATGCAATTCAAAATTACAATAAAGTACCATCTCACACCTGTCAGAATGGCTATCATCAACAAATCAACAAATGACAAGTGATGGCAAGGATGTAGAGAAAAAGGAACCCTCATGCACTGCTGGTGGGAATGCAGACTGGTGCAGCCACTGTGGAGAACAGTATGGAGTTTCCTCAAAAAACTAAAAATGGAACTTCCATTTGACCCAGTGATCCCACTTCTAGGAATATATCCCAAAAAACTAGAAACACCAATCAGAAAGGATATATGCACCCCTATGTTCATAGCAGCACAGTTTACCATAGCTAAGATTTGGAAACAGCCTACGTGCCCATCAGCAGATGAGTAGATTAAAAACCTGTGGTACAACTACACAATGGAACACTACACTGTGGTAAAAAAGAAGGAATTCTTACCATTTGTAACAGCATGGATGGAACTGGCCACCATTATGCTAAGTGAAATAAGCCAGCCAGAGAAAGATAAATATCACATGATCTCACTCATTTGTGGAATATAATGAACAACATAAACTGATGAACAAAAACAAATCCAGAGACAGAGAAGCATCGATCAGACCATCAAACCTCAGAGGAAAGGTGGGGGGGGGGGGGGGGGGTAAAGGGGAGAGATCAACCAAAGGACTTATATGCATGCATATAAGCCTAACCAATAGACACAGATGCCAGGGGGATGAGGGCATAAGTGGGGGTATGGGGGGGAAATAGGGGGTTAGGAAACATATTTAATACCTTAATCAATAAAGAAAAAAAAGACAAGCGAGTACTTCTGGTCAAGATGGGGGCGCAGGTAAACAGAGTATTCGCATCCTTTCATAACCACATCAAAATTACAACTAAATTACAGAGCAACCACATTCATAACCACCTGAAATCCAGCTGAATGGAAGTCCTACACCTAAGAATATAAAGAAGAAGCCACATCAAGTCTGGTAGAAGGGGCAAATATACAGAATAAGCTGATCCCACATAGGCATATTAAAATCAGCAGGTATATCTTTATTGCAAAGGTCCCCCCTTAGTTGTGAGTGCCACAGCCCAGTGTTCCAGTGCCAGGAAGAGAAGTTCCCATAAATTCTGACTGTAAAACCAGTGGGGATTTGACAGAGGCCTCCTGGAGTCCCAGGCAGTTTCTTTAAAAGGACCCACACACAGACTCACTTGAACTCATCCCCTCTGAGTTCCAGCATTGGGGCAATAGCTCAAAAGGCACCAATGGCATATGAGGAAGAACTGAACTGTCTGGTGTTAGGGTGAGACCTGGAGGGTCAAGCTTCTCCTAGACAGAAGTGATGGCAGGGCTCATTGTTCCTTTTCTGAACTCTTCCCTCACACAGCCAATAGGCAGGTGCCATATCAGAGTCTCCATCAACCTGCTTTATATTGTTTACCTCACCCTGGTGATTCCATGAGACCCAGCCCCACCAACTTGCAGACTACCCAAGATGTTTCAAGTGTTGTTGTTTTCCATATAAATGGCCTTTTTTGGTTCATTCTTCTTCAGAGTTCCCTAAATTTCTCAAACAAGCAGCATCTGGCCTCAGTAGTTCTATACCTCTCACTAAGTGGCACCAGGCCCAGAACTAGCTACAGCCATCTGAAGATTGCTTTGTAACTCATGCTGACTGGCCCTGGGCAGAACATTGCCCTCTACCATGGTTTGTACCTCATGGGAGGCTCCAGAGCCAGAAAACCTGGTGGATAGCAACAGATCACATCAAAGTACCACCAAACCACCTCCAAAAGTTACATATTCAAGGAGCAAACTCAGCAGGCATCACCCCATTGAAGTAAGTCCTGCTCTGTGGAATGGGCCCCTACATAGCTAATCCTCCGTGATGGTCAGAGGTCTGTGGTCACAGCCAGTCCTTGCTACTGATCAGCCTGGGGGTAAATTCCTCTAATTAATATGCCAACAGCAATCAAGGCTCAACTACAATAGAAGGGTATACACAGCCCACATAGGGGCACACCTTGAGTGCTTGGGGAGGCTATGTCACTGGACCCTACAGAACACCTACTATATTAGGTCACACTACCAAGCCTGGGAGACATAGCAGCTAATACATAGAAACAAACACAGGGAGGCTGCCAAAATGAGTAGAAAAGGAAATGAAAGAAAATAACAAAACACCCAGAAAAAAATATCTGAACAAAATGGAGACAAGCATCTACTAGATGCAGAGTTCAAAATACTGGCAATAAGGATGCTCAATGAACTTAGGAGAAGAGTAGATGAACTCAGAGGGAACTTTAACAGCATAAAAAAGGACATGGAAACCATAAAAAAGAACCAGTCACAAATGAAGAATACACTAACTGAAATGAAGAATAATTTACAGGGAATAAGCAGAAGAGTAGATGAGGCCAAAAATCAAAACAGTGATTTAGAATATAAGGAACCAAACAAACAAAAACAAACACCTAATCAATACAACATAAAGAATCCAAAAAGAAATGAGGATAGTGTAAGGAACCTCTGGAACAACTTCAAGCATGCCAACATTCACATCATGGGGGTACCACAAGGAGAAAAAAGAGAGCAAGGAATTGAAAACCTATTTGAAAAAAATAATGACAGAAAACTTCCCCAACCTGGTGAAGGAAATAGACATACAAGTCCAGGAAGCACAGAGATCCCAAACAGGATGAACATAAAAAGGCCCACACCAAGACACATCATAATGAAAATGCAAAAGGTTAAGACAAAGAGAGAATCTTAAAAGCAGCAAGAGAAAAGCACTTAGTTACCTATAAGGGAGCTCCCATATGACAGTCAGCTGATTTCTCTACAGAAACTTTGCAGGCCAGAAGGGAGTGGCAGGAAATATTCAAAGTAATGAAAAGCAATGACCTATAACCAAGATTACTTTACCCAGCAAGGCTCTCATTTAGAATTGAAGAACATATAAAGAGCTTCCCAAACAAGAAAAAGCTAAAAGAGTTTATCACTGCCAGGCTAGTATAACATGAAATGTTAAAGGATCTTCTTTAAGAAGAAAAAGAAAAAAAGGTCAAAAAGATGAATAACAAAAATGCAATAAATACATATCTATCAACAATTGAATCTAAAATTACAAAATAAATGAACAAGCAGAACAGAAACAGACTCATACATACAGAGAACATTTGGACAGTTGCCAGATATGAGAGAGATTGGGGGAATGAGTGAAAAAGGTGAAGGCATTAAAAAGTACAAATTGGTAGTTACAGAATAGTCATGAGGATGTAAAGTACAGCATGGGGACTATAATCAACTAGAGGCCTGGTGCACAAATTTGTGCACAGGTGGGGTCCCTCAGGTGACCAGCAGGGATCGGACCCCAGCTTGCACCCCAGCCTCGCAGCCCCAGCTCGCACCCTGAGCCTTGTAGCCCTGCAGCCTCACAGCCCTGCTTGGCACCCCACCTTGGCCTGGCACCACCCCCTCACCTGCTCTACCATCCTGCCTGCAAGGCAATTGATCGAGGCTGGCTCCCCCTCACCCCCACCCCCTGCCACTGCTGGTTGCTGTCTGCAGGTGTATGAGGAAGAACTGAACTCTCTGGCATCTCTCCAGGGAGAGAGCTGGAAGGTCCAGCTTCCCCCTAGAAGTGCTGGCAGAGACCATTGTTCCTTTTCTGAGGCCTTCCCACACAGAGCCAACAGGCAGGTGCCATATCTGAGACATAAATCTAAGTGAAATAAGTCAGTCACTGGATCCTTACACTAATATGAGGTATCTAAATTATCCAGACTCATTGAAATATAAAGTAGAATGTTAGGTGCCAGGAACTGAGAAAAGGCAAAAATGAGAAGTTGGTGTTCATGCAAGATGAAAAAATTCTAGAGATCTGCTGGGAAACTTTGTGTTGGTAGCTATAATATTGTACTCTAAACTTTAAAAGAAAAATGTTGAGCCCTAACCAGTTTTGCTCAAAGGATAGAGCATCAGCCTGCAGACTCAAGGGTCCCAGGTTCTATTCTGGTCAAGGGCATGTACCTTGCTTGTGGGCACATCCCCAGTAGGGGGCATGCAGGAGGCAGCTGGTCAATGTTTCTCTCTCGTCGTTGTTTCTAACTCTCTATCCCTCTCCCTTCCTCTCTGTAAAAATATCAATAAAATATATTTTTAAAAAATATTGAGAGGGAAGATTTCATGTTATTTGCTTTTTACCACCATTTCAAAATAGTTTTTTTAAACAGAAATATATTTTTTTATAACTCAAGAAAACACAAGTCACAAAACAAAGTGTTATCAGGGCCATGCTCTCTTTGAAAGCTCTGTGAAAGAATCCTTCCATGCCTCCTCTTAGCTTCAAGGACTTCTGGCAATCTTTGGATTACTTGGCTTGTTGATTCACCACTCCAATCTCTGCCTTTGTTGTCACATGACCTTCTTCCCTGTGTGTCTATGTTTCTGGGTGTTCACATGGCCTTCTTTAAAACACCAGTCACTGGACTTAGGGCTTACCTTATCTAATATGACATCATCTTAGTTAATTACATCTACAAAGACCTTATTTCCAAATAAGGTCACATTTTTGGAGATCTCAGTCCCTTGCAGGACTCCCCTCAACTTCTTTTAGGCTTTATCCTAAGACCTACGATCAAACCTATACTTCAGCTCTGAAGTGACCCTGACTTACTCAGTCCTTCTGTCCCTCATCATCGTGGGAAGGCATTTCTACTCTGCTCTAAGGACAGGCATGTTCTTTGCCATCATATTTTCCTACACAAACTTCACAGATTTCACCTTCATCACTACTAGAGATTTCTCTGGTCTTAGGCCAGGGAAGTTAACCTCTAGGCCGTAAACAATTTCTTTTATTGTTTTTGTTGTTGTTGTGTATGGGGCCTACTATGTGGATATTTTCTAAGTACCTTATCGAAGATTGGCTTAAATTTTCTTTTGAAAGTTTATGAACTGTTGAACATGCCCTTGAATTTCTAGGATTCCACCTCATTAGAAGAATAGAAAGAACTAGAATATGCTGAGCTAAGGAATGCTCAGGCAACATCCTCTGTTCTTTTCTGGTGTTCCAATTAGTCTTCTTTCAGAAAAGTATCATGCAAACAATACCAAAATAGTTTGAAAACACAGCAATGTTACATTTTTTCTCAAGGACATTAAAGATTTCTGGTTGGAAATGTTTGGGAAAGCTAGTTCTTATAGTAGTGAGTACAAGAATAAAGGATGAAAGAGAGACTAGAAAATAGACTGCTAGTCAATAGGTCATTTTGAGATTAGAAGACATTTTGTGAACTAAGGGAAGACCAGAGAAGAGAAAGCAGTCATGAGACCTCTATTCAATGTAACTGATGTGATACTATGACTTGGCCAACTTTCCCACATGTCAAGGAAAATGTGGTATTGAGCTGGTTTTGACATGTATACATTATTATAAGAGCATCTGTCTGAAAGAGACTGAGTGGAGTGCTAATAGGATGATGATGACAATACTGAGCTTTGATGTTAATGCTTAAGCTAAGGGATGTGCAAAATATGAAACCAGTAGGTGCCTTGTGACAGTGAAATACCATGAAATCCAACAAGGTATTAAAATCCCACATGTCCCCATGGAATAAAGGCAGACTGGAGAAGGCAGGATACTTTGCTTGACAAATATCAAATATCTGAGAAGGTAGCAAATTATTCATGTTCTAAATAAAACAAGATGCCAGTGTGTTTGTTGTAAAAATATTTAAATAACCACCAACCAAAGAAATCATAAAAGTGTTCAGGAATTAATTTAATAACTAAATTTTAAAAAATAGTTGCAGGTGGACCTTTCCATTTCCAGTATTGAAAATTGCACATTTAAATGCCATTTTTAAAAACTTATGTTTTGGCCATTTTACTTTAAAATTCTAAAAAGAAGAAAGTGTCAGACAAATATCTTTGTACTTCCTCAGGCACAGAAAATATAGTGTGATTCCTTTTATTATTCTTGTATGCCTGTGGAAAGATTCAAAACCAGAGATATGATTCAGTTTAAGAACCTTTAACCTTATTTCATGTAATGTTGTGCTGTTTGTCATTAAGACAGTTCTGAGTAAAAGTTTATTGACTCAATAGATGCTCTCTATTATATATTACTGTCTTAAAAGAGCAAAGCCAACTCATTAGTTAGAAACCAGCAAAGCATGCAAGTGTTTTGTTCAACTGACAATAAGAGAGAGAACTAGTGGAAATTTACTGTGGAGAGCATTATCACCAAAAGATACTCGCTGAACTGACAATTTTTGACATTTCCCATGTTCCTTCTGAAAATATTTGTGCTAGAATCAGACCTTTTAGCATCACAAATGGCATCTGATTGATTTCCATGTGATCTTTCAAACTCTGGAAACTGAAGTACAAATAAAAGGGGAAGAGTTTCTGTGAATTCACACCCCAGGTCCAAAGTCACGCTAAGCGTCAGCTCTCTCAACAATACCATCGAGGCTAAACTTGAAATATAATATGACCTTGTATAACCCATGTTTCTGGAAAAAAAACCACACAGATGAGAATAATCAAGGGATATGACTAATAAAAACAATAACAATGCTAACAAAAATAGCCTTGTCTCCGACTGGAAGGGAATGACTGGGTCTCTTCTCTTTCTCTGGCAGGGAAACTCAAATTCCTACTCCAGACCACATGTTCTCTGTGGAGTCCTTCACCTTCAACTTGATGCAGTGGTCTTGCCATCTCCCACCTAATGGCCTGAGTGATGCTGTCCCCAGGTAGTTCCTGCTTCTGCTGCATCTACCCGAGATTTCTCCTCAAAAGTATTGCTGCTGGGATTCAGCCTGCTGCCACCCCTATTACCTTTCCTCCTATCACAACTTCTGCTGCTCTCACTGCATAGGTAAAATCCCTTTTTATGCTCCCAGACATAGTGCGCTATTACAGAGTATGAGTTTGTCTTTTCTGCCCGCAGGACTTTGTCAAACACCATTATTGAGGGCTTACATAGTGTTTATTCCACTGACATGGGATACTGAATGACATCACTTCAGCAACTGCCAGCCTGATAGAGCAATGGAGCATCTTGGAGATGATCCCATGAGAATGATGAGCATCATCCAGGAGACAATATACATCCTTAAGCAACAACCATTGTGTGGTGTGTGGTGTTCCAATAAGTCCAGGGAGCAAGGGGTAGAAGCAGTAAAGGCCCTTCTTATCATCATTCCCAGTGACTACCTGGGCAATTTGTGCTTCCTAACCCTGCATCTTTAGGTTCTGGCATCCAGAGGTCTTGGTTCCCAGAAAGAAAATGCTTCTACCAGGGAACCTGGTTAGAATCTTATTTAACTTAAAGTAAAACTACCTCTCAGTTTCTTTGAGTCCTTTGTGCTAAGAGACAAGAAGGTAAAGAAAAGTATCATGAGATTGGCAAGATTAATAAGGAGGAAGCAGGACTGCTTTTATACAATGGGGCAGGAAAGAGCATGGTTGGCACCAGGTAACCTGTGGGCTTTTCTTGGTACTATCCCACCCAATTTTGATGGGAAATGGAGAAGTATAGCAGCCACGGCATGAGAGGCATGATGACCAGGGGCTCAGAACCCTCAGGGATGAGAGCCTGGGTAACCCTGCCAGGTAAGCCACATAGTCTAGCGCAAGTGTCAACCATGGGTGAAGGGAATCTAAAATGGGTAGTTCAGGAAGGAGAAGATGAGTACCAGTAGTGACTTTCAGACAGGTATGGTGTCAAGATGCTGGGCTGGACTCACTAACCTTTCCCTTCTAAGTTTCTTAATAAAACAGGTTCAATCAGAATTTGGGAGGAGTTGTTCCCCTAGGAGGGGACCTTACTATATGAAACAAGTGAGTCCTGGGGGTAGACTGTGTGGGTGGTGTCATGTGTCATATAGATTCCCCCTTTAAGACTGAGGAACTCATCCTGCTACCTTCTGATAATGTGCTGATGACAGATCTCAGCCAAATGGAGCTGCCTCTCCTTGGGATGAGCTGGTAATCATTGACTGGGCCATGAGACGTTTTAAAAACCCAGCCCCTTCACCTTCATAAGATGCAACTCTTAAAGGCCATCTCAGTGCCAGAGCTCCACAGAGGATTTGCTGAGGCCTCTGTCACATCATCACAATCCAGCTTTTCTCTTTGCCCGGCTGTGCTTCCGTCGCTCTTCTACGGGAGCTCATAAATCTTCTGTGCACAAATCACAGAATCTGTTTCCAGGGGAACCTGACCTAAGACAATATCATGTGCCTTGGTTTCTGCATTTGTAAATTCATCACAACACCTGCATTATAGGCTTGCTATGAGGATTAAAGGAAAAACTACCTGTAAAACATTTACCATAATGTTCAGGCAAAATTAAGTAAGTGCTCATTCCCCTGTGGTCCACTTACAGATTAATTATTGATTTGCATATCAATAGTACACAATCACAGGAATCTAGAAAGTCCTTTGACATCTCCTGAAACTGGAGCTATAAGAGGACCTTCCACATTTCCCCTGTCCTCTCTCCAATTGTAGTGCTTCTTTGAGCCTGAGTCTCTTGGTTTTAACTCTAAGCCTCTAAAAGATTTTGTGACATCTGTGGCCTATCTCCTTGGCGATGCAAGGGAAAATTTTCTAAGGCTATGACAGAAAGGAAGGGACATTATCAGACCTAGATCTGAAAGAGAAGTGATTTTCAAATTATGTCTAACGTGATTGTAGTATATGTTTAAAGACTGTAAAATGAGAATTTGGGGATCTGTTATTGACCTCAGGAAAATGAATGCCCAATTCTGGGCACTCAGTTCTTAACCTGAGAGCCACAAAGCTGTCTTTGGAAGGAATCAAAATAGGGAGTTTCACTATTTTCTTATTAGTGTGTCTCAGTGTTCTAGTGAAGCAACCCATTTTGCTAAAAATGGATGGGCAGCCAACCACTCTAGGTAGAAGGCAGGCTGATGGGGTAAGACAAGCTGGCTGTCTAACAGGTAATTCTCACATTTTTCTGATAAAATAAAATTATTCTCATCACCCTGTCCAGCCTTCTTCATCATTCACCCTCTAATCTAATCTACTCACTGTCCTGGGGGGTACTGTGTTCCCTCCAGGCTCTGATCATACCTGCTCTCCATTCTAAAAGTTAATCAGTGCCTCTCTTATGGAATCCCATGGCAACTCGAGGCTGTACATTGAGCGAGCAAATATATTTCTATTCTAGTTCTCTCTTAGATATGTTGGTTTTATCTCTCTAATGAAATGTAGTTTTTTCAAGGGAGAGGGTCATATTCTTTATGAACTTGAGAGTATGGTGGACAACCTACAGAGGCTATCCTTAAATGTATTTTGAAATCCATTGTCCCAACAACCATACAATTAAATATGACATCTGTTTATCTGGTCAAAGTAAAGGCCTAGATTTATAGCATTCTCAACTAAAAGAAACCAGAGTTCCTTAGAGAAATGGCTGATTCTAAAGCTTGGGGAAGGAAAGAATAAAATTAGTCTGGAACATCTTTCTGCATCAGGAAATGAAGATGTGCTCAAAGAATAATGAGGACACATCAAAAGGACATAGGATCCAATTTAAGGGGCTCCCTCTGGCCAAATCTGATCATTGACCATGAAACTCAATATTGGCTTAATGAATTATAAATCACTGAGTAAAATAAAGATCCATGTGTCTCTAATGAATAATCTATCTTTGCCTATTTCTAAGTAACAAATATATTCTCATGTATTTTCTTCTAGAAATTTCAGAGTTTTAGAATTTACATTTAGATTATAATTCATCTCAAATTTATTTTTGTGCATAATATGAAGCAGAGATCAAGATTCATTTTTTCCATTTGCTGATGTTATTTTCCAGTTGTTCCACACACTTATTGAAAAATATCTTCTCCAATTAAATTAATTTACTCCTTAGTTGAAATTTATTGACCATATATATGTGGGTCTACTTCTGGACTCTATTTTATTCCAGTTCTTTATTTCTTCTTTATGCTGATTCTACCTTATCTTGAGTATTGTGATTTTATAAAATGTTCTGAAATCTAATAAGGTAAGTCTAGATTGTTTGGCTCTTTCCTTTCAGGGATATTTTGTCTCAATTTCCAGCCACCCAGCATTCCAAACTTTGCTTTCTAATTTCTCAGGTCAATAAGACTGTGATTTTTCCATAAGCCTCATGAGGACAGGAAGAAGTGCCTTCAGGAGAAGAGGCTTGTATATGTGGACTTCACCCAGTATAGTTTTATTTTTTTCAAGTATTGAATCCCCTCCAGTTCCTGCTAGCTTTTGGATATACTTACAGAGACATGGTCTGTAAGGGCTGCCATCAGGAGAATTAGTTTAATACAAGCTGTTTGGACATTACAGACCTACCCTTTCCACTGGGTTTTAAACACAGAATTTCAGGTCTGTGCCAATAGCTCCCTTCAGCTCTACCTAGGGATTCCTACCAGATGGGTAAGCTAAGAATCATGCTCTTTTGTCCTGACAGCTTTTCATTTTCTCCATGCCTCTGACCAGGACTCCTCAACCCCACTGCTAAAGCACTTTGCAAACGTAAGAAACATCCAAACCTGTAGAGAATTTCTATGAGTTTATTTGAACCAGACAGACTGTGTGTGCTGGGGAGCAAGATCTCCAATGCTCCAGAGTGTAACAGTTCTGCAGTTTCTCTTATGAATTTGAAAGTGAGGAGGGAAGGGAAGAAAGATTACATGAAGGTGGCAGAAAGCAAGGTGGGGATCAGATTATGGGATAGTTAAGATTACCAGTATGTGCTCTCTTGAGGGTGGTCACACTTTAGAAGGAGGGTCTGAAAGGGAAGAAAGCAGGAACTTCAGCCATACCTGAAGGAGAGGAGGCACTGGGGCCAGGGATGCTAAGATTTAGAACAAAATCTTGTCTTTTGTGGGAGCTATTTGTCAATGTCTTGGCATTAAAGAAAGAGTTTTATTACTCTATTGACACTATCTCTTTGTCCTCCCTGGAACCTCTAATCCCATAATTATTCCCAGGAGAATCAAAACTGTAATTATACTTCTAGCTCCCTTAATTCCATGGGCAGCCTGGACAGCACTGTCATGTCAAAACTCCCTTTCTTACGATGGACTTCTTTTTTTCTCTTTTCAAAGGCAGTTATTTTTATTTCTGAACAACCCTATTATTCATCTTTTTTCAATTCTGTAAAAAAAACAAAACTACATGTTTTCTAGTGAGAAGGAAACTCACCTTCCCTTCAAAATTATGCTTCTTTTTGAAAACTATGTAGCCATTTCAGTGGGAAGGGCATGGAGGGAAAGAAAAAAAAAAACATACTAGTACACATCATACTCATCTTCCACTCTGGCTGCCACTTGTTAAGATGTGAAGAGCCGCAGGTTATGTGATTGAGGCGGCCAATAGCTTCGTTTGTCAAAGGAAGATAAGGTAAACTCTAAACAAATCCAGCTGCGTACTTGTTTTCTGACCTTTCTTTGAACTGTTGTCAGTTGTCACTTTGGCTTGTAGACCTACATTTAAAAGGATGAAAATATTACTTCCCTAGTGCAGATTGCTACGGACGCCACTTTCGTTCAGGTTATGATGCTCTGACAAATAAGCCCAGGCAAACAGGGCAGGAAAGACCTGTCTATATTTCTACTTGTTATTATCTTTAATATTACCAGAGCAGTTATTATTCCATATGCTCCCCACTCTTCACTTCTCATTAAGGAATGGAATCGCATAAGTCAGTGGTCGGCAAACTGCGGTTCGCGAGCCACATGCGGCTCTTTGGCCGCTTGAGTGTGGCTCTTCCACAAAATACCACGTGCGGGCGTGCACGTACAGTGCGATTGAAACTTCGTGGCCCATGCGCAGAAGTCGGTATTTTGTGGAAGAGCCACACTCAAGGGGCCAAAGAGCCGCATGTGGCTCGAGAGCCGCGGTTTGCCGACCACTGGCATAAGTTATTCAGTGATTAAAAAACCCTAATTAGATCGTAAAGGCCGTGTGTGGGGAATTTGTTTCCAACCTGGAAGCAGGGAGCATGCCTCTGGGCTCGCAGAGAGTACTCAGTAATTCTTATTTGATCACATGGTACACACGTTCAACATTAATACTCGATATTCAGCCACATTTCCCTGAATGTTAAAATTTCACACCAATTTTGTGCTGGCTCTGTGTTGATAGCAATGTCTTTTTTCATGGGTTTTATAAATACAGTGGGAAAATCTTTCATAACTCTGGTTAATGGATTTTATCTTGAGCTTTTCCCATACTTAGTAATCAAACTGGGAGAGATAAGACCTTTTAGCACCTCAAATCCATGTAATAATATGTCACATTATAATGCAGCTTCTCTGTCAGCACATTTCCTACTAAGAGACAGTGTTGATAAGTATGAGGTTGCCTGGAGTGGTGATTAATGCATAAAATATGTTTGGCCAACCAGAATTCACTAAATAATATCAAACTCTCTTTTGCTCTCCATGCTCTGCAGACTGAAACAAGGCAAATTACTGGGGGGAAAATCTCTCTTTGCCTTAGTCTCTTGGCTTGTAAAAGAGAGAAAATAACACCTGTCTGGTCTACCTCTCAGACTTATTGTCAGGGTAAAATGATATAATGCATGAGAAAATCATGTGTAAATTGCAAAGCTAGACACAAATGCAGGTTGTTATAATAATTTGCATTGTGCACAGGTCAAAGCCTTACAGGGCAAAGAGCCTTTCTAAACTTCTAGAATGAATATTTTAAACCAGTGTACAATGTGAACTATTCCTTTCTGTGCCACAGATCAATGATGATACTGCCGAGTCACTCATTTCATCTGACGGGCCTCTAAATAAAAATAATTAAAAGCTGATCTGCATACCACATATTCTTCATTGCCATAGAGAGCCTTACAAGCTAGTAACAGATCAATTAATCAATGTGTTCCTCAATTATGGTTTGTCATCAGATAAATCTACCAAACCAATCAAGAGTCTTCTAGGAGTACAGTTACACAGGCATGATTTTTGCAGCTGCTGAGCCATTTCTCCTGAAGGAAAAGGGTGAGAAATGATTGCTTTATCTCATCTTTTCTGCAAGCATAAGTTTCCAACTTGTGAAAGTTGCATTGACAAAATCACAGTCAGGCACTTGGAATCCGTGTATGAACTTTGTGATGGACATGGCCATGGCACAGCGGACCTGGGACATTCTGAGAAGGGCCTCGTATATTTGTTCTCCCAGAACATCAAGGAAACGAACCCCATTTATGTATTCTTTGTGGGTAAGAAAGAGAACAAGGTCCTGTTTCTGAACCTCCATAAAAGAATTAATGATATTGTCATAGTGATGTGTAAAACAAGACAATTTTCATTAAGCATGGAAATCTTTTTAACTTTGAGAGCAAACTTTTAAGTAGGGAAAAAATTTAATATTTTGTTTCCCTAACAAATATCCCTCATCAATGCATTTCACTTATGAATGAATCTTCCCTCATTTGGTTTTACTCTTTTTTTTTATTTTCTCCTTCTCTGGAAGAGAATATGATAAGAGGAGAAATGCAGGGGCCTGGCTGCTAAGGCAGACCTGGCCTTCCCTGTGTGTAATTACCTCAGCACACAGGGCTCTTGAAGTTTGTTTTCCCTTCTGTAGTATGAAAAGCTTAATATACACTGAAACTTTAAAAAAAAGTTATCCCAAATAAGTTCTCATTTCTAAGGTGGCAGGCGGTGCATTCTGGCTAACTAGTATGAATTTTGAGGATCCTAGAAGAGTTCAGATCAAGATCATGACTTCTCTCTCTCTTCTCCCACTCCCTTATCATTCTATGCCCTTCCTCCAGCTAATGGAATCTGTGTTGTGATTTAAGCTGGAAATAAATTTAGATTGTTTATATCATTGATTTTTTTTAATTGATTTCAAAGAAAGGAATGGAGAGGGAGATAAAAACATCAATGATGAGAGAAAATCATTGATGGGCTGACTCTTGCATGCCCCCTACTGGGGATTGAGCCCAAAACCTGGGCAAGTGCCCTGACCAGGAATTGAACCTTAACCTCCTGGTTTATAGGTTGATGCTCAATCACTGAGCCATACCAGCCAGGCTCCATCATTAATTTTTAAACCCTTTCAAAGGATTATCAATATCTGGGTCCCATTCCCAGGTATTTGGTAGGTTTGGGATGAGGGCTGGGAGGCAACACTTTTAACACCCCTCTGTGAAATTTTAATGTGTGGCTAGGGTTGAGAACCAGAATCTAAAATGTAACATGTAATGGATCTTGGAAAAACTAACTTTATTTGGGACATTCTATGATTTATGGAAATTAATAGTTAATGTTTATATTATAAACTGTTGCATGGTCACATGTTTTAAGGAAATGTACTTGAGCTTTTCAAATGTTGCTGGAATGGAACTTGCATTCATGCATCCCTATGGTGTCCCTGTTGAACTTTGCAAAAGTAAAGCATATGAAACAGTGAGGGTAAAATTAATCCAGTTTGGAAGATGCAGAAGAAACTGCAGAAGCTCTGATGGGTACCCCAGGCAGAATATGCCAAAGGTGAGTTAGAGTGTAACCATAAGTCCCTTAGGCTGTTACTGAGAAGAATAATAAAAAGATACTTGAAGAGGACATTGATTTGCACATACCTTTAGTGATTAATTTCTTTAAGACTTCAAGAAGAATAGATTCCTTTGGTGGGGAGAGAGACTTTATTTTCCAGAGAGAGGACATAAAGTTCTAAAGCTCAAGGGGGAAAGAAGGAAAGGAAGTTTAGAATAGACGATTTAAGGCTGTTCTGCTGTAGGCTGAAATGAGAACTTTTTCCTTTGGATTCATCTTCTGGGCACCCAAAAAGAAAATAAAACTTCAACGAAGATGAGGATGTGGCCCTGGGGAAAGGGCCCACAGAGTCCTTTGGCCCGCTCCTGGGTCTGGAGATAGAATCACAAAGGGAATTGTTGAGGCTCCCATTTTGTCTATTCTGGTTCACTGCATTTGGAAACAAGATCCCCATGAGAGGAAACTAGAGAAGTGGTTGGGCCAAATCCCCAGCTAAACTGATTGTAGAGCTTCTTCAGAAAACCACAGTATCAGCAATGCTGATTGGAAATGCAGAGATTGGGATCCTGGCCGTCTCTATTTCTCTGCATGGGATATGCAACAATTAGCAATCAATGTGGGTGCCCTCTGCTTTCACCATTACTTCTTTATCCCACCTTGTTGCTCAGTTGGAATTGCTTGGTTTACTAAGACTCATGTAGTTTATTGCTTTGATTGCTAAATCAAATAAATATTATGACTGTTCTTATCTGTTTACCACTTCTAAGCACTGGGTGGAGCCACATTTTTTTACCTAAATTACTCAGAGACTGTGATTTTTATTAAAAATGCAAGCTTATCCATATTTTCCCTATGTTCTACACCAAGATATCTGAATGTACCAGTACATTCTCTGGTACTGGCAAAACAAAACAAAATGAAATATATATATATACATATATATATATATATATGTATATATATATATATATATTCTTCATGGGTTATAAATTAAGAACAAAAGCTCAGAAGTTACTGAGCACTGATTTCTAGAATCCGGTACTAGACTATTACTCTTGTTTTTTAAAAAGTCAATTTTATTTTCCTGAACTATGCATTAATAACAGGGTTAAAGTAATACTTTGCTGTTTGCTTTAATAAACTCACATTTTAGGTATTTAATTTGTCATCATTCACCTCTGAGTAGAATAAAGCAGATATTTTTCATAGTAATGTAGACTAAATTACAAATGAAGGGGAACATTAGCAAATGAGAACATTACAGTTATTTATTATTATAATGTGATTCAATTTCCCTCTCCAAATGTTTGCTTTACAGCCCATTTGGATAAGTTCGGCAACCCAGACTCACTTTATATTGACAAAGATGAAGTATGAAGGAAAGATTGGAAGATATACTTCTCCGGGAGGTTTTCTTCTGAAAAAGTATGGTATTCAGATGCATTCCAAATGCAGGGATTAAAGCCTCAAGAGCTGTGAAAGGTCAGAGATTTTTTTTCCCCATCTTGTGAGGTGACAAGTTACCCAGCCACAGTTCCATAGACGCTAGCAGAAGACATGAGCCTCCTGGGTCAGAAACAAGGACTGTATAACTCACATCACAGCACACAGCACAAGTTCTGTTGGTATGTCCATGCTCCTCTCCCTCCTACCTCGACATGACATAGCTGAAGAGGATGCCGGGCATGCAGTGGGTTGGCACCAGAGCTGGGAAATCAAGCTTAGGGATCCCAAATCTTTTCTAATGCGCTGCAAGCAAACCTATGCCAACTTTTGGCCCAGAAGGACACATTATCTTTGTTATACAGGAAAGTAAACAAATCAGCTCTCTGGTCCCTAGAGAAATATTATTCTTACTTTCTCAAGCTGTTCTCTAAACAAACACCAGAACCAAAGACTGCCAGTGCCTCTGCTAACAAGTCATGCAGAGAGATCAATGGAGATTGGTCCCCAGCATAAAAGTTATAATGAAGTATCCAATCAGAGTCTGTTCTGGTTCATATATTAATTAATGAGAGCATATATGTGTTCAGACCCCAATAATCCATTTTTTTCTAATTAGAGTATAAACTCCTAGAAGGAAAATGTGATCTGGTTTGTCTTTATATCTCCACAACATAGCCCAGAACCCTGCATCTAGTAAGTGCATGATAAATGTTTAATAGATGAGCAAATAATTTCGACCACAGAGCAAAATTTACTATATGATGTATCTAAAGATGGAAAAAATGTCACTTAGGGAGAAATTAAATTTAATATTCATTCCTTAGTATATTCAGAAACAAACTGATCCTAATAGATAGGGATACCCATGTGTGCCAAAGCCTGTAAACTAAAGTTTTCATTAAGGTTTTCTTAAAAGTTATTTTATGATTATGTCTTACAATAGGGAGCTTTTGCCTGGCAAATGGTTAATTAGTGTGCAATGAAGGTAGTTAAAATAGTTCCTAGGCCCAGGTCTCATCTCAGGATTTATGGAATTCTCTTAATGGCAGGTAGTTAAATTGAGTAACTTTCTGAATATGGTTTTGTGTAACCACTAGAAGTGGTTACTTAGAAATACTGTATTATCCCCTCAGAGAAGAAGTCAGAACATTTCAAAATCGAATCCTCAAATTTTGATCCTTGTCTCCCTAATACAATCAGTATTCTTGGTGATCATCTTAGTGATATATGGATGATGATGATCATCTACACGAATAAAAGAGAAACATGGTAATTAGCGTACGACCGCTACCCTTTTCATTGGCTAATCAGTGAGTATCTGCAAATTAACTGTCAGCCAAGATGGCAGCCGGCAGCCAGGCACTGAAGCGAGGATGAGGCTTGCTTGCTGCGGACTCCAATGTTCCCCGCCGGCAGGCCTCTCAGATGCAACTCTAAGCAACTATGTACTATGTTGCAAATAAGAAGCTAAACAAAACCCCAGAAAGCAGCTGGACTGAAACACTGTATCGATGTTTTCAGCAGCTAGGCCTCAGAGCTAAAGCTGGCCCAGAATATAAAAAAAAAAAAGAAAACAAGGAGTGGTTGGAAGCTTAGTCACTCGCCAGCCAGAAAACAGCCCTCAGCCCCTCACCCAGACTGGCCAGGCACCCCACTGGGGACCCCCACCCTGATCCAGGACACCCTTCAGGGCAAACCAGCTGGCCCCCACCAGTGCACCAGGCCTCTATTCTATATAGTAAAAGGGTAATATGCCTCCTGGCACCGGGATCAGCGGAGCAGCGAGGCTCCCGTCACTGGGATCAGCGTGACAGGGGGCAGCGCCCAAACCCCGATCGCCCTGCAGCTCTGTGTGTGACAGGGGGTGGGGCCACAACCTCCCTATCCACCCTGCTCTGTTCGTGACAGGGGAAGGCACCCCAACCCCCTGATCAGCCCTGTTCTATGCCTGATAGGGGGGAGCTCCCCAACCCCCTGATGGGCCCTGCTCTGTGTGTGACAGGGTGCGGCAACCCAACCCCCCACCCCCCACGGGTCTTGCTCTGTGCCTGATAGGGGGGAGCTCCCCAATCCCATGATCAGCCCTGCTCTGTGTGTGACAGGGTGCGGCGCCCTAAACCCCCCCCCCCGCCCCCACCGGCCCTGCTTTGTGTGTGACAGGGTAGAGCCGTAACCTCTCCATCGGTCCTGCCCTGAGTGTGACAGCGGTGGCGCCCCATCCCCCTGATCGGCCCTGCTCTGTGGGTGATAGAGGATGGCGCCCCAACCCCCCTCCACGAGCCTTGCTCTGTGTGTGACAGGGTAGAGCCATAACCTCCCCATTGGCCCCGCCCTGAGTGTGACAGGGTGCAGCACCCCAACCCCCTGATCCGCCCTGCTCTGTGTGTGACAGGGGGCGGTGCCCCAACTCCCCTATCAGCCCTACTCTGTGAGTGACAGGGGGGAGCTCCTCAACCCCCTGATGGGCCCTGCTCTGTGCATGACATGGGGGAGCTCCTCAACCCCCTGATGGGCCCTGATCTGTGCATGACAGGGGGGAGCTCCCCAACCCCCTGATGGGCCCTGCTCTGTGAGTGACAGGGGGAAGCTCCTCAACCCCCTGATCGGCCCTGCTTTGTGCGTGACAGGGGGGAGCTCCTCAACCCCCTGATAAGCCCTGCTCTGTGTGTGACAGGGGGCAGCGCCCCAACCTCCTGATGGGCCCTGCTCTGTTCGTGACAGGGGGTGGCGCCGCAACCTCCCCATCGACCCTGCCTTGAGTGTGACAGGGGGCGGTGCCCCAACCCCCCAATCAGCCCTAGCCTGAGCGTGACTGAGGGTGGCATCGCAACCTCCCAATCCACCCTGCTCTGTGCATGACAGGGGGCGGCGCCCCAACTCCCCAATCGGCCCTGCTCTGAGCCCGACCAGGGGCTGCACTTAAGGATTGGGCCTGCCCTCTGCCACCCGGAAGCAGGCCTAAGCCAGCAGGTCGTTATCTCCCGAGGGGTCCCAGACTGCGAGAGGGCACAGGCCGGGCTGGGGGACCCCCCCTGCCCCCCGAGTGCACAAATTTTTGTGCACCGGACCTCTAGTCATATATATAAAATAAAAATAATGACATGGCAAAGCTTAAAATAGTCTTCAAGTCTTAAAGCAACTAGTAATGTGATGATGGCTGGAGCTTAGAGGCAGAAACATGACTGCCAAGTTCCAGCCAATGGAGTCAGCAGGAAGTCTAGGATTCCTGGTCTTTTGTGGCTTCTAGATGGGCCCAGAACCAGAACAGGAGTAAAGAGGACACTCACATAAACCCAAACTCATGGATGTGTTCATATGTATTTAATAGACTTACATGACACAGTAACATTCATTCTGGAGTTGGCAAAAATCAAGCTGGCAAGGGACAGGAATTCAATTCGAAATAACTTACTGACTTAGAGTAAATCTGTGGTCAAGGTCCAGCAACTCTGTTTTTCTATGTGAGCTTGGGTTAGTTAAATAATCTTTAAAAATGTCTATGATAATACTCACCTTACAGACTGCGTTAGGTATTAAGTGAATTAACATATGTAAAAGGGCTTCACACCCCATGATATGAATGATGGTTATTATCATTGCTATGTAGACGTAATACAAAGACAGTCTGGTTGGATTAGTGGCATGACAGTATTAAAATGTTGTACCCCACTCCAGCTTTCACTGAAATAAGCCAGACAAAAATTATTTTGGCAAAAATGATAGAACTACCAAATTAAAGAGTTAGAGCTAATCAGGTATAGTATAATAACCATGAAATGTCTGAGGATTAATTGTAATGTTTGTAATGTTTGAGGTCTATGATTTTCAGATTGCATAGTGGATAGGCTTCTGGAACTTCAGGGCAATTAATTTTTTTAATTAACTTTTTAACAAGTCTTTACTTCTAAAAGCCTATTATCCTACATTAAGGCACCAGGTTCAGCACAGAAGCTCCTCGGGATGGTTTCTTGATCTGTAATGTCCTTACTATTTTAGTCTTTCTACTTCCATTGAAATCTTGGGAATACACAGATGAACAATCACAAGAAAATAACTTTAGTCCTTGTCTCTAAATACAAATAGCACTTTTTTCATTAATATAAATGGGGGAAAAAAACTTTTGTGGAGATATTAAACAAGGATCACCTTTTAAATTACTTTTTTAAATGTGTGAAAGGAGCAGACTCGTTTTGGAAAAAGTGTTTGACTCATCTGCAAATTTCTTTTGGCATTTCTCAAAAGATGTAAAATTCTCTTAGATGCTTAACAAAGGGCCTACCACATAGTGTATAATAATAAAGTTTGAATACAAAGAAGAAAGGAAGGAAGGAAGAGGATAGGGAATGCTGGAGGAAAGAAGGAAGTAAGCAAAGAAAGAAGAAAGGAGAGAAGAAATAAGAGGAGGGAGGGAGAAGAAAATGAAAGAAGGAAGAAAAGAAAAGGAAGGTTAAAGGGAAGAAAGGAAAAAGAGAAAGAACAAGGGAAGGAGTGAAGAAAAGAAAGAGGAAAGAATAAAAGAAGAGAGAGAGGGAAAGGAAGGATGAAAGAAGATGTAAGAGAGGGAGGAAATAGAGAGGGGGTGAAGGGAAAAGGGAAGGAAAGAAGCAAGGAAGGAGAGCGGGAGAAGAAAAAATTCATAGCACACAGAATGTTAAAGAAATGCCACCTTAAGTAATTAATCATGAAAGTAGTTTGAACCTAGGTATAAAATGACCTGGTACAACATAACTTCCCTCACTGTAGTCAATCTAACATCTCCCAGAATCAAACTAGGGCGTTTGGACACAGTCTTTTTGAGTCATCCATTTCGACATACCTAGATGTGTGAATGTAGTGAACACTTCTTAAACTTATTCCACCCTGAGCCTCAACCAATTTCTTTCTTCACTCCTTCCTTACCCTATCTTCACTCCATAGTGGCTTTCACCCAGTTCCTTAGCCTGATTTCATTCTGAAGCCTTACCTTGTCCCTGAGCTCCAGCAAAATATTGAGTGAGGTGGTCAGTTGATGTGAGAATGTTAATTAACCCCATTGCTTAGTAGTTTAAAGTGTTTTATATTAAAAAATGTCTAAAAAAAGAAAAATTATATTAAACTGTCTTGGCATCAAAATGTCCCTCCTCCCATGCTTAAATGGCAGCATTAAATGGGCTGCAGCCAGCTGTCTGGTACCTACTATTGAGGGTCTCTTGTTTTCTACAAGGATCATATTTTGTCATCAATGCCCAACAAAGACAACTAATTCAACCTTGCATCATAGTCTGAGGGAGGCCCTGACAATTTCTAATTAGCTTTCTCTTGATCAATAATTCTAGACTAGTTTCAATATAATCAGGCCTTTGACTCACAGGAGGTAATATTTATTTTAGTACTTCAGAGCAATTGACAGTTGTTTGTTGTTATTGCGGTTTCGTTTTCTTTATCATGGAATAAAAATGCACTATTCCCTTTTATGAGCTGTTACTCCACACAAATGCACCCTCATCTGAAGTCTTAAAAAGAAAGCATTGACTTTGCCATAAAGACCTGCTAAGATATCTAATTGATGAGTTACACACTGTTCCCTCTATTATATCCCTCAACCCTTCCCTCCTCTAGGATCCATTTGTCAGCTGTGTAATTGCCTTCTGTTGATGTTCTTCCCTAATTTCCAGATTCCCTAATCTTTCTTTTACCCGTCAAGGTTGTACCATCAGCTTTTTGTTAATCTCTTCTGATGCATATTGACATGCCTTTCCTTCATTCTTTCTAGGTTCTTTGATCTCTTTAGCCTTATTCCTATACCTGTAAGAACATAAGCCCAGCACCATTCTTTCTATCTACTCTGGCCTCCTCTGAATTTCCATTTTTCTGAAATCTCCCTGATATTTTCTCTGGGCTTTTAAATGGCTGGTTGATGTCTCTTCTTCCCCTAGTTTATTTACCACATTTACTTCATTTTCACTTCCATTTAAGCTTTCATTTATACAACAGAATGCATTGATTGTGTATGATGTACAGGATCCTGCCTATAATATTTTTAATTATGCCAACAACAAATTCCTATGCATGATTCATTCCTAAACTTGACATTTCTTGATATACATACATTTTGTGCATATGTAGTAAAAAATTATAGGAGGAAAGCCCTTCTCACAGTCACAACAGATATTCCAATTCACTGAACCATAGCTCTGTTAACAGAGCAAATATATCATAAATGTGTGAAATGTGAAGTATGCACAGCTGCTTGCTGAAGGGAGGAGGAATGTTTGGGGAGGTGGGAGGGAAAATTTTAGCTTGAAATGACTAACACAAAGCCACAAATTCTTTCAGAACTACCATTACTCTACAGTAGAATTTAACCTTTATCTAGCTTTAAAGGTCAAAACAATTAGAAAAATAATTGACATCGCACCGTCATTTCATTATAAATTACCTAAATCTATGATTGCTAGGTTGTATTTCATTTCTCAGTCATCCAGGTCCTCCAAGCATAGTGGAGAACAGTTTTTAATAAAAAGTTTAAGACTGTAGAACCTCAGGAGGAAGGTGGGGGAGAGTGTGTGGGTGGGAAGAGATCAACCAAAGAACTTGAATGCATATATGCATAACCCTTGGACACAGACAATAGGGTGGTGAAGGCCTGGGGCTAGAAAAAGTCAATGGGGGAACAAAGGGGACATATGTAATACTTTCAACAATAAAGACTTTTTAAAAGAAAGAATAAAGGGAAGTAATCAGAACAAGAGAAAAAGAATTGTAGAATCTGGTCATGGTGTTTATGCAGAAAGATCTTTATTTTGGATTGTGCTGTGTTGACTTCTATGATAAATTTAGTTTATGATCATCTCAATTTAGGAGATTTTCACTCTCTCTTAAAGAGTATTCAACAGCTAAGCTAACAGCTTTTACAATTAAGAAGAGGAATGTTTAAGTCAGATCTCCTCAAAATAACTCTGAAATCCAAAAAAATAGGAGGCATGAAAAATAAAAACCTACTTCACCAACAAGACAATTTGGGTGTATGGAGAAACAGTTTGTACTTTTGCTGAGTTCAGAAAAGATTCATTTAGAGGGCGACTATGAAATCGAGTAGCGAACCAGCGACTTAGTTAAATTGCTGGCTGGAGGGCAAAGCCTGCTCTTGCTGCAGCTTTTATCCTTCGCATCCCTCATCCCCAGCCTTGGAACGCCCGCCAGAGCGTTTGTGGAAGTGCTGCAGTGCCATCTAAAGGACTGTCACACCCCAGCGCGACATGCTGGGTCAGTTCCCACCACCCAGCGTGTCTCACTTCTTGTGCACTGGGAGACTACAGTTAATCTCTCATTAAGAGTAATCACCTTAACTGTGAAAAGTTTAATTAACATCAGCAATAAACGAACTAAGTCTTAATGGGCACATTTTGTTGTTGGAGGGGAAGCTGTTTTTAAATCTAAAAGACTTCCTTTAAAAAATAAATAAATCAGGAATACAGCCACTATATTGTTCTTCCATGTCAAAGTAGGTTATTCAAGCACTGAGCACTTAGTGAGGAGCAGAACATTTTCCTGGACCTTAGTTTCTAAAATATTCTCCAAATTTACAAGTTCATTTTCTTTCTAGAATGTAGAGAGCCATGTGAATACGATTCCCTGTAACACACACACACACACACACACACACACACACTCACTCACACTCACACACACACACACACACTTGAATATATGATATTTGAAATATGATTAGAGGTTCCTATTGCTACAGCACAGCACAACCCAAGGAAGTTTACATATGGTTAGTCCCCAAATGATGATTTTTGGGTGATGCCCAATGCAGAGCAATACCAAATTATTCTAGACTTGAGGCTCCTACATAGGTATGTATGTCCAGTATTTATTCCTACTCCCTATTCTCTGTTACTCCCTTAGACAGAGCAGGATAAACACTTCATATGTGGCCAGAGATGGCCAATAAACACAGAAAAAACTCAGCACCAAATCAAACAGTAACTCTCAGGCTGGTTAGACGGCACTGTCTCTGCTCCGATAGTACATCTGTGTGTGGTTTGATAAGCCACAGACAACAGTATGCTAAACCAATCCACATTCTCTCCTTTTTTCAAACAAATGCTCCAAAGATGATGGTTTAAAAGCATTTCAGAAGCATGCTTAAAAGGATGCACGGGGAACAGAAAAGGTGAGATTTCTTTCTCTGCTGTTTGGTTCATCAACTGCAGTAGCAATGCTGACTCACTGAAAATGATATGAAAATCAGAAGGCTAGTTAGA
Organism: Myotis yumanensis; assembly: GCF_028538775.1. NCBI lineage: Eukaryota > Metazoa > Chordata > Mammalia > Chiroptera > Vespertilionidae > Myotis > Myotis yumanensis. The sequence goes on from NW_027223754.1 coordinate 156,952,929, forward strand.
GTTCATTTCTACTTGAAGCAAGAGCCTGAAATTTTCTTTGGATTTACACAAATTAGGAAAAAAATTTAAACTTGGCATTATCTCATCCTGAAATTTCTTGCTTATACCAAGAGGGTCCCATCTTCTCACTGGACAGGATGAAAAAGTACAGAAGGAGTGGGGTGTCATGGAAGTTTATTGTTGCTGCTTCCCACCATCATTTTTCTTATCTGTTCCATCTCTTATTTTTTTAAATATATATATATATATATATATATATATATATATATATATCCTATGTAATAAAAGACAAATAGGGTAATTAACCATACCTCCACTATGCTTCCCATTGGCTAATCAGCGAGATATGCAAATTAACTGCCAACAAAGATGGCGGCCGGCAGCCACGCAGCTGAAGCGAGCAGGAAGTTTGCTTGCTCCAGTGATGGAGGAAGCCAAGGTTCCCCGCCTGCCGAGGCCTGCTCTAAGCTCCGAAAGCAACAGCTCCAAAAGCAACAAAGTTTCAATTATAGAAGCTAAACAAACCCCAGATACCTGCTTTCAGCCAGTCACGGCCTCAGAGCTAGAGCGAGCAGGACAGCAACAATGTTTCAATTATAGAAGGTAAATAAATCCCAGAATTAAAAAAAAAAAGAAAAAAAGGAGAGGTTGGGAGCTTCCGTCTCAGGTCAGCCTGAAAACAGCCCTCAGAACCTCACCCAGACTGGCCAGGCACCCCAGTGGGGACCCCCACCCTGAAGGGGGTGTGAGCGGCTGCAGCCATCATCCTCTCACCCAGGCTGGCCAGGCATCCAAGCGGGACCCCCACCCTGATCCGGGACACCCTTCAGGGCAAACCAGCCGGCCCCCACCTGTGCACCAGGCCTCTATCCTATATAGTAAAAGGGTGATATGCAAACTGACCCTAACAGCAGAAAGACTAGGAATGACTGGTCACTATGACACACACTGATCACGAGGGGACAGACGCTCATTGCAGGAGCTGCCCTCTGGTGTTCAGTGCGCTCCCACATGGGGGAGCTTTGCTCAGCCACAAGCCAGGCTGATGGCTGCCAGTACAGCGGTGGTGGTGGGAGCCTCTCCCGCCTCCTCAGCAGGGCTAAGGATGTCTGACTGCAGCTTAGGTCTGCTCCCTGCTGGCAAGTGGACATCTCCCGAGGGCTGCCGGGCTGCCAGAGGGATGTCTGATTGCCATCTTAGGCCCAATCCCCCGGGGAGCAGGCCTAAGCCAGCAGGTGGTCATCCCCCAAGGGGTCCCAGACTGAGAGAGGGCACAGGCCGGGCTGAGGGGACCCCACCCCCCCCGAGTGCACAAATTTTTGTGCACCAGGCCTCTAGTGTATATATATTTCATAGAGGGAGAGAGAGATAGAAACATCAATGATGAGAGTAAATCAATGATCAGCTGTTCCTGCACACCCCACATTGTGGATCGACCCTGCCACCCAGGCATATGAATCTAGTTCATAGGTGGATGCTCAACCACTGAGCCATGCTGGCCAAGCTCATCTCTCTTATTTTTTAATTTACTTTATTTTGCTCCATTGTTTGCATCTTTGAAAAGAACTCTACATCTGTTTTACAATAAAGTGAGAATTTAAAAAATAGGTATATCAATTTTACTGCTGAAATTCATGAATATCCTCCCACTTTTCACTCTTCCTCTTTCTCTGGAATCCTACATATTTGTCCAAATGGACAAAACCAAGCAGGTCAGTCATGAATCCAGTCTCTTCCCCAAACTTACCCTGTGCGGTTCAATGTACAGCTTACCTTGCCCAGGCAAAAAGCCTGTAGCTGGCTCACCATGGTGCCTGTAGAAGGGCTCCAGCAAGACTTTTGAAAATGGAGTCTCTTCACCTGTGTACTACTTTCCTGACTGCCAAAACAAGTGACCACAAACTGGGTGGCTTATGACAATGGGAATTTATTCTCTCAGAGTTCTGGAGGCAGAAGTCTGAAATCAAGGTGTCTGTAGGGCCATGCCCTCTCTGAAGGCCCTAGGGAGGATCCTTCAATGTCCCTCCTAACTTCTGGTGTTGCCAGCTCTCGGCTTGGTGCTCTTTGGCTTGTAGATGCAGCACTCCAGTCTCTGCCTCCATCTTCACATAGCGTTCTCCTCTCTGTATCTATATCCAATTGGACTAGAGTTTTTTCTAATTCAGTATGACCCCATTTTCACTTGATTATACATACAAAGACCTATTTCCAAATAAGGTCACATATTGAGGTAACAGGCAGGTCTGAATCTAGGACAGGGGTGCAACCCCTGGCACGCTTGCCAAACATGGCACGCCAGTAACTTTTGCTGGCACGTGAAACCCTCTCTTATAATCTTCCATTTACAATTTTTTTCTTAATATCGACTTTTTTATTTTTCAGATAAATTCAGTGTAGGTGCATCTTAGATAAATAAATAATTTTACATAGCAAGTTATCTTAAAGACCATAGACATGGATTAACGAGAGAAGGCAAGAGCAATTTCTATGCCTCTGCTTTAACTCTCCCTGCCTTCCTAGATCCGACCAGTGTTTTGGTTTCATCCACATACGCTTGTGAATCTTTGTTCTCAGTGATGAATTTTGTTAAGTCTCGTAATAGGAGTAGCCTGATGGATGAAAGTAGTAGCTCGTGCATATCTCTGAAGGTCACGAAATATAAACCTGATGTAAAATCTCTGTCATCAGTGATGCAGCAGCAAAAGTCCCACTGATAATATCAAACGGAGTCATAAAGTTTTCTGTCGGACTACCAGTGTACATGTATACATTAAAAAAATTATTTTTCATCATATATACTGTGTTTTTGTTGCTCGAATGAATTTTATTATTTCTTCAAGGTTCCTCGCATACGTACACCTTAAGAGATATCAAATAGGTGTAACATGTTCTCAAAAAAATTAGGGTTAGCACGCAGAAGAATTTTGAGTCAGAGATTTTTCTGGTTTTGGCACGCACTCACAAAAAGGTTGCCCACCCCTGATCTAGGAGGACACTATTCCACCCAGTGCACTTTCCCCCTCATGTTTATTCTCTGAGTCAGGGGCACATATGTGTAAATCTGGCATAACAATGCCTGCCTCAGAGAGCTGTTGTGACAAGTATGCAGGACAATGAATAGCAATTCTAGGCGCAAATTCACTTCTCATACATAACCTTGTCTGCAGTGATGAATGTTCTATCAGGAGCTCAAGTTCAAATTGCCTTTATTGTTCTTATTTTTGTGTTTCTATAAGGAAAGCTTTATTGGTTTACTTTTAATAGTTTGCATTTTCTTTAAATGACCAATGTATTACATTAACATATATTAAGCGAAATACTTCTCTACAGACGATGAGCAGATGCACTAATTATCTGATACTCATGGTGGGAGAGTGGGTGGGGTGGAGGTGTGGTACAGAGATGTTATGTTGCCAGGTACTTGCTAGAGACTAGAAAACCCAGCAGCTCTTTTAGATTGGCTGCCCTGGGCCTTCCCCAGAACCCCATTCACCCCAGCTCCTCCTCATTCTTTTCCTATTGCTTCAGGAGACTGAGTAGCACCCTGTTTTCTCCCCTCCTCCCTCAATAATCCACAGAAGCTAGTGAAAGCTTAAAGATAGGGCAAAGCTAACATGAAAAGACATGTTCAGATACAATTCAGAGCAACACCAAGTAATTATTTGAGTTGAGCAGACTCAAAACAGAGCCTCCACTGAGAGACAGAGAAATAAAAGATTATTCTATCCATTTGATGTTCTTGTTACCCTCATAGCCTTTCTCAGCATCACTTATGCCCCAGGGAAGTTTGGCATGGAATGAATCCTGGATGCTATGCCTTTGCCTCATTTAAAAAGGACCAGCTCCAGGTTTAACACAGTCCAGCAGCCATTCTAGTTTTAAAATATACTAATGTGTGCCTTTCCCACCACTAGGTGTGCACAGGCTTCACTTGGCATGAATGCCCTCTGCATCCAATATACAGCAATGCCTATCCACTCTCTTATCCTGCAAGCCACTTCTGGGATTCTTGGTGCAGACCACGTTGAATAGCAACCCAGGGACATGTGTGCTGGTGCATGTTACCAACATGTCTGTAAGGTGCACAGGCCATGCAGAGGACCTTTGTAAACATGGTTTCTTCCCTCCACGTGTTTGTCCTCTGAGTCAGGGGCACATGTGCGGCAGTAAAAACTGGAACATTCTTCTTTTAGGGGGAAAATTCAGAACTAAGAGTTGATATTTCCCTTTCTGTGTGGCAATGGAAGAGTCACTTAAAGCTAATACAACCTCTAGTAATTTAAGCCAGAACCAGGAAGGAACACGATAATACTGGCTTTTATAACTTAGAAGTGGTAAGATTAGAGTTATATTAAGAGGAAGAACTGTATGCTTTATGTGAGAGACAATTACGTTGTCTCTAATAGAAGCTAATGCTCACTTCAGGGATTGGCATCACCTTGTAGGTAAACCAAAGTGAATCAGCCTCTTGGCTCTGGCTGAGGAGAAGACCAGGATGGAACTGGAATACTTCACTCTGAAGCTAAGAAAACTTCAGCTTCAGGTCCCCAAGAGCACCGGGAGTTGCTGAGAGATGAAGTATTCAAGGTGATTAGGAAAAGCCAGGTTTCAGTCAGGAAGTATTTCAATGAAAGCATTTGTGAATAATTGCCTAAAGCGATAGAAAGAAATGCCGGTTCTCCAAGTCTCCAATAATTAGTGGTGAATTCTTTTTTTGTCTATCTACCTACTTTTTAATTTATAATTTTGTCTTCTTCTTTAAAAAAAAAAAAGCCTCAAAATTGTATACACAGAAGGCCCCCACAAGGTGGGATATCCCTTGATTCTCACTGAAGGGATGAGAGCCCCTGCCTTCTTTTCCGGAATCAGCAGAGTTAGCAGAGGCCAACACCATGCCTGGAGGGTGGCACAAGGAAATGAACTTTGTCCTGCTATCAGGTGCAGCAGAGTTTCTCAAGCAAGGGAGTTGGAGCATCTGACTGTAGGCCACATAAAAAGATGCTGTTTGTGCCCTGGCCAACGTGACTCACTGGTTGGAGCACCAGCCTTCGGACTGAAGGCTCTCGAGTTTGATTCCAGGTCAAGGACACATACCTAGGTTGCAGATTCCATCCCCAGCCCCGGTCTGGACACATTTGGGAGGCAACCAATCGATGTGTCTCTCTTACATCACTATTTCTCTCCCTCTTTCTCTCTCTCTTTTCCTCTTCTTTCTTCCCTCTCTCTAAAAATCAATAAAAAATTAGCCTCAAATGAGGATTGAAAAAACAACAACACAAAAAAAGATACTATTTGTAAAGAAGGAGGCAACTGAGCAGAGTAGGCATTCACCCACACACTCTTCTTTCAAAAGTCTTGAACTGTAGGTCTTCTTGGATGGACCAAAGGGAAGATAATACTGTTCCTTCCATACTCTTTAGAGCTCTAACTGAGCCTTCAGAAAGAAGCTGTGAACTTCCACCATCGGACTTCAGGTGAAGCAGGAGGTCCTCTGGAAGGGATGGTAACCACTCCTGCACTGGGATGAGGGGTTTCAGTGAAAGCATGTTGACAATAATCAATTTATTTCAAGAGTAAAAGAAGTTCTGCCATGCCCATGTTGCACATCTGTATGACTGGAGTACACGCTCTGCTGGTTTCAGACCAAGGAAAACAAGACTGTACAAAACATCTAAAGTTTAAATTATGACCCAGGTGGTGATGATGATTTCTTGTGAGAGATGGAATGTGGGCTTTTCTCTAAATCATGACTATAAACATCGGGACTGCTTATTGTAAAAATAAATAAATTTCTCCCAACAATGGGTTTTTGTAAATGTATAAGCCAATTCTTCTAGAAATATAGTACTGCCTAAAAGCAGAAACACTGATTAGGAGCCCAAAAATTTTCATGAGAAAAACATTATATATAACAATTTGTATATAATTTAAAGCCTTAAGATATTTCAGCAGGAGAAAACTGTATAAGCTTAAGACCCAGCATGGAAAAAAAGAGAGAGACAGTCCCAGAGAAACAGGAGGATGGATTGGGTGGTCCAACCAATTGAAAAATGTGTTATGTTATTAGATTTTTTAGAACAATATGGCCTTGGTTTATTCATTTTTCTATTTCCCATAAAATCTATTACAGTATCCTACACATTGTGCAATTTTAGTAGATGTTCATTGGAAGGATAAATAAAGTATAACAGAGTAGATGCAACTGAAACTCTTTAGTAGCATTTCAAATCACCCTCACCCAAAAGTCATTTCAAGATATTCTCTCCCCCAAAAAGTTGGTAGGGGGTTGGAAGAGTCTACTACCAAGAAACAAGGTCTCCTCCATATACTAATAATTCTATAGGCAAAGTGGCTAGTTCACAATAAATGTTAATTTCTTTCTTTCTCCCAACTTCCTCATTAACTCTGCCTAAACACTTCCAGTAATGAGAGGGGCTCATTCCCTCACATTTAGTGTATAGAATAGAGTAATAGGTCCATTTTATTTTTCAACAGCTCTACTTGTTGGGAAATTCTTCCCTGTGTTCACCCCAAATCTGCTTTCATGTAACTTTTGTCTGAAATTTGTCATCCTCCCTGGGACAAATTAAGAGCAAGCTTCATTCTTTTCCAAGATGGCAGCTTCTCCATCCATAGGCTTCTCCCCAGTACATTTATTGCTGTTCCTATGATAGTCTTTTCAAATTATGGATTCTACTGGATGCCCTCTTCTAAACAGCTCCAACTTTTCCCTCTTAAAAAGGTGATACTTCAAACTCAATTCAATCACTAAAAATGGTCTGTGATGTAATATAGACTGTCAAATGACTATTTCTTCCCTTGATCTGGGAACACTCCAATTATTTAATTAAAGCATCTTTCAATTTCCTCAGCTCCTTGGGAAGCCCTGTCAGGAGACTCTGGAATAGCACAGGATAGAAGAGAAGCACTGATGCCAAGCCTTGTGGTTTAGTCACTAACTAGGCTGAAGCAGGCCACTAAAAGTTTCAGCAATCAAAGAAGGAATGGCTGTGACTCAGAGCTAAGGCATCAAGTAGCATTCATTGAAGTAACAAAGACTCCAAGCAAGCATGAGACTTAAAAGGTGTAGGTGAACTACAAATACACATCATGCTCAATAAATCTGGCCTGGCCCTCTCCTCTCCATTATCCAACCAAGTTAACCACACGCTGTCTCTCAGGCACTGTGCTGATGTGGTCCCATTCTCAGGCAACTTAGAGTCTAAGGCTGGTAAACAAGTAACTAAACAAATAAGTAGGCAATTACAAATTGGGATGAAGGCTACGAATGATGATGATAGGCTGTTACAAGAAGCAGGATAAAAGGAGAGACCTACTTTAAGTGTGGAAGATGAAAAAAGGTGTATCCAAGACGAAGATATTTAAGTTTTGACACCTGGTGGAAGAGAAAGTACTAGCCAGGCAAAGAGTAGGTGGGGGAAGTTTTTGGTAACAAAGGGCAGGGTGGGTTAAAAAGCCCTGAGGGTGAGTGGAAAGAAATCAACCAAAGAACTTGTATGCATATATGCATAACTCTTGGACACAGACAGTTGGGTGGTGAAGGCCTGGGGCAGGAGGTGGGACAGGCTAGAAAAAGTCAGGTCTTGAATAGTATCTGGAACATTAGTTGGTCCTGAAAAATTATTTATTCAGCCTTGAAAAGGAATGAAATTCTGACACACGCTACAACATGGGTAAATCTTGAAAATATCATGCCAAGTAAAATAAGCCAGGCACAAAAGAACAAATATTGTATGGTTCAACTTACATAATTTATCTTGAACAGGCAAATTCATGGAGACAGAAAGTATGATAGAGGTTACTAGGGGCTGGGGGAGAGGTAAATGGGAGTTAGTGTTTCTTGGGTACTGAGTTTCCATGTGGGATGATGAAAACATTCTGGAACTGGATAGTGATGGTGGTTCCACAGCATTGTGAAAATGCTTGAAGCCACTGAAATGTACACTTCACATGGCTAAAATGGTAGTTTTATGTTATGTTTTACCATAATAAAAGATATTAGAAATTGCTAAGTTCTAAGAGCATTGAATAAGTACTTGTTTACTGATGCCTCCACAGGGTTCTTATAAAGAAGTAACATAGCATATAAAATGACTGCAACTACTCATTATCATTATTATTATTGCATAACCTGAAATCGTTACGTTCACCCTCTGCATTAGTAGAAGACCTTGGAATTGAAACACAAAATGACTGATTTAGAAAGCAGGTTTTATTCACATTAGGGTTATGCAAATGCAGCCACAAATATTACTCATAAGTCCTTGGAACTTCTAGACCACATCTCTTTATCTGTGGTCTATCAAATACATTGCATGTCAGTGACTAAATGAATATATTTCACTAATCAACTTCACGTGTTCATCTTAATCCAACAAGAAAATAAAGATTTATTGTGGAATCCTTTCATTACTTTTACACTAAACCTAAGTCAATAAAATTTAAAACCTAAGCAGTTTCTAATTTTGGTTTATGCATTTTCTGTAAACAACAAAAATCCACCAGAGAAAAAAACTTATGCCTAATAAAAAGCTTCATAGTTTACTCAGAAGGTTTCATACCACAAGATATTCACTGCTCTAGAAAGAAAATGGAATTCCTGATCTGTCACTGCTAGTCTCCTCACCTGTCCCTTTTCTCCTAATGAGACGAAATTATAAAGGGGGTGCCAAAATCGGTTTGGCTCAGTGGATAGAGCGTCAGCCTGCGGACTGAAAGGTCCCAGGTTCAATTCCAGTCAAGGGCATGTACCTGGGTTGCAGGCACATCCCCAGTAGGAGATGTGCAGGAGGCAGCTGATCGATGTTTCTAACTCTCTCTTTCCCTTCCTCTCTGTAAAAACTCAATAAAATATATATTTTTTAAAAAATCATAAAGGGGGGAGCAATTTGCAAATATCCTCCCCTTAGCTGATTTATGCTCCTACAATGTGTGTCCAATCCTCTCTGAATTCTTTTTGTTGTATGTATAGGAAGACATTTAGAAAAAGGTTTGGAATGCTTCTAATCCTCTAAATCAACAATAAAGAAAAAAATAAAGCAAAGGTCAAGGTTTTGATACACTGCTTCTAAAATGCAGCCCACACTGAGTAAAATGCCATGAAATCATCTGTCAGAACTGACTTTCTTCTAGAGACTCCATGCCAAAAGCGTGAAGAGAGCTGGAGTGGCTATTGATGGTTTTCTTAGATTCCAGTGCACCTTAATCATATTCACAAGACTGTACTTTTTCATCGCTGCAGGAGCTGACAGAATTTTGTGACAATTCCGGGAAATGCTTTCAGATGGCCCCTTCTGTGAATTATGAAAGTTTCACAAAGCTCCGCGCTGAGTGGACTAGCCTTGTTCTCCACAATTGCAGGGGCTGATGAGGAGGTGGCCCTCCTTTGTTTCCCTGACTTGAAATGTAGCACTCTTTGCAAAGAGTTAGGAAAAATACATTTTGATCGGTAAATAGGCTCCAATTTGTTGTAAAAATGATTTTATCTCACAAAGAATTACATTTACTTTATTCATTAGAGAAGATTGCACAAATGTCATACTTTTCATATCCAAAATGTGCTTAATGTGATAGTGAATAGATTCATAAGTGACTCCTTTTAGGGGCTAAAAAAAATAGACAATTAATTCTCATTATTCCTTGTAGTTATGTTCTATAAATTCACCACAAACACCAAATTAGTGAATACTGACCCATTGCTATTAGGGAAAATATAGAATTAGGTTCTTGCAAGCAAGCCTCTGGACACATTTTTGTCAACCAAGCAACGCAAAACTTGTTTTATGTGTGTCTTTCATTAAAGATACCTTGTTTAATATATATTGTTAATTCACTACACTAATAATGGACTCACAATCCATAGATCCATAACTTATGCCTGAATAAAGCTTATCTAACACACATAATTTCTCCAAGAGACAAAGCATAGCCTTCTTGTATTTAAGAAACCCACAAATAATAAAGATCAACTGTATATGTATTCATCTGATCCATCTCTTAGCTTGGAGACAATTTTTCACTTCAAAATAGTGGTCAGTTGTTAGGACACTGTGGAGAAAACCCACCCAGCTATTGTGAGATTTATGGCAATTGTTGTTTTCATTCTATTTCCAGAGTCTCTGGATAGTCTTATAATAAAAGTTATCTTTACTCACTCCCCCTTGTTCTTCAGGTTTCCCAGGCAAGATTGAAAACTGTCTGACCTTATGGGGGTGAACAGAACCTGGATGGGCTGCCTGTCATACTTGGGGCAGTGGGGGGGGGGGGGGGGGCGGGTAGCTTCTGGTTGGAAGTTTGGACCATTTTCCGTGTCAGGGTGACACAGAGCCCTCATCTCAGTGCAGTGAGGTCCAGGGAGTCACTCAGATAACCACCCAGCAGGTCAAGTTGGAGAATAAGGAGAAGGTAAAAAATGAGAAAAATGAGGCTGGAGTTGAAAGGATATACAGTAGGAAGGCAAGGATTTGAGGAGTTTTCAGGGTGACAGCATTTAGACCTCAAGCAAAAAGTTCAGGGATTTCCATTCTCTGAGGTGTTTGGCATATGAGTCCCAGACTAGGGGAAGTTATTTGGAAGAATCATGCAAATCTGGACAGCAATATTATTTAATAAGCATTAAGTCATGCTCTTGCTTAATAGAATCTTAACTGTCTAACTTCAGGAAATACAATCTGTACTTTGTTGTTGAGGTAACAGTTTACCACAAATAATGGTAAAAATCATAAATCTGGAATAGACGTCTCAGATTCATCTGTCACACCCTCAGCTTCTCAACCACTCTGCACAGATATACTAGAATGTCTATTTTATTCCTAAATATTACCAAAAGTGGAAACTTTTAACCATCTGAGGTGATAAAACTCATCTCTGTTGCCGGAAGCCAATTCCAGCATGTCAGCAGGGCTGAATCATCTGGAGATGGCTGAGGGCATTTCCCTAAACCTGAAAAGGATGCATAAAATGATTGCTTGCTGCCAGACAGCTAAGGGCATCTTAATCTACACATCATTGCCTCCTACTGGCCAAACTCCTGAACAGCCATAGGCAATTCCCCATTCTGACAATGGATTGTGTATACGAAACCCTACCCTTTGATGTGTATATTTACCTCACCTTAGGACAAATTGTGTTAATAAAAAGCAAGGGGTCCTGAGACAAGAAGAACTTAGTTCCTTTAGCTAAGTCTTCTCTGACTCCCTATAATGCTTTCCAAAATTATGTTTCGTCTCTCGACTCTTATTTATGCACAACCCCTCTCCAGATTGCTGAACCCTTCTAGATGCTGGATTAAGACCACTGGCACTCTGTGGCTTTATCATAATAATGGCATAATTATCACAATAATAACCCCTACTCCATGAATTTGTTTTCACTTTCTTCACCAGAAAGATTTTCTTTCTCAACTAGACAGCACAGAATGGAGGCCAAGTTTCTTCCTTGTTATTCTAAAGTATTCTCTAGACTCCTCCATGACAGTTTTATTGTTTGATAATTATGTTTGTACTAGAGGCCCGATGCACAAAATTCATGCAAGAGTAGGCCTTCCTTCCCCTGGCTGCCAGCACCAGATTCCCTCTGGCACCTGGATCCCGGGCTTCATCAGGAAAGTCATCCAGAAGGACGTCTGGTCTAATTAGCATATTATGTTTTTATTATTATAGATGTTTGGTTTTCCTCTAGATCCAAGCTTTTCTAAATAGACAGATTATGTTCATCTCTAGCATCCATCACACTGTTTGATAGTAGGTGCTCAATAAATGCTGATCATGACAGGACTGTCTCCATCTACACGTGTTATCTTATCACCTACATTTTGGCTTTATTTAAATAGCGAAGAAGTGTGGAGAGACTGTAAATCCAGTGATTTCTAAGGACTCATCCTGCTCTAAAATTCTTGAGCATCCTGTGAACATCAAAGTCCATCGGGACCCTGATCAAGATGTCTTCACTCAGCTTCCTTTCCAGGCCAGATGTACACAAGGTACCAATGTGAATTTCGGAGGTCTCCTCCCTAAATCTACTTTGGCAATCTGTCCTAGCTGGTTGAAAGCTTCTTCTTTGACAGGATGATGTCCTAGAGATTATCCCACTGCCCAAGGAAACTCTAATATAGGAAGGAAAAGCCTTAACCTGTCTCCAAATCACTTTATGATTTGAGTGTGACAACTCGTGGTAGCCACTCTTTTTTCTGAAAGTTATTTTATAGAATTTCCAGTTTCCTAAGGGCATCCCAGAGCCAAACGAGTGTTCATAATATCATAATCTAATGTATGGGAAGAGTGCTTGATTTGGAGTCTAAAGACTACAGTTCAAAAAAAAGCTCCACCAGTTTGGACAAATCATTAGTTAAGCTTTAAACCTCAGTTTCCTCACCTGAAAAAGGGAAATAACTATTGTTGTGAGGTACAAATAAAATACTAGATGAATTAAAAAGTTATGCTGTTAATGGTCCAGTCACAGAGGCCTTCTATCTATTCCATTAATGCATCAAGCTCATTCCTGCCCCAGGCCCTTTGTACCTGCTGTTTATTTTACTTAAAATGCTGTTTACTAGTTCTCTAGCTCACTAATTCCTACTTCAATCATGTCTCTACTCAAATATCACTTCCTCATAGATAATCTACCTCTCCATTCTCACTAAAATAGCATCCCCTGGCCCTTTAATCATTTTAGCCAGTTGTTTTTACCGATAGCACTTATTGACCATATGATGCTTGTTTATCTACCGACTCTCTCCCACTTGAATACAAGCTCTTTGAGAGTAGGATTTTGTCCGCTGCTGTGTCCCTAAAGGCTATAATGACCCACACATAGTAGGTGCCCATTAAATATCTGTAGAATGAGTGAACAGATGTGCAAAGAGAAGCATAGGAATTAAAAAAGAAAGTCTAAGGGTAAGATGTAATTGAAGCCAGAGAAGCAATAAAGATGAACAAGAAAGTATTTGATCTGAAATGAACCCTAAACCAGAATTTTACAATTTTGTAAAGAAAGTTCTGTGAATTTTACCATAGGCATAAGTTATTAATATCTCAAATTGATATATGTATTTTGTAAGCTCTTTGAGGAGAAAGGACATACCTTTATCTCTTTGTATATCCCTTTCTCATTGCCAAGCAGAATACCTAGTGAAACTAGATTAAATGTTAGTTTATTTGTTTACAAAGACATCACTTTAATGAAATTCCCCTGACAACTTACTAGGGTATTGATCTGGTACTAATTCAGAGAAAAGATAATGACCCCTAGACAAATTATAGACATTGTTTATGTCACAATTATATTTCTCTCTGATGTCTTACCTAAATAAACCAAATGCTATTAAAAATCACAGCCTAGGGTAGAGAAGAGTATTCAAGAGTCAAAATTTATGGAGGGGAAATGTCTGTCCCTCCATGGATTTCTCCTGTTTCTTTCTTCTTGCTGTCACAACTCTGCAAACTCAGTAAAGATGGTGATAAATTAGAGAAGGGGAGATGGCAGGAGGGACATTGGAGGAGAGGAGAGGAGAAGAGAACAGAATGTAAAAAGGCGGAAACCACATGAGAGCAGATGAATATGGCAGGAAATCTATGAGCCACAAAGATCTGTACTGAGTGTGTACCTTGTCAAGGACCTATTGTAATGAAAGCCAACTGCACAAAAACACCTACAAGAATCTTGCAAGTTGTAGGAAAAAAAGATGGGGTAATGATTTTAGCATGTGTGTACAAATTTCTTATTAAAGTATTAATTGTTTTTAATCAATTCATTCTGCATACATGTATTAAATACTGACTGTGGACCATAGAGAATTTATTTTAATTTATATTAATAATATTTGTATTATGTTTCAGAAAAATATAGTTCAGTTACTCAAATTTGTAAATATTTAGACAGCCAAATCTATCGATTATTTCAGCAGTATTTAATGAGTACCTCCTACATTTTTGAGAAGTTGGTGCAGGAGACACAAAATACACGACCTGTTTTCCTTGCCCTCTAAGAACTTACACTGACACAACTGTGTCTAACAAATAACTGGATGTACTGCTCTTGAATTTGAGCCTTATAGTTACATGTAAGAAAGAGCTGGGAAGCTGCCAATGGATACTCAGAGGAAATGTCAAAAAGGAGATATTATTTGTGCCTTGAAGGACTTCACCAGAAGGACACAAAGGGAGAAGACATTCCGGATGGAGGGAAACCAGAAACTGGGGTGAGATCTCTTTGAAGTGAATGGGAAGAGTGAGGAAAAAAGATACCTGGCTTCAGAATTCCAACAAGCCCTAACATGTAAGTCTTGGACCAATAAATTGAGCTGAGATAAATGATTACTTCAAAATTTCCAAGTTTTCTTGAAATTAGATTGGCTCTTGTGAATGGCCGGTGGAATAGGGGGAAAGTGCTAATCTAGGCCTGATACATGAATACACCCTTTTTCACTTTATCTCTGGGCTGGGTATCAATGCCCAAGCTTCCTGAGCCATGCTGCAGATGGCAAAGTCTCCAATGGCTTTTTGAAACAGAGGCTCCTCCCTCCCGACCCTACCTTCGCCATCTCCTACCCTCACTACCATCATCTCCGTTAGACTACAACACGATCAAAAAATAAACTTACGTTAAAGCACTGAGATTTATTATAAGACAGCCAAGCACGGTGGATTCAGAAAATTTTCTTTCAAGTGACAGTATAATACTAATGATTAGGGAATTACACAGCCATTTGAGAGCAAGGATACCAAGGTGGAAGAGAACCACAGCTGGCCTCCTGCAGGACATTTGGATGGTAGGAATCCAGGGAAGCTCCTGTTGATAATCGCCCCTGACTACAGCACCCAAGCCGCTGATTCGCAGGCGCTCTCTGAGAAACTGCTTAAATCTCACAGCTGCCAACTGCCCACGTGTGTCCGATTGCAGCTGCCACCAGAGAAAAATGGCCTTTCTTCCTTCCGTCTCCCAAATCTTGGGAAATGCTTTTTTTTTTAGCAGAATCTAATCCAGAACCCTGCTGGAAAGGAAATTTTGCAAGGTTTAATTTAGCTGCTTGTACTGTGAGAGGCAGGAGAGAGTTTGGAAAGGGACCAGGATGATGCTGAGTTGATAACAATCAGGTACAAGAAGGAAAAAAGGGAGGGAGGACGGGAAGGAGGGAGGGAAGCAATCCTCTCATGAATTCCAAGGGGGAGGGAGTTTAAGGAATGGTGTGAATGTCACAGATGTCACAGTGGAGGAACTTTAGAAAGGCCTTTAGAATTACCAAAATGGTCAGTAGTGACCAATGGGAAAGAACTCAGTACCATTGGGGAGTAGGTGCCTGATCAAGTGGAGAAAATAATTGGAAGGAAAGAACAAGTTTTAGGAGGGGTGCCAATTTATGTAATTAATAAAAGATGGGATTGGATCAAAAATAAGGAAGAGAATAGTAGGTTTGAGAGAGGGAATTAAGCAGTTATAACTAAGAAAGATGGGATGGAATTTAGGAGGTCCCTATTTTGAAGTCCAACTGGGATTTCAAGATGCATTTTCTTGAGATGAAGGGAGGTGGTTATGTCACACAGCCTCCATTGCTCACTATCTTTCTTGTGCAAACCGCTTGGCTTCTCCAGACACCTTCCTCCCCCTCACCTCTTACACAGATACCCCCGATCTTGTTATTAAAAACAAACCAAAAAGAAGCAAATCTAAAATCACTAAACAAAAACTGATGGTTGGTCAAAACAATAACCACCCATTGACTCTCATGTGTGCTCGTGGAGAGCCCGATTCACCTGCCAAAGGCGTATCCGCCAGGGGGGTGAGGCAGGGCAGTGCTCGTGTATGTGTGGCTAGTTTGCTGCAAATCCAGGCCTGAATCCTTATCTCCTGACCCCAGGCACAGTGTCATTTCTGCGCTAGCACAAAAGATCTCTAAGGGCTGTTCCAGCCCTAAGGTAGTATGATTCCTTGAAATGTAGAAACACACAATGCAACAGAGCAAACAAGGCACAGCACATGCCATGTAATGGTCTTCAGCTTTTGAGAATTACCAAACTCAGTTTTCCATCTTGTTTGACAGGCATGTGGGTTGAATTTGGAGTTCCTGCATGGGGCAGTGCTCGTGCCAGGGATGGTCGAGGTTCAAAACGCCTGGGATCACTTTCAGAAATTTACATCCTGGTCTCCTAGGCAAAATCTGAGGAAAACAAAAGAGAAGGAATTAGCCTTCATTGCGTGTTCAGAAGGGGCCAGGCACTCTGCTTGGCACTTACACTATTCCCATAACAGCCTTTAAAGCAGGCATTGTTTCCGGTTCGCTTGTGAGATCCCTGTGACACCTGGGATCTAAACCACTCATCAAAATTCACACGGTGAGTACGTGGGAAAGCTGGATTTTGAATCCAGATGTATTTGAACGACCTCTCCGCTGCACAACCCAGTATGTTAAAAGATGACAAAATTAACTCCCCTTATGGGCGCACACATTCTGTTTCTCCTGTTCCCTCCCTGCTGGGAGGTAAGAGTTCAGGGCAGTCAGCTCCTGTCTGAGCACAAGTTGGTAGCCAGGAGCTGCATTTAGGAACAGTGGCAGGTGTTCATGGAGGGTGGGATGAGTCCTTTGGACTGTGCTTTTTGCTGTGTTTGCTATATACATAACTGCCCTACCAGGAAGAAATATGCCAGATGAAATTGAGGATGTGAGGAAGGAAGAAAGAAAAAAAAATATCAAGAGCCTAGAAAGAGGGTCCAGTCGTACTTTTTAGTGGAAGGACAAAGCAGGAATGGAGCCAGGAAATGAGTTATAATTTTGTCACTGAACAACTGAGACAAGGGTTGAGACAAAGTAAAGCCATGAGGGGGGAAACCTAAAGAATCAATGAGCAGAGCCCGTTAACTCTCTTGGGTGCTGATTAGAGTACTTCACAGGGTGCCAAGCAGGGCCAGAAATCAGTCATCTTTCACTCCTCTTTTCTTTTACTTCCTCCATTAATCAGTTGCCAAATCTCATAAAACCAACAAGCTCTATCAAATATCTCGTCCCTTCCCTTCCCACAATCACCACACTCGCTGAGGCCTGCATGGCTTTTTGTCAGTATTATTAGAATGGGCTCTAACTAGTTTTCCCACCTGCAGGTTCTCCTTATGTGCAGCGATCATTCCAAAATCGTGAATTCCCATTCTTCACCAATGAGTTAAGCCTGGCAATATGAAGCCTCACAGTAGGGCATCAATTTCCTGTCTCAAGTGTTTGCTGGTAGCTTCCATTATTCATCTATACAGACTCCCATGAACTGAGCATGTCTGCAACAGAATATTTTATTTTTTCTATTATGGGTATGTTTTTCCTTTTTCAAATATTCTATAGGTAATTCAATAGGTTATTGGTAAATAGTCTCAGAACCTAGATATTCCCTATACATTTAATTCTCCTCCAGCCTCTGCTAAATTTCATGTGCCTCCCATCAGTAACTTCCTACAAAATTATTCAATGACTAGTTAGTCTCAAGAGATAACTGGGGTAGAAATGTGGTTGGAATCAACTCTTATGCTCTTCAGTGGGATGATGTCTGAGTTTGTATCCCACCACAGAATGATGGAAAGGTACAGATTGAGAAGTCCTGGAAGTGAGAAGGATTGGGAAATCATCTATAATAATAAAAGTGTAATATGCTAATTAGACAGGATATCCTTCCGGGCAACCTTCTGGACAAAGCTGGGGCTGCAAGGGAAGCCCGGGTCCTGTGTGCCTGCAGGTGGCCGGAGGGAAGCAAGCCTGGTCCCAGATGCCAGAGG
The DNA here is from genome assembly GCF_028538775.1 of Myotis yumanensis. Lineage (NCBI taxonomy): Eukaryota > Metazoa > Chordata > Mammalia > Chiroptera > Vespertilionidae > Myotis > Myotis yumanensis. The sequence continues at coordinate 156,970,701 of NW_027223754.1, forward strand.
GAAGCCGGTGCTGGCAGCCAGGGGAAGGAAGGCCTACTCTTGCATGAATTTCATGCATCAGGCCTCTAGTAGTATATTATAATGAGGATGTTTTCTATTTCCTTGAACTGAGGTTCTTCTGATACATGGGGAATGCAGGTCTTGTTGAAACCCAAGGATTCTAACCAAGACTATTCTGGATGCTACTGACTACAGCAAGGTCAGCCTGCTGTTGCTTGAAGATAAAACAAACACTTAGACCAACCTCCTGATAGTGTGATATGAGCTAAATTTCTTCCTACTCCCACACTATCACCTCCAAATTAAACATTCCTCTAAAACTGGTTTCTGAGGACCTTCTCAACCCATTTCTTTGAAAAAACTAGAATGATGGTAGGACATTTTCAAAAATAATCCTTATAGTAATGGAAAATATGAGTGTTCTTAAACTGAAGTTGCATTTTTAGCTGTGAGATTATTTGCTTTTATACTAACTCATACTAGACCATATTTTATTTGTTTTAATTTATACAACTCCCCAAAAACTTTGAAGGCAATTAAAATGCCCAAATCAAAAGGTTAGAGACTAATGTTGAGCATTGACATGGTAATGGTGTGGACTCCAGATAGAACACAATAGGTGCCCTTAAGATACCCCTTTTTCTGAGATGTGATGGCAGTGAGTGATTTGCAAAACAATTTGTCCAGTGGCTGCTTTTCTAGAGCCTCGGAGAACACAGCTGTCAAACTGATGTAGCACATCCTGACCCCACCAAGATGACATAAAATGTAGAAGGAAAATCTCAGGAAACTGAAATGTTGCAATACAAGCACTTCATTCAACAGGTTCAAGAGCTGTAACTAGGGAAGACAGCTAAGCATCCAAAAGTACCGCTACTGAACACATTTCTCATTTAGATTTTCATTAAAGTCATGACATTCTTATTCAGAGTTTTATATATTTGGGGCTATTTTTCTTTTCACTTAGCATTATGACACATCTCAGCTGACCTTTGTTCCTTGAAGTATATTAGAGATTAAATGATTTCTTCCTGATTACCGTCAATGAAATGACATCTCTTTAGCTTTGCTACCCTGGCCAACCCAACCTCGAAGGGAGAATGCAACATGATTCTAGTGTATCCATTAAGTGCCACTGTGTGCATCTGTGACACACAGATTTTGGATAAGTTTTCTGAACAGTAATGCATTGTTTCATGTCATCTGCTATGCCTCCCGGGATCAGCTAAAGGGACACAGTTGCTAGTAAATTTTTACACCAGTAAACTTGGCTTGAAGAGCTGCTGTAAAAACCCACTGACTGCCGAAACCGGTTTGGCTCAGTGGATAGAGCGTCGGCCTGCGGACTGAAAGGTCCCAGGTTCGATTCCGGTCAAGGGCATGTACCTGGGTTGCGGGCACATCCCCAGTAAGAGATGTGCAGGAGGCAGCTGATTGATGTTTCTCTCTCATCGATGTTTCTAACTCTCTATCTCTCTCCCTTCCTCTCTGTAAAAAATCAATAAAATATTAAAAAAAAAAAAAAAAAACCCACTGACTGTCATAAGCATTCATTCATGAGAATGCACTCTACTGTGCAAACGTGGGACAGGATGTTTTGCTCTGCCACAAGCGAATTTCCATGCTGTTGAGTTCATGCATTTCCTGCTAATACTCCTAAGGCCTGTCTGAATGTTCAGGCACCGGGGAGTGCTCTCTGCAGAAAAATGTTCCTCTTCTGTTTGTGTCAAAAGGTCTGACCTCTCCTCCAGCCCCCACTCAAAGGTAATTTGCAGACTATGTTAGAAAATCTTCCCAAAAGTCCACCGGGAGAGAATACTGGATTAATTTTTGCTAAGAAAGAAAAGGGCTATACAAGGCACATTAGGAAGGGATAACATGGTCTTAAAATGGAAACCAAAACAGGCATTTGGGAAAGATAAATGCAACATCTTTTCACCCTGAGGAAATGAAATTTTTCTGACAGGGTCGGAGACTCTGCTTGCCAAACCTTCTTAAATTAATTACCTTTTTGAGGTTTTAAAGGAAGGCTTCAGATTGTAAATTTAACCCAGACAAAGCACTCTTTTTAATCTTGTCAGTATGCAAACTACTTTGCACCGCAGTCCGTGAATTATTTATCAGAGGAACGACCCCAAAGGGCGAAAGGGAAAAGCAGGCGTATTTGATCTGAGATTCCGCAGCTAGATGTAGTTCTTTGCCTTAGATCTGTACCTGTTGCAACTACTTAACTTTGTCTGCTTTTGATGTTTTTAATACCCCAAGCCTTCTTTGTCTCTGAGAGGAAGACATTCAGTGCCATTTTATAATGTGCTTATTAAGATGGGTGAAATATATAGCTCGGCAGGTTTTCTATGGCAGCCGCAGTCAGTTTGGTGCGAGAAACAACGGGGCTTCTTTTCAATAGACTTTCACATTATATATGTTAGACAAGCAGCATCTCCACCTACTCTTGTGCCCATGTGCAACGGAGCCTGCAGAGATGGATTGTCGAGAAAACGAACTCTTCCAAATATTAGCAAACCTGTGTACATAATATTTCAACAAACATTAGCAGATTAGGGCTTAAAGAAAACAGAGATTTACAATGCCTCAAAGCTACAAAATAAAGCTGTGGCTTCAGTGTAGTTCTGAATTAAGTGTTCTTAGATGAAATGATTTGGGCTCAAGAACACCTGTGCAAGGGGGCATTGTATCACAGATGTGATACTGCACTAGAACAGCAATAGGGCACATAAAGTAATAGAGAACAGTGCCTGTTGCCTCCAAGGAAAGAGTTTGCAGAGTGACAGCAAACCTCAACTTCGCAAAGCATACCCAACGGCTTAGGACCTGGGCTACTGGATGTACCCATTGATCAAATCTTACCTGAGAAGTCTTCCCGTACCCTGCAACTGCCTCTCCTCGGGAAATCCTTGAGCTTCCCTTGAGAGAAAAGGAAGGAATGAAGCATTAGTGTCCCTTCTCCTGCCACAGGCAGTCATTTCACTTAGAACAGACATCCCCAGCCCAAATCAAAAGACTATGTAGGGTGTTCCTGGCAATGGTAAATAAAAACTCACAGCTTGCACAGCTATTGTCTGCATGAGACACTCCTATGAAATTAAAAAGGAAATACGTAACTAAAATAAAACTAAAAAGTAGACATAATATTTTTAAAAAATATATTTTTATTGATTTCAGAGAGGGAGAGGGAGAGAGATAGAAACATCAATGATGAAAGAGAATCATTGATTGGCTGCCTCCTGCACACCCTCCCTACTGGGGATTGAGCCCACAACCTAGGCATGTGCCCTTGACTGGAATTGAACCCAGGACCCTTCATTCCGCAGGCTGACACTCTATCCACTGAGCCAAACTTGCTAGGGCCATAGTATTTTATTTCACTCCCAAGACTATCTGGGGCTGATTTATTCTCCTTTGAAATGTTGATTTGTTATCATAACTACCACTTATTGAGTAATTACTATGTTGTACGCCCTTCCAACTCACCTGTAAGGAAGGTCTTATTGTTCTCCCCCACAACACACACACTTTTTTCTTTTTTCTTTTTTTTTTACAATTGAGAGATCTGAGGCTTGGAGAGAGATTAAGTGTCCAGCCAATTGCCCTGCAGTGAATCAAACTGAGATTCAAAGCCAGGTCTCCATGACCCTAAATTTCATGTGCCATGCCTCTTCTAAGGTGAGATGTGATCTTAATTCCATTTGGCTTCCTGTAGCTCTTCTCTTTGTGACATTTAAATCTGGTAGAAGTGTGATAAACCTAAAGTCTGTCCCTGAATAAAGAAGTGCACTTTATAATATTTTTGATCATGCCAGAGATTTTTCAAGCTTGTTTTCACATCTTAACAATCTATCCTCCGAAGAAGCTATTGTGTGCACCAAGTAGACCCCACATGTCTTGAGACTCATCATGGCTTCAGCTGAGACCAAACTTTTTTTAAAATGTCATTTGGATTAATCAGGATTCTCCAGAGAAACAGAACCTATAGGAGAACCAAAATATAGGCTGTCTCCTCTAAATATATACACACTTTGAATAATTATTAATTCTAATGAGTTAAATCTAAAAAGAAAGGAACATCCATTGAACTCTTAAGTATGTATACATTTTGGGGGGGACACCCTGTATATATAAAGAAATTTCTTATAAGCAATGGACGCATGTGATTATAGAGGCTGACAAGACCCAAGACCTGCAGGGAAAGTCAGCAAGCTGGAGAGCAACGGTACTGTTCTAGTCTGGAGGTCGACAGCCTCAAGACCCAGGAAGAGCCTGGGTTTCAGTTTGACTCTAAAGACAGAAAATTATAGTGAACCATTTCGAAGACAGTCACAGGGGAGACCTTCTCTCTTCCTCCCAGGATGAGCAGCCTCCGTGGTTTAGTCAGGCATTTCGCTGATTGCATGAGGCCCATCCACATTAGGGAAAGCTCTGCTCTGCTCAGTCCACTGGTTTAAACATTAATTTCATCCAAAATCACCCTCACAGAACTTCCCAGAATAATTTTTATCCAAATATCCAAGCACCCCATGGCCTAATCAAGTTGACATTTAAAAATGTAACCATCACATTACCTAAGCTGAGATTTATATTCTATTAATTCACATATCTGTTAGGGACTGATTATTATATTAAGAAGTTAAAAGAAAAGCAATTCAGATATTCATAAAATACTGTAAGTATTATTAAATCGTAAAATAAGAAGATATGTGTTTATCTATTAAAAGGTTACAAGTTCAGTGGAGAGATCAATTTGCATTCAACAAAATCCTCACTGACATTTATTGACTCTGTGCAATGTTTTGAACTGGATATTTAAATTTTTCTTTCCTATTCTCTAAAATACAAAAGCAAAAACTCACAGATGTAAATAATATAATTAATCTTAAAATCTAAGTAAGTTCAATGTTAGTTTAGAAATTTAAATCGCTTAGGCCAACATATTGTGAAAATCTAGGGCACTGTAATTTGTTGTCTAAATAATGTGAAGGTTCGAGGAAGATCTTTCCTGAGTTGCATAAACGTAATAGCGTATTTGGTCTAGTACTCCATGAATATTTAATGCTGTTGGAAACAAAGCAAGCTTGTAATTCATTAATTAGGTAAATTTATACAAATAAATGTATGTTTAAGATCATGTAGGTGGTGGTTTTAAAATATACCCACAAATTCCATGGCATTTCTCTCTTCAAGAGGTGAAGTTTAATTCCCCGTCCCCTTGAGTGTGGTCTAGACTTAGGGACTCACTTCTAAAAAACTAGTGGCCCGGTGCATGAATTCATGCACATTGAAAGGAAATTAATTAGAAGAAATATTTTAATATCACTATTCACCCTTTCTCTATAATAGAAGTGTAAACCAAATTCATGATCGACAACGACAGATCGAAACACATGCGTGCAATTGACGTCAGCGAGAGCTTTATATCCTATACTAGAGGCCTGGTGCATGAAATTCGTGCATGGGAGTGCAGTGTCCTTCAGCCCAGTCATTCCACCGTTTTGGTCACTGAGCTTTTATTATATAGGATAAGCCCTTGAAGACTTTCTGAATAAAACTCAAGCTTCTTCTCTTTTATTTTTAATATTTATATTACTTCTTAGTTTTTGTTTTAAAATTCAAGCTTCTTGAGAACATGAAGTGTTTAATATTATTCCATATTCCTTGCAGAGAACTAAACATGGTAAACACAGCAAATACTTAATACTTATGGGCTTCTATACAAACACTTTTCAACCAGGAATGTTTTTATAGGCAGTCTCCAAACACTTGAACTGGAAAACCTAAAAGTAGAGTGCTCAGATTTCAGGCATCAGGTGCTATTAGCAGGATTTCTAGCCCAATTAAACTCTAATTCTGAGCTCTGAACAGTCTGGACAAACTGCCCTTCACCATCTCCAAAGTTTCTTATTCTTCAATATCCCATTTTCCTCCGCTTCAAACCAAGGTAACAAATGAAATCTTTAATTCTGATCTTCTTCACCGCAAGGGAACAGCAAATCTCAATTGAAATAATTTCCCACCAGAAGTCATGTTCAAATACTGCAAGACTGAGGACTATAGAGCTGACTATGTACATGCACAATAACAGGCTCACATTCTAGCAGTAGGCGCCCAGGCATCCTCCACAATCCCACAATCCCCTGGTTGCATACTTCAGGTTTTTCTAGCTCCTCCTTAAGTGGTGTTTCCTTCAGTCACATTGTAACATCCAGGGCCTCTAGTTAGAGAAGATTTTTCTGTTCTTTGAGGTTGATAGCTGTGTACTATTTGGAATCAGTGAAGTTTCGGGAGTCCTGCCGCTGCCATGAACATGTTGGTCTCAAGCGCACTCATGAAACAACCGCCCATTCAGTCCACGGCTGGTGCCGTCCTGGTTCGAAATGAGAAAGGTACTGTGCTGAGCCATTTCCAATCGGATCTTCCTCTTCCTTCCCCAGCACACTCCAAACCTACTCTGGTGGACCACCCCAACCCCGCAGACCCTTGAGACCTTCCCCCCTATTTCTTTGATTTTCCCCCATCAAACTTGCACCCTATTGCATTGTCTAGGGGGCGCCCCTAACCACTCCCTGGGGGGTGGGGCCAGCCTGGGTGAGGGGCCATGGTGTTCTGGTCTCTGGTTGTTCTGGTCATTATCCTATATAATAAAAGCCTAATATGCTAAGTGTCAGACCATTCGTTTGACTGTTCTTCCAGTCACTATGATGCGCACTGACCACCGGGGGCAGATGCTCAGACGGTAGGTTAGCTTGCTGCTGGGGTCCAGCCAATCAGAACTGGGCAGGACGGGCCAGACACACCCTGGAAACCTACCACAGTCCCAATCGTGCACTGGTGGGGTCCCTCAGCCTGGCCTGTGCCCTCTCACAATCTGGGACCCCTCGGGGGATGTCAGAGGGCCAGTTTTGGCCCGATCTCTGTGCCAAGCTGAGGGACCCCACCAGTGCACGAATTGATGCACCGGGCCTTTAGTATATGGATAAACTTGCTTAATTAGACCTGCTTTCTGATTTAGCTAAACTTTTTCCAGCCCAGTGAAATACCCAAACTTCTCTTTTAGGTAATTGTCAGCAACACAGCAGTGAATATCAACATGAAGCATATTATTGTAGATAATGCAGGGAGAACAAAGGGTAAAATATTTAACTGCAGCAGTGTTTGTCTATATTCTGTGCAGTGAGAAAACCTGAAGTCATTTTCAAGGTCCACCATTTCTTACTTCTTTTCAGTTGGGTCAAGTTTCTACACTTTCTAAATCTCCATTTTCCAGCCAATGAAAAGAAAATAGGATTCCACCTAATCTCCTATCTTACCTACCCCAGGATTTCTGTGAGGATCAAATGAGATGAGGCACGGAAAAACACTTCACAGACATTTGGTTAAAGTGTAAAGTGTTTCCACCTGGCTATAAAGCAAGTCATGTTCCTTGAAGAAACTCCAAGGAGGCTAGTTGCTAGGGAGAGGAGGCCAGGCGTTGCTATGTGACATCATTACCCAGCACCACAGCCACCGTTTCTGGGCTGGGCTGGGCTATGGGCCGCATTTTGCACCACGGGAGATCAGCAGAGTCAGCTGCGATTTGGTGGGCTGTCTCTCTGGAGTGGTAGCAGGGCCTGTGTCCCACTTGGGGGAAGTCAAGTGTTGCTTTGTAAGCGGCAGGTCCGCAGTGCCATTTCTCTGAATATGGCCAGTGCATGTCACAGCAGCTCCTGTGTTGAGTGCCTGTCCCTTTGTGGTCAGTGCACATCATAGCGACCAGTCGAACTATTGGACACCTAGCATATTAGCCTTATAAAGATAGATAGATGATAGATAGATAGATAGATAGATAGATAGATAGATAGATAGATAGATAGTATTTGGCAGGAGTGATGATGTACAACTTCTGAGATTAAGTCATAAAAGATAGAGTGGGTTCTGTCTTCCTCTTTCAGAACTGCTCTCTCTTAAAGAAGCCAGCTACAATATCAGGAGAGCACTTAAGCAGCCCTATGGAGAGGTCCATGTGCCGAGGAGCTGAGCCACCTCCCAACACCCAGCAAGGAGCCAAGGTCTCCTGCCAAATGGCTCATTTTCACAAGGTCGCCTGTGGAAATGAGCCATCTTGAAAGTAAATCCTCCAGCCCCAGTCAAGACTTCAGATGACTACAGCTCCTACCAAGGCTTTCACTGAAATTGACTAGAATAGGAAAGACCCCGAATCAGAATCATCTAGCTAAGCCTCTCCCACATTCCTGATCCACAGAAACTGTGGGATAATAAATATGTGTTGTTTTCAGCTGTTAAGTTTGGAGATAATTTGTTATGCAGCAATAGATAACTCATACATGTGAAGTCTAAAATTGCCATTATCATAAGATTATTGTCAATAAATTATCATTCAATACAGTATGTTATAGTCATGATTTATAGATCATATATTTTTAAGCCAAAACATATATGTGTGTCTATAGGGCAGTGACAATTTTATTATTTGTAAAATAGTATTTTTTTTTCACATAAATATCACCATGGGTACAAGGGTTAAAATTATTTTTCAATATTTTGGTGAACAGCCCAGCCAGCCTGGCTCAGTGGTTGAGTGTCAATCTATATTCCAGAAGGTCACCGTTCGATTCCCTGTCAGGGCACTTGTCCCAGTTGTAGGCTTAATCCCCATAGACGGCATACAGGAGGCAGCCGATCAATGATTCTCTCTCATCATTGATGTTTCTATTCTCTCTCCCTGTCCCTTCCTCTCTGATGTCAATAAAAATACATTTAAAAAATAGCAGAACCATTTAAAAAATATTTTGGTGAACAAATTCCTTTGCTACAATAGCAAAGGAAAGAATCTTGAAAGTTATTTTAAACCCATGTTAATGTTATTCCTTTTTCGTCAGTGGTGATGTTATAGTTTTATGAGAAAATATAAATGGTGGCTAGCCCTTTCATTTTTTATTTACAAAGCTTAAACTTAAGTTAAAAGCACAATTAATTATTCTAAATAAACTCTCCACTATAAAAATAAATATTACCTATCATTATTTCTGCAAGATTAAAAATTATTCTTCTTTTTATGTCAACTCATTTTTAATATTTTTCTTTCTTTATTCATCTAATCATTCTACAGTGATTCATTTAATTGATCTTTTATTCTCTGTGAAATTCTACATTTTGTTCTTTTCAACTACTCTCTCTCTTCGCCTTCTTTCCTAATGTTTTATTCTATCCCTCCAGCCAGCACCAACTCCTCCCTTCTCTTCATTTCAACTGCTCTTATAATGTAGCCCCTTAAAAGCAAAATACAGTATTGTTCATATCAACTTCCAATTATTCAACTGTGTCACTCTTGTCTCTCAAGCAAGATTGTGGGCTCCTTTAATCATGGGGGTTATTTTTTTCTTTTACATGCTTTTTTTATGCTTACCCTAGTGCTTGGCCCAGTAAAACTATGTAGTATTGTATTTATTTTCTTCTCTCCATGCTCCTTGCTTCCTAGCATCTTACTTTCTGCTTTTGAGAAGAGCCTTATATGCCACTAAGAACAGCTGCATAGACAAATAGAAGAGCAGCAGCCAGCATGCAGGGAGTTGTATAAAAAGGAACCAGCAAGAAGAGGCACGGCCGTAGCATTCTCATGCCTTCTAAATACACTCCTGAATTCACCTTCGCTCCAGGAACACAAAATCATTGAGTCTCCTCTTTTATTTTTTTCCTTTGACTATCATGTTGACAGAATAGAAATATATAGGCAGTGTTACTGCCCTCTTTCAGTGAAGTTAGCACTTAACGTGTGCTCATATCCACCCAGCCAGCTGAGTTCATCACTGTCCCATACCTGACTGTATATTTATGCATCTTTTAGAATTTCAATGTTCTCCAAATGCCCACTGCAATATATTTTTTCCTGACATTTTTCTATTGTCTATAATAGAGTTGGCATCTACTGGTGGATGGTTTTATCTTCTATATATGTATTTGTTCATTGCACTTCCTAATCTAGTATTCAGTATTTATTTTTCATCATTGACAGCTGACTGCTCTGTTTCAAATATTTGAAAAAGAGAAAAAGTGAGAGTAAGGTGGTTGAAAATTGCTGATATCCCAGATTTAGGATTATTCATAGTAATAATTTCTCATAGAAAATACAAGAGTGAAGAGTTTGGCAAAGATATGCAGGGTAGGGCCAGGGAAAAGGCTGAATCCTCTACCCATTTGGTAACTAGTACAGAGTAATCTTTCTGGATAGTTTGTTCATATTTTCTCAGCACTAGATCTATATAGACATGTGAGGATAGGATTTGATTTCATTATTTTCTCTAAACCTGCCTTTGCTGGGTCATTTGTCTCCTCGAGAACTTATTAGGTAAACAGCTTTCTTAAACTCTTTACCTTCATAAAATATTCATAAACACTATTAAATAGAAAGAAGAGGCTCAAAGAGTAAAAATGGTGTAAAGAGCAAACATGTAAACATTTTATTAAAATAGATGAGATTTGTGTGAATGACAGAAAACCATAAGGCAGTAGGAGTACAGCAGGCTTATCATATTACTTTACTTAGGGATTTGTGCTGTGTCTTTGTGGCTTTCTTTTAAATCTTCACCTGAGGATATGTTTCCACTGATTTTAGAGGAAGGAAGGAAGAAAAAAAGAAAGAGAGAGAGAAAGAGGAAATACATCAATGTGAGAAATGTCGATTGGTTGTCTCCCATACACACCCAGACCAGGGGTCAAACCCACAACCTTTTGGACAATGCTCCAACCAACTGAGACACCTAGCCAGGGTGGATTTGTGCTGTATCTTAAAGAATGAGTACCATTTTCCTAGATGGAGAAGAAATGAAGGGAAAACCAGTCAAAGGGAACACATGGCACCATGCAAGGACATAGCATGTTCAGAGAAGGATAAGAAACTGCGTATGGCTGGGGATTAGTATACATGGTGGGGAGTGAGTCTATCAGACAAGATTGTGAAAGACTTTGTACTCATCCATTTATTCAAAAATATACATGGAGGACCTACCATGTGCACTGCATTTAATGAACAAGCCAGTCACAGGCCCTTCCTCAGGAGCTCGGGATCCATATATGTTATGAGGAAGTTTGACCTTGAACCTCTATGGGGATAACTTGCCAGTCTTTACTGGGTCATAACTCAATGACTGTACTATTGACTTCACTAGATCACAATTTCATTGGATCATAATGCTGGCAGTGGTGCTTTAGGTTTTCCCGGGGCTGGGACACCAGCTAGAGGGTGGTGGTAATGGCAAACAAAATTCAAAGTAATATTGATGAAGGCTTAACAAGGCAGTAATGGGAGGTGGGAAAGAAAGGTTAGATTTGGGGTACATTTTTGAAGTAGAATTAACAGTATGGATTATCTAAATAGATGTGGCCTCGTCAGAGGTACAGTGAAACAAAGTGAGGGAATCCCTGAGATTTCCAGTGTGGAAGACAGAATGAATGGGAAGAGACAGGGAATGAGTGGATGAGGAACAGGTTCATTTTGGAAGAAACGGAGTTCACTTACAAATCTATTAAGTTTGAAAGTGACCTTCAGAACTTCTGTAGGTATTGAATTAAACTGCCCTAAACCTAAATGCCACCTTTTCCCTTCCTTCTCTTCACCTTTACCCTTTCTTTTCCTTGACCCAAGAGCTTTGGGAAGGTGAGGAGTGTGAACAGAATCAGGGTGTGTGTGTGGAAGGGGACCAGAACCCAATATATAAGTCTTGATCCTCAAATCCCAAAAACCACAGGTGGAAAAGTGGAACTTTCCATGACTACTGAGTAACAAGTTTGCATGATGTCAAACAGCAGGTTGTTTGAACTGTTTATTTTATTGGATTGGAGCCTCTTAATTGGCTTTGCCATAGTTTGTACAAAAATCTTTCTCACTCAAAAGATACAAATGCCATAAAGCCACTTCCAGCATGGATTATAAGCAGGGCCATCTCATGCATAGACAACTTTATGTGATTTGATCTCAGATAAATCAGGAAGGAAGTCTACCCCAATATCTTCCTCAGAGGCTAAAATTCCAACACGAATAGACCCATTTATTTGTTCCAAACAAGGTCACCCTGCAAACATACCACAATGCTAATGTGTATATTAATGGAGGGATGTGCATTCATAGTCAATGTGTCTTTATTCCTGCTTTTTCCTATCTGAAATACTCTTTCCCACATGGTTTGCCTCATTGTTCAAAAAGCCAGCTCAATTGTCACTGTCTCTCCACATATTTCCTTGAACTTCTGTTATGTTCCTGCCACACACACACACACACACACACACACACACACACACACATTTTCCCTGAGATAATATATTGCCCTATCTTCCCATATCTCACATATGTGATTCTATTGTAGCATATACCATATTATTTTATCATTTGGGGTTGGGTAGAATGAGTTTTTTTAAAGGCGGGAAGAATATTCTTATATTGCACATTTTCAGATCCCCAACATGTAGCACACAAATAGTAAACAGTAGATAAATATTAGTTGTTACATCATAACCAGTGTCTCATCCCTAAATGGGTGACCCCACCCTTCACCCCCAGGCCAACTTAATTAATAAGATAGGATAGGAAACAGGTTTCAACCTATCAACTCCAGTAATTTAATGCTGCCTAGAGCTTTGGTCGGGAAGGAAGACATGATCCCATCTAACCTCAGTGAGAAAGAGCTTCCTGATGCAATAGAGATGTCTGCCAGGGCATAAGAGACAACAGGAGCAGCACAATTATTTCTTATCCCTGGACTAGGTTGTATTCTCAGTAAGGTAACCATTTACTCACTCAACAAATATTCATCACGCAGCTGGCACTGTTGCTAAGCACCAGAGGACAGGATATGCAGAAATGAACACACAGCTCCTACCCTGAGGGATCCCAGAGTTCTGGAAAGTAAATGATGTGACAGCACCTATAATTTACTCAATTGTAGAATAATAGTTGTATAATAATAATTTTCTAGATATGAAGTAATGATGATTGTATTAAAAAAGGAACCAGAGAGTCACATGTCATCTGTCTCCTAAACTGCTCAGGGTGGAAAGTGTGACCAGTGCTTAAGAGAATTCCAGTCCCAAGGATGGGTGATTGCACAATGCCGTCATTGTTCAATGAGATCAGTCATGTGTTCATTTGACACATGTTTATTGAATGCCTACTACATGTCTGTCCATATGCTAGACCAGCTGTGGGCAAACTACGGCCCACGGGCCAGATCCGGCCCGTTTGAAATGAATAAAACTAAAAAAAAAAAAGACCGTACCCTTTTATGTAATGATGTTTACTTTGAATTTATATTAGTTCACACAAACACTCCATCCATGCTTTTGTTCTGGCCCTCCGGTCCAGTTTAAGAACCCATTGTGGCCCTCGAGTCAAAAAGTTTGCCCACCCCTGTGCTAGACACTATATAGACTGTAACAAATAAAATAATCTAGAGAGACAAAACTTACTAGTAAAGACTGATCACACAATAAAGTTCCAAAGTATGATGACTGACAGTCTCCCAATCTGTTTCTTTAGTCATATTAAACAATCTTCTGAATGTAATTTTGATCCTCAGGTTGACTCCTTTAATGAGGTAGGAATGCATTAATTATTTATATAAATATTCATCTCTGTTTTCCTCTGATACAGCAAAGGGGCTGCCCTATTAGTCTCACATATTCAGTAGTTATGCATCAGTCCTCCAGAGCCCAACCACCACCGGGATAACCAGTCACTACATTTCTGGACAGTAAACCTGTGGGCCTCATCTGGATTGTTTGACCTCAAAAATTCATGTTAATAGCCAACCTCCCTCTTGGCATTTTTTAGCAGTTTTGAAATCTACATTTCTTATATACCTACTAGTAAACTCTTTCCAAGACATCACAAGAGAAGTTTCTATTGAATTTTATTTGCAAAAATTAAATGCAATAGAAAACAGCTCTGAAATAGAGAGAATATATAAATATATAGTATTTATTTTTATTTATACATTTATATATTTGACTGAAGATGCTCATTAATTTAAAATTCATAAATATTAGATAAAATTCCTTTGATCATAAAATCCTCATGGTCTTAAAAGTTAAGTGAAATATATGCTCTACCATCCAGAATTATTTTACATTCCATTTTGCAGGGAATCATTTTTACAGCATTTTTAACATCATTTTTTCACATAATTTTTTTAGTTTCTTTTTTTGTTGTTATTGTTTGTTATTTTGTACAAATTTATATTGCCTGTGCCACTTTCATTTTTTTTAATTTCTTTATTGATTAAGGTATTACATATGTGTCCTCATTCCCCCATTACCCTCCCCAACACTCCCTCCCACTCATGCCCTCACCCCCCTATTGTCTGTGTCCACTGGTGAGGCTTATATGCACTCATACAAGTCCTTTGGTTGATCTCTTCCCCTTACCCCCATCCTTCCGCTTTCATTTTTATATACCCGCTGCTGATACCTGCATGCATTTACTCCTCCTCAAGCCACCTACACTCAATACTATTATGCTATAGCCTCCTTCACTGAAATAACTCTTCCGGTATTCTCCTATTTGTGTGTTTGTGTGTGTGTGTGTGTGTGTGTGTGTGTGTGTGTAGTGTTTTAAAAAGAGGAGTCAGCTCAGCTTGTGTGGCTCAGTGGTTGAGAAGCAGACCATGAACCAGGAGATCATGGTTCGATTCCCAGTCAGGGCACATGCCCGGATTGCTGGCTCAACCCCCAGTAAGGGGCCTATAGGAGACAGCCAATCAATAATTCTCTTTCATCAGTGATGTTTCTATTCCTCTCTCCCTTCCTCTCTCTAATATCAATAAAAAACATATTTAAAAAATTTTTTAAAAGAGGAGTTAACTGTAAATGAGTGAAGATCACAGAATCTTGGGTTGTTTGCCGTTACCAGACCAGCCTCCCTCTTGGTAGCTGGATTTAGTTCCTTTTTATACCTGTTTCAGGGGCCAGTTGTTGTAACATGTGCAAAAGTGTAAGAGACTCCACAAAGCAAGCATGGACTTGAGTTCCATTTCTCATGGGCATTCCCATCAGATGCTTAATGACCTCCAGAGTAAGAGAGGACAGAGCACAGGCTCTGCCACAAATAATTTGAATCTCCATTTACTCCCTGCATGACCTTGGACAAGTGATATAACTCCCTTCACCCTTGGTCTGCTCATTTGTGTAATCAGGGTTATAGTGCCTTGGTTGGGTAGGGGCTATTCAGAACTATACAACTGATGTTCAGCACATGTTTTGCTTTTCTTGTTGTTTAATTTTGCTTTTGTTTTATAACTGCTGGTAGTGGTCTCTGCAATAACCCAGGATAACTCTAAACCCCCTTTCACATGGCAACCCTTCAAATATGGTTGGGAAGCTACTGTGACTCTCCCACAGTTTTCCATCAAATAATTCCTCTCTCTTAGATTGTGCCCAGGCTTTCCTAGACTCTTACCAAAATTCCTGAGTCCCTCACTGTTCCACCCCATCTCTGGTTCTCTCCAGCCTGTCCTGGTTCTCTTACAAAGAGCCACCCAAGGCTGCCTTCCGGTCTGCAGTGGAAGTGGTTTTGCTTGCTGGTGGTAATTAGTTTTGCTGCATCTGTGTTTACTTTAGAACCTGTGGCTAAGGTAATTAGCTGGCAGCTGGCTGAGTCTTCAATAATAATGTGCCTGACATTTTAGGTATCTCTTTCCTAGAAATCATTTTTTTTTAACTTTATTTCACTAAACAGTCAACCGACAGTAATGGCAAATCATCCCTATGTGGAACACAATTAGGATTCATTTGCATTTGGAAAGAGATCTGCTTTTTAAAATTCAGAATGACTACTTCTCCACATACAGTAATTTTTTAATGTAGTACTTTTCCACTTATTCACTAAACATTTATTGAAGACCTACTATGTATAGGGCCCTGGGCTAGGTGCTAGGGACTCAAACAAATATATGGCAACATCCCTTTCCTCAAGCTAAGTGAAATAAGTCAGATGGAAAAGAACAAGACCACATGCTTTCCCTCATATTTGGCATATAAAGCAAAAAACAACAAACAAATAAAACAAACAAAAGTCAAATTCATAGACACAGACAAGAAAATGATGGTTATCAGAGAGGAATGGGATAAAGAGGATCTAAAACATGATGATGGAAGAAAATTAGACTACAGGGAGTGGGCACACAATAGCGTGCACAGATGTCCTATTATAAAGTTGTATACCTGAAGTTTACATAATGTTATTAACTGGTCTGCCCAATAAATGTAATTTTTTTGAAATTTGAACAGTTGGGTATCAAACAAGCAGATGTCCAAGCCAAGTGCTGTGGAGATGTTAATGGAGGAGTGAGCATTCAGAGGCAAATCCATGAGCAGAATCTTGAAAGGAAAATAGATATGTAGATATTTACTGGGCATATCTGGGCGTTCAACAGAGAACTTCCTTCTAGACAGAGGAGCATAAACAGAAGTATGAGGTTTCATATCCTTGACACAACCTAATTAGTTGACAGTTAAATGCTAAGACTAGGCTCATGTAAGTGAGGCACCAGGGTGAATATTTAAGGAGGCACTGCAAGTTCAGGGTTGGCCAAAAGCCTTCAGAAATGGCACCATACTTGCACCACTCAGAGAGTTGAGTGTCTCCTTAAATTTTGCACCCTGGGCATTGAACTAGCCTCACCCTAGTCTGACCCTAATATAAATAAGAATTTGTGTGTCAACAAAACCTGTACACTACTAAAGCAATGCTACAATACTCTAAGTGTCCTCTGATTTATTTAAGCCCAGAGGTAATCAACTCTCTAAACAATTAGTTCTTACACTTCCCTCAATAGTATAGATGGTGCCTGACCTCGGCTAACCCTATCAGAGGAGTTTGCACTAGGGAAATGGGGCAAAAGAAAATTAAACTTCCAAAACCCACAGCCCCAGTCATTTTATATGTGATGTATTATAATCATCCAATATTTTCCTAACACCCGAAGAGCTATTTATAGCTGGATATTCTAAATTGTCTGTGGGAAGAGGGTGATTTGGTACTAAGATCTAAAGCACAAAATATTTAATGAAGCCCTTTATTCTTGTGACTAAAAAGAGAGGTTTTATAGAAGAGAGGATAAAAGGACATATCTGTGAAGCAACTCCTAAATGGCAACAGGGCAGTGGGGAGAATGATGATGAGTCTGCTGTTAGGCACGTCTGTATACTGAGACATAATTATCTCAGTGGCTTAAGCAGGGTAAATGTGCACGATAAAGTCTTGTAAGATAAGATTACTGAACGAGTAGAAATCACGCAATTATGTAATTGCGGAGTACATGTGAGTGATGATAATAGCAGATGTGTAATGCTATAGGAGTGCTTTCGTTCCACCCAGTGGGATAACAAACATGATATTTCATTTCTATTCTTCAGCTAATTCTATGTCATAATTGCCAAACAACAATCTTGTGAGACGTCTACAAGTTTTCCAGCTCGTTCCATTGAATATCAGTGATTTGTTAAGTGGAGCTATTATTCAAATTTGACACTGTGCAAAATTTGTTACTTAACAGTTTAAGTGTTCATCCACATATTGATATATACATAGGATTTTTTTTCCAGAAAATTTTGATGTTTGGGGGACTATATTTAACTTATCACTGTAGTGCCTTACAATGAAGTCTCCACCCTTCCTCCATGATCCCTCTACATCCTCAAGCCTACACCCTCATAGCTCCCCTACATCCTCAAAGCCTACACCCTCATAGCTCCCCTTATATTCCCAAAGCCTACACCCTCATAGCTCCCCTACACCCTCAAAGCCTACATCCTCACAGCTCCCCTTATATTCCCAAAGCCTACATCCTCCAGGACATAGCTCCAGGCCTTCTGTCCTACACCCTCAGGAGCCTGCTTCACTGTAGTGTAAACCTCACTGGTGGCGCTGGCATTGATCTTGCTGACCATGGTACTCCAACACTCAACACCATATCTGGCACATAGATTCTTAATAAGTATCTGAGAACAAATTATGCATTGATGACAGTTATTATATATAATCGGCTAAGGATCTATATTCCCAACTCAGCAGCCAGAGTGATCCTTTAAAACATAAGTAGGGTTCTGTTCCCTCTGATCAGAACTCCCTACAGTCTTCCCATCTCACTCGGAATCGGTGCTCAAGCCCCCTGCCCCAGTGGCCTACAAACCCTTTGAGTGATTCACCTTCAACAACCTTTCTGGCCACGTATCCTAGTAATCTCCCCCTTTTACCCTCCTCTCCATCCACAGTGACTTCCTTGCTGGTTTGAGGTTTTATTTTAGTTTTTGGACATGCCATACTGCTTCATCAAGGCCTTTGCTAGAATTCTTTCCCCAAAGTTCTCATCATTCACTTGGCTCATTCCTGCTCCTCTTTGAGCCTCTGCTCAAATCCTACCTTCCCAGTGAGATCTGCCACCCTATTTAGCTTGGAATCTGCCTCTTCCACTGCTGGCATTCCCTATATGTGCTCTCCCCATCATTTCCCAAAACCCTTATCCTTCTAAAATACTGTGTAACTTAAGTGTTAATACTATTTAGTTTTGTTAGCCCTCTCCCCCCACTGGAAGCTAAGCTCCTCAAGGCAAGGATTTTTGTCTATTTTGTTTAGTGATCCATACCATGTGCTTAGAACCACGACTGTAACATCAATATTTGTTGAATTAATGACTCACAGATCATAGCTGAATAAGCACTACTAAATTTGACAGAATAGTATATATTACCCATCTTTTTTTACCTCATTTTATCCCAACAACTTTTGATGATAGGTGCTGTTATAATTATCTTCATTGTCGGATGAAGAAATGGTGCCTGGAAAGTCAGGTGGCTTGCTCTTTGGCCTCTACACCGTGAGTGGGTTCACTCAACATCTATTTGCACCTCCTTCTGTTTGGAGATGTTGGAAAACCACAAGCTACATTTCCTGGATTCCTCAGTGTGAGGGGAGAACACACTGAGAGGTTGCAAGCAGCAGTGAGGTAGAGGCCACCTTTCTGCCTTTCTGTCTGTCTCTGCTGGACAGCATGGCTGCAGTGTGAGGTCTCTCTACCAGCTTTCTGTTGAGAAACAAATTTTAGAGATAGCAGCATCAGCATCCCTTTGTGATCTGACTTCTTGAGCCTCGGATCACAGTTATGGTGTCCATTCTTCAGCTTCTTGGGCAGGAGAGGCACTTGAATCAAGGTAACAGAAGCAGCTACATCAAGGTCTTGATTCTACATGGACCTCAGAGATAGCAGCTCCTGGAACCTTCTATGATAGGTCAGTTCTATATGGTTCTGAGAATCAGAACTGAAGACCAGTCTAAAAATACTTCTTTATCCCTCCCAACAATATTGTAAACCCCTTATTCCCTATATTAAAGCCCTCTCTACTTAAAATATTTAAAGTGACTTCTATTTCCTCTCTGAACGAACCTGATGGCTAAGCCTCCTGACCATATCATGTAAACTTGGTCCTCCTTCTAGTGTCATTTAATTTAAAAAGCTATTACCTGAACACATTTAGTATACAAGATGCTGGACTAGGTCCATGGCTACCGATGCAAATTTGCAACAGTGCACAATAACAATATTCTCTCAAGGTCAATCCCAGCTACAGAATTTGGGGAGCCCCAGCCCTTTTCAAATCCCTTGTAATTCAGGAGAGTTCCAGAGGCTATTTCACATGTTCTTCCAAGTGCCATCTTCCAGTAACCATGGGCAGCTTCTCCTCCCCATGGCCAGTTGTAACATGACAGCAACCTTGTTAGTCCCAACACTGGTTAAAAATGGATAAAGTACCAGGGTGGAGCTGGAACCTCAACTGCCATCCACAAGAAGTGGTTTCTCCTCCATCCCACCCTCCAGGCAGGCGGAAATACCCCATCGCACCCACTTGTACTTCACTCCAGGATCACAAAGTAGCAAGAGTCATAGAATCATCTGCCAGTTGATGGTTGCTAGATTTTATAATAAGTTTATCTTTATTGTTGAAAGTATTACAGATGCCCCTCTCCCCACTGAGCCCATCTACCCTACTCCTGTCCCCTCCCCAGGCTTTTCCCATACTATTGTCTTATATATGCATGTAAGTTCATTGCTTAATCTCTTCTCACCCCTCCTTCTCTCTGAAATATGTGGCTGCTAGATTTTAAGATATTTATTTTACCACTCTAAGCCTTGGTATCCTCAGCAGTAAAACAAAAACATCTATTTTTCCAGGGATGTTTTTGAGGATTAGGTGAAGTAATATATGTGAAACGTTTGGCAAGTTGGGTATACTTAATAAATGTTTATAGATAACATTTAAATTTTTATTATGTGTCAAGTTATATGCTAGACATTCACATACATCTAATGCTGATTAAAAGGACAAGATAATCCCATTTAACTGATTACTGCTACCACTAGGCCTTCTATTACCATCATCATTGCCCTATATATACCTGCTGTTTCTCAGATATTCAAATAATACAACTCTTCACTTTGTTACAACTTTCCTCAGAACTTCCTGGAAAGAAGAAGATGGTCAGCCTTGAGCAGTGCTGAATGGGGAACAATGTGAGTAACACAGCCCTTGACAGATTAAAATAGTCTCTCCATTGTCACTGTTTTTGGACCAAGTTTTCAAATCCTCATCCTCCTTTTCCAAGTGTAGGAGAACCTTCCCAAGAGTCTTCTCAGCCCCTTATGTCCTATACATCCTCCCATGAGTCATGGCCTATTCATCTGATATGTCAGACATTTCTGAACTCACAGAAGGCATATAGATTAGGCCATAATTTTCTAATATCCAATACCAACACCTCTACTTTACATAACTGAATAAAACATAGAGAGCCAATAACTTTATTCTAAAGTTGAGAAAAATAAATGTTAATTTTTCAAATCTGACCATAGAGAGAGATGGGATGGCATATGCAAAACAATAGTGAGAACACAGACTCTGGAGTTGAGAAGATTCCAGTTCACACATTTCCTCTGCTACATTCCAACACTAGGACCATGGACAGGGATGGAGGCTTGCCAAGCCTCAGCTTCCTTGCCTGAAAATTCAGATATCGATGAGGACTAAATGAAATGACTATGTGGATACTGGGCATGTAGTGAGCACTGAAGAATAACAGAGAGTTATTATTATGCTCACTTAAGCTAGTTTAGGAAAACTTCCTATTGTGTGGAATGGACACTTTTAGTGTCTTGCAGGTTGAAAATCTAACTTAAGTCACTGGTGAGAGAGTTGCCATTACTTAGGACAGAGATAATAAAAGGATTCACCACTTTTAAATCCATGGACCAGAAAGCTAGAATATGTTCATTATTATACAGTGGCAAATTAACATTTATAAACCAAATATTTTAGCTTTTCTCATTGCATATTGTTAACACACCCTCAAAAGATATGGTATATAGCACAGTGATAAATGACTTGTTTAATAGCTAATATAAAAATGTACTGCACACTGAACAAAACAAAATATTGACATGAGTTTATCATTGGTCAATACTTATGCCTCATATAAATTTAGATATTGAATGTCGCTTATATCAATTACACTTTATTATTCTTTCTTCTGATAATACTATGTTCCAGATGAATAGATTTATTTTCAAAGTAATCACCCCCATTTGCAATTGCATTCTGATATGTTTATTCAGTTATGTGGATTTTAATTACCAATTCCATACTTAGTTACTATAATTAGCCCACCACAATTTTAAATTTTTATCAGTTTTTCTTCCTTTGCACAGACATATGAGGGAGATAAGCTACTAATGATTTCTGCTTGTGAAGTTCAGAATGAAATACCATCCAAGTAGAGAAGATGACAGTTAAAAGGGTAATTGCCTTCTAACACAGTCTTGTCCACCTGCTTTTGATTGAAATGTACAGTTTCCCTGCTGTACATTACAATGACCTGGGTCTGAGACTAAAAGTCTATGCCTGATACCAAAGTCCTGAAATAAAAATAAACAGCAAGGAAACGCAATGGGTGGAATTTGATAAATATTACCAACTTTATGAAAATGAAAAAGATATATGTTCCCATTAAAGGCTTGTTTTCTATCATGTCTTAGAGAGTCGCTTTTACCTTCTTGGTTTCTTATCACCTAGACTCAAGACTCCTTGTCAAAGAGTCCTTCTTCCTCACCTTTGACTTTCAATCAGCCCACAGATCTAATTACTTCTTCCTTTACCAAGTTCCTGTCTGCCTAATTATTTCTATTCTTGTTATCTAAAGTCAAGTCCTTGGAACGTTATGTCTGAATTATTGCAACAGCTTCCCATTGGTGCTCCTACCTCTAATTTCTGCCCTGTCCAATTCTTTGGACTCATCATCACCGAATTAACCTACATAAAATATCACTTTGAACACATCACATCCTTGATCAAAAATCATCAATGATTCTTCAGAGTTTGCATATATAACAGGTGCATGAATATATATATATATATGTATACGTATACATATATATATATATATGTATACGTATACATATATATATACAGACATATATACATATTCCTAAGAAAGTTCTAGAAATAACTCCACTCACTTTTACCTTAAACATTGTATACCTAATATGTTTATAAATCCTCTGTTTTCTTTATTTGCTAATAGATCTGTGTCAAAAATATAAACAAATAAGAAAATATACCCTAAGTATTAGCATACTCATAAAGAAATCCCCAGAACTAACAAATTTTACCAAGTATTTATGGAAAAAATAACAGCAATCTTCATTAATTTTTTCAGATCACAAGAAAAGGAAATAATTCCCAACTCATAGTACTTTGAATTTAGAAGAACCATGATAATAAACCTGATAAGGATTTACAAGCAAGCAAGTTAGAGGTCATTCTCTCTCATCAACAAAACTGTAAAAATCCTAGAGAAAATATCAGCAAAATGAATCTAGCAATAAAAAAAATAATACATTATGCTCAAGTTGGATTTATTTCAAGAGTGAAAGTTTGTGTTTTACATTAGGTAATTAATCAATGTATTTCAACACATTAACAAAGTATATGAAAAAAAAACATGTGATTATCTTCACAGATGCAGAGAAAGCATTTGACAAATTTAATATCTATTCCTGATGAAAGCTCTTAGCAAATTAGTAATAGAAAAGAATATAATAAAGAGCAGCTACAGCCCTAGCCTGTTTGGCTCGGTGATAGAGGGTTGGCTTTCGGACTGAAGGGTCCTGGGTTTGACTCCGGTCAAGGGCACATGCCTGGATTATGGGCTGGATCCCCAATAGGGGGTGTGCAGGAGGTAGCCAATCAATGATTCTCTCTCATCATTGATGTTTCTATCTCTCTCTCTCCCTCTCCCTTACTCTCTGAAATCAATAAAAATATTTTTTTAAAAAAAGAGTAGCTACAAAAGACTGACAGCAAATATCCTATTTAATTATGACGCAAAGTTTATACAAAAATTAGACAAAGCTGACTGCAATTGCAATCTCAGCAAGTCACTGAGAAAAAGAAGGATTAAAAATTAAAAAGGAAGAAATATAACTGCCATCTTATTTATAGACAACATGATTATATAGGTGGAAAATTGAAAATACTCTTCAGATAAATTATTAGATGAATAAATGAATTTATTAAGATCATTAGAAACTGAATCTATATAAAAACATCAACTTATTTCTACATACAAGCAATAAATGAACATATAATAAAACTTTATAATATTATTTAATATAGCATCAAATACCTATGAATAAATATAAAGTAAATGTAATATGCAAGACTTTTGTAAAAATAACTATATACATCTACAGGTAGGAGAGATACCATGATTAAGAAGGTGGTTATCCCCAAGGAAGGCTTATCTATTGCACTCCAGATGTGCAATTACCCCAGATGTGGAAACTCAACTGCACAATTTGTGATCATGGGGGACTATATTCACGCTCTTCCCTACCCTTTAAAAAATAACTAAAAATAACTGTAAAACATTGTTAGGAAAACTATAGAAGACTTATGTAGAGAGATATATCATGGTCATGGGTTGGAATATTCAATAATGTGAATTCTCAAATTCATGTATAGATTCAGTGCCATCCAAATCAATATTTTAGCAGATATTTTTTTAGAAACTGACAATTTGATTTGAATATTTATTTGGAAATGCCAAAGGCCAGAAGCACCCATAGCAATAGTCTTTTGAAGAAGAACAAAAACAAAGTTGGAAGTTTATATTTCAGACATCAAGACATTATAAAACGGTAATAATTTAGACAGTGTGCAATTCTGTGTAAATGTTATGTTGCTAAATAATACCTTTGAAGAAGAGCTAAAAATTAAGAATAAAATACTTCAAAGAAAGTCATTGTAAATTTTTAATTAGGTCAGAAAAGTCACAGCACTAGTCATTCCAATATAGCTCTAGATGGTGAATGATGTGTGTTATAGGTGAGGGACACTTACTGGGGAAGATTTACTATTCAGCTTGTGAATTTTGAATGGAGAACTAGCCTGCCTGTCTCCCAAAGACATGATTAACAATAATAATATACTCTCAACTTTAAAATTTATGCTGCACATGAACAAATTAGTCCTCACATTGCCTCCAAACATCATGTCAAAGTCCTAAATTTTTTTCTGAGCAGAAATCTGTATTTATAAGACATTTATAAGACCACAGAAATGACAAGTGATGGAGCTTGGGAATAAAATTTAAATTTCCAATGCCTCATTTCATATCCACTTGATTTCAAATCACTGTGACTTCAAGTCTATGTGTATAGATCAAATGATTTTATGCTGTATTTTCATAATTCCTCCTCTATTTATTTAAACATAACTTTCTCAATTCCAGTAAGGATTTAAACTGACATGTTAAATGCAATATAAAATGGCATAAAATAAGAAGCTGCAGGTGAGAAAAGGGGGGCAATAAGGAGAAAAGAGAAGATAAAGTTAGAATTAAATTCGCTTACACAATGTAAGACCCTTACATTTGCAAGGTATGATACAGATTGCCAAGTTTGGCTTTTTTGTGGCCAATGCAGATAATCAGTGTCCAGAATATAAAAACAAACTCGATGTTCATAAGGAGCCCAATTATTATGGACTCTAACACCAGCAAGAAACTACTTGCCTGCATCCCACATCAAGAAGACTCTCTGTGATATAATGAACTGCCACCTCAACAACATCCTGCACATAAACACGACACATCTCACAGTGTGGATCCTTGAAAGTCCCTCAGTCTAAACAGAGGGAATACATTGAAATTTTAGGAAATAATATAGAAAAATTTCTTTACTTCATAAAAACACAAACTGCTGGTGTTGTCCCTCCTGCTTACTCAGAGAATATTACTTGTCAAAAAAAAAAAAAAAAAAAAAGACAGAGACTGAAGTCATTGCTTGCCTGAGACTGTCAGCTGTGCTGCCCCTGAAGCAAACACCTCTTATTATCAGTCATGTTTTTCCTTCCCTGAGGTTGTCAGAAACAAAAGGGGTCAACTCATGCTCACCTCTGCCAAAATTGTTTTTCCTGCCAGTCAGAGATAGAAAGGTCTAAAACTATAAATGTGGGCAGACACGCTTTTTTTTATTTTTCAAGTCTCTTAAAGGAGAATGCTATTAGGGGGAAAAAAACAATTGGGAAACCATTTGGCCATAATACTTCTCTGAGAAACCTAGATTGAAAGTATTACATTAGCAAGCTTAGATGCTCTAATAGTAATAGAAAACATCCACAAAAAAAATAGAAGTCACATAAGGATCAAAGTGTCAGTTTTACTTGTGGGCTAAGCCAGTGCCCAATAGCTGTCAATGTACAGCATTGTTGGGTAAACTGTGCTGGCAAACCAGGCTTGAATAACTTAATTGAGGGTGTTGGGCCATAATGATTGAACTGATATGTGGGGAAAATGAGCAAAAAGATCTGATTCACTGCATCAAACCTGTAAGAGAAAGGTGACTTCCCTGAGCCCAACCAGAAGCAATCCAAAAGAGCAAGGAAGAGGTGAGGGCTGTCACCTTTAGCACACTAATCCCTATGAAATGTGGTCCAGTGGATGAAAACTCTTATTAGTCAGCTCTGCTGCTCTTCCCTTCTTGGAGAAGAGAAAGTTCAAATACTCTTCACTCACAGAGAGACGGCAAAAGAAATTCCTCATTCATGAAAATGAGAGGGGAAGGGAATAATAGTTCCCAACTAAGCAGGGTCAGCTTTATGGGTGTGTGAGCTGTGCAACCACACAGGGACCTGTGCTCAGAAGGCACCTGTACTGCATTTATTATCTTGCTTATCCCTGTCTTGAAATTCTTAATACTTTTTTTTAATAGGGATCATATTTTCATTTTGCATTGAGTTCATAAATTATATAACTGGGCTTGCAACAGAGAATAAAGACAACAATTACATTATAAAGTGGTGGTGACACAGGGACAAAACTGTCTAGATATAAGGAAAACTAACACCAATGTCAGTAAATAATAGCAATAAATGAAACAGTGGTTAATATAATTTGATGGCACAGCATCAAAATGAGAGGTGGAGATTAGTAAGGAAGAAGAGAAGAGTATAAAAGAATGCCTTTCTCACATCTAGGCCCAGTTGTTTAAAACAGGCTATTGGGGAAGCAGTGTCTTCAGGAGAGAGTGACTCATAGTGTGTGTGTGTGTGTGTGTGTGTGTGTGTGTGTGTGTGTTCACACATCCAGAAATAGAGAGCAAAAGAAAGGAATCCAGAAATTTTAAACCAGAAAATGGTCATTTAAGATGAGGATAGTGTAAAATACTGATTATATGATCTGTACAAAAATTATAACTCTGAGAGAAGATAGGATGTAGGTCTCCCTAGTCTTTAAGGATGAGACTCTTTGAACATCTGAACTTGAAAGGTCTGGGAGAAACATTAGGAAGCATTTAAGGATTCATCTGAGAAAAAGGAACTGATCCTCTTACTTATGGGGAGAGTTGTCCCTCTACTGTCTCCCTAGGCTATGCTTCTTGCTGCCTACTATAGAAGCAAATCCAAAATCAGTAAAATACATGAGAGACCAAGAATTAAAAAGAAAAAATAATATTTTTCAATGTAACAAAAAATATTAAGACATTTAATACTAAAATATCTAAATAAAAATAAAAGATGAAAGAAAAAGAAATGATTAAAAATAAAAACTAGAATTAAAAAGAAAATCATAGTTTACAACTTTTTAAATAATGTTAAACAGATGAGACTTCAAATAAAATATAAAGAACCAACAAAGTTAAAGATTAACTACTCCCCAAATTATTTTACTCATTTGTTTATGGCTCAAACTAACAAATGATAACCTTGTGTTGAATAAGTGTATACTTAACTTCATTCTTCTGCTCACCACAGGTAATAGCCAATATTTTGTCTTTAGAGTGACTTTGATATAATATAGTAAAAACAAGCAAACAAATAACTAAAAACATGAAGAAAAGAAATTAAACAATGGTAGACCAAAGGCAAGTAGGATTTAACCCTGGAATGTAAGGATAGTTCAACACATGCAAATCAATCAATGTAATACACCTCATTTAAAACATGAAGAAAAAACACACATGATTATATCAATTGATGCAGAAAATGTGACAAAATAAATACCCTATTATAATTTAAAAAACACACTCAGCAAACTAGGAATACAAGGAAACCACCTCAATGTAATAAAAGCCATAGCATCAGAGAGAATAAAATACTTAGGAATTCATTTAACCAAGGAAGTAAAAGATTTGTACAAAGAAAACTACAAAATATTGCTGAAGGACATTAAAGACATAAATTAATGTCAAGATAGCCATGGAATAATAGATTTTAAATTGTTAAGATGTCCAAACTACAAAAAGAAAGATTTAATGCAATCCTTATTAAAATACTCATGATGTTTTGTACAGAAATTGAAAATTCTATTGCAAAATTTATATGGAATCTCAAGTGGTCCCCAAAAAACAAAACAATCTTGAAAAGAACAAAGTTGGAGGACTTCCTGATTTCAAAACTTAACCACAAAACTACAGTAACCAAAACAGTGTGGTACTGGCAGAAAGATATATAGACCAATGGAATAGAATAGTTGTCTCAGAAATAAACTCTTGCATATAAGGTCAAATTGTTTTTGAAAAGGGTACCACGACCATTCAGTGGGGGGAAAGGATAGTCTTTTCACCAAATGGTAAAGTGAAAACTACATGCAAAAGCCTTAGCCAGGTTGGCTCAGTGGATAGAGCATCAGCCTGTGGACTGAAGGGTACTGGGTTCGATTCCAGTCAAGGGCACACGCCCGGGTTGTGGGCTCGATCCCCAGTAGGGGGCATGCAGGAGGCAGCTAATCAATGAGTCTCTCTCATCATTGATGTTTCTATCTCTCTCTCCCGCTCCCTTCCTCTCTGAAATCAATAAAATATATATATATATATACACTAATAAAAGACAAAGATGCTAATTGACTGTACCTTCACTACTCCCAAAGCCACGCCCACAAGCCAATCAGAGTGACTATATGCAAATTAACCCAACCAAGATGGCGGCCAGCAGCCACGGAGCTGGAGCAAGCAGGAGGCTTGGTTGCCCGGGCGATGGAGGAAGCCAAGCTTCCCACCAGCCCTGAGCTGGCTGTGGCCTCCTCTAAAGGCAACAAAGTTTCAATTATACAAGATAAACAAATCCCAGATACCTGCTTCCAGCCAGCCTCCACTGGGAGCTTGGGTGGCTGGGGGTTGTGAGCAGCCTGCAAACAGCCATCAGCCCTCACCCAGGCTGGCCACAGCCTCATGGGGTGAGGGTCCCTGCTGGGCAGCTTAGCCAGCCTGAAAATGGTCCTCAGCCCCTCACCCAGACTGACCAAGCACCCCAGCAGGACCCCCCCCACCCTGAAGGGGCTGTGGCCAGCCTGCACACGGCCCTCAGCCCCTCACCCAGGCTGGCCACACCCTCATGGGGTGAGGGTCCCTGCTGGGGGGTTTGGCCAGCCTGCAAACAGCCATCAGCCCCTCACCCAGGCTGGCCAGGCACTCCTATATAATAAAAGGGTAATATGCAAATTGACCCTAACAGCAGAATGACTGGGAATGACTGGTCACTATGACACACACTGACCACCAAGGGGCAGACGTTCAATGCAGAAGCTGCCCCCTAGTGGTCAGTGAGCTCCCACAGGGGGAGCTCTGTTCAGCCACAAGCCAGGCTGACGGCTGTCAGTACAGTGGTGGTGGTGGGAGCCTCTCCTGCCTCCTCAGTAGCGCTAAGGATGTCCAACTGCAGCTTAGGCCTGCTCCCCGCTGGCAAGTGAACATCCCCCAAGGGCTCCCGGGCTGCCAGAGGGATGACTGACTGCCAGCTTAAGCCTGATCCCCCAGGGAGTGGGCCTAAGCCAGCAGGTGGTCATCCCCCGAGGGGTCCCAGACTGAGAGAGGGCACAGGCCGGGCTAATATATATATATATATATATATATATATATATATATATATATATATATATTTAAACTACATGCAAAAGAACAAAGTTCAGCCTTTATAATACCATATGCAAAATTTGTATGCATATATGTATAACCTGTGGACACAGACAATGGGGTAATAAGGGGCTGGGAAGGGGAAGGATGGGAGTGGGTTGGAAGAGGTTAATGGGGGAAAAAGGAGGAACTATGCAATACTTTCAACAATAACGATTAAAAGAAAAAAAATTCCCTAACTAAAAAAAACAACAACAAAAAACTTAATTTAATATGGATCAAAGACCTAAATATATGAGCTAAAGCTAGAAAATTCTTAGAAGAAAAAATAGAGCAAAAACTTCATGGCATTGGATTTGACAGTAATTTTTTAGATGTGATACCAAAGGCACAGACAAGAAAAGCAAAACTAGACAGATTTTACTTAATAAAAATTAAAAACTTAAGTGCACCAAAAGACACAATTAATAACATAAAAAACAACCTACTAAACGGACAAAAATATCTGAAAAATCAAATATTGGATATGTGAGTTTAATATCTTAAAAATATAGAGAATTTCTAAAACTTAACAAAATACAAATAACAGCATTCAAATAGGCAAAGGATTTGAATAGATATTTCTCCAAAAGAGATACACAAGTGACCAAAAAACACAAGAAAAGATGCTCAAGATCATTAATAATTAGGGACATGCAAACAAAACTGCAATGAGATACCACCTGATAATCCATTAAGGTGGCTACTATTAAAAACAAACAAACAGTAATAGCAAGTGTTGATGAGGATGTAGAGAAATGAAATTGAAACTTTTGTGCACTGTTGGTGAACTATGTAAAATGGTAGAACCATAGTGGGTAACAGTATTGTGAGCTGGTTCCTAAAAATGTTTATAATTTTTTCTAATTTTTAAAGTTTTAATTTAAAATTTTTAAATGTTTTAAATTAAAACAAGCATAGTTAATTTAAACCATATGATCAAGCAATTTCACTTCTGATTATAAACCCAAAAAATAATTAAAAACAAGGTCTTGAATAGATTTTTTAACATTCATTTTCATAGCAACATTATTCACAATAGCTAAAACATGGAAACAACCCAAGTGTCCATCAACAGATGTATGGATAAGCAAAATGTGGTATGTATACACAATGGAATATTATTTAGCCTTTAAAATGAAGGAAATTCTGACTTATACTACAACATGGCTAAATATTGAGTACATCGTGGTAAGTGAAATAAGCCAGTCACAAAAAAAAGACAAGTTATTCCACTTATATGAATACTTGAAGTAGTCAAATCAGAGAGACATAAATAGAATGGTGGTTGCTAGGGGCTGCAGGGAGAGGAAGAAATACAGAACAGAATTATTGCTTAAAGAGTATAGAGTTTCTTTGAAAAATGGAAAGAGTTCTGAAATGGATGGTGCTGATGGTTGCAAAAATGAATGTACCCAATACTACTAAACTGTATATTTTAAAATGGTTAATATGGTAAATTATATTTATATATATTTTACCACAATTTTAAAAAATGCAAGACACTATTTGAACTTAAATTTTATATGAACAGTAAGTGGTTTTATAATATAATTATGTTTCAATATTGTATGTGATATACTTATATTGTAAAAATTTTTGTTGAGTACTTGGAGTTCAGGTTTAACTTGGTGTCCTGTAATTTATCTGACAATCATAAAAAGAAGAAATAAAGGAAATGGAGAGGAAGAAAGAAAGAAAGAAAGAAAGAAAGAAAGAAAGAAAGAAAGAAAGAAAGAAAGAAAGAAAGAAAGAAAGAAAGGAAGGAAGGAAGGAAGGAAGGAAGGAAGGAAGGAAGGAAGGAAGGAAGGAAGGAAGGAAGGAAGGGAGGGAGAGAGAGAGAAGGGAGGGAGGGAGGGAGGGAGGCAGGGAGGGAGGAAGGAAGGAAGGAAGGAAGGAAGGAAGGAAGGAAGGAAGGAAGGAAGGAAGGAAGGAAGGGAGACAATCCCAGGAAGTTTCCTGAGGATGGATTTGCTACTGCTTCTCCTGCTCCAGGTCAGCTCTGACTCAGTAATGTGAACACATATTGACAACCTAATCAAGGCATAAAATTGTTATTTTGCTTTAAAAATATAAATGAGACCTTAATGGGTGACTTGAGATATTTGACTATTTTAAAGAACAGGGAAGAAAAAAAAGGTCCATTATCTTTATTCTAATCCAGGATACTCATAAATGAAGAAAGCTTTTTTAGCAGAGAAATGTTGTCTTGGAAAGATAGAAAAATCTTGTGTCTTAACTGCTTTATTCCTCCTTGTTCTTTTCTAGCCTCTACAAATGCTTGTGCAATTTTATTTGTATTCATGGACTGGGATGTTAAAGCTATGAACGTCCTTTAATGATATGGAAATAAACTATTACATTCCATGCTGATATCTTGTAAATTTCTTCTATCCTTCACTGAAACTTTCCAAGCTATTTCATACACTAATATTTGCAGATAACTACTTTATATTTCAAAGGATTGAGTCATTTTATTCCATGCTTCTCGTTCTATTACCTTGATTTTGGCCTCAGCATTTTTTTCTGCAAAGATCCAGTTTATTGTTCACAATTTCGGCTGAGGTCATTTACTCTTAAAAATTCAAATGGGCACTACTACTAGACTGAAGACTTTCCATCTTGACTCCTGAACTAATACATCACACATTCCCCCCACCCCCTCCCCCGCTACAACTTACATACACATGCTGCCTTTTTTTACATTTTCGTTTTGCTCTTTATCTTATTGCTTGGGAAATTCCTCCATCTAAAGGAGTGGTTCTCAACCTTCTGGCCCTTTAAATACAGTTCCTCATGTTGTGACCCAACCATAAAATTATGTTCGTTGCTACTTCATAACTGTAATGTTGCTACTGTTATGAATCATAATGTAAATATCTGATATGCAGGATGGTCTTAGGTGACCCCTGTGAAAGGGTGGTTCGACTGCCAAAGGGGGTCGCGACCCACAGGTTGAGAACCGCTGATCTAAAGCCTTCTGATAAATTTCTCATGACCATTTTCTTTTCTTCTCCTCTCAACATCATGCGTGCACTCATCTCAACTCTCCTTTGCATTAACCATATCCATATGCCTATTTTCATTTCATGACTAAATGTCCAGTTATGGTAGGTTTTATAAGAACTATTTTTTTTCAGATCTCACATGAACCCCTGAAGAGTCAAGTTTGTTTTTAATTCTTCAGAGGATGAAATTTCCCTTTTTACATTGAGAGCAAACAGGTTTTGAGTAGTAGCTTTTAGGAGTCTGCTTAAATCAACAATAGTAAAAATTACTTTCAAAATAAAAACAACATTTTCCATTGTCCCAACTTTTTGTGCTTTTGTCCTTAACCATGGTTTAGGCAAAAATGGCATCAAGCATGTCTTTGAACACTCCCACTCCAATCTCAAATCTACTATGTTTAGCATCACTTCATTAGATTTTACAGTCAATACCACCATTACAGACTTGATTAAATGAACTCCACTGGGTTCTGTAACATTAATTATAGCTGCTCAGCTCCTGCAGCTGTCAGAGAACATTTATTATGCAGGATCCCATCCACAGAAGGAGAAATTACTATTTGGGTGATGTCTTTTCCGAGGAGGTCTGTGGAGTCTCTTTGATCTCTAGGAATATAAACTAGTGGAGGAATACATCTGACAATATAAAACTTTGTGGGATTATTTTACCCCTCAAATATGAGAACAGCAAAAGAAATGTGATCTAGTGCTAGTGAGCCCAATTTGGGTTTTATGAACTACTTCAGCTGTGCCTGATTCTACAATAAAAAATTTCTCCAGAGTTAACCATTATTCAATAAATGTTTATTAAGTAGCTGTTATGTTTCCTACTCTGAATAAGGGCTCTGGAATATACAAAGATGGTGTTCCAATCTCAAAATGTTATTATGGGCTATAATACCAGCTGTGTGCAAAAATATGAAGACTGCAATGTATCTGATAAAACAAAGGAAATTTTGGGTTCAGGAGTAAAATAGTTTTTAAACCCCAATGTTACCCTTTTCCTCCTGTTACTTCCCACATAGGAAAAGTTCATGTTGACATCCCATCCTGGGGTGGGTGGGTACAAGGAACAAGTGGCCTGGGATTAGTGGACATTTGGTCCTGACCAAAAGTCCAAGGAGACATTAAATAAGACAAAACAACTTTGTTAAAATGTTATTGATGCTAGGCAGCTGAGGCCAGAAGAATTATTATTGGCAATGCATCCAAAATGCAATGATTTGACCAATAAAACATAATATAATCCTGTAAACCAAAAGTATAAATAAATGTTACGGGCTATTTGAACCCAGGGATGTTTTCTAAGCATGGACATTTTGGGCAGGACCAAATACCAAGGACCATTTGGCATGGAACGAGTATGCCCATGAATATTTTGGACGGGACCAAAGGTCTTGCAAGGGTGGCCTGGATGTCCAATATTTGGACTCCACAATAGTGACTTCCACATGATTAACCAATTCCTCCAAGATTTGAGATTGTCAGCTTGTGTAAATGTTCTTGAATAGAGGAGAAGTTTGAAGCAAAGAAATTATTTGAGAGGACCCAAAATACTATGAATAAAATAAATATGTTTCAGAACACAGTTGTTTTAAAAAGATGTTTGTGCTTTTATAATTATGTATACAAGAATCACGTAGGCATGATTCTTGGCTTAATCAACAGTGTACCCTCACCAGGGATTTGTGATCCAAGCCAAGGACATGGGAATCAGGGGCATGGTTCTCCTTTGGTTCTTCCCATCTACTTACAGGTCACCCTCTTCCATCCTGACCACAGTGCCCTCTTCTTGAATCCGTCTGGCCTCTGCTTCATTGGCTCTGGGGGCTTAGACTCTGCATTTACTTAATGGATTACAATCCTTAACTGCAAAAAATACCATTACTGTTGCTAATATTGCTTCTGTTTTACTTTATCGATTTTTCTTTTTCTTTAAATCTGCTTTCTGAATGCATTGCCCAAATTCTAAATAGTAAATCATTGTATTTCCTTGAGAAGAAAAAACACTTTTTCTCTTTTTCTGTAGAAGCCACACATATCTGACACATGATTTTTGAAAGTCTTATGGCTTCTAAACCCAGGAAGATACTCTCTTCATTTTTCACATCTTCTGACAATGCTATGGCAGTGATTACTCTGGGGTTGCAGCAATTGGCTTGAGGCCAGCAGAGCAAACATTGTTCATTCCTGCTCATCATACATGGATCACATTCACTTTCATGGGATTGGTTTCCAATGCCAGTCGCAACTTGATCCATAGCATTCAAGAATTCAGGGAGGGATTGACGGGTAAGATGAAAACAGCTGTTTCCTCTTTGCAATATGCTAGTGACAAAGATTATTTGCTTAACGAAACTCTAGTCAAGCTCCTGAACCTTCTCATAGGCCCATCTGTGTGCTTCCTTGTAAAATCCAGTTTTAGCAAAAAAACCCTGCTAAGAGTTTAACAAGAACCCCTCACCCTCAATATCTGATCACCCTCATATTTGATTGGATTCCTCATCCTCTACCATCTGATGTCTGATCACCTTGGTGTCGCTTTAGCAAGAATACTGTTAGGACAGTTTAACCAGAATCTTCCCCCCACACCACCCGTGATGTTTCCTCTTAGTAATTTTCCATCTATTGACTCCTACTCTGTTTCTTGGTTAAAAATTCCCACTTGCCCATGCTGTATTTGGAGTTGAGACCACTCTCGCTACTCCACTACAAAATCCCATTGTAATAGGCTCTATACCTATTGAGATAGTCTTGAATTAAAACTATCTTACTATCTTTTTTTTCATGTTTTAATACACTTGTTCTTTTATTACAGAAGGTCTCTTATACTTCATTGAATTTATATTTTCTTTTTCTTTCTTTATTGATTAAGGTATTACATATGTGTCCTTATCCCCCCATTGCTCCCCCTCAAATTTACTTTATCAAGTAAACCTACTCTGGCCGACCGCCCCAACCCCGCAGACCCATGCCCTCACCCCCCTGTTGTCTGTGTCCATTGGTTAGGCCTATATGCATGCATACAAGTCCTTTGGTTGATCTCTCCCCCTTACCTCCACCCTCCCCTACCTTCCCTCTGAGGTTTAACGGTCTGATCGATGCTTCTCTGTCTCTGGATCTGTTTTTGTTCATCAGTTTATGTTGTTCATTATATTCCACAAAAGAGTGAAATCATGTGATATTTATCTTTCCCTGACTGGAGAGCATTATGCTAAGCAACATACCTTACTATCTTTAACAAGTGTCATGAATATTTTTGTCTTTAACACTGGCCAAAAGGCAAAAGCAATGCTCTCTACTCCTGTGCTCATCTGAACAAATCACAAAGAGCTTTAGACATGCTCTATTTCTGCCCCCTCATTTAGGTCTATGACCTTTCTCCCCCAAGAGATTTCTTACACATTAAATACAATGTTATTTGAAACAAATGTATTAGAATAGTCAGGCTCTTCAAAGAGGAATGTCCGCTTATTCTGTGTTTCTTCCAACTGCAAAGACTATGGTCTCTCTGTAGCCTCACCATGAACAGCTGTTTTAGAAGTTCCCTTTTTGAATGAGCTTCTACTAAATACTACAATTCTACTAGCTCTTTAAATATATAAAGTGTTCCTCAACATGCTCAATATTAAAATATCTCAAGAAACTCAAGTTCGGCCCTAGCCAGCTTGACTCAATGGATAGAGTGTCAGCCTGCGGACTGAAGGCTCCCAGGTTCGATTCCAGCCAAGGGCACATGCCTGGGTTGCAGGCTCAATCCTCAGTAGGGGGCGTGCAGGAGGCAGCCAATCAATGATTCTCTCTCATCATTGATGTTTCTATCTCTCTCCTTCTCCCTTCCTCTCTGAAATCAATAAAGAAATATATATATTATTTTAAAGAAAAGAAACTCAAGTTGTGTGAGGAGGAAGACAAGTAAGCAGGTGATTATAACACAGTACCGTCATCTACACCATCCTCTCAAAAAGGGAATTCAGCCCTTCCCCCTGAGAGAGAAAACTCTTGCTCTGCCTGGTCAGATTCTAGGACATTGGGGGCCACATTTTCTGGGAATACAGCTTTCAAATGTTGGGAAAGTCCCATCCATGGCTTATCTTCCTCTGCCACCCAAGCAAACACAGAGGTAAATTGATAAATTTACCAGAAGCACGTCTAGTCCCTGTTCCTTTCTTTGGATGCTTTGTCCTTTTCCCATGTGACTGCCAGGCTGGAGACATTGGCCAGGCCACATCTTAGTCCAGCTCAGCACTGGACTTTGGAGACCAACATTCCCTGACATTGGTGGGCGGGTGTTGGACAGGCACTTCCTTGCCCCTTAATGTTAACATTCAAGGTTGGGGTCAATAGGTGATAGGGAATTGAATGGACCTCTTGGCCTCCTTTAGTTTGAAGTGATTTCAGCTTAGAAAAAAAAGAGTTTTGAATGTGGTCAATCTAATCTATTAAGTGGCACATTGGAGTTTAAAGCTAAAGTATTAAAGAGGTTTACACAAGGAGGGGAAAGAATACAAAGAGGGGTACCCAATCCTATCCCAGCTGGGACACGTGGTAGCAGCAATGAGGGATGACTTCTAGGAAAAGAAAAGCCAACCAGCAAAGAAGACTACTAAGGATACTCCCTGCAGAGTAAGCCCCAGCTGCCAAGCTTCAGGGGTTTAATAGAACAGAGAAAATTCAAAGAATTGCACCTGGAGTGAGAAATCTGGAAACAATGTTCCAAAAGCAATGTTTGAAGAAAACAGGGATGTCTTGCCTTTTTAAGAGAAAGCTTGAGTAGAGGCATTCTTATATTTTAAGGTTACTTTATGGATGACATATTGGGCTTAAACTCCTTTTTCCAGAGGATAAAATTACCAGCACTAAGGGAAAAGACCCAGCAGTGGACTCCGAGTCATTCAGTATAAAGAATTCTCCCTCCTACAGGAACTAACACCAAGGGAGTGCATTCCCCTGGATTTGTTCAGAAGCCCGAAAGACACAAGTGAGTGCATTGAAGGGGACATTCCTGGATCAGATGGGAGCTCAGTCTACGTGACTGTCTCGGTCTTTCCAATGCATGATTCTATCACCAGCCAATTCTTGGACACAACTCTTATGCTGAAATGAAATTCTCTCTCTATTGTATTCAAATACTGCATACGTTTACTTACCTGATTAGAGCATGGTTAAAGGGGAACCATCACATATTTCAAATAACAAAACACACTTGATTTAAACTCTTCTAAAAAGTAACACCATGTTTCTTTAAAATTCAGAAGGCACTTCCAAACCTTGCAGGACCTCATGTTTTCCCCTTATGTATGTCACAGCACTTACAGCATCCTATCCTATGTAATAAAAGCCCAGCGACTAAAACAGTGGAATGAGCAGAGACCAGAACACCACGGCCCCTTGCCCAGACCCCCCAGGGAGCAGTTAGGGGCGCTCTTAGGCAACGGGATAGGGTGCGAGTTTGATGGGGGAGAGTCAAAGAAATAGGGGGGAAGGTCTTACGGGTCTGCGGGGTTGGGGCGGTTGGCCAGAGTAGGTTTGGAGTGTGCTGGGGAAGGAAGAGGAAGATCCGATTGGAAATGGCTCAGCAGAGTACCTTTCTCATTGCGAACCAGGATGGCACCAGCCGTGGACTGAATGGGCGGTTGTTTCATGAGTGCGCTTGGGACCGGCATGTTCATGGCAGTGGCAGGACTCCCGAAACTTCACTGATTCCAAATAGTACACAGCTATCAACCTCAAAGAACAGAAAAATCCTCTCTAACTAGTGGCCCTGGACGTTGCAATGTGACTGAAGGAAACACCACTTAAGGAGGAGCTAGAAAAACCTGAAGTATGCAACCAGAGGATTGTGGGATTGTGGAGGGTGCCTGGGTGCTACCATTAGAATGTGAGCCTGTTATTGGGCATGTACATAGTCAGCCCTATAGTCCTCGGTCTCACAGTATTTGAACATGACTTCTGGTGGGAAATTATTTCAATTGAGATTTGCTGTTCCCTTGCGGTGAGGAAGATCAGAATTAAAGGTTTCATTTGTTACCTTGGTTTGAAGCGGAGGAAAATGGCATAGTGACGAATAAGAAACTTTGGAGATAGTGAAGGGCAGTTTGTCCAGACTTTTGAGAGCTCAGAATTGGAGTTTAATTGGGATAGAAATCCTGCTAATAGCACCCGATGCCTGAAATCTGAGCACTCTACTTTTAGGTTTTCCAGTTCAAGTTTTTGGAGACTGCCTATAAAAACATTCCTCGTTGGAAAGTGTTTGTATAGAAGCCCATAAGTATAAAGTATTTGCTGTGTTTACCATGCTTAGCTCTCTGTAAGGAATATGGAGTAATGTTAAATGCCTCATGTTCTCAAGAAGCTTGCATTTTAAAATAAAAAATAAAGAAGAAATATAAATATTAAAAATAAAAGAGAAGAAGCTTGAGTTTTATTCAGAAAGTCTTCAGGGGCTTATCTTTTATAATAAAAGCCCAGAGACCAGAGCACCACAGCCCCTCGCCCAGGCTGGCCCAGCCCCCCAGGGAGCAGTTAGGGGCAATCAGGCAGGCAGGCGAATGGTTAGGGGCAATCAGGTAGGCAGACAGAGTGGTTAGGGGCAACCAGGCAGGCGAGCAGTTAAGAGCCAGCGGTCCCAGATTGTGAGAGGGTGCAGGCCAGGCTGAGGGACCTTCCCCCACCCTCGCCCCCATGTACAAATTTTGTGCACCAGGCCTCTAGTTGTATTATAATTTATCTGTTTACATTTCCCTCCCACATAAACTATGAGTTCCTTTAATGCAAAGACTCCTATTTATCTCAGTATCTCCACATCCATTGCACTGCCTGGCACATAGGAGGTTTCACAGCAAATTAATCTTTTTTTATTGTCACTAAATTTTTGACCTGTGGCATTCTTAGTGCACTTGCTGCAAAACAAGATAATAGAGTTCAATGCAATGGTATTGACACAAGGGTTCATTCTCTATATCTCTGTAACCTGGTTTTAATTTCTCTTTCTATTATGATTTAAAGGATAAGACTCTCCCACATTGAAGTCTCAAGTTCCTGATCCAAATCTTGCCTTACACTTGATTTTTTTTTTATTTTTAGGTTTTCCTTGTTATCTGATAGCTAGAATGAAATTACTAGTCCAGTTAAGTGTGTGTCTTTATAAGTGACTGTGTTCGAGGCCTGGGTAACATCTACAACCCTTCCCTGGCACTCTGATAAGCTCTCTGAGGGATGACCTCCCCTGTTCATTTGGTGAGACTATCTGAAATTTAATTGACTAAGTCATTTATACTTTCTTATCTGGTTTTGTTTGTTTACATATTCTGGAAGCTTAACCAGATCCAACTCTCTGAGTCAAATCCCTTTAATAATTTAGAAGGTTCAATTTAATTCCAGCTTACTTTTTTGTGGGGGAGTTTTATTCCCCGCCCCCCCATGACATAATGTAGTTTTCAGAGGAACTGAATGATCACATGCTTCCTTTACTTCTCTGCAGTCACATATCTTATTAGAATCCTCAGTACCCATAACCAGAAGCAAATTTTCTAAGTAAATTTGCCTCTGCTTTCTGGTTGTAAGTTCTGGGATTTATCATATTATATTTGAGGTTTGGCTCTAGTTTCTTGGGGAAATTTTGTCAGCCCCTTATATATTTAACTATTATTAATCATATTAGGTTATCTCTATATGCTGAACACTGTGCTAAGAGATGGAATGATAAATGACATCTACCATAATTCTTCCACCCAAAAGCACAAAATGAAACCTGCAGAATTAAACTCACATGGAATAAAAAAATTTAGAGGCAAGCAAAGCCAAGTTAATACATTAAACAGCCTTCTCTGTGTATCAGACATAGTCTCCTGAGTTTACAAATGAAGTTTTCAGATGGATGGATGCAGATACAACCAGATGAAGGAGAGCACAGAGCACAAAACTTCATAGGCAGACACCATGGCAGGACCGACCACCTGTCCAGATGCACACTGACCAGGAAGTGATGAAACAGTACAATCCCTAAGTCTTGGCTGCTGAAAGAAGGCTAGTGGTCACCTAGAAAGCTGTCATGACAGAAGATATGTACTATTTTTTTTGTTCCTTGGAGACATTTTTGTTTTTCTTTTAATCTTTTTATTTTTCATTTACCATTGGCATAAAAAATTATATTATTATATTAGTTTCAGGTGTACAACATAGTGATTAGATATTTATATAACTTATGAAGTGATCACACCAGATAAGTCTAGTACTCAACTGACACCATACATAATTACAATATTATTGACTATATTCCCTATGCTGTACTTTACATTCTTGTGACTGTTTTTATAACTGACAATTTATACATCTTAATCCCTTCCCATTTTTTAACCCTCCCTAAAGCCTCTCCCATCTGGCAGCCATTAATTTGTTCTCTATATCTATGAGTTTGTTTCAGTTTTGTGTGTTCATTTATTTTGTTTCTTAAATACCACATATAAGTGAAATTATATGGTATTTTTCTTTCTCTGTTTGTCTTATTTCACTTAACATGATACCCTCATTTATATAACAGCCAACACAACAATAGCTGTTCAGTGTAAATGAATCAAAATTATACCTCTTTTTTTGTCATCTGCAACAAATATATATTTTTGATTTGCTGCAAAATTTTAGTAATTAGTCTATGTGTTCCATGGAATGAAAAAGGTTGAAAACCACTGCTTTAGCCTAATGATGTTTGTTTGCCATGACTTTATGACTTTAGACTTCTAACTTTATACCATGAGCACTTTTGCTCTAGATGGCGAACCTTTTGAGCTTGGCGTGTCAGCATTTTGAAAAACTCTAACTTAACTCTGGTGCTGTGTCACATATAGAAATTTTTTGATATTTGCAACCATAGTAAAACAAAGACTTATATTTTTTATATTTATTTTATATATTTACATGCCATTTAACAAAGAGAAATCAACCAAAAAAATGAGTTTGCGTGTCACCTCTGACACGCGTGTCATAGGTTTGCCATCACTGCTCTAGAAGGATCTTCTTTTCCATTTTAGCATCCTTCTTCTAAGAGCTGGTGATGCCTCAGTATAGAAATTGGATTCAAGTGATCAGAAATATCCATAAGTACAGTTGCTTATAAGCAACATAGATCTGATTCATTTTTACAAAAATTGGCCCTTTGTTAAAGTAGTTGTGTAATGTAGTTAAAAAAAACACACACACACATAGTGTTTACCAAGTCAAAGTCTCATACAAAACATAGGTAGAATTTAATCACCATTGCAGTGTGTTAACGGTTATTGTTTGCAGCTGGCTTTGACTTAATTCTGGGACCCAGATTGGAGGTTCCCTTCTCATTTGCTCTAGTGCCTGTCATTGGGTCAGCCCCTCCTGAGGGCGATGTGGGGCTCCAGGGCTCCTAACCAACCCTGCAGCAAAGATCTTTACAACCACTTTATATACGCTAAGATCAATCCCATAACTGCCTTTTTTCCAAGAATTCTCAGTGTTTTTGGTTTTCTTCTCCTTCAGGCAAAGCCCAAAATGTAAACCAATGCCTCTTTCCTTAAACATAATTGGAAGATCATTTCCTATACTTGTGTTGGCATTTCTGTGCTCCAACTCAACTACAGAATCATAGATATCCATCCTATATAATAAAACCCTAATATGAAAATCAACTGAATGGCAGAACAACCGGTGGAACGACCAGTCACTATGCCAAGGGAGGCGACCAGTGGCAGTAACAGGGGGGGAGGGAGGGTCTGGGCTGGCCAAC
This sequence comes from Myotis yumanensis, assembly GCF_028538775.1. NCBI lineage: Eukaryota > Metazoa > Chordata > Mammalia > Chiroptera > Vespertilionidae > Myotis > Myotis yumanensis. Next base: position 157,012,961 of record NW_027223754.1, read on the forward strand.
AGGTGGTGCCAGGCTGCCAGCCAAGGCAGATGTCAGCGAGGGGCCCCAATTGCTCCGCCTGCCGGTTGGCCCACAGATCAGCCCTAATCATTGGCTTAGGGACCCTATATATTGAGAACAGTCTCTTAGATTTAAAAATTAAAACCTGGCAAGACTACTCTAACAGTGAAAAAACAGGATGATGCAGCAATGACATGCATGCACTCTGGCTTGCACATTTTGTGGTCAGCCCTGATTCTGACACTTATAACTGTGTGACAAAGCCAATTACTTAACTTCTCTCTGCTTCAGTTTTTCCACCCATGAAATGGGGAAAATGGTACTACTGCCTCAGAAGGATCGTGTTATGTACTACTTTTTCTAATCAGGGCAAAAAAAAATGTAGCTGCCCATATAACAGCAAGATGCCTTTCACCTGTATGAAAAGTATGGTCATTGGTGCATGCAGCGTCCTGGATTATGAGAGGGATGTTGGACTGCCGGTTTAGGCCTGACATCCTCCAAGAGGTTCCAGATTTAGAGAAGGCACAGGCTGGGCTGAGGGACCCCCACCTCCAGTGCACAAATTTCATGCACTGGGCCTCTAGTTCACTCAATAATACCCACTTTTGCAGCTCCTGCTCTGTGGAGCACTGTTCTTGGTGCTGAAAATACAATGAAACAAAACCAAGTCTCTACCCAAGTTCTTACCCAAAGGGATTAAAAAGAAAACATATACTTCAGCAGATGATGATAATATATTATGAGAATAAAACATGGTAAGGAAGCTAGGTAGTAGGAGGTGAGGAAAGGAAGGGAGTTGTGCTGTTTTAAAAAGGTGGTCAGGAAAGTCTTCAATGACAATATAACATTTGATCAGAGACCTAAAGAAAGCAGAGAGCACCGCACACAAAGGCTTTGAGGCAGGAGCATGCCCAATGATTTAGATGAATAGCAGGGAGACCAGTGTGGTCCAAGTGGGTGAACAAAGAGCAATATGGCATCAGTAGAGGTCCAAGATGAAGTGGGGCTCTTGCCAATCCTATATGATCTTGCCAGTCCTATATGATCTTAATATTTAAAGGAGAAAAGTGGGAATTTTACTTATTTTTTAGTTGAATTTAAATTGTGAGTATGATAATTACATTTTAATGACCAAGCTATGAGGAAGATAAAGCCCTCAACTGGCTAGATACTCTCTGGCAGTAAATTGGTAAAGAGCTACATGGTACATTTAGAGAAAAACCAGACAGGTCATAGGTATCAAAGCTAAAGCCATCTATGAAGCACCTACTCTGTGTCATGGTCTGTGCCAACTGCCAAAAACTCTACTATGAACCACGCTGCTTTCTTAGAGGGTTTAGAACTTCCTACCTAAAAAGTATAACATTCCTCATGACTGATCCTTTCGGTCTGAAGGCAATGACATTTATAATGGACTGTATGGTGTAATGAGAAAAACTGAGATTTTTATTTTTTTAATATATTTTTATTGATTTCACAGAGGAAGGAAGAGGGAGAGAGAGAAAGAAACATCAATGATCAGAGAGAATCATTGATTGGCTGCCTCCTGCATAACCCCCACTGGAGATCGAGCCCTCAACCTGAGCATGTGCCCTGATCAGGAATCAAACCGTGACCTCCTGGTTCACAGGTCAACATTCAACCACTAAGCCACACTGGCTGGGCAGAAATGAGATTTTTAAATAATTCTGATCTTAAGCCCTAGCTCTGGAAAAGCATAAGAAGTACTCATTAAGTGACATTCAATAGGTTCTCAACACATGATAGCACTTTTATTATTATTTTAAACAATAATAAAACATTTGTCTTTCCAAATGTGTTTTCTGGGGTTTTTTTTTAGTTACCAGGTAAATCAAACTTGAAAACTTTTATTAACCACTTCTTGACAATATTCACAATTTTAAAATTACCTCAGAAAAAAAATAGTGTTTCACATATCTATTACTGCAAAGGAAAACTTCCCTGAACTACTCTAGTGGCTTAAAATAATAATTTATTATTATCATCTCCCAGCTACTGTATGTTGCCTGGCTCAGCTGGGGCAGTCCTCACTTGGAATCTTTCACGCAATTACAGTCAACAGCTGGGACTGGAGTCATCCGAAGGTTTGACTGGGCTGGACATCCACAATGCTCACTCACATGCCTGGCAGCTGCTGCTGGCTATTGGGATGGAGCTCAGCGGGAGCTGTCAATGCTAGCTCCTACATGTGGCCTCTGCATCTGGGTTCCAAGAGGGAGTGTTCCAAGAGTGAGTGTTTTAAGAAACACAAACAGATACTAGAAGGTTTCTTATGAGTGAGCTTCAAAAGTCCCAGTCACCTTTGCTATTGTCTATTGATCCAGATAGTCACTGAGGCCAGCCCACATTCAAGGGGAGGGGGACTGGGCTCCATCTCATAGGAGTGAGGGAAGTGATGGCAGGGTCTGGGGGACCATGTCCTACAGCACTATACTCAGAAACTGCAGTCAGAGTTGGTATCCTTCATCCTGGAACATACTCGAATACCACTTTTAAATAAAACTTTCACTTCACATTTAGAGATCTTATAGTTTATATGTAATTTCTTTTATTCAGAGTGTCCTATAGAGAGTAAGTATCCAATAAATGTTGCTAACTGCTTAACCAGGCCTCCATCCCCTACCCCCACCCTTTTAAGCTGTTTCAAGTCCACAAAGAAATTTTGAATATGTAGGATCCTTAAATTCACATGTTGACTTAAAACTTTTGTCCAGCTGTGTTGTACCTCTTAACAGGGAGGCAGCAGAAAAAAATAAAAATAATAGTGGCCATTTGTCATTACCTTTACTCTTCAGAAAGAATATTAATGCTCATTGGTTCACTTGATTTCCACAACTACCCACATGGGGTCAACAGGAAAAACAATATTACCAACATATTCAGCAGAGGTATATGATCTCAGGAAAGTAAATGGCTTGCCCATCACATAGATAATAAAATAGAGGAGCTACAACTTGAACACTTCAGAAACCAAACTCCTTGCTACTAAATCACACCATTTTCTCAGGAGATATCTTGGGACAGTGCTTGATGACCTTCCATGGCATCATAATGGTAATCTAATCTAATAAAAAGGTAATATGCAAATTAACCATCACTCCGATACAAAGATGGTGGCACCCATAGCAGCCAGGGCAGGATGCTGGCGTCATCACCCTGGCAACGAGGCCAGCATCCTGTGCCCTGGTGCAGAGGGAGGGAGGGCATCTGGGCAGGCAGCATGCCCCCCAGCCCAGTGGACACAACGCAGGGGGGCCTCTGTGCATGAGCTGCAGAGGAAATACCTTTTCTGACCGCTCATTGGCTAAACTCCTTGTACGCCACCACTCACAGTGTTCTTGGTAACTTGGGTAATAAGAATACAAGAAGGTGATCTAGGGTTTTTCCACTTCACTCCTGGAGGAAAAAACTAATGTCTGCTGCTGGAGGGGCTAAGAAATGCTATATCCTGCCCTAGCCAGTTTGGCTCAGTTGATAGAGCCTCAGCCTGCTGACCACAGGGTCCAGGTTCGATTCTGATCAAAGGCATGTACCTAGGTTGCAGGTTCCTCTCGGCCGGGGCCCAGGTCAGGGCTCATGCAGGAGAAAACCAATCCAAGTGTCTCTCTCACATTGATGTTTCTCTCTGTCTTTCCCTCTCTCTTCCAAACTCTCTAAAAATCAATGGAAACATATCCTCAGGTGAGGATAAAAAAAAGAAAGAAAGAAAGAAATGTCATATCCTATGAAAGACACATCTTGAAAATGCCTAAAGAAAGTTGTCATTTTTTCATGGTGGAGTCCATGTTGATGAAAACACCTTGGCAGTGGCCATAGCTGCAGGGTGATGGGACTGGCACCTTCCCCTGATCAGCCCAGTCACCTCCCGCAGAGGGAGGCCAGACTGCCATCAGGAGGACATCCCCTGAGGGCTCCCAGTCTGTGAGAGGGGGCAGGCTGGGCTGAGGGACGCCCCCCCCCCCACCCCAGTGCACAAATTTTGTGCACCGGGCCTCTAGTAATTAATAATTACTGTATGCGGGTGTGTCAGTCCAGACACTAGCAAGTTGTGTTTATTAACCCACTTAATCCTCACAGCCACTCATGAGATTGGGAGTAGCTTTATCCCTGTTTTCATCACAGAAGCTAAGTTCACACAACTAGAAACTGGCATAGCAGCATTTTAATTCAGACAGTTTTGGCTAGTGCCTGTACTCCTAATCATCATATTCTGTCAAAATAGTGTTGCAATATGTCAAAGCATGTCTAGCATCCCCTAAATTCGCAATGATATCCAAGAATTATTTGAGCCCTTCTTGAATCTCTTTATATTTCAACTTGTACCTATGTCTTGTGATAAGACTTAATAAAAGTCTGACACTGCTTATGAAAACTAGAAATTGGTTTGATTCTCATGTGGGTAGAAAATTTGTTTTGTCTCATAGCTATGTGTACTCTTGACCTTGAACAGCTATCTCATAAATGTGAGCCCTTCTTCAAAGGGGAAAGTTTAACCAAGAGAATGGAGAGGTCAACACAGCTCTCTGAGGTGCATTTTATTCATATGAAAATGTGAACTTGGATAAGAGGCTCTCCAAGGCCTCTTCCAACTCTAGGGTCTATTTTTACACCCTTAATGCCACAATTCATATGACTTTGTAATGGCTGATTGTGAGGTCAACTTTGTATAATTAAATGTATAATTTCCTTTCTAAGTAGTCAGTATGCTCCTGTATATTGTCAGGAAGGACAATGCTTAAAATTCTAGAGTATGTTAACATTTTTGCTAGCACTGTTTTATATTCGGTTCTGATGTAAATTACAAATGTGTTTGTGGCCAAAGAAAAATAACTGAGAAAATAGTTCTGCTTTGCATGACATTCTGTGGAAGTTTTCTCTTCTGTGATTGAGCCTAAGAGGATGTATAATATAAAGAAAGTATTGAGCTGACAGTCAAAAGCCATTCACGATGCCTGTGACCTTGGACAGGTCACTCTCAAGCTTGTTTCTTCATCTGTAAAATAAGAAGCCCAGGATAAGGTGATCTTACAGTCCTGTCCAGTTTAAAATTCTACATTCAAACGTGTGCTGATAGTCAGAATTTGAAGATAAGAATGTAAATGAGAAAGCACACTATTTCTTTTGTAATTTATATGCTATTTTGTACTGCAGAATTGTGAATACATTTGACATAGGTGAAATGAATAGAAATTAGTATTACTGCATAAAAAGTCTTTCCTATTTCCTAGGAATTGAGAAGGCAGGGAAAGGGACAAATCAAAACATCTCCTAACCTATTATTTTAAAAGGTCCTGAGTTCCTTTTGTTTAAAAAAAAATGGAAAAATATAACAAGGTATTCTCTAAAAATGAGCTGGCTATACCAGTTCTTGGTTTAGAATATATTTTGGTTTTATCCAAAGGCCAACTTGCTTGGTAGATAAGCTATTCTTAGGTCTAACAATGTTGTAATTTTGAGTGACCTATTTAAAACACTGCTCCTTGGATGAACTTTTGCAATCTGTCCATGCAGAGATAAAGAGTCATTTCCTAAATGAGTTCATTTTCATTATTATTATCCATGACAGGTGCTCAAAATGATGTGCAGTGAAATGAGCAGGACCAGCAGATGCCTCCTATGACATCAATGCCGGTTTTCCCTTGAGGTCTCCTTGTATCCTGCTGACATGTCTCAATCATTCATTCTCCCTTACGGCCACAAAATTAATTTGTTGCCAGAACCTTGACAATCTTGTTCTAATTCTTAACTTTGGAGAGTACAATGACATCATTTTTCTGACCAGGACCCCTCATGTTCTATAGCTCCTTTTTGATTTTTGTTTCTTATTCGCAACTTCTGAACCTAACTTCTCTGGGTCTTATCTGGAAACCATACAGTCATAAGTGGTATTTAATGTCTCCCTATTATGATGACATAATAAAGGTGAAATAACATAATGAATATTATTAAAACAACTATGTGGTTGTTGATATTATGTCTAGGTGTTAGTCATTCCCACACCTAAAACTACCATAAAAATTCCAAATTTGAAAGCAGTTGAGTTAACTCACTAACTCAAATTTTGAAAGTCAGGAATAAGCACTTTATATACAGTTTAGTCATTACTCTCCCAAAAGTCTAAAATAAAATTTAGTGGCTTGATTTTATAACAATAAAGGGAGATAAAATGAGGTGTTACTTGGCACTTGGCCTTTGAGAAAAAATAAGTTTTGAATATAGGATGCCAAATGTTGTACATTATATTTGATTTAAAACTTGTTTTATTTCTGCTTTATACTTTATAATAAATTTATATTTTAGTCTATATCTCGTCTCTCCAAAGAAAGTATAACTCCATGCAGACAAAATTGTGTCTTATAATTCTTAGAATTCTTTCAAATTTAAAATAACTAGACAACTTTTTTCCTAGTGAGAACTTAGCAAATATTTACTAATTAGAAAACAAGAATTCTGCCTTAAATAAGCTGAAAATGAAGTAAATATTTTCTTCATGGATAATTTAATATTTTAGTTTTGCACCATTCCTTCTCTGTACCCTATTATAGTTTTCAACTAGTACATACGTGAGTCAAGATATTATTTTGCCAAAGCACCTTACATTAATAATTATTAGAAGGGAATGCTACTTAGGGGAAAATATAAATATTTTTTGAGATCCTTGTTTAAGAATCTTCCAATGAAAAGGAATATTATGTGCTTCTTTTTGTGTTTTGAAATGACTAGGGAAGATTTCTTTAATTGACCTCCCTACTCAGGACATTGCCTCTCATCTTCCTCCACAATTATAGTGCTGTGTACTCCCCAATAAGTGGGCAGGGAGGAGGGTGTGAGGACTCAACAGTGAAGCTGGGCCTTACGCCAGCATCAAAGTCAAAGCAAGGAGTGAAGATGAATGTAGAAGCCAAGAAGCAGGAAGTAAATTCTACAATGAAAGTTTGTGATAAAAGAGGAATTCGATCACAAGAGCTAGAAGGCCAGAGAGAATCAAACCAATAATGACCCACTATGATGGCAGCAAATAAAAACCACGAGGTCAAAACCCAGGAATACTGAGAGCCGCACCACATACAAATTGCGAGGCACTCCTGGGGCCCTCACAGAATTCTGATGGAGAATGCGTTGTGGCTTCACTTACTTGCCTTTTATTCCCTTGGAAGGTGGTTTCTAGCCATGGAGTCCTTTATAGACATCAAAGGGTTTTTTACAATATCATAAAATAGCCAAGGAAAGTCACTGCATTCCCCTCCGCTATCTATTTTGCCTCTTTTATTTCTTTTGCAGGCAAAGCAGTAACAAACTGTGGCTGTTTCAGAATGGAGTAAATGTGGAGCAAACAGTCACAATGATACTTTATAATTGGCTACTTTCTCAGAAAAATTCCCTCTTCCCTCTCATTGTGTCTATTCACCAAGGAGTCTGGAGGGTCTTTGTGTAAGCAGCTTCTGGTTCTGAGATTTTAAAATAAAATAAAGCTTACTTTCAAGTACTCTTATCCTTTCAAGAATGGCTTTAGCTCAAAAATCAATCCTGAATGTTCAGAGTGTATATGAAGATCCCTTTACTTCTCCATGAACACATTTATTTTGAGGCCTTACCTTCCATGATAATAAAAGAACTTTCAAGTTGGACACCTAATTTATCAGAAAGTTTTTCCATCATTAAGGAAATGATTCTCTAAAGCTATCTTTACCCACTGGCAATTAGAGAACTTTAAGATTTATGAATCACAGCTGAAAAAGTTGTGAAATATGAGTCAATGGTTTGATCTCTACGAGGCCAGAAATCCAGACACAGGTTTGGCAGCTAAACTAGCAAATATGCACTTTTTACTTATGGATTACAAAAAAAAATTCACCACTGATACAACTTCTTTACATTTACATTTCTGAATTTTTAACTTGCCAGGAAGGTTAATCAGAATATTTCAATATCATTGATTAAAGAGGAAAGGCAAGCTTTTCTGAAACTGAGAGGGGAAAGGGCAGATAATAAGAATAGAGCCACGGTTATTTAATATTCACTCACCTTCCTAACTATAGATAAAAGGTTTTCTTACAGACCCTGGGACACTGGAGGATGAAACAAGGCTGTAAAAAGATAAGATGCCTCGATGGGTCTGTTACTCAGAAAAGAAATACATTTTGAGAACAGATCAAGAACAGGGCACGCTTTGATTTGGTTGCTGTGCCTGGACCCTGACCCTCTCTGGGAGTTTCCCTCAGGAATGCTGACCATTCTCCGGTCCCAGGAATGGGCTGAGCTGTTTGTAACATCATAGAAGATTAGCCACCTTGTTACCGGACTTTGAGCTCCTGAAGGCCGGACCACAGACCCTCCCCTCCCCTTTCCCTGTTACACTTGTAGCTCACAGCTGCACATAGCTATCTTCTCCCTCATGTGTATATAACCAGCCAGCTGGCGAGGGGGGTCAGAGCAGAATTTCCAGGGTGTCTGACTGCTCTCCCCATACTGCCGGCATTATTGGAATAAACACTCATGTGATTCAACCCTGTCTCTGCTTAATTTGGCTCAAGTAGTGACAGGGGGCCTCGGACCCATTGTGTCCAGTATCAAAACCGTTCTTACTAGGATCCCATGTTTTAAAATAAGCTCAGCCCAATCAATTTACACTTTCCATATGTTTCCTAGCTATAGTCTTTCATAGTCAACTTGCCAATTTAAAACTTAACTCACTTATGTTTGGGAGCCCTCAAGGGATGTATACCACTATAAGCAAACATATATAAAAGTTTATATATAGTTATGATAGATAATCTTGTTTATAAGAATTTTACTTTTGTAGGAACACCAGTTCAAGCATTTATTGCAATTTTAGATTTGAGAATTTTGCATAATCAATCTGAAATTTTAAAAAGTGGGGGAAGTTCAGTATCCTCTTCATCTGCCAAAAGTGAATCAATCAACCTAGTTTAATAGAAACATTCTGAACAGAATTCTAGCATAAGCAATTTATGAAGCAAACCCAGAACCTTGAACAGCCTACATGATGTGGAGGTAAGATGGTTAAAAAGATGGACCTGAATCTCTGGGACTTGGGAGGGATGGAGGAGAAACTTAATGACTTCTCAATGGAAGTGTTGGAAATATATATTTCTGCCAATGGGTGATTCATTTTTATCTTAGACGTCAAACAGGAAGTTATTTTTCCCACCAAAGAAGGCAGTCTATATATCCTATATAATAAAAGCCTAATATGCTAAGTGTCTGGTCGTCCAGTCAGCCATTCAACCAATCAAAACGTAATATGCTAATGATATGCTAAGGTCACTCAACTGCTCGCTATGACGTGCACTGACAACCAGGGGCAGACTCTCTGACTGGTAGATTAGCTTGCTGCTGAGGTCCAGCCAATCAGGACTGAGCAAGACACTCCCTGGAGCTCTCCCGGTGTCCCTCCCTGGCTGGCCAACCTCCCGCATTCCTCCCCGGCCCCAATTGTGCACCAATGGGGTCCCTCAGTGTGGCCTGCACTGTCTTGCAATCTGCGCTAAGGGACCCCTCCCTCCCTCCCCTCGAGTGCGTGAATTTTGTGCACCGGGCCTCTAGTAAAACATAAGAAAGCAGAACTCTGGCTCCTGGCTATATGAAAGCAGAGTGCATCATCAAGCAAATGTCCAACAAGCCAGTGCTTGGGTAATAAAATTTCAATAAAAATAATATTGCATGCATACACTATAATAGGGGAATCAAACTTCCTTAGCAATACCATGAAAAGAGTGAGTTTTGGACAGAGGCAAGATCCTGTATAAAGACTCCAAATCAATAGATGATTCAAATTGATCGCTGTGATTAATTAGAGTGTGGATTTCCTGGGAGCCCAGAGACTGTAATATTTTCATCTGTGCATCCTTCACAATACTCACAGGACCACAGTTTTTTCAGTTGAATTACTGTCATTATTAATTACCTTTTTTTCAAGTGAATGCAATTCTTTTAATGATTAAGTTTCAATATATTCTAGAATTTTTTTGGCAACTTGTTCTTCATAGTATAAGAAAAACAGATTTCAGGTGTGGCTGATCAGGTGTGTAAATATCAATGCCTTGGCCAACGTGGATTAATAACTTCAGTAGGGTGGGCCTGTGGACATTTCCACTATCAACTTTATTATTGGTTCATTTTACTAATGACTACTACTATGCTTGTACATGCTAATGTACCATACCTTATCCATTGATAAAGGAAAAATGATAAATTTTAATTGTGCCCATTTGTTTTCTGCCAGGAATCATTAGTAATAACTTTACTGTATTTTGATATGCTAATAATACTTCACGAGGAAAAGAAAGTGGCTTTTGCTGTAGTAAACCGAACCAGTCTCTTGCTTGATTTATTTTTTCAGTTCATAAACTGTGGCACCACCATAAAAGCATGCAAGAAGTGGGCACGTATATGTGTGTATCTACACCAGCACACTCTTCCATACAACTGAAAATATCATTCTACATCTCCAAGTGCAAATTATACAAAAAAGAACTAATCTTTTATTTAGAACTATGAAGCAGACATATTCATTGTAATATCTGATGTGATGTGGAATCAACCAGTGAGTTGGAGGCTTACCTGAGGTTCCTGAAAGTTGTGTGAAATATCATAAATAATGTGTGAATCAAAAAATTTGGACATTTGAAAGCAAATAATTGCAGGCCCCAGAAAGCCCATTCTGAAAATTTAACATACTTACCTGGAGAATCCAGTCTGCCCCTTGCAACAGGCAAAGAAAGTCAGAGCATTTTGCTAATAATCATTTTTGCTTTGGCTTTTCCAATGAAGTTATTAATCTAGGTAAACATAAGTTGTGATATCAAACTCTCTTCTAAGGAAAGTTTCCCTTTTCTTGGATAAATGCCTGTGTGTTTGTTGAAGGCATGATTAATTTTGTGGATTTTTTCATTACCATAGTCTAACGTTGCTGCTACCTGCTTTGCCTTTGAACTTTTCACAAAGAAACTGATGCAAAAAGTTATTAGAAGTTTTCCTTTGAAGTTAAAAATTTGTTCTACAAATGAAGAAATAGGAAAGTGCCGAAGCTCAATATTAATCAAAGATACTAACCGTTTAGATGCTGAATTTTATGTAACTTTCATAAAACCAATTAATCAAGAATGCACCAAGAGATGGTCAGATTTTGACTTTCAAAGATCTAATATATATATATATATATATATATTTGAGTAGTGAGACCATCTGTAACCTTTGAAACTATTATAAACCAAACAGAAGGGGCTCTGGAATTTCTATAAAGGAGGGCCTCAGGCAGCAGTCTGCTGGAATGAAATACTAGAAATTCCTTTGATGGTACATTTTATAGCAAACACATTCTTTTTTCTTGGGTTGCATATTTATTTAGTATAGGTTGGAAGCAGCAGAGATTGATAGAGATTATGAGAAACTTAAAATTCCCCTCCTTTTGGCATCTCCAGTAAGCATCCTGGTTCATTTTCGATAAGGCAAGGGTATAAATTTTACCACACTTTATATCTGAGTCTCCTGGACTTCTGGCCTTCACATGACTTCATAACCCACATTAGATCCAGAGAAGTGAAGAGTCAAGAGCATAGTTGTTAATGCTGAGCGATCTGATTTGAATGTTTACTTCAGCACTTAATGAGCCATGTGACACTGGGCCAGTTTATCAACCGTCTTGTCACTCAATTTTCTCATGTATATAATGAGGGAAACTTACGGTATTTTCCCCACTGTATTGTGAAGAGTAGGTTAATATCAGATAAAGAATAAGCACTATTTAAATGTTAGCTAGCATTTTCATACATGATGGGAGGAAGTCCAAGGCTAAAGCTTCATGTTCCCCACAGAATAAAACCATTGGGGTACAGGATGATGAAATGTAAGAAGCATTTTGTCTTGATACAATGGCTCTTCGTGTTAATCATTCCAAAGAGAAAATAAGTAGCCACCAAGGAACACCATATAAAACAGAGACTGAAATCCAATGCCCATTATACATGGTAAGAAAACAAGATAGACTACATCTTATCTAATCCTATAAATCTAATTTACAGTGAAAATTATTCATGTAAGATTGGGTATACAAGAGCAATGGAATCAAAAGTCTCCAATTCATTTTTGTGCCCTATACAATTATGCAAAAGTGATCTGTAAATTTGAAATGCCCACAGAAGGTAACAGCTATTGATAAAAACTGGATTGTTCCATTAACAATCCCACGCTGAACAAAGAGCCATGAGGGCCTAAGAAAATGTTATGTCCATGACTCCAGCAATGAGGAGACCGAGGGAAGTAAGGTGGAAGTAAAGCCAGAAACTGAAGCTATGACTAGATGCCTCAGAGCATCTAGATGGGTTTCCTTTTTAACAGAGTAACAAGGATCATAAGCAAAAAGCACAGGATAGCAAAGGACAGGGGTCAAGCAATCTTCACTAAACTTGAGGAGGAGCCATGGTTGGAAGATCCGAGCTTCTAGGACATATAATCAGATGTTGGTGGTTGCCAGAGGAGTGTTGCCTCCTGGCTGAGAAACAGAGCAATGAAAACATATGCTCCCGGGTATTTGGAAGTCTTCAGACAGGGCAACTGCATATTTACATAGTGGTGTGTGGATACCCAAACATATTGCTATCAGGTAAACAACTCCTGAGGTTAACATCTAAAATAGTTTTAATCTCATTTGTAGCACCTGGAAACAATTTCCAAAATTTGTTTACTCTGAAACATCATACATTTGTTTCTTCTAAATTATACCTTTGGTGTGTTTTGTTTTTTTCTCAGAAAACATATGCATTCCATTTTCCCCTTCTTCTGATTTTATTCTTAGATTATTGTATATGCTCCTCAAAACTGGTAAGGGAAAGGGGGTGAGTGGTTGCTTTCATAGTTCTAGCAATTTCCCACAGCTAAACCTTCTGAAGTATGATTAAATTACAATACTAGTATACATAATAAACTGTCACTTAATCTTCCTGGCTCCCAAATGTTTTCTGTGTAGTAAGATCTATTTTTTATCAATTTGAGCAGTATGTCTCTATTATTTATTAAGTACTATCTACACAGAGCTATAAAGCTGAATGAAGATGTCGAAGTTTTGCACTGTGGTTTTATAATACTCATAAAAGTTGAACAATTTAGCTAAGTAAAAACGTTGATATACATCCCTAATGACAGAGCAAGAATAAAGCTCACAATAGCAATGGCCCAAAGTCAGGTCAAGATGTATCTGAGACTTTTAGTCAAGCTTGGGTCCTAGGGGCCTGGAAGATTGCTGGGAGGGAGTTCGGGAAAAGCCATGGACATCTGGCTTTGTTCATTAGACTTGCCTTCTTCTATTGAATGTTGGCCAAGTCCTTCTATCAATTACCTCCTGCATCACTTCAGGACAACAGGCTGGCTGGTGAGTCTCCAGTATTGCCTTGGATTCAAAAGTTGTGAGAGAATGTGAGTCTATGGCAGTGGTTCTAACCTTGGCTGCACATTAGAATCACCTGGGAATCTTTTTAAAATCCTGATTTCTGCATCTCACTTAATCTTCAGCAGAGCTCTATGAGTTAACATGTTATTACCTTCATTTTACCATTGACAAAGTTACTTTGTCAGTGTTAAGCATCTGTTCCAAGATAATACACAGTAAGGTAGAGCTGGAATTCAACCCCAGATATTAGAACTCCAAAATCCACATTTTTAACCATTATACAATCCTGGCTCTTGTGCTCTAAGATACAATGATCAAAAGAAAATAGAAAGAAAAATCATCTTGAAAGGAAAAGCCTAGTAGCATTAATAGAGAAGAGAAAGAGGAAACAGAATTCCCAGGAGTAGTTGTGGGGAGAGGGTGGGAGCACCTCCTGGGCTGGCAAAGTGAACCAGGTTCCTGTCCCCACAAGCGCAACTAGGACCCAATAAAGAGTATGCCTTGGGTCCTCCAGAGATTGAAGGAAGGGCTAAAGCAAAAACAAGTCCAGGTCTATGGTGAGATGGTGGGGTGGAGCCAAGAAAAAGAACCTGAAGACTAAAGGGAAATTGTTCCAGGTGTTAATAAAAACCAGACAGTCTTATATGTTCAATATGCTATCACATTTGTAATTTATCTCAACTTTAGAGAGTTCAATTCAACAAACTTTATTGAGTGCCTCTGCATGCAAAGCTGTCTTAGGGCATAATGATGCTATATTTAACAAAAACAAATGGGACTTCCAAACTGGAGAGGAAAACAGAAACATATCCAAAATAATTTTAGCACAAGACAAAATGGGATACATTATATAGCAAGCATTCTAAGCAGGGATCCTCAAACTTTTTAAACAGGGGGCCAGTTCACTGTCTCTCAGACCGTTGGAGGGCCGGACTATAGTGTTTTAAAAAAACTATGAACAAATTCCTATGCACACTGCACATATTTTGTTTTGGAGTAAAAAAACAAAACGGGAACAAATACAATATTTGCATTTGCATGTGGCCCGAGGGCCGTAGTTTGAGGACCCCTGATTCAAAGTATTGTGAATGTTTGAAATGGGGGTGGGGGGGCTTTAAATCCTACTGAGAGAATCTGAGGGGGAGTGATTTAAGCTAAGACATAAAGAATATGTAAAACTTTATCAGGCATAAATAAGAGAAGTCATTCTAAATAAAGAGAATGGCTTAGCATCAATTGACTGAAAGCCATATTTGGGAAAGGGTGAGTGGATGATGGTGACTGAGGACAGATATATAGAGACATATACTCAGAATTAAACATGAAATAAAGGGGAAAAGTCAAATTGTGGAGGGCCCTATGTCAAGCTGAGAAATTTGGAGATCTCAATCAATAGTGGGCTTTCCATTAAGTTGAAATAAAGGTAGCACCAAGGGTCAATTGACTCTGAAATAACAGATTCCTACAGATACAATTACTGGGCAAAGGTCAGCCCTGAGCCTCTGATGCCATCATGAGGTCTCAGGATGAGTCTTCCTGATCATCATTGAAATGTGCCCTTCAGAACACTGATCAATTCCTCCTCCTAACTGCCTCTTTAAGCACCTGAGAGTGGGTGGGCTCTCCTCTGGACGCTAGTCCCACTCTCCACAGGTGATATGTGACTCGAATGGCCTATTGAAGGAGAACCAGACTGCTTGCCTGAACTACTCCTGTATGACCTCTGGACTTGGGTTCATCAAGTCCTAGGGTATCCAAGCCCTCATGCAGTGCCATCCAGACTTTCTCAGTTGAGATCCTTCTCCCAATAATGAACCATTTTCTTCATATTCATTACTCCCTTCCTATGAATTTCCTCTCCTAGACCATGAGCACCTCCACTTTGCCTCTTTCCTTCTATGTATCTAATTAAGTTATAACTGCTTTGCCTCCCAGAATGTTGTGGTTTCTACTTCTTGGCACACTCATCTCTCAGTAACAATATTTTTCTAGTGTCTGCATCTTTGCCAGAATTAGAAATGCCCTCAAGTGTGATAGCCAAGAAGAAATGCCTGAAGTATGCAATAATGTGATGGAATTTAGAATTCTGAGACTTTCTTGCTAAGTTCCAAGAGTAAGAAATCTGGGTACCATAGAAAGGATACCTGAGAATATGTAGTGTGCCTAGACTGACATTGGGTAGGAAATCAGTAAGATTCAGCCAGCTCTTAGCACTCTGAGTTCCCTGCACCTAAGTTTGTGATGTGAAAGACAGAAAGCTGTCTGCCAAGGCGACAGATCAGCCTCACACCCAGAATGCCACAGAGAAGGCAAAAGATCAGAGTCAGAACATAATTTGTTGAGGTCACAGAAAGGTAGTAATGGGCCATCACCAAAGTTCAGGGCACCACTTTTCACAAAGAGGTATCTCACATAGACAAGAGGCAACTTCAAAATGTTTGACAATCATTCACATAGATCACATGGACCTAGACAGAAAATCCAAGGACATCAAGCCAGAAGTCAGCCTTCTTCAGTATCTCTCACAAAACCCAGCATATAATAACCTCTCAAAAATTAACTACTATATAAATTAACTGGAGACCCAGTGCATGAATTTGTGCAAGGGTGGAGAGGGCCAATTGGGGGCGGGGCTGGCTGGGGGGAGGGGCTGCTGGCAGTTGGCCAGCCGGCCCCACCCCCTGGTCAAACTCCCAGTCAACCTCCCAGTCGAACTTCCAGTCAAGGGGACAATTTGCATATTAGCCTTTTATTATATAGGATGGTGTTCACAGGGCTTCTATTGTGTAAAGCCTCCCTTCAAGAATCATGTCAGGTTTATACCCCTGACTCTTCCTCTCTCTACCCCCAATGCTATTTAAATGTCTTTGAGCTCCACTGGTGTGGCTCAGTTGGTTGAGCATCCTACCATGCACCAAGAGGTCACAGGTTCAATTCCAGGTTAGAGCACATGCCAGATTTTGGGCTTGATCCCTCTCTCTCTCTCTAAAATTATTAAAAACATATTTTAAAATAAATACATAAATAAATAAATATCTCTGAAAATATGGGAAAAAGAAGAATTTATATGAATAAAGTATATTAGGTATAATCTGCCTAATAGAATGCTGAAATATGGGGTGACAATTGAGTTAAATTGTGACCAAACTCTCAGATATGTATGGTGGACACTTAGACCACTACTTGGGCTGACCTGGAGTGTCAGATTTTTACATCAAAACCAGGCAACTTTCTGATTGGCAATAACTGTAATAAAAACAGCTTTCTTAGCAGGTGGGTCCTCGGAAGTCATTAGAACCTCTTTATCCTGGTTCTGGTTCTCTGGGCACCAGTAACCACTGGACATAAGAAACCTGAGAAGTTACCGTGTCATCACTTCACCTGTCTTAGTTTCTAATGTTACCACAAACTTGGTGGCTTAAAAAAATAGGTATTTATTCTCTCACAGCTATGGAGACCAGGTGTCCAAAATCAAGGTTCCAGAAGGGCCATGCTGAAGGCTCTAGGGAAGAATTCTTCCTTTTTTCTTCTAGCTTCTGGTGGCTCCTAGCATTCCTTGACTGGTGGCAGCAAATCAATTTCTACCTCCATCTTCACATGGTCTTCTTCCCTACATATATCCTCCTGTCCTCTCCTTCCATTAAGTCATCAGATTTAGGGCTCACCCTAAAACCAGGATGATTTCATCTCAAGATCCTTAACTAATTGCATCTGCTAAGGTACTATTTTCAAATAAGTAGTTACTTCCTGAGGTTCTGAGTGGATATGAATTCTGGGGGAACATGATTCAACTTACGACACAACCTAATTGTACCACTCATTGAAATTGTAAATAAAATTTGAACTTGTCCACTCCATAGTTTCTTTGGAGACCAATTTAAATTTTGTCTGGCTAACTCAAATTATTGGTGTCTTAGTCAATGCAGGCTTATAACAGAATACCATAGACTGGGGAGCTGGGAATTCAAGATCAGGGTGCCAGCATGGTCAGTTTCTGGTGAGGACTCTTCTAGATTGCAGACAGCCATTTTCTTGTTGTATCCTTATATTGTAGAGAAGAAGAGAGAGCTCTCTGAGGTCTCTTTTATAAGGGTACTAATCCCATTCATGAGGGCTCCTCAGGACCTAACCACCTCCCAAAGGCCCAATCTCCTAATACCATAGTATCGGGCGTTAAGATTTCAACATGTGAATTTGGGGAAGGTTGGATACAAACATTCAGTCCATAACAATTGGTCAAAAATGAAAATAAAAATCTAATAAACCACTGTGGGAAGTTCCATAGTACAGTCTTTCTCATTATCTATTTTTAATTGGAATTGATTTGAAAAATGAAACCACTCAATGCAGGCTGTATGGAGGATACAATCGTATTTAAATCACTCAGTCTTGGGCAGATTCAAGTTTTGCCAGGCAACACTGAGCCAAATAGCTAGAGCTTGCTGGGAATAGATTATTTCTTCAAAAGGCCTTCTTCACTTAGGTGAAAAAAACTCTTTAGCATGCATGCTACAAGCAAAGCTCATTGTCCAATCCAGTCTACAGAAATAAAAATCTTTAGAGTTATTCAAGTAATGGAGAAGCCCAATGCCATTAGAAGAGACTCATGTTCAACTCCGTAGAAATGGTGTTTGTTGTTTGACATAAAACCATAAAAAATCATTTTTTACCACTTTTATTATTGTCATAAAAATATTACTTTAATAAAGCTCTTTGCCCAGAGATATAAAATGTAAGACCAAAAATCGAATTTGATCTTGTAAAAATTAAAAATTTTTGTGCAACAAAAGGTATCATGGATAAAGTTAACAGAGACATGACAGATTTGGAAAAGATATTTGCAATGTTTGGAACTGAAAAAGAGATTCTTGTAATAATGAGGAAAAGACAGGCACCCCAACAGAGAATAGACAAAGAAAATAGTCAATTTACAGAAAATGAAACCCCAAAAGTCAACATATAAAGAGAAACATTATTAAAAACACATTAGTATTAAAAATGTAAAATAAAACAGTAATGGAATATAGTTTTGTATCCATTGGGCCAGCAATAAGTAGAGAGCTGTATAATGCCAAGCTGGCAAGAACACAGGAATGTCAGAGCCCTCATGACTGCTGGTGGGAAAGTAGACTTAGAAGCCATTCTGGAGAGGAAGTGGCTGCAGTTGGTTGTTAAATATTCAATTTTGCACGTATGCCTTATTAATCCCACTCCTGATTATATGTGCTCTGCAAAATTATACACATCCATAAGGAGACAAGTACCAGGATGTTCATCACAACACCACTTCCAGAGTAGAAAACCAAAGGCAATCTGGGGTCCAACGCTGAGGAGTGAATAGGTCAAATGTAACAGATGCACCCATGGAGGACTGTGAAACCATGGCTTAAATTCTAGACCATGCATCGAATGTTCATTTAACTACACAGTAGATCATAATGCTCAGAGAAAAGAATTGAAACTAATAATAATGGTGAGAAGATCTGTAGCATAATACAGTGTAAATTATGCATTCATGCCCACAAAATAATAACTCATTTTACAAAATACAGAAGCAAAAGGATCACAGAAAACCTGAACATGGTTGCATATTGAAGAGTGGATAGAGGGATAGGAAAAGGAAATGGAGATAAAAGAAGCAAGCAACATTAAAAAGATCCTTATTCTCATAGAAGGATCTGATATAGAGAATTTTGGAAGCTATGAATTTTCACAATGGAGCATTTTGAAAATCTGATCGGAAAGGGCAGTGAAATGGAAGGAGAAAGAGCAGTCTTGTTCCTTTTAACCCCATCATTTTTGGATTAATGACTTTAACATCAATCAAGTGAGGACCAGTAAGCATTGACATCATTGATGTTTCTGAAAATTAACATAAAAAGAGTCATTTCTTCCCATTTGCTTATTTATTCAACCATGATTAAATGTCCATTGTGTGTAAAGCACTTTTTCAAGTGCGTAGGGGGATACTCCTTTTTATGCCCCTACCTTGTGGAGCCTGTACACTGATGGAGAAATCCAAAAGCTGCCTGACCCCCTCTTCTGTGTAAGGCCAACAGCGTGGGCCCTGCAAGATATGCCCAAGGCAGATATCTGAGGAGTAAACTATGTAAATAGCTTTGCTTCTCCCTGCTTCTCCCCAGCACAGCTCAGTGTTTTATACCTCCCAAGAGCATCTCAGAAATACTCTGAGAATCTTCTGACTTTTTAAACTTAGCAGAATATTTCTCTCTTGGTGCTGGCAGAGCATGTGCTAGGTAGGATACAGGAGAATATGGAAGCTCATCCCATCAGCCCTTCTCTTTCTCATTTCCCCAAACTCAACCCAAATTAAGGAAAACATAGTTTAGAAAACAGATGTGTGCCAGAATCAAACAGGAGGAAAATGCCTTTGTCTTCTTTCTGGGTCACAGAGAGCTCCTAAGCGTGGAGGAGAATTATGACAGAAAAAAGGATGGAAGACAGTTGCGTATACCCCCCACCTCACAAGCTGTCAAATCTGTGGAGAAACTTTTGCCTGTTTAAGAGTTTATGAAACTTCTAACTCAGGAAGTTAAATTCAATTTACACTTAAATCTTCTCAGTAAGCTCTACTCAGTCAGCCCTATTTAATGGAGTTCATTATCTGTTGTTCAGTTCTACGTATGATTTCTCTTCCCATCAAGAAACAGAAATTGAGTATAGTAATTAGAATGGAGAGCTCAGTTAAGAAATGTAGATGTATGCTTAAAGTGAAATATTTTATTGTGCTGGTCAGTGATACATGAATTATTCAAGATGTTAAAATGAATATCATATAGGCTAGCAAAAAACAGCACATGTAAGATTAATTTTAGGAATGGATATTTCAGGCCAAATTCAAAACTCTTCCTAATTCCCTCAATAAAAATTATACCTTTGATAAATTGTTTTGTGTTCCTCCTTGAATTATATATATAACAGAGGCCCATGCACGAATCCATGCACCAGCAGGGTCCCTCTACCTGGCCTGTGGGATCGGGCTGGAACTGACTCTCCAACATCTCTCAAGAGGTCCCGGATTGTGAGAGGGCACAGGCCAGGCCAAGGGACCCCACTGGTGCACTATTAAGGCCAGGGAGAGATGCAGGAGGTTGGCCAGTCAGGGAGGGACTGCGGGAGGGCTCCAGGGTGTGATTGGGATCTTGCTCAGTCCCAATCAGCTGGACCCCAGCAGCAAGCTAACTTACCGGCCCCCTGGTGGTCAGTGCACATCATAGGGACTGGTAGACTGGTTGACTGCCTGCCCCCTTGTGGTCAGTGCACATCATAGAGAGCAGTTGAGCAGCCTTAGCATATCATTAGCATATTTTGCTTTGATTGGTTCAACAGCCAACTGGTCAACCAGACACTTAGCATATTAGGCTTTTATTATATACGATAATATATGGTGAGAAACTGAAGGACACAGATGAAGTTCCCTCACTTCTTCTAGTTTTTAAGTATGACTTTGAAAAGAAAAGATATCAATTGAAATGAAGAACTAACCTTGAAATAGGGTCGAAGATGAGGATTTGGTCTCTGACCCTGGTATATGAGAATGAGAGCCTGAAGATGAGATTCTTGGGTAACCTCTAGAGTGAGAGGGCAAGAGGAGAAAAAGTTGCTGCACAGAAAGAGCCCCAAGAGATGTGCAAGAAGAATTAGGAGACTGCATCATCCCAGATGTCAAGGCATTTCAAGGGGCAGGAATTCAAAGGCTCAGAAAAGCATCCGGGAATGAAAAATAAGAAAATAACACTGAATTCGACAGCTTGGAGGTGACTTTAGGAGAGTAGCTTTGCAGAGTTAGTAGCAAGGGCTAAAGGGACAAAGGAGAAAATGCACAGTAGAAAGCCAATCATTCATGACTGTTAATACTGTAATTTCGTCTCTCATAAGTGGAGGGATAATGATAATTATAATAATTATGAAGTAACTACCATTTACTTACTGGCCATTTGCTACATGCCAATAGCTGTAGTTAGTGTTTTATACTTATCATATAATCACAAATATTAATTCACAAATATTTAAGAACCTTTACATCCAAAATGTATCCCAATTTCATCCACTTTCATCAGAGCCACTGTGGCCACACAATCTAAATTTCTTCTTCTCTTGCCCCAACTATGGCCCAAACCTCCCTTGCCTTTGTTCCAACCCTTTAGTTCATTATTTGCAACAGCAGAGAGAATGTTTAAATTCAAATTCCATTAAATAAAAAATTCTCCAATGTCTTTCAATTTCACCAACATAAAATCTAATCTTCTCCAAAACCCGGTGTGCCCTGGCCCCCACTTTTCTCTCCAACTCCATCTCTACCTCACCTCTTTTTTGTTCCCAATGCTCTAGCCACAATGGTTTTCTAGTAATTTTTTTAACATATCAAATTCATTCCTGAAGGTAAAAAAGTTAGGACTTAAAGTAAACAAGCGGACATGGAGTGTAAATGGTACTAAAAAGACCACAGTGCAGAATGATCTAATACTCATTTTAACCATTCAATTACCTGAGTAGTTCTGAAAGATGGTAAGAAGTCAGTTCCTGATGCTGAGTTTCTGGATTCAAATTCTTTCTCTACCACTGATTGGCCATCTGATGTTGTTAACCTACTTAACCTCTCTAAGCTGTTTCTGCATCAATATAATGAAAGTAATGGTAGAATCCCTATAGAGAAAATAATAAGAGGTATCTCTTACATTATTAATATTCAATGAAATAATGCAAGTTAAGTACTTTGCATATATGCTTTGTTGTAAATATTAGCCATTATATTGCATTTAATAAATATTAAAGGAGCACAGTTCTAAGCTCTGTGCTAAACTCTGGGAAAATTATCTTTGCATCAAGGAAGATTTTATGTCATATTTTGTACATAGGGAAGAATTTTTTTTATATTGTGTCCAATAGAAAAAGAAAAAAAATAAGTTCATAATCAGTTCCTTGTAGAAAGATGTTATAGTTGTCACAAATGTTAGAGATAATGCCTACCTCAGTTCTATTTTTCAAGAAAAATATATAATTTTCAAAGGATAGAAAAATGATTGAGGTTACTTGATGTTCAATACTCATTCATCTCTTGAAGACTACTATATGAAAGGCACACAGTGCAGAGATGACCAAGAAATAAAGAGCTCCGTTTAAGGAATTCACAAGCTAAGGAGGAAAACCAAAAAATAAACATTTACAATGCAACGTGTCCAGTGATGTTATAGAAAACAGAAAGGTGCTGTAGGAGCCCTGAATAAGGATCTTGAGCTTGAGCACAGAAGGGCTTCACCAAGTGAGCATGGTGAGTAGGTAGATGTTCTCAGCAGAGAAACATGTGACTAGAGTTTGATGAACTAGGGTGTATGAGTGACAATCATAATATTTAACAATCAGCTAACACTAGCATTAAAGGGTCAATACAGTTTCACCAGTGCTACTAAGCCCTGTATCATAGTTGATGGGGTTGGTGGGGTAGATAATATTGGAAAAGAGAAAGCAGACCAAATCACGAAAAATTTTACCTCTACAAATTAATTTGCTAAAAGGTGGTCACTGAAAACCAATTCACCAAATATCAACTTGTCAAAAGACCAATTCAAAATATTAGGACACTATTCAAGGTTTTAGTTTTATCAAGGCTTTGCCAGCTGGAATGCATATCATTCTGCATGTGTTTTATATTTCAGCAGCTCAGTATTCATATGTGAATGGAATGGTTTTTCACTTTTGTATTCTCTATTTTTATAGATGTACGAGAGGCCCGATGCACGAAATTCATGCAAGAGTAGGCCTTCCTTCCCCCCAGCTGCTGGCACCGGCTTCCCTCTGGCACCCAGGACCCAGGCTTCTCTTTGGCCACCAGCAGGCACCCAGGACCCGGGCTTCCCTCATAGCCTTGGCTTCATCCGGAACATCGCCCGGAAGGATGTCCGGAAGGATGTCCAGTCTAATTAGCATATTATGCTTTCATTGTTATAGATGTCTTACTTCCACCTCTGCTCTTGCCTTTGCTTTGCAGAAAACTATCTTATACCCAACTCAATGCATTTCTGACAGTTTTAGTCTTGATTATTCAATAAGTTGATTTTTGGCAAGCAGTCTTAGAACCAGAAAATTAGGGAAGCAGAAATCAGATTAAAAAGGGCTTTATAGACCATATGCATAGTGGTTAAGGACCCACTTTCTGGAGCTCACCTTCTAAGTTTGAATTCAAGTTTGGTTATTTACCAGTAATGTGACTTTGGGCAGGTACTTTAACCTCTCTTTGACTCTTCTTTATGCATAAATTAGAGACAGTGATAGAACTCACCTCAGAAGCTTACTAGTACTATAATGAATTAATGTGAATGAAGTTCTACAACAGTGTCTGGATTACAGTAAACAGTAATTTATGACAGTCATTAATAGTATATCACGCTAAAGAAGTTTAATTAATGCTAAAAATAACAGGGAGTCAGTGAAGGACTTTGCAGTCTAGAGAATGGATTAAAAGTGGTTGAGTATGAAAACTGTTGGCAATAGTCTGGTAAACAAAAATGAAGACATGAGCTAATTTTGACCATAAGGAAGAAATGAGAAGACATTAGGAAAACACTATGTTCTCTTGAATAAGGTCAAATTTCTAGGTCCATAGGGAGGATGAGAAAGTAGTGAAAGGGTTTGTACATTAGCAGCAGATCTGATGCTAGCCATTGTTAAGATAATATGTGAAAATATGAAAAGTGCCAAGAGAAGAAAGGCAACAGATGTCATCCAATTAAAAAAAAAATCTATTGACTACTACAGCAAAAAAAGCCAAATTTTATAATGGCTTACTAATGGGGTAGTTTGTGTGTGTTCCCTAAGGAAAAAATGGGCCAAATAAATTTCATTTCCTTTTCTTGAAGAGAATTACAAGAACAGAAGACTGGAGATAACCTCAGCCATAGTGTATCTGCATTTCAACCAAGTATTTAACAAGGTGGCACATTCTATCTTAGTAGACAAATGAAAGGCTAGATTTATAGCTTTCTAAGTCTACCTAAAAAATGTAAATTAGCACTGTCACTTCCGAACTATTCTTGTTACACAATTCCTCCCATTAAATATTTTGAGAATGCCACCTATACATATTTATTATTAAATTACTTACATATAAGCCACATTAATATATAATGTACATTATGAAACATTTACAAAACTATAAAATTGAAAAGCACCAGGTAAAGGTAAAATTATTTTTAATATAATTTCACAATTTTATATTTTTATGTAATTTCAATAATTTACTTTAAAAAATGTTATAATTTAATGAAAAATATATTTGTTCATCTTTGAAATAGGAAAGGACCGATAGCAACAAATTCTCTTAGCTTTGCTTCATCTCAGAGATTTTGCTTTCCCCTTTATTCTTGAGAGACATTTACACAGGATACAGAATTCTGGGTTGACAGTCTTTTTTTCTCCGCCTCTGATAGATGTTGTGCCACTTTTTTTTATTGCCATGGTTTCTGGTGAGAGATTCATATTGGTTTTCCCTATAAATAAGGTGTCATTTCTCTATAATTGTTTTCAAGATATTTTTTTCTTTAGTGTTCAAAAGTTTGATGGTGATTTCTCTTGGTGTGAATTCTTTTAGTGTTTATCCTGTTTAGGACTTAAGCAATTTCTTGAATCTATAGGTGTATGTCTTGACAAATTTGGGTAGTTTTCAGTCATTATTTCTTTGAGGACTTTTTCATCCTGCCCTCTTTCTTTAATCTTTCCAGGACTCTGATGATATGAATGCTAGATAATTTGTTATAGTTAGTTCCGTGGGTCTTTTAGACTATTTGTTTGTTTTTAATTGTTTCTTTCTGTTGCTCAAATTGAGTAATTAGTTATATCATTCTATCTTAAAGTTCCCTGATTCTTTCCTCTGTCTTCTTCATTTTGCTTTGACCCCATCATTGGGATTATCATTTCAGTTATATTTTCCAGTTCTAAAAAATTCATTTGGTTCTCTCTATATGTTCTATTTCTTGCTGCAACTTCTTATTTTATTTTTTATATGTGTCAAGTGTGGTTATAATTGCTGGCTGAAACATTTTTGTGATGCTGCTTTAAAATCCTTGTCAGATAATTAGAACATCTCTGTCATCTTGGTGTTGGCATTGATTGTCTTTATTCATTCAGTTTGATATCTTCCTAGTTCTTGGTATAAGGAGTGATATTTGGATTGAAACCTGAACTGTTGTGTATTATGTTATAAGACCTTAGATCTTAGTTAGACCTTCTATTTTTCTGACTTTTTTTGGCACTGTTCCACCAGGGAGATTGATGAAATGTACTGCCTCATTATTGCCAGGGAAGGATAGAAATCCAGGTTCACCACTAGACCTCCATTAGATCATGAAGAGGAGGCATGGCCTTTGCTTCTACTGGTCAGGGATGTGAGCTCTGTTTCCCTACTAGGCTAAACTGATATCTGCTTGGCTGGGTGAGATCAGAGTGTCTCTTTGGTGCTTTCCATCTGACATTGCTCACACCACGGGAAAGGGAGTAGGTGGCCTTGTTACCAGTTGGTAGTGGTGATACTGCTGATGCTCCACTAGGCTCCTCTGACATCACACCAATGCAGAGAGTGAGCGGCACCTCAGTACTTCCAGGTAAGGTACAAGTCCCAGCTCCTTAATCAGCCTTCTCTGACACCACCTGGCAGAAGCATTTGGTACCTTGTTACAGCCTCTGAAGTTAGGCTCTCCACTCAGCTTTTGCTTGCATGGGTGAAGGTGGGGCCAGTTTTTCTGTGCTATTTGGCTAAAGTTGAACAGTCATTGTCTACAAGTGTTCTGTCTTGCTAGGCTGCTGCTTTCCTGATATTTTGGCTAGAGAGTACAGGTTTATTTGGGGGCCTTTATTCTGTCTGTACCCATTGGCAATTCCAGGTTGAAGCTTCTCCAACTCTAAATCAGGGACATGAGGCCAAAACAAAACCTAGGGAACTCACCAGCATGTCCTTCCTTGGGTCCCAAGGTCTCTAACCAGTCTGTCTTCTTTCTTCAACTTTTCGGTCTTATTTTTGTGTTATATGTAACTAGAGGCCCGGTGCACGAATTCATGCACAGGTGGGATCCCTCAGGGTGGCCTGTGGGGATTGGGCCAAAACCAGCAGCCCAACGCTGCCTGCCGCTCCTGCCTGCTGCTCCCACTCATCCCAGCCCTGCTTGGGCTCATGCCCAGTCAGTCCCAATTGGGAGAGGCTCACACCGCAGCAGCGGCGCTCGCCAGCTGTGAGCCCTGTGTCTGGTGCCCATCCTGATGGAGGTGAGGCAGGGGGGATAGGGGGACGTGGGGGCGGGATGCAATTGGCCCTCTGGTGGGCGTTGGGATGCCCTTGCTGGCCCAGGATCTGGATCCATCCTGCTGACATTTGTTCAGGTTGTCGGGATCCACCTGGCAGCCGCTTTTATATTATTTCTTCCTTGTGGAGCATCTAGGGAGGGGAAGTGGCAGCAGTGCCTGAGACCAACTTCCAGGAGGCCTGAAGCACTGTCAGGATAGTCCCAGTGGTGCCGGTCCATCAGTGCCTGGCCCGTTCTCCGGAGATTGGACCTGCAGGACTACTGAGGGACTAGAGTGGCTGCCCGTCAGGCTGGTGGGCCGTCGGAACAGTCGGTCAGCTGAGCAGCTCTCCCGCTGTGGGAGCACACTGACCACCAGGGGGCAGCTCCTGCATTGAGCGTCTGCCCCCTGGTGGTCAGTGCACATCATAGCGACTGGTCGTTCAGTCACTTAGGCTTTTATATAGAGAGATGTCCTGGGTTTTTACTTGTACTTAACAGGAAAAAGAGGAAAAGTGCATATATTTCATCTTCCTGAAAGTGAAAATCTCCACAAGCAAGAATTTTTAATCAGAGCATTGTAACTGAAGGTCAAAAAATCTATCAAACCACTATGTTTTACTTCCTAATATGGCTGTTAAACAGATTATATAAGGAGTAGAATTATTAGTGATATTTTCTTTGTTTATGCAAAGGCTTGCATCTTAATATTACTTTCAATCTACCATCACTTTGCAGAAATATTTTAGGCCACTTAATATTTTCTTTCCACATTTTATATAACACATTTTTTTTTTGGTTAATCCTCACTTGAGGATAATTTTTCCATTGCTTTTCAGAGAGAGTGGAAGGGAGAAAGGGAGGGGGAGAGAGAGAAGCATCTATCTGAGAGAGACACATCAATCAGTTGCCTCCCGCATGTGCCCCAACCAGAGCAGAGGATCAAACCTGCAACCCAGGTATGTGCCCTTGACCAAGAATCTAACCCAGTGGCCCTTTGTTTTGCAGGCCAACACTCTAACCACTTAGTAACACTAGCCAAGGCTGTATCACACTTTTGATCCTAGTAGGTAAGTGAAGGAATACTATACAGGAATATTATATATGAAAATGGTCTAAATCTATAATAATAAAACCATAATATGCTGATTAGACCAGACGTCCTTCTGGGACAAAACCATGCAGCCAGGAATCCAGGCAGCCACCACAGCTGCAAGGGAGGGATCCAGGCAACTGCCTCGGCTGCTAGGGAGGGTTCAAAGCAGCTGGGGCTGCAAAGGCCTACTCTTGCATGAATTACATTTCGTTATCAAAGGATTTCTTTCTTTTTGGAGTTTCCTGTGTTCGTGTTGCAGATACTTCCACATTGTGACATTTTAAAGACTCACTGAGTTTCTTAGGCACTCCCCAGGGAGTGGGGGTAGTAAGTAGAATGTAACTCTACAGATTGTGAATACATTTATTTTCAAGTTGCATTCGTTGTCTTTTTAAGCAATCTCATTTCCAGAGAACTCAAGCTTTTCGGGCATTGAGCCTCTAGTTTAAATATAGAAAGCCATGAAATTTTAGAAATGGCTAATATGTTTAATTATGAAACAAGAATTCCAAAAATGTGCCTCAAGCTAGAATGACAGACAGAAACTGTCATGTTTCATTTTCACATAAATTTTAAAATATGCACATAAATTTAAAATTTCACTCCAAAAAAGTAACACAGGATGAGGATAACTTGACCAACAAGGACGATTGCCTTCACCTCACTATCTCCTTCCCTCCTATGGAAAATACCTAGAGGTATGGCAACCAAAAGCTCAATTCAAGATAGCAGCAGAGCAGCTATGAATGACATGTCAAGGTGGTTTTCACAAGAGAATCGAAGATGGCGGCATAGGTAAACACCGGAGACTGCTGCCACAAACAACCACTTCAAAAATACAACTAAAAGACGGAACGGACATCAACCAGAACCACAGGAAGGCTGGCTGAGGAGAGACTCTTCAACTAGAAGTTAAAACAACAGCATTACGAGGCTCAGAGGAGGCGCAGTGTGGAAAATTTAAAGGTACGGTGGTGTGCGCGCAAAGCGGGCTGGCGGCTGAGGGCGCGGTTGTCGTTTTCAATCAGGAGGGAGTCTCAGACTCTGGGCTACAGATCCAGGGAGTCTCTAGGGACCCAGACTCACACGGGAGAAGCAGGACTGTCTGGCTACAGTCCCTCCGAGGTTTGCAGCGGTTGCTGGGACAGAGAGGCAGAGCCCCTGGGGACGGATTGAGAGCAGCCATAGCTGCTCCCTCCCCCCGCCCTGTTGATCCCGCCCCGCCCAAGCCCTGCGCAGAGCCAGGCAAAGGCTAGATTAGCACCTCCCCAGAGGACAGAAGTTTTCCCACAGCTGATTCTCACAGCCAGTCGGCCTGGTGGTCAAATCCCTCTAGTATTAACTACAACAATTAAGGCTTAACTAGAACAAGACTGCACACAAAGACCACAAGGGGGTGCACCAAGAAAGCATAAAAGATGCGGAGACAAAAAAAACATGACAGAAATGGAGGATATGGAGCTAAAAATCGCAATTTTGAGGGCTTGTAATAAACTTGAGCAGAGCCTCACGAAAACTAATGAGACCCTCGATGCTACAATAAAGAAATTAGAAAGTAAGCATACACGGACTGAAATAAAGAATATTATACCCAATAGCAGACCAGAGGAGCACAAGAATCAAACCAAAGATTTGAAATTTGAAGAAGCAAAAACAACACCCAACTGGAAAAGCAAAATGAAAAAAGAATCCGAAAGTGTGAAGATAGTGTAAGGAGCCTCTGGGACAGCTTCAAGCACACTAATATCAGAATTATAGGAGTGCCAGAATATGAGAGACAGCAAGATATTGAAAACCTATTTGAAGAAATAATGGCAGAAAACTTCCCCCACCTGGTGAAAGAAATGGACTTACAGGTCCAAGAAGCGCAGAGAACCCCAAACAAAAGGAATCCAAAGAGGACCACACCAAGACACATCATCATTAAAATGCCAAGAGCAAAAGACAAAGAGAGAATCTTAAAAGCAGCAAGAGAAAGAGACTCAATTACCTACAAGGGAATACCCATACGACTGTCAGCTGATTTCTCAACAGAAACTTTGCAGGCCAGAAGGGAATGGCAAGAAATATTCAAAGTGCTGAATACCAAGAACCTACAACCAAGATTACTTTATCCAGCAAAGCTATCATTCAGAATTGAAGGTCAGATAAAGAGCTTCACAGATAAGGAAAAGCTAAAGGAGTTCATCACCACTAAACCAGTATTATACGAAATACTGAAAGGTATCCTTTAAGAAGAGGAAGAAGAAAAAGGTAAAGATACAAATTGTGTACAACAAACATGCATCTATCAACAAGTGAATCTAAGAATCAAGTGAATAAATAATCTGATGTACAGACTGAACTGGTGATTATAATGAATCAGGGACATAGAAAGGGAATGGACTGACTATTCTTGGGGGGGAAAGGGGAATGGGAGATTCGGGAAGAGACTGGACAAAAATCATGCACCTATGGATGAGGACAGTGGGTGGGGAGTGAGGGCGGAGGGTGGGGCGGGAACTGGAAGGAGGGGAGTTATGGGGGGGGGGGGAAGAGGAACAAATGTAATCTGAACAATAAAAATTTAATTTAAAAAAATGGTGGTTTTCACAAAATAGACACAAAACAAATGTTTTGAATAAGTTTTATTGAAAAAAGGTAAATGCAACATTGGGCTACAACAAAAGTATTACAGCAAATATACAATAAAAGTAATAATTTCACAAGGGCCTGCATTCATGAATTATATTTGAAATATATCCAGTCTTGTTAAAAAATATAGTTGTGTTATTCTATTTTTCAGATTACAAAAGCAACATATTCCCATTGTAAGCAATTTGGGAAATACAAGAAAGCTTAAAAAGAATCCTGAAATTGTTCATCAACAGTCACTGTAAATTACTTCCCGGTATTACACTTTATAATCATATTAATTCGATATGTATTTACTGAGTGCCTACAATATGCCTGTGATTCTATCATGATTCATGTTAGACACCAGTGGTACAGTGGTACACAAGAGTCATAGTCCTTGACCTCAGGGAGCAGGGACATGAGAGAGGCAAACCTGGAAGCTAGTAGTTATGTCCGTAAAAGAATGCCCAGAACAATCACAGGTACAGAAATCATGTTTTTGGAAAAATACATGAGTTGAAGGAACTAAGTCTGTTTCGTTGGCAGAAGAGAAGACCAAGGAGAAAGTTTAAAATTGTCCTCAAATAATCAAAGGTGTTAGAAGCTACCTATTGTCTTCACTATCTGAGAAGTGTAAACAAGGAGCCCGGAATGCTGGTGAACCTTGAGCCCTGGCAAAGGTCAGAGCTATGCACTGACTGTTTAGTCAGGACAATGGTAGCTGAAGCAATTTCCTGACCAGATAGTCATATAAATCCTTACTGTCTGTTACTGGAATTGCCTGCGTAAGGACTATAGGTGTATCCCAAACTGAATAAAAGGATGGCAAGGCCTGAGCACAAGTGGAGTCCTTCCTCTTGTGTTGGGTTCCCTCCTGGCCCCCCCAATTTCCAAATTATTATTTCTTGTCTCGTCTCTGTCATTTGCGTGTGGCCCTTCTCCAGAGCCCGAACCCTGAACTATGCGGGACGTGGGTCATCACATAAAGGAACCAAATAAATGAGACTAGTTTAGATTATTTTAGAAGACAAAACTAAGACCAATGTATGGAAGTTACAAAGAGGCAAATTCTGATTCACTAAAAGAAGGAATTACCTAATCATTAGAGTGGACCAAAATTGTTAGAGACCTCTTTAAAGGTGGTGAATTCTCCACCCTGAAAGTGGCAAAGCTGGATGGCCATCAGGAGGAATGCCAGAGGGACAACTCATGCAAAGCAGGGATTGGACCCTTGCCTTCTATTCTGAATGGAAAACTCAGAGACAGAGCATCAAAGACTTACTTTCCTAAATTAAAGTGCTTTATGCAAGTAAACCTGAGATAAACCAAAATGGCAATACTGGGATTATTGGAATGCGGGCATGATGTCTGTAGTGGTAGAAACCATTTTGTGGTCATAAGACAATAAGCATAAAGGTACGGCCAAAAGAATTTCACAGACTGAAAATCAATGCTAAGATCCACTGTGGGAAACTGATATAGGGTTAAGCCTCAGACTGACCTGCTGGCAAAGTCACAAACAAGTCCTAGCTTAGAGGGCACAGTCCTCTTAGCATAATTAGGCTTGACCTTATAACACTCCCTAGATCTTGTCTGGGAAAGCTAATGGGATGAGGAAGTGCAGGAAGTGTAACCATGGTCAAAACAAGTGAAACTCACAAGAACTGTGTAACTATGGTAATCACTACCTTGTTTACCTCTCACTATAAAAGCTTGGTGAGGCCTGAGCACAGTGGAAGTCCTTCTCCCTGAGTTGGACTTGCTCGCCTGGTCCCCCATATTCCCAGATTATCTTGTGTCTTTTCTATTTCATTTGTGTGCGGCTCCACTTCCAGACCCGAACCCTGAACCACGCAGGACGTGGAGGGAAACACTTACGACAATCCACCTACCTGCTCTTTTTTTATTTTTAAAGCAAGTCAGTCCTTACTTGTTTAAAGCACTGTAGATGGGTTTGCTACATGAAGTATTCTTCTTGTTATATATCATTATTTCCTGATTGAATTCCTGACGCACAGAAGCAGTGAGCATAGTAAAACATGGTTGTTGTTTCCCAAGTTTAGAATAGTTTGTTATGTAGCAACAGATAGCAAACAGCCCATGGCAGAGGCTGGAAGAGAGCAGAATAACCCAACAAAAGAGAGAGACATGTCCTAAACATTTCCTAAAAAGCTAGTCGCTTTCTAAGTTGAAAAGAGGGTAGGATGAGCTGAGAATGTGATTTTTTTTAAAGCAACATATGATGAGAAATGAGACTCCCCATGTTAAGCACAATGTGGGTCAATTATGAGGCTAATCATATGCCAATAAAGAGACAGTGAATGAGAAAAGGAAGACTGTGCCTTGAGGTGAGTCACTGGATAAAAAGAAGAGAAGCATAGTGTTGAAAAGGGGGCTAAAGCTCTCAAAAGTTTTCATAGTGTTTAGGAACTGTGCCAGCAGCTCCTAACCTTGTGAAGGTTAACTTTTAGTTAATATTTTTGTGCCACTTAAGTGGTGAAATTCATCTACTTTTGATAATGTGTTCATAATGATTCTTTAGGTCTAGCAACTGTCTACTACCACTGTAAATCAAATTTTGTTTTATTACAGGAGGAATCCTATCATTATAGCTGCAGATATGTTGAGGCTTGTCACAGTTATGCTGGCATAAGCACAAACTCACAAAGAACAATAACAGAAAACTGTATTTAAAAAGAAAGTTTGTTATGTTACTCTGTTCGTGCTGGAAAGTTTTTCCACTTTTTCACTGTGGCCTTCATTAATGGGTAAAGGAAAGCATTCCAGAACCCCAATCTTCTCCAAGTGACAGTATTATCTATTTCTATTTACTGGCTAAAGAAAGGTCTAGGGGTGGCATTTCTCATTGTTGCTTTGAATCAACTAAAAAGTTTCACATTTTGTGAGTTCAATAGAATTCAGAAAAAGTCCAAAAAAAATGTTTACATTTCCAGGACAGTTTATTTTCCCACAAAATGATTGAATAGATTTTTAGTTCAACCATAAGACAGCTTTCTATCTCACTATTCCTGTGACTCGAAAAACTCAATTATCACAATGTTTGATACAGTTCTGGGTCAACTCTGTAGTTACAATTAGAATTAAAATTCTAGTAGGTTCTTCAAATAAACTTTGAGTATCCTAAGGATAGAGTTAAAGCTTCATTTCTTACTTTATCACGTTTTGAAATGTATAATTTACCTTATTTGGGCATGAGCAGTAAAGACAGACATGCGACCCCTAAATGACCACAGCTACCCCTGTTCTGGGGTTCATACATTCTTTTCAACTCTTTTATGTAGCATCAAAATCTCTAGTCATTAACTCTTCCAGGAAATGGGTCTCATTTGATTAGGTTTGCCACATATGGCAATGGACATACATATATTTAAGCATTGTCTGAATTCAAAGTTAACTCAGCATCCTATAGTTTTATTTTCTAAGTCTAGCAACCCAGCATGTGATATTACTGAAGGAACTGTTCTCCTTTCTAAGGAGCCCCTCCTATCCGTCCAGAAGTATCTAGAACAGCGGTTCTCAACCTGTGGGTCGCAACCCCTTTGGGGGTCGAAAGACCCTTTCACAGGGGCCACCTAAATACATCCTGCATATCAGATATTTACATTACGATTCATAACAGTAGCAACATTACAGTTATGAAGTAGCAACGAAAATAATTTTATGGTTGGGGGTCACCACAACATGAGGAACTGTATTAAAGGGTCCCGGCATTAGGAAGGTTGAGAACCACTGATCTAGGATTTGATACTCACACTTTTCTTACAGAGTTATATTAGAAGTTCAAACAAGTAAAAAAAAAAACCAATTCCCTTGTGGGATAAACAATGCTTTTTATCGAGATCAGGGGATGGTAAACTTTATTGGAAAATGGTCAGATAGTAAATACTTTAGGATTTGCATCCACATAGTCTCTGAATTCCATTTCAAATGCAATCCTTTAGAGATCCCATTCCCAATTAAAGTATTTCATCAATAGTTACTTAAGATCTCCTTGTGTGGTAGCCATAGAGGTTCCCCACACAAATCTTCCTATAAGAGAACCTGCTATGAGGGACATAGCTCATTAAAAATCTCCATGCCCAGCCAGTGTTGCTCAGTGGTTAGGCATCAACCCATGCACCAGGATGTCGCTGATTCAAGTCCCTGTTTGAGCACATGCCTGGGATGTGGCTTGATTCTCCGCAGGGGTCATGCAGGAGGCAGCCCACCAATGTTGATGTTTCTCTCTCATCAATGTTTCCATCTCTCTCTCTAAATATCAATAAAAACATAATATTTTTTAAGTCTCAAACTACCACATTTTGAGTTTACCTACAGCAGCATTTATAGCAAGATCAAATTTTCCTAGGGCTATTCTCAGCCAAAAACTGTACATGGTGGGAGTACAAGAATGGGTCATTTCTGCCTAACTCTAAAGGACAGTCAGTAAACTTTTCTGTAAAGAGTCAGATAATAAATACTTAAAATTTTTTAGCCATATGTTCTCTTTTACAACTACTCAACTCTGCCATTTTATCAGAAAAGTATCCATAGGCAATATGTAAATCAATGGTGTGACTATATTCTAATCAAACTTTATTTACTAGAGGCCTGGTACACAAATTTGTGCACAGGTGGGGTCCCTCGGCCTGGCTGGCGATCAGGGCCAATAGGGGCCTTCTCGCTCAGGCCTGATCGGCTGGGCCGGGGGGGGGCGGGGGGGGGGGTACCGCAGGAGATTGGCAGGCCACTGGAGGTTGGCTGTGGAAGTACACTGACCACCCGGGGGAAGCTCCTGCATTGAGCGTCTGCCTCCTGGTGGTCAGTGCACATCATAGCAACTGGTTGACTGGTCGTTCGGTTGACCAGTCGTTTGGTCGACTGGTCGTAACAGTTGCTTAGGCTTTTATATTTAGAGATACCTGGTGACAGACCAGATTTGTCCCATGGGCCATCATTTGCCAACTTCTTCTATAAAGGGTTAAGGGACTCCCCACTGACCTGGCAAAAAAGCTTTTCAGAACTGTGCTATGGTCTGAGGCTCTTCCTACCCAATCTCTCCTTCTTTCTTTCCTTTACAGGTATCATCCCTGTCTACCGATCTCCCTGCCGATTCTTCCTTCTTTATTCTTCATAGGCATTTTTACCCAATAAAATGTCTTGCACAGCAATCCCATGTTAATATCTGATACTCTGAAGACACACTGGCACTTGCTGCATTTATTTCAATGTGATTGGCGGCCAGTGGACTCTATGTAAATGATGAATAAAATGAGACACAAAGTAAAATTTGCAGTATTGGTCCCACTCACAAAAAATGATTAGCTTAAAATAAAGTGACATATAGAAGTCAAACATAACACAGGGTGGAA
Source organism: Myotis yumanensis (assembly GCF_028538775.1). Classification (NCBI taxonomy): domain Eukaryota; kingdom Metazoa; phylum Chordata; class Mammalia; order Chiroptera; family Vespertilionidae; genus Myotis; species Myotis yumanensis. Next base: position 157,048,769 of record NW_027223754.1, read on the forward strand.
AGAGGGAGAAGGGGTGATGTAATGGGACTATCATGGACTCCCCTCAGAAGGTCTAAGATGAGCTCTTTCTTTGCCATTTTTTGGCCCTATGGCTTTCAGCGCTTTAAGCTCCTCTTGGAAATGGATTAATCCTGCTTTGTCTATTTCCCGGCATTGCTGAGAGAACATATAGAAAGCAAGTCACTGTCATTCAAGACACTACCTGTGTTTGGCACCACAGTTGAGTCGTTACACCTCTTTTTATCCCTAGTTAGTTTCACAGCATTTCATTGAGGGGTTGAATTGTTGATTTTATAGGAAATGTAAAATTTTTCCAGGTAACAGAATAAATAGCAAAGTCTATCCATAGTTCAAATAAGTTGTTCTGGCTGGCCACTGTCCTTGGTTGAAGTATGAGGGTAATGCAGCCAACATTGCAAGCGTGGTCCCCTCACTGACCAACCTATTTTGAACTAAAGACGAACAATGCATCTCTCACTTGCATGAATTACCTTGCTTCCAAAGAGAACAGACAAACTGTCATCATTACAGGCATAAATACTCAAAAGTTTATATCCTGTTTACATTGGACTAAGAATAACATCTTCTAATCCCAAGCCCAGCCCCACCACTGCTGAGCTAAGGCCGTGGATTACTCACTGCCCCCCCCCCCCCCAGACTGAAATGGATGGTATTCATTCCCAAGATATGAGAGGAGGCAGGAGAGATAACTAAAAATCTCCTCGAGTTTGTATTTTATTAGAGCAGAGAATTCTATACTTGTGTGAGTTTCATAAGTCAACGCTGGTGTATTGGTGCAGGCTACATCTGTCCAGAGAATAGACTGAGAATAAGAGTGTCAGGGACTCCACATGCAAAAATTAATCATGTGAAAAAACAAAGGCAAGAGGCTGGGAAAAGGCGTTTAAGAATGTTTGCTGAATTGTGAGAAATTAGCATAAACCAAAGAAAGAGTTGCAAAATTTTCTTATTCATTTATTCAAAATTACTTATAAGCACCTACTATGTGTCAGGCACTGCTCTAGGAGAAAGGACTTGGAGGTGACCAAGACAAACAAGAGTCTGCTTACATTTTTCTCATGAGAAGATAGCCCAATAAAGCACCGTGCACTTAAAATGACTTTCAGAGGGTGACAAAGGCTATGACGAAAATGAATCAAGGTAAAATGGGCGGAGGGAGAGAAGATACTGTAGTCAGGAAAAGACTCTTGGAAGAGGTCACATTTGAGCCAGACACAAATAATGCAAAGGAACCCACCACAGGATGATGGGGGAAGAGATCTATGTGTAGAAAACAGGGCAAGTGCAAAGACTCTGAGTCAGGGATAAGATTGAGCCATGCAAGAACAGAAAGAAGGCCAATGTGTCCGAAGCTTAGTGAACCAGAGAAAGAGTGTGTGAAACAAGGTCAGAGATAGGCAGGGGACAGATCAGGGCTTTGAGACCACGGTTAGGAGCTCAGATTTTATTCCAGTGAAATGAGAAGCCACTGAACCACTACAGCAGCGGTTCTCAACCTGTGGGTCATGACCCCTTTGGCGGTCGAACAACCCTTTCACAGGGGTCGCCTAAGACCATCCTGCATATCAGATATTTTCATTATGAGTCATAACAGTAGCAACATTACAGTTATGAAGTAGCAACGAAAATAATTTTATGGTTGGGTCACAACATGAGGAACTGTATTTAAAGGGCCAGAAGGTTGAGAAGCACTGCACTAGAGGCTTTTAATCACCAGATTAATAGATGGAAACAAGAAGATCGACGAACACATCTCCTTCTCAGAGATATAGACCTTGTCTTGCTCACCTCTCTTTCCTTTGGGACCTAGCCTGTGTTTAGCAAATGGTGTGTTCTCACTAATTCTCATTGAACTGAACTGTAAAAAGACCATTTATGTGCAACCTACACTGATTTTTATATACTCTAAACCCTTTGAGGAATATAATTGTTTATTCTTCCTTTTTATAATTTTAGTGACTAGGAAAATATCTAATATTGCACTTTTAGAAATATTTAAATGAATGGATGAAGCAGATACTGAAATTCTAGTGAAAAGCACAGTTACTAGACAAATAGATTTCATCATAAGGAGAAATGTGACTTTCAGAATCCACTCTAGCTAGGGAAACACTTTTGAGAGTGAAAGGGAACTGCTGCTAATAATTACGTTGGGACAACAGGTGTGAAGTGGGACTACCTTGGGTACTCCGGAACACATGGTCACCCTAAATATAATTTTTATTAAATCTTTCCAAATTATCAACTCTATCCACTGTTCAACATTTCCATCTTTTTGTTTTTTAAATCTTTATTGTTGACAGTATTACAGATGTCTCCCTTTTTCCTCCCCATTGCCCTCCTCTACCTGGTTCTTGCCCCAGGCCTTTACCACCCTACTGTCTGTGTCCATAGGTAAGATCTTTAGTTAATTTGTTCTCGGCCCCCCAACCCCTTCCCTCTGAGATTTGTCAGTCTGTTCCATGTTTCCATGCCTCTGATTCTGTTTTATTCACCAGCTTATTTTGTTCATTAGATTTCTTGTTCATTTATTTTTAATTTTTAGATTCGATTGTTGATAGATATGTATTTATTGCCATTTTATTGTTCATATTCTTATCTTTTTTTCTCCTTCTTCCTATTCTTAAAGAATATCCTTCAACATTTCATGCAATACCATATTTGCTAAGATAACTTCTAATGACTAATTTTTTTGTTTGCCTTGTTTTTAACTATAAAGAATATTAACACCTAGATCGTGTTTTCCAGTTAGAGATTAACATATGGATTAAAAATGTGGGTTGGTCTCTGATGTCAATAATAAATAATAATAATAAAGAATAGAAAAATTTTTAAATGTAGGTTGATCTCACTTCTACATTTGAAAAATAAATGTGCTATTGTTTTTCCCCAAAAATTATTGTTTGTTGATATATTAACACAATCACAGAGTCAAGATTTGAAATCATGGCATAGTATTCTTTATAAAGCTTTTATTTCACATTTATTCTCAACCTTTGGAATCAAGCTGTCAGTGTGATTTTTTATTTTCTCCTTTTTAAATAAACCTCTGACCTATCATTTTCAGCAACACATTGATGTTTGTGGTTTGTTTATTTTCCCTTTGATAAAGCCAGCGGTGCAATATAGCACTTTACTATACTTTGCTTTCAAACATGAGTGATTTTCCTACAGTTTTGTCAGTTGTAGGAGTGAGAAAATAGGTTTTGTCTAAACAAGTTATCTAATAGAGTGATCCTAGCATCCCTATAATCATATTCATGTGTTTAAGTTTACTTTTCAGCTGATTTGCCAAAAAGCCTTGGCTTGTCAGAACAGAGCCTGGACAGAAGGGAAAGCTATAAAATGGAAAAATAAAATGCTGGAGTCGAAGTTTCCTATTTGAGTTTGCCGTTTCCTCTACATTATTCTGAAAATTGGCTTGGATCAAAGCGCGGCCCGAGGAATGGGAGAAGCAAGAATGTGCCTACCTGAAGCAGCCTCTCAGAGGCTTGAGAAATTGAATGCTAATGTTGCAAGTTCAGCTTCACCCAGAAATCAGGGCTCCCCAAAGGAACTTGGAAAAGGCCATAGTTGCCCTCTAGTTATACACAGCAGCAAAACTTGCTAATTCTCTATCTCAGTCCTGTAGAAATGGAACCAACCACCTGCTAAAAGCCACCACTGCCTTCCTGCCCCCAAACAAGCTAAGATTAGTCCTGCTTGGGGGCATTTGCAATAGTTGATTCCTCTTCCTGAACACCTTTCCCCAAATCTTCACATGACCAACTCCTTCTCTCCATTCAGCTGAGAATTTATCTCCATAGAGCAGTTTTCCCCAAACAGTAGTCCCACTCATTGTCCTAGTTTTCTTTTTTAGTAACATATGTCTGCTCACTTATATGGTCATGCATTTGCTGTTTGCCCCACACATTCACACATTCCCAGCTATTCTCGGAAGACAGAAAATTTATGTCTTATTTACCCTCATAACCCTAATGTGACACTGCCTGCCACAAGTAGTACACAGAAAAACAGATAAATCACCAATGAATAAATGAATGCCCTTCAGGCTCAGTGCCCGGAGACCTTCTGCAATAGGCATCCCAGACCTACCCCTTGTGGAACACCACTATCTGCTGCCATCGCTCTGGCACGGAGTCACCAGCTGTCTTGGCCGGTGATCTAGCTAGTGTCATGTGACCTCATCCTGTCTCTCAACAGCCAACTTGCAGGCAACAGGCTATGTCTGGTCTTCTAATGTCACCTTTCACTTGGGTGCTTAAGTAACTACTTCCTTTTCTATATTGTGAGTTTCATGTAAACCCAAACAGCTTCTGTGTATCATCTGTGTATACCCTGCATTTAGCAACAAAGCCAATTAAATTAGAAGTGTCTACATGTTTGTTGAACCACAATTATATTTCTCTAACCACTAGTTCAGTATGGTAGATATTAATGCATTAATGCTTCCAAAAGAATATTATCTCATTCCAAATAAACCATTATCTCCTTCTTTTAAACATATAACATTGTGTAAGTTTAAGGTGTACAATATGTTGACTTGATTCACTTGTGTATTGCAACATGATTACCACTATAGTGTTAGCTGGCACCTCCACCATTATCTTCGAGTTGGAAAAATCAAGAAGAGGCATTGTGAAGAAAAAAAAAGGCATTTCTTGAAAAGTTCTAAAAAATGTGAATTCAATAAAAGTGCCCTTCAATGGCACCCATTTATTCAGGAATTGATTAAAATCCTTTACTCCCTGATAAATAACATAAGCAGATTCAATGTTCCCAGATGGCGAGTTCTCTCTCATATGCCTGTTGCATTTTCCCCACCAATTGATTTCTGTGCTTACCAAGAGTCCAAGTATTTATTCCCAAATCTGTTTGCCAGTTGTTTGTTATTATATTTGCACAATTTAATTAAATGTTTGGAAAATTTATGAAATGTTAATGAGAAAATAAGTATTTTGTTTATATCAAAATTAAGTAGAAAGTTTAGACAGACTCAATAAAGAACCCCCCCAAAAAAAATTCCTGTACAATTTTATTTAATAAGATAATTATAAATGGTGAGGGAAACTTTATAAAAATCTAGAAGAATTCTGTCCTCAAAATGTTTCACAAATGTCATTAAAGAAATTAAATTGGAAAGCATAAGACATGCATAATGGATGGGGGTATTCCCAAAAGAATGAAAACTATCCTATCTAATAAAAGAGAAACATGGTAATTAACCATAACTTCACTACCCTTCCCATTGGCTAATCAGGGCGATATGCAAATTAACTGCCAACCAAGATGGCGGCCAGCAGCCAGGCAGCTGAAGTGAACAGGGAGGCTTGCTTGCTCCAGTGATGGAGGAAGCCAAGGTTCCCTGCCTGCCTTGCCGGCCTCTGAGCTTGCTCTCTAAGAAACATTGTTGCAAATATAGAAGCTAAACAAAACTCCAGAAACCTGCTTTCAGCCGTCAGAGCTGGAGCGAGCAGGACAGAAAACAGTGTTACAATTATAGAACCCAAACAAACCCAGATCCCTGCTTTCAGCAGCCAAGGCCTCAAGCTGGAGCCAGCCTCAGAGCTAAAGCCAGCTCTCAACTCCAGTGACAGCTATAGAAGGTAAATAAATCCCTGAATAAAAAAAAAAAAGAAAAAAGTAGAGGTTGGGAGCTTCAGTCGCCTGCCAGCCTGAAAACAGCCCTCAGCCCTTCACCTAGACTGGCCAGGCACCCCAGTGGGGACCCCCACCCTGAAGGGGGTGTGACCAGCGGCAAACGGCCATCATCCCCTCATCCAGGCTGGCCAGGCACCCAAGCAGGAACCCCATCCTGATCTGGGACACCCTTCAGGGCAAACCAGCCAGCCCCCACCCGTGCACCAGGCCTCTATCCTATAAAGTAAAAGGGTAATATGCCTCCCAGCACTGGAATCAGCGGAGCCTCGAGGCCTCCTGGCCCCTGGAGCAGCGTGACAGGGGGCAGCGCACAAACCCCCTGATCGCCCTGTGGCTCTGTGTGTGACAGGGGGTGGGGCCACAACCTCCCTATCCGCCCTGCTCTGTTCCTGACAGGGGAAGGCGCCCCAACCCCCTGATCAGCCCTGCTCTGTGCCTTATAGGGGGGAGCTCCCCAACCCCCTGATTGGCCCTGCTCTGTGTGTGACAGGGGAAGGCGTCCCAACCCCCCATGGGCCCTACTCTGTGTGTGACGGGGTAGAGCCGCAACCTCCCCATCGGCCCTGCCCTGAGTGTGACTGGGGGTGGCATTGCAACCTCCCAATCCGCCCTGCTCTGTGCATGACAGGGGTCGGTGCCCCAACTCCCCTATCGGCCCTACTCTGTGTGTGACGGGGGGAGCTCCCCAACCCCCTGATCCGCCCTGCTCTGTGCATGACAGGGGGTGGCACCACAACCTCCCCATCGACCCTGCCTTGAGTGTGACAGGGGGCGGCGCCCCAACCCCCCAATCGGCCCTACCTTGAGCGTGACTGAGGGTGGCATCGCAACCTCCCGATCCGCCCTGCTCTGTGCATGACAGGGGGCGGCGCCCCAACTCCCCAATCGGCCTTGCTCTGAGCCCGACCAGGGGCTGCACCTAGGGATTGGGCCTGCCCTCTGCCACCCAGGAGCGGGCCTAAGCCAGCATGTCATTATCTCCCGAGGGGTCCCAGACTGTGAGAGGGCACAAGTGGGGCTGAGGGACACCCCCTCCCCCGCCAGTGCACAAATTGATAAAAGCCTATTATGCTAAGTGTCCAGTCATCCGGTAATCCAGTCAACCAATCAAAGCGTAATATGCTAATGATATGCTAAGGCCACTCAACCACTCGTTATGACGTGCACTGAGCACCAGGAGGCAGACAGTCGACCAGTTGCTATGATGTACACTGACCACCAGAAGGCAGACAGTTGACCAGTCAACCAGTTGCTATGACGTGCACTGACTACCAAGGGGCAGACACTCTGACTGGTAGGTTAGTTTGCTGCCTGGGTCCGGCCAATTGGGACTGAGCTAGACAGGCCGGACACACCTGGAGGCTAACCAACCTCCCGTGTCCCTCCCCGGCCCTGATCATGCACCAGTGGGGTCCCTTGGCCTGGCCTGCACCCTCTCGTAATCCAGGACCCCTCAGGGAATGTCAGAGAGCAGGTTTTGGCCCGATCCTACAGGCCAACCCAAGGGACCCCACTGGTGCATGAATTCGTGCATTGGGCCTCTACTGCTTAAATAGCCTTGACCCTAAATCAAAAGATTGGCAAATGAATATTTTATGTCTGGTGATCAAATAAAATGTTTAAAACATGAGTATATCATTTTTATTATCTTACCAATTAGCAGTATTAATCTAAGTGTATATCAAGATTTGGGGTACATATAACAGAGGCCAATTCTAGCCAATTAAATGCCAAAAAGGAATCTATTAGAATAAAGGAAGGTATGTCGGAGAGAAAAAATTTTTCTCTACCCTTATAAGTTTTTTCAGCTTGTCTAATAATTAAATTGACATGAGATGGATTATCAGGAAAAAAAAACAAATTGAAGTTTAATAATATTTAATCTCCTGTATACATGGGAAAGACACAGGAAAACAGGGTAACCAAAATGGAAGCCTTTACCTTAAATACCACCTTCAGTTAGAGACAAAAGAAGATGGTGATGGTAAGGAGTCAGTTGTGGGAGGTTACCAGGAAAAGCACAATAAACAAGGGTAAGATTTAAGTCCATGCCTTCTCCATTGGTAACGGTTTCTAGATTTAAATATCCTCTTTCTGATACAGTGAGGGACACACTTTTACAAATGGAGATTTCCCTTACAAATGTCAATGTTCTTAAAATTAACAAGCATAAAATAATAGATATCCCTAAATAAGCATGTTTTGGATTGTCAAACTCTGCTCCCATCAAATCAAAGAAAACCTGAACAACCACATTCTACAAATGACAAGAACCAGGAAATTTCCAGTGATCTAGGGAGTAGAGCTGATAGAATAGAATAGCCAGGGAGGCATTGATATGATTATGCAGCCCTAACCATTTTTCATCCTTTATTTAAGACACAAATTCTAAGGAGAGAGACAGTGCTGGTTTTATTTTGCATTAGGTTCCCTTCCTTCCCTTGGTAAAGCAAGATATTTTGACTGAGGGTCCAACTAATACTGCAGGCGATGGAAAAGAAATAATTCTCCAAAGGTCCTAGAAGTGCTGTTATTAGAAGAAGGGGAAATACATCCTGGGAAGGAAAACACATCTAGAATCCAACAAACAACTAAGCTTACATTAAATGGCAGATGAGAGGAAAGACATCCTTTAACATGCTCCATGGTGGTTAATGAGAACTTTTTCTTTCATTCAACAAATGTTTAATGAGCATCTACTCAAAGAGACTCGTTCAATAAGATGAAATAATATACTAATTCAACTTCTGGACTATGAAACTTCTTGAAGAAGTAAAAGCAGAACTGTAGGGAAGCAACATTTATCACCCCAAAATATGTTTCTCTGACATAAGGATTTTTTTTTCTTCCACCTTCTACCAACCCCTCCCATCCCACTCCTCACAATTACCACACTGTTGTCTGATTATTTTTAAGAAACAGGAGAATTTTTTTACCTTCCCCAAAATTTGTCTAAAAGAGTTAAGATAGAAAATCTGTTCCAAGAAGAACTATCACTATAGATAACCATAGTATAATATGAACTAGGGATGGCAGACAAGGTAGCAAGGCCTTTTTGATCAAAGTTCCCTCTGTGATCCATTGTCTCTAGATGACCCAGCAAATGTTGGTTTAATATTAACTCTTTCATGTCCCTTGAATTTCCTTTGAAGTTCCAGATCTTTACCTCCATCTCTGTCACCCAAAATGACATATACACCTCTTTTTGCCTTACTGTCCTTGGAATGTTTCATGCTTATGTGAACCCCTCGTGCATATGTATTAAATTTTATTTTCTCCTGTCAATTTGCCTTATACCATTTTAATATTTGACCAGTGTAAGAACTAAGAGGCAAAGGGGGGGAGGGGGATTTTTATCTATCCCACATCATATAAAGCTTGTTCTCTACTATAATTAAATTAGTAATTAATAACTCCCAAAACACCAGTCAGAAAGAATATATAAACCCCTATGTTCATAACAGCACAATTTATAATAGCTAAGATCTGGAAACAGCCCAAGTGCCCATCAGTAGATGAGTGGATAAAAAACAAACAAACAAAAAAAAAAAAACCTGTGGTACATTTATACAATGGCATACTATGCAGCTATAAAAAAGAAGAATCTCTTACCCTTTGCAATAGCATGGATGGAACTGGAGATTATTATCTGAGTGAAATAAGCCAGACAGAGAAAGATAAATATCACATGATCTCACTTCTTTGCGGAATCTAATGAACAAAATAAACTGATGAACAAAATAGGTCCAGAGACATGGATGCGTGGAACAGACTGATAGACCTCAGAGGTGAGAGGGGGGCTTTGGGGTAAGAGAAATAACCAAAGCATATATATGCATATATGCATAGCCCATGGACACAGATAACAGTGTGGTGAAGGCCTAGGGAAGGGTGGGGGCTGGGAGGAAGGGGACAAAGGGGGGGAAATGGTGGACATCTGTAATACTGTCAACGATAAATAAAAATTTAAAATAAAAAGAACTTAATAACAGAATGTGCCCATATAGTAGGACATTTAAACACACACTGTAAATAACTTCATGAGTTTAAAAAGACATCATAATGGAAAGTTTAAATTCTTAGGGTTGAATACTAATGAAAATACCATATAGTAAAACTGTTGGATGCAGTAAAAGTGGTGGTTTTGTTCACAGACTATAAAAGACTGGGCTGTGATTTAGGTATCCAATTAAGAAGTTATTAAAAGAAGAATGAAACCAATTAAAATAAAGAGAAGGAAAGATAAGAAGGAATTAATGAAATAAAAATACTTATAACTAAGAGAATCAGTAACATCAAACGTTTGTTCTATGAAAAGACCAATGAAATATACAAGCCTCAGGCAAAACTGTTCAAGAAAACGAATAAACAGTATTAAGAAAGGATAACTGGGACCAAAGTACAGATATTTTAAATAAAATAAGGAAATTTTATGAACACAGTGTTATGCCAATAAACTTAAAACATACAAAATGGACAAATTCTTAGAAAAACATACTTAAATTGACTTAAAAAATTGCATTGTCTTATAACTATTAAAGAAATTGAAGTAATAGTTTGGAATTCTCCCATCCTAAGTCTAGACAGTTTAGAAACAAATATTAACAATCTCCAAGGAAAAAACATTTTAATCTTAAACAAATTCTCCCAGAAAATACAAAAAGAAGGAAAACTCCCTCAAACCATTCCATTAGACCAGCTGTGGGCAAACTACGGCCCGTGGGCCAGATCCGGCCTGTTTGAAATGAATAAAACTAAAAAAAAAAAAAAAAAAAGACCATACCCTTTTATGTAATGATGTTTACTTTGAATTTATATTAGTTCACACAAACACTCCACCCATGCTTTTGTTCCGGCCCTCCAGTCCAGTTTAAGAACCCATTGTGGCCCTCGAGTCAAAACGTTTGCCCACCCCTGCATTAGACTGTTATAATACTGATACCAAAAGCAGACTAGAAGAGAACAAATAAAGAAAATCATAGGCCAATATAATTCATAAAAATAAATGCAAAAATTATAAATAAAACAGTAAAAAATTTAATCTACGGATGCAAAAATGGTCTAACATTAGAAAATCAAAATTCTGATTTTCTAAAAACCTACACAATGACCCAGAGGAAGAATTATTTCTATTATGGAAATGTTAAAACCAGTCTGTGAAAATCAAGGAAAGGATGCCCACTATACTTGCTTATCCTATATATTAAAAGGTTAATATGCAAATTGACTGAAAGGCAGAACAACCGGTTGCTATGACACACACTGACCACCAGGGGGCAGACGCTCAATGCAGGAGCTACCCCCTGGTGGTCAGTGCGCTCCCACAAGGGGAGCACTGCTCAGCCAGAAGCCAGGCTCACGGCTGGCAAGTGCAGTGGCAGTGGCAAGAGCCTCTCCTGCCTCTGCAGCAGTGCTAAGGATGTTCCACTGATAGTTTAGGCCAGTGATGGCGAACCTTTTGAGCTCGGCGTGTCAGCATTTTGAAAAACCCTAACTTAACTCTGGTGCCGTGTCACATATAGAAATTTTTTGATATTTGCAACCATAGTAAAACAAAGACTTATATTTTTGATATTTATTTTATATATTTAAATGCCATTTAACAAAGAAAAATCAACCAAAAAAATGAGTTCGTGTGTCACCTCTGACACGCGTGTCATAGGTTCGCCATCACTGGGTTAGGCCCACTCCCCACTACGAGAGGGCACAGGCCAGGCTGAGGGACCCCCCAGAGTGCACGAATCTAGTATTCAATATTGTAGTAAAGAGCTTAATTAGCACAAGAAAATGAAACTAAGTATATAAGGATTTAAAAGAAAGGTGCAAAATCAGCACTATTCACAACTGCTGTGGTTTTCTGCACAAAAAAACTTTTTAAAATGCATTAGGAAGAATATGAAAGTTTAGCAAGATAACTAGATGATTAAATCAATATAGTAAAATCAATAACATTTTTATATAGCAGCAACAATTAAAAAAACACACATTTTAAATAACACCATTTCCAAAAGCAACAAAAATTTGTAAAGATTTTATGAATAAATCTACACAACATATAAAATTGACATTTTTATTACAAATATTAAAGATCTGAATAAATTGAGAAAATACCATGTTTGTGAATAGTAAAACTCTATAACAAAAATGCCAAATGTTTCAGATTGCCCTATACATCCAAACAAATCCTGATGTGAATATTGAAAACCTGATTTAAAATGTATAAGAAAAAGCGAAGGGCCAAGGAAAGCCAAAGCACACCCAAAGAAGTTGGAGGATCCTCCCCACCAGCTGTGAATTCTTATGTAAAGTTAGAATAATTAAAACAATGCAATATTGGAGCCCATATTGATAAACTGACCAATGTAGAGTAGAAACAGATCCTTGCATATAAGCAACCATTATTACTAAGCCAATCATATGCAAACCCCATTCTGAATGCAATTCCAGGACTCTGGATTTTTCCCATCCTATTCTACAGAGGAAGAAACTGGGGGTCAAGAAGGTAATTAATATATGCCATGTCTCCAAGCTAGTAAATTACATAGTCCAAATTTGAAGACAGGTTTGACTGAGTCCAAAAGCCATATCCTCTTGGGGCGAGATGATTGGTCTATTTGCACCCACATTAACTTGGTTTGTCGCTTAATTTATACATAATATATTGACTTTTTTGCCTTTACTTATGTAATAACCACTTTTAACATGAAAGCAAAGGAAGAAAAGCTATTTTTACTAAAGAACTAATATGCATCAGAAATTGTTCTGGGTGCTCATAAAACTATCTGGTCTTTACTGCGTCTTAGGGTTGGAGACCTGGATTTGAATCTTGTGTGTCCCTTATTAGCAGAGTAAACATTAGGAAGTCACTTAACTTCTCTGACCTTTTAAGTCCTTAACTGCAAATAGCTAATAGCAGCCTGGCTACTCTATCTAGGGGATACCGAGGGATCAAAATGAGCTTATGTATGTAAAAGAGCATTGTAAGCTGCTAAAGAACAGCTGAATATACCATCCCACAACATATCTCTTTGGCATAAAAAACATGTTAGACTGTTTATTTTAAAAAAAAAAAACAGCATATGTAGGAAAAACTATGAAAACTGAGTAAAAGTTACCTTTTTGTAAGAGACATTTACATTTATAAGGAAATGTCTATTTGTAAGGGTATCTCCCTTTTTTGTACCGGGAAGAGAATAACTTTAGATCTCTAGAAACCTATCAATGGAGAAGGCAAAGACTTAACTATAATATAACATGTAATATAATTTAGTATAATGTGATATAAGATAACATAAAATAAGATTAATATAAATACAATATAAATATAACATAATATAAATATAATTACTTTTATTTACTATGCTTTTCCTGGTAATGTTCCATAACTAGCCTCCTCTCTTCCCTCCCCGCCCTACCCCCCCCCCCCCCCCAACATCCTTTGTGTTTAGCTGGAGCTGGTATTTAAGGTAATATCTTGGGTCTTTTAAGGGAGTTACTCAGTTTTCCTGGGTCTCTTCCATGTATGCAGGAAATATACATGCTATTAAATTTGTTTGTTTTCCTCCTGTTAATCTGTCTTTTGTTACAGGGAGATTTCAGCCAAGAACCTAGAAGAGTGTAAGGAAATTTACTTTTCCTCCTCGATGGGATGATTTTATTGGCTGTATTGATACCGTTATAATAACCTGGTTATTATTTAAGAGGAAAGGAGCAAAGGGAAGACTAGATAATATAGGCATGCCATTTATACAGCTTTACTAATTTAACACTCTCCCTGCTGGTTGATTTGGGGAAGAAGGGAAGGACAAAGGCAGTTTAGACGCATGCCCAATAAGGTCTGAGTGATGTGGCTAGATGATTATCTGTCAGTCATACCTGGGAACTGACATGGCCACTGCAAGGATGCAAAACCTGAATATTTAAACTTCTGAATAAAGGGAGTTCTCTTTGTCTCTTGGCCCTCTCGGGACTCCTGTTGTAGGGGGCCCACTCCCCTAGATTCATCCTGTGGACTCTACACAAAGGACTAATGGACTTTCATTAACCTGATGCTGGGCTGGACCCAGCTGCTACATGGAACAAAAGCTCTGGACACTGGCCTTGCCTTTGACTTTGATGGATCCACAGGACTCATCGGGACTGACTTAAGGGAAATGGGACATTGGAAACTGAGGAATGTAACTCCACGCCAATAAAAACCATTTTTCTCCCTTGCGAATCTCAGAAAATTGTATTTCCAAAGATATCATAAGAACCCCACTCCCACAAGCTAGGGAGGAATTTGATTCTCTGGTAACAATACCTTATACATATTAGTTCTCTTATTTCACTATACACAAATGAGGCACATAATGTGAAACTTTTAACTCAAAAATACATTACTTCTTCCTCCCACTGCTTTAAGCCATTTATTGAAGTTTCTGAATGATCCACACTGGGAAATGCTACTCAGTGAACTATGTCATCTTTTAAGACTTAGGTCATTTCTCTGAGCTGACAAACAGGAAGGAACTTGGGACCAAACAGCTCAAAGAATATTTTCTTTTTTCCCCCCTTTAGGTAATTCTAGATGAAGTGATATTTTCTAGCATGTAGAAATGGCATGATCACCATAGTTAAAATATTTAGATTCTTGCTTTTCCCAAATGCAATAGAAATTGAGTTTAATTAGGTTTTATGCAAATTAGTAAAAAATAGCCCTATTTTTAATATTTAAATTGTATTAAAGAGTAAGCTATAAATAGGTTTCCATTCAAGGTTTTCCAATGTTTACACTTATTAAGTGAGTCAGAATTGTAATTTTCAGTTTATAAGAAATAACAAATATGATAGAAAAAGTTGTCTGGGAAATTGGATTAAACTTAAACTATACAAAATCAGAATAATTCTGAACTCAAACTCTCTGAATCATTAAATGTATTTTCCTTACCAAAATTCAGTAAATGCTAATGATTAAAATACTAATATGGAGATATTTGCAGTAGCACTCACATCCCTGGTTAAGATATGAAAGTAATTGACACAATGCAATATACAGATCATGTATCATAGACATGTACACCTGAAACCTATATTATCTTATTAACCAACTAGAGGCCCAGTACATGAAATTCGTGCATGGGGGGCGGGGGGAGGAGTGTCCCTCAGCCCGGCCTGCACCCTCTCCAATCTGGGACCCCTTGGGCCTAAACCGACAGTCAGACATCCCTCTTACAATCCAGACTGCTGGCTCCTAACCACTCACCTGCCTGCCAGTCTGATCACCCCCTAACCACTCCCCTCCAGGCCTGATTGACACCTGACTGCTCCCCTGCCGGCCTAATCACCCCCAACTGCCCTCCCCTGCTGGCCTGGTCACCCCCAACTGCCTTCCCCTGCCGGCCATCTTGTGGCAGCCATCTTGTAATGACGTGAGGGCATCTCACAAGGGCATGAGGACCACCTAGGCTTTTATTAGTATAGATGTCACCCCAATAAATTTAATAAAAAAACAAAGCCAAACCTTTGGACTCAAAAATAAACTAAAATAAAAACACAATGTAACAACCTGTTCAAAGAAAAAAATAAATGATAAAATGTGCCAAAATTATTTTTGTTGTTGTTGTTAATCCTCACCTGAGGATATTTTTCCCATTGTTTTTTTAGAGAGAATGGAAGGGATGGGGACAGAGAGAGAGACACAGCGATTGGTTGTCTCCAGTATGCACCTTGACTAGGGCAGGGACAGAGCCTACCACGCAGGTGCGTGCCCTTGACTGGAATTGAACCCACGACCTTTCAGTCTGAAGGTCAACGCTCTAACCACTGAGAAACCAGCTAAGGCAAAAATTTACTTTATTTCTATAAAAACTAGTTTGATACATTTGGGTAGGTAAGTGTACAATATGTAATAATGAAGTGTGTTCTTTGTGGATGGCTGCAGTGGCTCAACATAATTCAATTTTGTTTCTTATCAGAGAAGCCTACATACCAGCTACTTTGGGAAGTTATGATTACATAAGCAACTGTACCAAAAGATGAGTTTAATAAATAATTCACTGAAAAAAAATGAAAGTAAGGGAGATGGGTAAATTCATCAAAGCATGCAATTTGAAACATGATCAAAGAAAGTCAAGATATCTAGTCCTAATTACATAAAGAGAAATAAAACACATCTTACTTTGTGGCTGTTTTCAGAGCACAGAGATCTTGTTAAGAGGAAGGAAAAGCATGTCTGACCCCATTTTTATTACATGGCTACCAGGCTTTTTCATTTTTCAGTCAATAGATGAAAATACCCGGATGTTAAAATAAAGGACTTTAACCCCACACTCACCCTGTTAGTCTAATGAAGCTCGTGGTTTAAAAATACAGAATCATAGGTAGAAGCCTCCCTCCTCTACTAAGGATATCTCTGAACTCCAGGAGATAGCCTGGAGCAAGTGACATGTGACTAAAAAATTTGGCCAAAAATAATTTTTCTGAGTTGGTGCCAAGCTTCTGTCAGGAGAATGTATATATATATATCACAGAGGACAGGGGAGGGGGGGAATGTGAAAATAAAACTTTCACTTTGGGGCATATAAAGCAGTAAGTTCATTTGTTAAAATCCCTTTTATGTTCATTATCAAAATGTGAATTGAACTTTCATGGTACATTAGCTGAGCTATTTCTAACATTATTTTGAAAATGAGAAGATTCATGCTAAAAATTGGCTATCTGTGGCCTATTTCTAATAAATAAGTGGATAGGTGAATAACAGCTGCCTCTGCGATTCCCACTGGCTTGAAAACTGCTTATTTGGGGCCATTTGGTGATAATTCTAGAAAGTTATAATGATTTTCTGGGACCATGGATGAAACTCTGAGAAAGTGATTACGTCCTCATAGTTTTGCTCTAGAATTCAGTGTAATGAAACGGAACCTTTTGTCAACAGTTAAAAATATTTCAGATTTGCTGAAGCAATCAGTGCAGTGCTAATGTCTTTATAAATGAGACAACATGAGCCCTGCTGATAGAAACTAATCTAAAGAAAATAAGAAGATGAAACATGGCACATATTCTCAACCAGTTTGTACCTGGTCTGTCAAATTTAACAGGAAATGTATCAGACTGCTGGATATTTTATTGTTGTATAACCACCAAAGATATTGAGCAGACAGGTAAGATATTTTAATTTTTCCCCTTCTGGTGAATACAGGACCGCTCAATGTCAGGGGTGGCACAGTGCAGTTGTAAAGAAAATTTTTCTTTTGCATTTCAACAGTGGAAAACATCTCTGGCAGCCAACATTATCTGCATTTAAATTCTGCAGAATCCCAGTTGTTTGTTCTTACAACAGACAAATATCAGGGCCTAAATGGCCTTTGAAAGTCATCTCATTTGGATTTGAGTGAGGGGTAAACTCTATCTCTTTGCCATGTGTGAAGAAAGAAAGTGGATTAAAGAAGAAAGAAAACTGCTTGAAATGCACAATGTCTTTCCGAGGAACTGAAGGAATTAAATTGAGAGAAAGCTGAAGCCCAGCCTAGTAAACAGGTTCAGTAATCCTCCCTTTGTTTACTGAAACGGAATCACTCTTCAGTTTCTGAAGAGAAACAAAGAGCTATGCTCTCTGTTTGCAAAAGCTATAAGCTCTCCAGTTGAAGCCATTTCGAGCTCCCTGAGACTGCTGGCATGGTCGAGTCATGCTCTTATGAATGCCATGGCACGGTGTCAAGAAATCAGCAGAGTTTTTAGCAAACTGGTGATAACGCTCCAAGAGAATTAGCCTTCAGCCTGTGCCCACAGTCAGGTCGCGGATTTATTCCTCTGTGTCAAATGGCAAATGTATTCACGCTCCTAAAGGTTGATCTCCATGACAACAGGTCCAACTCTTACCTCTGGAGAGGAAGTTGGAAACCATTTTGGACACTTCTTACTGGTTTAGGAATGTCAGCTGGACTTGGAAACCTGCCCAGACTGGATTTTGCCATGACTGACAGTTCTTGGCTCTGAATTCTTACTTGGCCAAATTCAAAGACTGAGGTCTAACTCCATTAAGAGTCAGGGTGGTCAACCGAAAGGAGCCAGGAGAAAGACATATAGAGAAGGTGTGGAAGCAAAAAAAGAAAATTATTTGTTTGACTATAGCCTAAAGCCTCGTTTGTGAATAGTTGTCCAGAGCATCAAGATTTCATAGCCTTACCAATCAGAAAGGATATACAATGGGGCCTTGACTTACGAGTTTAATTGGTTTCGTGACGGAGCTCGTAACTCAAATTACTCATATGTCAAATCTTAAAGTGAACGAGTGAGACACGTGATGCTGGGCTGATGTTGTGGCATTCACTGTGACGTTCACTGTGCCAACTAGCGGTGGGGTATCTGAAGCTGGCTCATAACCCGAATTTTAGCTCGCAACTCAAAGCAAAAAATCGGCGGAGACAGGCTCGTATCTCAAAAAACTCGTTAGTCGGGACACTCGTAAGTCAAGGCCCCACTGTATGCACCCCTATGTTCATAACAGCACAATTTACAATAGATAAAACTTGGAAACAACCTAAGTGCTCATCAGCAAATGAGTGGATTAGAAAACTGTGGTACATCTACACACAATGGAATACTACACTACTGTAAAAAAGAAGGAACTCTTACCATTTGCAACAGCATGGATGGAACTGGAGAGCATTATGCTAAGCAAAATAAGCCAGCCATAGAAAGATAAGTATCACATGATCTCACTCATATGTGGGATATAATGATCACCATAAACTGATGAACAAAAATAGATCCAGAGACAAATGGCAGGGGAGGTGGGGGGCGGGGGGTTAGAGATCAACCAAAGGACTTATATGCATGCATATTACCATAACCCATGGACACAGACACTGGGGCAGTGGGGGCTTGCCCTTGGGAATGGGGATGGCTGGGGGGGGGGGGGGGGGGGGCGTCAATCAGGGAAAAAAGGAGACATATGTAAAACTTTAGACAATAAAGAAAAAAAGATTTCATAGCCTTGAGGCATTTCAGGCTTAGATTTTGGTTTGCTTATGTAGGCCTCCACGGCATTAGAGCCACATCAGTCTGATGGCCTCCTTGTTTAATTAACTTCATAGTTTTTAAAATATTGAATTGCAAGAGAATGGCACGGCCAATGAAAACAAGTGCAGCTGGTGCCAAAATCTAAGAACATCTCTCCAAAGAGATCTATTTTAGCCATCAAGTTCATAAAAGTCTTTTAAAAAAGTAAAGCCTCTTTTGCCAAAATATCTGAATGATTATTTTTAATACAAAGAAAACAATCTAGAAACACTTTTTAAAGATCATCTAACATTTCAAAGAATTGCCGCAGGATGGATGGGTGGAATTCCTCCATCACTAGTGAAAGTGGGGTTCTTACAATAGCTTCAGAAAAGGAATTTTCTAAGACTCCCACTGGAGAACGAATGATTTTCACTTGTGTGGAATTATACTTCTCGATTTGCAAAGTCCCCTGTTCCTTAAACTAGTCCTGGAAAAGGTGCAGCTGGGCTTTAGTGGAGCTAAAAGCAAAGCCAGTGTCCAGAGTTCCTGTTCCTTGGTGAAGCAGGGTCCAAGGTAGCCTCAGGCTAGTTAAAGTTCATTAGTCCGTTGTGTGGAGCCCGCATGGCTGTGGGCCATGTGGGCAAGTGCAGAGCTTGCGAGTCCCACAAGCCAAGAGTCAGGCGTGAACAGTAAGAGAGCAAGAAAGAGAGAGAACTTCCTTTGTTCGGGAGTTATCTCAGATTTCACATCCTTGCCGTGGCCATGCCTATTCTGGCCACTGACTCACTCCAGGTGTGACTGACAGATATGTATCTTCCCAGGTCACCCAGGCCTTACTGAGCATGCAGCTACTGTCCAGTCCCTTCCCCCAGCAAACCGGAGAGTATTAACCTGTAGCTTTCTGGCAAAGCTGAATAAATGGCACATCTATATTATCTAGTCTCCCCTATGGTCCTTTCCTCTTAAATAATAACCAGGTTATTAAAACAGTATCAAAAGATGTCAAACATTATTTTTACATGAACTTGTGCTCCTGAGGAAACCTAAATTTTCTAGCATCTGGAAATACTTTTTAGAATATAAGTTCCTAAACCTCACCCTAGAACCACAAAATCAGAATGTCTAGGGGTAGAGCCCTTGAATCTTGATTTTTTTTTAATACTCCACCAGTCATTCCTATGATTGGAAATCATTGGTCTTAAATGAGATTTGAGTTCCTTAAGGAAATAAGAACCTGAAGACCAAATAAAGTGTTTAAGGTTTAAATGGTATCTATACTCTTAATTACATCTTGCATAATTAAAAATGCATATTTTGCATTTTTCTAAATAAATTATTATGCTATCAAAATTTAAATTTTGCACTAAAAAAAGAAACTTTCACATATTTTATTCCATTCATGAAAGAAAGCATGAATGGTTTCTACAGGTATCATATAATATGATTAATAATGCAACTTAAAGGTTTATACATGTCAGTGGTGTCGTCACAACTCAAAAATTCTAATAATTAGTGCTTATGAATCCCATTTAGCCTAAGAATGTTAATTTGGCCCTGTGTCTTGTTGAGCTTCATTAATTAACTTGTCACCATATATTTAATAAGGTCACAACTTATCTAGTGTGGTTGAAAAATAAATGAACAGTGGCAAGCAAACATACTGATGCCAGTGTGTGTTGCTTTATTTGCTATTTGTTTTTCTCCTTTTCTTTTTTTTAAAGCTAATTTTAGGTGGTGCCACCATTAACATAGATATCCCAGGCATGTGTTGTACACTAACTAGTGATTATAAAGCACAATAAATGAACATCTCCTTTAAGTGGAGTACTAATGATCATTACAGGCTGTGACAAAGACTGCTAATTGTCCTGCCTATCAGCCCTGGCCTCCAGCTGGCCCCCAACATCATATGGAAGAGTATTAATCACCTGCCTTATTTAAGCCACTGTTGCCCTGGCCTCTGTGGCTTGGTTGGTTGGAGTGTTGTTCTGTGCACCGAAGGGTCACAGGTTGGATTCCTGGTGCAGGTTCGATCCCTGGTTGGGGCATGTACCATTAGGGCTTGTACAGGAGGCAACCAATCAATGTTTCTCTCACATTGATATTTCCCTCGCTCACTCTAAACATCAATAGAAATATGTCCTCAGGTGAGAATCTATAATAATAAAAGTGTAATATGCTAATTAGACTGCAGAGCTGAACGACCTTCCAGATGACTTTCTGGACAAAGCTGGGGCTTCGAGGGCCGAGCCCCTTGCACAAATTTCGTGCAAGTAAATAAACAAGTAAATAAACAAATAAGCTACTGTTATTTTGTCTCTATTAGTGTCACCTCACACATAGCCATTGCCCATCATTCTGCCCATATAAGAATGCTGTAAGCACATGCGACATTGCTAGTGTTCAGAATGATCTACATGCACACACACAATACTCAGTGACAAAGCGTTCTCCCTGAGCGAAGTTTAGTCAGGCTCCCCTGAACCCTCTTCTCAACTAGACCCCGAAAACCAAATTAAATGAGACAACACAGAGCATCTTCAAGTAGATGCTCTTTTCAAAGTGCTGAAGGGGGCAGAATGGGTCACCCTAAATGCATCAGTTTGGTATGTAGTTTATTTTGAGCTGAAGACAATTAAGGCCCAAAAGACTCAGGAAGAGCTTTTTACCACCCAGTTAACTGAGTAAAAGAATTTAAAGGGCCTGATTCAGGCAGAGAACTGTCACCAGAGATAACTACAAAGAGCATGGGCCAGGTGTGGTAAGCTAGGGGGAGGTCGGCAAGGCCTGTTTATTCAGATTCCTCCCTGGGCCCATTGTCTCTGCATGTCATGGCAAACATTTTTTTTACCAAACATTTTCTCTTCCCTCCTTCCTGTGATTGTCTTCCTTCCATTTGAAGTCCCAGACCCCAACCCCCTTTTCCTTCGTTCAGGATGGCCTACAAGTCTCAATTGCTTGAATGTCTGATGCCTTGTGTCTATGTTAGTCTATTTCCTCTTTTTAACCTGTCGTTTGTCAACTTAATCATTAGAGCAGCCACAAGAACCTAGAAGAGTAGAGGAAAATTTTCTTCCCCTATAATACAATCTCCATAACTTACTTTTTAATCCTGGAAAAAGCACCTTCCTTTAAATAGATTTATTCCATCCTCATTGCAGAAGCACATTTTAAGAATTTAAAATATAACTGGAGTCATCATAATATATTTTAAAAATTTCACTGCAAAAAAAATTGACCACGAATGATTTTAGTTACCACAGTTATTTTGACATGTGCCATTTATAATTTCTTCCATAAAGCCTTGACTAACCATATATGTTCAACATAAAATAATTAGGCCTTCATGCATGTCACAATTCTGTGCAAGTACTTTTAATGATGCTCCATTACCTAGTGAAAAAATATAAATCCTTTAGGTTGGCATCCAAAGCTTTCCATCTTATGGCCCTGATTTTCCTTCCTAGCCAAATCTAAGTACCTTGTGTTATAACAGAAGGGGCTATTTCTTATTCCTCAAACAAGTCTTTTACTTTCCCATCTTCATGATTATGTCCATTCTCTTCCCTCTGCCTGGAAGAACCCCACCAACCTATCACACCTCCACCATCCATCCTACTACTCCCTGCCATTATTTTTACTTGATTTTAATCTTATTTTGTCACCTCTTTCACATGGGCTTTCTCAGTTCTACCAAATGGCTCAAGAATCTTCTAGTCCTCTCAACTAGCAAAACGCATAATTTGTTTCTCTCATAACTCTGATATTTTTGCTTTACTGTTCTTCTACATAAGAGTAAATATCAAGATGGAAAAGACAGTTCTTATAGCACCAGCCAGACTAACACAATATCTTTCTTTTTTTTAATATATTTTATTGATTTTTTACAGAGAGGAAGGGAGAGAGATAGACAGTTAGAAACATCGATGAGAGAGAAACATGGATCAGCTGCCTCCTGCACATCTACTGGGGATGTGCCCGCAACCAAGGTACATGCCCTTGACCGGAATCGAACCTGGGACCTTTCAGTCCACAGGCCGATGCTCTATCCACTGAGCCAAACTGGTTTCGGCAATATCTTGAACATAGGTCCTCAATAAGTATTTAGTGAATGTATTCATTTCCTATGGCTGCTGTAACAAATTATCACAGACTCAGTGGCTTAAAACAACACAGGTTTATTCCCTTACAGTTCTGGAGGCCAGAAGTCCAGAATCAGTTTCACTAGGCTCAAGTCAAGGTTTTTGCAGGGCATGTTCCCTCTGGAGGTTCTAGGATAAAATCAATTTCTTGCCTTTTCCAAATTCTAGATATGCATTCTTTGCATTCCTTGGCCAATGGCCCCTTCCTCCATCTTCAATGTCAGCAGGGAACATTTTTCAAGTCTCTATTTGCTTCTGTCGTATCACCTTCTCCTCTAGATGAAATCTCCCTCTATCTCTCTCTTATAAGGATACTAGTAGCCCGGTGCACAAAATTCGTGCACATTAAAAGGAAATTAATTAGCAGAGATATTTTAATATTGCTATTTGCCCTTTCTCTATAATAGAAGTGTGAGAGATGAAAGTAAATTAGTAAAATGTATATGACAATAATATATAAATTTATTAATAAATAAACAGTAACAGAAGGATATAACAACAACAGAGGCATGATATAAAAATGACAAAAACATATGAAAACAACAAAAACATGATATAAAAACAATAGAGATGCAAACAATGACTGATAAAGTGATTAAACTTATTCTAATAATTCCCTGTACACCACGTTAAGAGTGAAAAGACTTTCAGAATGCTTGACTAATTTTCTTGTGCTGAAGTATTTAGAACTTTAACTTTAACGTCACATGCTCTTCGAACTCGAGAGAAAGCAACATATAACTGACCATGTGCGAAAATGGGTTCAGGTAGGAATATGCCTACTTTGTCTAGAGTTTGTCCTTGTGATTTATTAGTAGTCATCACAAATGCTGGCATCATGGGAAACTGTCATTGAATCAATTTAAATGGGAGGCCAGTGTCAGATGGGGACAAATCAATTCTTGGAATCAGAACAACCTCTCCCTCTGCAGATCCTGTTAATACTTCAGCTTTGATAATGTTAGGTCGTAATCTTTTGATAATAAATCTGGTACCATTACAAAGACCCCATTTACTATTAAGATTTCTCAATAGCATGATGATTTCACCCACTTTTAATTTTAATTTATGACAGGGCATTCCCAAAGGAGTAATACTATTAAGAAATTCAATGGCAAAATTTTCCTTTTCAGCATCATCTGTGGAATCAATGGAATCATCACTCAAATATGTGTGAAAATCTCCATCGAGTATATCCAAAATTTCTTCATTTAATTTTTGAACGTGCTCATTTTTTGAACAAAGAATTGCACGTTTAGATATATTTCTAATATTATCTATAGATATAGTATTTCCAAAGGTAGCTTCAATAACAGATCCATTACAAATCATTTCACAGGGGATTTCAATAATATCCACTCCTAAATAAAAACTGCTATCAAGTTTGCCATCTCCAAGTTTTACTAACCATTCACTATAAGCAGAATCCTCTGATCTCATATTTGTTGTAAGAGACAACTTTCTGAAACATCCCCAAACATTGCAGTACTTTAAACTCATTTGTACTATGTCCGATCGCATAGCATGCAGTACAATACTGAGACATTGTCGAAAATCCCCTGCAATAAGGAGAACTTTCCCACCAAATACAACATTCAAATTTCTCTTAGTAATCTGTCTATGGCGTTTATAGCATGACTGGATGCCATAGTACATTCATCAGTAATGAGAAGTTGGGCCTTTTTAATAGTTTTAGCAACTTCACTGTTTATATCGAGTCTAGAAATTGAAGTTTCATTTAGTGGAATGTGTAATTTATATTGGGAATGAAAGGTGCTTCCTCTGAGAAGTAAATTTGCAGCATTCCTGTAGACACTATGGGTAAAACAGTACTACCATGACCTCTAATATAATGTATTAAAACTTTATAGAGATATGCCTCCACGCTCCGAGGGCTGGTTCCTGCCTCAAACCTCGCCGCCCTCGCAGGAAACAGCTAGGGGAGGGTGCAGCCTTTTCCAAGACGACCCCTGCAGTACTGACTTCCTTATTGTTGGTCGAGCCTCGGTCATGATATTACACTCAGGGTTTTTATTATATAGGATGTGGTTACATCTAGGGCCCTCTAGGATAGTCTCTTCATCTCAAAATCTGTAACTTAACCACTTTTTTTTTGCTATAGAAAGTAATATGCACCATTTTGTCATTATTCCCAGGTTCCAGAGATTAGGACATGAATATCTTTGGGAGCCTCTGTTTAGCCTCCCACAGCAAGTGTAATTTAGCAGCCCTCACTGGTGCCATTCATTACATTTTGCCACTACATGGGATAATGCTAGTGTGCTCTCTGACCAAATCAAAGCTATTTAACATTTCATTATGTAAAATTTTTGTTAAAAAGAGTAATAGGATACTGAATAGTTTACAAAGTGCTTTCTTCTTTAATCATCAGGATAACTCAGTGAAGTTAGTATGGCTATTATTTATGTTAAAACCATGGAGATGTCCTGTCCAAGGCTACTCTGTGAGCAAGCAGGTCAGGCTGACTTCTCCCTCTTGATGCCCTAGCACAGTGGTTCCCAAACTTATTTGGCCTACCGCCCCCTTTCCAGAAAAAATATTACTCAGCGCCCCCTGGAAATTAATTTTTTTTAAATTTTAATAGCAATTAAACAGAAAGATATATGCCCCCAAATGCACCTGTGGCCATCACCGTCCCCGTGGATCGCTGCAGCACCCACCAGGGGGTGGTAGAGCCCACTTTGGGAATCACTGCCCTAGCACCACCAGCCCTTGATTCCTTGATTTTCCTCACTTTCAAAGTGACCCCTTCTGTTAAAACTTTGTAAGCCACACTCATTTGTAGGCTCTTAAAATGTCACCATTCAAAGCAACATTCAAAATATTCACTCATGCTGAGTCTCGGTCTACTGCTACCAAGACATTTTCCTACTAACAGCATCTGATGTCCCCAGAGATACAGATTCAACAACACCAATAGCTTCCACTTCTGCCCAGCTGACCTTTGTGAGTGCTCTGAAGCCGGCAGCTGACATTGGTCACCTTCTTTTTCTCCTCGCTTTCTTAGGCAGTTCTCTTTTTTTGTTTGTTTAATCCTCACCCAAGGATATTTTTCCATTGATTTTTAGAGAGAGTGGAAGCGAGAGGGAAAGACAAAGAGAAACACCTATGGGAGAGAAACACATCGATTGCTTGCCTCCTGCATGAGCCCTGACCAGGGCCTGGGCCGGGGAGGAGCCTGCAACCGAGGTACATGCCCTTGCCCAGAATCGAACCCAGGACCCTTTGGGACCACAGGCCAATGCTCTATTCACTGAGCCAAACCAGCTAGGGCTAGAGAGTTCTTTTCAGGAGTCTCACTTTGCAGTATAAACTGTTTCTTAGAAGGTAGTGACTACCTTTCAATAAGAACTGTCTGCCCCTAATCTGCTAGGAAAATGGCTGCCCCTTTCTCCCCCTTCCTTCCTTCAGTACAGTAACCTTTTCTGATAGAGTCAGACTCCATCGGCACAAGCACACCTGAGCACAGCATACTCCACACACCGAACTGTGTCTTCGCATACGGCGTGGCCTCTAATTGGAACATCTGCCCTCACTTCTCCCGAGTGGGTTTTAAGACAAGACTCTCTTCCTTCAGGCTTAGCTCCATCTACACCTCTTTGAAGCCTTTCCTACAGACTTCCCCCAAGTAGACCTGGCCCTGCCCTCCCATGCCCCACCAGTACCCTTTCGCCTAAATAGTTCTTATCACACTGGATGGCATTGGTTGTCCATCCCCCACACCATCGTGGGAATTCCCAAGGAGCAAAAGCTGTGTCTCCATTTCCCCATTATAAAATAGTGATCATAATCATGTCTACCCTATAGGGTTGTTAGGAGAATGAAATGATTTAATATATGCAAAACAGCTAGAACAGTGTCTGGCACGTCAAAGTGATCAATAAGTATGAGCTATTATTAATCATGACATTTACCACACTCCCACATCATTTTTATATGTTTGTTTATAGCCTCTCAACGTGCTTAGCATGTAAGCTCCAAAATGGCAGAGATTTTTGTCTGTTTTGTTCACTGGTATATCCCCCGAGCCTGGGGACTATATGCCTGGTGCATAGTAGGCATGCAAAATTTTGGTGAACAAATATGTGAGGGATGAAACCCCTAACATCATACCTGTTATGCCATGGCATATAGTGTGTTTTCTTAAATTTAACTGCATATTTTTAAATATCTTTTTTACAGATCTGATTCTAAAACTGAATAATTGCTTCTTCAATGAAGTACCTTCCTGAATTTTCATGAAAGACACAGCATTACATCTTTTTTATGCAAAACAGGTATTATTATTCATATTATTTTATGTAGCTGTAGTTCTTTTTACTGTTGTAAAATATTAATTTCCTTCTTTCTACTGCCCTTCCTACTTTCTTTGGTTGATTTTGATGGTTTCTCTTACAGGCCATCAATTTTCAGCATTTTTTTTCTTTTTTAATTTATACATTGCTGGCTATGATGTTTCTTCAGTAAATGCATTAATATATTAAATATAATACAACACATATTTTAATATGAAATATTTCTGTTATTATTCAGAACATTTTCTAATTTTCATTGTTTTCTTCTTTGACCCATTGGTTATTATTTTCATTATGTAAAAATTATCAAAAGTATAATTTTAAAATTCCAAACACATTAAGATTTTCTAAGCATTACTAAAAATCCCCTTAAAGTTCACTTTGGTTCAAGGTCTCTTCACCTCCAGTATGTTCTGCACAGTTAGAAAGTCTTTAGACAGGTTTTCTCTAGTAGTTAAGCTTTTTAAACTTAAAATAAAACTAAATAAAACTGTAAAATTTGCATGAGCCACATTTCAAATGTCATTAGCCATATGTGGCTAGTGGATACCATGTACAGTGCAGATATAAAACATTGTCATCACTGCAGAAAGTTGTATTAAATAGGCTTCGTCTCGGTTATTTGCAGTAACGAACACCGCCAAAATCTTAGAGGTCTAACACAGGAAAAGTTTATTTCTGTACTCAAAGTCCACCACAAGTCAGGATGATTCTACAGTACCATCCTATGGTGGGGCCTCTCTTTTCTGCGTCCAGCGAGGCTAGAGAGTGGTCCGGTTCTTTGAGTAGGGGCAGTTTGGGGTTGAGCATATGAAAGAAGGAGACAGACACAAAGATGGAAGGAAAAGCTGGGACCTGGTGGGACCGCTCTCCTCTTCTGACAGAGAGACAGAGACCCAGCACCAAAAAAGCGAGTTTATTTTATACCCCCAATACCAGGAAGTTTCACCAAAGGTCAAGACAAAGGAGGTTATTTGCATTCTTGTAAGGTCAGTTCTGGGTGGGCCTGAGTCCTATTCAATTCCTGGTGCTTGGCTGGATTTACATAATAAAACCCACTCCCAGGCACCTGGGCAAAGATGAAGGTCAAGCTGAGAACACTTCTGCCCTTTTGGCAAAATGTGTATCTAGGACTTGGCTCTGCCTACCGCCCTGAATTCAGCTGACAATTTATTAAATAGATGCCATGTGCCTTCCCAGGGGCCCTCTACACCATCCTCCATGTGCTAGCTCAGCATTATAGGCCCTTTTGGTTTTGTGGCCCTTTCATATCTACATATACTCACTCCCAATGAAAGGGCGAGGGCTAGGCCCTCCATCTTGCCCCAGGGTAAGGGCTGCGTCCTCCATCTTGCCTTGGCTGCGTGCTTGGCAGGGGGCTTCTTCCCGGAGGTGTGGGACTCTGCTAGCCACACCCAGGAACAAGACACCGACTTGCGCCTGGCCAATTGGCAGAGCACAGTCCTTTCTCCTCCCCTTAGTCCAACCCCCCCTATAAGACCCATCTCTACGTGGGGTTCTCTCTCTCGGCCACTTGGCTTGCCATTGTGTCGGTGAGTCTAGTGGACGGGAGCTCAAGCTAGCTTGAAATACAGACTCTTATGCTTTTGCATCGGACTGGCTGGCTCCCTGATGTTGGTTTCTTGGGGATCTTGAAATCTGGGCATAACACCATGATCACTGCAGCAGGGAAAGAAAACACCGAAATTCATGCACCAGCTCTTCAGTGCTTCCACCTGGAAATGACAGCTATGCCTAACTGCAAGGGCCTGGGAAGCCTAATGCTCTGAGTACACAGAAATGGAAGGAAATTAGTAAACATTCATGAAATCTGCCACATTAGGCATGACTGTGTTCAAACTGCCTCCTTATAGGCCCTGTCTTATAGTTCACATCATACATGTGAAAATACTCAACATAGTTTTGAGAACACAGTAGGCTATCAGTGAATGCTACTTTCTCTTTGCAATGACTTTTTATATGACATCCCACGTTCTGGCCTAATCCACGTTCTATAACAGGGGTGGGCAACCCCTGGCACCTGTGCCAAACATGGCATGCCAGTAACTTTTGCTGGCACGAGAAACCCTCTCTTATAATCTTCCATTTACAATTTTTTTCTTAATATCGACTTTTTATTTTTTCAGATAAATTCAGTGTAGGTGCATCTTACATAAATAAATAATTTTACATAACAAGTTATCTTAAAGATCATAGACATGGATTGATGAGAGAGGGGAAGAGCAATTTCTATGCCTCTGCCTTAACTCTCCCTGCCTTCCTAGATCCGACCAGTGTTTTGGTTTCATCCACATACGCTTGTGAATCTTTGTTCTCAGTGATGAATTTTGTTAAGTTTCGTAATAGGGGTAGCCTGACGGATGAAAGTAGTAGCTCGTGCATATCTCTGAAGGTCACAAAATATAAACCTGATGTAAAATCTCTGTCATCAGTGATGCAGCAGCAAAAGTCCTACTGATAATATCAAACAGAGTCATAAAGTTTTCTGTTGGATTATCATTGTACATGTATACATTAAAAATAAATGTATTTTTCATCATCATATACTGTGTTTTTGTCGCTCAAATGAATTTTATTATTTCTTCAAGGTTCTTCGCATACGTACACCTTGAGAGATATCAAGTAGACGTAACATGTTCTCAAAAAATTAGGGTTGGCACGCAGAAGAATTTTGAGTCAGTGATTTTTCTGGTTTTGGCACGCACTCACAATAAGGTTGCCCACCCCTGTTCTATAATATCATCAAAATTAGCAGATCATTTTCTTTCTTTCTTTTTTCTTTTTTCTTTTTTAATCCTCACCCAAAGACATGCTTAGAAAGATGAAGGGAGAGAGAGAGAAAGAAAAACATTTATTTGAGAGAGAAACATCAATTGGTTG
This sequence comes from Myotis yumanensis, assembly GCF_028538775.1. Taxonomy (NCBI): domain Eukaryota; kingdom Metazoa; phylum Chordata; class Mammalia; order Chiroptera; family Vespertilionidae; genus Myotis; species Myotis yumanensis. Next base: position 157,078,794 of record NW_027223754.1, read on the forward strand.
CCTTCCCCATGTGCCCCAACTGGGGATTGAACCCGAAACCCAGATATGTGGACTGACCAGGAATCGAACCAGCAACCTTTTGGGGCACAGGACAATGCTCAACCAACTGAGCCACTCCAGCTGGGCAACAGATCATTTTCTTGACTTCCTACAGGAAATTCTTCTACAGCCCCTCATTGAATGCAGATTGAAATGCAATCTCTTTAATAGGATATCCAAGGTCTCCCAGAGTCTGGCCCACCTGGCCTCCCAAACTTATCTCCCATTGCCCCCTGCACTCCAGCAGTGACGCAAATGAGGCCATTCTACTCTCAGCTCTTATGTATAACTCCCCAAGCTTGTTCTGAAGCCCTTCCTAGAATGTCCTTCCTCTCCTTCCCTGCCCCCACATAGTTCTCTAAGTCCTTAAAATGATACTTTTCTTAAAACTTCCTCAGTTAAAACTCATCTTTCGTCCCACATCCTATCTCATAGCTCCCACCTTACTCTGGCTGTGTAGCTCTTATAAGCAGCTTAAGGAAAAGGATGGAGTCTTACTCATCTTTGATTTTATTTTTTTTTACTTAAAGCCAGGAACATAGTCTGTGCTTAGTAAATGTTTGATGAATTTAATAAAATCTTCCTCTGGGGAGCTTTTCTTCAGAAATTTTCCACCAAAATTATTAGCATCTTATAAGAAAAACAGTATAGCCACATATTAGAAGTGCAACCCTCATTTTCAATAAACATCAATATAGTATCTCTAATATCTATAATAATAAAATCATAATATGCAAATCGACCAAATGACTGAACATCAGAATGACCGTCCAGACGACCTTCCAGGCGGCCATGCTATGACATGCACTGGCGCCAGACCAGCCAAGGCAGGTGAGATGCGATTAGTTGGGGGAGCCCCTCCATTGCCCCATGATTGCCCCACAGAGGGAGGCCCAGGCCACCCTCTGCGGGGTGATCAATGGGGGGTTCCATGATTGATCTCCCCAAAAAGGAAGGCTCAGGCAACCTTCCAACGGGGCGATCGATGTGGGGAGGGAGGGAAGCTCCACAATCGCCCCAAAGATGGAGGCCCAGGCCTCCCTCTGCACAGTGATCGATCATAAGGCCCAGGCCAATAAAGTGATTGCACCCCATGCCTGTCGCCCACAGAGGGAGGCAACCAGTGGCAGGGGACAGGGGGAGGCAGTGCCGCAATGATGGCAAGCAGTGGGGGCTGGGCCAGCTGCCCGAAGCTGGGGAAAGGAAAGCCCTGATAGGCCCTGATCATCAGCCAGGTCTAGAGACCCTACTCAAGGGGACCTGGATTGCGAGAAGGTGCAGGCCAGGCTGAGGGACACCCCCCCACACACACTCCTATGCATGAATTTTGTGCACTGGGCATCTAGTTATAGAATAAGACCAACTGCAACCAAATACTAGTAGATGGGCTGAAAATATAAGAGGTGTATGGATACCTTAAAATGAAAAAGAAATTACTCAATGTTTTACTCCTAATAGAAGTAAACATTTTATGCAAGGGGTGTTAAATCAGCATTTTGTAAGACTAGAGAAATGTAAGCTTAGATTTTAAATTCCTTTTAAGCAGAAATTAGGAACATTAGAGCATATTTAAAAACAGCTCACCAAACATCCTGTGCCCTTGCAATATCTGTGTGTACTTCAATGTTATAAGAGAAAGTAATAGTGAATTACCTCTAAAATTTCAATATCATTCAGAAGGCATTAAAAAGAAATTTTGAAAAGAGATAGGGAAGCCTTCAATTTGAAAAAGGAAGTATAAAGAAAGATGTTATATAATTTGTTAAATTACACAAGAATAAGAGGAAATATTTCTTGAGATAATAAAAAATTGGAAAAGGAAAGACATTATCTCAAAACATCTGGAGATGAATGACAATCACTTTCAAATAGGGTGAAAACCTAAAGAAATATTATCTCAATGATAGTCTACATAAAAGCAAAAAAGATGGGAGGTTTTTAACAGTCACCTACAGAGATTATCTGTAAAACACGGAAGATAGATGACAAGCAGATAAAGATAGAACAGGCTATTTCCAAGGAGAGTGTTCTCTAGAGTCTCTGTAGGAGAAAGGATGTTACAGCTGATTTTTCAATTTGAGTTTTTAAAAGTTTAGCTCTACTAAAAACAAAAAGTGCCCTCCCTCATTTTCAAAGAATCTCAGGAAGTGTATAATCTCACTTTCATATACCCCTTTTGTAGTAAAGCAGCCAGTTTTCTTAAGGCTTCCCATGTCATCAAAGCACCATGGTGGTGGGCTCCTGCCTGGAAAATTCAAGGGAAACCAATGCTCCTGGATTGGCCAATCACAAAGAAGATAATGAGTACATTTGTGCCTGTATAGCTGGCAACTTTCTTTAGTCCTTCCCTTTGATGCTGCTGTGCTGCCCATACTAAATAGATTAGCTCAATTAGAAGAGAATCCCCTGGGATGGAGGGTACAGGTATAATTCTCATTTAGGCAGTAAGTTGTGCTCTGAGAAAAACTGTTCTATAGCTACAGGAGGACACTTTGTGGTGGTCATCAGACTCAAAAATCAATGTCCTTGGTCACAAGAATCTGAGTCAAGATCCTTGAACAGAGTGGGGAAGATAGTGTCTGCATTTAACCTTGGAATGCTTTCTTGAAAAAGGGATTCTAAGGACTCTGAAGAATGAGTCTCCACCCAGCCTAGTGGACAAACCACCCAATTTGCCCTAAAACTAAAGGTGTCATAGGACATGTACTATAGAACAAGAGTTTCCGAGAAAATATAAAGAATACCCATTCAAGTAGATCAGCACAGACCCTAAGAGATCCATCCCTTTAAGGTCTAAATTAAGTGCCTCAGGAATGAGGCCAACTGGGAAAGACTAGTGCTGTCCCATATTAGAGAGTAGGAGTCCTGTGTGTTCCTGTGGGTCACTAACTCGGATTCTGCTTTGTCTGACCTTGCCTGACCTCTGTCTGATTACCAAACCTGTACTGGCTTGAAACACAGCTTTTCTGGCATCTGATGCCTCACTTTGTTATTATGGCCAGTCCTCCTAGCCCAGTGGTCGGCAAACTCATTAGTCAACAGAGCCAAATATCAACAGTACAATGATTGAAATTTCTTTTGAGAGCCAAATTTTTTTAACTTAAACTATATAGGTAGGTACATTGTTATTAACTTACTTAGGGTACTCCTAAGGCTTAGGAAGAGCCACACTCAAGGGGCCAAAGAGCTGCATGTGGCTCGCGAGCTGCAGTTTGCCGACCACGGTCCTAGCTTGTTCTTGCTTTGGTCATACTCAACCCTTAGTCCTGATCTTTGCCTATCTCTAAGGCTCCCCAATACCATGTTTCCCATCCACCCTAGACTACTACTTTATATCTCCTGCAAAAACTGACAGAAGCCACAGAAACAAAATCATCTTTTGCTCCAACTGGCCCAGCAGAAAGATACTTGAGATGCAGTCTGGGCAATATGGAGGGTAGACACCCATCACATTATTCTCAACACACCTCTCACCCTGAATACCCTGGTATATTAGTTCATGATATGTTCTCTGCAAAGAAAGCCTTTCGTTCAGGATCCACATCAAATGTTACTCCTCTAGGAAGCCTTCTCAGGCAGAAGGTTCACATAGCACTTGGTACCTATATCTCTCCTCCAAAAGCTAAGGCTCTTCCTTTTCTTTCCTCTGTATAACCTTAGCGTTTGGAATAGTACTTGTCTCCCTGTAGATGAAATTATATATTTAAGAAAAGTTAATACATTTTTAATGTTTCTTCAACATGTAAATATGGCTTTCTAGGTCACAACTTCCAGATACTTAGACAATGTCACCATGTTGGCCCCAGTACTATATTTTTTTCACTAAGCAGGCACAAGGTAAGTTCAGAGGAGCCTGAAATTAGTAGCCAGTTTCTTCACCAAATATCTGCTGTAAATGAAGTTGCAGCCACCCAGTCATCAACAACTTGCCTTCTAATATGAACAGCCTGCACTTTTGGAGGCACTGACCCTCCACCCACCATGGGACATCCTTGAATGGATCACTCCTGCCTCCTACGAGGCAATGGAAAACTCTCCTTATTTAATACAAGCTAAGACTTTTACTAGTAAATGTTAGCAGTAGAGGAGGGGGCATCTCAACTGCCAGATCTTGCAGCTTTAGCAAACATACATTATAAGACCCATTGACCCCATCAGTGAATTCACTCAGACTACTGGGGACCTACACTTTTGAGGGAGTGACCCTGGAGAATTAGTTCCATAAGGTTATCAGTGATTCATTCTCAAATAATACTTCAGGGGGAAATCTGCTCATGTCTTAAAATTGAAGGATATCTAGACTTTGAGAAAACCCCCTACAAGGGTCAAATGTCACTTCGGACTATTCTTCTAGGGAAGGTCTAAAATGTTACAGATAGGGCCACTTTGGTACTCTGCTGAGTTAGAATGTAAACATAAGGGGAACGATGTAATGCAGCAGTTAAAAGCATGAGCTTTGAAGTAAGGCAGATCTAGGCTTGAATCTGCTTTACCACTTCGCTTGGGCAAACTCTTTAACCTATCTAAGCCTGGTTCCCTATCTCTAAAATAGAGATAAAATGTCCTTATAAGATTAAGAATTAAATTTGACAACTATTAATTATATAGCATTTGATAAACAACCAATAAATAATATTGTTGTTATTGTTGTTGTTATATACCCTTTATCTACTATATTCTAAGGTTCTTTGTGAAGGGTCCAGACCATCATCACTTTTGAAACCCTAAGGAGCATCATCATCTAAGATTCTGAGACCCAGGCACACATTCTTATCTAAAACCAACCCATGGATTTCATCTGGTCTGGGGATCTGTGGTGTGGCTGGGAATCATCAATGATCATCAGCTCTGAAAGGATGCTTAGGACATGTATTATCTATTATGATATCTATGATATGATACTCAATCCTCTAGTTTTGAGGACTAAAGAGGTGTGTGAGGTAATGAACTCCCTAAGGGCAGGTATCTGATCCCTTATTGATCCAGTGCCGACCATGCATCTGGATTATAATAGGTGTTCAACAAATATTCAGTGTGATGGGAATCTGGAACTTCCTACTCCTAGCCTATGAGTCTGGAGTTAATTCATTCAATTCAACATGTACTGAGTAATTCCCATCATTGTATTTGATGCTGAGTATACAGAGAAAAGATACAGCCCTTAAACTTAAAAAGCTTACACTTTTGATTGTGTTGTTTTCCCAACTCTAATACAGGCAGTCCTCGGGTTACGTTGGACTCGGTGTACGTCGTTTCATGGTTACGTCACCATCTCTCATTTATTTATTTTAAAAAAATAGTTCCGTCATTTCAATGTATGTACATATGTGCTTTATATTTTTTATTATTGACTGTATTTACCACAAGTAAAGGTCAGGAATTGTTATCTTTCTTTTAATTTTTTTCTTTTACTGTTTCACTTCATTACTGCTGTGTACGTGCTCCATGTGAGTGACGTACTTGCTTATGTAGGTGGGTTCCGACTTAATGGCAGAAATTGCTTTACTTTGCACCTAGGAATGGATCTCCCATGTAACCCAAGGACCTACTGTACTCACTGACCTTTCAGATGGATGATCCCATATACCACACCTAAAATTTAGCTCCAATCTGTTTCTGCTGTGGAAAAGATATCCTTTCAAATACGTGCTTAGCTCTAGAATCACCAGTCCCAGTTTCTTTACCTTATCACTATTAAACCATTAACAGAGCATGTGGAGTTGATATACTTCCTATATACTTCCAGAGTTCCAAGTTGGTAGGACTTTGGCCCTTGAAGTCAAGTAGAATCTCAACCTCCCCCCTCCATCACCAGCAGTAGTAACACATTTATTATAAAATCTTTCTGACACTAATTTTTTAAATCTCTAGAGAAAAAAAGCTAGTAGTATTTTTACCATAGATTTTTCATGAAGATTATAGAAGATGCTGTATATGATGCACCTAATATAGTACTTGGTTCATAGCAGATATTTAATAGGGTAACAATACTGTTCTGAGTCTAGGTCCGTGGTTGGCAAACTGCGGCTCGCAAGCCACATGCGGCTCTTTGGCCCCTTGAGTGTGGCTCTTCCACAAAATACCACGTGCGGGCGCAAACGTACAGTGCGATTGAAACTTCATGGCCCATGCGCAGAAGTCGGTTTTCGGCCTGGGCGAGTCTATTTTGAAGAAGTACTGTTGATATTTGGCTCTGTTGACTAATGAGTTTGCCGATCACTGATCTAGGTCATAAGACAGAGGCAGTGTCTGTCATGTTTATCACCAACATTTAACAAAGTTCCCAGAACATAGTAGGCACTGAATATTTTTTCTTTTATTTCTATATATATTTATAGCCATGGATTTATTTGGCTCCCCTCTTCTCCCATCTGGTCCTTTATAACAAGACAAAGAGTAAAGCCAAGTAAGGTCTGTCAGACATGATGTCACTATTTAAGAGACCTGGAATGGTCAGTAATAACTGAAACAAAACTAGTTCTCAGGGGGACATATATCCTGGGTAAAAATCAGTCTAAGGGACAATGTTTGAGTCACAGCGTGGTCACATGGACAGATTGACAGTCAGCCTGTGAAATGCTCTCGCACTGTTCCAGAGCTTCCTGAGCAAAGGCTTCCTGGGCCACCAGACTTCTGCTGAGTCGTGTCCTGGAGGAATGCTCTGGGACTCCTATGCCCACCATGGATGCTCTGCCAGTTTCCTTCCTCACCCCTGAAGCGATTGTATCAGTTAAGAACTGGGTTTGCCTGCAAGTCACAGAGATCTGTTATAGCGTTTAAACACATAAGGGGCTGCTATCACCAATAACAAGAAGTCTGAGGGTAGCAGCTGCTGTCACTGGATCAGCAGCTCAAAGATTTCAGGGCCAAGGTCTCTGTGATGCTCTTAACCTTTTTCTCATTGTCTCCAGGGTCCAAATACCAAGTCTGTATTCCAGGCACAAAGAAGGAGAGAATTTAAAATAAAATAAATAAAAAAGAAGAAGGAGAGAATGGAAAACCCAGACAGCACAGCATCTGTAGCAGGAAGACAAAAGTGTTTCCAGAAATCACACACTTGAGTTTACACATCACTACCCAAAATTCTATTCATACAGCCTCCCCCGGGTGCAAGAGAGATCTGGAAATGTACAGAATTTTTTTTTCCCATTAGACATATGACCACCCTCAGAAAACTCAGTAAGTAAAGCAGAATAAAAGATGAATATGGAGTAAGCAACCAGAAAACACTTCCTGAAACTGGGAATAGATGACAGCCAGCATTTCTTACTGAAACCTTCATCCTTAATCACCTCCTCTACCAAGCTGTTACAAAACAGCAAGTCTTTCAATGGCTGCCTAAAGCCCAACTATGCTTCAGCCTCTTGAATTGGAGAGCTAGTCAGGTCAGTGACATCATTCGCCTTGGAGAAAGATGCTTTTAATATGACAGTAGGGTCAGTCTCATCCTCAGTCAAGAAAAGCTGCTTTTCTTCCCTCATAAGAAGACAACTCCAGTCCAATAAAGTAAACTGGATCAATATTTTTTTATTACATTCCAAATGGCGGTTGAGCTTTGCCCTTCTGCACAGTGGAGTCCATATCAGCTTCATAACAACCACGTGGCTTTCCAACAAGTTGGCATCTCCTCTACTGATATGCGAGTCCCCCCTCACACACACCATCCTCTTAGCTGTGAACAAATTATCACAGAGAATTATCACAGAGTGCCAATATTCCCCGGGTCAGTTTGGAAACACATCTAGAGGAGCTTCTATAATCTCACACGAACCAAACAGCTAAAAGATGGACCCGGAGAAATCGCTTGCAGTGAGAAACCAAAATACAACCTCCGCCAACCTACCTAAATCTCTGCAGTTAGTCAATGATTCCACTCTCAATGAAAATTTCCAAACTCAAAGCCTATGAGCTTTTCAGTTCCCAAAAGCACAAGTAATTACTTTGTTTACTATATTAAATCAGGCACAAAACAACTCTTAATACAAATTTCAAGCTGATTCTCAAAACCAGTAGAAATGACAACTTTATTTAGACTAGGGGGCATAGAGACCTTGAGCCTCATTCCCAGCTGTGTGTCCCTGTAACAGGAATAGAGTGAGATAATAAGAGATATCACAGAACAGGAAAACAATGCTCAAATGCCCACCTTCCTGAGCTGAGATCTAGAAGATTTCAATGAAAAAAAAGAAAAAGTTCCCTTCAGATTCTAGTCCTACTTATCTCTCCAGGCTCACCTCTTGCCACTCCCCATTTTGTACTCTCTAACCTCTTTATTTTATGTGTATTGTTCCCTAGCCTAGAACACTGCTCCACCTCATTCTTGCCCTCTGGCAGCTTCAATCCTACCTGTTCTTTAGGACATAACTTGGACATCACTTCTGGGTTAGATATCTCACCTCTGTACTTCCTTTCTATTTCCCTCATCAAGCACTTGTCAAATATACAACTCTAGCCTGTTGGGCTCATCCTCCCCTGTCCCCAATCCCACAGTAAATTCCATTTCGGCAGCAGCTCTGACTGCCTAATCACACCTGGAACATAGTAGGCACTCAGTTGAAGTTCACTGAATGAATGAGTGAGGTATCTAAATGCAGGTACAGACAGGTGGCCTCACGTTCCCTGTCAGAATTTTCTGACTAGATTTTTCTCCAGCTCAGATATCTGGACTCACCCTGCTGCCAAGACTAAGCAGACAAAGACAAAGAAATACAGAGGATTCAGCACAACCAGGGAAACAACTCATTAATAGCTTAACTGGGGAAGAGTCCGAAGCACCATATTGTACTCTGTTAATCAATGGGTCTGTGTGAGTTTCTTTATAGGTTTGAGGAAAGGATTGTTTTGTCTTGTTTTCTTTTGTTTACAAGTATTCTGATATTGGCTTCTTCTGATCAGTTACAGCTGGTTTTATCCAGGGCAATTTTAAACATCTTGTATAAATTCAACTGCTGCCATGAATTTTTCAAAAATAGGCACACCAAAATGATTGTGGTCCCCCGACAAATCATCGCAGCCTTTTGTCATTAAAATTGAAATAGATACTATAATGTTAGGAGAACCTCAACAAGCCGTAGGGAGAAGAAATGGGGGAAAGCATAAAATTAGTTGTTATGCTTTAGATTCAAGGCTGTCTCCCCACAGGCGGAACAAGACTGGCTGAATCAAAATCTACATTCTAGTGTGTTGGTCTTGTCCCAACTAGGCGGTAGAGACATCTGGGGACATAGAGTCATATCCTCCACTCTCTTCTCTCTTTCAAAAACACAATTAACAGGGCCAGTGAGTATTAATCCTTCCCCTCCCAAGCCTGTCATAGCACAAGGTCTAACACTCTCAAAAGAGTAGCCACACTCTACTTGTCACTGAAGACAGAGGATTTAGCACAACCAGGGAAACAACTCATTAATATCTTATCTAGGGAAGAGTTAAGTCTATGTATCTGTCACCACAACCAGTTGTGAATTCCTAGAGGGGTTCTTCACAACACCCAGCCATCCATTTTATTACCTACTTTTATGTCTCAATATTTTTTGGAGGGGGAGGATAGTGGTTGTCAAAGAGAATTGGAATGTTGAGCACTTAATTAGAGCTCACTAAATATTTTTTATTGCTTAACTGATGCTTAATTCCATGACATCAACAATGTTACATTCTAATAATAACTATGCTTTTCATCATTTTCTTCCAAAACCTTCTGACTGTTTTGCCACTGTGCAGCTTGAGTATTTTTAAATAGTTATCGAATTGCTTCAAAATTCCATTAACTTTTCCTTTTTATCTAGCATGCTCATTATTTTTATCTATGAAATTTGACTAATGGAAATTGATTTATTTCTCCTAAGTGTCATTTTTTGGCCACATTTAATACACATTCTTTATTGCTAGCTCATAGGTTTTGATGTTGTCATTTCCGATGTTAAATTTGGAAATTATGCTTATATTTCTTATACTTCAAGAATATGGCCTTACATCTTTCTGGAGGTATTTAATTTATTATATTATATTCCATTCTAGGGGAATGTTCACTCTTTTTTTTTTTTTTAGCAGAAACTCAAATGAGATCATTACTATTTCATTCAATTAACATTCAAATGCCCCTTATGCTCAGGTGCAACTGTTGCTATGCCCTTTCGTTGCAATGACTTAGGAATCATTCATAAACAGGCCTCAGTACTACTCAGTGCTCAGAGAAGAGACCATGAGTATACTTGTCTTTGGTAACTCCCACCTGCTGTGAACTCTGTGTGACCTTAGCAAATCACTGGACCTCTCTGAGCTTTAGTTCCTCATCTGTACCTGAGGCACAGGGCTGTTGGAAGGTTTGTATAAGAAAATGTTTGAAAAAAGGTCCCAGAAAGCCTACTACATAATAGGGAGTTAAATAAGAGTTCATTATCTTTCCTAATCATCTTTCTAAAATTCTCCTTTCTTCCTGTTCCTGTTCTGTACTCTAAGGGCCTTGTCAGACTAGCTAATGATCCTTTCATAGGGTACTTTTAATAGGAGACTCTGAAAGTCTGAAAATAAAATTGTCCAAAAGAAAAGAGTTTGGGCATCAAAAGCGGTAATAGAAGAGAATTCTGGGCCAGAAGAACTTTCAGGTCCCATCACACTGCGTTGCTTTGGACTATGGTTTCCGCCTTCCCCCAAGGGTCTGCCCCCTGGGCTCACTTTTACTCAGGCAAAAAGAAAACCAAATGTTGAGTTTTTCAGGATATTTGAAAGCAGATGAGTCACTTGCTAACAGTGCTGCCTCCTTTTGAATTTTAGCCACAGGGTTCCATATCACTCTAATAAGAAAACAGAACGCAAAAATGTCTTTTAAAAATTAAAGACACTGTAGAGTCTCTGAAGCAGGTGTCTTACTGACTACTGGCACATTATTGTTCCTAAAGTCCCATCCTCTTGGAAGCTTTGTAATGGTATACTTTGAAATTCAGCGACAGAATAAAATGATGGGTGTGGTCAGGTGTATCATACAGCTTTCCAGTTCTCCTGTAGTAAGGATTTTCTATGAGGTTTTAAAAATACTTCTTACTTTTATTAAGTGTCAGTTCTGCTGTTCAGCAGTAATTAAACGGAAAGGAAAATGTCAAGAATGATAAATTACTATTATAGGTTTTTCTTTCTTTTCTCTTCAGAAACTATCAGCCCTGTATCATGAGATTCTAAAATATTAACTTTGAGGGTATTGAAGGAGAAAGCCTTCCTGCTGTGTTATTTTCAATAAACGATGTCTCAAATCCATGTAAATTGTAAGGTCTATGATTTAGATAAAATCCGTGGCGTCTGAATACCCCACGTTTATTCAATTTCATTTAGAACTACTTGACCCTACAGAAGTAAGTTACTGTAGCTGAAATAGGCATATGTGGCCCAGTTTTCTCTATGAAAATAGAAAAAGGCTTTATATTTCAATATTCGACATAGGGAATAAAGTTGAGGTTAGTGAATGATTTGAATGATTTTTCTGAATAAAGTCAATCATTATTAAAGCTTTTAAGAGACAAATTTCCAAGCACCTCTGGCATTTCTATTGAATCTAAATAAAGCCTTAGGGATCATGAGGAAGAGTATTAAAAGCCAATTACTTTTTCTGAGCATAATATTTCAGACTATAAGGCTTATTATTTAAGGTAATCAAATTTTCAGCTTATTTCTCAAACAAATAGAAGTTAAGATAATAAGCAGGGTGAGGTATGGAGCAATTTAAAGACCTCAACACATGATTCATTTTGGATGACTATATCCAATTGCAATCCGGGACTGCTGGCTCCTAACCACTCACCTTCCTGCCTGCCTGATTGCCCCTAACCTCTTCTACCTGCCAGCCTGATCACCCCCTAACCACTCCCCTGCCAGTCCAATTGCCCCCAACTACCCTCCTTGCTGGCCTGGTTGCCCCAAAATGCCCTCCCTTGCAGGCCTGGTCCCCCCCATCTGCCCTCCCCTGCTGGCCATCTTGTGTCGATCATCTTGTGACAACATGAGGGTGGCCATCTTGTGATGACATGGGCGCAGCCATCTTGTGACCACATGGGGGCAGCTATCTAGTGACCACATGAGGGTGGCCATCTTGTGTGAGGGTGTGACGGTCAATATGCATATTACTTCTTTATTATACAGGATGAGGAATTGGTTCACACAACTGTGAAAACTAAGTCCCACAATCTACTATCTGCACATCCAGGAAAGCCAGAAAGTCTGATAACCAGACTTTTTCAATATATATATTAAAATAATGTATATATATGGGAATAATCAGAAAATTAGTTGATAACAAGTAAACAAACAGAGAATAATTAACCCTAAAGATATGATTATAGCCCTGGCTTGTGTGGCTCAGTTGGTTGTGTATTGTCCCCTGCACCAAAATGTTGCAGGTTTGATTTCCTGTCAGGGCACATACCCGGGTTGTGGGCTTGATCCCCAGCAGGGGGTGTGTAGGTGGCAGCTGATTGATATTTCCCTCTCATATCAATGTTCCCCTCTCCCTTCCTCTTTTGCTAAAAATCAATAAACTATTCTTTAAAATATTACACTGAGTGGCCAGATTATTATGACCACCTGATGTTTGTAGGCAAATTAGCTATAATTTCACACTGAAGTTGCTAGAGGGCCAGACCATTATAAATAGGGAAGCAGGTTGTTTACCACGACAGAAGTAATTTTTTTCCTGAAGATATGGGTAAACAACACGATTTAACAGTCTTTGAACGGGGGATATATATATATGAGTGGCCAGATTATTATGACCACCCCATCAGCACTTCATTGGGCCACCTTTTGCCTTCAATACTGCAGCAATTCTTCTTGGCATTGACTCCACGAGATGTTAAAAGGTGATGCGAGGAATCTGACACCATGCCTGATGAATAGCACTGTCCAGTTCTGTGAGATTTGATGGTTGTGGAACCAGCTGCCTGATGGCTCTTTTAACTTTATCCCACAAATGCTCAATTGGATTCAGGTCTGGTGATTGTGGGGGCCACCTAAGCAAGGTAAAGTCTCCCTCGTGTTCTTGAAACCACTCCTGCACAATACGAGCACCGTGGCATGGCGCATTGGCTTGTTGGAAGACGCCATCTCCATTGGGGTACACCATCAACATGATAGGATGAACCTGATCAGCGACGATACTTAGGTATGTTGTGCTATTCAGACGTTGTTCCACATGAATTAAAGGGCCCAAATCATGCCAGGAAAACATGCCCCAAACCATAACACTGCCCCCACCAGCTTGAAGGGTTATACTCATGCATGTGGGGTGCATGCTTTCATGCTGTTTCCACCAAATTCTCACTCTGCCATCTGCATGATGCAACTGGAAACGTGATTCATCGGACCACATGACTTTTTTCCAATGCTTGACTGTCCAATCCCTGTGTTCCTGTGTGAATTGGAGACGTTTTATCTTGGTAACTGCAGACAGCAAAGGTGTTCAAACAGGCCTTCGGCTTCCATATCCCATACAATGCAGTGTACGGCTAATTTGCCTACAAATGTCAGGTGGTCATAATAATCTGGCCACTCAGTGTATATGATTATAATAGCTAACATTAATTGAACATTTATTATATACACAGTTAATATTTATAATCACATTTTATATTCACAACAACCCATTTTACAAGTGAGTAGTCTGAGGCCCAAAGACTTTAAGTAGCTTGCTCAGTGGCACCCAGCTAGTAAGAGGTCAGTAGGTCTGACGAGAGCTATTGCTTTTAACCACAATTCAGTGATTCCTCTCATATCATGAGGAGCAAGAATTATACCCAAGAAATCATGGTGTGGAAGTATAACAAAGGGAACTAACTAAAGAATAAACTCTAAATACTAGATTTATTTTAATACTTGATTAAAATGTTAACATGAATTAAAGCTGATTTTTTTTAGATTCTGCCTGCAAAATTGCAATGTAATACTGTGCAAGAAAAAAGAAAAACAAAACAGCTAGTAATTAAGTGGCCCACTTCTGTAAGAGACAACCATTCTTTTGGGCAAATAGCTTGTAAATAGATTTGAGAATATTTCAGCCTTTGGGACTAAAAGAATGTTATGAACAGAGGATCTGCATTTCAAATTTTATTATGTATTTTTTCCAATCTACATCACTCCTTTCAACAATAAAATTCAGAGTTTATAGAGTTAGGTTCTAAAAGCTTGCCCATATTACTATGCATGTATTTTATTATGCAGTTAAAAACAAGATAATAAAAATAAACATTTTATGTTCTATTCAAATCAAATTTTCTAACTAATCCTCTTAGTAAAAGAGGAGAAAACTTTACATACTGTTTTTTACCAAAAATAGCAAGTCAGGTAGAGGGTTAAGGACTTGTGAATTTATGCTCCTTTTCAACAAAAATTAATTAGAACAACTCCACTTCAGCAACACTAATTTCTAACTCAGTAGCATTATTCCCCCTTATTTCTTCTCCTGCTCTCCCCATTCTCTTGCTCTTTATTTCCTAAAATCCTGACAATTCCCTAGTATCAACAATTAGCATGACACTCCAGCCCATACAGGTCAATCACTTCTTGCCTCTGCACAAGGGTAAAGCCTTCAGTTTATCTTTTGACATTGTTATATATTGTGGCAGGCAGACTCGAAGATAGGCCCCCATGGTTCCATCTCCTGGTGTTCATGTCTTTGTGTCATCTCTTTCTCCTTGAGTGTGGGCAGAAACTGTGACTTGCTTCTAACCAATAGAATATGGCAAAGGTGATGGGATGCTATTATTTTGGTTACATTAAATTATATAAGATCCCACTTTGCTAGCAGACTTACTCTAGAAATTCTCCCTGCTAATTTGATGAATTAAGAGCCATGTTGGAAAGCCCATGTGGGAGGACCTCTAGGAATGATGATGGACTGCCTCCAGGACTGAAGATGGCCTCAGGTGACAGCCATCAAGAAACGGGGCCTTCATTCCTACCTATGCAAGGAAACAAGTTCTACCAACAAACCTAAGTGAACGTAGAAGTGTTTTCTTCCCCAGTCATGTCTCCAGGTGAAAAGGTAGCCTGGCTGACACCTTTATTATAGCCTTGTGGGACCCTAAGGAGTGGATCTAACTGAACCATGTCCAGAATCCTAACTCACAGAAGTTGAAAGATAATAAATTGTGTGTGATTTTAAGTCACTAAAATTGTGGTTAATTTGTATATATATCCCACATGTTATGTAACATGAGAAATTTCTCATGTTATGTAACATGAGAAATATGGTATATAGGTCCTCCACTGAACTCTTCAACCCAAATACCTCACACCAAAACCTCCCATTCTTCTGTCTCTTACTTACTTGACTTCATAGAATTCTCCAGACCCTCACTCCCCTTCTTCTGGTCTATATATTAACTTCCTCCTAAATGTACAACCTTCCGTGTTCAACTTAGAATTCATGATTTATCATTTTGTCCACTTTCTTGCCAATAGCTTCAACTCTCTCTTCCATATTCTTCCATAACAAATACCTGAATGACAAATCCCCAAACCTGAATTAATCCAATTATTTTCCTTCTCCATTCTTACTTTGTGATGATTTTAAAAAATCATGAACTGTAGAAATTGTTGATATAGTAAAAATTCATGTATAAGAAACATTTGTTTTATTACAAATAATCACTATTGTGTGTACATTTTGAAAAAAAATGTACAAAAATGACAGACAAACTACTGGATGCAAATTTAAATGAGCACTCTCTCCACAAGTGAATAATGCATTAAAAGATAATTCCCTCAGTATTTAGGTAATGCTGTTTCAACTATATTTTTAAGCCCTACAAACACTTGATTATTCAGTCATTCCTGATATGCCTGGTTCAAAGGAGAACAAGAAATGGGGATTCCAAGAACCCTTCCTTGTGACTCAATAAAAGTCGTGTTATAGGCTTTGTATTCTCATTTCAGAAACAGTAATATTCTTCACGTTATTTGGTGGAAAAAGTTACTTTGATGTTCTAATTTGCTTTGACTTAAGGTATTATCAGTTAGAATGCTAGTGGCTCCTAAGGGCATAATAGAATTGTTTTAATGGTTTTACAATCCCTGGGAGTGTGAAAGATATAGCTAAGCTTTTTGCTAAATGGATTAGATAGATTATTCTTTGTTACTGTCCTTGTCATATACAAAAAAAAAAAAAAAAACCTCTCAACTGCCTTTTCCTCCACAGATGTTCCTAAGTGCATCATTTGTATATTTTACTTTTTCTCAGATACACAGAATCCAGAAAGTAGGCAGATGATGATGATGATGATGATGATTATTCCTCACCTGAGGATATGTTTTATTGATTTTAGAGAGGAAGAGAAAGAGAGAAAGAAACATCAATGTGAGAGAGAAACATTGATCGGTTGCCTCCCATACACAGCCCAACCAGAGATCAAGCCGGCAACCTGGGTATGTACCCTGACTGGGAATCGAACATGCAACATTTTGTGTATGGGACAATACTCCAATCAACTGAGCCACCTGGCCAGGACCAGATAGAATTATTTTAATGGGTTCTATCTGTTTTACAATATTAATTAGCCACTAGTTAAATATAATTACTTTAAATAATTAATATTATATATTCAGGACAGCCTTTTTATCGGAGAGCTGGTGTTTTTTTTTTCAATTCTAAGGATAAGTAACCTTAAAATAAGTACAAATTTTGCTTTGTTTGTATTTGTAAGTATGGCAGGGAATTTTCTACTTTCTAATTTTTTACTTCTCAAAAATATTTTATTTCCCCTTTTAGCTGTACCTTTTTCTGTTTTACTTTTTCTCTCTTCCTTTTTTTTCTGGCAGTTTCATAAAGACAGCCCTGGGATATCCAAATCTAGGTCCAAAAGATAAACTTTATTCTCTTTTTTATAGGAATTATGTTTAGTTGAGAATGGGTGGTAAAATAATGTTTAAAAATTAATACGATATTTATTTATTCATCACTCCTTCTAGAGCAAGCTTTATGCAAAGCTATGAGTTCACTTTGGTTATGTGCCTGCCAGATTCTGTGAAGCAGAGGAAGTTAATCGTAAGTTTCTTTCCATCCTTGCAGCAAACACCTTCCTATATCAAAGGGGAAAATGCCGCCTGACAGCTAGTTATCCTTCGTGATTCCTTTTCATAAGAACCCATTCATCAACAAATGTCTACAGAATGCTTGGTACACGGAAGGCGCTGTGCTAGTGGAGCTGCATTTATCCTCATTACGCCCTTACCTCCTGCCTGGAATAGCTTCCCTCTATGTGCTTATTGTGCTTCATCTGATGTGGGCTGGTTAACTACTCACCACTCAGGTTTCTAACTAATCAACACGTCCTGTAGGAAGCCATTCTTGACTGAGCTCAGTGCCCCTCCCAAGTGATCCCACAGCACTTTTATTTATTGTATATCTCTGTGTTAAAGTTATCTGTTCTTTTGTGACCATGGTTAGACTGTTAGACTTTTTCCAGTTGGGTTTCCCCAATGCCTCGGCAGAGGACCTACCATGGCAATAGGGCTGAACAAATATGAGATCAGAGAGGAAGGGCTTCTCCCGTGCTATGGGAATTGAAGAAGCAATAGATTAATTTTCCTGGGAGGATTATAGAAGGCTTGGTGACTTAGAAAGGACTTAGTAGGATGGATAGAATTTGAAGAGGAGGCATTTCAAACATAAAGAAAAGCTGAGCCAATAATGATGTAGGCTTTGTGAAAATCGTGGAACATATTGTAGATTGGAAACGGAATGCTGAATGAAGGCATCCTGGCTTGATTTTCTACAGCCAAATATATTCTTAAAATAGATTCAGGAAAAAATAAAAATAAAGTAAAATTCATCAACTCCCTGCTTCTATTCAAGAAGCTTGTTGTCCATAGGCATTCGCAAACTGCTGTGACTAACGTGATCCTTCTATTTTGAATGACGTTGCATCCAGATGCTGAATATCCAGCTCTTAGCTATGCAACAAGGTCTGCTTACTCATGGACTCCTCTATAAAACCAGTACTATTAATGATGTGATGATGATGATGATGATAATGATACCAACTGCTAATTGTTGAAAACCTATCATATCCCAGGAACTATTTTAGGTATGTTAAGCACACTTCCAGTAATCTTATCAAATGCAAAACATAGAAATTTTAATGTCCATTTTATAAAGTGGGAAACAGACTCAGAATTTTTAAGGTTAAATAGGAACACAGCCAGTATTCAAACCAAGGTACATTACCTCCAGTGCCTATACCCACACAACCCTACCACCTGCTTGCTGGGCTTTCCTTCTTCTGGAGCCCCCTGACACTTCATCCAAGTCTCAATCTTAGCAACTGCCATATCTCTCATAAGTAAGTATTTTTGTACCATATTTTTCCCTTCTTCAGTGAGCTCCTTACCTTGACCATCCTATGTGACCTCACCAAATACCAAGCAGAACATAAATTATCCAATGTGGTAAATAGACAGTTGTTGAATGAAAATAGTCTAAAGGTCATTTTGGATAAGATCCCAACGTTAGCTGCATTAGCAAGATACATGAAGTCAACTTGCTTGAGGTGTCAATTATATTTGAAGTTAAGCTCTCCCAAACTATTTTTTGTTGTTGTTTATATTGTGCCAGAAAGAAAGAAAGAAGAAAGAAAGAAAGAAAGAAAGAAAGAAAGAAAGAAAGAAAGAAAGAAAGAAAGAAAGAAAAAGAAACAAACAAACCTTGGCTAGTAACCAGCACTCTGATTTTATAAATATAACCAGGAGTAATTTATGGTTCTTCTTTCTATACAAGCAGGGATAAATAATTTCTACCCTATAATATATACGCAAATTTAAAGCCTCTTGAATGTCCTGAATGCTTAACTTTCCCTCTTTGAAAATTTAACTAAAGCAATAGAATTTAGCCAAATTGACTACATAGCCCAGTTTAAGATTCATTCATCACACAAAAATTAAAGTCAATTTAGTTCCATCAATAGGGCTTCTTGCAGTTGTCACCAGAAATAGTTTTGCATATGTTTAGGAAGTCAGTTTCTAGTCATTTCAGCATTAGTTTATATGTAGCCTATTTCCCTTTGGATTACATAAGCAAGATAAAATGTATGAAATAAAAACTCAAAGGAAAGAAAGCAGTTTTGATACAGAGAAAAACATTTCATTGTTATACCATCTTATGGTGTGTGTGTGTGTGTGTGTGTGTGTGTGTGTGCATGCGCTCTTGCTCCTTGGATCCTGCGGAGCTAATCTGAACAAGGTGCTTATTGAAATGAAACATACATAAGACAGCTACAGAGATAGAAGGAAGCTGTAACCCTAGCCTTAACTATTAAAGACCAAGTAAATATATGTTCATATATATTTAGTCTTTCTAACATTTTTGATGAGTGTATATTTGTAGTATTAACCTCACTGTATAAAGTTAATTACACAATTTATAACTCCAATCCAGTATCCTTCTATGCCCAGTTCCTCTGAGATCAGATACATCCAGCCAAAAAGAAATAACAAGTTGAAGGAATTCATTGAAGCTTTTCCTTTGGTCTTGGCAGTTTATGTCATTGTTTAGTCTCAATTTCCCTTTGTCAGCAAAGAAAGAACTACCCTAAAAATATACCCTAAATACACAATCAGGCTGCATGCTAACATGTCAGAAAGATGTGATCACTCCATGACTAGGGGCTTGTGGACTTTTATATGCGTTAGGATGGAATAAAATCATCTCTCCTTGATAATAGAGGAGAAACTTGGGTGTCAGAGAGAAATGTGATGTGTATGGCTCAGACATTTTCTGTAAAATCTATGGGGAGCCTTTCTAATGAAAACCAAGACAGGGTGGGCCAAACATGCTTTAATTTAATAGAGTTGGATTTATTATTTTGCAAGAAGGGTCAAAGACATAGGCAGAATATTTCTTCTTTCATAGACCAGACTGTGTAGTCTTCAGAAAAAAATTGTCACTGTACTAGGTATTTAGCTTTAGGTAAATCAAGACCTGCCACATCATGAGTAAAGAGTTAACTGTGGTTAAAGCACTAACTACTTACTATCCATCTCACTAAAGTCCAGTTTCTTCTCTTCTCTCTGTGGAACAACAATAACCAAAACTTATCATAATAATAAAAACACAATCACGTGATTCCCTTGCTACCCAGTCAAAACTTAAGGAGACAGTTTACGGGACACCAAAAGAAACTGGGGGCAGTACTGTGTTATCCTGGGAGGAAGAGAAGCAAACTCTGAGGAGGGAGTGGGTGGGGTGCAAAGATACCAGAAAAGAACAAGCTGGAAGATAAGCCTGCCAGGAAGTATTGATAGAGTCAAGGAACCAGGTGAGGTTTTGTTTAGTTGTCTGGACAAGGAAGTGAGTTGTCAAAAGAAAGACAATTTCCAAGTTTCTGGTACTGTACTGTTCTGGGATACCCACATGAAGCCTTGTTAAACCCCCACCAGCGTTTAGTGTGACTTTCGTCTAGAGGGAAAATGGCCTGCATCTGAATGGGAGTGCGGTGCAGCTGGGGAGACGGTAGGTGGCCGTGGCAGCCTCAGACCCTTATTCATCTGACGAGCACTGGTCTGCCCTGTACAGTTTCTACTCTGAGAGGATTTCCAACCTGTAGATTACTTCTCTGCAGTGATTACAAATTTAATTCCCTAACATCCATGACCCAGAGTATGGCGAGACAACCTCATAAGGGACAGGAAAGGAAGAGAGGCTGGCCCTAGAGATGACATAAAGTTACACCCAGAGACACATCTTAAGTCCCTGTGCCTGAGAAAGATGAGCCCCCAAAATCATCTTTCATCAATATTTCCAACTCCTTTTTCCTATGAACATAGCTACTTTTTTTAGGGGGGCGGGGAGTGTGATCTTCTTGAAGGAAAATCAGGAAACATGAATTTTTCAAAAAGTTTTCTAGACCTTTTTAAAGCCAAGGAGGGAACCCATCCCTCTTTCCCTGTAGGCTTGAAAAATGTATATCCCACTCTTTCATTCAGTTAAGAAGGTCTGTACCCTCATTGCATCCTACCCATCCATTCTAAGAAACAAAGGAGTCAAGCAGGGCCATCTGACTTTCTCTCTTCCCCTCTCTGGGGTTTCATGCTTTTATGAAACTCGGGGTCAAGTCTCCAGCTCACATCCCTTCAACAAGAACCAGGGCCAAGCAGCTATTTGCAGGCACCAACATCAGCTAGAAGACACTTATGTTATTACTAATTTAAACATTATTCATTACCTAATGATATACATACACTAATAGAAAACTATGCTTATTTACTACTTATTAACATCATGAGAGCACAATATTAGAAGGAAGGTTTAAAGAAATAAAATAACCAAGGTACAGCTCATATGCTTAGCATATAAATTGATTTTAATCACAGTGTAACTTAAGCCAATCTTGATTTCACCTTTTCTGAAGAACAAAGACCTCAGTTCCATGCTCATTTCAATGTGAGAGCACTTCTGTGATCCCTGGAGCTTATTCTTGAAAAACTATGCAGACTTCCTCCAACCCTTGTCACAGCCACCCAGGAGGTTACTTTCATTACTTTTTTAACAATGCATGCCCAGCCCTGCGTTGGTACTCTGCTACTTGATCACTTAAAAACATATCTGTGGCTCTTCTTCTGCCCTTTTGACCTGCTCCAAGCCAAAGACATCAATATCTTCCCAATGGGAACTTCTGGGTTTTTCCTCATAACTCCAGATCCCTGCTCTTCCTATCATCCCAGAAAGACCTGAATACATTTCTGGAATATATGTCTTCATTTGTTCTAATAAAATCAGGTCTGATTGCTAGTAGAAGAGCAACATAACTACCTAATGATGAATAGCATAGAAGTCATAAAAAATGTAATAGGTACATTTTCCTTTCACTTCCTTTACTCCATTTCATTAAGTTTCAAAATCCAAGTCATCTGCATTAACCAGAAAAGGTCTGGCTGTTTCCCCACAATTTACTTAACAGGGACACAGAATCCCAACAGCTGTTCTTCTTGATTTCTTCTAAAATACATTGTGACATCGAACAGACTGTCAAGCCACAGAGGGAAGACAGAGGAAGGTGGAAGGGGGTGGGGGGGGTGAGCAGTTAAGAGGTCAACCAAAGGACTTATATGCATGCATATAATCATAACCAATGGACACAGACAGTAGGGGGGTGAGAGCCTGTGCTGGGGGGCAGGAGCAGGCTGGGAGAGATCAATGGGGGAAAAGGGAGACATATGTAATACTTTCAACAATAAAGAATAATATAAATAAATAAATAAATAAATAAATTACATTGTGACTTTGTCACCCCTATTTCTTACCCCATCATTTCTCATCTATCCCATCATAAATTTATGAGCTATATGCAATTTTAGAATTTTAGGTGTATATAATTGAATTGCATTTTTCTCTGGTAGCTATAAATACTTGTATCAGGATCAGTATATTGTAGTTCGGACATTTACAGAGAACAAAAATATACTAAGTATTTTTAGCACAGTAATTCATGTAAAAAGGCATTTAATTAATGGATTTCTGTCATAATAGAACTCAAGATCATCCATCTAGTGCTTTTTCCATACCATCATGCATTTCAGAAAAATGAACAATCTCTCCATCTCCATGACTGACTACCCAGGGAAATTTGCTTGTCAATATAATAACTAATGTAAGCATAACATTAATGCCATGTAGACATATATAGATCGAAGATATAGATCCTGTCAGAACCAATGAATTCACTCAAGAAACTTTAGTAATACACAAGACCAGGAAGCCGGGACAATAGTCACAGTGATACAGATCTGATCGACAAAAAGTGTGTAAATCCAGTTTACACTGGGCCCAGTAAGGCAATATGACTGCATGATAGCTCTTGGTCAGGTGTTCATCAAGTACAAATGCTTGGGAGCCACAATAATGATGGAAGTGAGTCAGAGTTACAGTTCAAGCCTATGAGCATTAACTTGAACATAACAGGATAAAAAAAATGCTTGTTTATTTTAGAAACCTTCACCATATCATTATATGGAGTTCTGCTTTGGGGGGCTGAAACTAAGATCTACTTGCCCTGCAAATGCACAAGAGGAACAGTCTCATCCCTAATAACCCTGAGATTCTTAGGCTAGAGAAGCTCAGTCAGAATTCCTGATTCAATGAGAATTTCAACTGGAAAATAGACCCTGTATAATTAAAAACATAAAATGTTTACTAACATATAAATTCCCTCCCTACCACTGCCCCAGCCCAAGCTCCCCACATAACAGATGAATTGACCACTGCTTGGGATAAGAAGAAAAGAGCAGGGGAGATGTTTGCATCTGTACCACAGAGACAGAAAATATAAAACTTCAATGAACTAAAACTCAACTGGATAATCCCTCACTTACCAATTCTTTTTTCACTTCCTGATCTCACATTCCATCTCAGCAATCCCTTTAAGCACAAAAGTGGTAAGTACACTCATATGAATAATTTAGCTTTTTAAACGAACACATCAGGGAGCACATTCTGAGATCTGTGCATCTTCAGTCCAATCTAGCTCACATTCTCTATTTTTACATTGACTATTTATGTTCAGGTTAATGACACCCAAAGTGCTGCCAGATATTCAATCTTCAAAAAAATATTCAATATTAATCATGAAACTTTACTTGCTAAATGAAGAAGCATTTTTAAAACTTTCAAGTTAAAAACAGCTCCTTTTTAATCTCTTTGTAAGCAAAACTTTTAATTAACCAAGAGTTCATTCTTGCAGAATTTTTATTGATCATTGCATTACTTTATAAGTGATTTGGGAATTATGCATTTTTTGGTATCCATTTATTTGAGTAGCAAAAAACTGTCTGCCTCTGAAAATGAACTTTTATGCGTTTAAGTAAACAGTTAACACATGAGGGGGTTCTGTTTTCAGGGATTTTGTGCTCAAGTCCCAGAGAGAAAAAGACTCTCAAAAGGTGTTTTCCAATAATTAGTTCCAAATCCAATATTATTTCCTTTCAGGGTTTATATTCTTAAAATAAGATTGTCCCATTCAGTCCATCCTTGAAGAGTCTCCATAAATTTTCAAATAATATTTTTCATTCCAAATTCCATTGGCATACTAAATACTGGCCTGAAATGAAAAGCAGTGTGAGCACTGATTGAGATATTAAGTGATAAAATAATATGAAATGATAAGCTCTGGTTATCAAAATAACCACCACTCAGTAATTCTTTCTATTGTGTGTTCAATTATGTGTCACTGCTGTGCTTTATAATATATATTATCAACCAATGAGCCTCATTTCATAAACCACATGCAACCATCAGACATGTCCATTTATAAGCACAGCTTGGGTATACCATTAGTGGAAAGCAGAATACACTGAAAGCCTCAATTAACTAAACTTTTGCTGCACTCTACTTTTATAAGAGAAGCCAATCACAAGAAAACTCAAGGAGTGAGCATTTTGAAATTCCATTAAATGCTAGGGTTCCATGCACATTAAGGCCAAACGCCTACATCAGTGGTTCTTAATCATTTTTTTAAGCAATAGAAATTTTTTCTTTCAGATAAAACAAAAAGAGAGGAATTGTTACAGTTTAGGGTAGGCCTGCAGGGGGGTGCGTGGGGAGTTTCAGAGCTCTGCCCACTCTACCCTATGAGCCAGTCAGATAAAGCTGGGATGTGTTGTGATATTAAGAAATCCCAAAATCTCAGTGGCTTAAAATAGCAAAGGTCTATGCTGCAGAGGCTCTATCTTGGCACTTGGTCCTATTATTACTACGGAATGAAAGGAGTGAAGTAGTTACTCAAACACGGCAATTAAAGGCTTCCAGCCAGAGAGACTCTCATCACTTCTGCTTCTATTTCCTTGACCAAAGGAAGTACATGGTCATGTTTACTTTTATGTTGGTAGAAAATGCAACTTTTCTGGAGGAATAAGATAGCAGTGAACAGGAATCATGTCTGACATATGCCAAGTAGCAATGTCAAAACTACAGCACTGCTCAAAGCCACTGCCCTCCATGTCTTCACTTAATGTGATTCAGAATGAGGCCTTGCAAGATGCAAACTGATGAAGAATAAAATTATTTTCTTCCATACAGTAGTTGTATTAGGAAAGTTGAATGGACTAATGTATTAGGGAAATATTCTAACAACAAGAAGGATTTTCAGAATATCCCTTCAGTAAATTTGAAAATTCAATTAACCAAAACACAATTTCCCCCAATATATTATCTAACTCACATTTATCTGTTTTATTTTTTAAATGAGGCTCAGTAATACTTAACATAAAACAACCTTCAAAAATAACAAGAGAACTAATACTTTCTCATTTCCTCCTTTCTACTCTGTCAACCTAGTTGTATGGCCCAGACCAGAAGCAAGTGAAAAAAGATTAAAGTGAAAAAAATTTCAATGGCCATCTATGCTACATAATAGTTATTGTCACCCTTACGTGACTATTGATTTACTATTGTGTGCAAAATTGAAGTCATCAGTTTATAAGGCATGACTAGCCTTCCTGACCCTCATTCCTTTCCTATCATACAGTAGACATAAGATTAGAGGCAACAAGAATGATCAAAGAATTCCCAAAATCAGCAGTTTAAAAAAATGATAACTAATTGAAAAAGACAGATGAAAAACTATCTAGAAAAACACCTTTGTTCTTGAGGGATGAGTAGTCTGCACTTAGCAATCCACCATCTATGTATAATAAGACAACCTAACAATTAATGTTGGTATGATGACCCTAAGACATGAATTAAATATTAAAATGACAATGGTCTTGGGTCCATAGCTTACCATCATTAGTGTTTTGTTTTATTATCTAATAATGAGGTAGTAGAAATAACTGATCTCTGATCACTCTGATTCTATGAGGCTATAAAAAATTGATCATTACTGACAAATATGAACTGGAAACCTAAAGAAAACAAATGAAACTGAAATAGAGTAAGAAATTAGACAAGGAGAAAAATCAATGAAGCAGACTGCCAAATGGTTATGATTAAATAGGCTAAAAACACAGTGCATTAGTCATAAAGATTTTGGTTTCAAACAAAAGAAACCCAGCACATACCAGATAACATACCAGAAATAATGTGTTTGTCCTCATCCCTAGAAAGATCAGGAGTAATGTGGCATCAAGGTTTGGTTTGAGCCAATAGCACAAAAATGTCCACAAGGAAACCCAACCTCTGTCTCTATGCTCTGCTTTCCATAATATTGACCACATCCTAAAGCTACTCCCCTCATGGATGCAAGATGGCTACTCCAAAATCCCAGGGCTATATCCTGTTTTGTCCACATCCAACAGAGAAAGGGTATCTCTAGCTCAGACTATCAAAAACAAGCCCTGAGATTCACGGCAATTAGTCCAAACTC
Source organism: Myotis yumanensis (assembly GCF_028538775.1). NCBI lineage: Eukaryota > Metazoa > Chordata > Mammalia > Chiroptera > Vespertilionidae > Myotis > Myotis yumanensis. Next base: position 157,105,163 of record NW_027223754.1, read on the forward strand.
ACATTTGTTCTTCAACCAAACACTCTAGATGGGTTGTAGAGAGTATTGTTCGGCCTGAGTCAATGAGGACCCACTTCAGAAGCTCATGAAGGGATGACCTTCCTTCATATGCATACAAGTCCACAAGCAGAAAGGTAGATACCCAAATAAGAGTAGGAGTACTGGCAACAAGAAGAAAAGGATGGTTGGCAGATAATAAGCAAATGTTCACCATATGTTGAAGAAAGCAAGATAAGAAGCAATTTAACAAGTTACTTAAATTGATTGGGAAATATTCAGATACTTAAATGTATCAAAACACTATGCTAGACACTAGTAAGGTGATAGAGAAGTAAGTAATACATAACCCCTTCCTTCTAAGCAGATATGTAAATACTTGATAGAAAGCAGAATAAATTAAGTTTCATGGTTTCAGAGATACAAGGTGAGGGGTAAAGAAACATCTTTAAAACATCAAAGTTTCCAAAAGAGCAAAGCCTAACAAAGCACATGCCAGAGTACTTACAGTTTCAGTCAGACAATAATTTACACTTCCCCGAACAAAAAGAAATTTCCAAAAAATAAAAAGAGGCACAGACCATGTCCAGCTATTAAAATTCAACAGGACTATCACAGAGAGTCAAACCTTGTCAGCTTATTTTGATCCTCAGAAAGACACTAATATCCAAACAATTTCTAAAATCCTAAGCAAAGAACTTAAGAATCAGGACTCTTCCACATGAGTGTCATGCTCTTGATGAACATCAGTGATTGGAGTTCTAGAGACTGAAGCTTAGGGCATGTGGAGGACTTAAGCACAAAGCCAGCAAACTTTTTGGGCATCTATTATTCTACTGGCAGCTAAGAATAGTCCAGTGGAACAGAGATACATATAAACAGATCATTTCTATGGAATGTTTTGAAGCAAATTTTGAAGCTGTACTATAGTTAACAAAATCCTGGTTTCCACCACCCCAATTTCAACCCTGTGCAAATGTCCAACTGTATTTGTCTTCTTAACTAGGGAAATAATCCATTGATTCCCCACCTCTTAAAAATTCCATCAATGACCAACAGAATACCAAACTAGAAGAAAACTATGTAATGACTAGAAACTAGAAAACAGCTACATCTGCATGACAGAAACATCAAGAAATTTTTGCTAGGAGTATAATTGATTAAGAATTTCCCAGAGAGGTCACACCATCTTGAAGGGGTGAGCCCAGCCTCACCTCTACCCGGGGTGCCCTCAGACACCACCCAGGACCCTACAGCCACACCAGCCAGGGACCTGCTGCCTCTGCGAATCCACAAACACCAAGACTTCAATCTCCCCGGCCGTGGGCTCCTAAAAAGTTTGTCTGGAGGGAGATAAAATGGTGGCCAAATAGGCGAACATGTCCTGCACCTTCTCACGGAGCAGATAGAAGAAATAAGTAAATCAAATAACACCCACCCAGAATTGGCTCATAAACACAGCTGGTGAGACAATCCATGGCCGGAAAGGACAGAGGATGCCTGGACAACAGTAGGATCAGGGATCTGGGCTGGAGGAGAGGGTCAGAAGGAAACTGCGCTGCACCAAGTCCACATCCCTTGGGGACTCGAGTAACACTCGACTGTGGAAGGGGGTCCGCAGGGATGCTGGCAGCTGGGGAATCTAGATCTAAGTCCACAGCCATGGGAGACTGCTCCCAGAAAGGCATCCTGAAGTTCTGCACTGGCCGTGCAGTGCTGGGGGGGGGGGGGGGGGGGGGGGGGGGGCGGGGGGAAAGCACAGCGGCATGGTTGCTCTGCCTTTTACTCGCTAAACCCAGTACACAGGATCTTTCAATTACAAACACTCACTAAAGCTGCAGTGCAGGTGGAGGTACAGTTTTCTGGAGGCTGGGGAGAAAGACCGGGAGAGGAAACCAGGAATCCAGCTCTGGGACATTCCGGTACCTCCAACCCTACACAACCAATTTTCTCCTGAAGAGCCAGCCCCTCATAGCAGCACGCACAGGGCAACTAGCGCAGCTGCACCTAGCCTCGAGCTCTGCAGGGAAACAAGGAATCTGAATACCCCCAGGGAGCCCTCGGAGACTGGGTTGAGGAGCCATTTGGTCCTGGAAACTAATACAGCAACACCCCCACCTAGAGCCTGTGTCAGAAATAGATGCTTGTGAAGTATGACTGAAAGCAGGCAAACAAAGCGGGCAGATTGATCCGGCCTGCCTGAAACCAAGGCTGTGGAGACAGACACAGAGGTGCGATGGGTATTTTTATGTACATATAGGTTTTTTTAATAAAATCACACTATTCATAAAACAAAAAAAAGAATTGCCCAGCCAGTGTGGCTCAGTGATCTACTCTGATCAACTTTATCTAATTGGATTAACTACACTTAACCCAAACAACGTGATTCTATTGGATCAGCTGAAGGCAATCCAATCAACTTGATTTAGCCTGATCAACTGGATTAAATTGCATCAACTAAATTTACTCCAATCAACTAGGCTTAACCCAATCAACTTGCTTTCATTGCAACAAGTAAATTTAATCCAATCAACTTTGTCTTGTGCTGAATGACTTGATTTAATTGGATCAACTAGGTTTAATCTGATCAACTTGGTTTAATTGGAACAGAAGGTCACAGTTCGATTCCCATTCAGGGTACATGCCCAGGTTGTGGGCTCAACCCCCCAATAGGGGGCATGCAAGAGGCAGCCAATCAATGATTCTCTCCCTCTCCCTATCTCTCTTAAATCAGACAATCTCTTGACTGGATCATCAACTCACATCATCTATGATGGGAAGATAGATATCAGGTGCCTCCAGATGTAATACCTTGTGAGGGACACAGTATCCAAGCTGGGATGCATAATCTAACCATGACGAAACATCAGAAAACCCCCAAAATGAGGAACTTTCTATTAAACACAAAAATAGGATTGTACTTCCAAAAGTGTCATAAATGACAAAGAAAGGCTGAAAAATATTCCAGATGAAAGGAGACTATAGAAATGTGACAACTAAATGCAATACTTGAACCTACATGTGTTTCTATACTAGAGGAAGAAAAAGAAATGCTATAAAGAACATTATCGAGTCAATTGACAAATTGGAATATTCATGGTAGATTAGATAATATAGAATTGATGTTAAATTACTGAAGTTGACATATAAGAGAATATTCCTATGCTTAGCATTTCATATATGAAAAAAAATTCTGCTAGATATTGTGCAGCTAAGACCAGATTGGAGCAAGAGCTAACCTAACCCACAACTCCTTGTATGAGAAGGAATTATTGGCCAGGAATGTAAGTGGACAGGTGTCCATGAGAACTCCTAAACCTGACAAGCACAGACCACCTTCCATAAGGACACAGAGAAAACTCATGGGATGCATGTAACAACTGGACAATTCAGCAGACGGGCATCATGCTGAAAAACCAAAGCCATGTCCTCCAATGAACTAGGAAAACTTTACAAATTTATAATTTGTATTCTTTACAATAATCAAAGAGACATTGCATTCAAGAAAGTAGGACAGGCAGCCATTAGAAAGGGGGTTCTGAATTAATAAGAAACCACATGAAATCAATACCATAAAGCCCAAATTAAATTCTACAATGGAGGCATGTGGACAATAGATCCACTATTAAAAGAGTAAAAGTGAAAAAGAGAGCGATAAACTGGTCAAAAAGATAAGAGGTGAGGAAGACAGATTCTAGGGATCCAATTCACTATAGTAAGGACTCCAGAAGGAGAGAACAGAGAACAAAAATCAGAAACTTTCCTAAGCTGAAGGAAAGACCAAGTATTCACATAAAAGAGTTTAACAAGCAGCAGAAATAACTTTGTTAAAAGATACTGGGGCTGTCCAGACAAATACCACAGATTAGGTAGCTTAAAGAACAGACTTTTATTTCTCATAGCTCTGGAAGCCAGAAGTCCAAGATCAAGGTGTCAGTAGGTTTGGTGTCTTCTGAGACTAGTCTCCTCAGTTTGCAGGTGGCCGCCTTCTCGCTGTAGCTTCATATGGCCTTTCCTCTGTGTATGCACATCCCTGGAGTCTTCTTTTTTTTTTTTTTTTTTTTGTTTGTTTTTTGTTTTTTGTTTGTTTGTTTTTATTAAATCTTTATTGTTCAGATTATTACATTTGTTCCTCTTTTTTCCCCCCATAACTCGCCTCCTTCCAGCTCCCACCCCACCCTCCGCCCTCACTCTCCACCCACTGTGTTCATCCATAGGTGCACGATTTTTGTCGAGTCTCTTCCCGCATCTCCCACACCCCTTTTCCCCCCAAGAATAGTCAGTCTATTCCCTTTCTATGTCCCTGATTCTATTATAATCACCAGTTCATTCTGTACATCAGGTTATTTATTCACTTGATTCTTAGATTCATTTGTTGATAGATGCATATTTGTTGTTCATAATTTGTATCTTTACCTTTTTCTTCTTCTTCCTCTTCTTAAAGGATACCTTTCAGCATTTCATATGATACTGGTTTGGTGGTGATGAACTCCTTTAGCTTTTCCTTATCTGTGAAGCTCTTTATCTGACCTTCAATTCTGAATGATAGCTTTGCTGCATAAAGTAATCTTGGTTGTAGGTTCTTGCTACTCATCACTTTGAATATTTCTTGCCACTCCCTTCTGGCCTGCATAGTTTCTGTTGAGAAATCAGCTGACAGTCATATGGGTATTCCCTTGTAGGTAACTGAGTTTATTTCTCTTGCTGCTTTTAAGATTCTCTCTTTGTCTTTTGCTCTTGGCATTTTAATTATGATGTGTCTTGGTGTGGTCCTCTTTGGATTCCTTTTGTTTGGGGTTCTCTGTGCTTCCTGGACTTGGAAGTCTATTTCTTTCACCAGGTGGGGGAAGCTTTCTGTCATTATTTCTTCACATAGGTTTTCAATATCTTGCTCTCTCTCATCTTCTGGTACCCCTATAATTCTGATGTTGGTACGTTTGAAGCTGTCCCAGAGGCTCCTTACACTATCTTTGTATTTTTGGGTTCTTTTTTCATTTTGCTTTTCCAGTTGGGTGTTTCTCGCTTCTTCGCATTTCAAATCTTTGACTTGATTCTTGCGCTCCTCTGGTCTGCTGTTGGGAGTCTGTATAATATTCTTTATTTCAGTCAGTGTATGCTTACTTTCTAGATGGTCCTTTATCACACCATTGAGGGTCTCATTAGATTTCCTGTACATCTCATCAAGTTTATCGACAGACTCTAGAAGCCTCTTGAGAGACCTCAAAAGTGTGGTTCTGAACTCAATATCCTCCCTTGATAGTTTTGTCCTGTTTCTTTGTCTCCGCATTTTTTACGCTTTCTTGGTACACCCCCTAGTGGTCTTTGTGCACAGTCTTGTTGTAACAGCCTTGATTGTTATAGTTAATACTAGAGGGATTTGACCTCCAGGCCGACTGGCTGTGATAATCAGCTGTGTCTGCAGTGGAAGAACTTGTGTCCTCTAGGGAGGTGCTAATCTAGCCTTTGCCTGAGGCTATCCGGCAAATGCCGCTGTGCAGGGCTTGGGCGGGGCGGGTCCCACGGGATCAACAGGGCAGAGAAGGGAGCAGTTATGGCTGCTTTCAGTCCGTCCCCAGGGGCTCTGCCTCTCTGTCCCAGCAACAGCTGCAAACCTCGGAGGGACCATAGCCAGACAGTCCTGCTTCTCCCGTTTGAGTCTGGGTCCCTAGAGACTCGCCTGGATCTGGAGCTCTGAGTCTGAGGCTCCCTCTGGATTGAAACAGACAACCACGCCCTTAGCCACCAGTGCGCACTTCGCATCTTAGTATTTTACTTCAGCACTGCGCCTCCTCTGATTCTCAGTTCTTCCTAGTTGTAGAACTTCCATTCAGCCAGCCTTCCTGTGGTTCTGGATGATGTCCGTTCCGTCTTTTAGTTGTATTTTTGAAGTGGTTGTTTGAGGCAGCAAACTCCGGCGTTAACCTATCTGGAGTCTCTTTTTGTATCAAAATTCCCTCCTTTTATAAGGACACCAGTAGAATTGGAATAGGACCCACCCTAACAGCCTCATTTTAACTTAATGAAAGTAATGGCCTATCTCCAAATATAGTTACAATCTGAGGTACTAAGGGTTATGATTTAACATATGAATTTGGGGAAGGGGGTACATAATTCAGATCATAACAGATACCAGAACCACGATGTTTCATGGTCATCTATTTTTTATTTCGGGATTTTTTAAATAATATAATCAGAGCAGAAAAAAAGTAACAACAATAAAATCAAGCCAATTTAGGTTTTTCACCTACATCATTAAGCAGCAGAAGTTTTCACTGGAAAAAGGTCTGCAGAGTTTTGTGGGGAAAAAACCTGATCAAAAGAATCTATGTATAACTAGGATGACAGAAAGGCATTCTCAGACATAAAAAGTGCAGAGTGTATAACATCCATGTACTCTTTCCAAAATAATTACTTCAAAAATAAAAGTAAAAAACTCAAAAGTTGGTGAGTTGTGATGGTATTAAAAAATTATAACAGTAATGAAGCCATTTAAATATGGAAATCCATCTAAATAATTCTAGATATCAGTGTCATAAATGTCATGTATTTTTAAAATACATGGGGGGAAAAAAAGAAAAAAGAAAAAGAAAATACATGGGGACCTAGAAGAGGGAAGAGGAGAAAAAAAGGAAACAATACTGAATGAGAGAAAAACTGATTTAAATATATTGTAATTAATGACATATACATTAATTAATTAATTTCCCATTGAATACAAATAAGATAAAAGTTTTTTAAATTATTAAGAGTAACAAAAAACATATTCCACATGGCAAAAATTTTTATTAAAAGAAGCACAAAGCCCTAGACAGTTTTGCTCAGTGGTTGGAGCATCTCCTGCAGGTTCTATTCTCGGGTTCTATTCTGGTCAAGGACACGGACCTCGGTTGCAGGCCCAATCCCTGGCCCGATCGGGACACATGCAAGGGGCAACCAATTGATGTATCTCTCTCTCACATTGATGTTTCTCTCTCTCTCTGTCTCTACCCCTCCCTTTCACTCTCTCTGAAAAATCAATAGAAAGAAATATCCTCAGGTGAGGATTAACAAAAAAAGAAGCACATAAACCCAAAAAGTATAAAATAAAATTGCAATGAACCAAACCTATCACTTGTGGTAACAAATATGAATGGATTATACTTCTTTATTAAGACCCAATAAAAAATCCATTAAGGTTTCCTTTTTTCTGCTTTTTCAAATTGGCTTTAATAGAGATGTTTTAATTTATAATTACAAAAATTATAAATATTATTATAAAAATATAGGAAAACTAACCAGACAATGGAATCTGTTTTGACATACACAAAGATTGCAAATTTTCCCATTGTTGCCTTGTCAACTGGATGCTGTTGGGGACCACACTGCACAAAGCTCAGACTGCCCATTCCAAGGCAAACAGCCCCTTCCACAATCTCTCTGAAGAATCAGTGCTCTGCCCTGACACTTACTGTCTCCCCTCCCTCAAGCCAGAGTGAATTAGACAGGTTACTCAAGGTCACCCAATCCATGGATTTGCTTATGACCTGGTGGGAAAAGATGAGCTAGAGCCATTAGATTTCCACTCTGGGATTATTGGATCTGGAAATATAGGAAGAGGAAGTCAGTCAGCAGTAAGAACCAGAATTACAGGGCTCTTGATGGCTCCCTGGGTATCTCTCTGACAAATTCTCCCTTTCCCAAAGCAACTTGAGCAGCTCTCTGTTCCAGAAGCCAACAGAACTGAATCAAAAGATGATGGGAAAGTGAAAGGTTCCATTAATTAAATAATCTGCTCCATATCAAATTTAGAAATTAACTAAATTGACTGTGTTTATTCATTTTTAGCACATTGTAAGGATTTGATTTTTACTCTAGACTGAACAGTTACTTGCTACAGTTCTGCCTAATAAGTTGTGCCAAGGAGCTCTATGTTAAAACTGTTCAGACAGAGTGACTCGTTAAAACAATCAACAAGTTGTCTAGTGTGTTCACATCTATCTGAGTGAACATGCACATACCTCTCTCCATAAATAAAATCTACACTGTCGTTTTTATTTAGGCAAACACTTTTCAGAGCTATGCCTATTGAAAATTCTCATTATCTCTTCTGGGTTGAGGGAATAATAATAATACAGACAGTCCTCGGGTTACGCCGGACTCGACGAAAGTCGTTTCGTGGTTACTTCACCATCTCCCATTTATTTATATATATAAAAAAATTCCGTCATTTTGACGTATGTACATATGTGCTTTATATTATTTATTTACCACAAGTAAAGGTCAGGAATTGTTATCTTTCCTTTAATTTTTTTTACAGTTTCACTTTATTACTGCTGTGTATGTGCTCCATGTGAGTGACGTAGGTGCTTATGTAGGTGGGTTCCAACTTACAGCGGAAATTGCATTACGTCACAACATAGGAACGGATCTCCAAGGTAACCCAAGGACCTACTGTACATTGAATTTAATTCCTTACAATAAAAACTGCTTTATGTTTCATGGTGGCTGATAGTTTTTTAAATGGTAGTATCTACTTACTGTTTCTCAGAATCAGACAACCTTGTCATGTTTCCTACTGGCCGTGGGTATGATCATTAAAAATAAATAAATAAAAATACTGGGAGGTGGTCTATGTGTGCTTGCTGCTTTGCCAATGTATCTTGTATGGTCCATTTGTTAAGCCAGAATTCTGTAAGGAGGGCTGCCTTCCTGGTTTACTAACTTTCTTCACTGAATAATCAAGTGAGGTTAGCCATGTACAGATCTATAAGATTAAAAACACACACACATAAAAACACAAAAAATCTTGTGTTGCTATAAAAACAACATCACAATAGGTAGAACATGACTGGACTCACATTACATTGTATTTATTCAATGAATAAATGAATATGTAAACAAGTGAATGAAAGATAAAATTAATTTTAAAAATGGATAAAAGAATAACATAAAATGAAATGAAAACTTTACCTTTAAGTTAAACAATTATACATAGAAACAGTGGATAATTTACCGTAGTGTTAATGAAATTCACTACTAACTGCTCAAACTGGAATTCTGAAGAAAAAAAGACTTTGATACAAGGAGCTAAAAGATAGTCTTTTAGTTCAATGTTGTCCCTTCTTCTCAATTTCTGCTGACCCTTTCTGTATGTTCCACATTGTTCTAGTCAGGAATAGTTGCTTCTTAGTATTTCAGAGCCTGTGCTACTATTAACAGAAAAATCATTTCTCCTTATACACCTGCTCAATGGGCTCTATAAATGCAGTCTTTAGCAATGGCACTTGTAAGAAGAGATCATTTTATTAAGTAATTTCCAAAATGCAACTATGTCCTTAATTTATTTCCCTAGGAATGGTCTTTCCTTCTGTTTGCATGCTATAACACTGTGCTCACTTGTTCTCTCTCTCTCTCTCTCTTCCTCTCTCTCACTCTCTCTCTCGTATTCTCATACCATAGCCAAAGAATTTAATTTTATATTCAGGTAATTTTTTAAGCAGAAAACAGATCCCGTTACTGAATGAAAATACATTCACCCTCTCTCTTTCTCTCATTAAACACCCCTCCCTCTCAGAAGTTTGACTGTATTACTGTTTTAGTATTGATATTTAAGTGTTCTAATTCAACCATTCTGCCTTTTGGTAAAAATGTATTTTCTAATCTATTGTGTCTTTTCATGCTCTATTAAATTAACCTAGAGTATTCTTCCATCATCAACTCTTTGAAAGCAGGAATTCTATAGTACCTAGTAGTATCTTTTACATATGTGAATTAAATTAAATATTTGATATTGTTTGGGGTTTTAAACATATGGAAAATAGCATAGGGTGTGAAAGAAAGTAATCAAAATATTCAATGTGTGGGAAACACTAGACACATAAAAAGTAAAAATATTAATAAATGCAGTCAAAAAATATAATTTAACCTCTTATTAATGGGTTGAGACATGAAGTGTTAAGTCAGATCTCTTGAAATGTAACTTCACAGAGTAAAATCCTAACGTAAGCACAGCTATTCTTTGGGTGTTGTTTTGGCTCCTCAGCTGTGTGGTGGGGTCTGATCTCATGGATTGGCCTGGCTAGCCAAGAAAAAATGAGATAGAAACTGATGCAGGGGCATATCATGACAATGAGGCCTGCCATGTTAGAAAAAAAAAAAAAATTCTGAAATAGAATTGTGACAACTATCAGCTCCCGGGGACATAGAAAATTAGTTTGCTCAAAATTCCAAAAGGCACGCTCGAGTAAGGCGGTTTCAATCAATGCAAAGGAAGGGAGATGGGCTCACTACCCTGCCAGGTCTATTCCCTTCTTTATGCCTCCGGACGTGTCGGAAGCACATTAAGAAAACATCTGTGTGCTGCTCACCTTGAATGCAAAGGCACAACACACCGCATCTCCCACACAGCCCAGGCAGGACCTTTCGTTTTCAAATTTACAAAGAATAAAATAAAATGAGAGCTTGTCACCTTTAGAGGAAGAGAAAACAGACTCACATCAGGCAGCAACCTGAAATGCTCATCATCCATGGAGAGTAACCAGACACAGGAGCACACGGCAGCCTGTTCTTAGGCACAGCCAGTGGTGAGGTTTTCACACACAATGCAAGCGACTTCTAATGGCTGGAACTCTGTGGCCTGACTCTGGAGTCATAACATCCCACAGACTTTGTTCACAACATCGCAGCCTGTGATGCTCACCTGTAGTGAACTACATTTCTGGCTCTCCCCTTCCTCTGCATGGTGTACAACCCATCTACTCAGATTCCACGAACTAAGAATTTTGGACACTTTAGAAAGCAATTTGGGCTGAAGCTTTTTAAATATTTCTAAGAGATTAGTATTATAAACAAAATTGCAGCAAAATGAATAAATTTCAGGGAATAGACAAGACACCGATAGCCTTAAGAGTCCCCCTCGGCTTGACTAAATCTTAGACTGATTTCTTTCTGATTATAGGCTCCGATCACCTCATTTTTCTAGAACATTTATTTTTAAAAAAAACTGTAATTATAAATTATCTAGAGAAATAAATCTTCTGCAACCCAAAAATGTCTTTCTCAAGGACCTGGAAGTCATTCTTTGAAAGTAATCATCAAGTAAGGTAGCACCCCTGTCTCCCAGTCTCTGTGAGAGGGTAACAGCCTAATGTAAACATGTAAGTGACAATTAACTTCCATACGTGACAATTAACAAGCATAGGTGGCCTGATCACATTGCCAACCACTCCAGTACTTTTCATTAGTTCACCCCAGTGTTTAAAAATTCTCCCACCTTTTGTATCAGGAGAGTTGAGCTCAATCTCTTTTTTATAATATAATAGTTTCTCCTTCTCTCCTATTGCAATAATTTAGAATAAAATCTTCATTGCCTGTTTAACTGGTCCAGTGCATTTTTTCTTTTACAAACAATAGTTGGATATGCCATCATCTACTCTCCCCTTCTCCCATCTTTTATCAAGAGCAGCAATATTCCCAACTAAAAGATGATGTGCTCCAGCCCTCCCTGCAGCTGGGTGTGGCCATCCCTGTGCCAGCAGGCATCTTGGCTAGAGGTTCTGTGCTCAGGATAGCTGAGGCAGAGAGATGACTGAGCCCAGGCACCTAGTAACCTTGTGGAATTCTCATGAAAGCCTCTACTGCCTATTCCCTACTTCCTTTGCATGAGAGAGAAATACACTTCTCTGCTTAAGACACTGTGATTTGGGGAAAGGAGAGGAGGGCCTCAAGCTATTTGATAAGTTAAACTTTTCAAGCTTCCTCTAAAACCTCAAAAACATCTATTTGACATATATCTTGGGTCTTAAAGGGATATTAAAGAAGACCTAATCCTCACCCTCTATTTTATAGATGAGAAAATTGAGAAGATCCAAAGATTGCAACCAGCTTGACCAAAATCCTTTGTATAGGACAATAAATAAAATGCAAATCATTACTTTTTCCCAATGCCCAGCCTGGTGCGTGACATCTGGCAGACACTCCATATGAGTTTAGTGAGTAAAAGAGCATGTAAGCAAATTATTACAATTTAATGAGGTACTGTTATATTGGACAAATAAATAAACTGATGCAGAAGCACACACCACTAATCACTCATCTTGCTAATCACGTATATACCACCTTTAAACTTTAAAGTTCACGTTTAAAGACATACTTATTTTTAATTCCTTAAGTCAAACTTTTCACTAGCAACTGGCCTTCATATTAGTGATTTTTACATTGATCCCAGCAGGCACTTTGTTCAGCACAGAGTCTGGCTAACATATCCAGTGGGCCCAATTCTTTCCATGGGAACAGGGCGATCTGAGTCCGTCACCCTTCCTCCTAGGGATCTGTGGCTCAGGGGCTGTGTAAATCTATGGCAGTGAAATGAAAATATTAAATCTCTCAATTGGATTAGTTCTGCTGTTGCATGTAAATCCATACCAAGTGCGCCAAACCAAGGTTTTAATTCTTTCATAGGCCAGATTTCAATCTTACTGTTAATTGCGTTTTAAAATTTGCAAATACTTTAAGTCAAAAACACAGACACTAACTTTTCACTAAGGCAAAAGTTCTATCAAACTGGAAGCCTGTTTTCTTCCATTTATTTTCAGAGGCATTGATATGCAGGGGAGCTTCCTCCAGCCTTGGTTACTTCACTTTTATGGAGCTGTTTCCTCATCTGTAATGATAGTGTCTGACAAGACAGAATTTCAGGTCCTGTCAACTCTGTTAGACTATGGTATTGTTATTTAACTTTTACACTATGTAATATGGAGTTTGGTTACTTCTCCTCCCTCACTTGCCATGGAGAAAAAACACTTCTGCTCTACTTCCAAGGAAGGAGGGTATAGAAACAAACATTTGGATTCCCTCTCTCCATCCACTCACTCACTCACTCACTCATTCATTCTCTCTTCCCAATGGGAAGAAGAGTGATTTACCTAAATGGTGAGGCAAGGAGCATCTGAAATCCATTAGGACCTAGTTTACCAAGGGTAAGTTTACAGCATCAAAAATTGCATTAACCCAGGATATTGCTATCTTGCTGTCTTGGCTCTTATGCACTCATGCTGGGTGCTCTCTGGCCCTCTGCTTCCTGCCCCAACAGTATCTTTTCTCTTCCAGGAGATCCAATAATCTCTAGCTTTTCTGCTCAGGACCGATAGGCAAGTTTCAACTGGGGTATGTGATAAGAGGCTGAGCCACCATCTTCTAACCAGCTTTCCTTGTATAAAAGCTGATACTACACTTTAATCCATATTTGACAATTGGTATCCATTGTCTTTTATTGAGAACACCACATGAACAAGGACCCAAGCTGGTACCCTCTGTACACTCCAGAAAGTCAGGGCATGACCCTGTCCTAGAGAAGGGAATATAACTAAATGCTGAAGAACTCTGGCTGGACCTTGAAACGTGCATAACATGCAAAATGGGGAAGAAATTCACCCATGGTGAGTCAGGGGAAGACGAAGAGGAACCACTCGGAGTGTAGTCCATTTATGATGATGTCGGTATTATTTTCCAACTTAGCTCCAAGGGAATTTACACTAAGTATTTACCAAAATAATACATTTTAAGAGTAATTTTAATGACTTACTTCTATCATCAGGGAATTTGTAAGAAATGGTCAAATTATTTGATTCCTTAAGGCAATAAATAAAGGAGCTTACAACAGTCAGAAAGGGAGTTCTCCTCTCCCCCTCAGCAGTGAAGGGAGGGGCTCAGCAGTCAGCCATGTGTAAAAGCCAGGACAGAAGCAGAAGCTGTAGCTAAGATGGGCAGATCAAATACGAAGTGAGAAAGGCAGGAGAATGGATACTTCCATAGTCATGGCTCAGAGGACACAGGATGCTACTGAGGAGCCTCAGAGGAGACACCAGGGATAGGATCTCTGAATGTCAGGGTCTGGTGACTGGAGTTCCAGTAACTTTTCACAGCTCACAAAGGAAGGCCAGAGGATCATTTGTCATGATGTATGTTCTTAGACCAGTACTGTTCCATAGTAATAAACTGCAAGCCACATAGGTAAGTTTTCAAGCAGCCTCATCTAAAAAGTAATAACAAGTGAAATTAATTTTAATAATATATTTTATTTAACCTAATATGTTTAAAATATTACTATTTCAACATTTAATCAATATATAAAATAATTAAGTTATTTTTCACTCTTTTTTTAACGTTGTCTTTGAAACCTCGTGTGTATTTTTTATTTTATACTTACAACACAGCTCAATTTAGACTAACCACATTTCATGTGCTAGCAGCCACATGTGCCTAGTGGTCATGACATTAGATAACACTGACTTACATTGTAGCCAATAGTCTGGGTGCTGTGGGGAACACGGAGAGTGTGTGTGTGTGTGTGTGTGTGTGTGTGTGTGTGTGTGTGTGTGTGTATAAATCATCTCCCAACAGCAGCAGAAAATGTAAATTTTGAAATCTTAAAGGCATTACTACTGAACCAAATTGTGGATGATGTTATCTTACAAAGTAGACAATGTTCTTAATCTAGAGCCACTATTTACCCTCATATTGAAGGTTTCATTCTAGGATTTTTTTTAAAAAATCTCTTGTAGGGGAGGCTGGGGGAGGTCAAGGAGGAAAAAAAGGAGGCAAATGTACTACTCTTTGTAATATTTTAAGCAATCAAAAAAAAAGGGAAAAAAGATCTTTTGTTTCAGGATATCACAATCTGGCCACACAAAGCTGCATTTTAAAATCCCCAGGTCTTATGCATTCAAGGTTGGCCTCTCCTGAGCAAATCTCCCCTCCCATATTGCAGTTCTTGGTTCATGTGAGTAAGCAGGCCACAAAGTCTCCTCTGCTCCAGAGAGCAAATCATTGCAACTAAACTGCCATCTCTCGTCTCAGTGGGCATCCAACAAAGGCTGATCCTGTAAATTGCCAAGGAGAATTCATCTTCTCTTCCCATGAAATCATTTTTATATTTACGCTAGTAAGAGATTAGCCAGCAATGAAAGGATTTTGTCATTGAGATTTGCACCAACAAATCAGTTTCCTGTCCTTCCTTTTGCACACTTCCTTTGCATTTCTAAAACCTGAGACACAGTTGATGATTTTTAAAATACATATATATCCTTTTATTTTTATAAAAAATGTGCTCTGGAGAGAACAAATGTGTTGCCTACTATCTTAAAAGGTAATTTTGTTTGAAAAATAGGCCTTCTGCCTTGCACAGGGACAGCTGATAAATTAAAACAAAAAAATAAAGGAATTAAGTAAAAGAAGATACCTAAGTTAATGCAGCCTGAAGGCAACCTCAGCTTTAATGCCAAAAAATCATTAACATTTGTCTGAGTTTCTCTCTGCTTATTTTACATTTTAAAAAACAAATAGCTTGCAACAAAAGCAAGCACCTTCTTGCAAAAACATATATAGCAGGGATAAAACAAGTAGACCTCTTTTTTTGTTTTCACTAATGAATCAAGTTCTAAGCTACAGCGATTAGTGGTCACTGAATGATCAATACCCAAGATTGATTTGCTTGGGCACTTGTGAAACTAGATTTTGACAGCAGGGGTTAGTGCAGTGTGCTAGTGAGAAATCACACACAAAAAGAGAACTTTGGTAAATAGTGAATTGATGGTTTTATCGTGTGTCAACTGTGTTCACCTTGCAATTTAGTTTTAGAAGCTCAAGATTACTGAGCATGACTCAACCAAAGTGACCTGACTTTTTGAAATCCCACAACACATCATCTTTTAACTCATACAATCTTAGCCATAACCTCACGTTCTCATGACTGTGATCATTCAGATACATCCAATCATAAAAGATAGACTCTATTTATAAGCCTCTTCCTCATTTAGCCCACTTACTTTTAAGACCTGAGGCTAATTTTTCCCAATGATGTGTGTATGTCAGTAGATGGTGGTTCAACTCTCTCGAATTAACACTGGCATCCTTTCGAAATGGTTCTCACCAATTAATTCTTAAATCTGTGGCCCCAAGGTTACAGAACCTCTCTTAACCAAGCCTCCCTAGTAGCAACTCTGCAGCCCCATTTTGGAAATGGAGTTATAATGGGAAAAACTCTATTATTTTATTTGGTACTGAAAAGTGGGGAGAAAATATTTGAGGACTGACCTTCATTAAATAAACATAGAGAGTGACTTAAGGTTCCAGAAAGAAGTGCAGTGCAGTTTTAAGTACTGTTTCACATGTCAATAAGTGTTGAAGGCTACATTTTTAGTGGTACATTTTTTAGGAAATATACAATATGTGACTATTCAGTTACTCAATTGATTTTCCATTGTGAAATACTTTTTAAAGTATACCTCTGATCTCAATCACTGAAAATAAGAAGTTAAAACTTGCCTACCCAATAGTCTTCCCAGTCATTTTTCTCTGGCTGGTTCCTTCATTGCAGCCATTGCCTCTGGCGCCACCATTACTCTTCCACACATCGTGCTAAGGAAAGAGGAAGAGATCAAAATAATGTCTAGCCAGTCATGATCCATGACCTCTCCAGGACAACTGAGAAAATCTGCTCAGAATACAAATCTTCTGGGCACTTGAAACTTTAGCTGACAGAGTATCATCATGCTGGATAGTGCCCTGCAACCTGAAAAAGATATTATTGGTGACAATCGTCTGTCCATACCTCTCACCCTTTCATTGTAGCCAGAGACCCCATATGTCACTCTAAATAGAGTATGTAAAAGTCAGCTGGGCCACATTCTCTGTGTCAGGTAACACCAGGACCACCCTCCTATCTGGACCCATGGCTCTTGGCTCTCATATATCTGGTTCTCAACGTCACCATGAAAAGCTTCTCTTTGTGACCAGTTTGAACTCTCTTATATGACTACTACCCTCCTAACATAATACCCTACACTGTCCTACTCAATCTTACCCCTAGCCCCACAGGCAAGCCCCCTCTCTCTCAACCGTCCTTCTAGAAGAGAATGATTGCACATTTCCTGACTGGCCTCCTGAACATCACATCTGTTTGGATTCTCTATCACTGTGCTCCATCTGCCCGCTTATAGAATACTCATCAGTTACGTCAGCTTGAGGGAGACTTCCCAGCTAGGATCTAATGATGGGATGGGGAAAGCTAAATGCCAGCCAACATTAGCAGCTAAATCTATCTTCTCCCCACTCCCCACCCCTAGAACCTGCCCCATTCCTATAAATAGAATATTCCCATGTCTTATTTATATCTTTTTCCTTCCTCATTCCAAGTCTCTTCCCTTCCTCTTAGTCTGCCAAATTCTTTCATAGTTTTCAGGCCATTCCTGACTCTGTGAGAGAAAAAAAAAAAGCTGCTCTTAAAATGACATGGATTTCAGGGAACTGAGCAGTAGTCAAGAAGTTGGGCATCTTTCCTTTTCACCCTAAGTCTAGCCATCAATGATACTTCACTGTTTGCTTTAAAGTATTAGTTTTCTAGGACATCCAATGCATGCATATTCATCAGCTGCTATCCACATTAGATTATTCATGCTTTGCTTTTTTCCATAAGTGCAGTTAATCAAGAGCATTAGAAAGTAGAGCTACACTATAAAAGTCTGAATTTTGTGGCAAAGTATGTGCAGAGCTAGCAGATAGTTTGCTATATTTGTTGACCTCTCATGAAGGTACAAAGGAAACTAAAAGCTTCAAATATTTCAAAGAATTTGAAATGGTGTGGGAGGAATTTGAGTTGCTAAGAAGGCTTCTGTAAAGGAAATTGCATTTTGAATTGTTATATCACATCTACACTTTATTGCTGTTTCTATTCTCTCAGTCATCAGAATACCAAGCTAGAGCATTGGACCATTGGACACAAGAATGAATTCCAAGAAGATTAGGGAACCAAGAAAGTGCAGAAGGGTTTAATGACTCATGGGTGAAGCATTAGTCATTGGTCATAAACCAATATGGAACCAAAGACACAGAATAAATTCAGGCTGCGGAGAACAGATTCTGCTGGTTCCACTTACCAGTTCAAGCAGGTGACTCGACACTTCCACAGAGTTCACAAAGCAAAAAGTCCAGTTGGTTTACTCTATTTCACCTTCCATTTAACCATTTAAAATCAAGGTATCTTTAGAAAACTAGAATAACACAAAAAAAGTGGTGTTTGGAAAAATGAGTCCCAAGAGAAAGAATAATGACCTAAAATACTCAAATACACAGGTAAGTAAAAGGCTGCAATGGTTAAGCTAGGAATATTTGTTTAAAATGGATGCATTAAAATATCATTTCTTACATAAGGAGTTTCAAGTGGTTTCATGGATGACTGGGAACTAGGAATTCTGGCTCTGCATGCAATTCAGGTTATAATTTAGTCTAAGCAGATTCCTCACATGCTCTGACTCCCGATTTTGGACACATGGAAAGGAGTGTGTACCATTTCAGGATCTTTTATAGGCCTTCCCACATTTCTGAAGGGTTCTCTGACCCTTTCACTTACTATAAAGTAAGTTATACTGCTCTCTGTATCACCTCTATATCCTAAGGATATTTCCCACTTTACACATACTTATTTGTATTACCAGCCGGTACTGTCCCCCTGCCCATTACCTAATTCCTTACATGCTATTAAGAGGGATTTATCATTGTTTAGGGCTGACAAATTTTGACAGGGGTCTGGTTGGACAAGATATCTAGATATTAGAAAAAGCATAATGACTTTAGATTAACCAGAATTGTGGTTCACAGTACCTTGAGAATTCTTATCCTCAATGTGCATATACAGTTACACAACCAGCAAGATATGTCATACAAACATCATGGACATTGAAGTCAGAAAGGCTTGGAGTGAAACCTAAACTCTGTCTAAATCCACTTTAATTCCTCTATGCCAGTGGTTCTCAACCTTGGCTGCACATTAGAATCACCTGGGAATCTTTTTAAAATCCTGATTTCTGTGCCTCATCCTCCGGAAATTCTGTTTCTTTGTTATGGGGTGGGGCCACAACATTAGTAACCATTTAGACATGTTAGCAGAGCCGGTGGTGTTTTGAAATTATTGTTAGAGTAATTTAATTGGAGCTTTAACTAGATATCTCAGAAAATCCAGATTCCTGCTCAGCAAGGGGACAAAAAGCTTATCTTCTCTAAAAATGATTATCACTGATTCATGATTTGGTCAGGGCAAAACTATTCCCATTGGTTTGATACCCAACGTGTGGTTTCTCGTCCTAAATTGTCCTCTTTCCCCATGGTGAGGAGAAGGTGTGCGGTAAAGTCACAGGTCGCCAGTGAGACCAGCAGAGCTACTGGCAGGAGGCACTATCAGGTGACACACACTGTCTTGCCCACTCATCACTGCCCAAGGTCCTGCTGTGAAATTTGCCAGTTCCAAAACTCAGGTCCAGAGATAATCAGATTCTGGGAGCCTGACTCAGGCTTACAAAAGACTAAAGTATAACCACTTCCGCACACACCCCGCCCCGCCAAAAAAAAACAACCCTCCTTATTATTTTACAATGATAAATGTCAGCAACAGAAGGTTATTAGCATCCTCTGTCTGGTGTGTTCTTTTTCTCTATAAGCAAACTATATGGGAGATAAGTATAATCATACTATTTCATGAAACATACAGAATCCATACAAAATAAATTAGTTACAGCTTTGACTATGTTGTGACATTGAGCTATGACAGCCTGAGATCGACATCCCACCATCTATGTAGATGGTCTTGCCAATGGAAAAGAAATATTCAATGTGTCTCAGCTAACAGTCCTTCTCCCCTGGGGAGTTCTAGGAGGGCACGCCAACATTGGCCTCTCGGACTTTCCATTTTCTGTTCTTCCATTGCTGGCTGACTGCAGTTCCAAGTGATAAGCTCTGTCTTTAGACATGTTAATACAGATCCTCAGGTTACGGTCCAGTCCTATGGACTCCATTTACAGTCATTCTCAAGGTGACTTTCACGTCTTTGTCCTAGTCTGCTAGACGCAGACAGCACATTTACTCCCTGCTTTCCAAATTCTTGGGCGCACGTTCCTCTCGCTCCCCTGTGCAGAAACAGTTTCTTATGTTCAGATGCTTGCCCCTGTTCAACATGTATCTAGAAGCTGACAGCAGGACTTGATTAAGATAGCACCTCATGCATTATGGTATTTTTCTTGCTTTTTACTAGGGTGAATTTTGTTTTTCATTTGACACCTGCTTTTCTTAAGACATCATGAAAGCATTCTCATACTTTACTGATAAAATTTAAGATCTCTTGGATATAAGAGACAGAAATAACACTGCAATTTACATGATGTTTGCTGTTTACAGCCCCTGGATTAATCATTTTATATCCAGTATTTAATTCAAGCCTCTAAATATTCTATGATGAAAGCATCATTACCTTCCATACACATATAGGGAAATTGAGGTTCAAAGAAGATAGGAATGAAAGCATCATTACCCTCCATACACATAAAGGGAAATTGAGGTTCAAAGAAGGAAAGTGAGATCCAAAGGTCACTCACTGAGTGGTACAACTGGGATTCAAAACTAGTCCCACCAGACATCGAAGCATGTGCGTCACCTCCCCGTGCTCATAGACATTAAGGAAGAATTAACCTGGCTACTCATCAGATGGGACCCTGACTGTTTTCTATATTCACTGTACCTCTCAAATCTTTCCAGAAACGGAAAGAGTAAGCATATTGTATTTTGATGGTAGGTTATCTGACCCCTCCGATTTTTGTTTCTCCCAAGTGGCCTCAACCTGCAGCTGTACATCTTTGACATCGGCAGCCCCCTGGTGTGTCCCAGCACTTTCACAGATGTGTCACTGCCCAGGGAAAGGTTGGGAAACACCACTTTATGTTGTTATGATCTAGCTTCCCCTCATCTCACGCTTGCTGCCAGATGCTAGTAATCAAACTGAACCAGCCCACCCAAAATTGTTGCAGGCTGCATGGTTGGGTGGAATCTAATGCTTCCCGGGTGTGGCTCTTCTGACCTTCAAAATATCCGCTCACCTGCATCCCCAAAGTAAAGAAGAATTCAAACTGATTGGTGAGAAAACCCAAAACAGGTTGATCCTCAGAAGCACTTCAAAGTTTTAAACATCTAGATTCTAGCCCATTTCGGGAACCACTAAATTTCAATAGCTCCTGGGCTATTTTGGAAACTCACCTAGTTTTAGAATTCCCAATGCAGTGGATACACTCGCGGGTGTTAGGAGTATAAGACCTGGGTTTAAGTTCTTGTCTGCCACCGCATGATGTTGGGAAAATTCATCTCTTTAGCATCAATTTTTTTAAGCAGAAGGAGGTTATGAAATACTTATTGCTTGGTGTGTAGAGGGAGGACTAAATAAGATAACTTATGTAAAAAGATCTTCATAAATAATTATTTTATTTAATATTAGCATACCTCAGTAAGAAAGACTCCAAAGTAAAGTGGACATGCAGTCCAATTTTACATTCATTCTTGGCACTTCATTAATGCATTTCACCATATTCATCCTTGAATTCAATAATTCCAAATTTATGACAAACATAACCATAGCTATTCCTTATAAAAACAAACATAGGCATGACTGTTATATTTAAAGAGAAGCCAGGGATCTTGACATGTCTTTCTTGTCCTCAAGCTATTAATTTGTCAGCCTTTGGGGAAAGGGTGTTTTGAATTTCTTACTATCAATCCTTCACTTAATATGGAACTTCATGAATTCCAGCTGTTAGCCACATAATTTCTCTCCGCATTTGATTTCTGGGCTTTTCCCTTGTCTCTAAATCCTTCCCATATGTTTGTCAGGGGGCCTGGGACTGAGGGGCAGAGGACAGGAGGCTCAGAGCTGCCCCCTGTCCAAGGGCTCAAGTGATATGTGGGAACACATGACAAGCCACACATGCTCTCTGTCTTCATACCTTGCCTTCTGCCCTCCAGGCTGCAAGCGCCACCTGCTCCTTATTTTCCTGAGGTATTCTTCAATTCACCACGTTAAAAAAAACTATACATATTTTCAGCCAAAACTGCTCCTAGGCCGTCTACATTCTGGCTGTTGTTTACAAAGGCTCTGTGGTATTCTTGCCAAGGGAAAAAAAGGGGGGGAATACCCTACTTCTGCTTCAGTTTAACCTTGTACAGTCAAGGTCTCTTCCAGTACACTGGAAAGATATGAAGCAGTGATTCACATGGGAAAGATATGATTGCTAAGACATGGAACACTGGCTCAAAATACTCAAATACACACATAACTAAAAGGCTGTGATTTTTAAGCTAGGAATATTTGTTTAAAAAGACATGCATTGGCTTCTAATATAGCTTCTAATATAAGGAGCGTCTAGTGGTTTTGCAGTTAACTTGAAACCAGGAATCCTAGGACTGTTCAATTCTGCCAGCAGTTCAGGTTATGCCTCAGCCTGAACGCAGCGAATCCCTTGTGAGCTCTGCCTCTTCATCTTGGCACACATGATGACAAACCAGACCACCCCAAACCCTTCTGACACCTTCTCTGACCCATCCACCTGATAAAATTCATTACACACTTCTCTCTACCATTTCTCCATCCATCATAGCCCATCCCACATTATTCTAATTATTTGGCTCCTTTTTCAGCCTCCTCAACTTGGCTGAGCCTTCCTAAGGGTCAAGATTATACCTTATTCTTCAGGATGCTCCCCACCCTCCAGTATGTAGCACAATGTCTGCCAAATCCTGGGTGTTTGTTGCTGAACTTCATGTATGGCAATGTATGTTTAGAGAATTAAGGAGAGTGTATGCATCAAGTATATATGATATGTTCATCTATCATCTTCCCTCAGTCCTCACACCAACCTTACTCTCTGCCTTAAAAACTTACCTGTACAGACTATATTTATAAGGCTTATTTAATTCTGAGCACCATCTTTGAAAGAACTTCAGAGAAACTAGAGCTCATCCAGAGCCCAGCAGAGAGCCTGAGGGATAGCACATCCATCTGGTATCTCTCATGCCCCATTTCTGAATCTCTGCCTAATTCCAGCCACTACCACAGGACCAGATCAACTTCCCACAAATAGAGCTGTCAGCACTCACCTCAGATCCAGCCTCCTGACTTTCACCCCCTCTTCAAGTCTCCTCTGCTGAGAAGGTGGGGTCCGGGAGGATGCTCCTGCTCAGGCATTTGCAACCTGAGAGTGCAGGAGAGTTAATGCCCCTCTGGGCAAACCTCCTATCAAAAGGAGATGGGAGACAATGGGTAAATGCTTTCCTTGGACAGATAGCCCTGGGATACATCTCATATGGCTCCTCAGGTCCCTGTCATAGAATGGAGCATCCTGTCCCACTAAGCAGTAGCCAATGTGAACATACTAGTACATTTTTACTGACTTTCTCTCTTGCCCTGCATGGCTCCTCATCCCTCACTTCTGCTCCCTAGAGCATACTCTCCAATACAATATTTGCACATAAGTTTTAACCAATATCTTAATGAATGGATCAGGATGTTGAAAGTCTACAAACAATATCCCATGGTGCATAAAGAACCAGGACAAGATTCTTTTTAAAAAAGAAATACCTTCGACCAGCTGGTGTTACTCAGTGGTTGAGCATCGACTTATGAACCAGGAGATCACAGTTTGATTCCTGGTCAGGGCACATGCCGGGCGTGTGAGCTTGATCCCCAGTGTGAGGTGTGCAGGAGGCAGCTGATCAATGATTCTCTCTCATCACTGATGTTTCTATCTCTCCCTCTCCCTTCCTCTATGAAATCAATAAAAATATTTTTTTAAAAGAAGAAATACCTTAAAAGAATGAAGAACTAAGTCTTATGGAAAAAAAATAAGTAGACTTGTTCTATGTTGCTCCCGACAAATTAAAGTAGACCATAAATGAAAGTAACAAGGAGGAAGACTGACTCACTGCAGAGTTAGAAAAATATTTAACAATTAGAGCTGTCCTCCCTGCCAGTGTCCTAGCTACCAGCTCTCCTCTCAGATTTATCCTGCACAGGAGTTACAGATTCTTCCTTTAATCAACAGCCCTTTAATCAAGGTATCCCTTCTTTGAACACCTCTAATAGCTGGCAACTCACTTAAGGACCAAGTTCAAACTCTGGTATTGGGATTGATTGGCAATACAATAAGCTGTATTGCGTAATAAGGAGAGCTCTATCACAAGACACATTCAAGCTGTGGCCAATTAACCACTGGGCAGATTCATTATAAATAAGGCTCTCCCCCCAGTTCCTTCTTTCCAGGGACCTTCCGGTCATTTCCACTTGGTGTCCCATTATCGCCCTGGACTTAGTGCATCTAAAACAGAAATCATGTCTTTCCCAACCTCCAACTTACTTTCTTGACTTCTTTATTTCTGCAATGATACTTTCTTATCCCTTGTAGAATTTCTAACCATGGCCAAGACCCTGCTAAAATGCTACCTCCTCCATAAATTCTTCCCAGTTCACCTTCTTCTATTTTTTATGCCTACATTATAATACTTGACACACACAATTCTAGGTATTGCAATCAGAAAAAAAGTCTGTGAACACTTCGAGAACAAAGACCAGGTCACACTATTTTTTTTTTACAATCTCAGCACCTACACAGTGTCCTGAACACAGTAAGCACTCGGAAAGTATTGATAATTGAATCACTGAAAGAATAAGGCAATGTTGAGGAACATGATTCCTCAAATTACCACAATGTGAAACCTGAGAATCATTGTTGCCCCTCCCCTCAAATCCCATAGTCAACCACCAATTAGTCTTGCTTCTTTCTATAACCCCTCACATCTCTCCTGGTTTATGTCTCCAACGCATCAATTCAATCTGGGCCTTGAATCTCATTCAGTAATTGCCCAGCCAGTAGCCCTAACTCCAGACACTTTCAACACCTTTTAATATTCATTTGCTATGAATAAAAACACCAGATTGTCTATTCTTAAATCCCACTGATGACTTCTCTCCACCCATGAGGTAAAATCCAAGTGCCGTGCCCAAGATTTTTTTCTTTCTTGCCAAATCATACACTATTTTAAACCCCAGTTCAAATCCCCTCATCTCTATGAAGACTTTTCTAATGATCCCAGTCCTGAGTGCTCACTCTCCAAATGTATATGTATTTATTGCCTATGACCATATGCTCCAAAAAGAAGTTCCTCTAAAATTTCCCATTACACACAGACACACACACACACACACACACCACTACCACCACCACCACCAAAAAGAAAAAAAACACCTTTAGAGAAGTATATCTATACATATTACAATAGCAATAGACAACTATTAAAAGTGTGTCAGCTATTAAAAGTATCTTCAGGGATGCTGTTAATCCTCACAACAACCCTATGAGATACCATTCAAGTCTCAGTCTACAGTTTAAAAAACTGACCCCATTTAACCCTCACTTTTCTTATCCATAAACTAGGATTCAACCCCAGATAGAGTTTGCCATATGCTCTTCTTGAATATGTATAGTCAGTCCAATCTTAGGTGTACAAAATGCCAAATAAATAAAAGAGCTTGTCACTAACAATATTATTTTTGTTTCTCAATTAGACTGGCAGTTCTCTGAGGACAAACACCACTCCAATTCCCCTTTCTGTCTCCACAACAGAGAGCACAGTAAATTTGCATCTCTCCAATAAAGTGGTTGGTTTCTTTCCTTAATTTTCACATTGTTAATGGACTTTCTTAATGTATAAGAACAACACATCATAGCTTCTTTTTTTTTAAATATTTTCATTGATTTTTTACAGAGAGGAAGGGAGAGGGATAGAGAGTTAGAAACATCGATGAGAGAGAAACATCCATCAGCTGCCTCCTTCACACCCCCCACTGGGGATGTGTCCGCAACCAAGGTATATGCCCCTGACCGGAATCTAACCTGGGACCCTTGAGTCCTCAGGCTGACGCTCTATCCACTGAGCCAAACCGGTTAGAGTACATCATAGCTTCTTAAAGCACCTTTTTCATCTGTTAATTCATTTCATTTTCATCACAATCCTCAGATAGGTTGCTATTTTTGTATACAAGAAAATCAAGGTACAGAGAAGTTAGATGATCTGCCCAGAAGTGAACACATAGGACTTGGCTAATAGGCTTCCTACCTCTCACCCTAGTAGTGTGACATCCTCACTCCACCTGACACCAGGGTCCCCCATCAGCATCTTCAGGAGGGGCGTGGTTTTCCACCTTGAATAAGGCTCCTTTTTTTACTCAATGGCCACTGACCATCAACCTGAGAGATAAATAAAAATGCAACTATTTTGTTAGGAAAAAAATAATAAAGCCTTTCTGATGCATCAACCTTGAGTGTATTCCAGCCACTGTTTTGTGGAAATGAAATCACAGTCTCTCTGAAGTGAATTACAGAGGAATACATGGTAATACACCAAATCAATCCTCTGTTCCTTTTGTTACTGCTTTGTTGTTCTTTCCCTTTTTGCTTATCCAATCATGCCGCCTGTTTGTATTCAGTATTTGAACACTATAATTGAAACATAAAATATAATACATCCCTTTACTTCTCCTTGTAGTTATGTGCACGGAAAGTGGTCACACACAGACACCGATGTCGCCTTCTCTGGGTAGAACTTAGTCCTCTTGCCTTTGCAAGGCCACATTTTCTGTCTGCAAAGACTTTGCCTAAATAATGAGCTTTGGTATTTTATTAGCAGCACTCTCCTGTTTCTCAAAAACTCCCTCTGGTCTGCAGAGGGGGTTGTTTTCAAAGAATTCCCCTAATCTTTCCTTTCCTCTCATCCTTTTCCTGATCAATGTTTTAGTCTAACAACTACTTGGTTTTCAAATTACTTTGTAATTACAAAATGCCTAGCTAATTTTAGCTTAATTCCAAAAAGCGATTTTCATTGGTGCCATCTCTGTCTTTGTCTGCTCCTTTCCTTGGCAATATTGTAGCCAGATGTGAAATTAATTGCACCCTGATTTTAACAATGCTGCCTTAACTAGCTAGCTGTTCTTCTTTGAGGAAGAATCAATTTTTTTAAAAAGCATTCAAGTGGATGGATAAAAGAAGTAAGATTGCTTAGCCTGGAAAAGTGTTGAAGGGTGACTATAATGGCCATTAAGTTCATAGGAGATAATGGCTAGTTGTCAGCACCTTCAGGAGACTGGAACAAAAGGAAATAGATTTTAAGAGGGAACATGGAGATTCCTAATAGAGATAAGGAATACATTTCTATCTAAAGACAGAACTGGTGTAATCTGTAAGTGGGACAAATCTAAGGTACATGGGGTATTCTGAAGATTCCCAGGAAAACTCCTGCTCCCCCACAAATTTATCTCTCCTCCTGGCCTTCCGGGAGCTCTTAAACTCCTCCATCATGCATCCTTTCCACACTCTTTAACACTCTCTTTAAACATTTCAAATTATCTTATGATTCATTAAGTCACAAGCATATCTGTATGGCTTATAGGACCAGCAACATAACTTGTGGGGCCCAGCATGAAATGAAAAATGTAGAGACCCTTGTTCAAAAGTTAAGGATTTCAAGATAGTGACAGCAGAGCATTACAGCCAATTGTGGGGCCTTCTAAATGCAGAGCCCTGTGCAACTGCACAGGTCGCACACCCAGGAAGCTGGTCCTAATGAGTATTTGGTAAGATGTAGAGTTCATGGAGGTTGGACCACATGGCCTTTAAGATCCTTTAAGAATCTATCAAATGATGAACCTAGATCCAGTGCTTAATCATGTAGCAATCAGCCTCATGAGATCACGGTGGTGGAAAGAGGACATCATGAGAAAAGGAGGAAAGAGTGAGGGGAGATGAACATGAGCCCAATTCGCCCTGCAGTTGTGGGAGGGCCTGTCTAGGGGAAGGATGTTACAATGAGCGCGGGGGAAACCTGCAGAGTTCGTCTTGAGTTCCTGGATGTTCTTTTGCTGATGCCCCTTTCCTCCAGTACCCCCAATTGGTCCCCAGCCTCCACAGAAGAGCCCCCTCCTCTCAGCATTGATCAATCCCTATGTTTTCCCCATCCAAGCCCATGGGTCTGTACCTCTCTGTTCTCATGCTCTGTGCTGTAAATCTGATAAGGTTAATACAAGTTAAGATGTTAATAGCTAATAATATCCTAAGACCTAAATGTGTTATTTCTACAAAGGTTCACTTAAAAAGAAAAAAAGATGAAAAACAACCCTCCAGGGCTTAAGAAAACAACCTTAATTTAAAGTTGTGGGTTTTTTATCTTAAACACAGAAGTGAATTCTAGTTTCCAGTCCATAACATACTTGCCTATTTTCAAATTTTTAAGAAATTTACATCAAATTACTTACATCTAGAACAAAATACATTGTCTACATTTTCATTTTTCTCCAGGCATAAACAAAATATTTAATCCAATGCAATTGTGACAAGGAGTCACACTGATGTGTGGGAGCCAGTTGGTTTTTATTTTATTTTATTCTTATTTGGAATAATTAGAAGTTCAAAAACACCAGTTCATAAGGTGACAAAACTCATTTTTCAAAGACTAGCAGTGGGATTTTGCCAAGGCGGTTTAGAGCCTCAGCTCTGAAAAGTTTGCACTACCCCTTAGGACCAATAAAATTAGCATATGTTCCCCCCAAACAGAATGTCTGCTTCATTTTGATGCAACCAGTTCTCTAACGGCTGAAAGTTTCTTAATAACATAAAAGTAATAAGTACCAACTTTTCCAATCATGGTAGTCTTTGCGTTGTCAAGAAAGAATGAAATTGACCAACACACAAAAAAGGTAGATTTAGTGGATTTGCTTGTGCATTCTGTCACCAAAACATTTATGGGAACAGAAATTCAAACTTAACCCCTGCCCTATTATTCCTACATATACACATGCAAGTTAATGCTCCCCATTTATTTTGTGGCTTTAACACAATTCTAAAGGGAAAATGCTAATCAATCTCCTTGAGACAACATTCCCATGTTAATTACCGGTTGCCTTTTAATAAATATCAACAAGAAAAAATTGCTGTCATTTGTTGACCACTTCTCACAGACCAGGCACAATGCCAAAGGCCACACATGCCTTATCTCAGCCACACGCCTCTGAGAGGAAGGATGATTATCTCACTGAGTCATTATGAGAATTAGATGAGCTAAGCGCTCAAAGTTTGTTTAATATTAGCTAATTTACATATGTTATTTTCTTTAATCCTTTTAATAAGCTCATGATTAATAAGTTAATAAGATCAAACTACTAAGTAACAGCTGGAATTTTACCCCAGGTCAAAAAAATGGAAAACCTGTGCTCATTTTCTTGCTTTGAATTCTAAATCCAAGACTTGGCCAAGATGCCTTTTTTCCATGAATCACCTCTGCTTCATTCGTTCCAGAAAATGCCTCCACCGACCACCCCAGTGAGAAGGGTCTGATGCATTTTTTTTCTCCTATAGGTAATACTCATCTGACTTTTATTATTCATTTCTTTATTATTGTGTCAAAATAGCTTATATTGGCTTAAGGAAGGGGGGAGGGGGCATGTATAAGGTCGTATCTGAACCCTTGAAGGAAACCAGTCTGAATGAACATTTGCTCCAGGTCTGGAGGAGCTGGCAGTGAGAAAGAACACTAGGATATGTACACAGTAATTACCAGAAGTTTAGGAGATGAGCATCATGGGAAAGGTGCGAGCAAAATGCCTCCAGAGTTCAGAGTCAAGGTCCTCTCAAGATTGGGGGTCAGGGAAAGGTTCATGAAGAAGGTGACATATAAGGGGGCCTTGAACAACATGTAGGTTTGGAGGGGAAGATCTCCCATCTGAGAGAACAACATAAGCAAAGGCTTGGGGAAAAAAATAATAATAAATCTCACAGCATCATTATGAAATTAGGGGTAGTTCCGTTAAGTTGAAGGAATATGAATATGTGAAGTAGAAGTTATAACTGAAAAAAGTGGGTGAGGAATAGAGAATGTCAAGACAAAGATTTTATCTTTTGTTATTCCCCTGACGAGAGGGAGCCATTGGGAGGCATGGGGCAGAAAGGTGGCTTACTCAATCGTGGTTTGGGGGCAGAGTGTGCTTCTAATGTACTTCAGTGTGTAGACTAGAGGAAACAGGTCAGAGGGGGTACCCTGGGGGACCAGCTCACAGCTACTGTCCAGGCCCAGTAATGAGAATCTAACTGAAGGTGACAGAGAAGGATGTGGACAAGGTCAAGTTGGAGGGACACTAATGAGCTAGGCTTGACAGAATTTGCAAAGTGGCTGATACAGGGAAGGGAAAGGAAGGAAAAGGATATGGGAGGAATCAAAGTCCGCTTTGGCTGGAAGAATGTCAGCACCATGCTTCACCAGCCATGATAGGCCCTCTGAGAGGGGAAAGCAAGGTGCTCCCATTATATAGGGAGCACCTCAGACATGTACTTCCAAACCTACTCACCAGGCCCTACAAGGCTCTACGTGACCTCATGCTGGCTCTAGCCTTGCCAAACTTCTGTTCCTTGAACATAACAAGCTTGCTTCTCTCAAGGCCTTGCACTCTGCTCCCTCCATCTGTAACATCCCCCCTCCTCCAGTCTTCAGCTGGCCTGCTTTTTACGTCACCAGCTTTCAACTCAAATGCCACTTCTAAAGCAGCCCCAATCTCACCCTCACAGCCACTGGATCCCATCGCCCTATTTTATTTCCCACGTGGCACTTCCTGCTATCTGTGGGTTTCCTGATTATCACCTGTCTTCTCTCGCCAGAATGTCAGCTTTATGAGAACAGGGGCCTCACCTTGCTCACCATGGCAAACCTGACACCTGGAATGGTGTCTGGCTCCTCATAAGCACTCAAGTAATCACTGAATGAATCAGTCAACTTGCACCACAGGTCGTCCTCATGAACTGGCTTTCTGCAGATAATACCACACCAACCTCAGCTCACTTTCTCAATCAAAATGCATCTTCATTGTGGAAGCATGTCAATCATACTGACAGAAACTTCTATTACTTCCACTACTGCTATTACTACTACTACTAATAGTACCGATCACATGTTGAGTGCTTATTATGTACCGGATATAGTACTAATCATTGAATAGCATTACCCTATTTATCATTGCTACTATCCCCATTTTAAAGAAAAGGATCTTAAAATTAATTCAGCGAGGTTATGGAGCTTAAAATCATACAACTAATAAGTGGTAGGACTTGCACTCGAATCCAGCTTTTTCTGACTCGAAAACCACCATGACATACTCCTTCCCCCAGCAAAAGTATGCATTTTTAAGCATATCATTTAAAGGTTTGAGAAACACTGAAGTAAATGATGGAAACTCCAACTGGAGAGAGCCTAAAATACATATTTATTTCTAAATAGCTTTGGAGAATTCTGGATGATAGACAGGAAAGTGAATGCATCTTTTGAAAGAAAAAGAGGAAAATGCTTTCAAAGAAAAGTCTTAGCCAGCCAGTTATTCTCTGTTAACTCTGTCAAGACCATCATTAATCACCTCAGTTTAGAGGGACCCAATTGTGAAAGTGGCCTCCCAAAACAAGGATAGAGATTTGGTTTGCAAGAAATGCAGCTGCGAAAGAATGGTTTCAAAGCACAGCAGGGCTGCCCACTACACTCAGTCCTGCCTGCTGCTTACAGCCTTGGCAGAGCTTTCTGTGAAATTAGGGAAAAGGAGCTGTATATTCTAGTCAGAAGACAGGAGCAAAAGTCATGCAGGTTTTTCAAGGATATTGTAGATTATTGGAGTTGTTGGTGGGTTTCCAGCATGCAACATACACCCTAATCTCTCTAACCCTGCCAAATTTGGGCCCATAATAAATAATGGATCATCACGGTTGAGATTCATTGAGACACAGTTTGAGTTGGGGGAAATTTCTGTGAATCCAGCAATAATGCTATAGGAATAAGAATACCCAGAGAACCAAATGACCCAGGTTGTGAAAAATAAATATGACCCAGTGAGGTGATTGTGACACCACTTTTCAAGGCTGCAAACAGTAAAAAGAAGATGAAAGAAAAGGATGAGCTTTTCAAACCAATATAAAATTTAGAGCTTCCTGGTTTATAGTCAAATGAATGTAAGACTCCAGTAGGAATGCTAAGGACTTGGTTATCATGTCACTTAGGCATTTTGGATGATGTTATTCTCAGCATGCATCCTATTAATATTGGGACTCTATTTCATTTTTCTAATTCTTAATATTTGGTCATTTTTCAAACAGAAAAACAACCTAAGTCCTTGCTGAATTTACCAAGGAGAAATCCTTTTAAAGATACAGTAATGTATCAGGAGAATTTGTTGGATCTCTGCATTCACCTTAGAAACGATCCTTAGATGTGCACATCTCATCTGTCATTAACTTATTTTAATACTTCATTACTGAGTTTTAGAAGCCATATTTCTAGACTGCTGGGAAACAGTCTTGGGAGGAGAGGGGAGAAAGCTAAACCAGAAACAGAAGAGGTTAGTCCTCTATTATTTTCACACCATGGAAAGCAGGGATGCAATCTTGTTTTAATAGTAGAATAAATGGTAATAGTGCTAATGTTTCACACTAATAAATTTAAATTTGAGTTGCCAATATAACATAGAAATGTTTTTGATAGTTATGGCCTGGGATATGGAAGCTGAAAGAGAAGTACATATGTTCTGGAAAATGTTTCTTTGTATTTAAAAAGGAAGGCTATCATTTTAACATTTCTCTTGACTTTGCTAAAAATAATAACCATGACAGAATGCTTTTTCCCCTAACAGGGATGCCACATGGAGGAAAAAAAAAACAACAACTGAAGAACCACAGTGACCTCTAGTGAGATGAAACAGAATTGTTTTTCATGCACAGTAAGTTAACTACACAGAGCATTTGTGGGCAAAATCAGCCTCTTCCTACAAATGAAATTAGAAGAAAATTATAGTATTGTTGATTCAAAAACAATCAATATTCATGCCTGGACTCAATTTTTTTTAGTTATTAGGAGTTTAATAGTTATTGTAAGTGATACTTTATACAGTTGTAAAAATGCCATATGCACAATTTTGCATGCTGATTTACTTTTAACAAGGCAACCCAAGCATTTCCCATGTTATTAAAAATCTTCATAAACATCCTCAGTGTGACAATTTATTTAACCTTTTATTTTACCCAAGAGACTTTAAAAGGATTAAAAATATTTTAAAAGAAAGTTTTGCAAAAGAGTTCAAATAGAATTAGCAAAGCATTGCAAGGCACAATAGGTCCTTTGGCACCTAGTTAAAGAAACTCATAGAGATTATTTACAACCCAAATATCAAATATTCAATGATCCCCTACTATGTTCAAATTGTTAATGTTAGATACATACTGTGAAGGGCCCAACAAAAGAAGTGATGCTGGAGGGATATAATCAAAGCGATTAAAGGGCACATGCATATAAACAATGCAGGGCAGTGCAGTGAACTAGTAACTAATTACCATAATGAGCTCAGGAGATCAGAAGGCTGAGAGCAGCCAGCCCTCTGGAAAAGAATCAGGAAAGCCAACAAAGAGGTGGACAGTGGAAGAGGAGAGGGAAGATATACACAAGATAGAGTGAATACAGGAAGCAAAATTACAGAGGCAGGAGAATAGATTATTTCAGCAAAGAGTTTAGAAGGAGCACTTCTTGTAATACAAAGGGTGGGGGGGGGGGGCAGTAGAAGGGACATGTTCTGAGCATCATCCATGTCCCTGCCTCCACGTCTAGAGGTCAGGCTGCTCATCTCACTTACTCATCACAGCCTCACAGTGACGCATGTCATTGACTCCTTCTAAAATGAGGAAGCTTGTAGGCTGGAAGGGGGTGATTCTTGGCCAATAAGTAGAAAAGACAAGATCTGAACACAATCCGTTGTCTTGTGTGGATTACATTTTCTTTTTTAAACTTTTAAAAATTATTGATTAGAGAGAAAGAGAGAGGGAGAGAAATACCAATCTGTTGTTCCACTTATTTATGTACTCATTTGGTTGATTCTTGTATGTGCCCTGATTGGGAATAGAACCCACAACCTTGGTGTATTGGGACAACACTCTACCCAATTGAGCTACCTGGCCAGGACCGAATATTATTTTCTAAAGTGAGAAAATTTCATACCTTGCAATCATGTTTAATCCATTCATTTATCTGGGAGAAGAAAACCTTTTTTATCATAGAAAGAAAGCAACGCACTTCAATCAATATTCTGTCTCGGTGATCACAAATGTAGAATATGTAGCTTCTGAATTCATTATAATTGCAATTAAATAACCAAAACTCTTTTAGACTTCTCAAACCACAATTCTCAATTCTCTTTCATACGTGGAATTTGTGAAAGCTGAAAACTATGACACTGAGAATAGGGTGCTAAGCCAGTCTTTGTAAAATTGCAGAGGAGGACAGCCCCTTTCTCTCCGTCTGGAAACAGAGGGGTGGAATGGTGGAGTAAGAGCAAGAACAGCAATGCTGCCTTTGGGGGTGGTGCCTGGTTGTGTTGCACCTGCCTTCGGGCAGCCATGCAGGCCCATGATATTCCTAGACAGAATAAAGCTAACATTTATAGCACCCCTACAATTGCCATATGCCCTTCACGTATGTTACCCATTTAATACTCATCCCGGCTACCCAGGGCCACAGAGTACTGCAAAGCTGCGACATGCAGTTCAGGTGCTCAGAGCTCTCACATTCAAGAAACACAGTCTAACACTAGTCTCAACTATTCTCGAGTGAGTATGGAAGTCATAGCAGCACTTTTCTAAAGTTCCCTTTTTCTCGCCTAGCTGGTGTGACTCAGTGGCTGAATGTCGACCTGTGAACCAGGAGGTCACGGTTCGATTCCCTGTTGGGGCATATGGCCAGGTTGTAGCAGGAGGCTTGCAGGAGACATGCAGGAGGCAGCCGATCAATGATTCTCTCTCATCATGGATGTTTCTATCTCTTTCTCCCTCTCTCTTCCTCTCTGAAATCAATAAATATATATATATATATATATATATATATATATATATATATTTTTTTATATATATATTTTATTGATTTTTCACAGAGAGGAAGGGAGAGAGATAGAGAGAGTTAGAAACATCGATCAGCTGCCTCCTGCACATCCCCCACCGGGGATGTGCCAGCAACCCAGGTACATGCCCCTTGACCGGAATCGAACCCAGGACCTCTCAGTCCACAGGCCGACGCTCTATCCACTGAGCCAAACCGGTTTCGGCAAAAATATATATTTTTTAAATTCCCTTTTTTCTCTCTCCTTCACTTTCCTCACCAAGCACAACTACTCCAGCATCTCTTGTATTTCAAAACTCCTCACAATTTTTTTTTTCAAATTAAAAACTTTTGTTCCAAAGGGACTGTGAAGAGAATAAATAGGCAAGCCATACACTGAAAGAGACCTATCCCCTGGGAGGAAATATTTTCCAAGCATGTATCTGATAAAGGACATGTATTTAAAATATACAAAGCACTCTTAAAACCCAACAATAAGAAAACAAATAACCCAATTAAAAAGTGGGCAAAAGATCTGAACAGATGCCTCACCAAAGAAGACATACAGATGGCAAATAAGCATTTGAAAAGATGCTCAACATTAAATTTCAAATTTATGCAAATTAAAACAATGAGATACCACCACACACCTATTAGAATGGCTAAAATCCAAAACACTGACACCACCAAATGCTGGTGAGGATGTGGAAAAACAGGAACTTTCATTCATTGCTGGTGAGAGTCAAAACGGTATGGCCACTTTGGAAGACAGTTTAGCGGTTTCTTACAAAGCTAAACATACTTTTACCATGCAATCCACTAATCACACTCCTTGGTATTTACCCATAAGTTGAAAACTTGTATCTACAAAAAAACCTACACACTAATATTTAGAGCAATTCTATTCATGATTGCCAAAAATTAGAAGCAAACAATTGACCATAAATAATGAATAGATAACCAACTGTGATACATCCATAAAATTATATATTATTCAGTAATAAAAAATGAGCTATCAAACCAAAAAAGACATGGTGGAAACTATAGAGACAATTAAAAGATCAATAGTTTCCAAGGAGTGGTAAGGCAGAGAGGGAGGAAGGATAAATAGGCAGAACACAGTGAATTTTTAGGGCAGAACTGTTCTGTATGATACTGCAATGGTGGCTACATGACTTTATGCATTTGACAAAATCCATAGTACTTTACAAGTCAGAGTGAACTGTACTGTAATATATATATATGTACATATATATATGAAATATGCTAATTAACTGGGACACCATAATGGGTCAACCAGACTTGAGGTTGCACGCACAGCATCGGGGGCAGGGCAGCAGGGGCCTCCATGCGCCTGCGCTGGGGGAGGGCCTGATCAGCAGGGTCCGCAGCTGCTTCAAGGGCCAGAGAGGGAGGCAGGGCCAGACCTTTGGGTGGGCGGCCCCTCGCAATTTTGAATCACATGCTGGGCTCCTAGTGGATCTTATAATAGTGTATGTATATTGGTTCATTAATTGTAACAAACATGCCATACAAATGCAAGATGTTAATAATAGAAGAAGGAGCCCTAGCCTGCTTGGCTCAGTGGATAAAGCCTCAGCCTGTGGACTGAGGGCCCCAGGTTCGATTCCGGCCAAGGGCACATGCCTGGGTTGCAGGCTCGATCCCCAGTGGGGGTTGTGCAGGAGGCAGCCTATCAATGATTCTCTCTTATCACTGATGTTTCTATCTCTCTCTCCTTCTCCCTTTCTCTCTGAAATTAATAAAGAAATATATTTTTTAAAAAATAAAAATAATAGAAGAAGGAAAAACAATAGAAACTTTCTGTACTTGTTGCTTATTTTTTCTGTAAACCTAAAACTGCTCTATAAAATATAGTCCATAAATATTTTTTAAAATTATTTTCCTTTCCACTTAGAAGTGGACACTGGGACCATCTCCAAACCCCCATGAGCTGCCATGGGTGCCAGAAAGCTGGAAAAGATGTGTCCTTCTCGCTGTATTTCTCTTGAGCATCTACCCACGTGGTTTTGAACCCTCTATCTTTCCTCTTAGCTATCATTTTGTTTACTTGGCATTAATTTTTACCCTGTCCCACTTCTTACTCTCATGCCCATGTCACACAACCCTGTGCTCTGCCTGCTGCTAGGTGACCTCATGTGAGGCCCCCACACAGAGGGCTCACCCATCCCCTAGTGGGGTTCTTCATGGAGAGAGAACTTCCTGGGAGGTAGCAGAGGTTGCCTCAGGAAAGCAGTGATGATCTAGAGGTGATGACCCAGTGTTCAGTGTTTTCTCAGAAGGATACCTTGCAAAGGAGCTAAGAATGATTGGTGGGATCTCCAGGAGCCAGGCAAAGGTCTGACCTAAAGAGGAAGCAGGAGTAACATCATCCCTCAGGGGAAACAACCCTCCCTGCTTTGAAAGGTTGTTCAGAGAAATCATTCTTCATAACCTGCCACTTCCTTTGCTCCTTTGTGAGGATTTTATTACAAAGTAATATTCATGGTCTATGACTCTCCAGACCTTGAGTCTACTTCAAAAAGCTCTTTCTGGAACGGCCTACTTTGGGAATCCCCCAAAGCAGTCCATATTACATACTCAGGATTTTCTGAGATAGGACCGAACTTAAGCCAACTAACAAAATCTTCAAAGAAACCTGAGTGGGAGACCACGAGTAACTATAACTATAACTATAACTATAACTATAACTATAACTATAACAGAGGATATAGAGCCCCAAATAGGTACAGATCATCAGTTCTCCACAGCGACATTCAAAAGTAACATCGCTTAGTTGGAAGAAGTCCCTTCTTGGTTTTAAGTGTGAAACATGCCAATAACCCCTTCTTACTTTCAAGGGTTAAATTTTTCCTAAGGCTCTAAACACTCATCCTTTTCTTGTCTGAAAATTGTCAGTCTGCCAAATCACTCGGGAAGAAATGTTTACAATGCAGTACATATATTTTCAGTTTATCATTTTGCCATCTGCTCATGGAAAACTATCAACACCAGCACATACATATACACTGTCCTCTAGTCTTCTACCACCTAAGCAGTAAGCACCAGTGGAAGTTTGGCAAAGAGTTATTAGCAGCAGATGACCTCTCCACTGATGTGCAATGAGTATTGCCTAGACACACACAAACACATGGGATCAGGTGGGATGCCAAATCAACGGATACATACCCCAGAGAAAATTGTTTTTCTCATACAACCTCAATTAAAATAAAACTGTGGAACTGGAATGTTTTCTGAAAGACATATTTCCTATAAGAAATATAACCATGGTATCATTTTAGGGCCATTTCTACAGAATTAAATATTTAGTGTGGACATATTCCCTTCATAATTTTCAAATTGTTATATATAAGCTTTCCTTTTTTTCATTAGTAAGGAAGAGTATCAAATTTACTTAATGTTTCCTCAGTGCCTGTTTTGAGACTATTTCTCATTATATCCTCTTTGTAAACATATGGGGAATTTTACAATCCCCCTAAAATATGGTAACTCTACCAGAGAAAGAGTGTTCTGTGATAACCCCAATTTAAATTTACATATCTCTGGGTTTTTATCTTTCCTATTATTAAAGATTCATCACTTTCATTATGGATTTTATTCAAATTTTAGCTGAACTTATTCTGGATTTAAAGTAAAGATTGATCTAAATGGGGTTGAGCAGTTTCCATCTGTGGGACTGCTGAACTAGCTGACCCAAGAAATGCACAAATGGAGACGAGATGGTTAGTTCTAAGTTTATTGAATCTTGCCTAAATTTAAGCAAGTTATTACTTCTCTTACAAAATCTCAAATAAAAGTAAGAATATGATACCCTTACAGAGCAGTTGTCCATTTCCCGAGTTGGCTCATTCAGCCTGATAATGACTGGTCCTAATAAAACCTGTGGTGGAAATTTGTACCTCAAATGGACAAGCTTGCTTTGTACCAAGAAAACCTCTCTTAACTGCCCCAATTAAGCTTCTCAAAGATGTATCACTTTTGTTGCCATGGATACTAGAAAAGATGTGCAGGTGGATCTGTGCAAATCCAT
This sequence comes from Myotis yumanensis, assembly GCF_028538775.1. Classification (NCBI taxonomy): domain Eukaryota; kingdom Metazoa; phylum Chordata; class Mammalia; order Chiroptera; family Vespertilionidae; genus Myotis; species Myotis yumanensis. The sequence goes on from NW_027223754.1 coordinate 157,143,990, forward strand.
AATCACTAATCACTTCTAGAAAAAATAAACCCAGAACTTCAGATCCTACTGAAAATGATTCATAGCATCATTTTGAGTAGAAACAAATGTACCTTTCTCCTGCACTAGAATAAAAATTATGAAAGTTAAAGCTCACTATCACATGTCAGGGTCTGTCTTACCCACAAGCATGTATGAAATTCATGGAGAACAGTAATGTCAATCAATGTCATAACTATCTTCACTTTTGGGCCTAAATCCAACTGAAAGAAAATTATTGCAAAACATGCATTATATTCTAATATACCAGAATCTTACCTTGATTTCAGCCACAAAGACAAAGGATAAAATTAAAACATTAGGAGGTCCTTTTTATAATCAAGCAGGAAAATATTTTCTCCAAAAACCCTGCAGTGTAAAGACAAAAGCAGATGATTAATATGAAGGTACCATTTACCAAAAATCTGAACATCATTAAATCAATATATATTTTTAGGCTTCAGCCATGAGCCAAGCACTGAAGTTATTAAAGGAAATTCAAAATCTGCCATTTGCAAAAAAAAACCACAAACTTACATTCTGTTTAGGAAAATGAGGCGTGCATAACAAACAACCTGTAAATAACACAGACAGTTTAGTTTACAGTCTGGAAAAGAGGATACAGATAAATACTCTGGGGATCAAGAAACAGAAATATCTTTGTTGAATGTAGCAATAAAAGAAAGCCTTCCTGGAGATGGTAAGGCTTGAGGTAGACTTGATTTGATTTAGAGGTGAATAAAAGAATAGGCATTCAATGTCGGACAAGGCTGCTTACTTTCATTAGGATGCTGAGGGAAGCCTCTCTGAGATGGCATTTGAGCTGAGACATAAATTATGAAGCGTCATCCTATAAGCATCAGGTAGAGGGAACAGCAAGAGCATATGTTCTTACGGGTAAAAATAGTCCATGCTCATATTCTAAGACAGAAAGAAGACCAATGTGGCAGGTGCACAGTGAGAAGGTGGAAAGTGGCCCATGTTTCAGGCAGGAATAAGAAGGAAGCAAAATGAGAAAGGGTGTGTGTCTATATCAAGATTGAAAATTTCCCAGAAATCTCCATAAGACTTTGAGTGACTCTCCAATGACTGCCCATAGCTGCAAGGGAGTCTAAAATGGTAGTTCTTAGCTGTGTACATTGCTACCCCAAACAATATCAGGGTTCTCTTGGGAAGGTATCTTCCTGTGTGAGCTACAATATCCAAGTACAGATTGAAAAAAGATACTTGGTTAGAGGAATCTGGAACCCAGTGAAGAAGTTAGAAATATAAAACTAGTCATCAGCCGGCAGAGGACATTTAAAGCCATAATATTGGTTGGGTAGAAAGTGAAGAAAGAGAAGAGAACCCTAGGATGAGCCTGGAAACTTTTCAACATCTGAGGTCCAGTAGAGGAGCTAGCAAAAAGGGTTGAAAGGAATAGTCAAAAAGATAGAAGGGAAATTAGAATATACTAAAACAGAATATACCAGAACATATCTGTGTTGCATAAACATCCCAAAATTTTTGGAAATGAAAACTGTGCTCATTTTCATGGCTCCTCTCTGATAACAATAAGGAAACATGGAGGCCATAGCAACCAAGCAACCCAATCAACTTACTCTTCAGATGGAGCTGACAGCCAGCAAGATGAAGGTGAAGTAATTCACCCAAGGTCACTCTACTGATTAGCAGAGCTGGAACTCAGAGGTGAGAAACCCAAAATGCAGAAGTCGTGTAACAGAGGGCAGAGCAGGGGCTACTGGACTTGGCAACAGAGAGATGGTCAGTAACCGTGAAAAGAATAGTTTCAGTAGTGTAATGATTGGAGTGGGTTGAACAGTGACTAGAAGGCAAAAAAGGTAATTGAATATAGATAACTATTCCACAAAATCTTGCTATAAAGAAAACAAAGAGATAAAGCAATGACAGAGGATATGAGACTTCATGAGTTTTTGTTTCTGTTGTTGTTGTTGTTGTTAGTTTGCTTGCTATGTACTTGCTTTGTAAGTGGGAGATACTAAAATATGTTTTTCTGCTGATGGAAGACCTTGAATTCCAAGCTGAGAAGTTGAAATTTAATTTTATAAATGTTGCAAGTTTTTAAGCCAGAAAATGGCATAATGAAGGCAGTGTTTTAGGAAGATTCATCTGAAAAGAGCTTTCCATAAATTGCATAAAATTGGAAAAGTATACATAGCAATGAAAAGTGCTGGATGTCACCCAAAAGGAGCTGACTAATGCAACAGAAAATGGCCTTAAAGAGGCTCCTGTGGTAAGTCAGCTGCAAGTCTTTCAGTGGCTGAAGAATGGGCCCCAGAGGGGCATTCAGAACCGATGCCTCTCCAAAAGGCAAAGTTTAAACTTAAAGTCTGTCTCTGAGAGACTGCCATGAAAACTCCAAACACTGTAAAATATCTGAGGATAAAATATTGAAGGCATCACTAAAATCTGCTAAATATTAAATGGATGAATGTGTTGGATCAGCACATATTTTTATTCTTATATTTTATAGAACTGAGGAAATGTGTATGGTACTTTATAGAACATAAAGCACAAAAGACAAAATTCCTGTCCTGTGAAGTTTACAGTCTCATTCAGACATAAACTAAAACACTTGATGACCCTAAAATGGCTTGGGTTTTTTTGCAGCCAAAATGATTGGAGGAGATTAAGCACCACCAGCACAATGGATTAATGTTTTACATGTCCCAGTCCACAATCCCAATAGAAAACCTTGTTCAGAGGCCATGGTTACTTACAAAAGTTTTTTATCTGTGCTGCATAAACATCCCAAAATTTTTGGAAATAAAAAATGTGCTTATTTTCATGGCTCCTCTCTGATACCAATGAGGAAACATGGAGGCCATAGGAATCAAGCAACCCAATCACTCTTCAGACGGAGCAAGGTGAAGGTGAAGTAATTCACCCAAGGTCACTCTATTGATTAGCAGAGTTGGAACTCTGAGGTAAGAACCTCAAAATGCAGTCTCATACTCTACCTCTTTTCCTCTTCAAAAGCCAATTGACTAATTATTTTCCCACTGATTTTCAGGAAACTCATGTGACTCTTTCATGCTACTTCCTCTGATATTCATCTACATTATGTTGCACTTTAACAGAAGCATCAGCGAAGGAAATTGGGAGCTGCTTTCTAAGGCTGACATCCTGGATTCTGATAGCTCAGAATCAAAGGTTGTCCACATTGTACATGGAGTCCATTTTTAAAGTTTTTTCTCTATAGATCAGGTGGTTCCCACTCTCAGCAGTCACATTTAAACCAACCTAAAAATGTAGCAGTTTGTGAGATCTGGGTGCCTGGAACATCAACCTACAGAAAACAGTATATAGTATGTGGTAGCTTAATTGACTATGAAATTACAGTTTAAGCAACAAAGCTTTTTAAAGTCTTAGGAATATAAACAAACTGATTTTCATTCTTTGTTGAAGTAAAACAGTTTACCTTTTCTTGTGCTTTTTTTCTTCCTTTCTCTTTATAAATGTCTTACAAGTATTTGCTATGGGATCATTTCATTTAGAAAGCCTTCCTAAACACCACTCCCTAAAAAGGGAAATTTATCTGTAGAGGTGCTAACTGAGTCTTAGCCCACCTCAATCTGCAGTGGCTTCTGTGGATGCTAAAAGCTAATGACACGTTATACAAATCAAGGTATTATATTCATGTTATGTTGAATAAGGTGAGTGGCCATTATTGTGAAGCTTAGTGATTGCCTGTCACTTTCCAACTGCGAAGGACAATAGAGAAAATTAATTCAGGCCATTCATTCTAAAAATGAGGAAAATGAGGGCTAATAAGAGGAGGTGATTTATCCAGGACCCCACAACTAGTTAGAGGCTGAGCTGGAGACAGAACCTTATAAAGCTTAAGAGATTTTGAACTCCATTCCCCAGGAAGTTCTCTGTGTAATATCTTAGGTCTGGATGTGATATCCTCCAGGAAACCGTACCTATCAGATCCCTTCCTCTTGCCCAGGAGCAGCCTGCAGGTCAGTGACTGAAGGTGTCCAGGACTAAAGCCAACTAGCAAGAAAGGTCAGCATTATTAGACCCACATTTCCTAAAGCTAAAGCCAGGGGAAGACAAGGCAATTATTTTGGAAGAGGGATACAATTAGTATAGCTATTCCATGGCATTTAGCCTACGATCTATCACAGCAACATAGGCCACATAAACGCACTAAAATAGATTGTTAAAAAACCTTCAACTACAAAATGTTCATTTTTTTCATTTTATTCGAATTCTACAGCATGCCCAGTTTGCCTTTTCTAATTCCAAACACCATGTTCGTTTCCTACATGCTCATCATTTCATAGGGTACCATTGTAATGAGTGTGCATAGTCTATTTGATGAGTGGTCCATTTGTTATTAGCTTGAATATGATCTGTTGCCTCTTTTGTATCACCCAGTAAAGACTAAAGATTCTTTCTAAATATACTTACCAAAACTTTTAGTAAGACCTATGGAATCTGTTGTATTCAGAATAAGAGAATTTGTTGCAAGTTTAAAGTCATGCTATAAAATACTTCCCCCAAAAATTATAGGTTTTTCAAAATATTGCCAATTCTATGGAGGCTAGATATAGATATGATGATGACTCCAGCTCTTAATTGGCAGGAACACCTATCAGAGCGCAAAGCCATCAATGTGTTATTTCCAGCTCTAATGGATGTATGTTAATTGAGAGAAATAGAAACGGGCTGTTATAAAGCTTAGGGGAAAATATCACAACATTTGATCAGAGAAGGAAGAGGTAGAAAGTAAAGTCTACTGCCTACCTAACCTTCTTCACACAATGGGTCTAACACATGGGTCCATTCTCTTTGCATGAAATCCTTACTTTCTGTGTTATCATATCTTCATTCCAGAGGCGTTCTGTCTCCACTCCAGCTATTAAAACACTTTTTTGGGGCTTTCATCATCCCAATGAGACCCTCAATGGCATCCACCCAAGTCAGGGGAGGTCCTACCATGACAAAGGGGCAGAAAGAAGAAACAGCTTCCCACAGGCTGTTTTCCTCACTGGAGAACTTTGTTCAACATATTCCAGAGAAAAACTTGCTCTTCTTTGTGGCAGGGTACTCCTCCTAAGCAGTTTATATAAAGTAGGGTGAGAACCCCCACAATGGTAGAAGTGAAGTTTCTGGTCTCAAAAGGAACTCTCTCCAAATTCAGGAGTGGAGGAAGGGAGAAGACAAAGCCCAATCCCAGAATTTCCCAAACAAATAAAGTAGCAATAGTGGTCATTTATTCATTTGCTCAGCAAATATTCACTGAGTATCTACTCTGAGCAAGACACTGCTATGGGTGCTGGGATATAGTAATAAACAAACAGACCAAGAAAGTGAGTAAATACATACGGTATGTTGAAGGGTATAAATACTATGAAGAAAAATAAAATACAGCAAAGGAGAAACATAGGGACTTGGGGAGATGGGCCCGTTTATATTTTTAAATAAAGTGTCCAAGGAAAAGCTTACTGAAAAGGTGACTGTAGGAGATGAGTGGGTGAACCAGACAACTATCTGGGACAACAGCAGGGGTAAGAGCAACTTCAAAGGCCCAAAGGCAGGAGTATACCTGGCATATTGGAGGAATTTCAAGGAGGACCGTGTGGCTAGAATGGAGAAAAGGAGGGGAGAATAGTAGGTGGTGAGGAAAGAAAGAGAATTATGTAGGGTCTTGTAAATCATAGTCTTATAAATCATAGTAAGGACTTTTACTCTGAGTGACATGATTTGACTTACATTTTAAAAGGATTACTCTGGTTGCTTTGTGGAGAATAAACTGAATAGGGGAGGAGGGGGATGGGGTAGAGGAGGTAACAGGTAGGCAGACCAGTTTGGAAGCTCTTCCAGATGATGGTGGCTCAGACCAGAGAGCTAGCAGAAGGTACGAAGAGAATGATGGGTTGTGGATATAGTTGCAGATAGAGACAATAAGATTGGCAGATAAGTTTGATGTAGGATGTATAAGAAAGGAGTCAATACTCAAGGTTTTGAATTTGAATAGCTGGAAGGACAAACTGAAATGCATGACACTACCAATAAAAGAAGTGAGTTTGGAAGGGATGATCAGATGATCAGAAGTTCAGTTTGAGACATGTTAAATTTGAGTTGCTTCTCAGACACCCAAATGAAGATGCTGGGAATAAGAACCAGGATATGCAGATCTGGATTGGGAAGAAGAGACCCTGGATAGAGATATAAATGTCATTCGCATACGCAAAGCTTCCCTACCTGCAGATTCAGTTTCCATGGTGTCACTTCCTGTTCAGAACTTGATTATTCTTTCAAGCTCTTTGACTTAAGGGGGTCCTACTCCTAAGGACTTTAGTCATTTAATATTTTTCATTCTGCAGAAATGTCTTAATTTCAGGGCTCAAATGAGTAACTAGAAAAGAAGATTATTACTTTTCTACTTTCTAGAATCAGAGCTTTTAAGTTTTCTTCCATTAATCACTAAAGAACCTTTCAGGTGATTTTTTTTAAAGCAAATAAAGTAAGAAATTTTCTGGTAAAATTATTATACAACTTAATATGTGACTCTCTTTACAACTTTGTAAAATATTACCAACATTTCACTGCTATGGCACTGAAAACACTCTATTTGTTGATTTTTTTGCATTGTTATTAAAAGTTGCCTATAGTCTCAGTTTCTTCAATATAAAATCTTATGTTTCTTTTAACTAGTTTCTAAAATTTAAGGATATATTATTGCCACACTGGCATTTTAAGATCTAAGCAAACTTTTCCTGGTCACCTATGCCACATGTTCGCCTCCATTTAGGAATTTGATAATCCAAAAATCATTCAGTCTCTATCTTTGGCCTCTCTTCCAAAAAATCTCCTTTAATTCACCATTAAATTGTGAGGAGGACTCTCTTCACACTAGACTAGGATATGATTAAGGAGTCAATAAACCAATACTAGAACTACTAACTATTTTCTATTGATGTTCACAAAATGGTAGGTTGTCTTATATTGAGTAGAGAAAGCACATCACACAGCTCAAGGAATAACTGTATGCTATTTCCAAATGCAACAATCTTCTCTTGGACTTGGAGTCAGAAGATGTTTGTTCTGGCCACAATAATATTTTTTGTGATGATGACAATGGCAAATCACCATGCTCCTCATTCCGAAACCCTAAATACAGCCATGTGCTGTAAAACAACATTTTAGTCAACAACGTGTCACTTATACAACAGTGGTCCCATAAGATTATAATAAAGCAGAAAATTCTTAGTGACATCGTAACTGTGGTAGTGTATGTCATAGTGCAACATATATGTTTATGATGCTGCTGATGTAAACAAACCTACTGTGTTGTCAGTCATATAAAAGAATAACATGTAATTGAGTATATTATGTAATACTTGATAATGATAATAAACAAATATGCCACTGGTTTGTGTATTTTCTATACTATATTTTTATCTTTATTTTAGAGTGCATAAAATATCTTTATTTTATCTTTATTTTACAGAAAACTTTATTGTATAAAGTTTTCTGTAAAACAGTATGCCATGTTACACAGGCTGCAGCCTCGTACATTTCATGTTTACCACATCTCTTGATTACATCATTTTCTCTTATGGATGGACCTAGAGGGAAATACACTAAATGAAACAAGTCAGACAGAGAAGACAAATATAGTATGATTTCACTTGTATGTGGAATCTAAAAAGCAAGACAAATAAAACAAAACAGAAACAGACTCATATACGGAGAGTAAACTGATGGTTGCCAGAGGGAGAGAGGTGGGGGAATAGGTGGGAAAGATGAAGGGGATTAAGAGGTACACCATTCCAGTTATAAAATGTCATGGAGATGTAATGTACAGCATAGAAAATATAGTCAATAATATCATAATAACTTTGTACAAGGACAGATGGTTACTAGATTTGTTGTGGTGATCACTTTGTAAGGTATATAAATGTCGAATTGCTATGCTATACATCTAAAACTAATATAATATTATATGTCAATTATAATTTTAAAATAAATAATTTTTAAAACTCTAAGTGTTCAGAAAATATATACTGAAGTCATTCCTTACTTTATAAATTCTAGATAAATTAAAATTTCAGATGTGAAACTGTTAAATAAGAAACACCAGTATAACCACTTATACTAAATATAATAGTTATATTAATGGCCTACAGTGGGTCAAAAAGTATCATTTACCCAAATAATGTGTTGTATCAAATAAGAATCCTCATTCAAAAAAAGTATATATTTATAAAATCATCTGCCAGAATAACAAAATATAATTGCTACATTTGAAGCAGATTTCCAAAATTTTTAAATGTACCTACATGGTACAGTTTCCACTTTTGTTCAATTGTAATAATCCTAGCTTGTAAATAGAGATATCAGAAATAATACTGGAGATTTTAAAAATTTATATTCACATCTCAGTAACCCATAAAGAAGAACTAGAAACACCAGTGAGTGTTTCTGACTGTACTTTTAAAATTTGTAGAACAATAGAATCACAGGAATGGAACAGAGTATTAGAAACTCTATGAATGTGTGGTTCCTGAGTGTGCTATTTTAACTTTTCTCTACTGAAACATTACCTATGTATCAATGCTAATTTATTTGGGGTTTATAGAGATTGTGGGAACCAATATCCAAGATGGCCTCCAGTGAACCCCACCCTGGTATTGTCCCTTCTCACACTGTACCAGTGTTGATCTGGGTAACCAACAAAATAAAGCATAAGTGACAGTACATAACTTCCAAAATTATATCCTAAAAGACACTTCAGCTTCCATCTTGGTTGCTCCATCTTGCTCTACTCTCTGAAATCACTTTCTCAGTGTGGCCGGCTGCCAAGTCATGACCTTCATGTGAAAAGACCCACTTGGCAAGGAACTGAGGCCTCCCACCAACATCCACGTAAATGATCTTAGAAGTAGATCCTCCAGCCCATGGAGAGACTGCAGCCAAGTCAATAGCTTGACTACAGCTTCATGAGAGACCCAAAGCCAGAACCACCCAACTAAGCTTCTCCTGGATTCCTGACCCTCAAAAACTACATGAAATAATACATATTTGTTGTTTTATTGTGCTAAGTATTTGCATAGTTACAGAATAATAGATAATTAAGTCGAGATCAAAAAATATCTAATATATAAATTGATCCACATAAAAACAGATTGTAATCCATCTTCAGTCAGTATAAAAAGGACTGATGATATTCAAAGGCAGACAAGAAAGAAAAGCTCTTCAGATGTTGCAGCTAGACCCTGAAATGTAGCTCACACTGACCAGATCCAGAGATTATTTGTAAATGTGAGTTCAAGTAACCAAAATGTGAGGCAATGCTTTCTGCTTGGGCCGTATCCTGACCCTGAAATTCCATCTTACTTCCTTCTACCTGTGCCAATGTGCAGATTTTGTTCATTCTTTGTGGCCCAGGTCAGAATTACATTCCTTCCCAAAATCTTTTTAGACTACCTCAACACCAACAAGTCGCTGCCTTTTCTCAACATCTAATGCATTTAGTTCTATGCCACAGAGTTTATGATTACTATCCAGAAATCTCCCAAAGTATCTTCAGAGAAGAAGTATGTTTTTATAAAAATTCTCTACTTCATACCTCATCCTTACCCTTATCTCCTGCTATTATTCATTCACTAGCAACAGGACCTTGTTTCATACTAATTTTAGCAATTCTGAGGCACTTTCTATACTAGATACTGTTTATGACACTCATCATTAATCGTCAATATATTCTAAGCCCCCCCCCCTCCAAATTCAGGGGCTCAAATACTAAAAACTACAATTCCCAGATTCCCTTGCAACTATTATTCTGGATATAATTTGAGTTCTGCAGTAAGATGCACTTAAGTGAGATTTGGAAGCTGGAAACGAACTGGAATATTATTTCTTCAGGTGTGATTGGGGAGAAACAGGCTCCTCCAGCCAACATGAACATTGGCAGCCCACCAGCTTCAAGGCTGTAAGGAAATTATAAAGGCAGTAATGATAGCAGTCACCACAGTTTTCTAACCTAAAATCACAGCTCAGTCATGTGAACTTAAATCAAAAAGTCCAGAAACTGCCCCTGCCTCCAGGCCTTTCAAAGATTTTGTAAGCACCTAAATCCTTGTATAAATTCCTTTCAAAGTAAGATGCCCCATTGGTTTCTGTTGCCTGCATTGACCCTGACTGATATATGTACCATGCAGCTTTAAAAAAAAAACAAAAAACAAAAAAAAAACCACTTTGCTGTTAACCTGGTGAATTTTTGGTTATTTCATTCATTTATCCACTCAATTCTCAAGGAAATTTGCTGAGTGAATAGATAAGTAGAGAATAAAAGAAGATCTCAAAGGAGAGATAATGATTTCTTTTTTGATGATATGCTTGTGAGTTCTCCAGGTGAGGGTAATCAACAGGCAGTGGAATCTAAGGTCTGCGGTTAAGGCTAGAAGTCCAAAGCTTCCTTCAATACTCTGATTGGTGTTAGTGAAATGTCAGGGGAAGGGACTTAGCACTCACTGTTTCTTGAAAACCTTAATTGGGCCTGAATCAGAGCAAATGCATTTAGTATTACTGTGAATGAGTAGAAGCAATGGGAGAAGATGATAAGGAGAATGTAAGGCTTAACCCTATCTTTTTCTTAAATTCTTTGCAGCAGGACAAATCACAATTTTTATTATCATCAAATCTTCAACATTTCAGTAACTTTTACTTTGAGGCTAATTTAAAAGAGCAGGATTATTTTCAATGGCTCTGCTTGCTTCAGCAAAATTCAAGAAGAAAAAAATGGCATAAACAGAACTTCCTGGGACAGGGTTTTTAAGAACTTAGGCCATCCAAATAATTCCAGCAAAGGCCTTGTAAACTCCTAAAAAAGCATACAAAATTACTGCTACTTAAATATTTAATGTTAATTAAGGCTGGCATATTAGTTTTCAATCATATTTATGATAGAATAGAATTATATTTCTAAGTGCTATGTGTATATTTGACACTACATTAGAGTCTCAACTACAATAAAAGTATATGGCACATTTATGCCCATTTTTACAGCATATTTATTATTTTAAGTGATTATAAGTGTTTACAGTAGCTGTAGTTTTATCATATTGTTAATAATGTTTACAACACTGCGCCCAGAGCTGAATATAAAGTACATATTCAATTATGACATGTTTTTTCAGTGTGAAAATGGGATTTTCTTCAACATTCTAACACATTTCAGTCAAACTTAGGCACTGCCTCTAACTTTTTGCATATCTACAACAGGACTCAGAACAGTGCAGGGTACAAAGAAGGTGTTTAATATTTTCCTGTTGCTTGACTAACTATATCAGTATGCGTACATCAGTGAAAACAGTCTACACTCAACAAAATAGTAAAGATATGCCTTCTTCTCTTCCAATTGTTTTATTCGTGTCTTTCTACACATCAGATGACTTTCCTGACCTCAAGGACAGTTCCTGATGAGCTATAAGATAATAAAATTATCTGGTAGAGATTATAATGGCTTCCCCAGTTAATCTCTGCTCCATCCCTCCTATAATTGTACCATATGTAACTGCTCTGAACCTGTGTGCTAGCTCACAAGCAGGTGTCATTGCCTCAGTGTCACCTGCGTCTATCACCCAGCCATTCATTCCGCCATTATGCATTGAGGAGCCAACACATGCCTAATACTGGCAAAGCAATAGAGAGCCTGGTGACGAGGACAGGTTCTGAAGGCAGACTGTCTGGGTCTTCATGTCTTAGCTCCGTCCGTTACTGTGTGGCATTGAATACATTCCTTAACCTCTCTGGGACACAGTTTGTTCATTGATGTGATGAAGATTAAATTAGTATCTACCTCACCAGGATATTTTAAGGATTAAAGGAATTAGTATGCATCTCTTATGATAGCACCTGACACACAGAAAGTGCTCAATAAAAAGTACTACAGTTAGGATACAAAATTGAGTGAGTAATCCTGCCTTCAAGGAAAGCACAGTCTACTAAGGAAAGCAGATATTTAGTCAGTCATTACTTACACAATAAGTGTAGTGATGAAGAGAAGGACGGGTAGAATAAAATGTTTAAATTAGCCTGGAAGTCTGCATAAGCTTCCTACAGAAGTCAATATCTGAGCCAAGCTTTGCCAAAAGTACAGAGCACATATTTCACCAAGAGGCAACAACATCACGAAGGCCTAGAGGTGAAAGGCTGAAGATGGCCGGAAGGATGAGCAAGGGTTCAGTGTAGCTGGAGGAGGAGCTAAAGCCAGAGGAGCTGGTACAGAACAGATCATGACAGACTTTGCATGCCAGCCTGAGGGATGTGGACTTTAACAATAGTCATAGGCACCATTGAACAACTGGATTTTGAAAAGATCTTTATAGATCTTTATAGGATAGAAATTGGTGTGTCAGGTAGCTCCAAATTTCAAGATCTGCAGACGAGGGTAGGAAACAATTACCCTCTCTACTTTTTTCATATTATCTGTTGCCTCTGCACTCAATAAGGGTTTGTCAAGTATCAGCTTTATGCCCTTTCGCTGAGTCGATCTTAATATCCTTCATGAAGTTTACTCAAAATGAAAAACTTTAAAATTACACATGGACTCCAGATTCTCTTATGTATGGTATATTAAAAGAGAACTTTGGACTATCTATATATGACAGGCTCTACTAGAAAATTAGTTATGTGACAGCTTCTATTGTTCTATGAAATTTCCATTCATCCATGAGATAAATCTGCCCAAAGATACAGATGAGGATCATAACTCTATTTTTAACTTCCTATTCTTCCCAAGTGAAAACAGGTTAATTATATTTCAGAAGTAACCTTTTCCTTCCTTTAATTGGTAATGGTGTCAAATAGTTTCATAATGAATAATAAAAGTCCCATTAGTGTTATGAATTATATTAGTATGAATCTTTACCAAAGTCTTAAAATGTTTTAGCCGATATTTTAACTGTCTTAAAATTATAGTATAAAGTACTTTTTTAAAAAATCTCTCATGGTTCAATCCTAACTCACCCAAAACATGCAATCTTAACCATTGCATTGTATTTGTTCAAATTCTCCTCTCTAATATAAAGCATTGAGTAATTCTATATCTGATGCTCTTACTACTTCTGTTCCTGAATATTCTTAAACAGATTCTTACATTGCAAAAATAAAAAAAGATGTAATTGCCCAAGGAGGCTCCTTACAACTTGAACACTCTGTGAATGCCTTCCAGGATGGTGAATTTTGGGTGGAGAAAAGAATTATTTTCAGACCAAGTGATAATATTTAAATACTCTTTCCTGTGTGGTTGTTTCTGATCTCCCATTGCAACTGCTACCCATCCCTAAAGCCATCCTTTCTCGACAAAATGCTGCCCCACCCAAACTTTGCTGCTTATAGTTTCCATGCCTCCCTTTGGATATCACAAATACTTCGATGGTGATTAATTATTTGAATTATGCCACGTATCTCTTTGGCATCCAGATGTGTATACTTGGATTATGATTACATGACTGCAAAATATTCATTTGAGAAGAAAAAAAAAACCTCAATCATCCCCTAAGACATTAATTCCCCCCAAGGCAAGGAACAGATTTACTAAAATGTTTACTAACACCATAGAATTCATAATGTTGCAGGTATGACCTTAATTTTTTGACCCATAGTGGGTCATATTCATTTTATTTTGCTGCATAACAATTTACCACAAATTTAGCAGCTTAACACACACATTTATGATCTCACAGCTGCCATAGATTGGGAGTCTGGGCATATGTAACTGGGTCTTCTATTCAGGGTCTAACAAAGCTGTAATCGAGGTGCCAGCCAAGCTGCATGCTCATCTAGAGGCCCAACTTGGGACGAATCTGCTTCTCAATTTATTTAGTTGTTGACAGAATTCATTTCCTTTCATCTGTGTAACAAAGTGCCCAGGTTTCTTACTGGCTGTCAGCTGGAGGTCGCCCTCAGGACCAAGAGGCCACATGGCCATCACAAAAAGCAGTTTGATTTTGTTTCTTCAAGACCGGCAAGCGAATCTCTTCCTCCAATCTATTCAGCAGTATCCTATATAATAAACGCCCAATATGCAAATTGGCCAAACAGCAGAACAACTGGTGAAACAACTGGTCGCTATGATATGCACTAACCACCAGGGGGCATATGCTCAACACAGGAGCTGCCCCCAGGCGGCAGGCCCCAGGCCAGCTAAGGTGGGTGCCTGCAGGGAGGGAGCCATCCCCTCCCCCACCCCCATTGCCCCTCAGATCAGCCCTGATCACCGGCCAGGCCTAGGGACCCTACCCATGCATGAATTTCATGCATCAGGCCTTTAGTCTATAATAATAAAAGCATAATATGCTAATTAGAATGGACAGCTGGACAACCTTCCGGACGAGGCCGGGGCTGTGAGGGCTGAGGCAGCTGCTGTGGCTATGAGGGCCGAGTCTCTTGCATGAATTTCATGCATCGGGCCTCTAGTATTATATAACAAAACATAATCACAGGAATAGTGAGTCACAATTATTGGTCTCTGCCACACATTTTTTAGAAATGTAGTGATCATGAAACAACTCTGCAAAGAATTTTCTCTCACCATGGACTTCTGGAGTTGGGGGGGGGGGGATTGGGGAGGGGTTAAACCTAAGAGAAAAATAAAGAATTACCATTGTGGATAAAAGGAGGCTAATAAAATGAAAAGTCAACAAAGTTCATCTTAAACATTTGAACTTTACAAATATCTTTCTTCAATCTATTTTTTGCTAATGACAGTTTTCTAAAAGTCTGTCTATTCTTAAATACCAACAGGACATAAGTTCTCCTGATTTTTATTTTCACATTTTGGGGATTTATGCTATTTTTTTAATGCAACATTCTCTTAGAATGAGGTTTTTCAGGAAACAAAGAGGCCAGATTTGCCTACTTGAGCCTACAGAGAAGAAAGCTTTTTTTACAGATTTAATATTGATACCACTCATGTGTATATATAAATGTCGTGAGATATGACCACTCCTTAAAGTAGGCAAAGCAGAAAACAAGACCCCTGTATTTCTAGCCTGGAGGCAGCTGATATAATGGAAAGCGTACTAGGTGGGGGCTCTGGCACTGAATCTTCTCAGCCACAGGTCCTTCAGCAAGTCAAGCAATCACTCAGTAATTACTTAACACTTCACAGCAGTCTCCCCTTATCCACAGGCAATGTTCTAAGACTCCCAGTGGATGCCTGAAACCACAGATAGTACCTAACCCTGTATATACTATTTTTTTTAATATATTTTATTGATTTTTTACAGAGAGGAAGGGAGAGAGATAGAGAGTTAGAAACATTGATGAGAGAGAAACATCGATCAGCTGCCTCCTGCACATCTCCTACTGGGGATGTGCCCGCAACCCAGGTACATGCCCTTGCCTGGAATCGAACCCGGGACCCCTCAGTCTGCAGGCCGACGCTCTATCCACTGAGCCAAACCGGTTTCGGCTACTATGTTTTTCCTATACACACACTTCTATAATAAAGTTTAATTTATAACTTAGGAACAGAAAGAGATTAACAATAATAACTAATAATAAAATAGAACAATTACAACAATATACTGTAATAGAAGTTATATAAATGTGGTTTCTCTCTCTCTCTCTCTCTCTCTCTCTCTCTCTCAAAATATCTGTACTCACCTTTTTTCTTGTGAAGATATGAGATGATAAAATACCTATGTGATGGGATGAAGTGAGGTGAATGAAACATTATTAAGTAAAACAAGGGTTACATGAGCACAAGCACTGTGACACCAAGACAATTGATCTGATAACCTTGAGGGCTACTAGGTGGCCAATGGGCAGGGAGCATGTACAACGTGGATACACAGGACCAAGGGGTGATTCACATTGTGGGAGGGGTGAGGTGGGTCTCGCAAGATTTCATCCAGTACTCAGAATAGCTAGCTATTTAAAACTTATGAATTGTTTATTTCCAGAATCTCCAATTTAATGTTTTTGGAAGTTTTACTCATTTGACCACGGGTAACGGAGACTATGGAAAGTGAAACGATGGATAAGGAGGGACTACTGTGATTGGTTGTAATAGAGGTGCAAGTGAACGTCAGCATGCTGAAGACACTAATGTTTTTTATGGATTAATATAATATGGTGTCTAATGGGACTATTGACTGAAATATCGAAAGGAACCTGCACTGAAAGGGATCTGCATATTTTCTTAAAAGCAAATTCCATCAACCCTGTCAATCTGGTCCTGAAATAATTGAGACAGCACTAATCTTGGTAGCAAAAGCATTTCCATTCCAAACTGTGACCTTTTTTAGCAAGTAGGCATCTCACAAAACCACAGGTTTGGTTTAATGTTTGCAATGAGCTATTCTTCTTTCTATTTTTTATGATGGCTGAGGCCAGGGGTCCTTACAAAGTCCTTTTTAAAAATGGGCTTCTTAAATTTGTCTCCTCTTTTTGTGTGAAGTCTGAAAATTATTAAGGATGCTGATTCTATTTCTGAAGCTTTTGTACAACGAAAGTGTGCATTAAAACAAAGTGACCATGTGCCATGCAAATGGGAACGATAGATTAAGGGTTTAAAATACTTTGGCATATAAGGCACTAACCCTGTTCTCAAAGAGGTGCCAACCCAGTGGCTGAGACCATCACACAGAACTGCAGATGGAAACAGATATGCTTTGATGGGGAAATGTGATGACAAGCGACCACCCCCTGCCTGGAGTGACGGTTACAGGTGGTGAAAGAGGAAAATCAGGGAAACAATATAACATGGTGGCTTAAAAAAGCTTAGGCTCTGGGCTAAGAAAAGCTGCAGTTGGACTCATAGCTTTTTTGTATAGTAGCTGGGTGACAGAAATTAACAATAATATTTGAATTAATAATAACGTGCTTGATTTTTGTCTTTATCTTAGTGTTCCTAAAGTAGCATCAGGTTTTCAAGACACAAGTATGGCTCAGTTGCAGAACAAACCTATCTCATCTCTCTCTCACTTTTAAATTTCCAATTAGTATGCCTCTGTCCATGTCTGACAAGGTACAAATGGCACCATTTAAGAGGAGAATAACTGAGGTGGATAAAGGGATGACTGAAGATATTTCAAGATCCCACATAAACTTTTTTCTGGTGAAAATATGCAAGGAAAGCAGTTTTGACTATGATAAAAAAAAAAATCCTTTTTTGGCAGATACTTTAAGGTTTACACAAAGATTAAACATCTACCTTTTTCACCTCCTTGCCAAGAGGAAACTGAAAGAAATCTTAGGTATCGCCAAGTCAGGATTGCACCAGCCAGTGCACAAACCCTGACCCAGCAAACCTGAGCTGTCTGAAAGTGACCTCGCAGGCTGTGAATGCCAAAATGTGAATGAAACAGAAGTACCTTGAGCCTTTAAATGTAATGTTTGAAGGAGTGAGAGTGGTTCTCAAGAATAAAGCTTGCCCTCATCAAATAGCTACTTCTCATCAAACCAGGTGATGCCAGAGAAAACAGAAATGGAAAATAAGATTAAGGTTATAAAGAGTCTGTTTAATTTTGTCAGTCCTTCGTCTGCTGCCCCGATTTCAGAAAACCTGATGGACAAAAGATGGTAATCTTGAAAAGCAGCAAAGAATCAAAAATGTGTCTTTTTCCCAAAGAAATAGCATTTGAACGCCCATTCTGATTTCGATACGGAATACATTTCATGGTTTGTTGTTTGTTGTTCTGGGTTGTTTGGGTTGTTTTTATTTTTTTTTTAATATATTTTATTGATTTTTTACAGAGAGGAAGGGAGAGAGATAGAGAGTTAGAAACATCGATGAGAGAGAAACATCGATCAGCTGCCTCCTGCACATCTCCTACTGGGGATGTGCCCGCAACCCAGGTACATGCCCTTGACCGGAATCGAACCTGGGACCTTTCAGTCTGCAGGCCGACGCTCCATCCACTGAGCCAAACCGGTTTCGGCTGTTTGGGTTGTTTTTAATATAAAAGGTATTCGTTTGTTTTCTTGAGGTTTGGCAACTCAAGTTTATTTGAACAAATGTAACTTTGTGTTGCCACGGGTCCTATTTGCAATAGTTGGGATGACTGGTGCTCGCTGTGGGAGATTGATTTCACCCCAAACCTTTCTGGAGAAAAACCAGCTCAGCCGCCCTGGAGCTACTGTCTCCATGTACCTACGTGGTACGTCATTCTCAGGAAAGCAAGATGTCACAACATCCCCCGTTTTTATCAACACGAAGGTAATCTGGGACTAAAGAAATCACATCTTTGAATCTGACTTATCTTCAAAGCAAGCAAAAATAATGTCATTAAGGAATTGATTTATTTTCTATAACAATATTTTGAAAAATGGACATGTTGGGTAAAAATCTTCCAAAAAGCCTGTTTGCAAATGTTTTATAGGCTGTCTGCACTCCAAAATATATGATACACTTTTTTTTGGAAACTCAAAGACAGAAAATAAAAACTGCTTTGGTCTAATTTGATTTAATGATTTATCTTATAAGTGGTAAGATGGGTATGAAACAAATGGTGGTGGAGATCATGGTAAAGGTGGTAGTGGTGGAGGTAACACTGGTTTTTAATAAATCAGTTACTCATTTTTTCATTTTAATTTAAAGGTTAGAAAATAGAAAATGAACCAGAAGCAAACCAATAGGCCTAAGTTACTTTGGGAATTCATTAGATACACGTTTTGTATTAGGAGCATTTCACAGGGGTAGTAAATCAGTATATGGATAGAATATGGCCTGTTGAGGGCCACAATATGATATTTCTATGAGAAATGTAGATGAAATCGCATCTAAAGAACAAGATATTGGAAATATCACAAATGCACCTGGGTTAACTAAATGTGTAGTCTTTGGCAAACCACTTGACCTCTCTAAGATTCAGTTTCTGTTCAACAGATGGCTATAATACCCACTTCGATGGTTGTCGTAAGGTTCAAAATAATTAATAAATGTAAGATACTTACATAGTAACCACTGAACAAAAATCAATGCCCTCTCTTCCCGCCCCACCCCTATTTTCTCCTAGTGTTCTCATTTTTTTCTTTCAATAGAATAAAACTATTTTGATAGAATGAGATTAAATGTCTTAGAGACACTAATAGAACATATGAAATAATCCCACAAATTAATTCAATATAAGACCTATCTCTGATCACACAACACTTTGTAAGCCAGAAACACATACGACTTAATATGTTAAGAAAAATAGGACTTCTTCAGAGGCAGGCCTAATGCATACCTAACTATTTGATTGTCTTTGTTCTTTTCTATTCAGTACATCACCTCCATCATTTGTTCAATCAATGTCTGTTCTCAAGAAGAAAAAATTGATCAGATATTACTTCTTAATAACATATGAAGCTTCATCCTGAGTCATTAATTTGGAATTTAAAAAGCAATTTTTGGTGTAAGTAACACTTCTATCCCTTTCTAAGAGAAGAATGCCTCATCTAATCACCTGTGTCTCTGAGATAAATGAATGCATTAAAGCTCTTAACACCCTTTGATGGACTACAAATGGTCACAATACAGGACAATATTTGAACAGTAATGATTTGTGCTTTCTTCTTAAGTGTAAGCTGATTGCAAAGGCTCCTAGACAGAGCGAAGTAAATAGCTAAAAGGGTCATGAATCTTAATAGCCTCCAAATCAGAAAGATCTGAAACTTATATGCTCTGACTGGAGTGTGAATGGAATGTATAAATATTAATAGGTCTGGCAGAGGCCCTGCAGACAACCTGTCTAAAATTTCACAGCAGGAAGATTGAAGTTGCCGTGTGCGGAGCAGACGTGAGGCTCCCACCTGGAAATGAACTGTCAGCGTGCGTGTAAATACATTTTTCCTGAAGGGATATTTAACACTCAGTGCTGCCCTGTCACCCTGCAACACCAGGCATCGATATTTAACTCCAGTCCATTATTCAAAATTATGAACATGTAGACCAGGTTCATCTCCGGAAATGCTTAGACAGAACATCCTAGTTTGTAAGTCTCAATGCACTTTTTTTTCTTCTTCAAAATACAGCTTTGAAAACAGCACTAAATCCCTGGAAGACTCTAAAACAATACTCAGCCCCATCACACAATGACTTGCTTGCCAGTGAGGCACGACTTGGTTCTGTACCACCCCATTCTCCGTGGACAGGACACATGGGCATTGATGGGTCTTATCAAGATAGAGATATTGCAGTCTTGTGTTCTGAGTAATACAGTGAACTGCAAATAATAAACATAAGTTTAAAATAATGATACCAGCCCTAACCAGTTTGGCTCAGTGGATAGAGCATCGGCCTGCGGACTCAACAGTCCCGGGGTCGATTCCTGTCAAGGGCATGTATCTTGGTTGTGGGCACATCCCCAGTGGGGAGTGTGCAGGAGGCAGCTGATAGATGTTTCGCTCTCTATCCCTCTCCCTTCCTCTCTGTAAAAAATCAATAAAATATACTTTTTAAAAATGATACCATAAAGGAAAAAATTAGTTTTTAAATGAATAAAGTCCGTGTGAAACAACAAAGAAACATTTGTCTTTTCTAACCATAGCATCCTGGGAAAACTAAGACCTACATATTAACTTTTCTGTACTTCTTCCTGTAAGCAGGAACTTCTCTCAGAACCAAGTGTGGGAAGAATACTTTGCTATTAATTGATGAAATGGAATAAGGGAAGAACACTAAAAGGAGGCATTCTTGGGTATAATGAAGAGAATTTGATCAAATTAGAAAATAATCCATATTTTCCTTTATTTCAGTATTTGTGAGGGAAACAGAAATGCATAAGAATGTTTATTTTTGTATAAGTTTAAGGATATCTCTGTTGTTTCACGAAGGTAATGAGGTATTGATTTTAAAATATTTTTATTTTTGCTCATCTTGGAGAAAAACAAAGCCAAAAATTTTCTCTACTAGCCACTCAGGGGAGTTATGAAGCCCTTTGTCTACATATGGGAACATGATTCTATATCCCAACTCCAAAGCCTCCAAAAAATAGTATTAGTCCTTATTTGCCCACAAGTGAGAGAAGTAATGAAGCCCTGAAGAAAACGCAAACACTCGTTAGGTTTAAAGATTTATGCATTTGATTCTTGTTAGAGATTCATCAAAAATTTGTCTTCATCAACTTGGGACTCTCATGAGAAATTATTTGAGATTTGTTAGATTTTTCCAATCAAAGGCTCTCACGGGCAGCAAACCAACGAAGCCCCATCTACCATCTTTTCACACAAAGGCAAGTTAAAAGGATTAATTACGTTTCCCAAATAAGTGCAATAAACAACAAACAAATAACATAATTAATTATAGCCCCCAAAACAATTCAGGCTAACCGCAAAATTTAAATCCAAACAATAGTCTTAGTGAAATAAATCATGATGGCCCTGCTACATTGACCAAGGAAAGTACCATGAGGTGCCATCACCTGGTCAGTTGGGCGCTGTCTCCCCTACAGTGGGGGGTCTATTTCATAAATAAATGAGCTCCTGGGAACTCCCGCCCATGTCAGTCCTGATCCTGCCACTTAATTTCAGACACGCAGGTATCTCCCGCTTAAGATTTTTGTTTATGAAAGACCTACATAAATTAGTACCCGTTTTCACTAACCGGAAGAAATACAAAGAGGAGTTCTGCTTTTCCGAGAAAAGGTGAAAAGCAAAAATAGTGTTGAGCGTGTTTTGGGAACTGCGCTCAGCATCTCAGCATGAAGCTGCCTTAGCTGCGAACTGTCTGTGAGCATCTGTGCTCTGTCTCGATTTATTTCATACATTCGTTAGCAAGATGTGTCCTGAGGTATCAGAAAAGCCTAAGACAGCTCGTAAGGGTGTTACACTTAGCGCAACACTGACTCAATTTTTTTTCCATATAAATTCATGGTGATTGCGTCTTCGCTGTAGCCATTTGGGCCTGCTAAAGGTTCTACAGGAACTCTGCTTTCACGTAGCGGGAAAAACCTGCATTGTGTTTTCATCGGATGCGAATTATTGCTCACACTTTAAAGTTCATCTGTGCTAAACGGTTGGAGACGCCAGGGAACCCCATTGTTAAACTTTCATAAAACTAAATCATATTATAATACTCATCGGTCCTCAACTATCTGCTTGCCACATGCAATTTTTAAAACTGCTACACACCTGTGTGGACACTTAGCAGAGACGAATTTCATTAGCGAGTTCCAATATCCCAAGAAAATTCCAACTCTACAAAAAAGAGAAGAAAGTGTCCTGTGGGAGCATGACACCGAGTATAATCCTGGCTAACCCACGCGTGGCCATCAAAATCCTAGAGCGATTAGTACCTCCGTTATCCCCAAAATTACAGATTTGTAAGATGAGCTCTGTATGCCCAAGCTGTCTGCCTCCAGCCTGCAGATGAAAGAACAAGTCCTTAGAAGTCACTGTGGGGGGCCGTGGTGTTAATTATGGCTGTGCGGTGTCCTCTGGCTTTTGATATTTCTATTCAAACTTTAGTTTTGAAATGCTTGGCTTTATCCCCTTAACTTCTGAAAGCGCTTCCTTTCTATTTGAGCAATGAAGGCATGGTGTCGTTTTTTATCCCCACTTCTTGACTATACAAAGACAACTTTAATTTTTACTTTACATGAGGCCGCTTTCACTGTGTATTGAGGCCTTTGTTCATGTTATGGATGACAGAATAAAAATGGGTTGGTAATATTATGCTTTATTTCTTAAAAATTAAAAAAATCAGTGGTCCATTAGCACATAATCGTATTTCTGAGATTTATGATTGCAGGTCTGTGTATCCCAAAGGTTTTCTTGTCCTGAGAGAACCACCTTCAGTTAAATGACATATGTCAATTCTCCCAAATACCCGTTTTGTAGTCATGCTTTTCACTATTGCGAAAAGCAGATGCTTTGGCTGATGGGAGGGTAGATTGATAACTAGCTGTGGTGAGTGATGAAAGTATTAGAAGAGTAGCAAGCCCCCAAGTTTATCACACAATTAAAATGGTTTAGAAACATTGAACTAAGCGAAATGCCCACATTATCAGATTGATCTGAATCGTTACATTTCGGGGCACACAAAGGTCTGCTCAAGTGATCATGGCTGACAAGCTCTATTACTCTACTTTCCTATTTTCCTCTTTTAAATTGGTCAGAATTCAGTTGAATGTCTTCCGTGCACCCCAAGAGTCTTTGGAGTTGGGATATAGAATCATGTTTCCATACATAGACAAAGGGCTTCATAACTCCCCAGAGCAGCATAAAACTCTGGTTTCTCCTTCCAGCCACCAATTCTCCTACAAAACCCCAGAGTTGGTACAAATGCAACTTTAGTGAAAATTGATTATACATACCCCAACATTTTTAGAGCCAATTTTAACCAAAGAGTTTCCAAAATCACTGTGCCTCTTCTTTTTACTTTTCAAAACATGCATATTAAAATACACTTTACAACATGGTTTCAAGCACAGTGTTCAAGCAGAAATACTCATTGGTTTCCCAGAATAAGCCAAAGACAGTCTTTGAATGTGTCGATGATACTCCAGGGCTATATTTACATGCAAATTAGGCACAGCACATCAAACAAAAATGTCGTGACTTTTAGATCTGCCATTAAATTCTGCAAATAATTTCATATTCTTCTCTTTAATAATTAGCATGCCTGAATCTGCATTTTTCCAATAAGGTATTTTTCAAATAGCTTTGCTTACCTTTATTTTTTCTTTTCTTTTCTTTTCTCCATCACCATTTATCTCCTCTATGCCCTTTTCCACCTCCACCCACCCTCTCTCCCCACACCCACAATCACTACACTGTTGTCCATGTCTATGAGTTCTCTCTTTTTCTTTTTCTGTTTTGCTCAATCCCTCTACACACCAACACCAACCCCTGCTACCAGAGCTATCTGCCTGCTCTCTATCCACAAACCTGTCTCTATTTGGCTTGGTAGTTCAGTTTGTTCATTAAATTCCACATGTGAGTGAAATCATATGGTAATTGTCTTTCTCTGACTGGCTTCTTTCACTTATCATAATGTTCTTCAGGTCCATCCGTGCTGTTACAAAGGGTAAAATTTTCTTCCTTTTATATGGCAGAGTAGTATTCCATTGTGTAAATGTACCATACACACATCTACTGATGGGCACTTGGGCTGCTTCCAAATTTTGTCTGTTATAAATAACACTGCAATGAACATAGGGGTACATGCATTCTTTCAAATTAGTGTTTCAGGTTTCTTTGGATAAATTCCAATAAGTGGAATCACTGGGTCATAAGGCAATTTCATTTTTAATTTTTTGAGGTGCCTCCATACTGCTATTTTTAATGAAATATTCCCCCTCATCCTAGGAGTTTAAGATACCTTTTCAATACTTAAAATAACCTTAATTTCATGATACTATTATAAAGAAAATACTACCAGTATTTCTGTAATTATTGTTGTTAAGATATCTAAGGGTTCCCCGCCCCCCAAATGTCATATAAGAGGGTTTGGTAATTTGCCCACATCTAAGCTGTACCAGATAACTATAAACACAAGATATCTCAATTTATCTATGCTTTACAAAATAGGAAACTAAGGATCAAAAAGAAGAAATGATTTCTCTACTATCAAATGGCTAAGAAAAACAGAGCAGATCTCCTATTTAAGCCCTCTTTGCAATTAGTCAAGTAAAATAGCCAAAAATATGGAACTACAAAACCGTGATAATTATTTCTAAAAGAAA
Source organism: Myotis yumanensis (assembly GCF_028538775.1). NCBI lineage: Eukaryota > Metazoa > Chordata > Mammalia > Chiroptera > Vespertilionidae > Myotis > Myotis yumanensis. The sequence goes on from NW_027223754.1 coordinate 157,168,667, forward strand.
CTTGGAATTCTGAACTTTGTCAAAATCAATGGAGGAGAAAAGGGGGACATATGTATTACTTTCAACAATAAAGATTTTTTTTAAAAAAGTTTTTAAGAGAAAATAATCAAAGTCAATTATACTAGATGTGAATAAAATCCTATATAATAAGAGAGGAATATGCTAATTAGCCATGACCAGATATGCTAATTAGTCACGACCAGTATGCAAATTGACCATCACTCCAACACACAAGATGGCCACCCCCATGTGGTAAAAGATGGCCACCCCCATTTGGTCAAATATGGCCACCACAAGATGGCCTGCAGGGGAAGGCAGTTGTGGGCGATCAGGCCTGCAAGGGAGGGCAGCTGGGGGGACCCAGACCTGCAGGGGAGGGCAGTTGGGGGGAGCCAGGCCTGCAGGGAAGGGCAGTTAGGGGTGACCAGGCCAGCAGGGGAGGGCAGTTAGTGGTGATTGGGCCAGCAGGGGAGCAGTTAGGCATCAATCAGGCTGGCAGGGGAGTGGTGAGAGGGTGATAAGGCTAGCAGGCAGAAGCAGCTAGGGGCAATCAGGCAGGTGGGCAGGTGAGCAGTTGGGAGCCAGCAGTCCTGGATTGTGAGAGGGATGTCCGACTGCCCATTTAGGCCCGATCCCACCTGGATCGGGCCTAAATGGGCAGTCAGACATTCCCTGAGGGGTCCCAGATTGGAGAGGGTGCAGGCTGAGCTGAGGGATACCCCCCTGCACGAATTTCATGCACCGGGCCTCTAGTGTAGTATATAAAATGGTATCAAGGGGGTCATCATTAAACTATTATTTCAAGAAGTTGTAACATCTAATTAACTCCTTTCTTACTGAGAAAACCCATTCAGTTATTGTCATACCCATAGAGCAGTTAAAATTAGTCTTTCAATATCATCTATCTATAATAATAAAAGTGTAATATGCTAATTAGACTGGACAGCCAAACAACCTTCTCAACATCATTCCAGATGTACTCCCAACAAAGTCACAGCAGTGGGGCCGAGGCAGAGGTGGTTATGGGCAATCAGGCAGGCAGGCAGAGTGGTTAGGGGCTATCAGGCAGGCAGGTGAGCAGTTAAGGGTGATCAGGCAGGCAGGCAGAGTGGTTAGGGACAATCAGGCAGGCAGGCAGGCGAGCGGTTAGGAGCCAGCTGTCCCAGAATGTGAGAGTGATCCCGGATTGCAAGAGAGTGCAGGCTGGGCTGAGGGAACCCCTTCTACCCTCCCCCCATGCACGAATTTTGTGCACCAGGCCTTTAGTATATCCACACTAATAAAAAGCAAAGATGCTAACTGACCGTACCTTCACCACGCCCACCAGCCTATCAGAGCAACTATATGCAAATTAACCCAACCAAGATGGTGGCCTGCAACCACGGAGCTGGAGCAAGCAGGAGGCTTGGTTGCCCCGGCGATGGAGGAAGCCAAGCTTCCCGCCTGCTCTGGCCGGCTGTGGCCTCCGCAAAAGGCAACAAAGTTTCAATTATAAAAGCTAAATAAATCCCAGATACCTGCTTCCAGGCAGCCTCCACTGGGAACTTGGGTGGCTGGGGGCTGTGGCCAGCCTGCAAACAGCCATCAGCCCCTCACTCAGGAGGGCCACACCCTCATGGGGTAAGGGTCCCCGCTGGGGGGCTTGGCCAGCCTACAAACAGCCATCAGCCCCTCACCCAGGCTGCCCAGGCACCCCAGCGGGGACCCCCACCCTGAAGTGGGTGTGGCCAGCCTTCAAATAGCCATCAGCCCCTCACCCAGGCTGTCCAGGCACCCCAGGGGGGACCCCCACCCTGAAGGGGCTGTGGCCAACCTGCAAACAGCCATCAGCCCCTCACCCAGGCTGTCCAGGCACCCCAGCGGGAACCCCCACCCTGAAGGGGCTGTGGCCAGCTTGCAAACAGCCATCAGCCCCTCACCTAGGATGGCCACACCCTCATGGGGTGAGGGTCCCCACTGGGGGCCTTGGCCAGCCTGCAAACAGCCATCAGCCCCTCACCCAGGCTGGCCAGGCACCCCAGGGTTTCCCACCCTGATCTGGGACACCCTTCAGGACAAACCAGCCGGCCCCCACCCATGCACCAGACCTCTATCCTATATAATAAAAGGGTAATATGCAAATTGACCCTAACAGCAGAGCGACTGGGAATCACTGGTCACTATGACACACACTGACCACCAGGAGGCAGACACTCAATGCAGGAGCTGCCCCCTGGTGGCCAGTGTGCTCCCACAGGGGGAGCTCTGCTCAGCCACAAGCCAGGCTGACGGCTGCCAGTACAGCGGTAGTGGTGGGAGCCTTTCCCACCTCCTCAGCAGCGCTAAGGATGTCCAACTGCATCTAGACCTGCTCCCCGCTGGCAAGTGGACATCCCCTGAGGGCTCCCGGGCTGCCAGAGAGATGTCTGACTGCCAGCTTAGGCCCAATCTCCCTGGGAGCGGGCCTAAGCCAGCAGGTAGTCATTCCCCGAGGGGTCCCAGACTGCGAGAGGGCACAGGCCGGGCTGAGGGACCCTCCCAAGTGCACAAATTTTTGTGCACCGGGCCTCTAGTATATATATAAAACCCTAATATGCAAATAGACCAAACAGCAGAAAAACTAAACAACTGAACAACTGGTCACTATGACGTGCGCTGACCACCAGGGGGCACACGCAGAACATGGCAGGCGTTAGCAGCAGGAGGCAGAGCATGGAACATGGTGGGTGTTGGCAGCAGCGGAATGGTGGAGCAGGTAAGCAGGGGCACCAGACCAACGTGGGGCGCCGGTTGCTATCATCAGGGAGAGCTTCTGGGGGTTACTGAAAATTCTTTGCTCTCATGGACTGCGGCCCCGCCCGGCACTCATACCTGTTGCCGACACTGGAGCTGCCACTCCCACCCGCTGCTGGTGTCTGGCACCGGTCCCAATCACTCGGCGCCGTCAGCAGGTACAAGCAGTGGCTGCCAGCCCCAATCTCCCCTAAGGGTTTCTCCACCTCCCCCTGCTCCTGAGGGGCAATCGGGGCAGCAGTTGCCGCTCCCACCCACTGACAGCACCACACCGGCCCCACTTACACCTGCTGCAGGCACCAGCCCCAATCTCTCTGTGCCATCAGCAGGTGTGAGCGGGTCCAGCGCCGTCAGTGCATGGGAATGACAGTGGTGGGAACGGGGCTGCCAGCAGACCGAGGACCTGGGGTCATGGCAGGAGGGGCCAGGCGGGGGTGCGGAGGATGGGCTGAGACCCACCCCTGTGCCCACTGTAACCCACAGTTCCTTTCAAGGTGCCCGAATTCATGCACTGGGCCCCTAGTTTTTAATTATATTAGACTATCCTAAAGACAATGTTTATCTAGACACAAATGTTAAAAACAAATTTGACACAAAAGCAATATGGCAGAGTACTGAGAATATGAATATGGAGTAGAACCTATCTTAGGAAAGTAGTTTAACAATGTTTCCGAAGCCTTAAAAATATGCATGCCCTATAAGCATAACTAATGGACATAAGACACTGGGGGGTAAGGGAGGGTAGGGGTTTGTCAAGGGCGGGGGGGAAAAAAGGACACTTATGTAATACCCTTTGTAATACTTTAAGCGAAAAAAAAAGAATAAAATGCATTAAAAATATAAAAAAATAAAAAAAAAATAAAAATAAAAAAATATGCATGCCCTTCACACAGAAGTTCTAAGAGTACGTCCTTAATTAGTAATCCTAATTTAGAAACAAAATAACTCAAGCATAAATATGCTTGATTTACTAGTATAATGGTGAAAATTGTATACAACTTAAATGACAAAAAATAAGACAATGGTTCCATAAATCAAAGTACATCTAATAGGTAGATCGTGAATATGTGAATTAAGTATACTACATAATAGCATGGAAATGCATATGGTATTAGTTGCATTTTAAAAAGATATTAAATATATATGCAAAATGTAACATAGTATAAACTATATAATACAAAAAATAATGGAGAACAGACTGGAAGGAAATATACAAAAATACAATTAAGGAGTGAGTTTATGAGAGATTTTCTATGCTTTCTATTTTTAGTTATTTAAAATATTTTGTAATAATGATTATTAGTTGGAAAATTATAAACCTTTATTCACAAGTAAAGAAGGCAAGTCAGTGTTAGTTCTGGTGGTGAAGAACCTGGTCACTTGAACCAGCCCCTCTGCTGAGGACAGTAAAAAGGCTGAATGAAACATAAAAACATCTGCTAGAAGGCATCAGAGTCTTAACAAAACAGTGAAAATAACTGAGCTCAGATCTTGGAAAATATGAAAATTCAGAGAAGTGAGGTTCTCCTTAGAATCTACTTTTGCCCTAAGACAAATTCCAGAAGAGGCTGCTGAAAGGGAAGCAGCACTGTTGATAGTCTCTTCACCCAGTGGGACAAGACTTGGAGCCCAGACCTCCTACGTGAAGGGGCTCACATAAATCCCCAGTGTTTCGGGTTAAATCCCAAAGACCTGCGTCATATGCATTAGAGAAATTTTAAGTAAGCCAGCCCTCACAAGGACTAAAACTCATCTTTAAATCTTCTAGATGGCCCAGGAAAATAATCTGTACCTAACATTTATATTAAGGTGATTTTAGATTGCTAGTGCTCTCAGACTTCTGGCCAAAAAAAAAAAAAAAAAAAAAAGAATTATCTCTGGACAAAGATACCTTCGTCCTAGACCAGGGGTTCTCAACCTGTGGGTCGCGACCCCTTTGGCGGTCGAACAACCCTTTCACAGGGGTCGCCTAAGACCATCCTGCATATCAGATATTTACATTACAATTCATAACAGTAGCAACATTACAGTTATGAAGTAGCAACGAAAATAATTTTATGATTGGGTCACAACATGAGGAACTGTATTTAAAGGGCCAGAAGGTTGAGAACCACTGTACCTAGACTTTAAATTATTTCCATAAATAAATTTTTAAATATAAAGTCTTAGATACAATCAAAGATAGCCAGGCATACAAAGATAAGAGACCACAAAAACAGAGTAAAAAAAATCTACAGGGTTGTTCAACAACACCAGGTCATTTTCTCTTTAAAAAATATTATTTAAATGTCCATACGCTATCTGATGCCTAAGATGAGTGAGAAACAACTCTCAACCTTTAATGAAGTAACATGAATGGGATTTGTTTCTTACATTTTATTACTGTCAATTAACAAAGAATTATGCTAAGGTACACATAAGTTTCAATGGAACAAATCTCAGTATAGTAAATAATATAGGTAGCAGCATAAGCATAACAATAAACATAAATGTCAACATTAAATTTTCCAAATTTATTTAAACTCTATCACCTTAAATATAGACTTATAATATTTATCAGTGTCAGTTTATTAACAGTAACAAGCTGTAGACACAGGAACAAAAATTGAAATTACAAGAATAATTTTTTTACCACCAAATTATTTATAACAATTTCTACAATCCCTAAATCATCTCTTATTTTTATAAAAAATATAGGGGAGCCAGAAAAGAAAAAAAACAGGCAGAAACCATAAATAAATGATATTTATCAAAATTCTGCTTGCATGCTACAGGCAACATGGCTTTTTAAGTTTAATATGTGTATTAAAATAAGAAATGTGCCTCATGAATTCACCATGATCATGAGCTAAAAATAGGGTACAGTATTTCTATTACCATGATTAAAGCTGAATAACTTTTCCACCAAACTAGTTTTACATTCACTGATCCCTTATCATCACTTCTCAGGGCCCTTGTAAATAAGAAACTTATTATATATCACATTATAAATTTGGAGAATGTACTAGAAGTTCTTAAATTAATAACTCAAAGGTAATTTAGTAAGGGTTTTTTATTAGAAAAAAATAGAAATCCGATCTGATTTCTAATATTTAATGAGATGCAAATGGAATGCTTCTCTCTGTTAAACATCAGAAGGGTCAATGTATAACTTCCTCTCTAATATTCAGGATCATGCTGTGCATTTTAAATTCTAATTCCCTAGAACATTTCTCTTGTACTTCCCGCTGACAATATCTGCTCGGTCCTTCTCTGGGATAGGTTCATTTTTGTTGGTGATAAAGGGGTTGAAATTTGGCTTTCCCTAGCTTCCTTGAAGCACTGCGTTTGCCATTTGCATTCGAGGTCCAGCAGGTCTTACTGATCATGCAAATTTGCAAAAATTAAAAAGCTCTGCAAAATGTTTGGAGTAAGTCCAAGAAAATTGGGTGATTTGGAGCTAATATTACTATCTGGGGAGGTGGGGGAAGAGTACTGAAGCCAAGCAGATAAACGGAAGTAGGGTCTTTAAATGTCATCAATGCAGAATAGGGCTTACAGAGAAATATCACCTGTGAAAACCCAAATATGACCATGCAAGATCAGTAATGCAAACAGTTGACATTCAGCAAATATGAATCCCGTGCAGTTCTTAAGGAGCTTTAATTATGCACTTCACACTAGCTGCCAAGTAATGCACTTAGGAGGAAAAGTTAGGGATAAGTCCTCTCAACTAAGACTATTTTACATGTAAAATGAATGGTAATGAGCTCAAAACTCTACAGGTAAAACCTATAACAATTGTATGTACATAAAAGTTGGGGCACTAAATATGTGGTCTACACTCCTCCTTCCTCATGAGGAAGCTGGGAGTTGGGGATTCCCTCCTGATTGTAAGGGGCTATGCTAGAAGTGGGGTTTATGGCAAGAATGTATCTCAGCCTTTCCTACCCCTTTCCAGATGGTTATTTTCTCAGCACCACCACCCCACCACCACCACCACCATGTGTAGGAGTCACTCAACTAGTTTCTGTATATTCAATTCATCCTGGGAGGAGGCAAATTCAGGAGTCCCCTATGTCACCACCATAGTGTCATCTCTCATTCATCTTTTTATGCATCTTGTGGGGAAGCATGGGCCTTGGTTGGAAAGTCTGTAAGAAGGATTCTCTGAAAGGTCAGAGGCCTCTGGGGGACCTTGCTGAAGGCAGCAGACCCTGCCTTGAGTTTTCCAAACAAGTCTGAGCCCCTGGGGGTTTTACTAGAATCTTTATGTTTAGACGTAAAAATGTCCTTATTTGAAAAACACTATAGATGTAGGTGTTTTCTCAAGGAGGCTTACCCTGCTGATTGTATCTAGAGATTAATTTTAGTTCAAGCTGTTGTTCCAATAAAAGCCTAAGGAGGCAGGCAATAGGGCTTTTTTGGCTCCTTATGCCAACTAGCCCCTTAGCCTCTCTTTCACAGAAATGTGTGTCAGAGTAATCTATTCATCTGCCGGTCAGCCCCAGCACCATCTTACCACCCAATACACTTCATGAAAATTGTAGGTGCTCAACAAACATTTGTTTAATTGGGAAAAAAAAGAATATTATAAAATGTATTCAAAACAGAGTTCCCATGGTGAAAATCAAACTGGTACCAAACAATCTTCTTATTTTATTGATATAAATTGAAAAAGAAATAATTGTATATACACAAATATAGGTCAGGTTCCTAGAAAATTCATTTGCATAGAAAACTTCTTTCCCCAACAATGCTGAATAAATATTTCTCTATTTTAGAAAACTGAAATTTGACAAACTCCTTTTTTTACGTATACAGAGGTGTTTTGTTGTATTTTGGTTTTCTTGGGGGTGTTGTTGTTGTTGTTATCCCCACCTGAGGACATTTTTTCATTGATTTTTAGGGAGTGTGGAAGGGAGGAGGAGAGACAGAGAGAGAAACATCAATGTGAGAGAGACACATTGGTTGACTCCTGAATGCCAGGGATTGAGCCTGCAAACAAAATACATGCCCTTGACCAGGAATAAAACCCACAACCCTTCAGTCCATGGGCTGATGCTCTATGCACTGAGCTAACTCAGCTAGAGCCAGAGTTTTTTAAAATAGTATATTCAGAAATTATGTGTAGAACAGTCACTCAAATAGTTGCTACTATCAAAACAGTGAGTGGTCAATAGTAGAGTATTTAGCCAAATCTACTATCTAGAAAAAGGTCTTAAACTTTAATTTCAACTATTATAAATATGCCTTACAAGGAGACATATTTCTTACAGAATAGGGTTTTATTTCTCTGGACTTTGCATCATGAAATTTTAGTGAAAAAAGTCTGTGAGGAAATTGTAAGAAGTTGATTATACAAGTTTGGAAATACACTAGTAAGTAAAGCATTAAAAACAGTACTGTTCTCACTGTGACAAAGTGAAAAATAGCTTTGTCAGTAATTCTGAAGTGTAAAGTAGAACCCAAAGAAAGAAGAGTCCTGTTTTATTATTGTTTTAATATCTTCTATGCTAGTTCTCAAACTTCAGATGGCATCAAAGTCACCTAAAGAAATTGTTAAAACACAGATTGCTGGACCCCACTCCCAGAGCTTCTGATCCAGCAGATCCCAGATGAGACCCCGAATGTGCACTTCTAACAAGTGCTCAGGTGGTGTCTATACTGCTAGTCAGGGACCACACTGTGAGAACTGTTCTATACAGTTGATAATAATTAATCATAAGAAGGTAATTTTCTGAAATATTTTTCAAACTGCGAACACTGAGAAATAACCGACATTTACTTTACATAAGACATTTGTTTAAATTGGTGTATCACACCCATGTGTATATTTAAAATTCTATCATAATATACCCATATAGGAAGATGTGTATCCTATCTAATAAAAGAGAAATATGCAAATTAAACATCACTCCAACACACAAGATGGCTACCCTTATGTGGACACAAGATGGCCACCACAAGATGGCCAGCCGGGGAGGGCAGTTGGAGGGACCAGGCCTGCAGGGGAGGGCAGTTGGGGGTGACCAGGCCTGCAGGGGAGGACAGTTAGGGGTGACCAGGCCTGCAGGGGAAAGCAGTTGGGGGTGACCAGGCTTGCAAAGGAGGACAGTTAGGGGTGACCAGGCCAGCAGGGGAGGGCAGTTAGGGGCAATCGGGCAGGCAGGCAGGCGAGCGGTTGGGAGCCAGCAGTCCTGGATTGTGAGAGGGATGTCCAACTGCCCGTTTAGGCCCAATCCTACCAGGATTGGGCCTAAACGGGCAGTCAGACATTCCCCAAGGGGTCCCAGATTGGAGAGGGTGCAGGCCAGGCTAAGGGACACACCCCTCCTTGCACAAATTTTGTGCATCGGGCCTCTAGTTATTTCATAAAACCTGTAATAGAGTCTTTCATAAGGTAAAAAACCCTTTGGTAAGTCAAAAAACCAAATGGTGGAGACACGGGGGGGGGGGGGGGGGGAGTTTACTTTAATAGATTTAATTACCCGCAACAGCTCACACATTTGTGAACATGTAGTAATTGCTCAACAAATACATGTTGGATAATTAACTAATTACTCCATTTTGTATGGAAAAATGAATCTAGATTTTTATAAATCTAGTTCATTTTCCAAAAACATTCCCCATATATGTTATAGGGAATGTCTTAAACTCCAAAGTCATCTCTAACCATCATCTCCTGCATCCACGCCCCCCTCCCTCCCTCTACTTTAACCTCCACTTCAGCCATATCAAAATCTTAATTTCCTTGCCCCCATTCATATTCTCACATCTTTCAGCTTCCTTTGGCTTCAGGTCCTTCCTTCCAGCTCCATGACAGATGATCTCAGTCATTTCCCCAACATTTTTCACAACTATCCTGTCTTCTTTGGCATGGCTGCATCCTTTGAACAGAGCTCCATCCTGGATCACACCAATCATCCACTGTCACCATTTCTGCTCCACTATGACTGAGGGAGAAAAACCATACAACCAGGCAGACTGGTGTTGTTTCTGCACCTTGTCTATTTCCCATCTCAGCTGAGCTCTGAATTCTACCTAACCATCTTACATCCAAAAAGGGCTGTCTCTCCAATTCTCCTAAATAGTAATTACAAGCCTCAGCCTCCCCTCCAAACTCTCTCTTTTACTCCCTTCCTCTCAGAAAATGACTTGCCTCTCCCTTCACTGAAAAAAAAAAACTGAAGCCACAGGTCAGCCTTCCTCTTAACCTCTTCCCCTTTCTCTCACACTTCTGTTTACAGAGTAAAGCTTTTCTTTTTGAGTTCTGCGGTAGCCAACCTTTAAGATGGATGTCAATGACCCCTGCCTCCTGGCATTCATACCCATGTGTAGTTGCCTCCACATTGTACCAGGATAATTCTGTGTGAACAACTGAACATGACAGAAGTGATGGTGAGTGAGGGCATTACTCCAATGTTAGATTATAAAAGACACTGCAGCTTCTGTCTTGGGCTCTGACTCTCTAGCTCTCTCTCGGATCACTTACTCTAGGTGAAACCTTGTCATAAGCAGCCCTGTGAGGAGGCCCCTGTGGGGAGGAACTTAAGCTTCTTGCCAACAGCCTAGAAGCAGCTGCTCCAGCTGCAGTCAAGTACAGAGGCTGTGTCAGGCCGACAGCCTCACTGCAGCATCCCAAGAGATCTTGAACCAGAACTACTCAGCTACTCAGCAAACAGCTCCCAGGTTCTGACCCTCAAAAATCGTGTGAGATTATAAATGTTTATCATTTCAAGCTGCTAAGTTTTAGGGTAATTTGTTACACAGCAACAGGTAACGAGTGCGGTGTCTAAAGCTAACCCACCCTCCTCTGCTTGACCCTTCAAAGTCATCATTCCGTCATCTCTTTCATCCTACATTTCAAGCTTTTCTATTCTTCTCCTTCCCTATATTAGTTTGCTCAAGTCTCCTCTTTAATTAAAAAAGAAAAGCCTCTTTTGTTCCTTTTCATCTCTCTTGTTGCCCCTTACCTCTCGCCTCCTCTTTACATCAAAATTCCCAAAAGTAATGACTTGCTATTAACAATTTCTAGCTGCCGCCTGCTCCTCCACCCTAGTCTGCCATTCACTTGCACAACTTCACTAAAATTTCTCACAGAAGCTTCTAATGAGCTCCTGTTGCCAAGGCCAAGGCTATGATAAGGACTTTGGATTTTATTCTGAGTGCAGTGAGACATAGACAAGAGGCAGTTAACAGAAGTGGTTAGAAGCACACACTCCAGAGCCAGGCTGCCTGGGATGAAGGGAGAACAGCCAGCAGAGAAATATTGATTCTTTACTCCAAGGTTGTAGCAGAGGAGCTAGAAAGAAAAAGGAAGTCTCCGATATTTATTTTGAAGAGCAAAATAATAGAACTTGCTGACAAGGAAAGGAAAAGGAAGAAATAGAAAATGACTTCCCAGTTTGAAGCTTGAGCAACTGGTGACTGTTGATTTATTGAGATGTAGGATCTGGGAAGACTAGGTTGAGAGTGGAAGGATGAAAATTAAGAGTTCCGACATTGTTTGAGATTCCGAGTGGGCATCTAAATGGAGATGTCATGAAATAAAATGAAATGTGTGGAATAGTATACTGGACACTAATAATTCCTGTCCATTTTTAAAATATGACAAGTGAACTCAAAAACAACTCTCAGAAACTGTTCATTATTTGTATAGTTCGGCAACTGTAAAATATCTACTTTCTTTAGTACAGAAGTTCTTGAAATTCTCATTTCCAAAGTTTGATTCATATTTCTTGAAATTAGGGCTCAGCTAGGGTTTAATATTACATGAGCAATCAGACACAGTGACAGAGTTCAAAATCGGTGACTTGCAGAAGCATAGTCTGCAGGGATTTTAGGCTTCTGATTAAAATACATGGACAGCACATCCTTTAGGGTTAAGTTTATCTCACGTTCTGATGCCATAACTTAAGCCCCAGAGGAGAAACAAGACCCAGCATATTAAGTATCCATCAGGGAGTCTGAATACCAAGATGTAATTTAAATAAAGTCTCTTATTGAGTCACCATGTCCCAAAACTCATGCAAAAACAATTTAAACTCTCTTTTAGTATAAGAAAAGCACATGCAGTAAAAATAGGAGAAATAAAATAAGTTAAAATGATAAATTATGCTGGAAGGAATAACAATAATAAGAACCACTCAAAGAAATAGCAAAAATAAATAATTATTAGTGATCAAAAGCTCATTTAAAAATATCAAAAATTATATTGTCCTGGCTAGGTGGCTCAGTTGGTTGGAGCATCATCCCAAGCACCAAAAGGTTGCAGATTCAATTCCCAGTCAGGACACACACCTAGGTTATGGGTACAATTCCCATCAGGGTCATTAGTGGATCTCTCTCTCTCTCTCTCTCTCTCTCTCTCTCTCTCTCAATGAACATACTCACATGTGAGGATAAAAGAAGAGAAAAAATTATATGATAATAGATGGGCACCCAGCTAATACAGAGACATCTGAACTGACTTGGCAGAGTCTTACATGAGAAAAGTACCTGATCAGCTGAAACAGCAGTAATACCCTGTATCTGTACATTGATTTCCTTTGCACTTTGCTGTATACATCATTTCACGCTACATGGCTATTCAATTCAAGTCATTCAGCAAACGTTAATGATCGCCTCCTTTGTGGCAGGCAGTGCACTGGGCATTGAAATGAAAGACCTAGATCTTGCTCATCGAGTTGGTGTCTCCTGCCTCATCCTGTGTATGAAGTGTGGAGGAGAAGGAACATTGGAAGGTCATATCTCCCAATTAAATGATAGTTGATCTGAGTATTGCTAGTGAATACCAGTTAGGTTATCAAAAACTTGAAAAAGAATATATCTGGTCCTAACCGGTTTGGCTCAGTGGATAGAGTGTCAACCTGCGGACTTAAGGGTCCTAGGTTCGATTCCGGTCAAGGGCATGTACCTTGGTTGCTGGCACATATCCAGTAGGGAGTGCAGGAGGCAGCTGATTGATGTGTCTTTCTCACTGATGTTTCTAACTCTCTATCCCTCTCCCTTCTTCTCTGTAAAAAATCAATAAAATATACATTTTTAAAAAAGAATATATCTGGCTGAAGAAACACCATATATGGAAAGGATGGCACAAAAGCTTAGCAGGTCAGGTTTGCATATAATTTACCTTGATATAAAGCATAGGGTGGTCCTGGCTGGTGGGGCTCAGTTGGTTGATCATGGTCTTGTGCTCCAAAAGGTCGCCAGTTCAATCCCCTGTCAGGGCACATATGCAGGTTGCGGGTCCAATCCTGGTAGAGGTGCAGATTCTGGTAGGGTGCATATGAGAGGCAACCAATCAATGTTTTTCTCTTACATCAATGTTTCTCTCTCTCTCTCTCTCTCTCTCTCTCTCTCTCTCTCATTTACCAGAAAATTTGTGCCCTGTAACCTTAGAACAGACGTTTGCACTCGCGTTTCAATTCTGGTCACTTATGTTGCAGATTTATTTACAAAAAACTTGAATATTTGGTATCCTAGACCAGAGAATATTAAAAATGGCAAATTCGTAGTATTGAGGGATATAGCTAAAAACGCGAAGATGTAACAGGTAACAACCTAACAATAAGGGAAAACACAGAAATAATAAAGCAAATAAAAGCACAGTAGCTTGAAGTCATTCAGCAAAGATGCTTGCAAGCCTCAGCAGGAAGACCTTAGTGTACAAGAGCATTTATTTTTCATGAGAATTCAATACATATTTACAGGGTACATTCTATCTGCTGAGCACTACTGTGTCCCCACAGATAAAAGAATAAATTAACCAGGAAGTGATAAGAATGCATGTTTGGAAATTTTTCATTAAAAATGATATTTTAATGCCTCTATTTGGACGATTAGCTTGGATAGAATGCCTCATTCCCCTACAATGAAGCTTTGTGAAATGATTTTCCTTCTGTTTTTCATTCAAGATCATTTAATAAACTGCAGTTAATTTGAGTAGAGACTACTAGCACAGCTAAAAAAAAAAATAGAGATGAACACTTTCAAGAAAAAAAAAATGAAGAAAAGAAGATATGGCATAATCCCTACACCACCATTCACAATGGTGTGATTGAGGCAAGTCACATAATTGCAATCTTGTTTTCCTTGCCAGTGAAATGAGGAAAACCCTATCCATCCATTGTGACTTTGAAATAAGTAGTAAATAACAAAGGACTATAAAGCACTATATAACTATTTTTTAAAAATCTTTATTGTTGAAGGTATTACATAGGTCCTTCTTTTCCCTCATTAACCTCTTCCAGCCTGCTCCAACCACCACCACCACCACCACTCCATTGTCTGTGTCCTCGGGTTATGCGTATATGCATACAAGTTCATTGGTTGATCTCTTCCCACTCACCCTCCCCTGCCTTCTCTCTGTGTATAACTATTAAGTAATAATAGAATTTTTATTCCCACTGCAGCTCATCAAGAACATCACCTCAGGCCTGTCACTGCTTGGGAATTTTCTCTATGTTGCTGCTGCCATCATCACCACCCCTTGCAACTGTAGCCAGATCCCTTACCATGGGTGGTACAGCTCCTTCTCCCCTCCACAGTTATCTCTACATGTGATCATCATCCCTGTCTCAAGCCACCCTGGCTGTCTCTGGGTGGTGGTAGCATCTTCTAGTAACACATAACTTGCCTTCATGTTTTACTTGGTTGATAGAGGTTTATCTTTTTTTAATATACATAACTATATATTGTTTTTCCACATGTTTTAAACTATAAAGATATTGAGCTGAAGCAAAACATTTAAACTGAGACCTGAAATCTGAGAATTTATATTTTGATAAATTATAAATCTCTCTCTGCTTCCCTAATCTTCTTTTCCCTTCATTCTTATTCCCAGTGACTGAGTCCACGAAGATAGAAATTTAATTTATTTTAGTGAATCTATTACTTGTGCATAATACCAGTGAATAACTATATTATGAAATAAGCATTTTTAAATTGTATTATTCATCTGAGTATAATGCTTATTACCCAATTGTTCATCCCATAATATCTTGCCCATTGCTGAGCAGAAATTTCCTGTATCTTTCACCAAGTAACTTATCCTCAGAGATTTTTAACACAAATATAATCATACTGATCAACTCTTGAAAAATCATTCAGTCCTCCTCAGTGCTATTTGAAAAAGTTTAAATTTCTTAACATGGTTTAAGATTCTGCATGATACCTCTACAAACTTACTTCTCACCACTCCTCATCTTATAATTTATGTTCCAGCCACACTGAGCTCCTTTAATTTCTTCAATTGCACCATGATTTCCTTCACTTCCAAATCTTTGTGTATACTGTTACTTCTATATCCTACACAATTTTCCCTTCACACATCATCTGGTACATTTCTATTGATTCATCAAGCTACAGCTGTAATGTCATTTCCCCAGGAGACTCTCTTTGACCCCTACCACCAATACCAAGATTGATGTAGGTTTCCATCTATGTGTTCCCATAGCACTCTGTACTTCCTCAATAAAGCACTTACATTTCTTTGTAACTGCCTGTATTCCTCACAAGACTGCAAGCTATACAGGGGTAGCAGCCATTTCTGTCTTGGCTGACAGTTATATCTTCAACATTTAGCAGAGTCTGGTTATACACATTAAATGAATATTTGTTGTACAGGTGAAAGCAGAATGAATGAGTCTTAAACTACCTAACACAATTCTAGATACAGAGTGTATAGTGGTGAGAAAAAGTACATAATGTCTTTGCCCTTGTGGGACTTGAAGTTTAGAGTAAAAGACACTAACAAATAAATGAATAAGTAATTGCAAGATGTAAGGTTCTGTGAAGAAAGCAAACAGTCTGTTTAGATAGAAAAAAAATTATATGGGCAAGATCTAAGGGAGGACCTATTTTTACTCAATGGTCGAGAAAGGAGTTACTGTGGAGTAGCACTTGTAGAAAAATAAGTACTTGAGGGAAGGAGAAACAAACTTCCATTATTTCAGGAATGAAGGAAAAAATTATATAGACATGGATGTTTGTGAGGAAAGGCTGATGATTTTTGTTTCCTCAGTGAATTTAAACCAAAGTCTCCAGTGGAAGTTCAAGAAATGAGAAGATGGAAGCCAATATGTCAAAGAAATGAATGACCTTAGAAGCAAGTAGTAGGATAGTGTGCCAGTGTTGAGCTTGCATTGAGGGTGGTGATCATGACGTTACACTTTTTCCAAACTGCCTGTCATGTAGCAACACTAGGCTCTGTGGGCATATGCATGGAGATGGTAGAAGGTTGGACCTTCTGAATGTACAGATTTACCAGGGGATAGTATGACAGTTCAATTATATAAAAAATTATATCATTAATATTATCATGGATTCAAAGTGGGTAAGGAGGAGAGGAATGAAAATAAAAGAGGATTGAGGAATAGAGAGAAAATGAATTATAAATCTCAGGGTCTTTAAAGAATTGTTTCCCGACATGGTACTGGAAGTGCTAGCATTAGTGATCAGACAAGAAGAAGAAATAAAAAGTATTCAAATTGGAAGAGAAGTAAAATGGTCATTATTCTCAGATGACATGATACTATACACAGAAAAACCTAAAGACTCCATCCAAAAACTACTAGAATTAATAAATGAATTAGGCAATGTAGCAGGATAAAAAATTAACACCTAGAAATCTATGGCTTTTTTATACACCAATAATGAACTCACAGAAAGAGAAACTAAAAAAACAATCCCACTTACCATTGAAACAAAACAATTAAGATACCTAAAAATAAACCTAACCAAGGAGGTAAAGGACCTGTACTCAGAAAATATAGGACACTGAAAAAAGAGATAGAGGAAGACATGAACAAATGGAAGAATTTATTGTGTTCATGGATTGGTAGAATCAATATCATTAAAATGACAATACTACCCAAAGCAATCTATAGATTCAACACAATCCCCATTAAAATACCAACGGCATATTTCATAGACCTAGAACGAACTCTCCAAAAATTCATCTGGGGGGAAAAAAGACCCCAAATAGCTGCAACAATCTTGAGAAAGAAGAACAAAGTTGGAGAGATCACAATACCAGATATCAAGCTATACTACAAAGCCACTGTTCTCAAAACTGCCTGGTACTGGCACAAGAACAGACATATAGATCAATGGAATAGAACAGAGACCCCAGAAACCGACCCAAGCCATTATGCTCAATTAATATTTGACAAAGGAGGCAAGAACATACAATGGAGTCTAGACAATCTCGTCAATAAATGGTGTTGGGAAAATTGGACAGATGCAAGCAAAAAATGAAACTAGACCACCAACTTACACCATATACAAAAATAAATTTAAAATGGTTAAAGGATTTAAACGTAAGATGAAAAACCATAAAAATCTTAGAAGAATACATAGGCAGCAAAATATCAGATATATGTCATAGCAATATCTTTACCGATACAGCTCCTAAGACAGTGATGATGAACCTTTTGAGCTCGGTGTGTCAGCATTTTGAAAAACCCTAACTTAACTCTGGTGCCATGTCACATATAGCAATTTTTTGATATTTGCAACCATAGTAAAACAAAAACTTATATTTTTGATGTTTATTTTATATATTTAAATGCCATTTAACAAAGAAAAATCAACCAAAAAAATGAGTTCACGTGTCACCTCTGACACGCGTGTCATAGGTTCGCCAACACTATCCTAGGACAATGGAAACTAAGGAGAAAATAAACAAATGGGATTACAGCAAAATAAAAAGCTTCTGCACAGCAAAAGAAACCATCAACAAAACAACAAGAAAACCCATTGCATGGGAGAACATATTTGCCAGTGTTACCTCCAATAAGAGTTTAATCTCCAAAATTTATAGGGAATTCATACAACTTAAGAAATGGAAGATAAACAATCCAATCACAAAATGAGCAAAGGACCTAAATAGACACTTTTTGAAAGAGGACATACAGAAGACCAAGAGACATATGAAAACATGCTCAAAGTCACTAACCATCCGAGAGATGTAAATCAAAACGATAATGTGGTACCATCTCACACCTGTCAGAATGGCCATCATCAACAAATCAACAAACGACAAGTGCTGGAGAGGATGTGGAGAAAAAGGAACTCTCCTGCACTGCTGATGGGAGTGCAGACTAGTGCAGCCACTGTGGAAAACAGTATGGAGTTTCCTCAAAAAACTAAAAATGGAACTCCCATTTGACCCAGTTATCCCACTTCTAGGAATATATCCCAAGAAACCAGAAACACCAATCAGAAAGGATATATGCACCCCTATGTTCATAGCAGCACAATTTACAATAGCTAAGATTTGGAAACAGCCTAAGTGCCCATCAGCAGATTAGTGGATTAAAAAAAAATTGATACATCTACACAATGGAATACTATGCTGCCGTAAAAAAGAAGGAATTCTTACGATTTGCAACAGCATGGATAGAACTGGAGAGCATTATGCCAAGCAAAATAAGCCAGTCAGAGAAAGAAATATAACATGATCTCACTCATTTGTAGAATATAATGAATAACATAAGCTGATGAACAAAAATAGAACCAGAGACAGAAGCATGGAACAGACTGTCCAACCTATGAGGGAAGGCTGGAGAGAGGGAGGAGAGGGGGTGAGCGATCAACCAAAGGACTTGTATGCATGCATATGAGCATAACCAATGGACGTAGACAGTAGGGGGATGAGGGCATGTGCTGGAAGGGGGGCAGGCAGACGGGGAGAGGTCAATGGGGGAAAAAGGAGATTCATGTATACTTTAAACAATAAAGAATTTAAATTTAAAAAATATAATTGTTTCAGTAGGTGACTAAAGAGGTAAATGAGAAAGATAAGACATTGCTCAGAGAATGGGATATATAAATTTATTTTGAGATTTTTATTTTAAAATTGAAGTAGTGGAGAGAATGCAGAGCTGAGTTGGAGTGGAGGAACTAGTCATTGGGGATGAGATGGCCAAGACAGTGAGAGCCAGAGTATTTCAGCTATAGGATGTGAAAGGTGCTCAAAATTGAGAAGCACATAAAGCAGGTTTGTACTTTGGAAATATTCGAGCTACGATACAGAGAATGGATTGGAAGGAATCAAGACTGGAGAAAAGGAGACCAATGCACAAACTCTGAAAGATCATGGTGGTTAAGATTAATCTCTTACCTTTTGAGACAGCATGGAGGGACCTGGAGAGTATCATGCTAAGTGTGATAAGTCAGTCAGAGAAAGACAAGTATCACATAATCGCACACATGTGGAATCTAAGTAATAAAATAAACTGATGAACGGAGTGGATCCAGAGACATGGAAGCATGAAACAGAGTGCGGTATCTCAGAGGGAAGGTGGGGGAGGGTGGGTGGGTGGGATGTAATCAACCAAAGACTTTATATGCATATATGCATAACCCATGGACACAGACAGTAGGGTGCTGAAGGCCTGGGCCAGGGGGAGAGGGTAGGGGGCAGGGATGGGCTAGAGGGGGTCAATGGGGAAAAATGGGACATATGTAATACTTTCAACAATAAAGAATTCTGTTTTAAAAGAAGAGAGAGCACTAGGGAAGATGCAAAGAAATGCACGTTTTCAAGAAATGCTGAGTTAGTAAGTAAGACTTTGTGTTTTTGTGGTGGGAGTGGAACGTGTCAAGGTATCAAGATCAGGTGACAGGCAGACGCTAGTTCCATTCTTTGAAAAAGAGAAGGGCCAAAACCGGTTTGGCTCGGTGGATAGAGCGTCGGCCTGCGGACTGAAGGGTCCCAGGTTCGATTCCGGTCAAGGGCATGTACCTGGGTTGCAGGCACATCCCCAGTGGGAGATGTGCAGGAGGCAGCTGATCGATGTCTCTCTCATCGATGTTTCTAACTCTCTATCTCTCTCCCTTCCTCTCTGTAAAAAATCAATAAAATATATAAAAAAAAAAAAAAAGAAAAAGAGAAGGAAAAGCTGTTCTGGGGACCATCTAAACCACTGGTGATAAATCACCTAATCAATATGGATATAAATATATCACAGAAATTATCAAAAGTAATATCTAGATATTAAAATTCCAGCTAAGGTTTATAGTTTGAATGTTGGTAATACAGTTTGGTGGTTTGAGGTAGTTTCTATGTAACAACAGCGCACAACGAAGGCTTTCAAGTCTAGAAGAAAAATTAAGTTATTAATAAATTTGGTCTCAACAAAATTGCTTTGCCTGAAGATTAAAGGACTCCCAAACATCATAAAGATTAAATATTAAAATAGTTATTTCAATTTCTTAACAGATGAGGCAATATCTGGTTTTTTAATTTGCATTTTAAAAATCTGTTAAAAAAACACATTACATCAGTAAAACTTGATTGAACTAATATTTTAGAATTCACACTAAAGAAATTAACATTGTGCTACATAACAGACAACTTAAATATTAAAAATATTTAACAAATGGCCCTAGCCAATTTGGCTTAGTGAATAGAGCATCGGCCTGCAGACTGATTCGATTCTGGTCAAGGGCACATGCCCAGGTATCAAGCTCAATCCCCAGTAGGGGGCATGATGGAGGCAGCTGATCAATGATTCTCTCTCATCATTGATGTTTCTATCTCTCTCTCCCTCTCCCTTCCTCTCTGAAATCAATAAAAATATATTTTAAAAAATATTTAACAAATGAATATATAACTGTCTTGCATGTTATACTTTCTTAATAACAAGCTCATGTTCACTGTGAGCACAAATTTTAGGAAAAGCTATTTTTCTAAAAAGCTACTTTCATACATCCTCCATTTGCTAACTCTCAACCTTCTAAATATCATGGAAAAGTCAACATATCAGCCTGCATAGTAAGAATTTGTGATTCATTCAAATATTAACCCAATATCTATGTTATTTACTGTGATTTAATTATGGCATCTTCCCTTTTCCAGAATTTTTGTGAAATGTTTTTTGTGTAATCTCAAGGTACGTTCTTTTCTTTTATTTTATTGTTGACAGTATTAAGATGTATCCCATTCTCTCCCTTTTTGCCCCTCCACCCCAACCCCCGCCCCACCCCAGGCCTTCGAAATGCTATTTTCTGTGCCCATCGGTTATGTATATATGCATACATGTTCTTTGGTTAATTTCTTCCTGTCCCCTCCCACCTGCCCCTCACTGAGACCTGTTATTCTGTTCCATACATCCATACTTCTGAACCAAGGTACATTATTAACGTACATCATAGTACAGTTTAGCTATAAAAATATATTTCATGCCCATGCAAAGCAACTTTGGGCATGAAATACCATAACACAATCCTTTTTTTTTCCTCTAAGTCCTCATATTGCTTGATTATAGATGTTTTAATTAGGCATGAGTATTGTTTCATTCATTTTGATGAACAGTTAGAAATTATAGTATTGCAATAATCAATTTTTTTAAAATACAACACAATGTAATTTGTAGCAGTTCTTGAAATTTCCATTTGGCTGTAAAATATGTTCTCCTGTAATAATTAAGTGTATAATGAATGTAAGGGCTAAAGAACAGTTGCTTTATAACATTTACAAGAAGTAATTTACATTACTGAGAGGAAGTAAGAAATTTTTAACATAAATGTAATTAGAATCCACTGGACTCCTTTTCTATTAGTCTTATAAAGACAGGTCTCTAATACAAATTTCTCAATACATAGTTATTAAAGAAACCCAATGCATTCCTTCCCTGTTTGTAGTATAACTGTTTAAGGATATATGAAATTCTTAAGGCACTTTACATGACTAATTATCAGGGTGACTGTAACTATTGTAGCTTCAATAATTTATAACTAATTTTCAATTATTATCTTAAACAGCTTAACTCTAAACATGACAGGAATGTCTACAAATAAATACTGCTTAGCATTTACCATTTGAAGTGCTAAAGCTTAATAAAGACATCAAAGACTTGAAGAGCTCTAAGAGGGCTAAAATGAATTAACATTTAGTAAATATTTCCATTAAGGAAGATTGTGAGATTCTAAATTAACCCCCCCCCCAAGTAATTAAAAGGTGATTGATAAAAGTAATAAGTATTTGAAATTATATTAACATTTTTGCCCTGGCTGGGTGCCTCAGTTGGTTGAAGCATCCTCCCATACACCAGAAGGTTCAATTCCCAGTCAGGGCACATACCTAGATTGTGGGTTCGATTCCCAGTAGGGGTGTATAGGATGCAACCTATCAATGTTTCTCTTTCATATCGATGTTTCTCTCTCACTCTCTCTATCCATCTATCTATCTATCTCCAACAAGTCAACAAACATAGATAAACATAGTCTCTGGTGAGGATAAAAATAAATTGATAAAATTGTTGACCATCTGTGTTGTTCTTACCGTGACAGAGCAGGAGAAATGGCTAAAAGCTTATTACAAGTCATGTTCATTGAGGGCTTCCAATGTGCTAACCATTGTACTAAGTACTTTATTATATTTTTATTTAGTCAGTCCTTATAACTAACCAATGTATTGGGTACTATTCTTGTACCCATTTGAGAGATGAGGAATCTAAGCCATTTTATGAGCAATTTTCCCAGTTGGTCTCCAGAAGACCTTGCCTCCTTGACCTCAAAGGCTGTTGCTCTTCCACCCCTTCCTTTTCTTTTTTCCAGGTAAGATACGTGGTGATTAGAAACACGGACAGCAAGTTCTCCCAATTCTCTGTAGCCATTTTAAAAACGTTATAATACTTCATGGTTGTTGAGACATTTGGGGAATAGGCTAAGTTGGCATCCCTTCCAAGTCTGATCCAATAGTGTCAAGAACCTTGATCCTAACATCATATGTGCTCTTGATTTCAGAGTCAACAGTAACTAAGGAAGATTGGCAACCAATAGGATGTAATAAGAGAAGTGTAGCCACTTTTTCGTATAAGCCTTTATTCTGCTCTAAGCACCTGATGCTTCGGGCCTCTAATGTCCACACTTTTCTGCAACTGGATACAGGGGCACTGATTCCTGAGATGAGGGGAAGCAGACCCTCTTTTGCAGAAATTTCTCACTAGTCTTAAGCACCAGGGATTCCTCTAGCTTCATGACTGTTACTTTTTTTGTTCTGTCCTTATAGGATGTTTACTAAATTTTGGAGCCAAAAAAAGTTGGAACAGCCTACCAAGTTGTTATCTGCTTAACAACTCCAACTCTAGGTAAAAATGCCTTTCTAAACATCCCTCTTCAGTGTGTCCCAGCCTATGTGTGAATACTCCAAGAGCAGGAGCCCTATCGGCTTATAGAGAGGACCATCAGAAAGTAGAACAGCTCTAAATATTAGCCTCCTCATTCTGGGCCAAAATCTGCTTCCCTGTGATTTCCAACCTCTGTACCCTACAAATCTCTTTTATGATCAACCCTTCAACTCTGAAGCCAGCAATCAAATCTCCTTTTAGTCTCAAATGCTCCAACTAATCCCCAGTTCCTTCAAACATTTCTCATTTGTCATGAATAACCAGACCCTCTACCAATTCCACAGCCAAAGCTTACTCAAAATTTACTTTCCCATTATTTGCTCTATAAATTATCAGATTCTTGTCTCTGTATAAAACCAAGAGCTAACAGACTGAGCTCTTACTACATGCAGGAGCTGTGCCAACTGCTTACACACCTGATCTCCTAGTGTCCCCATAGGATAGGGACTCTATCATCATATCCTTTCTTCACATGAGGAAAGTACGGCATAGAGAGAGTGAGTGAGTTTCCCAAGGTCAGAATGCTAGGAAATGGCAAAGGAAGGATTTAAGCCCAGTTGTGTCAAAGCCCCAGAGGATAAGCTGATCTTGTTCTTTCTATGTTACACACATATAGTCTTCAAACGTGTTCTGTTTTGCAAGTGCAGCTACCAGTTTTCTCCTGCCCCATTCAGTTACAAGGCAGAGTCCTCTGGATCCATTCGGAGATCTGCCAAGTTCTTAGCTCCTCCTGGAACTGTCTGAAAATAGCAGAAAGCTAACGTGGGATAGACTAAGCCACTACTATAGAATACAGCAGTGATTCTCAACCTTGGCTACACATTAGAATCACCTGGGAATCTTTTTAAAATCCTGATTTCTGGACCTCATCCTCCGGAAATTCTGTTTCTTTGTTACTAATGTTGTGGCCCCACCCCATAACAAAGAAACAGAATTTCCAGAGGATGAGGCCCAGAAATCAGGATTTTAAAAAGATTCCCAGGTGATTCTAATGTGCAGCCAAGGTTGAGAACCACTGGAATATAGACTGAACATCTCAAACTGTTTACTACACAGTTAATCCATGTAAATTTAAATACAGTGGGGCCTTGACTTACGAGTGTCCCGACTAACGAGTTTTTTGAGATACCAGCTGTCTCTCGGCCGATTTTTTGCATTGAGTTGACAGAGTAATTTGAGTTAACGAGCTCCTTAACGAGCTTGGTCTCGGAACGAATTAAACTTGTAAGTCAAGGCCCCACTGTACACTAAATTATAAACCCTATCGAGAGAAATGCTAGTAAATCAATGCCTATTTCTCAGTCCACAAAAACTCTTATCCAGCTGCCTAAGACAAGATGTCTCCATCATGAAGTTTTCTGGATTTCTCCTCTTTTCTTTTTGCTCACATTTTGCTAAGCCTCTCTTCTGCATTTGTAATGGCCAGCCTGCTCTAGAACATTCACACCTCAGTACTGGGCCTTGGTCACTATCTGTACAAAAGGAGACGTCTTTACATATGCAATAGTAAGTACATGGTATTTACCAACAATGTTGTTAAGGAGGCTTTCCTTCCCTCCCATATGTTCTGCAAGACAGACCTGAGACTAATTACTACTCCTTCTGGGGACTGTATCTCTTTGGTTCCTGAAACTGTGGCTCTGCTCTCTAGGAGGTCGGGTCAGGCGGGAGAGGGGCCTCCTGTTCAATTACGTTTGTGTTCTGTCCCGCCTTTTGACAAGGAAGGAGATCATGTTAACGTCTCCATTTGGTGAAAATAAAATTTTAAAACTTGGATAGCAACTAAGACTGATTTCTCCATTAGGCCAAAAGCCAATGCCATGATACTTCCTATGGGTTAAAACTCAACGACTGGGCTGAGTGCAGCAGACCAGCGGTTTGGGAGCTTAACCATTGATACCGGTGCCCATGTGGGCTACCTATACCACATCAGGTTATACATACTATGCAATGATAAGAGTATTTTCTCATTCTCTCCCTATACCCTCCCCTTCTCCTCACAAACTAAATAGATTGGGAACTAAAAGCCTTAGAATATACATCATAAAATCAAGAGTGCATTACACTGGGTGGCAGACAATTATATCTTCAGGCAGGTGGGCATGAAGTCCTCCCTTCTTTTAGTGATAGCAAACTGCTGTTCTTTTAGGATCCCTCCTCTATTGGGTACATTGGGATAGACCACTAATTAAGGAACACACCTGGCATTAACCGTGGGAGAAAGGGAGAGAGGATGTGACCATAATGATCCAATCAGATGTCCCTCCCTGGAACTTGACCCCTGACCTCCATTCATTCTAGCAGCACCACCCTGATGAGCCTAAAGAAGAGTTCCTACCCCATGGGTTCCTGGAGCACCCTCAGTCCTTTTCCTGCTCTGAACCCAATTCTAGTATCCCTGCTGCTCCATATCCTTCCAACAAATTCTCTTTTTACCCAGAGTCAGTTTCTGTTACTTGCATTCAAATAACTTTGACTGAGATACATCTCCATAATGCTACTTCTTATGGACATTGCCTAATTCTTAATTAGCACCAAGCATACCAGATCAAGTCTTCACCTGTGGGAAGAAAATAAAAACCGGACTAAACATTTTCATCAGCTTTAGCATTTTGCCCAGGTGAAGCTAAATGCCAAGTGAAATTTATCAGCTGTTTCCATAGAGCTTTTCTTAAGTAGCTTGCTGTTTTGTGTCTTGCATCTATTTTTGCAGCATACCCACCACTTAGTGGTCCTCTTGGGAAGGGACACCTCCATTCTTTGATTTACACCCTCTCATGCGAGCCACACATATTTGAATTCCAGGCTGTTGTTTATTTGTCCTTCATTCTGGGAAGTAAAAGGGTGGCATGAGGGGGGAAAAAGAAAAGCTTATGGCACATTCCATTGTAAGTAACAGGAAGGTTAAAAAATCCTAACTTGGAACACCAAGAGAGAAGGAGTGGAAGGTAAAAAGGCCTCATTACCTCTTGTTGTTTTAATTCACTTCAAATAGCCTAAAACTATTAAGTATCTCCAGGCAGGTTGAATTTTTTTCTATCAAGACAACCGATTGCCTAGTTTGAAACCCAAACAAACCTTTAAAAACAGCCTTCTAGTGGTCTTCTTATGGCCATCTACCTCTGAATTTGTAGAAACTTCACCCTAAATTCACCCTAAGTGAAATAAGAATTTCTGATAAGTGTCATAGCCAGGGGCCAGGAAGTCCCTAAGATCAGTGGAAGTGAGACTAGCCAGCACTGTTCACCTTATTTAGCATGTGTCAGAATGTTTATATTCACTCAGTACTGTTTCCTTCCTTTCGGAGAAGTGTCAAAGCCAAGGATTCATTTTGTTAATTCGGCGTGATCTGTTTTTCATCTTTCTCCTCACACTTAAAACACCTGCTGTCCGTTTATATCTATCTCTACAGCCACATGTGGGAAACTCTTGCCATTTACAGAATGCAGGGAAGCGAGTCCATGGTCTTATAAAATAAGCCTCATTTTCCCCCACTTGAATATTTTTCTGCCTCACTCATGTAACTTTGGCAGAAATATAGCATAAGGGGATTGCAATATAATAAGGCAATTAATAATATGTGGAGCCAACAAGAGATGTAATACAATGTTACGCTTCTCTCACCTATAACACATTGAGCTGTAAAATATGAACTATGGTTGTCTTTATCTTTATACCACCAAAGAAACCCATAAAGATAAAGAATGGCAGCACCTGAAAAGGAATTTGCATTTCCAAACCTACCTGTCATCTCAGATGGCAGATGAAACATAGACGCAGACTGGAATGGAAGCCAGCAGACAGAAGAAAGGAATTGGGAGGGAAATCCGATGGTCCTTATTTCTTTAAAAGAATGGTTTTAATATTGTATGGTCTCATGTTCATCACAAAGGAAATCAGAACAATATGCCTTCACACACCAAAAAGGAAGGAGGAGGGAGAGGGGGACTTGGGGTGGAAGTGACTGGAAAGGAAATCTGGAAAGACATATAGCAGGCATTCTCTGAAACAGAGGATGTAAACACAGGCTTCTCAGCCGCGATAATTTCTGGGCAGCCCGTGCTGTTACCACATGAGCTGCTATGATTAGTGTGGGTATTTACTCATGCCTCATTTTTGAACAGTCTTGGCTTATGATATTTTCCCTTCCAGAGAACTGGAATAAAGTCTGAGGTTGGAACGCATCAAAAGACACAGCACACCATGTATCCTCTACCATGTATCATTAAAAAATTACACAGACCAGCAGCAGCTCATTCTTTCCTCCAAGGCAATTACTATGATAGCTAAAATCTGCAAACAAATAAAAAATAGGCCAGATTCTTTTAGCAAAATAGATAACATTTAGTGGGAATTAGAACTCTGTGGATCAAAACGCCTCTCCTTATTTTTTAAAGAAAACAAGAAACATCACATATGGAATAGCTGGATATATTTTGGTGAACATATGGTGCTTCTTGGGGAAAAAAATCATCTTTCACTCATGCCCATCTATTTCTTATGAGCACTCCCCCATCTATATTCATACCAGGGCTATCTAATAACTTCTTTTTCTTTTTTCAGTGTGCGTAACATTTATTTTAGAAATTATAATCTAATTACTGTGGCAAGACTAATTCAATATTTTCTATCAAAATGGGTAGTATACTAAACAGAATCTCTTCATCTTTTGTACCCAACCCACCAAGCCCCTCACCCCTCTGACAGTTGTCAGTCTGTTCTCTGCATCTATGAGTCTATTTCTATTTTGTTTGTTAGTTTATTTTGCTCATTAGATTCCACATATGAGTACTTGTATTTTTCTGACTGGCTTATTTCACTTAGTATAATACTCTCTAGGTCCATCCATGTAGTCACAAGGGGTAAGATATTCTTTTTTTACGGCTGAATAGTATCCCATTGAGAAAATATACCATAGCATTTTTATCCACTTGTCTGCTGATGGAACTTGGGCTACTTCCAAATCTTGTCTACTGTACACAATGCTGCAATGAACATAGGAGTGCATATATTTTTTTGAATTAATGTTTCAGGTTTCTACAGATATATATCCAAAAGTGGGATTGCTGGGTCATAAGACAGTTCCATTTTTAATTTTTGCAGTATTCCCATGCTGTTTTCCACAGTGGCTGCACCAATCTGCATTCACAACAACAGTGCACAAGAGTTTTCTTTCCTCCACATCCTCACCACCACGTGTTTGTTGATTTGCTGATGATAGCCATTTTGACAGGTGTGAGGTGACCTCTAATAGTGGTTTTAATTTGCATCTCACTGATGATTAGTGACATTGAGCACATTTTCATATGTCTATTGGCCATCTGCATGTCTTCTTTGGAGGAGTGTCTCTTCCGGTCCTTTCTTATTTTTTTAATTGAATTGTTTGTTTTTTTGGTGTTGAGTTGTATTATGTTTTAGATTGTAACCCCTTATCAAATACATCATTGGCAAATTTTGTATTCCCATTCAGTGGGTTGTCTTTTGTTTTTATTTCAGAGAGGAAGGGAGAGGGAGAGAGAGGTAGAAACATCAATGATGAGAGCGACTCATTGATCGGCTGCCTGCTGCACACCCCACACTGGGGATGGAGCCCGAAACCCCAGCATGTGCCCTGACCAGGAATCAAACCATGACCTCCTGGTTCATAGGTTGATGCTCAATCACTGAGCATCCCAGCTGGGCATCTTTTCATTTTGTTGATGGTTTCCTTTACTTTGTTGATGGTGCAAAATCTTTTTAGTTTGAAGTAGTCCCATTTGTTTACATTTTCTTCTATTTACTTTGCCCGAGGAAATAAATCACAAAAATATTGCTATGAGAAATGTCCGAAATCTTTCTTCCTGTGTTTTTTCTAGGATTTTTAAGGTTCCGGGTCTTACATTTGTCTTTAATCTGTTCTGAGTTTATTCTTGTGTATGGTGTAAGAAGGTGGTCTAGTTTCATTTTTTTTTTGCACGTATCTCTCCAATTTTCCCAACACCTTTTTTGAATAGACTGTCTTACCCCATTGTATGTTCTTGCCTCCTTTGTTAAATATTAATTGACCATAATTAGAAATAGGAAGGTAACACAAAAATTGTGCTCCACACAGCTTACTTTACTTCTGAGTGGAAAAACCTTTCCTCTGTTCCTGAGTCTGAAAGTTCACAGGGTTTTTACACTTTTGGTATTCAGTGTATGCTTGCTATAGAATTTTGGTGGATATTCTTTATTGGTTTATGGAAGCATCCTAATATTCTAGTCTGCTTAAAAATGAAATAAAATGTCTGAATGCTGAAAATATTATACACTAATTGATCAAATAGGCATAGGTTTATTTCTGGGCTCTCTCTTCTGTTCCATTGATTGATATATATTGATTGTTTTTATGCCAGTACCATGCTGTTTTGATTACTATGGCCTTAATGTGTAGTTTGATAGCAGGTAGTGTGATTCCTCCAACTTTGTTCTTCTTTTTCAAGACTGCTATCAGGCTCTTTTGTGGTTTTATATAAATTTTAGATTATTTGCTCTAGACTGTAAATTCTCCATTGGCATTTTGATAGGAATTATGTTGAATCTATAGATTGCTTTGGGTAGTATTTACATTTTAACAATGTTAATTCTTCCTCTCCATGAGCATGGTATATACTTTCATTTATTCGTATCTTCTTCAATTTCTTTTTTAAGTGTCTTATAATTTTCTGAGTACAGGTATTTTACTTCCTTGGTTAAATTTATTCCTAGGTATATTTTTGTTGTTGTTGCAATTGTAAATGGGATTGTTGTCTTACATTCCCTTTCTGGTAATGCATTACTAGTGTACACAAATGCAACTAATTTCTAGATATTTACTTTATATCCTCTTGTTGGATTGATCCCTTTATCATTATGTAGTGTCTTTATTTTTCTCTTATTATAGCCTTTGTTTTAAAAGTCTATTTTGTCTGATTTAGGTATTGCTACCCCAACTTTTTTTTCTTTCCATTTGCATGAAATATCTGTTTCTACCCTTTCACTTTTAGTCTGTGTGTATCTTTCATTCTGAGATAGGTCTCTTGTAGACAGCATATATACAGGTCCTGTTTTCTTATCCATCCAGCTACCCTATGTCTTTTGATTGGAGCATTTAAGCCATTTACATTTAAAGTGATTATTGATAGGTACATATTTATTGCCATTTTATTCTTAATTACTATGGTCCTCTTTTTTCTTTCTTCTTTTTTTTATTCTTTTTTAAAAAAATATTATAATAAGTATTACAAACGGTAGTACATATATCCTTTCCCCCCCACACCCCCGCCCTTGACAATCCCCTGCCCTCCCTTACCCCCCAGAGTCTTATGTCCATTAGTTATGCTTATATGCATGCATACAAGTCCTTCGGTTGATCTCTTACTCCCCTCCCTTCTGCCCCCCAACCCTCTCTGGCCTTCCCAATGCAGTTTGACAATCAGTTTGAGGCAGCTCTGCCTCTGTATCTATTATAGTTCAAACATTTGTAATGGTCTTTATTATCCATGAATGAGTGAGATCATGTGGTATTTTTCCTTCATTGACTGGCTTATTTCACTTAGCATAATGCTCTCCAGTTCCATCCATGCTGTTGCAAATGGTAAGAGTTCCTTCTTTTTTACAGCAGCATAGTATTCCATCGTGTAGATGTACCACAGTTTTCTACTCCATTCATCTACTGATGGGCACTTAGGCTGTTTCCAGATCTTAGCTATGGTGAATTGTGCTGCTATGAACATAGGGGTGCATATATCCTTTCTGATTGGTGTTTCTGGTTTCTTGGGATATATTCCTAGAAGTGGGATCACAGGGTCAAATGGGAGTTCCATTTCCAGCTTTTTGAGGAAACTCCATACTGTCTTCCATAGTGGTTGCACCAGTCTGCATTCCCACCAGCAGTGCAGGAGGGTTCCCTTTTCTCCACATCCTCTCCAGCACTTGTCGTTTGTTGATTTGTTGATGATGGCCATTCTGACAGGTGTGAGATGGTACCACATTGTTGTTTTGATTTGCATCTCTCGGATGATTAGTGACTTTGAGCATGTTTTCATATGTCTCTTGGCTTTCTGAATGTCCTCTTTTGAAAGGTTTCTATTTAGATCCTTTGCCCATTTTTTGATTGGATTGTTTATCTTCTTTTTGTTAAGTTGTATGAGTTCCCTATAAATTTTGGAGATTAGGCCCTTATCAGATATGACGTTGGCAAATATGTTTTCCCACGAGGTGGGTTTTCTTGTTGTTTTGTTGATGGTTTCTTTTGCTGTGCAGAAGCTTTTTATTTTGATGTAGTCCCATTTGTTCAGTTTCTCTTTAGTTTCAACTGCCCTAGGAGCTGTATCAGTGAAGAAATTGCTTTGGCATATGTCTGAGATTTTGTTGCCTTTTTGTATTCTTCTAAAATTTTTATGGTTTCCTGTCGTACATTTAAGTCCTTTATCCATTTTGAGTTTATTCTTGTGTATGGTGTAAGTTGGTGGTCTAGTTTCATTTTCTTGCATATATCTGTCCAATTTTCCCAACACCATTTATTGAAGAGACTATCTTGGCTCCATTGTATGTTCTTGCCTCCTTTGTCAAAAATTAATTGAGCATATTGGTTTGGGCTAATTTCTGGACTCTCTATTCTATTCCACTGATCTATATGTCTGTTCTTGTGCCAGTACTAGGCAGTTTTGAGAACAGTGGCTTTGTAATACAGCTTGATATCTGGCATTGAGATCCCACCTACTTTGTTCTTTCTCAGGATTGCTGCAGCTATTCGGGGTCTTTTTTTATTCCAGATGAATTTTTGGAGAGTTTGTTCTAGATCTTTGAAGTAGGCCATTGGTATTTTAATGGGAAGTGCGTTGAATTTATAGATTGCTTTGGGTAGTATGGACATTTTAATGATGTTAATTCTACCAATCCAAGAACATGGTATGTTCTTCCATCTGTTTATGTCTTCCTCTATCTCTTTTTTCAACGTCCTGTAGTTTTCTAAGTAGAGATCTTTTACCTCTTTAGTTAAGTTTATTCCTAGGTATATTAATTTTTTGGTGCGATGGTTCTTTCTTCTTTTTAAAGAAGACCCTTTAACATACCTTATAGCACTGGCTTGGTGGTAATGAACTCTTTTAGCTTTTTCTTGACTGCAAAGCTCTTTATCCTTCAATTTTCAATAATACCCTTGCTGGATAAAGTAGTCTTGATTGTAGTTCCTTGTAGTCTCTCTTTGTCTTTAACCTTTGGCCTTTTCATTGTGATGTGTCTTGGTGTGGGCCTCTTGGGTTCATGTTGTTTGGTACTCTGCACTTCCTGGACTTGGGCGTCTTTTTCCTTCACCAAGTTAAGGAAAAGTCATTATTTTTTCAAATAAGTTTTTGATTTCTTGCTCTCTCTCTTCTTCTCCTGATACCCCTATGTTGCAGATGTTATACTTCAGGTTGTCCCAAAGGTCTCTTAAATATCCTAATTTTTCTTTTTCTTTTTGATGCTCTGATTGGGTGTTTTCTGCTACCTTATCTTCTACATTGCTAATTCAATCCTCTGCTTCATCCAACCTACGTTTATCCTTCTAGGGTATTTTTCATTTCTGACTGTTTGGTGTGTGTTTTTTATGGTTTCTATGTCCTTCATGCTGTTGAAGTTCTCACTAAGTTCCTTGAGCATCCATATATCCTTTTTTTTTTTTTTTACTCTATATCTGGTAAATTGGTTGCCTCTGTTTAATTTAGCTCTTTTTCTGGAGATTTTAACTTTTCTCTCACTGTGTATTAGGTAGGTTTGCAATGTCTCCCAACCTTGGTAGGGTGTCCTTACATAGTAGGTATCCTATGGAACCAAGTGGTGCTGTCTCCTTGATCACCTGAATGGAGTGCTTTAGGAATGTCTCTGGTGTGGGTTACGTGAGCCCTCCTGTTGTAATTGGGTCTTGATTGCTATTGGCCTGTTTGTGCATGGGGTTGACCTTCATGCCAGCTGACTGTGAGAATTAACCCTGTCCACAGTGTATGAGCTACTTGCAGGTGCTGGCCACACAGAGCAGAATTCACCTCAAGAAGAGTCTGGTGCCCACCAAGTCTCCCTTTGGATGTGCTGCTTGTGACGTTAATTGTATCTTACTTTGATGTGAAGTTGGCCACTGAGTGTGTTGGTTCTGAGGCCTCCTGGGAGAGACTCTGGTATAGTTCAATATCAGACACTGCCTATGACTACCTAAGCAACCTGTTTGAAGCTACAAAGTGATCCACACTTTGTGGCAGCCTCATCTGGGCATGGTGTGCAAGGGAAGGACCAAGTTACACACCATGGCCAGCTTCCACTAGCACTGATCCCAGGAGCAGATCAGAAAATGGCCCAAGGCACCCCAAGATCTTCTTTTGCCTGCCTCTGTATGCCAGCTGCCTATTAGCCTCAGTGACTGAAAGAGCCTCTGGTGGTACTTGAGTTGCATGAGGTATGTTCTCAGTGAGTCACCAGGTAAGGGCGAGTAGTGTCCACCAGATTGATACAAGTTCATACTCGGTGCCAGTCCTGGATCTGAGGCTCCTCAGCAAAATCCCATGGTATACCAACGCTACCTTCCACCCACCAGATGCACACAGATCTATGTGGTGGCAAGGGATCTCAGGTAGTCATCAGAGTGAGATTAGCAGTGTTCAACAGGCCCAAATAGACCAAGACTTGGCCATGTGAATGGAAGGCTCTATACCACTCAGGCATGCAAGGGAAAAATTGCCCTGTTCTAGAGCCACACAACTCAGTCTGTCTTGGATTCTGCCTGGACTTCCTGGAGAGCCAGAGCTTGTCAGGGTGGGGCCATCAGGAGTAGGGAGGGTGAGGCTAGTGGATTTCCCTGACCGGAAAGAGCCAGTCAGGCTCAGGGAAAGTTGAGGGGAATGGTCCCAACCCCAGAGCAACAGAATTTAGTTACTGACACCTGTGAGTCTGTCCAGACCTTTACACCCCGACCCCAGGCAGCTGACTCCTCCAAGAGGCATGAGCTTTGCACGGTGGGGTGACAGGGAGCCCAGAGGATGGGTCTATTACATTCCCCCAGGCTTATGCTGTATGTAGACAAATGCCCCACCCAAGAAAGATGGTGTTTGTGGTGTGGGAGAAGTGCTCAGTTCAGTGACCCTGAAAGCTGTCCCTTCAGCTCTCTACCTAGAGCCACAAACCCCAGTCAGTCTCCATGATTCTAGTCCATTCTACTCTCCCTCCACCAGAGCACAGAGCCACACAACCCAGTCTGGCTGCAAATGAGATTTAGTGCACTGCTCCTTTAAGAGGGAGGCTTGGCAGACTCCTGTCTCTCCCTCGTGGACAGAATCCTCACTGATTTTCACAGCCAGATCTTATGTGGGTGCCTCTTCCCAGCTCTGGTGCTCTGGGCTGGGGACCCCGGCATGAGGTTGAAATATCTCTCTGGATTCTCAGTAGCCACCTGTGGGAACAGAGCCAGCCCTTTTTGTGTCTCTGTCCTTCCTACAAGTCTCAATGTGTCTTCTTCTACAAATGCTTAGTTATAATACTTCTGTTTCACTAGTCTTCAGTTGATTATTCAGGTTGATGGTTCTATAATTTAGTTGTACTTCCAGTTTGGTTCTGGAGGAGATGAGTGTAATTTCCACACACTCTGCCACCATCTTGGATCCCACTCAGAGCTCTTTCTACTGCATTTGTCCCTCTGCTGCTCCATGGGGCGATATGACATAGTGGAAAGAGCTCTGGGATAAAATCTTGGTCTTGACCAGCTGTGTGACCTCCACTTCTCCCAGACTACATACCTCTGTGTTATAGAGAAGTAATAGGATGCATTCAGAGATTCTCTATAAGCATAATTGAGATAATGCAAGAGTCAGTGTCACAATAATCATTCAATAGAAAGTAAGTGTGCAATAACATCTACACTAATAAAAGAGAAACATGGTAATTGGCGTACGACCGCTACCCTTCCCATTGGCTAATCAGCATATCCTTATGCAAATTAACTGTCAGCCAAGATGGCGGCCGGCAGCCATGCACTGAAGCGAGCAGGGAGGCTTGCTTCCTCCAGGGACTGCAGACTCCAACATTCCCCGCCTCACTTCCTGGCCTCTCAACTGCAACTCTAGGCAATTATTACTATGTTGCAAATAAGAAGCTAAACAAAACCGGCTTTCAGTCAGCCCCGGACCGCAACATTGTATCCATGTTTTTAGCAGCGAGGTCTCAGAGCTAAAGCTGGCCCAGAAAAAAAAAAAAGAAAACAAGGAGCGGTTGGGAGCTTTTAGTCAACTGCCAGCGGGAAAACAGCCCTCAGCCCCTCAGCCAGCCTGGCCAGGCACCCCAGTGGGGACCCCCACCCTGATCCAGGACACCCTTCAGGGCAAACCAGCTGGCCCCCACCCATGCACCAGGCCTCTATCCTATATAGTAAAAGGGTAATATGCCTCCTGGTACCGGGATCAGCGGAGCAGCGAGGCCTCCCGGCACCGGGATCAGCGTGACAGGGGGCAGCGCCCAAACCCCCTGATTGCCCTGCGGCTCTGTGTGTGACAGGGGGCAGGGCCACAACCTCCCTATCCGCCCTGCTCTGTTCGTGACAGGGGAAGGCACCCCAACCCCCTGATCAGCTCTGCTCTGTGCCTGGTAGCGGGGAGCTCCCCAATCCCCCGATTGCCCTGCGGCTCTGTGTTTGACAGGGTGCAGCACACCAACCCCCTGATCGGCCCTGCTCTATGTGTGACAGGGTGCGGCGCCCCAACACCGCCCCCCCCACGGGCCCTGCTCTGTGCCTGATAGGGGGGAGCTCCCCAATCCCCTGATTGCCCTTCGGCTCTGTGTTTGACAGGGTGCGGTGCCCCAACCCCCTGCCCCCACGGGCCCTGCTCTGTGTGTGACAGGGTAGAGCCATAACCTCTCCATCGGCCCTGCCCTGAGTGTGACAGTGGCGGTGCCCCAACCCCCTGATCGGCCCTGCTCTGTGGGTAATAGAGGGTGGCGCCCCAACCCCCCTCCACGGGCCTTGCTCTGTGTGTGACAGGGTAGAGCCATAACCTCCCCATTGGCCCTGCCCTGAGTGTGACAGGGTGCAGTGCCCCAACCCCCTGATCTTCCCTGCTCTGTGTGTGACAGGAGGCGGTGCCCCAGCTCCCCTATCATCCCTACTCTGTGAGTGACAGGGGGGAGCTCCTCAACCCCCTGATGGGCCCTGCTCTGTGAGTGACAGGAGGGCAGTGCCCCAACCCCCCTGATGGGCCCTGCTCTGTGAGTGACAGGGGGCAGCGCCCCAACCCCCCTGATGGGCCCTGCTCTGTGAGTGACAGGGGGCAGCGCCTCAACCCCCTGATCAGTCCTGCTCTGTGAGTGACAGGGGGCAGCGCCCCAACCCCCTGATCTTCCCTGCTCTGTGTGTGACAGGAGGCGGTGCCCCAGCTCCCCTATCGGCCCTACTCTGTGAGTGACAGGGAGCAGCGCCCCAACCCCTGATTGGCCCTGCTCTGTGAGTGACAGGGGGCAGCGCCCCAAACCCTTGATCTGCCCTGCTCTGTGCGTGACAGGGGGTGGCGCCGCAACCTCCCCATCGACCCTGCCTTGAGTGTAACAGGGGGCGGTGCCCCAACCCCCCAATCAGTCTGCCCTGAAAGTGACTGAGGGTGGCATTGCAACCTCCCGATCCGCCCTGCTCTGTGCATGACAGGGTGGCACCCCAACTCCCCAATCGGCCCTGCTCTGAGCCTGGCCAGGGGCTGCACTTAGGGATTGGGCCTGCCCTCTGCCACCCCAGAGCAGGCCTAAGCCAGCAGGTCGTTACCTCCCCAGGGGTCCCAGACTGTGAGAGGGCACAGGCCGGGCTAGGG
The DNA here is from genome assembly GCF_028538775.1 of Myotis yumanensis. NCBI lineage: Eukaryota > Metazoa > Chordata > Mammalia > Chiroptera > Vespertilionidae > Myotis > Myotis yumanensis. The sequence continues at coordinate 157,205,376 of NW_027223754.1, forward strand.
GACCCCCCCCCCCCCGAGTGCACAAATTTTTGTGCACCGGGCCTCTAGTCCTATATAATAAAAGAGAAACATGTAAATTGACCATCCCTTTGCTACGCTCACCAGCCAATCAGGGTGAATATGCAAATTAACCCAACAAAGATGGTGGGTTAATTTGCATACACAGGCACCAGGCAGAGAGCAGAAGCGGGAGAGCTGGCAGTTTGGGGGGCTGTGGCTCCCTTGGTCACTCCCAGTATGGGGAGCACCAGGAATTCTGGGAATAGTAGTTCTGATGGCAGCCCCAGGACCAGAAGCGAAAGCCCATAGCACAGGAAGCACCAGGAATGCTGGGAATTATAGTTCTGGTGGCAGACGGATCTCCTAGACCAGCCGTGGGCAAACTATGGCCCGCGGGTCGGATCCAGCCTGTTTGAAATGAATAAAACTAAAAAAAAAAAAAAGACCGTACCCTTTTATGTAATGTTTACTTTGAATTTATATTAGTTCACACAAACACTCCATCCATGCTTTTGTTCTGGCCCTCCAGTCCAGTTTAAGAACCCATTGTGGCCCTCGAGTCAAAAAGTTTGCCCACCCCTGTCCTAGACGCTAGAGCAAAGTGAGCCTGGAGCAAGTTACTGTTGCAGTGGGGGATGGAGAGAAAGCAAAGATGAGAGACATAAGTAAAGTCAGAGTGTCTAGGAAAAATTAAAGGGAAGCTATCCTAAAACTTCCAGGAAATCTCCACCAATGAAGCAAAGAAAAAAAATGCCTCTATTATTCTGTGAGCAACAAACCAAACTGGGTTGGGGGTCTCAGACAATTCGTTCATATGATTGCAAAGACAGACAGAAATTCCTGGATTGGAGAGGGCTCCCCTGAGGGATCCCAGATTGGAGAGGGTGCAGGTCGGACTGAGGGACCACCCCCACCCCCATGCATGAATCTTCATGCACTGGGCCCCTAGTTTAAAGTAAAATTCCAGCCCTGGCTGGTGCAGTTCAGTTATCTGAGTGTCACCCATACACTGAGAGGTCACTGGTTCGGTTCCCAGTCAGGGGCCATGCAGGAGGCAGCCAATTGGTGTTTCTCTCGTGCATCAGTGTTCCTCTTCCTCTCTCTCCTTCTCCCTTCCCTTCCTCTCTCTCTCTCTCTCTCTCTCTCTCTCTCTCTCATCAATAAAAACATATTTTTAAGGAATAAATAAAATAAAATTCCACCTTATATCAAGTAAGATGAGAGCTGATTTACAACCAATTCATGAAAGCCAATCATACCTTCAGACCAGAAAACTCCATAATATTCTACTTGAAAGTTAAATGTATTTAAATATCAGTTTTCATTGGCCCTTTACAAGAAAATTTCCTAGCTTTTTCTAAAAGGAAATGTCTTTAAATAAGATAGTGTATATTGTATTTTACATCCTAACTGAAAGAGTTTATTTATTTCTTTCACAAAGTAGTGTATTTTTATTTTAAAAGTCATACTAGACCACCTACAGATATATGGCATTTTGAAAAGTTGTTAAAAGTTCTGGTACATTTATTTTCTGTACAAAGGTAAATGGTCCCATTTTAGGGAAAAAAAACACTAATATTTTCATTTTAAACCTTTATCAAGTTATTTGAGCTTAAATGTTTCAACAAATTGAAGGCTGTTTGATTGAAATAAATATGTTAAATCGAAAAACATTTTGAAAAGCCACCCAAATAAAGAAGGTATGTATATATATATATATATATATATATATATATATATATATATGCCTAAATGACCATTCAACCGTCCTACTGGTAGCTATGACACACACTGACTACCAGGGGGCAGATGCTCAACTCAGGAGCTGCCAAGCTGTGGTGACTTGGCAGCTACGGTTCTCGGGTAATGCACCCGGAACGAGAGAGGTGGGAGCCCGATTCCAGGGTGCATCACCTGAGAACCCCTCTCCCAATCCAGGATCTCTCGGGGGGATGTCAGAGAGCCGATTTTGGCCCAATCCCCGCACGCTAGGCTGAGGGACCCCACCAGTGCACAAATCTGTGCACTGGGCCTCTAGTATATACATATATATATGTGTGTGTGTGTGTGTGTATATATAATTATCAAGTGGAACTTTATGACAATGCCTCATCCACAAAATGCAAAGTGTTCATAAAATCAGTGGCTCTGTTAATGGTCCCATTTCTTTGTTCTTCAAACTCTGGAGTTGTCTTGTTTTTATTAATTAAAACCTAAAGCTGATTGGTATGCAGGCCATTCTCTGTTATTAAAACACTAGATGTGGTGCCTTGGCTGGTGTGGCTCAGTTGGTTGGAGCATTGTACCATGTACTGGAAGGTTGCTGGTTCAATTCCCAGTGAGGGCACATACCTCAGGTGAGGATCTTAAAAAAACATCATATATGTCACTCCATTATTTATGACCCTGTTGGAGCCTGTAGTAGGCAGTCAAAATCCTGCAGGTCTAAAGGGCATCACCAGACATGTGTGGTCTAGTGAATGAGCCATGTCAGTACATTAAGAGTCAAGTGCTTTTCTTGTCAGAGGACAAGTTAATGGCAGTAAAGGCTTTATATTTCCTTTGTTGTTTCTGAAAATAAATAGGAAATCTGCTACTTAGACTCTAAGACAACTAAAATAGAAGCATTTTGTGGCAGATGGGATTTTTATGAGCTGTTTGTCACCATATACCAGTCTTGTTAAGAAGCAATTGTTTTCTGCTTCATTACACTAAGATAGCTCTGTTTAGGGTTCCACTCGGCTGTGAAATTATTGTAAAACTTCTATAAGGAGTAGAAATGGGGCTTTTTATAAATAATAAAAGATTTTTGACAAATGTATACTAAAAGGTGGTCAAACACACTAAATTTTATGTCAGGGAAATAGAAATATGTTAAATCTCCTACTTATGCTTAATCTGTTCATTTATGTCAACAGAGAAAACTACATAATACTTTTATTTTTCTTTGCCTAAGAAAGATAAGAGTTTACATAGTCTTCATGACATATAGCATATAAATAGATAGGAATTAGTACTTGAGTGAGGAGCAATTTCAGCTTAAAATACATAAAAAGGGAAAAAATAGTAAATGCAAGAAATACATTTTTAATGGCTTTATTTTCCTCAAAACTAATCTGCTATTGGGTTTCTTTTCATATTTAACCATATTTTTAAAGGATCAGCACCAGGGCCAAGGGGAGTCTAAGCTTCCTATTTTAAAGATTATGAACTTATCATGTCACCTTTCCTGGCTATACTCCCCATTCATTATAATTCAGGGGGAGTCAGGAGGGCTTGGGCTAAATCCTGGCCTAGCCACTTACTTATGTGACTTTCATTACATTAATTACCCTTTCTGAACCTCATTTTCTTCATCTATATAAAGATCATTGGTAACACAAACTTTGCCATATTGATTATCTGTTTCCCCAATAATGCCGCATAACAAATTCTCAGTAGCAAACAATAATAAACATCTATTTAGCTCATGAGTCTGTGGGGTTCAATTGATTCAGGCTGAGTTCAATCAAGATTAGCTGTGCATACTCATGTGCCAACAGTTTGGCTGTCCTGCTCATGTCTGTGGGTTGACTGCTGGGGCTTGGCTGATCTTGGATAGTCTCAGCTTATACAATTGGGGCAATTTGGCCCTGGCTCGTGTGTCTCCTATCATCCAGCCAGCTATCTTGGGCTCATTCTCATGACAAGGCAAAGGTGTTAAGAGAGAACAAACCCAGTCACACCTGACTTTTTATGCCCTTGCTTGCATCACATTTGCCATTGACCAAAGCCAAATCACATGGCCCAGTCAGGTGGGAAGATGCTACAAGTTGCATGCAAAAAATACACAGAAGCAAGTTAAAAGCAGGTTCATTCCAAGTTTATATGTGCTACTGAAGATTCTCCTCACTCTATGCCTAAGTTCAGATAGTTCTGGGCAGTTGCAGTGATGTAAATCTAGCACTTTTGAAATCAGCTAAGGGAGTTAGAATTTTAAATACTCTTATGGTGACTCTTTTGGTAAAGCAAATTATTAACTCCTAATTTTTTTGTTTTGTAAAACCAGATTTTGATATGTTACATGTTTAAAGTGGGATAAATCTATAAATCAGCTTTTTAAGTTGTGTAATCTTCTGAGTCTGCAAGCATCAACAGTCATAATAATTCCGTGAGACATGCACACTCAGACCTTGAACTAAGCAAAGGCAGGTTTCCCTGCATAATGACGGGCAGAGATGGTGGCCTGGTCTTTCACTTCCTCAATCCCAGTTAGGGACTCAAGTGCTGGAGGAAACTGCAAACATTCCTGTTTCTGTGCCTCACACACCTGAAACCAAGTCCCATAGCAGGGAATTCACCTCTCTCTGCTCAGAATCCTACAACTTCTTCCCTCTTTAAAACTGGTTCCCTTACTGCTTTTAAGTTTCTATTTTCAATTATTAAAGAAAAACAAGCCCTTTATCAAAACCAAAACTCCTTTTATTAAAAAAAAAAAAAGTCTACTCTCTACTGAGCATAAAGCAAAAGTTTTTTAATGCCTGCCAGTTTGGGGGTTAAGTCCTGGCTGAGCTGCTGAAATATGCTGAAAAATTATCCTTAAAATTAAAACATGGAAACATTCACTTAACTCAAAAGGCCTCATTAATGCAATTAAATATTTTGATCCATTGAAACAAACATGTTTTGAAAACTAACCTGAGCCAAGAAGCCCTAAAAAGTGAATCAAAGGATACCAAGGTGGCGATGGAAACAAGTCAACAAAAAGCATCACATATTATAAAGGCAGACGACAGCTGTTTGATGATCTAGAAACCCCTTCTGTTGTGCCCAGTGCCTTAGGGCCACCATTTCAGACATCTCTTGGTACTGCCACGGGAAAAAATAAATGTCACAAGGCCTCTTTGTATTATATGTATTGTAATTTTAATGAAATTAACTATAGCTAGCTTTTACATGAAAACTTTTTTAAACCTCAGAATCGGACTGGCTTAAAATCTCAACCTGCTACACTGGCAAATGATGCCTTTGAGAGCTGACCTTGATTTTAAATGTTGCCCTTAAAAAATTCATTCTGGGAAGGAGAGGACCTGAAGCAATTCTTTCCAACATATTAATAGCTCTCACCAAGACAATTAGGTCATTGCTGAATCAAGTCAGAAGCACCTCCATCTGTAGAATATATTGAATTTTTAAAGGATTTTTCATTTGTACGTTTTATAGAACATCCTCACTTGAAAAGCATGCATCACCCTTAGAGAGCGGGCTCTTTTGGAACTTTCATAGAGTCAGAGGGCCAGGGACAAGTTCTATCTTAATGCATCTCTGCAAAGCACTTCAGGTGGAAGATGACCTGGCCATGGGGGGTTTAGAAAGTAATTCAAATGACAATGTAGAGATAATGAGGTTCTGAACTAGGGCAGTACCCATGGAAATAGCAAAGAGGGAGTGAGTCAAGAAATCTTGAGGAGGCAAAATGGATGTGGTATCTTGACTAACTGGATGCAGAAAGTACGGGGATGACAACAAAAGTTCCATATTGGGCGAATAAAGGGGAAGGTAAGATCATGAATTTTATGATACAGTACAAAGGAGAAGAAAGATCAGACTTAAGGAAGAAAACTTATTCCACGTGAACATGTTGGGTTTTAAAACTTTTAGGACATGTAACAAACAATTAGAAACTCAGATCTAAAGTTTGAGAGAGATAACAATTCTGAAGAATATAACTGGGGGGCTGTACATATGGTACCATAAAGTTCAGCACAGAGAAGAACAGGAATTCCTCTGAGGGAAAAGTGGAGAAAGAATGCTTAGAACAGAAGTTTGAAATGGCTAAATGCAATCAGCAGGCAGGGGAAGATAAGCCATTTGTTCATTCATTTATTCAATCAATAAACAGTTTGCATTAAACAACCCTTTTATTCTACTTTCTAGAGAGAATTTGGTGGGTAGGTGGGTGGTAAGGAAGGGATGCTACAAAGTTCATTGTCTTGCTGTAAGAATGGTGTAGGCTGTTTTCCAAAACAGCTAAATGTGGATGACCCAAATGGGTGCGGCAAGTCCTGAGGGAGCTATCGCAGAAGTCTCTGGACCGGGTTGATTGGAAACAACTTGGAGCACAGGGTGAAGAAGGGGGCAAGGTTAGCACACTGCCCCTCCCTCCCACACCGCCCCCCCTTCAGTACTCCATCACCAATTCCACCCTCTTCTCTCACTCCAGGTCCTTCTTCCAAGGGCCAACAAAGCTTAAATCAAAACATCAGGTGTCTTTCAGGGAAAGAGGCGTATTGACCTGTTTGGGACAGTAAAATCATTCAAAGTAAAGGGCCAAAGCTTCCTGCAGTCAATGTAACGCAGAACCCACGTAAACACAAACTCGTGCAAATGTGTTTACATCTTCCTTCTTGGCCTCATGGAAGTTTCCAGACTTGCTTTACACCACCATCGCCTCCTCATGTAGCTCCTTTGGCTTTTTCTTCTATCACTGTGGCTTCATTCTGACACAGCTCATGCTGTTTGTTTCTCGGTGCATCTGAATGCTCATCTCTAGATAAGCTTCTCTGTGCTCGAGGGTCTCTCTGTCTCTTCACTCATGTCTTGCTCCCGCTCTTGTTCCTCTTTCCACACTATGTTGACTCTAAAAAGCACACAAGGTTGTAGTGCACCATTAACACATGGGAAACCTACACAAATCAGCCAGTCAGTCTGTCAGCCAAGGTGTTCCTCTTCTCCCGGCTACAAGGAGGATAGACAGGGTAGTTAATGTCGATATAAATCCTCGCATTAAAAATTCAGAGTGTTGTTGTGGCCCAAGCCTAGGGAACTCCAAAAATGCATTTGGAATAAGCAGCCTTCAAGAGTCATATTGCTCTGAAGACACATAATTTCCTGAAGGAGAATCTTCATTTTATGAGCTCAAACATACCTCCCCATTTTTGCCAATTGTTCAGGATTATCGGGTCAGAATAACTGCTTTAGGGAAACATTCATAATGTTTCCATCATTTTCTGTGTGAAGAGCTGTTCTGCTTCAAATAGATGCTCTATAACTTTGCAAAGCATTGTTTTTATCGCTGCTGCACTTGTGTTTTTACTACAAAAGCTTATTGTTGCTGATCTATGGTATTTTTCTTGCCATCAAAGTATTTGCTACATCCATCTAATCCTTTTCCCCTCTGTATAATGTTTTAATTTAGCTAGGGATACCAATATGTTGTTTCTTGTGTCGAGAATACTTTTATGGTGAAAAAAACTAATGGCATATTTAATCGCCCTGTTATTGTTATCTATATCTCTGGATATAATGGTAAATGTCTGCGAAAGCTCAAATCCTGAGAGGAGAAAAAAGTGAGGTCATCCACAGGGATAGATATATAGTGATTATTACTGAATTCATGTTTTCAATTTAATCACTCCCTATGACCCATTTGCCCTTAGGACATGACTGTTGGAACAAAATTATTTCACTTATACTCCTTTTCATGGGAACTGTAATTCTAGTCAGCAGCTCTTTGTGTTACAAAAGACTGCACCTCCTACCATTCATTCACGAGGTTTAGAAATGTGTTATAATTCAAATAAAATTTCTCTTGTAAGACAATGGAGCATATGACCCTTTTATGATAAACTATAATTTTGGGGTGCATAACACAATTGTTCCATCATTTGTTATTCCTGGAGGTAAGACATGGATTAATATTAAAACATCCTGCTCTATGTATTTCATTCAACACTACCTAATAACACATCCTTTTTTTTCTCAACAGAGATTTAAAAGTGTTACAAACCTCTGCCATGTCCAAGAAAGAACATTTTAATAATCTTCTTAATCTCCCTTAAACCTCCCTAGCACAGCAATTTTCAAGCAGTGTCTTGTGCCACAAGAATTATTAAAACACGCCATACTTGACTATTTAATCAGGAGCAATGACCTCTTTTCCCTTAGATTATCAAGTAAAGAAAATGACAACAGGCAACACAACTATAATCGTTCGATGCGAATGAATCAATTTTTTGCCAGATTAGCAAAAAAAATATGTTAGTAATTAGTTTATGTACGTCATGAGATTTAAAAGGTTGAAAATTGCTGCTCTAGCATAATGTTCCTCAGAATTATTCTTTACCACATGCCAAGCTAAATAGGTCCTCAAAAGAAGTCTAGGTAATCATCTGTTCCTCTGTTTATGTTGCTCTTATTAGGCCAAGGCTGGAGGATTAGCGCTGTGTGAAACAGGACATCTTTGAAAAGGTCTTCCTATTGTCCCAGCTTATGCTCCAGAATTAGGACACCTTTCCGTTAGTGTGTGTCCAAAAGCCAAGCAGGATTCTGAGTCCCTCAATGCAAGACCATCTGTTTGCCTTGACAGCCACGTGGCAGCCACTTCCTCCAGCACCATGGCCAGTTCACCTCCATAGTTTCCCAAGGAGACACTCCAGGGAAATGTGCTTTGTGGCCCAGCACCTGAACTTGCCTCCCTCCAGCCCTCGTGAACTGGGCCAGGACAGCTATGGGCATAAACTCCCTCTTGCCTTTGGCACAAATCTGGGTGACAGCCAACTGTGCCCCCACCTCCATCTGGGCCCCACTATGGTCTTACTCCTTCCCCAGAATGCTTCCAGATTAGAGGCATTCTTAGTACCAGCTTCCCAAGGCAAACACAAGCAGAAATCCAGATAAGCAAATTCCTTTAGCCTAGTCCCTGATCAGAACAGGATCAAACTGTCCAATTCCTGTTTCCTTTTCTCACATGTTGATCCCCAACCCCACCCTGACCAGGCCTGGCTTGAGCTTCCAACTCTCTAATAACCTGTCAATGAGAAGTGTTTCCTGATGCATCTTGTCACAATTTTACCTCACCATAACTGCTGTATGAAAGAAAGGGGAAGAGAGAGAGAGAGAAAGAAAGGAAAGAAGAAACCAAGAGAGGGAGGGGGGAGTAGAAAAAATGGATGGAAGGAAGGAAGGAAGGAAGGAAGGAAGGAAGGAAGGAAGGAAGGAAGGAAGGAAGGAAAGAAGGAAGGAAGGAAGGAAGGAAGGAAGGAAGGAAGGAAGGAAGGAAGGAAGAAGGGAAGGAAAGAAGCCGAACAGGCAGAAAGATTTTGTTCCTAATCAGTTCTATTTATAACTCCTCCATTTTTCCAATTAGCAGCTACATTTCTTACTTTCCACCTCATCCCAGTTCAGTGACCTTGTTATTTGCCCTTGAGCATTTTACTTTATCCTTGATTCTTCACAGGTCAAATAAAGTGGCTGAAGAGGATGTTGACCTCTCCTTAGAAATGAGTGTGTGATGACTGCCCTTCTGGCTCATCACCATCATATAAGGCCAGCCCAAGCATCTTACACTAGCTGGGATGGAGCTGTTTATAGCTCCAACAGAGCAGTCTTTTCTACCCTGGGTCCATGGTTAGTTTCTTGGCTCACTGAATTCTGACACATGAGAGGGAAACTAAGACAAATATACTCAAAACTTTTCAGCCCATTTTCTTTTCATCAAAATAAAAGGGAAAAAATTTTAAATAATAAAAGGAAAAACATTTGAAATTAAAAGGGAAACATTGGATTTCCAAGGCACACTGGTTGTCTAAAGCCTACATGGTTATTGAAATTTTACTGCAAGTGAGTCCATTTTAGACTTTGAGAATTTCAGAAACCACTTGGCCAAGATTTATGAGAACTAAACTCAATAAAAGTCACTGGGGATAGAAGAAGAGGAATCAGATAACCACTCTATCAGTCACAGTTCAACCGGGAAGAACCAACAACATGTGTGTGTGTGTGTGTGTGTGTGTGTGTGTGTGTGTGTGGTTTATGCGATTGTGAAGGCTGCTTAAAAAAAGGCCAAAGTCCATAGGGCCAACTTCAAAAAGGGAAGAAATGAGCAAGCTGTTACTCATGGACACAGGCTGGAGCTCCTGTCCACAGGCAGTCAGGAAGAAAGATCTGAGCAGGCTGGAGCCCCACAGGCACAAGCTGAAGCTTATTGTCCACAGGTCCTCAAGAAGGGGAAACTACACAGATTGCCACCCCAAGATCCAGAGAAGAGGGAGAGTAAATGTAGACCCAGCTGCTGTTGGAGTCTCTGAGCCCAGGGAAAGACTTCTGAAAAGGCTCACCGGATTAGGCAGACCCATTCAGGATAATTTTCCTTTTGATTAACTTAAAGTCAACTGACTAGGGACTCTACACTGCAAGATCCCTTCACTATAGCGCCGAAATTAGCGTTTGATTGAATAACTAAGAACTATAGTTCAGCCCAGTCAAGCTGACACATCAAGAAGTCATCATATCCTGTCTCCTAAAACTAGTTGAAGAACTCTACTAGTCTACCTTTAGCCATTACAGGAACATCTGCTCTATGCAAAGCCTTGGGTTGTGCGCTGGAGGAAAGTTACTTTATTGCACAGGAACCTACTCAACTGAATAAAAAGTGAGGCACCAGCAAGAGCAAAAAATACCTAATGAATAAAACAGGGTTAATGACAAGAAGAGTATTTAAAATAAGATAAATACATATTTTTAAATTATATTAAGAATGAGTGGAAAAAACTGGTTTCTGTAGGGAAAAAAATTGGAAAAAAGTCACACTGGTATAGTATCAAAGTCATAGTAATATTGATGCATAATTAACATTCTCAGAGTACAGACCATGACTTAGTTCATTTTCCCAAAGAAGCTTTCTCAACTAATAAAAATTTATAAATACATAAAATATGTTAAAGGGAAAATTATATTTACAAGTTCCAGAGAGGAACCACTCCAATCCCAGACTGTAAAATCAAATTTCATCCTCAATAGAACTGTATGTTATAAAAACAACGTGTCTGTCACTGTTGTTTTGGTTATGCTCAAGAGAATGAAAGACAATGCAAAAATCCACTATAGAAAAGACCTGGGGGGGCGGGGGGGGCGAATAATGACGACTTTGTATATATTTAGTTGTGAGAATTGTCACATTCTTATGAATGCTGGGCTCTGAGCTTAATGATGTAACCTGCATAAATTGGGCTTCCTAGAGGCCAGCCTGAGCACCATGGAGCCTCCAAAGTCTGTCTCTCACCTCTCAGCAGCTATTCCTCATACTCAACTCCTCCCCATATTCATTCATTTCTCTCTCTCCTTCTCCCTCCCTCCAGGCCTGGCTCTGAATCTCTTTGTCTTCCCCTCTCCTCTCCTCTCCTCTGCTTTCTAACAGAGTTATCTGGCCTATTTTTTTGGTTTCTGCCATTCTCCTCCCCACTTCCCACCCCACACCTCACTTAGCACACCAGAGGCCCTATCTCAGGCCAGGAGAACAAAAGATTTTTCCTCCATGGAAGGTAAGGGGAGCATACAATTGCAAATATTCATTACTTAATATAATTTTTTCCTGACAGAGCTGTAAATCTCCAATGCATTTGCAAGTAATGAATCAGAACTAGTTCTTCATTTCTCAGATGCAAAAAAAATCAGAAAAAAAGATAAATATACTCATCCCAGGTGTCACACTAAAATGGGGGGGAGGGCAGTTCTATTTGTTTATTTGCTGAACTGCTCTTAAGATTTTTATTTCTCTAGATAAAATACAATGTGAGAACCAAAAAAATAAAAGTTTATTCTTTATTTTATTATTTTTAAGAAGTAGAAAAGAAATCTTATGATTGGGGATGTTTTTTGAGACATTAAAAAAAAAATAGAGTTGATACCCAGCATTATTCGTGCCTGAGAGAGAAACCATATTTGTTACAGCTGACTCTCAATTATTCCAGGAGCTGACAGGGCAATTTGAGAATCAACCAGATCTCTGCTTCGCTTTCTGCCTCCTGCTGCAGGGCTCTTGGCTTTTGTACTGCAGGTTGGGATATCTGTGGGAAGGTGAACAGGGACTGGAGAAGTCATCAGTCCAGTCAATCCATTCTGTTCCTCTGCTACTTGCTAAAAAGCTTAGTGTGAGCTGCTGCAAAAACATTTATTAAAATACGACATATAGATTTGGGGGGCATTTCAATTTCTTCTGCTATTCCTGGTCATCATTCTTTTTCATATTCAAGAGTTGGCTTTCTATTCAAGCATGCAATTTAATCATCCACATTCATTATCCAGACTGAATTAACTGAACATTTTAATTTTTTCAATAATAACACAAGGAGTACTTAGTCTATTTCCTGCAAAAAGGTCTAAGATGAAAAGGGGTTGAGGATGGGAAACCCAACCAGCATCTCACTTGAGGGACTCAGCTTTGGCCCTCACACAATGCAATTGCTAATGGCTCATCTTCCTAAAGAGAACCTTTTGTTTATAGTTGCCCAATGTTTAAAGGGATCAATCTTTTTTAAAAATTGAATACGGCCAAGTTGCACTTCCAACTTTTTGCCTGGCCCAATCTTCTACTACTTGCTTCATTCAGCTTCATAAGGTGTTTCTCCTCCATGAAGAATGTTTAAGCCCTTTAGTTTGCCCTGTAAATCTCTGACTTTCCCTTCCCCCTCAGTGACCTGCTCTGTTATGAGCTATCCATTTTGTAGCTCACAAACAAAATCTCCTCAGAAATGTCCTGTGAAGCAGCCTCTACAGGGCTGCCTGGGACTTGAGGGCTTTCATTTCCTCCCCTATGGAGAGCTGCAATGATCCAGCGAGAAGACCAGAATGAGGGACAGGGGGAGAAGTTGCATTTAGTTGTTAGAGCTCATGTTTTGCAGTTTGCTCTCCTAGGTACAGCAATTCCTTAATTCTTTCCTGGGATTATAAAGTAAATTTTGACCTTTCATCTTAATTGACATATAAACATAAATTTACTAGAAAATAAAGCATGTTCTAAGGGACAGTTGAATTTTTACCTTATTCATGATACCTATTTATATTATTTAAGGTGGTTCAGTTCAACTGTGGTTTGGCAAATAGATGGAATCATTTCCAGAAAAGTCATAATAACAAATCAATGTCTTATTCTGGAATTATAAAAGCATAAGCCTCTTTTTAAATAACTACAGTTCCATGTCAGAAAATCTAAACAAATGTGTGGTTAGGAATGATTGTTATACCTTAGGGACTTAGTTTACACAAGATAGATTAGCAAGATATGAGCCTCATTATGCATGAAAGGCATTTGTTTTTCCATGAATCCAGCACAGCCCAAGTTCTGGGGTTGCAATTCATAAAGGGAACGAATGTGAAGACTGAGCGCTGTTATGACATTAATCTTCATGAATATGGAAAGAAGTGAATTATTATCTTTCTCTTTATGAGGTGAAGAGAACTGTCACAACAAATTTGAATCTTGGTATACAGTATATTAGAATGTGAAAGCTGGAAGGGCCCCAGAGAGTTAGTCTAACCCTTCTATTTATCCAAAGGAAAGTGAAAATGTTCTTAAGAGACTCACCCAACTTCATGTGGTGAGCTAATGGCAAAGATAGGACAGACCTTTGGATTCCCAAAACTGGAATTTTTTTCAACCAAAAAGAGGGGCAAATTTTTCCTAGTTCCAGTTTTGCCTTTTTTTAGGTGCATAAACTACTTAGTAATAGACAAGGCCTCCAGATATAGGACAAACCCACAGTGCGACCCCAGCAACCCTGGTCTTGGTGTGCTGGCCTCGAACACGAAGACTCCAGAGTGGCCCAGCACTCTGTGGGCCTGAATTTTCTTCAGCCACTCCACTTCTTCACAGAGCTTGTTGTCCACATCATTGGCCAGGACCTGGCTGCATTTTCTGTCCTTCATGTCCTTCTGTCTGTTCAGGAACCAGCCTGTAACCTTGTCCTGGCATGGATTCTGCATAACGGTGATCACACATTCCACCTCACCTTCAGTGAGCTCTCCTGCCCTCTTGTGGAGGTCCATGTGTGCTTTCCTCAGCACCATAGGAGATACCTTCACCCCACACCCTAATCGCAGTGATGGCAAAGGCTATTTTCCACCACCCATTGATATTGGTGTTGAGTACCTGCTGGAATTACTCACGGATCACTAGAGACCTGGGGGCAGCCCCAGTAGTGCATGTCAGCCTCCTGTGGAAAAGGCAATTCCAGTTTTCCTAAATAACCAAGAGTCTTCTATGTGTGTGCCCTCTTTAACACACTACCAGGGATCCTAAACGAAATATAAATAATCTATTTTTGACCACTTATTGTGAGCTACACCACTTATTGGTGTTTTACTTTCACCTATATAAATGCTATGCCAATTCCACTGTCAATAAGTTCTCTCTGCCTCGGTTCCTAACCTGGATAACCTCTATTAGAAGAAAACTGGAATTATTACTAAAGGATGATGCATAGAAAATGTTTGGAGCATCTAACCCATTGCAAAAATTCTTTCATAGGAAAAAGGATGCTAAAAAATAACCCATAACAAAAAGATATTCTTCTAAGACTTAAGACATATGGGTGAGGTACAGGTGATAGAATTAAGTAGTAATTGTGCAAGGTGAGAAGAGAAGAACTGGGAGATGGGGGAAAGAGTCTTCTGGCTTAGGCAACTGAGTGAACAAAGGTGCCTGGAACTGAGGTAGGCAAGACAGAGGATAGAATGAGTAGAGGCTATGAGAAAGGATGGCAATAGATTTAGTTTTAGTTTGATCTGAATGCTTGTGTCCTCCCAAAATTCATTTGTTGAAACCCTAATCCCCAAGATAGCATTAGGAGGTGGAGTTTTGGGGAGGTGCTTAGGTCATGAAGGCAGAGCCCTCATAATTGAGGCCTCATACAAGAGGCCTCTCAGTGCTCCCTTGTCACTCTGCCATATGTGGGAGAGCAAAAAGATACCATCTAGGAACCAGGAAGTAGGTTCCCACCAGAACCTGACCGTGATGGCATGCTGATCTTGGACTGCCAGCCTCCAGACTGTGAGAAATAAATGGCTGTATTTAGAATAAGCCACCAGTTCATGGTATTTTGTTATAGCAGCCCAAATGGGCTAAGTCGGACATGTCGAATTTGAGTTTTATGATTTTATAATCATCCTACCCTCAACTAGGTAGCGGTCTCTAAACAAATGCTTCAAGCTTGTGCATGCCTTTAAAATGAGCTAATTTGCAAGAAACCCATTTTATAAAACAAAAAATCATTTGATAAAGCAACTCCTTAGCATATCTGCTTTGTGAATTCCAATTTTAGTATATCGGGTTTTCCTCCAAGAAAAGCACATCTGGTCCTGACCAGTTTGGCTCAGTGGATAGAGCGTCGGCCTGCGGACTGAAGGATCCTGGGTTCGATTCTGGTCAAGGGCATGTACCTTGGTTTTGGGCACATCCCCAGTGCGGGGTGTGCAGGAGGCAGCTGGTCGATGTTTCTCTCTCATTGATGTTTCTAACTCTCTATCCCTCTCTCTTCCTCTGTAAAAAATCAATAAAATATTAAAAAAAAAAAAGCACATCTGTGCATATTTTTTTAATGCATTGCTCCGGGAATGATGACTGCCAATTCTGTAACTTGTTTGAATTGTATGTCACAACTTCTGTTTAATCCCATTTATTCTTCCAAAATTAAGTTGTCGTGTTTGTTTAAAAAAAAAAAAAGCAATTTGGTCCAAGTTTCTCAGAAATTATCATATTTAAGACCATGATTTTTAATCTTGGCCATGGTTTTGAAGAAGTTTTCCCTGCACCAAAAACTTCATCCCCTCCATAAACTGTATGCCATCTTCACTCCCACCCACCCCTGAACTCCCCAGCATTACCATCCCTCTACACACAGAGAGAATTTTAAGACCTTTGAAAGATTTAGTAATTCTTTGGAGGTACCATTGCATAATATGGCAAACATAATAAAATAAGTTACGCAAATCACTTACAACTTTATGGGTTGAGTTGCAGTAGACTAGTTGATATAATGTTATGTTCTAGAGGTATTTAAATTAAATATTAATTAATTTCATTTTTTCAAGATGGGTTTTGTTTTTTAGTTTTACAGCAACAAAAGTATTTTAAATTTCAAACATTTTGTAGGCCCTTGAAAACTTATGGTCCTTTAAGCACTTTTTCTGAAACAATTGATGGATAAAATAGTTCCAACAACAAACCCCCACTCAAAGAGAAAGATGGAACATCAGTACTTTCAGAACATTTTTGCTGACTCTTTCCCCTCGCACACAAATAATTAGTATCATTTTAAGCGTTTCTCATCACGGGCTCTTTTTCTCTTGTGCAGTAGTTGGCATGGAGCACCAGCTGGTTTGGCAATTGATGGTTAGCTGGCTTGTCCTGGGGTGGGGTGCTTCCTCTTCTCCTGCCATGGGATTCACTAATAGGTGCAGTGAGTGCACACCCAGACATCTCCTGTACCTCTGCCAGTTATAAGACCTCCTAGCAAACCTATGGTCCAACTGAGGCCTAAGATAGAGCTTGGTCATCTATGGGATTGTGCTCCAATTTCTATAAATTTTGGAAGATATTCACAGGGAAAGTATTAATAAAGCAAAATGTGATTGTTTAAAAGCAAATTGTCAAATATTCAGTGACAAACATGTCTTAGGTATTTGCCTTCACAGAAATCGGCAGCAGAAATATGCTGAAAAGGATGAAGTTTCTGTACGTTTGTAACTGATTTCAGAAGATCAACTTCGGTAGGCTCCTCCCAAGGTTGAAACGCTCAGGACAAGAAGGACCCTGAGTTGTTCCCTCTCTTCTCCTTTCTCCCCCATGCAGTCACTCTGCTTATCCAAGTCACACCTTGAACAAAAGAGAGTTGGAGGAAAGAAGAACGGAATAAATGCAAGTAGATCGAAAGCTGTGCAAAGATGTGCATTTCTCTCTTACACCTCAGACAGTCACATCTCCATTCCTCTCTGAGGAGACAGTTTGAGTTCAGTCAGAGAGAAACAAAGGCCTATTTAACCAATAATTTGACAATATGCTCAGGATACCCCTTTCCTCTAATTAGATAGCCACTTTATTTTGACAATGAAAGAAAAGTAGCTCTTATAATATTAACTTCTCAAATAGCAAGGTTGTGTTGAATTTAATATGTTCATTTGAGTTCTGCTTTTCACTCCACCAGAGATAGCATTAGAGAATTGATTTAAAAAAAACAACTGCAGCACATGATAATTGCAACTTACAAGTGGTATTAGTTATATTAGTTCCTGTTCTGTCATTTTGTATACAGTTTTAAAGGTTCAAGAACTTAAATGTAAAAGGGGAAAATTGATTTTAAGGCAAAGCTAGCTCTTTATTTTAACAAAAGATGCACTCAAAAGGGGGTTTTCTCTTATCTATGAATAGAAGTTCTGTGTAATGTTATAGCTAATGGAATATTGATTTTCCCCCTTTCTACTTTTGCAATGGGCTTTGTAGCTGCTTCTTATGTATTTTAAATATGCAGGTCTTGTGTTACATTTGGGAAAACATACATGTACAGAAAATGTATTCTCCCAAATGGGTCTGGGTATTTCGGCTGTCAGAAATCTATTTCACACACATTAGTCTAGCATCAGACCAACTGTGATGCCTGTGAGAGGAGTAAGTTGAAACTGGAGAATTCAGAAATAACTGTTCAATGAGTAAGACTGATTTCAAACCAGAAATAATTTCAACTTGATTTTTAATTAAAGGAAAAAATGTGGACGTGATCACAAATACTTATACTTTCTGAGATGCTTTCCCCCTTTTCTTTCCACACTCGTACTGCCTCAATCATATTCTTTGCACACTGAAAAATAATTACATATGGTAGCAGGGTTGGCAGGCCCTGAAGCTGACAACTTCAATCTTCTTACCAATTTCATCTCTAAGGACACAACTATAACATGCAAAAATAATGTTGAAGGAAAGGGGAAATAGTTACATATTTGAAATGAGACTCTGTAAGGTACAAAAGCCAAGTGTGGTCTCTTTGTATTAACTCAATCCAGAGTCCCCGACTTCTAACTTTATTTTGAGCATGGCAGTCCTCAAGGTAAGTCACCAACGTACGGCTGGTTATGAATCTGAATCTGTATGCAGGGAAAGCAGGAAACGCAGCTCCTTTAGAAAACAGAAGCACCTGAGACTCAGAATCACTCGTTTTCCCTTGGCCTCTCATTAGCTGTGTTGCCTTGAGCGTGTCGCTCAGCCTTTCTGAGTCTGCTTCCTCGTCGGTGACATGGACTAATTGGACAGTATGGTATCCATGATCTCTTCTAGTTAATTCTCAGCCAAACAGCATTGATTGAGCAATGGCCTTGGGCCCAACTCTGCAGAATAAAATAAAGATCTATGTTAGTATGATGTGCTTGGGGCAGGGGGTGGGGCCTACCTCCCCTCCTGGCCTCTAAGTAATTTAAAGGCAGATCTGTGCCCAGTTCCTCTTTCTTCTTCCCTTATACTTAACACAGTGCCTAGTAAAATAGAAGCACCCAATAACTTTTTTGGTCAATGAATAAATATATAAAAGTTTCCGCCAAAACCGGTTTGGCTCAGTGGATAGAGCGTCGGCCTGCGGGCCGAAAGGTCCCGGGTTCAATTCCGGTCAAGGGCATGTACCTGAGTTGCGGGCACATCCCCAGTGGGGGATGTGCAGGAGGCGGCTGATCGATGTTTCTCTCTCATCGATGTTTCTGACTCTCTGTCTCTCTCCCTGACTCTCTGTAAAAAATCAATAAAATATATTTTTTTTAAAAAAGTTTCCATGGTAGTTTTATAGCCTCCTTGAGAAAATATCACAAAAGCATTCTTTGGGTAGCATTGGGGGCGGGGAGCAGGGAGAATAACAACTATAACCAAGAAACATGATGAACAGTGGCCCTGAAAATCTCATTTATCACACTCAGAAGCAAAAAATTAGAATAAGTTACTAAACCATTCTCCTGAATTAAAGAATGAAAGCTCAATTTATAATTGGAAGAACCCCACCTCCCCCCCTTCCAATTAACAAGTGTGGCTCATCTCTCCAGCTGCACCTGAAATGACTGATGCCTTGAAAGGAACTTGCTTACTAATAATCATCAACGCAGCTGGTGCCGCAAAAGCTTCCCACCACGATTGTTACCTTGGTTAATGAAATCTTGGAAGAGCAGAGATTTTAATCTCCAGCAAAATAGTCATAGAATTGTAAACATCAGAATTCATTTCATGAGGCTTGAAAAAACTTTTCGTTTTAAAATAAGCTTAACTTTTAAGGAGAAAAGACATTTAAGTAGAGAAAGAAAATCTTTTCCTACCACAATTTTTACAGTTTTCACAGTGAAATAACTGAAACTAAAGCTCTGCTTGATTTAAAAGCAAGCCAGATTCTAAACCTACCCATGCTCACTGCTACGCACAATCGGTTTATTCCCCAGAGAGGGGTTCGGCAGGGAGACCGGGAGGTCTATTTGTCAGTCAGGGTGAAAGACCAAAAAACCAAGGTGTCAGTTAAAGAAACATATTTATGCTTCCCTAATGCCTTCATCTAAAAGTCCCCTGTCAGAAAAACAACATGTGTTCCAGCCTTGCACATTTTATCTCCTGAGACATCACATGTCATCAATCATCTCAGCCTGTCAAACATTCATATTCCAAATCTCTCAAATATCAAATAGGTCTCAAACACAAAGTGCACTCTGATTACCAATTACTATTGGATATTCCAGGTGACAAGTTCTGTTCCAGGCTCTTAGCTTCCCCCTCCCACCATCAGGCTCAGAGTATTACATGTGAGAGGCCCAAAAAAGAGCCACACTTGGGAGGATGTGGCATGAACAGCTTCATTCCCGTGACATAGAGAAACACTCAGCATCCACTGCGACCCTGCCTTCCTCTCAGGGGGATACCCAACATTCCTCTGAATGTCTGACTGGCTCCAAGATGGTGTTTTCTGAGGAATGGAAAAGCCCAATATTCTTCCTCCCCACCAGTCAATGCTGCCTCCCCCAATGGCCTGTCACAGATGCGTCTCCGAGTTAAAACAGCTTTGCCTGTAACCAAACACCCAAGGCATGGTATTGCTAATAAAAACAGAGTTCAGTGGACAAGCCTAATTCTGGAGAGAGGATCTAGAAAAGCATCACAGAACAATGGGTGTCTGAGGAGGAAGGGGAAAAATAAGGAAGGCTCTGGAAAGAAAGGCATGGGGTTGACTAAAGATAATCGTCACCTACTTTGCAGTTTGCTGCACATGCAGCTCTGAGGTCTGGACCAGGAGCTTTACAGCGATGACAAGAGCACCAGGAGGCTTTGGGTGTGCAAGTAGCAAACAGGTGTGCCATGAGTCTACTCCAGGGCCCAACACAATGGTTTTGAGATGTTGATCACTGCACACCTTTTAGCACTCAACTCACTAATTCAAACCTGAAAGCTTCTTATTTTATGAAATTATGGCTTTTTCATTTCTAAATACATTTTGTTCCAACTATCCAAATGTTTTCCCATCTTCTTATCTTTGTTGATTTTGTTTTTCTGCAAGGAAAGCCCTCCCACTGTAACCACTGGAGAGCTAAATAGTATCCATCATTTAAGACCCAATTCTATCTCATCTCCTCTGTGAAGACCCTCATTAAAGAGTGGTCTTTTCCCCTTCAAAACCTCCACAGCATGTCTATATCAATTAGAGAGAGAGCGTCCAAGCTGCACAGGATTCTTACTGTGTCTAAATTCTGGATGCAGGTTGGCTGGACAGGCAGAGCATAGGCTGTACCCCATCCCTGTCCAAGGACAGCCCAAGATAGGCGTTCAATGCACACAGTATAAGTATCTAGCTCTAGCCAGTTCCCCTAAGGAATGGTTTTCCAGCATCCTAACAGTGTACAGCTCAAAGCAACATTACTTTAGCTTGGAACTAATGATAGCAAATAATTTTTGCCAACATTAAAATGAGGCTGCTTCCTCATAATTGGGAAATGAATCTTCTCACAGTTGCTCTTCTCCCTGTTCCTATTGTTTTCACGTAGCTTTAATACCATTCTACTATTTTCTCTTTTTTTTTCTTTTGTGTGTGTGTGTGTGTGTGTGTGTATTACTAAATCTTTCAAATGAAAGAAATAATGTAGATTGTTTTTCTACATTTTACCTTAAAAGTTCACTTCAGACTTAGAGAACATATGTGGTTATCAAATGAAAATAATGCAACAGCAGGGATGGAATTGGAGAGCATTATGCTAAGTGAAATAAGCCAGACAGAGAAAGATAAATATCACATGCTCTCACTCATTTGTGGAATATAATGAACAACATAAACTGATGAACAAAAACAGATCCAGTGACAAAGAAGCATCATCAGACCGTCAAACCTGAGGGAAGGTAGGGGAGTGGAGGGGTAAGGGGGAGAGACCAACCAAAGGACTTGTATGCAAGCATATAGGCCTAACCAATGGACACAGACAACAGGGGGGTGAGGGCATGAGTGGGGGGATGAGGGTAATGTGGGGATAAGGACACATATGTAATAACTTAATCAATAAAAAAATTTAAAAAAATCTTATTGGATAAATGCCTCAATTCACTATTCTACATTTACTAAAGTAAGCATTAATATATTTGAGATGCTTTCTTTATTTAATGATATCTGTCACTTTAGTAACCCTTTTGTCTTGTTTGACATGTTTAATTATTAAATTGTAAAAGTACAGAGAAACACACAAATATATAATCATGTTCACTTTACTACCATTCTGAAATTAATAAATGTTAACAGCTGTAAAAAAATTTAAAAAATTAAATAAAATAAAACTTTACTGGAATGTCATGTCTGAGAGACACATGCCAGGACTCTGGATGTCACCTGAAATCTCTAAGGAATGAAGACTGACTTTGAAGCTGATAAGCCCCTTGGATAAATAGCCTGGTACCTTGCTTGGTCACGTAGTTCATGACAGTCTTTCCAGGTAAGGAATGAAGATTACTTTCCTGCAAGATGACATGAAAGAAACCTTAAGACACCTGTAGGGACCTCAACTCAAGGAATGCACCCCAATTCTGTAGGTATTGCTGGCGAAGCCTGGTAGCAACTGTGTGGCTTGGCTTCTTTGCCCTGGGAGTAAACTTTCTCATGAGATTCCAGTAAAGAATACTTTTTAATAGTCAAAAAAATATGTGTATATATATATATATATATATATATATATATATATATATATTACACAAAAAAAGATACAGAAGTGTTCAAAGGCAATAACAATGACCCCCTGAGTGCCATTTGAGATAGGTACGATGTGTGGGGTGACACCAGGTGAAGATGGGGCACCAGAAAAGGCATAAAAAGGTACGTATCTTCCAGAACTGGCACTGGTTTCCTGGGCTGCAAGTTCAAATATGGCTGATTGGTGCCACACTGTGGAGTGCTTGGCACACAGCAGTAAGGCTTCTGTACCCAACTGTGACCTTCGAAAGAGTTAGTTCCATCGCGTGGAAAGATCTAAAATTAAACCACAATGTGTGATTTGCATTCATGAATCCACTGACCAACCCTCCCACTCTCCCCCTTCTTCTTATAAGATTGACGCAATATCTGAAATTTGATTCAACACTTGAAAGTCATTTTCTCACTCCCTAGCCCCTTGGAAGATTTAATTGGTGACACATTCAAAGTAAAATAGACATTAATAAAAAGAGAAATTGGAGTGGTGGCAGGAAGTGTTAGTAGCAGGAGATTGGCCAAGGAAAGAGATCAATGGATCTTGAAGATGGGAAGGAGACATCTGCACACCCAGCCATCTCCCTGCCCCCACCACGCACACTCCCCACAGAAAGTGAAGGTCAGCTTTATACTGTGAGGGAACAGGAGGCTCTTTGGGATTTAATGGATTCATACATTGTGAGCACAGAAACTAAACACATAAATTAGACTCATACAGATGTCAGTTTGAATATACACTTACTGGCTATGTGAACCTGAGCAAGTTACAATCTCTCCGGCCCTCGGTTTTTTTGTCTGTAAAATGGGAATGCTAGTAGTAGTACCTGCCTTACAGAATTGTTGGAGAGAATGAGATTATGTAAGAAAAAGAACTTAGCTCTATAGAAGACATCTATTATTACCTATAAATTTACCTGGAAATAGAGGTAATCCTCTCCTACATTCAGAGAACAGAAGACACAAACCCTCCCTACCCCAATGTGTGTGTGTGTGTGTGTATGTGTGTGTGTCAGAAAAATTTCATTCTCATATTGTTTGTTCTTTTCTTGTAAGGAAGAACACTCCGCAGAACCATGGCACCTTAATGTCATTCTGGGGAAGAGTTACAAATTAAATGACCACTTAGATAGGAAGGGGAGAGTAAAAAAGAATAAGAATTGATTTTTGTGGCAACCTGAATGCAAAACTAGACACATTAACTTGAGTAATTCACAGAATGTGAAAAGCAGATGTATATGTATCAGAAAAGATGTGCTTTGATTAAACACACAGGCCAAACACTACTAGACTGTTATTGTGAAAACACAGCTCACATTTATCCTATTTTATTATTTGGAATATTAAAAGCTATCACAGATCTGAGACCTCTGGGATGCATGAAAGGCTGTCTCCCTGGGGAGAGGGGGACATCAGTAGTCACCGGGGCCAGGTTGAATATACACTTACTGGCTGTGTGCACATGTATAATGATGTTTCTGCTCTGCCAATTAAATCTTCCAAGGGGGAGAAAAAAGATGGCGGCGATATAAGCAGACGCGTCCCAGGTCTTGTCCCGGAGCAAACGGAGTAAGCAGCTGAAACTAATAACACCCACCCCGAATTGGCAAATTTACTCAGCTGGTGAGACGGCTTGCAGCCTGGAAGGGCAGACCTCCCCTGGAAAGGTTAAAAACCAGGGATCTGGGCAGGAAAGTTTGCCAGACCTGAGCCCAGAGGGTCGGAGGGAGACCGCATGGCAGACAGCCGCGTCTCTTGGGACAGACACAGACCCTGACCAGGGTAAGGAGTTCCGCGGGTTTGCTGGCGCCAGGAGATTTGAGATTTGGATTTTGTGACTGCGGAGAACTGAGACCTAAGGGGGCATCCTGAGGAACTGATCAGACCATGCAGTGCCCATAAGAGAGGAGCGTTTCCCAGACCGCAGGTCCAAGCAACAGCAGCCCCCTGAGCACCGCAGCCTCCTGATCACCACAGCCTCCTGATCACCACACCCTCTGTCTGTGGAACAGCAACTGTACGTGAAGCCTCCCCCCACCAGCCAGAAGAGCCAACACAGCTGTGAACAACACCCACCAGAGGAGCTGCTGCCAACTGGAAAGCAGCTGCTACCGCAATCATCTGAGCAGCAACCACAACCCAAGGAGCCCCTGCAACCCAGGGAGCAGCCACTGAACATCTCAACATCTACATATGTCAGCGAGATCAAACATGGGTAGGCAAAGAAACCCCCAAAGGAAAGAAAAGGAGGACTCCCCAGAAAAGCAGCTAAGTGAGACAGAGATATGCAACATGACGGAAAAAGAATTCAGAATAAGGTTCCTAGAGTACATGCACCACATGTTCAAGAAGCAAGAAGAAACAGATGAAAAACTCAACTACTTATGCAAGAAGCTAGAAGAAACAGATGAAAAAATCAACAACTTAAGTAAGTCCCAAGAAGAAATGAAGAGTGACATAGCTTCAATAAAAAACTCCATTGAAAGTATCAACAGTAGACTGGGAGAAGCGGAGGACCGAATTAGTGAATTAGAAGACAAGGAAGCAAAACACACTCAAACTGTACGGCAAATGGAGAAAAAAATTAAAAGACAGGAGGAGAGCCTAAGGGAGCTTTGGGACAACATGAAACGAAACAACATACGAATAATAGGGGTGCCAGAACAACAGAAAGATGAACATGGATTAGAAAACCTATTCGAAGAAATAATATCAGAAAACTTCCCTGAGGTGGGGAAGAAAAAAGTCACACAAGCCCAGAGAGTTCCAAACAAGGTGAACCCGAAAAGACCCACACCAAGACACATCATAATTACCATGGCAAATGTTCAGGATAAAGAGAGAATCTTACAGGCTGCAAGAGAGAGACGGAAAGTAACATACAAGGGATCTCCCATTAGATTATCAAATGATTTCTCAACAGAAACACATCAGGCCAGAAAAGAATGGACGGAAATCTACAAAGTGATGCAAAGCAAAGGACTGAATCCAAGAATACTCTATCCAGCAAGGCTATCATTCAAAATTGAAGCGGAAATAAGAAGCTTCACAGACAAAAAAGGGCTAAGGGAGTTTATCACCACCAAGCCAGCCATGCAAGAAATGCTAAAGGGACTGGTCTAAACAGAAGAAATATCAAGCTCAGAAAGAAAACAGCCACATACACACACACAAAAAAAGAAATGGCTTTAAACAAATACCTTTCAATAATAACTTTAAATGTAAATGGACTAAATGCTCCAACCAAAAGACATCGAGTGGCTGAATGGATAAAAAAACATGACCCATACATCTGCTGTCTACAAGAGACCCACCTCATTAGAAGGGACTCACACAGACTGAAAGTGAAGGGATGGAAAAATATCTTTCACGCAAATGGAAAGGAAAAGAAAGCTGGGGTAGCAATACTTATATCTGACAAAATACATCTCAAAGTGAAGGCCATAACCAGAGATAAGGAAGGCCACTTCATAATACTAAAGGGATCAATACAACAAGAAGATATAACCCTGGTAAACATATATGCACCCAATGCAGGAGCACCCACATACATAAGAAAACTTCTGGAAGATATCAGGGGAGAGATCGACAACAATACAATCATAGTAGGGGACTTTAATACACCACTGACATCACTGGATAAATCCGCTAGACAAAAACTCAGCAAAGAAACAGCAATCCTAAATGACTCACTAGATCAGATGGACTTAATTGACATCTTCAGAACACTTCACCCCACAGCTGCGGAATATACATTCCTCTCAGGTGCTCATGGGACATATTCAAAAATAGACCACATATTGGGTCACAAGCAAAGTCTCCACAAATTCAAGAAGATTGAAATCATAAAAAGCTTCTTCGCAGACCACGATGGCATAATGTTAGAAATAAACTACAATAAAAACAACCCAAAATACTCAAACACTTGGAAGCTGAATAGCATGTTATTAAATATTGATTGGGTTACCGATGACATCAAAGAAGAAATTAAAAACATCCTGGACACTAATGACAATGAAAACACAACAATCCAAAACCTCTGGGACACAATGAAAGCAGTCCTGAGAGGAAAGTTTATAGCTCTACAGGCCTATCTCAAAAAACAAGAAAAAATGGTAGTCAATCATCTAACTCTACAACTCAAAGAATTAGAAAGAGAGCAACAAGAAAACCCCAGAGTGAGCAGAAGGAAGGAGATAATAAAGATTAGAGCAGAAATCAATGAAATAGAGACCAAAAAAACAATACAGAAAATCAATGAAACCAAGAGCTGGTTCTTTGAAAGGATAAACAAGATTGACAAACCCCTAGCCAGGCTCACCAAGAAGCAAAGAGAGAGGTCCCAAATAAACCAAATCAGAAATGATAGAGGCGAAATAACAACAGACCCCACAGAAATACAAATGATTGTTAAACAATACTACGAGCAACTCTACTCCAACAAACTGGACAACCTGGAGGAAATGGACAAATTCCTAGAAAAATACAACATTCCAAAACTCAATCAGGAAGAATCTAAAAACCTCAATAGGCCAATAACTATGGAAGAAATTGAAGCAGTCATCAGAAAGCTTCCAGCAAACAAAAGCCCAGGGCCAGACGGCTTCACAGGGGAGTTCTACCAAACATTCAAGGAAGAACTAAAACCCACCCTCCTCAGACTACTACAAAAAATTCAAGAGGAAGGAACGCTTCCAAGCTCATTCTATGAAGCCAGCATCACCCTAATACCAAAACCAGGTAAAGACATCACAATGAAAGAGAATTACAGGCCAATATCCCTCATGAACATAGATGCCAAAATCCTCAACAAAATCTTAGCAAATCGGATCCAGCAGTACATCAGAAGGATCATACACCATGACCAAGTAGGATTTATCCCAGAGATGCAAGGATGGTACAACATCCGTAAATCAATAAATGTGATACATCACATAAACAAATTGAAAGAAAAAAACCACATGGTCATATCAATTGATGCAGAAAAAGCATTCGACAAAATCCAACACCCATTTTTGATAAAAACTCTCAGAAAGGTGGGGATAGAAGGATCATACCTCAACATAATAAAAGCCATATATGACAGGCCCACAGCCAACATCATACTCAATGGACAAAAACTAACACCATTTCCCCTAAGAACAGGAACAAGACAGGGATGCCCACTCTCACCACTCCTGTTCAACATAGTCCTGGAAGTATTAGCCATTGCAATTAGGCAAGAAGAAGAAATAAAAGGCATCCAAATTGGAAAAGAGGAAGTAAAACTGTCCTTATTTGCAGATGACATGATATTATACATACAAAACCCTAGAGACTCCATCAAAAAGCTACTAGACTTAATACATGAATTTGGCAATGTAGCAGGATACAAAATTAACCCCAAGAAATCTGAGGCATTTCTATACACCAATAGTGAACTTTCAGAAAGGGAGATCAGAAAAACAATCCCATTTACCATCGCACCAAAAAAATTAAGATACCTAGGAATAAACTTAACTAAAGAGGTTAAAGACCTCTACTCAGAAAACTACAGGACGTTGAAAAAAGAGATAGAGGAAGACATAAACAGATGGAAGAACATACCATGTTCTTGGATAGGTAGAATCAACATCATTAAAATGTCCATACTACCCAAAGCAATCTATAAATTCAACGCACTTCCCATTAAAATACCAATGGCCTTCTTCACAGATCTAGAACGAACTCTCCAAAAATTCATCTGGAATAAAAAAAGACCCCGAATAGCTGCAACGATCCTGAGAAAGAACAAAGTAGGTGGGATCTCAATGCCAGATATCAAGCTGTATTACAAAGCCACTGTTCTCAAAACTGCCTGGTACTGGCACAAGAACAGGCATATAGATCAGTGGAATAGAATAGAGAGTCCAGAAATTAGCCCGAACCAATATGCTCAATTAATTTTTGACAAAGGAGGCATGAACATACAATGGAGCCAAGATAGTCTCTTCAATAAATGGTGTTGGGAAAATTGGACAGACATATGCAAGAAAATGAAACTAGACCACCAACTTACACCATACACAAGAATAAACTCAAAATGGATAAAGGACTTAAATGTACGACAGGAAACCATAAAAATTCTAGAAGAATACAAAGGCAACAAAATCTCAGACATATGCCAAAACAATTTCTTCACTGATACAGCTCCTAGGGCAGTTGAAACTAAAGAGAAACTGAACAAATGGGACTACATCAAAATAAAAAGCTTCTGCACAGCAAAAGAAACCATCAACAAAACAACAAGAAAACCCACCTCGTGGGAAAACATATTTGCCAACGTCATATCTGATAAGGGCTTAATCTCCAAAATTTATAGGGAACTCATACAACTTAACAAAAAGAAGATAAACAATCCAATCAAAAAATGGGCAAAGGATCTAAATAGACACCTTTCGAAAGAGGACATTCAGAAAGCCAAGAGACATATGAAAACATGCTCAAAGTCACTAATCATCCGAGAGATGCAAATCAAAACAACAATGAGGTACCATCTCACACCTGTCAGAATGGCCATCATCAACAAATCAACAAACGACAAGTGCTGGAGAGGATGTGGAGAAAAAGGAACACTTGTGCACTGCTGGTGGGAATGCAGACTGGTGCAGCCACTATGGAAGGCAGTATGGAGGTTCCTCAAAAAATTGGAAATGGAACTCCCATTTGACCCTGTGATCCCACTCCTAGGAATATATCCCAAGAAACCAGAAACACCAATCAGAAAGGATATATGCACCCAGATGTTCATAGCAGCACAATTCACCATAGCTAAGATCTGGAAACAGCCTAAGTGCCCATCAGTAGATGAATGGATTAGAAAACTGTGGTACATCTACACGATGGAATACTATGCTGCTGTTAAAAAGAAGGAACTCCTACCATTTGCAACATCATGGATGGAACTGGAGAGCATTATGCTAAGTGAAACAAGCCAGTCAATGAAGGAAAAATACCACATGATCTCACTCATTCATGGATAATAAAGACCATTACAAACTTTTGAACAATAATAGATACAGAGGCAGAGCTGCCTCAAACTGATTGTCAAACTGCAGTGGGAAGGCCAGAGAGAGTTGGGGGGCAGGAGGGAGGGGAGTAAGAGATCAACCGAAGGACTTGTATGCATGCATATAAGCATAACTAATGGACATAAGACACTGGGGGGTAAGGGAGGGTAGGGGTTTGTCAAGGGGGGGGGGAAGGATACTTATGTAATACCCTTTGTAATACTTTAAGCGAAAAAAAAAAAAAAAAAAATCTTCCAAGGGGGATACAGCAGTCACAGGGATTAGTTGATATGGGGCAGAGGAGAATCTGGGCTAGACATTCACCTGGAGGAGCAGGGGCAACAACTCTGCTTAAAACCAACAGGGCCTTGGGATTTGAACCTGCCCCTGTGAGTGGGAGGCC
Source organism: Myotis yumanensis (assembly GCF_028538775.1). Taxonomy (NCBI): domain Eukaryota; kingdom Metazoa; phylum Chordata; class Mammalia; order Chiroptera; family Vespertilionidae; genus Myotis; species Myotis yumanensis. The sequence continues at coordinate 157,234,793 of NW_027223754.1, forward strand.
CCATAGGGCTGTGGATGAGGCAACATCTAACCCATAAGCTCCCAAACTCCTCCGACAGTGACTTGAGGAGTTCAGACCCTAGAGTCAGAATCCCATTGTGCCTTGGCTTGTCTGAAAGTGCCAAGTTAAAGACTCCAGAAAATGAATATGACCCAAGAATGACCTCCTATGAAAATTCAAGCCCAGCTGGAGTGGCTCGGTTAATTGTCATCTTGTGCACCAATAGGTTGTCAGTTCCATTCCTAGTAGGGCACATATCTGGATTGGGGGTTAAATCCCCAGTTGGAACACCTAAAGAAGGCAATCAATCAATCGATATTTCTTTCGTATCCATCTCCCTCTCTCTCTCTCTCTCTCTCTCTCTCTCTCTCCCTCTCCCTCTTCCTGTCTCTCTTCCTCTCTCTAAGCATGTCCTCTGCTGAGGATTTAAAAAAATTCAAAAAAATTCAAAAAAAATCAAAAAAAATCAGGCTGCTCTACAGACATGGTTTCACTGAGTCAAAGAACCAAAATTCAAATGGTCACTAACAAGTATTTCCCCAAAGAGCCTACTATTTGACTGAATGCCATCTTTTTCAAGAAATATTATATGTGTACAGACAGAGCCTTAGTCTTGTTTACATGAACCATCTGAACATTTTGAAAAATTGACTGTCAGCTGCCAAGTCAAAGTCCAGAAACTTCCTAGGGGAAGAATGACAATTAGCAGTGTAACGAAACAGAAAATTACCTTCATTCTAATCCCCTTCGCCTTCCAACAAAGGGAAACAGCATGCAGCTGAAAACTTCCCAAAGGCCCCTATTCCTGAGGTCACAAATGAAGGGAAAGCCGCTAACAGGTCCTAGGATCGCCTGCATATCAGGGGAAGAGCGGCAGCCCAGGCCCCATTCGATACCCAGCTCTCAGTCTTGTCTAGAACCCCAGCCTGTGGCTACACAGTGATTTCTTTAGTTAACATCCCTAATGTGCGCTTTCCTGGATGAGATAAATATAGCAGTGTAGTCCGTCCATGGAAAGGAACCATTGCTATTTATTATGGAAAAGCAGATTGGGTGAATTGTGCACTTGGTTTTAATTACTTTTGTCAGCAGCCCAATGACTTCAAGGATAAACCTGGAGGAAGCACCGCTAGTGGATAAATGGAGAATCTCCAACAGCTGCCCCTTCCTGTAGTCAGCTCTGACCTCAATTCCGCTGGAGTCGCAGTTCACCTTGATAGAGTTTTCATTACTCTGTTTGAAGAATGAAGACTTAATCATTAAAACAAAACAAAAAACTTAAACTTGGGATGAAAAATCACAAGTTCACATAGAGGTTTGGGCTTTTATACACTGTAGCCTGTTGCGGCTGGAAGAGTTCTTTGAAATCACTGCATCCTATCTTTCCATTGTGCAGATGAGGGCGACGGGATCCAAAGAATATCGGCAACCTTCCAAGGTCACCGCTCGCCTTAGAAGTGCTCTTGCCACCATAGGACAGTGACCTCAGATTAAATCCACTCAATAAATGCCATTCCCTGTGCGCCGATTTGCTATTGGTACTGAAGGATGAGAGGTACTGGAGGACTGGCTGCTGCTTTTTTGACTAAAAGCTTACTGTGCTCAATACCCTGGCTTAGCTATTAACTAAATACCCTGCGTTTACAACCAAGTTATATTCAAAATCTTTGTAAATCAGTGGGTAGAATTTGAATTATATCTTTCCCATAGAAACAGTATTAGAAATTATAGGTTAGTATCAAGACGACCCATAGAAATGTATTTAAATTATGATAAAACTGCAGTGCCATAGGCATTCCGGAAAATACTGTAAAAAGTAAATACTTTTGCAATTCTTGTAATTAACAATTCAGATAACATATAAAAGCAATCCATTCCAAAGTAAATAACCAGCTTTTAGTTATCTTGAATGTTATGCTTAAAGAAAAGCAGTTTTAATAAGTCCTTTTCTAACAAGAATATACTGGGTACCACCAAATTGAGTATTTGCCTCTGAGAAGCTCCAGAAGTCTGGAAAGGGATAAGAAAATAAAGAGAATGAGAAGGTTAGAGAGATGCCCTTAGCGCTAAAGGAGCACAAACCGCCTGGGGAGATCAAGAGGGTCCTTGCAAAGGAGGTGACTTCTGATCCAGTGCTCAAAGGATGAACAGGAGTTTGACAGAAAGATAAAGGAAGAAATGTCATCCCAGGAAGCAGACAGACGTGTGTTGAGGCTATTCTGAGGAGAATTTGAGCACTCTCAGGGACTAATTATTTCTCATTTCACTTCAGAATGCGGAGCTGCCCTTTTTGCTTAATAGAGATGCTTCACTGGCACTGCTTGTGCTCTTCGGTCATAATAAAGATTGTATTTTGCTATCAATAAGCGCTAACCCTTCCATTCCAATCACAGGAAGAGGACGATTTTCAATCAACAAGTGTATACCTTAAATTCAGTTTGGTATTTAGCTACATCAACTAGCATTTGAAATATAGCCGTGGCTATTAGCATCTGCCCGAAACTTTCTTGCTGGTAAGAAGGTTGTTTTGTCTTGAGAGAAAATAGAGAAGCTGTCAAGCAATCCTACAATGGTGTAACCCATCCCTCCTGTCTCCAAAAATCTGATTTCTTGTTTTGAACACTGTATTTAAGTTAGATGACAGGCTTTGCATTGTAAATTGATGGGGAATATGCTTGTGCAACCAAATGCCAATCTTGTTTCCAGAGCTTAGGACCAAAATGTAAATTCCACTATGTATTTGAAGGCACTTGGAATAAAAGAATTCAGCAAGAAAGATGGGTCTGGATGCAAAGTAATGCTTCTTAATGGGTCTCCAGGCAGGTTGTCAATCCCTCAAGTATTTTGAATATAGGGTGGTTAATGAAAACTGTTTCTCTACTCACAACACTTCTGACACAAATGTGTGAGTGTTCTACACCAAGATATGATCCCGTTCTCTGCAGACACCAACTGGGTGTCCTACAATTTAATTAAATTCTGACACTAACCACCCTGAGCTACCACAGACCCCGCAGGTCAAAGGCTCGGTCTCATAAGGCTGTCCCCCACTTCAGATATCAGTCTCAAGCAGTGGGTTCCCATATTATCCACACTTCTATCTGACTTAGCTACAAATCAGGGGTACCCACAACCCCTCCTTGGGTTCAGTAATTGGCTATCCTGTCTCACAGAACTCTGGGACATGTTACATATGTTCACTGGATTATTATAAATGATATCACAAAGTATACAGATGAGCAACCAGGTGAAGAGGTAAAGTAGGGTGAGGTCTGGAAGGAAGCTTCTGTCCCATGGAGTTGGGGTGCAACACCCTTACAGCATGTGGATACTTTCGCCAACCTGGAAGCTCTCCTGACCTTGTAGTTCAGGGGTTTTGATGGAGGCTTCATCACATAGTCATGATCAGTTATTAACTCAATCTCCAGCCTGCTACCCTCCCTGGAGGATGGGGAATGGGCTAAAAGTTCCAAGCTTCTAATTACGGCTTGGTCTCAGGTGACCAGACCTCGCCCTGAAGCTATCCAGAAGTCCACCAAGAGTAGTGTCATTAGAACAAAAGATATTCCTATCACCCAAGAATTTTCAAGGGATTTAGAAGCTCTATATTGGAAGTTCCTAGTATGCCTATAACTTGGGAAATTGCAAGGGTTTTAGAACTCTGTGTCAGGAACTGGAAGCAAACTCCAAGTATATATTTCGTTATGTCACAGGTGGGTGACCACATAATATAAAATATATCAAAAATTTTTCCTATAGACAGAGAGATGACATGGGTGATCTCTAAATGTCTCTTCAAATTTTGGGTTTCATTTAAATATATCATGTATTTTGTACTCCTATAAATACACACACACACACACACACACACACACACACCATGCATGCACACATTTATCCCTAATTTTTCGTCTTCAAACTACTTTAGGTTTTTGAGTAGATGATAAACTTTCAAAAGTGTCAGAGTTGTAGCCATCAGGTCTGTAGGAGAAAATAGAATTTAATGCTTTGAGATTTAATTGACTAACATGTAAAAGCTCCCAGAACAGCGCCCAAAACCTGGGAGAAACCAAGGATGATATTTAAAGCATGTGACCATCAGTATGGCAGAGTCATCCACCAATCAGAACAAACACCAACTATAAACCTTTCCTAGGACTATACCACAGCATGCGGGCTAAATTAGCAATGCTGATAAAAGCTCAATAAATGTTTGGATATTTTTTCTTACGTGTGCCTTTAATCACATAGAGTTTTTCAAACTAGAATTAATATTTATAGGACATTATCATCACAGTATATATGCTTTCTTAATTAACTTATATAATTATATTTACATTTTGTTCTTTAATCTCTTATTGATACTGATGACTACAGAAAGCAATCTCCCAAGAATTTAGAAATAAGAAAAATAAGATCTCCCTCTAAGAATTAAGACCATGAAATCAACTTTTACTGAGAGTGATTAGCCATTTTGATTGAAGAATTTTCTCAAATTGAATAATCTGAAGACAACTCTAAGTAAAGTTTAATATCATATTAAAGCTGTGGAATGTCTAGAGTCCAGAGAAAAACAGAGATTTTATTAATATAGCACCTGTCACATAGGACGCACTCAATGACATACTGCTGCTGATGATTGAAAAATCCTGCTCCAAGGCCTCTCCTAAAACCCTCTGTCTCCATCCATGCATTATGCTAAGTGAAATAAGCCAGTCAATGAAGGGAAAATACCACATGATCTCACTCATTCATGGATAATAGAGACCATTATAAACTTTTGAACAATAATAGATACAGAGGCAGAGCTGCCTCACACAGATTGTCAAACTGCAGCAGGAAGGCCGGGGAGGGTTGGGGGGCAGGAGGGAGGGGGGTAAGAGATCAACCGAAGGACTTGTATGCATGCATATGAGCATAACCAATGGACATAAGACACTGGGGGGTAGGGAAAGCTGGGGTATTGTCAAGGGCGGGGGGAAAAAAAGGACACATATGTAATACCCTTTGTAATGCTTTAAGCAATAAAAATAAATAAATTAAAAAAATAAAATAAATAAAAGAAAATAAAATAAAAAATAAAACCCTCTGTCTAGGACTCAGATATCTGGTAACACAAACCGAAGCTTCCTTTTGACTGTTCCATAGCATGTGTCCCATTGGTCTAATGGGTTTCTAGTGGGTCAAGTATCTATCAAATGGTGAGAAAGGCTTATGTGTGTGAGAAACAGGTAGGCATAGATGCTTGAGTTGTGCTGCCCCACGCCTGGCCCAGGTCTTCTCCAGAGTGAAATCAGGACAGAATGAAAACCGTGCTTAAGTGAAGAGCTGAGGGACATAGGTGAGGACAAACCAGCCTGGGCAGCTGTTTCTCCAACCTTGCCCCCACCCAAGCTCCAGGGCTGGTAAATAATCAGGGAAGGAGAGCGTCCCAAGGTTGCTTCTACTTGGGGAGGAGGGGCAAAGGGTAAACTCTGACCTAGGGAGTTGTTTTGTGGGTGAGAAAAAAACACCGAACCAAGAAGAGATATGAAGTATAAAATATACAACAGTGAAATAAAGAATGCAACAGAAGAAATAAGTGGTAGGATGGAAACTTTCAGGGTTCAAATCAGACAATCGAAAGAAAAGCTTATAGAAAACTCCCAAAAGAAAGAAATGGCAAAGAAATAGAAAATAAAAGCTAACAAAGATGGAGGCTAGAAGTAGAAGTGCTAGTATCCAGATAGTAGAAATTCCAGACAAAGAAAAAAAGAAGAAAGAGGATCTCTCTATTTTTGTGTATGTTTGAAATTTCAAAGATAAACATTTTAAGATGATTAGAAATATTTGAGAAAAAATGAAAATAAATTTTCTGACATAAAGAAGACCTTATATTTAAAGTGCTATAAGGAACCAATGAGGAGATATTTTAAAAAATACCTCACACTTAGTGCCATTTAAGAATGTCAAAGAAAAATGTCAAGAACAAAGAAAAAATTCTAAAGCTTAGAGAAAGAGCAATCAACATAAAAAGGGATAAGAAAATTTGGATAACACTGGATACAACACAATAGAATGATATTTTCAATATAAACTCCAATATAGCATTATCAACTTTGGATTTTCCCAATATACAAGGATGGTTTCATATTAGAAAATTGAGAACTATAATCTATAACATCAATGTATTAAAAGTGAAATAGCACATGACCATCTTTAAAAATGCAAGAAATCATCTTATAAAATTCAACATCAACGTGTGATTTTACAAAATTTAATATTGATCTACATTCTTACCCTGATAAATAAACCAAAAACCTACAGCAAATATTACCCTAAATGGAAAGTATTAGTGGATTGGCAAGGTGATCCCTAAGTCTTCAGTGCTAATAGGTATGGCTGCTCTAGAAAGGAGGTGAATAATGGGCCTCTTTGAGGAAAGCAGGTTTGAGGGAACCCTAAGTGGGGGTCTTTATACATGTGGGAGACAGCAGGAGGGGATGGGACAAAGAGTACCCAGTGAGAAAGAGTGGCAAACGAACAGGGACACAGAGGGATCTGGGAAGAGGTCTGCTCCCAAATTTTCCCTTTGGTGAACCCTGTTCCTTCTCTCTACCTCACTTTTCCAGAAGCCAATTCCAATGTCATTAAGTTGGGATGGAACCTGCCTTTCCTCACATTCATTACCTGAAGTGATGATGGAAAGCTCTGGGAAAGGGTCAGGACAGTCTTCACTGAGCAGAGCCCAGTACCCTGTGAACCACACTGGGAACTGGGAGCCTTGAATGATTGAGCATATGCGTCATTGAGCAGAAATTCTGATGCCGAACTTCAGCCTCAGAGAACACTGGAGAGACCTTCACGTGTCAGGCTTGTTTTTGTCTTTTATGTTTTCATTACTCTTCTTTCTATTGTTTAAGAAAACCAAGTGCAAAATGTAGAACTGTGGAAAAGAAGGTGGATTCATTATATTTGGGATGGTATATTGGGCTCTAACCTTGTAAAGGGATGACTATTTTCCCAATATAGCAGCTGAGACAGCATAGGTTCTGAAGTTGTGGAGAGTGCAGTATAAAACAGGATAAAAGGGGAAATGCTATCCCAAGGAGTTGACAGTCTGTGCTTAATTGTGACTTCATGTGCCAAAAAAATACAATGGAAGAGGATCCTTAAATTTCAGAACTATAGGGTCTGCTAAACTATTTCCTTCGTTTGTTTTTTCTTCATAGTTATGAGGCTTTTAGGGCTGGCTAAGATATAGGAAACCCAGCATTTGTCATCTTTATTATTTAAATACCAAATTTAGTTTATAAGAAGAAAATTTTCATTATTGGGCCAGTGTGTATTAAGAGAGGGAACAGGTAAAAGTCCCTTTATGTAGAGACATCTAGAATTTGGCACTACTTACCATCACAGTACTCCAACTTTTTAATTTCCACAGTAAAGTTGCATTATCTTACCTAATAATAGGAAAACATGTAAATTGACTGTACCTTCACTACACTAACCAGCCAATCAGGAGAGTATGCAAATTAACCTAACAAAGATGGCGGTTAATTTGCATACATAGGCTCCAAGTGGTGGAGCGAAGCCTCATAGCCAGGGTGCCAGCTCCGGCTGGAGCCTGGCCAGAGTGAAGGCCTGGGTGCCGGGTGCCGGGTGCCGGCTGCCGGAGGAAAACCAGTGCCAGCAGCCAGGGGAAAGGAAGGCCTATTGCACGAATCTCTTCATGCAACAGGCCTCTAATCCTATATAATAGAAGCCTAATATGCTAAGTGTCTGGTCATCTGTTCAGCCAATCAAAGTATAATATGCTAATGATATGCTAAGGATGCTCAACTGCTCACTATGACGTGCACTGACCACCAGGGGTCAGATGCTTCTACTGGTAAATTACTGCTGAGTGAGATGAGCCAGATACACCCTGGAGCCCTCCCACTGTCCATCCCTGGCTGGCCAACCTCCTGTGTCTCTTCCTATCCCCAATCAGACATCCCCTGAGGGCTCCCAGACTGTGAGAGGGTGCAAGCTGGGCTGAGGGACGCCCCCCCCCCCCGACAAGTGCACGAATTTCATGCACTGGGCCTCTAGTATTTTATAGAATACTAGAGGCCCAGTGCACAAAAATTTGTGCACTCGGGGGGAAGGGCTGGTCCCTCAGCCCGGCCTGTGCCCTCTCGCAGTCTGGGACCCCTGGGGAGATAACGACCTGCTGGCTTAGGCCTGCTCCTGGGTGGCAGAGGGCAGGCCCAATCCCTAGGTGCAGCCCCTGGTCGGGCTCAGAGCAGGGCTGATTGAGGAGTTGGGGCGCCGCCCCCTGACATGCACAGAGCAGGGCAGATTGGGAGGTTGTGATGCCATCCTCAGTCATACTCAGGGTAGGGCCAATTGGGGGGTTGGGGCACTGCTCCCTATCACACTCAAGGCAGGGTCAATGGGGAGGTTGCAGCACCACCCCCTGTGATGCACAGAGCAGGGCCAATCAGGGGTTTGAGGCGCTGCCCCCTGTCACTCACAGAGCAGGGCCAATCAGGGGGTTGGGGCACTGCCCCCTCCCCCCCATCATGCACAGAGCAGGGCCCATCAGGGGGTTGGGGAGCTCCCCCCTCTCATGCACAGAGCAGGGCCCATCAGGGGGTTGGGGAGCTCCCCCATCACGCACAGAGTAGGGCCGATAGGGGAGTTAGGGCACCGCCCCCTGTCACACACAGAGCAGGGCGGATCAGGGGGTTGGGGCACCGCCACTGTCACACTCAGGGCAGGGCCGATGGGGAGGTTATGGCTCTACCCCTTCACAGACAGAGCAGGGCCCGTGGAAGTGGGGGGGGGGGGGGGCGCCACCCCCTGTCACACACAGAGCAGGGCCCATCAGGGGGTTTGGGCGCTGCACCCTGTCATGCTGATCCGGTGCCAGGAGACCTCTCGGCTCCGCTGATCCCGGTGCTGGGAGGCATATTACCCTTTTACTATATAGGATAGAGGCCTGGGGGCCGGCTGGTTTGCCCTGGAGGGTGTCCTGGATCAGGGTGGGGGTCCCCACTGGGGTGCCTGGCCAGTCTGGGTGAGGGGCTGAGGGCTGCTTTCAGGCTGGTGGTTGTTGACTGAAGCTCCCAACCGCTCCTTTTTTTTTTTTTTCTTCTGGGCCAGCTTTAGCTCTGGCTCTAGCTCTGAGGCTTCCGCTGCTGGTTTGTTTGCCGTTCTATAATCAAAACAATGTATAACTCCAGCTCTGAGATCCCGGCCTTCTATATTTGTTACAAAGTTTCAAACTGCCAGTTCAGAGGCCTGCAAGGCAGGCGGGGAACGTTGGAGTCTGCAGTCCCTGGAGCAAGCAAGCCTCATGTTCGCTTCCAGCTGCCTGGCTGCCGGCAGCCATCTTGGCTGACAGTTAATTTGCATAAGGATATGCTGATTAGCCAATGGGAAGGGTAGCGGTTGTACGCTAATTACCATCTTTCTCTTTTATTAGTGTAGATCATCTTAGGATGAAAATTCTAATTCAGCAAAGCAAAATAGATCAAGTAGAGAATTTGACATCATTGCAAATGGATGAGTTATCATCTCATATATTTGAAAATTTAAAGAAAAGAAAAGCCTGGAACAAAGAAAATAATCATAGATGTTATTCAGACACACCTGAGGTGACATTTCAACTTTGTATTATAGAATGAGTGAATTTTCAGCAGATAAACCAGGCAGGGAAGAATGTTCCAGGAAGAGGGAACCTCATTCACAAAAAGGCTGAGTGTTTTCAGGGGCTGGCACCCTGTGCAGTGTGACAGATGTTAGCAAGGGGATGAAGCTGGACAAGTAAAAGGAGGGGCCATGTCATAAGGAACATGTATGCCTCATTTATCATTCAACAACTTTCCTGTGCACATGAAAAAAAGAGCCATTTCCAGCTGGCTTAAACAAAGAAAGAGGGAATTTATTGTTTCACAAAACTGAACAATCCGGGTGTAGGCTTTAGGCACAGCTGGGTTCAAGGTTCAAATGAGGTCATTAGGGCTCAGGTTCTCCCCAGCCTTCTGCTGGGTTGGCTTCATTCTCCAATTCCACATGGAAATTTCCAGAACCAGGATCACACCCCAGGGCCCAGACTAGAGTAAGGCAAGGGAGGCACAAAATTTAAGGGGATACCCAAAAACTCAGTAATCAAGATAAATAATATTTTAATGCAATATTTTAAGAATTCAAAGTGAAAACAAAGAAATCTGTGATCAACATACCAAAATTTTAAATAAAAACAAGATCAGTATTACTGACATTTTTTGCTCTAATTTTAAATATATTTTTTATTGATTTCAGAGAGGAAGGAAGAGGGAGAGAGAGATAGAAACATCAATGATGAGAAAGAATCATTGATTGGTTGCCTCTGCATGCCCCACAATGAAGATCGAGCCTGCAACCTGGGCATATGCCCTGACTGGGAATTGAATCGTGATCTCCTGGTTCATAGATTGATGGTCAACCACTGAGCTATGCCAGTCAGGCAACTCTAATTTTAAATAAAGACAGAATCAGTAACAGAGCTACCAATACTAGAGGAGTGAATGGATAACAGGGGTAGGGAGGGCACAATGTGACACCCACCCCATTATAGCTAGAAGTTTCAACTTCATCTGTAGGCAATAAATAATCATAGAAGAATCTTAATCAGGCAAGAGGCATAAAGACAATGGATGGAAAGAAGTAATGAAGTGTTTGGAGGAAGGAAATTCAGGGATAGGAGTTAAACTATTAGCCTAAGCAAGACACAATAAAACATGGACAAAAATTAAGGCCAGGTAGGACCAGGGGAGGGGGTATATGAGAGATGGGAAACAAAAACTTAAAGGTAGTTAGAAACAGGAAGCATAGAATTTGGAGAAATTAGAAATATTAAATAGTCAGGGATAGTTCTCTGGTTTCTGACTCTAGCAGCTGGTTAGATGATAGCACAAGAAGCAAGATGAAGAACTCAGGGTATAAGCAGGTCAGTGATTGGCCCAGGGGAAGCCAGGGTGAGGAAGAAATGCAATTCTAGACATATAACATTGCAGTGGCAATATCCAGCAGACACCAAGATCTGAATCTCACACAAGAGGTCTGTACTGAAGAAGTGACATTGGAAGGTATTAGCATAGTTGAAATCCTGGGAATTACCAAGTTTTCCCAGGAGGTGTGTACAGAGGAAGGAGAAAAGACTGAGGATGGAATTGATATCATTAGTTCTCTCTAGTGTAATTTTTTTTTAATTAACCCTGGCTCTATAATACCTTTCCCATTGATCTTACAATAATTCCTAGGATTTTTTTAACTCCTAAAATTTTCACATTACTCTGACCTTGGATCAAGTCACTGAAAGCATTTTGATGTAATACAAATGCTATCTATATAACGTTAGACTTTAAGTATACAAGTTAGCATAGCTAAGATAACCACCGAGAGAACATAGAACACAGAACTTCAAAGGGGGTGGAGCATGAAACAAGAAAACAGGTACTACCTGTTGGGTTTGTGACCACCTTAATAAACTTTTGTTTATAATTGACTAGAGGCCCAGTGCATGAAATTCGTGCACTGGTACTGTCCCTAGCAGCTGCCGGCTGCCGGCCAGGTACTCCCTCCCTTCCCCCAGCTTGCCCCGTCCCCAGGTCAAACTCTGGGGTGAACTCCTGGTTGAGGGGACAATTTGCATACTACCCTTTTATTATATAGGATTTCCCAGATTGGGCCTGAAAGAATTACAGAACATTCAGGGAACCCTGATATGTCTTAAAATTAAGCAATATTCTTTATGTAATAGCACAGCAGGTACACCCCAGATCTGATTCAATTAGACAGGTAAGAGAAACAGAAACAAGAAATGCAAAAAAATAAAAAACGAGGGCCAGTTTGGGTCTGGGGACTGAGTCCACTGTAGGTTTCTGTACTCTTTCCTCTCGCCCTTCAACTTAGAAGTGAAAAGAAATCAGTCATCTCTGGAGGTCCCTTGCTGGTGCCAAATGTAGGAGAAATACTAGAAGGTACCATCTGACTCTCCCTGGGGGGCAGGCAGACCCGAGACTCTCTGTTCCCCCTGTCTTTGAACAGAGGAACCCCAAGGTAAAGTGTCTGAAATATCTGAGTATTCCACCAGGAAATGCATGGTTCAGTAACAGTCTGCAGTGTAACTTTAAAAAGCCCAATAGGATCTACAACAAGGAGAAAGATCGCTTTCATTTGCAAGCTAAGGCTGGCATCACTATTTTTACAGTGTGAGGTTTGGCAGAATTTGAACATCTCTTGTTAAAACTTTAACCTGTTTTTAATTAAGACACCTGTGTCAGTTGAAAACTGTGGCATATTTGCATAAAAATAGCCATAGCAAACCAAAACCTTAATTTTAAGCCATTTTAATCACTTTCCCAGACACGCCAGTAATGACTTCTGGTTGACACCACTGTAAGCGCTTTCCAGCAGCACTGAGTATATTCATAACAATTGACGTTTTCCCTCGTGTAGAAAGATGAGATGCCCAGGAGAACTCTGGGAGTGGGCCAGTCACATATTTCATCAGTGCCTAATAATTAGCAGAAATTCATTACTCTGTGTTTGTTTGAGCCTGAACAAAATCAGCTTGTAATTACTGGTAGCTTAGGGCAAGGTAAATATTTGATGTGATGCTGGTAAATCAGCTTTTAGTGATACACGGAGGTAGCTGATCATGTATTTCTTCAGCCTTTAATGAGATTGTAAGTATTAACCACAAAGGTGAGGCTGAACCTTTGCCATCTGTTGTGCCTTCATGCTGCAGACAAATAACAGGAAAGAAACTGCCTCAGAGCACCAAGCTAATGAACCCCTGGGGGACCAGGGCTATCTATTTGGGTTAAAAACAGGAAATTGCTTTTAGCAAATTCAGTGCAAGAAAAATAGCTGCAGTAGTCTTATCACTAAAATCCTACAGCCTGTTACAGGACTAAGCTTGGACTTAGTTTTGATTTAAATCTTTAATTTTTTTTAGTTTGACAGCCTGATACTAGAGGCAAATTTAATCTTTTCGATTGGTTTACCGGATATCTTTAAGTCTTAAAATTAAGCAATATTCTTTATGTAATAGCACAGCAGGTAAATTCCACAACAATCTTCTGCAGTGGTAAATATAAAAGAGCCAATAGCCCTGGCTGGGTGGCTCGGTTGTTTGGAGCATGGTCCCACACACCAAAAAGGTTGCGGGTTTGATTTCTGGTCAGGGCACATACTTAGGTTGGGGGCTTGATCCCTGTTTGGGGTGTGTAGAGAAGCAACTGATCAATGTTTCTCTCTCACATCGATGTTTCTCTCTCTCTCTCTTCCTCTCTCTCTCTAAAATCAATAAAAACATATTCAGCAGTAAGGATTTTTCTTTTTTAAAAGAGCCAATAAAAGTACATAGGACTTTGTGACAGTCAAACAGGAATATCTACACAAATCTCATTTATCCTACTATAACCAGCAAGGTAGATAAAGCCAGTAGTATTATTCCTTTTTAAAAATGGAAAAATTGATTCTCAGTGAGATTAACGCACTGACAGGAGGTCACAGTTTTAGGCACTGGTGGAGTCAGCTGAAATATTCTGACTGTGTTCCGACCACATTCCAATGGGGAAGATAAGCAAGAAAGCTAGTGGTTGTCAGGGAATGGGGCAGCTGCAATGAAAGGGGCACACAAGGTCCTAACGGGGCACAGAAGATGGACCCCTGATTCATTCTATGGGTGGGAGGGGCAGAGGGAAGCCAAAGAATACCTCCCGGAGAAGTTAATTGACTCTGGAGATATAAGTTTACATAAAGGGGAGAATATGAAAAATGTTTCTAGGAAGAGAGAATAATGTGAAAAGGCAGAGGCCTGTATCAAAATACCCATTTTGATGGAATAATAAGTGATTTTTAGAGCATAAGAGCAGGAGGTTTGGGAAGAGAAGAGACTGGAGAGGTGGGAACGGGTAGATCATGGAGGACCTTCGTGCTACCAAGGAGCTTCAACTTGATCCTGAAATAATTGGAACCATTAAAGAGCAAAGGGTGTGTGGGGGGGGGGGGGGGGGGTGAGGGGTGTGGGTGTGTGTGTGTTTATAAATTATAAATATGCTAGAGGCTCTGTGCACAAAAATTTGTGCACTAGGAGGGGAGCCCCTCAGCCCAGCTTGTGCCCTCTCACAGTCTGGGACCCCTCGGGGGATGACCACCTGCTGGCTTAGGCCCACTCCCTGGGGGGGATTGGGCCTAAACTGGCAGTCAGACATCCCTCTGGCAGCCCGGGAGCCCTCGGGGGATGTCCACTTGCAAGCGGGGAGCAGGCCTAAGCTGCAGTTGGACATCCTTAGCGCTGCTGAAGAGGCAGGAGAGGCTCCCACCACACCGCTGTAGTACTGGCAGCCGTCAGCCTGGCTTGTGGCTGAGCAGAGCTCCCTCTGTGGGAGCGCACTGACCACCAGGGGGCAGCTCCTGCATTCAGCATCTGCCCCCCTGGTGGTCAGTGTGTGTCATAGTGACCAGTCATTCCCAGTCATTCTGCTGTTAGGATCAATTTGCATATGACCCTTTTATTATATAGGAGTGCCTGGCCAGCCTGGGTGAGGGGCTGATGGCTATTTGCAGGCTGGCCACAGCACTTTCGGGGGGGAGGGGGGGGGCGGGTCCTGCTGGGGTGCCTGGCCAGTCTGGGTGAATGATTGATGGCAGTTTTCAGGCTGGCCAAGCCCCCCAGGGGGGACCCTCACCCCATGAGGGTATGGCCAGCCTGGGTGAGGGGCTGATGGCTGTTTGCAGGCTGGCCACAGCCCCATCAGGGTGGGGATCCCTGCTGGGGTGCTTGGCCAGCCTGGGTGAGAGGCTGAAGGCCGTTTTCAGGCTGGCCACAGCCCTTTCAGGGTGGGGGGGTCCTGCTGGGGTGCCTGGCCAGCCTGGGTGAGGGGCTGATGGCTGTATGCAGGCTGGCCACAGCCCCCAGCCACCCAAGCTCCCAGTGGAAGCTGGCTGGAAGAAGGTGTCTGGGATTTATTTGTCTTCTATAATTGAAACTTTGTTGCCATGAGCTGAGGCCTCAGCCTGCTCAGGGCTGGCGGGAAGCTTGGCTTCCTCCATTGCCTGGGCAACCAAGCCTCCTGCTTGCTCCAGCTCCATGGCTCCTGGCCGCCATCTTGGTTGGGTTAATTTGCATATAGTTGCTTTGATTGGCTGGTGGGCATGGCTTAGGGCATAGCAAAGGTACAGTCAATTAGCATCTTTGTCTTTTATTAGTGTAGATGTGGATAGGAATTCTACTGGTAAATATATGTAGCAGCTAACGACTGTCCCTTTAGGTTGACAGTATAGAAAACTGATTTGCAAATTACTGTTTGCATGTAGAATTATAAACTAGTGTAGTATTAGCTCTGAAAAGGACAGTTTAGAGATCACCTATCCAATAACCACATTTTGCACATGAGGAGATGGAGGGTCTTGCCTCTGGTCATAGAACTTGGGAGCACCCAGGACAATCATTATTGCCAATAATAATATTTTCTTTTTATCATTATCATGTAAAAAATGTATTTCAATTTAACAAGAATTTTATTTGGCTCGTATTTTATATTAACAAGTAAGGTTGTCAATATCTCAAATAGTTTCTATAATAATTGAATGCAAATAGGAGCTATATCCAAATAAGAATAAAATGGGGGGGGGGGGTGTTTTTTCAATGACAGGGAAACAGCAAAAAGAAGTGTGGTCCTTTTAGGCGTCCACATGGTTATGTCATTGACATCAATGTCATTGATGTATATGATGTCAACCACATCAGCTTTCAAACTCATCTTCTGGGAATGCCTCTGAGGCCTCAGGAGGTAGGACACCATTTAGTTAATTTTTTCGTCTCCTGAACCCCAGAGTGTCTGGGTTCCATCTTGGCTCTGCCCTTAACAAGGTAAGTGACCTAAGCAACCTGCTTAATTGCTGTGTGTCTCATTTTCCCTGTGTAGGGGAAGGGGGATAATAATAGTACTTACCTCTAGAGTTGTTCTGAGGATTAAACGAATTTGTACCTATAATGGGCTAAGAATAGTGCATAGCACATGATAAAGCCAGATGTAAACCATGGAACAGTGGCATAATGAATTTTCATCATGCTCTGGTTAAAGCTGACAAACAGAATCCTAAAACCAAACTGGAGAAAAAAATTTTCTAAAGCACTTTTATGCTGTAGATGTTAATCATGCTGTTCCATTATTCACCATTATTTGTAAAATGTGAATATTTATTACTCTATTTGTTCAATGTTCATTATTTAATTTTTGGAAAATTTTACATGTCTGTTAAAACCCCCAAACAACAGAAACTATATCTTTGAACTTGCTCTCTAAGGTGCCAAATTCAAGTAGGCACTCTTTGGTGATGGGGATTAAACTGAGCAAACAAGTTCCTTTACTTCTTTAAGCGTCAGCTTTACTTGGCTTTTTGGTACCTGTGCATAAATTTCCTTTTTATTTCATTTACTTTGATTTTCTTTTGAAAGGGGGAGAGATCATGCAAAAGATAGTTTATTATGTGGGGGCTTTGTCTAGGGTGCCAGATGTTCAAGGCCACTCTGAGTGTGGGAATCTTAATCAGGGTATTCAAGTTTACTTTGCTATACGCAGGTGCAAGAAGCAAGGGCACTGCTATCTTATTGTATGTACACTGCACAAGTGTGCCCTTCTATTACTCAAAAGACTGAGGTCACTATTTGGCAAGAAGCCTCTTTTGTCTAAGTTAGTATTAAAGTCTATTTCTGACCAGCAGACAGCGGGCTCTGAGTCTGCTGTTTAGTGAGGCTATTGCTCTGAGGATGGCTCCGGTATAGCTCCTATGATGCAGGCCATTGCTACTTTGTAGGAAAGATGTATTGTTACCCAGGTGTTGTATGGCTACAGGATGAGACTTTACTTTGAAGAACTGCTTTGTCTAATAGCCCCAGTCATAGCAAGGGCTACATGGCCACTGGCTTCTACAATAAAGACTCTTATATACCCACAACTTCTCATGGCTTCATCTATCGAATACCTGGGGTCCAAGAAGATCAAGATCCTGATAGGGGAATTGAGACCCCATAACTATCTTTAGGTAGATTTGAGTGATTGGTAATATCATCATAATCCCACTAGAAGCAATCTGCTGAGTCACTACCTTTTTACTAGTAGGATCTACAGCAGGTCATTGAAGACTTGGGACAGGCTTAATTTAGAGGTGACACTGGGAGAGACCAGCACATGAAGAGAGGCATTAATTTCATAGCAGCACACAGGGCTGGGTCATGGATCAGCCTAGAGAGCCCTGAATTCATGCTCTCAGCATGGGATAAAGTTAATAATATAAAATATAATGCTGGCCCTAGCTGGTTTTTCTCAGTGGTTAGAGTGTTGGCCTACAAACTGAAGGGTCCCAGGTTTGATTCCAGTCAAGGGCACATGCCATGGTTGCAGGCTTGATCCCCAGTAGAGGGTATGCAGGAGGCAGTTGATCGATAATTCTCTCTCATCATTGATGTTTCTATCCCTCTCCCTTCCTCTCTGAAATCAATATAAATGTTTTTAAAATAAAATATAATGCTGGAATGAAACTGAGTGGCTACTTATTTTGTGAGAAAGAGCAATTTACTGAAACACATAAAGAAAGGAGACATGTCAGGGAAAATGATGCTGAATACAAATAGAATTAAAACCACTTTTAAAAATCCCCACCAACAACAAAAAAATGACAAATTGAGCTATTTCAATTCCACTTTTTGCATAATCTACATCCTACTCAAGTGATTTGTTGGATAATAAAAATCTACATGTGGGGCTTTTCAAATGACATTGATTGAAGAAAATTGATTGAAGACAAATTTTGCAAAGAAAAAAGTTCAATCCCGTCATAATATCCTTTGGAAATAAGAATGAGGCAAGGTCAGCCTGTTGACCATTAATCAAAATATAAATTGTGTTCAACTGAAAGAAAAATTCAGGTTACAGGTAGGATAAAACACTTGAAACTGAAGGTCCTTCTAAGTACATACACATTCACAGTAAAGTATTAAATAATATTCTTCTGAAAAACAAATGAAACTAGCAAGAAGCTAGATCTATCTCAAATAGTAAATATGTTACAGCCATAATCAAAATAGCCCAGTCTAAACCTTAGTGATC
Organism: Myotis yumanensis; assembly: GCF_028538775.1. Taxonomy (NCBI): domain Eukaryota; kingdom Metazoa; phylum Chordata; class Mammalia; order Chiroptera; family Vespertilionidae; genus Myotis; species Myotis yumanensis. Next base: position 157,252,924 of record NW_027223754.1, read on the forward strand.
CAGTGGAGTATCTGAAGCACATGTGGTTGAGTTAATTAGTAAAGACAGTATAACAGAAATACTAGTATGCATTCTCTTAAAGTGGAAAAACTTCTATATGCTCTCTTTGAACTATTATCCCTCCCCCTCAAAAAATAAATATTTTTAGGAGCTTCCAAGGGTTGAAAACAAGGTCAGAAGATAAGAACTACATAAGAAATGTATTAAGCCACGAAGTGAAACCTTTTGAAACTTTTTCACTATCAATTACACAGCCTGTGTTGTCAATGGGTAACTTCCCCCACAATGTAAATTTGGGATTCCAGGAGTGTCTCTACTGTTGTTAGTAAGAAAGCCTCAGATGTGCACCAACTCTGCTGTTATTAATGCAGAAATAAGCATTTTCAGGTTGCAGGGAAATGTAATAATGTCAAATTGCCTAAATTCAAAGAAAGAACTTTCTCGATACTGACATTACGATGACCCTGTCCTTTTTCACCAGCTACTGCATACCTTCAAAGGTCAAATCATTTAGGAAGTAAGAAATTCACCTGTATCTCTTCAATAAACGTGCCAAAGGACTTGTATGCATGCATATAAGCATAACCAATGGACACAGACCCTAGGGAGGTGAGGGCATGTGCTGCTAGGGGGGTGGGAGTGGCCAGGGAGAAGTCAAAGGGGGTGGGGAGGAGACATATGTAATACTTTAATCAATAAAGAGTAGGGGAAAAAGAAAAAAGAAAAAGAAACCTGCCAAAAAAAAAAAAAACCCTTAAAACAAAAATTGGCAAATCCATATTTTTAAATGTCCTTACTATCAATTTGTCAAGGATGTCTGAAAAAAAGAGTGATTTGTGATCAAAAGTTCTCTCCAGAGAAAATATACACATTCCCACTATGTTTCCTGACCGACAGAAATAGCCAATTTTAATACGCTTAATTATTTATGGTTTGACCTTTACTTTCCACCGAAATTCAAAGAGCAGCTTTCCTTATAAATTCAAGATAATGACCATACTATGTTTTTACTATAAATCAACTTTTTAAAATTAAAGATGTACTGACTACCATTTTTATTTCTTGTTGAATAATGAGATGAGAGAAGAAAATAAAAAATAGAATTTCAATATACCAGGAAATCTCTTTAATTTCATCTCTTCAACAGTACGTATGCAGTTCCTCCTATGAGCAGGAATATGAGGGAGGAGAGTTAGAAAAAAATAATAAAATAAGGAATTCAGTATAAGACAAATTTTTTATTAAGGGGGCCCAAGAATTTGCCTCAGAAGGCAAAATTCTTAATAAGAGGACATTAAAATGCAAAAGTATGTCTCCAAGGGCAAAATTAGTTGCTACAAAGAGTGTGTCTAACAGCTAGGAGAATAACAAATAAAGGAACGGTTGCTGTCAAATTAGAAAGCAGACAGATTGTTATTCTGGGAAAGATTTTGGAGCAAGTTAAATTAAGCCTCAATTGTTCATTCACTACTTAGAATGTGTCTGTCAGTCACTGTGCAGGGCACCACAAACACACACAAAAATGAAATACCTGAATCCTGATTCAAAGTGATGCCAGTGGTAACAGTGTCATCAAGTTACAAGAGACAAATGGTGCTGCTTTGCCTGGCAAGTGGGAGATGTTCTCAAAAGTTAGAAACTGAGTTGAGAGTTGGGAGAGGAACAGAAGTTCCATAAAGAGAAGGCCACCCCAGGCATAGCAGCCATGCAAAGTTTGCAGGCCACAGAGGTAGAAAAGCACATGGGGCTTCCAAACCTGCAGGAAGTCCCAAGTGACTAAGCTGGCTGCTGGGCCTCAGGGCCAGAAAAATGTCTGGGGACCATGGGAGGTCTGATAGGAAGCCACTGGGGGGTTGGGCTGTAAAGAAGTTTATTTATGTACTCTTTCCTCCTCAGCATTAAAAACACATTTTAAAAAAACAGCTAATTTTTTATGATTTTCTTCACATTTATTTTGCCCCCAGCATTGCTATCCCATTGGGTCTGTGAGGAGCTGAGGGGAGAAAGCATATCAGATACTCATACTTCATTGTTTGGAATTGTTTTGTGAGGGCAAAAGAAGCACATCTCTAACTATTTCTATGTTGGATACTGACTTGTAGATCTAATTTCAGTGCTTAAATAGGGCAATCTTTATTAGTCAGAAAAGACTAATGCATAATCTGGGATAAAGACTGCATTTATTAGCAAGCATTTGGCTTAATCAGCCTGATAGTTGCTATTGGCCAGACAAGTGCTTATGAATTGTGGCATTGCTTTTGGCAAAACTATTTATCTGCGTGACACGATATATCACTTTTGAACTTCAACTTGACATCCATAAAATTACATTTTCATCAAACTGAAAGATCAGGCTTTCTGTGCTGACTCACTTGGGTCAACATTTTGCAAATGCCTGGATTTACCACTTGAACCATAAACCCTTTGTGAATAATTCTGTGCATGATGTTTGATAGCCCAGGGCACAGATCATAATTTCTGAACAGAAGAGGTGTCAAAGCAAAAATGCATCTTCTTTATGCAAACAAATGACTTACTCCAAAGTGTAACCTCATCATGTCATTTTTAAATCACTGAATAAATACTAACTTTGTTGAATCCCAAAAAGAGAGTCAATAGCATTGTTGGTGGTTCCTTTTATTTCACGGGGTTAGGAAGGCGTATGACCTCCCTGCTGGAGAACGTTCACTAGTGTGACAGGCATGTGCCACAACTTGCAGTGGTTCCCTTCTTTAGGTTGGCCCTAGTTTAATGTATTTTTTTAATGTAAGCAATAGGTAGAAATTTCAGAACTGAACAAAGACATAGAGATGAGTCAACAGTTATGCTGGCCTTATTTCTGTACTCGAAATAACCCTACATAGCATCCTGGTGTTACTGCTCTTGTCTGAGCCCTATATATGAGGTGGATTCTTTCTTCATGTTAACAAGCATATTAGGATCTCTCACTCTGATAAGTAAATACAGAGGTTTTGGCTCCCAGGCAGGAAATGACCCGGTACCACTTATAATCTCTTCGGACATAAAAAATGAAATCCAGTCATAACTCAATTAGCCCTTAGAGGATTTTTATATGAGCAGGTTCTTTGCAATCTTTACCAACCACATTAAAGAGCAATCTGGCACCATTTTTGGAACAAGATGTTTTACAGCGATTTTGCAAGTATAAATATTCTATTTGGTGCAATAACATAAACTTTGTCTTCTGAGGAAAGTGCATATCAGTTTTGGTGATATTTACATAAAAACAATTTGTTAGTTTCAAATCTTTCCCATGGAAAATTAAGACAAACATTAAATATCTGATTGTTTTGGTGACTTCACTAAGGGCTCCTAGACGAAATGATGACAGTTCTCATTGCAGGTGGAAAGACTGACGGCAACTCTGGGAAATGCTCTGCCCCAGGAAGCACCTCAAATTGGAATGTTATTGACAAAATTGACTGGGATAACTACAAAGGTCGAAGAGAATGTGCTAGGGTTTTAGCAATATCTGCAAGAACCATTCAGGCCTGAATGAGATGATATTAAGTTCTTGGGGGGAGGTTGAACCTAGTGTTAGATATTCAGCACTTACAAGAATCTCTCATTGGCAAGACTTATCATAAGCCAGGGTTGGTGATATTAGTATAGACCTTGCAAACTCTCCATTGATAAAAGAGACCAAGCTTCTAAGTCAGGTGACTGAGAAAAAGATATATTACTTATGATAATTTCTGTTGCAACTAAGAGAAAATTCAGTTTGGCCTGGATTAAATAGCAAAGTGATTTATTAGCTCAGTTACCTAAACAGGCCATAGATAAAGAGAGCTTTTGGTCAGGCTTGACAGACCACCCAACTATGGGAGGAAATACCCAATTTCTTTCAGGCGCCAGCTCTCTCATACTCATAAGTACCTCCCAAGGCTACATGCTGCTTCCTTATCCAAGCTCATAGGCAAAGGGCAGCCTTCTAGGTACCTCCCACAGAAACTCAGGAAAGCTCCCTTTCCAGGAAATTCCAGAAACATCTCCTTACCTCTCATTGTTGTTAACGCTGTGCCTATCCCTGAACTAATCAATGTGACAAGTAACCAAGGCAGATAACATATCAAGTCATAGACTTTAAGTCTAAGACTAGGAATTTTTTTTCTTCTAATGACAGTCCTTGATTTAATGCTCTTCACCATTAAGGATTCAAGATGACCAATGAGGAACCTCTTCTCAAAAAGGTCCGACTGAGTGAGACAGACTTCAAGCTTATGGCACGAGATGAGTTCATTGTAAGATGGAAACAGTATGAAGCATATGTGCAAGCTTTGGAGGGCAAGTACACAGATCTGAACTCAAATGATGTAACTGGCTTACGGGAGTCAGAAGAAAAACTAAAGCAACAACAGCAAGAGTCTGCACGAAGGGGAAACATCTTTGTAATGCAACTAGCAACCAAGGAGTAAGAGGTGCAAGAGTGTACCACTCAAATCCAGTACCTCAGGCAAGTCTAGCAGCCCAGGGTCGCCCAACTGAGATCAACAATGGTAGACCCCGCCATCAACTTGTTTTTCCTAAAAATGAAAGGTGAACTGGAGCAGACTACAGACAAACTGGAACAAGCCCAAAATGAACTGAGTGCCTGGAAGTTTACGCCTGACAGGTAAACAAATCATACTCCCCAGTCAAGACTTCCCTGACAGTCCCACTACGAGAAAGCTGTGGTGGGACAGCCAAGTACTCCTTTCCACACCAAGATTCAGACTTTTTGAGCCAAAAAATCCACATTCTTATACTATCCAGCTTGTAATGGTTAATGTAAAACTTAACCAGATAAACCTTGTGTTTCAGCTTTTTCCTCTTCCCCACCCCTTGCTTCAGAGGCCTGATGGCGTGGGACTATTCCGAAGAAGTGGCCACCTCCGAAAAATTCCCCTTCCAGGACATGTAGACACTTGAGAAATGTTTCTGTTTGAAAAAAATAGAGGGAGAAACAGAAGTCTTAAGTCTGTGGCACACTGTGTCTTCAGACAGTTTAGAGGAATGAAGACCTAGAGATTTAAAATCATGAATTGAACATGTAAAATTCCAGTAAAATGTAAAAATGGAATATGCATCACTCTTAACCTTCAGTATAGTGACTTAGAGACACTGTATATCAGTTTTGCTTTTAAGATTGTGGACTTCATGATTGTTGTTGAACTTCTTGATCAAAACTTAAATGAGGTGAATTTTGCATTTCAAGTGTTTATTTGCTAAGAAACTATTTAATAGATATCAGTACAGTAGTTCATATATTTAACCATTTCATTGGGGGCTCTCTATTACTTGATTGAGCCTTAAATCAATGTGGTTTGAATCAATGGTTTGTTCTTTAAATGGTTGCTAATACTGTAGATAATCTTACTGAGGACTGTACAAACATGAAGGTGTGGTATCAAACTTCAGGTTTAAACTGTTTGAAGCATTATAAACATGCATTTCACAACCAGATTGTATAAGGATATTGGCTGTGATGAGACTCACTGAGTTATTTTTTAGTAGTGAAATTTATTAAATCCCCATTTCATTCAACAGGCACATGTTGAAAGAGCATTGTCATTGGTGTTAATTGGGGAATGTGTTCCTTCATTGTATGTTGGGCCTTTTGTATCACACTCTTGATATTAAATTAAATGTGCCTTTAAAAAAAAAAAGATTGTCACATGTTTTCCAATATTCCTTAAAGGTATGGCACCACCACTAGTTGAGAAACCTTGATTTTTCAGGATGTACAATTTTACACTGTAGCCAGGGAAACAAAATATACCCAAAATAATCTGACAATCAGGGAACAGTAAGCATAGGCTGAGAAATGACCCACAGTGGCACCTGGCACATTGCCTGGCATAGAGAGGTGTGCCATAAATGTTAAATGAATGAATGGATGGATAAATGAAGATGGGACTTAACTGAATTTTATATAATGGAATAGTAGTACACAGAATCCTAATGGAGAGTTTAAAGAACAGTAAATACTAGTAGACCTATTGGGCCAGAGTGTAGGGATTCTGAACAGAAGGAGGGTCTTTTTGGAAGAAGGCCTGAAATCTCAGTTGGGGCTTTTATTCTCCCAGTCTGCTACTTAACATGTGACTGTGGACAAGATAATCACTTTACTGCATTTTATCTTTCTTTTAATCTGTGAAATGAGGGTGCCTGCCTTATGTAGTTGTTGTGAGGATGGATGGTTAGAAAACCTACATGGTGCCTGGTATATAGTTGGCTAACAATAAATAATCAGTATTATTAATGCTATTCTTATTGTGTCACGATAGCAAGTTAGATTTAAACTTAAAGTGTTTGAGTGGGAGCCAGTGAGATGAGGAATGAAACATGTGCAGTGTGGTGTGAATAGACGGGAATCAAGGTACAGAAAAGGCTGAAGCGGAGACCAGTTAATGCTGAGCACTTTTCAGTTAAAAGTTTCAGCACTTTTCACTTAAATAATATGATGCCATTCCCAGTTTTCTTAGTTCCCAGGCCATATATTTTTAAAGTCCTTACAATAAGATATTGTAACATGGTGACATTAATAATATTTCCAAATCAATTTGTGATCGTAGGCCTTATTTACCTTCTTGTATTTATAAAATTTTCTAATTCTTTATTATCAGTCTTTTTTGGGGGGTGGTTTTCCCCCCTTTATTGAATAAGATATTATAAATGTGTCCTTATCGCCCCAATGTCCCCTCATCCCCCCAACCCTGCCCTCACCCTCACCCCCTGTTGTCCACATCCATCACTTATGCTTATATGCATGCATACAAGTTGATCAGTCTTTTTAATGTTTTATTTCAATCGTTTTCATATAGATATTTTTGAAAATAAAAAGATCTACAATGAAGTCAATATTGAAACCTGGGAACTCCTTAATAAAATCTTCTGATCATTAGTTGCTATTCAATGAATAGCATAAGTGGACTGAAAAATTTTGCCACTAATGCCTGTCTCACATGACCAGCAGCCCACAGGGAGCCTGTGAGAGTGACCAGATGGTTTCTGCAAGAAGCTGATGTACCTTCTGGGACAAATGGATGGTACCGAGGGAAGCAAAGGAGAGGAGAGGACCAGAGCTTGGTTCCCAGGCTGCTGGAGTTCAATTACTTTCTCCATCACTTTTCACATCATGACCCATTAGAGAATTTCTTCCACTATTAGGTAATTATTTGAACTGGTTAAAATAAAAAGTCACTTATGTAAGGCAAGTTTCTAAGGCATTATTTTAAGTTTCCTTCAAGTTTATCATGCTACTTTGCATATTAATTGCAATAAATATTTGTTGACATCATGTGTTATGAAAAATATAAGACAACCAAAATAACATACAGTGTGATGTGACAGCTATAGGACAGCTGTATTCAACACTAATGTAATTATGCTCCCACATCACAATAGCTGCAAGTGTATTGTACAAAATTGGAGGCAAATTATCAACAATAGTGATTTTACCTTTAAATGTCTACATAGCTTAATTTGTACCTCAGCTTATAACGTAGCAAAAAAGGAAGAAAAAACACACACACACACACAACTGTTTGGAGAGTGTTTAAATTCCATCAAAATGTTGATTTAAAAAAGTGTAGGTTTTTTAATTGTATGTGCATAGACACAGCCCTACAGTGGAATTTCATGCTTGCTGGAAACGGGAATATGTTCTTATACTTCAGCTGTAATTTGATCTAATTTGTCAAAAGATTTTGCACCTGCTCTGAATAATTGAATTTAACTAGCCAACATAAAGTTAACATTCGTAGCTTTTTGAGACATTATTTCAGCAAAGGACTTTTTTATCCTCACACCCAGGGAAATGCAGACATGAAGGGAGAAAATGCCCCATGCTTCCTGGTCTGAGCTATTGGATTTTCTCCCTCTAGGACTTAATCACAACAATAAAAATCTACCTTTTATTGAGCCCTTACCATGGACCAGGTACTATGCAGTGCTTTCCACACTTTGTCTCTTTTGATTCTTTCCCCAATGATCCTTTGCAGGTGAAGAAACCACACCTCAGAAGGAGTAAGTGACCTGCCTAAGGTCACCCAGCTTACAAGTGGAAGAGCCAAGATTTAATCCCTAACCAGTTTTACTCCAAAGCCCTCACTCCTGACAATTGCTCTCTGGCTTCAACTCACATGAACCCAGAGCCATTCTGAGAAAAAATGGCTCAATCAGCAATCAGGCCATTTGGAGTGGTGGTATCTTTCAGGCCATCTTAGGAATGCTGGGTGTCTTTTATCAATGTTGAGTAAAAACTATGTCTTGGAGACAAAGACCAAATAATTATAGCATGCACTTGATGTAGTACAACTTACATCAGGCACTGTCTAAATATAATACATATTTATTTTAATCCTCAATACCCTACTAGTTAGTATTACTGCCAGCCCTAATTTATAGATAATAATTTGTGACATAAAGAAATTAATTGCCTAAGGGACATGACTGGCAAGTAGAAAAGCTGAGATGAGATTCAAAGGCAAACAGGCTGGTGCCAAAGGCCAGGGCACCCAGCACCACCCTCCATTGACCATAATGTAGTCACATGCCTACAGTGCAGCTCTCTTCACATTCCGCTCTGTCTCTGCGTAAAGCAATGACCAAGGCTTTCGGAAGCAGCTCTACTATTTGAGGTTTGGAAATAACACACTTCTTTGCAAAGTGTTTGGGAATATAAAGATAAATTATTCAGTTCAATAAGTAGATATTCTGTTTGTATGCTCAAGTACTTTTTGCATAAAACACTCTGGACTTGTATTTTCTTTGCTAAGACCTAACGGGGAAATAAAGAGGAGAGAAAACCTGATATTGGGAAAAATGTTTTGACCATAATAAAATGGCTTTTTAAAGATGTAGAGACTCCAAGAGCTTTCTTTTAGTCAGGTAATATCTAACCGGCTAGAGGAAGAGTAACACATGTAAGACAATGCACTTGAATTGCAGAGAATTAGTATTTAATTTGATGTCCATGGTACATTCTCAGGCACATGACAAGGTGGTTTTCAAAAACAAACTAAGGAGATAGCACTCGATTGCTGTGAGCCGCTTCTAGGGCCAGGTTTACAAGAGTTAATCAGTAAATTAATTCCAACACCTGTATTAACCCTTTATCTAATAAAATCTCATAACCTTTGGCCCCATAGAAATGAAACTCATACAAATCAATTAAGCCACTGCACATGGACTACCTCAGGCAGAAAAAAAGGAAATTTCTGATCTAACAATGAACCAGTACAAAGGAGAGAGGCTGGAGGCTGGTAGAGGAGCTGTTTCACTGAATGGCCCCTCTCTCCTGACTTAATTGTACTGCACTGAATTGACTAATAAGACCAAAATGAGAAAAACCCATCCAATTATGAAGAATTGAGTGTATCCATTGCCCTTCATACACCACTGGCTTGATTCACTTTGGAAAGCAATGTAAATCCAAGAACTTCAAATATTTAAGTAGACCCTTCTCCCTGGGAGGGAAATGGTCTTGCCATAAGGCCAAAATCATCCTGCAGTACTAGAAAGGGTGCACAGTGCAGAAAACTGGGACTCTAGGAACTAAAAGGAGGCCCAAAAGAATCCAAAGAAATAATTGTCATTTACTGAGTACTTACTATGTGTGAAGCATGTGATAAACATTAGGGGCAATGTAACATATTGGGAGAGACACAGTATCAGTAATCGGACAACCTGGGATCTGATTCTGGCACCTTCACCTCTGTAGCCTTTCTCGTGTTTGCTTTCCTTGTGTAAAAATGGGTCAACACCCATCTGTGTCACTATAAGGATCAAATAAAATAATGTATATGTGGCAGAGATTGCTATGAGGCCTCCCAATTTTTACCTAGGTTCTTGGCTACCTGAAATAAGTACTACATTTCCCAGACTCTCTTGAAGTTAAGTGTAGGCATATGACTACATTATGGCCAATGGGAAGCAGACAGCAGTATCAAATTGTAGTTTTCGTTCACCATCCTTAAGAAGAAGCACATGAATACACCCTTTGCTTCTTCTTTGTCCTAAACCAACAGTCAGACATCCCCCGAAGGGACCCAGATTGGAGAGGATGCAGGCTGGGCTGAGCACCCCCGCCCCGCTGTGCACAAATTTTATGCACCAGGCCTCTAGCCAGCAATAAAAAGGAAAAACTTGCAAATATACAGATGAATCTCAAAACAATATGTCAATTAATTATTTCATTTATATGAAGTTAAAGAATAGGCTAAAAAAACCAACGTATCTACAGTGATAGTCTTAGATGGGAGAACTTGACTAAAAAGGGGCACTTAGAAACCTGTGAAGATTCTAAAAATGTGTCTTATCTTAATTTGAATGATGATAACATATATATATATATATATATCATTATATATATATATAATTTATTTATCAAAAGTCATTGAATTTAAAATCTATTTTACTGTATATAAATTATTCCTCAATAAAAAACAAAGTTTGATAATTACTATTTTTAAGAACAATGCACTTCAAGAAGTAATATAATAAGCATTTTTCCTCGGGAGATGGAAAACCTCAAGTAAGTTCTACTTGAAACATTACCTCATAGAAGAGAATATATGGCATATTACCTAGCATAATGACAATCCAAAATATAAAACCTTTAAAAATGACAAATTGTCAGTTTGTTGAGCATTCCAAAGAGGAAAAATTGTTGTTCAAAAGACTGCATTAAAATTTACTTTTGCTTGCCTGTCATAATAGACCTTAAATCAATTCTCTGATTATGAATTGCCTATTATAATATTACCCATTATTTTTAGCCTCTTTTTTTATGAGGGTACAGAAAAATATTTTAACTTGAAGGGGAGATTGGGGAAATGTCACTGCAAGTGACAATGAACAAAGGCATTTTATGAAGCAGAAGTGATTTGGTAGTGCTTTGAGATCTATGAATTAAAAGCTGCACAGCATTTCGCTCTATAACAAAATAATTTCATTTTCAACAATCTGCACAAATACTTCAATTGGCATCAACGATCAACAAATTTATCCAAAATCGGTATCTTATATCTGCTCGTGGAACTCAAATCAATGTTACTCAGCTCTTTATTTCTAGACATCCTCTCCAATGGCCTGATGAATATTGCCGATTCAGTAGCTCCATCATTTGCACACACACATTTATCCTTTACCCAATGGGCTTTAGAGTTATGTTCTAAACTCTCCCACTTGCCACTTACTAGCAAGTTACTTAACCTCCCTGTTCTCCAGATTTCTCATCTGTAAAATTGGATAATAATAGAATGTACCTCAGAATCACTTACATAATCAAACATGATTATGTGTTTGGCACAGAATCTAGCTCATCAGAATTCTCAACAACTGCTGGAAGAAAAGCAACCATACAGAACCTCAGAGATAGAAAAGCCCTCAGAGGTTATTCATTGATAGATAAGGACACTGATGCTTAGAGAGGGAAATGACTTCCTAAAAATCTCACAGATATTTGATGGCAGAACTGGTACTAGAACACAGATTTCCTAACTCCCAAACCAATGTTCTTTCTGACATTGTTGCTTTTTTCTCTTCTGTAAGTAACCCTGATGGGGAATATAAGACATTTGGGGGGACAGGGGGTGCGGCTAGCAATCTGAATCTGTGCCAGTCACCTGCCTTCTAACGCACACTCTTGCTAGCCGATAACTAACTCCATTGATGCCTGTCCTGTCTTGCAGAACCTGTTTCCCAGGATACTCCCACTTTACAAAGGGGCCAGAAACAAGGAGTGTAACAGCTTAGCTAGAGGGGAGGTCATCGGCACCACCCAGACCAGGCCTTTAGATACAGCCTAGCTTCCCCATTCTAACTGACTCGGGAGCGGCTGTGGAAGCCCACCACAAAAGCCTGGTAGTTAGGAAACAGAAAACAAAGAAACCAAAGGGTTTAAAGGGAAAGTTTCCTCCATATTCACTCACTCAGGATTTGGAGAACTGACCCCCTGAGTCACTGTACTAGTACATCTGAAAATAAATGGGTTTCTCCTGATTCTCTGAGTACTCCTGTGTGTATTTTCCGGTCGCCTGGTAAATTCTGTAATAACCCAACTTTTCCTATGCCAGGTACCCATTAATAAGAAGACACTGTGACTGAGTCAAGAAACACATATTCTATTTCCAGACTGACACCTCCCTGGACTTCTGATTTATCTTCTATAAAATGAAGGGATTGGAAACATACGATTGCAGAGATTCTGACCAGCAATAGCATTCATGGTTCTATTTGCAAATCTAAACTCTACACCATTTTTATGGGTGAAAATTGGGACAGGATCACTTACAGTCATCTGCTCTGTCTGATCACTTTGCAAAGTTGTCCAGGCTTGTACTCCCCTCTTAATATCTCCCTCCAATGTTTTCACCCTCTGCCTGGAGCAGTGTGGGCAGGAATGTAATGAGCACGGGTGAGATCAGGAAAGGAGGTCTAGTGAAACATCTCCAACAAGAGAGTAGATACTGTATTCCTCATGCCTGATGGTTCATACAACAGGCATCTAAATTAAAGAGGAACCAGCAGTCCTATAAGAACACATAGCATGCTTTGTGGAAATAGGCTATAGACAAAGTCTGAAAAATTATTTCAACTCTGTTTCCAGGATAATGTGTGCCTCTTCTTTCTCTGCCATTACGAAGGTACTCATTTACAGTAACAGGTTATGTACACACAGTTTCGTAAGAACTTCAGGGTGTGGTAAGCATATCCATGCCATAGGTTAAAGGAAGAGTGGAGAATAGCTAGACCTTAGTGATGAGATAGAGGAAGGTGGTGCATCATGCTCCCCACCAGCTTTTAGATGACTTGGGACAGAGTCAGATGCACAGTAGAGCTCCTGAAGTGCCTGGAGGAGACTGGCAGAGAAGAGAGTACAGGATAGAAGTAAAACAAACAGGGCTGGGCTGGGGAGATTGCATCTGTTCTCCAGGCAGCATTGGGAGCATTAAATGGCTGCCCATCTTGTCCTTGAATTCTTTTTTCCTATAAACCCCATATAGCCCATCAGATCCAACAGCAGAGCCAGAGAAGCTGATCCACATCGGTAGAAACAACTGGTTGAGCAGCTCATCAAACATGAAGGACACTGAATAGGCCCACACTTTGCCACACAATACGGAGATTCCTTTCATATGATGAAAAAAGGAAGGAAATGAGGCAGCTTAGCTTATAGAATAGATCAATTTGTGGCAAAGACAATTCAAATATGTAAAGGGCTAAGACCTCGTGAAGAAAAGCAGTCACTTCTCCTTAACTAGAGTGATCATAACTCTCATTTTCCTTAGGACATGGTTTTCCAGCTTCTGTCACAATTCTCATTTAGCTTTATGTAAGACCCATATGTAGTGAACAGAGATCTAACTTTAAGACATAGTTTCTAACTGAAAGATGATAAACAACTTATCTCTCTTTTCCCAACCTTTTCCAGAGGCAATGTGACTAATGTTTCCTTTTCAGGAACAAAATGCAAGGTACTTGCGCATATGACAAAAGATACCCATATGCAAATACTTAGGAAAAACACCATTCCATCTCAGGTGTGGGAGATATATTCAGCATTGCCTATCGGTTAGAAAATACTTCAAAAAAGTATGCATTCTAATTACTTGCAGTTCCTTTCACTCCTTTTCACTCTGCAAACTGTTTTAATTTTCCTCAAAAGTGTCCTGATGGGCACCCCCACCTAAAGCTTAGAACAAAATTAATACACTTAAAGGAAGGCGGTAAGGGGCAGATTGCAATTCAAAGTAAAAAAAAGAGCTTTCTGATAATTAAAGCTATTTGGCAAAGCGAAGCACAGTGTGGTAGGAAGATCACCTAGTACAACACCCAACAAGAGCCAGCTAATTTCATTACTGACAATGGAATGGGCCACTTCATGAGGCCATGAGCTCACCATCACTGGAGATGTTTACACATAATCAGTGAAGGGACCTTCCTGAGTTGAAGGAAGATACAGAATATCTCTGAGGCTCTTTTAAATTCTATAATTTATTTATTCAACAAATAATCACTTCTCTCTTTTGGATTGCTCACCCTGGACAAAGCTAGCTGCTATGTCACGAGGCATCTCACACAGAATTTGTGTGAGATGATAAATGTTGTTTTAAGTAGTTAAAAAGAATTGGGAGCCCACTACATGTGAGGTATTATTCTAACGGCAGAAACAATGGTGGTGATTCTACAATGTAATAATTGTATGAAATTCTAATAATTGCCTGATATTAGCCTGTCAGAAAAAAAATGGGTAAATAAGTCAAGAGTAGTGAAAATGCTGTGAAAACTGTCAGGTGTCAGGTGCAATGTAGATATGAGCTCTAATTATCGTTAAATTAGACTATATAGTTACATCTTTAATTTATCTTACATTTCATCATCTTATTGATTCCCACCCTTCTCTAATATGCCACCTGGATAGATCAGGATGTGGGGCATGCGTGACCTCATGGTAGCAGAGGTGAGCTGTTCTATACACTCTATAGTTTTAGTCTTCCAGGTTCCAGTTTTCAGATTTCTGTTTCTTGGGCTGGTACACCTTCATTTGTGGTAACTTGTATTTAGTTTTGTGAAGTTGTCATTCCACATAAGCACGTTCTACCTCCCAAAATAGCTTATATGATTCTTAAGGTGAGTGTCTCTCTTGCATTGGCCCTCACAGTGTTTAGATCGAGTTTCAGTACTCAGAGGACCCTCAGGAGACAAGACTGCCTGCATAGAAGAAATTTCTTCCCTACTTGGCAAGAGTAAAGTCTCAAATCTTTAGTACTTGTTTTCTTATAAAGAGTGGTCCCATTCTGTGCTCCTTCATTGTTCCTGCCTCCTTTTATTCCCCCACAAAATAAAATTTTATTATGACCAGGATTCAGCAAACAAAACTAACATGACTCAAATCCTTAAAACCCTAAAAATACTTCTCAATAGAAGTTCAAATCCATTGGTGTGACCAGTAGCTTTTGATCCCAAAAAAGATAAGGACCTGTGCCTCAATACCTAATTATTTTCCACTCCCCCAATCACACTGGGGTACTTTCATCATTATTATAATGTTTCCTCGTATAAATGGCTGAGAGCCTTCATTCTGTGCTCTTGAGAGTTTATCTGAATCACACCCATGGAGCATATTGTGTGAACTTGCAATTATATCCTGTGAGTGTTCTATGAATGTGTTGAAACCAAGCATGATCATTTCGAGCCAAATTACAATTTTTTTTTTCAGGACCTTTACAGCATCTCAGGTCCTGCAAACAAGGAGTGCTAATAGTAGGTTCTGACACACAAAAACTGTAGATGCTCAATTTGCAAAAGCAAAGGTTGCCAATTCCCACATTCATTACCAGTATTTTAATGTTTAAATAGTAAATCATAAATAGGATAGAACCAGTCACCCGTCCTCTTCCATTCTCCAACAATTATTACAACAGAAGACTTCTACAATTATAAGGGCAAAAGCAGCTCCCTACTGTCCCCTGATATACACACATAATTGGGAGAATATTTGTGAAACTATTGCTGCAGTATGGTTCATGGTTCCTGACAGCCAGCCATTCTATCATTACATTGTGAGGGGCAGGGAACGTCAATGCCACCCCAAGGAGGAGGAAAATAAGCTGTTTAGGAAGGCCCTCCCAGACAGGAAGAGAAAATGGGAAACCTTCTTCCAAATTCCGGTGGAATGTGGGGAGAAGAGGTCAAATGCCTATGACTTCACTTGCCCCCTTTAAAGTGGAACTCTGGAAATAGGAAGCGTGATGGAAACATCTGGACCGGCAGATATGGGGAAGCACAAGAGCTCTCATTAGGATTTGTGAATAGTGTGCTAACCTGGGCATAGCTTGGGAAGCTGGGAGGCCACAGGCCAAGCCTCATCCTCAGTAGCATGGGAACAAAAGCACTGCACTGGTGGAGGAAGGAGACTAACCAGAGGAGCCCTGGCAGCTCTCCTGGCAAGGCATGCAAGAAATCTAGGACCTCCCACCTGCTCTAGAGCAGGGATTCAGAGACCCAAGGCGGCCTATGGAGATCTACAATCAGGATAAAATGGTTGCAGCATTCAAGGACTTCGTGATCAAAGGCAAAAGCATGAACTCCATTTGCAGACCTGACCTCCAAGTGGCCAGATAAGCCTATCTCCAACATTAGCACAGGAACAGACTAGATCAGCCCCAGCACAGTGAAGGGCAGTGAGGAGCCAAAGGACACTCTATGGGTCGAAACTTCCATCTCTCCCCTGCTAACATGAGGTCACACATGCCCCACACCCTCATCTATCCAGGTGCCACATTAGAGGGGGGTGGGAATCAATAAGACTAAGCATTTACCAAAAAAGGACTGAATCATCCAAGAGAGATTATTTAAACCTGAAGGTATTGGGATTATGTAAATTGAGAACTAAAGTTAGTTTTGACATCTGCCCCTAACTACCACCACCCAGGTGAGGAAGATCGCATCAGTTTTAGGAAACTCCATTTGCTTTGCACATCTGTGTGAAACAAGTGAATTTATCAGACCACTATCCACAGTCCTAAGCTCTGCTTTTCACCACCCAATTCTGAGATACTCGATTTATTTCAAATGTTTGGGGTTTTTGTCAATCTGAACATAAGAGTTCCTTCTTTCTACTGGGTCTCATCTCATCAAGATATAATGGGGAAATTTTGAGAGCTAGAAAAAGATACCCCCCAAGTCCCAACATTGCCCTCACAAAACCATTGGAAAGACAGACATCCAGCCATGAGGTCCAAGGGTTACATTGTCTTTAGAGCACAATCAGAGGAAGGAAAAAAGTGCGTGTGTGTGTGTGTGTGTGTGTGTGTGTGTGTTTCCACACTCTGGGGCCAAGGGGCTCTGACATTCATCGCTGAAACATTCATAACCAGATTGGGGGGCTCCACGGGCATCTAAATGTAAAGGAGGCCTTTAAATTTCCCTATCCTGTTGGTCCTAAATGAAACACACATCACCTCCAAATCTCTGGAGCCTTGAACAGTAGCTGCAGACTGACCTGCCACTACACACACACACACACACACACACACACACACACACACACAGCAATCACCTGTTAAACAGCTCCCCACCACCACCATAGTATGCTACCACCAAGGCAAGCAGGCAAACCCGTCCCTTCCCTTGCTCCACGTGCACAATATCCTGCTTGAGACTTCACACTTCTGTGATTTTCCTTCACTCAAGCTCACCTTTGGTGTTCCATTAACCCCTTCAAGTCCTTTTTGTGGAGAGAAAGTGAATAAATAAAATCATTTTTTCTTCTTTATAAAAATAAAAACCATTCCGATTAACCTGGGACAGGAGGAAGAGGGCAGAGGCGTGCCTTTCGCCAGGCAGGCCACGGCCCTGCAGGAGGAGGCCCCATGATTTGACGTCTCTGCGCCTTCCCCTGCTGTAGTCAAGGTTGACTCCCGCTCACAATCTCCTTTGCTTTCATCTGGCTGGGGCCTGCCACTGTGTCAAACTTAGTTGTTCAAGCCTGAGGCCATTATAGGGAGGACGTCAGAGACCTTTGCCTTCTTCTAATTAGCTTCGCTCCAATCACAGAAGCTGACTTCCACGTTCCCTCTGCACCTCTGGGCAGCGTGCCCCGGTTAGAGAACACAACCCTTGTAGTGAGGCTGCATATTTAAAAGTGTTAGTTCTTTCTTCATTTCTGCCTTGAAAAACACCTCCTTTCCCTCACATCTCAGACAGTAATTAGCACCTGGGGAGTCTGTTATTGAAAAACAAAGAGGAGGCATCTTCCTCCTAGATGATTTTCTTCCTCCTTGAAGCCTGGTACTCATTGGATGAAAAGTCCAGGGCACATTGATTTTATTTCCCAGAGTTGGTCCTATCATTTTTAGTTCTAGAAATTTTTTTAAATGCTCTATCAATATTTAATGATAGCAATTATCTATAACTGGCAAAAGTGCTTTCCATTGTATGAGGTTGACGGATAACATTTGTATAGTCCTTGTATAAAAATTCTTGCCCCATTACATCTATTGGGGGGGAAATGCAATAAATAATTAACTACCTAACATTGTTGGCATGAATAGTAACATGGTCAGCAAGGTCTTCCATCAATACACAAAGTCAATCTTGTGAGGCTGCCACCACCTGTAATTGTACACACACTTTCTCCTGCTCGCTCCTGACACAGGCCCCAAGTACTTGTTTCCATTCTGATTACATTGCCTTTGTTTGAACTCGCGGCCGAGTGGAGACATGAGACCTGAGATCCTGAGCAGGGAACAATGTTTTCCAAAGGGAAACATCAGCTACAAACAGCCCCCTCAGCCTACAGTGATGGCGAACCTTTTGAGCTCGGCGTGTCAGCGTTTTGAAAAACCCTAACTTAACTCTGGTGCCGTGTCACATATAGAAATTTTTTGATCTTTGCAACCATAGTAAAACAAAGACTTATATTTTTGATATTTATTTTATATAGTTAAATGCCATTTAACAAAGAAAAATCAACCAAAAAAATGAGTTCGCGTGTCACCTCTGACACGCGTGCCATAGGTTCGCCATCACTGGCCTAGCATGTCACTGCTGATGAGGAGAAGCGGCCTGGACCCTAGGGCCTCCCCACGGGCTCTGTGAGGTCTGGCCACTGGCCTGACCTTACCAAGACTCTGCCCAACCACTGACAGTATGACTTCTGCCAACACAGTTCAAAAAGGAAACAGAGGCAAAGAAGCCGAGTTTTCATATGAAAAGTAGATGGGGCATTTTTGTCTTCCTGAATACTTCTAGAGCTCTAACCTAACAAAAATGTTCATGAAAATTACTGATAAAAAATTAGAAGCCACCTTCTGAACGCCACAGCTGCCTACTTCTCCCTCCAGGCCACAGGTGCACCGAGGCCACACACTGCCCAGACTCACTGTTTGCTCCCATGTGGCACTTTCTGCCACTGTTACTGCAGCAACTTCTCTGAAGAATGCAGCTCTCCCTGGAAAATGGGAAAAGGAGACCAAGGGCTGTCACGCTTTCCCATTTGTCACCTCTTTCTGAACATGGAAGGAAAGATCTTTGTGACAGACCCCTGAAGATTTCTTCCAGCTTCATCCTAAACCTGGAGTCCAGGACCTTGCATGTGTCTCCCCCCCTTACATTTTTTCAATTTTTCATGATCACTTATAAATAGATCACTTTTAATAAAATGTGTTATGTTATTAAAAGTATCAAGTTATGGTTTAAATGTATAATTCAATCTGACATCCTAGAAAAAATTAACATATGAATTGAGGTTTACAAAATTCAAGAGAGGGAGAGAAGAAGAGAAGAAATTAGAAACAACTCTGTCTAAAAATAGGGAATAGTAATCTATACAATGTAATATGTATTTTATGAAAAATATTTATTTTTGTATTTATTTTATGAAAAATTATTTTCACAAAAAGAAAAAATATTTTATGTCATGAGGAAATGTTCATGATATAATATCAAATGAAGGGAACAGGAAATAATACATTATAAAACAAACTTTTCTAAATGTAAAACAACTTAGCCTGGTAAAAATACCCCAAAATGATAACCTTTTTTTTCCCTTGACGCTATGATACAAGGATTTTTATCCTCTTTACATTTTTCTGTATTTTCTCTAATACACACATATAACCTTTATATTCAGAAAAATTATAGTTTTTTTATTAAAGAATATCACAATCATAAGAGGATTGGTCATGGATTGAAGTATATAAAAAGATGAGTTAAAGGGCCAAAGGGGCAAACATTGGCATGAACTTCCAAGTAGCATCTGAGGTATGATCCTGGAGAGGACCCTGGCTGGTAGTAGGGACAAGTGCAGTAGGCTGACACTGTCTGATGTTATTAAGATTTCAGATTATAACTAATTCCTCATTTCACTTTGGTTTGTTTTTGTTTTGTTAATTCTCTACATTGTTGCTAGAAAGTTAATTAGAGGGCGGGGGGGGGGGGGGAGGACACATATGTAATACCCTTTGTAATACTTTTAGCAATAAAATAAAAAAAAGAAAGTTAATTAGAGGTTCAGTTGTATCTGAACTTATTGAAGTAGGTAAAATATACTACCTGCAATTATCTCTTACTCTGGCCACATTTTATGATTTCTGTGATGATTAAAATAGGCTTTTCAAGCATAGGTTAGTCTTGTAACAAGATAGTTTGACAGCAAGTCGGTCCTTATCTCTTGATAATTCATGGAAGAAAAATCTAGTGAAGAAATCTGTTCCTGGATGGTAGAGGACAGAGAGTATAATCAAATTTTAATCTTTCTCAAAAGTCTCCATCTTGATTGATTTTGTTCAGCTATCCAAAGCTCTTCATTTGGTTTATTAGATCATAAATCCAATTTAACAGCACAGAAAAACTAATCAATTTTAGTGCAAGTAGGTTGTTTACTAGTTTTCCTTTAATTAAAAATGATTTCCTTCTTAAAGGAGACTCATGCTTCTGATTTTATATTTACTTTATCAAAGAATGAGTTTATATTGTTTCTACATACAGTTTACCAGTTGGCATCAGCAGTACCCAGGTATTAGACATTAGCCTTCCATCTGTGTGTTTAGGTACTGGGGGCATCTGGGAATGTGTTTTACATAGTAAGGGAGTTTGGGTTAATATAGTAGCTCAATAGGGTTTAGGGGTGTTAAGGATGCTTCTACTGGACTTTATGGAACTATTTGGCCTAAGTATCTCTGCACAGTGCTTGTCCCTACACCCTACTCTTCACCAAAGCATCAACAGTTCTCCAAAGTCTGACACATGCAGCCTTCGAGATTTAGATTTTTCCTCAATATCCACCTGTGTTTTCTCAATGCCTAACAGAACATACTCAACAGAAGCTTACTGAGCACATTTAACGGGCACTGTAATAGGTGCTGGTGATAAGGCACTGAACAAGACAGGCACAACTCCTATTCTCATAAAACTTCCAGTTGAGCCCTGACCGGTTTGGCTCAGTGGCTAGAGCGTTGGCCTGCGGACTGAAGGGTCTCGGGTTCGATTCCGGTCAGGGGCATGTGCCTTGGTTGCGGGCACATCCCCAGTGGGGGGTGTGCAGGAGGCAGCTGGTCGATGTTTCTCTCTCATTGATGTTTCTGACTCTCTGTCCCTCTCCCTTCCTCTCTGTAAAAAGTCAATAAAATATGTTTTTAAAAAACTTCCATTTGATAGAGAAAAACAAGGTAAATACATTAACCCAGTTTCCGATAGTGTAAGATCAATGCAGAAAATAAAACAGGGCAATAGAATAGAAAGCAATGGGGGTGAGTACTTAGATTGGGTAAACAGGGATGGCTCCACTGAGAAGGAGAAATTTGAGCCTCATTCAGAAAAGAAGCTGCCATTAAGAAAGCAAGGGAGGAGCACACTAAGAGAACTGCAAGTTCAAAAAGACTGAGAGAGAGCAAGTTTGGTTTGTGAACGTAACAAGCAGGGAGCCAGCCTGGTTAAAATCTAGGGCAAGGAGTCCCAAATGACATTGGGTAGGTAGACTGAAGCCAAATCATGCAAGATCTTGTAAGAAGGAAGTTCAGATTTCATTTAAGTGTGGATGAGAAAATGCCTGGAATAAAGTTACCATCTGTTCTGTAGGACTTAAGGAAGATGATCCCTCCTTGGATATGAGAGACATTGGAAAGTCCTCGTATATATCATTTACTTCAAGCCAAGTGCTGAGATTTCCGATCAGACACAGCTCCAGGGTACCTCCCTAAGATCATGAATCAGAGGCAAGCAAGCCACTCTTTCTGTATTAATTTCTCATCCAAAATACTTTTGCTTTTCCGTTTCCTTTTGAAAACATCACAAAATTTAATTGCAGTTAAGGTAGCGCCTACCCCAGGTCCACATACCCAACTGCCTATTCATCATCCCCACGGGTACGTCAAAGTCAACCGCAGCACACTCCCACCCGTCCTTCTCTGAAACCCAGCTCTCTTCTAGTGCCCCACCCAAGGAATAACACCCTCACCTCTCCAGTTTTACAAGCCAGGTATTTGGGAATTATCCAACACCTTGTACTCCCTCACCCCTATATTCAATCTTCACCAGGTGCTCCTAAGACTCTCTCAATTCCATCTGCTTCTCTCCAGCTCAACCACCACTGAGAT
The DNA here is from genome assembly GCF_028538775.1 of Myotis yumanensis. Lineage (NCBI taxonomy): Eukaryota > Metazoa > Chordata > Mammalia > Chiroptera > Vespertilionidae > Myotis > Myotis yumanensis. The sequence continues at coordinate 157,275,030 of NW_027223754.1, forward strand.
CTTTCATTCAAACCACCATTAGACAGCAAGCGAGTCTGAACTTGCCTTCTCAGTCACCTTTGTTCTCCTGCAATGCACTGCAGGCTGAATGATCTTAAACATGCTTAAGGATCTTTTTTTTTCTTTATTGATTAAGGTATTAGATATGTGTCCTTATCCCCCCATTGCCCCCCCCACTCCCCCTTAAGGCTCTTTAATGGCTTCTAAACATGCTTAGGACAACCACTAATCAAGGTTACAAGGTTCTGAACTGCCAGGCCTTTGTCATTCTCCAGACTCATCTGTGTATCTGTGCTCCAGCCATCCTGGCTCTTATCAATTCCTCAAATGCGTCATGCTTTCTTTCATCTCTAGGTCTCTGCCCATGTTCATCCAGCCCACCTTTCCTTCACCTGGTTAATGCCTACTCATTTTTTAGGTCTCACCACAAACATCATTTCCTTCGGAAAGCTTTCTTGAGTTTCCTTGCTTATGGCTTCATTACCTCTATAGCTTTCTTTTATATCATTTATCAAAATTTATAAATGTCTGTTAAATTGAATGATTACATTATTGGATCAGTTTTCCCTACCAGTCTATGAGCTCCATGGTTCACCATTATTTTCAGCAGTTAATACAGAGCTGGGCACCTAAGAAATGCTCAACAAATATTTGTTAACTGAGTGAATGAGTTGTAACATCCATATTACTCATTCCATTCACTCACAATGCATGGCACAAGCTAGGTGCTATGGTTAATGTAAAGTAACAAAATGTGATCTTACATTCCAGAAGCTTTAGAGATGAAAGCAGATATGTAGTAACAGACAAGATATGAGAAGTACGTGAGTAATAGAAGTTGCCAGAAAAGGAAGAGATGAATTCCCCAAAGGAGAAGGGGGCAAGGTTAAGAAAGGTGATCTAAATTCCCAACTTTTATCTACGCATTTCTTCAGTTTCCTAACAAATTATATTTTATATCCTACTCAACACTTCGGCTTTCCAAAATAAAAATCTAATTCTTTGATCTAGTAATCTGTATGTTGAACAAAAGTATAAAAAGGTGAAATGGGAAAAAAGTATGCATTTTTTTTTTCAAACTTAAGCCAATATGTTCATTCTTCTCCTGCCCAAAGCTGCTTGGAATGTCATCGGAAGACTTGGGCATAGGGCCCCACCCCTTGACCTCACTTAACCTTAATTATCTTCCATAGGCTCTGTCTCCAAATACAGTTACATTGGCTTCAACATATGAATTTTGGGACAGGGGCACACAGTTCAGTCCATAGCCCTATACTTAATTTCTAGTTGGTCCTTTATCACAACATCGAGGGTCTCATTAGATTTCTTGAGGATCTCACTACATTTATCGGCGGTCTTACCAGTCTTTTCGAGAATCTCACTACATTTATCGGCGGTCTCACCAGTCTTTTCGAGGGCCTTACTCAATTTATCGGCGGCTTCTAAACAGTTCTTTAAAGACCTTAAAAGTGTGGTTTTGAACTCTATATCCAACAGTTTGCTTTCCTCCAATTCTGTCGTTTGTGTCCTGTTTCTTTGTCTCAGCATTTTTTTATGCTTCACTGTGTCGATAGAGTGCCTTTCTGTGCTAAGTGTCCCAATTACCCGAGGTAGACACTCTTGGTGCACCCCCTTGTGGGCTTTGTGCACAGTCTTGTTGTGGTTAAGCCTTGATTGTTGTAGTTATCACTGTGAGGAATTGACCTCCAGGCCAAATGGCTGAGAGAATCAGCTGTGTCTGCGGTGGGAGGACTTCTGTGCTGGAGACACCCCTCTGGGGCTAGACTTGTTTTGATGGGGCTTTGGTGCTCACTGAGTCTGGCCCCTGAGTGTGTCTTTTATGGTTCCACGGAGCTTAAAGCTGGATGGTCCCACTCTGACCTCTGGGCTTCCTGGCTCCTGGATCTCTAGGGAGGTGCTAATCTAGCCTTTGCCTGAGGCTATCCAGCAAAAGCCTCCCTGCAGGGCTTGAGTGGGGCGGGTCCCACGGATCACAGGGCGGGGTTAGCAATTATGGCTGCTCTCAGTCTTGCCCTCAGAGGCTCTGCTTCTCTGTGTCCCAGTAGTCGCTGCAAGCCCCACGGAGAGAAAGCTGCCCTAGGGTTCTGAGCGATGCCAGACAGTCCCGCTTCTCCCGTATGAGTGTGGGTCCTTAGAGACTCGCCCGGAACTGGATCTCAGAGCCTGAGACTCCCTCCTGATTGAAAACGACAACCGCGCCCTCAGCCTCCAGCCTGCTCTGCATGCACTCCGAACCTTAGTATTTTACTTCAGCACTGCGCCTCCTCTGAGCCTCGGTATGCTTTTCTCTTTCCTCCTAGTTGTAGAACTTCCACTCAGCCAGTCTTCCTGTGGTTCTGGATGATGTCCGTTCCGTCTTTTAGTTGTATTTTTGAAGCGGTTGTTCGAGGCAGCAAACTCCGGTGTTTACCTATGCCGCCATCTTGGTTTCTCTCCCATAGCCCTACAAGATCTTGATCAAACCACTTTATTACTCTGGTCATCATCCAGATTAAGGTTTGGCAACTATAACTCAAAGGCCAAATCCAGCTGGCTTCTTATTTTTATGTATAAAGTTTTATTGGAACACAGCCATGCCCAATTATTACACATTGCCTATGGCTGCTTTTGTACTACAAGGGCAGAGTGGTGTGGTTGCAGCAGTGATCTAATGACTTGCAAAGCCTGAAATATTTACTATCTGGCCCTTTACAGAAAAAATTTGCTGACTGCTTACCTAGAAGATCCCTTAAGACTCTTCTAGTTCTAATATTCTAAGATCCTATTCATGCCTTCAGCCTAAAATATCTTTTAGCTTAAGTCAGAGATTTTCAACCTTTTTCATCTGATGGCACACATAAACTAATTACTAAAATTCTGCAGCACACCAAAAATATATTTTTTGCAGATCTGACAAAAAAATAGGAATAATTTTCATTCATTCACATCAGATGGCTATTGTTGTGTTGGCTGTTGCCATTTTTTTATTTGACAATCTAATGGGAAAGAGATAATGCCCCTGACTAAGTAGTCAGATATTGCATGTTTTAAAAATTCTTGAGGCACACAGGTTGAAAATCACTGGGTTAAGTCTTCAAGTTCTGCAAAAGGCATTAGTGACTTAATGATTAGTTTAATAAGTATTAAATGCTTACATTGACAGAGGTGTTTTCATTAATCTCACATTGAAACTAACTTCTGCACTGTTATTAAGTGAGCTTAACTAGACATGGAACTAAGTCTTTCCATGTAGTAAATGCATTTTATATCTCTATAGCCAAATACATTCGCATTAATGATTGTCTTAAGGGCTCTGTTGAGTGCCTAATGCAGCAAGAAAAAACATAGAGAGCTAGAAGTGTTCCAGCCTCATTGGCTTCCCCTCTCTGCACTTGGATAGCCCCTTTAATCTGCACCACACAATTTGGCACAGAGATATGTGCCATTTTGAATTGCTTGCTAGTTATGTCATTTGCATTAGTCTTGTACCCCAAGCTGGACAGTTAGCATCTTGGGGCCAGTGATTGTGCTTTATGAATCAAAAAAGCATAGAACTAAAGAGTTGAAAGAGACATTAGCAGTCATTATTTAACCTTCTCATTTCACAGATAAATAAACTGAGACCTATACCAAACAAATAATTTATCTTACTTCCCTTGAACTATCATAGTACATAGCAAGTGCTTGATTCAGGATTTCTGTTTGACAACGACTTGAAGAATGATTAGAAAAGAAAATTAGAAAAGTAAGTAAAGCGTGGGAAAACTTTTTCTGGCTCCTGACTTGAAAGGCTTTTGGTGGAATGTTCTAGAAAACAATCTAAAATTTAATTGTTCATGCATCTCTAATACAGCATTTATTTATTTATTTATTTATTTATTTATTTATTTATTTTTTATTGCTTAAAGCATTACAAAGGGTATTACATATGTGTCCTTTTTTTCCCCCGCCCTTGACAATACCCCGGCTTCCCCTACCCCCCAGTGTCTTATGTCCATTGGTTATGCTCATATGCATGCATACAAGCCCTTCAGTTGATCTCTTAACCCCCTCCCTCCTGCCCCCCAACCCTCCCCGGCCTTCCCGCTGCAGTTTGACAATCTGTGTGAGGCAGCTCTGCCTCTGTATCTATTATTGTTCAAAAGTTTATAATGGTCTCTATTATCCATGAATGAGTGAGATCATGTGGTATTTTTCCTTCATTGACTGGCTTATTTCACTTAGCATAATGCTCTCCAGCTCCATCCATGCCGTTGCAAATGGTAAGAGTACCTTCTTTCTTACAGCAGCATAGTATTCCATCGTGTAGATGTACCACAGTTTTCTAATCCATTCATCTACTGATGGGCATTTAGGCTGTTTCCAGATCTTAGCTATGGTGAATTGTGCTGCTATGAACATATAGGTGCATATATCCTTTCTGATTGGTGTTTCTGGTTTCTTGGGATAAATTCCTAGAAGTGGGATCACAGGGTCAAATGGGAGTTCCATTTCCAGTTTTTTGAGGAAACTCCATACTGTCTTCCATAGTGGCTGCACCAGTCTACATTCCCACCAGCAGTGCACAAGTGTTCCTTTTTCTCCACATCCTCTCCAGCACTTGTTGTTTGTTGATTTGTTGATGATAGCCATTCTAATACAGCATTTCTTAACATGTATTCTGTGGAGCACCAACTCCAAGAGATGCTCCAAGTAAACATGGTCCTGGAGTTAAACAAGGTTGGAAAAAGCCTCATACTGTGTAACCCTCTTGGAGAACCACGTGCATATAAGCATAGCAAGGCTCTGAGAAGCTCTGCAGTAAATGTACCTGATTAACGCCAAGATGCACAAACATTTGACAACAAAACAACGTTTTTTCATAGATCATCCATCGGCACTTGAAAAAAAAAGAATGAAATGGTGTTTCTCAGAAATCACTTTAGAAAAAAAATCGGTCACCAGGCAAATTTTCTACATAAAAATATTTCCCAAAACAATTTTGCACATTTATCCATGTATTTCTGCCAGTGTGTGCCACAAATCTGAGGGGGAAAGAGGCTATCTTTCTCTTTGTTAAACCTCCTTATATAGAGTTCCTATCCCTTCCTTTACAGAGAGTTATCTGCCTCCTAATGCACCACGTGCAAACTCTAGACTGCCCAGGAATCCATCCTTACTCGAGAGTGGCAGGTAGAGGAAAATGGAGAGGGATGGTCAGGAAACCAGGACTGCCATGATGAGCAGCTGTTGAAAACAGATGGACTTCCCTAGAGAATTCCTCCTTTCTGGTGCTGTAATTTACAGACGAGAAAGAGTTATGTGAGCAACTTATTGTGTGTTATAATCCTTGGCATCTCTTTTAGATATAGTAAATCTTAGACCTACTTTCTAATTGAATGGCTAAAATTTTAAAGGCCAGTTACATGAAGTGTTCACAAGGATGTGGAGCAATTGGAACACTTACTGCTGCTGGGATGTAAAATGTACGTGCCCTTAAGAAAACAGTTCAGCAATTTCTTAAAAAGTTAAACATAGGGGGCCAATTGGGGGAAAAGGAGACATATGTAAAACTCTAGACAATAAAAAAATTAAATTAAATCTAAAAAAAAAGAAAAAAACACAACCAACCACAGAAGTATAAAGGTTATGTTTATTAAATAAAAGATTGCAAGAGAAAAAAAAAAGGGGGGGGGGGTTAAACATATATGAACCCTGTGATCCAGCCATTCTACCCCTATATATTTACCCAAGAAAATGAAAGTACACAAACATTCATGAAAGAAAATGAATGTTCTTAGAATCTTTGTTTGTAATAGCCAAAGACTGAAAACAACCCAAATGTCCACCAGAAGGCTATTGGATAATCAAACTATGGTATATCCATACAGTGGAATACTATTCAGCAATAAAAGGGAATGAGATATTTGTAAACTCTACAACATAATGAATCTAAAAAGAATTATATTTAATAAAAGAATCCAGGAAAACCCCCCCCCAAAAAAAATGAACACTGATTTCATTTATGTAAAATTCTAGATAATGCAAACTAATTATATTGACATAAAGCAGATCAGTGATTTCCTGGGGTGGGAGGGCAGGGGGATAGCTGGGAAAAATCACAAAAGGTTATAGGAAAATTTTAGGGGAAATAGATGTGTTCATTATCTTGACTGCAGTGGTAGTTTCCTTGATATAATCATATGTGAAGACATCATACTGTATACTTTAAAAGCATGAAGTTTATTACATATCAATTATCTATACTAATAACAAAGGAATATGCAAATTGTCCAGGATGCCATTACTGTAACAGTAACAACCAAACAGAACAGCAGGCTGCGTGGGGTGACAAAGCCGGCAGGGGTGTTAGTGAGGGACAACCAAACAACTGAACAGCAGGCTGCATGGGGTGACCAGGCCAGCAGGGAGGATAATTGGGGGTGACCAGGCTGGTGGGGGGGCAGTTGGGGGTGACCAGGCCAGCAGAGGGGGGCAGTGAGAGGCAACCAAGCCAGCAAGGGGTGGGCAATTGAGGGCAACCAGGCCGACAGGCAGAGAGGCAGTTAGGGGTGATCAGGCTGGCAGGGGGGAGAGTTAGGGGCAATCAGGCAGACAGGCAGGTGAGCAGTTAGGAGCCCACGGTCCCGGATTGTGAGAGGGATGACCGACCGCTGGTAAAGGCCCGATCCCAGCAGTCGGAAATCCCCCAAGGTGTCCTGGATTGGAGATGGTGCAGGCTGGGCTGAAGGGGATCCCTCCTCTACCTCCCCTCACCCCCACCCCGTGCATGAATTTTGTGCTCAGGCCTCTAGTACCTAAATAAAACGTTGTATAAATAAATAAACAAACAAACAAACTTTTTCATGATGTCACTCTCTGTTTCCTGAATGCTGCAATCAAGTTCCACTATTTCTAATAAATGTATTTGGTATAAATACAGCTCAGAAATATTATGGTGTATTTCAAAACTAATACCTATTGATACAATGGACTGGAAAACAGAACCTATGATTACTAACTAATGTCTAATGATCTCCTTTCATTTGGTACAGGACAATTAACTAAATTCTACTAGAGACTTGCTGAGCTTACAACTTAATCTATTAGTTCTGGCAAAAAACTGGAATGGTGCCCACATGGCCTACTCTTCCTATTATGCCTTTCTCTTCCACAAGATTGTTTTAGCATCTCACAGTTCCTCTGGGCAAGAGAACGTTAATTTACCAACCGGGAAACCATCTCACACCACAGGAACTCAGAGGCCATCTGAGACAAGAGATAACATCACCATCTGTGTCTGAACCATACTCACCAGTCCTGGCAACCCACACCTATTTTATGCACAAGAGGCAAATGGCCATATGGCAGAGAAAGTAGAGACGTCTGTAGGTTATCAGCTTTGAGACTAAAAAGATCCATGATGATAAAACTGCTGACATTTAACCTAAAATCTAAAACTTCATGTCTTTTTGCAGCTGTTTTCCCTCCTTTCTCCCGAAACATCTGAGGTGAAAGTTTCATTTACACATTTTACTAGAGTTTGACTACTTAGCACTTCTCAAGAAAATCATTTGTGAAAACAATTGATGTGATTTGTCCAAGTTCAAATATCAACAAAATTCACTGCCTTCTTAATTAAGAAAGCAATTGCTGCAATGTTCAATTTATCAAAAATTCTACTTGGTCAGTCACAGTTTGGAATTGAGAAGTTATTGTCCATGAAAATGATGCTCTTACTTATTGATTCATTCAGCATACTTTTTAAAGGGCTGCCTATACTATTGAAGTTCCTGTACACAAAGAGTTTTTATTTTAGTAGAGAAGTATAGATGTGCAAAAAATAAAGTAATATATATGTAATATAAATTGGTATGTGGTATGTACGATGAGTATCATTTAGAGCAGTGTTTCTTAAAGTTGGCCCATGAACCACCCGCTCCCCTTCCCCTGGCAATCATCACACTGTCCACGTTCATGAGTTCTCTCTTTTTTTCTTTTTTGCTCAATCTCTCCTTTTGATTTATTATTATGCTAACTAAACCTCTACCTCTTTATTCCAATTTACAAAAGATTCCCTTCATACCTGCGATGAGAGAACAAGTAGAAGCTGTCAGGAACAAAGAAAATCCTGTCTTGCCAGGTAACTGTGTTAAGCACAAAGTTTGTCTCAGCCTCTAGAACAGAGTCTAAACGTGGATGAATAAAAGAATAAACACAAACTCCAGAGGAAAACATGGCTGACCTGTCCAGGAAGCCACCCAATGTCTTCACTATCAGAGAAGTGCAAACAAGGATCCCGGAATGCTGGTGAACCTTGAACCCATGGCAAGGGCCAGAGTTGTGCACCGATTGTCTAGTCCAGACAATGGGGGCTCAAGTTATTTCCTGATCAAATAGTCTCAGAGTAAATCCTTCTAATATTGACTGACCTTTAAGACAGCCTGTCTGTTACCACAATTACCTGCCTGACTAAGAGCTAGATGTGTATCCAATATTTAATAAAAGGCTGGCGAGGCCTGGACAACAGTGGAAGTCCTTTCTCTTGCATTGGGCTTGCCTGCCTGGCCCCCAATATTTCCAAATTATGATTTCTTGTCTCATCTCTTTCATTTGCGTGCGGCCCCTCCTCCAGATTCTGAACCTTGAACCACGCGGGACGTGGGGAACATTCACAGACCTGAACAGCAATGAGCATGGCATTCATAATAGTCACTCTGAGCCTTTTGTTTGCTAGCTCACTCTGTGTTAGACTGGTTGCATTAAGAGTTCCCATTTTTCACACCACCCTGAATCCACACCTTTTGGTAGTGCCTTCTCACATTGACTTTGGACTTGGCCATGTGATTTGCTTTGGCCAATAGGAAAGAAGCAAATTTGACTAAGCAGAAGCTTGAAAAAACACTTGCATATTAACTGCCACTCACATGAGAACAAGCCTGAGCTAGTCTGCAGGAGGCATGTGAGAAACACATGGAGGACAGGTGAACTGTCCCTGTCAAGCTCATCCTAGACCCACCAGCCACCAGCCTACCCACCAGCTGACCACGCAGATGTGTGATGAACCCTAGTCAAAATCAGCAGAACCACGCAGCTGACCCTTTAACTCATGAGATATAATAATCAGTGATTGTGCTAAACCACAAGGGTTAGGAAAGTGGTTCTCAAGCTTCCTAATGCCGCGACCCTTTAATACAGTTCCTCGTGTTGTGGTGACCCCCAACCATAAAATTATTTTCGTTGCTACTTCATAACTGTCATTTTGCTACTGTTATGAATCGTAATGTAAATATCTGATATGCAGGATGTATTTTCATTGTTACAAATAGAACATAATTAAAGCATAGTGATTAATCACAAAAACAATATGTAATTATATGTCTTTTCCGATGGTCTTACGCGACCCCTGTGAAAGGGTCGTTCGACCCCCAAAGGGGTCGCGACCCACAGGTTGAGAACCACTGGTTTAGGAAGTATTCAGCAGCAATAGCTGACGGATACACTTCTAAACCCCACATCCCCATCTGGCTGTGTGATGCAGAGCCTATATTCCATGTGCAGAAGCACTGCTGGGAGAGCACCAGAATAAGCAGAACTTTCTCTCTCCTGCTTGCCCTTCACCTTTAATTACACAGGGAGACAGGGAAATGAAAGTTAAAGGCAGCACGAGCTGCCAGGACTAACTGCATATTGCAAAAGGAACCATTTTCTTTGACTAAACACTATCCAAAGAGTTTCAGCTCCTGAATGCTTTAAATACGGATAGAAAATAACATAAATAATTTATGTGTGTGTTTGTGTGTATATACACATATACACATAGATATGTATTTATATCTATATGGCTCTTAATGAATCATTGCAAGGGACATTTTGAATGTTAAAATGGTGTGAATTTCTATACTCCTCTCTGGCTTTTCCGGCACCAGACCCATCAATCTCTAAACCCTGACACCAGGCAGTTCATTGTTTTTCAAATTTATGACATTTTTCAGTCCATTGTTTTTAAACTGTCACCCTCAGTGGGTTGCTGGCACAACTCATTGCTACTCTCAGCTCCCACTGAATTCATCGCCCTAAGAGTGATGTGCTAGCAAAATTTTCAGTTGACTGATCTCCAGGATGGTAAATTCTCTCTGTGTGCTTCCGCTGCTGACATAATTAGTACTGTCCTCCACCCTTATCCCAAACAGAAATAATTAAGATTGTGATTGTCCATCCTAAACACAGATAATGAAAATGACGGAAATTGAAAACAGTAATTCTATCCAAGCTCTTGGTAGGATGGAAGACTAACTCTCACCCAGATATCCCAATCGTTTTATATCCCTGCAGAAATGTCCCTAATATTGCAGCATCTATCTGGTCTCTTGAGAAACTATTCTGTATCTGATTCTCAGTTTTTAAAGGCTTATTTTGATCTGCTGAATTTTCTCATTTGTTTTCTGAAATGCATGACTCAATGTACTTTGTTCTCATCCCAGGGAATGGCCTGATTTCTCCCCGGTTCTGAAAGTAATTGCATGCGGTTCAGTGAACATGGAAGTAAGTTCCTTCTCTCTGTCCTTGGTTGGGCATGGGCATAGGGTGCAGTATGTGTCAGGATTCAGGAATCAGAAAACTAGATCCAGCTGACTCTGTCCCTAACCAGGAATATGGCCTTGCACAAGTCACAATCATGTGTGATCCTGAGATTCCTTATCTACTGAGGATTTGGATGATTTCTAAGGCTCTTTTTAGCACTGAAAGCCTATTAAATTACCCATAGATTTTTGTGATATTTTCTTTTACTGTAGTGAATACAGATGCTCCTTTACTTAAGAAGGGGTTACATCTTGATAAACCCATCATAAATTGAAAATATCATAAATTGAAAATGCATTTAATACTACACTGTAGAGTAACTAAAGGTTGTTTGCCCTTGCGATCATGTGGCTGAATGAGAGCTGTGGCTTGCTGCTACTGCCCAGCATCAGGAGAGATTATCATTCCACACAGCACTAGCCCAGGAAAAAATAAAAATTCAAAACTCCAAGTGCAGTTTCTACTAAATGAGTATAGCTTTGGCACCATCATAAAGTAAAAAAATCCTAAGTTGAACCATCATAAGTCCAGTACCATCTGTATATCAACATTTATGGTGTTTCCAATGAGTACGTTCTCTTAATTAAATTGTACACCTGAAAAAAAGTACACCTGTATAAAATTGTTATAAATATTTTTTGTTTCCTATTCCATCTTGAAATTGGAAGGATTTGAAAAGTAATTAGGTCATTTGATCCATCAACAAACATTTATTGAGCACTTATTATGTGCCAGGCCTTAAGCTAGGTGCTTGAGAAAATAAAATGAACGTGATTACAATACTGATGTAACTAATTATTTCCTTTTTTTTTTAATATATTTTATTGATTTTTTTACAGAGAGGAAGGGAGAGGGATAGAGAGTTAGAAACATCGATGAGAGAGAAACATCGTCAGCTGCCTCCTGCACACTCCCCACTGGGGATGTGCCCGCAACCAAGGTACATGCCCTTGACCAGAATCGAACCTGGGACCCTTGAGTCTGCAGGCCGACACTCTATCCACTGAGCCAAACCAGTTAGGGCAACTAATTATTTCTTTACAAAATCATTGAGTGGATACTTGTACACATCTCAGCCTCAACCCAAAGTACACATCTAACCTAAGAAAATGTTTAACTTAACAGATGACTATATTATACAAGACTCAATAAGAAGCTAAAATCTTTTGTTAAAATGACTGTATTGATAATACATGTCCTCCAGTGTGTTCTTAAGAGATAGTGTGAAAGTGATTTGAGTTCTAATACCTATTTACATTAACAAAATTGCTGAGCTCAGTGTCTGGTATAGAAGGAAAGAGCTGTAATAATTTTTATGTTCCTATCCCTCCTTTCTCTTTCCACCTCCTTCCCCTGGGATTAATCTGACTTCTCTCTCACTCCTAACCACGCTGTACTCAGAGGTTACACTAGTGAAGCAATAGAATCACCAGGCGTCTCCATCCTGGCTCTCAACACTGTAAAAGACAACTGCCTTCTTTGGTTCTAACCCGACCACTTCCTACCCTCTACTCAGCACATGCTTATTCCAAAATGACCTGGAAACCAAGCAGGTGATAGAAAATCTGTATAATCAATAGGTTTCTGTGTATTAAGAAACTCACAGAAGTCCCTGTATTAACCAAGAAGCCCAATAAGTCACACAGGCAGAAAAGTCTACATCTGTCATTCTCCACTCTTTGACAAGGCTCATACGAGAGAATCTGTTTTGTGACCACATTTTACAAAACAAATTTTTCTTTGGTTTTTTGTTGTCGTCGTTAGTGCTGTTGCTCCAACTAATTAATTTAGAATGCAATTCTAATCTCTAGCACCCCTCCACACCAGGAACTAAGTCTTTTAGAATAAGAACCTTTGGTAACTTGCTTTTCAAGTACAATGAAGGCTCATTAGTGGTGGTTTATAAGTCATTAGAAAAGATAATTTACCACACAGAGAAAAGAAATCATTCAAATATTTTTAAAACACAATAGTTGAGCCATACTTATTTAATGAGATATAGTCTAAGGACAAAAAAAAAACTTAAACTTTATCCAGTAGTCTAATCGCTAGCAGTAATATAGGTATTAGTATTTTTAAGTATTTAAATATATAGTATGATAATGATATGAAAAATATACTGTTGTTATTGGAAATTAAGATTTTCAGTGTAAGAGAAAAAAGGCAAATGTGTAAATTTTTTAAAGTAAAAACTCTAGAGCTTGAAAGCAGTAATGGCCCAGTAATGAGCACCCCTGCTGAACAGATTTGGGACTCAAATATTATAAACCACAAAAAGGAAGCAGGACTCCTTGGGGGAAAGCTGATTACAGATCTGCAGCAGGAAATTATATAAGATGAGCTTGGAGTATTGTGTTGCTCTGGAAAGCAAGGAAGCCATCAAGTTTAAAGGTACTCAACAGGTCACAGAAACCACCTTCAGAGGACTCCCACTGGCCAAAGATGGGACAATCTGAGCATCGAAATGAATAATGATTGCAATTGGTTGAAATACACTGAATATATCAAAATCCATAATGAAATATTTTTTAGAGACAGAAAAACCTTTGAAGAGAATGAACTTAGAATTTACCTTCCCCTTCTCTCAAAAAAAAAACAAAACAACTTTATTTCAGTATACCAAATGGCTCCAGTTGATAAGAGAAAGCTCTTCTTTTTTCCTACTCATATCTTTTATATTTTTTATTTTATTTTTCAATTACAGTTTACATTCAATATTATTTTGTATTAGTTTCAGGTGTATAGCATAGTAACTAGGCAATCATGTACTTTACAAAGTGTTCCCCCTATATTTCAAGTACCCACCTGGCCCCATTCATAGTTACTACATTATTGACTATATTCCCTATAATGTACATTATATGCCCTTGACTATATTATAACTACCAATTAGTACATATATATATCCTATATTAAAAAAGCATAATGTGCAAATTGACCTAACAGCAAAACTACCTGTTGCTATGATGCATACTGACCACCAGGGGGCAGACGCTCCCACAGGGGGAGTGCCACTCAACCAGAAGCTGGTGAGCGCAGCGGCAGTGGTGGGAGCCTCTCCCGCCTCTGCTGCAGGCGGGCAGAAGGAGCAAGTGGTCCCAGACTGGGAGAGCCCTGGACTGCGAGAGGGCTGAAACCAGTTCTCCGACACCCCCCGAGGGGTCCTGGATTGAGAGAGGGTGCAGGGGAGGTTGGCCAGCTGGAGAGGGCTCCAGGACATGTCCGGCCCATCTCACACATCCTGATCGGCAGACCCCAGCAGCAAGCTAACCTACCGGTCAGAGCGTCTGCCCCCTTGTGGTCAGTGCACATCATAGCGAGCGGTTGAGAGGCCTTAGCATATCATTAGCATATTATGCTTTGATTGGTTGAACAGATGACCAGATGACCAGACACTTAGCATTTTAGGCTTTTATTATTAGGATTTTTTTTAATTTCAGGGAGGAAAGGAAAGGGAGAGAGATGTAGAAACATCAGTGATGAGAGAGAATAATTGATTGGCTGCCTGCTGCATGCCCCACACTGGGGTTTGAGCCCGCAACCCAGGCATGTGCCCTGACCAGGAATCAAACCGTGACCTCCTGGTTCATAGGTCGATGCTCAACCGCTGAGCCATGCCAGCCAGGCCGATTTAGTACATCTTAATCCCTTCACCTTTTTCACCCAATTGCCCAATCTCCCTCCCCTCTGGCAACCATCAGTCTATTCTCTGTATCTATGAGTCTACTTCTATTTTGTTTGTTCATTTATTTTGCTCTTTAGTTTCCATATATAAGTGAAATCATATGGTATTTTTCTTTCTCTATTTGACATTTCACTAACATAATACCCTCTAGGTCCATCCATGCTATCGCATATGGTAAGATTTTATTTTTTATGGCTGAGTAATATTTCATTGTATATATGTACCACCACTTTTGATGGGCACTTGGGTTGCTTCCATATCTTGGCTATTGTAAATAATGCTGCAATGAGCATAGGGGTACATATATTCTTTCAAGTTAGTGTTTTGGATTTCTTCTGATATATACCTAGAAGTGGAATCATTGGGTTATAAGACAGTTCCAAGTTTTAATTTTTTTTAGTCCATTTTTAATTTTTTGAGGAACTTCCATACTGCTAAGAAAGTTCTTCTTTACAAAAGAATCTTAACTAATAAATGTAGTAGGAATTTCAACACTAGAAAAATCACCATTTTACAACCCCTAGTGGAATAATTATTCAGGCTACCATCAAGTGTTGCTAAGACAATTAAGTGAAAGGATAATGATAAGTGATATTCATAGGCTATCAAGTAACACCCCACTGGTTATTTGCTGAGCTTAAGGGAGGAAATGCAACTTTACAATAGTAGGATCAGATGGTCATTCTTTGCATCCTTAAAACTAGAAGACAACATTTGCCTCCTGATATGGTGTAATATGAAGTACCCATATATACCTATGAAGTATTCTTTTCAAAAATGTTGAACCTAAACTCAATCAAGTCTATAGCTCTAACTTTCAGTTTATGAGAAATTTAAGAGAATAAAACCATGTTAAATGCCATCATTCAGAAGCAATCAGACAAATCAGAATGAAAGGTATTCTCCATGACAACTAACCTGGTCTTCTCAACAAGTAAATGGCATAAGTGAAAAGGGGGTTAAGGATACTTTTAAATATTAAAAAAAGTCTCCAGAGGCACAATATTCAAATGTGTGCACCTTATTTGTATTCTGACTTAAACAAACCAATTGTTAAAATAAAAAAGAACACCAAGGAAATTCAAAAATGGACTGGGTATTAAATAATGAGGAAATATTGCTAATTTTGTTGGATATTATAATGGTATAGTGGTTAAGTAGAAAATTTCCTTATTTGTAAAGATATAGAAATTTGTTGAAATATTTAAGGAAAAAAATATGATTGTGATATTTTTCAACCTCTATATGTTTGAATTTTTTAATAACAAAAGTTTAAAAGAAAAGGTTTTTCAAATGTTATTTTTTTAAAGCCCCTTGCCTCCTGGAGACTACCTCGGGATGGCTATAGTTACTTTCATTTTAGGAAAATGACCTTTGGCTTTCAGAATCTCTCTATAAGCATCTGAAGTCTTAAATCCATGGTGAATATTTTAGTACTCCCTGTTACTGTTTTCCCCAAATTAGGTATTATATTTCTTCTGAAATCTTTTCTCTAAATACTATATCAACTGCCATCTGTTCCACTAAGTCTATTCATTCATTCATTTAACAAATAACTGTTGGATGACCTCAATGTGCTACACACAGAAGATATTGTGGAAGCAATAAAGACAAGTTCTTGATTCTCTCTGAGCTGACACTCTATGTGACAGAGACAAGCAAAGAGGAAATTATAGTGCACAAAGAAGCATGCTATGATAGGGGAACCAGAAGATATAAGAAAGAGACCTAACTCAATCTAGAAGGAGAGATTTGTGCACTGAGACCTAGAGAACCTATAGGAGTGAGCCAGGGGTCAAGAGACCAAGAGTAGTCTAGGCATAAGAAACAGCATGTGCAAAAAAACCAGACATAAATGAGAACAAGGCATGTTCTTGAAAATTGTGATGGTTAATCTCATGTGTCCATTTGACTGGGTCATGAGGTGCCCAGACATTTGATCAAACATTATTGTGGGTGTGCCTGTGAGGGTGTTTCTGAATGAGATTAATATTTGAACTGTTGACTGAGTAAAGCAGACTACCATCCTCATGGGATGGGCCTTATCCAATCATTTGAAGACCTGAATAGAACAAAAGGCTGACTAAGAGAGAATTTCACCTGCCTGGCCATTTCAGACTGGAACTTGCACCATCAGCTATCCTGTTTCTCAGGCCTTCAGATTCAGACTAGAACTACACACTGGCTCTCCTAGATCTCCAGCTTTCTGACTGCAGATCTTAGGACTTGTCCGTCTCCACATCATGGGAGCCAATTCTTATAATAATAACTAGAATTTTGTTCACTGGGGTGGGAGAGAGTCCCTCAGCCCGGCCTGCGCCCTCTCGCAGTCCAGAACCACTCGGGGGATGTCCACCTGCTGGCTTAGGCCTACTTCCCATGGGGATCAGGCCTAAGCCAGCAGTCGGACATCCCTCTCGCAGTCTGGGACCCCTCGCTCCTTACTGCCTGCCTGCTCACTGTTCTTTACTGCTCAGCTCAGTGCTCCTTAGCACTGCCACAGAGGCAGGAGAGGCTCCCACCACCACCACTGCGCTCGCCAGCTGTGAGCCAGGCTTCTGGCTAAGCAGCGCTCCCCCTGTGGGAGCACACTAACCACCAGGGGGCAGCTCCTGCATTGAGCATCCTCCCACTGGTGGTCAGTGCACATCATAGTGACCAGTCATTCTGGTCTTTCTGCTGTAATGGTCACTTAGGCTTTTATTATATAGACTAGAGGCCCAGTGCACAAAATTCATGCACGGGAGGGGTCCCTCAGCCCGGCCTGCACCCTCTCGCAATCCGGGACTGCTGGCTCCTAACCGCTCACCTGCCTGCCTGACTGATTGCCCCTAACCACTCTGCATGCCTGCCTGATTGCCCCTAACCCCTCTGTCTGCTGGCCTGATCACCCCTAACCTCCTTCCCCTGCTGGCCTGATAGCCCCTAACCACCCTCCCCTGCCATCCTGATTGCCCTTAACTGCCTCTGCCTCAGCCCTCACCACCATGGCTCTGTCCTGAAGAAGGACCGGAGGACCGGAAGATGTCTGGTCTATCTGGTCTAATTAATGCCAGAAGCTAATTCCAGCATGTCATAAATGCAAGAAGTTTCATCAAAAGGTTGATGGAACCTTGAGGATTGCCTGCTGGAAATGGCTAAGGGCATTTCCCCACACCTAAAGTTTTGCATAGATATTGCTTGCTGCCAGACAGCTGAGGGCATTTCAATCAAGGTATTATTGCCTCCTACTGGGCAAACACCTGAACAGCTGTAGGCAGTTCCCCCAATCTGACAATGGATTCTGTATACTAAACCTTGCCTTTGATATGTATATCTACCTTGCTTTAGGACAATTTGTGTTAATAAAAAGCAAGGGGTCCAGAGAGACAGAAGAACTTGGTTCCTTTAGCTAAGTCTTCTCTGGCTCCCCAAAATACCTTCCAAAATTATGTTTCACCTCTAGACTCTTTATTTATTTATAGCAGCCCCTTCTCCAGATTCCTGAAACCCTTCTAGATGCCAAGAAACACACACCAGAAAATTAGCATATTACCCTTTTATTAGTATAGATAATAATAATTTACTGTTATAAAACATATACACACACTTTTGGTTCTGTTTCTCTGGAGAACCCTGACTGACACAGATCTAAAAACTGTTCAGCAGGACTAGCACACATGAAGTACATGTTTGGGAATGAGAGAAGTAGGGGGAAAGAGATGAAATTGGAGAATTAAGCAGAAATTCATATACTGAATACTTTATCCCAAAGAAAATGAGAATCCATGAGATTTTTAAGCATAGTCAGATTTGCATTTGAGAAAGAACATGTTGGCTGTTGTGTGAGGAGTACATTGGAGGGGGCAAGACAAGTCAAGCAGCCAGGGTAAGAGGTTGTTACAATATCCCAGCCAATAGTTTATCTCCATAGCACCCACATCAAGGCATTTTGAAGCTCCTCATGGCCTTTATTCCTCCCACCTTGAAGCATAGATATTTGTGCACATTTTCCCTCTTCTTCTAGAACAGGCTCCTTAAGGATGGGAACTAAGTCTCATCTTTATTTGCTTCACATAGCCTAATAATATTAGCAAGCACTTAATACTTAACATGTGCCAATCATGCTATACACATACTGTCTAATCCTCACAATAACCATACAAGATAGCTATTGTCCCCATTTAGAATGAGGACATATTCGGTATATCCCCAGGCTCACACAGCTGGTAAATGGTGGAGTTTGGATCCCCACCCCAGTTTGCCCCACCCCTAGGTCTCATGCTCCCACTATATCATGTTCTCCCCGGATAGTGCCTGCAATAAACTCATATTCAGTTGAGTTGCAAGATGTCTGAGTCCAATCTTATTAAACTATGGATTTTTTCTTTTGATCTATGCTTACCTATAGATGCTACCCATATTTCAGGGGTGCTGGTTTTTGTTTTGTTTTGTTTTTAATTTCCTAAAGTACTCCAGAGCAGAGGCTCTTTTTATTCTCACATGAATGTGAAGGTGCATGTCAGGCACTTTCTATATTATAGTGTCAGCAGTGAAGTGACTTGACTGGTGAGGTCGAGAGAAGTAGAAGAGGATGCTGGAGCCAAAAAGGAGAGCCAAGGCTGGCAGGAGCGCCAGCGGCAGGCAGGCTCTGGTGCAATTCGAGGGAACATTAAAGGCTGGCATTCACTCCCTGCTCAATCCATAATGCGACTGAGCCGCAACCCCAGGGGTTTTGAGAAACAAGAATCAGCAGAATTTTGTAATTTTAATAGAATGTATAAGCAACTAGAAGTTTCAGGGAAGCCTTCACTTCATTACCTCAGCAGTTGTATCCTGACCTTTTGGCTGCTCTTTGTACAAAAACGCTTTTATGTGTGTTCACTTAAGTAGAATTAACATTTTCCCCTTCGTGGCATGAACTCGTGGTAGATGAATGCTTTAATAGATGGCAAGCAGTTTTTCAATGTCACATTTCTATAACAGTGTTATGGAACAAAACTAATTGTTGTCTGTATTGGAGGCAATTCTATTCACAGCGAGATAAATTGGATTTCTGAACTGTGATTTCCATTGTGTTACCTCTGTGTATCATGAAAGCTATCCTGATGTGCACAGCGGTCAGACTACTTACTTATACAGTGAGGTCCAGCTTTATGCTGAATCCATCATCTCTCCCTTCCCCAGGGAGGACAGAAGCACAACGGAAGCATAATTGTAAACCAGCATCTAATAGAACAGGTTCATGAGGATACACTACTCTAAATATCAGTATGAACATTCAAAGACTAAAGAACATAATCCATTCCTTAAGAGAATTAGACATCACTGTGAATTTTCCAGTTTATCACTGCGGAGTTTATGTATATGTGAGGCCCTCTATCTCTCTCGCTTGCTTTTTTAAATAATACTTTTTAGATATATGCATACATATAACTATTTCAGGATTCAAACCACCATCAATAACAAACAAGCCTGTCTTTCAATTTGTAAATTTAGATGCCACTGATCTCAACTTTTGATATGTTGGGCAGTGTGTTGGGTGGCATTTTCAGTCTCTATGAAAAAAGATTTGCTAAGTGCATAAGTAGAGCAAAAATATTATGGAAGACAAGATGGGAAGTGTGGATGTTCCTACTGTTGTGATTGAAAAGCAAAGTTGAGGCAGTAAAACTTAAGACCACGGACCTAGAGACAGTCCTCCTGGGTTCAAATCTTGTCTCACCACTGTTGTGAGGAATTACGTAACCTGACTCTGCCTCAACTTTCTTATCTGTAAAATGGAGATCACAACAGTGGTGACCGCCATCTTACCGATATATACTTTTACACAATGTATTTCTAGTAGATTGTCATGAAGGTCAGAGTTAACAACGCACAAAAGTTCCTGGCGTACAATAAACACCGGTCAGGGCACAAACTTAGGTTACAGGTTCGATCCCCAGTCGGGGCATGTATGGGAGGCAACTTTCACATCAATGTCTCTCTCTCTTTCTTTCCCTCCCTCCCTCTCTAAAAAATATTAAAGAATACATCCTCATGTGAGGATTTTTTTAAAGCCATAGTAAGATATGACTGTACTCTGGCCAGATTTGCAAAAAAAAAAAAAAAAAAAAATGTTTAATCACATTATCAAGCACTGGCTAGGATGTGGAATAACAGAAACAGTTCTATCTGCTGGAAGGAGTGTAAACTGGTAGATTCACTTTGTCATCATGTAGTGAGGCTGAAGGTGTGTGTTAGCTCCACTCCTAGACAAACTAGAGAACTGCCTACCCATGGGAACCAAGTATGAGAGTGTGCAGAGCACCACTGTTTTCTAGGGGAGAAAAGCAGAACTAACTCAATGGTCATTAATAGAGAACTGGATAAATCAATTATGCTATTTCATATCATGGAATTCTTTGCTGCTGTGAATTATAGCTACATGCAACAAAGTGGATGAATCTTAGAAGCAAGTTTTATGTCAAACAACTCACCAAAGAATACTTATAATATGATTCCATTACTATAAAGGTCAAAAACATGTAAATAAAATAATATATTGTTTGTGGAGACAGATACATGTAGTAAAACTATAAAGAAAAGCAAGGACATAAGAAAGTCAAAATTCATTACACACACAGAGTAATTCATATTACTCTGAATGTGGAGAGAAGAGGTTGTGACAGGAGGGACACACAGGGGACTTCAAAGGTAATGAGAAAGTACAAGTTCTTTAGCAGGGTCATGAATTCCTGGGAATTTATTGTATTGTCATTCTTCAGCACTTAATCACATTTCATATATACTCTTTTGTAGCTGTAATATTTAATTTATAAATGTTTAAAGGAAAGACAAATAAAAGACAGAAAATGTTTATCACATATTTAAAACAAAGGATTAAAGGTATAAAATAAAAATATCCCCTATCAATTACTAAGAGACAAAAAACACAATAGAAAAATGAGCAAAGAATATAAACATGCAGGTCACACAATAAGAAATACAATTGGCCAATAAATATATGAAAAGCCATTCAACTTCACCAGGCATAATAATGCAAATGAATCAGAAGTGTATTTCACCCATCAGATTGTAACTATTTTTTTAATGTGATGCTATCAGGATTAGTAAGGGTATAAAGAATGAACTGACAAAATCCTCTAGTGAGCAATTTGATATTATCTACCAAAATTTAAGATGTAAATATGCTTTCACCAAGCAGTTCCATATCTAGGGATCTATCTGACAGAAATACAAACACATTTGGTCAAGTTTTATGTCAAATGTTTATTGTAGCATTATTTGTAATAATGGGAAATTAGAAACCACTTAAATGCCCATCAATAAGTAGTTAAATTGGAACACAGCTGCATTGTTTCATTTGAAATGTTTTCAGCTGCAAGTAGAAATTGTGCCTTAAATAAATAGGGCCTCATTTTTATCACATACCAGTAACTAAAGCAGTGGTTCTCAACCTTGGCTGCACATTAGAATCACCTGGGAATCTTTTTAAAATCCTGATTTCTGGGCCTCATCCTCCGGGAATTCTATTTCTTTGTTATGGGGTGGGGCCACAACAATAGTAACAAAGAAATAATTTCCAGAGGATGAGGCCCAGAAATCAGGATTTTAAAAAGATTCCCAGGTGATTCTAGTGTGCAGCCAAGGTTGAGAACCACTGAACTAAAGTCTGGATAAGACTGGTGCCAGTGTTGGTTCAGCTGTTCCACGTTGTCATCAAGGACCCAGGGTCTGTTTATCCTTCTGCTCCTTTATCGTGGATTATTGTTCTCAGCGGTTCACTCTCTGCAGTGTAACCTTGCAGCGTGCTAGAATGGGTTGATGTTGGACTTGGACTTGCAATATACATTAGTCAATTGAATGTATGTGGGAGGAACTGTGTGTACTAGTTCTAAGCCAAGGTCTTAAGAGATATCTCACGCACTACTGTGATCCATCATAAGAAGAACTTGGAAGCCGCTGACACAGAAGACTGAGGAAATGCATAGAATAGACTTGAGCCGAAACTCACAGCTTGGAGCCAAGTCCAGCAGAGCCAGAGATGACTTGCACACTTTTGAGCAAGAAAATAAATGTTTATTGTTGTAATGCACTGAGATTTCAAGGTTTCTTAGAAAGAAAAATTGACTGATATACTTTGCATGTTGACTTCCCATCCTTATGCCTGTAGCCTTATGGTCTCAAAGTGGTCACAAGCTCCAAAAATCAGTAATTGTCTTCAAAGGCAGAAAGTTGGGGATGTGAGGAGAGCAACCAAGGTGGAGAAAAACTTCCTTGTGACTCTTTTTTATCAAGGAATAAAGAGATTTCCCAGAAGCCTTTCTGAGAACTTTTGTAACCTAAACCAAGGTTCAACTGCCTGCCACCACAAAAGCCAACCTCGTGACACAGGTGCTGGTTTAAAAAAAAAAAAAAAAAGGAAAGAGGTTTATTCACATGTCAACCACCTGAGAAGATGGGGGACTCTTGTCCAAAGCCCATCTCCCCTCCTTAGTGCAGGCAGAGTTTTTATAAAGAGGGAGAGAGAGCCCAGCCGGCGTGGCTCGTGGTTGAGTTTGTTGGCAATGTGCGAAGCATACTGAAATCTATATTGTGTAGAGGAAATTCTTTTAAAATGCATTTAAATATATAAACTTCCACTCTACTATCTCATCCCTGAGAGGCTGGCATTTCCCTGAGCTCCAGACCTACATCCGTCACCTCCACATTTAAACTCCTCATCTTCCCCCAGCAAGCCTGCCTTCCTTATCTTAGCAGGTCAAACACCATCAGCCACACCCAAACCAGAAACAGGCACCAGCCTTCTCTCCTCTCAGCCTCCCCCTCTACAGTGAGTCACTCTTGGACCAATTCTACCTACCAAGCACCTTCCAAATGCAACTCTGTAAGCTCCATGCTCCATGTCACTGCCTTAGTTCAGATTCTATCGTTGCTCCTTCCTCCCATCAATAGCTCTCTATGTGGGATCTCTGCTCCAGTCTCATCAGCCTCTAGCTGCTCATCTTTCTACTGTTGTCAACTGACCTTTCTAAAATGGTCATTTGATTATGCTGCATTAAAATTCCTCAGGGCTATCATTCACCATCACAAAGTTCAAACCCTTTTTAACATGGTGTACAAAGTACGTGATGATCTGTCCCTACCAGCAATTTCAGTCTCCTCTCCTGTCACTCCTCCATACAAATCCTATCCTAGCCACATTCGTCAACTCATGAATGCCCCACACGCCTTCTCTGGGTCACATGCTGTATACAGTAAGCACTAGAGATACAACAGTGAACAGGAAGACACGGCTCCGGCCCTCCTGGAACATAGAGGGCCCTGGCAGGTCATTGAAGATAGCATAGTCTCTTGGGCCTCAGGACCTTGCCACTTGCTGCCTCACCTGCCCCCAGTCCTGGCTTGTCAGAACCACAACCTCACTGGCCCAGCCACTGGTCGCTGAATGGCCCTGAGCAAATCACTTCACCTCTCCGAGCTTCAGTCCTTCTGACTAGGTAGCCCACATCATCCCTATAATTTCTTCTGACTTTTGCAACTTATAAATCTTAAAGAATAAGTTTAAATTTTAAAACTAGACAAGAAAGAGTCTCCATACATGTCTCAGCAAGTAGTGATGTTTAAACTACCACAAGCAGCACTATTAACATGTCCAAACTGCCAAGTTTTCTTCTACAACAAAAGAAAGGATTTACATTCCAAGAAAAATATGCCCTCCATTGACTTAAGCTCCAACACCCTATTGCAGGTGTAGTTGTATTTAACTACGGTATTTGGTAATTTAGAAAGCACTAAAAATGCTCCTGTCCTTCCTGTAACTGTAGATGTGCTGCTTCTCCATGATGTCATGATATAAGTGCATTCCCTGGATTTCAAGGAAAGGAGAGGTGACCTCGCCGCTGAAAGGCTGTTTCTTTGGCATCTGACAAAGAGAAAGCGGGCCTTGGGCATGTTTTTTCTGGACACCCAGGACCCAAATTCATGCCATTGACTTACAAATAAATCTACTGGGACAGGATCACACGGTGCCAATGCTGTCTTCAGACCACAGTAAAGCTAGCTTTGATGTATTTTTAACCTAGCTTCATACTTTAACTTTCAGAGAAAAATCTTTATTTTGAGGTGGAACCGAATTGTGAAACTCACATCTAATTAATCAAATCATGAACAGTTTTTATTTTAATTCTTTCACTGGACTTGTAAAGGAAAAGGGTTCTTATCAGAAAACTTTTAAAAACCAATTACTATGGTACTGGTGTCAATTTCCTAGTTTTGATATTGAACTGGGGTTATATAAGAAGTTACTTTGATAGCAGAGGGAAGCTGGATGAAGGGTACATGTGACTCTCTGTACTATTTTTGTAACTTCCTATGAGTTCATAATTATTTTAAAATAAAAAAATCAGAGGCCATCTCATAAATTGTTGAATCTAGTCAGTGACCCCCAATAGCTGACAAGAAAAAGAGGCAACTAGATAGGATGCTCCTCCTGCTGGAAGCACATAGCACCATCCATGAAGGCGTTTCGCCAAAAGGCAAATGTGAGTGTAATCAACCCTCCAACCACTGACCAATTTATAGGCAATACAAAGAGCAGAAGGATGTGTTAAGAGACCTTGCAAGGATGCCATCAGCAAGACTATGAAAACTCTACAGAACAAATTGTTTCACTTCTTAAACAAATAAACTGCAAAGAGACACAGAGGAAGAGGGACAGAGACAGAGACAAATGGATATAGAAGAATCTGTAGATAAAAAGAGGATTAAATATATACAGGTTGTCCAAAAGAATGTATACTCACTTTAACAGCTGGTTTCTATTACATTTTGAAAATGAAATATATTTTTAATGAACACTGCCTTAATAAATTATTCAAAGTGTGTATGTATTTTGGGGGGACACCCTGTATACATACCAACTATAATGCAAGGACCTTGTTTAGATCTTGTTTCGAACAAACTGTATGGCTAAAAAAGTCCTATAACATTTAAGAGATAATTGGAATTTTAACACTCATTGGCTATATTAAATATTAAAGAATTAACTTTATAACAAATAAATAATTTAGCCTAAATTATATATATATGGAGGCTGCAGTCCCTCCATTCATTGTCAGAATTAGTTGTAATTAGACATGATAATGAACCAAAGCACTGGCCTGCAGGAAATACCGGTCCACTGTGAGGGAAAGAAAAAAGGAAGGTTGAGAATTAGACACTGGTTTAAATTTGTCCTCCTTTTCAAGTGAGATTCCACAGCCCTTCAGTTGACATATTAAACACTGCTTGGCAAAGGTAAACACTAGATCCGTTTCTTCGGCCTGGGTGGTTCCTCACCCGGAGTGACGAATGCCTGACTAGGAAACACGGCTGCATTAGCCTGGGATACGTGGAGGAGAACCTTTGAGTACTGCACTTGTTCTTAAGTGTTTGTTATCTGGACAAATGACCACTTCCACCTACTTTTCCGGCAGTTTTCTCAGCAAACAGAAGAGTGTTTTTCAGAGAAGAGCTGACTAAATTTTAATTTTAGAAGTCTTGATATGTTAAGTGTGTTTTCACCTTTGCTCTGGAATTGTTCAGCAAAACTTCATTGAGATCTGCCTCTTTCAGGAATATTTGTCTTTATTATATTCAATGTCCTTTGAAATTTGAGAGTAGAGTTCATAGTGTTTTAGACATAGTTCTCAGAAAACAGCTGAGATTTTATAAACACACCAAGCCTCCCCAAGGGTGGACTGAATTGGGGTGTTTGCCCTAATCCTTCCGTTTTAGGGGACTGCTCAACTGAAAAAAAAATAACTGAAGATCCCTTGGGACGACAGCAAAAGAGAAAAAAGGAGGTGTCTGCTATGGTTGGTTTTTTAAGAAGAGCTATACAGACATATATAGAATTCATGGGTTTGCATATAAGCCCAGATATCAGCGTCTGCCTGCCACCCATAACCCATTGTAAGGTGACTTCCTTCCGGCGTATTTTCCTTTGATCAGCCCCTGCATGGAACTCAAGCCGCAGCTGCTTCTCTGCACCAAGGCAGATTGTTGTTCACTGCCACCACGGCCTGGAACCCTGGGACCGGGACCCCTCCTGCTGCCTCAACACAGCACCATTTCCCTTTGCTACCCACTCCTTTATTTCCTCACATCATCCCTAAACCTAGTACAGAGAGACTACGAGATTTTGCTCAAAGGATTATTTTCAGCAAAGCAAACCATCAGCAATTAAACATTAAATATCCTGTTCTTAAAAGGCTTTTACACACGGCTGATGTGGCTCAGCAGTTGAGTGTCGACCCAGGAACCAAGAGGCCCCTGGTTGATTCCTGATCAGGGCGTATGCCCAGGTTGCAGGCTCGATCCCTAGTGCAGGGGTGGGGTGCAGAAGGCAGCCAACTGATGACTTTCTCTCTCATCAATGTTTCTATCTCTCTATCTCTCTCCCATCCTCTCACTCTAAAAATCGATGAAATATTTTTAAAAGGCTTTTAGCCACTCCACTTAAATCCATTCATACACGAAATATGTACTGGTCATCTAAAATGTGCCAAATACTCTGCTAAGCTTTAATCCTGACCAATATAACCTCTGAATGTTATATTGGTCAGGGTTAAACTGCAGACAACAGAAACCATACCAGCTAGTTTAAGTAGAGAGTGATTTAAAACGGAATTTAGATGCTCTATTTAAAAAGTCATTGAAAAACATAGGAGGAGATGCCTCCCGGCTGAACAAGGCAGCCACAGGAGTGTGCTGCTCAGATCTCTCTTGAGAAAGAAACTGCTCCAAGGAACGTTAGTTGGCTGACAGCCTCCAGCTGCCACGGTCAGTGTCCACCGCAGCATGGACACGAGGCCACGCATTCCAGGGCCGGAGCACAGCAGGGTTCTAGACCGCGCTGCTCCTGCCTGGTGCCAGGTGCCTCTAACAAAGTGTTTGCTCAGAGCGTCCCATCAGCCTGGCCAACATTTTCTCAGACCCACACTGCAGTCTAGGGCTCTTCCGACCCAGTTCTCCTTCCTTCCCTCCAGATGTCAGAACTCCATCATGGTCTGAAGCTCTCTCTGCCCACACCTGCTGCCTCCCTCTTGGCATTTCCCCCCCGCCTCCCCCAAAAAAAATCTCTTACACATCTAATTCCATTTTAACATCTGCTTCCTAGATGACCTGAACTGACTCACTCCGTTGTTGCCTCCAATTACAACTCCCGGAACAATACGATGAAACTGTGCACCAAAGAGCGCACAGTTGCCACATTCAGGAAGTTAGGGACTTGGGTAGCCATCATCTCAATGGCTGGGTTCAAGGAACACAGTACCTCTGATCCTACCTGAGCCACCACGACCTACTTCCCAACACCCACAGTTTGGAAGAGACACTGAGGTCTCTACCACAGCTGCCTTGAGGGGGAACAACATCCACAAGACCATGCTTGCCAGGAAAAAATAACGGAAGCAACAGAAGTGTGCCCTCTTCCTCATAGTGTCCATGCTGGCACCTCAGGTCACATGGTAACTTGGTGGCCTATGGTCAATGTTCAATTTCTTTTAAGGTCCATTAGCAATCCAGAAAGTCATTATCAAGGGAATGGTTTCCTGGAGAGGAGGCAGAGCTTTGCTCGAAAGCCTGAAGGCCTGCACTAGTGTTTGTCTATAGGGCCCTGCCACAGACACTGCCAAAGCCACCAAATGAGCTGGACTGTATGTTTATCTTTTTCTTATTGGCTTTAGATATTCTGTGTATATTCTGGAAATTCAGCCTATGTCAGGTATATAGAGTTGATATTATCTTCTGCCAGGTTGTGGATTATCTATTCTTGTTAATTGTATCCCTTTTGATGAACAGAAGTTATTTTTAAAGTAGTTGAATTTATCAGGCTTTATCTTTGTCTCTTGTTTTAAAAGTCTTTCCTTTTTTGTCACTCCACTCCCACCCAACACCCACCCCCTCCAGAGCTGTCATAGAGATATTCTCCAATAGGTTCTTCTTGAAGTTGTAAGCTTTCACCTTTAACATTTCAGTCTTTAATCTTTCTAGAGTTGATTTTTGTGTATAGTATGAGTAGTAATCTTTTTTTTTTTTGCTATAAAACAGCCAATTTTCCCAGCACTTTTTATTGAATGCCCCATTTTTCACCACTGTTCTGAAATATACCTTCCTATCATATCTTTTCATATGTGGATGGATCTGTTTCTGTACTCTCCATTCTGTTGCATTGACCTGTTTACCTGCACCAATGCCACACTGTCTAAAAACTATACACTGTACAATAAGTTTTACAGGAGGGTCCGTTCCCCAACATATTGCTCTTCAGGAATGCATTGGCCATTCTTGGCTCTTTGCTTCTCAATTTTAATTTTATAGTAAGTTTTTCAAGGTTCACAAAAACTTCTTTAAGGGTTTTTAGCAGAATTTTATTGAATCTATTGATCAATTTGGGGACAAATTACTTCTTAATGCTATTGAGTATTCCTATCATTGAAAATGATATGACTCTCCATTTTTTAAATGTCTTTCAATAAAGTTTTATGATTCTCTCCATGAAGGTTCCACATATCTTTGGTGCAATTTATTCCTAGATACCTTTTATTTTGCTAACTATCCTATATAATAAAAGCCCAGTGACCATTATGGCATAACAATCAGATAACCAATGACCAGACCACCAGACCAACAGCACTGACCCAGACCTTGCTGTCAGCACCCTGACAGCCCTGAATCCTGTTCACCCACACCCCTGACCCTGACAGGAAAGAGGAGGGAGCTGGATTCCTGCACCCCAGACCCTGACAGCAGGGAGGCGGAGCCAGATACCCACACCCTAGACCCTGACAGCAGGGAGGCGGGAGCCTCATTCCTCACGGAATTGGCCTTGGTCAACTTGCTGTTGGTGCCTTGACAGCCCCAAATCCCGTTCACCTGCACCCCAGACCCTGACAGCAGGGAGGAGGAAGCCCCATTCCTCGCAGAATCATCCATTGTTCCTTATAACCCATACTTGCGCCTTAAATATAACTGTCATATAAACGTTGAAGTCTGCACATCAATTAAGAGTGTCAAGTATTTATTTAAATACATCTATCAAGGACATGATTGTATAAATATTCAAATTTCTGAAAAATATTATCAATCATGATGAAGTACAGGACTTCATTGACTCCAGGTATGTGAGACCTCCTGAGGCTGTTTGGAGACTTTTTGCAATGCGAATGCATGACCAATCTCATGCAATCACAAGATTAGCTATCCATTTGCCAAATGATCAGAATTTGTATTTTCATACCGATGATTTTGCTGAAGTTATAGATAAGGCTAAAAGGCAAAACTCTACTTTGATGGCTTGGTTCTTATTGAATAGAGAAGATTCTGACGCACGTAATTATTATTATTGGGAGATTCCACCACATTATGTGTTTAATAATTCTTTGTGGAGAAAACGCCAAAAAGATAGGAATAAAGTATTAGGTAGATTGTTCACTGTGAGCTTTAGAGAACCAGAACAATATTACCTTAGGCTTTTGCTTCTGCGTGTTAAAGGTGCGATAAGTTTTGCTGATCTGCGAACTGTAGGAGGTGTAATTTATGATACATTTGGTGCATCAGGCCTCTAGTAGCAAAATAAACTCCTTCAGAGGGGAGTAAGACAATAATAAAGATAGCACACATTCATGAAACAGAAAACAAAGATATCATAGAAATACAAAAGAGGCAAAAATTGTATTTTGAAAAGATGAATAAAATTGACAAACTTCTGGGAAGAGTGATCAAAAGGGAGAGATGGCACAAATAGGTATTATTTAGAATGAAAAAGAGAGCATCAGCACAGATGATGTGAAATTTGAAAGAAAATGCAAGAATATAATGAACAACATTTTGCCTACAATTTTTTTTAGCAAGAATGGACACATTTCTTGAAAAATACAAATTCTATGAAATTAACTTAGTAGTTTAACATCTTCTCTGAAGGAAAATAAAATGGCAGATGGCTTCACTAGCAAGTTCTATTGAACATTCAAGTAGAAGATTACTAATTGTATTCAGAATATTCTAGGAATAGGAAAAGAGGGAATATTCTCAACTCATTTTGTGAAGCTTGTATATATCTTATACCTCTAAGGAAAGCCACCTCTGGCCCTTGGCATGGTTTCAGGTCACCTGACCTGGTGCCGGGGCGGGGGGCATGGCCTGAGGTCCCCAGGCCCGGGCCTGGGGACACACCTTGAGGTTCCCCGTCAAGCCCCATGGGTGGGGGGTGGGGCCTCAGGTCCTCAGGCCCAGCACCAGAGTGGGGGGCATGCCAGGCAGGGGCACAGCCTGAGGTCCCCCAGCCTGGCTCCAGGGCAGAGGGCGTGGCCTGAGGTCCCCCGTCAAGCCCTGCCAGGGACGGGGTGCTACCTGAGGTCCGCCAGTCTGGCACTGGGGCAGGGGCATGGCCTGAGGTCCCCTTTCAAGCCCCACCAGGCGAGGGGCACAGCCTCAGGTCCCCTGCCCTGGCCCAGCAGCACACAGCCTCAGGTCCCTGCTGATTACTGACTAAGGCTCGCTACAGGAACTCTCAGCCTCCACTGTGGGCACAGCCATCTTTAATGTTATGGTGTGACAGTCAATTTGCATATTCCTTCTTTATTGGATAAGATATTTTTTATTATCATTTCTTCTTTAATCCATAAATTTTTGGAAGTTTTTTAAATTTTTCTAAGATTGTGGGTTCAGTGCTCTAGGTGTGTCCATTGGATCAAGATTGTCAATTGTGTTATATTCTTTCTGATTTTTTAAATCTGCTTAATTTTTTAATTACTGAGAAAGATGTTCAAATCTTCCACTTAGCTGCCAGATATATCCAGTGGCTCCATCTCTTGTCTTTTTGCATCACTGTCAATTTTTGCTTTATAAATTGTAAAGTATGTTATTAGTATATTACTAGTTTATATTTGTCATATCTCCATGGTGAATTGAATCTTTATTATGTGGCAACCCTCTTCATCTCTAATAATACTCTATTTTTTAAGCCTCTTTTATGTCACTTAATATTGCTACGCCATCTTTTCCTGAACCTGTGCATTTTATTATGGTTACCAGTCTATGTGAGGAATTGAAAATGGGTAGCGATGTTCCTACCTCTTTGTTCAAGAGGCCCAAATGACTCCAGCACCTGTTTCCCCTTGCTATACCATGACAGCTTCTTATGGGTGGGTTCTCCTTACAGGCAGCCTTCAAATGATTATCTTTTGCCACAACAATAGCAGCATGGCCAACTTCCCTCCCCCCTCCCCGCCCAAGCTTCCATTCAGTGGACCTATAAGCAACTATACATAGATATAGGCATTGCCCCTTTATCTCTGGCGTCCACGTTTTTTTGTCTGAAAGCTGCCCTGATGGAATTTATCTTCCCTGAGCAATGAAGCTTCAAAAAGGGTCTTATGCTAACAGTTGTTTCTTTATCAATTAAAGTATACAAATAACCACTTCAAAATGTCTTAAGCTGAGATAGTATCCTTTTTTCAATTCATCTATCAAGCTCATTGTGAACATGACCCTACTAACCTTACTTGAAAATGGCTGCCATAGCTGATTAAATGAAATTGTTAAAAAATAGTTGACTGAAATTGAAATTGGGTATTGGAGAGCTTCCTTTTAATCATGCATCTTTCAAGATGGCATGCCGTGGGTGTGGGACTTAGCAGAATTGACGCAATAAAGTGGAGGTGGAAAGTGTGCTGTGGAACAAAGTCTCAGTTCAGTGAGTTGGCAGCTATGTGACCTTGGGAATGTTAATTGATCTCCTTTTTCCTAGGTTTCTTCATCTATGAAATGGGAATAAAAAGATATACCTCAAGCCCTGGCGGGGTAGTTCAGTTAGTCATCCTAATTCGCCAAGGTTGTGGGTTCAATTCCAGATCAGGACACATACAAGAATCAGCCAATGAATGCATGAGTAGGTGGAACAACAAATCAATGTTTCTCTTTCTCTCTCTCCCTGCCCCTTTCTCTCTAAAATCAATTTAAAAAAAAAAAAAAAAAAAAAAGTCTACCTCAAAATTTGGTGTCAGGACTAAATTAATTAAAGTATGTAAATAAAAATGGGCACTCAATAAATAAACATTCTCTTCACATTTTTCTCCCGGTCTAAGAGAAAGATCCTTTTGGGGGGGAGGGAGGGGTTTTTTTTTGTTATTAATCCTCACCTGAGGACATTTCTTCCACTGATTTTTAGACAAAATGGAAGAGGAGGGAGGGAAGGAGGAAAAGAGAGAAACATCCACATGAGAGAGACACATCGACCGACTGCCTCTGGCACATGGGCCAGGGATTGAACCCGCAACCCAGGTACATGCCCTTGACGGAAAATTTAACCCGAGACCAACTGAGCAACACCAGCCAGAGCAGAAAGATCCTTCTTGAAAGCAATGATACCATTGTACTACTGTCTGTGAAATGAAAATCCAGAACTTTTTTTTTGGAGGGATCAACCTTCCAACAATAGACCAACTCCTTCTTTACCAGTCTTTAGTGAATCAAGTCCCGGCTATGCCTTAGCAGAACAGAACCAAGTTAAAATACAACAAAGTCCTACTATGGCCATAGGACTGAACTATAAACTGAAACTTGTGTTACCAAGTCTTAAGTAAAAATAAACATTCCTGGTATTCCTCAGTATTAAAAAATACTCCACACCTTTTTGAATTGTTAAAGTTAAAAAATTGCCTAAAACCTTGGAGAATTTTAAAGCTGAATTCAGATGTTAGAGAGCAGCACCTGCTGGCAAACTGTGATACTGCATCCCACCAGGCCATTGAAGAAGGAAATGGACGGTGCTGGCAGTGAAAATCCCACTGGTCAGAAGCAGTCCTGCATTCATATAGAGCAGTGGTTCTCAACCTTCCTAATGCCGCGACCCTTTAATACAGTTCCTCATGTTGTGGTGACCCTCAATTTCATTGTTACAAATTGAACATAATTAAAGCATAGTGATTAATCACAAAAACAATATGTAATTATATATGTGTTTTCCAATGGTCTTAGGCGACCCCTGTGAAAGGGTCGTTCGACCCCCAAAGGGGTCGCGACCCACAGGTTGAGAACCGCTGATATAGAGGGAGCCATCCCTCGGCCAGCCCCCAGTCACCAAGACCTGTGCATTTGCCTCCTCAGAAGCTCTTAGAGTCTTCCTCATTTTATTCCCAGGCTCCTAAGTGATTTCCCAGATTCCAGTCCATTCTTTACATAGCAGCATGGGCTCCGTTTTATATAGCACCATTATGATCATTTCACTCCCTGTCCAGTTTCTCACTAAAGAGGTAAATCTTTTCCTATAGAATTGCCAGAGTCTTCTCTTTCTTCACCATAGTTGTCCTTCTTCCCTCCCAGCATCATCTGTCTACACCAGTGATGGCGAACCTTTTGAGCTTGGCGTGTCAGCATTTTGAAAAACCCTAACTTAACTCTGGTGCCGTGTCACATATAGAAATTTTTTGATATTTGCAACCATAGTAAAACACTTATATTTTTTATATTTATTTTATATATTTAAATGCCATTTAACAAAGAAAAATCAACCAAAAAAATGAGTTCGCGTGTCACCTCTGACACGCGTGTCATAGGTTCGCCATCACTGGTCTACACAGCCTCCCTCCATTCTTTGCTCCAGCCACACTGCAACCCATGAACTCAGAAATTGACTTTCAAAAAGCAAAAACGAAGATGTGCTAGCTCTTAAAAACACAATACACTACCAAACGTGAACGTTCTGACCTTGGTGAGTGCTTTGGCTAGAAAACGTCTCTCTGACCTCAGCATCCGAAAATAATAATCAAAACCTAACCATGCATTCAAGTGAGTTATATCTAGGCCGTTTTCCATTCTGCCAAATACGTATTGTAGCTGTTACTTTATCCCTCATTCAACACGTCCCCCAAGTGGACATCGCCACCCATCGTGTCCAGCCCCAAAACAGCTGCCTTCGTTTGAGCAGGCAATGCCAAAGAAGTAAGCCACTCGTTAAATAAATACATCTGTGCTTCCTCTGGAACCTGCTCATTCGTTCATATAAACACGCTCAGTGGGACAGAACAGGTCCGTGGGCTCCAGGACAAAAGGAAATCTGTCAAGCAGATGTAGCTTTTGTGTAGTTGATTATTCCTTAAAAGTTTCAAATAAAACTAACAGAAGGCAGGGGGCCAGGGTGGAGGGGTAATTTTCTTTAGCCTATTTAGTGATTTCTCTACTTTTTTATGGGGCGATAGCCTGGTTCAACTTCCACGTGCAATGGATTCCTCACAAACATTCAGTGACTTGGATATTTTTATAGATTGCAAAGTCTGTGTTAAAAATTCTATACAAAATTCATTTATTCCTGCCAAAATACATGACTTTCTTCTTCTGTTTATTACTTTTGTGGCTGACAAAAAAAAAAATGGCTTTTCCTACTTAATCTCTGTTCCCTGTGTCATATTGGCTCCAAAATAATTATATTTTATGCTACAACTTCTCCCATTTTCTTCCCAGCCAGATGTGATTTGAGGCAGAGAATTTAGAAAAATCCATTTACTTGTGGTTTTGTTTTTATTTATTTGAGCATATATTTTTAAATACAATTTTAATGTAATCATTTTACTTCTTATTTTTAAAATTTTTATGAAACCTACAGAATTGGGGTTTTTTGCTTTTGGAGGATTTTTTTTCATATACACATCTTTATATTTACATATTAGGTACAGGCACAGGTGGGCAGGGGCATGGGGCTCTCCGTGTCCCCACCTCCACTTCTGCTCGCCCACACACAGAAGCAGCAGGAGTTAGATGTGCCAGCTTAGGGGGAAGGGGCTTAGGCAGAGCCCTGCTCCTCAAGGATGGTAGCCCTTGAGCCTTAGAAATGTTCCTTCAGGGAAAATGGGTGGGGTTTGAATGAGGTGAGTGGGGCATGGCTGGCCCTGAGTCCCTACTCAGTCTCCCCTATCCCCCACTATCCCTCAGGAGGTCACAGGGTGGCCAGAGCCCTTCGATTCCAAAACCACCAGAGACTGGGATAGCTGGGGGAGAGGAAGGCAGAGCAGCTGAGGGGAATTTGCTTTGGGGCCACCTGAGCCCCACAGGTCCTTGAAGGGGTTAGGGGGAGCTTTGGCCTGTCTAAAGCAAGGGAAGGTGGTCAGGCCCGCCCTGTGCCCCGACCTGGACTGCCAGGGTCCGGGCTGGGCACAGTGTCCATTTTCTAACAGTCCAGCAGGGGAAGGGCAGACAGGAGGCAAGGCCAAGCCCCAGGGAGCGGAGGCATCTGTTCAGGTTAGGTGGCCTCCAGCATCCCAGGCTGGAAGCAGGCTATCTCCTGGAATATGAGCTCCTTCAGCCACTCCTTGGATAGATCATCCAGCTCCATGTCAAAGGTGATAGGTTCCCGGCCACTGGCTCATCTGTTGGATGGTAGTACTGCTCCAGGTAGGGGTGAGCCAGGGCTTCTTCCAATGTGATCTGTTTATTAGGGTTAAAGGTCAACATCCGGTCCAGCAGGTCAAGGGCTTTGAAGTCTGACTTGGGGAATAGCTTGGCCCAGGCCACCTTGGTCTTGGAAGGCAGAGGCTGTAGGTAGTTTTGGGATTTCATGTTGATGACACAATTCAGGTCCTCTGGGGATGGGGAGCCCAGGATACCCAGAATGTGATTGAGCTGGTTCCGGTAGTGCTTGCCAGGGAAGATGGGCTGGTTGGAGAGCATTTCAGCCAGAAGGCAGCCCACGGACCAGATGTCGATGGCCTTGGTGTAGCCCTTGGAATTAAGCATGATCTCTGGGGTCCTGTACCAGCGTGTGGCCATGTATTCTGTCAGGAAGCCAGTGTGGTGATGCTCAGGATTGGCAATCCAGGCCAGGCCAAAATCTCAGACCTTAAGGTCACAGGTGGTGTTGATGAGCAGGTTGGAGGGCTTTAAATCCCAGTGGAGCACGGTGGCTGAGTGGCTATACTTGAGGCCCCGCAGGATCTGGTAGAAGAAGTAGCAGACATGGTTGCTGCTCAGTTGCTGGCTTTTGAGCAACCTGTACAGGTCTGTCTCTATTAGGTCCTGCACAATGTAGGCATCCCTCATGGCATCCAGGGTAGGTGCCTGAAAATGTCTCAGATGCCAATTACATTCTCATGGCAGAAATGCAGCAAGATCTGGATTTCCTGCAGTGCTGGCAGTAGGTCTGATGCACGAAGGAGCTGATTTTCTTGATGGCCACATGTGTCTTGCGTAAGTGGTCCTAAGCTGAGGTGACCATGCCCTACTTGCCCTGGCTAATGTACTGCAACTGCGAGTAGCATGGGCCCACATTAAACAAGTGCCCTGGCCCACCCCCTCAGCTCCCTGGGGCTCCCCGCCCCTGAGCCTTACTGCTGCCTTCTTCACTCCTCCCTCCCACCGCCCCAGAATTAGTTTTATTAACCAACTAGAGGTCCAGTGCACAAATTTGTACACCGGTGGGTGCCGTAACCTCTTGCAGTGAGGGTTCAGGATCTGAAGAAGGGGCCACACACAAATAAAAACAACTAGACATAAAATATGAATTTAGAAGGCATGGGAGCCAGGTGGAAACCTCTTTCTAGAGGAGAAGCTCACTGACTTCTGGCCAGTCTGCTTTTTATTTACTTGAATACACATTTGCCCTTAGCAATGCATACAGGCATAGCAAAGGTAAAGTTTGGTAAATAGTAAAAGGATTATCAGGTTAGGGACTTGCCTTCAGTCATTGAGCCCACAGCAGGGCAATATTATGCTGATTTTCAGCCCTGCTGAATATCAAAGTTCATTGGCCTTTTTGCATTAATATGTTAACTACTGTTGGTTTTAGCCTCCAGCAAGTGAGGTCCCTCAGCCTGGCCTGTAGGATCAGGCCAAAACCAGCTCTCCAACATCCCCTTAGGGGTCCTGGATTGCAAGAGGGTGCAGGCCAGGCTGAGGGACCCCACCAGTGCACAATCCAGACCAGGTTGGAATACAGGAGGTTAGCCAGCTGGGGAGGGACTGTGGGAGGGCTCCAGGGCATGTCCAGCCGGTCTCATTCAGTCCGGATCTGCCAGAACCCAGCAGCAAGCTAACTTACCAGTCAAGCATCTGCCCTCTGGTGGTCAGTGCACATCATAGCAAGCAGTTGAGCAGCCTTAGCATATTATTAGCATATTATGTTTTGATTGGTTGAATGGCCAACCAGACGACCAGAAACTTAGCATATTAGGCTTTTATTATATAGGATGTCACCCCACCTGGCCAGCATGGCTCAGTAGTTGAATGTGGACCTATGAACCAGGAGGTCACAGTTCGATTCCCAGTCAGGGCACATGCCCGGGTTGCAGGCTTGATCCCCAGTGTGGGGCATGCAGAAGATTCTCTCTCATCATTGATGTTTCTCTCTCTCTCTCCTTCTCCCTTCCTCTCTGAAATCAATAAAAATATATTGTAAAAAATAAATAAAATTAGCCAATGTCACCCCCAATAAAGCCAATAAAAAATATAAATAAATATGTTTTGAAATAAAAATGGAAAATTTAAAATCAACATCTTGCTGAATGTCAAGCTAAAGATCCACAAATATCTTGATTCTCTCTCTCTCTTGCTATCATCTCTCCTGATGTGAAAATATAGTGTATGATATGCAAATATATTTATCTTCTTTTCAATGTATTAATTAGATATCTTTATTGAAGACCTGGGCAAAACTATAACAGGTCCTTCACAAATAGGCATGTCGTATACCAAAAATCAAAATTTAAAGTTAAAGAATATGGAAAGGGTAGGGTACAATTTTGATATAAATAATTATTGACTCAACTATTGTAATGCAACGTCATGATAGTAGAAAGAGAAGTTGATTTGAGTCAGAAAACCTGGGACCAAGTTCCACTCTCTGTTTACCTGCTGGGTTGTTCTAGGCAAGTCTTGTAAACTCTCCGATCAGGTCTCCCTGTTCACGGCACTGAGGATTAATGATCACTGATGCTGTGTGAAAATAAAATGTAATAAATGTCAGTCTTTATTTTCTTAAATCAAGTTATCTGGCCATTTCCCTGCCATGTACACTGCTGGTGGCCTTTCCAACAATCAGCAGACTAGTGGATAAAGACGCAGTGGTACATTTACACAATGGAATACTACTCAGCCACACACACAAAAAGAAGGATCTCTTACCCTTTGGCACAGCATGGATGGACCTGAAGAGTATTATACTTAGTGAAATAAGCCAGTCAGAGAAATACAAGTGCCACATGATTTCACTCATATGTGGACTCTAATGAACAAAATAAACTAACAAACAAAATAGAAACAGACTCATGGATACAGAGAACAGACTAACAGCTGTCAGAGGGGGCTGCTGAAAAAGTTGAAGAGATTAAGAAGAAGAAAAAAACAACAAAAATCTCAGACACAGACAACAATGTAGTGATTACCGAAAGGAAAGGGGGGTGGGGGAGGGAAAAGAAGGTAAAGAGGGGATAAATGGTGACGGGAGGTGACTTGACTTGGGGTAGCAAACACAGAAGACAATATACAGATGATGTATTATGGAACTGTACACCTGTAACCTACATAATTTTATTAAACAATGTCATCCCAATAAATTCAATAAATAAAAAATAAACCTGTGATTCCCCAGACTTTGACCACAGGAGAATAGTATGTGACTGTTATGCTAATGAGCTCATTAATACCACAAATACAATTAACAAATGAAGTTGATTATCACTAGCAAACATTCACTACAAAGAGATAAGTTGCTGTACTCCAACCACACAAGTAACTATTTTGCTGGGTTTGTCCAGAAGCAGTCTTTTCATCTCTGCTCATTTATTAGCATCAAATGGATAAATGCCTGGGAATGTGGGCTCAGCTCATTACTTATATATATTATCTTGATTATAATTTGACCTCATGCACATTTCAGTTAGAAGAATCCTACAAAATATCACTTCTATTTATAACACAGCCACATCTGCCACGTCTACAGAGAAACAACATCCTAATTGGAAAGAATAAAAGGTTACCTTTGTGCATAAACTGCACATTCATTTAGTCATCGACTTTATTTCTTTCTAATTATCAATGGCTGTGCATCCCCTGGTAGCTTGGATAGAGTTCTTTATTCTCCTAATAACTCCTGAGAAATGGAAACCCTAATGATCAGATCAGTAGATTGGGAAGCTGTGGTTTTAATGTGTGGTTTATTGGGGCCATCAAAAATTAAGCAATGTTCAAACTTTGACTTCTGTAGGACTGGTGCTGCAGCCAAAGGACTATTTCACGAGGCTCCTTCACTATCTGTGTCAGAGGAAGTGCACCATCTTTGTAGTTTACACAAAAGTATGCTCTTGCTATACACCCAAAATTAAATATTCATCTTGCCACCAGCAGCTTTTATTGCTTCCCAGCCAGAGGCACTGAAGTCATGGTTTCCAGCTGTGGGTTTTAAACCCTTTGAAAGAAAGGATGCAGCTGATCTCCACTGGGAACTGTCCCAGTCACCAATCCTCAGCACCAACTCATGCCCAGCCTCCTTGCTCTCCCCCGCTGCCCTTCGCATCCTGCCTCTCATTCAGGGCCATCCCTTGTACTAGTCTGTTCAGGCTCCATAATAAATACCATAGGCTTGGGGGCTTGAACAATAGACACTTATTTTCTCATGGTTTGGGAGGCTGGGAGTCAGAGATCAGGGTGCCAGCGTGGTTGGGTGCTGGTGAGAGCTCACTCCTTAGTTGCAATGGCCACCTTTTCGCTCTGTCCTCTTCTTATAAGGACACCAGTTCTATCAGATAAGGGCTTCCTCCTTACAACCTCATTTAACCTCATCACCTCCTTAAAGGCCCTTTGTACAATACAGTCAAATGGGGGTTAGGGTTTGAACATATGAATGGTGGGGAGGGGGTGGCACAATGCAGTTCCTGGCTGGCACATTGATTCACCAGAGCGCAGTATTCTTTCACATATGAAAAAAAAAGGTTTGAGGAAGCCGTGTGGGAAGAGTGGCTGGTGGGTAGCAATTCACCAGGCTGTTTCATTTTTGCCTTTGGTTCCTGAAACAGCTTCTCCAGGTGGCCCCTTGCAGAGGCCATGACAGAAATTTCTCAGGGAGACTCTGCGGGTTGATGGAGAATCGAAGGGCCGTTTAGCCAAAAGAGGTGGCTGTGGTTATCTAAGCAAAGAATTACTCTGACTGTGGACTGTAACTGCATCATAAGATCTGAGATGCACTGAAAATGCCTATTAAAAATACCTCCTTCATGCCCGGCTGGCGTGGCTCCGTAGTTGAGCATTGACCTATGAACCAGGAGGTCATAGTGGTTCGATTCCTGGTCGGGGCAAGTGCCCAAGGTTGTGGGCTCGATCTCCAGTTGGGGGCGCACAGGAGGAAGCAGATCAATGATTCTCTCTCATCAATGATATCTCTCTCTCCCTCTCACTTCTTCTCTGAAATCAATAAAGACTTTTTTAAAAAAATACCTCCTTCAATGGGCTGATGCCAGAACTAAAACTTACTCCATTGACCTAAGGAGATGAAAGTCAATGTAGTTGTCAGTTAAGAGGAAATGGAGGTAGAAGAAGAAACCGTTTCTT
This sequence comes from Myotis yumanensis, assembly GCF_028538775.1. Taxonomy (NCBI): domain Eukaryota; kingdom Metazoa; phylum Chordata; class Mammalia; order Chiroptera; family Vespertilionidae; genus Myotis; species Myotis yumanensis. The sequence continues at coordinate 157,315,837 of NW_027223754.1, forward strand.
ATTATTTTTTTCCTAGTTATTTTTTTCCTAGTTCTAAGAGCCTCAAGGGAAGGAACTGCATTTTGCTCATGTTTGAACCCCCAAACACCTAGTGTCGTACCTTGCTCAAAAGTGGGTGCTCAGTAAGTATGTATTGAGTGACTGAATATTGCCCAAAGGATTTGCATTTCTTTCACTTCCACATGCCAAGTGCTGAGTAGAACTGGTTACCTTTACCGTTAGTATTTACAAGTATATTTATCCATTTTGTTTTTACTGCCCGAGCCAAACTGAATGTGGATGCCATATAAAGCCAAGCAATAAACCAACCCAAGCCGTCACATACTAATGTTCACTTCCTTCTAGGCTCTACCCACTTTGTGAATATGTTAAATGGAAAGCAAGCAGTTTCTATTTAGGGTGGATATATATCTGGAAATTATTCTGGGCCGCAGTAAAAGCACAACTGATGTGCTATTCACATTGCAAATAAATTTACTCTTTAGCATGGATTCATCTACTGTATTTTCTGATTGTTCTTATATCAAACAGCTAAATTTTCTGCCTTCTTCAATTTACAGTATTGGAAGTATTTCTGTTTTGAAACTGCACCTCTTATTGGAGGAGCTGGCACTGAAAGAACAAGCAAGTTAACAGGGTCAGAAGAAGGTCTTGCCCGAAGCACAAACTTGGAGTCACCTGATGGAGCGATGGAACAATGGTCAAGGGGCCAGGCTGCAGCCTGAGGGGTAGCAATGCCCAGGGATTTGTGCCTCACACAGGCCTGACCGGTGGGCTCCTCTCTAGATGCTAATGTATCTCCTTCTTGACCTAGCCCAGACACATCTGCTTGTGAGGAAGGAACAGAATCCCTTTCAAATTAGCTCAAGAAAAGGGGCTCTGTTCAAAGGATACATCTCCTGTGGAATTCGTGGAAAAGCAAGGCAAAAATAAAAATGAACCCCAAGGACAAAGCCAGAGCTTGTCTGCGACGCTCTGCACACAAGTTCCCTGCCCTTCACACCAGCATCACAGTTAAGGTGTCTGAGCTCTTAATGCCCTCTGTCTCTATGCTACCAGCAATATTACATCACCTGCACTTGTCAGAAAGCAGAACCTCAGGCCTCACCCCAGCCCTAATCACAATCTGCATTTTAGCAGAGGTAGGGCAGGAGGGAAAGAAGGAGGGAAAGAGGGAGGGAGAGAAGGAAGAAGGGAGAGAGAAAGGGAGGGAGGGAAAAAGGGAAGGAAGGAGGGAGGAAGGTGGGAGGGAGGGGGGAGGGAATAAGAATGAGAATAGAATTTAATTGGCTGGTTGCTTGGCAGTAGACTGGCCATCCCTGAGGCCAGAGGCCACCCTTGATTGAATTCTGGAGGCGGTGGGTGAACCAAAGGCCATGGGCAGCAAGAGAAGTTAGGTATTGCAGACAAATTGGCTCCACTGTGTATTTGAAATGTGTTTCTGAGCTCAGTTGAGCCTGAGTACATTTTGAATGTTTAGCTCCTGAAAGTGTCTACACGGCAAGCTGATTGTTATCACCTTTATGCACATCCCCTGAAAGTAGGCATCCTTGTCTCTCAGGTGACTAGAAATGTCAAGCGTCATTAGCAGAGTGAGTGTGTGGCTATTTGTGAGCATTATTGTTACACCCAATAAAAACAGTAACAGTAAATTCGGTGCACTGATAAACTAAAGAGAAAAGGGAGCTCTATACAATGCTGACCAGTTCAGTGATCCAGTAATGAGCTCTCCCACCCTCTTCTCTAAAATCTGAGTCTCTCCAAAGCAGGATCACACTGATGCTCTCATCTGGGCCAGTGGTTTCCGTGCCTACAGATACAGAACAGAGCTGTGTGTTGTTTATCTTCAGGGCTGAAACCTAACTTGAGGAGGCCAGGCTGTGGTTAGGTAATTAATAATTGTTTTTATAGTTGTATGTACCTGGCATTTTTCTGATTAAACTTGAAAACTGATTAAAAATTAGACCAAAGTAATAATCACATTTTTTCATGCCTTGTAGAGCTGAAAACGAGCTGGAGAAGCTCCTGAGTGGGGACACACGCCAAGAAAGAGAGGAAGGCTGTGGACACAAGGGTCCAAAATAGGATAGGCATAGTTGTTCTCTCTCTTTCCCTCTCTCCTCTCATGCAAGCATGAATCTATGTTCTACTTTTCAGCACACAGAAATGTCTGGTTCTTATCTACTAGCAGAAACACAGAAGCCCCTCCAGAATCACAGGCTCGGCATTTCTACTTGAGCCCATTTTCTGTGCCCTGCCAATCAGCACTCATTCAATGGGTCCTGCTCTCTGGTGGCAGCCAGCCTCAGCCTCATCCTGAGTTCCTGGGGCTCCTGCCCGGAGCACTCCCTTCTTGTTAAAAGATACATTGGCAACTCCCCTTTGTTAAGAATGTTCAGATGCAACCATAAGGTAAAGAGAGACCTAACAGAGGCTCTCACTCCTGATGTTACTTTTATAAATATATGAATACAAGGAAACAGAGGGAAAAGAACATAAAAGAAAAAATTTGTTAAAACTAGTTCCCAGAACAGCATCTACAGGTAGATGCTTTCTTAAACCATGTCTCTCTGATGCATGTTTCCAACACTTGCCAATAGGTGAGTACCTTATCTGAGATGGGCCAATCATAAAGTCTCAACCCTCAGTCATGGGATTGGTCCAGGAATAGTCACATGACCCAAGTAAAGCCAATCAGAATTCTATGCTGGGGTGGTGTTTTTTCCAAACTTGAACTGAGGACAGAGGACCTTTCCTCTCTGGTCTTGGAACTATAAATACATGAGACTCGAGCTGCAGCCACATGGCTCCAGCCACTTGAAAAGCCAGTTCAAGCAAACAGGCTGATGCTCAAAAAAGCCAGGATAAGCAATAAGACCAGGAGTCCTCATACTGTTTAAGTCCCCAGGTTCACCGCTGCCCTTTTCTGCTTCCCTTAGTTCAAATTCAGTTCCTTTCGCTTGCCACAAAGAGATTTCCAGCTAACCTGCCTATCCCCTCAACTGCTGCTATAGCTGTGCTCAGTGAACCCCCCTTTATAAAATAGAAATGCCACTTTAGAAGCAAGCAGATTTGGCCGGGATGGATTGCACATACCAGACTCACATTCCTATCCATGTGTGCAACAAGCCAGAGGGAGTCCTGTACTCACTGCACAGAGAACATTCAGTGGGCCCTACCAGCACAGAGCACAGAGGACTGGAGGGGACATCAGAGACCATGTGACGTTGGTGACCAGTCACTTCACCACTCTGGGACGCTGTGTGCTCATCTTACAAAAGATGTACAAACAAAAATTCTGTTAGAACTAATAAATAAAATAGCAAAGTAGTGGAATACAAAGTCAATACCCAAAAATCAGTTTCTTTTCTATACACTAACCATAAACAACCTGAAAATAAAGTTCCAAAAACAATTCCATTTGAAATAGCACCAAAAAATAAAATGCTTAGGCCCTAGCCAGATAGCTCAGTTGGTTAGAGCGATGTTCTGATATGCCAAGGTTGCAGATTCAATCCCCAGTCAGGGCACATACAAGAATCAACTAATGAATGTATAAATAAGTGGAAAAACAAATCAATGTTCCTCTCTCTCTCTCTCTCTCTCTCTCTCTTACCAATAAAGAAAAATATTAAAAATAAAATATTTAGAAATTAACCAGGCAGATAAAAGATTTGTACAATGAATACTACAAAATATTGCTGAAAGAAATTAAAGAAAATATAAATAAATGGAAACACATCCCATGGATGTGAAAACTTCATGTATTGGAAGACAATATTATTGAAATGTCAATACTAGCCAAAGCAATCCACAGATTCAGAGCAACCCCTATCAAAATCCCAAATATAGCTTTTGCAGAAATAAAAAAGCCCATCCTAAAATGCATGTGGAATCTCAAGATAATCAGAATAACCAAATCAATGTGTGTTATTGTTGTTGTTGTTTTGGGGGAGAGGTAAATTGCTTAATAAAGATACTTCTTTATTCATTAGTGGCCTCTACTCATATTTGAACAACATTAAAGGGGAAAAGTACATTTAATATGCTTGGAAGAGTTTGTTCTCTTAGGAAAGTAACCAATTCCTCTTCGAAATCTTGTTGACTCTGCTTTTTGTTGAGTAAGCTTTCCCACCCCTTTTTATTTAATTAGCAATGGTAATTTCAGCCCACTAACAGAGAGTACTTATTATATATCAGGCACCATTCTTAGCAGTTCATGGGTATTAATTTATTCAATTCTCACAACTCTATGATACAAGTAGACTTTATCATCCCATTTCACAGATGAGGAAACTGAGGCAAAAATGGTTAAGTAACTTGCTGATGTCACAAGCTAATAAACAGAGAGCGAAAATTCAAGTCAGTCTGCTTCCAAAGTCTATGTTATGCTATACTTGTTTTTTAATTCCCCTTCAGAAATTATCAAAAATTTTATATTAGTGAAGTAGGCTCTATAGAAGCATATGTAGTCCATTTGTTACCTACTACAAATGTTCTGTGATATCAGAAAAGGTCATTATTTTAAACTCAACTTTTTATAAGCTGAAGAATTTTAAGGAAAATTAGAGATGACCATCTTTATTTGAATAATGTTTCCCAGCCATTAGAATGAGCAATTTCCATTTGATCGATAAGAGCAGTTCCCTAAAACACCAAAATGATGGTTGATTTTTAGTATACATATTTTAGGCATTTACCACATTCTATGAGGCAGAAAATTGTTTATATAATTCATCTTTCATATCTGCTTCCCTCCCTTTACCAAACACCATTTTTTAATTATTTGTTTCAAAAGCAAATTTAATATTCTTCATGTTTACTACACTAAGATTTAGTTCCATAGGAAATTCTGTACAGCATGAAAGTTAACACTTTCCATGGGTTAAAAAATTATGATTCAGGTAAGCAGCTTAAACTGAGATAGATTTTTGACTGCCATGTGGAAACACAGCCACCAAATGCTTGTTGTGCATTGAGAACTGGGCCAATGACTTAACAAAAGGGCCAATGACTCTTCAGAAGAGAATGATCAAACAAGACAGTCCTCGGGCCAGTGGTCTTCAGGTGAGCGTCTCACAGTGTAAGATGTTTGTACTATTGTTTCAACTGCTCTTACTCATGCTCCCCTTCACTGGTATGTCATATATACTGAAAAGAGGAATGCATTTTCCCCCACTAAGTCTGGTGATTTTTTATAGTGGAGACAGGGGCAATTAGCTGTGATGCAGTTAGGCAAACATAAGGGACTATCTGCCACGTGTGTCCCCTCCTCCTAGGCTACCTTGGCATCTGCACAGTAGCTTGGAAATCACTTCAGGCCTCATCTCCCCTCTGTTTTCTTTGGTCCTGTCAATATCAGAGTCCCCTCAGTCTCTGACTTTTCTGGTTTAAAATTTAGCTTCTTGTCTCAGTTTTGTTAGTAATCAGCTATAAATGAAAACCATAATGTATGCAACAGATTTAAGTTGAGTCCACAAATTCCTTGATACAGTATGCCTTCTGGTCCAAAAGTTTGCTTTCTGAAGTTTCTGTTACCTACAATCAACTGTGATCCAAAAGTATTAAATGGAAAAGTCCAGGAATAAACTTTATAAGTTTTAAACTGCAAAAATAAATAAATAAATAAAAAATAAAATAAAATAAAATTTAGCTTCTTGTCTTCCCACAGTCCTATTTGGACAGATAACAGTCTTAGACTGTTTGCTTTTGCTTTGCCTCTGATTTGAGTGTTAGGCTTTGTTTTGTTGGGATGGAGGGGGGAGGAGGGAGGGTAGGGTTCCTGTTATTTGCCTTTATTAATCTCCACAACTAGGTCAATTACCCTAACTATATACTCTCATTTACCATACACATCTCCTCTAGAACGCTTAATGTGTATCACAGTTGTGATTATGTATTTATTTGTCTGCACTGCCCAGTGAATTCTAAGTTCACCATCGTATCCCCATCATCTTTTACAGAACCTGATATATGGGTCAATAAATTTTGTTGGATGAATAACTGTATTGATTAGGGTAAGGCTAAATGGCTAAAACAAAGAGACTCAACAATAATTTAAAGATTTTTTTAAAAGACAGTTTATTTTTCACCTAAAAATTAGTGGTGACCGTTCCATGTCAGTGGGTGGCTCTGTTCCACATAGTCATTCAGAGACCCTGGATGTTGTTCTCCACTGCATGTCAAGGTTGAGTTGATGGGTTCCAACTGATAGAAAGAAAGAAAATAACTTGGAGATGCCTATCTAAGGGTCTAAAGTCCCAGAGCTGCTAGTGGCACACATCACTTCTCCCATTCCACGTGGAAGGGGAGGTTGATAAACGGAAGATACAATTTTGTTATTATAGAAGGAAAGAACAGAATACATTGGGCAGTTAAGAGTCCCCACCACACAGTGAGTGAATGGATAAATAAATAAATAAAGTCCTCCCAACTTCCACGTAGCAAAACATCATTTGCCCTTCACCTTCTCTGGCTTTCTGCCAAGGTCACCAAAGTCAACAATGGGACACCCAATGCCCAACAACCAAGGTCAAATGTCTTTTTATTTGGTCAAGGCAGCTGGCACCAGTGCTGCTGAACCTGTTGGTTTATGTTCTCACAGCCCCAGGGAAGATCAACTGAAGCTGCTCCTCTTCTTTTAGTGATGCTTGTATTGCCAATCCCCTCTCTCTGGGATTCAGGCTTGAGTCCACAGTGGCTGGGCTGAAAGGCAGCTAGAGTGATGGTGCTCACCGTTAACCCAGCCCTCTAACACTGGACCATTACTCAGGCACCAACTTCCTGAACAGGGAGTCTCTTTTGAGTTCTTTCATAGGACACTCATTGGTCCTTTGTGCAAATACTCCTGGGGAAATTACCCCACAGACAGACCACCACCCCCCCGCCCCGTTACCCAGGCATGTTTGAACTAAAGGACGTTACAGACACAATTCTTAAATTAAGACCTCAACAATATGGGATAAAGAAAATAAAGCATTTTGAGATGATCAAAACTCGCAGAATTGTCAATAAAACAGAAAAGGGTGTGTATGCTGTCTCAGTTACTATTGCTACATGGCAAACACCTAAAACTTAGTGGCATACAACAGGCATTTTATTATGTTCACACTAGAAGCCCGTTGCACGAAGATTCACACAATAGACCTTCCTTCCCCTGGCTGCCGGCACCAGTTTTCCTCCGGCCCCCGGGACCCAGGCCTTTGGTCTGGCCACAGCGGAGAAGCCAAGCCTCTTCAGTCTTCACTCCGGCCAGAGCCTTCAGTATTCGCTCCGTGCCTATATATGCAAATTAACCTCCATCTTTGTTGGGTTAATTTGCATACTCATCTGATTGGCTGTTAGGCATAGCAGAGTGACACCAATTTGCATGTTTCTCTTTTATTAGTGTAGATTATGACCTGATTCTGTCGGTCAGGAATTTGAACAGAGCACAGCAGGGAGGGCTTGTCTTTGCACTCTGATATTTGATTATTCAACTAGAAAGCATCAAAGATTGAGGATTACTCAATGACTGAGAGGTGAAATCATCTGGCAGGATTGATACTGACATGTGATTGATGTTAATGATTGATGCCAGTGTTCAACTGAATCTCAGCTTGGCTGTTGGCAGGAATACCTTACTGGTATACATGGCCTCTTCATGTGGTCTCTCCATGTGGGCTAATTGGGTTTCCTCATAGCATGATGGCTGGGTACCAAGAGCAAATGTCCCAATACAGTAAAGCAGAAATGTATAGCATTTTTATGAACTAACTTTGATAGCCACATAACATCACTTCCATCATACCCTATTGGTCGAGACAGTCATAAAGGTCTATCCAGGTGCACGAAGAGGAGACACAGATCTCACCATTTGATGAGAGGAACATCATAGTAAGAGCATATGGGATGGGAAATATCATTGCTATCATCTTTGGAAAACACAATCTGCAACATGTGTCTAGTTCCCCCAATAAAAAGCAGATTTTTTAAATAAATAAACCCATTAGCAATATTTTTGACACAGTAAGGATCTCGGAGTTTTGCTTTACTGACTTGAAAAGTAGGGTCATATAGTTAATGTAGTCAAAAATATTTTTCTTCTACTAAAATAAAATCAAAGCTAATAGTGCTCAATGGCTTTGAAGATCAAATGGCCAGACAGACAGACTGTCAATGTGTTTATGTCACATGTATACAGTCAAAATGAAAGAGTGTGATAATGGATGATTTAGGAATTACTTCTACACCATGAGGGGCACAACAAACTATAAGGTAAAGGAACTATTCCTCTTGCAGCTTATATTTCTTTTAATACCTTAATTACTGTGCCTGAGTACCAAATGTCCTCAGACCGCAGCAGCCTGTGACAGTAACAATGCCTGCATCTGGCTGTCTTCTAGCCTCCATTTACAGTCACAAGGTTTTGCAGTCACTGCTACCTCCCCAGCCTCAAAGTCTCACCCACGCTGAGAATCTCCAGCTGTTATGCTGAGAAATAACTGCTGTTCACTCCCTTCCGCTCCAAATGTCCACTGTCAAAAAGCTATTGGGGGGAGGTGTCCAGACCCCACCACAGCTGCAGAGTCCACTGTAAGGACATGGACTCTAGGGACCACACTCTCACCTGACACTCTGGTGCCACCCTAATTCTTCAGGTGCCAAGCTGCACCCTGGGGAAATGGTTTCCTCGCCATGCTGACACCCAGACACCCAGGCAGGTGCTGTTGGTTTGCCAAGGCTTACAACATCCCTCACCAAAGTGGCCCGTTCTCTCTGCTGTCTCCCTCCACTGCTGCCCAAAACGCCTTATACTATCAGAGTCAGACAAACAGAAACAGATGGGTTCTATTCAGGGGTGTGAGGGATGAATGGGGGCGCGGGGGGGGGGTGCAAAGTATAAACAGTTGGTGAATCTAGAAGGCAAAGATTATACATCTTTTTGTTCTATTATTTCAATTTTTCTATAGTTTAAAATATTTCAAAATAAAACATTGAGGAAACATTTAAAAACAAAAGAGCTATAGAAAACAAAAATACAATTGCTTCCATGGTTGCATCCTAAATCTGGTTCAGTATATAGGCTTCGTCATTAAAACGAGTGACGGCCCAGATGAAGGCCGGGGGAGTGAGTGTAGAAGCTAGATTTGAGGGAAATTTCTGACTAGAAACAAGAGGATGTGGCTAGTTGGATATGGGTTATGAGGGAGGGAGGAGTCAAGGGTAACTATGATATTCAAGTTAGGATAGATGATTCAAGAAGAAAACAGATGAATTCTGTTTGAACATGTAGAGTTCAGGTTCCAACAAGACACCCAGCAATCATGGCCAGAAGGCAGACTGGACCATGAGCAAGAGGTGGGTGCTAATATTATAAAGACAGGAGTCAATAGAAACTCGAGCAGATCCACCCCTGAGGGCACCCAGGGAAATTAAGAAGGAAAGTGAGAAGAGGGGAAGACAAGGATGGGCTGTGGAGGGGAGTCACTTTCCAAGATGAGGCCCTCTGTGTTAATCCCACACTCCATGGTGTCTCGGTATAACTCATTCCTGGGCAATTTCCATTCCATTAACACTCCTGCTTTCTTTAGATTGTTTTTTATTATTTCGGTTTTATTATGCTGGTACAAACGCCAAGCACTTCTAATAAATGGCCTTTTTCATCTGTTATATCACCCAAATGAATTCCAGCGCTTATAATTAGCAAGGTTTACATAACAGGTATAATTTCTTCATAATAAAGTCAGACCATCATCATTGATTTTTTCTTAATGGGAGCATTTTGCTTTTGAAATAAACAGCAGGCATTAGCCAAAGATATCTGGATAGCAATAATATTCAACTCTGATCATAACCTGTTTGCTACTCTCTTGAAACTAATCATAATTCTAGAACAAAATAAAAACATGAGGAGCTTAATAAAAACCATTTTATCAGACAAGGCTCATTCTTCTTCAGTGCTACATTTATCACACAAGGGAAAATTACTTTATTACATGGGTAGCAACACATTTATGACAGGCCCTTGAAAAATAAGTCTGATGCTCATTTTGAAATTTCATTTCTTAATGGGCATATGCCATTCAGTCATCAAAAATCCTCTAAAATAAAACTACCACATGCTTTTAAGTGCTTTCTTCTTAAATAAAAGGACTTGGCAGGTGCATATATTACAGTTTAGACTGTTGATATATGGTGTATGTTAAATTGTAAATGAAATTCAATACTATGGCCATCCCAGATCAAAATAATTAGGCAAAAGAAGAGGGTTCTTAATGATTTGGTAATTTTATATCGTCAAGCAGATAATTCCAAGGAAGGGGGAGTGGAAATGCCACTTCTGCACTTAGATCAATGAGTCAATCACTGGCCTTGACACCCCATATCACTGGCTCACCCCACCAGCCAGCCCAGCGCTCCAGGGCTCTGCAAATTATCTGCCCCACCCCCCAATTCCAACCCTGAACAAGCATGTCTGGGAAGGCCTGGATGTCTATTCTCCCATTTCATGATGTAAAGTTGTAACCGGAAAGCAGCTGCCCAGCCAGGGAAACCCAGTTCCCACTTCCTTTGCAGTTAGGTAGGGACACATCACTCATTCTCACTGTGCAATGGGCCAGGAGTAACATGTGCCACTCTGGAGCCAGGCCTTTAATATGCAGGCAGCTCTCCTCCCTGCTCTCTGTTCCCCTCCTGCCAGCTCACAGGTCCACAGGGAGCACTGAATCTCCACCTGGAAGTCTCCTGAGCTCCCGGGTAAAGAACCATCGCTGACCACTAGACTGATATGGAGGCAAAACAGAAACTCCTATTGTATTGAGCCATTAGACATTTTGGGTGTAGATGTTGCAGCAAGTTATCCTCTCTCAGAAACCAGAGGATGAGTCATATGTGCTCATAAATAAGCCACATCAGCTACCAGTGAGCTCCTGTGTACCATGGCTTTATTTTCTCCTTCTGCTCTATTCCAGGAACCACCACTACTTCTGCCGGGCTTCACCACTCACACTACCCCAGTCAGGCACATCTGCCACTGGTGCTGGGATCACCAGACACTGTGGCCACAGCTGCTGGGTACAGCTGCCTCCACTGCCATCCTCTGCATACTCTGTGAACTGCATATGCTCTGAGCTGGCACTCCGGCCCTGCCCGCCCCCTGCCGCAGCTGGAGCCCTCAATTACTCACTCCTCCAAGCTCTGTGGTAAAGGGAGAGTGCCTCTCTCCATTTTGATGTTAAACTCATTCGTCTTCAAGCAACTCACAGAAAGAAAAAGCCCAATGAATGGTGGCTTTAAGCAAAAAAAGCATTTACCTAATTTACACGACAAGCAGTCTGGAAGTAGAGAGTTCCAGGTTTGATGCAGCAGATGCACAACACCATCAAATATCTAATAAAATTCTTTCTGTGCCTTTGCCTTTCTCATCTGACAGCTTCTTTTTTTTTTTTTAATTGATTTCAGAGAGGAAGGGAGAGAGAGAGAGAGAGAGAGAGAGCTAGAAACATCAACATCAACGGTGGGAGAGAACCATTGATAGCCTGCCTCCTGCACACCCCCTACTGGGGATCAAACCTACAACCCAGACTTGTGCCCTTGACCAGAATCGAACCCAGGACCCTTCAGTCTGCAGGCCGACACTCTTCCACTGAGCCAAACCGGAGAGGGCCAGCTTCTTATTCTTTGGCATATCACCCCCTAGATCACAACATAACTGCCACAGATCCAAGCAGCCCCTCTTCAGAAAACATCAGTTGAGCAATAAACTAGGAGAGATTTTCCCAGAAGCCCACCTGCAGATTTCTCCTCACATAGCATTGAGCAGAACTCCTTGCACATATGGTCATCCTGCCTCCGGAGAGCACTGGGGAAGGGGAGCTCTGTCCAGAGGAATGAGATTGGCTGTTGGGGGTGAAGAAGCAGTGAACAGTAGCTGCCTTCCACTCACAGTCAATGTACTCAAAGACTCCTCTGCCTCCTATGGCCCAGCCATGAGTCCATGGGGAACTGGCCAGGTACAACGCTAAGTGGCAGACATCTGCCCTCTATACCAGTGATGGCGAACCTTTTGAGCTCGGCGTGTCAGCATTTTGAAAAACCCTAACTTAACTCTGGTGCCGTGTCACATATAGAAATTTTTTGATATTTGCAACCATAATAAAACAAAGACTTGTATTTTTGATATTTATCTTATATATTTAAATGCCATTTAACAAAGAAAAATCAACCAAAAAAATGAGTTCGCGTGTCACCTCTGACACGCAGGTCATAGGTTCGCCATCACTGCCCTATACCAACACCTATGCACACGCACACACTTGCTGTGACTATGGTTTGATCATGGGTCACCCTGTATCAAGCCTCTCTCTGTCTCTCTCATGTAGGAGAGCTCATCTAGTCATCATCAAAAGGCTTCCTTGCCGGGGAGCCCCACCAGTTCGAGAGATGAGCTCACCACACGTTTGGTGCTGTATGTCCCATTTCAGTCATTGTTTGGGCTCAAGCCACAAACTACCACCCCAATCCTACCACTTTCATTTGCATTGACAGAGCTGGTCTGACCAGACTGCAAATGGACAAGCACGTCATTATTTTTTATACATACACAGCACTGGCCAGAATGTATTAGAAAAAGGTTTTATTCTAGAACTATATGTTTCAAAAATAAAATATTGCTGGTGTTCAGGTCACATTAACAATAAGCACTAATAATGACAACAGATCGTTTATTCAATATTAACTGCATTTAATTACGTGAAAAAGCAAAGATTGCCACAGGGAGCACACTGCTTGTCAGGAATGGGATGTGCTAATAATTCGGTGAGAAAAATTCTAATTCATCTACAACTTCAAAGGGTAACATTTCCCAGGGGAAATGAACTTAATCATAGGCAAGGAAAATGCAACAGAGTTAAATGCATTTTTTAGGCTCTTAATGTTTGCCTTCTTCCTTGTTAAGTGAATTCCCAAAACGATGGGCTCCGGTTGGTGAAAAACTCCAGAACAATCTGAGATGAGACTTTCTGATGGTCTATGGCCCTGCTCAGGGCCCTTCACAGACCTGTGTGATCAGACGGGCTGTGCAGCTGACACGAGGCTTCTGAAAGAGTGAATTTATTAAAACACATTCTCTATCAAGGCAGTAACAGGTAAGATGTCTTTAGGGCTTCAGTTTAGGTCGGTGATTTCTAATCTACATAAATTTCCCTGGAACTGACTGTAAACTAGTTAAATGGTTGGCTGGTGACAAAAAGATGAGGAAAATAATGAATGCATATCAAGCAGCACAAAGGATTTGGAGGGATTTGTATCTGCTCTGTAATTATGTTGGCGCATGGGAAATTAAAATTCTTGTCTGGGCCTCGTCACTTCCTCCCTGCCGCCCCCCAGGCCTCCTCATCTTGTCCTCAATAAAAGAGCTTTTGGAGCAAATGGAAATGGTAGTTTAAGGTCAAAGAAAACAAAGAGAAAGGAAGATGAGAGAAGGGAATGAAAAGAAAAGACAGCCCCTGGAGGCCTCTCCATGTTCCCCAGTGAGGCCAAGGGCTCTCACATAACCAGGAAAGGTTATTTTAACCAAAACGTCCAGTTGGCTCAAGGAAGAAAAGACTTCCAATGAATTTTTTTTTAATATATATTTTATTGATTTTTTACAGAGAGGAAGGGAGAGGATAGAGAGTTAGAAACATCAATGAGAGAGAAACATCGACCAGCTGCCTCCTGCACACTCCCTACTGGGGATGTGCCCGCAACCCAGGTACATGCCCTTGACTGGAATCGAACCTGGGACCCTTCAGTCCGCAGGCCAACGCTCTATCCACTGAGCCAAACCGGTTACTGCCCAATGAATTTTTTACCTGATACTTCTGTCCACACAGCTTGCACATTGGAGTGTGATTATCTGTTTGTTATTCCTCTAGACCAGGGGTGGACAACTACAGCACACCGCCTGTGCCACCCTTAAAATCGTTTTTACATTTTTTAACGGTTACATAAATACTTCCGATTTTGCCTCTTGGCCCCCTAAGTCTAAAATATTAACTCTCTGGCCCTTAAAAATTTTTCCAATCCTTGCTCTAGATGAGACCTCGAGGGGGTAGTACTGCTCATTACATTTCATCTCTTGGATCCAGAAAGTTCCAAGAGAGCATCTTAATCTGGGGGAAGACATTTTTCTCATTTACAAACGAAGAAGCTAAGGTCTAGTGATGCTAATTGGCTGGCCCAGAGTCCAACAGCTTTTCAGTGGCAGAGCTAAAACTAGGAACCCCACTGCAATACCCCCCGGATCTGGTGATACCAACACAAAGCATTATATCACCTTTCAGAGTCTCTCTTTCATTCAAACGCATCAACCTCCGTGTTTCAGTAAGTACAAAGACACCTATTCAGAGCGTACCTCGGTGAAGAGAGACAAATGCATTTAGTAGGAAACTCCAAAAAAACTTAATCTTATTCCTAAATTGAGGTACAGTTTGAAACTCAATCCCTGGGTAAGTGACAAACCTGACATTGTCCTAAATAATTAATCTCTGACTATATGGGCCTGATGCGGGGACACTGAAAAATACATTTACTGTGAGGTACAAACATGATTTGTAGTATAGTGAGTGGTAAACTGATGGAGAAAAACACATTGACAAAATAAAAATAAATTTCTTTTACTATGTATACTCGGAATTACATCAGAGAGAAAATAATGTGCTTGGTTCACTTTATATCCATGTTGAATGTCTCTAGTGATGAGAGTTTCTGACTCTTTCCTGGGGAGACTACTCCCTAAACTAATACTTTTCATTATCATTCATGTTTTCCAAGGCAATATTTCAAGGTCTAATGGGTTTATTCACCACTCAACACAGATGCCGAATTGAAACCTGTCTAATAATACTCAAACTGTATTATAATTTTTGCTATGTTTTCAAAACTTGAGGATATAAAATCTTGATGTGTATATTTTAACAAATATTGATGCTTTCTTTGGAATTTAGGAGGACAGAGTCGATGAATCGGGTATGACTGAGTACTTTGGCCTGCCATCTGAGCAGCTATAACTACCCTAATGCTGTGTATGCATAGGTGACTTGTGGCTTTATGTCATCTAGACAGTGTTAGAGAAAAACCTCTCCTTCCTCTCTCCTGAGTGCTCTGTTGAAAGTCTTGCTGCTCTAGTTAGTTCAGTGCTATTTATTTTTCACTTGTGTTCATTACTTTAGTCCTCGGGAGTATTGTTCAATGTTTAGCGACAATAAATTTTATTTCCCATGTGTCGGTCTGGTTACAAATCCCTCCAAATCTTTTCTGCGGCCTCATATGCATTCATTATTTTCTTCATCCTTTTGTCACCAGCCAACCATTTAACTAGTTTATAGTCCGTTCCAACGTAATTTATGTAGATTAGGAATCAAAAGTAGTCCAGAGTCCTGCAGGCATCTCACCTGGCCCTCTCTGCAGTGAATTGGGTTCTTTATCAAATCAACCCCTCATGCACCCCACGTAAGAGCTGCGGTACTGGCTTGCTTTAACCTCCAGCTTCAGAATACACACTCTCTAATCATAGTCAATCAACCAGCCATTATTTATTTCCACCCACGTAATGCTCTCTTTCGTTCAAACTCATCGACCTCCGTGCTTCAGTAAGTACAAAGACACCTGCTCAGAGGGCACCTCGGTAAAGAGAGACAAATGCATTTAGTTTAATAAATAAATAAATAAATAAATAAATGCAAAATAAATGACATCAGATGGGGGAAAAGGCAATATTAAACAAGTAATTTTTCAGAATTGATTTAAACTTGGCTAAGGAGTTCAAAAAGTCTCATTGTTTTAAAAGTGAGTGTCGTACATAAAAGGGAGAGGGAACAAAGTGATCCTCAACTAAAAGTCTCAGTTTTCATTTATAAAAGGATGGGCCAAAGATAAACTACAGTAAAATACATTTTTAGTCTTTAAGTTGCGTTGGAAATTTTACAAATTTCATTCCAATACAACAAATATCCTCCGTCCGTTTAGGCTTAAATGAAAAGGGGGCAAGGTCATTTTCACTGAGGTTACACCAACCAACAACTATTTATTGAGTGCCACTGCTTCCTCTGTCTTGTGTTGAGACCTATAGAGAATGTCATAATTGGTCCCAAAGAGGTGATGACTGTAGACCCCTCAATACAAAGATGTCAAGATAAATGAAAAGGCCAAATACAGAAGGCTGGAAATCATGGAGGGAAAGAGAGGAGTATCTATTCCCCCCCCCTTTTTCTCTGTCCTTTTCTCTATTTCTCCTCCCACTTCCATCACTAGGTTAGCAAATCTTAAACTTGATCCATCAGAACATGGGTGCCACTAATGATTTTAGAATGGATAAAATGAGGTCGTAGAAACCAGAGGAACCAACTTTTTTTTTTTTTTTTTTTACAAACAAGACTTCAGACAGACTATTTACAAAGCTCTGTCTGAATTTTCTAAGGCTCTGATGAAGTGAGTCACACACACACAACCCTGCCTTCAGGTGAGATTGTAACTAGATCACGTTCAGCAAGTTCAGGCTTTATTTTGCCTTTTCTTAAATTACATCTTTAAGAAAGCAATCTCTGAGAAGAACAAAATTTATAAATTGTATCCTTTTAGAAATTTGTTCATGAGAGAGTGCATCAAAACAAAAGATATATGGCTGCCCAACCCAAATGAGCTAGACAATACAACCAAAACCTTCAATGCAAACAAAAATTCACCGAAACAGAAGTAATGGTGTGCAGGGGAGAAAACCTACAAACAACATACTGAGTATAATTCTTACTGAGGCAGTTGGGATATTCTGGAATTTTATTACATTTGACCATCTAAGTCATTAGTTAACATGCAATTTTTTTAAATCTACTATTATTTGACCATGTCTTCAGTTTACAAAAGAAAAGTTATGGATCATGATTTCCACTGTGGATTAATAATTAATCTGTTCCCACTGGGGCTGATTTTTCATACCTCTTTTCATACTGTTAGCTTTTTTCAAACTTATTTTAATCATTGGATGATTCTGAATGAACAATAGCCCAACCTTCATTAATAAACACATTACGATTCTCTAACCTGGTTTTCCTGCCTCAGCTCAGGGGCAGCCAGGGAGAATGTGCACAATTTTCTTCAGGGTCTCTGCTTTGATGGTGACTAGAAGCAGGCAAGCTCCCTTGGCTAGTTTGCATGTTAAAGGTACTTCTGGCAGGTGTCTGGTGGAAGATCTAAATGCTCCTCTCTCCTGTGAGCAAGGGCAGTCCCTTCAGTGACATGAATTGGCAATAGAAGCATATTCAACAAGCTTCAATAACCCTTTGGACCCCCTTTTTGAAGCCATAAAACCTGTATTAGAGAAAGTTTAGACCTAATGTTTTCTAATGTGTCACTCTGCCCTATTTCCCCCAGTTGACAACAGTGGAAAACCTTCTAACATGTTACTACTTCTTAATTCTAGCCAACAGGCAGATCTCTCCAAGTCCGGCTTTTTAAATTATTTTTGAAATCCTTTCCAATTCCTGATTTTGCTTGCACATCACTCTCTTATTTTCTATACAGAACAGAAATGCTTGAGTTATGCATAAAACCTTTTAAAAAGGCATTTTTCGGACAAAACACTTTGCATTATTAAGCATTGTAAAATTATTATTACACATCACTTTTATTATGTAGCTCATTTTAAATGGACCAGGATATTTTAATCATCCAAGAAAAGACATTGTTTATAGCTTAAAATTGAAAATATATCAGCACATTTTTCCATAAAATATGAATACATGATTTTCCGTTTCTTTTAATGATGTTTTAGAAATATGTTACAATAGTACATGCAATAAATCTCAGTCAAGGAAAAAAGTAATGTAAAAAGTGTTATTAATAATAATATATATATGTCTTAATTTTACAGACATCCTTATTTTGAAATATTAATCATTTTACATAGATAACCTTTGTGTTACCATGCCATTTATCTAAACTGTAGTATATTACAACTCTGGGTGAAGAATTGCAAATTATATCAAAGAAACAAATGGTCAAAACGACATAAATTACCCACAATTGCAACTGTTAAAGAATTAAAGAATAATCAAAAAATCCAGTAAGGCTCACAGCATGGATGTATGTAGGTTCAGAAATGTAAAATATTTGCAACTGTATTACTGCAAATTATTTCTTAATTAAACTAGTGATGTGAAAAGAAAGTTGTTGGATTGATGATCTTCAAATTAGCTCCTGGTGAGCATATTAATATTAAACATGCATGGTCCTGTATGTAAAACACATTTCTTTGATGGTATCATTTTTATCAGTTGTAACTTCACAGTAAAACTGAGCCAGTCTTTAAAATGTGTACTAAAATTTTGGATGAGAGCGCATTTCTGTAAGGCAAAATTGGTTTGTGGTTTCTACTGTAAGAAAGAGAATTACTGTGCACAGGATAGGAAGTCTAATTTTACGGTTTGCAAGGCTGGGGAGTAGCTAGAGTTTTCGGCGGCTCACCCACACCTGTCATGAATAACAATACAATAAATTTGCAAAGCTATTTCCTCAGTGGAATTCCAAGAACTGCATAATCTCATTTAGACTCCTAACATCTCTCCCAGGAGCCACCACGTAGGAAATGTCTCCATTTTAAACAATGGAAAGGAGGCAGATAGCGTTCAGACAATACCTTGCACCCAACAGATTAGAAAGTACTTCCCTAGTCATGGCAGAACTCTCAACAATCCCCTTGGAGAGATTCCAAGCACACTGGGACAGGCGCCTCATTTCCACAGTGGCAGCATCAGGCCACCATTGTCAGACAAGCCTCAGTACTGGAAGAACCAAACCTATGCGTTTTCAACACCTTCCCCCGGCACCTTTCCACAGCTGACCCACTAGCAGCCACCACCACCACCACCCAAGTTGACTGTCTCAGGACTTTGGTTTCTAGAGCCTAGCACCCATCCCCTGTCTCAGCCCCCAAGGGTTCTGATCTTCCTCCACTTTGGCTTCTGGATCTTCTCTGCTTATTCCTTTGGATTGGACTCTCCTCCTCAACTTTGACTTCACTGGCCATCCTTGAACCCAGCCGAGGGTCAACACTTCCACACATTATTCCATAGGACAGGCCCTAACCAGCCCAGAGATGGGCAGTCCAGCTCTGGGAAGCAGCCCCACAGTGCATATCAGAGTTCCAGCTCTGATGCATTCAGCAGGCTGGATGCCCACGACCCCAGCTCCCACTCTAGCAAGCAGCTCCTGTAGCAGTGAACTCTAGCATCCTTCTGTGTGACATTAATGGCCTGAACATGGGGCTAAGGAGAGCAGAGTCACAGACCAAGGTCCCAGGAAGCCTGCCATTCTGTGGTCACAAGTGTGCTGCCTGGTGACTTGTCAGCATTGCTGCAAAAACCTAAAGCTCTTCACAGGGGACACAAGGAAAAAGTGAAGGTGATTAGTGGCTGGACAAATAATTCCAAAATGCATGTTCTGCAAGCAACGGAATGCAGCATAATCTCCCTAGGAGCTGTGCATTGCGTAATCATGGTCTTCTTGCTCAAAATCCAGCACCATGGCTGTGTTGCTCCTGCAATAATCTACACTAAAAAAAAAAAAAAAAAAAACCTAGCACCATGTGGGGCTTTCTGGTGAACAGCAGACTAGTTTCCTGGGACACGCTGAGTTATATTAGTGGGCAGCTTGCAAACAAGGCCACTTTAAGACAGGCAGGATACTACCTCTTGGATGGTAAAGGCTAACCTCCAGAAGCCACCTTGACTATTTGACATGACTTTTAAAAATACACCCCAAAAACTCTGGCATTTCTTCTTGGTGTTGGCCATTTCCTGACTGGACTCCAACTTGCTTCCATAACCTCTCACCACTATTCCTGCCCTTCAATGCTAGTTGCCAGTGAGCCCTGCCCAGGTAGACCCATGTAGCTCCTCATTCATTAGCACACACCCAAGTACAGTGTCCTCGTGCCCTCCTCGGCAGTCTATCCCAACTCAATGTTTGGTTCAAGTGATTTTCAATCACTACCATCCATTCCCACTCACTCCCTACCTCTCCAACCAAAAAAAAAAAAAAAAAAAAAATAGATAAATAGATAGAGCAAACATATATTCCCTTATTTTTTTCTTTCTCACGTAACCCTAATTCCGTTCAGTATGGAAGTGGGCTGAAATGAAAATATTCTCCTTCCCTGCCTCCCCTGCAGCTAGGGCCCTGAGATCCAGTTCTGGCCAAGAGATGCAGAAGAAAATCTTTGGAGAAAAGCATCCCTTTTCAAACAAAAAAGTTAGAATCAGAAGCAAACAAGTTGGGCACTTCTTCCAGGATGACATATGCATATGGAGGTAGAGACAGAAAAGCTGGCCACATCATTAGGCAACAAACCGGAAGACAAGAGCCCCATGCTAAGCATGGCGGTGTGGAAGGACAGAAGGAGCTGGAACTGTGGGGACGCGTCCCAGTCCTGGACTGTCCACCTTTGGACTTCTTGTTATGAGAAAAATAAATAAATCCCTGTTTGGTTAAGGCACTGTGGTCAGATTCTTCTATTTTTCTATTACTTTTAGCCAAATGCATTCCTACCAGACACATAGCTCTCCTTTTACCCCATTAAATTTCGACTAGACTGTTGTTTTCACATCCTAATGGTCAAAGCTCGGGGTCTTACTTTCACACTTTTTGGCTTTTTAATTTTTAGCTAGAAACACATGCTAATATTTGACCTACAAAACCAAATCCCTTCATCTTTTGGGTAAAGCATAATAATGATTAAATAAAATAATATTCAAGCATGAATACTTCAATAATACAACTAGAGGAGGAAAAAATGGCGGAGGCTTAGACGGACGTGTTGGTGCTTTATCCCGGAGCAGATAGGGGCGAGCAGCTGAAACGGGTAACAATCAGCCCGATCAAGCTGGGGAGGTTCAGCTGAGAGACAGTCTGCAGCCAGGAAAGACAGAGAACTCCTAAAAAATGCAGATGGTTAGAGATTGAGGCTGAAACCTCCCCCTGGGCGCCAGCGCAGCGGCGAGACCGCGCCATCTTAGGTAGCTGTTACCGGCATCCAGAGATCGGCTGCTAACCCGGCGGCTACTAACCCGGAGGCAACGACTCGCAAGCAACGCGACTGTAAGAGCCCAGAGGAGATCTGCACCCCTCCACGGAAAGGTTAGACTTACCCCAAAGGTGCGGTTTGCAGTTCAGGTTGGAGCGAGGAACGCACGCAGGGGGAAATCTACCCCCTCCAAAATCCACGCCCATAGAGGCCAGCGTGACCCGCAAGTGGGGAGGGCTCCCGCAGGGCTACTGCCAGAAGGTAACACTATAAATGAGCCCATAGTTGGACTGGATGCAAAAGGGCGGCCTCAGAGTTTCCCTGATAGCCGGCTACTTGTCGCCAGGGGCTTGAGCGCGCGCAGACATTCCGCGCAGACATCCCGCGCAGTTCTGGAGGGTGGAACCCTGTGAGTTCGAACAGCTTCCCAGGCTCTTGTTTGCACACTTCCTCTTACTTCTGTGAGTTTGATTGTTGGCCCAGAGCATGTGATTGCCCAGTTGGGGTCACTAGCAAAGCTTGTAGGGGAAGACTGTTTTTGGGGAGCCTGGAAAACAGAGCTGGGAGTGGCGCCTGGGGAACCAACTCTGGGCGGAGCTGGTTCAGGTACAATAGAGAGCTTCTGGACAGAGAGAACTTTTAGCCTCGGAGGTCAATCCAGACACACTGCCACCCAGAGGCAGAGCCACGAACTGACTCTTCTGTAAATACAGATAAGGCAATAAGGGGATTTTTACGGCCGACTTTAAAATCAGGACTGTGGCTTACAACACGGAGGAACAGTGTAACGGAGGAAAATTCAACATTCTCCTGAATTCCAGGCGTGCCAATAAGAAGAGTAGAAGATCTGAAGCACCTGCATTACTGCACATTTTTATTTTTATTTTTTTAAATTACTTTTTCTCCTTTTAACTAAGAAAACATTTTTTGTTCTTTTTTTCTTTTTTCTTTTTCTCCATCACCTGATTTTGCCCTTTCAGCTGCTACATTTTTATTTTTAACTAGTATTATTACTGCTACCATTTTACCACTCTTTAAAGTGTCATTTTATTTTGTCTTTATTTTATTTTGGGACTAATGTTCTCCATTCTATTTTCATCGTTCCTTTAGCAACATTTTTCTCTACCTCAATTTGCCTCTGTGCTAAACAATCTCCCCCACTTTTTCCCTTTTGCTGTCCTGTTTCTCTTACCCTACTCCAGCCTTTGATTTTCCCTACTCTTTTTACCCCCTGTCAAAATTTAACCCTGCTTATATATCCTACGTCCAATCCCCTGTTCTAAATCCTTATACACCTTTCCCTTATCTTCCTTCAATATCCAATTTTTTTTTCTTTTTTTCTCTACTTCTTCTTCTTTTCTCTCTCCATTGTTTTATTGTTGTTTGCTTGATTGACGAGTATATTGGGTTTTTTTTTTTTTAGGATTGTTTGTGAGGTTAGACTGCTTATTCTTTTTATTTTCCTGCCCCTCCCTCCCCCCCCCCCCCCCCCCCCCCGGTTATTTCTGTGCTTCTGTTTCCCCTTGCGTCGCTTGATATTATTGGTTGTTTGTAGTTTGTATTCATCTCCAGGAATCTGTTGCTGTAATTTGTTGGTATTAGTGGCGGACCTATAGGAGTTTTCTCCTCTTATAAATAGTCTCTTCCCCTTCTATACTTCATTCCCTTTTCTCTCTTACTTTTTTTTTTTCCTCCTCTTTTTCCCCTCCCTTTTTCTAATTTCATTTTTGCACTCCTTTTTTTCTTTCTTTCTTTTTTCTCTTCTACCTTTTTCTCTTCTTTCCCCCTTATCTCCCAACTCTCTTAGCTCGGGTGGCCACCTTTATTTGGGGTTAGTAATATCGTAAATACAATAGTGTTCAGTGCCTGGTACGTTGTGCCTTGTTGTGTTGTATTTTGTGCCTTTAAATCAACGCAGCAGATTCAAGCAACAGCGGCCTCCTGATCACCACACGCTCTGCCTGGGGAACAGTTGCTGTGTGTGAAGCCTCCCTCCACCAGCCAGAAGAGCCACCACATCTGTGAACAGCACCCACCAGAGGCTCTGCTATCAACAGAGGAGCCGCTGCTACCACAACCGCCCAAGGAGCAACCACAGCCCGAGGAGCCACTGCCACCCAGGGAGCAGCCACTGCCACCCAGGGTCCAGCCACTGAACGATTCAACAACTAGTCATGTCAGTGAGATCAAACATGGGTAGACAAAGAAATCCCCAAAGGAAAGAAAAGGAGGACTCGCCAGAAAAGCAGCTAAGTGAGACAGAGATATGCAACATGACGGAAAAAGAATTCAGAATAAGGTTCCTAGAGTACATGCACCAGATGTTCAAGAAGCAAGAAGAAACAGATGAAAAAATCAACTACTTATGCAAGAAGCTAGAAGAAACAGATGAAAAAATCAACAACTTAAGTAAGTCCCAAGAAGAAATGAAGAGCGACATAGCTTCAATAAAAAACTCCATTGAAAGTATCAACAGTAGACTGGGAGAAGTGGAGGACCGAATTAGTGAATTAGAAGACAAGGAAGCAAAACACACTCAAACTGTACGGCAAATGGAGAAAAAAATTAAAAGACAAGAGGAGAGCCTAAGGGAGCTTTGGGACAACATGAAACGAAACAACATACGAATAATAGGGGTGCCAGAACAACAGAAAGATGAACATGGATTAGAAAACCTATTCAAAGAAATAATATCAGAAAACTTCCCTGAGGTGGGGAAGAAAAAAGTCACACAAGCCCAGAGAGTCCCAAACAAGGTGAACCCAAAAAGACCCACACCAAGACACATCATAATTACCATGGCAAATGTTCAGGATAAAGAGAGAATCTTACAGGCTGCAAGAGAGAGTCGGAAAGTAACATACAAGGGATCTCCCATTAGATTATCAAATGATTTCTCAACAGAAACACATCAGGCCAGAAAAGAATGGACGGAAATCTACAAAGTGATGCAAAGCAAAGGACTGAATCCAAGAATACTCTATCCAGCAAGGCTATCATTCAAAATTGAAGGGGAAATAAGAAGCTTCACAGACAAAAAAGGGCTAAGGGAGTTTATCACCACCAAGCCAGCCATGCAAGAAATGCTAAAGGGACTGGTGTAAAAAGAAGAAATATCAAGCTCAGAAAGAAAACAGCCACACACACACACAAAAAAAAGAAATGGCTACAAACAAGTACCTTTCAATAATAACTTTAAATGTAAATGGACTAAATGCTCCAACCAAAAGACATCGAGTGGCTGAATGGATAAAAAAACATGACCCATACATCTGCTGTCTACAAGAGACCCACCTCATTAGAAGGGACTCACACAGACTGAAAGTGAAGGGATGGAAAAATATCTTTCACGCAAATGGAAAGGAAAGGAAAGCTGGGGTAGCAATACTTATATCCGACAAAATAGACCTCAAAGTGAAGGCCATAACCAGAGATAAGGAAGGCCACTTCATAATACTAAAGGGATCAATACAACAAGAAGATATAACCCTGGTAAACATATATGCACCCAATGCAGGAGCACCCACATACATAAGAAAACTTCTGGAAGATATCAGGGGAGAGATCGACAACAATACAATCATAGTAGGGGACTTTAATACACCACTGACATCACTGGATAAATCCGCTAGACAAAAACTCAGCAAAGAAACAGCAATCTTAAATGACTCACTAGATCAGATGGACTTAATTGACATCTTCAGAACACTTCACCCCACAGCTGCGGAATATACATTCCTCTCAGGTGCTCATGGGACATATTCAAAAATAGACCACATATTGGGTCACAAGCAAAGTCTCCACAAATTCAAGAAGATTGAAATCATAAAAAGCTTCTTCGCAGACCACGATGGCATAATGTTAGAAATAAACTACAATAAAAACAACCCAAAATACTCAAACACTTGGAAGCTGAATAGCATGTTATTAAATATTGATTGGGTAACCGATGACATCAAAGAAGAAATTAAAAACATCCTGGACACTAATGACAATGAAAACACAGCAATCCAAAACCTCTGGGACACAATGAAAGCAGTCCTGAGAGGAAAGTTTATAGCTCTACAGGCCTATCTCAAAAAACAAGAAAAAATGGTAGTCAATCATCTAACTCTACAACTCAAAGAATTAGAAAGAGAGCAACAAGAAAACCCCAGAGTGAGCAGAAGGAAGGAGATAATAAAGATTAGAGCAGAAATCAATGAAATAGAGACCAAAAAAACAATACAGAAAATCAATGAAACCAAGAGCTGGTTCTTTGAAAGGATAAACAAGATTGACAAACCCCTAGCCAGGCTCACCAAGAAGCAAAGAGAGAGGTCCCAAATAAACCAAATCAGAAATGATAGAGGCGAAATAACAACAGACCCCACAGAAATACAAATGATTGTTAAACAATACTACGGGCAACTCTACTCCAACAAACTAGACAACCTGGAGGAAATGGACAAATTCCTAGAAAAATACAACATTCCAAAACTCAATCAGGAAGAATCTAAAAATCTCAATAGGCCAATAACTATGGAAGAAATTGAAGCAGTCATCAGAAAGCTTCCAGCAAACAAAAGCCCAGGGCCAGACGGCTTCACAGGGGAGTTTTACCAAACATTCAAGGAAGAACTAAAACCTACCCTCCTCAGACTACTACAAAAAATTCAAGAGGAAGGAACGCTTCCAAGCTCATTCTATGAAGCCAGCATCACCCTAATACCAAAACCAGGTAAAGACATCACAATGAAAGAGAATTACAGGCCAATATCCCTCATGAACATAGATGCCAAAATCCTCAACAAAATCTTAGCAAATCGGATCCAACAGTAAAACAGAAGGATCATACACCATGACCAAGTAGGATTTATCCCAGAGATGCAAGGATGGTACAACATCCGTAAATCAATAAATGTGATACATCACATAAACAAATTGAAAGAAAAAAACCACATGGTCATATCAATTGATCAGAAAAAGCATTCGACAAAATCCAACACCCATTTTTGATAAAAACTCTCAGAAAGGTGGGAATAGAAGGATCATACCTCAACATAATAAAAGCCATATATGACAGGCCCACAGCCAACATCATACTCAATGGACAAAAACTAACACCATTTCCCCTAAGAACAGGAACAAGACAGGGATGCCCACTCTCACCACTCCTGTTCAACATAGTACTGGAAGTATTAGCCATTGCAATTAGGCAAGAAGAAGAAATAAAAGGCATCCAAATTGGAAAAGAGGAAGTAAAACTGTCCTTATTTGCAGATGACATGATATTATACATACAAAACCCTAGAGACTCCATCAAAAAGCTACTAGACTTAATACATGAATTTGGCAATGTAGCAGGATACAAAATTAACCCCAAGAAATCTGAGGCATTTCTATACACCAATAGTGAACTTTCAGAAAGGGAGATCAGAAAAACAATCCCATTTACCATCGCACCAAAAAAATTAAGATACCTAGGAATAAACTTAACTAAAGAGGTTAAAGACCTCTACTCAGAAAACTACAGGACGTTGAAAAAAGAGATAGAGGAAGACATAAACAGATGGAAGAACATACCATGTTCTTGGATTGGTAGAATCAACATCATTAAAATGTCCATACTACCCAAAGCAATCTATACATTCAACGCACTTCCCATTAAAATACCAATGGCCTTCTTCAAAGATCTAGAACGAACTCTCCAAAAATTCATCTGGAATAAAAAAAGACCCCGAATAGCTGCAACGATCCTGAGAAAGAACAAAGTAGGTGGGATCTCAATGCCGGATATCAAGCTGTATTACAAAGCCACTGTTCTCAAAACTGCCTGGTACTGGCACAAGAACAGACATATAGATCAGTGGAATAGAATAGAGAGTCCAGAAATTAGCCCAAACCAATATGCTCAATTAATTTTTGACAAAGGAGGCATGAACATACAATGGAGCCAAGATAGTCTCTTCAATAAATGGTGCTGGGAAAATTGGACAGACATATGCAAGAAAATGAAACTAGACCACCAACTTACACCATACACAAGAATAAACTCAAAATGGATAAAGGACTTAAATGTACGACAGGAAACCATAAAAATTCTAGAAGAATACAAAGGCAACAAAATCTCAGACATATGCCAAAACAATTTCTTCACTGATACAGCTCCTAGGGCAGTTGAAACTAAAGAGAAAATGAACAAATGGGACTACATCAAAATAAAAAGCTTCTGCACAGCAAAAGAAACCATCAACAAAACAACAAGAAAACCCACCTTGTGGGAAAACATATTTGCCAACGTCATATCTGATAAGGGCTTAATCTCCAAAATTTATAGGGAACTCATACAACTTAACAAAAAGAAGATAAACAATCCAATCAAAAAATGGGCAAAGGATCTAAATAGACACCTTTCAAAAGAGGACATTCAGAAAGCCAAGAGACATATGAAAACATGCTCAATGTCACTAATCATCCGAGAGATGCAAATCAAAACAACAATGAGGTACCATCTCACACCTGTCAGAATGGCCATCATCAACAAATCAACAAACGACAAGTGCTGGAGAGGATGTGGAGAAAAAGGAACACTTGTGCACTGCTGGTGGGAATGCAGACTGGTGCAGCCACTATGGAAGGCAGTATGGAGGTTCCTCAAAAAATTGGAAATGGAACTCCCATTTGACCCTGTGATCCCACTTCTAGGAATATATCCCAAGAAACCAGAAACACCAATCAGAAAGGATATATGCACCCCGATGTTCATAGCAGCACAATTCACCGTAGCTAAGATCTGGAAACAGCGTAAGTGCCCATCAGTAGATGATTGGATTAGAAAACTGTGGTACATCTACACGATGGAATACTATGCTGCTGTTAAAAAGAAGGAACTCTTACCATTTGCAACAGCATGGATGGAACTGGAGAGCATTATGCTAAGTGAAACAAGCCAGTCAATGAAGGAAAAATACCACATGATCTCACTCTTTCATGGATAATTAAGACCATTACAAACTTTTGAACAATAATAAATACAGTGGCAGAGCTGCCTCAAACCGATTGTCGGACTTCAGTGGTAAGGCCTGGGAGGGTTGGGGGACAGGAGGGAGGGGAGTAAGAGATCAACCGAAGGACTTGTATGCATCCATATAACCATAACTAATGGACATAAGACACTGGGGGGTAAGGGAGGGCAGGGGCTTGTCAAGGGTGGGGGGGAAAAAAGGACACTTATGTAATACCCTTTGTAATACTTTTAGCGAAAAATAAATAAATAAATAAATAAATAAATAAATAAAAATAATACAACTAGCTTAAATCAAGGGAACATGAAGTAACAAAAAAGCAAATTATTTTATCTCAGATCTAGGTTTGAGATCTCTCTTCATTACTCACTAGTTGTGTAGCCATGAGCAAGTCACCTAAACCTCTCCAAACTTCAGTTTCCTATCTATTAAATATAGATAAAAGTAATGCCTACTCACAGGGTTGCTGTTAACATCCCATGAAGCAGTATGGACAATAATAGGTATTGTTATTGGTCATAATAATTATCTAGGAGTTATTTCTCCATTGAATAAAAAATGCACTTTCAACTAATCTTTTTTCTTAATATATTTCTTTTTTTTGGTAATAGCCGCCTAACCATTTCCAGGCAATAGATAAGGTAAAGGTTCTAGAAGCCACTTATCTTGTGCAAGCTCAATTCTAATTAGAGGTAGGCCTGGAGAGCCCCTGAAAGAATTCCACTGGTCCTGGGTTGGATGCTACGATAATACAAGTTCATACCTAGTGAAGCAAAAAAGAACACCATTCCACATATGACCTACAAAACCAAGCACCCAAAATCAACTAAAGCCAGAGAAAACTGAACATTTTCTAGTGAGCATGTTTTAAATATTCATTAAGGGAAATTTCTTTCACTTTGCATACTGTGGATTTATCTATTCTTCTCCATGCCTTAATAGGGATGATCTTTTAGGTGATATGAGTGTGTGCCATAATTTTTCAGAAAATATTTTTAAATAATGTATAAAATTTGTGTTTGCTTTGCTCCTTTCATTTTTCCACTTATAAATATTTAGGAACTAAGAATTAGAAAGAATTTGAGACATATCTTATAAACTTACAGAAGAAAGTTCCTAAAACTAAGGAACTATCCTGAAGATGCCGAAAAGCAGTGCATGTTTCTAACCACCTCCCCACAGTGACCACAGCTCTCCTGAGGCTGTCATTGTCCTTTCCATAATGCTTAGATCCTGTGATTTTATTTTTTATTTTTTTTAATATGTTTTATTGATTTTTTACAGAGAGGAAGGGAGAGAGATAGAGAGCCAGAAACATCAATGAGAGAGAAACATTGATCAGCTGCCTCCTGCACGCCCCCCACTGGGGATGTGCCCGCAACCAAGGTACATGCCCTTGACTGGAATCAAACCCGGGGCCCTTGAATCCACAGGCCGACGTTCTATCCACTGAGCCAAACCGGTTCTGGCAGATCCTGTGATTTTAAAGTGCGTGTATTGTCTGCGATATGCAGCATCACAGTGATGAGAGCTACAAACATTTCGGTGTAGAGTTTAGGCTTTTGTCCCTTCTGTCAAGGTTGGTAAGTGTCACTGTCTTCATTTCTGCCTGCGTTTCCTGTGGATCTGGACATTAACTTCTGTAGCAATTTCTATGAATACTCACTGCAACCTTGCTGATCATCAAGCCTGACAAGGTTAAACTTGAGAATGTGAAAGTCGGCTGAAAGCAGACTAGAGAAGTGTGGTCAGGGAAATGGCTGGATGGTCCCGAGCCTGCGAGAGAAGGTGTTTGTGGCCCTTCTCGCATCCCTGAGCCTGAATCCAGCCCATCCCCTACTCCCCAGCTCTATCCCTAGAGCACCTAGCCCTGAGCCAAAAGCCAATCTTGTCACATTTCCTGTTAGTTCTCAATAGTCATAGTGCTGTGTATGGGAAAGCAGTTCATTTGGAGTTGGACAGAAAGATTATTTACCAACTTGAACACCTACTTACCTGCTCCAAAATGTTGTTTCTTCAGCTATAAAATGTAAAAATACCAACAACATATGGGCACCTCCTTACGTTTCTGGGGTAGGGAATAGAGGAGTTATTATGGTATGACTTCTCCCAAAAGCAATTTATCAAGAGCCCTAAAAATGTCTAAATTACTTGACAAGGTAATTTTGCTTTGGGGAATCTATACTGAAGAAATAATCTTTATTGTTGAAAGTATTACATATATGCATATAAGTTTCCTGGTTAATATCTCCCCACCCCATCCCCAGAATTCCCTCTGAGATTCATCAATCTGTTCCATGCTTCTTTGTCTCCAGATCTATTTTGTTCATCAGTATATTTTGTTCATTAGATTCCACAGATGAGTGAGATCATGTGATACTTATCTTTCTCTGACTGGCCTATTTCTCTTACCATAATACTCTCCAGGTCCCTCCCTGCTGTTTCAAAGGATAAGAGATCCTTCTTTTTTATAACTGCACTAGAGGCCCGATGCACGTAATTCATGCAAGAGTCAGCCTTCCTTCCCCCAACTGCCAGCACCAGCTTACCTCTGGCACCCGGGACCCGGGCTTCCCTCACAGCCCCGGCTTTGTCTGGAAGGATGGAAGGACATCCGGTCTAATTAGCATATTATACTGTTATTATTATAGATTATTATAGATAGTATTACAGGCCATCTAATTTTTTATCCTACTTCAGTGAAAGTGGACCAGGTTAGTGTTGGAGTTTCTAAGGGAGACAGTAGTTTACAAATCTTTCCTTGTCCAACTCTGAACCAACTGAAAAGTAGACAGTGTCAGACAGGAATTTACAAACAGCTTAAAAATTAAAACACAGTTTAAAGCTTACAGTTCAGTTAGTAAATGTAGCTTGAACCATACACTAAAATGGACTACTAAAAACTTATCCCCCTTCCCCTCCCCACACCCTCAACCCTTCAGCCATCTCCAGGTCATGGGACCCACTTGGAGAGCATCAGAGCAACTACCTGAGTTAGAATCCCAGCTTTGCCACTTACTAGCTTATTTTCCATGTGATCCTTGGCAAGTTACTTTTTTTCTCTGTGCCTCACACTTCCCATCTATAAAATGGAGGTACTTGTATTTGACTCAGAGTTATCATGAAGTTTGAAATGCTTAGAACAGACCTGGCACAAAGTAAGCTATGGTACAACTATGATGGTTATTATTAAACAGCAGACACTACTGAGCCAGCTGCGTGGGGAGTTGTGGCTAGATTTAAGCCCAGAGAGACAGGACACAGGTGAGCAGTGGCAGGAACACATTAATTCTCCTAATGGGGAAACTTGAGCCAGTGCATGTTAGATTCTTGCCCCATCATTAGTGAGATTACTCTCTGAGCACCTACCTCAGTTGCAGGTTTGATCCACAGCCCCCAGTCAGGGCACCAGCAGGAAGCAACCAATCAATGTGTCTCTCTCGTGTTGATCTCTCTCTCTCTCTCTCTCTCTCTCTCTCTCTCTCTCTCTCCCCTCTCTAAAAATCAATGGAAAAAATATCCTCAGGTAAGGATAAAAATAAATCATTAATTAATTATTTTTTTAAATGGGCAGAGGACCTGAATAGACACTTCTCCAAGAAGATATACAAATGGCTAGAGATATATGAAAAAAATGCTCAATGTCACTAATTATCAAAGAGATGCAAATTACAATGACAATGAAATACCACCTCACACCTGCCAGAATGGCTACCATCAATAAATCAACAAACAAGTGCTGGTGAAGATGTGGAGAAAAAGGAACCCTCGTGCACTACTGGTGGGAATGCAGAATGGTACAATCACTACGGGAAACAGTATGGAATGTCCTCAAAAATTAAAAATGGAATTGAGTTTTGACCCAGTGTTCCCACTTCTAAGAATATATTCTAAGAAACCTGAAACACCAACCAGAAAGAATGTATGCACCTCTGTGTTTATAACAACTTTATTTACAATAGCTAAGATCTGAAAACAGCCCGTGCCCATCAGTAAATGAATGGATTAAAAACTGTGCTACATTCACACAGTGGATACTATGCAGTGAATACTATGCAGCAGCAAAAAGAAGGATCTCTTACCCTTTGAGACAGCATGGAGGAACGTGGAGAGTACTATGCTAAGTGAAATATGCCAGTCAGAGAAAAACAAGTATCACATGATCTCATTTATATGTAGAATCTAATGAACAAAATAAACTACCAACAAAATAGATCCAGAGACACTGAAGCATGCAACAGACTGACGTATTTCAGAGGGAAAGCGGGGAGGACGGGGGAAGAGATTAACCAAAGAACACATATGCATATTTGCATAATCTTTGGACAGACAATAGTGCAGGAAAGACTTGGGGTTGGAGCAGGAGCGGGGTTAAGGGGGTCAATGGGGGGAAAACAGGGGACATCTGTAATACTTTCAACAATAAAGATAAATTAATTTTTTTAAAAAAATAAGTTTCCTGCCTTGGCAGGTGTGGCTCAGTTGGCTGGGCTACACCAAAAGGTTGCTGGTTCAGTTCCTGGACAGGGCACATGCCTGGCTTGCCGGCTGGATCCCCAGGAGAGGGTCGCAGAAGGCAGCCAATCAATGTTTCACTCTCACATTGATGTTTCTCTCCTTCTCCCTTTCTCTCTCTCTAAAATATCAATAAAATAAGTTTCCCTTTCAGTTATTTTTTATTGTTATATTTGATATACAACATCATGTAAGTGTAAGGTGTACAACATACTGACTTGATACATTTTCTTTTTCACTTTTTATTTTAATTTGTTAAATTTCAAAACTTTGTGATGAAGCTCTGGACCAGTCACACAAAAATAGCAAAGAGGCAATGGAACATTAGCAGTCTGTCCAATTAGAAAATCTATGAGACTATATACAAATTCTTGATATAATGGCAGACTCACATCAGTACAGCTAGTCATGCTTTTGTTAAAATAAGGTGCTTAAATTCATGTTTTGATAAATTAAAAAATAACTCTCCTCCTTTCTTCAGTTTTCTCTATATTTTCACCCCATTCTCTGAATTAAACAGAATTGCTACAATTCTGTTGCTTCCTTAAATTGTATTTAAAAATTGGCAAATATTCATGTTTCCAAAAGAGAGGATGACATGCTACAATTTGCCCACAATTTCACATACAAAGGCACAGCCTGGAGTTTCCTTTTCACTCTTAAAGAAGTGAAATAGCAACTTTGTAAATGAAAGCTCTAGAATAAATCTTGAAATTTATAAACAATGGCACCCTAAACAACTCTCCAGGGAAAATGTTGCAACCCACAGCTGTTACACACTACATGTAATTCAAAACTTTGTCAAAGATGTGTCTTAGCAGGGCCTACATCTCTAATTACACTCATTTTGCCAATCTTTCTTTTAAGGTTTTGGTTTCATAAAATTGATTTAGAGTAAATCTGTGACAGAATGACAAAGAATATGGTGTCCCTTTCCACTGAGATCTAACATAAGATAATTCAAGATATGGAGGTGAGGTGACAGGAGACTATATTTTTTCACTGGCAGTAAACTTCCTCTTCAGGAGAAATTTGTCTTTTCTCTGATGGGCTCTTTGGTTATGAAAGGGAAAGTACACAATAGCATGATCCAGGGCAAGACAATGAGAGAGCTAAATTGTACATTTTTTATAAAAGGAATTTTGAGTTGCCAAGAGCAAGGAAGGAATTGCAAATTAGAGAGACAAAGAGATGAGAGAACAAGGGGGAAGAGAAAATTGGCAGTTGGAAGGCCAGGGAGCTGGACTTTTCAATCAGGGGCAACTAACATTCAATTTTAAGTAATCGGCTGTAAGTATTTTGCTTCAATGCAACTGCCATTTTTACCATAACATCTTTATGAAATTCCCTGCTTTTATGAGTGGTGTTTGAAGTAAATGAAGAAAAACATATGATGTTCCACATTTTGATTGACTTAGGGTATAGACAAGGCAAAAGACACTGAGTCAAGATGACAGTGAATTTGAAAACTTATGAAAAGCAGAAAATTTCTGAAAAGCAGGAAAATTCTGAAAACCAATAAATGACTAAGGGGACCAAGTGGGAATCCCTGAGATGTTGGAGGGATGCTGTGTCACTTAGGCTTTGTCAAATAAGCAGAACCACTCTATGGGATTTACAACTGTGGGAGCTGTTGAGAAATTCTATGGAAGGCTGCTGCTTCCTTGTCTGTTGTTGGCCTGAAGTTTCTGCAGAGCCTTAGGACAGGGGTTCTCAAACTTTTTAAACATAAGTAGCAGCCACCTGCAGATTGCTCATTAGCTCGTGCCACAGTTCACTGTCCCTCAGGCCGTTGGAGGGCTGGACTATAGTTTAAAAAAAAACTATGAAAAAATTCTTATGCACACTGCACATATCTTATTTTGAAGTAAAAAAACAAAATGGGAACAAATACAATATTTGTATTTGCATGTGGCCTGCAGGTCATAGTTTGAGGACCCCTGCCTTAGGACTAGCAGATGGGAGGAAATATTGGACATGGAAAGGGAAGAGCAAGGACAAACTGGAGCCCTCATATCTTTCTCTCTTCCCCTCTCTCCCCCTCTTTCCCCCTCTCTCCCTCTCTCTCTCCTTCTCTCTCTACCTCCAACATCAACAACACAGGTGATCTACAGAAGGAGTTGTCACTCCTTACCTCAGAGCTGCACACACACCTGGCTTAGGATTTTGAGAAGCTGAAGAAGGTGATCCAGCAGGAGCTAGAGCAGCTGTGACCTTGGCTGCTGCCTTAAGCCAACAAGATACATCAGCAGATCAGTGTCAACATGCATGAACTCCAAGAGTGGCTGGTACCCCACACTGAACTTCAACAAATAGTGGCTCACTGTGAGTAAGAATGAAAGGAATCATCCCATTTTCACATGGTTTTCCTGGACCCATGGATCCTAGTGATACAAGAACTGGCACAATAGGGGGGTCCAGTCAAGATGGCAGGTATGTAAATGCAGTACTCGCCGCTTCCCACAACCACATCAAAATTACAACTAAAATACAGAATACCATCATTCAGAAACACCTGAAATCTAACTGAACAAAGTTCTACAACTAGGGAATTAAAGAAGAAGCACATTGAGACTGGCTCATCTAAGCCATTTACAGTACCTTTTCCATACAACTGGCCTCTCTTGCCTTATGCTTCGGACTTTTCTAAAATCTCTCAAACAAGCAGTCCTGTACCTCTCAATAAGTGCCCTAAGCCCAGGATTAGCAGCAGCCCACCTTGGTTCACAGATTGGCTTCTCCTGGGAACCTACATAAGTAGCAGCCACCTGCAGATTGCTCATTAGCTCATGCCACATGGCCAAAGACAGGGCACAGACAGTGGCTGACTTTACATCTCCCAGGGGGCCCCAGAGCCAATGCACCCAGTGGTCAGCTTCAAACCATGCAGTATTACAACCCTACCACCTCCACAAGTGACACATTAAAGGGGTGGACTCGGTGAGCACCAAAACCCTACTGAAGCAAGTCTTGCTCCATAGGGTCAGCTCCTGTACAGAAGCTCTTTCACTGTAGTCCCAGTCAATCCTTGCAATGGATGCCAATATTAATCAAGGCTCAACTACAATAGGACAGTGTCCACAGCTTACATGGGGGCACACCTGGAGTGCCCAGCTCAGGTGACTAGGGAGACTGGGCCCTACAGGACACCTCCTACAGAAGGCCATTCTACCAAGGCCAGGAGCCATAGCAGATCTATCTAATACATAGAAACAAACACAGGGAAACAGCCAAAATGCAGAGACAGAGAAACATGTCACAAATGAAAGAATGGAAGAACTCTCCAGAAAAAGAACTAAATTAAATGGAAGCAAAAAAACTACCAGATTCAGAGTTCAAGACAATGGTTATAAGGATGCTCCTGGAACTTACTTAGAACTTCAAGGAACTTAGTGAGAACATCAATAGCATAAAAAAGGACCAGTCAGAAATAAAAGGTACACTAACTGAAATAAAGACTAATTTACAAGGACTCAACAGTAGAGTAGAAGACTCTGAGAATCAAATCAAGAATTTAGAGTATAAGGAAGCAAAAAGACACCCAAAAATACAGAATACCATCATTCCAAAACACCTGAAATCTAACTGAACAAAGTTCTACAACTAGGGAATTAAAGCAAAGAATAAAAAAAGAAAAAAGAATCCAAAAATATGACGATAGTGTAAGGAGTCTCTGGAACAACTTCAAGCATACCAACATTTGCATCATGGGGGTTTCAGAAGGAGAAGGGAAGGAGCAAGAAATTGAAAGCCTATTTGAAAAAGTAATGACAGAAAACATCCCTTACCTGGTGAAAGAAATAAACATACAAGTAAAGGAGGCACAGAGAGTCCCAAACAAAAGGAACTCAAAGATGCCTACACCAAGACACATCATAATTAAAATGCCAAAGGTTAAAGACAAAGAGTGAATATTAAAAGCAGCAAGAGAAAAGCAATTAGTTACCTACAAGGGAGTGCCCATACAACTGTCAGCTGATTTCTCAACAGAAACTTTGCAGGCCAAAAGGGAGTGGCAAGAAATATTCAAAGTGATGAAAAGTAAGGACCTACAACCAAAATTACTCTACCCAGCAAAGCTATTATTTAAAATTGAAGGTCAGATAAAGAGCTTCCCAGACAAGAAAAAGCTAAAGTAGTTCATCACCATCAAACCAATACTACATGAAATGTTAAAGGGTCTTCTTTAAGGAGAAGGGGGAAAAAGATAAAAAATATGAACAAGCCCTAACTGGTTTGGCTCAGTGGATAGAGCGCCAGCCTGCGGACTCAAGGGTCCCAGGTTCAATTTCGGTCAAGGGCATGTACCTTGGTTGCGGGCACATACCTAGTAGGGAGTGTGCAGGAAGCAGCTGATCAATGTTTCTCTCTTATCAATGTTTCTAACTCTATCCCTCTCCCTTCCTCTCTGTAAAAAAAATCAATAAAACATATTTTTAAAATATATGAACAATAAATGGCAATAAATACATATCTATCAATAATTAAATCTAAAAATCAAAATAAATGAACAAGCAAAACAGAAATATTCTCATAGATACAGAGGACATTTTGACAGTTTCCAAATGGGAAGGGGTTGGAGGAGGAATGAAAAAAGCGAAGGGATTTAGAAGTACAATAATGTAGTCATGGGGGTCTAAAGTACAGCATAGAAAATATAGTCAATAATATTCTAATAACTATTTTTGGTGTCAAATGGGTATGAGATTTTTCAGGATGATTGACTTAATAAGTTTTATAATGTCTAATTATTGGGGTGTGCACCTGAAACTAATTTAATATTGTATGTCAACTGTAAATGGAAAAAAAAGATTTTTTTAAAAGACATTTCAGCCCTTTAAAAAAATAGCACCATACATTGGGCAATGATTTAAAGCACAAACCACATCCTGGAGGGCTTTATCTTAACCCTTCAAGGTTTTGCTACCCAGCCTGCATGGAAACTAATTCTTTGAAAAGCTATTCCAGCATTCCAGCTACTTTAAGTTGATGGGAAACATGGTGAGAAAAGTGAATTCCATTAGAATGAGTCCATTGCTGCATTTCAGTTGCTTTTCAATGAGTTCCTTGATCAGGAGCAATGCTGTGGAAATATCTTGAAGGGTATTACATTATGTAAGTCCACAGATGGTGGTTTTGGCAAAAGCATTGAGGGCAGGTGCCTCTCCCAAGATGCATGTGGTCCAACACAATCAACCTGCCACCAGGTGGCTATCTGATCCTCCTGGGGAATGGTGCCAAATCAGGGCACAAAATTGGTCTCTGCTTGTTGGCAGATTGGGTACTCAGACAGATCAGACTTAGTGAGGGAAAGATCATGTTGCTGAATCTATGCATAACCTCCATCCCTGACACCATGGCCACTTTGTTCATGAGCCCATTGGGCAAAGATGGGTGACTAGGGAAAGAGCTTATTAACATCCACAGAGCAAAGTATCATGGCCATCTTATTATTAAGATCTTCCTCTACTGGTATTGCTCTTTAATGAGCAGCCACATGAGACAAACATCTTCATGCTCTGTGCCCATTCAGAAAAATCTATCACATACCTCTATTACCAATTTTCCAGTTGTGTTTCTTCTTGAGTGCACACAAACATTCAATTCATAATTCTAACCATCTAGTCAAAGCACTAGTCACTGTCTAAGAATCAGTGGAGAGCCATATCTTTAGCCATCCCTTCTCCTAGGAAAAAAATAAATAACTAGATGCACTCCTTGAAGTACTTCCAACACTAGTATTTCCCTTCACTGCTATAGTACTTCAGAGCTACCTCAGGGTGGGCCAAAATACTGATTATATGCTTTGGCGATGTGCCACTGTGTCATGCATATTTATAAACCAGGTCTGAATATTTTTCTTCTTCAGTCAACATAAATCATAGAAAATTCCCCATGAGACCATACATGTGGGTTAAGAAAGAGGAGGCAAGATAGCAAGAGTAGGGGCCCTATCTATCAACAGTTAAATATAAAAAACAAAATAATGAACAAGCGGAACAGAAATCAACTCATCAGATAACAATAGCAGATAACACTTTGTTCGTTGCCAGATTGCAGTGGGATTGGGGGCTGGGTAAAATGGTGAAGGGATTAAGAAGTACTAATTGGTTGTTACAGAATAGTCATTGCTATGCCAAGTAAAGCATAGGGAATCCTATATAATAAAGAGGGAATATGGAAAATAGGAGGAGACCAAGATGGCGGCGTAGGTAAACACCGGAGACCGCTGCCACAAACAACCATTTCAAAAATACAACTAAAAGACTGAACGGACATCACCCAGAACCACAGGAAGGCTGGCTGAAGAGAGACTCTACAACTAGAAGGAAAGAGAACAGCAAATCGAGGCTCAGAGGCGGCGCAGTGTGGAAAATACAAAGGTACCGAGGTGCGCGCGCAAAGCGGGCTGGTGGCTGAGGGCGCGGTTGTCGTTTTCTGTCGGGAGTGAGTCTCAGACTCTGGGCTCCAGATCCGGGCGAGTCTCTAGGGACCCAGACTCAAACGGGAGAAGCGGGATTATCCGGCATCAGTTGGAACCTGAGGGCAGCTTTCTCTCCGAAGTTTGCAGCGGCTGCCGGGGTTCTGAGAAGCAGAGCCTCTGGGAACGGGACTGAGCGTGGCCATAACTGCTCCCTCCGCCCGCCCTGTTGATCCCGCCCCGCCCAAACCCTGCGCACAGCCATTTGCCGATCGCCTCAGGCAAAGGCTGGATTAGCGCCTCCCCAGAAGGCAGACGTTTTCCATACAGCTGATTCCTATAGCCAGTCAGCCTGGTGGTCAAACCCCTCTAGTGTTAACTACAACAATTAAGGCTTGGCTAGAACAAGACTGCACACAGAGACCACAAGGGGGTGCACCAAGAAAGCATAAAAGATGCGGAGACAAAAAAACATGACAGAAATGGAGGATATGGAGCTAAGAATCGCAATTTTGAGGGCTTGCCATAAATTTGTGCAGAGCCTCACGAAAACTAATGAGACCCTCGATGCTACGATAAAGAAATTAGAAAGTAAGCATACACGGACTGAAATAAAGAATATTATACCCAATAGCAGACCAGAGGAGCACAAGAATCAAACCAAAGATTCGACAAAAAACACCCAATTGGAAAAGCAAAATGAAAAAAGAATCCGAAAGTGTGAAGATAGTGTAAGGAGCCTCTGGGACAGCTTTAAGCGGTCTAATATCAGAATTATTGGAGTGCCAGAAGATGAGAGACAGCAAGATATTGAAAACCTATTTCAAGAAATAATGGCAGAAAACTTCCCCCATCTGGAGAAAGAAATGGACTTACAGGTCCAAGAAGCGCAGAGAACCCCAAACAAAAGGAATCCAAAGAGGACCACACCAAGACACATCATCATTAAAATGCCAAGAGCAAAAGACAAAGAGAAAATCTTAAAAGCAGCAAGAGAAAGAGGCTCAATTACCTACAAGGGAATACCCATACTACTGTCAGCTGATTTCTCAACAGAAACTTTGCAGGCCAGAAGGGAATGGCAAGAAATATTCAAAGTGCTGAATACCAAGAACCTACAACCAAGATTACTTTATCCAGCAAAGCTATCATTCAGAATTGAAGGTCAGATAAAGAGCTTCACAGATAAGGAAAAGCTAAAGGAGTTCATCACCGCCAAACCAGTATTATATGAAATGCTGAAAGGTATCCTTTAAGAAGAGGAAGAAGAAGAAAAAGGTAAAGATACAAATTATGAACAACAAACATGCATCTATCAACAAATGAATCTAAGAATCAAGTGAATAAATAACCTGATGTACAGAATGAACTGGTGATTATAATAGAATCAGGGACATAGAAAGGGAATAGACTGACTATTCTTGGGGGGAAAAGGGGTGTGGGAGATGCGGGAAGTGACTGGACAAAAATCATGCACCTATGGATGAACACAGTGGGTGGGGAGTGAGGGTGGAGGGTGGGGTGGGAGCTGGAAGGAGGGGAGTTATGGGGGGAAAAAAGAGGAACAATTGTAATAATCTGAACAATAAAGATTTAATTTAAAAAAAAAATAAAAAAAATAAAAAAAAGAGGGAATATGCAAATTGGCTGTCATGCTGTCACAAAGATGGCGGCGCCCACAGTGGAGGCGGGGTTTCCGTAACACAAGATGGCTGCACCCACAATGGAGGCCGAGTCCCCATAACGAGCCTTAACAAGCAATCAGCAGGGACCTGAGGTTGCACACCCTGCCTGGTGGGGCTTGACAGGGGACCTGAGGCTGCACCCCCCCCACCCGGCGGGGCTTGACGGGAGACCTCAAGTTGTGCCCCCCGCCCTGGTGCTGGGCCAGGTGACCTCAAGTTGTTCCCCCCGCCCCGGGCCAGGGGACCTCAGGCCGTGCCCCCCGCCTGGCAGGGCTTGATGGGGGACCTCAAGGTGTGTCTCCTGCCCTGGTACTGGTCCAGGGGACCTCAGGCTGCTCCTCCCGCGCCGGGCCAGGGGACCTCAGGCCATGCCCCCACCCCGGCGCCAGGGGACCTGAGGCTGTGCCCCCTGCCCGGCGGGGCTTGACAGGGGACCTGAGACTGTGCCCCCACCCCCACCCTGCAGGGCTTGACGGGGAATCTCAGGCCACGTTCCCCCACCCAGTGAGGCTTGACGGGGGACAGGAGGGAGGTTTTCATATACATTTTACTAATTTTCTTTCATCTGACACTTCTATTATAGAGAAAGGGCAAATAGCAATATTAAAATATTTTCTCTAATTAATCCCCTTTTAATGTGCACAAATTGTGTGCACTGGGCCACTAGTATAGTCAATAATAGTCTAATAGCTATGTACAGTGTCACATGGGTGTGAGATTTATCGGGATGATCATTTTGTAAGTTATGTAATGTCTAATCACTGGGATATACACCTAAAACTAATATAATAATGTATGTAAACTGTAATTGAAAAATAAAAATAATTTTTAAATGGAAAAAATAAAAAGTAAGGGCCATTAACATCTGGGCCACTTGCTCATTCAACTTACTTGTGCCTTCAGGCCCTGTTGAAGCTGTACTCCATGCCCAACTTTATGGTTTGGTGAGCCAGCGAACACCCACTTTATATTAGGTACCACATGTTCATTTGATGGCCCATGATTAAGTGTTGGGTGTCTACTAAAGCCCAGTAGCAACCATAAGCTGTCTTTCAAAGAAGAACAGCCATCTACAAAGGATAGCCGAGTGTTGCTCCAAATTCTAACAGAGATAGGCAATGTAATTCAGCTGTAGGGGCCTACAGACTCTACACATCTCAACCTGTACAGCCACTGCAAGCACCATCAGATCCACTGGCTGAGCGCTTTACGCAGCAACCTGGACCTGTTGCAGAGCCTTCTCTTTTTCTGGGTGATATTTTGGCCCTTTTCTGCAATCAGCTGAATAGACACATGATATAATAGTCAC
Source organism: Myotis yumanensis (assembly GCF_028538775.1). NCBI lineage: Eukaryota > Metazoa > Chordata > Mammalia > Chiroptera > Vespertilionidae > Myotis > Myotis yumanensis. The sequence goes on from NW_027223754.1 coordinate 157,357,814, forward strand.
TTGTATTTTTTTATCGATTTTAGAGAAGGAAAGAGAGAAAGAAAGAAAAAAACATCAATGTGGGAGAAATATGGATCCATTGCCTCCTGTACACCCTCCGACCAGGTTTTGAACCCAAAACCTAGATATGTGCCCTGACTGGGAATCAAATCTGTGACTTTCCAGTGCCCAGGATGATGCTCCAACCAACTGAGCCACACCAACCAGGGTTCTCTTGTATTTTTTTCTCCACTTATTGAGAACTTAAGTAAGAAAAAGGGGCTACTTATTGTGTGCTCCTCGGGTACTCTAACACATGGGATGTGGGGACTCTGGTTAATCTTATTGAAATATTTAAGGAAAGGGTAGCCCAATAAGGCTGGAGCTCTTCAGGACCCCCAGTGGCCAGCATGTATGTGTTAAGACACAGGTCCTAAAAATGGAGGAAAGGGACAAACAGTGATAAGACCACTTCTCTGACACCAAAACAATTGGTTGCAATGTGAAGATTTCAGCTAATCATCTCTTTAATTTTTCCACTGCACTAAGCATCCAGTTTGACTGGTGGATCAGGTTTTTTTGGCCCCACAGGCTATAAATAACAATCTATGCCTCCGTGAAAAGGAAGGCCTTCCGTGAACTGGAGACTCATTTAGGCTATGTGAACATTATAGTCCTCAACTCTTTGCTGCTTAACATATTTACTTTGTATTCTTGCCGGGCAGACTGAACAAAAATGCTAATTTAACCCAGTTTTTTAAAAAAAAAAGAGGACAGAGATCTCACTTTAAATGGGATCATTTTTATTCTTGTCATATCTGCCTCGGACATGGACTTTTAATATTTAAATATTATTTCCTGTGAGAGCTGAACTTTCAGGATTTTGTGGCTATGAAAGGATTCAAATTTCAGATTCTACCTTGTGTGAAAATATCATTTCAAAGTGTGTGTCCTGGGAGAATAATAATAGACCTGAGTCCTGGCATATTTTTTAAATGAACTTTTTTCAGAGGCCTCTTTAAATATAGCTTATTCTCTCTCCTTCCTAGACACCAGGAGTTAAGCAATGATGCCTTTCATTTTCTCCCAAATTCAGTCTGACTATTACCAAATTACTTATTATATGCAGAATAAGTGATTGCAAAATGACGAAAGAATATCGTGTCTGCATTTAACACATTAAATATTTTATAATATGCTAACTTTGCCCTTTCATTCTAATTAAAAATGTTACATTAATTATCTGTAATTATAGTTTAACTATTAAAAACATGTCTGTTGCTTTCGTTTGTCATTAGAATAATCCTGCCCACAGTCTACCAAATACTAGGGTTTTCTGTTATTAGTATAAACCTTCCCACAAGCTACCAAATACTAGGGTTGCAGTGATGCCACATTTTATCCATAAGCAATCTGAACAAAGTGGACCATTTAAATACCTTAACTTAAATGCTACATTGCTCTGGCATGCTTTGTAAAATTAAGTACATTCTGTCACTTTGCATCCCATAATTTCACATAGTGTGAGAAGTGCAGTGTGCCTGCTATTGACCATGGCCTGGCAAAGTTTGTTTCTTGCTCAAGAGAAATTGACAAGGAGTGTCTGCTCATCATAGTCACTCAAGAGTCCATGCTGGCATAAGCTCCATTTCAATACATGTTTCCACTGTGCTGAGAGGGAGAGTTCTTTTAAAAAGCATGACAAGTCATGTTTTTAACATTTCTGCTTGGAAGGGACACCCTCCATTTCTGCTCACATTCCATTTGCCAAAGCAAGCTGCACAGCTGTGCCTGAGTTCAATAGGGTAGGGACGTCTAATCCTCCCTCCTGGAGGCCCACTGCATGCTTGTGAGCAGTAGTAATACATCTACCACTCTGTGACTCAAATGCATGAATGGGGGAGGGGAGATATGTTTTCTAGAACTGATCTCATCTTCCTCTGCAGCCCAACTCCCAGTGATGGTGAAAGATTCCTATTCAGGATTTCCCTGAAGTGCTCTAATTACTTCTAACCCCATTACTCTCGATGAGATTGGGAGAAGGTGGACCAAGGCCCACAGGCTAGTCCTTTGCCTTTCTCCTCTCCCATACCCACTCCTCCTGAGCTCTAAGCTCGGCCCTCCAAATTTTGGGGTTTTGTTTTTTAAAAGGAAGCTTTGGAATTTAGAAAGGTGTGGTGTTGTGTTTTTGTTTGTTTGTTTTTTTCAACAAAGCCTGGCTTTCAATAACTGCCTCACGGTAGACGTAACAAATCTAGTATAAATGGTATAATTGGATGATGACAGATCAGCAATGTGGAAACATGTCATTCCCTTTATTTTCATATCTGCACACACTCTTTTTTTTATGAGCTTCCATTCCACTTGACTGCAAAGAAACTAAATTTAGTCCAATCCACTTGGCCCAGCCCAGCAATGTCTTTTAATTCACTTCAGGAATTATTCTCAGTTAATATCCCTCAAGTCTCTTTCCCAGCTTCCTTCTCCTCCTTCCCTTTGACTCTACACCCTGGAGAAAGGGCAGGATTGTAACCCAGCAACTGCCTCACTCACTTCTGAGGCAGGTTCTGGGCCCCGCAGAAAAAGTCAAGCATCCTTGCCAGGCCATGTGCTGGGACCCAAACACTCTCTTCATCCCTCTCCGCTGCACTGTTCCTTGGTTCCTTCATACCCAATGGTAGGAGAGCACATCTGTCAGCCTAGTCTTCAGAGGAGCTTCTGGCAAGAAGTAGGCACCAGCTTTGTGTTCTAGAATCGCCCTTCAAACCCCACGTGATACTCTTAGGGTCCCTTTGGGTTGGGGGTCAGCAGAGAGAATAGGTCAAGTACACTCTATACCTCCGCAGAAGGGAAAGGGGAAGAGACTAGGTGCCTAATGTAACACCCCATGACCTCTGCCTTCTCCTTTTCCAGATGGCCTTATATTTTCCCCTTCAGGCAGGAAGAAGTTGAACCAGTTTGGGGGGAGCACAGTCACTTTGGTACACACCTGACAAGCTGTCATCGAGTGTGGACTTGGATAATGCATGAGTGGATAGTCATGACCAAAGGAAAGTTGAACTTGTGGTCCAATGTTTCAAGTTATTTCCCCATGTAAACATTTTATACATGCTGCTTCCACAACTTGATCTTTGAAAGGTCAAGCTCTTCCTTTTTATGAAGATGGCGCCAAAAGCTAAGAAGGAAGCCCCTGCCCATCCCAAAGCCAAAGCCAAAGCAAAGGCTTTGAAGGCAAAGAAAGCAGTGCTGAAAGGCATCCACAGCCACACAAAAAAGAAGATCTGCACGTCACCCACCTTCCAACGGCCACAGACACTACAGCTCCGGAGGCAGCCTAAATATCCTCGGAAGAGCGCACCCAGGAGAAGCAAGCTTGACCGCTATGCCATCATCAAATTCCCCCACTACCGAGTCAACCATGAAGAAGACAGAAGACAAAAATACACTTGTGTTCATTGTGAATGTCAAGGCCAACCAGCACCAGATCAAACAGGCTGTGAAGAAGCTCTATGATATTGATGTGGCCAAGGTCAACACCCTGATCAGGCCTGATGGAGAGAAGAAGGCATATGTTCGACTGGCACCTGACTATGATGCTTTGGCTACAAAGTTTCAATTATAGAAGATAAATAAATCCCAGAAAAAAGAAAAAAAGGAAAGGCTGGGAGCTTGGGTCACCGGGGGTTGTGGCCAGCCTGAAAACAGCCATCAGCCCCTCACCCAGGCTGGCCAGGCACCCCAGTGGCACTCCCCAACCCTGAAGGGGCTGTGGGCAGCCTGAAAATAGCCCTCAGCCCCTCACCCAGGCTGGCCACACTCCCATGGGGTGAGGGGCCCCGCTGGGAGGCTTGGCCAGCCTGCAAACATCCATCAACCCCTCACCCAGGCTGGTCAGGCACCCCAGTGGGAACCCCCAACCTGAAAGGGGTGTGGCCAGCCTGCAAACAGCCATCACCCCCCTCACCCAGGCTGGCCAGGCACCCTAGCCGGACCCCCACCCTGATCCGGGACACCCCCACTCATGCACCAGGCCTCTATTCTATATAATAAAAGGGTAATATGCAAATTGACCCTAACAGCAGAAAGACTGGGAATGACTGGTCACTATGACACATACTGACCACCAGAGGGCAGACGCTCAATGCAGGAGCTGCCCTCTGGTGGTCAGGGCGCTCTCACATGGGAGGAGCTCTGCTCAGCCACAAGCCAGGCTGATGGCTGCCAGCACAGTGGTGGTGGCGGGAGCCTCTCCCGCCTCCTCAGCAGTGCTAAGGATGTCGGATTGTAGCTTAGGCCTGCTCCCTGCTGGCAAGTGGACATCCCCCAAGGGCTGCCAGGCTGCCAGAGGGATGTCTGACTGCCAGCTTAGGCCCGATCCCCCAGGGAGCGGGCCTAAGCCAGCAGGTGAACATCCCCCGAGGGGTCCCAGACTGCAAGAGGGCCCAGGCCGGGCTGAGGGACCCGCCCCCCTGCCCGAGTGCACAAATTTTTGTGCACCAGGCCTCTAGTGGATCATAAAAAGAGATCAAGAAAGAGCCCATTATTACTGTTTACTACTTTATTTTTCACTTTTGTCAAACGATGTCACACTTTGCTTCTCTTAGATCCTTATTCAATAATCCAGAAAAATATACATATCTGGCCTGGCTAGTGTGGTTCAGTTGGTTGGGCATCCCCCTGTGCACCAAAAGGTTGCTGGTTTAATTCCTGTTCAGGGCACGTGCCTGGGTTGCATGCTCGATCCCCAGTAGCGGTTGTGCAGAGACAACCAGCAATGTTCCACTCTCACATCAATGTTTCTCTCTCCCTCTCCCTTCCTCTCTCTCTAAAAATCAATATAAATATTTTTAAAATACATCTTTTTTAGAAAGAAAGAAGGAAAGAAAGAAAGAAAGAGAGAAAGAAAGAAGAAAGAAAGAAAGAAAGAAAGAAAGAAAGAAAGAAAGAAAGAAAGAAAGAAAGAAAGAACGGAGGGAGGGAGGGAGGGAGGGAGGGAGGGAGGGAGGGAGGGAGGGAGGGAGGAAGGAAGAGAGAAAGCCCGGCACTCTCCTTTGTGAGCACGTGTTGTAGAAGGAAGCTTAATTGACCCAATATCGATAACATAGCCTCTGAAAACATTAAGCACCATCCCTTATCTTGGAAAGCCATTAGAAGCTGAGCAAGAAACAGACGTGATTGTATCAGGCCAGCCCACAAGGGGACTAGAATGCCATGATCAACCTTTGCTGGAGTATTTGGCAGTTCCTGACCTTATAAAACCCACTGCGAATACATGACGAGTGGCATTCATCTGCAGCACTAAGATTAAGGGCTTTTGCACAAATGAAATATACTGCAGGTTGTATACAATTCCCCCTTCTCCAGTTCACTCTCGTTTTGTAAGGCTCACAGAAATGCCTGCAAGTCCCATGTCCTTGGATGGCCTCATTAAATAGATCATGCTTTGTTTGCTCTAATTTCTAGTGAGTAATTCATTTTAAAACTTTGGTAACTGTTAATAATCACAACTTATTTGTGATACACCTCACAAAAAGACAGCTTGATTGAGGACTGCTGCTCCAGATGAGGGACCCTGGAATTAGTTTAAAATATTGATGCTAAGTGTTAGTTATTAGTAGAATTTGCAATAACCTAACCTAGCCTGTCGCCTACGTTGTTATATGCTATATTTTATAATTCACTTAAAGTTTTTCTATTTAATTACTTATGTTGTTTCTTCAATGATCCAACATGTTTGAAAGGACAGCATGATTTACGAATGGTTTATTACATCTTCTCATCCCAAGTATTTTTCATGAAGCTGCTCATGGTCATTTTGAATATCATGCATTAACTGTCACCATGCTTTTATGAAACAGTTTTCAATAACACAATTTATAAAGTGCCTTGTGCTGAAACATGTTTCCATTTATTTCTTCATGTGGTACAATTAGGATTGAAATGTTATATTTACTCACCAGCCTGTGTACTCCTGTAGAGTTCATACTTGTGACTACTTCTAGAATAATTATATGGAAAGTAAGTAAAATGAATATAAATGGTTACCCTCGAGATACACTGCCCATATTAAACTGTCCGGAGATCTGGTGCTCATCTCAATGGGCGACCAACAGATGGAGAGCTCTGTTTGTCATGTTACTTTGGAGCTTCTAAACGTGCCTGATGGGAATTCCATTACTTGCACCAGCTGTACAGGTGACCTCCTTGCCTTCCACTTGCCAGCTTCAGAATATACGAGGCAGTTTTAAACATGATTTTAAAATACAACATATGCAAATATGGCTGTATGGCTCTGGTGCAAAAAAAAAAACTGTCCTTTCTTCTTTAACCCCTAGAATTATGGGATGTGTGGTCTTCCATCTTCTGAGTCTTTCTGCAAAAAGGTATTTAATGCCCTTCAACATCTAGATAATTTTAAAGCATTATTTTTTAACACATACAGAAGGGGGGAACATGATTTTTTATGAGCTAAACCTTTATAAAGAGCTCTTATTTTCTTATCAAATTGATTAAATGAGTAAAAGATAGAATTTGAGACATCTGAAAGGTATTCTCAACCCAGAAATACCCTCCTTCCCAAGACCTGAAAATTCTCCATGAATAACACACTAATGGGAGTTCAGCAGTCTCTGTCCAGGCACCATTTTTATACAATGCAACAAGCAGAGCCGGAACTGAAACCCAGTTTTGATCTTGCACTTTTCCCCTAGAATGTGCTGTTTCCCTTGGAAAATAGTCACCAACAAAGTAAATGTAAAGGAATTTTCTTAAGTGAGAGGAAAGATACCAGTACATGATAACACTGGGCCAGAAGAGATGAGCACACAGGAAAGGGGGCGAAGGGCACAGATAAGGAAGCTAGGAGGTGTCAAAAAGTGATGTCCACTTCACTTTTGCCCTGAGTTAGCAATCACTTGAGTTTGACTTCTAAGAAGAACTCTGTCTGCAATGTAACCTAGTGGTGACCCATTCCACCTTAAAGACCTCCTGTCTGACTTTCTACTTCAGTGGTTTATATAACATGGATTACAGTATGTCAGATTGGACTGAATTAAAAATGGAATATCCAGCCATTTTTATTTGCTGCCTTATTGAGCATGTGGTAAAATAACCTTATCAAAATATTGCAGTAGCAGTGGGCACCCCTAGCACCAGGTTTATACAACTTCTCACTAAAGGGAAAAGAGCTCCTTAATTAAATGACTCACTCCAAGTCTGGGGCAGAACATGCTCTGAGATGAGTCAGGGACATCCTTTTGAAAAGAAACTTTCAACAATGAATGAGTTCCTATCTCGTACAACTTAACAAAAGGAAGATAAACAACCCAATCAAAAATGGGCAAAGGACCTCAATAGACACTTTTCGAAAGAGGTCATACAGAAGGCCAAGAGACATATGAAAACATGCTCAAAGTCACTAATCATCCAAGAGATGCAAATCAAAACGGCAATGAGGTACCATCTCACACCTGTCAGAATAGCTATCATCAACAAATCAACAAACGACAAGTGCTAGCGAGGATTTGGAGAAAAAGGAACCCTCGTGCACTGCTGGTGGGAATGCAGATTGGTGCAGCCACTGTGGAAGACAGTATGGCATTTCCTCAAAAAATTAAAAATGGAACACCCATTTGACCCAGTAATCCCACTTCTAGGAATATATCCCAAGGAATTAGAAACATATATATGAAAGGATATATGTACCCATATGTCCATAGCAGCACAATTTATAATAGTTAAGATTTGGAAACAGCCTAAGTGCCCATCAGCAGATGAGTGGATTAAAACTCTATGGTACATCTATACAATGGAATACTATGCTGCTGTAAAAAAGAAGGAACTCTTAACATTTGCAACAGCATGGATGGAACTGGAGAGCATTATGCTAAGCGAAATAAGTCAGTCTAAGAAAGATAAATATCACATGATCTCACTCATTTGTAGAATATAATGAACAACATAAACTGATGAACAAAAATAGAGCCAGAGGAAAAAAATATATTTCAGAATATAATAGAAGTAATCCTGTTATTTGCAGATTTTTAATATTTCCTACAACTTTTGTGACATTATACTATGTTAGTACAGTTTTGGTAATATTATTATATTTAAAATCTTTTTTCTTGAAATGTTTATTGCATGTAATATTATATTTAAATCATTTCTCTTGAAATATTAATGTTTATTGCATGTAAAAAATATATATATTCTAAAAAAATGAATGAGTTCCCATCAAAGAGAAATAGGACCCCCATAAAGGCCCCCCCCCACTGGAAATAAAAAAGAACAATAACTGCAATGAGTTGAAACACACCAGTACTATGGAATATTAAAACACATAGACATGCCTAGAGAAATAAAAAGGATGGGAAACACTCCCAGTTAAAATAAATTTAGCAGACCTACAATCAAATACATTGTTTGGTCCTTGCTTCAATCCTCTTTCAAACAAACTAATGGTAAAAAGACATGGGGACAATCTCAATATGTATTGGGCATCAGATGATATTGGTGTTAATTTTTAAGGAATTATTGATGTTAAATTTTAAGGAATTCTTGTTAATTTTTTTGAGTGTGGGAATGGCTCAGTGGTTATGTTTTTTAAAAGTAATAATTGTCAGAGATGCAAATGGAAGTATTTACAGGTTAAATGACCAGATTTCAGGAATGTGCTTTAAAATATTTTGGCAAAAAAATTAAAAACTGAAGAAAATAAATAAGACAAACTGGCCAACTCTATATCTTTGTTGAATCTGGGTAATAGGTGCATGGAGGTTCATTCTACTATATCTTTTACTTTTTTATTTAAAATTTATACATCTAAATTTTTAGTTTTTAAATTTCTTTAAAATTCAATTGTTTAAATTATTAAATTATATTTAAAATTGTTATATATATATATATATATATATATATGGCTTTTTATTCATTATACTATTATAACTATGTCTACATGACACCAAAATAATGATGAAAAAGGTTTTGTGACAACAGTAAGGTACCATCTCACACCTGTCAGAATGACTATCATCAACAAATCAACAAACAACAAGTGCTGACATGGATGTGGAGAAAAAGGAACCCTCGTGCACTGCTGGTGGGAATGCAGACTGATGCAACCACTGTGGGAAACAGTATGGAGTTTTCTCAAAAAATTAAAAATGGAACTCCCATTTGACCCAGTAATCCCACTTCTAGGAATATATCCCAAGAAATCAGAAACACCAATCAGAAAGAATATATGCACCCCTGTGTTCATAGCAGCACAATTTACAATAGCTAAGATTTTAAAACAGCCTAAGTGCCCATCAGCAGATGAGTGGATTAAAAAACAGTGGTACTGCCCTGACCAGTTTAGCTCAGTGGATAGAGCATTGGCCTGCGGATTGAGGGTCCCGGGTTCAATTCTGGTCGGGGGCATGTGCCTTGGTTGCAGGCACATCCCCGGTCGGGGGTGTGCAGGAGACAGCTGGTTGATATTTCTCTCTTGTCGATGTTTCTAACTCTCTGTCCCTCTCCCTTCCTCTCTGTAAAAAATCAATAAAATATATTTTTTTTAAAAAAACAGTGGTACATCTTCACAATGGAATACTATGCTGCTACAAAAAAGAAATAACTCTTACCATTTGCAACAGCATGGATGGAACTGGAGAGCATTATGCTAAGCTAAATAAGCCAGTCAGAGAACGACAAATTTCATATGATCTCACTCATTTGTAGAATATAATGAACAACATAAACTGAACAAAAATAGATCCAGATACATAGAAGCATCGATCAGACCATCCAACCTCAGAGGGAAAGCAGGGGAGGGGGTGTAAGAGATCAACCAAAGGACTTGTATGCATGAATATAAGCATAACCCATGAACATAGACAGTGGCGGGGGGGTGAGGACATGTGCTGGGGGGGTGGGAGCGAGCAGGGAGAGGTCAATGGGGGGGAAAGGAGACATATGTAATACTTTCAACAATAAAGAATTTTTTTAAAAGGTTTTTGTGGGGCTAGCCTATAATATGACTACTATTGATCCTTGTTCATGGTATTCATGCCCTTGCATAGTCCCCTTCCACATTGTTTCAGGGGTGGTCTGGGTGACCAATAGAAACCAATGTGACTTCAAAGGCTAGATAATAAAAGACATTTCTGTTTCTTCTTTGTTCTCTTGGATACTCACTCTGAGGGAAGTGAGTAGCCATGTCATGATGATACTCAAGCAGCTCTGTGGAGAGGTGTATGTGACACAGAACTGAGGCCTCCTTCCAACAGTAAACACTAGCTTGCCTGCTACATGAATGAGCATCTTAGAAACAGACTTTCCAGTCCCTATCAAGCCTTTGACAACTGAAGCACTAGCCAACATCTTGGCTACAACCTCATGAGAGACCTCAATGCACAACAACCCAGATAACCACTCTGTGTAAGCCAGGGTTCAATCGGAAAAGTGGAACCAGTAGGTAATATGTGGATTTATTATAAGGAATTGGCTTATGAAATTGTAGGGGCTGGCTCAGCAAGTCTGAAGTCCATAGGGCCAGCAATCAGGAAGGAAAGATCACAAGCAGGCTGGAACCCCAAGGACACATAGATTAGTGCTCAATTAAATAGCAACGAGAAGGTGAGTATGCACACACTATGGAATGGTTGTAGCTTCTTTTCTATCCTCCAACTCTCATAAGACAACCTCTCTAGTAGCCCACCCTATCAAGAAACATAGTGAAAAGAGATGTCTAAGGCATACAGTTTAGCCTAGCCAAGTTGACACACACCAAATTCTGACCCATAGAAACTGTAAAAGATAATAAATGTTTGCCTTTGTTATAAGGCTTTGGGTGTTTAGATCATTTGTTACACAACAGTAGATAACTAATATAGCTTTGATTGAACAAATCATCTGTAAGCAAGTGTAACAGCTAATAAAAAGCTGTTGCCTAAGGTTACCGGAGTTTTATTAGATTTGTACTTACTAAATTAAAATAGCACTTGTGAGTGTATAGTTTTTGTGTGTAGACGTGGTTCGGGGGGATAGGCTTATTTGTGATTGTGGGTGGGTTTAGATAGACTCTTCATCAGAATCAGACTAGCAGAATAACAAAGTACAGAAACGTGTCTTGATTGTCTCTAAAACACTTCATGGGTCTTGGAAACTTGGCTAGAGAATATAGTAAAAAGACTTAAAAGCCTAAATAATGCAGTCTCCTGACCCCTGATGCCTCGACTCTGAAATGGCCCTACAAATTTCGGTGTGGTGCAGAAGGGGACAGATTTTACAGTCAAACACACCTGGGTTATTGCCCCGACTCTATCTCTTTCCAGTTATGTGACAATGGCCACTTAACCTCGTTAGCTATGGACAGACTTGTATTCCCCTAAAATTCATGCATTGAAACCCTAACCTCTAGTACCTTAGAATGTGATTGCATTTGGAAATAGGGCCTTTTGAAGAGGTAATTAAGTTTAAGTGTAATAAGAGTAGGCCATAATCCAATATCACTGTTGTTGTAATAGGAAGAGAAAGAGACACCAAGGGGGCACTCGCACAGAGGAAAAGTCATATGAGGACACAATTAGAAGGTGGGCATCTACAAGCTAAGGGGAAAGGCCCCAAGAGAAACCAAACTTGCCAATACCTTGATCTTGAACTTCCAGTCTCCAGAACTGGGAGAAAAGTAATTTATATTGTTTAAGCCATCCTGTCTGTGGTGTTTTGTATGGCAGTGCTGGCAAACTAATAAATACACTGCCTGAGCCTCAAATTCTGCATCTACCGCTCTAGACTTTCTTTTAGGTGTCAGAGTCTTTCTGGGTTTAAAAACAGACAAAATGTGGTCAACACACAATACAATATGCAGATGATGTATTATAGAATTGTACACTTGAAACCTACATAATTTTATCAACCAATGTCACCCCAATAAATTCAAAAAATTGTTAAAACACACATGTTTGGTCAAGAAAAAAAATCTTAGAACAATGAGGTCCAGCCTTGGCAGTCAAGTCTCATTCCAGTCTTACCCAACTCAGAGGTTTTATAAGCCAGAACCTTACAATATTTTCCCAGTCTCCTCTGAGAAAACACCCCCTCCCAACAGCCCACATAACAAAATGGGAAGGGGAAGTTCCTGGGGCTTTATTTGCTTTGATAATCCATGATTTAAGTAAGAGAACCAACTTAGGTTCTCCATTTTTCTTTGAAGAAGACAGTTACCTGCATCTTCCATATAAGTGAACCTGGCTCTTATTAGGAAAATAGGAGAAGAGGGAGGAGAAGTTGTTCGTTAGAAAATAAGATTTGCTAAAGAAATTACTTGAAGCAACAGAAAGACAAAATGAATAGCCATTCTGCAAATACCTGGAAATACATTCACAGCCATGCAAAGCCATTCTGCTTTGACATTCTTAGAGGAAAATGGAGAAAGAGAAAAGGCAAAATTTTCCATCCATCAAGTGCACTTCCAATTTGAATTTCACACTAAAATTTCTCCTGATTAATAGTAACTGTTTAATCTTTCTTAATATCAAGCTCAGAGGTATTATAAAGATTAATGCAATAACTTATTGAGCACCAGAAATGCCCAAAAACATTAGTCTCTCCTCCTTCTCTTAATGCAACAAAGTCAATTTCTTGTGCAAGTCTTGGTATCTGTTGGTCTTCCGTATGTTTCAACACACACACACACACACACACACACACACCTTAGCTTGGCATTTTTGAAGACTTTAAATAACAAAAGCCAATTCTATGAAGTGAGGCAGTTTCAAGGGGCCTGTCGCTTCCCCACAAAAGCATTCACCAGAAGTTGTCTTCTTTCCTCACAGATCTAACAGACCCTGTCTCTAGGGTTTAACCATTGGATTCATTTCAGTTCTGTTCCCTTCCTTCCCCTCCTTCCCCATTTTCAGTCCTGACTTTAGCAGTTAGTTCTCTTGTCCAGGCCCACGATGCCTTGATTTACACCCGGCCAGTTTACCTCCCAGTGCCTCTCCAGGCACAGAGAAGCCATTAAGTTTTTGGGTTCGAATCATACAGTTCAAACCCAAAATGGCTTTAAATTTGTTCTTCTCAGAGAGCGGCTTGACAGACCTTTACAAACACAGTTTCAATTAGGCAGGATCTCTGAGTCGATATCTTTTCCCTTTTTTTAAATAGGGTTTTTCTTTTTCTCCTGACGAGGGAAAGGTTTGGGAACAATATATAGTATTTGGCCCAGGAAAGAGAGGGGGAGCTGGAATTTATTTATATCACTTTAAAAAATAAAAGCATTTAAATTCAGTGCTCAGTACACAAAGAGATGCCTCCAAAAAATGGAGAGGATGAGCCTCAGCATAGTTAATGTTAGACTCTGGCAAACAGTTCTAAAGGGTGCTTTCCAAATCATTTATTTCTCTGGTGCATGGAGCCCATGGACCAGAGAACAGAGGTGGATAATTGGGCAGCAGCACAACTCATTTCTCAGTTGGCAACCTTTTAAAGCCTTTTAAATTCTAACTAGCAACTGCCCTTTCCATTCCTCGTTCCCACCTTCTGGCCGGTGTTTCCAGCAGACTTTGCCGCCTGTTTTGATGGGCCTGAACATTCTGCCCACTGCCTATATTGGGAAAAGCACCTAACGCAGACCATCTGAACTTAAACCACCAGCCATTTAATAGCATGGGGTCTTCCTGGTATCCCCGCCGTATGGGAATGTCCTGCTTTTAGCTTGGACTGCAGGAATGTCGTTGGTCGTGTGAAAGAGAGTGAAATAAAAGTCCTTCCATTTGGTCAGCAGGCATATAAAGAGAGCAGAATCGATAACCCACCCACAGGTCAGCGCTGAGACAAGGCCAAACCGGCTATGCAGCCTGAGTAGGAATTCCCTGATTCATAAGGATTAACAGCAGGCTTTTTGCAGAGCCGGTTGTTTGTTTGTTTGTTTGTTTGTTTTGAGGAAGGAAATCTCTTTAGCAACATAAAATGGTATTTAACACATTGACTCTCAACTCTGGCTGCACATTAGAATCACCTGGAGAGACTGTTTTTACGGAAATGCTTGGGTCCCACCCCAGAGAGTTTGCATTTCTTACACACACAAAAAACTCCACCAGGGATTCTGATGAACAGCTGGGATTGGGAGCTGATTTAGATGATTTAGATTAGAATGTGGGAAAAGCTTAGAAGCAGAGACTGGAGATCTAAACACTGATTGCAGAAAGAAACCTCCCGGAGCCGGTCACCTGGCAGGTGCAGATGAGCGAGCGGGAGCCCGACAGCCCAGCAAAGAAGCCTGCACCACCACGTGCTGTGCCGGAGCCCTACAGGGGGATTTGGTTTTTGTATCCAAACTCTGCTGTGACTACATCCGGGTGGTTGTTTATACCCTCGCTCCTCACTACTCAAAGCACAGTCCTTAGACCAGCAGCAAGGGCATCCCCTGGAAGCTTGTGAGAAACGCAGATCTTCAGCCCTCCCCCTCCCCAGCCTGCAGCATCAGAATCTGCATTTGAACAGGATACTCTCCGGTAATAAATTTTCCGATCAAATTTATTGAGAAACAAAGGTCTCTCTCTTTGTGGAACTGACAAGCTAGTGATCCCTCCAGAAACTTATTTTCACAAATTGATAGGAAGGATGGGTGGAAAGATCGCTTTGTTTGTTTGCGGTTTGGTTTAATTTGCTAAAGAATAAGGGGTTCCGTGCATGAGTGTTTGAAGAGAAAGGAAGAGACAAGGACAATGGATGGTGTGGTGTTTTCAGTGCCAATGGGGGGGTGGGGGGGCGGGGAATGATGAAGTCAAAAGGTGAAGAAACGTTTTTCCTAAAAGACTCAGTGAGACCCTGGTCACAACGTAGTGCCCTTCCAGAACCCACGTGATGCCGGGCCACCGCTAAGACCGGGGAAGGAGAACCCTCCCCACTGCTGCCAGAGCCCAGCACTGCATGGACACAACCAGGACCGCGGGGTGGAGGCCCTGGCTGCTGGCAGCCTTGGCACATACATTGGCATTTTCAAGAAGGAGATCAACATCAGAGGCAATGATAAGGCTCCCTGACAATGCAGCACAGTGGCAGTGGAACAGCTAGAACTGTTCCTGAGTATATGTGCCTGACACATAGCAGGCATTCCACAAATACTGTTGAATGGGTAGGTGGGTGGCAGACACCACCAGGAGACTTTGGGAACAAATGGAGGGAGGGAATCTGCAAGGGGGCTGAGTACCACAGCAATGGAGATAGCGTAAGAATCATCAAAATGTAAAGATGAATTTAGGTAACCTCATTTGTACCCATAGACAGTACAGTCAGAGTGTCACATAAGGTGCAAACCAAAGAATTTCCAGGTGATGTCACATCTAGAGATTCCTGGAGTAGGTAGATCCTCACCTAACCATTACCAAAATTATGGTCCCCAAACTCATTCTGAAATTTGGTATATATATATATATATATATATATATATATATATATATATATTCTGCCTCTCCTCAGAGTAGCCAAATTGTTGATGAAAGTTTTTTTTAATATATTTTTATTGATTTCAGAGAGGAAAAGAGAGGGAGAGTGAGATATAAACATCAATGATGAGAGAGAATCATTGATTGGCTGCCTCTTGCATGCCCCACACTGGGGATCGAGCCCACAACCCAGGCATATGCCCTTGACCAGAATCGAACCTGGGACCTTTCAGTCTACAGGACGATGCTCTATCCACTAAGCCAAACCGGCTAGGGCGAGGGAAAGTTCTTTTTTTTTTTTTTTAAATTAAATCTTTATTGTTAAGATTACATTTGTTCCTCTTCCCCCCCCCCCCCCCCCGCCCATAACTCCCCTCCTTCCAGTTCCCGCCCCACCCTCCGCCCTCACTCCCCACCCACTGTCCTCATCCATAGGTGCACGATTTTTGTCCAGTCTCTTCCCGCATCTCCCATTCCCCTTTCCCCGCCAAGAATAGTCTGTCCATTCCCTTTCTATGTCCCTGATTCATTATAATCACCAGTTCATTCCGTACACCAGATTATTTATTCACTTGATTCTTAGATTCACTTGTTGATAGATGCATGTTTGTTGTTCACAATTTGTATCTTTACCTTTTTCTTCTTCCTCTTCTTAAAGGAAACCTTTCAGCATTTCGTATAATACTGGTTTAGTGGTGATGAAGTCCTTTAGCTTTTCCTTATCTGTGAAGCTCTTTATCTGACTTTCAATTCTGAATGATAGCTTTGCTGGATAAAGTAATCTTGGTTGTAGGTTCTTGGTATTCAGCACTTTGAATATTTCTTGCCATTCCCTTCTGGCCTGCAAAGTTTCTGTTGAGAAATCAGCTGACAGTCGTATGGGTATTCCCTTGTAGGTAATTGAGTCTCTTTCTCTTGCTGCTTTTAAGATTCTCTCTTTGTCTTTTGCTCTTGGCATTTTAATGATGATGTGTCTTGGTGTGGTCCTCTTTGGATTCCTTTTGTTTGGGGTTCTCTGCACTTCTTGGACCTGTAAGTCCATTTCTTTCACCAGGTGGGGGAAGTTTTCTGCCATTATTTCTTCAAATAGGTTTTCAATATCTTGCTGTCTCTCATCTTCTGGCACTCCTATTATTCTGATATTAGTCCGCTTGAAGCTGTCCCAGAGGCTCCTTACACTATCTTCACACTTTCAGATTCTTTTTTCATTTTGCTTTTCCAGTTGGGTGTTTTTTGCTTTCAAATCTTTGGTTTGATTCTTGTGCTCCTCTGGTCTGCTACTGGGTATAATATTCTTTATTTCAGTCCGTGTATGCTTACTTTCTAATTTCTTTATCGTAGCATCGAGGGTCTCATTAGTTTTCGTGAGGCTCTGCTCAAGTTTATTGCAAGCCCTCAAAATTGCGATTTTTAGCTCCATATCCTCCATTTCTGTCATGTTTTTTTGTCTCCGCATCTTTTATGCTTTCTTGGTGCACCCCCTTGTGGTCTTTGTGCACAGTCTTGTTCTAGTTAAGCCTTAATTGTTGTAGTTAATACTAGAGGGATTTGACCACCAGGCCGACTGGCTGTGAGAATCAGCTGTGGGAAAACTTCAGTCCTCTGGGGCGGTGCTAATCTAGCCTTTGCCTGAGGCAATTGGCAAATGGCTCTGCGCAGGGCTTGGGCGGGGTGGGCTCAACAGGGCGGGTGGAGGGAGCAGCTATGGCTGCTCTCAGTCCGTCCCCAGGGGCTCTGCCTCTCTGTCCCAGCAACCGCTGCAAACCTCAGAGGGACCGTAGCCAGACAGTCCCGCTTCTCCCGTTTGAGTCTGGGTCCCCAGAGACTCGCCCGGATCTGTAGCCCAGAGTCTGAGACTCCCTCCTGATTGAAAACGACAACCGCGCCCTCAGCCACCAGCCCGCTTTGCGCGCGCACCACCGTACCTTTAAATTTTCCACACTGCGCCTCTTCTGAGCCTCGTAATGCTGTTGTTTTTCCTTCTAGTTGAAGAGTCTCTCCTCAGCCAGCCTTCCTGTGGTTCTGGTTGATGTCCGTTCCGTCTTTTAGTTGTATTTTTGAAGTGGTTGTTTGTGGCAGCAGTCTCCGGTGTTTACCTATGCCGCCATCTTTGATTCCCATCGAGGGAAAGTTCTTAATAAAAAAATCCAGGTGTTGAGAAAACTGGATATCCACATACAAAAGAATGAAACTGACCCCTACCGTGTACCCCTCACAAAAATTAACTCAAAATGGATTAAAGACTTAATGGTAAGACTGAAACCATAAAACTCCTAAAGAAGACATTGGGAAAAGTATGCTTGACATTGGCCTTAGTGAGGATTTTTTAAAATATGACACCATAAACACAAACAACAAAAATAAACAAGTGAGACTACATCAATTTATCAGGAAAAAAGTAAGTTATTTGATCTTAACTTACTTTTAAGTTAAATGGTCTCTATCAAGAACGTTTTCCTGATAATTTGTTTTTCATAGGTATCAGATATTACTTTCCAGATTTTATGACATTTTAACAATGACTTACAATATTTGTTATGATGACATCTTGAATTAATTTGAATTAAAAAATGTGCCAACTTTCTTAACCTCATCACCAATAGATTTCTTTAACCTTCTCATTATGCCAGTAAATACTTTGCTATTGTTTTGAAAATAAAGTATGAGGAGCATTTCTCCATTATTCTTTAAAAATTCATTCTAGCTATTATAGAATGAAGATGCTCTCTGTGTAGCGAAACAGTCCGTAACATGCTGTTTTGTGGCATAAATTTACTAACGATTCTCTCATTCTTCTATCACTGAGACTTTCCTTACCAGTATTTAAGTATATCCATCACTCATTCTAAAACCACTGATGGTAACAAGAAATGTAGAGGAGGCATCCAAAATATAATGTATTGTCTCTACTATAACATGAGCAGAGGTTACAACATTTCTACTTCTTGATTTGCCTAAATGCCTTTACTCTATCAGGACTGAAATACACTAAGAGTTGTCATTTTTATGTTAAATACTAAGTATTCTAAAGAGTATATGTTCCACAGAATAACTAACTCGGGCATATTATATTCAATCTCTAAAATAAAATACAGATTTTCCTCTAATGATACAGTGAATTATTTTATCAGTTAAGAAGATTTGGTTGCAAGAAATAGAGATTCTTAGCTACCTTAAGCAGAAAAAAAGAAAGCATGGGAAGAAGATAGGGTAATTCACAGAATGGGGGTGGGGAAGTGAAATAAACTGACTCAGAAAGTGCAAAACTTGAGCAATCCCAGAGAAAAAGAGGCAGCACCTGATGAATGGTCACTTCGGGGAGTGCTGCCAAGACACACAGTGCCAGCCATTTGGGGTCATCACATCACTCTTCCCAAGGATGTAAATGCCTTCCAGCCACCTGGCTTGGGTCAGGAGCCATCATGTCGCTGATTAATAGCCCCATCAAAGCAAAACTGAGGTGCTATTAAGAGGGTATAGCTGATGGGAGGGGGCAAAAATGACAAATGTCCACTGAAATCATTAATTTTAAAACATGGGCAAAATACCACTTAAAAGCAAGTCAATCATAGCAATCCCTCATTCAAGAAGTAGAGGCCACCAAGAAAGTTGTCCATAACACAAAGTCTGTCATCCCTTTAATTCCGGTTGAACTCACACATACGTAACACACACACACACACACACACACACCCAAAAATATGAATAAAAATTATAAATAAAATATATAGTTTGAATCATATTCAGCCTAATAATATAAGGGGCTCATTCATTCATCTGCAAATATTTAGGCACTAGTCTAGATACTGAGGATACAACACTAAAAAAAAAAATTTTAATTCCTGCCTCATAGAACTTATATTTTAGTCAGAGGGAGACAAACAATAGACAAGTAAGTAAATTTTGTAGCATCTTAGAGGATGACAGATGCGACGGAGAAAAATAAATAAGGGAAGGCTGATAGGGGATGGAAAGTGCAAGGTCATGGTTGCAAATTTAAGGAGAGAGATCAGGGAAGGCCTCATTGAGGTGGCAATGGAGCCAAGACTTGTGGGGAGAGAGGAAGGCAGGTACCCGGAGGAAAGTGTTCCAGGAAGAAAGCAGTAGGTACAAGGCATTGAGGCAGGTGTATATATCTGAGCTGTTCAAGGATCACAAAGAGTTGCTGGAGCCACTACTGTGAGTGATAAGAGTGGAATGGAAGGTAAGGACAGAGGTCAGAGGATGGCCAGGTCATGTCAGGCCTTGTAGGCCACTGTGCAGCCTTTGGCTTTTTCTCTGGGTGAGATGGGAACACCACAGTGCAGTGAATGAATGACCCCACCTAAGAATTCATCCTTCCCTTGAATCATCTTCCTATTCCAAAATCTAACAACTGTCAAGACATTCTTTCCTCCTAGCTCTCAAAGGCTATCTGTATACTTCCTAGGTGACTAAAGATCTGCAATGCCTTGGCTTTATCTAACTCAGTGACGGTGAACCTTTTGAGCCCGGCGTGTCAGCATTTTGAAAAACCCTAACTTAACTCTGGTGCCGTGTCACATATAGAAATTTTTTGATATTTGCAACCACAGTAAAACAAAGACTTATATTTTTGATATCTATTTTATATATTTAAATGCCATTTAACAAAAAAAAAAAATCAACCAAAAAAATGAGTTCGCGTGTCACCTCTGACATGCGTGTCATAGGTTCGCCATCACTGATCTAACTCCACACCATTGCTGCTCAGCCACCTCAGTCAGTGTCCAACCAGGAGACAGAAACCACGCAGTCATTTTAACAGTGAAAATTTAACTAACAGATTAGAGTAGTGGGGCATGAGCGTAAAAAGACTGTAGGGAATATAGGAATTGCCGATATATGGAGCAGCTGCCCCCACACCCGAGGGCTGACATATTGTGCCCAGGGAAGAGTGCCCTGAAAAAAATTGCTATTGGTAGTGTGTGCCACAGGCCAGGTTTCTGGGTCAGTATTGGTAATATCAAATGAATTAAAAGTACTAGTCCTAGCTTGTTCTTCCTTACTGTACTGTTTTAGAGCCTTCCAGTCCCCTACCTAGCGTGATAATACCAACCACAGCAATCCTGACAAGCTACAGGACAGCTACCCACATATCCAACAGTTGAATCGATTGCTTGGCCAGGCATACAAGTGGGCCCACTGTAGGTATACCCATGAGGTGTCCATCTGAAAGTGGGAAACCACAGGAGCAGCAGAAGTCTAAGGTCAGAAAGATAGACATTTAGTAGAAACTTGCATGGGAAGTTCTTCCCCTTCTATAAGAATTACACTTGTGGCCCTGGCCAGTGTGGCTCTGTTGGTTGAGTGTCATCTGGCGCACCAAAATGTTGCTGGTTCAATTCCCAGCCAGAGCACATACCCAGGTTGCAGGTTCCATTCCAGATAGGAACATGCGCAGGAGCAAGCAATCGATGTTTCTCTCTCATATCAATGTCTCTCTCTCTCTCTCTCTCTCTCTCTCTCTCTCCCTTCCTCTCTCTCTCTAAAATCAATCAAAACATATATAAAAAAGTAGAATTACATTTGTGGCCTGATCCTTAGATGTTAGTGTGGCTGCAGCCTTAGGAACTTGACCTGGCTGTGCATACCATCATGTTGGCCAGCGGAGGCAGCACTGGCAGGCACATAGAGATATGCCAAACCAGGACCTTCATTTTTCCCCTTTCAATGGTGCGTGTTCCGTTTCAGGTACAGTGTATTTCAACAGGTCCTGTTATTGGTATTGGACAGGGGTCCACAGACTGACATATGGAGCAACAGGCCCTACTGGCTGATCACACAAAAATATTAGAGCCTGGGCCCTGGCTGGTGGCTCAGCTGGTTTGAGCATCATCCCGTAGTAGGTTGCAGATTTGATCCCCAGTCAAGGTGAGTATGGGTGGCAACTGATTGATGTTCCTCTTTCACATTGATAGTTCTCTCTTTCTCTCCCTTCCTCTCTCTCTAGAATTAATAAAACATATTCTCAGGTGAGGATTTTTTTTTAAGTATTAAAGCCTGGGGCAGTACTTAAGTCCACCTGGTCAAAGTGTTTTTATATGTTGCTAATTTAATTTGCTGTTTTAATATTCTGTTCTTTTTTATCAACCCTGCTGATTGTGGGTTATAGGGGAGATGGAACCTTCATTCAGTGTCATGTATTTTTGCCCAGTCTTGCATATTATCATCTTTGAAATGTTATTATCTATTTGATGAGAGTATCCATACATGGTACTCAGCTTCTTTAATCCCCTAATAGTGGGAGTCTGGTTTGCATGGTGACAGGAGAAAGCTTGAGTTAGACCAGAAGCAGGGTCTATACAAACCATATTTAGAACCCTCAATCAGAGGGAGGGAGCCAAAACCAATTTTCTAGTCCTTCATCAGCTGGGGGCTCTGGTGAATGGCCCCAGATTACTTGGGCAGTTGCCTTGGGTGTTGTTTAGAACACACAGGACATACTCTTACTGCATAACCAAGTCATTGTATTTCAAAGCAATCTGGCATCATTGGCAATATGTCATCCCACCTGGGCACTATGGTAACAGTTATTTCTATTCACCCAACTGCTGTATCTACTGAAGGATCAGTTGCTAGAGCTGGTACCCAAGCCAGAGCATCAGCTTCCTAATTGCCAGGGGGTGTCAGCACCTTATGAGCTGGGACACGGAAGGCAGTGAGGACTACCTCAGATTCTGGTTTTTTATCATTATTGTTGGAACTATTGCATAGGTCCTCCTTTTTCTCCCATTATCCTCTCCAGACTGCTCCCATCACCCCCTCTCCCAGGCCCTCACCACCCCATTGTCTGTGTCCATGGGTTATGCATGTATGCATACGAGTTCATTGGTTGATCTCTTCCCACCCATCCTGCCCTGCCTTCCCTCTGTGGAGCATGAGACTCTTCCCTCAGATTCTTGCAGACCAACCCAAATGTCTTTCCATATCCTAGCATCATGGAAAATGGCTACCACTGTGGGAATGGTGGGCAGAATGTACTTTCCAAGGATAGCGGAGGAGCCTCCAATTGCCCAGGTCCAATTTGCAGGTCAACCCATGGTCATGTCCTCTAGGTGACCATTTTCAACACCTTTCTCCTCCAGTATCTGTCCAGCGCCCTCTAGTGACAAAGCTTAACATCATGCCAACTGGCAAAAAAGGAATATTTCAAGGGCCCTACTCCATTTTCATAGAGCAGACAATGATGAGTGGATTTAAAGTTGAGAGGCAATAAATTGATAACTGTCACACCAGCTTTTCTTATTTGGATGCAATATTTGCCACATACACTGTTAATGAACTGCAATATTAATACATTTCTAAGTGTTGCTACTTTCTAATACAAGGTACCCTCCCACCCCTAAAAATCCAAAATCACACCTAAATGTGAAGTTCCAGGTTCTGAAAAAGTCTATCCATTCTGAATATCTACACTTAAAAAACACCTGAACATTTATTTAGGGCACTGAAGGGTCCTCTGGTTAAAGAATTCCCTGTGTAGGTCTCAGTACATAATGTTCTATCCTAGATAATAAAAGGGTAATATGCAAATTGACCCTAATGGTGGAACAACCAGAACGACCACTGGACCAGTCACTATGAGGTGCACTGACCACCAGCTGGCAGGCTCCGATCACCTGATGGCGAACAGGGAGCCAGGTGCGGGTGGCATGGGACATGGGAAGCCCCAGGCCAAGGCCCCCGCCCTCCCAGTCGCCCCACACACAGAGAGCAACCTGCAGTGGGAGCGGGGCCGGCGAGCAGGCAGGAACAGCTGACCTCTTGGTCCCTTCCCCCAGCTGTCAGGCACCAATCACCCGATGGCAAAAGGGGAACCAGGGGTGGGGGGGGGGGGGGGGACAGGGCCGGCTAGGGGCAGCCAGGGAAGATGGCCCTGATCGCAGGCCAGGCCTAGGGACCGTACCTGCCGCACAAATTTTGTGCACCAGGCCTCTAGTATAATTATAAGTTCAACTGATTTTTATTCACTTTAAATTCTTGCCTCTTAGTATTTGCTTTGTTTTTTTCTTTCTGAGATAAGCACATAATTGTTGTCTTCCTCTACTTGGCTGTATTATGAACTAATGGCCCCATAAGGTATATCATGATGGAAATAGCATCAGCTCTCTGTCAGGCAGACCTGGTATCAAATTCTGACAAAAGTTATGGATTTTATTCAACTGCCCCTGGTAAAAAATTATAAGCATGACAAATTAATTCAAACTTTCATGCCAAAGACAGCCATGGAAGCATGAAATAAAACTTCGTAAACTGTTCCGCTAAGTACCATAGAATTTCTAAACAATAATCCAGAGTTGTTAGGGGGAAAATAGTAATTGGCACAGACACCAAATGTTAATAGAGAGTCTCAGAAACATTGCCTCTCCCCTTTACTGCCCCTCCCTTTTATTCCATTATCCTATACTAATAAAAGAGAAACATGGTAATTGGCGTACGACCGCTACCCTTCCCATTGGCTAATCAGCATATCCTTATGCAAATTAACTGTCAGCTAAGATGGCGGCCGGCAACCATGCACTGAAGCGAGCAGGGAGGCTTGCTTCCTCCAGGGACTGCAAACTCCAACGTTCCCCGCCTGACTTGCCCGCCTCTCAACTGCAACTCTAAGCAACTATTACTGTGTTGCAAATAAGAAGCTAAACAAAACGGCTTTCAGTCAGCCCGGGACCACAACATTGTATTGATGTTTTCAGCAGCGAGGCCTCAGAGCTAAAGCTGGCCCAGAATAAAAAAAAAAAAAAGAAAACAAGGAGCGGTTGGGAGCTTTTAGTCAACTGCCAGCGGGAAAACAGCCCTCAGCCCCTCAGCCAGCCTGGCCAGGCACCCCAGTGGGGACCCTCACCCTGATCCAGGACACCCTTCAGGGCAAACCAGCCAGCCCCCACCCGTGCACCAGGCCTCTATCCTATATAGTAAAAGGGTAATATGCCTCCCGGCACCAGGATCAGCGAAGCAGCGAGGCTCCCGGCACCGGGATCAGCATGACAGGGGGCAGCGCCCAAACCCCCTGATCAGCGCTGCTCTGTGCCTGATAGGGGGGAGATCCCCAATCCCCCGATTGCCCTGCGGCTCTGTGTTTGACAGGGTGCAGCACACCAACCCCCTGATCGGCCCTGCTCTGTGTGTGACAGGGTAGAGCCATAACCTCTCCATTGGCCCTGCCCTGAGTGTGACAGTGGTGGTGCCCCAACCCCCTGATCGGCCCTGCTCTGTGGGTGATAGAGGGTGGCGCCCCAACCCCCCTCCACGGGCCTTGCTCTGTGTGTGACAGGGTAGAGCCATAACCTCCCCATTGGCCCTGCCCTGAGTGTGACAGGGTGCAGCGCCCCAACCCCCTGATCCGCCCTGCTCTGTGTGTGACAGGGGGGAGCTCCTCAACCCCCTGATGGGCCCTGCTCTGTGAGTGACAGGGGGCAGCGCCCCAACCCCCTGATGGACCCTGCTCTGTGAGTGACAGGGGGCAGCGCCCCAACCCCCTGATGGACCCTGCTCTGTGAGTGACAGGGGGCAGCGCCCCAACCCCCTGATCGGCCCTGCTCTGTGAGTGACAGGGAGTGGCGCCGCAACCTCCCCATCGACCCTGCCTTGAGTGTGACAGGGGGCGGTGCCCCAACCCCCCAATCAGCCCTACCCTGAGCGTGACTGAGGGTGGCATTGCAACCTCCCGATCCGCCCTGCTCTGTGCATGACGGAGTGGCGCCTCAACTCCCCAATCGGCCCTGCTCTGAGCCTGACCAGGGGCTGCACTTAGGGATTGGGCCTGCCCTCTGCCACCCGGGAGCAGGCCTAAGCCAGCAGGTCATTATCTCCCGAGGGGTCCCAGACTGTGAGAGGGCACAGGCCGGGCTGGGGGACCGCCCCCCCCCCCCCCCCCAGTGCACAAATTTTTGTGCACTGGGCCTCTAGTTCTTTATAATGAGAGATGGTTTTTAAAAGTGAAATTCCCTTTCCTCTTAAAAGTGTCTTTCTATAACAATTCTATTCTCAACTTTAAATGTTCAAATAACTACTTATAAGAAAATGAACCACTTCTTTACATAGATTGCAGCTGTTGACAACAGTTTACTGAAGGGTCTGAGATGCTACACTACAGGACTGTGAAAATAGAGTTCAAATTGGAGATCTGCACACTTCAGTTAGAAATACCAGGATGAACTAATTCAAGTCTCTCATCCCAATGAACAAGTTGCTAGAACTTTCACCTAGTTTAATCTCAATTTCCAAAAACCACAATGGAACTACTAGATTGTATGTTCCCTTAATTTTTTTCATATCACCGAAGTTATTCATATTTAGACCAGACCTGATGACAAATATTTTTTCCACTTTTTTTTTTTTTTAGGGAAGGTTAAAGGTGTGTGTTTGGAGAAAGAATCCATATGATGACTTCTACAGATAGTGGTGGGGTATTTGATAGAGGGAGTGATTTTCACAGGGCACTGAAGATTGCCCAAACCCAACCTCAAATTTATGTTTATCCTTACCATCTTTTTCTCCTTTAAAAAAAAAATTTTTTTTTGGAAAAAGACTGGAAGATTCATGATGGAATAAAAGCCTTTGGCATCAGGATCTGTCACTAAAGTTTTAGATCCATGCTGATGGTGTTGTATTCTTCCTATACACTTGGTGAAGAGGGTGCTAGAGATAGAGAGACAGAGAGACAGACAGAGACAGAGGTTCGAGGCGATTCTGAGTGGGACACAGAGCACGAGAGAGTCAAAGAAGCAGAGTCGAGTGTCAGGAACAGGGGTGGTAGGTTCATTTAACTAAGAGCAAAGGAAGGAGAAACCTAATTCTGGGGCCTTGGAGAGGCCCCCCTTGACCCAGAGCTCTGGCTTCTAAATACTTTCTGCAACCACCTGCGGAGGCCAGGGGCCGAGAAAGCTACTCTGTGGGCACCTATACAGCCTTTGGGATGCTGCCCTGCACCTGGGGCAATGGCAGCAGCCGTCCCTCAGCCTGAGGCCACCTGGTTGTGCCAACAAGAGAAGTGGGTGGTTTGAAGAAGCAAGGATCAAAGTGAAAATCCAGGTTTTGCCAGTTTCTCAGGGTTTGCTGGTCAGGATGGTGAGAGGAAGTGAGGGGGTGAGGCTGTATTAGGATAGTTCTTGCTCTTGCTATTTAACCCTATTAGAGAGGGAGAGAGTAGAAGAGGAGAGAGGTGCAGGTATATACGAAGAGTTTCATGTGGTGGACAGGGCAGAGACAGAGGTGGAGAGGGTAGAGAAGGGTGTCATTTTTTTTACTAGGAAGCAAATAGGTGACATCCTGAAAGAGGGGGTTACCAAGTCTCTTTGTGTATTTGGGGGGCCAGGGGGGTGTTCCTAGTCACCAGGGAACTTACACACAGTGGTCTGTTTTCCTGGCAATTGGGGTGTACGTGTGCAGAGGCAGTGGGAGCCTGGATGCTCTGTCTGCCCCAATACAAGGCCCCACTGCCCTGTCCTGGTCTGCTAACAACTGAGGGATAGCAGACATGACACAGGAAACTCGAGTTGTGTATGTGTGCATTGGTTCAAGGCCAAGAGAGTCTAAAAAAGGCCAAGAGAGTCCTAAATGATGAATAACACTCATATTTACCTAAACTGGGTGGTTGTTAACTGAACAACCTCCCTGTAAAAATATCCCCATTCCTATCCTGACTGCTCCATCCTAGAGGGCCCAGAGAGGGGCTGCTTCAGACTCTGCATTGCAGCAGCAGCATCATGAAGGGAAGAAATACCCAAGGAGAAAAAAAAAACAAGATGGCGGCATAGGTAAACACCAGAGATTGCTGCTTAGCACAACCACCTCAAGAATACAACTAAAAGACAGAACGGACATCATCCAGAACCACAGGAAGGCTGGCTGAGTGGAAATTCTACAACTAGAAGGAAAGAGAAAAGCATACCGAGACTCAGAGGAGCTGCAGTGCGGAAGTAAAGTACAGTGGTACGGAGGCACACATGGAGAGGGCTGGTGGCTGAGGACATGGTTGTCTTTTTCAATCGGTAGGGAGCTTCAAGCTCTGAGCTCCAGTTCCGGGTGAGTCTCTGGGGACCCTACTCATACGGGAGAAACTGGACTGTCTGGCATAGGTCAGAACTGGAGGGCAGCTTTCTCTCGGAGGTGCTTGCAGCGATTGCTGGGACACTGAGAAGTAGGGCCTCTGAGGGCAGCCATAGCTGCTTGCTCTGCCCTGTTGATCCCCTGGGACCCCCACCCCACCCAAGCTGTGTGCCGGCTTTTGCATATGAAAGGCCTGGCCCTTTGCAATCTGAAAATTACCTAACAAACTGCAGCTGGCCCAATGCCCCATGGCAACTTGCATTGCTTCACAGCTGAGCTCCTGCTGGGTAGCCTCAGGCAGAGGCTAGATTAGCACCTCCTTAGAGATCCAGGAGCCAGTGTGCCCGGTGGTCAGAGTGGGACCATCCAGATTGCAGCTCCGTGGAACCATAAAAGACACACTCAGGGGGCAAACTCAGTGAGCACCAAAGCCCCAATGAAGCAAGTCTTGCCCCAGAGGGGTGTCTCCAGCACAGAAGTTCTCCCACTGCAGACACAGCTGATTCTCACAGCCAATTGTCCTGGAGGTCAATTCCTCCCAGTGATACCTACAACAATCAAGGCTTAACTATAACGAGACTGTGCACAAAGCCCACAAAGGGGTGCACCAAGAGTGTCCACCTCAGATAATTGGGGAGGCTGAGCCACTGGGCCCTATAGAACACCTAGCACACAAAGCCACTCTATCAACACAGGGAAGCATAAAAAATGCAGAGACAAAGAAACAGGACACAAATGACAGAAATGGAGGAAAGCAAACTATTGGGTATAGAGTTCAAAACCACACTTTTAAGGTTTTTCAAGAACTTTCTAGAAACCACTGATAAATTTAGTAAGACCCTCAAAAAGTCTGGTGAGACCGCTGATAAATTGAGTGAGACCCTCAAGAAATCTAGTGAGACCCTCAAGGTTATGAAAAAGGACCAACTAGAAATTAAGCATACACTGACTGAAATAAGGGATATTATGCAGACTCCCAACAGCAGACCAGAGGGTCACAAGAATCAAGTCAAAGATTTGAAATATGAAGAAGCAAAAAACACCCAACCGGAAAAGCAAAATGAAAAAAGAATCCAAAAATACGAAGATAGTGTAAGGAGCCTCTGGGACAGCTTCAAGCGTACCAACATCAGAATTATAGGGGTGCCAGAAGAAGAGAGAGAGCAAGATATTGAAAACCTATTTGAAGAAATAATGACAGAAAACTTCCCCTACCTGGTGAAAGAAATAGACTTCCAAGTCCAGGAAGCGCAGAGAACCCCAAACAAAAGGAATCCAAAGAGGACCACACCAAGACACATCATAATTAAAATGCCAAGAGCAAAAGACAAAGAGAGACTCTTAAAAGCAGCAAGAGAAAGAAAGTCAGTTACCTATAAGGGAGTATCCATACGACTGTCAGCTGATTTCTCAACAGAAACTTTGCAGGCCAGAAGGGAATGGCAAGAAATATTCAAAGTGATGAATACCAAGAACCTACAACCAAGACTACTTTATCCAGCAAAGCTATCATTCAGAAGTGAAGGTCAGATAAAGAGCTTCACAGATAAGAAAAAGCTAAAGGAGTTCATCACCACCAAACCAGTATTATATGAAATGCTGAAAGGTATCCTTTAAGAAGAGGAAGAAGAAGAAAAAGGTAAAGATACAAATTATGAACAACAAATACACATCTATCAACAAGTGAATCTAAAAATCAAGTGAATAAATAATCTGATGAACAGTATGAACTGGTGATTATAATAGAATCAGGGGCATAGAAAGGGAATGAACTGACTATTCTTGGGGGGGAATGGGGTGTGGGGGATGTGGGAAGAGACTGGACAAAAATTGTGCACCTATGGATGAGGACAGCCGGGGGGGCGGGTGAGGGCAGAGGGTGGGGCGGGAACCGGGTGGAGGGGAGCTATGGAGGGGAAAAAGAGGAACAACTGTAATAATCTGACAATAAAGATTTAATAAAAATAAAAAAAAAGAAAGAAATGCCCAAGGAGAGGGGGAGACCCCAAAGGCAGGCTCAGGGAGGGTGGGGAAAGACCAGAGTGCAACTGGCCGCTGGGGCAGGCTGGAGGGAGACCTGGGCAGGGGACGGGCAAGGAGCTGGGGACCTGGGCACCATTCTAATGTCTGGCCACATGGTTCTCATTCTGTAGCTGGTGCCAGCGCTCAATCTTGTCCTTGTTTTTCAGACTCTCATACCTGTGTTTTAAATGCTCCTCCTTGGCCAAGATCCCCAGCTGGCAGCCTCCAATGTAATCATTGGACTTGCCAGTGTCATAGTCCCAGGCCAAGATGTCCAGCTACTTCTTCGCCAAGTCACTATGTTTGATGTCATAGAACAGTGGTTCTCAACCTTCTGGCCCTTTAAATACAGTTCCTCATGTTGTGACCCAACCATAAAATTATTTTCGTTGCTACTTCATAACTGTAATGTTGCTACTGTTATGAATCATAATGTAAATATCTGATATGCAGGATGGTCTTAGGCGACCCCTGTGAAAGGGTTGTTCAACCGCCAAAGAGGTCTCGACCCACAGGTTGAGAACCGCTGTCATAGAAGAACTCCCCGTTAAAATCAGGATTCAACGTTTTCTTCTTAATCTGAGTCTCGTGTTTGGCCTTCTTTCCCATGTCTGGTTTCAGCCAGAGCTTGACGAATGGATCTGAGTAGCCATTGGCATCCATGGGGCCAGGTGCTGCAATGTAGGATGCCCACGACGAGGCCTCCCTGCTGTGTGCGGTACACAAGGCACACCAGGATCTTGCCGAGTTCCTGTGTCACCAAAGCGCTCCACCTGCTCCTCCTCACAAAGGGCCATGCCTCGGGCGGACCCAGTTGTCCCCACACTTCATCGGGATCGCCGGCTCTAGACAGATAATAAAGTTCTTCCTTCGGCTCGGCTTCAGCTTCTTGAGGAAGAATCTGGTCTCACAGATAAACTCGTTATGGCCACATCTGTCCTCATCGCAGAGATCCTGAGGGTCCTCCTCTGCATGTGAGAGGCTCTTCCTCCTCTGTGATGCCCTGACAGGCAAGTTCCCAGGGTTCCACAGGGTTGTTGTTGTTTTTCTACTATTTAAAGTAGATGTAGATGTAGCCAAAGGTAAATGTAACTCTTCCTTAGCAAGAGGGTTCTGAAGTTTCCTCTAAGTCCATTGAATTCTCAACACAAGATCAGATGAACAAGAATATAATGGAACCCAGGTGTTAGACTAACTACTCATTTAACCATAAATGAGGAAAAGAGAAATATTCATTCTTGATGCAAGTTGTGTTATTAGAGAATTCATCATAATGAAGCAATGACCTCACTTTGCTCAGAGGCTAACTGCACAAACGGTGCTGCATTGACCGAATGTTAATGAGTTGCGCGTGTGGCAGCAGGAGAGCCGGAGACCGCAGAAGGAAGCTTCTGTGATAGGTAGATCATTACAATGGAAGTCATGTCTTGGGAAATGAGCAGGATTCACATCACATCTTCTGTCTTAACACAATTTCTCTAGCTCTGTTTCTAGTAATCTGTGGGATTATTTGACAGCAAGATGACATTTTGACTTTGGAACAAATTTTTCTCATAGAAAGCACAATTACCTACTGATATTGTGATGTACAATTAGACACAGCCATGCTGGACAATTTAGATTTTTCAAACATACAAGCAGTGGATATGTTGTTCATTAGCACACGCGATTCTCCTGTCCCTGCATTGTAGCCCTTTTGGTTTAAATGCCTTAGTCATATGCAATGGATGCGTTCTGAAATATTTTTTAAAATATATTTTATTGATTTTTTACAGTGAGGAAAGGAGAGGGTTAGCGAGTTAGAAACATCGATGAGAAAGAAACATCGATCAGCTGCCTCCTGCATACTCCCTACTGGGGATGTGCCTGCAATCAAGGTACATGCCCTTGACCGGAATCAAACCCAGGACCCTTCAGTCCGCAGGCCAACGCTCTATCCACTGAGCCAAACCGGTTGGGGCACTTTCTGAAATTTTTAATTGCAGTTCATTTAAATTAAAAGTTTCAATTTTTTTAAATATAGGAGAATTCTGGGAGCTAAACCTAATCTCTGTAATGGATCAGATCTTTACTGTATGCAGAGACTTGTGTTTCAAGGAACATTATTTGGCTCATATTCTATCTAAATCCACTTAACCAAAAAATCCATATTATAAAGGAATTTTATTATTGTATAAAATGTAATATGCTGGAAATATGTGTGAATTCTTATGAGTCCAGTTGTTTTATTTAAACTCACTGAGGCATCAGTAATACACCACACTGAGAATGTAAAATAGAGAAAACCTCCTTTTATATCTTTTCTGGGTTTGTCAAGTTCAGGAAGGGAATTCTTTCTCAGGGAGGGGAGAGAGAGAGAGAGAGAGAGAGAGCGAGAGAGCTGTATGTGTGCACATGCACATGCACATGCATTAATAATCTACATTTAGCCATTTCTCAATGAACTGCAGTTAAGGCGACTAAGTTTTCATCCCACTCTGATTTTCCCTGCAATCACTCAGAACCGCTCTCTTCTCTCCTCAAAGTATATTCAGGAGACATCAGTACATTTTAGCATTAGCCCAAATAACACAATTAAATGGAAGAGAAGCCTAAAACAAAGTGTTTGTTATATGTCATAATCAAAGAATTTAAGTATCAACAATGTGCTTGAAATAATGAAAAATAAGCTAAAGGTGTCTTCCTTCTGTATTGGTATATTTAAAATATACTCAGAAAACAATGGAAACTGTTCTATTACACATCATGAACATGTCATTAGTCAAAAGAAAAAATAAATCACACTAACTTCTTGGTGGGATGTTATCTGATTGTCAAAATTAGCAGAAATACTAAACCTCCGCAATATTCATCTATAACATGAGATACTATAACTACCTCGTGAGATATATTGTGCAGATTTAATGAGATAAAGCAGGGATCAGCAAACTATGGACCACAAGCCAAATCTAGCCCACCCCTATGTTTTTGCAGCCCACAACATAAGAATGGTATTTACATTTTTAATAGTTTTTACAAATCAAAAGAATAATATTTCATGACATGTGAAAGTTATGTAAAATTCAAATTTCAAAGTCCATAAATAAAGTGATATTGGAACTCAGCTTCAACCATTCACACTTGTACTGTCTATGGCTGCTTTCCCACTACAACAGCAGAGCAAAGCCTAAAATATTTACTATTTGGCCCTTAGAAAAAGTTTGTCAAGGTCTGAAATAAGCATGAAAATCACTTAGCACAAGGCCTGACACATAGCAGGGGCTCAATACATGGTATTTATTTACATAAATATAATCTTAACATATAGATATAGATAGATATAGATATAGATATAGATATAGATATAGATATAGACATAGATATAGATATAGATAGATATATAGATATAGATATAACATGGACTAAAATTTTTTGGTCTCCCACGTGCTATTCATGACTGCAAAGGGTACCATGGAGACCCAACCCAACAGAGCCGCCAAGCCACCAGCCACACTGGAGGAAGGCTTTCTCCATCCCTGTGCCTCTCCCCCAGGACCTGCTTGCACTCACCTTCTCCTCTACAGAGAGGGTGAAGGGCATCTTCCATGTACCTTATCCGTGGTCTTCAATGCAAGCGTGGACTATTGCTCAGAAACACCCTCCTCCTTCTCCACCATCTGCTTGGGTGGAGTATACGTTTGGAATGACCAAATGAACTGCTTTGGAACGAATATAAGCAGACATCTCATGCCCTACTGGAGTCCTCATTTTCAGAGCATTCATTCTAAATCTGTTACAATGGAAGCAAAAGTTGTTAGAACTAGAAATACTCCACTAATGAACCGGCCACCTGTAAAATTAATCCCCACTTCAAACTTTCCTCGCCACTGGGGTCATTCCTGCCCATCAGATCAGAATCTTAATCCTCTCTCCTGCATGCCCAATAGCTCACCTGATTCCACCCAAGGTTTACCTCACCAGCGCAGATGTCTGCAGCCCAAGCAGTTGTTGAGATTACACTTTCAGGTCCATGGAATATTGAAATAGACAATTCAAACATATTAAGCCTCAAGGTTGTGGCTTAATTCCTGGTCAGGGCACATACCTAAGTTACAGGTTTGATCCCCAGTCAGGGCGCATACAGGAGGCAACCAATCAATGTTTCTCTCTCACACCAATGTTTCTCTCTCTCTCTCTCTTCCTCTCTCTCTCTAAAAAAATATCAAAAGCCCTAACTGGTTTGGCTCAGTGGATAGAGTGTCAGCCTGTGGACTCAAGGGTTCCAGGTTCGATTCCAGTCAAGGGCATGTACCTTGGTTGCGGGCACATCCCCACTGGGGGGTGTGCAGGAGGCAGCTGATAGAGGTTTCTCTCTCATCGATGTTTCTAACTATCTATTCCTCTCCCTTCTTCTCTGTAAAAAAATCAATAAAATATATTTTTTTTAAATATCAATAAAAATATGTCTTCAGAAACAGAAGCACCAATCAGAAAGGATATATGCACCCCTATGTTCATAGCAGCACAATTTACAATAGCTAAGATTTGGAAACAGCCAAGGTGCCCATCAGCAGATGAGTGGATTAGAAAACTGTGGTACATCTACACAATGGAATACTACGCTGAGGTAAAAAAGAGGGAATTCTTAACATTTGCAACAGCATGGATGGAACTGGAGAGCATTATGCTAAGCGAAATAAGCCAGTCAGAGAAAGATAAATATCACATGATCTCACTCATTTGTGGAATATAATGAACAACATAAACTGATGAACAAAAATAGAACCAGAGACAGAGAAGCATCAAACAGACTGTCCAACCATGAGGGAAGGTGGGGGGTGAGGGGGTAAGAGATCAACCAAAGGACTTGTATGCATGCATATGAGCATAGCCAATGGACACAGATGGGGGCGGGGGTTGAGGGCATGTGCTGGGGGTGGAGGCAGCCAGAGAGAGGTCAATGGGGGGAAAAGGAGACTTATGTAATACTTTAAACAATAAAGAATTTAAAATAAAAAAATAAAAAAACATGCCCTCAAGTGAGAATTTAAAAAAAAAAAAATGCAGTCAGCTGGGGGTGACAGCTCATTTTTTCCATGGGATCAGCTTCAGATTTTCATCTAGAAGAGGCTGTTTCCAAATTCACATGCTTAAAGGTGAAGAAAGAAAGAATACGGTTTTATAGTCACTTCAGCAGTAAATGGCCTATGAACCACCTTGACACCCTCTCTTGAGACCCCTAGCTTCTCATGCTCTAGGCAATTTAAAAGGAAAAAATGGATGAATATGTTGTCATCATTTATTGGCTCCCTGAGGAGTTTGGCCAGGTAAAATATCTTCTAGGAGGAGGCCCCAAACCATCCCTCTGGTAGGGCTTCCTACTGGGCAGGACATGCTGACTTTGCCATCATTCTCTAACAGCAAAAAGAAAGGATTTATGTCAACAAAGTATGGAGAATCCTGCTTAGATGAGACAAATCCTCTGAAGATTCCACACCACAAGAATTCTTGGCTCAGTTATATAATGAAGTTATTCAAATATTTTCTACTTACACAATCCACCCTGATAAGACTTCATGTATTCCATGTTCATGTTTTAATATTTTTAACTTTTTTTTTTAATCCTCACCCAAGGATATTTTTCCATTGATTTTTTAAAGAGTGAAAGAGTGGAAGAGTGGAAAGACAGAAACATCAGTGTGAGAGAGACACACAGATTGGTTGCCTCCTGCACACACTGGGCTGGGGAGGAGCCTGCAACCAAGGTTATTTTAAATTTTTTAAAAATTGTTTTGAAAAAAAAAAAGCTTTTTTTGCCCTAGCCAGTTTTGCTCAGTGGATAGAGCGTCAACCTGTGGACTAAAGGGTCCCAGGTTCGTTTCTGGTCAAGGGCACATGCCAGGTTGCAGTTTTGGTCCCCAGGAGGGGGCGTGCAGAAGGCAGCCGATCAATGATTCTCTCTCATCATTGATGTTTCTATCTCTCTCTCCCTCTCTCTTCCTCTCTGAAATCAATAAAAATATATTTTTTTAAAAATGAAAATCAGCTTTTTGTGTAAATATTAAAAACGAATCTAGGTCCTATTTTAAAGTTACCTCTTGGGGAGGGGAGGAGCTACTTCTCGGCCAAGGGCACTTTGGTTGCTATTTTCTATTTACAAGAAAGGGTATATTACCATGTCTTAGCAGTTAGACGGGCATACATGAATAAATTAGCATTTGCCTACATTTAAATCTGAAAACCTGAACTGCTGGACAGCTGACTGCAATCAATTTATTACTGCTTAGAGTTATTGTTTGCCACCTGAAGCCAAATGTTAAAGTAAAGGACAAGTTACTAACCAAAAAAAATGATGCCTCCGTGCCCTGGTCTTTGAGCTCAGAACTCTTCCCGGGGTCCATGAGTGAGGATGGGTGCTCCTGATTCTCTTCTACCACATGCTCTAGTAAGTCTGTTTTTAATGTTCAGCCCATTCTCAACCATCTGTTTGAGGCTTTGGGCTTCCATAGATTGTGCAATTATGTTTTAACTCTAGTTTCCCTCATTATTCAAAGGCCAGATATATCCTGGTACAATTTACTAGTACCCAGAAGTTTCAGTGGCTTCTCTGTGGTTTCTTAGAGTGAACCCCACATACCTGGGTTGCCAGTTCATTCCCCATATCTCTCTCAGATCGATGTTTCTATCTATCTATCTATCTATCTATCTATCTATCATCTATCTATCTCTCTTCCCCCTTCCTCCCTTCTACTCTCTCTAAAAATAATGGGTGGAGGGGAAGATATATATTATATATCCTGTATAATAAAGAGCTAATATGCAAATGGTTGTCACACCCTCACTCCGTCACGCCGTAACAGCTCAGACACTCAACACTGGGGAGAGAGGAATAGGGACCAGCCAGACACAAATGAGCTTGAGAGAGAGGAATAGAGACCAACCAGGCACAAATGAGCTCACAAGAGAAGAATGGGGACCAGCCAGGCACAAATGAGCTTATGAGAGAGAAATGGGGACCAACCAGGCTGCAGCCCGGGAGAGGGACAAGCCACCCGCCGCATGGTCCTGGGCACCTGCAGCTGTGGCCTTGGTGAAGCCACTCGCTCATGGTCCCCTGCAGCTGCGGCCGGCTTGGGTGAAGCTGGCCTGGGTCCTGGGTGCCTGCAGCCAGCCAGAGGGAGGGAAGCCCGGGTCCCGGGTGCCTGCGACTGGCTGGTGGAGGGAATCCTAGGGCAAGGCAGAGGTGGTTAGGGGAGATCAGGCCAGCAGGGGAGCATTTAGGGGCAATCAGGGAAGCAGGCAGAGGGGTTAGGGGCAATCAGGCAGGCGACGAGCGGTTAGGAGCCAGCGGTCCCAGATTGTGAGAGGCAGTTGGACATCCCCCGAGGGGTCCTGGATAGGAGAGGGTGCAGGCTGGGCTGAGGGACCCCCACTCCATGCACGAATTTCAGGCACCAGGCCTCTAGTATTATATATAAACCTTTGGATGAGGATTAAAAATATATAAGATTTAATTAGGAAACCAGCAATATCTATGAATATACAATCATGTTTTCCCAAAAGATGTTACTCGAAGCCTGAAATAAGTCTTCAAATCTGAAACAGCTATAATAATGTCCAAACCATTAATTTAAAATCAAAAGAGAAGTATAATAAGAAGAAAATGTTAGTAATACATTATTAGAAAATATGAGGCAACATTCAAGGCTTTGTTTTTAGATTAATGATTTGATAAAAAATTCACGTGCCCCTTTCTATTTACTTTTTAAAGAGATTTTTTAAAAACCTACCACATTAAAATGCCTCTAAGTCTGTGCACAGTGCCTCAGAAATAAAAAACGGTATTATCAAAGAACAGCTATCGCCTCGGCTCATCTAAGAGCTCCTCCTACTGGTTTTTCAAAATATGAAAGCAGTCTATCCACAGGAACTCTCCCTGAAGAACCAGAGCATGGCAAAACCAAGGAGCAGGATCCAAGAGAGTTAAAGCTCTGGGTCAGAGCTGGGTCTCTGATGCCTTGAGCAGAACAGGACAAAGGCCAGACTCGGACATGAACAGAGCTTCCCGGGATCCTCCCTTCCCATAAGCTGCCTTGTCCAGGAACTGCTTACCGCAGCTTCACAAGGGCTTTCTGGCAGTAATACCTTACCTCGGAGAAAGTCAGCTCTAATGAGAACATTGCACAGGACAGAGCAGTGGGAGAGAATCCTTGAACAGGCACTCTTTCCATTATCTCCAAACAAGGGCAGTCTCCTTTCTCTGCATACGAGTCATCTTGAAAAGAAAATGAAAGATTGCTTCAGGCATAAAGCAGTTACTTTTAAAATGAGTAGTTAGTAGTAAGTTTCTAACTTAACTTAGAATTAATTCCTAATTCTAATTGCTTAATTAATCTACTGACCAATCTCTGAGTGGGTAGTAGATTTTGGTTTTCAGTCTATGGGCATGAGGGCACACACCTGAAACACAAAGAGTAAACTATAAATGCAGAAAATAATAAAGGTTGGAAAGCTATACATCAAACTTAACATTGGTATGCATAGAGTAGTGAGAAACTGGGGAGGAGAAAGAGAATTGCCCAGCCAGTGTTGCTCAGTGGTTAAGCATCAACCTATGAACGAGGAGGTCATGGTTCCATTCCCTGTCAGGGGACATGCCCAGATTGCGGGCTCCATCCCCAGTGTGGGGCATGCAGGAGGCAGCCGATTAATGATTCTCTCTCATCATTGATGTTTCCATCTCTCTCTCCCTCTCCCTTCCTCTCTAAAAGCAATAAAAATATTTTTTTAAAAAATAAAGAAAGTATGAATGGGGATTTCTTGTTCTTATTTGATATAATTCTACATTATTTGAACTTTTTAATAAGAATGTTTTTATGTGGCCCTAGTCAGTTTGGCTCAGTGGATAGAGTGTCGGCCTGCAAACTGAAAGGTCCCAGGTTTGATTCCGGTCAAGGGCACATGCCCGGGTTGTGGGCTCAATCCCCAGTGTGGGGCTTGCAGGAGGCAGCTGATCCATGATTCTCTCTCATCGTGGATGTTTCTGTCTCTCTCTCCCTCTCCCTTCCTCTCTGAAAGCAATAAAAAATATATTTTTTAAAAAGAATGTTTTTATGTGTAACTTCTGAAATTTCATTTTTTATGAAGACCATCTCAAATTACATTCTCTGTGATATACTGACCCATCTAGGCAGTGATCCATGGTTCCTCTATTCAGTCATTTCACACACCAGCTCCTTTAGGACACCTGTCTCAGGCAGGCACTGCGGCGGCTTCAAAACTGTCCTTGAAATAACTAACATTTATGGAGTGTTGGCTACGTGCCAGGTGCGTATCCACAACTTTATCAGAACTATTTCACTTAATCCTCACCCTCTATGTCAGCCCTGGGATCGCATCCATTCCTCGAATTGAGAAAACAAGGCACAGAGAGATTAAGTAAATTGCTCAGGACCACGGCAGCAGGCACAGTAGAGTTGGATTCAAACTCAAGAAATTTGGGTTCAAGCCACACCCTGAATCACTCCCTGAAAAAGAAACTCCCTAAACTTCCCAATTTCTGAAGGTTTACAATCTAGTCAGGGAGAAATGAAATAACCAATCACCGTGCTGTGTTCTAAATGGTGCAATAAAGGTCACACACACAAAAAAAGGGGGGGGAGGGGGACTTGACTAAGGTGGTCAGGAGGGGTAGGGAGTGCCAAGAAAGGTTTCCCAGAGGAAGCACCCGCCAAGCCAAGAGCTGGCCTCACCACAGAGCTCCGGGAGGGAGAGACACGAACATCTGCCCACCGGCTGTTACCAGGCACTGGGTGAGTGTCTGACACAGATCACTTCATTCTTCCCCGTTACAGCCCTGTGAAATATGTGGTGGCGTCCCCATTTTACTAATCAAGAGAATACCCCAAAACTAAAGTAAGTTGCCTAAGATGGAACAGTTACCAGGTGCCAGAGCACATTTTCAGAAATGTCCTTTAATTTTAGATGCTAAAGCAAATCTCACAAGGAGGATTAAGGATTAGGTGTTATCAACGTAAAGAGGAAATAATCCTAATCATGGCAGCAAATGACTTCCTTTCAACGGATTTTGGTTTGAACCATTATACTGAAATTGGCTTCTGAAAAGTTGTCTCAGATAACTTATCTACAGTCATGATGTGGAAAAACACAATTCTCCATCAGTGCCTATTATTTCTATTCTGCTCCGTTATTTATGCGCTGAATAAATAAGGCCTGGTAGTTTAATAGGAAGAGAAGGCTGGTAAGATGCGTAGAAGCAGAGAGAAAGCCTTTTGTATATTCTCCCCAAGAAGATGAACGTGATTAGATGGAGATACAAGTCATGATACTTCCAAAAGTGTGGCTGTGTGCCCGGAGCCTTTTCAAGCAGACCCCTGCTTCAAAGGGATGCACAGAGTGAATCAATGGAGCTGCTTGAATAAGGTGATTCAAGAGGAAAAATTATTTTTTTTTGTTATAGGCATGTGAATACCTCAGGAAAATATATTTCAACATTGAATTATCTGCATTATTTTTCATTGTCTCCAAGTTTCCTTTTGCATACTGAACCACAACTGAATATTTCATTTCTAACTTCTATTAATGGTGCACGTATGAATTAATTTCATTTGCCCCACTGGTAGTATGGTACATTGCTTGATAAGGGTTAAAAGGTTCTTAGAGAAAAGGTATCAGATCATGTGAATATCACATCTCTGGAGAAGAAAAGGCTAGAGATGTCTGGCTCCGTGATAACTTGCCAGCCCTCGGATTGCTGAATAACATCTGAAATTTGTGTCCTTTAAACTTCAAATCTTTGACCACTCCCCTGAAATAGATGTCCATGTCCTTCATTTGCTTTCATTCATCCAGCAAATTACATGAAGAGGTAATGCACTGATGAGACGAAACTGAGTGTGCGTGTGCATGTGTGCACACATATGTGGAAAAGAGAACATCTGTTTTCCCAGGGTGTGTCAAAGATGTGTGATTCTTAATGACTTCTATCTAGAATTTACTCATAATCAAGCATTCCAATTTCTCATCTCCGAACAT
Organism: Myotis yumanensis; assembly: GCF_028538775.1. Taxonomy (NCBI): domain Eukaryota; kingdom Metazoa; phylum Chordata; class Mammalia; order Chiroptera; family Vespertilionidae; genus Myotis; species Myotis yumanensis. The sequence goes on from NW_027223754.1 coordinate 157,398,352, forward strand.
CTGAGCCATACTAAATTAATGGAAGAAAGCAGTAATTAATTGTTCACTAGGGAACGAAACAGAATGCCACATTAAGAAATCGTTGGGGGAAAAAAGAAATCATTGGAAACCCTGTTACCCATTATCACCATCCTCTTATAAAAGTTGGAGAAATAAAGTCACAGGAATTAAAGCTATCTTCCCATTCAAACAAAAGGCATTTTCCTCCTCCTTTAACCTATTGGGTCTGTGTCCTATCCCTGGGTCCTAACCCAATAAACCAAAGAGCTGAATACATGTTTTTGATGATGATGATGATGGTGACCCTTTTATTCCTACCATGAAATATATCCTATATATTTACTCAATTAGACCCATGTTTCTCAAACCACAAAAGGTACATGTCTTGCAATATTGATGGTCATTCTATTAAAAATGGAGGGAGAAGCAGAATTCCTTAGTCCATTAGTATTGAGAAACCTGAGTTGGAAAAAAATTAAATCTGTTTCATTGCCACAGAATTTCTGAAGAAACTTGAAAACTTGTTTGTGCATTGTGAAACTGTGAGGGTTAAAATTTGCAACATTTCCCAAAATCGTTTCATAAGGAAAACTTATGAAACCTTGAAAGGCACCAGTGCCCTTCAGAAAAAAGTTTGGGAAAGGCTACTTTGGGCAAATGTTAAATGAGTCCCTGCTGCAGACAAGAATAGTGTCCATGGAAACACCTTTTCTCTCAGCCTAGGGTTTTGTTTTTTTTCATCTGTAAACAGATGATCATAATACCTGTCTCACAGTGTTGTCATGAGATTGAAATGAAATCATAGATATAAAAGGTCAAGCCTAGCACAAAAGCCCACAAGAAATGCTCCTTTTCTCTACTGTCAGAAAAAATAAAATTGTCCTGCATTTAAATAGCCCTACACCACCTTTGAGGTGTGTACATTTGGGGTCAGAATTGCGGCGTGTGACACGCATTTTCCAGTTCGGGAGTCGAGTCGGGACCGCCGTGGTCTTCGCCACCCTGACTGAGATTTTTATTTCCTTCACCGCCACTGCCTTTCTGAATTAGACCTATGATCACTCACACAGTCACACACACCTGCGGAGACCCCAGCACTCAAGCCTACACCCAGGGCACAGTGCTTCTGATTGCCGACGTGGGCTACAGAATATTTCTTAGCCAAGGACCTTGAGCAAAAGAAATATATCATTTAGGGAAATGCGAGTGCTGAGCAGTACACTAGAACTGGGTTTAATTTCTAATCTGTTTTGGCAACATTGCATGCCAACGCTGACTAAAATAAACATTTAAATAAAATCTAAGTTGCACAAAGCATTGTAAAAGGCTTTTGTGGCTCAAAATTCATCAGTGATACATTAGCGCCCTCTGCTGGCTAGATTTTCCAACAGCTCAGAATGTTTAGTAATGCTTTTCCTTTCCCTTGTTTTGTCTTGTTTTAAGAACATAAAGTGTTTTGTTTTGGGTTCGATTTTTCACGCATAAATTAGTAAAAAATATTAGTAGAATGGTAATCAGAATGCATAGAATTCTTCAAAATTATTAGCTCATGTTTCAATCCTCACCGCAAAGAGAGGTCTTTGTCAAAAAACACTTCGATTTCCTGTTGCGCTATAATCCAGGAGTACATGTTATTGTTTAAATTACAAAATATTCCATAAAGGCCATTGGTGTAGGTATCCTGCTATCAGAGCATATGGGTTCCAATTTTTATTAGTTACAGATATCATTTACTGTTTATTTTACATGACCTATTGCTTAGGGCTACCATATTTAGCAAATAAAAATATTCCCCTGTGCTTGCATGGGGCATACTTATACTAAATACTTATACTAAATTATTGAGTAAAAAAGTATCCATTGCTGATCTGAAATTCAAATTTAACTGGGTTTCCTATATTTTATCTGGAGAACTTACCTAGCTTCATGTGTATACTCTGAATTTCACAATTGAAATTCTTTTCTCTTGTGATATTCTGTGTTTATCCTACCATGATAATGAATAAAAGCAAAACATGTCTTTCTCAGCTTCCTATTTCTGTCCTCACATTTTGTGAGACACCGCATAGGTTTTAACATAGCAAAGCCTAAAGCAAAAGATTGAATTAGCAGGGCCAGCTAGGCATGAGATTAAAAACATTTGTTCTTAAAAAGAAAAAGTTATTTAATTAACGGTGGATTGTATGAGAAAAATCCTGAATTTCTAGACATCTTTTGTGCAACAACAAAGATACTATATAAAATATATGAAATGTTTTGTTGCATTTTGGTTTGTTTTCAGAATGGTAAATTTGAAAAATAAGAGTACTGTGATGCAATGTAAGTCTCAAGCCTGCACCTGTGTAAGTTTTAAATCTCAAGATGCACAGCCCCCACCTGCAGACCAGTTAAAGCAGAATCCCCAAGGTGGGGATCCCAAGGAATCTTAAGCCTTAAAAGCAGCGCAGGCAATTTTAATATGCAGCCCGGGTGGCAAACCCTTCAGAGAGTGCTGCTTGCCTTTGATGTGCGTGCAGATCAATGGGCATCTCTAACCAGCTTCCATGCAGTTACTGCTGGGCCAACGACCACACTTCGAGATTTTAGAAGAGGCCAAAAAAGAAAAGGCAATAGATTTCAATATGAAATAATATAATATCTGTGTGAGTTTAAAATGCGGAGTACTTATAACCACATTACTGTAATCATAACTGCCACAGAAACCAAGGCAAGAGGTGAGAGAAAAACTTACCTTAAAATAGTTCTGCAGTGGGCTACTGTATCACCTTCAGTTACCTTACTGTTTGCTGTCCCAGTGTCCCCCACTGGCCAAGAGGAGTTAATATTTGCTGCCTGACTACTTTTTCAGCAATGGTATGAGAATTTGCATTAGATCATTTTATATGCAGCACCTCAAATATGCAGTAATTTAAAGCATACAAGTTTAGATCATATTAGAATTTAGTTCATAGTTCATTTCCATCAGACCTTTTTTAACTATTTTAGTCTGTTGGAGCTTAGAGCAGCAATATGCAGATTGTGCAACCATGTGAAGCTGATCAAATCAACCCTTGAAAGTGTAATTGGTAAATCTCCTCATGTGCTTTTGGAAAATTAATCAAGACAGGTTTGGTGAACCTTTGCTGAGAGAGTCTCTTTAGGACAAATGACTCGGCTCCCAATGTATTTGCCATAAAGGAAAATTCCAACTGCAGATCCCAAGGTGACCCATTTGTCTCGCTTGGATGGAGCATAATGACTTCTTAAGCACTGCAAATAATTCTGCTGGTTTCAAATCAATTTGGTTAATACAATTAAATGAAACTATTTGATCCTTCAGGTTCAAAAACCATCCATTTGACTCGTACATTAACATTTTAATATGGAAACAGCCACCATTATCTTTCAATGCCTTCTAACAATGTTCTGTGGCGATATGTGGTAGGAAGCAGTGCATATGTTGTCTTTAAAATCCTCCGGAATTAGTCAAGAGAATTGGTACTAAAATATGTCTTCCTCAAGCACTTCTATTTTGCCTCAAAGCCAATGCCTTTATCAGGCCTTCTGCACATATTCACCAGGAAAGGCAGAGGAGTTCCAAACAGTGCCACTAGTTCCATGGATGGCCAGTCTCCCAGGCCACCACCTTCCAAGTGACAAGACCTGGTTGGAGCATGAAAGTATGGTCAACAATATCTTCAGTTCTCATTCTAATGACTCATCATTGGTATGTAGCACTGGTGATGGCTCCTTCTCTTGGGACTCACTTGTCTGCTTTTTTCATAGGGTACCACTTCTTCTTTTGGTCTCTTTGACCATGCTCCATCTCTTCTTTCTCTGACAGAACCTTAAATGCTGATATGCCCGTTTCTAATCCTCAGCCCTTTCCCTTCCCATTTTATCTACCTGCCCCCACTCCCTTCATTCTTATGGCTTCAACTATCATGCATGTGATAACTCCATCTGTAAGTCCAGGCCTGGCCTCCCCTGTAAGCCCAGGCCTGGTAAGCTCAAGATGCATGTTGTTGAATAAGGTAGCTCTTAGTCACGTGTGGCTAATTAATTTATTTTTTTTAATATATTTTTATTGATTTTACAGAGGAAGGGAGAGGGAGAGAGGGATAGAAACATCAGTGATGAGAGAGAATCATTGATCAGCTGCCTCCTGCACGCCCCCTACTGGGGATTGAGCCTGCAACCCAGGCATGTGCCCTTGACCAGAATCAAACCCGGGACCCTTCAGTCCGCAGGCCGATGCTCTATCCACTGAGCCAAATCGGCTAGGGTGTGGCTAATTAATTTAAATTAATTAAGAATAGCCTGGCTGGTGTTGCTCAGTGATTGAGCAAAGATATATGAACCAGGAGGTCGTGGTTCAATTCCCTGTCAGGGCACATGCCTGGGTTGCGGGCTCGATCCCCATTGTGGGGAGTGCAGGGAGCAGTCGATCAATGATTCTCTCTCATCACTGATGTTTCTGTCTCTCTCTCCCTCTCCCTTACTCTCTGAAATCAATTAAAAATATTTTTAAGTAAGATTAATTAAGAACAAACATTTTTTTTAAAGAATAAATAAAATTTAAAACTCCATTCCTCATGAGAGACACAGACAGAAGAGAAGGAGGAACAGTGAGCACAGAGGCAGGGATGGGAGTGATGTGGACACAAGTCGAGGAATGCTCACAGCCAACAGATATGCAATAACCAAGACAGTTACATCGGATATTTATACACGGGAATCATTGGCATTCACCATCCAACAGTCTGTCCAGGTGGCTACAACCAGGAACCCAGTAGAGAACAGAGCAAAGAAGCAGACGACGTACTGAAGATCCCTCATCTTGGTGAGCAGCCTGTCTGAAAGGGATGCACGGGAAGCTGCCAGCCCTTGGCCACTCAGGGTCCCCCAGGATAAACACGAGGTTGGCAGAAGTGGCTCAATCATCTCTGCAGCGCCAGAGCTCTTTGTTCTGCACCATCCCTACAACATGTTGGTCGGTTCAGAGGAACTGCGTTCCCACTCACCCAGGATCTACACTACTCCTGGTTGGAACTTTAGAGTCACCTGGTGATGAGGTAAGTGAGGCCCTGGCACCCTGGATGTTGGTCTATGTAGGAAAGGAGGTCCAACTAGAAACACTGCAATTACCCCTTTGTCCTGGGAAGCAGCTCTGTGTTTTCAATGGTGGAAAATAGCAAATTGTTTTGTATTAACTCTGTTCTTTCTGCTAGTGTCTCAAACTGTTCCTTCTCCATTCATTATGAGACCTTAGAAGAAATATGCTGATTTATAGCACATCTTATGAACAATCTTCCCACTCCTTTTTAGTTGCCCAGTAGAAAGAAAAGTCATCCAAATTGGAAAAGAAGAAGTAAAACTGTCATTATTCACAGATGACATGATATTGTACATAGAAAACCCTAAAGACTCCATCAAAAAACTACTAGACTTAATAAATGAATTCAGCAATGTAGCAGGATACAAAATTAACACCCAGAGATCTATGGCTTTTTTAACTCACAGAAAGAGAAACAAACAAAAAAATTTGTTTACCATTTACCATTGCAACAAAAAAATTAAGATACCTAGGAATAAACTTAACTAAGGAGGTAAAAGACCTATACTTGGACAACTACAGGATTTTGAATAAAGAGACAGAGGAAGACATAAAAAAATGAAGATTCTACCAATTCATGTTCATGGATTGGTAGAATCAACATCATTAAAATGTCTATACTACCCAAAGCAATCTATAGATTCAATGCAATCCCCATTAAAATACCAATGGCATATTTCACAGACCTAGAACAAGCTCTCCAAATATTCATATGGAATAAAAAAAGACCCTGAATAGCTGCAGCAATCCTGAGGAAGAAGAACAAAGTTGAAAGGATCACAATACCAGATATCAAGATATATTACAAAGCCTCTGTTCTCATAACTGCCTGGTACTGGCACAAGAACAGACATATAGACCAATGGAACAAAACAGAGAACCCAGAAATCAAGCCATTATGCTCAATTAACAAATTATTTGACAAAGGAGGCAAGACCATACAATGGAGTCAAGATAATCTCTTCAATAAATGGTGTTGGGAAAATTGGACAGATACATGCCAAAAAATGAAACTAGACCACCAATTTATACCATACACAAAAATAAACTCAAAATGGATAAAGAAGCCCTAACTGGTTTGGCTCAGTGGATAGAGTGTCGGCCTGCGGACTGAAAGGTCCCAGGTTCGATTCCAGTCAAGGGCATGTACCTTGGTTGCCGGCACATCCCCAGTGGGAAGTGTGCAGGAGGCAGCTGATCGATGTTTCTCTGTCATCAATGTTTCTAACTCTCTGTCCCTATCCTTTCTTCTCTGTAAAAACTCAACAAAATATTTTTTTTAATGGATAAAGGACTTAAACATAAGAGGGAAACAATAAAAATCTTAGAAGAATCCATAGGCAGCAAAATATCAGACATATGTCGTAGCAATATCTTTACTGATACAGCTCCTAAGGCAATGAAAACTAAGGAGAAAATAAACAAATGGGACTACATCAAAATAAAAAGCTTCTGCACAGCAAAAGAAACCATCAACAAAACAATAAGAGAGTCCACTGCATGGGAGAACATATTTGCCAATGTTATCACCGATAAGGGTTTAATCTCCAACATTTATAGGGAACTCATACAACTTAACAAAAGGAAGATAAACAATCCAATCAAAAAATGGGCATCGGACCTAAATAGACACTTTCAAAAGAGGACATTCAGAAGGCCAAGAGACATATGAAAACATGCTCAAAGTCACTAATCATCCGAGAGATGCAAATCAAAACAACAATGAGGTACCATCTCACACCTGTCAGAATGGCTATCATCAACAAATCAACAAACAACAAGTGCTGGCAAGGATTTGGAGAAAAAGAAATACTCTCACACTGTTGGTGGGAATGCAGACTGGTGCAGCCACTGTGGAAAACAGTATAGAGTTTCCTCAAAAAATTAGCAATGGAACTTCCATTTGACCCAGTGATCCCACTTCCATGAATATATCCCAAGAAACTAGAAACACCAATCAGAAAGAACATATGCACCCCTATGTTCATAGCAGCACAATTTATAATAGCTGAGATCTGGAAACAGCCGAAGTGCCCATTAGCAGATGAATGGATTAAAAAACTGTAGTACATCTACAGAATGGAATACTATGCTACTGTAAAAAAAAGAAGGAACTCTTACCATTTGCAACAGCATGGATAGACCTGGAGAGCATTATGCTAAATGAAATAAACCAGTCAGAGAAAGATAAATATCATATGATCTCACTCATTTATGGAATATAATGAACAACATAAACTGATAAACAAAAATAGATCCAGAGATATAGAAACATTGAACAAACTGTTCAACCTCAGAGGGAAACCAGGAGGTGGGGTAAGAGATCAACCAAAGGACTTGTGTGCATGCATATGAGCATAAACCATGGACACAGACAGTTAGGGGGGTGAAGGCATGTGCTGGGGGGTGGGGACAGCTGGGGAGAGGTCAATGGGGGGGAAGGAGACCTATGTAATACTTTAAACAGTAAAGAATTTAAATTGAAAAAGAAACTCCATTCCTCCCACTAGCCACATTTCAATATTCAAAAACCACTTATGTCTAATATATCTAGTGGATAGATCAGATAAAGAACATCTCCAGCATCACAGAAAGTTCTATTGGACAGTGATACCTAGATAAAAATCTGTTCTAGCCAAACCGGTTTGGCTCAGTGGATGGAGCGTCGGCCTGTGGACTGAAAGGTCCCAGGTTCGATTCCGGTCAAGGGCATGTACCTGGGTTGCGGGCACATCCCCAGTGGGGGGGTGTGCAGGAGGCAGCTGGTCGATGTTTCTCTCTCATCAATGTTTCTAACTCTCTATCCCTCTCCCTTCCTCTCTGTAAAAAATCAATAAAATATATTTTTTAAAAATCTATTCTAATATATAAAAAGCCAGGGGCCATCACGTCTGCTGGACGGACGACTGAACAGCAGGCTGCATGGGGCAACAAGGTTAGCAGTCATGACACTTGGCTAATTAGCATATTCCCTGTTTAGATAGATAGATAGATAGATGATAGATAGATAGATAGATAGATAGATAGATAGGAATGAGTTAGGAATTTAACTTAATCTTTTCCAGATGTCCCCAGTTTTCCCCAAACCACTTACAGAATATTTCATTCTTTCCCACTATGTTTACCTTTTTGAATTGAAACAGGTCACATAGCTTGTCCTCTCCCTGGGAACTGGATATAAGTTTCCTTGTGAGGTAGGTAGTTTGTTCAACATGATCCCTTTCCATAGCCCTTCCACTGCCCCTGCCCCATCCTTGGGCCTTCACACAAAGGGTTGCCTCTTAGTCTGGAAGTCTCCTTCCCCACCCCCTTGACTTGGTACCTCCTCTTCATACTTCAGGTCTCAGTTTAAATGTCACTTTCTCTAGGTTGGGTGCCATGTTATATATGCCCAGTCACCCCGTACCTCTTCCTCTTCGGTGTAGTTGTTCCCATGATGACAAAGAGGCGATCCATGTTGGTCACTTCAGTATTCTAGTGCCTACATCAGTACATAATAGACAGTGAGTGCTTGATAAATATTTGTTGAGCCTAGCTCCGTGGTCAGCAAACCGTGGCTCACAAAATACCACGTACAGTGCGATTGAAACTTCGTGGTCCATGCACAGAAGTCGGTATTTTGCGGAACAGCCACACTCAAGGGGTCAAAGAGCCGCATGTGGCTTGTGAGCCGTGGTTTGCCGAGCCACAATTTGCCAACCACTGGCCTAGCTGATGTGGCTCAGCGGTTGAGCAACAACCCATGAGCCAGGAGGTCAGGGTTCAATTCTGGGTCAGGGTTGAGGGCTCAATCCCCAGTGGGGAGGGGGCATGCAGGAGGCAGCTGACCAATGATTCTCACTCATCATTGATGTTTCTCTCTCTTCCTCTCTCTTCCTCTCTGTGAAATCAGTAAAAATATATATATGTATGTATAATTTGTTGAATGAATGCAATGTCTATTTTCCCTCAGATTGATCCGCCTCCTGCTGCTGTGGCTGGGAGAATGAGGGGAGCTGTGGTTCTTCAATGAGCCCTGAGGCCCCCACCTGACTCTCAGAGGCTCCTCAGGGCCTCCTACTAATAAGCGGCCACTCCAGTGGCCTGACTGGCCCCTCCAGACGTGTCTGTCCTTGACCCTCCAGACCCAGACCCGGAGGGTGCATATGGCTTTGGCCTTTGCTCTGAAACTCTGGGACTTCTTAGTTTTCAGAAAAAGAAGCATTATGTTAGGAGAGTTCCCTTAAGCCCGTTTGATGTTCCCCCCCCCCCCCCCCCCCTCATTTCACCACCTTGGATGTGAGGTGATAGGAATGCAGTTAACACTCAAGAGAAGCTGTCACTTGCACTTAGGATGTCACGTGATTAACTTTTTCCTTTTAACTTAGCATTGGTACCTGCCAAATGAACAATATTGTCCTTATAAAATCCCAGGTATTCTACTGGGTAATTTCTAGAGAACCAAATTCTGCTCTTGGGAACTTAACACTTGCATTGTAAAAGTCAGAAGTAGAAATCAGCAGGAAAGAAAAAGAAGAAAGATAATAATGTGAAAATATGCAAATTAGCAGCAGAATGCCTGGCTCTTGCTTCTCAAATATTTTAAATTCAGAAAAAAAAAAGTTTAAAAATTCAACTGCAATATTATCAACATAAATTAACATTTAATTAATTATACACTCAGGACATTGCTCTAAAGTGAGTTTAATTAACAAATAACTAGGTTTGGTAATATCTTGGCTGGATATCTCTGTCCCCTTGAGAAGGGGAAGTTGAATAGTTGTAACATTGTCTGACTGCTGCAGACCAAGATTATCCTGTTTCATTCTTCTATCTGCCCTTCCTTCTCTCTTCCAAGGGCAGAAATGAACAAAATAATGATTTTCTAATTGTTTAGCAGTCAATTTTCTGCCTAGCAAAGACTGTGGTTATGCTGTTGCTCATGTGGTTTTTGTTTAAAAAAAAAAACATTATTGCAGCCCTAACTGGTTTGGCTCAGTGGATAGAGCATTGGCTCATGGACTGAAGGGTCCTGGGTTCAATTCTGGTCAAGGGCATGTACCTCGGTTTCAGGCTCCCTCCCTGGCCCTGGTTGGGGCACATGCAGGAAGCAACCAATCGATGTGTCTCTCTCACATCACTGTTTCTCTCTCTCCTCTCTCTCTCTCTCTCTCTCCCTCCCTCCCTCCCTCCCTCCCACTCTCTATAAAAAATAAAAAATAAATCAATGGCAAAATATCCTTGGGTGAGGATTAACAAAAAAGTAATTAAAAATTTTTAAAGCATTATTGAATGTAAAATTTAGTGCATATTAATCTTTAATTCATTTCCCCCAGTCTTAAAAAAAATTAATTGTGGAAAATTTCAAATACATACAAAGTACACAGAATAGTGTAATGAATATCCTTGCACCCATCACTCAGGTTTGACAATTATCAATACTGTGCCATCTTGTTTAATCTATACCTCCACCTACTCTCCACCTGCCATTTAGTTATTTGTTCTAATTTTTTTTTTATTGATTTTAGAGAGAAGGGAAGAGAGAGATAGAAACATGGATGAGAGAGAAACATCAACATCAATCGGCTGCCTCCTGAATGCCCTCTGCTGGGGATTAAGTCCACAACCCGGGCATGTGCCCTGACCAGGAATTGAACCAGTGACCACCTGTTGCACAGGTCAATGCTCAACCACTGAGCCACATCAGCCAGGCTCGGTTATTTTTTAAGATAAATTTTACATATATTGAGGTGCCCAAATATTAACTGTATAACTTTGACAATGAATGGATACATCTGTGTAACCTACATCACAAATAAGATATAAAACACTTCCATCACCCCAAAAACTTCCTTCTCGTTCATTCCAGTCAATTTTTTGTCCACTCCCTCACCCTCCAGGCAACCACTATTCTGATTGTTTTTTCCCAACAGAGAATAGTTTTGCCTGTTCTATAATTTCATAGGCATGAACCATCAAGTAAGTACTCTTTTGTATCGTAAGCTCCTTTTCATTAGCATAATGTCTGTGAGCTTCATTCATCTTATTGTATCAATAATTCATTCCTTTTTATTGCTGAGAAGTGTTCCATGGAATATGTTACAGTTTGTTTATTCATTCTTCTACTCATGGCCCAGTGCATGAAATTTGCTCACAGGGGGTGGGGAGGAGTGGGGGGAATCCCTCAGCCTGGCCTGCATCCTCTCCAATCTGGGATCCCTCTCGCAATCCAGAACCACTGGCTCCTAAGCACTCACCTGCCTGCCTGCCTGATGCCCCTAACTGCTCCCTTGCTGGCGTGATGGCCCTAACTGCTCTCCCCTCCTTGTCTGATCCCCCTAACTGCCTATCTGCACTCCCCTCCTCCTGGCCTAAACCCCCTAACTGCCTATGTGCTCTCCCTTCCTCTCCATGCCTTCAGACCCCAGCGCAGGAGTGCTGAGAGCTCTCCACCAAGGCCCCGCCCCTATCCTGATGCCCAACTCCGGGCCTGGTGACACCATGGGCCTGCGCACACTTCCCTGGGGTGCCGACCATGGTGGCAGCCTCACATCCTGGAGGCACAAGTCCCCGCCCCCATCCCCGCCCCCAGCTCCTGTGCACGCACACCTTTGACTGGTCATGACTTGGACACCATTAGGACCAATTAGCATATTCCCTCTTTATTATATAGGATTGGTAGGCATTTGGTTGTTTTCAGTTTGGGGTTTTTATGAATAAAGCTCTTGTGAACATTCTTGTACAAGTCTTTTTGTGTATGTTTCATTTCTCTTAAGTAAAATACCTAGCATTGAATAGCAGAGTCAAAGTGTAGGTGTATGTTTAACTTTACAAGCAACTGCCAAACCTTTTTCCAAAGTGATTCTACTATTTTACATTCTTACCAGTAATGTATGAACGTTCTGTTTGCTTCACACCTAATAAATTTTTTCAGCAGTCTATTAAATATTTTGCTTTTCTAGTGGGTGTGTAGTGGTTTCTCATTGTGGTTTTAATTTTCATTTCTTTGATGACTAATGATATTAAACATTTTTTATGTGTTCTTTGTATCATTGTTCAATTATGTCTCATTCTTTATAAAGTGTGTTCAAGTGTTTTGCTATTTTTTTAACTGGGTTGTCTTTTTGAGGTACACAAAGTTTTTTACATTTTCACATAAGAGGTCTTTCTCAGATAAATATACATATTTTTCCAGTCCACAGTTTGCCTATTCATTTTCTTAATACTTTTCAATAAGTAGGAGTCTAATTTAAATGAAGACTAACTTATCAATTAAAAACATCTTATGCTTCTCACTCTCTGTGTCTTTGATGCAGTTTGACCCACTTCGAGTTACTTTTTGTATATGGTGTTAGATAAAGATCCAACTTCATTAGTTTGCATGTGAATATCCAGTTTTCTCAGCACCATCTTAGAGGGTTTTTTTCTCATTGAATGGTCTTGGCATCTTTGTAAGATGGAAACATAAATAGATTAAATATGAAAGGATGCCCTGCCCATGTAGCTGAGTTGGTTGAGCATCACCCCATGCACTGAGGGATTGGCATTTTGATTCCCAATCAGGGCACATACCCAGGGTTCAACCCCAGGTTGGAATACACAACCGATAGATGTTTCTCTCTCACTTTGATGTTTTTCTCTCTCTCCCTCTCCCTTCCTCTCACTCTAAAATCAATAAAAACATTTTTTAAAAAGGTGAAAGAATGCAAATAAGTAATCAAAAGAGAGCAAGGGTAGCTATACTAACATTAGACAAAAAATGGAGTTTAAATTTAAAAAAAGATTACAAGAGACAAAGAAGAACATTATATATTAATAAAAATTCAATAGAGCATGAAGATACAACAATTATAAACATTTACACACTAACAGATCATCAAAACATGTGAAGCAAAAATTTGACAAAGTTGAAGGGAGAAATAGAAGTTCTACAACTATTGTTAGAGGATTTACTATCCCACTCTCAATAATGAATAGAGCAAGCAGACAGAAGATAACTAAGAATATAGAGGACTTGAACAACATAAAAAACCAATGAGATCTAACAGACATATGCAGAACATTCTAGACAACAAAAGCATACTCATTCTTCTCAAGTGCACATGGAACAATTTCCAAGGTAGGTCACTAATTAAGCCTCAACATATTTAAGAAGATAGATATCATACATCTCTGATCACAAAGGAATGAAGTTAGAAATCAATAGCAGAAGGAAAATTGAAAAATTCACAATTTTAACAACCAACAGGGCAAAGAATAAATCACAAGGAAAATTAGAAAATACTTAGAGGTGGATAAAAACGAAAATATAACATACCAAAACTTCTGGAACATAGCAAAAGCAGTGCTAAGGGGGAAATTTATAGCTATAAATGTTTATGTTAAAAAACAAAGGAGGGAGAAACCAAGATGGCGGCATAGGTAAACACTGGAAATTGCTGCCTCCCACAACAACTTCAAAAATACAACGAAAAGACAAAATGGACATCATCCAGAACTACAGGAAGGCTGGCTGAGTGGAAATTCTACAACTAGAAGGAAAGAGAAAAGCACACTGAGACTCAGAGGAGCTGCGGAAGTAACGTGCAGAGGTACGGAGGCTCGAGCGCACGCGGAAAGGGGCTGGCACCTGAGGACACGGCTGTCTTTTTGAATCGGGAGGGAGTCACAAGCTCCCGACTGCCCTGAACTCCAGTTCCGGGAAGTCTCTGGGGACCCAGGACTCAGACGGGGAGAAACTGGACTGTCTGGCAGCTGGCAGAACCCGGAACTTGAGGGCGGCTTTCCCTCAGAGGTGCTTGCAGCAAATACCTGGACAATGAGAGCGGGGCCCCTTAGGGCAGGGCTGAGGATCAGCCATAGCTGACTGCTCTGTCCTGTTGATTCCGAGACCCCGCACCACCCAGGCTGCAGCAGAGTCTTTTGCATATGAATGCCCTGGCCCTTTGCAATCTGAAAATTACCTAACAAACTGCAGCTGGGCCAGACAGACCCAGAACTTCCAAGAGAAGGCCCAAGGCCCCACAGCAGCTTGCATTGCTTCACAGCTGGGCCTCATCTGGGCACCTCCAAAACCCCAAAAAAGAAGGGGAATCTGCAGATCTCTTCGTAGCTCCTGCTGGGTAGCCTCAGGAAGAGGCTAAATTAGCACCTCCTTAAATCCAAGAGCCAGTGTACCCAGTGGTCAGAGTGGGACCATCCAGATTACAACTCTTCAGATCCATAAGGGACACACTCAGGGGGCAGACTCAGTGAGCACCAAAGCCCCACTGAAGCAAGTCTTGCCCCAGAAGGGTGTCTTCAGCACAGAAGTTCTCCCACTGCAGACACAGCTGATTCTCACAGCCAAATGGCCTGGAGGTCAATTCCTCCCAGTGATTGAGGAACAACTATAACAATCAAGGCTTAACTACAACAAGACTGTGCACAAAGCCCACAAAGGGGTGCACCAAGAGTGTCCACCTCAGGTAACTGGGGAAGCTGAGCCACTGGGCCCTATAGGACACCTAGCACACAAAGCCACTCTACCAACAGGGAAGCATAAAAAATGCGGAGACAGCCCTAACCGGTTTGGCTCAGTGGATAGAGCATCGGCCTGCGGACTGAAGGGTCCCAGGTTCGATTCTGGTCAAGGGCATGTACCTTGGTTGCGCACATCCCCAGTAGGGGGTGTGCAGGAGAAAGCTGATCAATGTTTCTAACTCTCTATCCCTCTCCCTTCCTCTCTGTAAAAAACCAATAAAATATTTTTTTTTTAAATGCAGAGACAAATAAACAGGTCACAAATGACAGAAATGGAGGAAAGCAAATGACTGGGTATAGAGTTCAAAACCACGGTTATAAGGTTTTTCAAGAATTTTCTGGAAACCACTGATAAATTTAGTGAGATCCTGGAGGATATGAAAAAAAAACAACTAGAAATTAAGCATATACTGACTGAAATAAAGAATAATATACAGAGATCCAACAGCAGACAAGAGGATCCCAAGAATCAAGTCAAAGAAATACAAAGAAACAAAAAATACCCAACCAGAAAAGCAAAAAGAAAAAAGAATCCAAAAATATGAAGATAGTGTAAGGAGTCTCTGGGACAACTTCAAGTGTACCAACATCCGAATTATAGGGGTGCCAGAAGAAGAGAGAGAGAGCAAGATATTGAAAACCTATTTGAAGAAATAATGACAGAAAACTTCCCCTACCTGGTGAAAGAAATAGACTTACAAGTCCAGGAAGCACAGAGAACCACAAACAAAAGGAATCTAAAGAGGACCACACCAAGACACATCATAATTAAAATGCCAAGAGCAAAAGACAAAGAGAGAATCTTAAAAGCAGCAAGAGAAAAACAGTCAGTTACCTATAAGGGAGTACCCATACGACTGTCAGCTGATTTCTCAACAGAAACTTTGCAGGCCAGAAGGGAGTGGCAAGAAATATTCAAAGTGATGAATACCGAGAACCTACAACCAAAATTACTTTATCCAGCAAAGCTATCATTCAGAATTGAAGGTCAGATAAAGAGCTTCACAGATAAGGAAAAGCTAAAGGGGTTCATCACCACTAAACCAGTATTATATGAAATGCTGAAAGGTATCCTTTAAGAAGAGGAAAAAGAAGAAAAAGGTAAAGATACAAATTATGAACAACAAATACATATCTATCAACAAGTGAATCTAAAAATCAAGTGAATAAATAATCTGATGAACAGAATAAACTGGTGATTATAATAGAATCAGGGGCATAGAAAGGGAGTGGACTGACTATTCTTGGGGGGAAAGAGGTATAGGGGATGCGGGAAGAGACTGGACAAAAATCGTGCATCTATGAATGAGGACAGTGGGGGGGGGGGGGGGGGTGGAGGGTGGAAGGGGAACCGGGTGGAGGGGAGCTATGGGGGGAAAAAAGAGGAACAATTGTAATAATCTGAACAATAAAGATTTAATTAAAAAAATAAATTAATAAATAAATAAAAATAAAAACAAAACTTTGGACCAAAATCCCTGTTCAAAGAAACAAACAGAAAGTGGAACCTATTCTGTCATAACTACCCAAGGACTACTAAAAGGAAAAATTGTGTTACATTTTTTAAATTTCCTGTTAAGTTCCCCCTTCATAATTTTTATGTTCTTGTGAGGAAAAAAGTAAAACACGTTTGATCTTATGACATTGCTTTCAACAAGCAAAAAAAAGAAGGATGAGATGAGATGTGGGGAGCCGATATAGGGTTAAGCCTCGGACTAACCTGTTGGCAAAGTCACAAACAAGTCTTCTTCCGAATCTTAAGCAAACCCAATCCGAGAGGTGGCCGCTGATTTACACGCGCTGTCATTTAAAAAATAAAAATGGGGGAATTTGCCAGAAGCCGGTCCATCCTTGTTGCTTGACACAGTTGCTGCAGGGAAGAAACATCTGCACAGCATATGTTTCAAGGTACCTGGGGTATATGGCATACTGTTCTTAATATGTTTGCTTCCCTTCTTAGCTCTATGTGTTTTAACCAAAGTCACCTCTCCCAGATAGGTTGTAGGGATTAACAGGACTAAGGAAGGGAATAAAACCCCTTAACTAAGTGCCAGGCGGGTAGTTAATCACTTTAACTATGAACAATCAGGCTTAAGCTACATAATCTTTACTTAGGATAACCTCCTTCAGTTATTTCTTTGTAGCTTAATAGAACAACAGAGTAACCTTGGAATGGAGATAAGAAACGCCCAAACCTTTGGAATAGAATGGATAGGATTAAAATCAACTGGTATAAATACAGATGTAACAGGACAATAGACATAGAACTTGGCTGGAGATCCTGGCTAGAGAACCTGGCTAGGCTGCTGATCAACTGAATGCTGTGTTTGTGTCATTCCTTCTCCACCGACTTCATCCACACCTTTGGGAACCCCTGGACCTGCTGGGGTTGGACCCCAACATATGGCACAGTAGTTCCTGCAGGTTCTCTCTTCTGTCTTCGGAGCCAGTGGCCCTCCCTGTGTTGAGCAGCTAGGAAGCCCCTGTCAGCGAGCTCGTAGGAGCTTGAAACCGTCATCACCCCTCCGACTCTTACCAGGAGGGAAACATGGTTGAAGCTGATCACCCAGGAAAGCTCTTCATTGGTGGCCTCAATACAGAAACAAATGAGAAAGCCCTTGAAGCTGTATTTGGCAAATATGGACGAATAGTGGAAGTACTCTTGATGAAAGATCGCGAAACCAACAAATCGAGAGGATTTGCTTTGTCACCTTTGAAAGCCCAGCAGATGCTAAGGATGCAGCCAGAGATATGAATGGAAAGTCCTTAGATGGAAAAGCCATCAAGGTAGAACAAGCCACCAAACCATCATTTGAAACTGGTAGGCGTGGACCACCTCCACCTCCAAGAAGCAGAAGCCCTCTAAGGGGTCTTAGAGGTGGAAGAGGAGGAAGTGGAGGAACCAGGGGACCTCCCTCACATGGAGGATGGTGGCTATTCCATGAATTTTAACATGAGTTCTTCCAGGGGACCACTTCCAGTAAAAAGAGGACCACCACCGAGAAGTGGGGGTCCTCCTGCTAAAAGATCTGCTCCTTCAGGACCAGTTCTCAGCAGCAGTGGAATGGGAGGAAGAGCTCCTGTATCTCGTGGAAGAGATAGTTATGGAGACCCACCTCGAAGGGAGCCCCGGCCTTCCCGTAGAGATGTTTATTTGTCCCCAAGAGATGATGGATATTCTACTAAAGACAGCTACTCAAGTAGAGATTACCCAAGCTCCCGTGATACAAGAGATTATGCTTCACCACCAAGAGGTTATACTTACCGTGATTATGGTCATTCCAGTTCACATGATGACTATCCATCAAGAGGCTATAGTGATAGAGATGGCTATCGTGACTATTCAGATCATCCAAGTGGTGGTTCCTACAGGGATTCATATGACAGTTATGGTAACTCACGTAGTGCTCCACCTACACGAGGGCCCCCGCCATCTTATGGTGCAAGCAGTCGCTATGATGATTACAACAGCTCACGTGACGGATATGGTGGAAGTCGAGACAGTTACTCAAGCAGCCGAAGTGACCTTTACTCAAGTGGTTGTGATTGGGTTGGCAGACAAGAAAGAGGGCTTCCCCCTTCTAGGGAAAGGGGGTACCCTCCTCCACGTGATTCCTACAGCAGTTCGAGCCGCAGAGCACCCAGGGGTGGTGGCCGTGGAGGAAACCTATCTGATAGAGGGGGAAGCAGAAGCAGATATTAAAAACAAAACTTTGGACCAAAATCCCTGTTCAAAGAAACAAAGTGGAACCTATTCTGTCATAACTACCCAAGGACTATTAAAAGGAAAAATTGTGTTACATTTTTTAAATTTCCTGTTAAGATCCCCTTTCATAATTTTTATGTTCTTGAGAGGAAAAAAATAAAACATGTTTGAAAAAAAAATAGATCAATATCCTTAAGTATCTGATGTTTTCTATGTGTCTTTTCCTGATCCCCTTCTCCCTCAGAAAATACATGATCTGGAAAATTATGCCATTTCTTGCTTTCTTTATAGCTTAGTCTATATCTCTCTCTATTATCTATCTGTCTATCTATCTATTATCATCTATCCACTTATCTATCTACCCATCCATCCATCTAGATTCCTAAAAAGTAGATTTTTTTTGGCCAAGGTAATAAAGATATTTCTTGTATATTTTAACAAAAGTTTTAAGATTTTGTCATTCATATTTAAGTTCTCAAACTCTTGATTTTTGAGCGTGACATGAATGGAGGGACTCCGTTGTATTTTTCTCTGATTAATGTAATCAATGTATTAAGTAGTAACCTGTCCTACTTGATCCATACTGTTGGTTCTATCATATAACAAATTCCCTTAGTTGTATGTGTCTGTTTTAGTGTTTGCTATTCTATTACATGAACCTGTTTGCCTGTTTCCTGGGCTGATACCACATCACCTATAATTAATTTTTGATATGCCAAGTCATGTCACTTTATTCTTCTTTTTCAGAAGTATCTTGTCTCTTCCATAAAAAATTTAAAATCAGCTTCCCAGGAAACACTGTGTTGGGATTTTGATTGAAATTACATTTATTCTGTTTTTTAATGATATGTCTTCTGTTTCATAAATCTCTATGTATCTCCATGTATTTCAATTTTCTTTGGTGCTTTTCAGAAGTCTTACTACTTTCCACATGAAGAGCATTTTTTGTTGTTGTTAGATTGGCTTCTTTTGAACAGCTGATTTCCTTTGGATGTCTGGAATTTTGGCATGTGCCAGGCAGATGGTGCCGATACCACCGGCCCCCAGTAAAACTTTGGACACTGAGGCTCTAATGAGCTTTTAATGGATAAAATTTTATTCATTTTTCCCACAGCTTTCAGTTGCTGAAAAAATTAAGCATGCCTGTGTGATTCCTTGTGTGATGCTTGGAAACTTGTACCTGATTTTCTGTTTTGTATCCATTCACTACAATAAATCATAGCTATAAATATGATTCTAAAAAAAATAAATTAATTAAATTTAAAAAATCAAGTGAATAAAAAATCTGATGAACAAAACTGGTGAATATAATAGAACCAGGGGCATGGAAAGGGAGTGGACAATTCTTGGGGGGAAAAGGGTGTGGGGGTGCAGGAAGAGACTGAACAAAAATCGTACACCTAAGGATGAGGACAGTGGGAGGGGGAGGGTGGGGTGAGAACTGGGTGGAGGAGAGCTATGGGTGGGGGGAAGAGGAACAGAGGAACAACTGTAATAATCTGAGCAATAAAGATTTCATTAAAAAAATAAATTAATTAAATTAAGTTAAAATAAATAAATAAATAAAAACAAGAAAGATCTCAAATCAGCAACTGAACTCTACAACTTAAGGAACTAGAAAAAGAAGAGCAAATTAAACCAAAAGCTAGCAGAAATAAAATAATAATAAAAATTAGAGCAGAAACCAGTAAAACAGAACTTAAAAACAATATAGAAAATCAATTAAACAAAAAATTGGTTCTGTGAACAAATCAACAAACTGGACAAACCTTTAGCTAGATGGACTAAAAAAAAAAGAGAGACCTCAAATCATTAAAATTAGAAATGAAAGTGGGAACATTACTACTGATCCAACAAAAATAAAAAGGATCAAAGGAGAGTACTGTGAATAACTATATATCCACAATTGGATCACCTAGATGAAATGGACAAGTTCCTAGAAACACAAAACCTACCTACACCAAACCATAAGGAATTACAAATATGGTTAACCTATCATTAGTAAGATGATTTGATCAGCAACCAGAAATCTGATAAAGAAAATTCCTAGCATCATTAGTGAATTCTACCAAACATTTAAAGAATAATACCAACCCTCCTCAAACTTATTGAAAAAACTGAAGAGGAGATACACTCCCCAACTCATTCTATGAGGCCAGAATTATTCTGATACAAAAGCCAGACAACGGTACTACAAGAAAAGAAAATTGCAGACCAATATCTCTCATGAACATTGTTAAAAAATCCTCAAAAAATACTAGCAAACCAAATTCAGCAGCATATTAAAAGAATTGCACACCATGACCAAGTGGAATTTATTCCTGGAGTGAAAGGATGGTTCAACATCTGAAAATTGATCAATGTAATATACCACATTGGCAATGAAGGAAAAGGCCATATGAGCATCTCAATTGATGCAGAAAAAGTGTCTGACAAAATTCAACGTCTTTTCTTGATAAAAGCACTCAACAAACTAGGAATAGAAGGACACTACCTCAACATAATAAAAACCATATATGGACAACCCCACCAAACATCATAACTCAATGTGAAAGACTGAACACTTAACATTTGAATCTAATAAGGTAACTTTGAAAATCAGATTCTCCCTCTTCCCCAGGGTTTGCTGTTGTTTGGGGGTTGGGGGGGAGGGGAGGGGGGCGGGAGGGATTGTTGTTCATTTGCTATTTGTTGTTGTTTTTGTTTTTTTGGAGATTTTTGTTGTTGTTGTCCCTGTACCAAGGATCTGCCTAAAAGTATAAACTTAAGGTTTTCTTGGGTCTTTTCTGAGCCTGTACCTTTCCCTAGGCATGCATAGCGACTTTCTAATTCCCCTTGTATATGCCATTGTTCTTAATGTTCTAGTCTTTAATGTATGGTTCCCAAAAGGGGGAAAGAGAAAAATTAATAGAAAAAAAAGGGGGGCATCAGCCCTTTAAATACCCTGTAGGTCATTTCAGACAGATGAGAAGCAGTTTGCAAAAATGGGAGGAAGTGTAACAATGCCACCATCTCTCTGTCTGAACCTCTGTGAAAAGAAGCAGCAATGAGCAATCAGAGCAGATCCCAAATATATGGAGGACAGGGTGCTCACCCCTCCTGCCTGGTCCCCACAATCTGTATACAAGCTGTTCTGGGAAAACATGCATAGCTGCCTGCCACAAGGCACACTAGTGAGAGATGAATAACTACTACTGTGCTAACAGCTGAAAACGGCCAAAATTAGCTTCAATTTACCTCCCAACCCTCCCCCTGAAAGTTACAAGCCTTCAATGGACTCTAGAAGTCCAAAATATTTACATTAAACAGATTCTGTAAGTATAATTTTATCTAGGTGGGGAGACAGATTTGTTGCTTACTATTCCACCATCTTCCCAAGAATCTTCAAACCATATTTTAATGTTTAATAAGTTTTTAAACTTGAGTTATCACTTTATAATTTATATTTAATCAAATTTTAACTCCAAAGAAAGAATCCTGCTAACTTCATTATGTTTGAACCTTTAATAAACCACCTATACACACAATGTCTTTCAGTCTGGACATAGGCCAAGAGATGTTTGCTGAGATAGCTAGAAGATGCAGTTACCAGTTAAGAGGGTCAGATTAGCCCTAACCGGTTTGGCTCAGTGGATAGAGCATTGGCCTTCGGACTGAAGGGTCCCAGGTTCGATTCTGGTCAAGGGCTGATCAATGTTTCTAACTCTCTATCCCTCTCCCTTCCTCTCTGTAAAAAAATCAATTAAAAAAATTTTTTTTTAAAAAGAGGGTCAGATTGAAAAAAAGAAAAAAAAGAGGGATAGATAAAAGGACCATGTTTTCTGAATTCAAAACTCAGATCAGGGCTTAACAAAATATTTAAGAATGATTATTTGAAAAATCTTATAAATATATAAAAATTAGCCCTGGCCAAGTGGCTCAGTTGCTTGGAACATCATTCCATACACCAAAAAGGTTGTGGGTTCAATTTCCAGTCAGGGCATATACCTAGGTTGTGGGTTGATCCCCGGTCGGAGTTCATACAGGAGGCAACTGATCAATGTTTCTCTCTCATATCAATGTTTCTCTTTCTCTCTCTCACTCCCTTCTTCTCTCTCTAAAAAGTCAATAAAAAACATATCCACAGGTGAGGATTAAATATATATAAATATGTTTAAATTGCATTGTGAATTTAATGTACTGGCCTTTACTAAAAATAAAGAAAGCCCTGGCAGTGTGACTCAATTGGTGGGGCATCATCCCATTCACGGAAGGGTTGCCAGTTTGATTCTTGTTCAGGCCACATGCCCAGGTTGCAGACTCGATCCCTAGTGGGAGGCACACAGGAGGCAGCCAATCAATGTTACACTCTCGCATGGATGTTTCTCTCTTCTCCCTTCCCCTCTCTCTAAAAATCAATAAACTATTCTCTTTTTTAAATATATTTTTATTGATTTCAGAGAGGAAGAAAGGGGGAGAGAGAGATAGAAACATCAATGATGAGAGAGAATCATTGATCGGCTGCCTCCTGCACATCCCCTACTGGGGACTGAGCCTGCAACCCACATGTGTGCCCTTGACCAGAATTGAACATAGGACCCTTCAGTCCACAGGCCAATGCTCTATCCACTCAGCCAAACCAGCTAGGGCAATAAACTTTTCTTTAAAAAATTAAAAAATCTAATCAAAACTGTCCCCAGAAAACACCCAGCTGGTGTGGCTCAGCAGTTGAGTGACAACCCATGAACCAAGAGGTCACCAGTTCGATTCCTGGTTGTAGGCTCAATCCCCAGTGGGGTGCATACAGGAGGCAGTCGATTAATGTTTCTCTCTCATCAATGTTTCTATCTCTCTATTCCTCTCCCTTCTTTTCTCACTTAAAATTTAAAAAAAAAAAAAGAGCCCTAACCGGTTTGGCTCTGTGGATAGAGCCTCGGCCTGTGGACTGAAAGGTCCCAGGTTCGATTCCGGTCAAGGGCATGTGCCTTGGTTGCAGGCACATCCCCAGGAGGGGGGTGTGCAGGAGGCAGCTGATAGATGTTTCTCTCTCATCGATGTTTCTAACTCTCTATCCCTCTCCCTTCCTCTCTGTAAAAAATCAATAAAACATTTTTAAAAAGACAAAAGAATCAATAAAAACATATTTTAAAAAAACTGTCCCCAGAAAACTGAACCATATAGTCTTCACATACATGTTGAAAGAAGAGCAGAGAGTGGGGTAGGCATTGATCATTGAATGAATTATTTCCAACTTTCATTCATTAAATGTTTTGATCATAACATCTCAACAAATGTCCTATAAATAAAATCAGTACATTTTTCTTTACACTTAAAATGTAAATACCAACAGTGGTCTCCTATCAACATTATACAAGGGTACCACTTCACAGTTTTCTTAATCAAATACTAAAGTAGCCGAAACCGGTTTGGCTCAGTGGATAGAGTGTCGGCCTGCGGACTGAAAGGTCCCGGGTTTGATTCTGGTCAAGGGCATGTACCTGGGTTGCGGGCACATCCCCAGTGGGAGATGTGCAGGAGGCAGCTGATCGATGTTTCTCTCTCATCAATGTTTCTGGCTCTCTATCTCTCTCCCTTCCTCTCCGTAAAAAATCAATAAAATATATTTTTTTAAAAAACCCAAATATTAAAGTAATCATCTGTATATATAAAAGCCTAAGCGACCGGCCAACTGGCTGACCAGTTGGTAGCTATGACACGCACTAACCACCAGGGGGCAGACGCTCAACACAGGAGCAGAAACCACAGGCATGGAAACATGGAACAGACTGATGAATCTCAAAGGGAAGAGGGGAGGGAGGAGGGTGGAAAGAGATTAACCAAATCTCTTATATGCATACTAGAGGCCCCATGCACGTGCACTGGTGGGGTCCCTCAGCCTGGCCTGCGGGGATCGGGCCAAAACCCGCCCAGTGCATGGATTCATGCACCAGTGGGGTCCCTTGGCCTGATCTGCAGAGATCAGGCCCAAACCAGCTCTCTGACATCTCCCGAGGGTTCCTGGATTGCAAGAGGGCGCAAGCCAGGCCAAGGGACCCCACCGGCGCACGAATCCGTGCACTGGGCCTCTAGTATGTAATAAAAATAAAATCACAAAAATCAAAAACACAAGTACAATGCAGAAAATACAAAAATGTAATTGATTTGCCTTATTCACCAAATGGTTAGCTATACAGATATAATTTTGCCTTGAAGTTTAAGGCAGTTTCATTTTTCACCAGAGTTACATTTTCTGATAATATACTAGGATCAGCATCTTCTGTCTTATCTGTATTTAATTGATCATTTATGTTTTATACATTTGTGCACCTGAGAACCATATTTTCTTCATGATCACTGAGGCTCTGTAATATCAAATGTCATTGCCTTCATATATTTGAGTAATACCGATGACGGTTTTGAAAGTCTCTGTGAGCATATTTTGCATATGTCTTGTTATGTGGGATCCTTCCAAAAGGTTCATGGTCATTGAAACAAGATTCAAAAACTTCATCAACAGCCTTTTCAGCTACTTCTTTGCTGACATTCCTAACAGCCAGGATAGAAAGAATGGCTCTGTCTCTGACACAAGTCTAAAGAGAAAAAGAAAAAAAAAAGGATGTGGCTTTAGTTTTATATGAAAATTTAATCATGAAATAATAACATTTTATATAATATCTGAACCATAATCAAAACTCATTTTTGCCCTGGCTGATTTGGCTCAGTGGATAGAGCGTCGGCCTGTGGACTGAAGGGTCCTGGGTTCAATTCCGGTCAAGGGCATATGCCTGAGTTGCTGGCTCAATCCCCAGTGGGGGGCATTCAGGAGGCAGCCAATCAATGATTCCCTCTCATCATTGATGTTTCTATCTCTCTTTCTTTCTCCCTTTCTCTCTGAAATAAATAAAAATATTTTTTTAAAAAAACTTATTTTCCTATTATTTCATTCTGTCATTCCAAAAAAGAAATTAGCTCACTCTAAAAATTATTTAGGTATAAGTAAAACCTCTTTCAATTTTCTCATCCTTTCCAATAACATACGCAGATGTCATTCTCTGAAGTTCTTTTTTTTTTTTTAATATATTTTATTGATTTTTTACAGAGAGGAAGGGAGAGGGATAGAGAGTTAGAAACATTGATGAGAGAGAAACATCGATCAGCTGCCTCCTGCACACCCCCTACTGGGGATGTGCCCACAACCAAGGTACATGCCCTTGACCGGAATCGAACCTGGAACCTTTCAGTCCGCAGGCTGATGCTCTATCCACTGAGCCAAACCGGTTACGGCATCTCTGAAGTTCTTGACAGTGTTTGCCAAACAATAACTCCCAATTGGCAAAATCTCAGAAAAGTGGATAAATAAGGTTCTGGTTGGATTTTTAATAAAATTTAAATAAATGTAAAATATACTTTACTTCTGTAACTCTCTTCCTTTGCATTGAGCAATGCTAAGTAACTTATCCTTTGAGAGAAACACTATATCCCCTGCAAGCAATAGAAAGCCACACATATATACACATAGTTTGAAGATGTCTTCATTTTTCAGAGGAAAAACAAATCAAACTTTTTTTGTTTGTTTCTGAGTGTTCTTTGCATGGGTGTTCAAGTTTTCTTTCTAAGAAGATAATTTACCTAATGTTACATTATAATAGACCAGAATTTATCAGTATTCTAAATATTTTAAGAAATATAAGGTCACGCAGCCAGTGTGGCTCAGTGGTTAAGCATCAACCTATGAACCAGGAGGTCATGGTTCAATTCCCAGTCAGGGCACATGCCTGGGTTGCAGGCTTGATCCCCAGTGGTGGGCATGCAGGAAGCAGCCAATCAGTGATTCTCTCTCATCGCTGATGTTTCTATCTCTCCCTCTTCCTTTTCTCTCTGAAATCAATAAAAATACTTTTTTTTTTAATTTAAAAAAGAAAAAAGGAAAGAAAGAAAGATAAGGTCCTACCATTCCAATTCTTGAAGAGCTTTTACTCATTGTATTTCCCCACAGGCCCGAACGAAAACTCAAAAGAATGGCATTTAACATTTTCCTGAAAAATAACCAAACACTGGTTCTGAAGGCTGTGCATCCTGTCAATCACTGATTTTCTCTGCATGTTCCCAGTTTTACTTGGCCTGGCCAGCATGCCCAGCCTGGAGATGCTCACTGATACTGGAATATAAAACAGTGCTTCTCAATCTAAATTACACCAAACACTGATTTTTAAAATAAACCCTAGGCATAAAGAAATAAGAAGGAGAGAAAGATTGGTACAAAGCCACAACCACAATTGCCACAGAGGAAATTTCTCCCCTTCAGGGGGGAAAATGGTGGTAAAAATTTGTCTCCTGGAGACACATGGAGAAACAAGTATAGATCACAATTCAGATTCACTTCTTTGTAGATGTAATAAATTTCTGTTAAAAGTGTGCAAATTTACAATCAGTTACTGTGGTTGATGTTTATGCTTCTTTTTTTAATATATTTTTATTGATTTCAGAGAGGATGGGAGAAGAAGAGAGAGATAGAGACATCAATGATGAGAGAGAATCATTAATCAGTTGCCTCCTGCAAGCCCCACACTGGGGATCAAGCTCACAACTTGGGCATGTGCCCCAACCGGGAATCGAACTGTGACCTCCTGGTTCATAGGCCCATGCTCAACCGCTGAGCCATGCCAGCTGGGCTGATGTTTATGCTTCTTGGGTACAAAAGCAGAACTCCATTCCTTAACACTCTTCTCCCTCAACCAGGCTCCCACTACCTCCCCACAGTTACTTCCTGTTGCTAGTTCTATTCATTTGCTGCTGCTGCTACCCAAGTTTTAAAAAAAAAAAAAAGGGTCGCGGTTTCGCTGGCGACCGTCTTTTGGTTCCGGCCCTGGGTACCGGTCCGGGTGGAGGAGTCTATGGGGCCGAGCGGCACGATGCGGAGACTGCAGGTGGTCCTGGGCCATCTGAACGGCCGGCCCGACTCGGGCTCGAAGCCTGCGCTGCAGGCCGCGCCGTGCTGGGGCGGCCCTCCGCGCGCGTCGCCGGAGGACGTGGTCGTGGTGCACGGGCGGCGCACGGCCATCGGCCGAGGGGGCCGCGGCGGCTTCAAGGTGAGGCCCTGGCTCCGGGCGCGGGTGTGAGATGGCGGCGAGGGGCGAACCGGGGTCCGGCTCCTCCGCTCGGGACCCCTCGGCGCCCCCGCGGGGACAGCTCTGCCTCCCTGGGGTGGGAAAGGGGGGCGGGTAGCGCAGGCCACGGGGTCACCGCGGCCACGCTTCCCGCTGCAGGACACCACCCCCGACGAGCTCCTCTCCGCCGTCTAGACCGCGGTTCTCCAGGACGTCAGGCTGAGCCCGACCCAACTGGGAGACATCTGCGTGGGTGAGCTCGCTACCCAGGCCCTGGGCTCGGCGCTCTTGGCCCTCCCTCCCCGCGGAAGTCCTCCAACACTTCACCACCCCCAGGCACGGGCGGGTGTTTTCCCGGAGAGTTTGTCTTTTTAGGGCTGGACTCCGCCCCCGCCTCCAGGCACTTGCTACGCCATCCAAGTGCCTTCGGCGCATTAAGTGGTAGGAAGCAGGGCTGTCAAGTGACAGACATTCCAACGCCACGACACTGGGCACCGGGGTTTGAGGACATCCTAGGAAACAGAAAACTATAGGGTTCTTACTGACCCCGACATCCAGTCTCTGCTACAACAGAATGGAGGGAGCGCCCCAAACAGTCTAGTCCAGTTCCTCGCTTACAAATGGAGAAACTGAGGCCTGCGAATTTGCAGCAGAGCTTGGGATCTGAATCCAGAGCTGCCTGATCTTGGTCAGCCCTCCCCCGCACCCCCTCCTCCCCGCCCCCACCTCTACTCTTCTAGCCTCTAAACATAACGTCATGTGGCAAGAGCCTTATTAAATACTGTGGGTGCGGAAATCACCGCGCCACCTATGGGGTGACAGCAGGGATTGGCAGAGGACACCTGGGGAGGTGTGCGTTTTCAGAACCCCGTCTCCCTAAGTGACAGAACCAGTTTGTTAGACACCAAGCTTTGCATTGCGTTCTTTCCTTTCCATGACACCTGCCCATTGTGTGCCGATTTGGGAAGGTGGGGTGCACGGGGTGATGGAGCTTGGGACCCTCAGGGACTGTGTCTAGTGTATGACCAGGAAGAGCTGCTATAGAGCTTGCTCCCCCAGCTCTGCACCTTGAAATTTCAGAGCCTCCAGGGAGCCTGCTCAGGGCTTGTGTTTCTGAAGAAAGATCTGGAATGTTCCCTCTCTGGTATTCACACATGTACCTTAGTGCCCCAACCACCACCGGGCACTGAATAAAGGTTTGTTGTCCACAGGAAAAAAAAAAAGGAGAGACTTTTCTTTCAAAGACTCTGGGGCCTGGATCACATGCTTTAACCACATTATCCTCTTCTTCCACCCTTCCTGCTGAGAGCCAGAACACACAGGCCATCCAAATGCAGCCCAAGCTGTATTTACTGGAGGGAGGGCGCAGGGATCCCAGGGCACAGAAGACATGTGGCACAGCAGCTCAGCGCCATATCACTAAGCTGACTCACACAGGCTGAGAGCATAACAGCCTTACCTAAGGCATTACCCTCTCCAAGCAGCAGGCTTCTCCTCTAGCTCCCATTCACAAGGTCACACCTTCTCTGAGTAGTTCACTGGATTTTCCTCCCTCCACCCCAGAGATGAGTAACTCTTCGCTAGAGAACCAAGGGTCTTTCTGTTGTTCCAAGCCTACCCTTTTTTGCATCTACTATCCGGTTGGAACTGCTATCCTGATGCTCATGACCCTCACAAATCGGCCCAGCACGCTCTTCCCACAGAAAGTCTCTCACCAGCCTTTCCCTGAGTGTGGACTCAGAGCCCCTTGGTTGCTATGGGCAGAACTGCTCACATTCATTATCAGTCCATCGGTACCATGCTCCTCTCCCCATGTCCATCTGTGGCGGATAGATGTATGACGTGATAGCGACGCTCTCTAACAGGATGATCTCGCCTCTAATTTTCTTTTGGGGTTTTGTTATTCGTTTTGTTTAGTTTTGTCTACAAAACCCCTCTCAGGTCAGTTTATCATACTCAATCTGTATTAATCCAAAACTTTGCTATGACGTCATACATCCTTCAAAGGCGCACTAATACACAGCCGTAACCTGTGCTGCAGTGAAGTCTCTTCTGAAAGGTATTACTTTTTTGTCTTGAGAATACAGTGGTAGTTTAAAAATGTAAGTCCAGGACTGCTAGGGTAACAGTAAGACAGGCTGTGATTTCACTTCCACTCCTTATCTACCCCATCCACAAGTGTCCCAAGAGCGAGATCATAATAGTTCTTTTCACTATTAAAATCTTTCAGTCAGGCACACAGCTCACCCATAATTATAAAACAGAACTAAATTCCATCTGTTTGGCTTAAATGGTATACAGTTTGTATTCATTTCATGTAAGTAGTTCTTTCAAGTTTCAAATACTAAATGTACTTCCCGTTTCTTTATTCATTATTTCCACTCTTAGCACTCTTAAAGGTAAGTGATTTCATGTTAGTTTTTACCTGATGGTGTTGTTTTAATCCAAAACGTAGCCTGAATATTTCATTCACAAGTGAGCAGTCTCCACTGAGGTTAGCAGCTCGAATCTTCACAAAGACAGAAGGCAAACGAAAAGAAAATAAGTTCCCATGCTCTGTACCTTTATAACAACCAATTTTTTTAACTGTAAAAGAATATATAAAAGTAGCATGCTTTTCTGAGATCAGAGTAACTGCAAGACTTTTTTGAGAGAATTTTTTAAATTCTATTGACTCCAGAAGTTCTTCAGGTAAGAAAGAGAGCAGCTATCCATGAGCTATGTCAGACACTGCCAAAGGCACTGAGCTGGGTGTGCATGACAACCTGAAGTTAGGACACATTTTCTAATTTACTACATTTTTAAAGTAAAAAGCAGCTTTAATAGATGAAAAAAAATCTTGGAACTACCCACATAGATTCTACAGCTAACCTGGCCACATTTTTGCTAATTCATAGCAAACAGAATGACCCACTTCATGTCACTTCACAATAACACGGTCTTATTCCTCTGAAGAGCTCAAGGCACTTACACATTTTAGCCAATAGGCAGTAAGTCTCATAACACCCGAGAGAGACCTATTTAAAAACTCAGGATTCACCAATGAACAAAATAAACTGATGAACAACATAGAAACACAGCAGGGACACATGGAACAGACTGACAGCTGTCAGGAGGAACGGGGCGGGAGGGGGACAGGGGGCACTGGATGAAAGAAGGTGAAGGGATTAGCCAAAGAATATATATGCCTAGCCCACAGACACAGCAACAGTGTGGTGATGGCCAGAGGGAAGGGGGAGCAGAGGATGGGTGGAGGTGGGCATTTGGGGGGGGGGGGGGGGGTGACATCTGTAATAGTGTCAACAATAAAGTTTAAAAAAAACGAAAACTCAGGATTCAGGATTCATTCTACTCTCCAAATAATGAGTTATAATTAGATGCAGTGAGGTTGCTTATTAATTTAAGGGAAAGAGAAAATAATCTGTTATAAAATATAAGCTTGAAATGTATATTAGTTTTTTAACTTCTCAGTACATTGCACTCTGCGATTAATGAAATGCAAGTATGAAATACTTACGTCTCTCTAGGAATATATTTATATTTATATGTATATTTTTTAGAGCAATCCAAAGTGCTTATTGATAAATATCTTTGTATGTTTTACTCTAGAGCGAGAAAGGATCTTTACCTATAGAAAGCAGCACAAAAGCCTATTAGGGACCCTGGTTGGAAACCTGCCTCTTTCACTTACTGAAGTATGGAATCTAAACAAATGCCTCACTTTCCACAGATATTAAATGAGGATAATAGTATCCGCTTCCATGGGCTGTTGTGACAACTACATAAGGATCCACAAACGCTTTCCGTGCCGACAGCGCTCTCGCAAACATGGAGAATGTTCCCAAAACCCGCTGGATTTTCTGTAAAAAGTGGGGCGAGCATAAACCCCACAAAGTAACAATACAAACCAGGCAAGGATTCTCTGTGCACAGGGAAAGCGGCATTACGACAGGAAGCAGAGTGGCTGTGGTGGGCAGACTAAGCTGATTTTCCACAAAAAGGCTAAAACTAAAAAGAAGTTTGTGCTGAAGCTCTAGCCAGTTAGCTCAGTTGGTTAGAGCGTTTGTCCTTATGCACCAAGGTTATGGGTTCAATCCCCAGTCAGGGCACATACAAGAATCAACCAGCCCTAACCGGTTTGGCTCAGTGGATAGAACATCGGCCTGTGGACTGAAAGGTCCCAGGTTCGATTCCAGTCAAGGGCATGTACCTTGGTTGCGGGCACATCCCCAGGAGGGGGTGTGCAGGAGGCAGCTGATCGATGTTTCTCTCTCATCGATGTTTCAAACTCTGTATCCTTCTCCCTTCTTCTCTGTAAAAAATCAATAAAATATATTTTTTTTAAAAAAGGAATCAACCAATAAATGCCTAAATAAGTGGAACAACAAATCAATGTTTCTCTCTCTCTCTTTCTCTCTCTCTTTCTTGGGGCGGGGTGGGGGGCAGGGTAAAGGGGGCCAATGGGGGGAAAAGGGACATATATAATACTTTCAACAAAAAAATTTTTAAATAATAAAATCAATACATTTTAAAAATTTTGTTTAAAGAAGATTGTGCTGAGGCTTGAATGTGTTGAGCCCTACTGAAGATCTAAGAGAACACTGGCTATTAAGAGACGCAAGCACTTTGAACTAGGAGGAGATAAGGAGAGACAGGGCCTACTGATCTAGTTCTAAGCTTCGTATTTTGTTTTATTATGTAACAATAAAATCTTGAGGATATGTTCACTTCAAAAAAAAGAATCCACAAACAGAACAGTGTTTGGCACACAGCCCTCAGTAAATGTAGTAAGGGTAGTTACTACCCTTAATTTTTTTGTTATATAATTTATTCCATAAGAAATAGTCTATTATAAAGTTAATAACTACTATTAGGATTAAAAAGGTTATATTTAATACAATTCTAAAAAAAATACTTAAAATTTCTGTTATGTCTCAAAAATTTGTATTCAATAGTTAGAAACAGAAATAAAAGACTAACATGGAGCTATCACAGTAAGAAAAGGAGTATCCTATAAAATAAAAGCCTAATATGCTAAGTGTTTGGTCGTCCGGTTGGCCGTTCAACCAGTCAAAGCATAATATGCTAATGATATGCTAAGGCCGTTCAAACACTCATTATGGTGTGCACTGACCACCAGGGGGCAGACAGTTGACCAGTCGACCAGTCACTATGATGTGCACTGACCACCAGGGAACAGACGCTCCAAACGGTAGTTTAGCTTGCTGCTGGGGTCCAGCCGATCGGGACTGAGCAAGACGAGCTGGACACGCCCTGGAGCCCTCTCGCAGTCCCTCCCCAGCTGGCCAACCTCCCACGTCCCTCCCCAGCCCCAACCGTGCACTGGTGGGGTCCCTCGGCCTGGCCTGCTCCCTCTCACAATCCAGAACCCCTCGGGGGATGTAGGAGAGTCGGTTTCAGCCTGATCCCTCAGGCCAGGCCCAGGGATCCCTCTGGTGCACGAATTCGTGCACCAGGCCTCTAGTATTTAAATAAAATACTTTAATAAATTGTTCAAACACAGTGCTTTGCAGGGAGAAAAAGATATCGTTTACAATAAAACTCACCTCTGAGCAGGCCAAATGTCTGACATTGGTGAACCAGTCGACATGAGCACGACAATGATCAAACGTATGAATGAGCTCGTGGGTGACCACTCTGTTCATATGGGCCTGATTACGGATATTATTCTGGCACAAAACAATCTAGGAGTCACCAAAATAAGAGAAGTTCAGTTATGTCTAAAATCTACTCTCATTTCATCGATTCCATCCTCTGCCACACATGAGGGGGACTTACCTGCTTGCATTGCCTCCACCCACTTTCTCCACTGACCCCACCACTCTATCCATCAAGGTCCAGACTAACTACATGCTTCATTAAGCCTTCCCGATGACTAACTTCTCCCTCTCTCCTCTCTGGACTATATCAGCACTTAGATTGAGGACACGTATTCACCCACTGTCCTCCTTGGCTGACTGTATCAGTGTGTCTTGGACTCCACAGCATTGTATTTCGAGTGTGGACTGCGGAAGAAGCTGACAGATTCAAACTCTAGCCCCATTCCTTACTAATTGGATGACCGAAGGCAAGTTTCCTACCTTCCTTGTGCCTCAGTTTCCTCAACTATGAAAGGAAATCATTACAGATCTACCTCATAGAATTGTGAGAATTCAATGAGAATATAGGTAAAATGCTTCTGATTGAGGTTCTGAATGAGCAATGAATCAACAATGAATGACCACTACTGTCCCACTCTACTAGAATTTCCAGAAAAAATGCTCAGAAAGACCTTCTGAAAGAAGTGCAAAAAGCCCACGGCACACTGAGCAGGACCCTATAAGAATAATAAAGACATGAGAGATCCTAATAATCATAGTTATCATTCAACATCCATTTATTCAACTGATATTTATGGAGACCTTTTAGTAGATTTATAATCTACTAACAGAGATAGAAATTAATCATTATTTACCAAAATGTTTAAATGCATGCAATGACAGCTGTCATGAAGAAAAACCCAGGTTGGCATGAGTACCTACAATGAGAGAACCTGGCCTGGTCTGGAGGCTGGGGAAGGCTTCTCTGCAGAAGGAATGTTTAAACTGGGATCTAATGGGCGAATGGTAGGTAAATTTGAGGAGAGGGGAAGGGAGCATACCAGAGAGAACACCTAGGCAAAGGGCATGGGGAGGGTGGAAGGAACAGAATGTTTGAGAAGCAGGCTTATGTTTCTGAAGCACAGAGTTTGAGGTGGTGGGCATCAGATAAGGCTGCTGAGGTCAGCAGTGGCCAAATAACTGAATGGCTTGCCTTTATCCTGAGACCAGTGGGAAGTCACTGAAAGGAAATAGTGAAATGGAGGGTGCTTTTGTTTTATTTTGTTTTTATTCCTTTGACTGTAGTTGGAAAAATAAGCAGAAGATGACCAAAACTGATGCAGAGAGACTAGCTGAAGGCTAGTGAAGTATTCTAGGCAAGAGGTAATGGGACCTGAGCTAGGATAGAGGAAGCCAACAATGTTATCTAGGAGGTAAATTAGATAAAATTTGGTGATGGGCCCGGCCGCCGTAGCTCAGTGGTTGAGCATCAGTCTATGAACCAGAGGGTCACAGTTTGATTCCCCATCAGGGCACATGCCCAGATTGCGGGCTCAATCCCCGATGTGGGGCATGAGGGAGGTGGACAATGGGTGATTCTTTCTCATCATTGATGTTTCTGATGTTTCTCTCTCTCTCTCTCTCTTTCTCTCTCTCTCTCTCCCTCCCTCCCTCCCTCTCTCTCTCCCTTCCTCTCTGAAATCAATAAAAATATTTTTTTTAAAAATTTAGTGATGGCCCTAGCTGGTTTGGCTCAGTGGATAGAGAGTCAGCCTGCAGACTGAAGGGTCCCAGATTCGATTCTGGTCAAGGGCACGTGCCCAGGTTGCAGGCCCAATCCCTCAGAGAGATAGAATCATTGATGTTTCTCTCTCTCACACTCTCCCTTCCTCTTTGAAATCAATTTAAAAATGTATTAAAAATTCGGTGATGGATAGAATATGGGAAGGGAATCAGAGGTATCAAGAATGATCCTGAATTTCTGGTTTGTATAATAGGATGGAGGGTGGTACCATTCACTGAAATATGCAAAGCTAAAAGACCAGGTTGGGTGGGTTAGGGGATGGTAAAAATCATCAATCTGGAAAAAAATCATTAATCTGGACTTGGACAGGTCAGATCTGAGGTGCCTTTAAGACAACCAAAAGTGGGTATTAAGTAGGCACTTGGATATACAAATGTGGAGTTCAAAGGAGAGCTCTGACCTAGGAAAATAAATGAGATCCCCTTGGCAGAGTATAGAGTAAAAAAGAAAGACTCTAACACCAAGAATTAAGGGACTTCAACATTGAAGGGCTGACAAAGAAAGGTGAGCTAGCAAAAGAACTACCAGAAGAGTGCTGTACACCGGGCACCATGGGAAGAAAAGTGTTTGGCATGACCTGCTAATGTCAAATGTATGCATACCATATGACCCAGCAATTCCGCTCCGAAATATATACCTTGCAGTAACTTTTTGCACATGTGCACCAGGAGAAAAGTTAAAAAATATTCACAGCAGCATTGCTCAAAATAACAAAGTTGGAAAGAATCAATATTAGATAGGGTAAAGTGTAGTACAGACACACCATGGAATACTATCCAACAGTGAAACTAAATAAACCAAAGGTATACACAGCAACGTGGAAGAATCTCACAATGCTGAACAAAAGAAATGTTGCAGAAGATGATATACTGTATGATTTTATAAAACTACAAAGTATTACCTATAACTCAAAGTATTCCATGAATCAACCTTAAGAGCAGGCAACTAAATAACACATTGTTGGATGTTTAAGCAACTCAGAAAGCAGGGGATGAGTACCACAAGAGTTGGAATAAGGAAGGAGAGATCATGTGATCTAAGAGGGGCACACGGGCTTCCAAAGTCCTGGCCATGCTCTAGCTCTCTCACATCTGGGTGGCAGTTACACAAGTATTCATTCTTTATTATGACCAAAAATGTACATATAGGTTTTTTTCCTGTCAGTATAAATGAGATGCTTCACAATACAATTTTTAATTTAAAAAAAAAAATGTAAGAGGGTGCTCACTGTGTTCAAAACTGCTGAGAAGTAAGATGAAGGTTCAAAATATCCACTCTATTTAATCCTAGGGGGGCAATGAACTTACCAAGACCCAATCTGAGCGCTATAGGTATTGTGATTACTAATTTACAAGTGAGGAGACTGAGAATAAGGCAATAACTTGCCCACGCCCCACAGCGAATGAGGCTTAGATACAATCATTACCCATATTTTACAAATGAGAAATCTCACTCCCCTCATCAAAAATTTTCAAAGGTGTATATCACTTCTCACCATGTAAAGGTGAAACTCTTTAGCTTAGCATTCAAAGCCTCCCACCATATGGCTTTCCTCATTCCAAATCCTATCTCCCCTAATTCCCATGTATTCCTGTCCTCCAGCAAACCAGACGACATGCCATTCCACAAATACACCTGGTTCTTTCCCAACACGCCACCTTGGCTCATGCTTCCCCTGTGTGGGCAACAGTCTTTGTCTTCTTTGCCCTGAAGAGGCTCTATAACCTCTAGCTGCATCAGTGGGCATCGTTCAGTCAATCATGTCACTGCCCCACTGTGGCAACCATGCCCACCTAAGATAGTCTAACCTGCCTCCCTTTGTGTCCTTGCCTGTGGTCATGTCTTATCTCCCCTGTGAAGAGGTGAGCTCCTTAAGAGTAAGGACCATGACTAATTCACTTTTTTGAATCCCACACACAGTCTACCGAACAATCCCCAGCATGGGAAGGTCCTCAGGAGAATTGGGAGGAAAGAAAACAAGTTGGCAAAAATGCCTACCTGAGACACGGACGCATCAAAGCCTCCGCTGACATTCCCATTACAGTCTTCACAGGAAAAGTGTCTTTCTCTATTGACGGCACTAAAAGGCAAGAAGGAATGGGAGACGATGTCCAGAAGCCGTGTGCACGTGGCACAGGGAACTGCCCTGGGCCAGGATGCCCGCATCAAATCCCCTCCCACTGACACATAGGAAGCACCGGGAAAGCAACTTAACACCCTCAGGACTCAGCTTTTTCATCTGTAAAATAAGGATATTACCTCTGACATCTATCCTAATTCAAATCCTATGAACGTTATGATTCCACGGAGCATTTGGTCAACTAATTAAGACCATATTGGAAATATGATGGGGTTCCTGTCCTTGGACCAAAATGGTAAGAAGTGGATCAAAAGTCACTTCCTTTAATACCCTCAAAGTTAAACAACACCTGGACGGTTCCAACATAACCAGCTGAGATCTGTTCTCCATTTAGGAGAATGCTGAGGCTGGCATAGTGGAAAAGCCAGGTTTAGTAATTACTTACAAGAAAGGTTTTAAGTATTGTGATTAATAAATAACCAAGGTGAACGGTAGAGCCAGAGATGTGAAGTTAAAGCAGGTGTGTGAAAAGCATAAGGCTTGTCTGGAGAGAATGCAGCCAATCACTACCATCTACCGTATGGAAAAGGCTTTGTGGCCCTATCAGGGGTGGGCAAACTTTTTGACTCGAGGGCCAAATGGGTTCTTAAACTGGACTGGAGGGCCGGAACAAAAGCATGGATGGAGTGTTTGTGTGAACTAATATAAATTCAAAGTAAACATCATTACATAAAAGGGTACGGTCTTTTTTTTTTTTAGTTTTATTCATTTCAAACGGGCCGGATCTGGCCCGCGGGCCGTAGTTTGCCCACGGCTGCGGCCTAGCCGGTTTGGCTCAGTCAGCAGTGACGGCGAACCTTTTGAGCTCGGCGTGTCAGCATTTTGAAAAACCCTAACTTAACTCTGGTGCCGTGTCACATATAGAAATTTTTTGATATTTGCAACCATAGAAAAACAAAGACTTATATTTTTGATATTTTATATATTTAAATGCCATTTAACAAAGAAAAATCAAACAAAAAAATGAGTTCGCGTGTCACCTCTGACACGCGTGTCATAGGTTCGCCATCACTGGCTTAGTGGATAGAGCGTCTCGTCCGACTGCGGACTGAAGGGTCCTGGGTTCAATCCCAGTCAAGGGCACATGCCCAGGGTTGTAGGCTCAACCCCCAGTAGGGGGCGTGCAGAAGGCAGCCAATCCATGATTCTCTCTCATCATTGATGTTTCTCTCTCTCTCTCTCTCTCCCTTCCTCTCTGAAATCAATAAAAGTATATTTTAAAAAAAGAAGAAGAAAGAAAGAAGAGGCTCTGTGGCCTAAAGTGAAATATAAGTGGTTCCAGTGTTTTGGATTTTTGTTTTCAGCAGGCAGAACATAGAGCAGCACTTCAAAAAGATTTACTTACCAACCAGAGCGTTTCATGGCATCAAGTAGAAGTTTGACATATGGATCTAAAAAGATATTGATTTGATTATGTATGCTAATTGGAATATACAGCCAATTAAATTATCCAAACAGCAGTATAAGATACTATCAAAAAGCAATTCACAAATCTTAATGAAGTTATACTATATTAAAATTGGGTGGTTGTTTTTTTTTTTTAAAGACAGGCTTAAATTAACATAAAAGCAAGTCTCTAATGAAATGAAGCACTGATACAAATACCAAGATGGGTACTACCAAACATCTTAGATAATCTCAAATACGTTTTTAAAGGCCATTTTAGTTAAATGATCAAAGACTGAGGGAATTTGGGGCCATATCCATAGAAGCAAACAGCAGCATAGCATCCAGATTCAGAGAAAGGCAGTAAGTAGCCCCACTGCTGTCTATCGATCCGGTCAGACCACACTGAAGCTCAGGGTCCCAGACTGAGTACCACTCTCCACGGGACCTGCCAGCTGAAGCTCCTCCTTGAGGGAAGGCGATTAGCACAGCACAGGACTATGTTCAGCAAGACGCAAGAAAGGATTTGTGGACTTGGAAAGGAGAAAAAAGACATAACTGGGACCTCAGTAGCTTCAAGTATTTAAAGGGGTACCATGTGGGAATAGATTCAGTTGCTATTTCTTAAGAGGATAGCTCAAGGACCAAGGGGTAGAAGTTAGATGGGGCAAATTTCAACTCAGTATGAGAAAGGATTTTTCCAACAATTAAAGCTTTTGATACAATAGACGAGTAGCCTCAAAAAACAGATAGCTGCCCTGGCCAGTTGCTCAGGGGTCAGAGCATCAGCCTGAGGACTGAAGGGTCACACAATTTGCTTTGAAGAAAAAGAAAACAAAAATCTCGCGTGAGGCTTGGTTTCTCCAGTCACCCCAGCCTCAGGTATAGAATTTCAAAGCTGTAGGTTGAAGCTTTAATACCACCAACAGGTTCTCCCAGTAGCCCTCCCTGTGGAAGGCTGAGGCCTGCTCATTCCCACGGGGGTTCATGTCCAGCACCTCACATCCTATCTCAACTTTTTCCTCCACCGCTTGGCTCTTCCACTGCAAGAATATCTACCCTTTATTCAGCTCCTGATATGCTGGCACTTTACATTCATAAAATCTATTCCTCACAACCCTACAAGAGGTATTTTTAGGCCTCTCCAGCCCCTCCCCTTTCTTCATTGCAGATAGGAATAGCGGGGATCAGAGAGTTAAATCACTCTTCTACACCTAATGGAGAGGGACCAGAATTTGAACCAATGTCTAATCTGCATCCCATGTTCTTTCCACCGTGTTCCACTGAAACATCTTAAAAGCAAGGTCTTTAGTCATCTTGGTGCTTTATTTTCCCACACCAGAACCTAGGAGGTACGCAATACATGCTGTAAATACAATGTCATTATTCTCTCTACTCCCCTTCCTCCACCCACCTCCCTTGATTCCCTATATGCTGGTAACTCGTTGGAAAACCTTGGGGTGGATGGGTTTTTTATTATTGTTGATTTGAGAGAGAAACACAGAGAGAGAGAAACATTGATTTGCTATTCCACTTATTTATGCATTCATTGGTTGTTTCTTGTATGTGCCCAGACCCGGGATCGAACCTCGGCTTTGGTGAATGGGGATGATGCTCAAACCAACTGAGCTACCCAGGCAGAGCCGGGGGGCTGACTTTCGAACTGTGACTGGCCAACTATGCATCAGTAACCTCGCTTTAGGACAAGTACGTTTGAGACTGATTTCTAAGTGTGTCTGAAGTAGGCTTGTCGATGTAAATAAGAACTCTAGTGCAAGGCCCCTGGGAAGACAGGCACTGGTGGGCAGGTAGTGTCCTTACTGAACCCACAGCAGTGGCTCTTAACCGTTTTGGGTCGTGGGAGTCTTGAGGATATAATGAAGCTATAAACTCTCTCTCCAGAAAATGCACTTAGGGGCATGCACACGCGATTTCCCAGCCCATTTCAGGGGTTCCTACACTCGGCAGCCCATCCATGTACGAAGGCTACAGGCTCCTTCCAACGAAGGGCAGGTTTGTAAAACTGTCGTTTTTGCACTGCCAGCAGTAAGTATGCCTTGATGAACGTGGCTCTTCACAACGCCGCTTCACCTTATCAACAATAAAATATATATATAAAAACACTCTGCTTCACCAGACCTGAAGTCCACCTATTGCTGCATAACTTACACAAAATCAGATTGTCTGTCAGACCAGTGAGTGTGACCGAAAAGGGCAAACTCCTAACCCGCTTCCCCATTCATCCACAGGCAGGAAGAGGGCCTCCTTTATAAGGGCCCCCACCGCCGCCCCCATAATGCCCACCCAGCCCGGTCCCTCCGCTGAGCTGCCCAGAACCGGCCCGTGCCGCCCTGGGGCTGACCCGGAGCCCCCGCTCTCGGCACCACCCGCGGCCCCTGCCCCGGGTCGGCTCCTACTGGTCTGCAGCGTCTTCAGGAGCATGAGCTGGCACTTCTGGTCGTCGGCGAGGAAGCGGGCGAGGAAGCCCTGCTGGGGCTGCTCTGGAGCCAGCTGCTCGGGGGAGGCTTGGCCCGCGGCGCCCGGAGCCCCTGCCATGCCATCCGCGGACCCGGCGCCGCTCCCTCCCGCCTCGGCGCCCGGGATGAGGCCCGGAAAGGTGGCCACCCCCGAGCCAAACGCACCGCCAGGGCCCTCCCTCCGCAGGGCGGACAGACAGCGGGGCGGGGCGGGGGCGGGGCGAGGGGAGGGGCCTGGGCGGAGCCCGGGAGGGGGCTGGGCGGGACGCGGGGAGGGGTCCGGGGAGGGGCCTGGGCAGGGGGCGGGGCGATGGGAGGAGGCGGGGAAGGGCCTGGGCGGGGCGGGGCTCGGGGAGGAGGCGGGGAAGGGCCTGGGCAGGGGGCGGGGCGATGGGAGGAGGCGGGGCGGGGCCTGGGCGGGGCGCGGAAGTGGCGTCAGCTTTGCCGGCTGCACCCGTGAAGCTGTAGGTCGAGTCCCCACGAGCGCCG
The DNA here is from genome assembly GCF_028538775.1 of Myotis yumanensis. Taxonomy (NCBI): domain Eukaryota; kingdom Metazoa; phylum Chordata; class Mammalia; order Chiroptera; family Vespertilionidae; genus Myotis; species Myotis yumanensis. The sequence continues at coordinate 157,439,636 of NW_027223754.1, forward strand.
TACCGCAGCCGCCTTCTCGTGGGCGACATTGGCCAGTAGGTCTCCTGCTCCCTCGAAGGTGTCCGCCGTCCTCCCTCTCCCCGTAGTTGCCACCTGCAGACCATTGCAGCCCCTGACCTGCCCCTCCCCTCACGCCCAAAGCCAGATTGAAAGCGGCGTTTTTCAGAAATGTTTGACAGCTGCAATTATAACCACTGGTCACATCAAAAGCCCCAAACTATAGGACCAACTACTTTTGTTCTGCTTCATCTGGGCCCACTGGCCCACTCTACATTCTTTTCTTTTTTTTAATATTTTATTGATTTTTTACAGAGCGGAAGGGAGAGGAATAGTTAGAAACATCGATGAGAGAGAAACATCGATCAGCTGCCTCCTGCACACCCCCTACTGGGTATGTGCCCGCAACCCAGGTACATGCCCTTGACCGGAATCGAACCTGGGACCCTTCAGTCCGCAGGCCAACGCTCCATCCACTGAGCCAAACCGGTCAGGGCGCACTCTACCTTCTTAACTCATACTTCCATCTTGAAGCCCCTTTCCTCAGTCCTTATCCTGGTCCTGGTCAGATCTACCAGCTCCACAGGGCATTCCCTGATACTGTCATCAAAATTAGTCTCTCCTTGCCCTCCCAGGGTGGCTCAGTTGGTCGGAGTGGCATCCAATACACCAAAAGGTTGCGGGTTCGATTCCAGGTCAGGGCATATAGCTAGGCTGTGGATTTGATCGGGGTGCATAGGGGTGGCAACCAATGGATGTTTCTCTCTCTCTTTCCCTTCCACTCCCTCTAAAATCAGTTTTTGAAAAACAAACGTAGCCCTAACCGGTTTGGCTCAGTGGATAGAGCATCGGCCTGCAGATTCAAGGGTCCCAGGTTTGATTCCAATCGAGGGCATGTACCTTAGTTGCGGGCACATACCCAGTGGGGAGTGTGCAGGAGGCAGCTGGTTGATGTTTCTCTCTCATCGATGTTTCTAACTCTCTATCCCTCTCCCTTCCTCTCTGTAAAAAATCGATGAAATATATTTTTTTAAAAAATAAACAAACAAAAAACGTATCTTCAGGTGAGGATTTTTTAAAAGTTAACCTCTCCTTATCTCCCAATATGCAAAATACTTTGTACCTGTTATGGCTTTCATCGCAGCCTATCAGATTTTAATTTACGTGAGTTTCCTTTTCACACTAAATTATTCGGGTCAGCCTTGGTTCGAGCCTTGTCCCCATACGCCAAGGTTGCAGGTTGCGGGTGTGATCCGGGTGGAGGCACATGCAGGAATCAAGGGTGAATGCATGGGTGGGTGGGACAACAGGTGGATGTTTCTCTTTCTCCCCCTTTCTTTCTCTCTCTAAACATTAACTAATTAATTACTTAGTTCAGCTCACACATTTATTCAGCACCTATTATGATGAGTCAGGCATGGTGGCAGAAACAGAATAATTAAGAGAATTGCTGAGGTTGAAGAAGATATTATGGTTTATCTGAGAAACATATCTAAATAATAAAAGCTCAAGAGACCTGGAGAATTATGAACAGTGCCTTATGTGTCATAGATGCTTAATAAATATCTAAACTGGATGGGATGCTAGGATTGTTTATTCATTTGAAATATTATAAAAACATGAACACCTCTTGTGTACTAGAATGCTAAAGCTATAAGTTTTTAGAAATCCACTTTTTATTGAGCTCACATTGGTAACATTATTTCTGATTCCCACTACAACCCAGCAAGGCAAGTATTATTATCACTATTTTGCCAATAAGGAAAGTGGGCTTGGTAAAACTAATCTATCCAGGACCACACAACCAGCTTCCAATCTAGTTATGGAGTGAAACACATATATATGCAAAACTAGATCATTACAAATTAGTGTGTTCAGTATGGAAAACTCAAGGGAGGCCAGCTAGAGAAAATGGGCTTGAGATGGACCATAGCCTATAAACAAATTTTTAAACTATTTCTATTGACCCTTTTTTCAGGGAGAGAGAGAGAGAAGGGAGAAGGAGAGAGAGAAACATCCATGTCAGAAAGACACATCAATTGGCTGCCTCCCTCATGCCCCACCGTGGACTGAGCCTGAAACCTGGGCACGAGCCCCCGACCAGGAATTGAACCAGCCACCTTCTGGTGCACAGTACGACGCCCAACCTACTGAGCCACACAGGCCAGGGCTGGCCTATAAACATTTGAAATACTCTTCAGCTACATGAATAAGCAAAGAAATGCAAGTTAAAAAAATTACTCTTTCCCTACCAAATTAGCAAACACGTTTTCTATATTCATTCTGAAGGCAACAGAGAGAAACCTAGAATAATTTATGCCAAAAAAATATAATCAGTAGTTGTCCGGTGTTATTTATTGTGTTCTTCTGAATTTTCCCAATGTTCTACAATAAGCACGTATTACCTTTATAATCAGAAAATTAAAACTTTAAAAATTGAGTGGGCTTTGGATGCTGTGTGTGTAAATTCTCCACTTACAGTATAAAGACATGGGGATGGATTGGGCATTCGAGGAAAGATAGGGAAATGCCAATGACTAACTTAAAGAAGAAAAATAATTACGCAAAGAAATGAGAGTATGGGCCAAGATTTGACTCTAAGGATTTTCATTTCTGGATTGCAGCACTAATTAAGAGCAAAAAAGGATAAAAAGTTTACATGTCCCACATGAGGTACAATGGAATACATGCAGCCATGTTGTTAAGTGTCTTTTCTCAATTAAATGTGTTCATGAAAGTTTTTAAGTTACAAAACAACCTACACAACGGGATTCCTCCTGGAAGACTGCTCCAAAGTGTCCATAGCGGTTGGTTCTGATGGGTACGGTACGATCTGGGTTTGGGTTTGTTTTGCTTAGCTTGCCTTCATCTTCTAAAGCCAAACTAATTGTTTTTATAGATATTAAGTTGTTCGAAGTTCTCTAAATATACCTCAGCAACAAATGATACTGCAAAGAGTTTTAAAGTGCTTTACGCCTTTCAGCTTGTTCATAATTAACAGATGACCCATTTATCTAGTCTAACAAATTGGGTGAGATAACAGCCTTCCCGCAGCGATCCCACCATCTCGGAAGCTGGGAAGGCACAGAACAGCCCGGCGCCCTCAGCGGGAGCCCCTCCCGCAGCCGAATACCAGGCTGGGAATTACCGACTTCTACTTCCGGAGGAGTTAGCCCTCCGAGCCGGAAGTGAATGCGGGAAGGTGCGCAGCATTCTGGGTAGAGTCTTGAGAAACGTGTTGGGTCCGCTGCCTGTTACCAGGGCAACCGGAGGCGAGGGACGGTTACCCGCGGAGTGGGGTCGTGAGCCGATAGGCTGAGATGCCCGAGTGTTTGGGAGGCGCGGAGGGGCAAGGGGCCCTTTTAAGAGGCGGTCGTGCTAATCGGAGGTCGTCCGGGCCTGGCCCGCTGGAGCGCCGGCCTGGGACCCGGGCGGGCCACCCCCTCTCGTTCTGAGCCTCGCGGGGAAAGGAGGTGTGGCCCACAGCTCCTCCTGTCACTTCTCGTTTTCTGCCTCCTTTTAGAAAATGTAAGTTGAGAATTCCTAATGTACATTGTAATGTCGTCTGATGTCAAAGCAAATTATTCTTGCTCTTAAAGTTGTGGGAAAAAAATTTAAAAGAAAAACGAAAACTCACCATTTAACTACCCAGAAGTAACGTAAAATTTTCATGGATTACCTATCAGTTTTTTCTCTGCATGAATATTCTTTACATAGTTTATTGGGGAAAACCCATTTCGTATCCTTCCTTTTTTTAAAATATATTTTTATTGATTTCAGAGAGAGGGAGAGAAACATCCGTGATGAGAGAATCATGGATCGGCTGCCTCCTGCACGCCCCCTACCGGGGATTGAGCCCGAGACCCGGGCATGTGCCCTTGACCGGAATCGAACCCGGGACCCTTCAGTCCAAAGGCCGACGCTCTATCCACTGTGCCAAACCAGCTAGAGCTATCCTTCCTTTTTTTCACAAATATGTGTATATATGATATAATTCTGATATTGAAATCTTTGCAATAAAGAAGGCATTGAAGGGCTTAAAGTAAGTCTATGGTGAGTTGGAGAGAGTAATGAAGTGGGTGCAGCATGTGAAGACAGTTCTTTCAAGAAGTTTATATATTTATTAAGCATCTATGACACATAGGCACTGTTCATAATCCTTAAGGTCTCTTGAGCTGTAAAGGAAAAGGGAAAGGTCAGTGGCCAGAGGAGAACGGCAAGTGAAAGAAAAAGACTTGGAGCTTTTCTTTAAGAAGAGACTTAGTGATGTTTCTTAGTGCAAGAGGGGAAAATGGTAGCCAGAGTTACAGATACTGGCAGGAAAGAGGATAACAATGAATTCCTAAAGAAATAGGAGATGAGTGCATAAACCAAGCATATAAGTTAGTTTTGATAGGAGGCAGAGCTGGGAAGGAAGATGACAAGGTAGGTATGGATGTTAATCATTTAAAACCTCACAAATTGGCAAGAGTAACAAAAATAGAAAGTATATATCAAAAGGTACATATAAAATGGCCAATAAATAGGTATGTTCAGCCACATTCATGATAAATATAAATAGCATATTCAATGCCTATTACATTGGCAAAGATTAGAAAGAAAATAATATGTGTTGGACAAGAGTTCGGTGAACAGGTATTGCAGGTGGGAATCGAAATTGGTACATCTTTCCTCTCCTCCAGGCATTTTAGAACTGTGTATAAACATCCTTAAAATGTGTAAGTACTTTGACTAAGTACGTATTCTTCTAGGAAATTCTCAAAAGGAAATAATCAAAACTTCACATACACATTTAGCTGGGTGGAGTTCAATTCAGCTTGTCCACCAACAAAAGATAAGTTAAATATATTACACCCATACTTCTTAGACATAGATAACATGGTTGCGGATAAGAGAAGGTCACTCATTGGTTTAAATAAGAGCATTCTCAGGTTTTCTAGGAGAGAATGTGGAGTTGCAGTCTGTCTGATTGACTACCTTGATTCAGAATCAGTGGGATGCTTTGAGCCATTAAAAATAGTGATGTAGCCCTAGCTGGTTTGGCTCAATGGATAGAGCGTCAGCCTGCAGACTGAAGGGTCCCGGATTTGATTCCAGTCAAGGGCACATACCAGTTGCGGCTTCATCCTTGGCCCTGGTCAGGACGCATACAGGAGGCAACCAATCGATGGGTCTCTCTCACATCAATGTTTCTCTCTGTCTCTCCCCCTCCTTTCCACTCTCTCTAAAAATCAATGGAAAATATCCTCTGGCCCTAGCCAGTTTGGCTCAGTGGATAGAGCATCAGCCTGCGAACTGAAAGGTCCCAGGTTTGATTCCAGTCAAAGGCACATGCCTGGGTTGTGGGCTCATTCCCAGTGGGGGACTTGAAGGAGGCAGCTGATCCATGATTCTCTCTCATCTTGAATGTTTCTCTCTCTCTCTCCCTTTTCCTTCCTCTCTGAAATCAATAAAAATATATTTTTTAAAAAAAGAAAAGAAAAGAAAAATATCCTCTGGTGAGGATTAACACACACACCAAAAAAAAAAAAATGGTGATGTAAAAAACTATTTAATGATAATGAAAGATAATGTAAAATACATTGTTAAGAGAGAAAAGTGAGTTATAAAAGCAGCAGTGTATACGATTCTTACCAGATGGTATTTCTTGTTTGTTTAGCTACTCTGCTTTTTACTTATCTGTATTCTACATGATAAATATTCTATATAATAAAAGCCTAATATGCTAAGTGTCCAACCATTCCAGCATTTGACCAGTCACTATGATGCACACTGACCACCAGGGGGAAGACGTTCCTACTGGTGGGTTAGCTTGCTGGTGGGGTCCAGCCAATCAGGACTGGGTGAGACAGGCCGGACACGCCCTGGAGCTCTCCCGCGGTCCCTCCCTGGCACCAATTGGGCCCGATCAGGACTGGGTGAGATGGGCTGACATGCCCTGGAGCCCTCCCGCAGTCCCTCCCTGACCCCAATCATGCAGGGGCGGGGGGGGGGGGGGGGGGGGCCTCAGCCTGGCCTGCACCCTATCGCAATCCGGGACCCCTTGGAGGTGTCGGAGAGCCAGTTTTGGCCCAATCCCTGCAGGCCAGGTTGAGGGACCCCACTGGTGCACAAATCCGTGCACCAGGCCTCTAGTATTTTACAAGGACAAATAAGATGTTGCTCTCTTAAAGATGAGAATGAGTTTTTAAGTGGGATAGGAAATTGGAGAAGTGCTCTCCTGGTGGCCTTGAAGTAGATGACAGCTCTCTGAATTAGATTTTTAAAAATAAGATGCTTTAACAAAAAAAATAAAAAATAAAAAAATAAGATGCTTTAACAAGGTTTAACAACTATTTTTTATTTTATAACATATATTATTTATTGATACTCTACCTCTCACAAAAGATTAAATGTGCTTAGAAAGAGAGATACTGTAATAGAAGAAAATGATTAGAAGAGAAAATAGACACAAAAACTAATTGGAAAACAAAATAAAGGGGGGGGGGGTATGTTAATACAAAATAATAAATCATGCCAAAAGATCTTATGTGCTAGAGGGGTGCCACCACAAATTAGGCTCTGAGGTTCTTAGCATAAGTTGCTTAAGAGAAATATAGTTTTGGTATAAAGCCTTTGGAATCTCCAAAGGTCCTCATAAGGTAATAATATGAGATTCAGCTGTTACAATTATATTCTGGTTTTTATAGAATTTATGAACATCTCAGAAAGATTATACTCATATTCATTAACTCAGTAATTAAGAAATTGCAAGCTCTTATTAAGTACTGTGAAAAATATAAACACATGTAAGACTAAGTCCCTGCCCTCATCTATTGTGAAAATCTATATATATAAAAGGCTAATATGCAAAGTGTCCCCTCAGGAGTTTGACCGGGAGACCGGGGATTCGATCACTCTCTATAATGTGCACAGACCACCATGGGGCGGCCCGGAATGAAGGAAGGCCCTGGCTGGCAGCTGGAAGGTCCCGATCGGCCCTGATCGCCGGCCAGGCCTAGGAATCCTACCCATGCATGAATTTTGTGCACCGGGCCTCTAGTATAACTATAAAATATAATAGCATATTTATAATATGTGATGAATAACTAGTAAGATGAAAAATTAATTTGATGAATATTAGAATAACTACTATGAATAACTAAATTAAGACAGGATTCCTATAGTACATAGAAATACTTTTAACCAGTGAGATTATGGTCAACCCATTTGTAAAAGGGAATGTTATTCTTCTTTTACAGATGAGGAAACTGAGGCTTACAGAGATTAAATTGTCTAACATCACATGGCAGGTAAAGGACAGAGCCAAGATTTCAAACCAAGTCTGTTTCATGCAGACTACCTTCTTAACTACTGAACTTTATGATGAGATGGCATTCAAGTAGACTTTAAAGGATGGAAAAAATTATGTCAGGCAGAGATTGGAGAAGGGTAATCTATGTGGAGAGAATAACACTAAATCAGATAGGTTGGAAAGCATAGGGTATATTTGGATAACACATACATACACACCCACATCCCAGGAATATGAGATATATGCAGCTAAGCAATAGAGAATAAGGCTGGGAAGATAAGGGACAGATACTCAAGATTTGTAATCTAGAACCTCACAGGCAAGTGGCCTCACTTAGAGCCTAGCTTACCGGATTAAGGTCTCAGCCTCAGGGCCTGACAAAGCAAGAGTTTTAAGCACAGAGTCCTTGAACCTGAAAAGTTTTAACCTCAGACCTATATTAGGATCTGAGGAAGGGGTCTAATGGCATATAATAGAATCCTGTTTGCATGAGCTGTATAAAATTGGTCAGGTGTGTAAAGCCTTTGGACCTCAATTTCTCCATCCCTTAGAGGATAAAGAGAGGAGGAAGGAGCCTGCTAGACAAGATGACTTCTTGTTATCTCTTCCGGTACTAGCATTCTGTAATCATAGAGGCCAGAGATTGCAGACTCAAACACCTAAATTAAAGACTAAGAAGGATTCATAAGTGAAGGAATAGACTAAATGTAAGAACTTAAGGAGTGGTAGAGGATAGAGTGATAGTTCAGATGTCTCATCTAAAGTCCAGCCAGTTCTTGCAGGAATGAGGACTCAGTGTTGCCAGGTTTTCTGATTTTTTTCCCATGAAAAACAAGACCACCATATTTTTTTTAATTTATTAATTTTTTTTTTGTAAAGAGAGAGAAAGAGATTTGTTGTTCCACTTATTTTTACATTCATTTTACATTCATTGGTTGATTCTTGTATGTGCGCAGGAATCAAACCCACAACGTTGGCATATCAGGATGATGTTCTAATCAACTGAACTACCCAGCCAAGACTAAACAACATATTTTTAATAATATTTTACAGAACAAACAAAACACCTCTGCCAGCTAGATACAGTCAATGGGTCACTAATTTTCAACCTCTACTATTTAAAAATATATATATTATATATATATATACATATACATACATATATATACAATATATATGAATGTATATATTATACACACACACACACACACACACACACACACACACACACACACACACACGGCTCGGTGCACAAAATTAGTGCACTGGGGCGGGGGGGCGTCCCTCAGCCCGGCCTGTGCTATCTCACAGTCCAGGATCCCTCTTGCAGTCCGAAAGCCCTCGCTCCTTACTGCCCACCTGCTTGCTGTTCCTTACTGCTCGGCTCACGCTCCTTAGCGCTGCTGCTAAGTGGGAGAGGCTCCCGCCACTATGCTCGCCACTATGCTTGCCAGCCGTGAACCCAGCTTCTGCGCACTGACCACCAGGGGGCAGCTCCTGCATTGAGCGTCTGCCCCCTGGTGGTCAGTGCGCATCATAGCGACCAGTCATTCTGGTCGTTCTGCTATAACGGTTGCTTAGGCTTTTATTATATAGAAGATATTTTTTTAGTTGATTTCAGAGAGGAAGGGAGAGGGAGAGAGAAACAGAAATGTCAGGGAGAGGGATGAGAGAGAATCATTGATTGGCTGCACCCCCTCCCCCCACCACGCACACCCCCTACTGGGGACCAGGCATGTGCCCCTACCAGAATGAACCTTGACCTCCTGGTTCATAGGTCAATGCTCAACCACAGACACACCAGGGCAGCCCCAAAGTAACTTTTGATATGCTGAAAAATAGTATTAGAACTTTAACTTAGTAATATTCTTTAATGCTTCTTTAAAATCTTTTTATAATTAAATGGGTATCCTATATATTAAAGGGCTAATATGCAAATGGCCATCATGCCTTAATGGCTCAGACACTCAACACTGGGGAGAGAGGAATGGGGACCAGCCAGGCACAAATGAGCTCGTGAGAGAGGAATGGGGACCAGCCAGACTGCGGCCCAGGAGAGGGACAAGCCACCCACCCCACGCCCCGCAGTCCCGGACACCAGTGGCTGCGCCTGCACCTGTGGCCCGGGAGAGGGACAAGCCACACGCCCCACGGTCCCAGGTACCAGCAGCTGGGGCTGCGGTCCGGGAGAGGGACAAGCCGCCTGCCCCGTGGTCCCAGGTGCCTGCAGCTGTGGCCTGGGCAAAGCCACCCACCCACAGTCCCCTGCAGCTATGGCTGACCCAGGCGAAGCTGGCCCGGGTCCTGGGTGCCTGCGGCTGGCCAGAGGGAGGGAATCCTGGGTCCTGGGTGCAGGGCGAGGCAGAGGCAGTTAGGAATGATCAGGCCAGTAGGGGAGCAGTTAGGGGTGGTCAGGCAGGCAGGCAGGTGAGCGGTTAGGAGCCAGTGGTCCCAGATTGCAAGAGGCAATCGGACATCCCCTGAGGCATCCCGGATTGAAGAGGGTGCAGGCTGGGCTGAGGGACTCTCCTCCCCACCCCCCACCCTCACCTAGGGAAAGAATTTTGTGCACCAGGCCTCTAGTTATAGTATATAACTTCTGTATTTTGTTTGATTATTCAACAGTCACTTCCTTTCAACAAAGCACCCCTCCCCAACTGTAGCTTTTGTGGTTCCAGTCCACCTGATTCCCACCTTCCCACCCTGCGCCCACTTCTGCACTTGATCCAGGTCTGGCCAGTGACAACCATCATTGGTACTTTCACTGGCATAAGGAAAAAGGCTCTCTTCCTCTGATGTTGCAGGTGCTAAAGATTAAATAAGCATGGAACAGACAGGCCACCTCTGCTATCACATAGAGGTTTATCTATAATTGAAGCTAAAAAAGCCAACCTGGATATTATTTGAGTCCAGGGATCTGGACATGCCTAAAGCTTCTCAGTTAAATGATTTAATAAGCTCTTTTATGCTTAAACTTGGGTTTTATCTGGATTTTTGTCATTTACTACCCAAAACGTCCTAATACAAGTATACCTCATTAAATCATTATTTCTGTTTTTCCTATGACTTATTTTGAAATTTGTTACTCTATAATCTATTCTTCAGTTCTCACTAAATTAGTCCACAAATTTAGCACAATTCCAGTCTTAGTCCCAGTAGAATTTAAGAGCTTTTTTATTGTCTTCTTGCTTTGGAACTAAGCAAAATTCCTCCAAAATTCACTCAGAGAAAAAAATATTAAAATGCCAAGAAAATAGAGGAGAAATTCATAAAAGGGAATTATATGATCAAATAGCAAAGCATATTGTAAAGCAAGAATAATAAATATAGGATGGTAATGGAGTAGGAATAAACAGTCATGGGATAGAATTCAAGCCTGAGTACATATAGGAGTATTTACCATATTTGCTATATGGTCAATCAAAGATTAATTCAATAAAGTATTTAAGGACAACCAGCTAGATTTGTGGGAGAAAAATAGATCGTTACCTTATTCAACATCCCAGAATACATTCCAAATGGATTTATGACTTACATGTAAAAATTGAAGTCAGATTCTCAGTAGACTTTTTTTAAAAATATATTTTATTGATTTTTTACAGAGAGGAAGGGAGAGGGATAGAGAGTTAGAAACATCCATGAGAGAGAAACATCCATCAGCTGCCTCCTGCACACCCCCCCCCCCCCACTGAGGATGTGCCCGCAACCAAGGCACATGTGCTTGACCGGAATCGAACCCGGGACTCTTCAGTCCACAGGCCGACGCTCTAGCCACTGAGCCAAACCAGTCAGGGCTCAGTAGACTTTTTTTAAACATATTTTTTATTGATTTCAGAGAAGAAGGGAAGGGGACAGAGCAATAGAAAAATCAATGATGAGAGAGAATTATTGATCAGCTGCCTCCTGCACACCCCCTACTGGGGATCAAGCCCACAACGTGGGCATGTGCCCTTGGCCGGAATCGAACCTAGGACCCTTGAGTCCACAGGCTGACACTCTATCTTCTGAGCCAAACTGGCTAGGGCTATAAATATAAACTATTGATGGTGTTTATCTGTGGGGTTAAAATTACAAGAAATAGTCCATGTTAAGTATTATAATGTTCACATTTTACAACAGCATTTTAATAATGAAAAGGTAAGCTAAGAATAAATGAATATTGGAATTAGTTTCATAGTCCTGTGTTGAGAAAGGACTTTTTAAACATGACTCCAAAACCCCAAAATATTAAAGTTTAGGTTACATAATATTAAAAATTACTACATGGTAGGGGAAAACACCTACACACCCACACATACACCATAATTGAAGTTGCAGCAATAACCCAAGAGAATATTTGCAACATATATGACAAAAGGTATGTGTCATTAATATGCCAAGAGCTATTATTTATAATAATAAAAGCATAATATGCTAATTAGACTAGATGGTCAAACAGCGGAACAACCTTCCAGATGAAGCCGGGGCTGTGAGGGCCCAGGCAGGCAGCCGCCGTGGCTGCGAGGGCCGAGTCCCTTGCACGATTTTCGTGCATCAGACCTCTAGTATGTCAATAAAAAGGTTCAACACCTTAACAGACAATCTGATAAAGAACATGAACAAGCATATTACACACACACACTACAAATGGCTAATAAGCATATGAAAATATTTTTATTCTTGACAGTTAAGAAATACAAATAATCTGAACAATGAAATAACATGTTTTCATTGTATTAGCAAAGCTAATTAACAAAGGTTGGTGTTGGCTTAGATATGAGATTAAATAGGTTCAACCTTTCTTAAGTGCAGTTTGGTAACATGTATCAAAATATTAAAAACACATACCTCTGAGTCAGCAGTAATACAAATCAGAAAAGGTTCATGTGCAAGAAGTTTGATAATATTAGTTAAAAATTGAGCTGAACCGGTTTGGCTCAGTGGATAGAGCGTCGGCCTGCGGACTCAAGGGTCCCGGGTTCGATTCCGGTCAAGGGCATGTACCCTGGTTGCGGGCACATCCCCAGTGGGGGGCGTGCAGGAGGCAGCTGATCAATCTCTCTCATTGATGTTTCTAACTCTCTATCCCTCTCCTTTCTTCTCTGTAAAAAATCAATAAAATATTTAAAAAAAAAAAATTGGAAACAACTAAAAGGCTTATAAATAAGAGACTAAATGTACTTTTGAGTGAAAAGAGCTTGTTACAAAACAAGTTCACTGTGATCTTATTTATGTAAATTACGGGTAAGTATACATAGAAGTAATATTTAACAGAACATTAGTAATGGAAATCTGGTGGCATTTCAAGTGAGTTTCAAGCTTATGCAAAAGTGAGAGAATGTATGAACTCCCGTGTGCCCCCATTCAACTTCAACTTGTACCCAATCTTGTTTCATCTGTATTCCCACCCACTCCCTCCTGAACCCCAGGGTGTTTTGTTTTTTTTTAAGCAAATCCAAGATATCATGGAAGTCCACAGAATGATAAGCACCCCTTGTGTTCATGTTTTCATTATGTGGATTTGGAATCATGTGGGGGTTTTTATTTGGAGTTTGCTGCTTTTTTTTTTTTTTTTTTTTTTTTAGCTGTGCTTTGAAACAATGTGGTTGAGAATCTGGAAAAAGGAATGATGTATGCCCAAAACTTAGAGTCAGTCTGGCTGTCACCCAGCAGCAATCTTATGCCCTGAGGGTAACTATCACATTTTTATCCACACAGCCCTGTTATTATCATTGTCTCAAAGACTGGGTGTTATATTTATCTTCCCTGCAAAGTATATCTGAGTTTCATTCACATATTTTTATCCTGGAAGAAAATAATTTTCCACTTTTGGAAACTGGCACAAAGAACCAAGAGAAAAACTAAACCTGTGGGTATGAAACTAAATGTCATCAACAGATATGCAAGAAGACAGCAGATAGCAGATGTTTCTTGGGTCGAACTAAATGCATGTGCAAATCCCGAGAAGCTCAAAGATGTTGAGTGAATAGAGGGCAGGTGTCTTTAACCTTCACTTTGTTCTTATCACCCTCAGAATCCCAGGTAGGAAAAAGCGGATCTGTCACCGAGCAAAGACTGCCACAGGCACAGCTCCTTTTTAAAGGAGCCTGGCAACTCACCAACGTCTTCCTCGCCCACCTCCTCAAAGCCCGCTCGCCTGGTGGACTATCAGAAAGGGCCTGTAATATGATTGCCACCAGCCACGTGTGGCTGCTAAGCGCTTGAAATGTGGCTGGTCTGAACTGAGACGTGCAGTAATGTAATCTGCACACTGGATCTCAAAGACTTAACGTGAGAAAAAAAGGATGAAATGTATCTCATTGATATTTTTATTGATTACATGTTGAAATTATAATATTTGAGATATATTAGACTAAGTAAAATGTATTATTAAGATTGATTTCGCCCTAACCGTTTTGGCTCAGTGGATAGAGCGTCAGCCTGCGGACTCAAGGGTCCCAGGTTCGATTCCGGGCAAGGGCACGTACCTTGGTTGCGGGCACATCCCCAGTAGGGAGTGTGCAGGAGGCAGCTGACCGATGTTTCTCTCTCATCAATGTTTCTAACTCTCTATCTCTCTCCCTTCCTTTCTGTAAAAAACTCAATAAAATATATTTTTTTTAAAAAAGATTGATTTCATCTTTTCTTTTTACCTTTCTTAACGTGGCTATTAGAATTACCTAAGTGGCTCACATTATGTTCCCATTGCTCTAAACAAATAAGAAGTCTATGTGATGTTAGTAATCTCCAAAATATTATTGTCACTAACTTTAGTAAATTTAATTTACTAAGGTATAATACCTATAAGGTCTTTTTCAGTGCATACTCTCTGGGGAATAAAATCAATACCCATTCTTAGTGAGTTTCATATTTTAATTTTGGGGAGTGATCCTCAAATCCCTAGCTATCAGTAGCTACCTGGTGAACACTGTCATACTCAGCAGTGTGGCCTCATTTCAAGGAGTCAGCCCATGACAGCTCAAGCTGAGGTGGTTGCCTTTCAGCTTCAATATGTAGGAAATCTGTTTCATTAAAACTGAATTCGTTCAATGCAATTCAGCTAAGCACTCTCCTGGGTACTGTGACAGCCTTCGCTGAGAGCTAACAGGAAGTTGCTAAGAGAGTAGATCTTAGAAATTATCTCAAGAAAAAAAAAATCTGGCACAGTTGGTGTAGCTCGGTGGTTGCATCGACCCATGAACCAAGAGGTCACTGGTTCTATTCCCAGTCAGGGTACATGCCAGGGTTGCAGGCTCAATACCCAGTGTAGGGTGTGCAGGAGGCAGCCAGTTGATGTTTCTCTCTCATCAATGTTTTTATCTCCCTCTCCCTTCCTCTCTCTCTAAACTCTATAAAAGTGTATTTTTTAAATCATTTGGGGGGGGGATAAATGGTGATAGAAAAAATAAAGAAAAAATCATTTTGGTAACAGAAGAAGGCAGAGAACTAACTAGGCTACTATAATAATTCAGTGAACAATGATGAAGGTCTAAGACAGTGAAAATGGGAACATTGAGGAAGGAATGTTTTAAATCAAATTTAAAACAGAAATCTGATTCTGTAACGGCTGCTTAAAACCTCCACCTTACTCTCCCTCGCCTCTTCTACATTAACATTCCTTAGTGTTATGATCTGCCACCCACATAACTTCTTCACCCTCCTCTCTCACCACTCCCCCCATCATCAGTTACTCATTTTCATTCAGCAAGGATTTATAGACCATCTCTGTGCACCTCACACCATATGCTACAGCCATATTTGCAATACCTGGACACTCAACGCCACGTCCTGCCTCCCTGTGTGTGCTGTACAGCTGCCCGGGCCTTCCTCTTCTCTCTGCCCCCTCCCCCGGCCTACCCGGAAAACTCTCTATTCTGCAAGACACGGAGCAGGTGCTGCCTCCTGTCTTTCAAACCTCCACTGACCTCCAGGTAGAGGTGGCCATTCTGCATCTCCATCCTCACAGCATGCCTGTTCTTCCACTATTATTGCACACTACGTGGCATTGGCTTGTTCATTTATCCATCTTTACCTCTACATTTTAACCCTTTGAGGACAAGGTTTAACATATCTAATTCATCTTACGTCCCTAACAACACTCAGTACAGAGGCTAAAAGTAAACATTCAATACAGTTTTGTTGACTGATTTCTCAGATCTTTTCCAGCTCTAAAATTCCATGATTCAGCCACAGAATAAAGATTTTAAAACAATAATTGTGTCCTGACCAGGTAGCTCAGTTGGTTAGAGCACCATCCCAATACACCAAGGTTGTGGGTTCCAACCCTGGTCAGGGAACATACAAGAATCAACCAATGAATGCATACATAAGTGGAACAACAAATCTCCCTCTCTCTTCTTCTTTTCTCTCTCTCTCTGTCTCTCTCTCTCTCTCTCTCAAAATCAATAAATAAATTTTAAAAAATAAAGTCAATAAAAACATATTTTAAAATAAATGAGACTATGACATATATTCACATTCCACTCTACACAAAATTGTCTATTTGAATTTTCATATTTGGGGTTTTCTTAAATATTCTGCAGGTAACAGGCACAACTGCAATTGCCATACCAGTGTTGGTACTCTCCTGCCTCATCTCTGAGCCCCGTCTGCTTTATGGGTGTTAAGTAAACGTTAGCTGTTAACTCCCTTCCTGATCTGTATCTTTATTTCTGTAATCCTTACGGCAGGGAAGGGATTCCTAGGGTGTTACGCCACCTCTCGCCACGAGAGGACAACAAGGAGACCCAGATTGTGTTAAAACCCTTCTAGCCACCAGATGGCCCCCAAACACCAGCTTAACGGAGTCAAGATTTCAATTTACATCAGATGCACTTCCGCTTGGTTTTCCTTTATTCCTTCTCCCTGAAAAGTGAACTCTCTCCTACAGGTGACCAGACAAATAGCTGGGAATTGTCTAGAGCTATACGTTACTTTTCTGAAGATGAGGAAATGTAGGAAAAGGAGGGGCAACACTAAAAACTTATAAAAAATTGGTTTTAGAAAGATGCCTTCTTCAAGTCCAAAGAAAAGAACTGGAAATTTGAATGTGCATTGAGAGCTTAAGTGAGTTCTAAGAATTATCATCAAAATTTTAAGTGTGTTAATGGTGTTTTGGGTAAGAAAATAACACATACAGATAACTAAAAGCAAAACAAACCAACTAAAAGTCCCCCCCCAAAGTCCTGGGAGATGGGTGGTGATTCCCAACCATAATCATCAAATTATATTCCTGAAAGCCTGGCACTTTCATCATGCCTCCAACTCCAAAATACTAGGTGTGTGTGAACTGAAGAAACTCCTTCAGAGAGATTTTTGCTGGGCAGGAAAAGGGTTACGCCTTGTTCTGCTCCCAGGGCCTTGGAGGGCTGGCCTGTGGGAAGTGGAGTGGGGGTGGGAGGCAGAAAGCAATTCTGCGACCTGCTAGGGAGAAGCTGCTTTTACCGTGAAAGTCAGCAGACTCGGGAGGATTTTTCATGTTAGTTCTGGATGGAACTCTGGTTTATATTCTCCTTAAATGCCTTCAGGTCCTCCCACTAAAGACGCGTGGTCATGATTTACCTCAAGTAAGAAATCTCCATTAAAAATCAGATTCTCGCCCAGCCATCGTGGCTTAGTGGTTGAGTGTCAACCTGTAGACCAGTGATGGCGAACCTATGACACGCGTGTCAGAGGTGACACGCGAACTCATTTTTTTGGTTGATTTTTCTTTGTTAAATGGCATTTAAATATATAAAATAAATATCAAAAATATAAGTCTTTGTTTTACTATGGTTGCAAATATCAAAAAATTTCTATATGTGACACGGCACCAGAGTTAAGTTAGGGTTTTTCAAAATGCTGACACGCCAAGCTCAAAAGGTTCGCCATCACTGCTAAACCTATGAACCAGGAGGTCTCCATTGGATTCTGGTCAGGGCACATGCCCCTGTTGCGGCTCGATCCAAAGAAAGGGTTGTGCAGGAGGCAGCCTGATCAATGAGCCTCTCTCATCGTTGATGTTTCTCTCTCTCTCTCTCTCCCTCCCTCCCTCCCTCCTCTCTCTCTCTCTTCCTTCCTCTCTGAAATCAATAAAAAAAAAAATTTTTTTTTTAAAAATCAGATTCCCACCCAGAGAGTATGAAGACTGCACTAGGGTGTGGTGGTACTGTCATTCAGAACGGAGCAGGGGAGGCTGGCCCTGGAGCCTCATCATTACTTTAGCTGTGTAGGCCCCAGAAGAGACAATTTCATTCCTGCTTTTCCTCCTAGACCGGTGCTGTTTCTTCTGTGCTAAAAGAAAACTATTTATAGGGAGCTGATTATAGAAGATATTTTTTAACATATTTTTATTGACTTCAAAGAGGAAGGGAGAGGAAGAGAACGAGATAGAAACATCAATGCTGAGAGAGAATCATTAATCGGCCGCCTCCTGCACGCCCCACACTAGGGATCGAACCCGCCACCCAGGCATGTGCCCGGTCCTGGTTCATAGGTTGACATTCAACCACTGGGCCACACAGGCTTGACTATAGGAGGTACTTTTAACCAAAAATATAAATGTTAGTCTCATCACCCACAAAATAGATGTGACATTCCCCAGCTCCGCCCATCTAAAGTTGTCCCCATACTCCTCTGTCTCAGCACCGGTAAATGTCCTCCCCAGCACTAAGGACAGTCGCTAAGTATTCCATCTGTTTGCCGACTTGTTCCTTTATTATCCTCTCCACTAGACTGCAGGCCCCATGAGGGCAGGACCTGCTCTGCTCTGTTCACCACTCTCAGCTCTTAGCAAAATGTCACCAAGTGTGAAGTCAGTAAACAGCTGTTGAATGAAAAAATGAGTGGAGAGAGAGTTCAGTATCATCCAAGTTCTACCACATGCAAGAGGGGGAAATGGCATCCTGGCTGGTGTCTATGTCAAACATTCTTTTAGGAGTGAACAGAACGATGAAGTTGCCTTATGTTTTTCAATAGTGTCCAATTACAATTACTGTTCATTTACCTGTGTTCTCCTGGAAGGACTACTTAAGCCGGTTATTAA
Organism: Myotis yumanensis; assembly: GCF_028538775.1. Classification (NCBI taxonomy): domain Eukaryota; kingdom Metazoa; phylum Chordata; class Mammalia; order Chiroptera; family Vespertilionidae; genus Myotis; species Myotis yumanensis. The sequence continues at coordinate 157,457,929 of NW_027223754.1, forward strand.
CATGAAAACACAGAAATGTGAAATTTCACTGTTGAGATGGCAATTGATTTAAAATATGTCTTAATTTTACTCTCTTGTTAGATGGTTCTCCTGATAAATCTCTATAAAAGCCAAGTCCTCCCCTAATTGAGCCTAATCATAGTAGAACGATTAGTATATTGTGAAGAGCTGGGCTGAGGAGTGAGCTGAGTCCCAGCTTGGCCACTTAAAATTTCCTTCCTTCCTTCCTTCCTCCCTCCCTCCCTCCCTCCCTCTCTCCTTCCCTCCCTCCCTTCCTTCCTTCCTTCTTTCCTTTCTTAATATATTTTTATTGATTTCAGAGAGGAAGGGAGAGGAAGGGAGAGATAGAAACATCAATGATGAGAGAGAATCATTGATTGGCTGCCTCCTGCATAATCGGGAATTGAGCCTGCAACCCAGGCATTATGCCCTGACCAGGAATCGAACCATGACTTCCTGGTTCATAGGATGATGCTCAATCACTGAGCTACCAAGGCCTGGTGTAAGTCAGCTTTCTTGAGCTTCCATGTCCTCACCTAATAACCACTCCCCTCAGGGCTCTATGCCTGGCACACGCTGGACACTCGGAACTATTCAACTCCCCTTCTCCCATCACCAGCCAAGAGCAGCCAAGCTACCCAAGACACCTCAGACTTATTCAAGTGACTGGTGTGGCTCAGTGGTTGAGTGTTGACCCATGAACCAAGAGGTCACTGGTTAGATTCCCATTCCTGGTCAGGGCACGTGCCGATCCTCCCCCAGTACGGGGCCTGCAGGAGGCGGCAGATCCATAATTCTTTCCCTCTATCCCCTCTCCCTTCCACTCTCCCTAAAAAGCAATAAAAACATATTTTTTAAAATAAATAAATAAAAGGTTGTACAATACCAAATTGGTGAGAATATTGAGTAACTGACTGCAGGTAAGAGTATAAAACCACTTTGGAGAATATTTATAATATCGCTTAAGATTTTCATATTCTATGAACCAGCCATTCCCCTCTATGCAAATACTCTAAAGAAATCCCTCCACATATGTACAACCAACAGATATACACAAGGATATTAGCCCAGCTGGAGTGGCTCAGTTGGTTGAGTGTCATTCTGTGCACTGAGAGATTGCCGGTGGGATTCCTGGTCAGGGCACATACCTGGGTTGCAAGTTTGATCCCCAGTCAGGACACATACAGAAGGCAACCGATCTACCTCCTCTCTCTCTCTCTCTCTCTCTCTCTCTCAGCATATCCTCAGATCTAAGCATGAAAAATATATACAGCGAAGTACTATTTACAGCAAAGTACTATTTATGTAAAATGTAAAATCACTCAAAGCATTTCATGAGAAAGAAATAATTACCAAATTCAGGCTCCTGGCACCCTCTGGGTGGAGCAGGAAGGGCCAAAACCAGAGGAACATTTACGTGTGTTGACAGTATTGTTTTCCAAGCTGTTTTTATTCTTTATGTCTTTTTGTATCTCATAAATAATGAAGAATAAATTTTTTAAATTTAATATACATATACTTTCACCTAATTTCACTGCTAGGAATTTATCTTACATATGTATTAGCATATGCACAAGCAGGCAACAATATATACAAAGATGCTTATTATAGTGGTTTATATGGGGGAAACTGGGAACAACCTAAGTATGGGGACATTATATAAACATCAGCGGCCTGGTGCACAAATTCGTGCACATGGAAAGGAAGTTAATTAGAAGAAATTTTTTTTAAAATATATTTTATTGATTTTTTACAGCGAGGAAGGGAAAGGGATAGAGAGTCAGAAACATCGATGAGAGAGGAACATCGATCAGCCACCTCCTGCATAACCCCCACTGGGGATGTGCCCGCAACCAAAGTACATGCTCTTGACTGGAATCGAACCCGGGACCCTTTGGTCTGCAGGCCGACGCTCCACCCACCGAGCCAAACTGGTCAGGGCAAGAAGAAATATTTTTATATCGCTATTCACCCTTTCTCTGTAGAAGTGTCAACCAATTTCACAATCGACAATAACAGATGGAAACACGTGTGTGATTGGTGCCAGCGAGAGCTTTATATGTATCTCACATGTGCAAGTCAACTTGGCCTTTTATAGATATAGAATAAGCTTGCTTAATTAGACCTGCTTTCTGATTTAGCTAAACTTTTTCCAGCCGAGTGAAGCACCCAACTTCTCTTTCAGGTAATTGTCAGCAACACAGCAGTAAATATCAACATGAAGCAGATTATTATTGTAGATCACGCAGGGAGAACAAAGGGTAAAATATTTAACTGCAGCAGTGTTTGACTATATTCTGCACAGTGAGAAAACCTGATCATTTTCAAGGTCCACCATTTCTTACTTCTCTTCAGTTGGGTCAAGTTTCTAAACTTTCTAAATCTCCGTTTTCCAGCTAATGAAAAGAAAATGGGATTCTACCGAGTCTCCTATCTACCTCCTCCAGGACTTCTGTGAGGATCAAATGAGATGAGGCATGGGAAAACACTTCACAAACATTTGATTACAATGTAAAGTGTTTCCACCTGGCTATAAAGCAACTCATGTTCCTGGGCTGAAGAAACTGCAAGGAGGCTAGTCGCTAGGGAGAGGAAGCCGGGTGTTGCTACATGATGTCATTACCCAGACGGTCAGACACTTAGCATATTAGCCTTTTATATAGATAGATTCAAAGCAAAATCAGAGCTAGACAATCATTTAGAAGAACTAGAGGCCCAGTCCATGAAATTCATGCATGGCTAGGGTCCTTAGGCCTGGCCAGCAATTAGGGCCAATCTGTGGGGTGATCAGGGGACCCCACTGGCATCCGCCTTGGCCGGCCTGACATAACCAGCTCGCTGGCCCCGCCCCCCCCCCCCCGCCACCGCCCACTTTCCGGCCAGCCCCGCTCCCCACTGCCGCCACCCGTCACCTCCCTCTGCGGGGCAACCGGCAGGGCGATTGGGGTGGGGGGTGGGCCCACTGGCACCCACCTTGGCTGGCCTGGGGCCTGCGGGCTGGGGGCAGCTCCTGCATTAAGCGTCTGCCCCCTGGTGGTCAGTGCATGTCATAGTGGGCGGTCATTCCACCAGTCATTCTGCAGTTCGGTCTATTTGCATATTAGGCTTTTATTATATAGGATAAGCTAGACTTGTATGTCAAGACATATTCAAGTGGTGAGGGGGGAGACCACAGGACTAGACAATTTATGGAAAAAGATTAGATGCACACACACACACACAATAACAAATTTCTGGGTCACACAAAACCATTAACTTCTATCATCTCAGGGAATTGAGCTTGGGTAATGAGAGGGGACTTCTGCCTGTCATTTACCCCTTCAGAGTGATTTACACTTCTGTTTTTACCATTAGAGCATATTGCCTTTATAATGCCAACAAATAGATAGATAAATCAGTGGGAAAAGTAAATAACAGCATAAGACTCAGATGTTGGTTTACCAAGATTTTACTTTAAAAGCAAAAATCACACAAAATTCTTTTAATCGCCTTTTTATGCTGATCTCTTTGGGGAATTGATACCACGCACAGAAACAAATCCCAAAGGTGGTTGCTTTTACAGAACGATAAACAGAACTGCGGTTAGAGTAGATTGTCTGTGGCTCTTTCACAGCTCTCTGTAACTATCTGCAGAGCAGGTCACCAATATTTGCTTTATTTCAAATCATCATCCTAAAAAACATAAACTGTTTTTTCACCTGAAAGAATATGTTTTTCAGAAACAGATTCAAAGAGGAAATAAGGGCCCAAAGCGCATTCGCAGAGCGGGCCAGCACGCATAGCCCAGCCAGGGTGGTGCCCGGCCTCGGTGACACCTGGTGACATCGGGCGTGGCTGCTCAGCCGGCCTGACCAGAGACACGCCTGGCCTCCGCCTTGGGGCAACGCCGGTCCTGCTCAGCTGGCTCCCAAGCCAAGCGGCTGACATGGGCAGAGCCGAGCTGTTGGCTTCATCCCCAGAGACAGCACTTGGCTCACACACTGGACACACTCGGGGTCTGCAAAGCCTTCTTGGGCTCCAGCCTGGCCTTCAAAGTCAGGAAGTTAGTGGCTGAAAGGGAAGAGAAAGAAGCCGAGTATAGAGACAGAGGCCTGGGGGCCAGGTTACCGCAGAAGCAGAGCCCCATTTCCCTGCCAGAGCTGAACGACTGAGACCAGGAACCTCCCCACTCTGCTGAGCCCAGAGCTCTGCTTCCTATATTGCATTTTGATTTACTACCGGGTACAATTTATTTCCAAAAATAAAGAGGTCAAAATTGGAGTTTGGAAATTTTAGAATTAGAGGATATTGATAGACAAGTGGTTCTTGAACATAATAATAGAACTTTTTACAATTCTTCCTTCTTCCATTTCTATTCAGCGGTAAGAATAAAAGGCGAGGGGGCAGGGAACCACTGGCTGGTATGGATCAGTGGTTAGGGTGTCGGTTGTGGCCCAAAGGGTCTTGGGTTGATTCCGGTCAAGAGCACATGCCTGGGTTTCAGGTTCAATCCCCGACCCCAGTTGGGGCATGTGTAGGAGGCAACCGATCAGGTGTGTCTCTCACATCGATGTTTGTTTATCCCTCTTCCTCTCTCACTCCTTTCTGCTCTCTCTAAATATCAATGGAAAAAATATCCTCGGGTGAGGATTAACAAAAAATAAAAGAGCGGGGGGCTGATAATACCTGCCCTCCAGAACCCCACAGAGCTGCTGGAAGGATCAAATGAGGTAACAGCCATCTTCAGCTAAGAGGCCCTTGGGAAACAAATTTATTATTTCCTTCCTTTATAATGGAGGACAGATCCAGTTCAAATATTAGTCATGTAAACAAGACCGTGTGTTTCTTTTAAAAGGAGGAGGAGGAGGAGGAGATGACGAGGAGTCCGGATAAGAAGAAGCAAAACAATGACAGCAGCAACAGTTCAGTTACAATTTAAAAAGGGAGAAACTGTCTTCAAGTGCCTGCCACTTACAAAGGAAATAGGGAGGGGGACAAAGTGGAAGCATGGAGAGAGGGAGATGCTTGTATCCACTTGTTCTGGGCCAAGGACTGCCCAGTGTGCGAGAAGCTTCACTATTCCCTTTCATCTGCACAGAGTATGATGCAGGTGTTGTTATCCCCATTTTACAGATCAGAAAACTAAGGTTCAGAGGGAATAAACCATTTAGCCATGGTAGGGCAGAAACACTACTCACCAGGCTGGCCTGCTTGCAGGGGACATATTCCCTCCGCGGCCTTACCGCTGGCTCCTCCTCCTAACGTGGGTGAGCCCTGGCCCTGCTATTCTCTCTCCCTTTCTGTTGCCTTCCTTTAAAACCTGTGGTCTCTCTTTCATCCCTTGTATTACTTCCTCTGTGCAGATCCTCTGTCCTGATTTCCAGCCCCCTGGACAGTTCCCAGGTAAGATCCCCGCCTGTATAAACACAGTATCTCTAAAAGTAGCTCCTGGCCTCGCCACTCACACTCCACCCCCTCCTGGGGGTAGCTCTCTTCTCCCCTGGCCCCCAAGCTCAAAATCAGCAGCACTTTTGGTCGTTTCTCCCCTTCCCCATATACACAATCACTCCATTCTCTCAATTCTTTCTTCAAAGTATCTCTTACCTCTCACTTTGCGTTTCTACTTTTCCTCCTAACATCCCAGGGCCTTCCGTCTGCTTGGTTCCTGCGGAAGCCTCCCGCGGGCCCCTCAGGGCTCCCAGCGTATCCTGCTCGCTGCTGCCTGATTCATCTCACCCCCTACCTGCCCGCGCCCCCTCCCTGGACACTGCACGGCCTCCCGCAAACCAGGCCTGCCCCGGCTTTCCAGCCCCACGCCCCCTCCTCCACTCTCCAGCGCCTCCGTTTAGCACAGTGCTTCTCAACCTCGGCTGCACATTAGAATCACCTGGGAATCTTGTTAAAATCCTGATTTCTGGGCCTCATCCTCCGGAAATTCTGTTTCTTTGTTACTAATGATGAGGCCCAGAAATCAGGATTTTAACAAGATTCCCAGGTGATTCTAATGTGCAGCCGAGGTTGAGAACCACCGGTTCAGCACAAGGATCGCTCACTGTACACCACCCTCCCCAGCCCCACGCGCCTCTCCTCCTCGCCCCCCTGCGGCCCCAGGCCCTCCCTCTGGCTGCCCCTCCTCCCTCCGCCGCCTCTCGGCCACGGCCTCCAGAGTCGTCCTGGCAGAGCCCGACCACTCCCTGCACTGCTGGCGGGCAGTGACGGCGCACTGCCTCCGACCTGCGAGTCTGCCTGGACCGGGCACCGAAAGGGACCCGCGCTGTTCAATCTCCCCCATCTCGGTCTCCTCACCAGGCAGCGAACCAAAGGTGGAGACTCTAACAGGCCTTGGTTTCCCCCCAGGGCCTGCCAGTATGTGGGCAGTAGGTGCTTCACACGTGTGCTGGACTCCTTTCTCGCCCCACAGGCACTGGCCTCGGACACAGCCAGGGCCGGTCAGGAGAGCATCAGCCTCGGAAGCCCGCGCGCAGGGCGCCGGCCAGCGGCCTGCAGGCGCGGCGGCTCCGGGGGTCCCTGCCCGACCAGGCCAGCCTCTGCCTGCGGATCGGTGCCTCGTATTTCCCTGTCCTTCCCTGGGCTCCGGGTCAAAGCAAACATCCCGGGGCGCGGGACGCAGGGCTCACTGCACCCTGGGCCCTGACTCCCTCCCTGGCGACGCCCCCGCAGCCCGGCTCCGGGTCTCCAGGAGCCCCGGCCCTTGGGAGAGAAAGCAGACACTGCACCTTTAAGTCTGCAGCCGGTGGAGAAAAACAAGCTGTGATTTATATAAGCGGGAAAGCCATGTGATTTGCAGGAACGCTCCCTCCTCCCCGGCCCCCTCCCCCCGTTACCTCCAGCCCTTCCCAGGGGGGCCCTGGCCTGCGGGCTCGGCGGAGGCGGTGGGGCCGGGCGGGGCGCAGGGGACCCACCGGGGCCTCCCCGGGTGCCCGGCTCCCGCGCGTCCCCGTGGCCGCAGCAAGTTTGCTCCCCAACACTCTCGGGGCGGGTGCGATCGGGAGCGCTGGAGGCGCCCCGCGGGCCGCACAAAGGCCAGGGCGCCGCCGCCCCCGCGGGCGCCGCCCTGCGTCCCCTCCCGGGCCGGGCTGCCTGCCCCTTTCCAGCGAAACCATTCAAACCACTCGAGGGAGAAACTGAGGGTCCCCCCAACTTCTCAGGGAGAAAGAACAGCTAGGGGCCCCCACAGACTCCCACAGACTGGCCTCTGTGTCCCCCAACACCCAGCGGCAGGGAGGGAGCGGGGGCAACTTTAGAAATAAACTGGTAGAAAAACGCATCATGAAAATCAGCCATTCCCAGCGCTGAGAGGTGGCTGTGTAGCTTCCAGAAAAAACCTTAGTGGCCTTTTCAGACAGAGCCAAGGAAAGTAAGTGCATGATTCAGAGGCGGGAGAGCCAGCCCAGATCCTTCCCATGTTAGAGGAAGGGCGGTGAGGGACCAGCGCCCAGGAGCCAGGGGCTCCAGTTACCTCGGAAGCCTGGGAGCCTCCTGAGAGGCAGAAGCTGAATAGGGGAGACCTGAGGTCCCCTCCCCTGAGGTCCCCTCCCCTGAGGTCCCCTCCTCTCCCCTGAGGTCCCCTCCCCTCCCCTGAGGTCCCCTCCTCTCCCCTGAGGTCCCTCCCCTCCCCTGAGGTCCCCTCCTCTCCCTGAGGTCCCCTCCCCTCCCCCTGAGGTCCCCTCCTCTCCCCTGAGGTCCCTCCCCTCCCCTGAGGTCATCTCTGTAGGAATGTGTGTCGCGGGCCCTTTCCGGAAGTGCTGACTAGAGGCGAGGCCTGCCCATCACTTCCAAAGCCAAGCCCGGGAGGAGCTGGGCTTCCTCGGAGTAGAGCTGGAGGAGAGTCAGATCTCTCAGCGCCCCGCCCTGGCAGACAAACCCGAGACTTCTCAGGGTTAAACCTTGTCAGGGATAAGGTTTAAATTCCATTTTATTTTCCTCCCTTGGTCATGAGGGGGGAGGCACACGCCCAGCGCTGTCACACGAGGGAAAACATGATGTCATTAGGAGCTGCTGATACACCATCTTGCTGAGACTCAGCCATGGCCAGCAGAGTTGGTACATTCCAGTCCACCGTCTGCATCCCGGAGCAGCCAGGCCCCGAGAGGTCGCTCTGACCTGCTCCTGTCCCCCCCTGCAGGCGGAGGGTCTTCATGCCGAGACAGTTCAGGAACAGCGCCTGGTGCCCGCGTCACACCCACAGAGAGAAGAGCCTTCCTGATGGGAAGGTCAGGCAAACATTCGCAATTACTCTCTGAACCCTGAGGGAGAACAATGCACGGAGCGGGGATCCAGGGGCTCAGCGCTCCGTGTGCTCAGACACCCGATGACACTCATTCAGTTCCAAGTGGTCCTGTCTGTGAGCCTGGCCCTGAGCTGGACAGTGGGGACACAGTGGGGATGAGACAGACGCCCCCCTCACCCTGAGCCCTGCCTTTCTGCTCCCCGCTCGCCGGCTCTGCCTCGGGACCGAAGCCTGTGGAAGGCTTTCCTCGGCTCCACCAGCCAGCGAAAGCCCCTCCCGGCCCACACCCAGCCTGTGCTGCCCCAGCCCAGCTGCACACGCTCACAGGTCTGCCAAGCGCAGCTTCCAGGCGAAGGCGGTAACTCTCCGGTGATTGGGTGGTGGTATGAGAAGTAACCCAAAGGCCTGTTCAGAAAATGAGATCAAAGTTGGCAGCCTCCAAAAAAATAAAAAAGAAAGAAAGAAAGAAAGAAAAGTTGGCAGCCTCCTGGGCCCTCCCCAGACGGATCGTTTAGTTCAGGCCAGGCTGCAGCAGTGCCCCTGCTTCTTTTCTTTCTCTGCTGTCTTTCTCATCTGCCTGGCTGCCCCATCCAGGTCTCCTCTTTCGGAAGCTTCCTGTGCCAGGGGCCTGCCCACCCCTGCACCCACCCTGATGAACCCAGGTGCCACCTTCCTAAGGCAGTTCACCCACGTCCTCAGGGGCCCGGAACCCCTCAGCCCAGCACAGAGCCCTCTGCAAGGTCTCTTCTGTGGCTGTGAGGCTCCGAGTGGAGGGTGCTCAGATGTGCCCCCTTCACCGCAGTCCTCCACACTCCCACCTCCTCGACCACACCAGCCCTGCCTGACTCCTTTCCTGGGTTCTGCTGCTGACTGCCCTTGGCCGTTCACAAGCCCAGCCTGATAACGTGCAGGGGGAGACCCCGCAATGCTGTGGTGAATGAACATTTTAAAGGCACAAACAGAAATGATGGCTCCAAGCTGAAAATACCCTCGAAGCCACAAACTGTTACCTTCAAAGAAGCCAGAGCCAGACCTCTGAGGTTGGTTGTTTTTGTTTTGTTTTTCAATGCACCAAGGAGTTCAATGAGTGAATGAATGAAATCAGCTTTTTTTTTTTTTTGAAACTTTTTTTTATGGATTTCAGAGAGGAAGGGAGATAGAAACATCAGTGATGAGAGAGAATCATTGATTAGCTGCCTCCTGCACGCCCCCTACTGGCGGGGGTCGGGGCCCGCAACACGGACATGTGCCCTGTGCTGGAATTGTGGAATTATATCTGGAACCCTTTAGTCCGCAGGCCGATGCTCTATCCGCTGAGCCAAACCAGCCTGGGCAGAAATCGGCTCCTCTTAGATAATGTCTCCCTCAGGAAATGGGGCCTCAAGACAAAGGCATCCCAACCACTACCAAATTCCACTGTTTCAAATTAGCCTTACAGATGAGCTAGGACTGTAAGATCCCCCTAGCACCAAAGCTCTGAGCTCTACAGTTCCCCTAAATAGCCTTTTAGAGCGCCCCACATCTGAGTAGAAAATGCCGGCTTCACCGCTGTGCTGTCAGGCCTGGCTCCCTCTTTCTCCTTCCCCTGAAAGGGCCTCTGGTCTTTCCCAGCTGCGGAGTAGCAGGGAACACACAGCTCCCCCAGAGCTGAGGGGCCACCAGAGGGAAGGCTGGCTCTGCCCCAGTCGGCTGGCCCCTCCCGTTCTGCAGGGACACTCCTCTCTCCCAACAGGCAGGGAACTTCTGGAACTTCTAAACAGCACATCCTCGGCCCGCCCAGGCCCCACAACATCCTGTGCCCCAGTTTACAAGCTTTTAGTGGCAAATGGCACATTTGGCAAACCTTCCCGCGTGTGGGCCAAGCCAGGCCCTTTTCCCTAGGACCCAACTGACAAAGGGACACTAGGTTGGGACAAAAATGGGGTCCAGCTAGACAAGCCCCAAGCCTTGGTCCTCTGGCCAAGTCTGGAGAGGTCCGGAGAGACATGTCCTCGGCTGGCCTCCACCACAGGCAGGCTGGTCCCAGGTCTCAGGATGCATCAGTAATTCCAGGCAGGGCTCCATCCCCAGCCCACACTCAGCCAGGACCTGGTCAGGGACTCTCCAAGTGTCCCAGAAACCCGATGCTCTTTTCGTGCAGGCTCCGCTGGGGTGGGAGGGAGGGGGGAACAGCAAGACCCTCTCTGTGGGCTCCTACTGTGTCTGGAAGGTCCAAAAAGCATCTCTCTCCATCAGAGACAGCACCAGATCTCTGCTTTGAGACAACTTTAAAGAGAACGGTGTTTTTGAAAGCTCAAGACATGTTCTGGGCTTGGCTTTGGTTCTAGCTTCATCTACACCTCTCAAAACGCAGTACTCTTCTGTGACTATGGAAATCCTGGAGGCAGCGAGCCCCGCCGAGGGAACCGCAGCTTCCTCAGTTACCCAGGCTGTGCCCTGTCTAGATTTTGCTGGAAGGCCTCCATGAAAAGGCCTTCAGGCTGGTCCTCCCTTCAGGCTGTCTAACTGGAATGCCTGCCACCTACTATTCAAGACAATGTCTTGAGCCCCAGCCCACCAGGTGTGGGCACCTCATCATTGTGTCCCCCTAACCTCACAGTCCCTCTTGCCTCCTCCCCCTACTACCAGCTGTGCCCAGGATTCTCAGAGGGTTCGTGCTTCCTCTGTGACCTGTAGCTCTGACTTCCTGTCTTCCCCTCGCCCCTCCATCTGCATCCCGCCTCCCATAGCTGATGTCCTCTCCATTCTTGCATCCCCCTCCAACTCAGACAAGGCCAACAGGAAGAGCAGCAGATTTTACTCACAGTTTGGGGTCCTGGAGGGGAATCACAGTAATTGCATTAGAATCTACTCATAGCCCTCGCTGGTTTGGCTCAGTGGATAGAGCGTCGGCCTGTGGACTGAAGGGTCCCAGGTTTGATTCCGGTCAAGGGCACAGGCCTGGGTTGCGGGCTTGATCCCCAGTAGGGGATGTGCAGGAGGCAGCCAATCAATGATTCTCATCATTGATGTTTCTGTCTCTCTCTCTTTCTCTCTCTTCTTCTCTAAAATCAATAAAATGATTTAAAAAAAAAAAAGTCTACTCATAGATATAACTCTCCGAAAACTCAATCAACCACTCCCCGCCTCAGAAAATTTCTCACTCTTCCCTAAGTCACAACTTCTGCTACCTACTCCAGCCTCTCTCCTCTCTAGATCCCTCCGTGCAGACCCCAAGTTCCCATGGATTTCTCCTGCAGAACCATTTGTCTTGCCCTCAGCAAGCCCAGAGGATCTCACGGTTCTCACCAGAGTGGCTTCCCCATCGGGGTTCATCTCAGCCTCATCCTTCAGACAGACATTCACCTCCAGGGAGATGCACCTGGCCCCCAGAATGAACAGCTCAGTGTTTTGTTTTCAAGGTAACATTTTCTCCCTGGCCACCAACACCCACCCCCCCCCCCCATCCCCTCACATCTGGTATCCCTGACAGTCAAGAAATCCACCTCAAATCATTCCTGTTCTCATGTGGCTTGTTTTTGTTTTGTTTTGTTTTTAGTCCTCTATGGTCATGGGGCACCGCTAACCCATATCCTTGTTGTAGAAAATGATCCAATTAGGCCTTGGGCAGGTGGCTCAGTTGGTTATAGCATCGTCCCAATACGCCAAGGTTATGGGTTTGATCCCTGGTCAGGGCACATACAAGAATCAACCAATCAGTGCATAAATAAGTGGAACAACAAATCAATATTTCTTTTTCTCTCCCTTCCTCTCTCTCTAAAATCAATCAATAAAATTTTTTTAAAGAAAATGATCCAATTAAAAATAAGTCAGCATAAGACCAACACCAGCCCTAGCCGGTTTGGTTCAGTGGATGGAGCCTCGGCCTGCAGACTGGGGGGGTTCCAGGTTCAATTCTGAACCCAAGGGCACATGCCTGGGTTGCAGGCTCGATCCCTCAGTGTGGGGTGTGCAGGAGGCAGCCGATCAATGATTCTCTCTCATCGATGTTTCTATTCCTCCCTCTCCCTTCCTCTCTGAAATCAATAAAAATATTTTTTTTTTTTAAAAAAAAAAAGACCAACACCAAAGGACAAATGCTGGATGATTCCACTTGCATGTGAACACACTCTGAGGTACCTAGTAGTCAAATTCCTAAAGACAGAAAGCAGAATGGTGGTTGCCAGGGGCTGGGGAGAGGAGAGAATGGGAGTTAGTGTTCAGTGGGTATGGAGTTTCCGTTTAAGAAGATGAAAACATTTTTATTTCATTTTTCAAATGATTTTGTTTATTTCAGAGAGAGGAAGGGAGAGAGAGATAGAAACATCAATGGTGAGAGAATCATTGATCAGCTGCCTCTTGCACTCCCCCTACTGGGTATCGAGCCCACAATCCAGGCATGTGCCCTGACCAGGAATCGAACTGTGACCTCCTGGTTCATAGATCAATGCTCAACCACTGAGCCACCCTGGCTGGGTGAAAACGTTTTTAAAGATGGATGGTGGTGATGGTTGCACAACAATGGGACTATACTTAATGCCACTGAACTACACACTTAAAAGTGGTTAAAACTGTCAGTTTTATGTTACGTATATTTTACCACAATAAAGAAGTAATGACAGCAGCATTCACTCTGACCCCCAGAGACACTGCAGTTAACTCAGCAAAGGGGGTTTTCCCTCTGCCACCTTGGGTCACAGCAGCTCTGTGAGCCCCGTCCCAGGGTTCCCTGCTCCCAGACTCACCATCAGACCTCACCCAGAGTAAAACAGAACCACAGAGGTGTGGCAACCAGAGCAGGAGCCTTCAGACTAACCCTAGCTCAGTCGCTAACTGCACTCTGAATCAATCGCAACGCCCTTATAAAGAAATCGGAGGCGACAATAGCAGCCCTGAGGGAGATGATGGATGTGAACACTGAGAGTGTGTGCAAGCTGACTTCACCACCTCCTACTGCACTTGGTCAAATAAAAACATCTGGAACATAAGACGGAAGTTGCTTCCTGAAAATAAGGAGGTAGACAGCCAATAACTCAGTAAATACACCAAACACTAATGCTTTGGTCTTCAGTCACCATCCCCATCCAAGGTGGGATGAAGCAGTTCTGCACAGTCTGTCCCCACCCCGAGACCCCATTTTGTGGAGATACTGATTTTCTCCACGATTAGCTTTGATTCAGAGCCAGGTTCCAGCTTTGCCCACAGGTGGCCACGGCGTTGCCTCAATGAGGCATGGAGTGGGGTTCTGAGCAGGAGCTAACTGGAGAGGGAGTATGGTAGAAGCGTACATACAAGTTGTATCCAATGAGTACATATTCAAAACCGCTCCTTCCAGCCCAGCCCCTGTGACTCAGGGGTTGAGCGTCGACCCAGGAACCAAGAGGTCGCTGGTTCGATTCCCAGTCAGGGCACATGCCCAGGTTTCGGGCTCATCCCCAGTAGGGAGAGTGTAGGAGGCAGCTGATTGATGATGTCCCTCTCATTGATGTTTCTATCTCTCTGTCCCTCTCCCTTTCTCTCTCTCTAAAAGTCAATAAAAACATATTAAAAATCAAAGATGGCTCCTTCTAATAATGTTCAAAGTGCTCTAATATGTTGACATGACTGTCAAAAGACTGGTGGAATGGTGCCGGCGCCAGAAGGGTGGCCACCAAACAGACCACAAACCCCATGAAGAAGGTGGTCAAAGGTGGCTGCAGTTGGCTGAGTTGGCTGCCCTTCGGTCTGACCACGCTGGTCTCACTGCTGTTTGAACCACCAGCCCTGGCTCTGCTTCCACAGGACGTAGGTCATAGCCCTTCTCTACAAGAAGGGCCTCTCTTTCCCTCAGCCTAAGAAGGAAGTTCAGGTCACCATGGCCTGATAAAGCCACACCTGGCCCTTCTCCTTCCTCCCTCTTGCCACCCCTCCTCACCAGGACCCTGTCTGGTGCTTCTCTCAGCCTTCCCTCCCCTCCCCTTCCCTCCCCTCCCCTTCTCTCCCCTCCCCTCCCCTCCCCTTCCCTTCGAGAAGTGACTTGTCAATGGGGAGCAGAGAGAGAGGGGTCCCAGGACTCCAAGTCTCCAGCCTCTGCCACAACTCCAGACTGCCTCACAGGGACCAGCTCGGCCCAGATGGAAATCATCTGGTGAAGGCTGCACGCTGATTTCACCCATAATTACGTTATGCTCACCCACACCCATTCCCACCTCGCCTCCTCCCACGTCCCCTTCCCACTCACGCGGGGCGGTGCCAAGAAGTGAAAAGGGAGGCAGCCCTGAAGGCACCCTGACAGGCGATCTGGGGACACAACCGGAGCCCAAGGCTTGGCCTGCGAACAACTTCAGGCCCATGACCCGGTCCGGCCCAGCCTCCCGCACAGCGACTGCGCCTCAGCTGCAGAATCTGAAACATCAAAGGCCGAATCTCTCCTCAAAGCACAGGAAGGGGTAGCCGAGATTTCCCGAGAAGCCAGCTCCCTTGGAGTGGCCTGTCCCCTCCCCTCCCCTGGGCCTCCCGGTGGCTGGTGGCTGGGGTGGCCTGTCCTTGCTGTGGGCCCCACAGCCTCACCCACACCAGCCAGAGGGGCCTGCGAGTCATCACACCCAAGGTCCAAAGACCCAGAGTTGTGAGGCTTTGAGAATGTCACTGTGAGTTCCAAAGTCCTTTTCTTCCATTTTGTGGGCTTTTAACTTTTCTGAATTCTCCAGGCAGGGCAGACCAAGGGGACTTTGATCCCAGGGGCACGGGGTGGAATAAACTGTTACTGCAAATGGGGCCTCATCCGGCCTGCTCTCCGCCCTTCCGCTCTAGGCGGCCTGCTGGGCTCACCTGACCACACCTTCCCGGGAGGGAGCCGGTGGGGCGGGAAGGTAGGGCTTGGGGAGCAGAGCAGTCACTTGGACTGGGAGGGGGAGGGAACTGTAGACACTCCCCACAACCCCCATTTCTGAAAGCCGGAGCGGTTCCTCACAAGAAACCATGAAGCACAAACAGCCCGACACTAGCGCAGCCTGGAACGTCTGAGCCACCACCTCCTCCCCCAGCTACCCTCTCCACGGCTCCACGGGGCGGGGTGGGGGTGGGGGAGAGCACTGCCCCCCCAGGAGGCCCTCACCGGCCTGGCCCTCCCCCCCCACCCCCACGACTGGGTGTTGGAGGACCGAGCAGCTCCTGCCTCTCCAGCCTGTGCGCTCACAAAGGCGCCCTCTGTCTCAGCCTCCCCAGAACAGGCCTCCCCCTCGGCCGCCCACCCTCTCCCCACTCCCCCCCCACACACACAGGCACTTCCTACAGGAGCAGCTTCCAAGCCGAGTTCCTGGCGGGCACTGTCCCCCAACAGCAAGCTGGAACAAAGGCCGCATGACTGAGTGCGCCCGTGCCTGTCAGGGCGCGGGGAAGGTAATTACAGGGGCAGCGCTCGCAGCCACACCTGGCCGTGCCGTCAACAGCCTCTCTTCCCGGCGAGCTGGGGGAGCTGAGAGACAGGGAGGCGACAAACCACAATTTGAATCATTTGGAGAGAAGCTATAAATATAATAATGAGTCATTTGTAAAATATAATTTCATCCAAAAGCCTGGGAAAAAAAATGGGAAAGAAGTTCTTATGCTATTTCAGGCCAAATTGTTCAAGAGTGTTCTGCCAGAACCTGGGGAGGGGACCCGCTGCCCACCCCGAGCAAGGCTGGGCCCCACGGGAGGGCGGCCCCCCCCCAGCCCTCGCTGGCCCTGGCGGAATGCGGCCTGGACACCCCTTGCCCGGGCCCCTCATCAGAGCCTGGGATCGGAATGCTCGCAATTCAGTTCTCCCTCGGAGGGCTGATAAGCATCGCGGACACGCAGCCTCGCATCCAGGCTGAGCAGCTGAGAACAGTTTAGGGCAGGCCCGCTGTTGTTCTTGGCAACTCTCTCCAGCCCGGGGGCCCTGCAGCCTTTCCTGCGCAGGGTGGCTTTTCCAGTGTGGCCACAAGGTCTCTCCTGGCCTCAGCTCCAGCCTGGGCCCCAGCTGCTCTGGGGGGAGGAGGCGCCAGTGCAGAGCTCTGTGGGGGAGTGGGCTGCAGTCACTCAGCAGGACCAGCTCACCGCTGCCGTCCTGGGTAGTTGGGAAGAGCTGAAGCTCTGAAACTAGACTTTTTCTAGGTTCTGTTACCGCTGGGCCCCTACTATCTGTGTGACTTTAGGTAAGGTACTTAACCTCTCTGGGCTCAGTTACATCCTCTGTTAGATGGGTTTAATAATAGTCCCTTGCTCAAAGATGTTGAGAAGATGAAGTGAATTAACCTGTAAAACACTTAGAATAGGGACTGGCATCATGGGTGCTCAATAATCCTATACAATAAAAGGCTAATATGCAAATTGTCCCCTCCACTGGGAGTTCGACCAGGGAGCAGGGCCGGCTGGGGCCCCTCTCCCAGGCCGGCCCCGCCCCTATTGCCCTCCCCCCACCCCGATCCAGGTGGGCCTGCCGGACCCTACCCGTGCACGAATTCATGCACCGGGTCTCCAGCGTTAGCTAATAAAATCCTCGTTATTGTTTCTCACTGGGCACTTGATGCAGCAAGGAACCACAGGACACAGGCGCAATGGCACACATGACTGACCCTGAGAGATAGGGATAAATGCCCCGGTGCCCTGGCTTGTCCTTCAGCCATTTCATCATCTCAACTTGCCTGTGGACCCGAGCAAGCCCCTTCGCCTCTGTGACCCGAGCGTCCCCTTTCTCCCTCTCCCAGGCACCTTGTCTCTGAACTGAGCACAAGGGGAGGAGGGCAGCATCCTTCCTAATGTTTAGAGACCAAAAGTCAATTGGTACTTTAAAGCCACTGAGTGCATACTGAGCTTGAACTTCAGCCTTCCCTGCTCTCTTCCCTCTTCTCCGCCTCTCTCCTCTCTCTCTCCTTCCCTCTTTTCTTTCCTGTGCTCCATGCTAAGTCCTGGCCTTCCACCCACAGGCGGAGCTGGGAGGGTGGGATGAGGTTAAAGGGCTCAAAGCCTCTGTCTCTCCCAAGCGGCCAGGTCCATGTCCCCAGTTGCTGAGGGTGGCCCTGAAAGCCCTCGAGGAGACCCTGCTTCCAACATGCTCTCCCCCTCCCCCAGGGGGCCAGGAGAAGTCAACAGAAATAGTCTCCAGGTCAATATTCTGCATTTTCCTTTCTCAGAAATCAGAGCTCCACAGCCAGCCTAGCCTGGAGGGAAAGGCAAGCGGAGGCCTTGCTCCTGTAACTGCCAAACCGTCCCCCCCGCCCCCCCCCCACCCCCCACCCCCACCCCCACCCCCACCCCCCCCCACCCCCCCCCCCCCCCACCCCCCCCCGCACGCGGCCTGCCTTTTCCCATGCTGGCCCGGGGTCTTCGTCCTCTTGGCCTGGGTAACTTTTTTCTGTCCAAAAATTCTTTAAATACCTGTCAGTGTTCACATTTCCCTGAATGTCTTATCTTATTCGCTTTTAATGAGTTTGAACTAGGCATCTAAACAAGATCCATACGTTGTGATTGGTTGGTTGGTTGGTTGGTTGATTGATTGATTGATGTGTCTCTTAAGTCTCTTGTAGTCCCCCTCCATGTAAATGTCTCTCCCTCTCTCTCTCTCTCTCTCTCCCCTTGCAATTTGTTTTTGTTGTGTGTGTTTTTTATGAAAAAAATCTGGTTGTTTATCCTACAGAATTTCCTATCTGGATCTTTTTTTTTTAAGTAAAACACAGTGGTTTTATTTAACACATTTCTTTATCCCCTGTGTACCTTGTAAATTGATAATTAGATCTCAAAGTCAGATTCTGGTTCGATTATT
Organism: Myotis yumanensis; assembly: GCF_028538775.1. Taxonomy (NCBI): domain Eukaryota; kingdom Metazoa; phylum Chordata; class Mammalia; order Chiroptera; family Vespertilionidae; genus Myotis; species Myotis yumanensis. The sequence goes on from NW_027223754.1 coordinate 157,475,904, forward strand.
ATTATCTCTTTTTGTTTCTGTTTTTTACATAGGTGGTGAAATGTGCCTCTGTCAATGTATTTAATATTTGGTTGTCTCTCTTTTTGTCATATTGTCAGCTATTGTTCAGCATTGCCTAGATCCATTAATTCATTATGGGTTTCAAAACTGATATTCTAATTATATTATTATATATCATAGAACACCTCCTTCCCAGTGCTCTTAATTGCCTTGTATAGATCCAGACTTCTATCTAGTATAATGTTCCTTCTGCTTGAAGGACTTTTGTCAACATTTCTTATAGTACAGGTCTGCTGCTGATGAATTCTTTCACATTTTTAAGTGTTTTTGTTGATTTTAGAGAGAGAGCAAGGGAGAGGACGAGAGATAGAAACATCAATGAGAGAAAAACATCAACATCAATCTGCTGCCTCCTGCACGCCACCCACTGGGATTGAGCCCACACCCGGGCATGTGCCCTGACCAGGGTTAAACCGAGTGACCTCTTGGTGCATAGGTTGATGCTCAACCACTGAGCCACACCAGCTAGGCTGAATTCTTTCACATTTTGTCTGAAGAACTTTTCATTTCACCTTAGTTTTTTAAAGATACTTTTGTTGGGTATAGAATTCTAGGCCGACAATTTTTCTTTCAGTATTGTAAAGATGTTGCTCCATTAACTTCTGGCTTTTATCTTTGTTTCTTTGGGTACTTTATTGGTACTTTAAAATGTCTTTTTTCTCTGGGTGCTTTTAAGATATTTTACTTAGCACTGGATTTAAGCAATTTTATTATAATATGCTTTAGTATAGTTCAGTTTCTTGTGTTAGGGGCTCACTGAGCATCTTAGATCTGTGGGCTTATAGTTTTTTTTTATCAATCTTAGAATATATTTGACCATTATTTCTTCAAACTTATTTTCTGCCCTCCCCCTTTTTCTGGGACTCCAAATACACATAGGCACTCAGAAGTTTTCTCACAGATCACTGATGCTCTGTTCTTTTTTTCTTTCCTCAGTCTTTTTTTCCGGTGTTTCTTTTGTGTGTGTGTGTGTGTGTGTGTGTGTGTGTGTTTACATTTATTTATTAAATTAATACCATTCAGGGATTAATTCTGGCAGAAAAGAAGGAAGACTCAGATTGCCTATATAAATTTATTAACAAATCTTAGCATTGAGATTCGTATTGATAAATCTGTCAATTCTGGTTACATATATTCATTTTCTACCTTTTTGTAGATTCAAAAGGGCAGTACAAGAAGTGGAATCCTAAGAATGGTCTCCCTGAGCTCCAGCCTATGAAATGAAACCATGACATCTGTTTATCAGTACCTTGGTTTTCAAGTTCAAAAACTTTACCCTGTCCATGATAACTGGAACACTGCCTGCTTTGTCATTCTTCTTCTTCGATGGTGATAATGTTGACGCCTCAGAAGATACTGAACGTTTTTCTACTACAGGAGTAGAAAGAGCTCGTTTTTCAAACAGCTCCCCTCCTCTCAAAAGGCTTGGATTCATAATGTTTATGCCAGTGGTAGGACCCTGTGCGGTCTCCACTTTCGGTCCTCGGGTATCAGGGTTCTCTCCTGCGAGTCTTCCGTAGATTATTTAGGGAGTTTTTCTGTATTTTAGTTGTAATTCCAATTTGTTCTTGGGATCATGTCCGTGCAGCATCCACTTACTCTGCCGCCACTTTTAACCCTCCTGTGTTTCATTTTGGATAGTCTCCATGACTGTATCACCAAGTTCACTAATGTTTTCTGAGCTGATGTTAATCACATTCAGTGCTCTTTAAAAATATTTCGCATTATATTTTTCATCTCTAGAAGTTAGACTTGGATCTTTTTTATATCTTCCATGCCTGTACTTAACATGCTCAATCTTTCTTTTACTTTCTTGAACATATAACTTTTTTTTAAATGTCTTTGTCTATTAATGTCCTTGTTCTAACATCTGTGTCATTTCTGGGTTTGCTTCCATTGATGGATTGATCGGTTTTCCTTGTTATGGGTCATATTTTGCTGATTATTTGCTTGCCTGGTGATTTTGGACTGAATAGCAAACATTGTGAATTTTACCTTGATGGGTGCTGGGTATTTTTGTATTTCTATAAATACTTTTGAGCTATGTTCCGGGACACAGTAAAGTTACATGGAAACAGTTTGATTATTCTGAGTCTCACTTTTAAGCTTTGCTAGTTGGGACCAGAATATCGACTACTCAAGAACTAATCCGCTACTGAGGTAATCCCCTTCTGAGTACTCCATCTGAAGCCTTGTGATGTATGAGATTTGCCATTCTGGCTAATGGGAACATAAACTGTTCTTGGCCTTGTGTGAGCTCCAAGAATTATTTCCTCTGTTTTTGTGTGGTTGTTTCCCTAAGTAGTTTCGTTACAAAATGCTCTGAGCAGTTCTCAGCTAAAGACTCAAGGGAACCCTCTGCAGATTCCTGGGTATCTTTCTCCCCCACCCATCTAACCCTACAACCTCCTCTCTCTTCCTTCCTCTCTCCACCTCTCTCTCTCTCCTCTCTGGTACTCTGCCTTGAAAACTCTAGCTGCCATGACCTCAATGGACTACTTGCTCCATCTCTTCAACTCAGAGAAACTGTTGGACCCCACCTGGGTTCCTCTTCTTTGTGCTGCAGCCTTGAAACTCTCAAGGCAGTACACTGAGGCGACCACAGGGCTCATCCATTTTCCCTCCCTTGAGGATCACTGCCCTGTGCTGTTTGATGCCAGAGCTATTGCGTCACATACAACTTCTTCATTGCTCCAGATGGGAGGGTAAACTCCACCCCTGTTATTCCATCTTTGCCAGAAACTGAATGTAGCCTGGGCAACTTCCGCTTAACTTTATATATTCCACCCAGGACCCTGCTTCCAGAATTTTCCCCTATACCCCACCATCATCTCCACCGCTCCCAGTTGGACACCCCTCCAGAGGGAGCTTATAATAACTATGAGTTTGATTATCATTCATGAGTCTCTCTGCAGGGCCTCTATGTTGCTTCCTAGTCTGGGAGCTCATTTGGGGCAGGATCGTGTCTACACATCTTTGTATCCTCCCCAGTGTCTGGCACACAGTAGGTGCCGAATTAAAGCTTTAGGATAATGAATAAAGAGAAATATATGGTCCCTTGGGCATCACCAGCTAGAACTAAACAACAATATGGCCATACCCGTAACTGGTGTGTGCTGTTAGGCTTGCCATACGTAGTGGCACGAGCACTGACAGCTGTCCTCTGGCACTTCCCTCTCCCTGAGCTGAGTCGGCAGTGTCCAGAGCGCTCCCAAGAATGTGGTTTTAAATATCCTGACCTTGACGATTCCAAGCCTTTGATGGAGGGTGTGAGGCCCTGAGACACATGAGTCACACAAGGTGCCAGCAAAGTGTAACTGCTCCACCGAGGCTCCCAGAACACTCCCTGCCCTGAGGTGGTCGAAGGAGGAAAATAAACATGGAGAAGCCTAATAAACATTCTCCCCAACGTTTGGCACATCCCTCACCCCCACAGATGTGCCCAGAACTCTCTGGCTGAACAGGGGGCACTGACAGGGGATCCTGGGCATGTTCCACTGCCAGCTCAGTGTCTGGGGAAGGCTGCCCCAGTCGGTGCAAAGCAGGACCAAGAAGAATCAAGGAGCAGGGGAGCGGGGACGCGGGCAGGCCAGTCTCTGGAATCACAGCCTGCATGCTTCCCAAACCCTTGACTCTGGAGACCCATGCCTCTCGGGTCTAGTAGACAAGGCCTGCAAAGCTCCTGTCCTGTACCCTACACACTGACTGCTAGATACCGTGAAGACAATGCAGTCCTGCTGCCAGTCCTTAAGGAATTTAATAACTTCCCTAAAGGCTACGTGTGTCTCCCAAAGTGGGGTTCCCTATCACCTACATGTGACTCACCAGGGACATTAATTAATAATGCAGATTCCCCAGCCCAATCCCAGATAGAAAGAATCATATTCTTTGGGGATGAAGCCCAAGAATTGGTACTTTTAATAAACATCTTATATACGTAAAAGTATAAGAATTACTGCTCTAGTGTATCCCTATGAGGACTGATTCATTGTGTTTAGGGACCTAAGATTTGCCAGGAGTTAAAAAACCTGGCCAGCCCTAACCTATTGGTTCAATGGTTACAGCGTTGGCCCACAGACTCAAGGGTCTCAGGTTTGATTCCCAGTCAAGGACATGTACCTTGGTTGCAGGTTCGATTCCTGGCTCAGGGCATGCAGGAGGCAACTAGTCAATGTGTCTCTCTCACGTTGACATTTCTCTCTATCTCTCTCCTCCCTCTCTTCTACTCTCTCTCTAAAGGTCAATGGAAAAAATATCTTGAGGTGAAGATTTATAAAAAAGTCTGGCCATTGTCACCAAAGAAACCTAGAGTTTCTCTGACACTATAAGTCCCTTGGTGGGCTTCCAGTCTATTTGCTGCTGGTGGATTCTATGAGCTAGCTAGAATATAAAACTAGGAAAGGGCTGGGGAGCAAGATGCATCTACATCTTCGAGTGGGTGAGTCAAGCGCGGAGGCAGCCTCACCCTGAGTTCCCTGCACTTCCCTGAGTCACTGAGTTGTTCAGACTGACTTCCTTCTACAGAGAACGGCACCGCACCGGGATCAGGCCTACGCAGGCAGTTGGATATCCTTCTCACAGTCCGGGACCCCTCAAGGGATGTAGCAGTGCGCCAAGTGGCAGGCAGCCAGGGAGGAGCCCAAATCAGGGTGGGCGCCATGCTGCTCGTGCTCATTCCGGCCGCTGTGCCTGCTGCCGCTGCTCAGTCCTGCGGCTGCGGAGTCACGAGAAGCTCCCGCCATGGCAGCTGTGCTCGCCAGCCATGAGCCTGGCTTCTGGGTGAGCGGTGCTCTCTCTGTGGGAGCGCACTGACCACCAACGGGTAGCTCCTGCATTGAACGTCTGCCCCCTGGTGGTCAGTGCGCATCATAGCGCCCGGTCGTTCCACCGGAACAGTCGCTTAGGCTTTTATTATACAGATATCTAGAGGCAAAGTTTCCAGGGCTTTCTAATACTGCCAGTTTCCAGACTATCAGCCATCTTTGTTTGTTTGTTTGTTTTGTTAATCCTCACCTGAGGATATTTTTTCCACTGATATTTAGAGAGAGTGGAAAAGAAGAGGAGAGAAAAAAGAGAGAAACATCTATGTGAGAGAGACACATCGACTGGTTGCCTCCTGCACGCGCCCCAACCAGGCCGGGGATCGAACCTGCAACCCAGGTATGTGCCCTTGACTGGGAATCTAACCCTCAACACTTTGGTGCGAGGGCCAACACTCTAACCACTGAGCAATACCAGCCAGGGCCAGAATATCAGCCAACTTTGGTCATAGGCAGGAAGGGCTTCTTGTAGCTAAGCTGTGTTTTCTTCCTTTTCTGTCTTTGGGTAGGCTAGTTTGAGAATAAGCTTTCCTTTTACAGTACTTTACTAGTACCAACAAGGAGCCAGCCCAATCTAACACTAAATATCTCTACTAAGTAATGTACTGCTACAGCCATAGTAGGCACATGATCTGCATCCCAGCAGGAAACTGAATAACTAGATGTATTAGATTGCCAGTTTTTCAACCCAAGATGTAGGGGTTCTTACTGCCCTTCCTCTTACCTCCTTGGTTGAATCAATTCCATGTTTTAGGTCCTGCCTTTTTTTAAAAAAAATAGTTTTTATTGATTTTTTAGATAGAGAGGAAGGGAGAGGGAGAGAGAGAAACATTGATGAGAGAGAAATATTGATCAGCTGCCTCCTGCATGCTCCCTCCTGGGGATTGAGCCCATAACCTGGGCATGTGCCCTGATGGAGAATCGAACCAGTGACCTCTTGGTGAATGGGATGACTCACAATTCACTAAACCACACTGGCTGGGCTAGGGTCTGCCTCTTGAAACCCCCACTCGTGGTACTAATTTCTGTACTAGTTAAGATTCTTTAGGTTAGAATAAACAAAAACCCAACTCACTGATTAAATAACAAAAATAATTTATGGGCTCACAGTGCTCTAAAGTCCAGAGAAAGAGCTGGCTTTGAGCAAGACTTGATCCAAGAGTTCATACAACTGTCACCAAGGACTCAGTTTCTCCCTCTCCTACTCAGCAGCCTTTCACAGTGGCTTCATCACCATGTTTCATACAGTGGCCTCCAGGTTCCAGCACCTCCAGTCATAAAGTGGATACAGCAATTCCAGACTCAAATCCAATACTAGTGACTGTTTTACAAATCCAGAGACTCACATTTTCTCATTCATTTGAAAGTCAGGTGCTCGACCCTGTACCAACCACTGTGGCCGGAGTACTGGTTAGCTTAAGGATAGTTGAGATGCCAAAACCGGTTTGGCTCAGTGGATAGAGCGTCGGCCTGCGGACTGAAAGGTCCCAAGTTCGATTCCGGTCAAGGGCATGTACCTGGGTTGCGAGCACATCCCCTGTGGGAGATGTGCGGGAGGCAGCTGATCGATGTTTCTCTCCCATCGATGTTTCTGACTATCTATCTCTCTCCCTTCCTCTCTGTAAAAAATCAATAAAATATATTTAAAAAAAAAAAAAAAAGGATAGTTGAGATGAGAGCCCGTCCCACCCAAATCCCACGGCTGGAAGTGGGTGAAATAATCTAAGGTGAAACCTTGTCCTGTGCAAGAAGGTAGGGAATAGCTACCGGTTAGGCCAGTGGTCGGCAAACTCATTAATCAACAGAGCCAAATATCAACAGTACAACGATTGAAATTTCTTTTGAGAGCCACATTTTTAAACTTAAACTATATAGGTAGGTACATTGTTATTAACTTAATTAGGGTACTCCTAAGCTGGCCTTTGCTAAAAACGTCCTCAATCTGATTGAGGTACGTTCGCTGAGGTCGACCCCTTCCAACTCTCCCATCCACACTCGGCTTGTATACTTGTTTCGTCTATCTCCTTTCCGAAAACCGGCTTCTGCGCATGGGCCACGAAGTTTCAATCGCACTGTATGTGCGCACCCGCACGTGGTATTTTGTGGAAGAACTACACTCATGGGGCCAAAGAGCCGCATGTGGCTCGCGAGCCGAGGTTTGCCGACCACTGGGTTAGGCAACTGACAAGGAGTTTATAATCAACTGGAAAGGAAAACAGAGACCCACATGGTGTTAGCAAAGGGAGGTCAGCACTGATACAGAAATGGGGATAACATTAACCGAGGGAATAAAAGAAGGTGGACTAACACTGGAGAAATTTAGGGAGGTTTCTGGAAAGAGGAACAGGTACTTTCCAGGGAGATAAGGAGGCAAAGGATGAAGGAGGGCAGTTCAGGCAGAGATAAAAGCATGCCTGAGGGCATGGAAGCTAAGAAAGTCTGGCATATTCAGGGCACTCCAGTCCTGCTGGAGAATAAAGGGGGAGGGAAAGGCTGGAAGAGAGAGGAATGCCAGCAGGTGGGGATGGACAGGTAGCCAAGGGCCAAGCCATGAAAGGCCCCAGAGCCACACTGTAGACTTATTAGTATGAAATTATCAGGTAGGTGACAGGGAGCTTCTGGATAGAATTTGAACAGAGGAATGACAGGAGACTTCTATCAGAACAAAGATTGTGGCGACGGAGTAGAGGATATGTTGGAGGGGTGTTAGATCCCAGACTTGGTCATACCCATTTCCCCATCTCTGTGAATGGCATTATAATTCTCTATCTGTGGTAATCATTAGTGCTGTTCCCCACCAGGTCCAGCCCCCTGCCCATCACTTTCCTGCCCCTTTGACATGAGGAAAAGCCACAAGACTTGTTTTGGCTAAAGAACACCAAGCACTAATTTTAAGGGATTTGCCACATCCCTTTTCTTGTCTCAAGTGATTATGAAAGTGTGTACGGAGAATCATGTATCAATCTGTGATAGATATGGAGCAAGAAGAAGTAAATCTTTGTTGTATTAAGCCACTGAGATTTGGCGTTTGTTGCTGCAGCACGACGTAACCCATCCTAACTAATGCACCCCCATCTGCCAAGCCAGAAACCTGGGCATCATCACAGACTTCTTCCTTGCTCTCACTCCACACCTCCATGTCTTTCTGAGTCTACCTTTACATCTCTCTCCAATTAATCTATTTTTCTCCCTCACATCTGCCACTGGCCTAGTCCAGAACATCATCCTCTCTTGTCTGGCCAACTGCTTCTCCAAACTGCTGTCTCTTTTTGTAAGCTCATGTGATCCACTAGGTTTTTTTTTTCCATACTTAAGCCAAAGTGATCTTACCAAAACAAAGATTCGATCTCATCACTCTCTTGTTTTAAATTCTTCAGGCTTCCCATTTCCTTTAGAATACAGTCAATACTTGTTAATAAAGTCTGCAGGATGCTGTATGATCTGGTCATTGCTTATCTTCAATCTCTCTCTCTCTTCTCTTCCTCACACTTCAAATGAACTGACCTTTCTTCGGGGTCTTAAATTTGCCTCGCTCTTCCTCAGCTTTGACACATGCTTTCCTCTCTTTGCCTGGCTAATTCCTACTCAACCCTCCGAATTCGTCTTAGATGTCACTTCTTCCTGAAAGCTTTCCCTGCGCCCCTAGTACTGAGTTAGATACCCTCTATATCCTCCCTTGTGCTTACAGCACCTTGAACTTCTCATCGTTATATCATTTGTTTGGTGTCACTGGTACTTAATAAAAGATAGAAAGATCATCCTCAAGGTCCTCAAGAAATGACCACCTCAACTACAGGGGTGGCTGCAGAGACAAACAAGGAAGAGGTGATTAGTGAAACATTTAGAATGACTCCCATGTCCCAGCCACAGGTAATAGAGGGATATCAATGTCACGATGAGGATGTAGATTCTATCATGAAGGTGACAGGAGCTGCAGCAGACAAGTTTAGGTGCCCTGCGTACATGCCCTCGGCGGCAGCTGCAGCAGACAGTCCCCCAGCACTAACAGCATCCCTCCTCAGTGGCCACCACATCTCTGCCTTTCTGCCAGATGAAGCCTGGGGAGCTCCCTCAGCCAGCGTGCAGGGCAGCCCAGAAATAACGGGAGATTAATGTTCCTGGCACAACCTTCAAAAAGTGGGGACCAGCCCTGGCTAGTTTGGCTCAGTAGAAAGAGTGTCAGCCTGCGGACTGAAGGGTCCCTGGTTCAATTCTGGTCAGGGGCACATGCCCGGGTTGCAGGCTCCATACCAGTGGGAGGCGTGCAGGAGGCAGCCGATCAATGATTCTCTCTCGGCTCAATTGGTTGGAGATGTCCCGATACAACAAGGTTGCCATTCGACCCTCAGTCAGGGCACATACGAGAATCAACCAAGGCCCTAGTGGTCGGCAAACTCATTAGTCAACAGAGCCAAATATCAACAGTACAACGATTGAAATTTCTTTTGAGAGCCAAGTTTTTTAAACTTAAACTATATAGGTAGGGGCGGAGACCAAGATGGTGGCGTAGGTAAACACCGGAGACCGCTGCCACAAACAACCATTTCAAAAATACAACTAAAAGACGGAACGGACATCACCCAGAACCACAGAAAGGCTGGCTGAAGAGAGACTCTACAACTAGAAGGAAAGAGAACAGCAAACCGAGGCTCAGAGGCGGCGCAGTGTGGAAAATACAAAGGTACCGAGGTGTGCGCGCAAAGCGGGCTGGTGGCTGAGGGCGCGGTTGTCATTTTCGGTTGGGAGTGAGTCTCAGACTCTGGGCTCCAGATCCAGGCGAGTCTCTAGGGACCCAGACTCAAACGGGAGAAGCGGGATTATCCGGCATCAGTTGGAACCTGAGGGCAGCTTTCTCTCCGAGGTTTGCAGCGGCTGCTGGGGTTCTGAGAAGCAGAGCCTCTGGGAACGGGACTGAGAGCGGCCATAACTGCTCCCTCCGCCAGGCCTGTTGATCCTGCCCCGCCCAAACCCTGCGCACAGCCATTTGCCGATCGCCTCAGGCAAAGGCTGGATTAGCGCCTCCCCAGAAGGCAGACGTTTTCCACACAGCTGATTCCTACAGCCAGTCGGCCTGGTGGTCAAATCCCTCTAGTGTTAACTACAACAATTAAGGCTTGGCTAGAACAAGACTGCGCACAAAGACCACAAGGGGGTGCACCAAGAAAGCATAAAAGATGCGGAGACAAAAAAACATGACAGAAATGGAGGATATGGAGCTAAGAATCGCAATTTTGAGGGCTTGCTATAAACTTGAGCAGAGCCTCACGAAAACTAATGAGACCCTCGATGCTACGATAAAGAAATTAGAAAGTAAGCATACACGGACTGAAATAAAGAATATTATACCAAATAGCAGACCAGAGGAGCACAAGAATCAAACCAAAGATTCGACAAAAAACACCCAACTGGAAAAGCAAAATGAAAAAAGAATCTGAAAGTGTGAAGATAGTGTAAGGAGCCTCTGGGACAGCTTCAAGCGCACTAATATCAGAATAATAGGGGTGCCAGAAGATGAGAGACAGCAAGATATTGAAAACCTATTTGAAGAAATAATGGCAGAAAACTTCCCCCACCTGGTGAAAGAAATGGACTTACAGGTCCAAGAAGCGAAGAGAACCCCAAACAAAAGGAATCCAAAGAGGACCACACCAAGACACATCATCATTAAAATGCCAAGAGCAAAAGACAAAGAGAGAATCTTAAAAGCAACAAGAGAAAGAGACTCAATTACCTACAAGGGAATACCCATACGACTGTCAGCTGATTTCTCAACAGAAACTTTGCAGGCCAGAAGGGAATGGCAAGAAATATTCAAAGTACTGAATACCAAGAACCTACAACCAAGATTACTTTATCCAGCAAAGCTATCATTCAGAATTGAAGGTCAGATAAAGAGCTTCACAGATAAGGAAAAGCTAAAGGACTTCATCACCACTAAACCAGTATTATACGAAATGCTGAAAGGTATCCTTTAAGAAGAGGAAGAAGAAAAAGGTAAAGATACAAATTGTGAACAACAAACATGCATCTATCAACAAGTGAATCTAAGAATCAAGTGAATAAATAATCTGATGTACAGAATGAACTGGTGATTACAATGAATCAGGGACATAGAAGGGGAATGGACTGACTATTCTTGGCGGGGGGGGAAAGGGGAATGGGAGATGCGGGAAGAGAATGGACAAAAATCGTGCACCTATGGATGAGGACAGTGGGTGGGGAGTGACGGCGGAGGGTGGGGCGGGAACTGGGAGAAGGGGAGTTATGGGAAAAAAAGAGGAACAAATGTAATCAGAACAATAAAGATTTAATTAAAAAAAAATGATTCTCTCTCATCATTGATGTTTCTATCTCTCTCTCCTCTCCCTTCTCTCTGAAATCAATAAAAAAAATATTTTTTAAGAAAGTGGGGACCAGAGACCTTTGCACAGATACCCTAAGCTCCTGCTCTTCTGCAGGACAATTTGAGATTTGTTCTACCCCGTTCCCCGGGGCGCAGGCAGACTTGAGTCCACAGCGGTGGCCACACTCTCCGTGGCTTTTCCTCATTCCCTGCCTCACTCTCCTTGTTCCCCCCACTCCTGCTTCCCAGGATCACCTCCCAGAAACCACATCCAAGCCTCAGGCCTGCTTTCATCCCACACGGGAGTCACTGAAGACATCTGACAGGAAACAAGAGGAGAAGAGGTGGAAGGGAAGTGTGGGGCAATGCCAGCGCCTTTACCGCCATGTTTACCGTGAGGTGCTCGTGGGACCGGAGGGATATAACCTCTGCTAGACCTACAGTGGCTTTTTGCCTTTATTTGCCACTGCTGGCCTCTCGCTCTTTGACATGCTTTATGGACACAGTACTTCTCTGGTTTTCCTCCTATGTTCCTGGCTACTACTTTCAATTTCTTTTGTAAAAATGAAGTTGATGGTGTTGAAGCTGGGTGATGGACACTAGGCAGTTGTGGTTGTATTTTATACTGTTCTATACTTTCCAAAATACTTTTTAAAAACTTTTTTATTTAGCCGAAACCGGTTTGGCTCAGTGGATAGAGTGTCGGCCTGTGGACTGAAAGGTCCCAGGTTCGATTCCGGTCAAGGACATGTACCTGGGTTGCGGGCATATCCCCAGTAGGAAGTGTGCAAGAGGCAGCTGATCGGTGTTTCTCTCTCATCGATGTTTCTAACTCTCTATCTCTCTCCCTTCCTCTCTGTGAAAAATCAATAAAATATATTTTTTTAAAAAAACTTTTTATTTATTGATTTGAAAGAGAGAGAGATTTGTTGTTCCACTTATTTATGCATTCACTGGCTGATTCTTATATGTGGCCTGACTGGGGATTGAACTCACAACCTTGGTGAATCAGCACAATGCGCTAGCCAACTGAGCTACCCAGCCAGGGCCCAAAATACTTTTTAAGAATACATTTTAATTAAAAAAAAACCACACATTTTAAAATGGGTTTCTCTTCTCCGTCTACCCCAGTTCTCAAATGTGTGCACAGCATACACAGGTGTCACCTGAGATCCTTTTAGAAGCTGGCTCACCTTGGCCTGCTTGACCTGCCCTGCTGTTTTTCTGAACTCATCTCACACCACGCTACCTTGCGCGGACATAGCTCTGGCCACACTGGCCTTCCTTCTCATCCTCAAACACACTCATCAGTGATCTATGACCTTTGCGTTTGCACAGCCACAAAGGACAGATGCCACTACATGATCTCCGCTCAGATGCCATCCCCTCAAAGCATCACTCTAAAATAGCGCAAGCAAAGCAAGCACACAAGCTCTATCCTGCTGACCTGTTTTAGTGTCTTATCAGGATCTGAAATTATCTGTTTACTTGCATTTTGTCCACTAGCTCCATCTCGCCTAGCACTCCTGGAAGGTGCTCCTGTTCACTGCTCTCTCCCAACTCCTGGCATATTCAAATTGCGCAGTAAATATTTGTTGAATGCATGAATAGATATATGCCTGCAGAATTCAGGAGAGAGCGAGCTGGGGGTGTAGACTTGGGAGCTGGCATCACAACAGTAACAGTTGCAACCATGTCATGAATTGGTTTGCCCAGAGAGTGGGTGGAAGTGCGGGAAACCGGAATAGAATCCCGGAGATCATCTACAGGGAGGAGAAGAAAAAGGAGCCCGAGGGAAGCAAGGAGATGTGGCCAGAGAGGCTGTGAGAAGCACTGGAGGGGACACCAGGGCAGAAGACAGTGCAGGAGCGGGAAGAGGGACAGACAGAGGAAGAAGGCATCGGAGAGAACCATGCCCTTGGATGCTGGTCACTAGGAGATCACCGGTGAGCATCCAGTTCCAGTAAAATGAGGGGCAACCGGCAACCAGTGAAAGTCACTGGGTACATGCCCTGGCCTCCCGCCATTTGGGGGATAGTTCCGATGTCCCTCAGAAGGTCCCCAACGGGATCGAGCCCCAGTGGAACTAGGTCAGAAGTACACCCTTTATCAGCTTGTCTTCCTATCCTGCTGCATTCTCCCTACTCCCTTCTCTCTACTGCCTCTCCCCTGCTTCTTGCAGTCCCTTCCATTAGCCTGAATCCTCAGGCTCTGCTTTCTGGGAAATCCAAACCAGAGCAGATCTTTCATTTCTCTTCTCTCTTTCTGTTTTTCGAGGAGGGAAGGAGCCTTTCCCTTACATCTCATTGACCGTAGGTTCCCGTGCCCGTGTGTACACTAATCATAACCACAAGGGAAGGGGGTTATTATGAATGGCTTAGACCCCTCATGGTCCATTCCCTGGGGCTGGGCGTACCATCCATTGAGAACGTGAAGCCAGATCCTGGCTCCATTTCCAAACCATCACTATTCCCAGGACTAGGTAGCGTGGGGGCCTCCACAGCGATGGCACATCTTTTGTTGTTGCTGTTCATTCTCACCCGAGGATATTTCTTTCCATTGAGAGTGGAAGACAGGGGGAGGAGGGAGAGAGAGAGAGAGAGAGAGAGAGGTGAGAGATACATTGATAGGTTGCCTCCTGCATGCACCCCAACCTGGATGGGTCAGGGATTGAACTTGCAACCCAGGTACATGCCCTTGACTGGGAATCGAATCCGTGACCCTCTGGTGTGCAGGCTGACACTCTAACCATTGAGCCACACCGGGCCAGGGTGGCACATCTTAACCCCTGCACACACTCCCTCTGCACCAACCAGAGCGCCATATTGCTGGGTGCTCAGTTTATACCTCTGCTCTGCAGGGCACGGTGCTAAGTGCTGGGGACCAAAATGCAAAGACCATAAGATAGGATGCCTGACCTGAAGGGCTGTATCACCTAGACCAGCCGTGGGCAAACTACGGCCCGCGGGCAGGATCCGGCCCATTTGAAATGAATAAAACTAAAAAAAAAAAAAAAGACCGTACCCTTTTATGTAATGATGTTTACTTTGAATTTATATTAGTTCACACAAACACTCCATCCATGCTTTTGTTCCCGCCCTCCGGTCCAGTTTAAGAACCCATTGTGGCCCTCGAGTCAAAAAGTTTGCCCACCCCTGACCTAGACGCATTGCATACACAGGACTATAATGCAAAAGTGCAGAGAACAGCACAGTTAGACAGTTAATTCTAAATCAGGGAGGGAAGAATTATCAGTCAGGGTAGACTAGGCCATACTAAAGAAACAAACAACCCCTTGGATTTATTTATCCCACATGACACAGCCTCATGGTGGACAGGAGGTTCTACTGCTTGGCATCATTTTCATACCAGAACCCAGTCTGGTAAAGCAGCCAATATCTGGATATTGCTGAGCCAGAGGGAGAGAGCTCAGGAGGGTTTTGAATTAGCAATTGATTCTTGGCTCAGAAGTAAAATGTATGACTTCCACTTACAATCCATTGGCTAAAACTGGTCACGTGGCTCAAATCCACCTCAGAGAGCCAGGAAGCGAGATTCTACCATATGTCAGAAGGCAGAGAGGCAGGGATATTTGGTGTAAAAACTTCCAGAAATCATGAAGGAAGAATAACATTTGCACCAAGCTTTGAAAAAAAATGTTAGTCTTCAATAGATGAAGTTAGGGGCAAGGGAGGAGGGCCTGCCCGGAAAAGAGCTTTATAAAAGCAGTCCCAGAGGCTGGCTAGTGTGACCGAAGCCAGGCTTCATGAGGGGGCAGAGGTGGGGCTGGGATTGAACTGGGCAAGAAGGCTGAGTTTAGACTGTGAGGGCTTTGAATATCACAATAAGGATGTATACTCTAATAGATTTTGGCAATAGAAAGCTGCCAAAAGGTTTTAAGCAGGTAAGTAACATGATTTGATCAGGTTGTTGTTGTTGTTTTTAAAATATATTTTATTGATTTTGAGAGGGAGAGGGAAAGAGAGATAGAAACATCAATGATGAGAATCATTGATCAGCTGCCTCCTGCACGCCCCCTACTGGGGATCAGGCCCGCAACCCAGGCATGTGCCCTGACCCGGAACTGAACCATGACCTTCTGGTTCATAGGTTGATGCTCAACCACTGAGCAACTCTGGCTGTGCATGGGTTGTTGTTGTGTTTTTGTTTGTTTTTTTAGGAAAGTAACGTTGGCAACAGAATAAGAAGGAAATTGGAAAGACCAAAGGCTAGGAGGCTATAGGAAGCTGTTGTCATAGTCCAGGCAAGCCATGAGGAGGAAATGAGACATGGGAGGGGCTAGAGGAGGACATTGAGGAAGAGACAGATGGGAGAGACACTTCCTATCCAGAAAAGATACTGCCTATTTTTAAAAAATATTTTTTAATTGATTTCAGAGAAGAAGGGAGAGGGAGAGAGAGATAGAAACATCAATGGTAAGAGAGAATGATTGCTAGGCTGTCTCTTGCACACCCTGCCCTGGGAAAGAGCCTGCAACCTGGGCATGTGCCCTGTCCGGGAATCGAACCTTGACCTCCTGGTTCATAGGTCTACGCTCAACCACTGAGCTATGCTGGCAGGGCTCCAGTACATTCTTTAAAAGCAAATCCTAGTTACCGTATCATTTAATCTGTAATTTCTACAGTATGTGATAAAGACTCTTTTACCCATAATTACAATGCCATTGTCATACCGAAATAAATTAACAATAATTACTTAAGATTATCATATATCCAGTCATTAGCAACATTTCCTTCATGGTCTCTCATTTTTCCCGAGTTGGTTCATTTGAATCCAAACACCATCCACACATTCCACTTGGTTCTCTGTCTTCCTCTCCCTTGTCATTTACTAGCTGAGGATTCTGGGTCATTTGTTCTACAGAATTCCCCACATTCTAAATTTTGCTGATGGAATACCCCTGCTGACATTTGACAGGCTTGCCTTCCTCCTGCATTTCCTGTGAACTGGTGGCTGGGCCTAATGCTTCCCTCCTTTGAACAGCAGCAGAGGGGCAAAAAGGGAAGGGGGAAGCGGGCCATTTTTGCACAACACCTACTATGTGCCAGACACTGTGTAGGTTCTTTACAAAGATGATCTCACGTAACCCTCAGCACCACCCTTTGAGGAGAGTACTCGTTATCACTAGTCTGACAGATGAGGACACTAGGACTCACTCTAACCCAGTGGTTCTCAACCTTCCTCATGCCGCGACCCTTTAATACAGTTCCTCATGTGGTGGTGACCCCCAATTTCATTGTTACAAATTGAACATAATTAAAACATAGTGATTAATCACAAAAACAATATGTGTTTTCCGATGGTCTTAGGCGACCCCCAAAGGGGTCGCGACCCACAGGTCGAGAACCGCTGCTCTAACCTGTCCAACCTCACGAAGCCAGAAACTGCAGGGGTTGGGGTTGGGATCTGGCTCCGATGCCAAAGTCCCTTCTCTTTTCACTGCCCCAGGATGGGGAAGGGCTTGGCACATGAGTGGCAGTGCTAGGAAGAAAGCCCAGCGAGCCCGACTCCTAACACAACTTCAGTGTTAATACTAAATATTGAGTCACATACGTCACAAGGACCTGAGCCATAAATGCTGCATCACTGTCCCCATTTCACGGGAGAGAAACTGAGGCCCAGAAAGGGGAAGCGGCTTGCCGGGGCACTGCATTTGGTGAGCAGAGCCAAGATTCACCCCCAAGTTCGTCCCACGTGGCCTCTCCTGGTGGATGGCTCGAACTCTCCCGGGAGTGGGGCCTCAGTGGGGTGAGTATGGGTGCAGGGACAGGAACCGGCGGGCGGTTTTCCTGGATGGAGTCTGTAGCGTGAGCTCTCACTCTTGGCCCGGAGCGAATCTATTCCTCTCTGCCAAGTTCCCCAACCACGGACGGCACACACACAGCTCACAGCAGTGAGGCGGCCAGGGAGGGCCAGCCCATGCCCGGCCCCATCCATCTTGGTGGCACGGACTTCCTCCCAGAGCTTTCTCAGGAGGCCCCACTCCCTGCCACATGGCTAGAGTCCAGGAGGAGCCCACTCACAGGACAGACAGAGGCAACGCTCCGGGCGAGGCAGCCCCGTGAGCCGTGTCTCCTCCCCAGAGCTGCCACGAACAATCGAGAAAACCAGGACATTCTCCCCCACCAGGATATTTTGTATGCTTTGCACTTGCTGCTGCGTTTCCTTCATCTAAAAGCTCTAAAATTTCAAATAAAAAGGTACAATGAAAGCAGCAGCAGGATAAATAGCCACAGTGATCTGAGCTGAAACCCTGGAAGCTTTATTCACATCTTTAGAAAAACTCTGAAGGCTCCTAGTAGCAGCTGCAGTACAAAGCCTCACACTTTAATTCTAAGGCTGCCAGAAATAGGCCTGTCAGGCCTGAAATATCACTGCATTTCATTACTCTTAAATGTGCATTACCATCTCTGCCTCGTTACCAGCTTGGGGGGCGGGTGGGGGTGTACCAGAGCAACTCCAGAGAGAACTGAGAACCTGGGGCTTGTGGGGCAAGGGGAGCGGTGGAGTTGGGACTAGAACACGGAGGATAGGAGGGAGACCTAGTGGCTTAAGGCCTCTCAAGGACACAGATTAGACAGAGGCCCATGGAAGTGGAGGATCCTGTTATTAACAGGCAGGCGCTTGGAAGAGCCTGATGTCACCAACTTGGGCGGTGAAGCCGGGAGGAGACAGGGAAGAGGCAGGCCTGCTGGGGTGGAGGTGAGGACAGTTGTTGAGCAAAGAATGGGGCCTGAAGAAGCACCGGGTAAAGGGCACGGAGGCCTTCATGCCTGCCAGCAGGTAGAAACCAATCAAAGGCAAATTAGGCCATCAAGGCCCGGGGAGTCTGCAACCACAGGCACAGAGCAGCCAGTGGAAAATGCTGGAGGGAGAGGCTGCTGGACATTTGGAAGTTTGGAGCTGGGAGCAATCTGCATGTTTATAATAAAACTGACACTCAGGGCAGCTCTGAATAATTCAGTAGGCGCTGGGATCTCATTACAGTGCGTGTCCCTGGGGTACAAAGGGAGAGGGGCTGGCTGGGCCCAGGCCGCTGCCATCGCTTGGTTCTCTGAAAGGGCGTGACAGATGGGCCAGCGCTGGCCACCACCCAGTCACGCTTCACACGCTGATTGGTTTTCAAAGGAAGACAGGGTTTGTGAATGGAGCCAGCTTGTTGCTTGCTGCCTTCAAATGGACGCTGCTGGGTCGCGTGGCCAGCCGGGCCCCCTGGTGAATGGGGCATCACCAGTGGGTGGTGAACAAGCCAGAGGTGACTCCCCGTCCCTCCTCCTGTCACTGCTGAGGCTGGGGGTGAGGGGAGGGGGAGAAGGAAGTGCCCCAAACCCTTCTCTCTGCTGACCGGTTTACCTTCCATGGGTCTTCCTCTGTGCTAGCTAGCCCCGTAACAGTTAGAATAAAATCCAGCTGCATACACACACAAAAAGTTAAAACAAGATGGAAATTTACTTTTCTCTCATGTAAAGAAGTCCAAAGATAATCATCACAGACCTACTTTGTCTGCTCCACCACCATCAGAGACCTAGACCCTGTGCCTCCTGTGGTTCTGCCATTCTCAGTCCTTACTCGCCACTCCTGGCCCAACATGATGTCCATGTCCCATCAGCCACCAGAGCAAAGAAGATGGGAAGAAGGGGCCCAGGGCACATGCCAGCATGTTTGCAATTTCCCAGAAGTTGCCACACAAAAACTTGCGCTTAATAGACCACGACTTACTTAGATGGTGGCACCTAGCTGCAAGAGAGGCTGGGAATGTGTTGTCGGTTTTATATGACCATGTGTTTGTTGGCAGACATTGCCCCAGGGTCTAGTCCATTTCTGCACATCTTTCAAGTGAAGCACTGACTGTCCTTTGTTCCAGACTCTCGTTTCCAGGATACAGTGAACATCCATGGGAAGGATGTAGTGCCTTCCTCCAGAGCAAGGGGCAGTCGTGTTGCCCATTTTAAAAGATTTGGGCTCCCCACGTTCAGGTTCCTCTCCTAAAATGCAAGCCACGATGTGCCCAGGCTTCCCCTGCCCTCTTTGTGGCCCTGCGGGAACTGAGGCTGACGCTCTTCTACTGCTATCGCTGTGCGTCATGAACTGTCTCGTCTCTGACCCAAGAGTCTTAGCTCCTGCCAGCACTATGCCAGGGACTAATTTATTAGCTTGTAAGTGAGATAAAATCTCAGATCTTCAAAGTTCTTGACAGTGTTCAGCTAAGAATCGAGATTTCTGCAGGGCTAGTTACTAGAAATCTGCTCTATTTCCCTTCCCAGCTACTTGAGCTGTCCCCATGGGTGTTCCAGGTGCCTCTTCCCCTCCCACAACTAGAGGAAGCAGCCTTCATGTGAGACTCCAGCCACTTCCAGAATTCCAGCAGGTCCTGAAATGGCCCATGACGGGGAAGCTAACACACCTGCTTACATCCCAGCACTGAGCGTTCTCTCAGGGCCCCATGGACCTCCTTGTCCCCATCTAGTTGGTTCCCAGATTAGAGGAGATGCTGAATCCCACTCTGGCTTCTGCATCTGGAATGACTTGGTGACCTTGTCCTGTTTTCCTGAACCAAACTGCACCTTCTTCTCCATCCCCGACTCCATCTCCTCCAGCGCCACGCCCCCTCCCGCCCCCCGCCCTCCCCTCCACCTCACCCTCCCACCAGTGTCTCCTAGGTCAGATGCCCCTGGAGCTACCACCTCAGTTGTCCTGTTCTGTAACTACCTCCCTACCCTACGACAGTCCTCCTCTGGCTGTGAAGCTGGGGCTCAGCCACCCTATTGATGCAGCACCCATCACCACCCCCTTCTCAAGAGGCTCACATGTGTCTCAAGGGGAACAGCTCCAGCTCGTTTCGCTTCCCCTCAGGCTGCTTCTCTTCATCCTCCAGGCCAGAGCTCTGAAGCCACCTGAAGCCCCATCACCTCTCAGCAGCCCCGCTCCACCACACAATCACTAAGCCCTGCCTCCGAAGTCTCTCTGGTGTCTGTCCCCTCCGACCCAACCCCACTGCCCTGGTTCAGACCCCACTGCTTCTCGCCTGGAATCTCATAGCAGCCGCCCACCAGGTGCCCCCCAAATTCAGCTCAGGCTCCAAAGAGCTGCCCAGGAGACCATTCTGAGACGTAAGTCGGTTCATAGCCCTCACCACCAGCTGAACAAAGTACCGTGGCCCCTAAGACCTGACTGTTCTCCCTGTCCAGCGCCTCTCTCACCCCGCTTCTCCTAAACACCCTCAGGCTGCAGCCACTCTGAGCTACTCCGCAGACCACTGAAAATGCCCTGCTCTCAAGTGCCCCTGCACCTCCACACCTATTATCTATTCTTCTGGGAACGCCCTTCCTCTCTCCTCTCTCTGCCCCCTTCCTGGGCACTTGCCACTACATATCCATCCAACTCAAGCACGGCCTCCTCTAGAAGTAGTCTCTATGCTCCTCCACAGCCCCAGCCGCTAGGCCCTGCCCCTCTGTGCCGCCACACAGCTCTGCACACACAGTATCCCCATTAAGGCACATCCCACAATGTACGCAAGTATTTGTTCTCCAGATGGTAAGATTCTGGAGAGCAGGGGTCAAAATTGTTCATCTTTTTTCTTTTTTTAAAAAAATATTTTTATTGATTTCAGAGAGGAAGAGAGAGGGATAGAGAGATAGAAACATCGATGATGAGAGAGAATCATTGATCAGCTGCCTCCTGCACGCCCCCTACTGGGGATCAAGCCTGCAACCCAGGCATGTGCCCTTGGCCAGAATTGAACCTGGGTCCCTTCAGTCCTCAGGCCGACGCTCTATCCACTGAGCCAAACCGGCTAGGGCAAAATTGTTCATCTTTATGACCCAGCCATGCTCAATAACTCCTGGTTATCTGAATAAATGGACTGCCCCTCACTTCACTCATCTCCGGCTCCAAGGCTAGCTCAATGGTGAGCTGTGACCAAAGGACAGCCCCAAATAGAAGTCGCTCCCCTGAGGGCCTCAGGCTGGAAGATGGTTCCAGGATGGAGAAAAAGGAGCAAGGAGGATGAAGGTGGATGAGTCGGGGTTGCCCCCTCGGGAAGACCGAGGAATGGGAGGTAAGTGATGAGGGGCACAGAGCAGTCAGTTCCCAAAGGCAATGCAGACCTGGGTCCGCTGAAGCGGCATGTCCATCCTCTTTTCAGGTATGTATACGGTAGGGGAGAGGGGCCAAGAGGGTCTGGATTTTCATCAGATGCTACCGGAGACAGCAAGCCGGTCCAGAAGCGAATCCCTTAATAGCATTCAGGAAATCCAGGGCTCCAGGTGTGTCCTAGGACAGGGAGCTCAGTCCAGGGCCAGGGACTCTGCCTCCTGCCTCATGGCCAAGGAGAGAGACCCTACACAGTGAGATCTAGATTACATATTAATAGGCTTCCAGCCCTAAATGCACTGATTAGATCTTGGAACTGAAAAAGGACATGCATGGAAAAGCATGAAATCCAAATAAAGTGTGCAGTGTAGTTAATAATATTCAACCAATGTTAATTTCTTTATTTGGACAAATGTCCCATAGGTAGGTAAGATGTTAACTTGGGGGGCAGCTGGGGAAGGGTATATGGGAACTAGCAGGGTCAGGCCCATCCATCCATCCACCTGGTCCTTAGGCCAGCCCGTCACAGCTGGCAGGAAGGACTTGCAACTTTTTGGTACGACTAAAATGATCCCAAATTACATAGTAAAATGAAACAAAGCCAAAACAGGCTTTAAAACATAAATCAAGCCCTGACCGGTTTGGCTCAGTGGATAGAGTGTTGGCCCTCGAACTAAAGGGTCCCGGGTTCAAATCCGGTTAAGGACACGTACCTTGGTTGCAGGTTCCCCAGCCCTGGTCGGGGTACGTGCAGGAGGCAACCAATTGATGTGTCTCTCTCACATCGATGTTTCTGTCTGTCTTTCCCTCTCCCTTCCACTCTCTCTAAAAATCAATGGAAAAATATTCTCAGCTGGGTATTAACAAAAAAACAACATAAAAAAAACATAAGTCAAAGTTTAAGAGTTAGGAAGAGAGACAGCATAAGTTGACATGGAAAGTAAAAGAGCAAAAAGAGAGGATACATGTTTCTTAGTTGAGGATCTGAAGACCTTTGCTACATTCATTCATCCACTGAACAAATATTTATTAAGCATCTACTATGTGCCAAGCGTTGTCTTCGGAGCCAGGAGGACAATAGTGACCTTCCCTCCTAGAGTTGTTATTTTAATGAATCTAGAGTTTAATCTGCTCATCTAACCCCACACCACCCACAGGTTCCCACACTCAGCACCCAGGACTGAAAAATGGGGCCAGTTTCTCTTCCCATCAGAGTCCCGGGAGGACTTTGCTAGACCTAAGAGAGTTAGGAGACCTGAGGTGGCTCCGGAGAGGGCACTGAGTAGGACCAACTTCTTCTCTGCTCCTGACTAGTCACTGAACTCTGTCCCTGGGCTTTCTCATTTGTAAAATGAGGAAAGTATTAAGAAACCAAGAGATACGTTGAAGATCAGTAGGTATGAGTGTCCTTAAAGGATAAACGTGCTTGGCCTGGTGTAGTTCAGGGATTGAGCCTGGACCTATGAACCAGGAGGTCACGGTTTCTCAGTCAGGGCACATGCCTGGGGTTCAGGCTCCTAGGCAGCCCATCGATGATTCTCTCTCATCATCGATGTTTCTATCTCTTTCTTCCTCTCCCTTCCTCTCTGAAATCAATAAAAAATATATACATATTTTTAAAAGGATAAAAGTGCATGTATTAATATGATTGTTGTAATATTTAGATCCAGACCAAGAAATAGGTTAGGGCCTCTCTTCTGGAGTTACTACACACCCTCCTCTTCCCGATGTCAAAAAAATCTTCAGAACTGGAGTGAAAAATAAAACAAAACCCTGCGCGCTCTCCCGGTGCAGGGCGCCAGGCTGGGCGGTCAGCCTGCACCAGCTGGCTGGTCAAGGCCAGGGTCAGGCCCACGCACCCACTGGCCCAAGGCCAGCCCCGCACAGCGGGCGGGAGGGACTAGCGGCGCTGCGCCCCGGCCCCGCCCCGCCGGCCCCGGCGGAGGAACCCGAGCCCCAGCCCGCACCCCCTTAGGAGGCCCTGCTGCCGAGCGGCCGCGCCCCGCTGGCCCCGGCCCAGCCGCCCTCGGAGGGAAAGTTGTTGCTCAAGCCTGAGGAATGCGGAGCCGCGGCGGCGGGGAGGAAGCGGTGGGAGATTACAGGCGGCCGGCGGGACCGCGGCAGCTGCGCCCCAATGTAAACACGCGCCCGGGCGGGAAGCGGCGCCGCCCAGGCCGGCGGGCTCGGTCCGGAGGTGGCGGCCGCGCGGCCCGGGGCTGGGAGCATCGGGCCGTCTGGGAACCTGAGACCAGGCTTGCCCACCGGCCAGGCGAGAACCTCCCGCTGAAAAGTCCAAGCAGGCAGGGGTTTGTGTCTTTTATGTTCATGATGAATCGCTCCGGCCTGAGAGTGCCGTGAGCATAGTAGGCGCTCAATAAACATTTTTGAAAGCACGCTCTCATCCCTCCCGGCCTGTGTCCTCCCATGGACCAGGAGCGTTTGATCTCTGAGGCCCCTAGCAACTCTGAAACCCTAGGATGCTAAGATTAAATCCCATGTGTACTGCTGTGGTTTGCTTTAGTTTTTCAGGGACGTTTTAGTGCTACCCTTTATGATGTGCCAGGAGTGAATCTGACACCAGATGGCTTTTTTTTTTTTTTTTTTTAAATAAGAAAGAAGACAAAGGGAGGGAAAAAAATATTTTCCAACTGGCAGTGCTGACAGGATTTTGGAAGAGAATCTAGGGAGGCGAAGAGGAGCTGTTTCAGCCTGATTCTTCTTCCTCCCGCACACTCTGCCACCCTAGCCGCCACCATAAATGGGGTAGATCATACTGATGCTTTTTATAGACGAGGCGAAGGGAACATCATCACCGGAAACTCTACCCCGCGCCAGGACTTGCTGTGCTGTCTCTGGCTCTCACAGAGGACTGGATCCCGAGCCACAGGGTTATGGATTCCAGCTATAGGAAGCCTCCGGCTACAGGCTGACACTGGCGTTAATTAGAAAGACAGACACCTGACAAATCAAAAGCTAGAGCTCACTGCCAGGGGAACACTGTGGGAAAATAGCCAAAAATGGCAGTCTCTTCTGGAAATCCTCTTCTCTTGGACCCCAGTTCCCTTTCCTCATGCAGGGAGGAGGGGAACTGGTCCTTACTCAGAATGGCCTGTAACTCAGTTCCTAATGTTGTGGCAAGGAATGGGGAAATTCCTAGAATGAGCCAATTTGGCAGCGTGCACAGCGGTGTCAACCAGGGATGCTGAAGTCAGACTGCTTGGGTTCAAGTCTTGGCAGCACCACTTACTCTCTGCGTAGGGCAAGTGCCTTTCCCTCTCCGTGCCTTCGTTTCCTCAATTGTACAATGGAATAAAGTCCCCACCTTGTAGGACTGTTGTGTGGATTTAATGAGACGAAATAAGGGTCTGCCTTTTCAACAGACCAAAAAAGATAAGTATTCCATATTTGTCTTATTTGTGCAGGTACAGGATCCCCCAAAAGAGGCTGTTTTTGCTGGGTAGGACCTTGAAGAGCCCCACTGTGGCACCGTCACCTCTGGACAAAGGAGTCCCCAGGAGACTGGGGGAAGGTGCACAGGAGAGCAGAAGTCACAGGTCAGGCTCCAATGTGATGAGTCAGCCCTAAAGGCATGGGGGTAAGGGGGGGAGCTGGTAAGAAATAGTCTGCCCTAACCCCGAGGGAAGAAGGGAGTAATGGGCAAAGAAAGGAGAAGTGTTGGTGCTAGGATTCGAGGTTGTGACTGATGCAGCAGACAGTGAGGGACTTGCGATAGCTGCCTATGGTATAGAACCCTATTGGGTGTCCTTGATTTTCTACTCATAAGTTGTTTTCTGATTGTTTTAGATGCAGTGCTGTTGAGCTCTTAATCAGCAAGCTCCTTGAGACCAGGTCTTGTCTTTTTGTTGTGGTATCTATCCCACACACACTCCCTGCAGAAGCTACACAAAACCGAAATACTCTGGATGTGCTTATTGATTTGGTTGAGCTGTTGTGATGGACTGAATGTTTGTGTTCCCCTAAATTCCTCTGTTGAGATCCTAACCCCTAATGTGATGGTATTTGGAGATGGGGCCTTTGGGAGGTGATTAGGTCATGAGGCCCACAAATGGGATTAGGGCCCTTATAAAAGAGACCCCAGAGAGCTCTCTTGCCCCTTCTGCTAGCAGATGGCCATCTGTGGGCCAGGAAGCAGGCCCTCACAGACATCGAGTCCGCCAGTACCTTGATCTTGGACTTTCCGGCCTCCAGAACTGTAAGAAATAAATTTCTGTTGTTTATAAGCCTGTAAGTCTATAGTATTCTGCTATAGTAGCCCGAATGAAGACATGCTAACACAGGGGAACAAGTTGCTCAGTTGGTTAGATTGTCATCCCAATACACCAAGGTTGTGGTTTGATCCCCCGTCTCTTGGGGATGTGAAGGAGGAGGAGGAGAGAGGGACCAGTCAGCTGGACTGAGAATCCTCCCATTTATAGTGGCGGCTGGGGTGGCAGTGAGGACTGACAGGAGCAGCATTCACAGCCCAGAGGAGTGATGTCAGCACACACCCATGAAATAGAACAGAATGGCCACACAGATGCAGACGTCAGGACACATAGGAATCAACCAATGAATGCATAAATAAGTGGAACAACAAACCAGTGTTTCCCTCTCCTCTCCTCTCTCTAAAATCAATCAATCAATCAATAAATAAAATAAGAACAGGAGAACATGTTGAAACTCCAGACTGGATGGGCAAGGAGAGACAGTACAGCTGACACGCAGGGACCAGAGGCTCATCTGCTGGCCCCAAGTGTCCTTCTTTCAACCCACATGCTCTCCAGATACTCCATTCAAATGTTTCCAGCCTAGAGAGAGTCAGTGACACCTAGGTCGCCAGCCTGCCCCACCACAGGGGAGGTGCCGTCCATTGCAGAACTGGGAAAATACACCTCCAGCTACTTGTCACTCCTAGCCTGCATGAGCCTCCCAGGCAAGCTTTGCTGCCACCTCTTTCCCTTTCTGGAATGGGCACTGGACTCCCAGCCAGGACAGAGGCAATGCTGCCGAGATATTTTCTGGAACCTCCATTTAGTTCTTCACCTGGCTGGCTTACTCTCACCCTTTGGGTTTTCTCTTGAGAGGAAACCACCCTTTATCAAAATTAACCACTCCCCACTCCCTAAATTACCTTTCATCATCTTACCCTGTTTATTTTGTTATTTACATGCTCATTGTCTCTCCACCCCACCCAGACTGAAGGTTCCATAAAAGCAGGATCTGTCTTCTGCTCTTTACTTTATCCTAGACCAGTGGTTCTCAACCTTCCTAATGCCACGACCCTTTAATACAGTTCCTCATGTTGTGGTGACCCCCAATTTAATTGTTACAAATTGAACATAATTAAAGCATAGTGATCAATCACAAAAACAATATGTAATATATATAATTACACATATATAGTGTTTTCTGATGGTCTTAGGCGACCCCTGTGAAAGGGTCGTTCGACACCCAAAGGGGTCGCGACCCACAGGTTGAGAACCGCTGTCCTAGACCCTTTCATGGTGTCTGATATACAGTGTCTGCTTAGAATGGTGGTCTCCTCCCTCAGTTATTCCCCTAGCATTTTCAGTAATTCTTATCTATCAGATAAATCTTGTGTCTCCTTATATAGAAAACATATTAATCCTGCCCTTTAGCCATCAGCTTATTTTTGCCTCCTTTACTCCACCAAGTACCCAGGAAGGATGCCTAGCATGGATGTGTCAGTTAGGACCTTTTGCTTGAAAGCAACAGACCAACTAACAGTGGCTTAAACAATGAGCAAGCATATCATTTTTCAGAGGCAGAGAGGATTAATTCCATCTTCAATGAAGTCAAGACTCCAGTCAGCTTCTCTGTGATTCTGTCCAGATCCCTGGCCTAGTGGGCTTCCCCTTCTGTCTCATTTGCCAGGGTTGCATCACATGCCACGGTCTAACCAATCACTGGCAAGGAGACAGAAGCACATGAGTGGCTGCTTAGAATTATCAACATTTATCTCCTGTGGCTGAGAAGGGTCTCCTTCCCTGGGTACAGGGCAGCTAAATCCGGGAACAAAATTAAGCTTACCAGCACAGAGGGAAAAAACGGGTAGGGAGTGGCTGCTGAGTCCATGAGCTGCCCAATAACCTTCCAACAAATTGTTTTCCTGCTTAGGTTAGCCAGAGTTGGTTTCTGTGGCCTGTAACCACAGAATTCTGGCTGAGGCAGCTCTGAGGCTCCTCAGTGAGGAGTGACAGGCACAGCATTCACAGCCAGGAGGAGTGATGTCAGCCCACACCCATGAAGTAGAACAGAATGGCCACACAGATGCAGACATAAAATAGCCCTAGCCCCAGGAAAAAGTAGGGCTTTGAGAGCTGGATTGAAGGCTGTATATCTCAGGTGACTTTACTCTGACTGTATCCCGAGGCTCTGTGACGTGGGGAAGGTGGGTCACAGGGATATTCATATGGCAGTGGACGGAAGTAACCACCCTCCCTTTTCAAATTCCATCTTTCCTTGGTGTCCAAGAGGCCATCCATCTAGATGAGTGACTGGCCTCTCCCACGCACAGCCTTCCCTACAGAAGACTTGAGCGATTATGCAGCCATTTTCCTTCCAACTCCTCTCTCACCCTCAGGGACATGCTGCTTCGTGGAGCTCTCCCAACTCTGGACCCAAAGCTCCATCATCACCACCCTCCAATCTGCGACTCAGACCTTCCTTCTCTGACCTCAAACTCCTTTCCTTCATCCCCTTCCTCCTCTTGGCACCCCACTTCCATGAAGCCTGCCTTGAAGAACTTGGTCCAGTCCCTGGCCATATCACCATCTGATTAGTGGCTATCAATATTGTCTTATCCTCTTCTGTCTCATGGCAAATGGACTGCCCCAAAGCCAGCCGCTCTGCTGCCTCTCCCTCTAGTTCTGGAATGCCCCCCACCCCGCTCACTCCCTCCCTCTGAGCTGGGGTTACTCACCGATGCTTACTACCTCTGTCCCTGTTCCCAGCTGTACTCACTCATTCTCACTGTCTCACCTCAACTAGGCTTCACTGGACCCAGTACTAACCCCTGTCACCTCTGCAGGTTCCTAATCAAGTTCCCTCAGCAGCTCTTCTAAGCTCCTGAAGCTCCGAACCTCCCCCTGCTCACCTTCCTCCCACCGACAACCCTCTCCCCAACTCTGCCAGCAGGATGGAGAGTGCCGGCGCGGACCTCAGTGCTGGCCACCTCAAGAGACATCTGAGACTTTGGTGAAAAGATGCCGGAGTAAAGCCCTTTCTGTCCCTTTCCACTCAGAATTTACCCCAGATGACAAGAATAAGAAACAAAAACCCAAACTCTATCTTCAACTAAACCAGGAGACAGAGTCCTGGACCGCATCAGAGAAAAACAGAAAGTGGTGGGAGAGCGGCTGATGACTAGCAGAGGCCGGAACGTCCAGAGGCAGACACCCCCAAGAAGCAAGTGGACTCTTCCCTCTGCAGCCGGGGACGCTCAGGAATAGGAAGTAGCAAGTGAACCAGAAGGCAGGGGTCTAAAAATTGAGGAATTGTTCAAAGACCTACTTAAAGAGCAATTAGATAGTCAGGAAACCCAGCCATTCTCAGCACAATCAAGTGACTTACTGTGTCCCCTCCCGGACTCATGCAGGAGACAGAAAGATCGATTCTGGAGACACTGTAACAGAGAGAAGCTGGACTGTGTAGAGAGGGTGGTAAGGGTGGAGAAAAAGGACTAGGATCAAAAATGGAGTGAAATGCCTGACTGCTGTGGCTCAGTTGGTGAACATCCACCTATAAACCAGGAGGTCACGGTTCAATTCCCGGTCAGGGCATGTGCCTGGGTTTCAGGCTCCGAGGCAGCCCATCAATGATTCTCTCTCATAATTGATGTTTCTCTCTCTCTCTCCCTCCCTCTGCCTTCCTCTCTGAAATCAATAATATATATATATATATATATATATATATATATATATATATATATATATTTTTTTTTTTTTTTAAAGAGTAAAAGCTGGCATTCTGAATTGTGTTACTCCGCCTGCTTGCCACACACCGCTTGCCACTCCCACACGGCACCCAGATCTGGGACCCTGGGAAGGTGGGCTTATAACCTTCGAGCAGGAGGGTCAAGGCTTTTTTTTTTTTCCTTTTATGGAAAAATAAAAATCAAACTGTGCCATTTGATACTAACAATTGGAGCTCCCCAGTGAAAGAGTCCAGCCAGCCACCTAATTGCCCTACCAGGAGCCAAAATTGAGAACTTCCAACTGGCTCTCTAGAGCCTCCTTCTCAAATATGAATGGACAGCCCAGGAAGACCAGACATCTGAGGAAAGTCTCCAGCATGATACCAACCAAAACATCAGAAAACATGAAGTCAGAGGAAACAGAGACAATACAGGAAGAAGAACATTTCAGGTTAATATCCTCAGAGACATAAGATACTGCAAGAAGCCAGAGAACAAAAACATGAAACCATTTTTTAAAAGAAAGAAAGAAAAAGAAAAGACAGGGAACATGAAAGCACTCTTGAAATAAATTTTTTAAAAGAAAAAGATCATAACATAGCAAATAGATTGGGATAGAACATTGAGGAAAACTCCCAGAAAACAAGAAGAAAGAGATGGTCAACAGAAAAATAATAAAAGAATTAAAGGATCAGTCCAAGAGGTCCAGTATTCCCAATAATAGGAGTTGCAGAGATTTCAAAGAAACAATAAAGAAATTCCCAGAATGAAAGGACATAAATTGTTAGAACAGAGGTTTTTAAAATTTAGCATGAATCAGAATACCTAGAGGGCTTGTTAAATACAGATTGCTGGGCCCTATCACCAGCCTCTGCTTCGGTAGTTGTGGGATGGGGCCCAGAATCTGCATTTCTAACATTTTCCCACAGGTGATGCTGATGGTGCTGGTCCAGGGACCACATTTTGAAAACCACAGTTACATTAAAAAGAACTATCCAGTAGCCCTGGCTGGGCAGCTCCGTTGGTTACAGCGTCGTCCCAATATGCCAAGGTTGTGGATTCGATCCCCCATCAGAGCACATACAACAAGCAACCAAGGAGTGGAGTGCATAAATAAGTGAAACAACAAATCTCTCTCTCTTTCTCTCCCTCTAAAATCAACAAATAAAATTTATTTGAAAAAACAATAAAAAAATCTATCAAGTGCCTAGAAAAATGAATGACAATATATTGTAACATTTCAATATATCAGGGAGAAAAGATAAAATCCTAAAAGTGGAGGTGGGTGGGAGGAGGTGAATTCAAACTCTCAGGAATCAAAATAGCATGAGATTCAACTGTGAAATTAGAGGCTGAAAGAAAAAGGAGCAATGTCTTCAAAATTCTGAAGAAAAAGAATTTTCAACCTAAAATTCTATACCCAGCTAAAACCATTCCTCATGGGTGAGGGTGGGATAAAATCATTTTAGATAAGCAAAACGTCTCTAAAATGTTACCTCCCAGGCATTCTTTCTTAGAAAGCTACTGGAGGATGTGCTTCATCCAACAAGGGAGTAAACCGAGAAAGAGGAAGACATGGGGTCCTAGAAAGAGGAAAGGGCATAGGGAACTCAACTCCTGGCAACGGGAAGTCTGAGGGTGACAAGTATGCTGACCTGAGAGCAACACTTCCAGAGAAAAGCATCCCTGGAAAAATGGCTCCAAGGAAAACCAACACAGAACCAATAGGAATACATGACAGGTTTGGCCATATGCATAATTGTCCTGAGAAGGCATTTTACAGAACTGTTGAAGGGTGTGGGAAGATGGAGCCAGACATTCAAAGAAAACTAAGCAAATGAAAAAAAATGAGGCAATTAACTCCAGGAAAAAACAAAAACGTTGTATCAGAAAGGAAATGTAAACAGAGCACACAACAGAAAGTTATATTGGAAAAAGAAATATAACCAGAATACTTGCCTCAAAAGTAAACAATATTTTCAAAGTCAATAATGAAGTCACGGAACATAGAGTTGACCATAAGTTATAATATAAACATAATGGGGATGGGCGAGGGGAAGAAGCATGAAAGAGAATAAAAATCCTCACTTACTAAAACAAGAAGCCAACCAAGTAGATAGATGAATCCAGCGTGGCAACCCATATATTATTTCGAAATCTGGAAGGGAATACCAGCAGAAGCAGCTAAAAGAATTTGAAGTGGTCACCCCTGGGGAGTAGGATAAGACTGGGAGAAAGGCCAGGGTGACTTCTGTTACAAGCCCTTTAGAACCACTTGATTTTTAGGCTATGTGTATGTATTATCTTGATAAAAATAAATATTAATTTTATAAAGCATCTATCAAAGGAAGTGCCACACCCTCCACGACAGCATGTCTGAGGGACCCCGTGTGAACTCAAAGGAGCAAGGGTTTCTCCACTCTCATCCCCTCCAGGGTGGGCATTACTCATCAGCTCAGCTGGCTTCTTCCCAGATGCAATCTCTCCACCTCCTGTTCCATCAGCCAGGGCCGGGATGGCTGTACTCCAGCCCCACTGGGCTGTCCGTTTCCAGATAGTGCCTCAGACTTGCACCCACTGTGCCCTCTACCTGCAAGGTTACTCCTCCCACTTCACTCTCGCCCCAACAGATTGATGCTGGTTTTTACCTTAGATAACACTTCCTCCATAGCCATCCTTCTCCCCACCCTGATCAGGACAAAAATGCACCTCCCTGTGCTTTCATACAGCTGTGCTTCCCATGGTCCCGCTCAGCACACTGTGCTGTAAATGCCCCTCACCTGTTTGGCTTTCCACTAGACTATAAACCAGTGGTTCTCAACCTTCCTAATGCCGCAACCCTTTAATACAGTTCCTCATGTTGTGGTGACCCCCAATTTCATCGTTACAAATTGAACATAATTAAAGCATAGTGATTAATCACAAAAACAATATGTAATTATACATGTGTTTTCCGATGGTCTTAGGCGACCCCTGTGAAAGGGTCCTTCGACCCCCAGGTTGAGAACCGCTGCAAACTCTATGAAGGCAAGAAACTGTCTTATTCAATCTAGCCCCAGGACGAGGCCCGATGCATGGTAAAATAGTCAATGATTATGCAAATGGCTAAATACAGGACTCACACTTATAAGGGCTTAATAAATATTAGAATGAGTACACTAATGATTCACAAAAAATTCACACCTGTGCCTCCATCCAAAATAGGCCTCCCTCTGCCATCTCCATTCTGTCTCCTCCCCTCCGTCCAAGGTCATACTTTTCAGGCGAGTTGGCTGTGGCCAGTGGCTCAACTACAATCTACTTACTCCTGCCTGCATCCCAGAAAGAAGCCAGGGCTCCTTCATGTGACCAGGGGCAGCCCCCCCGTACAGGCTGCCTAGAATGGTGTGAGCAAGTTAGGGGCTGTCCATCTGCCCAGCTGAGAAGGAAATCGACCCCCCTTTCGTTTCCCTGTCCAGGCCCAAAGCACAGCTCGCAGCGGTCTGGGACCCAGGTTACTAGAGGGGACCGGGTTAGCTCTTGCTTCGGCCTGCCTCACTGAGCGGCTGGCTCGACCCAGTTTTCTCACCTCCTTGCCCATTCTGCAGGCCAAGGGCTGAGATTCTGGCCCTTCCAGCTGGCAGGCCTGGGTGACTCCCAGCCAGTGCCTTCCACCGGACAGGTGTGCGACCCTTGCCTGGGGTGCAGGGAGGACCGGAGGCAAGAAGCCTGCGTGCCAGGCAAGGGCCAGACACACAGTGGGCGCTGGAGGGTAAAGCCCACCGTGCGGCACTCCCGGAGCTCCAGAGGCCAGAGCGAAGCTGGGCTCCGCGAGGCCTGGGCGGAAGGGACAGAAGCTGCACCCCTGGAAGCTTGCAGCTCGCCGGCCGGTCAGGGCGCCCCACCCCCACCGCACACGTGACCTCGGAGGCTTTGGAATGCGCGACCTCAGCTGGGCCCCGAGGGGCCGCGGAACCGGGGAGGGAGGGAGCGGCCGCATCGGGGCGGGAGGACGGGGGGAGGGGGGCACACAGGGGAGGCCCCTCTCTCCTTTCCCCACCGCGCGAGCAGGGGTAGCGAGGGGAGGGGAGGTTTGGCTTCGTCCAGGGAACCTGTAAACACGGGCAGAGAAACTCGATCTGCTCCCGGAGCCTCCCTATTTAGGAGAAGGGCCGAGCCAGGCGAGCTGTGGCTGCTAGGGGCGCAGGTCACATGACCGCCTGGACTCGGGAGGGAGAGGAGGCTGTGCTCCCGAGTAGCCGCATCTAGAGGCAGGAGTCCTGGCTAGGCCCTCGGGCTCCCTCCCCACGTGGTCCGGTTTGTCCTTACCTCGCACTCCCGCACTCTGTCCGCGGTGGGAGGTCCACGGTGCGCCCTGCGGCCCGCGAGTGCGTCCATCCCGCGCGCCCTTTCTGACCGCCTGGGTGAGGTCTGTCCGTGGGTTTCACAAGCCCCAGTTAGGGCAAGACTCCTGTACACGTGGCGGCGGTCAGGCTGCGAGGCGAGGCTCCGGGTCTGAACTCCCCATCCTGGGTGGTGGGAGGCCGACATTCCCCCTCCCCGCCTCCCTGCCTCCCTGGCCCAGTGGACCAGCAGTGCCCAGAGAGGAAGATGCCTGCTGGGACTGCCTTCCAGCAGAACCCACGGGGCGCCAGGCTGTGTCAGAGGCATGAGGGGTGTGGAGAAAAAAAGACAGTCCCTGCCCTCAAGGAGCTGACAGCAGAGTCGGGGGAACAGTCAAGGAAACCAGAATGAAAATACAGAAGCACAGAGAGCGCCTGAGTCAGGCTGGGACCTGGGAGATGTGAAGAAGAGATGGCACTTGAATGGTATTTTAAAGGGTGAGGAGCCATCACTCAGGAGGGGAAATGTGGAGGCACAGGGCACCAAAGATTCCCTGGTGCTAGTGCCTCTGGACCAGTGGTTCTCAACCTTCCTAATGCCGCAACCCTTTAATACAGTTCCTCATGTTGTGGTGACCCCCAACCATAAAATTACTTTCATTGCTACTTCATAACTGTAATTTTGCTACTGTTATGAATCGTAAATATCTGATATGCAGGATGTATTTTCATTGTTACAAATTGAACATAATTAAAGCATAGTGATTAATCACAAAAACAATAATTATATATCTTTTCCGATGGTCTTAGGCGACCCCTGTGAAAGGGTCATTCGACCCCCAAAGGGGTCGCGACCCACAGGTTGAGAACCGCTGCTCTAGACCCATGGTCGGCAAACTGTGGCTCGCGAGCCACATGCTGCTCTTTGGCCCCTTGAGTGTGGCTCTTCCACAAAATACCAACTTCTGCGCATGGGCCACGAAGTTTCAATCGCACTGTATGTGCACGTGGTATTTTGTGGAAGAGCCACACTCAAGGGGCCAACGAGCCGCATGTGGCTCGAGAGCCACAGTTTGCAGACCACAGGTCTAGACAGATGTTAAGTGTAGGGAAGGAGTTGGACATAGGGCGGGGAAGCCAACAGGAGCCAGAGCTGGCATCTGAGCTTGGTCCTCAAAGTTTTGGAACTGCTGAATCATTCTGAAAGGTGAATATGGTGGATGGTGCACGAAGGTAGACTAGATAGCCATACCAGACGGTGATTTAAAAAAACTGAATTTAGCCGGAACCGGTTTGGCTCAGTAGATAGAGCGTCGGCCTTCGGACTGAAAGGTCCCAGGTTCGATTCCGGTCGAGGGCATGTACCTGGGTTGTGGGCACATCCCCAGTAGGGAGTGTGCAGGAGGCAGCTGATCAATGTTTCTCTCTCATCGATGTTTCTAACTCTCTGTCTCTCTCCCTTCCTCTCTGTAAAAAATTAATAAAATATATATTAAAAAAAAACTGAATTTAAGGAAAGTGGATGGGGGGTGGGATAGCCAAAGGGAAGGGCTCCACAGCACCGAGCCAATGGGACACTGGGACAATGATGGCAGGAAAAACATACTTAAAAAGGGGGCCTGGAAGACAGGTTCAGGGGTAAGTCTGGGACAAGTTGCCACTGTCCATGCTCCCCTGGTTGTAAGTCCCATGGGGTCCCTTAGAGGTTGGGGGATACGGCTGTGGCGGAAAGGCACAGGCATGCTCCTTGGAGGGAGAGCATGTCCTCTGTCCTTTGTCCTGAGAGTACTTATCTCTTGCAGTAGAAATCTTAGGGGAGGTCTTGAGGGAGTATCTCAACAGAATATTCATCAGCTTTCCAGGTGTGTTCTTTCAGGGTCATGGTCTCCAGAGATTGGTCGGTGCCAGAGTGGGTCATTAGTCAATGTAGTTGGTCCTGGGGCAGCCACAGTGCCTCTTGTCTGGTTTTGCTGCTTTTCTGGGCCTGGAGTTGAAATACAACTGAGGCCTAGATGTTATCTTTAGGGAGGAAAGGGTCAGGGTGTCTAAACCGCCTGACCAGCGACATGAAAGATCCGGGGTCCATACTGCATGACCAGTGAGTGCTATGCTAGGGGAGAAAGGTTACCCTGGCAGCGAGGTTCCTGTTTTCCCAGGTTTGCCCCTTGCTAGGCGTCCCGAGCTTTCTGTCCTGGTGAGTTTCTGTACCTGGCCCATCATCCTTGCTCTGGGGCCTGTCTAACACATTCCATGTAGACAGGACCAGATCTGCATCTCCTAGGAGAGCTAGGCATGGATTTGGATTTGGGACCTAGAGAAGCAAAGAGGTTGATTAGGAGCCTCTGGCCAACCTCCCATGATTGCAGCAATGGAAATGGAAAGAATGAAAAGGCCACACAAATACTTGTGAGGGGAAGAGCCACTGGTCTTCAGGGCAGGTGGGGGGTGGTGATGAGCAGGCAGGAAGAGTCCTGGGTGACCTCAGGTTTCTGGCTTGGGGAACTGGATGATGGATGCAGAAGGAACAGGTTTAGTTCCCTAATATGAGGGAACTAAATCAAGAGGTTAAGTAACGAAGTGGTAGGGATGGGATGATGAGCAGACCTGCACCTCGCAGAAGGCATCATCCCAAATCTGAAGCCCCAGTGAGGTTTCCCAGACTACTCTACAGGCTTCTCCCTTCCTCCACAGCCCCAGGTTCTGGCACCCCCACAGCTCTTCAGTCACTGTCACCAGGTCTCCTTCCCTCAACCCACCCCCACCTCACCCCCAGCAACTTGCCCCGAGCAACCAGAATGGAACTGCACAAGCTTCTGACAGGAGGGAACGGGGCTCCGGAACCCGGGAGCTGAGACCCCACCTTCCCAGTTACAATACATAACGGATATGAGCCTGCAGGAACAGTCAGAGAAACCAATAAGATGGATGTTTCACATTTGTAATAAATTTTTTTTTAAATTTTAATGGAACATTTCAACGACATCATAAGGTCATGAAAGATCCCCGTCAGCCCAACCCTGTGTTTTCTGTGGGGAAAGGGACAGAGTTCTGGAGTAAACATGCAACTCCCACAGAGGAAGTTTCTGTTTCCCTTTCCCAAACCCTGGCTCAGGAACACGCAGTCCAACTCCAGTAGCCATGGGTGACAGGGACTGCCACTCCTCTGAGCCCCACCCTCACCACCCCACTTTTTACACTGGGGTGGGGGGAGTGCTGTTTCCAAATTGCTTCTCGCCAGTTGTTAGGCCTAGAGAGTCCTGGCTTCAGCTATCACCCTTGAACCTAATACCAGCCTACCCAGTCATACAGCCAGCAACTGCTCAGGGCCTGGAGGCAGGAAGTTCTTTACTGGCTGTTTTAGACAGAAGTTAGATGCCCACTTGCCTCCCATCTCCCCACCCAGTTGGGGGTGTGCAAGAGGCACCCTCTTACCTATATGAAAGAGGCCCATCATGACCCCAGAGAGCTTTCTGTCATGGAGACCCCTAATCTGGGGACAGGGCAGTGAGAAACACATGACATCAAGAGTCCCTGCCTAGCCCTGACTGGTTTGGCTCAGTGGATAGAGCGTTGGCCTGCGGACTGAGGGGTCCCAGGTTCGATTCCAGTCAAGGGCATGTACTTTGGTTGCAGGCACATCCCCAGTAGGGGGTGGGCAGGAGGCAGCTGATCGATGTTTCTCTCTCATCAATGTTTCTAACTCTCTATCTCTCTACCTTCCTCTCTGTAAAAAATCAATAAAATAAAAAATAAAAAAATAAAAAAGAGTCCCTGCCTATCTGCGTTTTGGAGTTCCAGGCTCCAGTGAAGATGTCACTGCCTTTATATAGGGTATCCCAAAATTCACGCAAGAAGTAATTTTGATAGAAAACACACGTTTATAATTAAAAATTGTAAATTTTTTATTGATTCATAAAGTATACAGTATAGGGTTATGTATGGAATAGCACATAGGGTAAATGGCCTCCACGGCTTTGCTGGCACATATGCAAAGCCGTGGTCTTCATTGGTCTTCATTGTCCCTGCTCCTGGGCCATAAATGGTACTTGGTAATGCTTATCAAATTGAAGGGATTGAAATCAAAAGGCAACAGATATTAGAATCTGATTCAATAAACCAAGTAAAATTAGGCTTTTATTTTTTGTTGTTGTTGTTAATGCTCACGCAAAATTCAAATCTCGCATGAATTTTGGGACACCCTATAGTTTCTGGAGGTACAAAGGTCCTCGGATCAGACCTCCCAAACCTTCCCTCATCTAACACCCCCCCACACCCGTCACCCCCATCCTGGGTTCTATTCACACTCTCGCCCATGGTCTTGGAAGGGTTTCTGTCTGCTTTCTTTATAAGTTCTGACTTTTAGAGAGAGCAGGAGGGAGAGAGAGGAACATCAATTCAATGAGAGAGTGAAACATGGATCAGTTGTCCCTCACACACTCCCTGACTGAGGATGGAACCCAAAATCTGGGCATGTGCTCTGACTGGGAACCAAACCCGAGGCATTTCGGTACATGGGATGATGCTCCAACCACTGAACACACCGGCCAGGGCTACCTGCTTTCTTATACAGTGGGGCCTTGACTTATGAGTTTAATTCGTTCGGTGACGGAGCTCGTAACTCAAATTACTCATATGTCAAATCTTAAAGTAAACGAGTGAGACACGTGATGCTGGGCTGATGTTGTGACGTTCGCTTCGCCAACTAGCAGTGGGGTATCTGAAGCTGGCTCGTAACCCGAATTTTAGCTCGCAACTCAAAGCAAAAAATCGGCCGAGAGACGGCTCGTATCTCGAAAAACTTGTTAGTCGGGAAACTCGTAAGTCAAGGCCCCACTGTACATAAACCTTCCTTTGACCTCAAAGCAAGAGGTACTTGAGGGCCATCTCCTCTGCACCTTTCAGGAACAGCTAGAGCCCCACACACAGAAGGTATCCACAGCAGAAAGGAGATGAAAGCAGTGTTGTTCCAACTGTAGATCACAACCTGGAGGTGGATCATGAAATCAATTTAAAGGGTTATGGCCAGCACCTTTAAAAAAGGAAATAGATGCCAAACCGGTTTGGCTCAGTGGATGGAGCATCGGCCTGCGGACTGAAGGGTCCCAGGTTCGATTCCGGTCAGGGGTATGTACCTTGGTTGCGGGCACATCCCCAGTAGGGAGTGTGCAGGAGGCAGCTGGTCGATGTTTCTCTCTCATCGATGTTTCTGACTCTCTATCCCTCTCTCCTCCTCTCTATAAAAAAATCAATAAAATATATTTTTAAAAATTGTTTAAAAAAGGAAATAGAGTCTTAGCTGGTTTGGCTCAGTGGATAGCATTGGCCTGTGGACTGAAGGGTCCCGAGTTCGATTCCAGTCAAGGGCACAAGCCTGGGTTGCGGGTTCAATCCCCAGTTGGGGGTGTGCAAGAGGCAGCTGATCAATGATTCTCTCTCATCATTGATGTTTCTCTCTCTCCCTCTCCCTTCCTCTCTGAAATCAATAAATATATATATATATATTTTAAAAATGAAAGAGAATACAATAGAAAATATCAGGGTGCATACACATAGCAAGAATAAATATTGTCCCCATACAATTTATCTCAATTGTTTCACAATATAAAATGGATTTCTTGCTGTGGGTCACTGGACAAAAGAACACTGGTTAAGGCATAGAATCAAGACTCATACAGCAAACACACAAAGGCTGCCTGCTCTGTGGCAAGTACCTGCGAGGCACAAGAGACCCAATCGTGAATAATACAATCTCTAGTCTCGATCCATCTTCTGGCTGGGAAGCCAATCAGCAAACTAACAGCTGCAGGATAAGATGCTTAATTAAGCTTTGAGAGAGTATGTGGGAGGCTATAAAGCCCTGATGTGAGAGTGGGCATCCGGGCGGGCTTCTCAGAGGAGGTGATACAGCCAGAGTTCTTAGCAAGAAAAGACAGTGACTAGGATCTCCTGCAGCCTCTAGATAGGAAAGGAACTATGGTCAAATGTCAAGACCACAGACAGCTCCTAGTCCTGTCTCTTCTTAACTGTGAAATCTTAGGTGAGTCCATTAACCTTCCCACACCATTTCCTCAACTACAAAACGGACATTTTCACTGTCAATCCCAAAGAAGAGGTCACATGAGACAGGTAATGTAAGTGAAAGCACTGTGTAAACTAGAAAATAGGGAAGGGTTGTTTCTATGGCTGAGGAAATGTAAGCGTAGAGAAAAAAGTGTCCTGTTCAACACTGTGGGTAGCACATCCCCCTCAATCCTCAACCCCGGGTCCGGCCTGCACTCCTCACTCTCCCACTGCAACTGAGCTACCTTGCAAGAGGGTGGGGGCAGGACTCTTAGAAACCTGACTATGGAAGATTTACCTTAATAATTCTATTGCTTTAATGATGCTTTGATAATGATGGGCGGTAAATAAATGAGAATTCCTCCCTTTCCCCTTCTGTTAATGAACTGCGATGTACCCAAACTCAGTGTTTAAAGTTACATAAGCATCATTCAGATCCTCTGCAACAGCTTTCATTTGGGAAAAACAGCATTTCCATTAAAATGGTGTTATGTAAAAAGGCTTTGTATACGTACGTGTAGGAACAGGCACGCATGAACACTGTTAGGCACACAGAAACATACACCCAAGGGGAGCAGGTATTTGACAGTACCTCGCAAGGTACATGTGATTGACTTGTCCTCCCACCCCCAGGGAAACCTAGTGCACGTCGGGCAACGGGAGCTGCAGCAGGCCTCCATCCCCAGGGACCAGAACAGTCCTCGACGTTCTGGAAGCCCCTTCCTTATGAGTTCCATGGAGTCACAGGCTGTTAGAAGCAGCTCAGAAGCCACCCAGTGCAATCTCACTCTACAACACTCTTTTTTTCATTTTTTTATATATTTTTGTATTGATTTTTTACAGAGAGGAAAGGAGAGAGATAGAGAGTCAGAAACATCGATGAGAGAGAAACATCGATCAGCTGCCTCGTGCACATCTCCTACTGGGGATGTGCCCGCAAGCTAGGTACATGCCCCCGACCGGAATCGAACCCGGGACCTTTCAGTCCGCAGGCCGACGCTCTATCCACTGAGCCAAACCGGTTTCGGCATCTACAACACTCTTGCCAGCCTTGGCTCTAACAACTCCCTCCCTGTCAAGGCCGCCCCTGTCACCTATGGCAGAGGTAGCCCACTGAAAAAGACCTGGTACAGGGTTGAAACTTCCTTTGCTGAGCTCCTATTTCTTGGGGACAAATGTATATCCCTCACCTTGAGCCAGCCATAAGCGTCCAGGAGCCATAGCCAATGGAGGGTGCCTGGGGCCTAAGAGCAAGGAGGGAGGCCAGCAAGAGTGCACAGACCTGAAGCTCTTCCCACACCTCCATCCACCGGACTTCCCAATGTCGCAACCCCTGGAAATACATCCTGCATATCAGATATTTATATTACGATTCATAACAGTAGCAACATTACAGTTATGAAGTAGCAACGAAAATAATTTTATGGTTGGGGGTGGGGGTCACCACAACATGAGGAATTGTATTAAAGGGTCGCGGCATTAGAAAGGTTGAGAACCACTGGAGTTTAAATACAGTTCCTCATGTTGTGACCCAACCATAAAATTATTTTCGTTGCTACTTCATAACTGTAATGTTGCTACTGTTATGAATCGTAATGTAAATATCTGATATGCAGGATGGTCTTAGGCGACCCCTGTGAAAGGGTCGTTCGACCGCCAAGGGGGTCGCGACCCACAGGTTGAGAACCGCTGCACTAAACTGAGGCTGGTACTGGGGGGAGAGGAGTGAAGTGGGAGGAGGGGAAGAGAGGTGGAAACCCTGAATGCAAGTGGCTTTGGGCACATCCCTGCACCTCAAGTCTCACTTGAAGTGTGGGGGTCAGACATCACGAGGTCAGTTCCAGCGCTGATGCTCTGGGAGTCCAGCGTCCGTCTTTTCGGGATTCGACAGCTGTCCTCTTTTATGTGAAACGGTGGTCCACGATTCCAGGACCAAGCAGGAAGTAAGAAAACTGCCCTCCCGTGAATCCTCGCGTCACAGCCAGACCTGCGTTAGGCTTCGCAGCGGGCCCTGGTGACCCGCGGAGAGACGGCACAAACCGGAACACCCCAGCGCCGCGCCGGGAAACGTGAGCTTCGGAGTGTCCTTTTAAGTTGTTGGGAAGGGGGTGTGGCCAGGGAGACTAGGAGGCCGCAGCTGCGCGAAAGGGGCGTGGCCTGGGGGCGTGGCCGTAGCGACTGGAATGTTGTTGGGTCCTCGCACCGCATAGTAAGGAGGAGACACGCCCCTTTTCTCTGAGAGGGCCAATTGGAGCGCCGGAGCGGTTTCAAGTCTCCCCGGCCAGCTTGCCCGCCCGCCACCCCACCCCCCTCGGGGATTCGCTTTTTCCGTAA
Organism: Myotis yumanensis; assembly: GCF_028538775.1. Classification (NCBI taxonomy): domain Eukaryota; kingdom Metazoa; phylum Chordata; class Mammalia; order Chiroptera; family Vespertilionidae; genus Myotis; species Myotis yumanensis. The sequence continues at coordinate 157,517,892 of NW_027223754.1, forward strand.
CAAAATAGCGAAGCTCCGGATGTTCCGCAGCCCCGCTGCTCACGGACAGAGGGTCCCTGGGCCTAGGACGGTGCTCCGCAACGCGAGGCGCCGGTGGGCCGTGGAGAGGGCGGTGGAGAGGCCGAGTCCACAGCCCTGAGGCGCGCGGGGGTGGGCGCTGCAGCCGCGGGTTGTTTATCTGGAGTACGGAGGGGAGGGGGGAGCCTGGAAACCGCCCCGTGTCCCATTTCCTCCTCTTGTTTTCGCTCCGGATTCTCCATGTTGGACCCAAACTGAGGAGCCCGGAGCTGCCGCCGGGGGATCGGGGCCGGGGGCACCCGGGGGAGCCGCTGGCCGGGCCGCCTGCTCTCCGTACAGGCCGCCTCCCTTCCCGGCCCAGGGAGGGAACCAGAGCAGGGATGTGAACAGCGGTGGGAACCCGAGTCTCGCGTGCAGGAGCGGAGCGGGCCCCCGCCCAGGCCCCCCAGCCCAGCCCAGCCCAGCCTGCGCCCGCCGGTCCTCCCGCCCAGCCAGCCCGGGCCCGCGGGATTGTTAGATGGAACACGGCTCCATCATCACCCAGGCGCGGAGGGAAGACGCCCTGGTGCTCACCAAGCAAGGTAGGGGCCAGCAACTTCCCAAAACTTTGCGTCGCCCCCGATCGGGGAGGGGGCTGACACCGCCCCGAAACCGAGGCCTGGCCCCCGACCTCCCGAGGCTCAGAACGGGCGATTCCACCCGGGACCCCCGGTCCTTTCGCCCCCGCGTCCGGGTCCGCACTCCGACCCCCGTGGGGGTGGTGCGGGCGCCGAGCTGCGGGCGCCGAGGGGGAGGGGCGTCATCTGCGCAGCTGTCACTCCGTCCCGCGCCTCCTCCCCCGGGGAGAGACCGGGGGCAGCGCCGGCAGCACGCGTCCCCCGCGTCCGTCTCCTCCGAGTTGGGGGTGGGTCGTCACTTTCCCGCACGACTATGCACGCTGCCCTGGGACCGCGGGAGGGGCGGGAGGGGCGGGGGTCCCGAGCGGGCACGGAGCCTGGAGTCCCGCACTTCCCAGGCCCCCAGCCCCGCGGGCGGCGGGCGACGGGCGGTGACGGCGTCCGGCGGGACTTGGGACCAAGTTCACAGCCCGGAGGCGGGGGGCGGGGGCGGCCGCGTCGCGGGGGGGGGGGGGCGAGCCCGGCCGCCCTGCGCGGGGCCGGGACCTCCGCGGCGCGGGCTCTCGCGCGGCCGCTGAGCGAACCGGGCCGAGCCCCTCCCCGCGGGGCGCTCCCGGCCGCCCCTGCACACAGAGCCGCGTTTGTTTAGCCCGGGAGCGGTGTCCCTGGTTACATAATTCGCCCGATGGCATCAGACCCGGCGTGTTTCTGAGTCGCGCAGCGAAAAAGTGCGGGCTCTCCGTGGGCAGCGGCCCCGCCTCGCTGAGGGCCGGGTGGGGCTGCGAGGAGGCCGGCGGCCGGCCCTCCCCGGGGTGGGGGGCGGGGGGAAGATGGGGACCCGAGGGGGGAGCTCTCTTGAGTTTGGTCGTGGTGGAGGCCCCGAAACTCTTGGCCCCCCCCCTCCCCCTTCTTCAGGCTTTGAGGACGGTGTCTAGAAGCGCGGGGAGTGAGGACCAGCGTCATCTATTTCTGGAGAACTTCCCGCACTGGGGCCGCCTGGCCCTGAGCCGGGAGAGCACGCTCTGGGGCCGGACTCGGAGTTACACCCTCCCCTGGGCCTCCCACCCCCACCCCCACCCCCACCCCCCACCCCCACCCCCACCCCAGAGCGGGGCGCGAGGGCTCGTGCTGCGGGGGAACACGGGCTTAGAGCCTGTGGGGGGCCAGCAGCGCGGTCTCTGTGTTGCCCCCAACCCCCCTATTTGGTAACATAAGTCAGCAGATCACTTATTGGTGGGGTTCACAGACCCAAGGAGCTCCCCCAACTTGCCCAGGGGCAAAGGAGCTGGACTGGGAGAGCCAGCCTTCCCCGGCTCCCCTCGTGGGGGGCAGTGCAGCTTCCGGAATCACGGTTCTCCTTTCATAAGCCTGTCCTGGAGGAGGGCCTGGCGACCCGATCCCAGCCCGCCAAGGCCCTGACTCCCTCTCCCCCGCTGCATCGCCAACCCAGCTGTGACCCCAGCTGCCGCTCACCCCTCTGCTCTCCGCTCAGCTGCGCCGCCGCCGAGGGGGAGGACCGGAGGCTTTCCATGTCGACAACTTCACTCTGTCCAACCTCCCCCCAGGAAAGGACTCCGAGAGGCCTCCAACACTGAAGAGATTTGGGGTGGGAGGATTCCAGAGGCGGCAGTGTTGGGGAGAAGGGGGAAGAACAGCCCTGTGCCTCCCCAGCAGGTCCTCGCTTCCGGAGGGGCTCAGGAGGGGGCCTTCCTGGTGAGGGCACCACCCAGGGGTGAGGGCAAGCTGACCTGCTGAAGGGCCATCTCAGAGTTCAGAGCTGGACAGCTCATCCAGAGCGAATGGCAGGGAAGAGAAGAGATGACAGCAGAAAGCAAAGCAGCTGGCTCCTTGACAGTGTTTAGTTGTTGATGCTGGTTGGAGTTGCGTTTTTCATTTCTTTTGTTTGTGTGGCTTGTCCTTCAGATTTATCCCTGGAGGAATCTGAATTCTTAAGCCAGCAGCCCTGGTCCTCCCGCCCCCCCCCCCCCCTGTAATTTGATTACAGTCCAGAGAAAGCATACTTTCTTCCTGGGCTGCTCAGGCAACCTCCAAAGCCAACTTTCTGAGTTCCTCGTCATTTACAAATCCTGCATCTTAAAAAAAAAAAGTGGAAGTAGGAAGCAAATGTTTTAGCTACTTTAGGAGCTCCTTGCCTCCCTTTTCTCCATAGCACCTCATCTCTAGGCCCTTCTCCCTTTGGAAGAAGAGGAAGAAGTGGAGGGCAATTTATTAATAAATTTCTAGAGAACACAGATTGTTCCTAGCTTGAGCAGTTTCTTAGTGAAGTTGTTGCCATTGCAGCGTTGTTTTGTGTATGTGTATGTGGTTTTCTTTCCTGGTTTGGCATTCTCTTCTCAGGTCTTTCACACTGGCTGGGTGTGCTGAGTATTCAAAAGTAATTACAGCAGGGGAAGTAGAAGAAAGTTGCTGAAAGCATTGACGATAAAAAGGCCAAAATTGGATCATCTTCCCAGACAGATGGGTGAAGTAGCTTCCTGGTAACAGCAAGAACAGGGTTGTGTGTAATATCCAAAGTAAAAAAGAAAAGTTACCAGTTTGGCCAGAGAATGGCCCTTTCTTGCAGCCCATATGAGGGTGTCGCCCCATTGCTGGGAGGCTGTACCATGGGCTCTGGGATTAGATGGGAAAGCCAAGGAGACGGGCCACCTCTCTAACCTCCCAGTGTGAAATGAGAGGGCGGAGGCCGCCTCTTCCAGAGCTCCAAGTGACTCACAGGCCCTTTGGGGGAGTCGGGGCCTTTGGGACCTTTCTTGTTTCCATGAGACCTGATGTCCCTTCCTTTCGGGGAGAGGAGAGTGATGCTTTGGGTTGTCTTCTGAAATGTGTAACTGAACTGGTTCTGGCAGCTGACCGTACCTAAGAATTAGGGCTACGGCAGGTTTTTCTAGCTCCTGCTTTCTCCTCCCCAGGAGGGAGACTTTCTGCCTCATTGCTCATGAAGGAGCTACCTTTCCCTATAGTTGTAGCTAGGCCCTTAACCTGAGAAGCTGAGGCACAGTCTTGTTGGGGCTTTCTTCCTTAGCTGGCTCTTGTGGGTCCACGGTGCCTGTTGGTAGCTGGCTGCTCCTGCCTGCTGGTTCCTCTCCTCCTTGCCCAGTCTTCAGTCTTGGCCTCTTTGTGGCTGCTGAAGCTAGCTCCTGTGTCTCCTTTAGAGTCTCCCTCCCCCTTTCTTGGAGTGGGTAATGGCTTGTGGGGTGACTTGAGCTTCTGTTTGCTCAAGGGAGTACTGCTAACTCAGCAATGAAGTTTGAAATGCCTAACATCCTGGGGTGGGGAGTTTACAGTTCTGCTGCTGAATTTGACTTACAGAGCTTTCAGCTGAGCAGGACGTTAGGAATTGCTGTGAAAAACCTTTCCTGAGACGGCAAGAGAGTATGGTGTTCCTGTCTCCTTCCTTCTCTGCTGTAGGGGACTTAAAGAAACTGGGCGATAGAGAGGTCCCTTTTCATCCTCTGGGAATTTCTGAATCCCTCTGATCATGGACTTTGTTAAACCAGTAAATGCTGTACTAGTCACATTTCTAGACAAGGTGAATGCTCCCAGCCATTCTTTGGATAATTTATTAATAGAAGTGTTCGCAACTAAGTATGGGAAAGAGAGACAATGTGTACATATTTATATACAAATATATCCCTTTCTCTTCCTCCTCAACATTCTTCCTGCTAGCTTTTGAGTAATTTGGGGGTCTTGTCTATTCCCATTTTGGAATAGGTAGTGGTGGTGGGGAGGTGAGGCAGAGGCAGCAGTTAAAGTGTTCGTTGTTATTTCAAATAATTCTTTCAGGAGCAAAATTGGTTGCTTCAGTCCTGGGTGCAAATGCCTGCTTTCCCTGTTTACATATCTGATTGACAGATCACTTCAGTGTTCTGAGTGACTTATCTGTAAAATAGAAATATTGATATCTATACGTCTATAATGGCTGGTACTTAGTAGGTGATTGGTAATGTTAGCCTCCTTTTCTACATATCTAGACCACTGCTACTCAGTACCTCCTCCATTCCCCCAGGACACAATGCAAACAGCACTCAGTCATGTGGGTTTTATTGTTAAAGACAGGTGGCCAGGGGTCAGAGGGGACACTGATGTGGGGGCTTGGGCCTTCTGGAAGGATCAACCTCACGACCTTGCTAAACAGACCCCTTCTTTGTGCCAGTGTGACTTGGTGGGATTTTATCTGCACTAATTTGAGTGCATGTGCCTGGGGGCTTTTGCAATTCTCCCTGGCGCCGGGGCATCTGGGGGTGGGAGGAGGCCAGGTGGCCATGCACATCCTGTGAAGAGTCTCTGAAGTCTAAACCTACTGAGCAGTTGCTCGACCTTCAGAAATGAACATAATGAAGATTTGAGACAACTGTGTGCTGCACTCTCTCACTGTTTGCATTTGCTTTGAGAATTCATGAACCCGGTGATACTCAGATTTCTTTTAGCAAATTCTAGTCACAAGAGAAAAATAAGTGGGTTTTGAAGAGAAATAGATGTTCTTAAGCTGTGTCTTTGCTGCTGTGGTTTTGGGATACAACATTGAGAAAGCACAAAAAGCAGCGTAAAACTGCTTTTCATCCTTTCTCAGGCTGGCCAGCTCAGGAAGCACAGAATTAACTCACTTATTTTGGGGACATGGGATTGGGTGTGGCTCTGACGTGATTCTCTCCCTGTCTGAAATGGAGGAGTAGTTCCCAACTGGGATGCAGATGAGCTCATTAACATGCAAATCTTATGAAGGAACTAGTAGAAATCAACGTGGAGAAGTTGACTTAGAACTGGAAGCCTCCCTGGATCAGAGGCCAACTAGCACAAAGTCCGTGCCACCAGCAAAGTGCCCAGCCCTTCAGGTCTGAGTGGCCTATGCCTACAGAATGGGAACTCTTCAGGAGCGTGCAGACCTCCCTGTGTGCAGGAGGTGCAGGTGTCCTGATATCTGAGTGGCCCTCCTGACATTTCCTTTCCCTTCCCAGGTACTCCTAGTCCTTCCCATCCCCACATCAGACTTTGCTCTTACTCTCTTTTTGTTCTATGCCTTCTTTTATCTCCTGCTGTTCTCGGGGAAACAAATGTGGCTCCAACCACAGTGAGAGCCAAGCAAATTCACCAGGAAGCTCAAATCGTATAACACAGGCTGCAAAGCCCCTTCCCCAAATGGTAGATCCAGCTCAGCTGTTCCCATAGTAGAATGGGGCTAGGGCCCTACTTTACAGGAACAGTGATCTATAGGAAGAGACAGCAGGCCTAGGTCAGTCCTGGAAGAGTTAGTCAAGGACCACTGGCAACCTTAGACATTAGGTCTCAGCCAGGGACACACATCAGATTCTCCTGTGACACTTACTAAAAATACCAACCCACCTGGGTCCTACTGAACAGAGCGTAAGCCGGTGGGCCGGGCATGCTCATGTGCCAAGTGCTCCCTGTGATTCTGACAGGTGTCCCTGGAGAAGAGCCAGCTAAGCTCGCACAGCAGTGGCCCCAACTGCCTGTTTAGCCCTGAGTGGGAAGAGTCCCCTGGAGAGATCCAGTTTTGCTGTTTGTTACAAGATCCTGTGGCTTCTAAAGGGACGTTCTAAAGTTTTCTCAGTGTGAGTGGATCGAGTAATGACCCTTGCTTACCCAGTAATGACCCCAGACAATATTTATAGGGCACTTACCATGGGCCAGGCACTGTTCCTAGCACTAAATGCCTTTGAGTTCAAGCTTCAGGTAAGCTGAAGCCACCTGCTAAGGAACAGCCTTGCAGTGCAGACCTCTCCTTACTGACTTGGGAGGAAAATGAACTGAAGAAAGGTTGTGCCCTAGGCAAGACCAGAGATGTTTGAGAGGCTGAAGTGGGGCAGGAGCCAGGTGTCCCAACTTCTAGCTCAGTGTTCTCCAGGTAGGCACACCTATGCTGGTTGGTTGGTCCCAGGTAAAACAGGGCTGTGGGAGGAGCAGGTCAGTGTCCCTAGAGATGGGACAGACTCCTTGACAGTCCTTCCTGGCTGACTCCTTCCAGTCCTGCAGAGGCCAGCCATGAGAGGAAGGAAGGAAGGAACTGATTGGCCAGTCCCTTGAGTGTGTGTGTGTGTGTGTGTGTGTGTGAGAGAGAGAGAGAGAGAGAGAGAGAGAGAGAAAGAGACAGACACTGACTGGGATTGGTTTTGGCAGAGTCCCGGAAAAGCCATTTCCCAGAGGTGGCCGTGTAGCTACCTCTGTGTGACCTCTGGAATGAGAAGAAATCAGAAATCTCTGGTCTCTTTCAATATGCACATTTTGAGGTTGAGACTGAGATAATTATATGAAAGTACTTTGTATTTAATGACTAGCAGCTGACACTTAGCGTTTACTAGGGTTAGGACACACCCTAAGCTCCTTATAATTATCACAGCTCTGTGAAATAGGTAATACTAGTCTTCCAATTTTTCAGATGAAAAAACTGAGGCCCAAGGCCACACACGTTACACGTGACAGAGCCAGGGTTTAAAGCCAAGTCCATGGTAACTTGTGTATTCGCTCTACAGTTCGCTGGTTAGAGAGATGGTTGAGTCCCTTGCTTTGTCCTGTGCCTTCTTCGCTCCTCCTCTCCATCTCTCTCTCATACACGTCACCTAAAGCAGGCTTCCATAACTGGAAGGGAAAGAGACACTAGATTCTTCAGTCTTTCACCAAATCCAATCATTCCAGGAATCGAGCAGAGAGCCAAGGCAGAGACTGAAACAGCCATCCAGAGGGTATTTGTGTCCTGCTTGGCAGGTTTCTGTTAGCCTCCCAGCCTCCCACAGGGGCCTGCTCAGGACCTCCTTAAGTGGTGAGAGAAAGGCTCAAGGTGGGCAAGTATGGCTTCCAGTCCTCCATGATGACATCTCTGCCCTAGCTGGCTCTGTGTGGGGCAGGATCCAGTCCTTTGGGTTTTCCTGGGCTGTACCTCAGATCTCTTCCTGCTGCTGCTGCTGTGGGCCATTAGATCACTTCCTGGCATCCAAGAGCCCTCTGGTGTTGGACTGGAGGCTCCTCCATTTCTGGTCCAGGACCTGTTGCTCCTTCTGGGAACCTCACCCCCACCCCAGCATGTTTTTAAAGTATGTGAGAGAGCCCAGGAGGGTGTTTTGGCTGATTCTAAAATTGATAAGAGTATCTTGATCATGTTTTAAAAGTTGTTAGGAATCCCCTACTCCCAAAGCTGAGTCCTTCTTGAGGGAAGGTCCTTAAAGTTGAGGCCCTATGTTGAGGTCAGTGACTAGATTGCCAAAGGGGACAGGGAAAAGACTGGAGACAAGTGAGCCAGGGATCTGTGGCCCCCACCCTTACCCCACAGGTGGTACTAAAGACCCAGGACTGAAAGAAGTTCAACTTTTTCAGAAAGGAGAGAAAGATGCAGGGGACCCTCCTGCCCCAGGAAGGAGAATTAATGGAGACATGTTAGTCCATTCTATTCTTGCTCTCTCTTTGTACACGTGGTTTACCATGACTGAATACAATCCTTTATTTTTCATAAATAAATCCTTTGGGGGGGGGGGGGGGCACTCCATGCCATCAGATTCACAGCTGCTCTTTGAAACTTTTGGAACTGTTGCTAAACTGGGTGAGGCCTTGCCTGCCTTGTTTTCCAAAAAGAACGGTGTCAGCATTTGGGCACTGTGGAAACTGGTACAACCGCCCCATTATTTCCAGGCTTTTCTATGTGTGGGATGTCTAGGCATCTCTCACCCTCCGGCTCCCTGCTGACTCACCTGCTGGTCCAGGAGCATTTCCATCCACCTGGCACTTTAGGGCCTGTCCTTAGCCAAGGCACAGATGCCCCTTGCTGAGGACCTGGGAGGAATCCTCTCCATGGGAAGCCCCAGTCAGATGTGTCTTGGCTGCAGGGCCCAGGCAGCTGGCCAAGAAGGGCCGGAAATGCTCCAAATACTCTCCTTCCTCCAATAGCTAAAGGGAGGGAGGCCCCCTCAGAGAGGCCATTTTCTAGTGATAGCCAGACGAAATCCTTTCTGTGGGGGATGGGAGATGGAGGAGAATAAAGTACGTCTAAGGGATGAACCAAGAAAGCATCCTTCTACATGAATGGACTTGTTAACCTCCAGTAGGCTGAGAGCTTGTCTTCTGCTGAATGGCGATATGTAAGGCATTCCTTTGCTGGGACACGAAGCTGTGTTGTTGGCAACAGTGACAGCTAAACCTGACCTTCAGAAGAAGGTTAAAAATAGTATTGTCCTGGCAAAGCCAGTCTTCATCTGTGCGCATGTACATGCACATGCACAGGCTTCTAAAGAGGCACAGACAAATAAGTGTCCCCATCTGGTATTTCTTGGAGGCAGTGGTGGTGGACACAGGGGAGAGGGCATCATTTATTTCAAGTGAAACAGCCTCTCACCTGCTTTACTGTTATTTGCAGAATAGCCCCAAGAGTTGCAAGCTGGAAAACAACTTTTGTAGTGGATTTGGGAGAAGGTATAGGGGTTGTTTGGACTTTTTTGAAACCTGCTCATGATCAGAGTTCCTCTGTCACCTTTCATCTACTTTCTTGAGCTTCAACCACATGCCGGGGTGGGAGGCCCCTGACTTCCTTTCGTTGGCCCCGTCAAATGAGGCCCTCAGTGTTGTCAGGTAGTGGTCATCTCTCCTTAGTTAGTTACTAAAATGAGCACATTTACCTTTAGTTTGCACAGTACATTACAGACAATAAGTTTTGTTTATAATTTCAGTCAGGAGTCAGGTCTTGCTGTTATCCCAACTAATGGATGAGGAAACTAAGGCTTAAAGAGGCTATGTGCCTGAGTCAGTAACTGGCAGAGCCTGGACCCTAACCCAGGTGATCCTGAGTGGGGGATACCTCTCAGGTCCCCCCTCTCTTTACACCCTGCCTCAGTAGGAGGCCTTGCAGTAGTGAACTAACTGGAGGGGTGGCCTGGCTTCTCTGTTCTTAGTCACTTGCACACTTTCTTCTTAAGCCAGAGCTGCCCCCATTAGCTCTGTGCTGGTTCTCTCCAACATGCCTAAGCCAGATGTTTGGAGCAGGGAGTGTAGGGCTGGGTATCCACAAAACAGGTAGCAGTAGGATGAAGGAGGGAGAACAGCTGGTTATGGGGCTACATGGCACCCACTGGAATCCTGTCCTCCCTCAGGGAAATTGTGCAGTGAAATCCTCACAGGCTTGTAAATCGTGTGTCCTCCTGGTGAGGAGAGGCCAAGCCCCTCCCCATCATACACGGAGGGTGGAGGTAGCCTGCACCTGGCTGTCAGGGACACATGCTGCGTTCTGGCTGACAGTCCTTGGAAAGGCTCTTTGACACAAGTTTCAGATCCCACTCTGGTGTGTGTTCCCCACTAAGCAAAGCAGGTCTTAGACCAAAACTCTGGCTCCCGCTCCTTCCCCATCCCATCCCCCATTGTCTTGATCTCCCCGAGGTAACTGCCAGGGAAAGCAGGTGCAGGGCTGGGGTGTGGGTGAGGCAAACCCTGGAATGGAATTCCAGAGCCTCGTACTGTTTTACCCCTTGCACTTTTCATGGCCTGCCCAAGAGGACAGCAAAGAAGAGGGGCTAGGCTGACTCTTTGCTGGCCCAGCCTAGAGAGGAACACAGCAAACATTCTTGAGAGTGCCCCACGACCTCCCAGTTGTGGCAGGAGTAAACACACAGGTGACCCTGAGCTGTTGGGGGCCCTAGGTTAAAGGAGACCTGGGTTTAAATCCTGGCTCTGCTGTCCTGCTCTGTGTAACCTTGAGTGAGTTACTTAACCTCCCTGTGCTTTAGTTTCCCTTCTGGAAAATGGGGGACTAGTGCCTACAGATGGGTTTTAAGTGAGGATTAAATGAGGTGATGATGTCAAGTGTCTTAACGCAGGCCGGCACATTGTCGGTGATCAGTAAACATGACCAAGGCCCAGAAAGACTAAGTGGGTTGACTCTGGTGCTCAGCTCCTTCAGAGCCCACCTTCATCTTCGCACACACTGGCACCCTTTCTGCGACGAACTCTGGGCTATTGCGAACTAGCGAAGAGTTCCACAGGCCTGGAGGCCCCTGGAGTCGTTCACACAGACAGTGAACGTTATTGAGCACCCACTGCATAGAGAGCTGGAGGCTGATGAATGAACCGGGTTGAGGCCGTTGCAGGCCCTGTCAGGAGACAGCCATGTTGAGAGAAGGCTGAAGAGGCCCTGAGGAATTCTTGGTGGCAGTGTTTGTAAAGGTAAAGAGGACAGACAACCTGGAGAAGGATAGTGGGGCCCCAACAGGGAAAAGAATAGTGAGTCTGGGGTATTGACTTGCTGTTAATGGGTCTGGGGTGCCTTCCCAGGCACCACCGCTCTATGCTCTTCTCTGAGCACCAGCCCCCGAGGTCAAGGCATTTGTGGTCTCTGAGGCCCAGGTGTGGTCTCTGCCCTGGTCACATTGTGTTTTTGAAAGATTCTCATCCCCCGCAGAGCCCAAACCAAGCTGAGTTGGCCCCCAGCCCCACTTTGCCAAGAAGTTCCCTAAGACTGAAGCACTTCTGCCTGTTGGGCCTCCCCATGAACACCAATGAGGCCTCTCTGTGGCCCCAGCCAGCTGCCCTTCACCTCCTAGCCTCTCAGGATTACTCAGCCTTCACAGTGTCTGTCACTGAGATGCTGAGTGCGTTCTTGATAGCCTCTCTTAAGGAAAGGCTCAGCTGTGTGGCCTTTTAAGAAAGGCTCAGTGGCTGGGTTAAGCCTCTGATTGTGGTTCTGCGTGAAGAAACCATAAACCAAAGGAAAAGCAAAGGTTCAGCTTTTTGGAGCTTTATGTCAGCGTCTGCTTGAATCCCTGGGTTTGGAATTGAATGTGGGTCATACAAGCAGGTGGAGAAGCTGTCTTTTCCCTCTGGTTTCTGCATAGATTACTGTGAATAGGAAAAATCAAAGGAGCCTCCTGCTAAGTGCTGGCTGTGCTCTAACGTTTGTCTCCTTGATACAGAGGCCTTGGGTGGAAGTCCCCAATGTACTTCCTTCCTAACAAAATCCCCAATCCCTGGAAATCTTGATTCTTCCACCAGGGCCAAGAGCTTGACGGTAATATCCAGGTTTTTAGGGTGATTGCTGGGGAGGCCTGATCATTTTCTAAAAGCTTTCTAATGGTCATACCAGTTTCAAGGGAGCTGGTCTAACCCAGGGAGAGGAGAGAGAGAGCTTTGGGGGACCCACTGACCGACCAGGGATACCCTCTCTGCACTGCAGGAATCCCTCCACCTTTCTGTTGGGGCAGAGCTAAGTCAGTGGCACTGGGGCTGGGCTGACTGCCGTGTGGCTGACTGACTACCCATGGTCCTGGGGAATAGAGTTTGGTTTTCTCCCTTCCTCTCTAGGGACATAGGCAGCCCAATAACTGGGTGTTAAATGGCTCTTCCATCACCTCATCTGCACAGGCCACTTTGGTGGTGCGGTGCGTGCTGTGCGGACTTGGGGGAGTTTCTGAGTGGCCCCCACTGCGTTGCTTTCCCCTTCCCTGACAGCAGGGAACAACACAGGGAAAGTTGTCTTCAGTGCCACATACCCTTTGGCCCTTTTTTCCTCCACAAAGACATTGGCCTTTCCAGTGTTTATTTTTCTGCACAGTTTACCGTGTGCTTCAAAGTGGAATGGGTTAGGTTTAATCCTCAGGCCCATCGCCCACACAGGCCTGGGGAGAGGAGACCTGTGGCTGAGGACCATTCTGGCCGTGGTTGTGTGGCGCCACCTCCTGGCCACAGCACCCACAGTGTTTTCCAACTCCTGATCAACAGTTGCCAGAACCGTTCATCTAAAAACCTAAAGGAACTTGGAAAAGATGCTATATTCTGAAGTCATTTCTGGTTCATCCTTTAATGCCCATAGCTTTTTGTATCAACTTGGCCTTTCTGGGGCTGCCTTGCCAAGCCTTCTATTAAAACACCTTTTTGAGGGCATGAGTGGGGGGCTTGGGGAGCAATAGGGAGATAAGGACACATATGTAATACCTTAGTAAAAAAATAAAAATGGTAATAAATAAATAAGGGGGGGGGGCGGGGAAACGCCTTTGTATTTCCAAAGCCTGAATTATCAAGGAAGGACTGAACAGCAGCAGTCTGGAAACAGGGACCTCAAACTAGAACCCAGCACTAGATTAACCCCAACCCAAGGGGTTAATCTCCCTCTGGTTTAAAATTAGAGGAGGGGAGTATTATGAAAAGTGGCTGCAGTGTGGGAGGAGACAAGGGTATGAACAAAGTACATACTAGCTTTTTCTTCGGGTCTGCGGCTCTTCTGTTCTCTAGTCAGCTATATCTAGTCTGGGCTCAGTTCTGCTGCCACTGACCCAGCAGCTAGGGAAGCTGACCCTGAACAGAACCACAGCTCCACTAACTTGAAGAGAAGGGGTCCAGTTTACTTACCTAGAATGGGTAGTCTCGTGGGAACAGGTGTTGGCCAAGGAGGATTCGTCTTTGTGAATTAATTTTGAGGGTACCTGCAGTGTGCTGCGACAGAGCAGGAGGACACCGTCACTATACCTGGTGCCATCTTTGAGTGCCCTCCCCAGGAAATGAAGAGCAGATTGTCTGCAGCCTATTTCCCAAACCAGAAAGTGGGGATTCCTGCTGTTTTTTTCTCTAGAGAAAAGATGTTGGAATAAACATGTATATTTCACTGCTGACTACATACTGTTAACCTGGTGTAGCTTACAGACCAGAGGGGATACAACACCAGGGTTGTGGGGAGGTACCTGTGGGCAGAGATGCTCTGTAATTGATGCTTCATCATTCCTTCTGCTCTAGGCCTGGTCTCCAAGTCCTCTCCTAAAAAGCCCCGTGGACGTAACATCTTCAAGGCCCTTTTCTGCTGTTTTCGCGCCCAGCATGTTGGCCAGTCAAGCTCGTGCACTGAGCTCTCCGCATACAAGGAGGAAGCCAACACCATTGCTAAGGTAGCTGGGCAGGGTGGTGTGATGCCATGAAGGAGGGAGCTGCTAGTGGAGTCCATGCATCCACAGCAAGTGGACAAGCAGCCCTGCCTGAGGTCACGAAGATCTCTGGCTGAGAAGAGGCCCTTCCTCTGATGGACCCATAGTTGGTTCATCTCTTGTGGCATGGGCCATCCGGATGTCCCTGTCGTTTCTGAGGGCCCCTGCAGTCCACATCCTTCCAGATTCTAGGAACTGTGTAAGGAGATTTACAGATTCCCACATACAGGTGTGGAAACAGACCCAGAGGGTTTATGTAGCCCCTAAAGAGTTAACGGTTAATAAATGGTAGTGTCGGGGTTCCAGCTCAGATTATTCTGGCTATAGGTCCTATGTCTGTTGTTTGCTTTTTACTATGCAAAACTACCCTCCAAGTTACTTGACTTTCAGGGAACCAAGGAATTGAAATTCTTCCACATTCTTGATAACCCCTTCAGCACTCTCACCCAAATGTGAGAGACATTTGGGAACGTGTAGGTGTCTTTGATCTCACAATGACCAGTAAATACGTCTGGCTTTTCAAGGATAGGAACAGCCCTGACCAAAAATCCTTCTGCCCCCAATGCCATTGGTACTTCTTTACGAAACACCAAGGTCTAGCTGTCCTTCCTCTCTCAAAACCAGGCTAATGACATGTACATCAGTGAAAAATCGCTTCATTATCCAGTAGTACAACATGATGTATTACTAAGCGATTGATTTTTACAGAGTTCATAATAACATGGAAAAGAACTGAGCTGCAACATTAAGTGAAAAAGCAGAATGCAAAATTATATACCATGGGGGGGAAAGGCTGCTAAAACAAACTTGAAAGAAGTGCCAAATTAAGTTTTTTTAAGTGCTAGGGTTTTTTCTTTGAGGTTTCCATTAAGAACACACTACTTTTTACAACATTCTTATCATTAGCAAAAGGTGGGGAAGCCATTCTGATCTCTCCCACTCCACCTCCCCACCCATCTTGGGACCCATAATGTGGGTTCCCGTTGGCTTGCTTCTGTTTTGTAGAGGCTCAATTGCTCCCCCATGTGTCTCCCCCAAGGAGGGAATAGACAGTACATGTTCTCAAGGAGAAGCTTAGGTTCAAGGACTAAGCAAGAGGCTAAACCACCACAGTGAGGAATTCCAGTTTTGGTTCTGACTCTTACTCCGTGTCCCTGCACCACTCACTTGAATTCCCTATTCCTTGCTTTGTTTAACTGAGGCAGTGGCAACTGAGAGCAGGGACAGTGTCTTCTCCACCCTTCATCAGGCCTAATGTGGAAAGGAAGTTCTGGCCGTTCCTGCCCAGACCTTAAGAAAAGTCAATTTTGTCATGTCAGTACCTTCAAGGAGGCTGGGGTCTTGGGGAGATTACCCTCTAGGCCTGAGGCAGAAGCGGGGGGCTTTAGACGGGTTGGGGATTGGTAGGCTGGCACTGACTGCCTCCTCTTCTCCTGCAGTCTGACCTGCTCCAGTGTCTCCAGTACCAGTTTTATCAGGTATGTGAATCTGACCGGGTACGTGCTCAGAAGCCCAAGATCCCATGATCCCAGCTCACCCCATGGGATAATGCCCTCATTTCTCTGTGTCTAGCTGGCCAACTCCCCGTCCTGGGAAGCTATTTGTTCCAGATGTTTACTGAGGGCCCATCATGTGCAGTCTGTGGATTTTGGAGGCACAGCTTGGGTCCATCCCACACCAGCCCTGGCCCCCATCTCCAATGTCCAGATCATTTCATAGTGCAGTTGGAGGCTGAGGCTAAGGAACCCACTTTGTCTCTTCTTTTTCTACCTCTTGGCCTTCAAGAGGCATCTCTCCTGGGTTGAAGTTGGGGGTCTTTCATCTCAATGAGCCCAGCTCTTCCCAGAGTTCTGCTGAGATGAACAACTGGGCTTTCTTGGTGGCAGATCTCATCAGCCTGGCTCTGGTTTTAGATCCCAGGTACCTGCCTGCTCCCAGAGGTGACAGAGGAAGATCAAGGGAGGATCTGTGTGGTCATTGACTTGGATGAAACCCTTGTGCATAGCTCTTTTAAGGTAACTTGACATCTGGAATCCTTCCTACCCCCATCTTAGGCTATCTCGTCCATCTGGCTGAGGTGACCTAAAGTTGATGATAGAAGAGTGATCAGGATGGGGCAAGCTGGCCCTCTCAAATTTTGGGCACACTGGCATCACAAATATCTGGAGACTACACCCAAGAATGTTGAGTAGGAACCCCTGCTCTCCCTAACCACTGCCAGCAGGCCGCCACTGCCCCGTCACATAGCATAGAGTGTTACCAGGGTTGTGTACAGGGCAGGCCTAAAAGAGGGCTTTACTCAGCCTTGGATCTTGCTCCTCTCTGTTTTATTAAAAAGTTTGTTAACTCATGAAGGCCCTGAAACTCTCAGCTCAGATAGAATTTGTGGGGAGGGGTAAGTAGGGAAAACCAGACAAGACACTGCATCCTGTGCTGGGGTGAGAACCACTTAGTGGGCTGGCAGGAGGAGCTTCCTAGAGTCTGAGATCTGTTCCCACCCCTCAGTCACTGACCTCATTAACTTTTCTCCTTTCCAGCCAATCAACAACGCTGACTTCATAGTGCCTGTAGAGATTGAGGGGACCACTCACCAGGTAAGTGGCCTGCTAGGCCACACGCATCCCCAAGGGCTCCCTTTCCTGTAACTTTAGCCTCTTTTTTATTGGTACCTTTCACACCTTTTCACACTCAAGGCTTTCTCATCTTAAATTTTTTTTTTTAAATTTCAGCCCCTAATCCCCCACTAGCTGTCACCTTTTTTCTCTTTGCAGCCAAGCTGTTTGAAATTAAATATCTTTTAATCATAGAGATAGCTACCATTTATTGATCACCACCCCCCTCTCCCAGTGTGACCAGCACTATTGTATAATTTATCACATTTTCTCTAATCCTGAATAGCTGATTCTCTGCCTGATCCAGGCAAGGAAGCCAGTACTAGCTGTTTTCTCTCCTCCCCATGCCTACCTTCTCCAACTAGCTAGGGAACTTCTTCCTCCCTAGCCAAGCATCTCTTCTAAGAAGCTTTCTCCTACTCCCTTCCCTTTGGGTCCCTAAACTGGTTTCTTCCCCATTAAGTGTTCAGTACACATCTGTCAAAGAGCACTTGAAGCCAAATAAGAGTAGGTTCGCCCTAGCTGATTTGGCTCAGCAAATAGAGCGTAAGCCTGCGGACTGAAGAGTCCCGGGTTCAGTTCCTGTCAAGGGCATATGCCAGGTTGTGGACTCAATCTCCAGTGTGGGGCTTGTAGGAGGCAGCCAATCAATGACTCTCTTTCATCACTGATGTTTCAATCTCTCCCTCTCTCAAATCAATAAAAATACATTTTTTAAAATAAAATAAAAATAAATAAGATTTGGTTCTGGCCCTGCATACCCTACTCAGCCCAGGGTTAAGGACCATGTGGTATAGATAGTGGAAAACCATTTACTGCAAACGCTTGCACAGAAGGCATGGCAGCTGGCCTGAGAGTCAGGGACCATCAGGAACAATGCCCTGGTAGCCCTGATACTTGCTTGCACAGCTGGTCTAATAGAGTTACTTGTAGAGGAACGGGGTTTGGGGCTTCTGTGGGTTGTCATCACCATCCTGCATCCATCAGAGGCTTTCTTCACCGGCACCCACCCCCTCCTAACTGAGGGACTCTGCCAAGCCCTGGACAGTCTGATTGAGGGTGTAGAAATGAACAAAACCCACAGGGAAAAGATGAAGGCATGTTTTCAAGCAGGCAGATAGAGACTGTGAATCCCTACTTAAGGGGGGCCATGAAGAAGGCAGAGTTTCAGCAGAGTAGTGAGGGATGCTGAGCTTGATGAAGAGCCAGGAAGAGGGAGGAACTTGTTGAAGGCTGAAGAAATGGCAAATGATAGGGACCCAAGTTGTGGCTACCTGGAGTGGAGGACTGCTGCTGCAGAGCAAGGAGGGAGCTGGTGGCCAGTTCAGGCCACCTCCAGAGGGAGAGTCATAGCAGGTATATACTCAAGCGGGGAGTCCCATGGATGAGTGGAGCTTTGAAGGAGCGGTTCTAGTAGCACCTGTGTCGGCCATGTGAGAGGGCAAGAGCCTGGAGGTAGGAAAGCAGTAGCATGCAGACTGATGAGGAACGTGTAGCCAACGGTTCTTTCAGGCCAAAATGTACAAGATCATGAAAGGTGGACACGTGTGTTAAGAGTTGTTTAGCAGGAGTGAGTACTAAATGGGTGGGGGCACTAGAGCAAGAAACTGCAGAGTGCCTGGTCTACGGTCATTGAGGGGAAAAGTCACTTCTCTCTGCTGCATTTCAGAGAAGCTGTGTGAGGGCATGAGGTTTCAGGAAGTATCTGCGACCTTCCCTGATGGTGACCGGACACACTGTCCTGCCAGAGCCAAGGACAGGAAGCTCCCACAGAGGCTGTGGCTGGATTCAAGTAATCCAGGATAGGCTGTTTCCACCTGTGAGGCCTATTCTTGATTACTTGTTTCTGGAGGCAGCTGATGATTCGCCGCTGGACAGAGTTGGCTCCCAGGACAGGTGCATGCATTTCTTCCTGAGCTGGGTCAAGGCTGGGACCACCGAGCCAACAAGCCTGGTGAGGAGGTGATACTAATACTCGGGCCTGTGGGCCAGAAGGCCTCCAGCCAGGGGGTCCCAGGGGCTGAGGTGTGGGAGTCTGAAACCACTTGCTGCTTTTTGTGGAAGTGGTGACAGTGACCTATCCTGTGACACTTCACCCTCACAGGGATGCCTTCAACAAGCCTCTTTGCTTTTCCTCAGGTGTATGTGCTCAAGAGGCCTTATGTGGATGAGTTCCTGAGACGGATGGGGGAGCTCTTTGAATGTGTTCTTTTCACTGCCAGCCTGGCCAAGGTACCTGGGGCAGGAGGAGAGAAAAGAACTGGGAGCAGGTGTGGCAGCTACACGGGTGGTCCAGTAGCCCCTTGCTGGTCCCCAGATTGCCACCAAATCCAAGTGTCTTCTCTCCTCCCAGTATGCCGACCCTGTGACGGATCTGCTGGACAGGTGTGGGGTGTTCCGGGCCCGCCTATTCCGTGAGTCCTGTGTGTTCCACCAGGGCTGCTATGTCAAGGACCTCAGCCGCCTGGGAAGGGACCTGAGGAAAACCCTTATTTTGGACAACTCGCCTGCTTCTTACATCTTCCATCCAGAGAATGCAGTGAGTGGCCCAGATGCCCACTGCAGGGGTTGGGAGTGTCCCTGCTCTAGTGGGAGACGGAGTGGGTGGGGACCCTGGGACTTGGCCAGAAGAGCACACCATCCCAAGTGGACCCAGCCAGCTCCAAGGGCTCTGGGGCAAGGGAAGGAAGAACTGGTATTCGGGAGGTTTATGCTGCCTTTTCCCTGCCTCAGGTGCCCGTGCAGTCTTGGTTTGATGACATGGCAGACACCGAGCTGCTGAACCTGATCCCAATCTTTGAGGAGCTGAGTGGAGCAGAGGATGTCTACACCAGCCTTGGACAGCTGCGGGCCCCTTAGCCTTCCCTGATTCCAAGCAACGGCCATCCCAGTAGGGGACTGCCTACACTGTGCCTTTATGACCAGCCTGACAGACGGAGTGGAAACTGGAGCATCTCACCAAACGGGGCCTGGAAATAGAAGTGATGGGAAAGAACTTTAGGACAGGTTAGACGCCGAGTGGGCAAACATCAGACCAATGATACTCCAAGCCGCCTACTCCCCGAGTTGGGTTCCTGAGATGAGTGTGTGTGTGTGTGTGTTGCCTTGAACTGTGTTCAAGGATTTAAGTGTTTTAGGTTGGGGAAAAGCTGAAAAATCAAGACCCTCCCTAAGTTGGTCTCCTCTCCAGTCACCTTGAGCTCTATAGGCATGAAGACTATTCAGGGCTCCATTGCCAAACCAATGGCCTTTCCTCAGTGTTGTAAGGCTTGTGCCAAGGAGAAAGGAGGGGGTCAGCGGGTGCCCGGGGCAGACTCCTTTTTAAAACCTTTCTCCAGCCAGCTGCTGCAGATAGAGGACAATTCTGGGAGATGGAAGCTTGTTCCAAAACTGGTTGCCCCAGGGGCCATCCCGTCCTGCAGTTCAAGGGCTGCACTTCCTTCCAGCCGAGTGCCTGGCCTGGGCCCTGGGCCTGCCTTCCTCACCACCTAGCCATAAGTCTCAAACCCGTGGGGAAGGAGCTTCCTGCCGTGGAAGAGGGCAGATAACTGATTTCCGTTCTTTTGACTCTTTTAAAAATCCCTTTCTAAACATGGAGTGTTGGGCCTGTTTTGTTTCTGACAAAGCTGCACCTGGGCTTAGGGTGAATGTGGGTGGCACTGGGGGTGCAGGGAAGAGGAAAATCCCAAAAGCCTGAATGTGTGTGTCCCCTTAGCTTATATGTGGATCAGCTGAGCTTGGTACTGGCTGTAAGTCTGTCTTCAGGGATTCTCTGCTGGTGCTGGTGCAAGGACTTTGGTTCCAAAGTCCAGGAAGGGCGCTCCCTACCTGCCCTTCCTTTTCTTGGGCAGGGCTCTTTCCTGTTGTGTCTTCCCCTGGGCCTGGCCTGTGACAAGCTCTGCTCCGTCTTCATCCCTCCTGGCTGTTGCTTTTTCTCTCCAGGGCCTCAGAGGCACTCCTGCTTTTCCTGGGCTGAGGGGGAGTGGGTGTTCTTATCATTACTTTGCCAGCCTAACACACATGCTTCCTGCCTCTGGTAACAGGTATGATGAGCCCTTCATACACC
The DNA here is from genome assembly GCF_028538775.1 of Myotis yumanensis. Classification (NCBI taxonomy): domain Eukaryota; kingdom Metazoa; phylum Chordata; class Mammalia; order Chiroptera; family Vespertilionidae; genus Myotis; species Myotis yumanensis. The sequence continues at coordinate 157,538,125 of NW_027223754.1, forward strand.
TGCCCTTTGCGTGTCTCTTGCTTTCAAAGTTTGTTAAAAGTGAATGCTTTAAAAAGGAGCCACAAAATGGAATTCCCCAGGATGGAAATAGGGGGGGAACTGCCGCTATAATTGGGAGCATAAGGGACCAGCCCCCCCAAAAGGAGGCCCCATTTCAGCATCTCGGCCTTAATCGTGGTTTCCCCCAGGGCTGGGTGGGGTTCTCTCCTCTTCCCTCCCTCCCTCCCTCCCTCCCTCCCAGGCCAGAAGGAGTTCCTCTCTCACCTCTTGTCCCTGGAGGCAGATGTTACAAAGCATTTGTACATTATTTCAGGTGTAAGGACACCTCCCACTCGAGACTCATCCCCATTATCCATTTCCATTTCCACAATTAGGTCCAGCCTGAGAAGAGCCAGGTGGGGGAGCAGCAGCTTCATGTTCTGGGTGGTAGCTGGCTGACTAGCAACTTTCCCGTATTCTGGTGCCACCTCCTGCTTTGTCCAAGGATGTAAGGCCTTGTGTTTCCCTGGTGTCACAGACATGGAACAGTCCCCAAAGCCATATGGTCCTTTCCTCCAGCATCATTTCTAGTTTCCATGGGGTCCTGCAGGTAGGGGAAGGAGGGCTCTGGTATAAGCCAGGGACAAAGGCTCCTGAAGGAAATGGGGGCCTCTGGATCTAAGGCCCAGGGCTAGGCCTCCACCCTAATACTGTGGGAGGGGTCTCTCTTAAGACCCACCCTAAGGGTTCATTTAACCCTTGGGTTCAATCTGCCATCTGGCCCAGCCAAGGTTTTCTGACTAAGCAAAAAGTGTCCCTAGGATGCCTTCTCCATGTTCCTCCAATGAAGAGCCAAGGCAGCCCCTTGCCTATCAGGCTTGTCCGAGTGACCCATGACAGGGCCAGGAGAGCTGGGGGCAGTGTCCTCATGTCTTGTGCAGACTCTGCCCTGCCCACCTGCAGTTCCTCAACAGACAAGCCATTTCCACTTCCCCAGAGAAGCAACCAGGCCAAGTAAACCTGAACAGGGTCTGTCCGTGTGGACCAGAGCCAGCCTCGTTTGCTGTCTGGTTTCCAGTTTCACGTGTGTTTGGGGGCAAGAAAAGATTGCTCCTGAAACGACTCAGGCCAGACCCAGTTTTTGAGGAGGAAAAGATTGGGAGAGCGCCGGTTTGCCTCAGGATCTGTGCTCGGGCTTCCTACCAGCACTCCCTGTTTGCGGCTGGTCTTTGGAAGGCAATCGGCTGCCATGCCTGGTCAACACCAATTCAAACCATGCCAGGAATCTGCCCCCCTGCCAGGTTCAGTTCTTTAATGTGCCTCTTCAGGGACACAGTGTGTCTCTCTGATTGGGCTTCTAAGTCAAAGCCTGATGTTCGTGTCCCTCTCATAGGGGGAGCTTTGGACACAGGACCAGTTTGGAAAGGGTCAGGTAAGAGTTCACTCTGCACATTGTAGAGGGGACACTCTGTAGGCCCATGGGTCCCTTATATATAGAGAGGTGGAGCAAATTTGCCTTCAGTTAACCTGGGACTTTCCGTTTCATTCCCTCCTGCCTCCCAAAGATTATGACCATTTTGTAAGTGTATAAACTCACCTCTGTTAACAGTGGCCAAAAAGCTTTGTGCTAAAAGGCATGGGAAATCTAAAGGCATCCGTTCCCTGGGAAATGGGTGCCATCCTATCCTGCTACCCCTGTCCTGTTCCCGAAGCCTCACTCAGCAGGGCAGCCCCCTTGTAATGCTGTCCTGCATCCCATGTCCCAGCCAGGCCAAGGGTCAGAGGAAGGGAAGCCTATTTTCCCCTTTATGTCTTCAGTCGGTTACTTTACCATTGTCCCTCGGTCACTGTAAAATGGGGCTTTAGGTCCCACCCCCCTTTTTTAAGGCAGAGGTCTGGCCCGCTGCCCCTGGAGCAGACCCTCCTCTTGGCCCCCATGTGCTTCTTTGCTTGTCTTTATCCCACGTTTGACACGATCCACATCAGTGCCACTTTTCCCCTTCAAGTCGCCATTTGGAGGGTAGGGGATCTGCTTCCTACTGTGACTGGGCTATGGGATTCTGACTACCTTGCTTAAAGATTAATGGTTTGATAAATTTGTATTTAAAAACTTGAAATGTAGGGCGCCATTATGTGTCTGTTTATATTTTTGGAATATTTGTATTACTTACAATTAATAAAAGTGGGTTTAAAAAGCCCATCCAGGAAGGGGCACTGCCTCCTGACTCTGCTGTTCATTTGGGCATCTACTGGGCACACCCTTCACCCCTGGCAACCCCTTCGTCATGATGAAGCCGGGAGCACCATGGCTGGGAGACCAGCTGCGGACTCAGCACGGGCTTCTGCTCAAAGTCACGGAAGTCAGACTATATTAGCTCTTCCCTAGCCCCCAACAGAACCAACTCCATTGCCATCCAGGTGCTTAATGAGCATGCACTTGGTGTCCTATCGACTTACGGGGATAGACCTGCAGCCCCAGGGGACTTGGAGTCTTCATTCTTCTGTGCCCCTTACTGATGTTCCCAACCCAGGATGGCTCCTGGCGCATAGTAGGCACTCAAATATTGATTGGACTGATGTATGACACCAAGAAGCAAAACAGGATGAGGTTTGGGAACACTCCTGGCCCCTCTCCTAGACCTGCCCTCCCCTTCTGAGAAATGCCCAGAAGCTTCTTGGGGAGGCGCTTGCCAACCTGGACATCCAGGCACTCGGGAGGCAGCTCTAGCCCTTGCCTCCTGTCAGCATAATGCATCCATATCTACAATATGGCAAATTTCATATCCTCCCACCCTCTTTCCTGCATTATTGATGGGCTATGCACTTTTTAAAAATCAATTAGATCAGGGCGTGGAGCTGGAGTTAAAAAAAAAAAGCCTTTAAAAGTCTGCTCTTGTTTTTTTGCTGTTTTGAATAGGAACAGATAAAGCTTTCCCTCTGGTTTGAATAAGTCAAGCCCAGGGCTGGGTTGGCTGTGATTGGCCAGGACTAGGAAAATGTGGTTAAGATGCAAATCCAAGCAAATATAACCCAGTGTCTGTGCAGCCATTACTAAGTTCAGGCAGCAGACCTGGAGACTCCTGCTTTGGGGTGGTTCTTCAAAAGCGCTGCTGCTTACTTGCCAGCAAACTGGGAAGACTGTGGGAGAGAAGCAGGCAAGGTAAGGTCTATTTGGTTTACGGGTGCATGCCAGTAGAGCTATCCTACTGAACAAGGAAGAAACAAAAGGGAGAGGAGATTGAGATTTCCCTTGCTCTGTCTTCGGTGAGGCTTTTAAGGGGTTGAACCAGGAGTTTGAAACACGTTTTGCAAAGTTCTGCTGAAAAACCAAGGTCCTTTTTAGAGACCTCTGAACAGATAGGGCACATTTTTAAAACCTGGGGATGAAAAAGACCCCTCAGAAAGATGGTCTGGGGCAAGGGAGAGGTTAAAACCAGCAACCTCTGGGGTCCATTTGTACTGGCATCTCTCTAAGAATTAAGGGCCACTAGCTTTTAACTCGTGATTTCAAAACTGCACCCCACCCCAGGCATTTCTGCAGTGATCTTAAAGGGTGCTGAATTCATAAGAACCTGGGAGGAGGGAGAGAGGGACTAAGTTTGGGGGAAATTTGATGTCACAGATGGAGTCGCATTTTCTGGATGTTCCAGTGTGGCAAGAAGTCCCTTCGAGCATGTCCTCTCCTGCATTTGGGGGACCCAGGACCCGTAAGATCCTTCCTGCTGACAAATGGGACTGCTTTTCGCCTCGAAGACGGCCCTAATTAATGCCAGTTGGGTTGGCTTTTACCAGGTTGACACTTCTCTACTTTCAAGGAGTGAATTCATTGGCCCTTGTCCCCTTTGCCTAGTTACTAACAGCATTTGCCTTGAATGACTGAAATGGAGGGTCTGAAGAAAACCTGAACAAATATTTCCTGGCAGTTCTGAGCAGCACAGGGTGGGGCGATGCAAGTTATCAAATTAAATCCTCAAACAGTGGCTGCTCCGCCTCGCTGCTCAGCTTTAGTCCTGCCATAGCAGTAGACAAAGGGAGTTTGTTTTTGTGTTTTCACTAAAATACATACTAAACAGCGCATATTCTCCAAACCCGGGTTCATCCACCACAGCTCAAGGAAAGAATGGCCAGACATGCTCCTCTTAACAAGCACAATGTGCCTCTAGATAGCAAAGCGCCACACAGCCTTTGTGGATGGGTTTTCATCCGACATAGATCCAGCAAGCCGGTCCTTTTCCTTTGCCTCTTGGGCATATTCATCATGTGTATTGTCATCAGATTGTAAGCTCCTTGGGAGCAAGAACCAGGCATGCCTTTTAATTACATAAAGGCCCTATGGGACCATGGACGTGTGTAGGTGCTTGATAATCCTGGATACGCCTTGAATAGAGATGGTGCACGATCCACACAGACTTCTCTTTACCACTGCCTTCCTACCCCCACCCAAGGCCAGACACGGCACCACTGGCTCCTTAGGGTCGGGAAGAGGGAGGGCAGCAGCTCACTGGCAGGCCAGGCCACGCCCACCTTCCCCTGTTGGCACCTGTACTCTTTGTCCCAGGCCCAGCCTTGCTTGCCATTTTACCTTTTTTTTCTGTGAGGTACAGGGAATATATCAGTCAAGTAGGATGGGTTGTCTGAGTTTTAGGACAGTTTACTTAAAAGTAAAAGCTCAAAGAAAAGGTCAGAGAGTTGACTGTGGAGGAACGGGGAAGAACTAGAGGGGACGAGAATGAGAGAAGGCAGCCCATTTTAGAAATACTTAGTTTGACATCAGCTTTCCTCCTGGTGTACCACTGAATTTAGATAAGTTTAGGAAGGGCTGCAGTACATCAAAAACACTAAAAGCAAAGATTTTAGGATCAGATAAGGAATTCATACTAGTGTGTGATCCTGGGCAAATTATTTTATCTCTGAGCCTGTTTTCCTACAATGTAAGACAAAGAAAATACACTCAGCTTATGAGAAATAAATGAGATAACATAAAGTGAATCAACACAGGGCTTAGCATATTTATCACTCCTTCAGTCAATAACCTGGTGTTACCAGAATTCTTCACAAGGGAAGTGGCAAGTGGGAAGCAGAACTGAGTGGGAGTCCTGGCCAGCCAGGCTAACGATGTGACCTCGGACAAGTCATTTCCCCCATCACTGTGAAATAGCAGGACACGGCAGGGTGGCTGACAAGATTCGAAAGTGACTTAGGAAGAAAGCTGGATGAATGCCTGCTGGGACAGGCCTCATCTCCCCGCTTGCTCTATGATGTTTCAGTCCCAGGAAGACAAGAGCCATGTCTCTGAGCAGCGCCTTCAGGGCTGTGGGCAACGACCCTGGGATCATCACCTGGAGAATAGAGGTGAGCGGAATTGGGGCACACCTTCCCCCTAGTCACCCAGGCCTGATACTGGACAGCCCTTCTGTCTCCGGTCAGGAGCAGGGAGAGACAGCATCTAAGTGCACATTTTCCTTTGACCCCTCCTGGGTGTTCAAAGCAGGTGGGTGGCAGGTGGCGGAAATGTTCTTAGCCTTGGAGAGAAGGGCTCCAAGCAAAAGTAAGCTTGTCCTTTATTCAGCCATCTGCTGGGTGAGTCTGCACTTCCAGTAAATGCCCTGGAGAGATGGGTGGGGCCAGGGCCCACCCAGGAGACTGATACTCCTGGCTGCTTTTGTCAGAACCAGACTGCTCTGGCTCCCACAAAGTAGTAGGGGAGGTTTGGGGCACTGCACAGAAGAGGGCATGGCTCATCCCCCCTCCCACCTGGACTTGAGCCCTATGCTGACCTTGAGCTCCAGCACTCTGTAGCTAGGAACCGCCCTGGCCTGGGAAGCCCCACCAGCCAGATGAAAGGACCCCCACCCACCCTCATGTCTCTGCTCTGAGCCGAGTGAGTGATGCCTAAAACCCAGAGGTGTGCCTCACTCCACTACCCTCCACGTAGAAGGAGTGTCACAGCCTCTAGCAAGCGGCTGAGTGTGTGAGAGGCCCAGGACATTTCCAATAGGTACTAAAAAGTACAAAAATTAGGGGTATTTAATATTTTTACATTTAACACACACATTTTACATAGAATACACACAAGTATGACTGCAGGTTTACCTCACTTGGAGTTAGTGATGAAAATCTACATCTGAGGCCATGGAAATAGTCCTCCTGGGGCAAGACAGACACGCAGGTGATAAAGCAGGGCCCCAACCCGGACGCTGGGCTTGGAGCCCACACGCGACTGGCACTCGCCCCAAAGCCCCACAGAACCTTAGTGTTCTGTTCTTGCAGACCTTGGCCAGCACTGGTGGTCAGAGTTGGAGAGCAATGTCGGAGGCAGCGGTGCAGCTGCTCAGAGGGAAGGTCTTAGTTTGTAGCTTATACCCAGCTCTTTCCCCTGCAGCGGGCCGAGGGTCCTCACAGTGCAGCAAGACAGCACAGGGTCGGCAGCAGGGAGGAGGACGGGGTGAGGACAGGCACCCAGATTCAGACTGGGGCGTCCAGGCTGAGCTCAGAAGCCAGGTGGCCATGCTACTCCTGCCACACCCTGTAAGATCAGCGGGGACATCTCCCCTGCTGTCTGTGACTTTGAGGAAAGGGCTGCTTCGGGGAGGGGGAGGTGGGAGGGAATGCAGCCTGTGCACATCCCTTATCCTTCCAGAAAATGGAGCTGGCGCTGGTGCCCCTGAGTGCCCATGGCAGCTTCTATGAGGGGGACTGCTACGTCATCCTCTCGGTGAGCACCCCCCCCACCACCACCATTCCCACACGCTTCTCCCTAGAGCCAGGCTCCTCAGAGGAGAGACCTGACGATGCTATTCAGATCCCTGGTGTCCATCTTGATTCTTCCTCAATGTTATACAGGACAGGCCTACAATTTGACCTTAAAGGCCGTTCTTAGGTGGGAGTTTTCAATTTTACATCAGAGGGTGGGGGTGGGGCCCTCAATCTGAACTTAGATAAGTAACTCACAAACAGCACATCCTGGGGAGGGGGCAGCCCCCAGATTACAGTGGTGTGGATGAAGGCCAGATAAATGCAGGCCTCGAAGTGCTCATTCTAGTTGAGGAAACAACATCCCACATGAATAGTGCTGACAGCCACAAGATGGACAGATCAGCACTGTGCCAGCTCTGTAAGTTCAGGGGAATGGAGGAGCCACAAGGTAAGTCTGCATTCCAAGTTGGAAAAGGTCCCTGATGCACTCCATTTATTTGAGAACAATAAGCTGTCAACTTTTCCCAAACATGGAGAGGAATTGGGGCTGCCTGAGCTTGAGCCACACTGTAGGTCCACATAGGGGCCACTGCAGGGAGGGAGAGGTCTGGAGCCACTCTATGCTGCGCTCTCCCCATGCCAGTGGGGCAGCAGCAAAGGGGAGGCGAGCTGGTCCCTGACCTGTCTCTCTGGCTGCATCCCAGACCCGGAGAGTGGGCAGTCTCCTCTCCCAGGACATCCACTTCTGGATCGGGAAGGACTCCTCCCAGGATGAGCAGAGCTGCGCAGCCATCTACGCCACACAGCTGGATGACTACCTGGGGGGCAGCCCCGTGCAGCACCGAGAGGTCCAGCACCATGAGTCCGACACCTTCCGCGGCTACTTCAAGCAGGGTATCATGTGAGTAGTTATGGATGAGCCAGGGAAAAATGGCAGTTTACCAAAAAGGAAACCCAAAGGACCAATAAGTACATGAAGAAAGTAATCAGAGAAATGTAAATCCAAACAAAGCTTATAATTTCCACTACTTGAGTAGCACAAATCTGAGAGCTGGGCGGTGCAAGTGCTGGCGAGATTGTGGGGAAATAGGAGCCCTTGTGCCTTGCTGGTGGGAGGGAGGGCTGGCACAGCATTTCAAAGAGTAATCTGCCCGAGGCCAATCCCATTTCTGGGTGTATAATTCAAAGGAATTCTCACATACCCAGTTCCATAAAGGCATATGAACCAGGATGTTCACAGCAGTTATCATTAGTGATGGCAGAAGCTGTAGAAAACGTAGAAGCCCATCACTGGGAGACTGGACAAGAAATATACTCCATGACACTAAGGAGTACTATGCAGGAGCCAGAAGCAACGGATTAGATACATACCTAACATGGACAGAGCTTAAAATCAGGGTGCTTTAGTGAACACAGTAAGAAACAGCCTTGAGCTATGTAACAGAATGCCAATTTGTTTTTTTAAAAAACCCACATGCACACAAAACAACAGGCCGCATTTCACCAGAAAGATAAATCCATGTTAAGCTGTTAGAATGGTTGCCCATGGTGGGGTGAAGACTGGGAGTAGGGTATGCAGATAAGAGAGAATAGTAAATACCTAAAACGAGAGGGTTCTGGTACTGCTCCATGAACTAATGAGTTTGATTAACTCAAAACTTTGCACTCAAGATTAAAACAAAAAGAAATTCCAATGAGCTCAAGAATTCTGAGGCTGCAAACTGATTGTCAAACTGCAGTGGGAAGGCCAGAGAGAGTTGGGGGGCAGGAGGGAAGGGAGTAAGAGATCAACCGAAGGACTTGTATGCATGCATATAAGCATAACTAATGGACATAAGACACTGGGGGGTAAGGGAGGGTAGTGGTTTGTCAAGGGCGGGGGGGGGAAAAAGGATACTTATGTAATACCCTTTGTAATACTTTAAGAGGAAAATTAAAAAAAAAAAAAAAAAAAAAAAAAAAAAAAAAAAAAAAAAAAAAAAAAAAGAATTCTGAGGCTGGTCCAAGGCCAGCTTCGTGCAGATTGGCAGTTCCCACTGAGGACCTGCTGGGCACAGGGCAACACACTGTCACCAGGAACCTGGTCTGGAGGCTGGGTTGGGTGAGTGCCGGGGCAGGAGAACTGATTCCAGGAGGGAGTTGGTCCTCAGGCCATGGTGTCATCGATGCTTCTGCTGCTGCCCAGTTTGTGCCCCTCTCCCTGCCACACACTGATATTCACACAGTTCCCAGCACAAAACAAGCTCTTTCATGCTATGGGGTCTTCATTACCAATGTTCCCTCTGTTTTGAACACTAGTTCCTTGTTGTTGGTTCCTATTCCTTTAATGCTCAGCTGGACTGTTACACCTTCTGAGAAGACTGCCTCACCACTCTGTCAAAGTCTGTCACTGTGTCTACTTCTGTGGCAGCGATTACTCCCATATAGGCTTACTTTGCTTATTTACTATTGTCACCCACATGGGCAGAAACCGCATCTGTGTGATTCACCACTGTCTCCCCGGTACCTAACACATAGCAGGTGCTCAATCAATAACTTAATGGATGTTCCCTTAGCTACAAGAGGGGGGGTGTGGCCTCTGGGATGAAGCATGTGGAGACCAACACCTATGATGTGGAGCGGCTGTTACACGTGAAGGGGAAGAGAAACATCAGGGCCACGGAGGTAAGTCCTCCCACTCTTTCTGGGCCCAGGGCCTCTCCACTTGGTGCCTAAGGATTCCTCTTGAATAATGTCTACCTCCAGGTGGAAATGAGCTGGGACAGTTTTAACCGAGGTGATGTCTTCTTGCTGGACCTTGGGAAGGTTATCATCCAATGGAATGGTCCAGAGAGCAACAGCGGGGAGCGTCTGAAGGTACAGCTCTTTCCCGTCTTCCTGCTCTCCTCTCCCTCAGGCCTGCTCATAGAGCGTGGCTCTCTCAGGTGCCTTTTCCTTCTTCCTTCCTTGCTGGCTCTTCCATGAGATTCAAGGCGGACCCCTGCCTTGGAGTAGAGTCTGTTTTAGAAAGAGACCATGTGTGTGAGTCTGTGACTCACCCCTGGGCTCCTCAGCATCAGAGTAACTCCTGTCTGAGACCTAGGCTGCTCCTCTCAAAGCCATTGGGCAGAGATGGGGGGAGGGGCAGAGAAGCTAAGTGCTTCCATGGGTTTCCTTGACAGGCTATGCTTCTGGCAAAGGATATTCGGGACAGGGAGCGAGGGGGCCGTGCTGAAATAGGAGTGATCGAGGGAGACAAGGAGGCAGCAAGCCCAGAGCTGATGAAGGTCCTTCAGGACACCCTCGGCCGACGTTCTATTATCAAGCCTGCAGTCCCAGATGAGATCATAGATCAGCAGCAGAAATCAAATATTATGTTATATCAGTGAGTAGCTAAACCTGGCTGCTGGTTGGAAGCTGGGGCAGGGGGAGGGTGTCCCCTGGAAGACAAGGGGATACTTCTGCTTGGCTCCTCATTTTGGGTGCAGGAGTCTGGCTTTCTTTTAGTCTTTTTCCCATGCATATTCTAGAAAGAGCTTGCTGTTCCGATTCAAGGAGGCAGCTACCATCTGTCCTTGTCAGCAACTCCTCCTGGTCTCTTGGGGAAACTGTTCCTTTACTTTGATCTATACCTGCACAGGGATGTGACGGGATGTTTGGAGAGAGATGCACAAGTCTCCACTGGAGAACTGAGTCCCTCATATTCCTGTCTGCATTCACACCATGCCTGTCATAGGAAGTTAAATTCTCCCCAGAAACTCCGCATTAAAACAAAGCCAGGAAAATACCTAACAACTACAATGCTTTGCAGAAGAGAAGGCACAGGCTAACCTCTCCCTTTCTCCAGTGTCTCAGACTCAGCTGGGCAGCTGGTGGTCAGAGAGGTAGCAACGAGGCCTCTGGTCCAGGACCTACTGAACCATGATGTAAGCAGAGCTTGAGTGGGGTGGCCAGACCTGGCCTCAGGGCAGGCCCTGGGAAAGTGTAACCACCTTTGTCCCTGACTGCTTCAGGACTGCTACATCCTGGACCACAGCGGAACCAAGATCTACGTGTGGAAAGGAAGAGGAGCCACAAAGGCCGAGAAGCAGATGGCCATGTCTAAGGCCCTGGTAGGAGCTACAGATGCACAACATTGTCCAAAAAATTCTGTCAGTACCACTTCAGCTGTGCTCAGAGAACCACACCAGGCCCTGAGCAAAGCATACTGCAGTTACATACATGGACTTCGAAGTCAGGCAAACTGGGATTCAAATCTAGGTTCAATGCCATCCCCTGGGGTTGTTGTGAGGATTAAATAACATCTGATAAGGTATTCAGAACAGTACCTGGTACACACTGGGTCAATAAAAGGTGGTTGTTACTATTGAAGGGGACAGATAGCACGTATCAAGGGTAATGGCCCTGTCCTCAAGGAGCGTATGATATTGTGCAGACCCTGCAGATGAACCAAGCAGGATGCACTCACAGAGCAACAAATGGGCAAATGAATGTGAGACAAAGTCAGTATTCTACATGAGTGTACAAAGAACAGAAAATAAGAATAATCATCATGACAGGCCAATAAACAGATGGTAAATGTTCCACTCAGTCCTCTCCTTGAGTTAGGTACATTTGTCCTAGACAGAAATGAGTTAGAATTTGACTCTGACTCCCAGAAGGGAATAAGGGAGCAATCCTACCAACTGGCTTCAAAGGGATGAATGACCGGTCAGCAAAGGACTCGGTGCATTCCCTGGCTGACCTGCTTTTCGGGGGGTGGCGGGGTATCTACAGAACTTCATCAAGATGAAGGGCTACCCCAGCAGCACCAATGTGGAGACCGTCAACGATGGTGCTGAGTCAGCCATGTTCAAGCAGCTGTTCCAGAAGTGGTCCGTGAAGGAGCAGACCGTGGGCCTGGGGAAGACGTTCGGCATTGGTAAAATCGGTAAGATCGCCTCAGACCGTCTTCCTACTGAGACTGTGGGAAGACAGGCATGGATGATCTTCACTCACTCGGCTTCTCCCAACCCCTTCTCTGCAGCTAAAGTTTTCCAGGATAAATTTGATGTGACTCTGCTGCACTCCAAACCAGAGGTAGCTGCCCAGGAAAGAATGGTGGATGACGGCAATGGAAAAATCGAGGTAAGCCTAACGATTCCCACCTCAGTGCAGGCAGGCAGCTCTGGCCCTCCTGGCTATTCTGCTGTAGAGGAGGGGGCAGGTGATTTTGTGTCTGCTTTGCTTTCCTTTTCATCTCCGGTGCCTAGGAGTATTCTCTCCAAGGTGTCTGAGTCTGCAGTTTTCCCACAATTCTTCAGGGAAGTGAAAGGCAGATACCCTAGTGAGCTATCAGAAACTCACCTGGCAGAACTATTCAAATCACCTCTGAGCTGACAGGAGGTGCCTGACCAGGGACAATCCAGTTCTCCTCCAGATTCAAATCATGCAAATGTGATAAGGCCTCGCCACTGGGAAAGCAGCCCCAGAGGGGGCAGGGGACTTTGAGTGGCAGATGTTAGTGCCTTACCTGAGGATTCTCTGCTAAGCACCGCCCGTTCCCTTCAGGCAGCTGTCTCTTCAAATAGGACCCCATCTCTGGGGAACTGTCTCCTTCTGTGCCCAGGTCTGGAGAATTGAAAACCTGGAGTTGGTCCCCGTGGAGCATCAGTGGCACGGCTTCTTCTATGGGGGAGACTGCTATCTGGTTCTCTACACATTCGAGGTTTACGCGAAGCCACATTACATCTTGTACATCTGGCAGGTAGGCCTGGGCAGGCTCTCAGCTTTCAGAGATGGTGCTTCCTCTGGCCACTAGGCTGGGGCAAGGGCAGCAGCAGCCATTTCTCCCGTCACCACTGCAGGGCCGCCACGCCTCACAGGACGAGCTGGCAGCCTCGGCATTCCAGGCGGTAGAGGTGGATCGGAAGTTTGATGGGGCCCCTGTGCAGGTCCGGGTTACCATGGGGAAGGAGCCACGCCACTTCATGGCCATCTTCAAAGGAAAGCTGGTTATCTTTGAGGTGAGAGCCCTCAGATAAAGTTACACCATGAGCCAGAATGCTCTGAACTAACAAGTAGGGGCTACGGTAGAGAAGAGGGGTGGGGAGCAGGTCTTGGGGTAGCCATGGACAAGAAGGGGTTCATCTCTCTAAGACACTGAAGTGAATCCCAACTGCCTAGGTCTTCAAGTCCAAACCACTGCCTAATTCATGCTCACGGTCTTTCATAATCTGACCCAGATTACCCGTGTAGGTGCGCTACCCTCACTCCCTAACCTACACGCTCCACTCGTCAGGTGGGTCTCCTCACTGGGCCGCACATGTGCCATATCACACTCCCTATCAACCTTTCCCACCGAATGTCCTTCAGATTCAAGTCCTACTTCTTCCATGAAGCCCTGGCTGAAGCACTACCAAAAATGTATAATGGCACATGCTTGATATACACAAGTCTGTGGTCAAGTCCTAGTCTTGCCATTTATTAGCCAGGTTTCTAAGCCTCAGTTTCCCCATCTGTACTATGGGGTGATACCTTCACAGAGTTATTTGGAGGATCAATGAAATGATGTAGGTAAGGCACCAGCCACAAAGCCTCCATGTAACAGAGGTCCCAGGATGAAAGCTAACATTATTGGTACCATAACTCCAGGTCACCCCCACCTCTCCCAGTTAGCCTACAAGCTCCTCAGAGGCAAATATGGTGTCAAATACATCCATGTTCTCCTCAACAGCTAGCCCAGTGCTCTCTCCCATGGTGCACCTCAAATCCAGACTCTGCTTTTCTCCTTCTCTCTAGGGTGGGACTTCCAGGAAGGGAAATGCCGAGCCCGACCCTCCAGTAAGGCTCTTCCAAATTCAAGGAAATGACAAATCCAACACCAAAGCAGTGGAGGTGCCAGCCTTCGCCTCCTCCCTGAACTCCAATGACGTCTTTCTGCTGCGGACCCAGGCAGAGCACTACCTGTGGTACGGCAAGGTAAGATGGCTGGGCTCAGTGGTCAAACCAGCCCTGTGCCCACCCTCCTGTCAGCAAAGCTGGAAGAGTTCACAGAAAGATGAACCTTTTTCCTAAAGGGTCTTCAAAGGGACTGCCAACATTCCCCACAATTAGGCCTCCAATTCGAAAGTCAATGACCGTCCTCGTCCTGCCCATACCCGGAGACACTCCATAAACTTCAAAATAACACGATCTTTGCACACCAGTTTGGTGGATTACAATAAGACAGGCATTACCACTGAACAATAACACGAAAAATGTGATTTTTGTCCATTCAGACAGCATCTGCATTAAGAAGAACTAAGTTGTTTTACAAAAGAGAATTGAACAGGAAAAGATGCTCAACATCATTAGTCATTAGGGAAATGCAAGTGAAAACTCAATGAGATACACACTTATTAGAATGACTAAAAAAACTGAGAATATCAAGTGCAGATGAGGATGTTTCTTATAAAACATACACTTATCATACAATCCAACAATCCCACTTCTGGGCATTTAACCATGTGAAATAAGACAGTCTTCACACAAAGACCCATATACAAATGTTTATAGCACATAGCACCTTTATTCACAATCACCAGAAACTGAAAGCATCTCCACTGGAGAATGGATAAACAGTATCACATCCATACAATGGAATACTGCTCAGCAACACAGAGAGTGAGTGTCGAATACCCACAACTACAAGGATGAGACTAAGTGAAAGCAGCCAGACTCAAAGGCTACATAGTGTGTGATTCCATTTCTGACCTCTGGAAAAGGCAAAACTAGTGTGATGGAGAGCAGAACAGTGGTTGCCAGAGGTTAAGGATGGGAAGAGTTGGATACAAAGGGATAGCCTGGGCGAATCTCTTGCTGGGGCAAGGCAACTGTTCCGATTCTTTGTTGTGGTGGTAACTCGATTCAATGCATTTGTCAAGACTCATAAAACCACATGCCAAAAAGAGTGAATTTTTGTGTATGTAATTTTAAAAATAAGTTTAAATTTTTCTCTTAAAAAAATATTAAAATTAGGTGGTAAAATTCCAACTGAAACCAAAACAAAGGTGACTCTTGTCAACATCCAAGTGGTTTCAGAGTCCAGTTTTGTTCTTTGCCACCATAGTGTTTTCCTCCCCCCACCAGAGCCCCTTCCCAGCACTAGAACAAACCTATTCCCCCGTCCCAAAGTACTATGGCTTGGTTGCTGATCCTAGCTACACTAAGCTATTAAGTCTCAGAAGCTTTTTTTCTACATCAATGTGCTCATGTGCAACTAACATCTGTGTTCTCTTCACCCCACTCTCAGGGGTCTAGTGGGGATGAGCGGGCAATGGCTAAGGAGCTGGCCGGGATTCTCTGTAATGGCACTGAGGACACTGTGGCCGAGGGCCAGGAGACCCCGGAGTTCTGGGACCTGTTGGGAGGGAAATCTCCCTATGCCAGTCACAAAAGGTATGGGACCACAGCATCCCCTCCTCTTGGCTCCCCCTGCCTCCCAGGCTTGTGAACCGCACATGATTTCT
Organism: Myotis yumanensis; assembly: GCF_028538775.1. Lineage (NCBI taxonomy): Eukaryota > Metazoa > Chordata > Mammalia > Chiroptera > Vespertilionidae > Myotis > Myotis yumanensis. Next base: position 157,553,268 of record NW_027223754.1, read on the forward strand.
AAGCTCAGTTCCTCCAAATGGACTGTATTGCAGACTACAGCAGGAAATCCTGGATGTCCAGCCCCGTCTCTTTGAATGTTCCAATAAGACTGGCCGGTTCATTGTCACTGAGATCACAGAATTCACCCAGGATGACCTGAACCCAAGTGATGTGATGCTCCTGGATACCTGGGACCAGGTAAGACACAGCCAGAGTGCTTGGAACAAAAGACAGAGATCCTCACAGTTTGGGCTATTTTTATGTAGTAACTCCCCTGCCAGAATAAACCCAGAGTAACCCTGGACCATCCCCAAGTCAAACAATTGTCAGTGGTGACCAATAACAGAGCCTGCTTTTTACCAGAGTTGAAAAGAACAGAATGTTGTTTAAAACTCACCATCCTGGGAACTCTCCCACCTTGCTCTGGGAAAAATCAGGCCATCCTATCTGTCATCAGGCACTTCTTTCTCTCAGGATCAATAGCAGCAGGTTCCACACCCAGATATGGGCCTTTGAGGAACAAAGGGGTATCTCCAAGGCAACCTCCCCTGACATCCCATTTTCTTCAGTTTGGCTCAGCAAACATGCTCAGCACCTCCTCTGTTCTAGTCACGGAGCGAGGTGTGATGTCACCGAGGTGAAGAGTGCCTGCCATCCTGCTCTGCGACTTCACAGGCTGATGGGGGTGGGGACGTAGGAGCATCATTTTACTATGATGGAGGTGCATAAAAGGTGCCACGGGAGCACAGGTTAGGGGCACTCACACAGTTTAGCAGCTCAGAGCTGACGTCCTGGAGGAGATGGCTCCCAACTGAATCTCCAAGGATAAATAGGCATTAATCAGGTAAAGAGGGCACTCCGGGCACAGGAAATAGCACAGGTTAAAGCAAGGCACAAAGTATTCTAGTGTACATGGAACTACGGAAGAAAAATATTATCGGAACATAAGATAGAGCTAAAGAGCACCCTGGAGATGCAGCTGAGGAAGTAGGTATGGACCTTACCTACTATGTGAAAAAGTTTGAGATTTATCCTGGAAAGCTACTGAAATTTAAGCAGGTGAGTAGCAAGGTCGGACTGCACTTTAATAAAAGAATCCCAGCAAGTGTAGGAGAGTGGGTATGGGGGTGAGAACAAAAGAAGACTATGCTGGGAGGCCACTCAGTAGTCTATTTGTTAGAGTCCAGTTAAGTGCTGCTGCGTGGGCCCACATAGGAGCAATGGAGTGGAGATGCAGAGATGGTGACAGATTTGATAAATCCAGAGAAGGGAAACTGGCTGACCTGAGTAACTCACTGGACATGGGGCATTTAGGATGAATCCCAGGTTACGGCCTTAAAAATGACTGGGTGGTCAGGTCGAAACGGCCCCCGTGTGGTAGGGACGACCCCGGTGAGGTTGAAACGGCCCACGTGAGGTAGGGACGACCCCGGTCAGGTCGAAACGGCCCCGGTGTGGTAGGGACAACCCCGGTCAGGTCGAAACAGCCCCGGTGTGGTAGGGACAACCCCGGTCAGGTTGAAACGGCCCCCGTGAGGTAGGGACGACCCCGGTGAGGTCGAAACGGCCCCGGTGTGGTAGGGACAACCCCGGTCAGGTTGAAACGGCCCCGGTGTGGTAGGGACGACCCCAGTGAGGTTGAAACAGCCCCCGTGAGGGAGGGACGACCCTGGTCAGGTCGAAACGGCCCCGGTGTGGTAGGGACAACCCCGGTCAGGTTGAAACAGCCCCGGTGTGGTAGGGACAACCCCGGTGAGGTTGAAACGGCCCCCGTGAGGTAGGGACGACCCTGGTCAGGTCGAAACGGCCCCGGTGTGGTAGGGACAACCCCGGTCAGGTTGAAACAGCCCCGGTGTGGTAGGGACAACCCCGGTGAGGTTGAAACGGCCCCCGTGAGGTAGGGACGACCCTGGTCAGGTCGAAACGGCCCCGGTGTGGTAGGGACAACCCCGGTCAGGTTGAAACGGCCCCCGTGAGGTAGGGACGACCCCGGTGAGGTTGAAACGGCCCCCGTGAGGTAGGGACGACCCCAGTCAGGTCGAAACGGCCCCGGTGTGGTAGGGACAACCCCGGTCAGGTTGAAACGGCCCCGGTGTGGTAGGGACAACCCCGGTCAGGTTGAAACGGCCCCAGTGTGGTAGGGACGACCCCGGTGAGGTTGAAACGGCCCTGGTGAGGCTCAGACGGCCCTGGTGAGGTTGAGACTACTCCAGTGAGGTTGGGACAAATAAAGGGGACCAGTATGGACTGATGAACAGGGGTAGATACAGAAGCAGAGCAACATTGAACAGAATGTTAAACTACAGTGGGAAGCCTGGGGAGGGTTGGGGGGGGATTAAGAGACCAACTGAAGGACTTATATGCATGCATATAAGATTAACCAATGGACACAAGACACGGGGCGGGGGGGTGCGGGGGGTTGGGGCCGGGGGAATGTCAAGGGGGGGAAAAAAGGAGACATATGTAATACTCTTTGTAATACTTTAAGAAATAAAAATTATTAAAATAAAAATAAATAAATAAATAAATAAATAAAAATAAAAATGACTGGGTGGATGCCATTCACCAAGAATGGAGACACACGCCGAAACCGGTTTGGCTCAGTGGATAGAGCGTCGGCCTGCGGACTGAAAGGTCCCAGGTTCGATTCCGGTCAAGGGCATGTACCTGGGTTGCAGGCACATCCCCAGTAGGAGGTGTGCAGGAGGCAGCTGATCGATGTTTCTCTCTCATCGATGTTTCTAACTCTCTCTATCTCTCTCCCTTCCTCTCTGTAAAAAATCAATAAAAATATATTTAAAAAAAAAAAAAAAAAAAAAAAAAAAAAAAAAAAAGAATGGAGACACAGACCAAAGTTTAGAAAAGAGCTACATTTTGGGGTGTTATATTTGAGGTGCTTGAAGGCAGCCAAGAGGAGGTGTTTTGCAAGAAGTTGGATTCAGGAAGTTGAAGTTCAGAGAAAGAGCTCAGGTCTGGAGATGTACATATGGGAGATACACACAGCAATTAACATCACAAGTCAATTGATTCTGAGAAAAGCTCTCTGCTGAGGCTGTGAATTGCTGAGGGGGAAAGAGAGGGCAGTGTTTATGATCTAGTACACGGTACTTGTTATGAGCACATTAACTAACATTCAATCTCTACCATAACAGGTGTTCTTGTGGATTGGGGCTGAGGCCAATGCCATAGAGAAGGAGAGCGCTCTGGCTACAGCCCAGGAGTACCTGCACACTCACCCTAGTGGCCGAGACACTGACACACCGATCCTGATCGTCAAGCAGGGGTTCGAGCTTCCCATCTTCACAGGCTGGTTCTTGGCCTGGGACTCTCACATTTGGAGTGTAAGAACAGAGAACGGGGAGGCGTTCTTAATGTCAGGGAGCTCAGCATTAATAGCTCAGTGGGTACTCAAGGGCTGAGTAAATCCAAGTCCACACTTCCCTTACTCCCTGTCCCCTGCTTTTTACTTCTCTTTCCCACCCTCCACAGCACGAAGTCCAGTTAGAGAATTCACAGCTTAGTTCAGGAATAAGCAGCATGTAGAAGTAATAATGTTTAGAAAGTATACCCACACACCTGTTTTTTAGCTTTACAACCATCCTGACAGCCACTGTAAACATGGTTTCCCATGTTACAGATGGGAAGCTTAGAGGAGAAATTATTTGTCTGAAGACACAATTAACCAGGTTTTCTGACTCCTAGTCAACTGCTGTCTTAAGTCTTATACGGAGGATTGAGGGACCACCAGCAAAGAATGCATATGTTTCATACCTTTCAATCCTGCATGGGCCCAGAAGGGATTTCCATTTTTGCTCATCCCTGAAATGTCCTGGGATTCTCTGGCATTTTTGCTTTTCTCAAGGGTTCAGATTAGGCCTGAGATGGCCATCCCTATATGCAGCACTTCATGCTATGTTTTCTATCTCTTCCTTTCAGGCAGGGAAATCCTATGAACAGTTAAAAGAAGAGCTGGGAGACACTGCTGCCATCACGAGAATCACTGCTGTGAGTTTCTTGGAGGAGCAAGTCACACAGGCAACCAGAGCCAAAGAGAAACACAAGTGCTACAGATATCACAGGGTGACACCCTGTCATGTCCTCTCAGTATCACTCAAGTCGTCTGTTCTGATATGAAGACTGTTTTAATGAATAGAAAAGCAGGTCTCAGAGCCAAGTTCCTTAGTTTACCACCTTCCAGAATTTAGAACAGACTTACTGTTTTTAAAAAGCAACAAAAACTAATTTTAGTATTCAACTCTCTCTGTCATTCAGGACAGATTAAATTTATTGACAGCATTTCTCAGAAGTAGTAAGTTTCTAACCCAAATGATATGTTTATCAGTTCCTGACAGTAGAATCCATAGAAATTCAGACCATTACCGCTATTTTAATGGCTAAAAGAAGTGGAGCCTCTGCCAGGAATTCAACAGCAATTTAACATCAGGATGAGTTGGACAACACCAGCTGTCCAAACCAACTGGCAACTATGTCCTTTGTGCTCTACAAACTCAAGATTCCAAAGCTAATGGTGATGTCGCATCTTTAAAATGTATTTAAGGAAAGTATGACTTCAACTGAAGTCACTTAAAGCCTGGAAATGCAGAGCCTAAGTTAAGTGCCAAGAGAAGGGATGCAATCATAATATTTAATGAGATTTAAGCACAGCACTGATGCCAAACTGGCTACACAGGATTTACCTTATATTTATTCAATCAGCTTTCCCAAGGACCCCAAAGTCTGAATATTTTGGATTCCCTGACGATTCTGACATGCAGCCAGGTTTGGGGACAACTGTTCTAAAAGCTAATTACAAAGAGTGAAGTGGTATAAACCAAAATTTTAATGTTATACACACAGACCTTCGATTGCACAAACCTGAACAGTTTTTTACCGTGTCTCCGTTTTCATTTATTTTACCTAGGACATGAGGAATACAACCCTCTCCCTGAATTCTGAGATAAAATATTACCCTATAGAAGTTCTACTGAAAAATCAGAATCAAGAGTTGCCTGAGGATGTGGACCCTGCCAAAAAGGAGGTGAGTCGCTGAAGGAGCTGTGTCTGATGCAAGTGCGGCTCTCCAGGAGTAAAGTGCCTGTCTCCATACACGGCCTAGGACACTTCCGGAACACTGTGAGCACTCAGACATTCGAGCTACCAGTATCTCAAAAACCCAGGGCTCTTTCTTTATTTTATTATTATTAACCAAAGAATATACTTTATTCAGATACCCTCAGTTTTTCTCCATTGTCCATTTTGTTTCAGGATCTTATCCAGGACATCCTGTTACACTGAGCAGTATTGTTTCCTTAGGCCAGTGGCAGGCAAACTCATTAGTCAACAGAGCCAAATATCCACAGTACAACTGAAATTTCTTTTGAGAGCCAAATTTTTTAAACTTAAACTATATAGGTAGGTACACTGTTATTAACTTAATTAGGGTACTCCTAAGGCTTAGGAAGAGCCATACTCAAGGAGCCAAAGAGCCGCAGTTTGCTGACCACGGCCTTAAGCTATTCTTTTTTTTTTTTTAATTGCATTTTATTGATTTTTTACAGAGAGGAGGGGAGAGGGATAGAGAGTTAGAAACATCAATGAGAGAGAAACATCGATTCAGCTGCCTCCTGCACACTCCCTACTGGGGATGTGCCCGCAACCAAGGTACATGCCCTTGACCAGAATCGAACCTGGGACCCTTCAGTCCGCAGGCTGACGCTCTATCCACTGAGCCAAACTGGTAGGGCTCCTTAGCCTATTCTTGGTTGTCATAGTTCCTCCAACTTTGTCTTTGATGACTCTTAGTATCCTGTGCCTTCTGTAACAAATTACATCATACGATGTCCTTAGGTTTTTAGACACATCCACAAAGAAATGGCTGCAGCTTAAGTTCCAGTTTAGGCAAATAGCTGGCTGGTGTGGCTCAGCTGGTTAGAGCATCATCCTGTACACCAAAAGGTGGGGGGTTAAATTCCCAGTCAGGGCACATAACTAGGTTGTGGGTTTGATCCCGTGGGGATGTGCACTGGGGGCAACCGATCAATGTTTCTCTCTCTCTCTCCCCCACTCCCTCGTTCTCTCGCGTCCTCTCACTCTTGCTCTCCCTGAGGGGCACACATTACCAGCCATCCTGTCCCCTTCATGGTCACCGCAGCCACCACCACCAAACAACTGACACTAATAAGTAACTATTCATCCCCACTGACTCCATTGCTTGCTGCCAGCTGCCTGCCACCCTACTGGGCTCTTTCTTTTATTTTCTTTCTTTTATTTTTTTTGAGGGGGGGTTAATCCTCACCAGAGGATATGTTTCCATTGATTTTTAGAGAGTGAAAGGGAGGGGGAGAGACACACAGAGAGAAACATCGATGTGAGCGAGTTACATCAATTGGCACGCAGACCGATCAGAGATGAAGGATGCCCTTGACCTGAATCGAACTTGGGACACCTCAGTCCGAGGGCCAAACTTGTTAGGGCTCCAGGGCTCTTCCTTGATATGTTTTTCTCACCTCCCACATCAATCCATCAGCTAGCCTCTGTCCACTGCTCTCCACCTCTCTGCTGCCAGTCTGGTCCAGCCATCATGGCCTACTACAATAGTCCCCCAACTGGTCCCTACACCATTTCTACAATCTGTTCCCCACCTAACAACCAATGAGCTACTGAAACAGATGACACTGTTCTACTTAAAGCACTTGAATGGCTTCCTACTGCACATACAAAAGAAACCGAAGTCCTTTCCATGGCATCCAAGGCCCTAACCCAATCTGCCCCCTGCCCCCTCTGATTTAATCCCACACACCAGTACCCTCTTCACTTAGCCCCTTCAGCCAGTAGCTGCTTTTCTTCTAACATGTTCATTCCAGCCTTTGAGCCTCTACACTTGCTATTGCTCCTGCCAGGAAAAAAGTAAGTCAACGCCTCAATATTTAGGTCTCAGCTCCAATATCACGTCCCCAAGAAGGCCATCCCCGACTACCCTACCTAACACTGCTTCCCTCACCCCCTCCAGTCCCTTTATACTGTGTATTGTCTGTCTCCCCCTCTAGTAGTATCCTTAAGAGCAAGGGCCTTATCTGTCTTGTTCACCATCACATTCTCTGCTTTTCACCACCTAAAACAGTACCCAACAAATAGTAGACACTTCTTTAGTTCCGGTTAAATGAATTAACATACTCATGTGAAATGAATTACTCTCCCCCTTGAAGGATTTGATTTGGGAAGAGTCTCTAGATTTTCCACGACATCTTATCTAACCAACTCCTGAGTACTAGACGACAGCTTTCTTAAAAGCACAGGTCATATATTAATAATGTTACTTGGATAGGAAATACTCATTAAACATCAATAAATAAATGTTAAGAAAATTTTATGCTCTCAAGAAGATCCACCTGATCTTGTATTTGAAAATGTCTGGGCCCTGGCTTGGTGGTTCAGGTGATTAGAGCATCATCCCCATACACCAAGATTTTGGGTTCAATCCCCAGTCAGGGCACATACAAGAATCAACCAATGCATAAATAAGTGGAATAATGAATCGATGTCTCTCTCTCTTTCTTCCTCCCTCTCTCTCTTTCTCTCTCCCCCTCCTCTCTCTCTAAAATCAATTTTTTAAAAAAGTCTGGATAAAAATGACAGATATGGGCATAAAGCAAAGAAAACTATTACTCCATTTAGTTCTCCATGTAGCCAAAACCTAATGTCTAGAAATCATACATAATATATAACCCATTTCTTGTCCCTCTGGCAAGAAACTGGTGCCAGGTGACTCCGTGAGAGAAGTGAACCTAATCAGTTCTTCCACAGGCCACGATGGGACTCTACAACCGGAAGAACTCTCCAATGAATAATTCAAGTCTATTACCGAATTTCTAAAATTCAGTCTCCTTCCCCTTCAAGGTCCTATCCCTCTTAGCCCCACTCTCCCAAACTGTTGGCACTGATAGGTGCCATGCTTCCTTTTAACCGGAAACTTTCTTTTCTTTCTTAGAATTACCTCTCTGAACAGGACTTTGTTTCTGTGTTTGGCATCACAAGAGGGCAATTTGCTGCTCTGCCTGGCTGGAAGCAGCTCCAAATGAAGAAAGAAAAGGGGCTTTTCTAAATCAAGCAAGCAGAGACATACTGCAAGAGCACAGAAGAGAGCAGATAGTGCCAATATCAGGAAAGAATTTATCTACCAATTGTTGCCTAACATTCAGCTACTTCATTTAGATAAAATAGGGTCTGCAAATCACAGCATGTTCTCCATTTTTCTCATCCCTGCATTCCTTAGTTGTTATACACTCACTTTTTAATTTCTGTGGCCTTCTGGCTAAAGCCTCAGCAGAAAGCACTAAAACTACATGAGTCTGGAGAAGCCAAAAGTAATACAACAACAAAAAAACAGCAACTAAGTTTAAAGTGTTTAGGCAGAAACCTAAGTTTGCCTCCAATTTTAAGATCAGTATTTCCAAAACCGATTTAACCCACAAATCATTGAAGTTAATTACATGTATATCCCAAAGCCAAAATCCAAATGCCCAGATCTGTATGTGCCAGAGCTTTTAACTTTTCAAATAAAGATACCTATATGAGCAAATGCGAGTTCTGTTCAGTATTATGGTTTTTCCCATTCTAGTGATTACCTGATGTATTGCTGGGAGAAATGTCTCAGGATGAGGGCAGTACAGAGGCACTGCTGGGTGAGCTCTCTAGATCACTGGACCACTGTGATTTCTGTTTTTGGCACAAGAATGCCAAAATCTGCCGTACAGCTGTCCAGGAAAACCCCATTATCCAACAGAAAACTAGGGTCATGTGTTATTAATTTCAGTAATGAGGCCAGAACCAGTGTGAATACCACCAGAGAGCCTTCAAAGCACACTACAGAGATCAACAAATGAACCACATTTTCCAGACAACTCTAGGTTTGAGTCAACAATTCCAAAAGAACCCATGTGGCAGGAGTAATGTCACTGGGAAGTTCCAGGATGGAAGCATGGTGCAAAGCATCAAAGAGACTTCCATGTCACAGAAGAAGTAAGATAGGATGAGTGAGAAGTTTTAGGGACACCATAATAAACCTACGAAGGGAGCACGTGGATGCCTATTTTCCCAGAGACTGTCAATAAGGCCCACTTGTTGTTTTCTAAGACACACAAAAGCTGAACCCAGCATTACGCAAACAAGGAAAAGATTCTACTCTCTTTATTATATAACAATTTTATTTAATAACTTTACTCATGATGTATAATTTCATTACAAACACAAATGAAAAACAAATCCTGGGTTTGAAGAGGCTTAGAAAATAACTGCTTTTTGTAATAAAGCCCAGAACTAAGAACAAATGTTTCCTCCTGGCCTAAAGTCTCTGGAACCTATTCAGCCTCTGCTGCCTCTCCCTCTTCGCCACATTCAAACCGCACAAAGTCTACCACAGACACTCCCTGGGGCTGCACATACTGTCCCAATGTGATAGAGGGATCCAGCAAGTACGGCTGGGACAGCATCTTGGTTTCTGTCTCTCCCCCAGGCTCATCGTCCAGGGAGCCAACAGAGAGAGGGGCCATGCCTACCACATGCTGCCCAAGGCGGCGGCCAAGTTCTTCAAGGTTTGCTTTCCACTCAGATATCTCGCAGATGACCAGGGCCCCGTACTTCCCCAGCACCAGGTTGTGGAGTGAGGGACTGTGCATTGTTCCATGGACATAAGAGCCAACATAGAACCCATTTGGCACCTTCACCCATGCAGCGCGTTTAAGAGTCATGTTTTCTCCCAGTTTCCCTATAAAAAAGCAAAAACAAAAAACACGCTTCCAGAATATGATGCCTGTCGTAGTACCAAATACACAAAGAGGTGGCCAAATTTGGGAGACAGTCTTTGGCATTTATACTGTGGATATGCTGTAAGATGGAGCTATCATTTTCAGTTTAAAGAGGAAAAGGTGTGTACAGGGAGGAGGCAGAGAAAACAGAGAGCACCTTTATGGAGCGCCAACTATGTGCCAGGAAGGCTAAATTTAAAAGCATAGGCTATGCCCTGGCCAGTGTGCTCAATGGTTAGAGCACTGGCCCGCACACTGAAGGATCTCGGGTTTGATTCGGGTCAAGGAGACACACCTGGGTTGCAGGTTTGACCCCCAGCCCCAGTTGGGGTGCATGCGTGAGGCAACCATTCGATGTGTCTCTTTCATATCTATGTTTCTCTTTCTTCTCCCCCCTCCCTTTCCTCCCTCCCACTCTCTCTAAAATTCAATGAAAAAAATATCCTCCAGTATTTACAAATAAAAATAAAAACTTAAAAAATAAGCTATGGCCCTAACCGGTTTGGCTCAGTGGAGAGCATCGGCCTTCGGACTCAAGGGTCCCAGGTTCAATTCCGGTCAAGGGCATGTACCTTGGTTGCAGGCACATAACCTACCAGCTGCAGGAGGCAGCTGATCGATGTTTCTCTATCATCGATGTTTCTGACTCTCTCTATCCTTCTCCCTTCCTCTCTGTAAAAAAATCAATAAAACACTTTTTTTTTTTTAATTAAATAAGCTATGGTGTCACACAGATCCTGGACTCAGGTCTCAGTTCTGCCTCTTACCAGCTATATGACCTTAGGAAAGTAACTTAATGATATGACTCCATTTACTAATTTATCAAGCCTTAGTTGCTTCATGTATAAAATGGAGATACCACTTAACCTGAAATCAGGATTATTGGGAGAAATAAACAATACATATAAAAGCACTTATTATATAGTGAACACTCAAATGCTGGCTACTGTTTTAAACATAGGCTTATGCAGCTTAAGTAACCTACCAGCCAAGGTCACATGGCTAATACATGGCAGACTGGAATTAAAACTTAGATCTGACTCCAAAGCAATTGTTTTTTCCCACCAAATTACCATCCCTCCCAAATGCCACCATAACTGACACAGACAACTCCTGATTATCCATTGTATCAGGGAAAAGTCCACAACTAAAAGCCCCAGAAAATCCAAAACCCTGTGTCATCTCATAGTTTCAACTTCCTCTCATCAAAACAAAATTTTTTTTAAATCACATTTTAAGAGGCCCTTATGAGAACCAAAAATGGATTTGTTTTTCCCTTTTTCTTAGGATGCTTTACCGTCTAAGAGAAGTCCAAATAAGCCAAAAGGTTGGTAAGGGTAAAAGAATAAACAAAGGGGTCTGGATAAATATCCCTGAATTAGCCATAAGTTATATATAAAAGTCACAAAAGGGAGTATCCAGAAACCAGAAAGAATCTTACACAGCTCAAAATATCTACCCAATAGTTAATTCCCAGACATTAACAAGCGGCTGAAAAACCTAGTTCTTCCAGAATTTCTTAATTAGCTCCAAATACAGCTGTCTGCCTGGTTTCTCATCTATGACTCACTGAAACATTATACATACTTCAGGAAGACCTGATAGAAACTGATGCCTTGACTGGAAATGTAAGATGAGCAATAAATTCCCAGCAAGCTCAAACCCCAGCCTTACCTCCCTCCTCCATCAAGGTCACCTAGGGAGAAGGTAAAATCCCCACTAGTCCCACCACAATGATCCAGACCCGGTTCCTATAGCCGTGGGCTCTGAGAGACTGTACCTTCACAAGTTCAGGATCCAATGTTTTTAAAGGAGACACCAAATTCCTAAAAATGATGGCCCTAAATTTTCCTGGGTCCCTTTATAAAGAAGGTGAAATGACCTCTGATGTATTATTTCCCCAGAGTAGTCAACAGATGTCACAAGGCCATCTCTGCCTAAAGACATGCTTTGTTTGGTCAGCACAGTGATGCATCCAAGTGGTAAAATCATTTTATTAATTGCAAACAGATAAAAACTGAGATTTTTGTGTTCAAATCTAAATTCTTTGAAAGAAGCTTTAAATTCTGATGACCCTAGAGCCCCATTTCCCCCAGGTTAACAACTGGCTAGCGCATGGTACTGGTTCTCTTCAGCAGAGTGTGAGCTTTTCAGTCCTACTGCTCCCTAATGTCTAACACAATCCACTGAGCACATTCATATTATCTGATCCTTTTAGGCACATGAGCTTGTAATTCTTCATCTAGATCTGAAGGCATACCAAAGATACCAAGAGATCCAGTTCTTCATTTCTAGTTTCCAGATCCTTACAAATACTCACCAATTGCTAAGGCCAGCTGATCCTTGAGAGAGCCTTTCCTCTCAGGCCCAAAGGGAAGTTCAGAGAGCTCAGAGGAGTTCAAGAAGCCCTAAGTGCACACACACATACAAAACAAACATAAATCAGTTTTGTGCTACTCAAATTATCAAAAACGAGGCAAATATAGCTTATTTCTCAGAAAATGATATGACAACTAAATATAGCTGATATTTTCATTAAGCCAAGGATGTTAAAAATTGACAACAGTTCCATTTTTATAAATATTTTATTCTATCACTCCACGACCCCAATTCCATCCCACTCCTATCTTCTGGCCCTTTTTCTTTTTAAAAAAAGATATTTTGTTACAGAGAAAGAGAAACATCAATGTGAGAGTAGAACATCAACTGGCTGCCTCCTGTACACCCCCTACCAGGGATCTAGCTGGAAACTTTTTGGTGCATGGGACAAAGCTCAACCAACTTAGCCACACCGGCCAAGCTGGCCTAACTTCTTAAAATGTAGTTTCCTAGATATCAGGAATAATATTTTCATATCAATCATAACATTTTATTTTTATTTTTTTTTTAAATATATTTTATTGATTTTTTTTACAGAGAGGAAGGGAGAGAGATAGAGAGTTAGAAACATCGATGAGAGAGAAACATCGATCAGCTGCCTCCTGCACATCTCCTACTAGGGATGTGCCCGCAACCCATGTACATGCCCTCGACCGGAATCGAACCTGGGACCTTTCAGTCCGCAGGCCGACGCTCTATCCACTGAGCCAAACCGGTTTCGGCAATCATAACATTTTAAAGCTTAAAAGGTTTGTGAGTCCTAGCCAGTTCAGCTCAGTGGATAGAGCATCAGCCCGTGGACTGAAGAGTCGAGGCTCCATCAGGTCAAGGGTACGGACCTCAGTTGCAGGCTCGATCTCTGGCACCAGTAGGGGTGCATGCAGGAAGCAACTAATCGATGTGTCTCTCACATCATGTTTCTCTCTGTCTCTCCTCCTACCTTTCACTCTCTCTAAAAAAATCAATGGAAAAATATCCTTGGGTGAGGTTTAACAACAACAACAAAAAAGAAGGTTTGCAGATTGTTTGAATGCATAATAGTACAAATTCAAAGGAGGAGAACTGGACAATAGCTCACAAAACTACAATCCTATTTCTAGGAATTTACCCTGGCAATACACTTCCAATAATATGAGTGTACATATTCAGTGAGCAATTATGTCTAATAATAAAATACTGGAAACAGCCTAATGCCTAAACCTAAGAGAAGACCGGTTGAATAAACCACAGCTCAGCCATACAATGGTATACTATGCAACTGAAAAAAGGAAAAAAAGGAGAGCTCCATGAGCTGCTATGCAGTATTTCTAGCTATATTAAATGAAAAAAATAAATTTAAAAAGCATATACAAATTATACCACCAGTTGTATAAAAGGTATTTTTTGTTGTTTTTTAAATTTTATATATATATATATATATATATATATATATATATATTGATTTCAGAGAGGGAGAGGGAGAGAGAGAAACATCAGTGATGAAAGAATCATCGATTGGCTGCCTCCTGCATGCCCCCTACTGGGGATTGAGCCTGCAACCTGGGCATGTGCCCTTGACCAGAATCGAACCCAGGACCCTTTAGTCTGCAGGCCAACATTCTATCCACTGAGACAAACCAGCCAGGGTGTGTAAGAGGTATTTGTATAAATATGCTTATTTTTGTGAAAAGACATAAAGGATAACCATAAACCAATAAATCTGCTTATCTATAGGAGTGGATAGGAAATGGGGTAGAAAGGAGACAAGAGGCAGTAAGGTGTGTGTATCATAATTTTAACTTTCAGAACCTTGTTAATGTGTTACCCATTCAAAAATTAAATTAACAAGGTTTTGGAGTGAAAATGAAAATTCATTAAAAGGAAACATAAGACTAACTGTATTTCAAATGAACAACATAACCTCACGGTGTGTGTGTGTGTGTGTGTGTGTGTGTGTGTGTGTGTGTGTATGTGTGTGTGTGAATAATCCAAGTAACTTTCAATACAGTTCTTTGACCACATAACTTCAATGTAAAGACAAAAAGAACTTCAAAGAAATCTTGAACTCCTTAGCAAGTTTGTTGTTTGCAGTGGTCAGGTATAGTAACTCTGGAACAATTTGGTGTGTATTGTAACATCGAGTAAATAAGTAAACATATCAAAGTTGCTAGGAGCCAATGTACTCACTATGAGAAAGGGAAGATAAAAAGACAGAATGGGGGAAGAAAAGGAAGAACCCTGTGGTGCAGGACTAGAATTGAAGTATAAATTCTAATCTACACACACACACACACACACACACACACACACACACACACACCCTGTCTGCTAAAAGAACGGAGAAGCAATGACATCTCAGTAAAAATAAATATACCTTGCCCTAACCGGTTTGGCTCAGTGGCTAGAGCGTCAGCCTGCGGACTCAAGGGTCCCAGGTTCGATTCCGGTCAAGGGCATGTACCTGGGTTGCGGGCACATCCCCAGTAGGGGGTGTGCGGGAGGCAGCTGATTGATGTTCCTCTCTCATCGATGTTTCTGGCTCTCTATCCCTCTCCCTTCCTCTCTGTGAAAAATCAATAAAATATATTAAAAAATAAAATAAAATAAAATAAAAATAAATAAACAAATATACCTTGCCCTAACCGGTTTGGCTCAGTGGATAGAGCATCGGCCTATGGACTCAAGGGTCCCAGGTTCGATTCCGGTCAAGGGCATGTACCTTGGTTGCGGGCACATACCCAGTGGGAGTGTGCAGAAGGCAGCTGATTGATGTTTCTCTCTCATCAATGTTTCTAACTCTCTATACCTCTCCCTTCTTCTCTCTAAAAAATCAATAAAATATATTTTAAAAAATAAATAAATAAATATACCTAGATCTTGGTTTCTCAAAACCATTCCCCCACTAAAAGGGATCAGGATTCCTTAGAGAAGTAAACAATTCCATGTTTGGAGCAAGGAAAGCATGACGTAAGTCCAGAATATCTTGTATGCCAAAAAAGTAAAGAAACATTCATAAAATAATGAGGATATATCAAAGGACAATGGAGCCAGCCTGCACAGGTTTGCCTTGCACTGGCCAAATCCAGGAATAATTTGAACATCAAAAGAAATAATGCTTTAAAAACCCTCTTGATTTAAATTTCGAATTCCCCACTCTGCTATCAAATGCTGAGACACCCAAATTCTTTTGAGAATATTTTTAACCTTTCAAACATTTTAACCTCCAAGCATATTTATAATGCTATTCAAACTTTTCTGAAGTCTAACCAAAGCAGGAACATTTTCTTTTGCCTTTTTTTTTGAGAGGTAAATAACACTAAGCAAATTTCTAGCAAAGGGATGGAACCATAACAGCAGGACAATATTTTTCTAATTACAGATTTTCATATTTGATTGGATGTAATAATTGCTATGATCAAAGATGCTTGGGGAATGCTGGATTAAACAGATTTCCTTACTGCAGAACCACTCAGAGATCTGAAATGTGTTAGCAGGCATGGAATCCACCAAAAATAAACGTATAAATAAATAATTATACAATGAATTGTAGCTTGCTGTATAAAGTAAGAATCCATGAATCAATGTTGCAATAAACAAAGGGATAAGTTTCTTACAGTAGAATGTCAACAAAATTAATATATATAAAACAAATTATAAGTTAAAAAAAATTACCCTTATGCAACTATCATAGTAATAACTGATCTGCCAAGAATCATTAATGGATGCTAAAACTATTAGGCAAAAGTTTTTGTGTGTGTGTTGTTGTTTTAAATATACTTTTATTTATTTCAGAGAGGGAGGGAGAAGGGAAGGGAGACAGAAACATCAATGATGACAAGGAATCATTGACTGGCTACCTCCTGCATGCCCCACACTGGAGATCGAGCCTGCAATCCGGGCATGTGCCCCAATCAGGAATCGAACCATGATCTCCTGGCTAAAGTTTTTTGGAAGCTGGATGTTTATACAGTCTCAAGGAACCTCCCACACAGATAAGTTGTTAATTACAAAGAGGAACATGGTAACTTCACAGTGGAGAAATCTATCAGAAACTATCTTAACCCCTAGAGTGCCGGGAGCGCAATCGCGCTCCTCCTTCAGCGTCCAGTTCTAAGTCTGCTTTTATTAGTGACGATGATATTGCTAAATATGTCAATTCTTGCTGTGAAGATGGCGATTTTGTGGAAGATATTGAATATGTAACTTCATTTACTTGCGATTCATAATTTTTTTCCTAAACTGCTATAGAATCAGCAAAAATGCCTTGGCAATTTTAGCGTAGTTCCTAGAATATTGGTTGGCACTCCAAGGGTTAACCGAGAGATCAAAATTAGCATCAGTAATGGGACCAACAGTTATTATGTACCT
This sequence comes from Myotis yumanensis, assembly GCF_028538775.1. Classification (NCBI taxonomy): domain Eukaryota; kingdom Metazoa; phylum Chordata; class Mammalia; order Chiroptera; family Vespertilionidae; genus Myotis; species Myotis yumanensis. The sequence continues at coordinate 157,569,777 of NW_027223754.1, forward strand.
CCTGATATGATGTTCTGAGAAAAATACAGGATGATTTATTTACTATGTCTACAAAAATCCATATTGGCCCTAGCTGGTTTGGCTCACTGGATAGAGCGTCGGCATGCCGACTGAAGGTCCCAGGTTCGATTCGGGTCAAAGGCATATACCTTGGTTGCGGGCACATCCCCAGTGGGGGGTGTGCAGGAGGCGGCTGATCGATGCTTCTCTCTCATAGATGTTTCTAACTCTCTATCCCTCTCCCTTCCTCTCTGTAAAAAATCAATAAAATATATATATTTTTAAAAATCCATATTGTGAGTCTAAATAAGAAGAAACATCAAACCCAAATTAAAGGACATTCTACAAAACTGTCCTGTACTCTTCAAAAATGTCAATGTAGTCTGGCTGGTGTGGCTCAGTGGTTAAGCGTTGACCCATGAACCAGTAGGTCACAGTTCAATTCTCGGTCAGAGCACATGCCTGGGTTGGGGCTCAATCCCCAGTGTGGGGCATGCAGGAGGCAGCCGATCAATGATTCTCTCTCATGATTGGTGTGTCTATCTCTCTCTCTCCCCCTCTCCCTTTCTCTCTGAAATCAATAAAAATGTATTTAAAAAGAAAAAGTAAATGTAATGAAAGATAAAGAAAGGAAACTGAACAGACATGGTAACTAAAAATCGCGTTGGTAACAATAGATATATACAAACTGATAAAGCAAATGAGGCAAAATGTTAACAAATGGTAACTTTGGATAAAAACCCACCATAGTTTACATAGAATACTGGCAACTTTCCTGTAAGCTTGAATTTTTTTCAAAATAAAAGTTTTAAAAATTAAAGACCAAAAGTGGAAAAAAGGAAATAAAGCTAAAGGAACTAAAGTCTCTTATTGCAGATAATGAAACAGAAATACAGTAAAGTAAATGAATGGCTCAGGGTTACAAATAGAATCAATGGCAAAGTCAAGATTAGAATTTATAGTTCAAGTGAATCATCTACTCAATACAATTCTAAAAAATAATCTCAATGCAATTTTCTGTATAACGTGACTATTTAATGCCAGTAACAATCAGCATTTACCATGAGATCTCAAGAAAAGGACAAATAGGAAGAGAAAAATGGTAGTACTAAATGTTTTAAAAATTGTGCAACCAGTCGGTTTATTTTTGCCTTGAATCAAAGGCTTTACATAAGCTTGAATCAAAGGCAAATATATCATTCCTTCCTTGATCCTTCTATTCTATGAACAAAAATAACCTTATTCTTCTAAATTATGCCTTCTCCAATATCTTTTGTTTGTTTGTTTTGTTTTGTTTTATACAGAGCGGAAGGGAAAGGAAAAGAGAAAGTATTTACAGAAACATTGCTGTGAGAGTGGAACGTCAATCTGCTGCCTCTTGCACGTCCCCTACCAGGAATCAAGCGGAGAAACTCAGGCATGTGCCCTGACCAGGAATTGAGCCTGTAACCAACGTCTTGGTGCATGGGATGATGTCCAACCCATTGAGCCACACAGGCCAGAACTCCAATATCTTTATTTAAGAATCCTTTCCTCAGGTCAGATTTCTGAATACAAATCTGCACCTGATTTGACTGACTCCATCCCACTGGCACTCATTCATTCATTCAACACAGATTTACTGAGCCTCCACTAAGTGCTGGGCCCACTTCTCTTTCACCAGAGACATAGTGGTGAGAAGACAACTCCCCTGCCTCACGAAGCTTGTGTTCTACTGGGAAAGACAGACACATACGTGTAAATAAAAATGTAAAACATAAGCACTATAACAAAAAAATGTTAATGAAATAAGTGGACAGACCACAGGAGAAGGGTACACCTCTCCAAAGAGATAACATTTAAGCAGAGACAAGAAGGGAGACATGAGACTGTCTGAAAAAGTAAACAACGAAGCTCTAAAGAGGGGAGGTGGAGTGGGACAAATCCAGCATGTTGGAGACAACACATTGGAGACCCCAAAACTCACTTTACTGTAAGTGGAAAGTTGATCCTTTAGGCTCTGACAATGCAACATGGTTCCAAGGGCTACTTGCTGGACCAACTGTTGAAATTTTAGATTTCTTGCAACAAAATCTGTCTCACAGTTTACCTGTAGGAACAAATTGATGTTGCTGTATAAGCTGTTTACTGATAGTTTCCACAAGTGCCTTAAGGTTGGGGAGTAAACAAGGTATTGACAGAACAAGCTGCAGACTCAACAAAGCAGAAATAAATGACCCCAGAACTTTAAATCTGCATTTCCTCTCCTAGCTAAGGCCAAAAGTGATTCCCACCACATCCCTTAGTTAGCAATGACTTGCACATTCAGAAGATGGTCCCCAATGTCCCCAAAAGACTCACTCGCCGTGGATGTGTGCCTTAATCAACTGATTCTCCAGCCTCCCCAACTACAAAACAGTTTTGTTAGCAGCTTATTTATCTCCTTCTCTCACTCTAAACTCTAATCCCACTCTAATCCAAATCTGATTCTTCATTAATTGTGGCCCCCAAATTCTAAAACAGCTACTCTCTATCCATCAACTAATTAATATAATTTCTAGCTTTAAAATCAAACTGTTCCAGGAAACAATCAGTGACAAGGTATAAGGCTACACCGGACTGACATTTAGGAATAATATTCTAGACTGCTAGGTCTTTTCTCATCAACACACCTGTGAATTTCTATACTTTAATGAATATACAGCTAGTAACTGTGGTCTCATGGATTCAATTCAACTACCCTTTGCGGCTCTCAAACACCTATTCTTTCAGAATGCCAACAGTCTACCACAAAGCCGTACACTGAAGGGGCAGCTGTTCCTGGTATTTGGAATTCTGGACATCTCACCTCAACTAACACAGTCGAGTTTCCTTCCTGCAGCAGCCCGATCAGACCTTCTTTAGTCTTCCTTCCATGGAGCTTGGCAGCTTTGCCCCAGCCCTCCTTCTGGGCCTGCTCATGAAGCCAGCTCTCTGCCTACAAATTGAAAAGGAAAAGGGCAGATGACAAAGTCACAGAATTTAGAACTGAACGGGGATCTAAACTAGGTTCAGGTCCCCTGACTCCTCCTGCTTCCCTTCAGTCCCATAAGAGAAACTGGAGTAATCTATGGCAGCCTATGGCTACATGCCAAACACCCAGCATTGTGCCTGGTGCTTTGGATAAACCTAATCCTCACCACGACCCTACGGGGCGGATAGTAGTATTTTCACTGTGTATATATACAAGAACAATGCAACTCTGAAAGATTAAGTGAGATGTCCAGGGTCACAGGGGTAGCGTTGAGGATTTTAATCCCGGTCCGTCTGACTCCAAAGCTCACACAAGCCCTTTCAGCTCTCAGCAGCAGGAAGCAGCACTGCCGTTTTGCAAGATGTAAGGTTTGTTAAGCCTGGGATCCTGAATCAATTGCTTCCCAATAGGACGGAGTCAACGGCTGAGGCTGTCACTTAAGTCAGAATCCTACCTAGAGGTCGGCGTTAGGAGTCGCTGGGCAGAAGTCTGACTTCCACGCTCCTCAGCGCGACCGCCCGGCCAGACGGACCTCCGCCCCAGGCCCCTCCCGGTCCCCTGCCCGCCCCCCGCACACCTGTCTGAGATCCCCGCCGCAAGCCTCCAGGGCTTTCTTGCAGTTCACAAAGGAATAGCCCGTTTTCCGCCGCAACTTCATGAGGAGATCCTTGCTGGAGGCCGAGGACAGCCAGTGCCCCGCGTGAAAGGTGAGCCATGGCTGCGGCGACTGAAGCGGAAGGGGCCCTGCCTGGAGGAGCAAGAAAAAGGGGTGAGAAGCACAACTCGGCGAGGCGTTGCGGGGGCCGAAAGCACGTCCGCAAGGAGGTGACCTGGGGAGGGACTGGGGCCCGGGATGGGGGAAGGCAGCGGCGGAAGCTGGACCTCGAAGAGGCCAGGAGGTGGGGGAAAGGGTGGGGTGCAGTCTGAAAGGGGGTCGGAGGTAGGGTACCCGGGAGACCTGCTTTCCTTGCGGGGGGCCAAGACCCCTCACCGGACAGCCCCCGGTCCGCGCGACCAGACAGAGGCGCAGTGACCGCAGCAGCGACATCTCTCCGGCCGCCGCACGTTGCTGCCGGTCCGGCGCACTGATGAGGCCACGGGCCTACGGCGTGGCGGCGGGGCCAAACCTCTGCGCCGGGATGTGCCGAACGGGATGCCGCCACCTGCTGGCCGGAGGGCGCACCCTCACCTCCCCCACTGGGCTTATTGAGATGACTTTTCAGAACGGAATTGCTACCCCCAGGTGAAATAGGAAACCATGAGACAAAGTCGTCACAAAGTAACAATACAAGACATGTGGTAACACTTTGTTTCTTTATTTCCAATGCTCTTTCATATTCAGTATCCATTTATGAATCAAGACAAAATTGTGAGGTAGGTGGGTGGGTTTAGAAATTTGCCAGAGGTCATGAAGGGGCATGGTCCCTTCAACAAACTCCATAAATATTTGTTGAATGAGCAAAATATTTATTGAACACTAAATAAATATAAGTGTGCCAGGAACTATCCTAGGCTTCAGGGAATTAGAGTAATAAACTACAGCCCTACCCTCCCACGCAATCTATCTAACGGTGAGAAAATAAGGAGCAGACACATGACCACCCAAGACAAGGTAAGTCTCATAAGATGAACAGTTAAAGGGTGTCAAAGGAGAAAGAAATCGCATCCCAACAGAGGGCTCAGGAAAAGCTTTTTTTCAGGATAGAGGCTAAGAGTAGTGAAGATTTTGACCGATAGAAATAGCCCTTCCAGGGAAGGAATCATCAAAGAGAATGAAGAAAGAAGTCAGGGAAGCTTGGTGTGGATTTAGGGAACAAAGAGAAGACTTTTGGCCCGAGGTTGCAATACATTTGGAAACAAGCAGGAAATGAAGTAGAGGGTGATTTGGGATTAACTAGGATAGACTGAGTACCAAGCAGAGGAGCTTACTCTTGCTTCTGTAGGCAGCAGCAGAAGCAAATCAGGGATGCTTTTGGAAAAGTTGGAGGCCAGGAGGCCAGAGGAAGTGATATGTGGCCCGAGGAGTAAGGACAGCCCCAACCAGAGTTACCACAGTGGGAAGAGAAAAGAGATGAAGGCAAAACGTATTAGGAAGGAAGGACTGACAGGGTTTAGACACCTAAAGAAAAATAAAGAGAAGAACCAAGTACTTAGCGATCAGGACCCCGACTCCAAAAAGAATGAAGAAAGTACAGGCCAAAGGACAGCTCTGCTTCCTACCCCCAGCTTCAGGCCCGGGAGGACCTGACCCAGTTAGAGCCATGGTCCCACCAGACTATCTCTAGAAGCAAGAAGTGGGTGGTCTGAGGCTTCTTACTTCCCCGCACCCCAACAAAAGCCTGAGTTCTTTGGATGTAGAAGAGATCTTTAATGCTCGTGTTTCTTTCCCTTAAAAAAAAAAGAAAATTCCAGTAGAATCTGGCCAAATACATATATTCTGTATAAAAAGACAATAGCAGGACTGGACGTGATCAGTGACCGTCTCTCTGCAGCCACTGTTCTCACATCTCATTTACCTCCCCTTCCCCTCAAAACCCTGGGTACCCTCCCATCATCATCCTTTGCTGAGAACAAGAGCTAGGAACGTCCTTTGTGCTCTAATCCAGTGCTGCTAGGGCTCTAGGATTCTTAGCCAGCAGGCACCTCCCTGTACCTGCCCAAGAGTACCTGGGGAAACTAAGAGGGAAGGAGGAGAGAGAGGGGCAAGGGAAATCCGTCCTTTTTGGTCCTTATGTTTCTGGCTTTGGAGATATGGCAGTTCCTTCATTAGGACAAGGGGTCCGGAGAAGCAGAAGGATGACATCAAACAGGTCTTCGTTCCCTGTGCGTGGCCCTATAGATGTTGACATTCTCATCCTCATCCCGCTGGGCCAGCTCCAGTTGGAAATGCTGGGGCAGGAGGTACTGAAAGAAGCTCTCTGTCCCATGCTCCTCTCTCATCTTGGAGGCCAGGTAGATGGTGCCATGGGGCCCGCACAGGTGTTGGAGTGTCCCCAGCAGCAGTGGGAAGGTGGACTCCAGATACACAATATCAGCCCCCAGCACCAGGTCATAGTCGCCAGGGAAGACATGCTGGTCAATCCCCCAGGACAAAGCGCGGACCTGGGCCCGGCCTCCAGCTGGCACGTTGGCCCGGACGTTGCCCTGGATCTGTTCTAGGGCCAGGGGCAGGTCAGTGATGGTAACATCCCCCCCTGAGAGAGAGGGGAAGGAGGAGAAATGAAAGTCAGAGGGACCAACAAAGGGGTCTCGGCTCCTGCCCAGAAGGTCCAGAGGCCTCAGAGCCTGGAGGACAATGTCTTGACAGTGAAGTCCACTCTTTGGCTTCAGTTGCACTAACCTCCACCTTACCCACCGCCATTCTCATTACTCTACATTCTACAACATCAACATTCTCTCTGAGCTAATCTTCAACCTCTCTGCTCAAAACACAACAGTCATATGTCAGCAGAAGCCTGGGCAGCACTAAGCTGGAGACGGGCTATGCGCCCACCCCCTACTGCCTCGGACCAGCTGCAGAGGCCTGGAAAGCTTCCCAGAAGACGTGCCCTCAGTGAGCCTTAAAGGACAAGTCAGGTGGAGCTCTCCACGCAGAGAACTGAGAGTACAAAGGCCTGGTGGTGAGAGCATGGAGTATTCAAGGAAGGCTGGATCTTAGATAATGTGGAAGGGAGGAGAAAAGTGTCAAGACATGAGAGTAAGAGAAAAATGGTGACATGCTAAGGAGATTCAGGCTTGATCCTAAGGGCAATAGGTTTTTTGTTGTTTTTAAAAATATATATTTTTATTAATTTCAGAGAGGAAGGGAGAGGGAGAAAGACATAAACATCAATGATGAGAATCACTGATCGGCTGCCTCCTGCATGCCCCCTACTGAAGATCAAGTCCGAAACCCAGGCATGTGCCCTTGTCCGGAATCGAACTCGGGACCCTTCAGTCTGTAGGCTGACGCTCTATCCCAGGGGTGGGCAAACTTTTTGACTCGAGGGCCACAATGGGTTCTTAAACTGGACCGGAGGGCCGGAACAAAAGCATGGATGGAGTGTTTGTGTGAACTAATATAAATTCAAAGTAAACATCATTACATAAAAGGGTACGGTCTTTTTTTTTTTTAGTTTTATTCATTTCAAATGGGCTGGATCCAGCCCGCGGGCCGTAGTTTGCCCACGGCTGCTCTATCCACTGAGCCAAACCAGCCAGGGCAATGCAATAGGTTTTAAATATAGAAGTAGGGGGTGCAGATAATCAAACTAGCATCTCAGAAAGCTTCGTTCGTGCAATAAATATATGTATTGAGCATCTAAGTTCTGGGGATACAGCGGTGAGCAAGACAAAACCTCAGTCTTCCTAGAGGTAGAGACACACTAAGTACTACAAAACTCCTTAATCATAACCATGATAACCATTATAGAAACAGCAAGTATTGAGAATTCATTCATTCATTTATGTTGATTATGTACCTGTATGCCAGGTGCTGCAAACACAGCAGTTAGCCAATCAAGAATCCCACTGATTGCCCTGACCGGTTTGGCTCAGTGGATAGAGCGTCGGCCTGCGGACTGAGAGGTCCCAGGTTCGATTCCGGTCAAGGGCATGTACCTTGGTTGTGGGCACGTCTCCAGTGGGGGGTGTGCAGGAGGCAGCTGATCGATGTTTCTCTCTCATCGATGTTTCTAACTCTCTATCCCTCTCCCTTCTTCTCTATGAAAGATCAATAAAATATATTAAAAAAAAAAAAAAAAAAAGAATCCCACTGATGGAACTTACAGTCTAGTGGCAAGAAATAGACAACTGCCGAACCGGTTTGGCTCAGTGGATAGAGCGTCGGCCTGCGGACTCAAGGGTCCCGGGTTCGATTCCGGTCAAGGGCATGTACCCTGGTTGCGGGCACATCCCCAGTGGGGGGCATGCAGGAGGCAGCTGATCAATGTTTCTAACTCTCTGTCCCTCTCCCTTCTTCTCTGTAAAAAATCAATAAAATATTTAAAAAAAAAAAAAAAAAGAAATAGACAACAAACAAAACATAAAATACACTGCACCTGAGATAGTAGTGAGTGCTCTGGTGAAGGACGCATCAAGCAGGGGAGGAGAATAAGAACTGCTTGCGGGACAGGCAGGGAATGTAGTTTTCAATGGGATGGTTAGGGAAAGTCTTACTGAAGAGATGCATTTGGGCAAAGAAAGATGGAAGTGACGGAGCAAACCACATGGATCCCTCAGGCTAAAATGTACCAAATGAGGGACCACTGAGTGCAAAGACCTTGAGGCAGGAGGTGCCTGGCAGGCCTGAGGAGCAGCAGGAAGACCAGTGGCTGGAGCAGAGTAAGTGAGGGAGAAAAAAGTGGGGGCCAGATTCTAAACAGAGCCTTTTCAGGAGACTGTAAGAAATTTGGCTTTCACTCTGGCTGAGATAGGAGGCTACTGGATAATTTTAAATGGAAGAAGGAAATACATTGAGTTATGCTTTTAAAGGATTACTCTGGCTGCTGGGGTAAGAAAAGATGGCAGAGTGGCAAGGTCAGATGCAATGATGATCATGGTTTGAACCAGGGCAGTAGCAATGCCTAACAAGTGGTCGGATCCTGAATATATTTTAAAGGTAGTCAACAGAATTTGCTGACAGATTAGATATGAAATACGAGAGAGAGAGAGAGAGAGAGAGAGAGAGAGAGAGAGAGAGAGAAAGAAATTGAGCCTGGCACTAAGATGTTTAGCCTGACCAACTAGAAGACTGAATTGCCATTCATTTAGATGAGGAAGATTGCAGGAGGAGCAGGATTGGGTAGGAAGATCATGAGACTGTTTCTGGACACATTAAATTTAAGATTTCCATCAGACAAGCACATGATATCCCAGGAGAGGAGATTACACAAACAAGTCTGAACAAGGTAGAAATGGGCCAGAGAGTCATCAGCATAGAAAGGGTATTTAAAGCCATGACATGATAGGATTGCTTGGGAGTGAGAACAGGCAGAACAGGGAAGGGCTCACAGCACTTCTCCTGAGCCCTGGGACATTCAAATTATCAGGTGAAAAGGAACCAACAAAAGAGAATGGAAAAGAATACCAGTGAGGTGGGCAGAAACTAGAAGAGTGGTGCCCTGGAAACCAAAGGAAGTGCTTCAAGGAGGAAGAAGAGTCAAATGCTGCAAAGTTAAGAAAGGTGCCCTGGAAACCAAAGGAAGTGCTTCAAGGAGGAAGAAGAGTCAAATGCTGCAAAGTTAAGAAAGGTGGGCTCCTAACTGACTCCTGTGTTTAACTGCATGGAGTTGGGAATGAAGCTCACAGCTTTGACTAGAGCAGCTGGGATGGATGGGGCATGGAGGGGGTGTCTCAAAATGGATTGAGGAAATAATAGCAAGAGGGGAACTACAGACAGGGAATATTCATTCTTGAGGAATTTTGTTATAGAAGAGAAATGGGGTAGTGCCTGGAGGGATATGTAGAATCTAGAGTTTTTCTGAAATAGGAAAAATCACAATATATTTTGTACATTATACACACACACACACACAGAACAAACCAGAGAGAAGGAAAATCTGATAATTCATGAGAGATGTGGACGGAGAAGTGTTTACTGGAACAATATCTTGGAATAGATGAGAAGGTTTGGTGTCTCCTGAAAAGTGGAGAGCTTGACCTTAGCTGAGAGCATAACAGTCATTCATGGTACACACACAACAGGAGAGAAGGTAGCACATACAGACCCAGATACAGGTAGGTGAGTAGATCGTGTGGACTTTTTCTATGAGAAAATAGAAGCAATCAGAAGAGATAGGAAACAAAGTCATCAGCTGAGAGTGAAGACAGGGGAGGAAGCATTTGGAGGTTTAAAGGGCAAGAAGGTAAGAATCAGATGTTTAGGAGAGGTGACTAAGTGAACGAGGGAGGTGCTATAGGCTAGCAGGGTAGCACTTGAGGATGCACCTGAGGTTAGTAACAAATTTAAAATGAAACTAGCCAGCACATTTGTGTATACACTAGGAGAGCCTAAGCTAGCCTGGGGTGGCAGTGTCAAGGAGGCTTGAGCACTAAAGGATATGTATGCATGAACCAGCTGGCACAAGGATTTAAGGCACAGAGCACAGCCTGTGTGAAGGCTCCACGGAAGGAAACATCAAGATAGACCTGAGGCCCTGGCCTGGTAGCTCAGTTGGTTAGAGCATCATCCTGATATGCCAAAGTTGCAGGTTCCATCCCTGGTCACAGCACATACAAGAATCAACCGGTGAATGGATAAATAGGTGGAACAACAAATCGATGTTTCTCTCTCTCTCAAATCAATAAATAAAATTTTTGTTTTAAATCAACCAATGGCCCAGCCTGTATTGCTCAGTGGTTGAGATCGACCTATGAACCAGGAGGTCATGGCTCGATTCCTAGTCAGGGCACATGCTTGATCCTCAGTGGGGGACATGCACAAGGCAGCTGATCAATGATTCTCTCTCATCATTAATATTTCTATCTCTCTCTCCCTCTCCCTTCCTCTCTGAAATTAATTAAAAAAAATTTTTTTTAAATAAAAATAAGGGAGGGTGCGGGGTGGGAAAGGTCAATGGGGGGAAAAGGGACATATGTAATACTTTTAACAATAAAGATTAAAAATAACTAACTAAATAAATAAAATAAAAATCAACCAATGAATGCTAAGTGGAACAACAAATCAATGTTTCTCTATCCCTTCGTCTCTCTCTCTCTCTCTCTCTCTCTCTCTCTCAATTTTTAAAAGCCCTCTCCCTTCCTCTTTCTCTGAAAATCAGGCAAAAATATTTTTTCAAAAAGAATAAAATCCATTTAAAAAAGAAAAAAGACTTGAGGAACTGACACAAGGGTAACAGGTAGCACAAGGCTTAAGGAAGGAGAGGGAGAGGCACAGAAAGAGGCTAGAGAGGGAAGTCGGACCTTGGAGGCCATCTAAACATAGTGGTCCTATTCTGAAAGCAACAAGAAGCTATTGAAAGATGTGTGTGTGTGTGTGTGTGTGTGTGTGTGTGTGTGTGTGTGTGTTGGGGTGGGGAGGAATAATAACAGTTACATTCTGGAAAGATCACTCTAAGTGTTGGGTGGAGTATGCAGAGGTATAGGCGGCAGCAAGGAGTTGAAGCAGGAAGACCAGTTTGACTAACTGTGGTAGTTCTAGGCAAGTAATGGTGGTGGCACGGACTGGGGAGCTATCAGTGTCAATGGGAAATATGACATGTAAGATCCTATTAACCTATGTCACCCCAATAAATAAAGAGATTTAAAAGATTTTTAGGAGATAAAATCAATAGGACTTGAATAATGGATATGGGGTAAGAAAAAGAGATGTGTCCAAGGTGCTGTCTAGGTTTTCCACTGGGTGTGATTCACGGAGATGGAGAAGTCTGAGGAAGAAACAGGTTTGGTGGGGGAAGGTCATAAGATCAAGTTTGGGCATGCCAAACTTCCCCACCTAAAAACTCTAATGAAAATCTAAGGAAGAGATGGCAGTAGTTTGAACTAAAGATGGTGGAAGAGTGGACAACTGGGTAAGCATTAAGGACCTATGACCCAGAGGAATGGCTGATGGGAATAGGATTAGGGACAAGATGACAGATTTCTGACTTGGCAGCTCATACAAGAATCAACCGGTGAATGGATAAATAGTGTCCAAGGAGGAGAAACCAGCCTAGGAGCAAGTGAAAGAAGGTGTCCCTAACCATGTTACATGCCTTTCTCCACTGTTAGCATAACTGCCCATCTCTCATTCACCCATCCTTCATGGAAAACTTCTGCTGACACTCCTTCAGCTCTTTCTGAGCCTGCTGTGCTCACGCTGCTCACCTCTTTCCCGTCCAACAGAGTTTCTCTTTGGAAACCAGGGAGACATGACAAGGGTATGTCCACTGCCTCTGTGCATACCTCACCAGAGTTCTTGTACTGTAACTTCTTCCCTATCCTCCTCGCTAGCCCATGAGCTCCTCAGGGAGAGGAAACCTGTCTTGCTTGTATTCCAATAGCTAGCATGACTCCTGGCACATAGAGAACTCCAAACACACGTTGGTTGAATGAGCAGAATGAGTGCCTGCCTCTTAAAGACTTCCCTCAATGTTAATCTGCATTTCTAGGGAGATGACATCAGAAATGTTTTTAAACGAGTGTTTCTGGTGTGAGGTTTTGCCTGACTATCATATTATAAATTAAGGGACTGTTTCCTTTGCAGTTTTTGGTTCTTGACAAAAGTGAAGCAAAGTTTTCCTTACCTTTTCCTTTTTCAAGTCTGTGGTGCCTAATTCCTACCCCATCCCACAAAACACACCCTAACCCTCAGAAAGTCTTAAGCTTTCTCCCAAGCAATAGAAACCTTAAAAATCTAAAAAACAAAAAACTTTTTAAACCCCTCGTAGTAAAGTCAGAAAGCACTCATGAGGTTTAGTACCAACAGGTTACTTCCCCTAGGTATCCCCAAATATGCATCCTGCCAGAAGATCATGTCCAAAGCCAAGGAGCTTTTAAGCGAGTCTTGTCCATGAAATCACAAAAAGGAAAAAAAGGTAGAAAACTCCCTTCTATTAAGGCCTGCCCAGTCAATGAGCGCTGCCTTCCACACAAAAACAGGTATAAAAGTGGGAGGGGGGGGGGGTCCCAAACCATTCCCCTCTCCCGAGGATCCAGCAAGTGGCCATCTCTCCACATTCCCGCCCCCAGCCCCACCCTCTCGGGACCACAAAGCTCACGCACCCTGCAGCGCTGCCAAGATCCCCACGATGCCGGTCCCCGCACCCAGTTCGATCACCTTCTTGTCTCGGAAATCCACATTTTGACTTTCGAAATAGTTGCACAGGCTCAGAGCCTAGAAGAGAAAGAAAGGCCGTCGCGGGGATCGCTCCATATGGCAAAGGGAGAGTCCGGGTCTGGCGCTCCCGCGGGCCCGCGCCCGGGGCCGCCCACTCCTCACCGCATCCCACACGCGCGCGGCCACCCCGAGGCGGGACCCGAAGTTCTGCGTGATGCTCAGCACGTGCCCACAGAAACAGAAGCGGCTCTTCTCCGAGTAAGAGTCGGCGAAGAGCCCGACCTCCCGCGGGAACACCGATTCGGGCTCGGAGGCAGGATCCGGACGGAGGTCCGCCATCCGGTCCAGAGAGTTGGAGACACCGCCGCCGGCCCGGGGATCCCCGATCCGGAGCGGAGCGGGGCGGGGTGGGGGACCTCGGGCCACGTCGGCTGCCCCGTGGCCCCGAGCCCCGCCTCCTGAGTCTTCCCTCCTCCCTGCAGATGAGGAGCTCCCCTCCCACTCCGGTCCCCAGCCCACACCCGCGGGACTCACTCCAGACCACGCCGCTCAGACCCGGCAGTCTGGTCCGAGGCCCGGAGAGAGGGGGGCGGCGCGAGGATTCCTTCTGCCGTGGAAGGGGGGGCCCCAGACCCCTTTTACCTGCGGGGTGCACGAGCTCCTGCCGCCGGGGTAGCCACCCGGCGCCGGCCGGCGCAGGCCCAGGGAAGAGGCGGGGCGCGGGTCCTGCCTCTCCGGCCCCGGACAGACTTGAGGTGCAGAGGCGCCGGCGGCACGGATCCCCTCGGTCCGCCCCGCCCCGCCCCGCCCCGCCCTGTCCAATGCGCGCTCTAGGCCCAGGGTCTTTAAGGGGCGGGGTCTGCGCGGACGTGCTTTGCGTCATCAGCGTGCGCCGCGGCCGCGGTCTCCACGTGGGTTCAGTAGAGACACAGGCTGGGGATCATGGCGGGAGCCGAGGCCGGGGGCGCGGCCGGAGCCCAGGCCCAGCAGCCGCAGAAGCGCTACTATCGGCAGCGCGCTCACTCCAACCCCATGGCGGACCACACGCTGCGCTAGTGAGTGCGCGGGGCAGGGGCAGGGCGGGGCAGGGGCAGGGGCTGGAGGGGGCGGAGCACTCAGGGTGGCCCCAAGCGGCCGCGGAGAGCGGTTGTGCTGGGAGGGTTCCTGGTAGCCCCGGAGGCTGGGCTGCGTGACGTCAGCCTTGGGGGTGGACCGGGCAGAGTGCCCTGGGGTGCGGGTGGGAGGGGGCGTGGCGTTCTGGCCGAGTCTGGGTTGAGGTGCAAGTCTGGCCCGGGAAATTGTCACTGAGACAATTGTCAGTGATGGCGACAGCATGCCTTTTACATCGTAAGGTTTCCTTTGTTGGATTTAATAAAAAGACAAACACCCAGCCGGCCTGCATCTTACTCCATCCTCTTCACCCAGAGCACGTAAGCAAAGTAAGATCCCAGCGCCTCCAGGAAGCCAGTCTCTGGGAGAAGGGGAGCTCGTGCCCAGCCAGTTATCAGCCCCTAGATATGGGGATGGGTGGGCCTCGTGATGGGCCTATGATTCACAGGGTGGTTTCCACTGTATCTCCTAGAGGCCACGGGACCCACTGTTACAGAATTGTTTAGAAACCCTCCCATCTACTTCCCATCCTTACCCATCCACCCACGCACATGTAGCGACACTGCTGCAATAGTATGGCCAGCCTTCTCACGTTTCTCACGTCTTCTCTCCAATAGCCCTGTGAAGCCAGAGGAGATGGATTGGTCTGAGCTATATCCAGAATTCTTCGCTCCACCGACTCAAAATCAAAGCCACGATGACCCGAGGGATAAGAAAGAAAAGAGAGCTCAAGCCCAAGTGGAATTTGCAGACATAGGCTGTGGCTATGGTGGCCTGTTAGGTAACACTCTGTCTGGGCAAGGAAAGGCAATGCCTAGGTTCTGCCACCTCAGCAGATTTGGTGGGGGCCATCGCTGGCCTTTCCCCTTCGGACCAGACACGAGTGCTGTGACATCAGTGGGGAAAGTCTCCACCTTCCCTCTACTCTGGGTCTGTGGCCTTTGCCCTGGGGAAGGGAGGGGGCTGCCTCAAATGCCTCTTCAAACTTGGGTTGTCCTGTCTGGCCTGGCCCTTGGCCCCAGTCACTACGTGAGCCATTTCACCTGCCAAGTGCCGGGTCAGTGAGCGGGTCAGCACAAGCGTCAGAGATTAGCCACTGTGGCCAGTGATCCTGAACTGTCTTTCTCAGGGATTCCATCACTCCCCCCTCCCTCACTAGAACTCATTCCTTCTGCTCCACTCTCCTGTTTTTGAGTTCCTCTAGTATTCTTTGTATTGTCCCCGTACGTGCTTGCTAAGCCACTTCTCTATTTTTACATCTTCCCATAGAGATAATGACATGACAAAGAGGAAGAGCATGGTACTTGGTGGCAGAAAGCTTTGGTTTAAGTTCCAGTTCTGTCTCTTCTTAGCTGTCTGACCTTGGACATTTCTTATCCTCAGTTTCCTCATATTCACAGTTTACCACAGAGTTCCAAGAGGGTTAAATGAGAGAATGTGTGAAAGCACTAAAGCACTTGCAAATATACATGTCTTCGCAGGCTCTCCAACTTCCAGTCCTGGTGACAGTTTTAATATCTCCCCCAGCCCTGTACTCCAGTGTAAAACCATATAGACCTCTCTGTCCACACTTGCCATTGCGGATATTGGTAGTTGCAGATTGAGGTTTCCTTTCCTGTACTGACTCCTTTGAAGTTCCTGTAGTATGAGGTTGATGATTCCATTCCTATTTCTGTGCCCAGTGGAACTGTCACCGCTGTTCCCAGACACACTGATTCTGGGTCTGGAGATCCGGGTAAAGGTCTCAGACTATGTACAGGATCGGATTCGAGCCCTACGAGCAGCTCCTGGAGGTGGCTTCCAGAACATCGCCTGTCTCCGCAGCAACGCCATGAAACACCTTCCTAACTTCTTCTACAAGGGCCAGGTGGGGAGGGGCCCTGGTGGGTTAGGCTGGTGGAAAGGTGGGACATGGAGGCCAGGCTCTCACAACCCAGTTTGTGCATGTCTGTCTCACAGCTGACAAAGATGTTCTTCCTCTTCCCTGACCCACATTTCAAGCGGACAAAGCACAAGTGGCGAATCATCAGTCCCACACTACTGGCAGAATATGCCTACGTGCTGAGAGTTGGGGTGAGTTGGGAGTGGGAGGAAGGGTGGGGTGAGTGTCCTATCCAGGGACCTTCCACTAAGAATTCAGTGGGGCCCCAGCCGATTTGGCTCAGTGGATAGAGTGTCAGCCTGAGGACTGAAGGGTCCCAGGTTCAATTCTGGTCAAGGGCACATGCCCAGGTTGTGGGCTCGATCCCCGGTAGGGGGCATGCAAGAGGCAGCTAATCTGATTCTCTCTCATTATTGATGTTTCTCTCTCTCCCTCTCCCTTCCCCTCTGAAATCAATAAAAATATTTAAAAAATAATAATTCAGTGGGAATGCAGCCCATCATCTTGCTGCTCAATTGCATACAGCCCCCCTGATTTTGCCTGTGCAGGGGCTGGTATATACTATAACTGATGTCCTGGAGCTACATGAATGGATGTGTACCCATTTTGAAGGGCACCCCCTATTTGAGCGTGTGCCTCTGGAGGAGCTGGTAAGTTGGGGGCTAAGGTAAATTGTGAAGATACAGGACCTTTCCAGACTGGTGTTACAGTCTTTGAACCCAGCTTAGTGCCAGGAGGATGGGATGGGAGTCTCAGGGCCAGGGGTGGTCAAGGGCTTATTGGACCCTTCTCCCAGAGTGAAGACCCTATTGTGGGACATTTGGGCACCTCAACTGAGGAGGGAAAGAAAGTTCTACGCAATGGAGGAAAGAATTTCCCCGCCATCTTCCGAAGAATACAGGATCCCACCCTCCAGGTGGTGACCCCCAACCCTACCCCTCCTGGTCACTGACTGCTTACCTCGCCACATCTGGACTCCTTCCAGGAACTAGAAAGAAGATCAACCCCCTGGACCTTCCCAGCTGAGACTGCTGGGGCTTTGAGGCAACAATCTCTCAAAGAAGTTGGGGGACTGCCCAGGGCAGAGCCCTGGTTTTCACTACTACCCTTGCCTCTTCCTCTCCTGCCCCTCCATTGCCAACAGGAAGTAGAAGAAGCTGACTGAGAAGGTCAGAAGACCTTGAACCAGTAGGGATATTTGGGAGGATTGGGGTCTTGCTCCTCCTTAGCACTTCCTTCACCCTCCGGGATCTCTCCTCAGCTGGAGTGAGGAATACAGTTCTCCACTGTCCATCTAAACGGCCTGCTAAATTCAAATCACCTGTCCACTTGTGTGTACTTTGTAGTCCTGGGGTTAACAGATAAGTGGGCACATGCCCATGCTGCTGTTTCTCAGGGAAGGGGAGAGTGTGTATCATGTATATCCTCCCAGCCTCTCCCTGCCTAAGACTTGACCTGGGGAATTATTCTGCCTGTATTGTAACTGATCCTGAAGAGCCCCAGGGAGGGTGTGGGGTTGGAGACCCTCTCTTTTTTCATCTTGACCTTCCATTCCAGAACTTCTGGGCTGACTGGCTGACATAAAAGAACCCCCATCCTCAAGGAACAAAGATGAAGGCTCCATAACCCATTTTACCCCATTAACTCACCTGCCATTTGCCCAGTGTCCAGTACAGGGGATAGGGGAGATGTGATAGAGCAAGAAAATTCTGCTCATACAGAGAAGGAACAGCTGATGAGCCAAGAATGTGAGGACAGCTACGGCTGTGCCTCTTCCCCGCTTGCTTCCTTTCCAGGAAGAGCTGGAGGGTGGGGAATTCCTGAGAATGGGCTGCGGGGCCTGGCTCCGAGAGGAAGTGGTGGGAATATCAGGGACTGACTCTATCTTGGTCACCTAAGTTTCACTAAATAGCCTTTCCCAGGAAGAGATCTTCAGGTTACGGGACTAGGGCACCAGCCCAGGAGGAGAAACTGAGGCAGACCTCCCCTCCCAAGAGGGTCATTGCAACATGAGACCCAAGGGAGCTGCACAGGCAGCCTCAGCCCCTCCTACTGTTCCTAGGTGCTAATCCCTGCACGGACCACTGGAAAGAGGATTGGCTGAGTGGCTGGGAGAGGGGGCGTCGCCACTACCTTCCCCAAGGGTTAAATAGGGGCACAGACAAGATGCTCGGAAGCGCTGTATTTCCCCGAACCAGACCATGACCCAGACCCTCAAGCTCGCCTCCAGGGTGTTGCATCGTGCCCGCTGTGTTTTTGAGCTGGGCGACTCACTGAGCTCCAGAGGCTCCGGCTCAGCGCCTCGGGGCTTGGCAGACATCCCAGGCCCCTCCACGCCGGGTTTTCTGGCCGAACTTTTCTGCAAGGGAGGGCTGTCGCGCCTACACGAGCTGCAGGTAGATTGGGACTCTGTTCCTGGGACTCCCGCGCTGGGGACACAGATTAGTGCAGATCGTAGGAGGGAAGGCCAGTGAGGACGGATGCGCATGAATTACAGAAAGACTAGTTGGGACTTGGGGCTTTGGCTAAAGCAGCACGGAGTCCATCCCGACACCCAGCAGAGGAGTGCATTCAGAAATCGCCTTCTCCTCGCAGTGCGGAAGTCTGGAAGCCCGGTAGGTCCAGACAAGTGGGCAGGAGGCAGGAACGCGCAGGACCTTCCCCGGGCATTCGGCGTGTTGGGCTTAAAGCTACCTGTGCTCCTATCCTTTGGGCTCTCGTCCTGAAATGGAGAGTCCACGTGTGAACCTTTAGGGATTTTTCCACCGTGGCTTGACCAAGGTGACCAAAGAGAGGTCCTGAATGTCTAAGCAAAGTCCTTGCACTTGGCCCATCACACTCCAACTTTCTAGGGATGGAAAGAGGGGGTGGGTTTTTTAGCATTAGGTCCATGCACCAGCTGGGAGCTCCCCCTTCCAAAGCCTGGTTGGCGTTGGCACGGGCCAACCTGGGAGTCCCTTTGCCCATGTCTCCGGTGTCGCCGCGCCCATTCTCCCAGGTGCAGGGCGCTGCGCGCTTCGGTCCTGTGTGGTTGGCCAGCTTCGGGAAGGTGCGCACGGTGTACGTGGCGGCCCCTACACTCATCGAGCAGCTGCTGCGACAGGAGGGGCCCAGGCCCGAGCGCTGCAGCTTCTCACCGTGGGCTGAGCACCGGCGCCAGCGCCAGCGGGCTTGCGGACTGCTCACGGCGTGAGTCCTCTCTGGCCCAAAGCCCTGAAGCCCCACTGCGTCCCTCTCCAGTGGAGGGTCTGGAGACAGTCTGGGGGTGTGGAGGAGGGAAAGCCGTCTTCCCCAGACTCTGCCAAATAGGGATTTTCACCCCAGTCTGTTTCTCAAGCTCAGGTAGAGCCCGGCCCGCGCCCCACGCTCCCCTCCTCTTGGTCCTTATCTTTCGAGGGCAGAATCCTGGGTGCCGGCAAACGGGGCTAGGGTACCAGGATCCAGATGCAATGTAAGATTCTGTGACTCAGGTTACCCAGGAATCCAGGCCCCTCTGGGGCCAGGAAATGAGTAAGGAGGAAAGGGGATGAAAAGCAGACGCAACCCCACTCCTAGTCACCCGAGCGGAACACGCTCCTCAGCCGCAGCCAGCAGCGCCGAGCGGCCTCCACACACACATCTGCCCTGATGCGCCCCCTCTCCGCACCCCCACAGGGAAGGCGAGGAATGGCAGAGGCTCCGCAGCCTCCTGGCCCCGCTCCTCCTTCGGCCTCAAGCAGCTGCCCGCTACGCCAGGACCCTGGACGACGTGGTCCTTGACCTGGTGCGGCGACTGCGGCGCCAACGGGGACGTGGTACTGGGTCGCCCGCCCTGGTTCGCGATGTAGCTGGAGAGTTTTACAAATTTGGACTAGAAGGTGAGTACCAAGACAGTTGAGGCAAGCTTAGGAGGCACTCCCCGGAGGGTGTGGGGTGGAGGTGGGATCGCCCGTGTCCTGACAGCGCCCCCTCCCGGCCAGGCATAGCAGCTGTGCTGCTGGGTTCGCGCCTGGGCTGCCTGGAGACAGAAGTGCCTCCAGACACCGAGACCTTCATCCGGGCAGTGGGGTCTGTGTTTGTGTCCACGCTGTTGACCATGGCGATGCCCAACTGGCTGCACCGCCTAGTGCCGGGACCCTGGGGCCGCCTCTGCCAAGATTGGGACCAGATGTTTGCATTTGGTGAGGCACAGACGTGAAGCGGGGATGGGAGGACGGAAAGCCGTCCAGGGGTAGTGAGGCCTCCCTGTACCTTCTCCCCACGCAGCCCAGAAGCACGTGGAGCGGCGAGAGGCCGAGGTAGCCATGAGGAGCCAGGGAAGGCCTGAGGAGGACATGGAATCGGGGGCGCACCTGACCCACTTCCTGTTCCAGGAAGAGTTGCCTGCCCCGTCCATCCTGGGGAATGTGACGGAGCTGCTGCTGGCCGGAGTGGACACGGTAGTGTTCTCCCTCCGTGTTGTGGGCCCCACTTTTAGAGTTTAGCCTGTCCAATCTCAATCCGGCTGCAGAGGATTCACTATGGCCCTCTAGAACCTCCTGGGTTAGCACTTCCTGGGCTGCGGGCAGCTTCTCGTTCCGCTCCCTAGGCTGGTTTCCGCTCTTACTGCCTCCAATGCTCTCACCTATCCTCTCAGGTGTCCAACACGCTCTCCTGGGCTTTATATGAACTCTCTCGGCACCCCGAAGTCCAGACGGCTCTCCACTCCGAGATCACAGCTGCCTTGGCCAGGGGGTCCAATGCCCACGCCTCAGCCACTGTTCTGTCCCAGCTGCCCCTGCTGAAGGCTGTCCTCAAGGAAGTGCTAAGGTGAGGCGGAAGGAGAGAAGGAGCTAGAGAAAATGCTGGGGAAGGGTTGGGAAAGCAGGTAGTCGATGGGAGCAGGGAGAAAGTGGAGAACATTGTACTCTACTCCTGGCCAAGAATGGGTTTGGAAGTTGCTGGGATGAGAGGGAGGCTAACCGCCCAGCCTCACCTTCCTGTCTCTCCTTGTGCTCTGCCACCCAGACTGTACCCCGTAGTACCTGGAAATTCCCGTGTTCCAGATAAAGACATTCGTGTAGGTGATTATATCATCCCCAAAAATGTGAGTAGAGCCTATGGGTCCATTTTGCTAAGCCGTCCCTCGCTATCTTGGCCCTGATCCCATTCTCAACTCTTCATAAGCCCTTCAAACCCTTCTCTTGGCCTGAATGCTTCTCTCTGGGATATAATGGGGCAGTGGAGAAATCATTTCAAAAGCAGCCACAGAAAATTTCCCCATCACCTACTAGAGCCTGCCTTCATCCCAGTCCATATAGTCTTTTCTCCATGTCTCTCCTTGCATTCCTGGGTCCGAATTGACAAGTCTGTGTTCCTCCCTCACCAGACGCTGGTCACTCTGTGTCACTATGCCACTTCAAGGGACCCTGCCCAGTTCCCAGAGCCAAATACTTTTCGCCCAGCGCGCTGGCTGGGGGAAGGTCCAGCCCCCCACCCATTTGCCTGTCTTCCCTTTGGCTTCGGCAAGCGCAGCTGCATGGGGAGACGCCTGGCGGAGCTTGAGCTGCAAATGGCTTTGGCCCAGGTGAGTGATCTAGACCTTCTCCAGACGAGAGAGACCCTAACCCTCTCAAGCTGTGAGCTCTTCTCCTGACAAGCATAGGAAAACATTTATGATTTAATGTTTTAAATACGTCAATCTCATTATAGTCCTGGAAAGTGAGTGAGGGTATTTGGACTATCTATTTCCCTACCATAGTCCCTTATCCTGATGAACCAAGAAGTTCACTACCAACCTTGACCATTCTAACACAAATAATGCCCATGACCAAAGCAGCCCACCATTGTAGACTCCTCCCATAATGATAGCTTTTTTCCTCACTTTTCAGATCTTGACCCACTTTGAGGTACAGCCTGAGCCAGGCGCTGCCCCAGTCAGACCCATGACCCGGACTGTCCTGGTACCTGAGAGGAGCATCAACCTACAGTTTGTGGACAGATAGTCCTGTGGAAGGAGGCTGTTACCACCTTTTCTCTCATCATAGGGGTTTATTAGGCACAAGGCCAAGAGATGTGTATTTCCCCTGAGACCTGTCTATCTCATCACACTAGTCAGAATGATCATAGCAAAGGGTTTGAGGCAGTCCTGGCCAAGGTGTGAAGTATGCATTTGGCCTGACCCAGCAGGCCCGGAGAAAACCACAGTCCCTCTGCTGCTCAGCCCTTTTCCTGATCATATCATATGCATCCTTCAAGGGCCAACTCAGACTTTTAACTAATAATGCTGGGTGACCTGAGGAAGAATTCCACCACCGCCCTTTGGGGGCTCCACAGTGTTCATTGGTGCTGCTAACTAAGCTCTTTACATGACATGAGCTAAGTAATTGTGCATCTGGTCTGCACCTGGTTGGTCTTCCTTGCATCTGAGCTCTTTGAGAGGAAGGATGAGGCCTTATTCAGTGTTTATACCCCTGCCAGGGCCTGTCCCTGGGTGACACGCAAAATCTCAGATTGAATCTGGACCATGTGGCAGAAGCGGGGAGCAGCTTACCAGGCTCTGCCTACCCCGTTCTTTCCTCACCTTGCCCCTAGAAAGGTGAGTCTGCCCTTGCCTGGTTTATGATTTTTTAAAAACGATCCTTGCCTCTCTGGTCACTCTTGAGTTGGCTTGACTTAGTTCCTAGACAGAGACATCTCTGCACCTATCCCTGTATATGCCTTCCTTTTAAATATTGATACTTTTAAATATTCATAGTTTTGAAATAAAAAAAAAATTAAATGTTCCCTCCTTGACTTTTGACTTATTTCTCTCCCACTCTCACTTCCTACAAGACCTGGAGGCAAGACCCTCACCCAAATCCCTGACCTTGGTTTCTCAGGCCCTGGGATTGACCCCATAGCATGGGAGGTCTAGACACCTGGAAGAGGGGTTTGCATCACAAACCCAGACACGTTTCTGTCTGGAGTGGGAACAGCCAAGTATGGCTCCCTGGAGGAGAGTAAGAGGGTGGTGGTGAGAAGTAACCACAGCGCTAACTGTAAAAAAGGGCCGGAGCTAGGGATTTACAGAGATGACCAGAGGTGGCTGACTCTTTGGTAGAAGTGTTTTTGGAACCTGAACTGAAGGACATCCTAGAATGGCCACTCTCATCTCTCTGGGAAAATTGCTCCAAGGTCTTTTCCTTTGGAGAAAGACAGGGATACAACCAGAGAAATGAAGTCAGACAGGATGAAAGCTCAGTGTGGGGGTGGCCAGAAGCCCTGGGGCACCAAGGCAGAAAGGGGCTGTTTCCCTGAGTCAGCACTCTCTGACCCCCCAGAAGTTGGGCACAGCCCTCCCCTTGTGCTGTATACAGATGAACTCATCTTCCATATAAATCAATCTCTCAGCACACTCCCCACAGCTCCCTCTGAGGGTAGCCCAGATTACCCTCCCCATGTCAGGACTTGTCCCCCTTCCTCCTGCTCCCTCCACACCTCATTCCAATGAGCCAGATGGAGATGGAGATTTCACTCCACACTTCCTCCTCCTCCCCACCACCTCAGCCCCTGCCCTAGACATGGCTCCCTGACCACAGAAACTTCATTAGCCACCAAGCCTTCTGGGGAGTTATCTATTTATGTAAAATCTACAGAGGGGCAAGTTGTCCCTTTACTGTCCCTTCTGTCAATTCCTGTACTACACTCGATCCCCATCCCCATTCCCCTATCACTAAACTCAACCCAAACTTCAGTGACCTGATTTTTAGCCGACTTGAGCTTTGAAAGAATAAAGCCCCGATTCCTCTCAGACCGTTTCCCCTGGACTTAGTGATGCAGGCTCTGACACCCACACTCCCCAGTGGGCAAGTTGGACTACTCACTTGAGGATGGCCACAGTTACTATGACCCCTTTTCTGGATAAGATTCTCTTTAAGGTGGAAAAGGGAAGTATAGGGGACGGTACTGATTGCTGGTCCCAACCCAATACCAAGACATCTAATGGTACTGAAAGGAAGAGGAATATACTGTCTCACTTGGCCTGGTTTTAGGACCTCGAGTCCAAATGGAGACAGTGTGTTTGTGTGCCTATGATCTTGGGATTATTTAAATGTCCATGTGGGCCATCACAGGGGCAGCCCAGGCTTGGCACAGGAAACCCCAACTATGTGGTACCTACCTGAACCCTATCTGCCATGATAGGCACTAGTAGTCACTCTGATTTGCTGTCTCCCATCTGACAGCTGGTCCCCACCAGCTATCCTGTGAATAGCAAATCAGTAAAGTCTGGCTCTTCTGTCTGCTCAAGTAGGGAATGTGGAAGGTTACTTCTCTGGAGAAACAATTTTCCACTGGAAAATGGGGGAGGAGGGAGCGGGATATTGCTCAGCCTCAGTTCCCTCTCCATGTTGATTCCTAGAGGTGATACACGTCCCACACGTCCAGGTGACTTTGGTATCTATACCTCCAGGCAAGTCTGGGTGCTAGCACCATGGACAGCAGCAAAGACCCCCCCCCCCCCCCCTCCCGCCCCCTTTTAGAGAGGGGTAAGAGATAACCAATATCCAGGCAAGGATATGTGACCTTTAGCAGATAAGCATTTTCCCCAAAACATCCCCAGGGAGCATATAGAGCAGACCTTCTCTGAGAGAAGGACTAATAATAGGAAAGGCCTCTGGATCTGACTTTAGCAAAGTGTGAAGTAATTAATTTAATTGCTGATGAGTAGTTCACTTAAAAGATACCATCATTCATATAATACACAGCTCCAAGACCTCAGGAGAAAGGGCTGAGGCTTCAGGCTGATCCACATTTTAACCAGTCCTTCCCAAATTTTCTCTATAGACAACTGCCCTCTACGCTGCTATCTCCAAGCACAATACTTCCAGTTAATACCACTAGCTGAGACATACCAGGATCAGACCTATAAGCTGGAGACTCATATCATGGAAGGATTCTGTCCATCTCACTCCAAATAAGTCCAAATTCACTTCACACCACTTCTCCGGGTGAGCACAGTACCTGAGAAGGACTAAGAATCCAAATGATCCCCAGAGCAAGAAGGAGAGCTCCAGCCTTCCTCTGCCCCCACATGTAGAGCATTGGAGGAGCTCTCATTCTTACAAATAACCACCATCCTTCACATTTGCAATGTCTAGTTTCCCTCATATTTACATATCTATGACACTCAACACACATTTCCAAGGTTCTGTGCAATTCCAGATGAAAAACACATTTTGCAATTTGTTAACCAGCTATTATTTGAAATAAATGGACCATCATCTACAGTATAAATCATTTTATGCCATCATTGATTTTCTTTGCAATGGCATTCAACCTGTCCCTTCTTCTTCTTTTTTTAAATATATTTTTATTTATATCAGAGAGGAAGGGAGAGGAAGAGAGAGATAGAAACATCAATGATGGGAGAGAGTCAGCTGCCTCCTGCAAGCCCCACACTGGGGATTGAGTCCGAAACCTGGGCATATGCCCTGACCGGGAATCGAACCGTGACCTTCTGGTTCATAGGTCAATGCTCAACCACTGAGCCATGCCGGCTGGGCGCAACCTGCCCCTTCTCTATCCTCATTCCAACCCTATGAGGTAGACAGGAAAACCACAGTGGAGATTTTTTTGTAAATCACAAACTTGGAGGTGGTAGGTCCACCCATTAGATACCTCTGAGCATTGCCATCTAGCAGCCAACATGAATTATTCACCAGCAAGTGGGAGTTACACCTCCAATTCAGAAACCACTGCTGCATTTGGGATTTGTAACCTCTGCAGAGAAACCTCCCCACACCTCCCAGCCCTCCAGAGAAGCCCCAGATGAGAAAGGAGTCTCCACGTGCATATAAATGATTCTTTATGCCCTCCCCCCATGCAATGGGGGGCAGAGCAGGGGAAGTCCCCCCGCCCTCATGCAGGGAACGGGAGGTCAATGTATACTAGTCTTATTGCCAGCTGCCCTGTGGCCATGGGGTGGGGAATGGGGGGTCTACAGCCCCTTTCTTCTGGCATTGGTTCCCCCTCACCAAGTCACCATGGTAGAGCTGAGGGGCTGGAGGCCCTAGGAGCTGAGGTAAGGACGGTTCTCTGGGGAAGAAAAGCTGTTCTCCCCACTTGCCCACTGGCTGCCCCAGGATGAGTGTGGGGAATGGAATGTCATCCAAGTGACTCCACCCAGTGGGCAGAAGCCAGACAATGTCTCCAGCTTGAGGCTGCCCACAGAGATCTTCAGTGGTGGGAGCAGTGTGCCCCAAACATCTGGTCCAGGTGGTACCTCCAGCAGCCATGATAGCTCATCTCTGGCCGACGCATTGACTCAAGATCCCCGCTCCTGGAGTTCAGTTCAGACTGTGGTGACCCTCATGACAACCTCTCGGCCGGAATGGGAACTAGAACGCGCATCTGGTGGCCGAAGCTGTCCAAGGAGGTGCAGGATTGTGTAACCACAGCGCTGAGGCAAGAGCGTCCGCATGCGCTGGGCAGCCGGGGGTCGGCTGGTGGCCCCAGAGGGAGGGCCCGTCCGTGAGGTCCTGGGGCCCGGCTTCCCTGCCGTCCCTCCCCCTGCATCTCCTCCTATGTCCTTGGTCTTGTCATAATTCAGGACCTTCCACTGCTGGTTCACTGCCTGCCAGCGTTTGAAGATGCGGTAGACAGAGGAGCCTTCGTGGACAATGAGTCCTAAGCAAGAGGGATAAGATATCCAGGGTCAACTGCTGCCCAGACCTAGGCCAGAGGTGCTGAAGCAAGCATTTTCCAGAGTAAGGAGATAGGGTTGCAAAAGACTTGGAGAAGCTGGGAAGGGAGGGGCACCAAGATAGCCCTAAGGGCTCTCAATGGTAGAAATGTGGCCATAAAGCTGAAGGAATGGGGAGGGAAAGTTAAGTGTATGAGTGCAGCAGTTCTCAACCTGTGGGTCGTGACCCCTTTGGCGGTCGAACGACCCTTTCACAGAGGTTGCCTAAGACCATCCTGCATATCAGATATTTACATTACGATTCATAACAGTAGGAACATTACAGTTATGAAGTAGCAACGAAAATAATTTTATGGTTGGGTCACAACATGAGGAACTGTATTTAAAGGGCCAGAAGGTTGAGAACCACTGAGTTAGAGGAAGTTGCTCCTCAGGTCAAAGGGAGAGAGGTGCCCTCACCTATGCAGACGACATCCATGAAGCCATACATGCCGTAGCAGATCTGAAATAGCAGATCCTGTCGTTGCCACTTGGCTGAAGGGCTGAGTGAGGACCAGATGAGCCAGGAGATGCTGGCGACGAGGAAGAGAGAGCCCAGAACTATGGCCGCAATCTGGACCTTCTCAATGACTGTCAGGGAGATGGCTTGCCACTGTGTGGGAGAAAGGGTTCCAGAAAGTCACAGAAAGACATGGACGGTTAGCCCTGAAAAGGAGGATGCTCCCGGAGCCTTCCTGGAACCCTTCCGGCAATTAACACCTGTCTCTTCTGTGCCCTGATCAAACCTAGACTGTGGCACTGCTCAAGTTGTTTGAAACCATGTGTCTGTCCTAGTTTAGAAAGGCAGGATCAGGCAAGTGCTCTGAAGCCAAACCATCTAGGTTTGAATTCCAAATTCTAACTCCATCACTTCCTGGCTGAGTAACCTTGGGCAAGTTTTCAAATCTCTTTGTGCACCAATCTTTAAGATGGGGATAATAATGGTATATAACTAATAGGATTATTATGATGATTAAAAGAGTTAATACACACCAAGAGCCTGACACACAGAAAACACTACATAATTGCTATCCTCATTGATATTACTATCTTCTTCTTTTTTATTGTCTCAGTGCGTTGCCTAGAACAGTGCCTGGAATAAAGGTGGCATGCAATAGTGTCTTTGTAAATAAGTGAAGAAAGGGAGGATTTACAGAAAGACGGGAGATTGTGGGGAGGCGTAAATGAATGGATGAAATAGGCTCCCCGGAGGGTTCCTGACTCTGAATGCTGAAAGGCCCTTACTCCAACCCGAGAGTCCTCTCCGCACACCTCACCTGCAGTGGGTTCTTGGTGCTGATCGCCAGGACCTGATACTTGAAGTAGCAGAGCTCACAGCTCCAGGAGCCCCTCTCGCTAATCCAGCGGATGAGGCAGGGCTGGTGCGTGCAGCGCACGGAGCCGTCACAGCGGCAGGGGCTCAGGAGCTCCCCCTGGAGGAAGAGTGACGACAGTCCCTGTCAGCTAGCACCACCGCGACCCACTCCTCTCCGCTCTGGGAGATCAGTCACTGCCCCACCTTAGAAAAGCTCAGGCCTTTCACCCCACATAGGGCAAGAGGCTAAGGTTGCAGGACAAAAGAAAAAAGTTAGAGCGCAAGGTAAACTTCCCTGACCAAACAGGTGAGGATGAAAAGGGACTGGAGCGAAGGTGGGGAACTGGGTCTTCTCTTTTCCCAGAATTTGGAGAGGGTGGTCTTTAAGGCGTCCCGACTGGAAGGCTACCCCTTAGGATCTGAAGGGTTAGGGTTAGAGCTTCAGAGCCAGGCCTTCCTCCCCTTCCATCGCCGTAACGCATGTCACAGGTGTGGCGCACACCGGGCTGGGTTAGTCCTCCGTTTCCAAGTATCAAAAGGGAGAAGAAATTCTGGGGGGTGGGAGCAGGTGTTCCCTTTTAATCCAGGAAATATGTCTCCCCGCATAGAGACATCCCCAGCACTATCCCGAGACAACTTTGTCCATAACATTTAAACAAAGAGGACTCTTTGCAATGAGATGGAAAGTTGCAGAACGGGAAGTGGAGAAAAGTGCCCCACGGAGAGAAATGTTGAATGAGGCCAGGGCGCCGGCCGGGCCCCTCCCTTCCAGGTGGAAACCAGCGCTCTCCTCGGCCACCTCCCCAGCCGACAAAGACCCCCGGGGGAGAGGCCGGGGGAGGAAGGCAGTCCCCGTTCGTGGGCGAGGGATGTTGAGCTTCGCCGGGAGAAAGTCCCAGCCCTTCCTGGCGACCCCCGATCCCCCTCCACCGCAAACAGACGCTCTGGGCGTCTCCAGCCGGCCCCCCAACCTCACCGAGTCCCACTCGGGTGCCGGGTCCCGCCCAGCCTCCCAGGCCCCGCCCCCCGCCCGCGGTCTCCCCGGGCGCCCCAGGTGGGCGCCGCCACCCCGCCCGGCCCCGCCCCGCGAGCGCCCGGCCTGACCTGCTCGGGGCCCTGGAAGCAGATCCGGCACTGGGGGGTCCGCAGCCCGCTGTCCAGGCTGCTGCTGAGCGACAGGGCGTCCAGCGCGCCCGGGGGCGGCGGCGGCGCGGGCGGCGGCGGGGGTCCGGCCCGCGGCTCCTTGTCGCCGGCCAGGCCCCGCGCGCGCGGCCCCGGCCCGTAGTACTCCTCCTCGTCGCCGTCGCCGCCGTCCCGGGCCGCGCAGCCGGCGAAGGGCGCCCAGCCGCAGCCGCTCCCCCCGCCCCCCCGGGGCTGCGGCTCGGCGCGGGGCCGCCCCCCGCCCGTCAGCACCAGCAGCTTCAGCTCGTTCAGGAACATGCGGAGCCGCGACTTGAGCATCGTCCGGGCGCCGGGGGGCGGGGGTGGGCGCGCAGGGGCTCCGGGCGGCGGGGGAAGGGAGAGGGCAAGGCCGGAAAGGGGGCGCGCACCGGGGAGCCCAGCCCCGCCGGGGTCCTCGGGGCCTGGGAGCGCCGTTCACGGCCGCCACCGCCGGGGCTTCGGGGCTGGCGGCGCCGGGAGGGCGGGCGGCCCGGGGGCGGCGGGGCGGGCGGCCATGGCCCGGGCGGTGGGCGGGGAGGGGGTTCAGGGTACCGCGCCCCGCGGGTCTGGGTCCGGAGCGGGCCGGACCCCCGGGATTACGCGCCCGGATCCTCCTGCGGCGGAGCCGCCCCCCATCTCCGTGCTCCCGGCCCCAGTCCCGCTTCGGCTCCCGGCTCCGTCTCGGCTCGGCCCGTGCGCTCGGCGGTGGCAAATGGCGGCTCCTTCCGGCGGCGGCGGCGGCGGCGGCGGCGGAGACCCCCCCACCCCCGGAGCGGCGGGCGGGAGGGGCGGGCGGGGCGGGAGCCGGGGAGCCGGTGAGGGATGGAGGGAGGGGCGGGGCGGGGAGGGGGAGAGGAGCAGTGGCCGTGGCCGCGGCTGCGCATCCCCGCCCTGCCCGGCAAGAGCAGGTGTCCCTAGAGGCGGGGGCGAGTGTGCAGCCCAGGGGAGGATGGAGGGAGGGGAGTGTCCGAGAAAGGAGAGTGTGCACACTGGTAGGAGAGTAGGTGTGTGAACGGGTGAGGGGGGGAGGGGAGTGGGTGCTCCAAGACGCAGGTGCACCAGGGAGGGAGAGGCTTGTGCAAAATGGGAGTGTGCAGAGGAAAGGCTATGCAAGGGGTCTGCGGTCTGAGGGAGGTGAGTGAGCAAGAGATAGACTCAAGCAATAAACACTTTCACACAAAGGACTGAAAAGTGTGCATGATGTGGGACTGTGAGAGAGGTGAGAGTGGTTGGGGCTGCAAGAGAACGAAATGTGTGATTGTAATGTGTGAGGTAGGTGAGTGAGCAAGGGAGATAGGAGTGCTAAAGGGATGAGAGTGTCTTTTCTGGCTTTCTCCTTCCCTTACCAACACACACACACACACACACACACACAGCTCTTTGCTTATGTGGGGGCCTTGACCCTGAGAACCAGTTCTACCCCCTTACTAGGTCTGCTTTACACTTACAACCTCCCTCTCCTCCCTTTTACAACGCTGAGGGAAAAGGGATTCCAGAGGAGCCCATTGGGTCAAACACATTGTGAAAAAATTAATTAGTAAGAGAGTAATTAACAGAAGGGAGGGTATGGAACCAGGGACAGACTGCCAAACTAAGGCTCCTCAATAGCAAGTGACTGAGGAGAGTAATGCTCTTATGAAACATTCACATGCATTGGATGGATGGATGAATGAATCAGAAAAGGGCTGGAACCCAAGCCAACATAGAGGATGACTTCTTTTTTTTAAAATTTAACTTACTGGGGTGATATTGGTTCACAAAACTGTTGAGTGTGTGTTTCCCTCCACGTCCAACGTGGTTCAGGGTTCAGGATCTGGAAGAGGAGCCGCACACAAATGAAAGAGAAGAGACAAGAGATAATTGGAAATTTTGGGGGGCTAGGCGGGCAAGTCCAACTCTAGGGGAAGGACTTCCACTGGTGCTCAGGCCTCACCAAGCTTTTATTGATCTGGGATACACCCATAGCATAGCCCTTAGGCAGGCAAGTTCCAGTAACACACAGACTAGTAGCCCATCAGCAGGCAATCTCCAGTAATAGGCAGACTATCTTATCAATAAGGATTTACATGACTATCTGGTGGGGAAGTTGCTTCAGCTACCATTGTCTGGACTAACTGGGTGGTGCACAGCTCCGACCTTTGCTAGGGCTTCAAAGGTCACCAGCCTTTGGGGTCTCTGTCTATGCTTCTCAGCTAGTGAAGACAATAAGCGGTTTCCTACACAAAACCATTCAGGTTTTAAGTGTACAACTCAACAAAACATCATCTGCACACCGCATCATGTACCCATCGCCCAAAGCAAAGCCTCTTTCAGTCTCCATTTATGCCTATTTTGCCCACCTCCACCTATTCCCACCCCCCTTTCCCTCTTGCTACCACCACACTGTTGTCTGTGTGCGTGTGTATGTGTGTATATATATGATTTCTAAAGTGAGCTGTGGTGGGCTTATGTGGAAGGCAAGGCACTAGGGTAGAAAGTTTGACACACACACATTCAGTTAGCATTTCTGAAGGCTTACAGACCAACCAATTCTAACAAGATAGCCAATGAAACAATCACCTCACAAGCCCTATTGCCAGTTCAGACCTTGAGGTTTTTCTCTTTCTTAAAAAAATTATTTATTGATGAAAGAGAGACATCAATTTGTTGTTCCACTTATTTATGCATTTATTGGTTGATTCTTATATGTGCCCTGACCGGAGATCCAACCCACAACTTGGTGTATAAGGATAATGCTCTAACCAACTGAGCTATCCTGCCAGGGCTTGAGGTATTTCTTACTAGTCCCAGCTGCCCGTACCAGCAAGGGCTCAGAGTTACTATCAGAATGCAGAGGGAGAATCTCTATTGACATATCTTCCGTTTTGCCCTGGAGCATGCTTTATATTCATCTCATGCCTGAACTCTTACATCCTCAGCCAGATGGTTAGAGAGAATAGAAGTTAGGGTAGAAGGAATGAGAAATAGAGTAATAAAATGGTTTCAGATTTTATTTTTAAAGACTATTAATTTTTAGAGAGAGAGGAAAGGAGAAGAGAGAAACCTCAATGTGAGAGTTTAACATACAGTAGATTGGCTACCTCCTGCAGGCCCCCTACTGGGGATCAAGCCGGCAACCAACCTGGACATGTGCCCTGCCTGACCTGGAATCAACCAGCAACCTTTCTGTGCAGGGAGGACGCCCAATCAACTGAGCTACACTGGCCAGGGCTGGTTTCAGATTTTATTTATTTATTTATTTTTTAAATATATTTTATTGATTTTTCACAGAGAGGAAGGGAGAGAGATAGAGAGAGTTAGAAACATCGATGCGAGAGAAACATCGATCAGCTGCCTCCTGCACACTTCCCACTGGGGATGTGCCCGCAACCCAGGTACATGCCCTTGACCGGAATCGAACCCGGGACCTCTCAGTCCGCAGGCTGACGCTCTATCCACTGAGCCAAACCGGCTTCGGCATGGTTTCAGATTTTAGACAAGTTGTCACAAGTGAGACACTGCTTCCTTCCTTCCCTTACTCCCATCCTCCCAAAGGGTTGGGAGATAAAGAAGTTGGAGCCAGTTAAGACCAGGGAAGCCAGAGAGAAACCTGCCCCTTGTCTACTTCTCTGTATCTGTGAGCAGAGGCCATTTGGGAAAGGTTTGTGTTCAGGGGAGAGGCGAGGGCTAAGAAAATTTGCACTGGAGGAAAAGAGCACAATAATGCCATATAATGAGTCACAAGGTTTGCAGAAGAGCACAAGTCATTCTCATGTAATGTGATGGTCTGGGGTAATGGCTGTGGGAACTTCCTGCACATGCTCACTCCTGTGTGTGTGTGTGTGTGTGTGTGTGTGTGTATGTATATATATCCATTTTTCTATGTATGACATATCTATCATACACATACACACATATATCACAATATCTCAGTGCGGCAAAGAACCTATCTCCCAATCATTGAAAACTTCTCCGCCAGAAGGCATGTGGTGGTCCTAGGAAGGGGTGGAAATTGGGAAGAGGGGAGGGCATTGCCTTGCCCCTCTTCCTGTTGGATTACTGTATTAATCTGCCTTTCATCAATCCTTTCATCCTAGTTTTGCCCTCACGTGGGCATTGTCTACTCCCTATTTTGTGTGCACACTGTTGGCTACATCTTTACAGATAGCCTTTTTAAAAAACATATATTTTTACTGATTTCAGAGAGGAAAGAAGAGGGACCCAGAGATAGAAACATCAATGAGAGAACCATGGATCTGCTGGCTCCCGCACGATTGAGCACGTTTCCTTGGCGGGAATCAAACCTGGGACTGTTCAGTGCGCAGGCCAACGCTCTATCCACTGAGCCAAACCTGCTAGGGCTTCACAGATAGTCTTATCGCTACTTAAAAGGGCTTGTGACTGAGACACCAAAAAACAAACAGACCCAAAACAACCCCACATCCACACGGGAAGCAAGCACTCAGTAAAAACTTGAATGAATGAGTGAATGAAACAAAGACACAAGTGAGAATACGTGTTCCGATGGCAGTGGAGCAGAAAGGCCACGGCACCAGCTCCTGTCCCCCGACACCCGCGCCCTCCCCCATATACAGAAACAAGGAGTGAGACTGGAGAAGGCCCGCAGCCCGCAGTTGGGATCTGGGTGGCCCAGGTTGCCATGGCACCGCCTTGGACTCCACCCTCTCCCATCTCCCCCCAACCACCACCCCACCCCGCTTGGGTAGTGGCAACTAGTCACGTGCTTTGTCGCGTAACCACACCTCTGCTCCTCGGAGCAATAGCATGCGGTCACGTGGGATAGCAACAGGTCACGTGGTGGCCATCGTCCCTCCTCCCCATTCTCCCCGCCGCCCCCCAACCGGGCAAAGCCACTCCCGGCCCCTCTGCGCAGGAGTGGCTGGTCACGTGCCCCGAACGTCCGGCGCTCGCCCCTCCCCCCGGGTTTCCGCGCGCCTCTTTGGCAGCTGGTCACATGGTGAGGGTGGGGGTGAGGGTGGGGGTGAGGGGTCCGCTCTAGCTGCGGCCTGAGTCTATGGTCGGGCCCGTGCGGTCCAGCTGCTCCGGACAGAGCTCGGGTGTATGGCGCCGCAGAAACCGGCTCCTGCGCCCCGATAACGGTCCGCCCCCGCAGTTCCCGGCGCGGGGAGAAGTAAGAGCAGCCCCTTCCAGGGATGGAGACCTTTCTCCACCAGCCTGGCTTCCCACGCGGGCTGGTGACGGAGGGGTCGCTGGCGGCGGGGAGGGGGGCAGGGTGGAATCTGGTCCTTTGTGGTCGTGGGAGGGTCGGTTTCGGGGCTGGGGTGTAGGATCGTTGATGCAGGGGGTGTGTCGTGTGGGCTCTTCCTTTGTGGCAGGCGCGACGGTCCCAAAGGAAGAGATTTTTAAAAAATTCTGGGGCCTCACGTGGCTGAAGGGGTTGGGGCTGGAGTCATTGTATTGCCTGAGGGGCGGGCCTGGCCTCGGGGAAGGGAAGGGTGCTGGCGCTGCGTCTTTGTGCTGTTTGTTTTTTTCCTGGAGTTACTTTGTTGCTGTGGGCGCATACCATCCGAACTCTGGAAGGGAATGTCGGTGGCAGAGTCTCTGTGATTGTAGGGTCTTCTCTGATCTGAGAATGGCTACCCCTCGATATGAGCCCGTGGCTGAGATTGGTGTTGGTGCCTACGGGACGGTGTACAAGGCCCGTGATCCACACAGTGGCCACTTCGTGGCCCTCAAGAGCGTGAGAGTCCCCAATGGAGGAGGGGCCGGAGGGGGCCTTCCCGTCAGCACAGTCCGTGAGGTGGCCTTACTGCGGCGGCTGGAGGCTTTTGAGCACCCCAATGTTGTCCGGTGAGAAGGTGAAGGGTTGGGAGAGGGTGCTCAAGGGGGAAAGACACCTCTATGAGGGGCGTGGTGGTCTGGAGAGAAGTGGGGATCCCGAGGCAATAGGGAAGGTCATGTTGGGGCCAAAAGGGATTGATCCACGAGCAGCCCACCATTTGTTCCGGCCAGGCTGATGGATGTCTGTGCCACCGCCCGAACTGACCGGGAGACCAAAGTGACCCTGGTGTTTGAGCACGTGGACCAAGACCTACGGACGTATCTGGACAAGGCACCCCCACCAGGCCTGCCAGTGGAGACCATCAAGGTGCGTGGGGTGGGCAGACAATGAGAGAGGTGGGTCGGGGCCTTGGCAGTAGAAGCCATTGTGATTTCAGGTATGGCGCCTCGTTTCCAGTTCCTCTGTACCTCCCCCTTCCAAACCAGGATCTGATGCGGCAGTTTCTGAGAGGCCTGGATTTTCTGCATGCCAATTGCATTGTTCACCGAGACCTGAAGCCAGAGAATATTCTGGTGACAAGCAGTGGGACAGTCAAGCTGGCTGACTTTGGCCTGGCCAGAATCTACAGCTACCAGATGGCACTTACACCTGTGGTCAGTAGAAAGCTGTTAGCCGAAATGGGTTCTGGTTGGGGGTAGGGAAGTGCCCATCGCAGTCGGGAAGTCATGTGTTTTGTGACATCAGTTGAGCAGTTGTGCTTCATGGTAACCCGTAGGGCCCTGTCCACTCTTCTTGTTCCCATTAGGTTGTTACACTCTGGTACCGTGCTCCGGAAGTTCTTCTGCAGTCTACATACGCAACTCCTGTGGACTTGTGGAGCGTTGGCTGTATCTTTGCAGAGATGTTTCGTCGAAAGTATGGGACCCAAGGACCTTAACTATTTTGAGTTTCCCAGATCGCTTAAAAATCATCGCCTTATCTTGCCCATTCTTTCACTTGAGTCAGTGGTTCTCAACCTGTGGGTCGGACCCCTTTGGGGGTTGAGCGACCCTTTCACAGGGGTCGCTTAAGACCATCGGAAAACACATATGTAATTACATATTGTTTTTGTGATTAATCACTATGCTTTAATTATGTTCAATTTGTAACAATGAAAATACATCCTGCATATCAGATATTTACATGACAATTCATAACAGTAGCAAAATTACAGTTATGAAGTAGCAACGAAAATAATTTTATGGTTGGGGGGTCACCACAACATAAGGAACTGTATTAAAGGGTCTCGGCATTAGGAAGGTTGAGAACCACTGACTTGAGTACTACTGACCATCTTGTCCATAACTAGAAGCTCTGAAATGGAATTAGGAACTTATTATCCCTTTAGTTTCCATACCCTCTGTTTGAACCACTAAGCAATAACCATTCTGCTACAACATCTTTGAAAATGATGCTCTGTCCCTTCTCACCTTAGGCCTCTCTTCTGCGGAAACTCTGAAGCTGACCAATTGGGCAAAATCTTTGAGTAAGTGACTGGCAAGGGGGAAAAAATGTTCATTCTGAGTCTTTTCCTACTGCTGAGCCCTGTTAGCATTTGGCTCTGTCCCTGAGGTAGAGCCTTGGAGGACCTCTCTGACCAGTTTTCCCGTTCCCCATAGCCTGATTGGGCTGCCTCCAGAGGAAGACTGGCCCAGAGATGTGTCTCTACCCCGAGGAGCCTTCCCCCCAAGAGGGCCCTGCCCAGTGCAGTCGGTGATCCCAGAGATGGAGAAGTCTGGAGCACAGCTGCTGCTGGTACTGAGTTTGGGCAAGGGAATGGGGTGAGATTAGGGTGAAAAATGTAGTAGAAAAAGGACCCAAACCATTGTGGTTCCTGAGACTCAGTTGTTGGATGGGCTAGTCTTTTGCTACTGTGATTGGCCATCCACAAAGAGGAATGTAGAAAATAGCCCGTGCTAGTATTGTTGAGGGTGAGCAAAAGTCAATTTTGGGGGTTTTTTTTCTTCACGATTTTCTGACTTTTGTCTCCCCTCACAGGAGATGCTGACTTTTAACCCACACAAGCGAATCTCTGCCTTCCGAGCCCTGCAGCACTCCTATCTACAAAAGGAAGAAGGTAACCCAGAGTGAGCAATGGAGTCGCTGCAACAGAACCAAGAGAAGAGAAGCTGTCGTTTACCTTGCTTTGAACACTAGAGTGCAGAGCCCCCCACCGAGAAGCGCTCTGTGTCTTTTTATCTGAGGCTGTGGAGACACTTCCTCCAACTTTTTACAGGGAATATCTTGCTGGCTGCCTTAATGACATTCCCCTCCCTCCCCTCCTTTGGGGATTATCCTTCTCCTGCCCTCCTATTTCCTTACACCAAGGAGTATGTCCCTTGTTCTCCCCTTCCTTACCTTGATATTGGGATCCTTTTTTATACGGAAAAAAAAAACAAAACAAAGAAATATGGTCTCTTTTTTTCCTTTTCTTTTTTTAATGTTTCTTCCTTTGATTGGCTTTGCCATTTGGGGATTTGGAAAAACCATTTGGAAGACAGACTTCTCTGCAGAATCTTACAGATTCTCCTTAGGTTACAGGGCCTACAGTCAGCGGAGCCCCTCAACTGGTAAGAGAAGACAAGGCAGGCATTCAATTTGCTTCTTTGAATATGGAGTCTAAATGGCTTTTATTTTTATATTCATTGACCTTCCCCCAAACTGGGTCCTGTTATTACAAGAAAGATTTCTTGGTGGTTTTCTCTCTGGCTCTGTTCTTGGTTTCCCCTTGGAGCCAGGCCAGGATGTGTGGTGGTCCAGCATGTGGAAGGGAGAAGAGGGGAGACAGCCAGGAATGACTCCGACCCCCATACCATCTCGTACACTCCCTGGTGCTTCCCATAGCCACTCAGGGAAAGAAGAGGCTTCTCTGTATTCCTCACAGTCTTGTCAAGGCAGAGAGCCTGGCTATTCAGTCACCTTTAGGGGATGGCAAAGGGCCTTTCCTCTTTCTCAAACAAAAAAGGTCACTGACCCTAGATTTTCCCTACGGGAGGAAGAAAAAGCTTAGAGAGAACAGGAGAGAAGTCAAAAGGATCCAGAGTCTCATAGAAAGGCACTGGGGTTGGCTCGAGGATCCTTCTGATTCCGAAATCTCATTGCGAGCCAGACACCAAGGATCTGTAAAAGCAAAGGGAAAAAGATAAGCACCAATTCTTAATCTCTGGGACTGACTGACAGATGGAGAGAAAGGGTGCATATGAGAGAACTGGAGAATGTTACCTCTGTAAAGCTGAAGAAGAGTCCAACACCCCCCAGGATTTTTAGGGCTTTGTCTGAATGTTTAAGAAACTTTTCTCCACACATCTGGCATGTGGGTCTCCGGCTCTTGCAGACCTAGGATAAAATGTGTGTGGAGGATGCATAGTTGCTAAGATGCCCTGTCCCGACACCTATGATAAATGACCCTAGAAATTTACTAGTTTTGATCAGTATCTTACAGATTGAAATCCCATTTAACTAGTTCTCTATAGCTTTTGACCCATCCCCACTCTTAGCACAGCAGCACACAGCCCCAATACAAGAGAGCTGCTAGAGAGGCAATCCTATTCAAACTAAAATCTACCATTTTAGGCACTATCCTTCCCCAATTTTCCTACCCACACTTCCCCGCCAACTCACTGCAGTGCAAAAGGCATAATCTTGTTGATACAGGGTTGTGAGGTTGAATAAGCCACAACAATCAAAACTTCTTTCCAGTTCATTCCGGGTCTGGTTGCTCATGACCCACCAAGAAGCATTGATGACATCTGTCTGGAGGATATATAGGCAGAGGGAAATTACTTGATGCTGCTAACCCTAAGAATCTCCCTACATTTTGATCTCAGTTCAAGTGCCTCAATTTCTCCAGCAAAGGAAGTCAACATCCCTGGAGGGGAGTGTATCACAAATATACAGACCCAATGATAAATATCCACTAAAGTTGTCTTAGATCAGCCGTTCTCAGCCTGTGGGTCACGATCCCTTTTGGGGGTTGAACAACCCTTTCACAGGGGTTGCCTAAGACCATTGGAAAACACATATATACTTACATATTGTTTTTGTGATTAATCACTATGCTTTATGTTCAATTTGTAACAATGAAATTGGGGGTCACCACAACATGAGGAACTGTATTAAAGGGTCGAGGCATTAGGAAGGTTGAGAACCACTGTCTTAGATCGTCATGGAAAATTAGCCAGACATCCTAGGGAAGCAAATGGCTTGAGTCTGGAAGTGATCTAAGAATGATCTTTGGGGCAAGACTGTTAGGGAGTTAGAGGTTAGAGAAAAATGCAAGTATTTGAAAGGGTATCCCCTTACCTGTTTGCTTCGGTTAATGGCCAGGCATGAACAAGAGATTCCAAACTGGAAGACGAAGACCAAACCAAGGATGATCATGTACTGAGAGGAAGAGTTATGGGAAAAAAGTCCTAGATTCCTTTATGTTCCACCTCTAACAATCATCTGATCTCATCTATTCATAGAACTTATACAACCATGCCAGTTGAAAGAAATAAAATCATCAGCCTCAGTTTCATAGAGCAGAGCAGAGACATGTCCCCCCAAATCCCTGAGGTCTAGTTTCTTCCTAGCCCATTCAGCCCTCCCAAGAGTTCTACAGTGCCCATCGCTTTGGGTCAGGATACAAAGAACAGCAGTACTTGGTGGTGGTTAATGGCACCCACCAGTCCAGCCACTGCGATGAACAGGAGGAAGACCCCCACAGCAATGACTCCTCCGATGATGGGGATGCTGGACACCAGATGCAGGCCCTTTCCCCAAGCAGCCACTCCGATGAGCAGTAAGCCTAC
This sequence comes from Myotis yumanensis, assembly GCF_028538775.1. Lineage (NCBI taxonomy): Eukaryota > Metazoa > Chordata > Mammalia > Chiroptera > Vespertilionidae > Myotis > Myotis yumanensis. The sequence goes on from NW_027223754.1 coordinate 157,609,250, forward strand.
CAGCTAGGGGAAACAGAGCAGGATACACGTCAGAAATCTAGCGTGCAGCACTGCCAGAGGCCTTACAGTGCACCCGGGACTGCAAGGAGAGGGGGTGCTGTGGGAATCTGTAACATCCCTGGGCGCTCCTTCCCTGGGAGGTCAGAATGTCTGGGAGGGGGTGAGGGTGGGGGGCTGCAGGATAGTCATCTATGAATATAAAAACCGAACCTTTAGCTTCATCCATCACTTCTATTTTGGGAGAAACTAAAGTTCACAAAAAGGAGGGAGAGGCCTTTGTTCCCACAGCCCCTAGTTCATTCCCCCCACCCCCAAACAAACCCTCCGATCACCGGAAGTCTCCCCTCTACCCACGGAAGTCCCCAGGAATTCCCTCTTCGCCGGAAGTTCCTGGGAATCTTCCTGGAACACCCAGGACACCCCTCTACCCACCGGAAGTCCCCTGAATAATCTCCCCACTCGCCTCTCCGCCTTGAAGCTTTCCCCACCTCCAAAACCTCACCATGTAGACCACGTTGAGCGCGCACAGCGCATTCTTGGAGCAGGTAAAGCCACCGCAAACCATCTCCCCAGCTTTGGGGACCCAAGTGGTCCCAAGGACTTAGGGAGAGGGTCTTAGGGGCAGTCTTCCCGGACCCCGACAGCTTCTGTCTCTTTAAATCTAGTCCACCTAAACCCAGCTCTCTGCGCCTGCACCGCCCCACCCCTGCCTCTGGATTGGAGAAACTCCGGGCTAAAACGGGACGTCGACGGCCTGAATGCCAATCAACCTGCGTTGCGTTACTGACCCGCCTCCCGGCCCCTCCTTTAGGTTCTTTATAGAGTGAAACTTAAGAGTGGAGGCAGGGCTTGCAGAAATTTTCCTGGAGATCGGAGCCTGAACTTGGAAACCCCGGATTGAAAGTGAAGCTTTCCTTCGTCGCAGTCGGAAGAGGCTAATCCCGGAGAGGAGGCTTTGGAGAAACTCCGGCGAAGAGAGAGAAGACAGGGCTGCCGGGGCTAGGCGAAAGGGCTCCTCCCTTGTCCTGCGGTGACCTCATGATGATGCCATTGTTTGTTGTTATTGCATCACACTCGGAACACCCAGAGGAGCAAAATACCGGGTTGTTTAGCCCAACCACAGAGGTCCCGGTTTGGGCACAGCAACACCCAGCAAACCCTTACACATTTGCAAGCGTGTCCACTAGTACACATGTCCTGTTCCATATCCCTCCCTAACGGGTGTGAATAGACTCGATATTAAATGTGTAAAACAGCAGCCTTGGTCAGTGCATTACTGTATGTGACAAAACCACAGGCATGGGTGTGCCTGATGCCTTCAGAGCACATGCCTGGTCCAGAGCTTGCAAAAAATGACGAAGGGAGGGGTTTGGAATATGAATAAATCTGAGAGTAAGGAGCAGTCACACATTTTCACTGTGGGGTGGGCACAGTGGATGGTTGGTCAACATGTTTATTATAGAACAAGTGCTTGGACACGCTGCCATTTTATGGGAAAAGAGGAAGAAGCAGTCTTAGAAGGAATACAAATGAAAAACCTCCTTTCAACCCCACAGAACGATTCAAGTATGTGTGTACTTGGATTCAGTGACTGCAGAAGCAGTATATGGTCTTATTGCCAGCAGACTACACGGTTCCAATTTCTCAGCCACTGTGTAATCTTTGGACAGTTAGTTAAGCTTTCTGTGCCTGTTTCCTCATCTGTGAAATGGGGATAAATAACAATACACCTACCTCTTGAATTGTTGTGAGGACTGAATGAGTTAATATATGTAAAATACTTGGAACACTACCTGACACATAGTAAATACTAAGTATGTTATTTTTTAAAAATATATATTTTATTGATTTTAGAGAGGAAGGGAGAGGGAGAGAGAGATAGAAATATCAACGATGAGAGAGAATCATTGATCGGCTGCCTTCTGCACGCCCCCTACTGAGGACCGAGCCGGCAACCCAGGCATGTGCCCTTGGCCGAAATCGAACCTGGGACCCTTCAGTCCGAAGACTGAAGCTCTATCCATTGAGCCAAACCAGCTAGGGCTAAGTGTAAGTTATTGTTCAGACAATTTTATAGGTTCCAGTGGGTAAACTCAACCTCAGTTTCCTTATCTCCAGCTACAGAAATATTCATATAGTTACAATCCCCTATCTTTTATATATTGATATCATGAAGATATGCAGAAGAACAGACATTTGGCAGGGCCAGAAAAGTTGGAGTCTTGAAACAAAGTAATTAGATCAAACCATCCACCATTTCTCCCCTCATCCTCCCTGCATCTTTGTTCTGTTCTTGAATTTCGCATCTAGCCTCTTCTTTTTCTGGTCCTAAATCAAGAGCAAGACAATGGCATTAGGGTTAAAGGGGGCTGGTTGGCAAGCAGCCAACCAATTGGTGTGGTGAAAAGGTATCAGAATTAGAAGACCTAGAGCCATCAATTTGTTTCACTTTCTATTGGCCTCTCTGAGCTTCAGTTTTCTTTGCTGAATAATAATCCTACCCCTTGGGCCTGTCATGAAGATGATATATATGAAGGTGTGTTGTTAACTATTGTGTTATAGACAAGTTAATTATTAAGGAAATAATTGAACATGGAGCACGGTGGTTTTGCCTGGCTATAGGTTACTGTCCTTCTCCATAACCTATTCTCCCCATAACTGCTTGACCCCTTGACCCTTTTAACCAGGAGGTGGGTGCAGTGGGGTAGCTGGCTGAGGAAGGGTTACATTGCAAGAGGTAAGGATGTAAGCTCTTTAGATGTGTAGAGTGGGTGGTGATTACAACTATAAACTGGAATGCAGGGCTCTAAGAGTGACAGGCCAAGTGTGTATGGATTCCTGCGAGCTTGAGACTGAACACAAATCTGTAGGTTACCAAGAGTTTAGGATTGCACCTGGGACCTGGCTTGCCACATTCTCCCAGCACCAACACCCATCTTAATTAGCCTCCTCCCACAGGAGGCCCTGGGATGCTTGGATGCTTATTAAGGTTTCTCCATCCACCTGACAGGGGAATCTTAGCAGAGGCTGGCTGGCAGAGCTGATGGGCCAACACTAGAGGGAGTGGGAGGTGCAGGAGGTAGTGCTGACCCAGGCTGTGGGTTTGAAACTCACCAGTCAGGAAGTGAGGCCGACAGACGGAAGGGCGGGCAGGGGCGGGGAGTTCTGGGGCACAGCAGAAGGGGCCTGCTGGAGTTTGGGGGCTGGGGGGCCATGGGCTTCAGGGCCAGAGGTTGCTGTTAGCCTGGCAAGGCAGGTTTGGGTAACATGCACGCCCAAAGGCAGCTGGCTATAGCTGCAGTGAGAGCAGAAGTCAAACGACATGAGGTAGCCAAGCAGGCTCTAAGCCGCCTCAGGAAACTGACAGAGAGGGTGGGTGACTCGGAACTTCGTGACAGCATCCGGGCCTCACTGAACAGCATACAAGGTAAGAGAAGGGTTAGCTCCCAACTTGGGGGTATCGGGGACCAGAAGGGGCATAGAAGGGTTTACTGGGTCATACATCATTTCCCAGTAAACCACTCCTAGTAGTCCCCGAGGTGGAGCTGGGATTTAGGGGAAGAATACATTTGGAAAAGATGGAAAAGGACATGGGAGGCGTCATTCTTCCTCTTCCCCCAACTCTGAGCCTTCTCCGAGGGCAGCGGTTCTCAACCTGTGGGTCGCGACCCCTTTTCGGTCAAACAACCCTTTCACAGGGGTCGCCTAAGACCATCCTGCATATCAGATATTTACATTACGATTCATAACAGTAGCAACATTACGGTTATGAAGTAGCAACGAAAATAATTTTATGGTTGGGTCACAACATGAGGAACTGTATTTAAAGGGCCAGAAGGTTGAGAACCACTGTCCTAGGGGATCAAAGTACAGGTCACTGCTGAGCTGACCTTCTTGGAAAGGGAGAAGTGGGTGAGCATGGGGTAGGCTTGGACCCTGCCTGGGGAATCCGGGGCAGGAAGCAGTCTGGGGCAGGAGGTTCTGGGACTGGATAATGTGTTCATTCCCAGGACCCACGAGGGATCAGTGACCTCTTGTTCTCCAGCTGTACAGAGAAACACACACACAAATGCGTACACACATTAAAATGACCATAAGGAGAATCTCAGGTTCCCAGGCACACACGAACATTCACGCAGCATGCTCTGCACAGCCGAAGTGCAGAGAAGTCCCCCAGGACTCTTCTTGGCCCCCTCTCTTCCCCATGCTCCTGTTCCTGTCTTCCCCCCACACACCTTCCGCTCTACCTTCTTAGTGCCATTAGCACAAGTGATGACAATACAGGAAGGAAGTGCTGCCATGGCAACACCATCCGCCACATCCTCCTGCCCACCCCAGCTTCAACGAAGTGGTGGGGCCCTGGCAGGAAGGGCTCATCCATCCATGAGGCACCACCACTAAGGAGCTGATGGAACTGGAGGTCCCTCCGGACTGTTCTCCTCTCATTACCTCTGAGGTGGCAGAGAGCTAACAAAAGCAGGCTCTTTTGCTCATGAAAGGTGTCTGGGAGAAGCACATCCTCCATATCCTGGTCTCTTCCAGCCTCTCCATTTTTAGCCGCCTACTTGGGGGTGGCAGATGGGGGCAGTAAAGAAGACCTCCTGCCAGATCTCTCTGATGGGAAAGGCCACCAGAGCCCAGCTTTTGGAAGGAACAGTTTGGTTCGGGTTCCTAAGGGAACAGTCTGATAACACCCTCCCTATCCTGTCCCCCACCCTTTGCCAAGAACTACAGCTGACACCTTCCCTACAGCATTCATTGTTGGAAAGGCAGGCCTAGGGGGAGTGGCCCCATGGGGCCTCCTAGGGAGGAACTCCAAGCCCCATTCCTGTAGGAAAAAGGGGGGTGGGGGGAGGACCTGTCTAGGGCAGGTAGAGGCCTCTGCTCAGCTCTGGAGAAGGAGGGAGTGAGGAGGGGGTAGAGGCTGGAACCTCTGAGAAGACTCCACTCTTCCTAAGTGATTTGTTCCACTCTCCCCAGGAGTCAGGATTCTGTTCCCTTTGAATATAAGGAAAACTGAGGCCACCGATGGAAGGAAAAAAAAAATTAAGCCAGAATCAACAAACCTCCTTCACTCTCTTCTAGAAAAGACTACTGAGGGGTCTCCTGTCCTAGGGATGGTGTCATCTTGACGCTGCAAGGGCGGGGTGGGGGGAGACTGCCGATGGATCTCGGGGCAGGCCCGCGGAGGGATTGGGTACAGGTCTAGGGGGAAACAAAGGGTATCCAGCATCCCGGTACCGCCCCCCCACCCTCCACCCCTACCAGGCCGCGCACGCCACGGGCGCCTGCCTCCAAGAGCCGCCCACGACAGCACTATTATAGTCTCGGCTGCGTCAGGAGGATGGGACGCCAAATTAGGGGAACGCTGAGACTCCCCGAGCCCAGGGGTGGGTTCTCCAAGGCTGGCGGGAGGCCTCACCTGACTCCCGCCCCAGCCTGGGTGGTGGCGGGGTCTCCATCTCGGTTCCCCATGGGCCTAACCCCTGGATCCTTCTTCCCTGGCTTGAGGACAGTGCGCCTTGCACTGCAGGGTTCCTAGAGAGTGGGAGCTACAGGAACTGAAGGGCTCCTTATATTCGGGGGCGCTAAGTAACCCACATGTGGGTAACTAGTTGTGAGGGTGGTGCCTCCATGAACCCCAAATTACATGGCGGCCCCCCCTCGCACACACACACCACCATGTATGCGGATCCCTCCTCTCGGCTTATCCCCGCTGTTTCTGAGGCACTCTTGGAGCTGGGGTTGCTATGGAGACAGGATGCATTTTAGCATGGGGGGGGGGGTGTCAATCTGTAGACATATTCCTTATCCTTCCACCTCCAGCTGCAGCCTTTGACTCACATTTCGGCCTGGGCTGTTCGGAGCCCCCAGGTCTCTCCCTGCAGGAGGCACCCTCCCCTCCTTCCTATCCTGCTAAGTTCCATGTTTGTCCGCGTCCCCAGGGAGCACTTTTCAAGTTCACTTTGGGACAGTTGTGTTCCAAACGTGGCCTCGTGGATGTATTGCCTGAGTGGGGGTGGAGGTGGGCGAGGGGGCTGGGTGATGGGGAAGGAGCACATGCAAGTGCCCGGGGGAGACCAGGGGTCCTGGGAAAGGCATTTCCGAGTTCTCCGCTTTTCTGCATCAGCTTCCCCAGAACGTGCTCGGTTTCCGCCGTGGACTGTTCACGCGTAGACTGACTTTTACCCTAGTCCTTAAATGCCGCACCCCACAGTCGCGCTCCCTGACTGTGCTGCGCTGGGGAGGGGGCTCGAGTGTTGGAGTAGGTGAGTCCCAGTTCCAGGGAATCCAGCCCAGGGTTTGGGAGGGAAATCCAGTCCTGGATTTTGCAGCGCCTTCGCAGACAGCCGTGCTGGTAGAGAGAAGGTGGGGGAGCGATGGGGGGGTGGGGGCTGCCTCCTCCTCAATGTGAGGGGAGCGCCCGGACACAGCGCGCATCCGGACCGAGCCGAGCCCCGGCGAGCCCCCCGGACCCTTCGCCCGGATCTCACGCCCCTCCCCTCCCAGACCCCACACCCGTGGGTCCCCACCCCTCCGGCCTCCCCCCTTCCTCCCCCGCCGGCGACTGTATCTCCATCCCCAGCATCCTCCCCGCGCCCCTGCGAATTCCCCGCACGACCAGCCCCATTTAGCTCCCCACCCTCCTAGGGACCCCCTCCCGACCCTCCCCCGCGGCCCCTGTCCCTCAGCCCCCATTCCCCGCCTCTGCCTCCCCCGCACCCATTCCTCTTCCCCCCAAGCCTCAGGTCCCCCTTTCCCTCCCTCTCCCCTATTTGCCCCCACTCCTGTCTTCCCCGCCCTCCCCGCCCATTCGGCGCCCCCACCCAGGCCGGGGTGCACGGCCCGGCGCGCCTCCCTGGAGCAGCACCAAGGTCCCGGGGCTCCGACGGGGTGGGGGCGCAGGGCGGGGAGCATGGGGAGGGGGCGCTCCGTGTGATGGGAGGGGGGCGCAAGCGGAGGCGGCGGAGGCGGCGGCGACAGCGGAGCCGGGCCGGGGGCTCAGCGGGGTCCGGGGGCTGGGGGCGGCGAGCAGGGCGGCCCCATGGCCGGGCCCCCCTGAGGCAGTCCAGGGGAGTCCCCTCCCCTCCCCAGCTCGGGGGTCTCGGGGCCCCATGAGCCGGGGCGCGGGCGCGCTTCAGCGCCGGACAACGACCTACCTCATCTCGCTGACCCTGGTCAAGCTCGAGTCGGTGCCTCCGCCGCCGCCTTCCCCGTCTGCGGTCGCAGCCGGCGCCCCTGGGACCAGAGGCGCGGAGACTGGGGACCCCGGCAGCCCCCGAGGCTCGGAGGAGCCGGGCAAGAAGCGGCACGAGCGCCTCTTCCACCGGCAGGATGCGCTGTGGATCAGCACGAGCAGCGCGGGCGCGGGGGGCGCCGAGGGCGCCGAGACCCCCGCCCTGTCCCCGGTTCCGGCCAGTCCCGCCCGCCCCGTCTCCCCGGCTCCCGGCCGCCGCCTCTCCCTCTGGGCCGCCCCTCCGGGGCCCCCGCTCTCCGGGGGGCTGAGCCCCGACCCCAAGCCCGGGGCCGCTCCCACCTCCTCCCGGCGCCCCCTGCTCAGCAGCCCGAGCTGGGGGGGCCCAGAACCTGAAGGCCGGGCGGGAGGTGGCGTCCCCGGCTCGTCCTCCCCGCACCCGGGCACTGGCAGCCGGAGGCTGAAGGTGGCGCCTCCTCCGCCGGCTCCCAAGCCTTGCAAGACCGTGACCACGAGTGGCGCCAAAGCCGGCGCGGGCAAGGGCGCAGGGAGCCGCCTGTCATGGCCCGAGAGCGAGGGCAAGCCCAGGGTCAAGGGGTCAAAGAGCAGCGCCGGGACGGGAGCTGCCGCCGCGGCCGCCGCAGGGGCGGGAGGCACGGCAGCCACGACCTCCGGTGGGGTCGGAGCGGGGCCCGGAGCCCGAGGGAAGCTGTCCCCCCGGAAAGGCAAGAGTAAGACCTTGGACAACAGTGACTTGCACCCCGGACCACCTGCCGGCTCTCCTCCTCCACTCACCATCCCGGCCACCTCGGCGCCAGGCGCTGCTCTCACCGTCGCCTCCGCGATGCCAACGGGGCCTGCACCGCCAAACACCCTGGAGCCCCCAGCTCCGGGGCTGAAGCGGGGCCGGGAGGGGGGCCGAGCGTCCACTCGGGATCGCAAGATGCTCAAGTTTATCAGCGGCATCTTCACCAAGAGCACAGGGGGGCCCCCTGGCTCCGGGCCCCCCGCCGGACCCCCAGGCCTGTCTTCTGGCAGCGGGTCCCGGGAGCTGCTGGGCACCGAGCTCCGCACCTCCCCTAGTGAGTAGGACCAGAGCCTGAGAACGGGAGGGGAGGGCGCCTGGGAGGCTCAGGTGGGGTTGGGGGAGCCCGTGCAGGGCTGGCCCGGGGGAGCTTCTCTCCTGGGGGGGGGGGGCAGAGGAGCCAGGCTGCCCTCTCTGCCAAGGACTAGGGTGAGGACCAAGAGGTCCTGACGGGGTGAGTAGCGACGTGGTGGGACATGAGAAGTGACTTGATTTCAGGGGGATTCGGAAAGCCTCAGAGCTTTCTGGGAGAAGAATACCCTTGGTCAGAGTGACTGCTGGAAATTGCTCAAGCTCCAGACCCCACTTCCAGCCCCAGCTGGAGTCTGGGAGCCTGGAAACAGGACTCTGCCTGGCCCAGAGGGACATGGAAGGGGAAGGGGATTAGGAAGCTCAGTTTCCCCCGAGCACTGGGGGCAGGTGGCGTGAGAATGCCCTTGCAGGCAGCTCCTGGCCAGGGCCAGGTCAGCCCCTGGGCTGAGAGCAGGTTGGCGAGGCAGCAGGAAGGGACTCCGTTTCTTTCCATGCAGGTGGATTGGGGAGTCAGGGAGTGCTAGGGCCTGGATGGTGCCGAACACTTGAACGTGAAGTGAGAGGGGGCAGAAGGAAGCCTCACTCCCCCCACTGCCCACCCAGGCCCCAGAGCCTAATGGAAACCCCCAGGGGGCTGACCAGGAGTGACTCAAGGGGGGGTGGGGACTGCTGCAAAGGCAATTCTTACCCCCTGGAGACTTGGGGGGGGGGGTACGGAGAAGGTGGTGTTTCATTCCGGGGAGGGGATGTCTTTATTTCTTATCTTTTTTCTCCTGGAAGAGAAGCTAGGGACTCATGGTTTAGCTCACACTCCTGGAGGCGAGGCAGGTCCGTGAGCGGGGGCGGCTCCCGGGGTTTGGCTCTGGAGCGGGTGGGAGCAGATGGCTCCGGATCCCAGAGTTCCCGCCGCAGCTGCGGCACCCCGGGAACGTCCGGCCAGTGTCAGGCGCCGGGGCTGGACCCGGCGGGCGGAAGGAGCATCCTGCCTCCTCCCACTCCTCCAGGCCTGTGGCTTCTCTCCGCCAGGGAGTGGAGCCCTTGCCCATATTTCTTTTGGAGCATGCTGGTGGGGACGGTTATGGGAGAAGGGGGCACAGAAAATCCAAGCACCATTCCTCGGGCTGTGGGGAGGGGCCAGGGCCTTCAGCCATTGACCTTGAGCAAGGGAAGGCTTATCCCTCACCTCAGTTTCCCTCCTGTGACCTGGAGATTGAGGAAGATCCACTCCCTTCTATGTCCCAGCCCCGCCTCCCCGGGTCAGCTCGGGAATCTGACAGGCCTTTGGGTAGGAGACCCCCAAATTCTTCCAGAGGAAAGGACTCACCACTGTCAGAGCCCTGGTCTCAAGGTCTGGGGCAGGGACTTACAGTTTGGGGATGTGTTTTAAGGGAGATGCCAAGTGAAGTATTTTCGTCTTGCTGACTCCGTTGCTAAGCAACCACTGAGCGGCAGCAACAGCTGTGCGGAGAGCTGGCTAGGATGGCAGGACTGGGGACCACTCTCAACCCTAGCCTTTCCACGCAGCTCCCCAGCCCAGGCAGGGTTCTGAGGGTTAAGAAAAGCTGCAAAAGGAGGAGGGGTGGTGAGGGTTGGAAGTCCTCCTGAGCCTGGAGCACCCCCTCTTATGGCTCCTTTCCCATTGCAGAGGCTGTGGTCAATAGCCAGGAATGGACTTTGAGCCGCTCCATTCCTGAACTGCGCCTGGTAGGTAACCCGGTCCCCTGGTCTGCAGGAAGGCTGACCTCCTGTTGACTGCGCCCTCAACTCTCTCTCCTTCATCTCTTCCTTCCCCTCTCTCTGTGAGAAAAGGGAATCGTTTTTTTTTAGTTCTCCTGAGATTCTACCTTCGTGGCACCTTCCTGAGGCTTGACACACCCTCACAACTTTTTCTTTAGTCTCCTTTTCCCTATGTATCCATGGTTGTCTTTCAGGCTTCTCCTCACTTCTGGCATCTCTCCTATAGTCCTTCATATTCTATTGCCTAGAATTGGGTAAAACTTTTCAACCAGTGCCTAGGGCAGTGATGGCGAACCTTTTGAGCTTGGCGTGTCAGCATTTTGAAAAACCCTAACTTAACTCTGGTGCCGTTGTCACATATAGAAATTTTTTGATATTTGCAACCATAGTAAAACAAAGATGTATATTTTTGATATTTATTTAATATATTTAAATGCCATTTAACAAAGAAAAATCAACCAAAAAAATGAGTTCGCGTGGCATAGGTTCGCCATCACTGGCCTAGGGCTATGACATGCTCCCTCCCCCCTATACACACATCTAGTATGTTTTCTAAACAGCACAACACACACACACACACACACACATAAATGGTGCTGAGTTGCTGACATTATTCAGCTTTTTGGGATTATTTCTTGCCACACTCCTGGCCTGATCTTCCCAGACACGCTCCTGACTGTCATCCTGGCCCTGTGGGACCCTCCTTGGATGATTTAACACTGCCAATCTCTTCAAGTTCTCCAGACTCAAGCATACTGCCGCCTCTCAACTTCCATAATCTCTGCTCTACAAACTTGTCTGCAGGGTGTACTGGGCGATGCCAGGAGTGGGAAGTCATCGCTCATCCATCGATTCCTGACTGGTTCATACCAGGTGCTGGAGAAGACAGAGAGTGAGTTCTTAGGAGTCATAGTAAGCTAAGGATTGGGGTCAAGGATCCAGGATTAATGACTAGGCAGTGTGATCAATGACTAGGTGGGAATGGAGACCAGAGGGAAGGATGAGGCCATGACAGCTAAAGCAGAGGGATAATGGGGTGGTCTGGTGACCTGTGACCTCTGACCTACCACTTCCAACCTTTCTGCACAGGTGAGCAGCACAAGAAAGAGATGTTGGTGGATGGACAGACTCATCTGGTGTTGATCCGAGAGGAAGCTGGGGCACCTGATGCCAAGGTGAGGGGTGAGGTATGGGGTAGGCAGGCTTGCTGGGGTCAGCACTGGCCAAGGGAGTGGGCTCTGGTTTCCCAGGTCTAACGGGAATAGCATCGAAAGAAATGGACTTGTTTGACCCTCTCTTTGTCCCCTCACCCCCCGCAAGTTCTCAGGCTGGGCAGATGCTGTGATCTTGGTCTTCAGCTTGGAGGATGAGAACAGTTTCCAGGCCGTGAGCCGTCTCCACGGGCAGCTGAGCTCCCTTCGGGGGGAGGGACGAGGAGGACTGGCGCTGGCATTGGTGGGGACGCAAGGTAAAGAGGGGCTGGGAAGGTACTACTGGTGGCTACTGGGCTATTGCCCAGCACACGAGAGAACTCGGTAAGGTATAGAAATGGCCACGAGGATTCTAGTTACCTCTGGAAGGATCCTGGTCTCCAGATAAGGGAGCCATTAAGCCAACACAAACTTCCCAGGACCCGAGCAGAGAGGAGGCTCTCCCGGGAGGGAGGAAGGGACAGCTGTAGTAGCAGTGTCCATCCTCTGAGATGTCGCCTGCCTTGTGTTCTTATGCTCTCGTTTCCCGATGCCATCACCATGGGAAACAAAAGCTCAGGCCCTAGTGCTGATAGAAAGCCTTTTCCACTCTCCCTGGCTACAGCTGGGTCAGGCTGACACCTTTCAAAGGAATCTATTCAAAGCAAAGAGAAAGCACAAATGAAATGATGGAGGAAACACAGAGGCAGGAAACCTTTTAGAGAAGTGATTCAGAGGCGCTCAGACTCTCCGCCAGGGCGGAGGAAAGCTCCTGCCACCGCCACCTGTGTGAGGCTGCGGGCTGCCTGGATGCCTGTCCAGCAGGTGCCTGCTTCCACCTGTCGCTTGCCTCCAGCTTTCCCGCGGCAGAGGGAGCAGGCCACCTGTTACGCACGGCTCTCCAGCCTTTTCCTAGTTCACGTGCCAGGCGTTCTCCCTTTCAGTTCGGGGTTCATTGGATTCGCAGGACAGGGTGATTGTCCCTTGTGAGTCCCAAACATTGTAGACCTTGTCAGGAAGCTCCACCGACTCTGCAGTGTTTTCTGAAGACACATACAGCGTGCACTCTGCCGACGCATAATGCAGCTGGGCATTTGAGCTGGGTCCAGAACTTACAAAAGGCTAAGTACTCCGTTCCACCGGCCACAGGAGAGGTTCTTTCAGAACCTGTCCCTCGTGAGTCCAGCCTGGGACTGGAGCCCAAGGGAAAGGAAAGCAGGAAAAATGGGGAGGGGGCCTTGATCCCGCTCCTCTCCTGCGCCCTCAGACAGGATCAGTGCTTCTTCCCCTCGGGTCGTGGGTGATGCTCGTGCCAGAGCTCTGTGCGCAGACATGAAACGCTGCAGCTACTACGAGACTTGTGCAACCTACGGGCTCAATGTGGACCGGGTCTTCCAGGAGGGTGAGTGTGGTCATCCCAGCAAATGTGGGGAACGGGGCTAGAGGCCTGGGATAGTCTTAGAGGCTGCGCATCCGGGCCTCGCTCTGTGGATGATAGCTAGGTCATTCACCTGTGCGGGAGGCAGGGGGGACCAGGGAGGCCAGAGAAGTCTTGTGTAATAGACACAGGTCTTTCTGGACTGGAGGAGCTGGCAGGGTTACATGTGGCACGAAAGCCACACTGATAAGGAATTTGGGGCCTATGCTATCTCTTGGGGATTCCTCAGAGCTGGGCACCAGAGGGTGTTCTTGGGTATCTGCCCTACTCACACCTCCTTCCCCTCCCCCCTCCAGTGGCCCAGAAGGTGGTGACCTTACGCAAACAGCAACAGCTTCTGGCTGCCTGCAAATCCCTGCCCAGCTCCCCAAGCCACTCAGCTGCTTCCACTCCCGTAGCTGGGCAGGTGAGTTGGGGGCTTCAGGGTCCACAGAGGGGCTGGTAAGAATCTGAGTGGCTGGTGATCCAAGGATAGGTTCAGAGCGCCCCAGGAGGCTGGAGGAGGGGGCAGGTGGGAATGGTAGTGACACCATTTGTAGAAAGTGCATTGGCCTGGAAAACCACACGGTTTCAGACATCATTTGCAATGTCCTTGAGCAAGTCACCCAAACCTGCCAAGGTTGTTAGGAAAATCATATGGCAAAAACTTGTGAAGTCGACTTTGTAAAACTAAAGCACTATGACTATGCTAGTGAGGAGTTTTCTTATTAATGCTAATACAAGTAAACGATGATGAGATCGAGGAATTTCCCGGGTTCCTCATAACTAGATGTAACTGTAGCTTGGTGGGATGGGAGCATCTCAGCTATTTTGACTTCTCCAGGCTAGTAACGGGGGCCACACTAGCGACTACTCTTCCTCCCTCCCGTCCTCACCCAACGTCGGTCACCGCGAGCTCCGAGCTGAGGCAGTGGCAGTGGCTGGATTGAGCACCCCAGGGTCCCTGCACCGGGCAGCCAAGCGCAGGACCAGCCTTTTTGCGGTATTGGATATGCTGACCCCCATCCCCTGTCCCCCGTTACCTGCTCATCTTCCCTGGTCCCTAGACCCCTCTTTCGGGCCCTTATTCACCTGTCTTTCCTGTCCTTCCATCAGTGTATCCCTCCATCCATCTTCTAACTGATGCCAATAACCATTCCAGAATCGCCGGGGCAGTGACTCTGAAAAGCGGAGCTTGGACAGTCGGGGAGAGACAACAGGGAGTGGGCGAGCCATTCCCATTAAACAGGTGGGTGGTCCAGGGCTGAGGGCAGGCTGGAGGTAGCTGATCCTAACTGGGCTCACCCACATGTCTTTCTCCACACTGCAGAGCTTTCTACTAAAGCGAAGTGGCAATTCCTTGAACAAAGAATGGAAGAAGAAATACGTGACCCTGTCCAGTAACGGGTTCCTACTTTACCACCCCAGCATTAACGTGAGTGGCAGAGGCTGGCCGCCACAGTGCTGGCCTTAGACGCCCTTCCAGCTCTACGAGTCTGTGCCTCTGACAAACACTAGTATTTCTGGGAAGCTCGTCTGGTTCTCTTAAGTTTAGCAAGCATGTTGAAGGTTTAGTACCTCCCAGGTGCCCATCCCGGGGATGAAAAGGTAACTATATCTCCCCAGGGACTTTCAGCATAGTGGGAGAGCATGGAGAAAGGGCCTCCACCTGGCCTGCCCTTCAGGGAATGCTTTCTGGGGGAGACAATGCTGAGCCAATACTGTTTGGCTCATCCCCTAGAAGCTCATCCCAGCCCACTGAGCTCTAAGAGCTCCCCCTTTTTATGTACATTTTTATTGATTTCAGAGAGGAAGGGAGAGAGAGAGAAACATCAATGATGAGGGAGAATCATTGATTGGCTGCCTCCTGCACGCCCCACACTGGGGATCGAGCCCAAAACCCGGGCATGTGCCCTGACTGGGAAACCGTGACTTCCTGGTTCATAGGTCAATACTCAACCACTGAGCCATGCTGGCCAGCCCCCCCTCTTGAGTCCTTCTCTATTCCCTACTATTGGTTGCTTCCCAGCACTGCCAAGGAACCCAACCTTCCCTATATTCTTAACCCCTGTGCCCCCCCAGGACTACATCCATAGTACCCACGGCAAGGAGATGGACTTGCTACGAACAACAGTCAAAGTCCCTGGCAAGCGGCCCCCACGGGCCATCTCTGCTTTTGGCCCCTCAGCCAGCATCAATGGGCTCGTCAAGGACATGAGCACTGTCCAGATGGGTGAAGGCCCTGGTGAGTGGGGCTCATGACAGAGGGCAGGAGAGGGGCCAGGGCTAGGGGGAAAAGAGGGGTAGTAGGGAAGTAGGGACTGGATAAGTGAGAAGGTGGGTGATAAAGACGTACCATGAAAGCATGGGCCCAGAGACCGAGTGGCTCACTGAGGTTTTATATTCTTCTCCTTTCAACAGAAGCCACTACTCCCACGCCAAGCTCAAGCCCCAGCCCCAGTTCCCTGCAGCCACCATCAGACCAGACATCCAAACACTTGCTGAAGCCAGACCGGAATTTGGCCCGAGCCCTCAGCACTGGTCAGTGAGGACCCATCTTCCATCCACTATCTTCCAGATCCAGATGGGATGTGGGTGGGAAATGAACTTGGGGTGGAAGCTTGGAGACTGGAATCCAATGCATGAGTGCATACATTAAGCATCTACTGGGTGCAGGCACCAAGCTCACCATTATCGTGTTTATCATGATGTTTAAGACAAGCGGGTTCTAGAGCTAAATTTCGTGAACTTGAATCCTGGCTTGCCACTGGGGCAAGTTACTTGATCTCTCCGTGACTCAGTTTCCTCATCTATAAAACAGAGATAACAGTTTCTATCTGAAAGGGTTGCTTTAAGGCTTAAGAAAAATGAGAACATTGTCTAGCACATAGTCAGCATTCAGTGTTTGGAATGTTTAGAAATCTATCTATCTATATTTTTCTTAATTTATTTAAAATAGCAAGTAACATTGTAACAGGTAATCCTTACAACAACCTTGTCAGGTCAAGATGATTATCCCCATTTTAGGGATGAAGAAACTGAGGCTCAGAAGATTAAGTGATTTGCTCAAGGTCTCAAGGCCAGTAAGTGGCAGAGCCAGGATCTGAGTACAGGTCTGACTCTAAACCACTCATCTGCCCACCTCCTCAGGAATAATCCAGGGGGACCTCCTGGAGAGGGACAGTTGAAAGGAGGGAACCCTAAAATGCCAAAGCTAGTTCAGGGGAGGAGACAGGCTGTGATGAAATCAGGAAGTCTGTGGAGGGGCAACTGAGGCAGCTGTGTCCCCCTTCCTAAGACTGTACCCCATCTGGAGACCTGAGCCCCCTGAGTCGGGAGCCTCCTCCTTCTCCCATGGTGAAGAAGCAGAGGAGGAAAAAATTGACAACGCCGTCCAAGACTGAAGGCTCCTCTGGGCAGGCCGAAGGTGAGGCGTTGGTGGGCAGCTGCACTCTCACTCTGGACCCTCACCCCCAACTCTAGACCCCTGGCCTAGTTCCTGCAGGAGGAGGAAAAGTGTCTGAGCTGAGTGCTTGACTATCATTACCACTTTGCACATAATTTAGTGAAAAAATGAATGGACACCCCTCAGCCCTTGTCCTTCTTCTTGTTGCCCAGTCAATGCCTTTTACCTCCGCAGTCCCAGCACCCTGTGCCCAATGACCTCTCTCCTGATGACCCTCTACTTCCCCTTCCTCAGCTCCTGCACCCAAGGCCCCATGACCCCCTGGGACTCAGCCCCTGATCTCAACGTCCCCCTTTAACTCCTCAGCTCCTGACCATCCAGCCCCTGTTCCCAGTAACTTCTTATGATCGCCAAGCTCCCCTGACAGCTCTTGACCCCAGTGAAGCCCCCAAATCCTCAAGACTTCTCAACCCCAGGCCCCCTCACCCCAGGCCTGTGACCCACCTTCTGTACCCTTTCCCTGTGTTTACTCAGTTCCTGACCATCCCTTCCCCTCCCAGAGACCTGGCTCCTCATTGACCATGATAACCGGTCCCCACCGCCCCTGCTCTCTGCTGGGTGCTCAGACCCAGCCTCCAGATCTGCCTGCTCTCATGGCTCTTGGCTTCCGCTCTACTCTGCTCCGGGGCCACTGACTTTAGTTCTGCTTTCTCTCCCCATCTGTCTGTCCTGCTTTGTCTCTGGCACTCTGTCACTCTCTCTCCTTCTCTCCATCTACCTCTTTTTCTCTTTCTTGGTCTTTTTCTCTGTTCTGCTCTCTATTCTATCTCTATATCCTTCGCTTCGGGAAACCAGCCAAGCGCAAAATGTGGAAACTAAAATCCTTTGGTAGTTTAAGAAATATTTATAAAGCAGGTAACAAGCGGGGAGCTGGGAGGGGCGCTCAGCTGGGGTGCAGAGGGGTGGGGGTGCCCCTGCCTTCCCCTGCATGTGCTCGGGCTTCCTGCTCTCCCCCACCTCTGCTTCCCCAGCCCTTCTGCCCACTCCCAGGGGCTTGGGATGGACATCAGGGAGGAAGGTTTGGGGAAGGCAGCTCCTGTTTGAACTCTCTCCCTCATGACCCCATCCCATCCCCCCACCCAGAGGAAAACTTCGAGTTCTTGATCGTGTCCAGCACTGGTCAGACGTGGCACTTTGAGGCCGCCAGTTTTGAGGAGCGGGATGCCTGGGTCCAGGCAATTGAGAGTCAGATCCTAGCCAGTCTGCAATGCTGTGAGAGCAGCAAGGTCAAGGTAATGGGGGTGAAAGGTTTGGGGGGAAAGCAGAGGTCTGGAGAAGGGGTCCCCGGGAGAGTCAGTAATAACCCCAGCCCTTTCTGCAGCTGCGCACAGACAGCCAAAGCGAAGCCGTGGCTATCCAGGCGATCCGGAACGCCAAGGGGAACTGTATCTGCGTGGACTGCGGGGCTCCCAGTGAGCGCAAGGGGGCAGTGGAGGGGCCTGGGAGGGAGTGTGGTTCGGGGCGTTGGCGATTTCGATTTCGGGGTGGGTGCCCGTGTTGGCACTGCGGGGAGCCAATTTCTCACTCCGTCCCCAGACCCCACGTGGGCCAGCTTGAACCTGGGCGCGCTCATCTGCATCGAGTGCTCCGGCATTCACCGGAACCTGGGCACGCACCTGTCCCGCGTCCGCTCGCTGGACTTGGACGACTGGCCTCGGGAGCTGACCCTGGTGCTGACGGCAATTGGCAACGATATGGCCAACCGCGTGTGGGAGAGCAACACGCGGGGCCGAGCCAAGCCCACGCGGGACTCCTCGCGGTATGTGCGAGGGAACAGATCGGGGGGCTCCCGAGAGGGTCCACGCGGGGGGCGGGGAGGGTCCAGAGAGCCCTTCCCATCGATCCTGGTCCTGCAGGGAGGAGCGTGAGTCATGGATTCGCGCCAAGTACGAGCAGCTGCTGTTCCTGGCGCCGCTGGGTTCTCCGGAGGAGCCGCTGGGCCGCCAGCTGTGGGCTGCAGTGCAGGCCCAGGACGTGGCCGCCGTCCTCCTGCTTCTGGCCCACGCGCGACACGGGCCGCTAGACACCAGCGTGGAAGACCCGCAGCTCCGCTCCCCACTGCACCTGGCTGCCGAGCTCGCCCACGTCGTCATCACGCAGCTGCTGCTGTGGGTACGTGAGTGGGGGGGGGGGGAGTGAGTGGGGGGGGGGGGAGTGGATGGGGGGGGTGAAGGGGTCTGGAGGGCTCCGTCTCGGAAACGGCCGGGCAGGGGGAGCCTGTGTCCTCACCGGGACCCTGGAGGTGGGCCTGGGAGTCTGCGGGCGCGGCGTGCGGGTGGCCTCCCGGGGCTGTGCGGTCACCCGCCACCTCCGCCCGCAGTACGGCGCCGACGTGGCCGCCCGGGACGCGCAGGGCCGCACCGCGCTGTTCTACGCGCGCCAGGCCGGGAGCCAGCTGTGCGCCGACATCCTCCTCCAGCACGGCTGCCCCGGCGAGGGCGGCAGCGCCGCCACCACGCCCAGCGCGGCCACCACGCCCAGCATCGTCGCCACGCCCAGCCCCCGCCGCCGGAGCAGCGCCGCCAGCATGGGCCGCGCCGACGCCCCCGTCGCGCTGGTCTAGTTGCCCAGCGGGAGAGACACCCCCACGGGCCGGGCACGACCGCACCGGGTGGACCGCTGGACAGATGCACCCACTCACCACTCCAATCCGACCCCCGCCCCATGAGAGCACTTCTTCCCCCGACGAAGGCACAGCCCTCACGCCCTCCAGAAGACACAAACTCACCTCCCTCTCCCCAACGAGGCATGGAGACCCCGCTCAACACGCCCCCTCTCCGCTGTTTGCTCCCTTGGATGGCTCTGGGTCTACCCGTTTGGTGTTTGAGGAAGGGGACGCCCGCGCTTCCCTGCTCCGGGGCCAACCATGCCCACTCGCGCCCCCTAAGGGCGGGGGAACGCTCCAGTCCTGCCTGTGCTTGACAATCCCCAGGCCTGGAGCACATCCCCAGGCTGGCTCCTGGGGCGACGCCACGCCAGAGGGAGGGCTTAATTCGGGAGGGCTAGCCCCGGGACTTGGGGCCAATAAGGGACCCCACCCCTTCCATGCTAATCTCACTGCCCAGTGAAGGGGAAGGGCAGCGAGGGGCAGGACCCCTGCTGCCCATGAGGGGTAGGGGGGTCCCCAACCCTTTCCGTGAAAGGGACCATGAGGAGTGGAAACAAGACGTCCCCCTAAAGCCACCCATGGATGGAAGCTAAAGGGCTGGGGGAGCCAAGAGCCTGGGTCCCTCCTCACTACTATCTTAGGAGGGAGAAGGGATGGAGCAGGAGCAGGCTAAGGGGGCTGGGTATCGGCCTTGTAATTTATTGCTTTGTTCCCCAACAAGGGGACAGGGGTGGGCAGGGGCTTGGGGAGGGTGATTCAGGGTAGGGAAAGCCAAGGGTGGGAAGAGGGTGGGGTGGGGTGGGGGTGCTCTTGGGTTGTGAGTGTCTGTGACCGTGACTGCGTACTTGTGACTGTGCAGCACCCGTGGTGATCTGGGGTAGGGGGCACCCCTACAATGGGACCCCTCTCCCACTATTTTTCATATACAGCCCCTCCCTCCCACTGGAGCTTCTCCAGACCCACCCCTCAACCCCATGATCCCTCCCAGCCAGGGTAAGAAGATGTGAGGTGGCTGGGAGGGTTTCCAGGCCCTCTGCCCTACCCCCAGAAAATGGGTGGTGGGGTGCACTTACCTGGCCCAGCCCTGCCTCCCTCAGTCAACCCAGCCCTTGGGTCCTCTGTGTCAGTGGTTTCCGGTCTTTTTTTTTTTTTTCTGGCTAAAATATTTTGCAAAGGACCAGGTAATTGGGAAGGGGAAGGGGCATTGCCCCCATCTCCTCAGAGACAGGTGGTGTGAATCTTCTTCAACAGCAATTAAAGAGGAAATGATTTTGTCTAGGGGGTGAGCTGCTGGTCTGTTCTTGAAGAAGTGGGTCAGGGAATGGCCTTGGGCAAGGTGGGGAACTGGAGGTGGGAGGGGGCCACCCGAGAGGGTGCCTCCTGCTGTGGCTGGTGGCAGGGTACCCCCAGTCTCTAAGGGCCCTGAGGTGGTGGGTCAGATACTCCATCATGTACAAGAGTTCTGGGTTCATGTGGAAGGATCCAGGCAGGTCAGAGCAACAGTGGGGATCCAGGGAGCAGAGAAGTGACTCCCAAGATGACCCCAGTTCTGGAAAGGAGTTTAGAGGAGAGGAAGGGAGTGGGGGCTGCTTGGAGAAGTGAGAGGATGGGGTAGTTTTGGTTAAGAGCAGGAATTTTGGAGTCAGATCTAATTTTGAAACTAGGCTCTCCACGTCGTAGCCAGGTTGCCTTGGTTAGGTTACCTGAGTGGTATGTGTTGGTTGGGCACCTGGTAAGGGCTCTAGGGCCAGCCCAGGGGAGACTGTCCCGGGCTAGCCTGCTCACCTTGAGCACCTGGTACTGGAAGTAGAGCTTATTACAGCAGGATCCTTCTCTTGGCCAAGAGGGAAGAGGTACAAGATCTCCCAACTGCAGAGTTCCTGATGTCCATGAAATCCATGCCCAGTCGATGCAGACATTTGCCCACTTTCACATCATCCACAGGACCAGGGAGGCCATAGCATCCTATGGCCAGTGCTGCCTCCAACAGCTGCAGCACTTGCTTAGCATGTAGCCAATTCTGCTGTTCGTTCTTCATGTGCAGCCAAAGTGTTTGCCCTGGGAGAGGGCTGGGTGGGGTGGTATTGGGCCAGCAGCCAACACAGGCTTGGAACAGCCACCCACGTGTTGTCATCACCTTGATGGACCAGTCAATGGCCCACTGTCTTCCAGTAGAGTTGATGCCAGCTCTCAGCCCCATGATGGACTTTCAGCTGCAGGTGAGCCACCAAGCTAATTAGATGTGGTTACAGCAATGGGCCCAGGTCCCATCCACATGGAGGCCCTGGTTCTGCAGCTTCTTGGGCTGGGTGATCGCCCGGCACAGTAGCCCAATCAAGGACAGCTGTAGTCAGCATGCTCGGTTGAAAAGATGGATTCAGAGGTGCAGTGCATCAAAAATGCAGATGCAGTTGTGTGATTTGGGAAGGCAAAGGGAGAAAAAGAGGGGCAAGTGGCAAAGAAGACTCAACTAGAAGATCTGGCCATTCTTCTTGCAGCTCAAAGACCCTGGATTCCCCCACTTCATCTCCTTTCCTTCTTGGTGGCAAAAGCTTACTCCCTTCCTCAGAAGCTCAGCAGTGAGAGAGAGTATGGGAAGGGGACAGGGACCCTGGAGAGAATGGAATTACTACAGGGATCACAGGCCAGGGGTAAGTTTCTTTCATATCCAGCCAGTGAAAGGTAGGGTGTCAGCAAATCCCAACCCTGAGTAACCCACAGGATTCTTTCTTCATGGGCTGCGTCTTTGGTTTGGTTGGAGATGTAAAGGGTGGTAGTGGATGGGTGACAACATATCATGCCCTCCAGGTGATGTCAGGATAGGACTCTAGAAGGGAACTCCCTGTGGGGCTGAAGGAGAACTGATACCCATGCCACCATCTCAACTTGCCTTGGGTGTCCTTACCTCGATTCTTACTACCATCTGCCCTCCCCCTTCCCACCCTATCTGGTTGCCATCTGCCACACACCCTGCTCCATTCCCCTTTCATTTGCCTTAGCACAGCTGGGGCAGACCAACCTCCTCCATGGGATTTTCACCAACAGCCAAAGGAAAGTAGAAGAATTTATTATCAGAAGTACAAAATGATTAAATCTAATGAGGATTCTAGAACTCTGTTTTCTGATAAGACTCCACCTGCATCAAATCAGTAACCCTCCTGCCCCAGCTTCTCCCTACCTCACATTCTAAAAGATTCTATTGTGACTTCTGATCAACTTTTGGGATTCCTTCTAAGGCTCTTGCCTCCATCCAGTCTCTTCTGCACTTACTGTGGATCAGAGACTGGGCTAAAAGCATGACACATACTATCTCATTCAATCCTCAAAACCACCCTACAAGGCCGGTATAATTATCCATAATTTACCCTCGAGGAAACAGTACTTGAAAAGTGAGATATCTTGTTCAAGGTTCCACTGATCGTAAGCGGGGTGAGGATTTGAACCCAGCATGCTGACTACAGCTGCCCTTGAGGCTGTGTCTCTGATTTTGCACAAGTGAAGCATCCTTCTCTTCAAGATACACAAATGGATCTGGGGAAACAGGGTTTTATACATCTACCCATTACATTTCTAAGTAAAACAATTTAAGCGTAACATGCGCAATAAGCACACAGCAAGAAGAGGGTCAGTCTCATACACCCTCCTTCAACAATAACGAATCTCACTTTCCATTTTTGGAGACCTGGGAGTTCATGCCATCTAGCTATTGTCTTACCTTGTGAGTCAGTGGAGAGTATTCAGCAGGAAGGCTGTACACCTCAGAGATGGAGAGAAAGGTGAGGTTGGGTGAATCCACATCTGCACTTGGCAATGAGGAAGAGGAGACATCTCCCCAGGCCCAGCTACCCTTGGCATACTAGGAAACTAGCTGGTGTGGGCAGCAGCCCTTTCTCTGGGCATGGCCAAAGGTAGAGGTCTTTTCTGGGAGATGTAGAGTGGTGTGGGCAGGTGGGGATGGGCTGTGGCTGGCAAACAGGATCTGCAGCATGCAACGGGGAGAGTTCAGCAGAAGGAGAAGCCCCGTGGGGGGCTAACACTAGTGTGCATTTGGCTTTCGGGAAGTAAAGTGGGGGGGGAGAGAAGGAACAGAAATGGACAGATGAGGAAAAGGAGGGAATGACAGGACCGTAGGTGTTTCAGTCCTTGCCAGGCCACTGGGCTGGCCTGCTTATCTGCCCTGGCTGCCTCTGTAGTCCAGGCCCCCACTGATACCACCTGGGAGGAGTGGAGCACAGAACAGGATGAGACCATGTGCTCTGCCCTGAAGAGAGCACCAAGCCTCCTCCCTACTTGAGCCCCAACCCCACCTATCCAGCCCAGCCCCCCACAAAAGAAAAAGAAGATTGATGGAGTAATGGTCCAGTTCTTTATTTAGAAACCTGATTGTTCAAGAACATGATGGGTGGGTCTGTACCCCACCCTTTTCACTGGATTGTATCAGAGGCAGTGGGCAACTTTTTCCCATTTCTCAGCAACAGAGGAAGGTGCCTCAACTCAGATTGTAGGGAACAGTGTGGAAAGGGAAAGGAGCAGGAAATCCCAAGCCAATCCAAGGGAAGCGGGTAGGTGACTCCCAACAGCAGCAGGGGCAGGGTCGGGCCTGTCTCTTAGGGCCTGCTACACAGCGCAGGCTTCATGCTCCTCCTGCTCTACTCTACTCAAAAGATTTCTAGGGAGGGGGGAACAGGGACCAACAAGTTAGGGGACATAGCAGGGAGGGGCTGTGGGGAGAAGCCTGGAAGAGCAACACTCACAGGCCCAGGGAGGTCTTCAGGGAAGCTCTCAGCAGTAGCAGCAGCACTCACCCCATGGCCCCTCCACACCCTGCCGGGGGGCCCAGAAGTCCAGCTCAGCTCTCCTCTGCCGCTTTGCCTTCAGGGTCCCAGGGGGTGGGAGATGGGTGGGGAGGCAGTGGGGCTGGTTGAGGAAGACTCTGGGCTCCTTGGCGAGCCGATGGTGGTAGTGGTCTCAGAAGTCAAACTCATCCAGGTCCCCCGTGCCCTCCCCGCCTCCAGAGCCCCACACCCTGCGGTAATTGCTCTCCAGCTCTTTCTGTCGCTGCCGTTCCTTCTGTGCCTCTTCGGCTCCCTGCACCTGGTAAGGGAGGGGAAACAGGGTGAGCTGCAGGATCCAGAACTAGCAGCATGGGGAAGGCAGGAATGGGGCACACACACTTCCCACAGGGCTCTTGCCAAGGGCCCAACGCCCAGGGGCCAGGACCACCAGCCTGTCTTACAGACGAGGAAACTGAAGCCCAGACAGTGGCACGCCTGGGATGGGCTTGTGTCACTCAACCACTCTCCACACCACAGTGCACTAGAGGCGGGGGCAGGCTGGAGGTCCAGGACTTGGAGGTAGGATGCCTCTCACCAAGATATTGAAGAAAATCTCCTTAAGGTTTTTCGTGTCCTCATCAGTCAGCCAGCGTGAATCCTCCTCAGTCCCTTCAGCCCCTGGTCGGACAATTTTGATCTCAATTTTCCCTGGAAAGAAGCAGGATGGGCAGTGAGAGGAGAGGAGTGGGGAGCTTCGGTGCAGGTCCTATGCGCCCCCAGGGCCCCAGCCGCCAGGTTTCCAGTCCACCTTGACCCAGCCCCTCTGTTTCCAGCAGCAAACCCTTCCAACAGCTCTTAATCCAGCCCCGCCCCCAGGGCCCACCTTCGGCTGTGAGTCCCTCCCTCTCCAGCAGCTCTTTCACCAGCCCCTCGATTTGTTTCAGCTGTGGGTTTTCCCGTTTCATCTCGAGGACTGTCAGATCCTGATTGGGGCCTCCGTGATGGAGCTTGGTGACCCGGACCCGGACTCTGTGCTCAGGATCCTCCTCTTAGAGGGGGAGACACACAGGGAGACACAAAGCAGAGCAGTGACTCCAGGGTTAGGGGCTATTGTGGCCACTTCTCCCTAAGCCACCAATTGGTTTTGGCAGTTATTCCACCTCAAACATGTATATGAGCCAGGGCCCTAAAAAATCAGTCCCCCACCCCATTCCAGCCTGTAAGCTCCCCCCACCACTTGCAGCTCCCTTCTTCCATCCAGACCCAATCATCCTGCTCCTCACCAACAGGAAAACTTTTCCTGCAGCATCCCTGCCAGTTCCTTCTCAAAATTTTGCTCCAGAAAACTTTTGTTTTCTGAAGTAAAAATCAGGCCACTATTTTTTTTTCAGCCCACTTTTAAACAAAAGAAGTTTTGTTTAAAGAAGCAAGGCACGCTCTCTCTCTGGGGAGCTTGGCCGTGCCTTTCCCCGCCTCATCTTCTTCCTCCCAGATGCATTTCTCCTGCCTTTCCCTTTCCTAGCTCCAAGCATTCTTCTTTTGCTTCTGTAACTTGTTTCCTGAGCTCATGCAGCCCAGCTGGCTCATTTCTGCTACCTCTGAACTTCCTATTAAACATTCTCTTATAATTTCAACAACAACAAAAAAGCAGCAGCAGGTTGGAAAGCTGTGGTTTGGCACTCCCCATGTTGGTGCTCAAATTGTTTATAGAGAAAGTAGGATGGAAGGTTTGAAACTCAAACTGATCTCCACAGCCATAGAACCCCATGGAATAGACACAAGGGGGGCGCAAGAAGAAGGGATAACTTCAAGTCTGCCCAGGCAATTGGCTTACGAGCAGCTGGCTGCTTATTCACAGCCTGCCAGCTGGGGTCTCTCCTGGTGCAAAGTCCTGTTGAAAGGCTTCCTCCTGCACAGATGTGTGGCCTTCAGCACGCAGGCGCACTGTCACTCAGTTAAGATCTACTGATCACCCACCATGTGTCAGTGCAAGTGCTAAGCACTGTGCATATGGAAGCCAGTCAGAAAGAAGACAGACATGCTCTAGAAGCTGCTTTCCAAAGGGATGGAGGTGGTGGGAAGAAGGCAAGAATGAGAACAGTGTTTCAGAAGCAGGGAAGAGAGTGAGCACCCTCAGGAGGGAAAGAACATGTCGCCTTCCTGCACACACCAGCTGAGGGATAAAGACAAGCGACTTGGCTTCCCGATGACAGCTCTCACCTGCTGGTCGGAGGGAGGGGGGAGGCTTTCTGGGGACGACCTTCCTTTTCCTGTGCTTCTTCAGCAGCTCTGGACTCTGCTTTCCCTCCAGCCTTCTGATGAGTTTGTTGAGAGTGGATGTCAGGGCCAACATAGCCCGATCCCGCTCTGACTCCTTCTTCAGCCCATCTGGGTCCAGCTCCTTCTCTGTCTGGAGCGCCCAAGGGGGAGTGGAGAGTCAAAGGGCAGTAAAGGGCAGGGGTCCATGCTCCACAGGAGAGTCGTGTCTAAGACTCATCCCTCTCTCCGATCCCCCTTCCTCACCGTCCCCACTTTTAATTAAATAAACAGCGATCATTTCAGAGAGCCCAGCCCCAGGCCCCGGGCTGAGCTAGGTGCTAACCTTTGTTCTCTTTCAGCCCGAAGCCTGTCTTGCCCACAGGAGCAGACACTGCAGAAGGAAACGAGGAGGAGCTGTGCTCACCTCCTGGATAATGTTCTCCAGCTCCCGCTCCATGCCCGCTTTCACCTCTGAGCGGAGCCGCTCTCGGTCTGAAGGGAGCAGTATCCCTTCCAGTTCCTTCTCAAATTCTCCCAGTAACTGCCTTTCATCATCATTTTCATCTTCATCCTCCTCGTCCTCCTCTTCTTCCACCTCATTCTGATGTTCTGTGTCACCCTTTTCCTTCACCTCTGGTTCTTTTTGAGGGACTTCTGCAGCATCTTCTTCAGGCTGCTCTTGGCCTGCATTTGGCTTCCCCTGGGGATCGAAAGAAAAAGGTAGATGGTTGGGTGGGGTTTCAGTAGAGACCCGTGGTGGGGGACAGAGAGTGGCTGGGGTGTGGCAGGGGGGACTGGAGAGGAGTAAAGGCAGAGAGTGAGTCCCTGTAGCCCAGCTCGGGCTGAGGTCAGGGTGGTTCTCCCACCAGGGAGGCAGGTCCCACCCCTCCCTTAAGCAGGGCCCATACCCTTTTTGCTCCACCTTTCAGCTCCTCTATCAATCGAATCAAGTCTGCAGGACTCCGGATGACTTTGACCTGCACGTTGTTCTGAAAATCTGAGATGGAAAAATAGGAATGAACCCGTTGTGTTCTAAATTCTATTTTGACCTCCTAAGGAGAGAGTTGAGACCAAGGAAGGACGTGGTCCCTATCTCCAGGAGCTATCTGGTCAGAGAGACAGGGGCCAACATAGCACCGGCCTAAGGTGGCCTCACAGGTGAGAGAGAGAAGGATGCTTACAAGTTGCTAGGACCCCCACTCTTTCGCGTACTGAGGCCCTTCTGGCAATCACCCAGTTTTTAGGACTCCAGAAGACATTTTGGGGCCAAGTGCTCCTCTTCCCCGGATCCTGTTCTCCATTTAGTTTACTCAGTTTCAGACATTCTACTAGGAACTACAGATTCATTCCCATTCAGTCTCACAACAGCCCGCTAAAGTAGGAGTGATTACCCACATTAGGGGTGAGGAACCTGAGGTTAAGTAAAATCATCCAAGATTACAAAGTCAGTAAGTAGTAGAACCACTGTGCCTGCTACCTCCATAGAAGAGAACTATTGTCTACAAAGAGGACATTCCAGTAAAAAGGAATTCCCTGCTGGCCTGGCTGCCCAACTTCCCTCAGTGTTTACCTGTACCCTTACCCCATCCCTGCCCACCAGGAAATACATTCAAACAGTAAAAGAGACATGGAGGTTTACTCACCACTGGGAGAGCCTGGAGCTGGATCTGCTGGCTCAATGTTTGGTTCCTGCTCCTGATGAGAAGAGTCAGAGTCAAATATGCAAACCTACTTATACTCTTTTTTAAAAATACATATTTTTATTGATTTTAGAGAGGAAGGGAGAGGGAAAGAGAGACAGAAACATCAACGATGAGACAGAATCATTGACTGGCTGCCTCTTGCACAACCCCACAATGGGGAGCGAGCCCACAACCTGGGCATATGCCCTGACTGGGAATTTAACCATGACCTCCTGGTTCATAGGTCGAGCCAACCACTGAGCCACGCCAGCCGGGCTGTTTATGCTGGTAAGGCAATGGTTCTGGGTTATATCCTTGCATCCCTGGACAGATGCAGGTCATCGCATAATGACCTCAGCTTGAGAAGCCCTCCATCCCAAAGCCCAGGTTCAACCTCATCAGAGAAATGGCTAGGAGGCTGTCTCTCACCTCAGCCTGTGCCTCCTCCCCTCCTTGGGCTTGGTCCTCTGGCTCATGAATCATCTTCCAAAAATCTGATTCCTTACTGTCATCCTTGGTTGGGCTTGCAGCTGGGATAGAGAGAACAGGGAGGAATCAGAAAGTAGGGGAGAAATGGAAGGGAACAAATAGGAGGACCAAGGGAGAAGGATCCATATTACTTTTTCATCCCACACTGAAAAGTCAGTCCAGGACAACAAGACTGGGGAGGGAAGAAATGGAGACAAATTTCATGGGACAGGTGAAGCAAGGTCCTACCTGCTTTCTTTGTGGGCACCACCCCAGGTTTGGTCTCACTCCACATTTGAGGGTCCAGGTCTTGAAGCTCCTCTATCATTTTCTCTCCATACTGCTTTGAGTCTACTGAGAAACAGCATGTAGGCAGGACAGGGACACATTCCTCTCGGCTCTTTGTACTTTATCTTCTGCTTATCCCTCCCCGTGTCTCTCCTTCCTTTCTTAATCACTCACCCGCTTGCCTCTGAATGTAGGCCATGTACTCCTCCGGCTGTAGGGCAGGGTGACAGAGAATGGATTGGGGAGCAGCACTGGGTGGGGGCCGGAGGAGAGGGTGGGGGCAGAGCCGAGGAGTCCGAATGGTCAGCACGTAGGAGCAGGACAAGGGCTCATCCACACGATCAATATAGTCCCCAGAAATACCAGCCCCCTCATCACAGAGGAACTGTCAGGACAGAGAAGGCAAATAAATAGTAATTACCACCAATAATCTCCTTTATTTCTTGGGAATTTGTATCCAGAATTGCTATATTACCTCAAATGTCCAATTTTCAACAAAAAATTATGGGACATGCAAAGAAAGAGATGTAGAGTTAAAGCAGATGTCTGAAAAGCATAAGGCTTGTCTGGAGAGAATGCAGCCAATCACTACCATCTACCATGTGGAAAAGGCTTTGTGGATAGAGCATCTGACTGCAGACTGAAGGGTCCCGGGCTCGATTCTGGTCAGGGGCACATGCCTGGGTTGCAGGCTCAATCCCCAGTAGGGGGCATGCAGGAGGCAGCCAATCAATGATTCTCACTCATCACTGATGTTCTGTCTCTCTCTCCCTCTCCCTTCCTCTGTGAAATCAATAGAAATATATTAAAAAATAAAAGTAAATAAAAAGTAATAAAAAGCATTGGCTGGTATGGCTCGGTTAGTGAATCATCCCATGGACCCTGAAGTTGCAGGCTCAATCCCCAGTAGGGGGCGTGCAGGAGGTAGCTGATCTATGTTTCTCTCTCCCTTCTTCTCTCTCTAAAAAATCAATAAAACCCTAGCTGGTTTGGCTCAGTGGATAGAGCGTCAGCCTGTGGACGAAAGGGTCCCAGGTTTGATTCCGGCCAAGGGCACATGCCCGGGTGGTGGGCTTGATCCACTGGGGGATGTGCAGGAGGCAGCCAATCAATGATTCTCTCTCATCATTGATGTTTCTATCTCTCTAGTTCTCTCCCTTCCTCTCTGAAATCAATAAAAATGTATTTTAAAAAAAATCAATGAAGTCCTGGCTGGGTAGCTCAGTTGGTTAGAGCATCATCCCAATATACCAAGGTTGTGGGTTTGATCTCTCAGCAGGGCACATATAAGAGTCAACCAATGAATAAATGGAACAACAAACCAATGTTTTTTCTTTCTCTCTCATCAATAAATAAAAAAATCAATAAAAATATAAATATATACTAGTATATATATATATATATATATATTATTTTTTTTTTTAAAGTAAGAAACAGCAATGCTCCTCAAACTCTTCCAAAAAATAGAAGAGAAGGGAATACTTCCTGACTCATTCTATAAGTCCAAAATAACCCTGATACCATATCCAGACAAAGATATCATAAGAAAAGGAAACCACAGGATAACATCTTTTATGGATACAGACCTCCCGCAAATCCTCAATTAATTCTAGTTAACTGAATTCATCAACATGTAAAAAGGATTACACACCATGACCAAGAAGGATTTATTCCAGGGGTAAAAGGTTGGTATAACATAAAAAAAATCAATTAATGTAATTAAAACTCCCTATCAATAGAATAAAGGACAAAAACCACATGTTCATCTCAATGGACATAGAAAAAGCATTTGACAAAATTCAATA
This sequence comes from Myotis yumanensis, assembly GCF_028538775.1. Classification (NCBI taxonomy): domain Eukaryota; kingdom Metazoa; phylum Chordata; class Mammalia; order Chiroptera; family Vespertilionidae; genus Myotis; species Myotis yumanensis. Next base: position 157,639,257 of record NW_027223754.1, read on the forward strand.
CCTCTTCATAACCAAAACAACAAACTAGAAATAGAAGGGGACTTCATTAACCTGATAAAAGGCATCTATTAAAAATTCACAGCTAACATTATACTTTATGGTGAAAAACTGAATAGTTCCCCCCTAAGATCAGGAAGAAGACAAGGATGTCTGCTTGTGTCACTTGTATTCAAGGTTGTACTGAAGCTTCTGACCAGGGCAATTAGACAATAAAATGAAATGCAAGGCAACTAGGTTAGGAGAAAAAATGACCTTTATTTACAGACTAGAGGCCCGGTGCACGGATTCGTGCACTGGTGGAGTCCCTCAGCTTGGCCTGCAGGGATCGGGCTGAAACCAGCTCTCCGACATCCCCCAAGGGGTCCTGGATTGCGAGAGGGTGGTTCTCGGGTGACGCACCCTGGAATCGGGCTCCCTCCTCTCTGGTTCCAGGTACATTACCCAAGAACTGCAGCTGCCAAGTCACTGCAGTTTGGCAGCTTCTGCATTGAGTGTCTGCCCTGTGGTGGTCAGTGCAGGTCATAGCTACTGGTTGGAGAGGCTGCCCCCTGGTGGTCATTGCTCATCATAGCTACCGGTTGGATGGTTGCTTAGGATTTTATATATATAGACTAGTGGCCCAGTGCACGAAATTTGTGCGGGGGGGGGGGGGTGTCCCTCAGCCCTGCCTGCACCCTCTCCAATCTGGGACCCCTCAGGGGATGTCCGAATGCCGGTTTAGGCCCGATCCCACAGGGCCTAAACCAGCAGTCAGACGTTCCTCTCGCAATCCGGGACTGCTGGCTCCTAACCGCTCACCTGCCTGCCCGATTGCCCCTAACCACTCTGCCTGCCGGTTTGCTCGCCCCCAACTGCCCTCCCACCAGCCTTCTCTTCCCCAACTGCCCCACCCCCAGCCTGCTTGCCCCCAACTGCCCTCCCCTGCCAGCCTCATGGCCCCCAACTGCCTTCGTTGGCCAGCCTGATGGCCCCCAACTGCCCTCCCTGGCCAGTCTCCCGGAAGGTCTCCCAGTCTAATTAGCATATTACCCTTTTATTAGTATAGATGACCTGATCTTGTATACAGATAATCCAAAGAAATTCACTAAAAAAAACTATTAGAACTGATAAACGAGTTCCATAAGGTTGCAGGATATAGGAATCAATTGTACCATATTTCTACATACCTGCAATGCACAATCCCAAAAAATAAAATTAAAAAAATAATTCCATTTGCAATAGCATCAAAAGAATAAAATAATTGGGAATAAATGTAGCAAAATAAAGTATAAACTTATATTCTGAAAACTATAAAACATTGCTGAAAGAAATTAAAGACTTAAATAAATGGAAAGACATCCAAGTTCATAAATTACAAGACTTAATATATATATTTTTAATATGAAGGTTCTTTTTAAAAAAATATATTTTATTGATTTTTTTACAGAGAGGAAGGGAGAGGGATAGAGAGTTAGAAACATCGATGAGAGAGAAACATCAATCAGCTGCCTCCTGCACACCCCCTCCTGGGGATGTGCCTGCAACCAAGGTACATGCCCTTGACCGGAATTGAACCTGGAACCTTCAGTACGCAGGCCAACGCTCTATCCACTGAGCCAAACCGGTTAGGGTACAAGACTTAATATTGTTAAGATGGCAATACTCCTATACTGGCAGGATAGCTCAATTGGGTATGGTGTCATCCCAATACACCAAGGTTTCGGGTTTGATCCCTGGTCAGGGCATATACAAGAATCAACCAATGAATGAATAAATAAGTGGAACATATCAATGTTTCTCCCTAAAAAAATTTTTTTAAAGGATGACAATACTCCCCAAATTGATCTTTAGAGTCAATGCAATCTCCATCAAAATTCCAGTTGCCTTGTTTGCAGAAATTAACAAACTGATCCTAAAACTCATATGAAAATTCAAGGGACTCTAATCTAAATAGTCAAAACAATCTTGAAAAAGAACAAAACTGGAAGACTCACACTTAACTTGCTATAAATCTACAATAATCAAGACAGTTTGGTGTTTAAATAAGTATAGATATATAGACCAATGAAATAGAATTGAGAGTCCAGAAATTAACCTTTACTTTTATCATCATTTTATTTGCAACAAGGTTACCAAGATAATTCAATGGGAATAAGTCTTTTCAACAAATGATCAACAACTGTATATCTACATATAAAAGAATGAAGGTGGCCCTAGCTGGTTTGGCTCAGTGGACAGAGTGTTGGCCTGTGGACTGAAGGGTCCCCAGTTCGATTCCAGTCAAGGGCACATGCCCATGTGTGGGCTTGATCCCCAGTGGGGGTTGTACAGGAGGCAATCAATGATTCTCTCTCACCATTGGTGTTTTTATCTCTTCCTCCCTCTCCCTTCCTCTCTGAAATCAATAAAAAAATATATATATTAAAAAGAAAAAAGCTTAAAAAAAAAGAATAAAGATGGACTCCTAACTCATACTGTATGTACAAAAATTAACTCCAGCCCGGCTGGCATGGCTCAGTGATTGAGCACGGGACCTATGAACCAGGAGGTCATGGTTCAATTCCTGGTCAGGGCACATGGCCAGGTTGTGGGCTCAAACTCTAGTGTGGGGTGTGCAGGAGGCAACCAATCAATGATTCTCTCTCATCATTGATGTTTCTATCTCTTTCTCCCTCTCCCTTCTGCTCTGAAATCAATGAAAAATATATTTTAAAAAAATCAAACTGTGACCTCTGGTTCATAGGTTGATACTCAACCACTGAACCACGCCAGTCGGGGCAATAAAAATATTTAGCCCTAGCCAGTTTGGCTCAGTGAATAGAGCGTCAGCCTGCGGACTGAAGGATCCCGGGTTCGATTCCAGCCCAGGGCACATGCCCAGTAGGGGCCGTGCAGAAAGTAGCTGATCAATGTCTAATCATTGATGTTTCTGTCTCTCTCTCCCTCTCCCTTCCTCTAAGAAATCAATAAAAAAATATTTTTAAGAAAAAGAGGACCAAAAAGTTCATCTGGCACCAGTCAGACAGATACATCAAAGTTAAGTGTAACTGATGAAAACCCCCAGGCATTGACAACAGGGTGTGCAGAAGATTCAAGGGCCAGGTCTTGATGCCCAGCATTGGCTATGGGAGCAACAAGAAAACAAAGCAGCCCTAGCCTTGGCCTGCGGACTAAAGGGTTCCAGGTTTGATGCTGGTCAAGGGCACATGCCCTGGTTGTGGGTTCGATTCCCAGTAGGGGTTGTGCAGGAGGCAGCCAGTCAATGATTATCTCTCATCACTGATGTTTCTCTCTCTCTCTCCCTTCATCTCTGAAATCAATAGAAATATATATATATATATATATATATATATATATATATATATATATATAAGAAAAGAAAGCACATGCTGCCCAGTGACTTTCAGAAGTTCCTGGTCCACAGCATCAAGGAGCTTGAAGTGCTGCTGATGTGCCACAAACCTCACTGTGCTGAGATTGCTCACAGTGTCTCCTCAAAGATCTGCAAAGCTATTGTGGAAAGAGCAGCCCAGCTGGCCATCAGAGCCACCAATCCCAATGCCAGGCTGTGCAGCGAAGAAAATGAATAGACAGATTATGTGCACACTGTCTTTGTGTTAATAAAACCATAAAATTCTGAAGAAAAAAAAAAGAAGAGAGGTACAAATTGGCAATCACAAAACAGTCCCGGGGATGTAAAGTACAACATAGGGAAAACCATCAATAATCTATATATATAAAAGCCTAAGCGACCATTATGACTGGACGACTGGAAGAATGGATGTCTGGATGACCGGCCAGTAGCTATGATGCACACTGACCACTAGGGGGCAGATGCTCAGTGCAGCAGCTGCCCCCTGGTGGTCAGTGCACTTCCACAGTCAACCTCCCATGGTCCCTCGCCCCAGCCGGCCAGCCTCAATTGGCCCTGATCAGCGGCCACAAATTCGTGCACCAGGCCTGTAGTATTGTAATAACTTCGTATGGTGTCAGGTGTGTACTAGACTTATATCAAAAGGATCATTTCCTAAGATATAAAATGTCTAACCACTATGCTGTTAAAAAAAAAAAAAAGCCTCCATCTTGAAACAAAAAATAACAAAGTAGCACCCTCCCCAAACCCACAGCCCCTCTCACTAGCACTCATCTTTCCCTCTTCTTCATAGCCAGACTTCATCACTTTCCTCAACACCTCATCTTCACCACCCACTGTAATTGCTCTAACAGAGATCACAACAACCTCTGTCATTAAATCCAATCAAAGGACTGGTTGGGGGTGATAAAGAGTAGAGGAGTTAGAAATTTTTATCTGGTTCTCCTGCCTACCATCTGAATTTTTTATTTCTATGTGCATCCTTTGATTTTTATTGAAATAACTAGAGGCCCGGTGCACGAAATTTGTGGGGTCCCTAGGCCTGGCCAGCGATCAGGGCCTATTGGAGCCATCTGGCCCAGTCCTGATTGGGGCTGGGTCAGCCACCAGCTGGGGCCTGCCAGCTGTCTGCCGGGACCTGCTGGCTGCCGCTGCCAGCTGCCCGACGGGGCCTGCCGGACTGGGGGAGGGACAGGAGGAGGTTGGCTGGCCGTGGGAGGTTGGCTGTGGGAGTGCGCTGACCACCAGGGGCAGCTCCTGTGTTGAGCATCTGCCACTGGTGGTCAGTGCACGTCATAGTGACTGGTCAACTGGCCGTTCTGGTCATTCCAGCCATTTGGTGGCAATGGCCGCTTAGACTTTTATATATATACTAGGGGCCTGGTGCACGAAATTCATGCACATGTAGGGTCCCTAGTGGCCACCTGCTGCTGCTGTGGGAAGGGCCTTCCGACCCCCTGCCTCCTGCCACCTGCCGCCACTGCTGCAGCTGGCCCTGCCCCCGCCCCCTGGTCAAATTCCTGGTCAAACTCCAGGTCAACGGGACAATTTGCATATTAGGCTTTTATTATATAGGAGAGATAACTCCCATGATCATGCACAGTTTTTAATTCTCTTTTTCCTTGAAGGTTCAGATGCAGCCAACAACATGGACCAGTCTCTGGTTGAGATATGTCCTTCCTGGGTTCCATATCACTATAGTCTTCTCTCTGGCCCTTTCTCCCTGGCTAAGCTCCTTTCTGCCCTTGATTTCAACAACAGCTCCCTCAAAGTTCTGTCCCACTTTTCTCACTATATACTGTTTCTTTGGGGGGAATTTTATCCATACTATGACTCCAATCATAACCAATACATTGACGACTCTCAGCCCTCTGTGTTCAACTCAGATCACTCTCCTGAGCTCCAGGCCCACAGATCCAACAGCCTCCTCAGATATCCCTAACTTGGATTCCTGCAGGCACTAAATTCATCCTGTTCAAAACAAAAATCATTTTCCTTCACCAAACCTACTCCTCTTCCAACTACAGCTGTCTCAGTAACAGGAACCACCATCTATCCTACTTGTTGCTAGGCAGTTTCAGGCGCTGAGGATACATCAGAAAATAAGATAGGCATTGTCCCTGCCCTCCTGGAGCTTATTCTAATGCCAGTAGACAGAGAGATTAAACTCAAACAAAGAAGATAATTTCATGCTGTGAAGAATATAAAACTCTATAGGTGTTTATCAGGATGGGAGTAGAGGGATGCACACGTGTTTGCTCATGTGTGTGTTTGTGTGCCTACGTCAGGTCTCCCTGTGGAGGTGCCACAGGGATATATAATCTGAATGAGAGGATAGCCCCAGCCATTCAAAAATCTGTGGAAAAATAGCTCCATGTGCTAGCAATAATGAGACCTGCTGATTCAAAGGCCAGAAAAGGGGCCAGCGGGACAGAAACACAATGAGTATTTTTACCTCCAGACCAGACCTCATCCCTGAACTTCAGAATACCAGAGCCAACTACCAACTGGATATCACCACTAGGATGTCTAATAGGCAACTTGGTCTTCATACGCCCAACACCAACCTAGCTTCCTCCTCCAAACCTGTTCCTTCATGCTTTACTAAATGATAATTCCATTCTCCCAGCTGCTCAAGCTAAAAACCCTGGAGTCATACTTGACTCCACCCCACATCCAATCTATCAACAAATCTTATTGGCTCTACCTTCAAAATACATTCAGAATCCAACTGCTTTCCGCCACCTCCACTGCTACCACATTGATCTGAGGTGAAATATTTGGAACGTATCCTTTAAACAAGGCACAATCATAGTGGTATGCTGGGGCCAGCTCACACCAGTTCACAAGAGCCACTGGGAGATTTTCAGGAATGTTGCAAGACAGTTGACATCATAGTGATAGCATGAATTGAGCCATGGTGGGAATATTTATACTAAGGATATTGGCAAACATTATAAACCGGGGCTCCCCTCTTCACCCCTTTACCCTACACCCTGGTAACTGGCTGTTCAACATTTACTAGCACACAACTGCATGTGAAAATCTGTATTACAGAAAGATAATTCTTGTGTTATGTGGCTCTCTAAAGATGTATCTGTGAATTACACATTAGAATCACCTAAGAAACTTTTCCCACCATACATCTGTCTGTCTGCCTGAACTCACTAAGGACCACTAGATCAGGAACACTTATTTAGAGGCTATTGGTAGTTATGCAGGTGAGAGATGAAGGTACCAAGCATAGGAAAGAAGAGGAGAGTTGAGATAAATCTAGAATAGAATGAATGGGCTTTGGTATTTACTCTGAGAACTAAATTCCTTTTCTTCACATCACTCCTCAGTTTGTAATCACAGACTCATTCCTGTGATTTTTTAAAAATTGATTTCAGATAAAAGAAGAGAGAGAGAGAGGGAGATAAGAAATATCAATGATGAGAGAGAATCATTGCTCGGCTGCCTCCCGCATACCCGCTCCTGGGGATTGAGCATGTGCCCCCACCAGAGACCAGGAATCGAACCGTGACCTCCTGGTTCATGGATCAATGCTCAACCTCTTAGCCACACTGGCAGGACTCTGTGAATCCTTTAACATCTGTCTTCCTTTCCAGACTATGCATTCCATGAGGGCAGGGGCTGCATGTTTGTCCACAATGTATCCCCAGAGCAGAGCCCAATGCCTATGCCAGCAGGACCTCATGGAAGAGTCATTAAATGAAGAAAGGACAGAGAAGGAGAAAGAAGAGTCAATAACGACACTCAAGTTTCTAGCTTAGGTGACAGAAAGGAGAAACATGCGCAAAAGGGTAAGTGTGTTTGGGGTCTTAGAGGGGAGGATTTGGGAAATGCTGACTAGAAGTGCTTCTGAATCTCCTGGCAGTGACATCCAGCTGATAGCTGGAAATATGAGTCTTAAACTTAGGCTTTAGGGCCTGGGAAAGACTCTCTGGACTATAAAATGCAACCTCGAATTCTTCCATTAGAATCTGAATTGTCACTGAGGAAGTTTCAACTTCCTTCTTTCCAGACTCACCCGAACTTCAGCCTCCCGGGGCCTCCCGTTGAGGTCGCACTTGGACCCATTGCCATAGGTCTGGCTGTGGTAGCGTTTCAGGCGATGCTGCTTGGAGGCCTGGGGGTGACATCAGGCAGGAAAGAGAGGATGTGAGAAAGAGAGAAAGGAGGAAGAATGGCCACCAAGCTCTAAGAAACATGTCAGCTAATCCTGACCCTCCCCTTCTTGTCAGGGCTTTTAGTCTGCAGCCAGCAACCCTTTCTCTCCCAGTCCCACACTCCTGCCACCTTGGCTGTTTCATCATCCCAGTCGAAGGCTGATTGGTAGTAGCCCAGATACAGGACTTCACCTTTGATTTCTGAATCTGCAAGAGAAAGAGAAACCACAGTGAATCACAGTTATTCCTTTCTAAAAGGACTAGCAGAAGAGGGGCCTGGGGAGGCAGGTCACCTTCCATGATGGGTTGCTGAGGGCTTAGGGAAAATGTAGGTGTGAGTCACCTTCCATGTGGTACTGTTGGATGTGGCGTCCATAACAGAATTCATACGTCCACCAGTCCTTGGTCTGACAATGAAAAAACAAAACAAAACACCACTCATGGAGATGGAGTGCAGATGTTTCTTCTTAGAACCAGAATCACTCCTGGCTCCAGGACACATAACCTCTCCACCACTTCTCATCTCCCTCTGCTTCCACACTCAATTCGCCAGATTCTCAGAGTGGAAGGAGGGCTGCTTCACTCTGTGACTCAAAGAGACACCTCTAAAATCTGTTTTCACCCTGGCCGCTGTGGCTCCGTTGGTTGGGCATCGTCCAGTGCACAGAAAGGCTGCCAGTTCAAGTCAGGCTCAGGGCACATCCCCAGTAGGGGGCATTCAGGAGACAGTCAATTGAAGTTTCTCACATCCCCAATATTTCTCTCTCTCTCTCTCTCTCTCTCTCTCAAAAGAAAAAAGATCTTTTAAAAAGAGTTGATTTTCCACCTGTGAGCTTTCTACACCTCCCCTTTAAAAGATTTTTAAAACCTTTTTTGCTATACATAAAGGTAAGAAATCATGGTATTCTTGAAGCACTCAGACCAGGGAAACATAAAATGTTAACTGAACTTCTACAACACGTCTTGTGCTATTCTAGTCACTGGGGATACAGTTATGAACAAGATAAAGCCTCTGACCTTATGGACTTACATTCTAATGCTTGGACTCAAACCAAAAATAAATAAACTGATGATTCAATGAATAAGATGATTTCAGATCATGAAAAGTGGCATAAGGAAAATAAAAGAGGACACTGGGGCAGAGTGATAAGGAGAGCGAGTGACTTTACCAGGAAGGCCTCTCCCGGGGAGTGCTCCTCTTACCGGGCACTGACCCGAGTTAGGCACCTCAATCTTGGCTTAACCCTTATTCTGGGATCTAACCTAACCCTCCTCTATATTCAGCATCAGTGGTGGCAAGGTTCTTTACTTCTTTCCTGTCTGTACAACATGTCAACTCCTTCAATGGCCTTCTTTAAAAAAATATTTTTATTGATTTCAGAGAGGAAGGGAGAGAGAGAGAGAAACATCAATGAAAAGAGAATCATTGGTTGGCTGCCTCCTGCACGCCCCCTACTTGGGATGGAGCCCACAACCCGGGCATGTGCCCTGACCGGGGCAAAGAACTGTGATCTCCTGGTTCATAGGTCGATGCTCAACCATTGAGCCACGCCAGCCGGGCTCCAATGGCCTTCTTAACTCGGACAGGTCCTCCCCACCCCACCTGACTCACTGACATTCTGGTTCTCAGGCAGACCGCTAGTTCCCAAGCCCCCCCTCCGTCCACCCCAGTGCCCTTTACCTTCAGCAGGCAAGGAGCATCTCTCATTGGGCTCAACAATTCAGGGATCCCAGGTCCCTGGTAAGCAGGTGTCTCCTCCTCCCTTTCACGCTGGAAGTGAATGGCTCCAGCTGGCAGGCGACATTCATAGCGCTGCTTGTACTTGGAAGAAACAATCACCACGTCCGAAGCTTGGCTCTGGGGTAGAAGTGGGGGACGGGCAGTCGGGGGACAGGGCGGCAAAGAGAGGCTGGGGTCAGGAAGAACAATGAGAGCCCTCTTCGCATCCTGGGGACAAGCCCAGTCAACACAGCCTGAACTGCAAGCCTCCAGATGTGCTTGCGGCGCGAGGGGAGCGGGTACTCCCACTTCTCCAGGGGGCGGAGGGTGAGGTGTTTCGAGGAGGAACTGGGACCGAAGCTGACAGCGGGAAGCCCCGCCCTCCCAGCCCCGGCTCCCAGGGAATGGGTCTCAGCCGGCGATTCTCAGGAAACATCGTAAAACTCCCACCTACTCCTCCCGATTCTCCTTAGGCTGCGCCGCGGACTCCACAGCAGCCTTTCTTCCTCTACTTTTCCCCCTGCCCCTTGCCCCGGACCCTCGCCGCTCTACGCCTCCTCACCTGTCCTCCCAACACGGGCAACGGCAGGATCTCGATCCCATAACGCATCTCACTCAGCTCCTCCAGGTTCAGGCTCCCGACACCGCCCGTCAGGCTTGCGGGGAACAGCAACCCCAAAAGCAGCAGCCCCAACAGCCTGGACAGCCGCGGTTCTGCCGCCATCTTTCGCTCCTCTTCTAATCCAGAACTCCTTCCGCCCTAAACCTGGCAGCGGCCTCACACGTCTATTGACACCCCAAAGTCTCATTGGCTAGATATTCTGTCCCTCTCACGGTCCCTCGTCCCATTTGTAAGCGCGGCCCCAAAGCCCAAGGGGAGGTGGATCCCGACGACTAGCAAAGCCACTCTCTACGCGTGATTGGTCCGAGACGTCAACCAATCATCGACGAGATCAGACTCCCTCCCACCCTCTCCCAGTGGCGGAGGGGCGTGGTCTCTGCCCCCGGTGCTGGTTAAAGCAGTTTTAGTCCGTCCTCGCACAGCTGTTGCTTGCATCTCTTAGTACTTTTTCAGTCGTTTCTTGAATTTTATCCGACCCTCGCCAAGAGGAGGATAGACGCCAATGGGTGGGTGCACGCAACGCCCCTGAAAGATAATCCTTGTTGCAAAACAAACTATTACATAAAAACATTTCTCTTTTCATATATACATACAACTTTAAGGCCATCTGGTAACTGTGTCAAAACCTTTCTACACGATTCTGGTCTGTATAATATGTTGTCCTCCAATAAAATTATAAATAAACAGTGGGGGCTTCCGTTAAAGACGGAAGGTGTGTGTGTGTGTGTGTGTGTGTGTGTGTGTGTGCGCGCGCGCGCAAATTATCCTCCAGGCCATATAAAAACAAAGAGAGGGGGAAAGGAGACAACAGCAGTAACATTTTTAGAAGCTAAAAAGGAAATGAAGGGATGGTAACTGGTTTAGCAAAACTGAGAAATAGATTCCTAACCAAAGGTAAACAAGAGCATGATTATACCTTTGAAAAACTCTGAGGAATCTCACCAGCCCAGAAGAGAAATCCCAAAGATACTCTCATCAGGGTTCTCTTAATGAAATCGATGAAGGAATCTTACCATTAAGCCCTTGTCCTACATGCCCAGCCTTTCCAAAAAGCTTTTTAATGTCCTCACTCTTAAATAGAAGCAGACAGCCAAGGATCATTAGACATTTGAGGAAAGTCTTTTTATTTTGTTTTAATTTTGTTGTTGTTGTTGTTGTTAATCCTCACCCGAGGATATTTTTCTTTATTTTTTTTTATTGCCTAAAGTATTACAAAGAGTATTACATATGTCTCCGTTTTTTTCCCCCCTTGACATTCCCCCGGTCTCCCCTACCCCACAGTGTCTTGTGTCCATTGGTTATGCTTATATGCATGCATACACGTCCTTCGGTTAACCTCTTACCCCCCCGCCCCCCTCCTTTTTTTTTTTAAGAGAGAGTGGAGGAGAGAGGGGGAAACAGAGAAATACAGATTGCCTGCATGAGTCCCAACCATGCCCCTGACCAGAATCAAACTCGGGACCCTTTAGTCTACAGGCCGATGCTCTATCCACAGAGCCAAGCTGGCTAGGGCAGGAAAGTCTTTAGTATACTACTTTAGGAGAAAATTTAAAAAAATTAGAGGATCTGTCCAGAAGGTCAAACATCTAAATAATGAGAGTTTCAGAAAGAGAACAGAGACTCAGAGGGAAGAATAATCAAATAAATTATTTAAAAGTAGTCCCCTGAGCCCTAGATGGTTTGGCTAAATGGACAGAGCTTCTGCCAGTGGACTAAAGGGTCCCGGGTTCGAGTCCCGTCAGGGCATGGCACTTGGTTGCAGGCTCCATCCCTGGCTCTGGTTTGGGCGAATGCAGGAGGCAACCAATGAATGTGTCTCTCTCACATCAATGTTTCTCTCTGTCTTTCCCCCTCCCTTCCACTTCCACTCTCTCTAAAAATCAATGGAAGCTCTAGCCGGTTTGGCTCAATGGATAGAGCATTGGCCTGAGGACTGAAAAGTCCCAGGTTTCGATTCTGGTCAAGGGCACATGCCTGAGCTGCAGGCTTGATCCCCAGTAGGGGGCGTGCAGGAGGCAGCCAATCAATGATTCTCTATCATCATTGATGTTTCTATCTTTATCTCCCTCTCCCTTCCTCTCTGAAATCAATAAAAATATATTTTAAAAAAATCAATGAAAAAATATCCTAGGGTGAGGATGAACAAAAAATAAAATAAATAAAAGTATTCCCTTGAAATGAAGAACTGAGTCTCTTAATTAAAAGGGCATGGTAAGTATCCAGCAAAACAAATCACGGCCACACCAAGACACATCGTTATAGAATATCAGAATAGTGGGCACAGAAACAATTCCAAAAGTTTCCAGAGAGAAAGAACAAGTTCACACAAGGGTCAAAAATAAGAAGAGCATTAGGGTTATCAATTTATCAACACTGTAAGGTAGAAGACAATGAAAAAATGCCTTCAAAATTTAGAAGGAAATTATTTCCAACCTAAAATTCCACACTTGGCCAAAATGGTTTAATTTTAAGTTCAGAATAAAGATAATTTCAGGTATGTAAGGTCTTAAAATATTGATACTGCAGGCATTGTTTTTCAGAAAGATAGGATAGGATTTATTACACCAAAACAAATCATTAAGTCAGTAAAGAGAAAGGTATTGCCCTGGCCAGTGTTGCCCTGAACAGTGGTTAGGGCGTTGGCCCTATGATGGAAGGGCCCCAGGTTCAATTCCCGGCCCTGGTCTCACATTGATGTTTCTCTCTCTCTTTCTCTCTCTCCCCCCTCCCTTTCTCCCTTTTACTCTCTCTCTGAAAATCAATGGAAAAAATATCCTTGAGTGGGGATTAACAACAACAAGAGAGAGAGAGAGAGGGAGAGAGAGAGAGTGAGAGAGCCTGGCAGGCATGGCTCAGTGGTTGAGTGTTGACCTATGAACCAAGAGGTCACAGTTTGATTCCTGACGGAACACACATGCCTGGGTTGCACGAGAGGGCATGCATGAGGCAGAAGATGAATGATTCTCAGCATTGATGTTTCTATCTCTCTCTCCCTCTCCCTCTCCCTTCCTGTCGGAAATCAATGCTGTTTGTAAAAGAGAAAGGCATGGAATCCAAGAAACAGAAGATCCAGCACAAAAGAGAAACAAGGAATCCCAAGAGCAATGGTGAAAGGAGATTCCAAGTTGTAGGGCACGACTAGAGATCAAGATTAGAGCAGTTCAGCCTGGCCGGTGTGGCTCAGTGGTTGAGCTTCTACACGGGATGTAGGAGGTCACAGGCTCGATCCCCAGTGGGGATCATACAGGAAGCAGCCAATCGATGTTTCTCTATCATGGATGTGTTTATCTCTCTGTCCCTCTCACTTCCTCTCTCTCTAAAAGTCAATAAAAACATATTTTTGGAGAGAGATTAAGAAAAAAATTACAGTAGTTCAGATGATTTGGGAGTTCTTTCTTTTTTTTATAGCAAAGGTGGAAGTTTATTGAGAAACAAGCACAGACTCCCACGTGGGGAGGGGCAAAGAGTCCCCGGGAGTTATTTCTTCAAGAAATAAAATTGAGAGAATACCTAATGCATTTGAACTTATCAAGAAGAGATTTGTATAATCAGAGGAGAGTTTGGGGCTATATTAATGATAAGTATCTACAAAGCTAAGGGGCTGGAGGAGAAGACTAATTCCAATGAAAGGAAAAAGTTGTGCTGGAAAAACTTAAAAGGATGGTAAAACTAACAAGACAGGGAAGAATTAACAGGCCTAAATCTAAATGAAGTAAAAAACCTAGAGAGGTATTTGAAACATCGCCATCTCATTTGTTTGGAGGCCCTTCAAAGAACTGCAGAATTGAGCTTTGTTGTGTTTTTGTTTGTTTGTTTTGCTTTCCAAAGAAAGGGACAGAAGGCCCACTCAAGACGGTGAGTATGAGAGAAAATCCTCCCTGTAGTGAAGCTGCCTCCAGCTTTCCATCCCAGGAAAGAGCAAGGAATCTTGGCTTGGTGCCAAATGGAACAGGGGAATTTGGGACCACAAGTAATTTTTAAAGAAATTGCAGCCTGGCTGGCGTGGCTCAGTGGTTGAGTGTGGACTTATGGATCAGGAGGTCATGGTTGGATTCCAGTCAGAGCACATGCCTGGGTTGTAGGCTCAATCCCCAGTAGGGGGCATTGCAGGAGGCAGCTAATTAATGATTCTCATCATTGATGTTTCTATCTCTCTTGTCCTCTCCCTTCCTCTCTGAAATATATATATAAAGTAAAGAAATTTGCAGTCCAATTTCACACCATTTGGTTGATTAAAAAAAATTCAAGCAGTAAATGTAGATTTAAGTGGTTCCAAGGAAGAGACTATAATGTCCCAGGCACTTGGCAAACACAAATCCATTCTGGAAAAATGTCCCTTCATCCTAGGCACCAAAGAACTCCTAAAAATCACTTTCCAGGAAAGTTAGTAGCTCATAGTAAATATGACGGAACACACAAAAAAGTAAGATACTATGAATAAAAACCAGAAGAAACAATAGCAGAAACTGAGCCTCAAAGACTTCAGATATTGTTAATTATCTGACACATTTAAAATAATTATGCTTACTATACTTAAATGAAACAGAAATTTGAAAATATATCAGAAAACTATAAAATATGACCTAACATATTTAAAATAGAGGTTCTAAAAATGAAAAATACAAAGTGTTCAATTAAAAACAGAATGGATAATCCAGTCAGTTTGGCTCAGTGGATAGACCTGCGAACTGAATGTTGGGTTCTGGGGTGCATATCTTGGTTGCAGGCTTCTCCCCTGCCCTGGCCCTGGTTGGGGCGAGTTCAGGAGGCAACCAGTTGATGTATTTCTCTCACATTGATATTTCTCTCTGTCTTTCCCTCTCTCTTCCACTGTCTCTAAAAATCAATGGGAAAATGTCCTTGGGTGAGGATTAAACACACACACACACACACACACACACACACACACACACACACACAAAACCCTGACTGGATAAACTAAATAGTTTAAGATAGCAATTAGTCTTCATATAAGAATTCCAGTTAGTAAGTACAGAAGGAATTATATACTGTCATCATTCTACAATCCTAATGAAATAATTGATCTAGGCAATAGTCAACAATGACTTTCAGAAGCATTAGTTAAGAGGCTTATAGGTAAATCAAGCTGACACCATGTACATACAGTGATAAAACTTAACATCATGTAAAGATGAACAACGAGACATTATGTGTTTCTTGATGGGATACAATAGGCCATACAGAACATTATCTATGAAGGATTCTTGCCAAAAATACAAGACTTTATTTTATTTTATATGCCTTTATTGATGAGAGAGAGAGAGAGAGAGAGAGAGAGAGAGGAAGAGAGAGAGAGAAAGAAACATCAATGAGAAATAGCAATCGACTGCCTCCTGCACTCCCCCTACTGGGGACTGAGCCTGCAAATGGGGCATGTGCCCTAATGGGGAGCGTGGGGAGGCTTGGGGCGAGCGTGGGGAGGATGCTCAGTCAACTGAGTGAGCCACACTGGCCGGGGCAAAATACAGGACTTTAAATATAACTACCAGTTTACAGGAAATATGAGAAACAAACAAACAGCATATCTTTAAAGCATCCAGAGTAGGGCTATATGGTGTGATTCTGATGTAATCAGGAATAAAATGGGCTTAAAGCCCCAGTTTCTTCAACAAACACATTACAAGAAAAAAGGGGGATGAAAACTGTTAAAGAAGAAAAGAAATCTAGGAAACACATCATCCAAATGCAATGTATAGGTCTTGTTTGGATCCTGACTTTTATAGTAAACCCAGAAATTCCACTTCTGGGTATATAGTTGAAGAAACCCAAAACCACTATTTAAAAAAGATCTATTCACCCCTGTATTCATTGCAGCATTATAGAAGGTAATAGACAAGATATAGAAGTAACCCACATGGCCATCAATAGATGAGTGAATAAAAAAGTGGTGGTATATATATATATACATACAATGGAATATTACTTGCCATGGAAAGAATGAAGTCTTACTATTTGCTTACTAGGATGGACCTACCTAAATGGTATTATGCTAACTGAAATAAGTCAGACCGAGAAAGAGAAATACCATATGATTTCACTTACATGTGGAATCTAAAGAACAAAATAAAGGAACAAACAAATAGAGTCATAGATGCAGAAAACACACTGACAGTTGATAGAGGGAAGGGGTTTGGGGGGCTGGGTAAAATAAAGGTGAAGGGATGAAGAAATATGAATTGGTAGTTACAAAATAGTTACAGGGATGTAAAGTGTAGCATATATGTGGAATATAGTCAATAATATAATAACTATGTATGGTGCCAGGTGGGTACTTGGGGCATCACTTTGTAATCTATATAATTATCTAACCACTATGCTATGCACCTGAAACTGATATAAAACTGACATAAAATAATATTGAATGTCAACTGTAAATGAAAAATAAAATAAAAACTTTTATGAGTCAATGAAAAAATTTGGATCCTGGCTGGATATTATATGATATTGTTTTATTACCAAAGGGAAACTGGGTTACTGTTATAAAGGGGACAGGGAGGACTGGGTCTAAATGTAGTCACTGGAGCTCTTACCACCATCTGGTTTACTACATATTTGTTTATGGTCACCATCAAACTAAGATCCATGAGGGTAGAGGACTGTGTCCATCGAATTCATTGCTCTATCCCTGGCTGCTATAGTTTAGTAGTTGCTTAATAAATATTTGCTCAATGAAGAAAAAGATATCATTGTTAATTTTGCTAATTGTAAAAGTGGTATTGTTATGTTACATTATGTTAAAATTTCTAGATGTCAAAATAGTACAGTATTGCCCTGGTGGGTGTGGCTCAGTTGGTTGGGCCTTGTCCTGTGCACTGAAAGGGTGCCAATTCGATTCTAGTCAGGGCACATGCCTGGGTTTCAGGCTTGACCCCCTAGTGGGGGGGCATGCAGGAGGCAGCTGATCGATGTTTTGCTCTCACATAGAAGTTTTTCTCTCTCCTTCCCTCTCCTTTCATCTCTCTCTCTAAAAAAAAAATCAATTATAAAAAACAACACCCAGCCTATCTTTAAAGCATCCAGAGTAAGGTTATACGGTATATGCATTGTCAAAACTCATACACCTACAACATATAAGGCCTATGCATTTCACTGCATGTTAATTTTACCACAATAAAAATAAAACTAAATTAAAAGCAGAAACAAGTTGCCTTCAAAGAATGAAGTGGAGAATAGGTAAAAATTCTACGTGATCATTGACAATAAAAAATAACCCCACACAATACTAAGTTAGTGTCTTCTAAAATTTAACTATTAAGACAGAATTAAGACACACCAAAACAATAATATATACATTGGGAGGCTGATGAATAAAGTTAAATTTTCTAGTTTTCTTGTATTGTTTGTAAGGAGAGTGTGCTGATTATCTAACTATGTTTGCAGATTGAAGGGGTCCATTGGCCTGAGACCATCAAAATCCAGTAAGATACGAATAGGAGTTTGCAGCCAAGAAAGTAAGGATTTATTAAAGAGATGGCAACACACCCAGAGTCACAGGTAGCTAGCTCATGCCCTAAGACTGGCTCTCCGATGGCTTCCAGGGGATGGATTACATAGGGAAAAATATCATTAATCATGATGACTAATAAGGTTAGGGTGGTTGTCTCTACTGATTGGTTGGTGCCAGGGTGCTAATTGATTATCACCTTTGGTCCTGACGCCAGCCATGGAGTTGCTCTGTCCAACTTCACAAGGATTTGTTCTGTAGGAGCGTTCCGCTTTCCTGGGTCTGGAGCAAAATCACAACTGAGGCCAAAATATTATGTTTAGTTGGATTGAAAACTCTGTCTCAATAGTCAGTGGACCCAGGACATTGTTTCTAAGACCCCTGGATGCTAGCCAGAACCTCATTGTCCCGAGGGCTCAGTGATTAAGCAAGGGAGAAAGAGGTGGATGAGTCAGTGTGCTAGGTGAGGCTAGTATGAGTCAAAGGGAAAAAATAAAAGGCCAGATTTTTAAAAAATAAGATTTCTCTGCAGTTACAACTATGTCTTTCAGTTTCAAGTCCATACTGCTGTGATGCTGGGGCTGGTATTCTGAAAACTAAATTTCATTTTTTTTCTATTAAATAGATTTTATTTTATTTTTTTATGGTAGTTTTAGATTCACAGAAAAAATTGAGCATAAAGTACAGAGTTCCCATACAAGCCCTGTTCTCACACACGCACAGTCCCCCACTACCATCAATAACCCACACCAGAGTGGTGCCTTGATTACAATGACACGTTATTATCCAAAGGCCACAGTTTACGCTAGGGTTCATTCTTGGTGTAGTGCATTCTATGAATTCTGATAAATCTATAATGACATGTATTTACTATTAATAGTATCACTGCCTTAAATATCTCTGTGATCTGAGCATCCCTCCTCCCCCCAACTCCAGGCAAACACTAATTTTAAAAATCACTTCCATAGTTTTGCCTTTTCCACAGTGTCATATAGTTGGAATCATACAGTATGTAGCCTTTTTCAGATTGCCTTCTTTCATTTAGTAAAATGTATTTAAAGTTCCTCCATGTCTTTTCATGGCTTGCTATCTCATTCCTTTTTATGGCTTGATAATATTGTCTGGATGTACCAGTTTATTTATCCATCCACCTACTGAAGGACATATTGGTTACTTCAGAGATTTTGGTAATTATGAATGATGCTCCTATAAATACCCACATGCAGGTTTATCTGTGCAGAGAAATTTTCAGTTCACGTAAGTAAATACAAAAAAGTGCAATTGCTGGAGTGTATGGTAAGAATATGTCTAGTTTTGTATTAATCTATCAAACTGTCTTCTAACATGGATGTACCATTTTGCTTTCCCACCAGCAATGAGTGAGAACTCCTGTTGTTCCACACTGGCATTTGGTGTGGTCAGTGTTCTGGATTTTGTCCATTCTAATGGCTGCATAGAAGTATCTCATTGCTTTAATTTGCAATTCCTTAAGTATATATGATGTGAAGCATCTTTTTATATGCTTATTTGCCACCCATATATCTTCTTTGGTGAGGTGTCTGTTCAGGTCTTTTTCCAAATTTTAAATCAAGTTGTTTGTTTTCTTATTGTTGAATTAAGAAATTATATATATACTAGAGGCCCGGTGCACAAAAATTTGTGCACTCGGGGGGCAGGGGTTCCCTCAGCCTGGCCTATGCCCTCTTGCAGTGTGGGACCCCCTCGGAGGATGTCCACCTGCTGGCTTAGGCCCGCTCCCTGGGG
Organism: Myotis yumanensis; assembly: GCF_028538775.1. NCBI lineage: Eukaryota > Metazoa > Chordata > Mammalia > Chiroptera > Vespertilionidae > Myotis > Myotis yumanensis. The sequence continues at coordinate 157,658,352 of NW_027223754.1, forward strand.
GATTGGGCCCAAGCTGGCAGTCAGACATCTCTCTGGCAGCCCAGCAGCCCTCGGGGGATGTCCACTTACCAGCAGGGAGCAGACCTAAGCTGAAGTCCGACATCCTTAGTGCTGCTGAGGAGGCGGGAGAGGCTCCTGCCACCACCACTGTGCTGGCAGCCATCAGCCTGGCTTGTGGCTGAGCAGAGCTCCCACTGTGGGAGTGCCCTGACCACCAGGGGGCAGCTCCTGCATTGAGCATCTGCCCCCTGGTGGTCAGTGTGTGTCATAGTGACCAGTCATTCCCAGTCATTCTGCTGTTAGGGTCAGTTTGCTATTACCCTTTTACTATATAGGATAGAGGCCTGGTGCACAGGTGGGGGCCGGCTGGTTTACCCTGAAGGGCGGGGGTCCCCACTGGGGTGCCTGGCCAGCCTGGGTGAGGGGCTGATGGCTGTTTGCAGGCTGGTCACACCCCCTTCAGTGTGAGGGTCCCCACTGGAGTGCCTGGCCAGCCTGGGTGAGGGGCTGATGGCTGTTTGCAGGCTGGTCAAGCCCCCCCGCCCAGTGGGGACCCTCACCCCATTGAGGTTTGGCCAGCCTGGGTGAGGGGCTTATGGCTGTTTCCAGGCTGGCCACACCCCCTTTAGGGTGGGGGGGTCCCCACTCGGGTGCCTGGCCAGTCTGGGTGAGGAGCTGAGGGCCATTTTCAGGCTGGCCAAGCCCCCTGGCAACGGAAGCTCCCAGCCTCTCCTTTTCTTCTTCTTTTTCTTTTTTTCCTGGGATTTATTTACATTCTATAATTGAAACTTTGTAGCTTTGAGTGGAGCTCAGAGCCAGCCAGGGTAGGGCAGGAAGCTTGGCTTCCATCACCAGGTCCAACCGAAGCTTCCTGCTCACTCCAACTTTGTGGCCAGGGCTGGCTGAAAGCAGGTATCTGGGGTTTATTTAGCTTCTATAATTGAAACTTTGTTGCCTTCAGTGGAGCTCAGAGCCAGCCGCAGCAAGCGGGAAGCTTGGCTTCCTCCATCACTGGGGAAACCAAGCCTCCTGCTCGCTCCAGCTCCATGGCTGCCAGCCGCCATCTTGGTTGGGTTAATTTGCATATAGTCACTCTGATTGGCTAGTGGGCGTGGCTTAAGGCATAGCAAAGGTGCGGTCAATTTGCATGTTTGTCTTTTATTAGTGTACTAGCGGCCTGTTGCACGAAGAGATTCGTGCAATAGGCCTTCCCTTCCCTTGGCTGCTGGTACCATTTTTCCTCCTGCACCCGGGACCCAAGCCTTCGCTCTGCCTGGACTCCAGCCAGAACCACCCCGGAGCTGTCAGGCTTCGCTGCTCGGCAGGCCCCAGGGCCGTGACAACTCACTGCTCCACCTGGCGCCGGGACCATGTGGCCTTGCTGCCCCGCCAATCCCAGGGCCGTGAGGCCTCCCTGCTCTTCCTGGTGCTGGGGCCATGAGGCCTCGCTGCTCTGCTGATCTGGGGGCCGTGTGGCCTCACTGCTATGCCCACCCTGGGCTGTGAGGCCTCGCTGCTCCGCCTGGTGCTGGGGCCATGTGGCCTCCCTGCTCTGCCGATCCCAGGGCCGTGAGGCCTCCCTGCTCTTCCTGGTGCTGGGGCCGGGAGGCCTCGCTGCTATGCCCACCCTGGGCCATGAGGCCTCGCTGTTCCGCCTGGCGCCAGGGTGCGAGGCCTCGCTGCTACGGCACCAGGGGTCAGACTTCGCTCCACCGCTTGGAACCTAGCATGCAAATTAACCGCCATCTTTGTTGGCATTTAATTTGCATATCATGCTGATTAGCCAATGGGAGGTGTAGCGAAGGTACAGTCAATTGCCCTGTTTGTCTATTATTAGGTAATATTGATTTTTTACAGAGAGGAAGGGAAAAGGATAGACAGTTAGAAACATCGATGAGAGAGAAACATCAATCAGCTGCCTCCTGCACACCCCCTACTGGGGATGTGCCCACAATTAAGGTACATGCAATTGACTGGAATCGAACCTGGGACCCTTCAGTCTGCAGGCCCAAGCTCTAACCACTGAGCCAAACCAGTTAGGGCTTTATATATTTTGAAAAATAGTCTTTTATCAGATGTCTTTTGCAAATTTTTCTCTCAGTATGTAGCTTATATGCTCATTCTCCTGACAGTGTCTTGCACATAACAGAGGATTTTAAAAATTTATTTTTTTTATTGATTTCAGAGAGGAAGGGAGAAGGAGAGGGAGATAGAAACATCAGTGATGAGAGAGAATCATCAATCAGCTGCCCCCACCCCCCCACGACCCCCACTGGGAACCAAGCTCAAGACCCAGGCCCACATGCCCTAGCTGGTTTGGCTCAGTGGATAGAGCATTGGCCTGTGGACTGAAGGGTCCACAGGAAGGCTGGCTGAGTGGAAATTCTACAACTAGAAGGAAAGAGAAAAGCATACCGAGACTCAGAGGTACGGTGCGGAAGTAAAATACAAAGGTGCGGAGGTGCATGCGGAGAGGGCTGGCGGCTCAGGACACGGTTGTCTTTTTCAATCAGGAGGGAGTCTCAAGCTCTGAGCTCCAGCTCCAGGTGAGTCTCTGGGGACCCAGACTCATACGGGAGAAACGGGACTGTCTGGCATCAGTCAGAACTCGAGGGCAGCTTTCTCTCGGAGGTGCTTGCAGTGATTGCTGGGGCCTCTGAGGGCAGGACTGAGAGCAGCCATACTGCTCGCTCCGCCCACCCTGTTGATCCCCTGGCACCCCACCCCGCCCACCATGGAGGCTTTTGCATATGAAAGGCCCTGCCCTTTGTAATCTGAAAATTACTTAACAAACTGCAACTGCCCCAAGACCCCAGGGCAACTTGCATTGCTTTACAGCTGGCTTCTGCTGGGTAGCCTCAGGAAAAGGCTAGATTAGCACCTCCTTAGATCCAAGAGCCAGTGTACCCAGTACTCAGAGTGGGACCATCCAATTACAACTACTCAGATCTATAAGGGACACACTCAGGGGGCAGACTCAGTGAGCACCAAAGCCCTACTGAAGCAAGTCTTGCCCCATAAGGGTGTCTTCAGCACAGAAGTTCTTCCACCGTAGACATAGCTGATTCTCGCAGCCAATTGGCCTGGAGGTCAAATCCTCCCAGTGTTACCTACAACAATCAAGGCTTAACTACAACAAGACTGTGCACAAAGCCCACATGGGGGTGCACCAAGAGTGTCTACCTCAGGTAATTGGAGAGGCTGAGCCACTGGGCTCTATAGGACACTTAGCAGAGAAAGCCACTCTATCAACACAGCAAAGCATAAAAAATGCTGAGACAAAGAAACAGGACACAAATGACAGAAATGGAGGAAAGCAAACTACTGGATATAGAGTTCAAAACCACACTTTCAAGGTTTTTCAAGAATTTCCTAGAAACTGCCAATAAACTTAATGAGACCCTCAAGAAATCTAGTGAGACCCTCGAGGTTGTGATAAAGGACCAACTAGAAATTAAGCATACACTGACTGAAATAAAGAATATTATACAGACTCCCAACAGCAGACCAGAGGAGGGCAAGAATCAAGCCAAATATTTGAAATACAAAGAAGCAAAAAACACCCAACCGGAAAAGCAAAATGAAAAAAGAATCCAAAAATACGAAGATAGTGTAAGGAGCCTCTGGGACAGCTTCAAGCGTACCAACATCTGAATTATAGGGGTGCCAGAAGATGAGAGAGAGCAAGATATTGAAAACCTATTTGAAGAAATAATGACAGAAAACTTCCCCTACCTGGTGAAAGAAATAGACTTACAAGTCCAGGAAGCACAGAGAACCCCAAACAAAAGGAATCCAAAGAGGACCACACCAAGACACATCATAATTAAAATGCCAAGAGCAAAAGACAAAGAGAGAATCTTAAAAGCAGCAAGAGAAAGACAGTCAATTACCTACAAGGGAATACCCATACGACTGTCAGCTGATTTCTCAACAGAAACTTTTCAGGCCAGAAGGGAGTGGCAAGAAATATTCAAAGTGCTGAATGCCAAGAACCTACAACCAAGATTACTTTATCCAGCAAAGCTATCATTCAGAATTGAAGGTCAGATAAAGAGCTTCACAGATAAGAAAAAGCTAAAGGAGTTCATCACCACCAAACCAGTATTATATGAAATGCTGAAAGGTATCTTTTAAGAAGAGGAAGAAGAAGAAAAAGGTAAAGATACAAATTATGAACAACAAATACACATCCATCAACAAGTGAATCTAAAAATCAAGTTAATAAATAATCTGATGATCAGAATAAACTGGCGATTATAATAGAATCAGGGGCATAGAAAAGGAGTGGACTGACTATTCTTGGGGGGAAAGGAGTGTGGGGGATGTGGGAAGAGACTGGACAAAAATCATGCACCTATGAATGAGGACAGTGGTGGGAGGGGAACTGGGTGGAGGGGAGCTATGGGGGGAAAAAAGAGGAACAACTGTAATAATCTGAACAAGAAAGATTTAATTTTAAAAAACAACAACAAAAAAGAAAAGAAAAAGAACATTCATGGAAAAGCTGGTAAAATCTGAAAAAAAAAAAAAAAGAATGAAGTACTGATACATGCTAAACAAGGATGAATCTAGAAAACACTATACTAAGTGGTGGTGGGAAAAAATGTAAGTCATCTATCTTATGATTCATTTTGAAATACTCAGAATAGGTTAATCTATAGAGACAGGAAGTGCATTGCTGGGTGCCGGGGCTGGGGAAAGGAAGAATAATGAGTGACTACTTAATGAGTACAAGGTTTCCTTTGAGGTGATGAGAATATTTGGGGGAAAATGTTTTAGAACTTGGTAGGGGGTGGTATTTGCACAACATTGTGAATGTACTAAAAGCCACTGAATTTTACATTTTTAAAAGGCTAATTTTATATTATGTGATTTTCATCTTAATTAAAAATAAAAATGAAGAAGTTCTTTATATAGTTATTTGGAAAGAGATCATAGATATATACTTGTGTATAGACTAAAATAATCTCTGCAAGATTACAAAAGAAGAAAACAATGGTTACTTGTTGTATGTGGGACAGTGGGTTTTAAGAAGACTTTTCTCTGTATACCTTTTTAAAAGTTCTATATTTGATCTATACGTATGTAACACCTATTCAAAAAATGAAGTACAAAATTGTTCCAGTCTGAAAAAGAGCTGTATAAATTTATAAAGAAAAAGAACAAAAACAAAGTAAATAATGATGTTAATGAAATAGTAAATAGACAATAGAGAGGATAAACAAAGCCAATAATGGTTCTTGAACTAATAAAATAGACAAACCTCTGGTAAGACAGACCAACAAAAAGATAAAAGTCATTATTTAGAATGAAGAAAGGGATATATTTACAAAAAATAGTCAGTATTTAAAAGTAAGAAAACACCACAAGTAACATTATGCTAATACATTTGAAAACTTAGACAACTGAATAATGGCCTTTGAAATTATAATCTCTTGAAACTTCATGATGTAGTAAACCTAAGAGGTCATATAATCATTAAATAAATTAAATCAGTAGTAAGAGCCATCCCCACAATAGGCAATTTTACAGAGTTCTATCAAATCTCTGAAGAACAGATTAATCTCTATCTTAGCACACTGTTCAGAACACAGAAAAAGAGGTAAGCTCCTCAAGGCATTTTATGAAGTTAAATAATTTGATACCAAAACAAAAAAAAGAATAGTACAAAAAAATAAAAATTATGGACCAATGTCATGTGTGAAAGTAAGTGTAGCTCTGGACAGTTTTCTCCATGGTTAGAGCATTGGCCCATGCACTAAAGGGTCGAGTCCCAGTCAAGTGCAAGTACCTCAGTTGCAGGTTCCCCAGCCCTGGTAGGGACACGTGCAGGAGGCCACCAATCGATGTGTGTGTCTCTCTCTCCCTCTCCTTCCTCCCTTCCAGTTGCTCTAGAAATCAATGGGAAAAATATTCTCTGGTAAGGATTTCTTTTTAAAAAAAATAAATTAAATAACTAAAAATAAATGAACTAATATTTTGTATATGCACTAAAATAATCTCTGCAAGATACAAATAAGAAAGCAATGGTTATTTGTCATAGGTGGATAGGAATGGGCTCATGAGGGACAGTGGCCTGCCAACAACATAGTCTATTTTTAGTCTGTCACCTCTCGTACATACTCCCTCCAACCCCCAGCTGCCTCTCCTCTCCCAGCTCGTGTCTTCCTAGCTGCTTACTCTACTATAAAAATATTAGGATACTAAATATAGCAATATACTGAAAAATACCTGTGACCACGGATTATCACATAAATAAATATATTTTTTAAAAACTATATGAAATGATAAAAAAAGAAACTTAGAAAATGAATTAATTTAATTCACCATATTTAAAAAAATTAAACATTGGGGGAAGGAATAGGGAGTTATTTAATAATTGTAGAGTTTCAGTTTTGCAAAATGAAAAAGTCCTGGAGATCCATTGCACAATGAAAATATACTTAACACCACTGAACTAATACGCGTAAAAATGGTTAAGACAATTTAAGTGGTAAAACAATTTAACTTAAAATTTAAAAATAATTAAACACCTGTGATCATCTCAATAGACACAAAGAAAACCTCTCCAGCTTCCTCTTCTGTCGCATCATTTCCGCTCCAAGCTGGAGCAAGTTCTTTTATCAAAGGTGGTTGGGCTGATCTCTAGCTGGAGATAGCTCTGCGCCCCAGTTCTTATTTTGCTTGTAGGAGTGAATTCGAGCAAGAGAAAACAAATGCGACAAAGGCAGCAAACGCAGGCGAGAGCTTTTCGTAGTGAAGAAATACACTCTGACAGAACCTCAGCGGGTCACCCCGACGGCTGAAACCAAACCAAATACCCCGGCATTTGGAAGTTCAGAGGATTTATACCCCTAGGCTGGAATGCCCCTTGGCAAGGAGCCAGTCACCCCACCCCTCCCTCATGTCTCAAAAAAAATAAAATAAAATAAAATCTTCACATTCTAAGGCTCCAGCTTAGACCACATCCTGGAGGGCTTCAAGTCTTTCCTCCTTACGAAGGGGCTTGCCAACATCATTGTCTACTTTTAGTTTGTCATCTCTCCTGCACCCTCCCTCCAGCCCCCAGCAGCCTCTCCCAGCTCATCTCTGCCTTTTACCCACATACTGTTGTCACGTGCCCCTCGAATCACACAAGGACGCCTCAAGAAGTCGAATTAAGGAGTCACATTCATTGCAAATCCGGTTCTACGAGGGGGCATTTCGCTCTCCCAAATGTCGCAGTCCCCGCCCCAGCCCCAACACCAGATTTATATCGGCAGAGATCACAAAGGTATTGATTACATCCCAGGGTTTGGAATGAGGAACCTGGTTTGCAAAAAAGCAGTTTACAGGAGCAGAATTAAGCATGTTAGTTAAATTATAGTTTTGGGTCTCCGGATCACTGAGTTGACAGGAACACATTATCTAGAACCCTCAGGTCTTGGGACCACTGAGTTGACAGGAACACATTAACTATAGCCATTGAGGCAATTTAGGATAATTGTGCTGTCCTGATTCCCAGGTACAGAAGAATGTGCTTTCTAAAACCAGTATGGCCACAACCAATGGGGTATTCACATTTACAATCAGTAAGGTATTCAATCGAATGGGATGATTTATATAATTCAGAAAATCAAGATAACTTTTCTATTATTTTAACAAAGCAAATAAGTACAGAAGCCAAACCGCAGGGTTAGAGTTAAACTATAGTTTCTACCTGAGATGATTGCTACCATACTCCAATACTGCAATTGTGTAACGCCATGCGTTTGGCCATTTGGAAAACATTGGTTCACTGAGTTATGCAGATCTTCCAAGTGTTGATACATCTGTTAACGTAAAACCATTGAAACCTGTAAAGAATTTTTGTGAGTTTATTTGAGCCAAACTGTCGACATATGCCAGGAAGCAGAACCTCAATGAATTGAGATAGTGCTCCGGAGAATGGCAGGGTTACATCCCTATTTATACATGGAATTCATTGGTGACAGATTTAAGGAGGTGGGATTAAGCCAAGGGGGAGGTGGACCTCTGTGATAGGATAAAAAGTAAAATGATGGACACATACTTAGGTGGGTGCAGGATCAATTAACATGATAATGAAGGAATTTGTAGTATCTGTCCTGGTGCCCAGAACATTTGGTTGTGCCCCAGGGGCTCCAGAAAAAGGGAAGTTACAAGTTACCCAGACATTTCAAGGGTATGTTATCTTAGAGGCAAAAAGGCAAATGGGCTCAGTAAGGATCAAAGTTGATCTTGTCAGTGAAGATACTGGCCTAGGACATAACTGCCCACCATAACTGCTTTAGTTAAAGTTTAATTTCAGACCATCCTTTGTGGTTATTTTAGGTCTCTGAGTCTGCTAGGCTGCCACGCAGGCCTTCCCTGAGCTTGTCAGGTCAGCCTGTGGCCCCTTTCGTCCACACATCCCCCTTTTGGTCATAAATCAATCCAAAGGATGCCTTGATGACCAACCTTTTGGTTGGATAATGGAGCCCCACGTTGCTAGGAAAGCTCATTCCTAGGATTTCTCATTGTCAGCATGTCTTGCTGAACAGGTGGACCACTGGGGAGGGGCAAGACCATAACCTTAGATGGCATTTAAGGTCGAATTATTATTATTTAAAAAAGGGCAGGTAAATGGGAGGCAGTCAGGTCCTACACATCCTTGTTAAAAAGTATTCTGGATCATTTCTAATTTTTGAGCCATCATGATCTGAGTCTTTTTGCTGTTTGTCTTAAATTTTGCTTTTCTGTATCTAGTATAACATTTACATATCATGAACACAAAAATCACAAAGGTATTGATTACATCCCAGGGCTTGGAACGAGAAAACTGGTTTGCAAAAAAAAAGCAGTTTACGGAAGCAGAATTTAAGCATGTTAATTATAGTTTTGGATCTGGGGTCACTGAATTGACAGAAACATCTTATCTAGAGTCCTTGGGTCTTGAGACCAGTGAGTTGCCAGGAACTCATTAAATTTAGAGTAATTGCGCTGCCCTGGCCCTGGGACCACTGAGTCAGCTGGAATGCACCACCTGTGGCCACTAAAACAATTTCGGGTAATTGTGCTGTCCTGTTTCCAGGTACAGAAGAAGTGCTCTCCAAGAACAGTATGATAACAATCAATGGGATAGTCATTCCATCGATAAGGCATTCAATCGAATGGGATGACTTATACAATTCAGAAAATCAAAATAACCTGTCCATTGTTAAACAAAGCAAATAGGTACCATACTTCATTCCCCACTGGTTTTATGTACATGAGTCAAATCATGGACTCATCTTTACTAGTTAGGGGATTGTACTGCCTCCTAACTACAAGTAGTTTGACCGAATTAATTTTTTCTAAACTGCCAGCTTGGCACATTTAATTTTCATTTACTCACCCCACTTCTTTTAGGGGCATTCTCTATTCTGTCCCTGCTCTCCTGTCCCCTTGTGCATCTAGCTAGTCCCACTTGTCCCTGGACTTTCTCACTGGCTAGAAAAAAAATGTTCTTACAGTTACCAAGTGCCCTAGTGCCACGGTCCCCGTCAGTACTGTCCTCACTGAAGCCCAGTTCCACTCCTGCGGGCGTTGAGCCTCCTCCTGGCCTGCATGGAGCCCAGGCTAGGGGTCTCACGGGTGAGGCCGCTGGCTGCCGGGATCAAGGCCGTTTCCTGGTGCAGGAGCTGGGAGTGGTGTAGCCAGGTCTGGATGCCGTCAGCAGGGAGACAGTGTATAGTCCATTCCAAGTTGGGGTGAGTTCTTGGGTTGTGAACTTCTTTGCCCACACCGAGTCCCCAGGCTGGAAAGGATGTACAGGGTCCGAGGTGGCACTGGCAGGGCATCTCGAACAAGCTTATGGGTGGCTTGTAATTTCTGTAAGAGATCACGTCCAAGAAAGGGGTACAGGCATTCTGGCAAATACAGGAATTCATGAACCACCTGGTGGCCGCCTAACTGACATTAGCGGGGGCAGCAGAACAGTCTGCAGCTGTGGTCCCGGTAGCTCCAATAATGGTGAGGGGAGCTACCTTCTGAGTAACTGCCGAGTGCTCTGCTCCTATATCACCCATAAAGTTCACAGTCTGGCCCCCGATTTTTCATTTCGACCATCGGCTCATGGGGGCCCATTTGGAAAGAGCCCAGTCTGTCCTAGTCAGTCAGCTGTTGCCAGTCCGAGGAGGTCTGCCTCAGGCGGCTCTGGCCAATAGCGGCTGGGTGGTTTGGATGGCCTTGCCAGCTTCTTTTGGCCTGCTACTAAACCTTACTCTGTCCCTTCTTACACACGCAGAACTGGACCCAAGGCAGTGAGTTTTGAGCAACTTTAAAATTCCTTAACATACATTTTATCATTCATGTTGCAGGGAGGGACCGGGTGGGCTCCTCCTGAATAAAAGAACTAATCAAAATAAGGCTTATTTTCTAACTTCATTTGTCCCTGGGTGTGGACAACAAATGACACTAATCAGATTGACATAAACGATTTAACCTTTGTTTAGGGAGGCAGATGCAAAGCATTTACTCCAAATGTCTTTGATTTAGGGAAGACAGGATTTTGCTTAGTTTCCCTATTCCACTTGTCCCAGCTTACTGGCCTATCATGCATTCAACTTTCTTTCAACATTTCTCTTTTCCTTCTCATCACATACACAACCTTCACAAATTTCACACTTTCAAGTTAGCCTTCAAACCTTCTTTCTATGTCCTTCAAAAATGCATAACCATGCCTCAGACCTTCCATTAAGTATTTCTCTTTACCTTCCTCCATCACAGCAAAGCCATACTTTCCAGTTAGTTAGAACTCTTAGCCTTAATTTTTAGGTGACATGTAAATAATTAACATTCCTGAGATTAGCAATACATTCATATTTTTTTTAAGAGACACAAACAGAAATTTCACTAGCTAAACAATTTTAAACAACAAAGACACATACTTAAACAATAAAGACAGATAACATTCCCTATTAAAACTTTGAATCACCACGGCTAGCAATATCAGTTTGTGAATATACAGGCCTGGTTGACGTCATCTTGGGATAGCTGTCTGTCTCTCTGTGGTCAGCGACTTCTCGTCCTCGAAAGGCCTCAGCTGTTTCTCGTCCTTGAAAATTCTCCTATCTCTATTGCAGATGGAGATGGGTGTCAGAGATGGGAGTAGATGTCTATTCACAGTCAGGTGCCTTTTACAAATGAGAAATGTGAATCTAGAGCTAACTCCTTTAAGTTTAGCTGCATATGGGTTAGTTAGTAATACCTGGTAAGGTCCTCTCCAACGGGGTTGGAGAGTCTTTTATTTGGTGTCTTTTCCAACACACCAAATCTCCTGGTTGTAAGCCATGATCTTTGAAATCTTCGTCACCTGGGAGTGCACTGTGAAATGAATCTGTCACCAATTTTGTTAGTTCCTACAATGCAGAATGTCTGCTCTTTACTTTTCCTTATATTTGGGAAACAAAAGATTTAAAAGTCAACAATATTTTAAACAGTCATAAGAATAATTATCCTTAATTCATTTAGTCCCATAGTTATTTTTGTTTATCCTGATTATTTGCCAGTAGGTTTTGAATTCAGTTATTCCTTGAAGTTCTATAAATCTTCATCCAGTTCAAAAATATGACCTGCTTACAAACCTGCAATTTAAATTAAGTCAGAGTCCTTTTTTTCCCCCCAAACATATAATATACCTACAAATGCATCAGAATAAAGCTGTCCACAAATGACAAAATTTAAAAGTGGCATAGTTATAGATTTGATAAAAGACTTTGCTTTTAACATTCCAAGACAACAATTTTTGGTTAAACTGACATGGAAAATATAAAATTTGTATACCTTTAAATGAGGCACATTGCTTATTGCAAGCAGTGTATTCAGCATTGAAAATAATTCATAAACTCCCAATCTGTGAAAAGCAAATACCAGAGCATCACTGGCAGATGCCCCTACGGGGATCCTGACTCTTGGCTGCCCAGTCCCTGATGGGACACAGGCTACCCTACCCCATTCAGAGTTTCCTGTTTGAACTTGGCTCTGAATCTCTGCAAGTTCTTCCTGATGCAGATGCCTTAATTAACCCAGTGACCTGTTCCTTACTCCTGACTGGAGCTCAGGCGCATGGCTAATTCAAAGGGATGGGTTGGCCTTTGCTGTTTCAAGATGGCGGCCCCCAGGGGAGGGGCAAGCCATGTGGCCATCATGGCGGCTGCCAAATCACACAGCCCAAAGTGGCTGTCTACACTGTTCTCTGCAATTAAATTTAAACTGGTTTTAAGAATTTCAGTTGAAATCACAGAGTTAATCCTCCTTTTAATCAGACCAATAAGCAGCATATTTTGAATTCCTAATTATTTCAGAGAAAGCCAAAATTATTTTCTCAAAAATTTCTACATTTTAGGCATCTAGCTACCACAACTACACAATTTCTCCCAATTCAATCTAAACCTTAAACTTTTAGCTGGCAAGTCAAATATTTAGCATTTCTTAATCAGTAACATTTTTAAGAATAAACTTCAAAAATATAAGACACAATCAACCAACAGATTCCATTCTACCCTCTAGATTTCGTACAAGGCACACTCAGATCAATATTATGTATTGTATCACTTCAAAATACCTAGACATAAGTTTTTATTGTTTGATTCAGTAAACTTTAAGGTCTCAAGTTCCCAGCAGCTCTGGAAAACCACACCTGAGGCTGGCAAACAGGCCTGGCCCAGCCCTTGACTTTAAAACGAACATTTTTCTCTGGGGAAAGTCAAGAAGCAAATTTGTAGCTACATTATTTCTTGAGATTCAAATCCAATTATTATTATTAAGGCGTTTACTTTGGCAAATTTTGTAACAGAGGCAATCTTACTGAATTTTCTTTTGGAGGCTTGTTGCTAGAACAAGCCTGCATTGCTTCCCTGGGTAAAATTCGCCATTTTCCTTAGGAAATAATCAGTCTTGGGTTTTATTCTGTACATGTGTGAAGAGACTCTAGTTCAAAACTCTATCTAAATGTCCAAAAACAGGACAATTGCGCGCATTAGTTTTAAACCAGCTTTTCTCTTTACATGTGAACAGAAGTACCAGACGCATTTTTAAATTTTGTAAAACTTTTTAATTATGAGAAGGAGATTTTAAATCAGAATACTTGGGGAGGAGGCGTCCATATTGGATCGCCATGTGTTCCCTTCTCCCTTTCCCCACATCCTGCTTTGGGGAAGTTTTGGCAAATGACTCAAATGGCGTATTTTTCCCAAAGTCATGATTAATAGAAAGATATTTTAAATTTTTTTCCTATTTCATTTACAACAAAGACACGAAAACATCAAGGCGCACAGAACACACTAAAGTTTACAGCAAAGAACGTCCAGCATTAGAAACTACCAAAGCAGTGTCTTTTGTCCCTGGTTCAGGAACTTCCCCTCACTAGAATTTCAGTATATTCCCAATGGACTATTCAAAAAACAAACAAACAATGGGCTAAAGGAAAAACAAGGGGTAGACATTAATTAACTTCAGAATAGTTCTGAGACAGTGTCTAAAATTTTATTAATTTCCATCTTATTAGAATAAATTTTTTCTATGTTTTTCTCTAGAAGCTTCTAATTTCCAAATCAAGATATGCTTCCCATGTACTCATTCAGTTTAATTTCAGAGCCGGCATTTTCTAATTTCTGCATGCAAAATATTAACATAGGTACCCAAACAAACTGCATTTTAGCCATTTCTCAGTTAATACTTTCTAATTAAATCTTCCCATTTCTGTAAAGTACTTGCAAGTAAAGGCTTCCTATCAGGAGTATTAAATGAGGGCTGGGATCACGGGAGCTTCTGGCCTTGGAGGCACAATTTCCCATGTTATTTTCTTTATTTTTATTGAATATCTGTAGTCTAAGCAAACTTTCTAGACATGTTATGCAGTGGGTCAAATGTGGCCTCAGTTTCTCTCCCGGCTGTCTAAAACCACAGGAAAGGTTTAGGGCCCGGGCAGACCAAGCCTTAAGGTGGCCCCCTAGATAAGCCATTTATACAGCGAAGGTTTTCTTTTTTTGCTCAGACTCTCAGAAAGCCGTTCTAATTAAAAAGCCGAAATCAAACCCAGCCTCCCATTTTTAACTCCAATCCTGCCTTACCCTGGGTTCCGCTGTGAACCCTTAACCTGGGGTCTTAGCAACCCTGGTTCTACCTCGAGGATTTTAAAACAGCTCAAATAAAATCCGACCTTCGACCAAAGGAAGGGAAGGTTCTGGATCCAAGAGAACACTCACCCACGTTCACCCAGTGGGCGGAGAACCGGCGGGCTCAATGGGCCCTTTGCTGGATCCTAGCACCGAGTCAAAGTCCAAGGGATGGTCCTGGGTGAGCTTCTTTGGAATCCTGCCACGACTACGCCAATTAATGTTAATGTAAAACCACTGAAACCTGTAAAGAATTTTTGTGAGTTTATTTGAGCCAAACTGTCGACATATGCCGGGAAGCAGAACCTCAACGAATTGAGATAGTGCTCCGGAGAATGGCAGGGTTACATCCCTATTTATACATGGAATTCATTGGTGACAGATTTAAGGAGGTGGGATTAAGTGAAGCGGGGGTGGGGGGGGGGTGGGGGGGGACCTCTGTGATAGGATAAAAAGTAAAATGATGGACACATACTTAGGTGGGTGCAGGATCAATTAACATGATAATGAAGGAATTTGTAGTATCTGTCCTGGCGCCCAGAACATTTGGTTGTGCCCCAGGGGCTCCAGAAAAAGGGAAGTTACAAGTTACCCAGACATTTCAAGGGTATGTTATCTTAGAGGCAAAAAGGCAAATGGGCTCAGTAAGGATCAAAGTTGATCTTGTCAGTGAAGATACTGGCCTAGGACATAACTGCTTTAGTTAAAGTTTAATTTCAGACCATCCTTTGTGGTTATTTTAGGTCTCTGAGTCTGCTAGGCTGCCACGCAGGCCTTCCCTGAGCTTGTCAGGTCAGCCTGTGGCCCCTTTCGTCCACACATCTCATTTCCCAATGTAAACAAATCATATTCATTAACACCACCACCAATCTAATCAGGAAAGTCTGTAATATCAGGAAACTGTCAAGCTCAGGTGACAGGCACAGTTTTCCAAAATTCTAGTGTTGCTCGAAAGTTCCCATTTTAACACTGGAAATAAATACTGTCCATGCATTTTCCTTGAAGTAACAGACTAACTTTATTCACTTTTGTAAAAATGCCTAACAGCCCTGGCCTGTGTCACTCAGTCGGTGGGGCATCATCCCATGCACTGAGAGGCTGCCAGTTTGATTCCAAGTCAGGGCAAATGCCGACATTGTGGGCTCGACCCCCAGTAGGCGGCGTGCAGGAGGCAGCAGATCGATGTTTCTCTCACATGGATGTTTCTCTCCCTCCCTCTTCTTTCCTCTCTCTCTAAAAATCAATAAAAATGTTTTTTTAAATGCCTACCAAATACCCAAATCTGAATTTTAAAAAATATGGTGCAGTGCATCATGCTTTGAGGTTAAAATGGTGTTCCATTAAAAAAAAAAAAAAAAAAAGACTAGTCCAGCCGGCATGGCTCAGTGGTTGAGCTTTGACCTATGAACCAGGAGGTCATGGTTCGATTCCAGTCAGGACACATGCCTGGGTTGCAGGCTCCGTCCCCAGTGGGAGCGTGGAGGAGGCAGCTGATCAATGACTCTCTCTCATCATTAATGTTTCAATCTCTCTCTCTCTCTCTCTCTCTCTCTCCCTACCTCTCTGAAATCAATTAAAAAAAAAAAAAAAAAGACTAGCTCATGTTGCATCTAAATAATGCGTATGCTTTTCTTCCAAATGGCCATACTTTGGTATGCAGTGGAGTGTTTTGTTTGCCCTTCCCTTTTCGTCACACAGAATTTTAAAAATATATACAGTTTAGGGTTGAGAATGAACAAAATTAATAGTTTTTACTGTTTTATCAGGCACATTCTTAAGTGAAACTGGTATTATTTATTGCAGTGTCAAGCAGGAAAGAAAACAATGCCTAATTCAGTTGGTGCTACCACCTTGATTCCTGCTGAGGGACCAGCTTTAAAGGAACAAGTAATGTTTTATTTCTTAAATCAAATGATAGGTACCCAAGGGTTAATTTTATAATTTTTCTTTAAGCTATAGTTTGTGTGTGTGTGTGTGTTTCTTTACATATATTTCTTTAAAATAAAAATGAATATGGCAAAAGTACCAAGAAAATATCAATAATATAATATTAGCACAAAAAAGTGAAAATGAACAGCAATCATAATAGCTAACACTCCTTATGCCAGCTTCTTTTGAAACAGGACCCAGTGGGTCCGAGGCTGACTGTCACTACTTGAGCCAAATTAAGCAGAGACAGGGTTGAATCACATGAGTGTTTATTCCAGTAATGCCGGCAGTATGGGGAGAGCAGTCGGACACCCTGGAAATTCTGCTCTGACCCCCCTCACCAGCTGGCTGGTTATATACACACTAGAGGCCCGGTGCACAAAAATTTGTGCACTGGGGGGGGAGGGGGAGAGAGGTCCCCCAGCCCAGCCTGTGCCCTCTCGCAGTCTGGGACCCCTCGGGAGATAACAACCTGCTGGCTTAGGCCTGCTCCCGGGTGGCAGAGGGCAGGCCCAATCCCTAAGTGCAGCCCCTGGTCAGGCTCAGAGCAGGGCTGATTGGGGAATTGGGGTGCCGCCCCCTGTCATGCACAGAGCAGGGCAGATCGGGAGGTTGCGATGCCACCCTCAGTCACGCTCAGGGTAGGGCCGATTGGGGGGTTGGGGCACCGCCCCCTGTCACACTCAAGGCAGGGTCGATGGGGAGGTTGTGGCGCCACCCCGTCATGCACAGAGCAGGGCCGATCAGGGGGTTGGTGCGTTGCACCCTGTCAAACACAGAGCCGCAGGGCAATCAGGGGATTGGGGAGCTCCCCCCTATCAGGCACAGAGCAGGGCTTATCAGGGGGTTGGGGCGCCTTCCCCTGTCACGAACAGAGCAGGGCAGATAGGGAGGTTGTGGCCCCGCCCCCTGTCACACACAGAGCTGCAGGGCGATCAGGGGATTGGGGAGCTCCCCCCTATCAGGCACAGAGCAGGGCTTATCAGGGGGTTGGGGCGCCTTCCCCTGTCACGAACAGAGCAGGGCAGATAGGGAGGTTATGGCCCCGCCGCCTGTCACACACAGAGCTGCAGGGCGATCAGGGGGTTTGGGCGCTGCCCCCTGTCACGCTGATCCCGGTGCCGGGAGCCTCGCTGCTCCGCTGATCCTGGTGCCGGGAGGCATACTACCCTTTTACTATATAGAATAGAGGCCTGGTGCATGGGTGGGGGCCGGCTGGTTTGCCCTGAAGGGTGTCCTGGATCAGGGTGGGGGTCCCCACTGGGGTGCCTGGCCAGTCTGGGTGAGGGGCTGAGGGCTGTTTTCCGGCTGGCGAGTGACTAAAGCTCCCAACCGCTCCTTGTTTTCTTTTTTTTTATTCTGGGCTAGCCCTAGCTCTGAGGCCTCGCTGCTGAAAACATCGATACAATGTTGCGGTCCGGCTGGCTTTCAGTCCGGCTGGTTTCTGGGGTTTTGTTTAGCTTCTTATTTGCAACATAGTACATAGTTGCTTAGAGTTGCAGCTGAGAGGCCGGCAGCGGCAGGCGGGGAACGTTGGAGTCCACAGTCACTGGAGCAAGCAAGCCTCCCTGCTTGCTTCAGTGCATGGCTGCCGGCCGCCATCTTGGCTGACAGTTAATTTGCATAAGGATATGCTGATTAGCCAATGGGAAGGGTAGCGGTCGTACGCTAATTACCATATTTCTCTTTTATTAGTGTAGATGAGGGAGAAGATAGCTATGTGCAGCTGTGAGCTACAAGTGTAACAGGGAAAGGGGAGGGGAGGGTCTGTGGTCCGGCCTTCAGGAGCTCAAAGTCCGGTAACAAGGTGGCTAATCTTCTATGATGTTACAAACAGCTCAGCCCATTCCTGGGACCGGAGAATGGTCAGCATTCCTGAGGGAAACTCCCAGAGAGGGTCAGGGTCCAGGCACAGCAACCAAATCAAAGCGTGTCCTGTTCTTGGTCTGTTCTCAAAATGTATTTCTTTTCTGAGTAACGGACCCATCGAGGCATCTTATCTTTTTACAGCCTTGTTTCATCCTCCAGTGTCCCTGGGTCTGTAAAAAAACTACTTGTCTATAGTTAGGAAGGTGAATAATTATTAGACAGCTGTGGCCTTATTCTTATTAGCTGCCCTTCACCACTGTCACTTTTAGAAGAATTTTAGTTATGGTACCGCCACATGATTGCAATACTAGGCAGCTTCAAAAATGATAATATAGTACTTGGAAGGAATGCAAATTGATATAACCTTTCAGGAGGACAATTGGCACTAACTATCCAAATTTAATTTGTCATAATCCTTTCATTTAAAAATTCAATTGCTAGGAATTTATCCTAGGAATATGGTGGTAAATGTAATTTATAAATATAGGATGATAAGATATATAAAGTCAGAGTAATGTGATATATTCTATCACTGAATTATTTGTTGTGATGTGTTGGAAAGAGGAAAAAGGAGCAATTTGTATGTAAACATGTCACCTTAAACTTATAAAAATATATACAGTTAAGGGTTGAGATTTAACAAGTCTGCTAGGCTACTACACTCAAAGATAAGCCAAGCTAGTAACGATGGAGATAATAAAATGAAATGAACATTTTTAAGAGTCACTTAAAATAGAGCCGGTTGGCCATTAGGGAAGTGGGATCTGTACACATCTTGTGCCTCAGTTCTCAGAGATGCTATTAAGTTGCTAAACCTATTGCTAAATTCAGCTCAAGGCCCAGCCATAAGCATCCTGGAGCCATTAACATCCTAGAACAACAACTGCTGCCAGGAAGCATATTGTCACCCAACGGTCCGAGGCACCAATTTAACACCAACAGGAATCCCCAATTTGGGGTGTGGTGAAGACCATCCATGAACAAAGTGTTGCCTTGATGCATCAGTTGGAGCAAACAGTGGCTAAAAGCCAGGAAAGATTTGTCCAAATCCTGGTAATAAGGTAGTAGAGGGCTTTTGTCAGCTCTCATTGTTCCTTAGTTGCTTAATTATGGATTGTTTATTACCTCCTTGAATGAGAATAAATGTGTGTATGGGCAAGCAACAAGTGGTTCACAGTTTTTTGGTCGCCTCTTCAGACTGACACTTTTGAACTGGCTCTTTTTTTCTAAATAGCTTTTTAAAAATATGTTTTTATTGATTTCAGGAAGAGGAAGGAAGAGGAAGAGAGAAATAGAAACATCGATGATGAGAGAGAATCATTGGTTGGCTACCTCCTGCACGCCCCCTACTGGGGATCGAGCCTGCAACCTGGGCATGTGCCCTGACTGGAATCAAATCTTGACCTCCTGATACATGAGTCAATACTTAACCACTAAGCAACACCGGCTGGGCTGAAATGGTTTTTTGTTGTAACCAAAGCCAAAAATCTAAATTAAAGAACACTCTCAGGCATAATAATTGTCATTTGGTTTAAATAGGACAAATGTACTCACAAAAGTTCACCAGGTATGTTTATCACAGCAATGTTTGTAAAGGAAACAAGGTACCAATCAATCAGGACTGTTTAAATAACTTATGATATATCCAGAAAATATCTCTCTATATAAAAGCCTAAGCGACCATTATACTGTTCAACCAGTAGCTATGACGCACACTGACCACCAGGGGGCAGACGCTCAATGCACAGGCATGGAAACACGGAACAGACTGATGAATCTAAGGTGAGGGGGAGGGTGGGAAGAGGTTAACCAAAGATCTTACATGCGTACTAGAGGCCTGGTGCATGGGCTCGTGCACCTGTGGGGTCCCTTGGTCTGGCCTCTGGGGATCGGGTCCTGGATTATGAGAGGGTGCAGGCCAGGCTGAGGGAACCCACTGGTGCATGAGTCCATGCACCAGGCCTCTAGTAATAAATAACATGAAGTCAAAATTTTAAAACGAGAGCTATTGTTATGTGGTTTTATAAATAGACCTTCAGGATATGTGTAATGTGAAAAAACAAAAAGCAGTGTATGGTTCAGTTAGTACAATATAATCCCTTTTCTGTTTAAAAAGTTTATAAGTAGCCAAAACCGGTTTGGCTCAGTGGATAGAGCGTTGGCCTGCGGACTGAAAGGTCCCGGGTTCGATTCCGGTCAAGGGCATGTACCTGGGTTGTGGGCACATCCCCCGTGGGAGATGTGCAGGAGGCAGCTGGTCGATGTTTCTCCTCCATCGATGTTTCTAACTATCTATCTCTCTCCCTTCCTCTCTGTAAAAAATCAATAAAATATATTTTTTAAAAAAAAGCTCTTTTAAAAAATAAATAAATAAATAAAAATAAAAAGTTTATAAGTAGACAAATTTTATAGGGTCACTTCCCATCAAAAAGATTGCGTGAACTCAAGAGAAAATACCCTCTTCACTCTGAACAGAAAAAATAATAGATAATATATGCCAAATATATATTAAAAAGACAACCCATGAGAAAACTAAATAAGCCTCTCCTTGAAATATGATGGCCAGGAGCTGAAACCGCAGGGGCAATTGTCATGTTGCATGCCAGGTGATGTTGTGACTCTAACTGGGGTCTAGCCATTAAGAGCTGCGTGCCTGGCTAGCCAGCCCTCTAGGCTACCATGCTGAACTGGACTACATATGCAGCTGGCTGGACAGGATCACCAAATCACCCCTGGATCAGATCCCTGTATGTTCGATGTAAACTGTTTCTGGTCTGGGAGACAGTCACAAAACCACTCAGCATGGAAGGATGAAGAGGTTAGAAAGGGAACCCTACAACTTCAAAGTGGACTGGCATATTGGCACCCATGACAACCTTTTCCTACTGTATCTGCTCTAGGCAGGGGCTGGAGTGCTAAAAACTGTATTTTCCCAAGTCCCTTACAGCCAGTGTTCCTTTGTCAATTAAATGCACGCCAGAGAAACCTGAAAATAGAGATAGGCCTTAAATTGAGAGTGGGGGATGGGGGTGCTGGGGGAGGGGGATTCCCAGTGGAAGGTGTCAGTGAATTGTGGTAGCGGGGGTGGGGACTGCAGTTAACAGCTTCCTGTGCTTGGAAGCTTGTTGGTTGTTGCCTGATTGGCTGATACCGACAGACTTGTATAATTCTGGAGGCTGGGAGCTCTTCCTAAAAGTTCTACCTAAAGCAGCATTCCCAGTTGAGTTTCTATTGGCATCTAGGTGAGTGACCGAACTCAAAGCATTCACCACCTGGAGTGCTTTATTCAAAAATGAGACCTGGTTGTTGCAAGGTAGCTTTATTTACTTGCAGCAAGTGAAGGAGACAGGGGATTCACATCCAAAGCTCTGCCTCCCCAAACGGAGGCTTAGCCATTGCTTATATATACTATTTGGTCAGTTACATGTTGGTTTCCTTCTTTGCAGTTGACTACACTCATCAAGTTGGGTTCCTGTCAAGCTTGTCCTGTATACCAGGGGTGGGGAGCTTCCAGGCCCCGAGGGCCATATAAGGCCCTCGATATCATTTGGTCTGGCATTAGGGGTGAGTTAATTAAATGTTTGATCAAATATAGCAGGTTAAGTTTTAAATTGATAATTATTTATAGCCTGAAAATCCTATATAATAAAACCCTAATATGCAAATTGACCGAAAGGTGGAACTACTGGTTGCTATGATATGCACTGACCACCATGAGGCAGACACTCAACACAGGAGCTGCCCCCCTGGTGGTCAGTGTGCTCCCACAGGGGGAGCGCCAATTAGCCAGAAGCTGGGCTCATGGGTGGCGAGTGCAGTGGCGGTGGTGGGAGCCTCTCCTGCCTCCGCTGCAGCTCTAAGGACCCTTCAGGGGATGTCCGCCAAGGGGTCCCAGACTGCGAGAGGGCACAGGCTGGGCTGAGGGACTCTGCCCCACCCCCCCGTGCACGAATGTCGTGCACCGGGCCTCTAGTGATATTATAAATATCCAAATGACCCGTGGGAGAAAAAAGGCTCCCCACCCCTGCTGTATACAGTTGGTCTGAAACATATTGTACTATATTGTTTTTTGCCATCATTAAGAAATTTACCTTTTTAAAAAATATTTTTTTATTGATTTTAGAGAGGAAGGGAGAGGAGAGAGAGATAGAAACATCAATGATGAGAGAGAGAATCATTGATCAACTGCCTCCTGCTCACCCACCACTGGGGATCGAGCCCCCAACCTGGGACGTGTGCTCTAATCAGGAATCAAACTGTGATCTCCTGGTTCATAGGTCAACGCTCCACCACTGAGCCACATTGGTTGGGCAAAAAATTTATTTCTTTTTATTTTTTATTTTTTTAAAATTGTTTTATTGCTTAAAGTATTACAAAGAGTATTGCATATATCTCCTTTTTTTCCCGCCCTTAACAATCCCCCGGCCTCCCCTAACCCCCAGTGTCTTATGTCCATTGGTTATGCTTATATGCATGCACACAAGTCCTTCGGTTGATCTCTTACCCACCACCACCCACCCTCCCGCCCCTCAATCCTCCCCAGCTTTCCCGCTGTAGTTTGACAGTCTGTTCTAGGCAGCTCTGCCTCTGTATCTATTTTTGTTCATAAGTTTATAATGGTCTTTATTATCCATGCGTGAGTGAGATCGTGTGGTGTTTTTCCTTCATTGACTGGCTTATTTCACTTAGCATAATGCTCTCCAGTTCCATCCATGCCGTTGCAAATGGTAAGAGTTCCTTCTTTTTTACAGCAGCATACTATTCCATCGTGGAGATGTACCACAGTTTTCTAATCCATTCATCTACTGATGGGCACTTAGGCTGTTTCCAAATCTTAGCTATGGTGAATTGTGCTGCTATGAACGTAGGGGTGCATATATCCTTTCTAATTGGTGTTTCTGGTTTCTTGGGATAGATTCCTAGAAGTGAGATCACAGGATCAAATGTGAATTCCATTTTTAGTTTTTTGAGGAAACTCCATACTGTCTTCCATAGTGGCTGCACCAGTCTGCATCCCCACCAGCAGTGCACGAGTGTTCCTTTTTCTCCACATCCTCTCCAGCACTTGTCGTTTGTGGATTTGTTGATGATAGCCATTCTGACAGGTGTGAGATGGTACCTCATTGTTGTTTTGATTTGCATCTCTCGGATGATTAGTGATTTTGAGCAAGTTTTCATATGTCTCTTTGCTTTCTGAATGTCCTCTTTTGAAAGGTGTCTATTTAGGTCCTTTGTCCATTTTTTGATTGGATTGTTTATCTTCCTTTTGTTAAGTTGTATGAGTTCCCTATAAATTATAGAGATTAGGCCCTTATCAGATATAACATTGGCAAATATGTTTTTCCACGAAGTGGGCTTTCTTGTTGTTTTGTTGATGGTTTCTTTTGCTGTGCAGAAGCTTTTTATTTTGATGTAGTTCCATTTGTTTATTTTCTCTTTAGTTTCTAATGCCCTAGGAGCTGTATCGGTGAAGAAATTGCTTCGGCATATGTCTGAGATTTTGTTGCCTTTGGATTCTTCCAGTATTTTTATGGTTTCCCGTCGTACATTTAAGTCCTTTATCCATTTTGAGTTTATTTTTGTGTATGGTGTAAGTTGGTGGTCTAGTTTCATTTTCTTTCATGTATCTGTCCAATTTTCCCAACACCATTTATTGAAGAGACTATCTTGACTCCACTGTATGTTCTTGCCTCCTTTGTCAAATATTAATTGAGCATATTGGCTCGGGTCGATTTCTGGGCTCTCTATTCTATTCCATTGATCTATATGTCTGCTCTTGTGCCAATACCAGGCAGTTTTGAGAACAGTGGCTTTGTAATACAGCTTGATATCTGGTATTGAGATCCCACCTACTTTGTTTTTTCTCAGGATCGCTGCAGCTATTCGGGGTCTTTTTTTATTCCAGATGAATTTTTGGAGAGTTCATTCTAGGCCTGTGAAATATGCCGTTGGTATTTTAATGGGAAGCGCGTTGAATTTATAGATTGCTTTGGGTAGTACGGACATTTTAATTATGTTGATTCTACCAATCCAAGAACATGGTATGTTCTTCCATCTGTTTATGTCTTCCTCTATCTCTTTTTTCAACATCCTGTAGTTTTCTGAGTAGAGGTCTTTTACCTCCTTAGTTAAGTTTATTCCTAGGTAGCTTAATTGTTTTGGTGCGATGGTAAATGGGATTGTTTTTTTAGTCTCTCTTTCTGTGAGTTCACTATTGGTGTATAGAAATGCCATAGATCTCTTGGCGTTAATTTTGTATCCTGCTACATTGCCAAATTCATTTATTAAGTCTAATAGTTTTTTGATGGAGTCTTTAGGGTTTTTTATGTATAATATCATGTCATCTGTGTAGCGGTCAAGCGGAAAGAAGTTAACTAGAAGAGGACGCTCTGCCGGGAGAAGGCGTGAGCCTGCACACAGGCCACGTCAGAACAAAGTCTTGCAAGCAAGATTTATTGTTCAGAGGCAGAACTTTCCTTGAGGTGATAAATAGTTTATGAGGGCATGGAAAGCCAGGGAGGGTGCATTGCTGCAGGTGGGAATAATCTTTGTATAATACAGGAAATTAATAGTGTAATGTATAATTTAGCTTTAATATTTTCATAAGCATGCTTGTTAATCATAGTCACTTGCTGTACTCCATTGTTGTTTGCTATACTCACTGCAATAAATGCCAGAAGGCATCAGAGGGTCTTGGCTATTCTCCTGAGCGAGCGGTAGCCCTCTGCTTCTCCGTATCCTGTCGTCCGACTCATCTCTGCGTCTCTGTTCACCAAGAACATCAATATCTGGCGCCACGAACAGGGACCAGGGGTGAGTCTAAGGGGCGTGGGACCGAAAGGGAGATGCCAGCGCCGAGTACGCGGAGCTTTCGGCAATAGAAGCAGAGCATGGGGACTAGCCCGTCGATACAGAGTCAATATATAGCTGTCTTGAAATCATTGTTAAAGAGTTCAGGGGTAAAAGTGAAGAATGAGGCTTTTAAAAAATTGTTTGAGGCAATTCAGCAGCACTGTTTTTGGTTTAACCCAGAAGGAAAACAGCAGTTAAATCTTACGCTGTGGAAACAAGTTGGAAGGTCATTAAGGAGGGCTCACCAACAGGGAAATGCTATAGAGGCTGATGTATGGGATGTTTTTAATTTAGTAACGTTAGCTTTACAGCCTTTTCAGTCTGATTCTGAAGATTATGAAGAAATTGCTATGAAGTCACAAAGTGCTGCAACAAGAGCTGGGTGTCTAGGCCCTGAGCCTCTCCCTCCTGGGAAATCACTACCACCCCAGCCGCTCGCGTTAGAGGTCACTGAACCAAGGGAGTCAAATAAAGGACGGAAAGCTAGGGTTAAAAATGAAGTAGGGGGTTATGAAAGAATAACCTCAGCCAGCGATTCAGAGCTGGATGATTCATCTTCTGCTGGTTCGGAAGATGATTATTGCCCTCGCCCTAAGTTAAGGAAAAGAAGAGTGGCGAGAAGGGAAACAGAGATGAAGGAACTTTTAGGGAGTTTAAAAGAATTATTACTTACAGTAGTAAGGAAAAGAAAGAAAATAAAAGCCCTCAGGAGTTGGCTGCACCACCACGGAAAAGTGAAAGTAAAGCGGCACTAGCCACTAATCTGGCGTTAGCAGCTGAGCCTCCACCCACCTCCTGAGGACACAAAGAGCTGCTAATGCTCAATACCCTCAAGAGTTATGTGTATTATTAATTATAATATTATTATATATAATTATATATGTTATTAATTTTTATATATTAATTAATATAAAATTAATTTATACAGATTATAAATTAATTCCTTATACTTGGAATGCTATAGCTAAGGCAGTATTAGCCCCAGGGCAATATCTGCAATTTAAATCCTGGTGCTGGGAAGAAGCCAGGAGAGTGGCGATGATTAACGCCCAACAAAATCCACCTGTATGTAATTTTGACCAGTTAACAGGAACTGGAACACATAGTAGCTTACAGCAACAGGTGCTGTTAGAGAATGCTGTTATTGCACAAATTAGAACTTGTTGCTTAAAGGCTTGGTCAAAAATAGAGGAGGCTAGCATCCCAGCCCAATCATTTTCTAAAGTTATATAAATAATATTAATATAATAATAATAATCTTATTAAAATCTTACATAAATAATTAATAATAATACTACTCTTCTTGCTGATGCATTAAAAACTGCAATTCCCATCCTGCTAAATGCTATGGATGTGGGAAAGTGGGACATATGAAAAAAAAAATTGTCTGAAGGCAAAAGTCCCACAAGGGAAAGCTAAACATGCTCCCAGAGTTATTAATACAAATTATGAAGGAGAAATATAAGTTATGATGTCTGCTTCTGGTATTATAAATATAAAGGCTGGAGAAAAAATGGCACAATTATTATTACTTCCCTATAAACAAATAGGGCATACAGCACCAGTTAAGCAAACTAGAAGATTTAGTAGCACAGGAAAAAAAGTTTTTTTAGCATACAGTCTTGGGAGGCCAAAGACCTCAATTTTTACAGTTTATTCCCGGAGGGAATAAAAATTATCATCCTGGTGGATTCTAGGGCTGATGTAACTATAATTTTTACTTTACACTGGCCTCAATCTTGACCGGTGCACAAGGTGAATGCAACTTTTACAGGTTGTAAACCTCACAGAAATTTTGCAAAGCACTAATGTACTTAAATGTCAAGGGCCTGAAGGACAAAAAGGCAAAATACAGCCATATGTTGTCTCCATTGCACTGTCTTTGTGGGGAAGAGATCTTTTACAACAATGGAAGGCTACAATTACTATACCTTCTTTACAGAAAGGTCATAGACAAATGATTTGTCAAGCTGGTGCTGGCGTCACTGGCACCAGTGTTCAGGACCAAAATTTATAAAGGGGGCCACTCCAAAGCGCTTCACCCTACCATGAAAATGAAAAACAACTAAACCAGTATAGGTAAAGCAATGGCCCCTAACGAGAAAAATTGGAAGCGCTCCAAATTATTATCAAAGAACAAATACAACTAGGGCATATAGAAGCCAGCTCTAGTCCATAAAATTCCCCTGTCTTTGTTATAAAGAAAAAACCAGATAAATGGAGAATGTTAACTGATTTAAGATGGATTAATGAGATTATTAAACCTATAGAACCTTTACAACCTGGAATTCCAAATCCAGCATTAAAGCCTTTGCTGTAATGGGCAAGCCCCGAGCCATTAAAACTGACAATGGCTCAGCATATTTATCAAGTAAATGTCAACAATGTTTTCAACAATTTGATATTAAACATATTACAAGAATTCCTGAAAACAATACAGGTCAAACAATTATGGAACAACAGAACCAAACCCTTAAGAAAATGCTACAAAAACAAAAAGGGGGAGAAGAGCTGGTATCAGGCCAGACTCCCCGACAAAGATTATTAAGAGCTTTATTTACTTTAAATTTTTAAAATTTGAATACAGATGCAGTGTCAGCTGCCGAAATGCATTGGGGACATAAAAAGGAGGTCCCGGTAGAACAACCTGTCATGTATCAAGATGTCACTACTAATCAATGGTGCCCGACTACCGTTTTAAGGTGGGGTCGAGGCTATGCTTATGTTTCCACAGGAACTAAGAAGTTCTGGATTCCTGATAAAAAAAACTCAAGCTAAGGCATGGCGAGCAAGAGAAAGCGTGACGAGGCGGGACTGGAAGACCGGTTTGCACAGCTAATCATCCAGGGAGGACAAACAATTCTCGTGCCATTGCCTCGCACCCCAAACACCCCTCCACCTACATGGGGACAGGTGAAGCGCCTATGCCAGGAAGGGGAGCGTCTTGTGACTGCCCATGGAAGGCCCTGTAACTAATGACTCTAATTGGATGCCTGGACTTTTTAAAGATCGTGGGCCTTTGAAACCAGATGCCGGAATGCCTGTGTGCCTGGGACTGAGTGATCGTTGTCTGCAACTGGGTAATCAAGCCTGATTGAGTGTGGCTAAAAGCACCACTAATCCTTGAAAGGACCAGTCCAATGGAATCAAACTACTGGGGAAATATCTTATTTTAATTGTACCTTGTTAACTTGTGTAAATAACTCTGTACCTTTTACTCACAGTAGAGAGAGCTTGTATCTATTGCGGAAGGAATATTGAAGAGATCAAAAAGGTTTATTGGCGTGCTAATCGCTGTAATTCTTGGGTTAATTGCTGTAACAGCAACTGCTGCAACAGCTGGGGTGGCATTGCAGCGATCGGGTCCAAACTGCTACTTTTGTTCAAGACTGGCTTAACTGTTCTGAGAACGGTTATGGAGTTCTCAACGGAAAATTGATAGTGAAATCAATGAACAAATAGCCAGTCTTGAACAAACAGTAGCTTTATTAGAGACCAAGTTGTGAGCCTGCAAAGGCGATTACAGTTAAAATGTGATTGGAACCATACTGGTCTGTGTATCACCCCTGTGCCTTACAATGAGACAGCTTTTCCTTGGGATAAGGTTAAGAAACATTTATTGAACTTGAAGCAAAACAAAAAAGGGGGAAAATGTAGCGGTCAAGCGGAAAGAAGTTAACTAGAAGAGGACACTCTGCCGGGAGAAGGCGTGAGCCTGCACACAGGCCACGTCAGAACAAAGTCTTGCAAGCAAGACTTATTGTTCAGAGGCAGAACTTTCCTTGAGGTGATAAATAGTTTATGAGGGCATGGAAAGCCAGGGAGGGTGCATTGCTGCAAGTGGGAATAATCTTTGTATAATACAGGAAATTAATAGTGTAATGTATAATTTAGCTTTAATATTTTCATAAGCATGCTTGTTAATCATAGTCACTTGCTGTACTCCATTGTTGTTTGCTATACTCACTGCAATAAATGCCAGAAGGCATCAGAGGGTCTTGGCTATTTGCCTGAGCGAGCGGTAGCCCTCTGCTTCTCCGTATCCTGTCGTCTGACTCATCTCTGCGTCTCCGTTCACCAAGAACATCAATACATCTGCAAATAAGGACAGTTTTACTTCTTCTTTTCCAATTTGGATGCCTTTTATTTCTTCTTCTTGCCTAATTGCAATGGCTAATACTTCCAGTACTATATCGAACAGGAGTGGTGAGAGTGGACATCCCTGTCTTGATCCTGTTCTTAGGGGAAATGGTGTTAGTTTTTGTCCATTGAGTATGATGTTGGCTGTGGGTTTGTCATATATGGCTTTTATTATGTTGAGGTATGATCCTTCTAGTCCCACCTTGCTGAGAGTTTTTATCAAAAATGGGTGTTGGATTTTGTCAAATGCTTTTTCTGCATCAATTGATATGACTATGTGGTTTTTTTCTTTCAATTTGTTTATGTGATGTATCACGTTTATTGATTTTCGGATATTGTACCATCTTTGCATCCCTGGGATAAATCCTACTTGGTCATGGTGTATGATCTTTCTGATGTACTGCTGGATCCGATTTGCTAAGATTTTGTTGAGGATTTTGGCATCTATATTCATGAGGGATATTGGCCTGTAATTCTCTTTCATTGTGTTGTCTTTACCTGGTTTTGGTATTAGGGTGATGCTGGCTTCATAGAATGAGCTTGGAAGTGTTCCTTCCTCTTGGATTTTTTGTAGTAGTCTGAAGAGGATAGGTTTTAGTTCTTCCTTGAATGTTTGGTAAAACCCCCTTGTGAATCCGTCTGGTCCTGGGCTTTTGTTTGCTGGAAGCTTTTTGATGACTGCTTCAATTTCTTCCATAGTTATTGGCCTCTTGAGATTTTTAGATTCTTCCTGATTGAGTTTTGAAATGTTGTATTTTTCTAGGAATATGTCCATTTCCTCCAGGTTGTCTAATTTGTTGGAGTAGAGTTGTCCATAGTATTGTTTAACAATCATTTGTATTTCTGTGGGGGTCTGTTGTTATTTCGCCTCTATCATTTCTGATTTTGTTTATTTGGGTCCTCTCTCTTTGCTTCTTGGTGAGCCTGGCTAGAGGTTCATCAATCTTGTTTATCCTTTCAAAGAACCAGCTCTTGATTTCATTAATCTTTTGTATTGTTTTTTTTGGTCTCTATGTCATTTATTTCTGCTCTAATCTTTATTATCTCCTTCCTTCTGCTCACTCTGGGCTTTTCTTGTTGCTCTCTTTCTAATTCTTTGAGTTGTAGAGTTAGATGATTTACTATCATTTTTTCTTGTGTTTTTTGAGATAGGCCTGTAGAGCTATAAACTTCCCTCTCAGGATTGCTTTCATTGTGTCCCATAGGTTTTGGATTGTTGTGTTTTCATTGTCATTAGTTTCCAGGATGTTTTTAATTTCTTCTTTGATCTCATTGGTAACCCAATCAATATTTAATAACATGCTATTCAGCTTCCAAGTGTTTGAGTATTTTGGGTTGTTTTTATTGTAGTTTATTTCTAATATTATGCCCTTGTGGTCTGAGAAGATGCTTGGTATGATTTCAATCTTTTTGAATTTGGGGAGACTTTGTTTGTGACCCAATATGTGGTTTATTTTTGAATATGTACCATGAGCCCTTGAGAAGAATGTATATTCCATGGCTTTGGGGTGAAGTGTTCTGAAGATGTCAATTAAGTCCATCTGATCTAGTGAGTCATTTAGGATTGCTGTTTCTTTGCTGATTGTTTGTCTAGAGCAGCCGTGGGCAAACTACGGCCCGCCGGCCAGATCCGGCCCATTTGAAATGAATAAAACTAAAAAAAAAAGACTGTACCCTTTTATGTAATGATGTTTACTTTGAATTTATATTAGTTCACACAAACACTCCATCCATGCTTTTGTTCCGGCCCTCCGGTCCAGTTTAAGAACCCATTGTGGCCCTCGAGTCAAAAAGTTTGCCCACCCCTGGTCTAGAGGATTTATCCAGTGATGTCAGTGGTGTATTAAAGTCCCCTACTATGATTGTATTGTTGTCGATCTCTCCTTTGATATCTTCCAGGAGTTTTTTTTTATGTATTTGGGTGCTCCTGCATTGCGTGCATATATATTTATCAGGGTTATATCTTCTTGTTGTATTGATCCCTTTAGTATTATGAAGTGGCCTTCCTTATCTCTTGTTATGGCCTTCACTTTGAGGTCTATTTTGTCCGACATAAGTATAGCTACCCCAGCTTTTTTTTCATTTCCATCCCTTCACTTTCAGTCTGTGTGAGTCCCTTCTTCTGAGGTGGGTCTCTTGAAGACAGCAAATGTATGGGTCATGTTTTTTTATCCATTCAGCCACTCGATGTCTTTTGGTTGGAGCATTTAGTCCATTTACGTTTAAAGTTATTATTGAAAGGTACTTGTTTGTAGCCATTTCTTTTTGTGTGTGGCTGTTTTCTTTCTGAGCTTTTTTTTCTTCTTTTTTTTTTTGAGGCTTCAGGGTTTATTTAAGTTGTACTTTAAAGGTAAAAGTCAGGGAAATAATGTGATAAACAATATGATTCCCCAGAAACTATTCTTGAAATATTTGGATTTTAGAAGAATTCAGTTAATTCTTGAATTTATATCTACATGTACTCCGGATTTGCCTTTGCCTTTTATAGAATCAATTTTATTCACAGGGTTAAATTTATTTCAATTAATTGGCAAATCATAAATAGAACAGTCTAAAGATACAGAATTATCCATCTGCATTTTTAAAAATTTTTTATTTTTATTTAATATATATTTTTTATTGATTTTTTACAGAGAGGAAGGGAGAGGGATAGAGAGTTAGAAACATCAATGAGAGAGAAACCTCGATTAGCTGCCTCCTGCACACCCCCCACCGGGGATGTGCCCGAAACCAAGGTACATGCCCTTGACTGGAGTCGAACCTGGGACCCTTCAGTCCGCAGGCTGACGCTCTATCCACTGAGCCAAACCGGTCAGGACATCTGCATTTTTTTAAATTAAATCATTATTGTTCAGATTATTACATTGGTTCCTCTTTTTTCCCACCATAACTCCCCTACACCAGTTCCCACCCCACCCTCTGCCCTCATTCCCCACCCAGTGTCCTCATCCATAGGTGCACGATTATTGTCCAATCTCTTCCCGCATCCCCCACTCCCCTTTCCATCCCAAGAATAGTCAGTCCATTCCCTTTCTATGTCCCTGATTCTATTATAATCACCAGTTCATACTGTTCATCAGATTATTTATTCACTTGAGTTTTAGATTCACTTGTTGATAGATGTGTATTTGTTGTTCATAATTTGTATCTTTACCTTTTTCTTCTTCTTCCTCTTCTTAAAGGAAACCCTTCAGCATTTCATATAATACTGGTTTGGTGGTGATGAACTCCTTTAGCTTTTTCTTATCTGTGAAGCTCTTTATCTGACCTTCAATTCTGAATGATAGCTTTGCTGGATAAAGTAATCTTGGTTGTAGGTTCTTGGCATTCAGCACTTTGAATATTTCTTGCCACTCCCTTCTGGCCTGAAAAGTTTCTGTTGAGAAATCAGCTGACAGTCCCATGGGTACTCCCTTGTAGGTAACTGACTTTCTTTCTCTTGCTGCTTTTAGGATACTCTCTTTGTCTTTTGCTCTTGGCATTTTAATTATGATGTGTCTTGGTGTGGTCCTCTTTGGATTCCTTTTGTTTGGGGTTCTATTCACTTCCTGGACTTGTAAGTCTATTTCTTTCACCAGGTAGGGGAAGTTTTCTGTCATTATTTCTTCAAATAGGTTTTCAATATCTTGCTCTCTCTCTTCTTCAGGCACCCCTATAATTCAGATGTTGGTACGCTTGAAGCTGTCCCAGAGGCTCCTTACACTATCTTCGTATTTTTGGATTCTTTTTTCATTTTGCTTTTCCGGTTGGGTGTTTTTTACTTCTTCGTATTTCAAATCTTTGACTTGATTCTTGCCCTCCTCTGGTCTGCTGTTGGGAGTCTGTATAATATTCTTTATTTCAGTCAGTGTATGCTTAATTTCTAGTTGGTCCTTTATCACAACCTCGAAGGTCTCACTAGATTTCTTGAGGGTCTCATTAAGTTTATTGGCAGTTTCTAGGAAATTCTTGAAAAACCTTGAAAGTGTGGTTTTGAACTCTATATCCAGTAGTTTGCTTTCCTCCATTTCTGTCATTTGTGTCCTGTTTCTTTGTCTCAGCATTTTTTATGCTTTGCTGTGTTGATAGAGTGGCTTTCTCTGCTAAGTGTCCTATAGGGCCCAGTGGCTCAGCCTCCCCAATTACCTGAGGTCGACACTCTTGGTGCACCCCCTTGTGGGCTTTGTGCACAGTCTTGTTGTAGTTAAGCCTTGATTGTTGTAGTTAACACTGGGAGGATTTGACCTCCAGGCCAATTGGATGTGAGAATCAGCTGTGGTTATGGTGGGAGAACTTCTGTGCTGAAGACACCCTTATGGGGCAAGACTTGCTTCAGTGGGGCTATGGTGCTCACTGAGTCTGCCCCCTGAGTGTGTCCCTTATAGATCTGAGGAGTTGTAATTGGATGGTCCCACTCTGAGTACTGGGTACACTGCTCTTGGATCTAAGGAGGTGCTAATCTAGCCTTTGCCTAAGGCTACCCAGCAGAAGCCAGCTGTAAAGCAATGCAAGTTGCCCTGGGGCCTTGGGGCAGCTACAGTTTGTTATTTTCAGATTACAAAGGGCCGGGTCTTTCATATGCAAAAACCTCCGTGCACGGCTTGGGCGGGGCGGGGTCCCAGGGGATCAACAGGGCGGGCAGAGCGAGCCAGCAGTATGGCTGCTCTCAGTTCTGCCTTCAGAGGTCCTGGCAATTGCCAAGAGTGCCTCCGAGAGAAAGCTGCCCTCGAGTTCCGACTGATGCCAGACAGTCCCGTTTCTCTCGTGTGAGTCTGGGTCCCCAAAGACTCGCCCGGAACTGGAGCTCAGAGCCTGAGACTCCCTCCCAATTGAAGAAGACAATTGTGTCCTCAGCCTCCAGCCCTCTCTGCATGCACCACTGCACTTTTGTATTTACTTCAGCACCGCACCTCCTCTGAGTCTCGGTATGCTTTTCTCTTTCCTTCTAGTTGTAGAAATTCCACTCAGCCAGCCTTCCTGTGGTTCTGGATGATGTCTGTTATGTCTTTTAGTTGTATTTTTGAAGTGGTTGTGCGAGGCAGCAATCTCCGGTGTTTACCTATGCCACCATCTTTGTTTCCCCCCTTTCTGAGCTTTTCCTTTCTTCTTTTTACACTAGTCCCTTTAGCATTTCTTGCATTGCTGGCTTGGTGGTGATAAACTCCCTTAGCCTTTTTTTGTCTGTGGAGCTTCTTATTTCCCCTTCAATTTTGAGTGATAGCCTTGCTGGATAGAGATTCTTGGATTCAGTCCTTTGCTTTGCATCACTTTGTAAATTTCCGTTCATTCTTTTCTGGCCTGATGTGTTTCGGTTGAGAAATCATTTGATAATCTAATGGGAGATCCCTTGTATGTAACTTTCCGTCTCTCTCTTGCAGCCTGTAAGATTCTCTCTTTGTCCTGAACATTTGCCATGGTAATTATGATGTGTCTTGGTGTGGGTCTTTTCAGGTTCACCTTGTTTGAGACTCTCTGTGCTTGTGTGACTTTTTTCTTCCCCACCTCAGGGAAGTTTTCTGATATTATTTCTTCAAATAGGTTTTCTAACCCTTGTTCCTCTTTCTGTTGTTCTGGCACCCCTATTATTCGTATGTTGTTTCGTTTCATGTTGTCCCATAGCTCCCTTAGGCTCTCCTCCTGTCTTTTAATTTTTTTCTTCAATTGCAGTTCAGTTTGGGTGTGTTTTGCTTCCCTGTCTTCTAATTCGCTAATTCGGTTCTCCGCTTCTCCTAGTCTACTGTTGAAACTTTCAATGGTGTTTTTTTATATATATATATTTTATTGATTTTTTACAGAGAGGAAGGGAGAGAGATAGAGAGTCAGAAACATCGATGAGAGAGAAACATTGATCAGCTGCCTCCTGCACATCTCCCACTGGGGATGTGCCCGCAACCCAGGTCCATGCCCTTGACCAGAATCAAACCTGGGACCTTTCAGTCCCCAGGCCGACACTCTATCCACTGAGCCAAACTGGTTTCGGCTCAATGGTGTTTTTTATTGCAGCTATATCACTCTTTATTTCTTCTTGGTTCTTACATAAGTTATTGATTTTTTTCATCCATTTCTTTTTGATTCTTACATAAGTTGT
Source organism: Myotis yumanensis (assembly GCF_028538775.1). Lineage (NCBI taxonomy): Eukaryota > Metazoa > Chordata > Mammalia > Chiroptera > Vespertilionidae > Myotis > Myotis yumanensis. The sequence goes on from NW_027223754.1 coordinate 157,693,347, forward strand.
TGATTTTTTCATCCATTTCTTCTTGCTTCTTGCATAAGTTGTTGATTTTTTCCTCCATCCGGTTTATGCATTCTAGGACCCTTAATCTGAATTCTTTTTCTGTCATGCTGCATGCCTGTTTCACTTAGCTGCTTTTCTGGGAGTCTTCCTTTTCTTTCCTTTGGGGGTTTCTTTGTCTACCCATGTTTGATCTCACTGACATATCTAGATGCTGAGTCATTCAGGGGCTGCTCCTTAGGTGGCAGTGGCTCCTCAGGCTGTGGTTGCTCCTTGGGAGGTTGTGGTAGCAGCTGCTCCTCAGTTGGCAGCAGCTCCTCTGGTGGGTGTTGTTCATAGTTTTGGTGGCTCCTCTGGCTGGCGGGGGGAGGCTTCACACACAGCTGCTGTTCCTCAGACAGAGGGTGTGCTGATCACGTGTGGCTGCTGGGGAACACTGTCTTCTGATGGAGAGACAGGGACAGGGAACCAGAGCCAATACAGCGTGTTTATTTTTACAGCAAAAAACAGGAAGTTTTACTAAAAGTCAAGACAGAGGACATTATGTGCATTCTTGGGTGGGCCCGAGTCATATTCATTCCTGGTGCTTGGCTGGATTTAAATAACAAAACCCACCCCCTGGCACCTGGGCTGAAGGTCAAGCTGACAACACTCCTGCCTCTGGCAAAGTGTGTTTCCAGGATGTGGCTTTGCCAAAGCCACTGGATTCAGCTGACAATAATTAAAGAAATGCCCATGTGCCTTCCCAGGTGCTCTCTACAGACTTTTAGCACAGATTATATAATTTCATGCTAAATATATAATTTCATCATAAATATTGTATAAACACTCTTCCTTCTAACCTCTCTTTTATGAAGTTAACTGGTATAAGTGAAGATAATTTATCTCAACACAAAAATTAAACTTTTTTTAAAAAGTAAAGAATACAAAAGCCCTGGGCAGTGTAGCTCAGTTAGTTGGAGCATCACCCAGTACAATGAAAGGTTGCAGGTTTGTTTCCATCAGGGCCCATACTGGGGATGTGTGTTTGATCCCTGGTCCCCATCAAGGCTCATGAAGGAGGCAACTGATGGATATCTCTCTCACATCTATGTTCTTCTCTCTCTCTCTCTCTCTCTCTCTCTCTCTCTCTCTCTTCCTCTCTATCTAAAAATCAATAAACATGTCCTCAGATGAGGATTAAAAAAAAAAAAAAGAACAGAAAAAAATAACGAAATGTTTTCCATCACAGTGAATTCCTAAGCACTTTCTTCATGAATGCAGAGTGCTAGCTAGGTGTCTTTTGGCATAATTGTTACATGTTTGGTATGGATAGCACACAGGTTGGTGTCTTCAAAAACCAGACAGGCCTCACTTGCCTCCTTCAAGGTGCCAATAACTGCACTCTGAAAGCACAGATCTGATTTGAAGTCCTGAGCTACTTCTCGCACCAGAGCCTGGAAGGGAATTTTGTGAATCAGAAGTTCAACGGACTCCTAATAATGTCTCATTTCACCGAGTGCCATTGTAGCAGGCCTGTAGCAATGAGGTTTCTTCACCCCTCCAGCAGAGGGAACACTCTTTTGCAAGTGGCTTTTGCAGCCAGTTGCTTCCTTGGTGCTTTACCACCGTCAATTTGCAGGCAGTTTGCTTTGTGTGAGTTGTGGTACAGAGACCTCCTTACTTACCCACCCCCTTCTCCTTCTTCTACAGCTGTAGGTGGTGTTGGCATTAGAGAGCTAGATGGCAGCTTGGGCACACATCCTCGTTGGGACGCCGGGTTTGGGGTGCCAAAAGGGAAGCAGTGGGGAGGGCATTGTAGGAGGAGGCATGACAGGTGAACACCCAGCCTTCTGGGCTTTAGGTTGCAGCGGGGTATGCTATCTATATATATAAAAGCCTAATATGCAAAGTGTCCCCTCGGGAGATCTACTGACCAGGAGTTTGATCACTCGCTTTGACGTGCGCTGACCACCAGGGGGCGGTGCGGAACGTAGGAAGGCCCTGGTTGGCAGCCAGCAGCTGTTAGGGACCCTACCCATGCGTGAATTTCGTGCACTGGGCCACTAGTATTTTAATATTTAGCAAGGATAGCATATAGTAAGAATGGCCTAGACTTTGAGACCCTTGTCCTACCTAACAATTCCTCCCTTAGATTTTTTTAAAGGTTTTAAAATTTTTTATTATTGATTTTAGAGAGAGGAAGGGAGGGGGTCGAGAGAGAAGCATTGATGTGAGAAATATCAATCGGGTTCCCTACCACATGTGCCCCAACTGATGACCAAACCTGCAACCTGGGTATGTGCCCTAACCGGGAATTGAACCCCCCACCTTTTGGTGTAAGGGTGACAACAATCCAAACTACTGAGTCAAACCAGCCAGCCCCCCCGCCCCTGCCCGCCGCTCCCCCTGCCAGATTTTTTTATTCCTCATTCTTGAGGGAATAGGGACACGTCATACTTCTGTGACTGCCACCTGCTGAACATGACAGAGTACGTCTTTGAGCTGGAGGAGTGAAATTCTCTGGCTGCCTGATTTATGAATGTCCCCTAGGTTCTTGGATTCCTGAGAACAGAAGTGCATAAGGACAGCACCATTCAACAGGAGACATGTGCCATAAGAGGTGAGGCAGAAGTAGGGGAAAATCAAGGAGATTGGGACCCTGCCACTCAGAAACTCCCACCCTGGTGGGGATCTAATAAGCAAGGTGGGTCAGAGTGGTAGCCTACCTCAGGACAAAGATGCCAACAAGGGAGAGAAAGGGGAAGGTGCTGTCGCACTTAAATCTTTCCCCATATGATCCAGGACACTTACTGAGCGGCCAGATGTATCTAGGACTTGGAAGGACAGGTAGGATCTGGGCAGGAAGTGGCCATGCCAAAAGGGTGAGCCTAGTGGGTGAAGCACAGCAATCCCAGGGGGGGAAGGGATGCCAGATATGACAGTTCTACACAATAGCCGGTCGGTGACCCATGGTTTCTCAAGCACAGTGATGTTTGCCATGTGGCCAAGTAGAGCTTCACTTCCCTGGGAGGGAGGGCAGATGGGGAGGAAGTCCTGACATGGCCCTCTGCATCTGCTCTCTTGGGACAAGGCACCACAGAAAAGCCACTCGTGGTGGCAGGGAGAACACACTTACTTGCAACCTCTCTGCACCCTAAACCCACTGCCCATTACGTACTGGGAGAAACCTTAAGATGAGCAGATCACCAGAGGTCTATGTACCCCACAGTTTCCATCCTTCACAGACTGTGGCTCCTCCACCATCTGTGCCCATTTTAGAAACAGGAACTCAAGACTGAAAGTGAAGACTGAAACAACTGCAGGCTCCAGTTATTCAAATCAGGATGAAACAGGAGGTCAAAGTAAGAATGTCAGCCCCCCATAGGGGCTGCTCACACAAGGCACCGCTTTGCCTCGCCTCTTCTCATGGGCCGCTGATGCCCACACTTAGCAGTGGTACCTCCTACCTCCCTTACACATCCTGGCTCCTCACAGCCCTCTAACTTCCGGCTCCCCAGGACTTTGCTTAGAGAAGATGGGCTGAGAAGGCCTCCCCCGTATCTCAAACAGGGGGTACTGAGAGAGGCAAAGGTCAGGTCCAGTATGCCTGGTTTCACAGCTTGACTCACACGTCACAACTCAGACCCAACCCACTAAAAGGAAGGTTCTGGGTGGTGTGGCCTCCCTGCACTCGTCTCCCTTCCAGCTCACACCTTAGCAGTACAGCATTCTGATCCTAAACGTCAATGGCTGCCCGTGGCTGTGACAGAGGACTGGGCTGCTCCCCGCTGCTGCTCCCACAGCTGGGCAAGCACCCAGGTCAGCCTATTCCACTGCCAGTCAGAAAACTCCCCAAAACCAGAGGGCCTGTGCCCAGGCTGAGCGGGGGCCACTCCCCAAGGAGGGGACACAGCTTAGAAGCACCTCATCTTGCCTACGGATAAAGAGAGCAATCTTTCTCCCTTTGACCTGCCCCACTCCCAGAGGAGAGGAGGGGAGCTAATGAGCTGCTACTCAGAAGTTGAGCTACTTGATTAGGCTCTGACACAAGAAAATGCATGACTGCACCTGCTCAGAGTCAGTGATCTCAAAACCATCCTTGCAGATATATGCTCTTTATGAATGGACAGGGTACCAGTAAATTACTTTTTAAAAAATAACAAATGAGTCATACCTTTCTAAAAATTGATTTCAGACAGGAAGTGAGAGGGAGAGAGAGAGAAGAAACATCAATGATGAGAGAGAATCATTGATCGGCTGTCTCCTGCATGCCCCTACTTAGGGTTTGAGCCCAAAACCCAGGCATGTGCCCTGACCAGGAATCAAACCGTGACCTCCTGGTTCACAGGCTGATGCTCAACTGCTGAGACACACCAGTAGAGCACTATATTTCTTAATTTATATGAGCACTTTAATTTCTTTAAGTCAAATAAACAGGGTTCTTTCTATCCAATTCTGAAGGATGTACCCCAAAGGGCTCCATTCAGGGATCAAATTTGAGTTTCCCATAGCCAGCACATTTACATATAAGACAAATAAGGCAGATACCACCAAGATGGTGGCATAGGTAAACACCGGAGATTGCTGCCGCAAACAACCACTTCAAAAATACAACTAAAAGACGGAACGGACATCACCCAGAACCACAGGAAGGCTGGCTGAGGAGAGACTCTTCAACTAGAAGGAAAGACAACAGCATACCCAGGCTCAGAGGAGGCGCAGTGTGGAAAATTTAAAGGTGCGGAGGTGCGCGCGCAAAGCGGTCTGGTGGCTGAGGGCGTGGTTGTTGTTTTCAATCAGGAGGGAGTCTCAGACTCTGAGCTCCAGATCCGGGCGAGTCTCTAGGGACTCATACTCAAACGGGAGAAGCAGGATTGTCTAGCATCAGTTGGAACGTGAGGGCAGCTTTCTCTCCGAGGTTTGCAGCGGATGCTGGGACTCTGAGAGGCAGAGCCTCTGGGGACCGGACTGAGAGCAGCCATAACTGCTCGCTCCACCCGCCCTGTAGATCCCCTGGGACCCATCCAGCCCAAGCCGGCACAGAGCCATTTGCCGGATCGCCTCAGGCAAAGGCTAGATTAGCACCTCCCCAGAGGACAGAAGTTTTCCACACAGCTGATTCTCACAGCCAGTTGGCCTGGTGGTCAAATCCCTCTAGTATTAACTGCAACAATCAAGGTTTAACTAGAACAAGACTGCGCACAAAGACCACAAGAGGGTGCACCAAGAAAGCATAAAAAATGCGGAGACAAAAAAACACACGACAGAAATGGAGGATATAGAGATAAAAAACGCAATTTTGAGGGCTTGCAATAAACTTGAGGAGAGCCTCACGAAAACTAATGAGACCCTCGATGCTATGATAAAGAAACAACTAGAAATTAAGCATACACTGACTGAAATAAAGAATATTATACCCAATAGCAGACCAGAGGAGCGCAAGAATCAAGCCAAAGATTTGAAATGCAAAGAAGCAAAAAACACCCAACCGGAAAAGCAAAATGAAAAAAGAATCCGAAAATACGAAGATAGTGTAAGGAGCCTCTGGGACAACTTCAAGCACACTAATATCAGAATTATAGGGGTGCCAGAAGATGAGAGACAGCAAGATATTGAAAACCTATTTGAAGAAATAATGGCAGAAAACTTCCCCCACCTGGTGAAAGAAATGGACTTACAGGTCCAAGAGGCGCAGAGAACCCCAAACAAAAGGAATCCAAAGAGGACCACACCAAGACACATCATCATTAAAATGCCAAGAGCAAAAGACAAAGAGAGAATCTTAAAAGCAGCAAGAGAAAGAGACTCAATTACCTACAAGGGAATACCCATACGACTGTCAGCTGATTTCTCAACAGAAACTTTGCAGGCCAGAAGGGGATGGCAAGAAATATTCAAAGTGCTGAACACCAAGAACCTACAACCAAGATTACTTTATCCAGCAAAGCTATCATTCAGAATTGAAGGTCAGATAAAGAGCTTCACAGATAAGGAAAAGCTAAAGGAGTTCATCACCACTAAACCAGTATTATACGAAATGCTGAAAGGTATCCTTTAAGAAGAGGAAGAAGAAAAAGGTAAAGATACAAATTGTGAACAACAAACATGCATCTATCAACAAGTGAATCTAAGAATCAAGTATATAAATAATCTGATGTACAGAATGAACTGGTGATTATAATGAATCAGGGACATAGAAAGGGAATGGACTGACTATTCTTGGGGGGGAAAGGGGAATGGGAGATGCGGGAAGAGACTGGACAAAAATCGTGCACCTATGGATGAGGACAGTGGGTGGGGAGTGAGGGCGGAGGGTGGGGTGGGAACTGGGAGGAGGGGAGTTATGGGGGGGAAAAAAGAGGAACAAATGTAATCTGAACAATAAAGATTTAATTTATAAAAAAAAGACAAATAAGGCAAACACAAATGTCCACACAAAGATCAAAATCCACCTCCTGCAGGACAGACGGACAACCAGAGCAGATTGTTACTCAAGGATGGCATGGATTGCCCCACAGGTGTTCCTCAACCCTCCAGAGTTAGACCTAATTCAGGCCCTGAATCCTGCCCAACCAACCAGAAACCAAACACACACCAGAACTGAAACTATCTTACCAACAACTCTATACCCAAAACGGGAAAAGAAACACTAATTAAAGTGGCCCTGGGGCCAACGCATTGAGTGAAGCAGGTCCACTTGCTGTGGAGGCAGGCCAGACAGCAGGAATCTCCCACAGAACAGATCCTTGGTCCAGTGGAGACACAGGTGCGGAGTGCTGCTGCAGTCTTCTTGACAAGCATCCCCACCAGGCCAAGAAGGAGTTCTTTTAAGAGAGTGCCATTCAAAAAAAAAAAAAAGAAAGAAAGAAAAAAAAGAGTCCCATCTGAGTTACCAAACTTGTGACCAAACTCAAAAGGTTTGCTGCTTGGGTTGCTCTATTCAAAAACAAGAACTAGCTGTAACCGGTTTGGCTCAGTGGATAGAGCGTCAGCCTGCGGACTGAAAGGTCCCAGGTTCGATTCCAGTCAAGGGCATGTACCTTGGTTGCGGGCACATCCCCAGTGGGAAGTGTGCAGGAGGCCGCTGATCAATGTTTCTCTCTCATCCATGTTTCTAACTCTCTATCCCTTTCCCTTCCTCTCTGTAAAAAAATCAATAAAATATATTTAAAAACAAACAAGAACTAGTTGTTGCAAGGTAGTTCTTATTTACTTGCAGCAAGTAAAAAAGACAGGATGCATAGCCAAAGCTCTGCCTCTGGGAAGGGAGGCTTAGCCATTGCTTATATACACTATTTGTCCAATTACATGTAGATTTCATTTCTGCAGTTCCCTGCACTTATCAGAGTGGTTCCTGTGAAACTTACACTGTTGCAGTTGGTCTGAAAAATATTTTGCAACATTTTAACATTTAGCAGGAATAGCATTTCGTAAGGATGGCCCAGACAAACGATTTTCAACAGTTCTGCAAGATTTTTTTAAACATGCAATACTTGAGGCACTGACCTCTTTTCCTTTAGATTGTCAAATGTTTAAAATGACAACTGCCAACACAATGACAGCCGTCTGGTGTAAATGAATCAAAATTATACCTACTTTTTGTCAGCAAAAAATATACTTTTTGGTGTGCTGTAGAATTTTAGTAAATAGTTTATGTGTGACATAAGATTTAAAAAAAAAAAAAAAAGGTTGAAAATGCCCAGCCTGCCTGGCTCAGTGGTTGAGCATTAATCTTTGAACTAGGAGGTCAAGGTTGGATTCCTTGGCTGGATCCCTAGTGGGGGGGGGGGGGTGCAGGAGGCAGCCAATCAGTGTTTCTCTTTCATCATTGATGTTTTTATCTCTCTTTCCCTCTCCCTTCCTCTCTGAAATCAATAAAACAATATTTTTTAAAATGGTTGAAAATTGCTGGCCCAGACCCTTGAGACCCTTGTCCTGTCTAACAGAAGGGCAAGTCTTTCTTACATAGGCCTGTTCTATTCATTGTAGGACATTTAGCCCATCAATTGTCAGTAGCTTTGCCAGTCATTGTGACCAACAAAAATGCCCCCACGTGCTTCCAAAAGCCTATGGAAGGTACTAGCACCCATGCAAAAACCAACCCCCCAACCACACTGGAAGCTACCAAAGACCCAGCATTCACCCCCTAGCGTGGTTTCTGTCATCAACAATGAACCCTAACCAAGAAACACACACACACACACACACACACACACACACACACACACACACACGAGACTCTCGCAAAAGACAAACCAGCAAACTAAGATGTCAAAGCTCAGGATGAAAATTAACACCAATCAACGATGAGAAAGAGGCTCCTAACGAATAGGGCAAAGAACAGGGTTTGGTGCCCACGTGGAGATGCCCCCAACCGTTCGGAGGTAGGTTGGGGTGGGGGGTGTAGGGAGAAGGACCTCTGGGCGCCGGCTTCGGGGCCCCGCAATGTGCTCGGCTCCCACCAGAAGGCGCCCGCATTCCCCGCGCGTCGCCGAAGCCTGCGCCGCAACGAGCCTGAAGCGGAGCCGCGCGGCGCCCTGATCTGAAGCGCCGGGCGGCGGCCCGAGCCCTCCCGAGCCAGGGAGACAGGGGAGCCTTGGCTTTGTTCCCTGGCGCTGGTATCTCCACTCCGTGCGGCGGTTTCTCAAGGCCGTCCGCCACCCTGGCGGGAAACGCCCAGATCCACCCCGGCACCGTAATCTACAAAGCCCAGGGAGTCGGAGGCGGGAGGGCTCTGGCGCGCGGGGGAGGCAGGAGGATCCTCCACGCGCTCAGGCTCACGCCCGGCTCTCCCATCTGGCCGCCGCCAGCCTCATGAGGACCCGCCGGCCGGGGCTGAGAGCCTGGCGCCGCCCGGAGCGAATTCTTGCCGCGGCCTGAGAGCGTTAGACAGGTTAGTGCCCTGGCCGGGTGCGGGCCGAGCTGGAGGTGGGAGGAGGCGCACGCGCGCGTCCACTCGGTGCCCCCGAGGCCACTCACCAGGTCACCTCCGCCGGGGGCACCCCATAGCGCGGGCGTGATTCTGCATTTTTCATGACAGGCAAAGTGTGGGGCCGCTCTTGGTAGCACACCCGGGGCCAGGTGACCGAAGAGTGGGGGGATGCGCGGGCTCGGGGTGGGGGTGGGGGGCCGACGAGCTTGGGGGCGTCCGCTGCCCTAAGAAAGCGGGGCTCTTCTACTTATGCGCGGCCGCGTGGAGACCTCCGCATCCAAAGGTCCCTCGCGTCAGGATGCTGGGCCTCGGGTGTTAGAGGAGACGGAGATGCGGGAGAGGGCGAGAAGGCTGGGAGACACCAGGCCGGGGGAGTGAGGGGAGTGGGTAGCGGGTGACGATTCGCCGTACAAATCCCAGCGCGCAAAATGTGGACAGCGCCCCGGGAAGCAGGGCGGGGGTATCAGGGTCTGTCCACGCCTTTCGGCCCCGCCTTCCTCACCCCCCACCCCCCACCCCCTACTGCCCACCCAGGATGCGGCTGGGCCGCAGGGCCCTCTGTGTGCTGGCTCTGCTGCTCGTCGGCGCCTCGCTGGGGCTCCTGTACGCTAGGACCCGGGATACCTCGGACCTGCGGCTACCTCTTTCGCTGTGGGCGCCCCTGCAGGGTCCCCCCAGGCCAGAGCTGCCGGACCTCGCCCCTGAGCCCCGCTATGCCCACATCCCCGTCAGGATCAAGGAGCAAGTGGTGGGGTGAGTGCCAGAAGTGGTGGCCACCGTGAGTCACTCACTTTGGAGGGAGGGGGGGCGCTTTTGTTTCCTCCACTGCTGAGCTCTGATGCCTGGGTTTCCCCAGCTGGTTGGCTGGTCGTGGGGGTGAGGTGGGAGGTGGAGGGGGCTATTGAGTCTTGGCCTGGGGGGAAATCTGCCCTCCCTGAACCCTGTCACGGTGAAGGGAGGGTGTGCAGTCAGGGGGTCGCCCCGAAACTCTTTATGATGTCCACATAAAGCACTCCCCGATGGGGTCTTGAGCGGTGGGTGGAAAACCCTGCCATCTGAGCAGTTTGGCCCTGTTCGGCACCTCTGTGAAATCCTGATTTACGAGTAGTTCATCCTATTTAGGGTTCCCCCTCCCAGGGACTATTTGGAGAGCAGTGTTTGGGGGACAGATATTGGCTGGGCAGGGTTGAAGGGCGCTGTGTAAGTGTTTTGCGGGGTGAATGGAGCTGTATGGCTGGGCTCTGATGACCTCCCCCCCCTCCAGGCTGCTGTCTGGTAACAACTGCAGTTGTGAGTCCAGCACCGGGAGCCTTCACCTCCCCTTCCAGAGGCAGGTCCAAGCCACTGACTTCACCAAGGCCTTTGACCCTGAGGAGCTGAAGGCTGCCTCTGCCTCCAGGGAACAGGAGTTCCAGGCCTTCCTTTCAAGGTACCAGCATGAAAGGAAAGCATGACTATGCTGGTGGAGAGCAGTAGGCGGCCTGGGGGTGCGTGGGGCAGGAGGGAAAGCCCCTCTCCTCCTCACTCTCCCTCTGTCCTTCCCCTCCTCCACGGACAGGAGCCAGTCTGCTGCTGACCAGCTGCTCATTGCCCCTGCCAACTGCCCCCTACAATACCCCGTGCAGGGCGTGGAGGTACAGCCCCTCAGGAGCATCTTGGTGCCAGGTGGGGAGAAAGGTCCTAGGGGATGACCTAAGCCACCGTGGGAGTGGCAGAGCCTGAGCCTGGGTGGGGAAGGATGAGGGAAGATTGGAATGGGGGGGGGGGGTGGAGGGGGTGGGAGGGTGGGTGGGTCTTCTGATGAAAGAGGGACTTGAGGTCGGCAGGGGGCTCATGAGGTGGGAGGTGGGACAGAAGGGACTCTTGGTGGTCAGGAATTGCGGAGACTATAACTAGAGAAGTCTGGAGAAAAGAATCTATGGTAAAGCAGGCCATAGAAGAGCTACTGCTTTGATGTGAAGGAGTTAAACAATGACTCTAGGCTACTTCGGCCATTGTGCCCCGCTGCCTCAACATGAGGAAGGGGTAAGAAGTTCTGTGTTGTGAAAAAGGGAAGAGAAAGTGAGCAAAGCTGTCTGATTCTCATCTCCCTCCTTCCTCCCAGGGCTGAGCCTGCAGGCTGCTTCTGGTCAGGAGGTATACCAGGTGAGAAGAAACAGGAGCGTGGGGAGGCCAAGTGGGCATCGAGGATGGTGGGAGGGCCCTAGCTGGTTTGCTCAGTGGATAGAGCATCGGCCTGCGGACTGAAGGGTCCTGGGTTTGATTCCGGTCAAGGGCACATGCTTGGTTTGCGGGCTCTACCCCCAGTAGGGGGCGTGCAGGAGATAGCCAATCAATGATTCTCATCATTGATGTTTCTATCTCTCTCTCCCTCTCCCTTCCTCTCTGAAATTAATAAAAATATACATATTTTTTAAAAAAAGGATGCTGGGAGGGAAACAGGGCTGCCAAAGGAGGGATGGAGGAATCAGGGCGGCAAGAGGTAGGTCTGGGGCTAACGCTGCGCTGTCCAATGCTTGCTCCCAGGTGAACCTGACTGCCTCCTTGGGCACATGGGACGTGGCAGGGGAAGTGACTGGAGTGACTCTCACGGGGGAGGGGCAGCCAAACCTCACCCTCACCAGCTCAGGACTGGACCAACTCAACCGGCAGCTGCAACTGGTCACTTACAGCAGCCGAAGCTACCAGGCAAACACAGCAGACACAGGTGCGAGGCGCTGGGTGGAGGTAGGGGCAGTCTGGGTGAACAGAGAGAACCCAGAAAGGCTGGGTCAGGCAGATGGCAGAGGGTGTGGGAGATACTCGGGCAATGGCCAGAGCTGCCCAGCCACACAATGGGCATTTCAGCTAGGCCAGCAAGGCCAGGGAGGGAGAGAAGAGGCCTTTGTTCATCTGGGGCCAGAGCAGGCCAGAGGGAAATCGGAGCTCTGGGTGTGTCCCCTCCTCAGGCCAACCATGGGGGCCCCAGGAAGTGACCTGCCCCAGGAGCCAGAAGACTCCAGCTCTATTCCCAGCCCACCACTTACTACAGGGCAAAGGGCTTTATCTCCCAAAGCTCCCACTTCAAGCAAAAGGCACCTACCAGCCAAGGCTTGCTCCACCAAACCTGCTCCCACTGAGGACCTCTGCCCTTGCCGTTCCCTCTGCCTAGAATGCTCTTCCCCCAGATGTGCGCATGGCTGGCTCCTTCTTGTCATCTGGATCTCAGCTCGAATGTCTCCTCTTCACTATCACATTACTTGCCTTATTTTCTATTCAATATTTACCAGTATCTGAACTTTTCTTATTTACTTAACCTGAAAGCAGGCTAACGAGGTTTCTCTCCCAGCTTTGTTGCTTAAATCGTTGTCTAAATGTGGCAGATTATTTCATTTCTCTGTGCCTTCTTTTTCTGTAGTAGGAATCTACTTCATACCGTGAGGATTAAATGAGTCCATATTTAAATTACCACTTAAGGTCATTTACAAAGTGCCTGGCCCATAGTAAATGCTCAGCGAAGGTTAGCTTTATTTTTTTTTTTTAAATATTTTATTGATTTTTTACAGAGAGGAAGGGAGAGAGATAGAGAGAGTTAGAAACATCGATGACATCGATCAGCTGCCTCCTGCACATCTCCCACTGGGGATGTGCCTGCAACCCAGGTACATGCCCTTGACCGGAATCGAACCCGGGACCCTTAAGTCCGCAGGCCGACGCTCTATCCACTGAGCCAAACCGGTTTCGGCGCGAAGGTTAGCTTTAAATTAAATGTTTTCTCATCTTTCTCCCAGCCATTAGAATGTAAGTCTCTTGGGGGTAAGAACATTGCGTTCTTGTCCACCAGGGCTGGGAAAGCTGATACACAGAATAAGCACTTAAATATTTATTTACTAAAAATAGAATGCTGTTCCACATTTCATGCCCTTTCTTCCCAGTCCGGTTCTCCACCGAGGGACATGCAGTGGCCTTCACCATTCACATAAGACATCTCCCCAACCCTCGGCTGTACCCACCTGGGTCTCTACCACCGGGAGGTGAGGCTTGTGCATGCAGGGACATGGGTGCAGCCCCGGTGGGGAACGAGTTGGGAGAGGGCTGCCTGGGAGAAGATGGATGTCTTTTTGCTCCTCACTATCCACTCTCCTTGTCTGCACCTAACTCTGCCCCTCACTCCCAGCCCAGTACAACATTAGCGCTCTGGTCACCATTGCCACCAAGACCTTCCTTCGTTATAATCGGCTGCGGGCACTCATCGCCAGCATCCGCCGCTTCTACCCGACGGTCACAGTGATCATCGCCGACGACAGCGACAAGCCGGAGATCATTAGCGACCCCCACGTCGAGCACTATCTCATGCCTTTTGGCAAGGTGCGCAGCGGGCCAGATGGAACCCAGCGCCCCAGGGCACCGGGAGGGGGCGCGCGCGCTCAGTCTCCAGAGTAGTGAGTGGTTCCCGGAATTATCGGCCTCAAAACCACTGGGATGGATGCCTGTTAACCCCGAGGCTTCCCGGACTGGAAGCTCTGTGAACGCAGAAATCGTGTCTATCTTATTGGCGCTGCGTCCGTGGAATGGTGCTCAGCACCCAGTGGGTGCGTGATAAGTAGTTGAATGAATGCACTCAGGAATTAAATGCATTCCAAGACTGCCCCCCACCCCAACACTGACTCAGGACTCTGACAATGGGAAACTGTATTTTTTACCTAGCTCCCCGCAATTCACAAGAACTCGCCGTTTGGAGAGGGGTGCAGGCTGTTCAGAGTGATCAAGAGTGAAAAGGAAAGGTGGCAAAGGGGTATGTCCTAACCACGGCTTCGCCAACCACACATCCCCTTCCCAGGGCTGGTTCGCAGGCCGGAACCTGGCCGTGTCCCAAGTGACCACCAAGTACGTACTGTGGGTGGACGACGATTTTATTTTCACGGCTCGGACGCGGCTGGAGAGGCTTGTGGACGTGCTGGAACGGACGCCGTTGGACCTGGTAGGGGAGGGACCGCAGGACGTGGGGTGGAGACAGAGGGCTGCCAGGGGGTTAAGACCTCGGCTGGAGCCAGCCCTTGTGACAAGAGAGGATGGAGAAGCGGAGCCTGGGCTATATCTAGGTCCCGATGGGGTAGAATCGAAAAGGACGGGCCAGGGGAACCTCGGGGGTTGAGGGGGGCGGGCGGGGGGGGGGGCGGGCGGGGAGGAGGCGGAGGGAGCACAGACCTACCCCCTTCCAGTCCCCGCCCCTCCTGGAGCCATCCTCCCATTCACCGCAGGTCGGGGGCGCTGTGCGCGAGATCTCGGGCTTCGCCACCACCTACCGGCAGCTGTTGAGCGTGGAGCCGGGCGCGCCAGGCCGCGGGAACTGCCTCCGGCAAAGGCGTGGCTTTCACCACGAGCTCATCGGCTTCCCGGGCTGCGTGGTCACCGACGGCGTGGTCAACTTCTTCCTGGCACGCACCGACAAAGTGCGAGAGGTCGGCTTCGACCCGCGTCTCAACCGTGTGGCGCACCTGGGTGAGTGGCGCCCTCTTCTGGCAGGGTCCCCTTTCGAGGCGAGGTTCCTTGCGGCAAGGCGCCAAGGGCACCCCCCGCGGAGCCCGTGGCTGCCATCCAGCCCCCCTAGAGCAGTTCTTCGAAGTTTTACCGAGAGAAAGAGCTACTACCTCCTGGCCTGCACACCACGTTAACCTTCGCACCCAACACAGCTGCTGGGTCCACCATGAACTTCCCTACCACTGTCACCGCCACCTCTACCCCACTCCCTGGCCCTGAGAAATGGAGTGTGTGCATGCGCACCGTCCATACTCCAAGTCTCACTTCTCCCTGAGAGTTGGCCTTCTGCACTCTCAGGACGCTTCATTGTGTACCCCCCCGCCCCCATCCACCCGCAGAATTCTTCCTGGATGGACTTGGTTCCCTTCGGGTGGGCTCCTGCTCAGACGTCATTGTGGACCACGCATCCAAAGTGAAGCTGCCTTGGACATCAAGGGATCCTGGTACAGAGACTTACGCCCGGTACCGTTACCCAGGATCGCTGGACGGAAGTCACGTGGCCAGACACCGCCTGCTCTTCTTCAAACACCAACTGCAGTGCATGACTGCGGAGTGATGGCCACTCAGGGCCTTTCAACGGACAGGCTGGGCCTGCCTTCTTGTCCCTGCCAGAAATTTCTAGCAAACCCCACTACCCAGTGACCACTCCACTGACTGTCCCCAATCCCCTTCAGAACCTGATCCCAAACAGGGGCTAGTCCTGGTGACACTCCTCCTGTCTGTGAGTGCCCAGGGGTGTGGTGGAGCCATAACTCGTCCCACAGCCAGTGCCAAGTCCTCCCTCCACCCCTCACGGAGGTGGGGAGTCACTGTCCAAGTGCCAAAGAGCCCAAAGGACTCTAAGAACCTGAAGTCATCTCCTGGTGACTGAGTGGGTGGGGAAGGCCCCAACATGTATCCCCAGGACTGCGTCGCCTCCCCCACCTCTGGATCCAGGACTGTGCCCCGGCTGCAGCCTCACCCCCATGGAGAGACCTGGTGACTGGAGCTGGGGTGAGGGCCAGTGAACACACAGGTGAAAGCATTTTTAGTTGTGTCTCTGCAATGCTGTGGGCATGGAGGAAGGGGCACCAGGGGCCGGTGTGCAGACACCCAGACTCGCTTCATGAATCCCAGAGGCTCTCAGCTTTATTTTATTAGTTACATCAACTAAGGGGGCTCAAGGGCCACGGCCCTCACACACACATTGTTGGGCCTTCCATACTCCACGTGACCCGGTCAGACCCATACTGTGCAAGTCTTCGGACCAGTGAGCTCCTGAAAAAGGGAGGGCACGTGTCAGGAATAGATTAAGTGCCCTGCCCTTCCTCATCCAGGACTTGACAGTCTGAGGGGCACACCAACCCCTCGGGGACCTTTAGTTACTCAGTTCTTCGCCCATAGCTGAGCCCATTCTCTCTGGCTTAGTCTTTTTTTTTTTTTTCTTTTTTAATCCTCAACCCAAAATACATTTATTGATTAGAGAGAGAGAGAGAGAGAGAGAGAGGAGGGGAAAGAGATAGACACCGATGTGAGAGAGGAACATCCATCAGATGCCTCCTCTATGCGCCCTCACTGGGGACTGGACCCACAACATAGGTATGTGCTCTGAACAGAAATCAAACCCGAAAATTTATTATTATTATTATTAGTGTTATTAGTGTTATTATTATTGATATATAGGAAGATGTTCTAACCAACTGAGCCACTCGGCCAGGGTTCCCTGGCTTAGTCTTGATAAATTAACTAATCATTTCATCCCCATCCCTTCCTTCGTCTTCCTCCTCAGCCCCCTTCCTAACTCCCTCTGCCTGGGTCTTCAGCCACCGACTCGCACCTCCCTGGCTACAGCCCAGCACCTCCTGGCTTCCACCCTTGTTGCTACTGTCCCCTCACCAGTCTCTCCAGGGCATGAGCAGCTGCATCCTGGACACTCACAAACAGCTGCTCTGGGGTCACTCTGTCCAGGAGTCCTGCCTGGGTCAGTGTCCCGAGCACTGAGGCTGTGTGGAGAGGGGGTCAGGCTCTCAGGTTCTAAGTCCACGCCGTGTCCTCTTCTCTCCCCCAAGTGTCCGGCCATTCCCCCGTCTCCAGTTCCCTCCATGCGCCACACCTCTCACCATTACACTGAGCCAGGAGAAGGTGGACCCCAGCATCTTGGCATCTGCTGGCCAGCTGCAGAGGTGGGGCAGTGGGTTACACCCTACATCAGAGGGTATCCCTGGGAGGATACGGGGAGTTTCTCCTCAACCTCCCTCGTCCTCACCTGTACCACTTCTCTGGCCCCAGCAGCATCTGCGAAGGTGACACCACTGCAGTCTAGGACCACCACTCTGACAGGCTCAGCAACTAGGATGGGAGAAGGCAGGGTCCCCAGAGGCTCCCAGGGATTATTCCCAAACCTTCCTCCCGTCATCCCATCTCACCGGCATCAGGTGGGCCATCTCCCTTTGGAGTCTCCTGCGACAGAAAAGAGCGGTCACCACTTGTGAGGCACAAGCATGACCGTGCACACCTTGAGCACAAGGATCCCCCTCAGAAAGCCACGTGCCTCCCACTCACAGAGAAGCCACACTCCCCTTTGACCGAGCCCCTCACCTTGCCTCTGCCAAGCCCCAGGCGCCACTCTAGGTTATGGCGAAACTGCCCACGGGTTCCAAAGTAGAGAGGTGTTGGGTAGCTCAGGATGCAGAGCCCTGGGACCTGGAGGAGCTAAGGGGTCAGAGGGTCAGAGGGTCAGAGGGTCAGAGAAACATCCGGGTCTAATCATCCCTTTCCTCTTTGGCTGTAACCCACCCACCTTGTGGCTCTGTTGGAGCGGCCTGTAGAGCTCCGTCCCCTCAGCTAGTCCAAGTGCCACACACTGCACCCTAGGCAGGAAGCTGGGGTCAGATTCCCAGCCTGGCCTGGCTGGAAAGTCACCCCAAGCGCTCTGTTCTCTCCCCTCCCTACATCTTGACTCCCCTCATCTCTACTCCCACCTCTGGGTACGGCAGACCACAGTCATCATGGAGAAGACCACACCTACGGCCAGGCCCAGGTCCACGCTCAGGGTCACCACAGACACCCATGTGACCATCCACACCGCCTGCAGGACAGAGATGGGAGTGAAATGCCCGGGAGAAATGCCAGGCCATCGCTGCTAAGGAGAAGGGTCCAGGGGCAGTAGCCACCAGGGCAAGTGATGGGGAGGGATGGCTCAGGAGAAGGCAGAAAGAAAGACAGAAGGAAGGGATAGGATTGACCCAACGATGGATACACACCAGACACACTGACCCCAGACCTTGCACCACCTGGGGAGTTAAAAATATTCAGGTCTGAAGGGGTTCAAACCCCACCCCTCACCTTGTCTCGGAGGAAGGGGATTAAGAGGTATGCATGTTGGGGGTGGGTGGGTTACAGAATTTAGGACTAGGACAATTAGCTTTGATTCAGGGCAGAGGCTGGGGGTGCTGGGAAAGTGGGAGAGGGCAATGCTGCTGTTTCTCACAAAGTCCATGCGGCTGATGCGCCATAGTTGTGGGAGTTCCTGCATCTGGAAGAACATCTGGCGCATGCTGGAGATGTTGATGCAGGCCAGGACAGCCTTGGAGCAGAGGAAAGGAACTAACCACCCCAATACTCTGGAATATAGCCACCCCTCCAGGTCACCCCACACTGCCTCTGCTCCTTACCTTAGGCAGATAGTAGAAGAAGGGTCCTAGCCACAGCAGCACTGATAGGACAACTATGCAGGAGAAGAGGCCTGCCAGCTACAGGGAAGGGTCAATGGAAGCAAAAAAGGAAGGGAACCTCACCCGCCCTCATGTGAGAGGTGGTCTCCCCGCCCACTGGGCCTCGTCTTCCTTGAAAGTCTCTGTCCTCCCAAGTCCCTTTCCACACAGATATTCCTCACTCTTCAATGAGCTTCTTGATATTCTGCCATTCACACCTACCCTTCCCCTTCCGCCCAATTAAAGGCCTCATTCACTAGTCTCCCCTAGATGTAGTTCAACTTCTCTATTTTTGTAACCCACCTCCATCTTAAAAGCCACTCTGGGATTACCCTAAAAGCAGGCTAACCACATGCTTAGGGCACCAATGGGGTAACAGAAACCAAAAATATAAAAATATTAGGGGAGACTTTGACATGTGATATTTCTTTTTAAGTGAAAATGTCCTTATGGAAAAAAATTAGAATTTTGTCTCAAATTTATTTTACAGGTTAGTAATGTTTTTACTTTGAACTACATATGGGGCACCATAAGCTTTTTAAGAGCTTACGGTAAAGGTCTTAATGGAACTTAGTGTCTTCCTTCTCTCCGACCTAGATAACCCCAGCCCCTCCTTCACCCTCCCTCACAGAGTCGCAGCCTCCTTTATATAGCTGCCACCAGTTTCCCCACCACCTGGACCGGACGTCCCCCTTCCCCGCCCACCCTCTCTCCTCACTCAAGGGCGCACTCTTACCTGGGTGTTTCCACCAGCATCCACTAGTAGGCTGGTGGTGGCCAGTGTGGCCGAGTTGGGAAAGCAAGAGAACAGCGAGGAGATGAGGTTGGAGGCACCATGAGCCAAGAGTTCCTGGGGTGAAGAGTGAGATGAAGAGAGAGACAAAGGCATGGGGAGGTAACATTAGGGGGCTGTCTCCTGAATGAGGCTGGAGTCCTCAGTGGGAGTCACACCTGGTTGGAGTCAATCGTGTAGCTATACTTGTCTGCATAGATGGAGGCCAGGGAGGCGGACACAGCAAAAGCAACCAGCGCGATGGGCAGTGAGTCATCCAGAATCCTAGGCAGCTCAGCCAGGTTGGGGAGGAGCGGCTGGGGAAAGCTGGAGAGAGAGGGATCCAAGGTAAAGATGGGCTGGGTATAGGGAAGGAGTATGGGGAAGACAAGGAGTATAGGGAAGACAGAGACAAAAAGGGTGGAGCAGGACAAAAGGAGGTATTGGGTGTGAGAGAAGAAAGCTGGTGTTCCTTCATTCTCTCTTACCCTCCAGGCAGCAGCCCCACTATCTGGACATTGTATCTCGTGTCCAGGGAAGAGGTGAAGCAGAGCACAGAGGCCAGAAGCACCTGGGGAAGAGTGTATATTAGGGCATGGGAGGAAATGGATGTCTCCCCCCCCCTCCCCCCCGCAGAGGCTACAAGGGCTCAACACGAGAGAGGATCAAAATGCAGAATTAGGTGGTTGCTGGAGCCTAGCAAGTGGGGGAGCTTGGATGTGTTTGGGATGGCTGCTCGACAACTAATTTCGAGTGAAGGAGAGTGGGGATGAAAAGAGGAACGATACCTATCTGGGGCTACGGAGAGAGGTGGATGGTAGGAAAAGGCGGGGGGGGGGGGCGGGGGGAGGCTCCTATGAGGGAGGCAGGTGGGTATTAGGAGGCAAAACCGAGCCATTCGAAGTAGGGAAGTTTGGCTCTGTCTGCGGATACGTAGGGTCTCTTTGGAGACGCTGAACATTTATTTACTTGGAAAGAGAAACGTAGGTAGGTTGGGAAGGGAAAGGGAGTTACAGGGAAGGACCCGGCCAGGAGAGAGATGGGAGTGGAGGCGCTCTGCCGAGCGACGCCGCACGGGGGCGCTGTTCGGAGGAAGAAGGCGCAGTCAGAGTTGCAGAGGGAGCTCCGCGGGAGGAGAGGGGACGTGCGGTGGGGGATTCCGGAGGGTCAGCGTGTTCTGGGAAGCAGCCTAGCAAAGGGCTTGTGTCAGCAGGACCTCTCGGCTGCGGCCCCTCTGCGTTCCGCTAGGGGGCGGCAGCGGCCAGCTCCTACAGGACGGGCAGGGTTCGTGAGGCGCAGGGGGCCGGTACCCAAGAGCCATCCTCACCATGACGATTTCCCCTGGGATCGGGGTGGGGAGCCTGTCCCGGAATCTCACGTTCAGTTCCTTGACCGGCACGAGCAGCGCCAGGCTGAGTGCGGAGATGGTCAGCTCGGCCGGACTGCTCTGGGGCAGGGCGGTCAGCACAGCGGCCAGCGTCTGCGGACGGGCGGGGAGCCGAGGGCCCCGAGCTAGGGGCGACTGTCCCCGGCGGACCCACCAGACCCAGGCAAGGCTCTCCCGGCTCCCATCAGGGCTCCCGCCTCCACGGCGACCCTCATTCAGCCTCTGGGTCTAACCTTTCCTCCGCCCCGCCCCGTTACACACATCTCTCCATCCACTCGTCCTTCCTGCCTTCCTTTTCCGGTGGCCCCCCTCCGGGACCGCTGGAACCTCTTTTCCGTTGCCCACCCGTCCCCGCCCACCTTGAAGAGAGCGAAGCAGCCGATCTGGCGCGGGAGGCGCAACCCCAAAAGGCTCGGCAGTTGGGACACAAGCACATGCAGCGCGGCCCCGCTGGTCAGCGCTTTAACCACGGGCTCGGACAGGAAGGTGGACAGGACGCCGAGCTGCAGCGCGAACATCCCCAGCTGCGGGAGGAAGATGCCCAGTCACAGCGGGAGCGCAGCGCGCCCGTTTCCTGGCGCACCTCTGACCGAGACCGGCGCGGGCGACCTGCCCCACCCTTTCCCCTGGCTCGGTTTCCCCAGGCCCCCAGCGTGGACACCCCCCCCCCCCCCAGGGTCTTCCCTCACCATCAACGCCCCGCTCCCAAAGGCCAAGGCCGCAGCTGCCCCAACCCGCTGAGCGTCCAACTGCTCCCTCTCGATTCCGCTCAGGTTCCCCCCGAGCGGCTCGGGCACTAGCCGCTCCACGGCGGAGCCCGTCATGAGGCTGAGCACGGCGAACGTTCCTAGGGCCGGAGGACACACGCAGAAATGACCAGTTGTGCCGCCGGGGGCGCTGCACCAGCCCAGGCTCTGCGTTTCGGCCCAGGCGGCGGGCCGTGGGACCTCGCTCCCTCGGAGCAGCGCTCGGGTGAAGACCGCGAGGCTAAGCCGGTGCAGAAGCCGGGAACCAGGGAGGTTAGGAGAGGGCAACAGCCGCAAAAGCCGTCCCGACTGCACCGCCACCCCCTCCTGCAATCGCCGGGGACTGCGTGCCCCTTGGGGTGACTGTGTGCCCCTTGGGGTGACTGCGTGCCCCTTGGGGTGACTGTGTGCCCCTTGGGGTGACTGCGTGCCCCTTGGGGTGACTGTGTGCCCCTTGGGGTGACTGCGTGCTCCTTGGGGTGACTGTGTGCCCCTTGGGGTGACTGCGTGCTCCTTGGGGTGACTGCACATCTCTTCTGCCCTCTTCCAAACCCCAGAAAAGTTAAACCAACTTCATGAGGACGAAAAAGTCTGAGTAAACTCCCACCTCTTTGCACCCCCAACAAGCATTGCCTAGGTCAGAGGTCACGGCAGGGGAACGGGGGTGAGTTGGGGGATGAGAGGTCGGGGGCTTACAAGAACGGAAGCCTCAAACCCCTGTCCATTTTCACCCCACAGAGGTCACCGGGTCACTCACCTGTGGACAGGTGTCTTCCAGTACCCAACAAGGTGTAGATGAGGACGGGAAAGAAAGACGTGTAGAGGCCAAACACAGGGGGCACGGAGGTCAAGAGGGCAAAAGCCATGCCTGGGGGCGGGGGGGGGGAGGTGGAAGGAAAGACCTTCTGATGGGGCGGAGGGACGGAGGGTGCCCAGCTTCGGGATGCTGCCCCTCTCCCCTCTTAGAGGCTGGCAGGGGCACGCTAAACCTTGCCACAAGCGGGAACGGAGGGGTTAACGGCCTGGGGGGAAGTCGCTGGGTGGACAAGGCCACAGCTCCAGAACCCCCGCGGAGACCTGGGGGGCAGGCCTTGTGCTCTTCTCTTCTCTCCAGTTCCCTGAGCCGGAACGCGTCTCAGACTTCTCGAAGGATTGCGCAGATGAGGGCAGCTGGGGGTGGGGCTCTGATGGAGCTCCACAGTCCTTACCCAGAACTTGTCTCCGAACCCTCAACCACACGAACCCACCACCTCGCTCCGGAGTTCCCACCCCCTGGGTCTCCCCAGCCCTCTGACAGGTTGGTGTTGAGGCCGCTCACCCTGGGGCACGTGCACGATGCCCACGGTCACTCCAGCCACCGCATCGCCGAGCAGCCAGGCCCTCCAGCGGTACTGAGGCAGCCAGCGCAGCGGGGGCAGCCGCGCCAGCAGCAGGCGCCACGCCCCCGGCCCCGAACAGGCGCTGGCCCGCCGCCTCCACAGTCTGCACAGCCCGGACCAGCGGGACTCGGCGAGTAGCTCCTGCTCCTGCTCCGCGCCCCCGAAGAGCTGCTGGAACCGCGCCTGGGTAAGGGGTTCCCTGAGCTTGGCGCCCAGTGGGAACTTAAGGTCGGAGGCCTCTCCTGGGCTTGAGCAGGTCCTGCCGCCCAGGAGCCCACTCATTTTGCCCTTGGCCACCTCCAACTCCGCCCAGTCTTAAATACCCCTCCACCGCCTCGCCTGAGTCCCGCCTCCCTGAAGCAGGGCCCAATCCGACCCTGGAGGCGCCCTTCTACCAGCTGAAGAGCTGCAGCTTGGGGAGGGGGCGTCTCTGTTAGGCGTTTCCTCAGATGTCCTTGGCCCAGTCGCAGGTCCTGGAGTCTGCTATGGGAGAGGGCTGTGCAAAGGTTTAGGGACCTGGGAGAGAAGCCAAAAGGTAGGCACATCCTCAACACCTAACCCCCACTATCTACCACTCCTAAGCCTTTTCACTCTCCACCTCTTCACCGAGTTCCCTTGGAATCGACACTTTGGGCCAAGACAGAAGCTGGTTCCCCTAGGTTCATTCCTAGAGCCGCTGCATTCCCCGCTGGAGCAAGAAAGTCCAGCTTCTCCTTTCCCCAGACCCAAAGCCTCTTGGGGCTCAGGTTGTCCCCAAGAAAGTGTAAGGAGGTCTGCCGGCCTCTTCAGTTCCACAAACAACTGAGATGGGAAGCAGATATTATGTGTTAGACGGGATGACAGAGAAGCACCACTCCACTTCTTTGCCGGGACAGCCTGAGCCTAAATCCCCAGTTCAGGACTCCTGGAAGAATACTGAACTGATAGGAAATTTTTATTTTATTTCTTAGGAGCCAAAAAACCTGAAACACCATATATTACATACAAGTGCAAGTCACAAAGTAGGCACTCAAACGCACATTTGTGGTTATATTAGGGACAAAAGAGTCACCCACCCATCCACCTCATGTACCCCATTGATCCCTAAAGAGATACAGAGGTTCTGAGCTCTAGAATCCTATCTGCCCCATCCCCTCCTCCACTCACAAGAATCCTTAGCACCCCTCCCCATCACCCTCTGGTCCCTAGTCCCTGACCCCAAAGTCCTAGGGGTGGGGAACAGTGAGGGTGGGTCTCCCTTCTTCAATTCCTTCTATTGTTCCCCCGAAGTCTTATCTGGGCTGAACGTCCTGTCTCCCCCTTAAGAGGCCCCTCCCCCCATTGTCGGCTAGAGGGACCTCAGCCCCACAGGGAGGCTCCAGCTCCTCCTCACCACCCCCACCCTAGCAGTCCATTGTCTGCTGAGGAAGCCCAAGTACACGTGACCAGGCCCAGGGGACAAAGGGACAGTGGCACACCGATGACCAAGGACCCAGGACAGGGAATCTGGACATGGATCTCTGCACGTTTAGTTTTCTCTGTCCCCGGAGCTGTTCCAGAAGTTGGGAGGGGTGAAGACCCCTTTGGCCTCTACAATCTTGGGTCTATGGCTTGAAGAGAAATCCATTCCGGGTCAGTGTGGATATGCCTATGACTTCCCAGCAAAAATAAGAAGACCCAGAGACTGAAGGGGCCGTGGTCTCCAGCATCCTCTCCACCTCCCCATTCTACCTCAGCTGAACATGGAGGCCTCAGAAGGAAAGGTACATTGGCATTTGGTACTTTCTCGTCTGGATTTTGGGGGAGTAGTGGGAAATCAGATTACATTGGGCTTTCCATTGGGGTCTAGATCAGAGGCCAAATGAGAGAGAAAGAAGGGCTGGGTAAAGTGGAGGATTCATCAAGGATCTAGAGTTTCCAGTGGCCCCAAGTCCCAGGCCTGGACTGAGAGATAGCAACGTCCTTTATCTTACAGCCTGTGCCCTTCTCCTTTCACCAGACCCCTGCTCAAACTGATTTGAGAGGTCAGCTGATCTCTTCCATACCACTTCACCCCACTTTCCCCTACCAAAGCCTCCCCTTCCCTCTGCCAAGACAGTAGCCTCCGTGATATAACAAAACCTTTATTCTCAGAAAACAGAAAAAACAAAATCAAAACCAATATTTTCTATTTGGCCCTTGCCCTAGCCCTCCCACCCACCCACATATCCTTCTTTTGTGGGGGACCTGTGATGCATGCATAGGGGTGGGAGCTGAAGGAACCTGTGTTCCCAGGACAGAAAGAAGTCTTTTTGAGTTTAGGTACCCTCCTCCAAGTTGACACCACTCCCGGCCTTGCCCACCTCCAGACACACCAAGAGGAAGGGATTCTGGAGCAGTGCCAGAAGGATTGCCCTGAAGTTCCTTGGGGAAGAGAGTAGCTGAGTCAGCACCACCCCCATGGTTTTTACCAGTTACAGCTCATCTTCATCCAACTTGGCAAGTCTGGCCTGGCAGGGAGGGGTGTTTGAAATTGGTGGAACTGAAGGAGAGTCACGAGGCATCTGGGGGATGTCACTGAGGGCCTGAAGGAAGACTCAAATTGGAGGATCAAAAAAGTTCAGGAATCCACCCCAACTCCTCTCTTTTCAGTGTAAGCCCCTAGTGAAGCCACCTTTTGCCAGACATCTTAGATGACCTGAGACCATCAATTAAAGTGGAGGGAGGAGGGTTAGAGATGGGAAGTAGAAAGGAGTAGACAGAAGGAAGGTGGTGGAAGAGGAATGATATGGGGGAGAAGGATTTGGGGATCCTGGAACAAGAGAGGCCCTCCCCATTCTACCCCTATTACCAGGAAACATCATTCTTCATACCTGTGTGTCCAGGGGCAGGGAGCCTCTGGCCACCTCCCCTTTGGGTAACAGCAGCAGGGAGGGAAGAGAGCCATTGATGGGCCTGTGTGTGCTGACCTGGGCCCGGTCTCCAGGCCGCATTTTCCCGGGGCTTCCCACCCCAGGCCCTCCTGGCCGCCCCAGGCTGTTGGTCTGGCTCTCCCGTCTCTGGTATTCAATGGGTGATTGCAATGCTGGGGCGAAGAGAAGAACAGAAGGAGGGTTACAGCAGAGACAGGTCCTTTCCCTCAGGGTTCTGCTCAGGCTATCCTCCCATTTTGCTCTCCCTCCAAAGGTGTCATCCATGTAAATTGACCTTTAGAGGATTCTGAGTTACCAATTTTTTTAGATAATATACTAAAGGCCCGGTGCACAAAATTTGTGTGTGTGTGTGTGGGGGGGGGGTGTCCCTCAGCCCAGCCTGCACCCTCTCCAATCTGGGACCCCTCGAGGGATGTCCGACTGCCCGTTTAGGCCCAATCCCAGTGGATCCAGGACTTCTGGCTCCCAACTGCTCGCCTGCCTGCCTGATTGCCCCTAACCACTCCCCTGCCAGCCTGATCGATGCCTAACTGCTCCCCTGCTGGCCCGGTCACCCCTAACTGCCCTCCCTTGCCAGTCTGGTCACCCCCAACTTCCCTCCCCTGCAGGCCTGGTCGCCCCTAACTGCCCTCCCTTGGCAGCCTGATCGCCACAACTGCCCTCCTCTCCGGCCATCTTGTGTCCACATGGTGGCGGCCATCTTGTGTGTTGGAGTGATGGTCAATTTGCATATTACTCTTTTATTATATAGGATTTTTATTGATTTCAGAGAGGAAAGGAGAGGGAGAGAGATAGAAACATCAATGATGAGAGAGAATCACTGATGGGCTGCCTCCTGCACGCCCCCTACTGGGGATTGAGCCCACAACCCCGGCATGTGCCCTTGACCGGAATCGAACCCGGGACCCTTCAGTCCGCAGCCGACACTCTATCTACTGAGCCAAACCAGCTAGGGCTGAGTTACCAATTCCTGAGCTATTAGTGGAAAGTGGGGATAGGGGACAAAGTGAAGCCAGGGTCAGAGGGCAGGGGTGGGAGATTGGGCAGTGAGGGATTCAGAAAGGAGCATGTGGAGGAGAGAGGGTGAGAACTCACCATTGAGAAAGTCCCGCTGGCTTTCCAGGATCTGAGCCACTTGCTTGATCCAGGCCTGACTAACTGCAGGGTCTGCAGTCTGCAGGACATAGCGCTGGATCCCACCCTCTGGCCCTCTGGAGGTCAGAGCAAAGCGGCAAGGGTCACCTTGGAGGTTCCCCTCCAGTCCAAGGCAGCTCACCTGGATTGGCAAATAGGAGATAGTGCCCCCAAATTCTTCAGGCCCTCTCTGGCTCCTGCCCCCTCCAACAAATCCAAGAGCCAGACATCCTCTCAGAGGCCTCCCCCCATCCCAGTCAAACCCGTCCCTTGTAGCCCCCTCCCCACCTTGATGCTGCTCTTGTACACATATCCAGGCTGTGTTCCACCTCGCACTCCTCCTCCCAAGGCCTCACTGAAGATGACGATTTGCTCAAAGAGGAAGACACGCCGCTCTCGACCCCGGGAGGAAAGAAGCCCCCCAGCCTCAGGCTCTGTGACCCAGAATGTGTCCTGGCCCAAGAGCTTCCCCTGAGCAGTCAGTTTGCCCTAGAACCAAAGGACAGTGGTCTTCCAGAAAAAAACAAGAAGAAAAAAGAGGGGACTTCTGCTCCTCCCTCCTTCCCCTGACACTCCCAACCAACCACAGGGTAGCACCAGGAGAGGACAATTCCCCATAAGGACTTCCCGAGTCTCAAACGGAGACAGAAGAGCACTGGTGCTCAGGTTTCCTGCTCCATCCCCATACCTCAAATCCCCGCAGTCTCCCCAGGGTCATCATGTCATTACAGCGCTTGGGCACGAAGCACATGACTTCCACTGCTCGCTGGGATGCAAGTGAAGAGAGAAGCACTGTCATTAGGAAGGAGCCATGTTTTGACCCCCGACAGCCTCCCCTAAAAACCAGACAGCTCTATACCACCCAAGGAGCTGGGGGGATCCTGGAGACTAAGAAGATAAAGGTGTCCTGGAAGACTTAGAAGCCCTCACCTCCAGCTCTTCAGTATCCATCCCAGCTCTACTGTAATACTTGAGAAAATCCTAAGACACAGAAAAGAATGTTCAGGGAGGTCATGAGGACATTCTCAGAAGCTCTCACAACCTCCCCCCAGGACACAGGTGAAGGCCTCTAGGAAGTCTGGGGAAGCCTTAGGAACCCTGAGGAGATGAAGGAAGGAAGAGCTGTCATGTCCCAGCCAGCTGGAAGGTGGTCCTGACCTTGAGCAGCAGCTGGTATTTCATGATCCTCTGCACTGGTTTGATGAGAAGATCATTGAGCTGCAAGCGGTGCCCCAGCTGCTGCCGGAGCTCCTGGAGACAGGGATACACAGTGGTTATGCAGCCTGGAAAGCCTGCTCATGATGATTCTGTCCCTCTTTTCCCAAGGCACCTCAGCCACTGACCTCAAAGTAGCTGTCCCCAAATTCTGACACCACATGCTCTGATTTGGGTTTATTCTGACAGTATACCACATACATATGCAGCCGGCGCTCCTAGGAGGTGTGAAGTTTAAGCAAGAGCAGGATGAGTGAAAAGGAAGAGCACTTCCGCAGTCCCGTCCACTCGCAAGCTCCCCCTCTCCTCCCCACACCACCCTCTCAAGCCTCACGTGTTTGATGAATATCTGAGCCAGCCAATCAGGATCCTTCAAACATCGCTGTAGTTCCCCCAGGAGATAGCTAGCGGGGTTGGCAGGGAAAAGATAGGTCAAATATCCCCACCCCTGCAACTTAGGGCTGTCTGCCCTAGTAATGCTCCCCTTGAAGCCTCTCCAAACCCTCCTCAGGCAACAATAGCTCCTGGGCCATGGATGGGACGCTGACACAACCAGACATATGCCCCCCCCCCCCTTGCTTTTAGGGCTCCACCACTCACTCTCGATGCCACTCGTAGATTTGCTGGATGTTCCCAAACACAATCCTGTCACGGCCTCGAAGATTCTCTGGGACCCCCTGAGCAGCCATGGTGGCCATGTAACCCTATGGGAAGTTTGGGGTGGGAACATAGGTATGTGGGGCCAGTCCTGGTGGGAATGCTACCTCCATAATAAGTGCAGGATGTAGGGGGCTTGGGAAGGTGGGACAAAGGAGCACCGAGGCATCTTTTATTCTTTTGTTTCCTTTTTTTCCTATTTTTTTAAAATATATTTTTATTGATTTCAGAGAGGAAGGGAGAGGGAGAGAGAGAGACAGAAACGTCAATGATGAGAGAGAATCATCGATCTGCTGCCTCCTGTACGCCCCATACTGGGGATGGAGCCCACAACCTTGGGCATGTGCCCTGACCAGGAATCGAACGATGACCTCCTGGTTCATAGATCAATGCTCAACCCCTAAGCTATGCCAGCCGGGCAAGGCATCTCTTAAAATTAGCCCTGGGCAGAGGAAAAGGGCTGGGTCAGGGCTGGGAAGGGAAAAGAGAGTTACCTCCACAATCTGCCCTAAGTCCTCCACATACATTTTCTCTGTCTCTACCAGTTCACCGAGGACATACCTGGGAAGAAAGGAGTGCACATCCTTGGTTTAGCCACTTTCTCCCTCCTGGACTAGAAGCCCCTTCATTTCCACAGCCAACCTCAGAGGAAATTCCAATTCTCAAATCTAAAATGTGAAGGACAGTCCTCTGGGCGTTGTAGAGTGGCAGAGGAAGGGAGAGTGTGGGGACACTTACATACTCCTTTCCAGAGCCTTCTTTTTCTGTTCCTCCTCACTCTCAGGGGCTTGGGACAAACTCTCCTCCTCAGGTAGCTGAAAGAAAAGAACATCCTAGAGCAGCGGTTCTCAACCTGTGGGTCGCGACCCCTTTGGCGGTCGAACGACCCTTTCACAGGGGTCGCCTAAGACCATCCTGCATATCAGATATTTACATTACGATTCATAACAGTAGCAACATTACAGTTATGAAGTAGCGACGAAAATAATTTTATGGTTGGGTCACTACATGAGGAACTGTATTTAAAGGGCCAGAAGGTTGAGAACCACTGTCCTAGAGGAAGCAAATGGATGCCTCTTGGGTGAGGGGAGCCACCCAGACCCATTTCATCATCATACCTTGGTCTCATCTCCGGGGCCCTCCAACAGTGTGGTCAGCAGGGTCAATTCTGGAAGTTCCTCTCCTGTGGCTAGAGCTGGTTCCAGCATCCAGTTCTAGGGGCCAAGGTCAAGTGCCAGAGGTCAGGGACAGTCACTGTTGCTGTGTCTCCCCATTAACCAATAGCCCCCAACTTGTCTTCTCTCCCAGTGTCCTACATGGATGTCCTACATGCTTCTGTGGTGTTCCCTGCTCACCTCATATGGTCCAGCCTGGCCACCATCTACTTCAGTTTCCACACTAAGACAATGTTTGGAGTGATCCAACCATCTTCTCAGGCCACTGCTGGGCCCTGGGGGGCCCGGGGAACAGGGTTCAGAGCTGAAGCCAGAGGTGGGGCCAGAGGGGACAGCCAGACCCGAGGCAGCTGAAGCTGAGATACTCCCCTCACTGTCAGCAATGGAGTAGGATTCTAAGGGGGTGGGAAGAAAGAAAAGGGGTGATAGATATTGCTCTAGCTCCAGACTCAGCATCCCTAGGAAGCTCTCAGAGTCTCCTATGACGCTCGTCCCCTCTCCCCCTCTTCCCAGGGCTCACTCTCTTACCGTCCTCATTTGAGTTAGCCAAGATAGAAAATTTCACCAGGGCACCCTTGGAAGGACAGTAAATGCCTGGCTCCCCAGGCCTGGAACCCCCAGTAACACGTGGAGGTTCCCCGATATCCTGAGCATGGCACAGATATGGGGGTGGGGGCAGCCATCTGGACAGACACTGGAAGCTGGGGGTGGCCATCTGCTCTCCTACAGCCCTCCCCCTTCCAGTGGGTACAAACCATTCTCTGAGAAGGGGGGTATGAAGAGCTAAGAGCACATCTGCCACCCCCAGTCCCCTCCTCCACCAATTTCAGTAATCACTACCATAAAAAAAGGCGTCTGTAGCCCACCTCCCCAACATGCGCAGACCCAATGGAAGGGGCAAGTGAGGAAAGCTTATCAGGGTTATTTTTGGCCTGGGCTCAGGGACAGAGGAGCTGGGATTTTTAAGAAAGCCCCTGGTCGATCCTCTCATTCCTCATCCCTCCATCCCTCTGTCCCTCCTCAGAGCTGAAGTAGAATCCTTAGCAAAAGGATTTGAGGGAAGATGCGGTTCTAGGCCAGAGGGGATGGTAGAGGGTTTTTCTCATACCCGGCTGACTACAGGAAAGCCCTGCCCCTTCCCCAATTTCCTTAACTAGTTAGAAATTTGGAGGCAGAAGGGATCTTAGAGATCATCTATTAAGTATTTCCTGGAAAATACAGGTACAGTCTCCAGCTTCTAAACCCCTAGGGCCAGGACGAACATAAGTCCTGACCCCTCAGCCCACCCCCATTCAACGCTGAGCACTGGAGACCTCACACTCACCACGTCCCCCCCGGGCGATGCAGCAGCCGCATTTTGCCAGCACTTTTCGGATCACATTGGGACAGGCACAGCGACCCCCCTTGTGCCCCTCCCGCATGGCGCCCGGGCCCCCCCGTTCCCCCCACCCGGGCCGGCCATGCAGGGGGAATCACGGGGGGCGGGGCGGGGCGGGGACGCAGCAGGGCGCACCCCCCCCCTCCCTCCTACCCCCGCTCCAGGCTGGGGCAGGGGGGGAGGGAGGGGACCGGGAGGGGGCGTCCAGGGGGAGGCGGAAGTCTAGTCTGGAGGAGGGCTGGGGGCTCCGCAGTGAGGGCGGTGCGAGCCGGACTGCGGGGCTGGGCGGGGAGGGTTTCCGGAGCCCTGTCGGTGCGGGGCCCAGGGTCCAGATGTCCAGCGGGAGGGAGGGATGGTGGGGGAGGTGGGGCCGGGATGCGGCAGCCGCTTCAGCTCCGTCTCCGGCCACTCGGGTTGGGGATGGTTCTAGGCCGGGGCAGGGGGAGGAAGCGGGGGGCGACTCCCCGAGTCACTGGCGCTGCGCGGGTCCCGGCCGAGCGGCGAGACGAATAACAGGCCCAGCCGCTGTGCCGCCGCGGGGAGGGGCCTCTGCGCCCAGCTCCGCCCTCTCCCTCGCGTTCCCCCTTTAGCCAGTGTCGGGTTCCCGCCCCAATCCCCCCTCCCCCAGGCACCACCGCGTTCCCACTCCACGTCCCCAGCGCCTCTGCCCCTCCTCCGCATCCTGGGCTCCCCAGCCCCGGGGGTTCCCCTCCTTCCTGCGTCTCCGGCTCTGACTGCGGGGCTCTGGGGTGGGGGTTAAGCCCGTGGCGGGGTCTGCACGGATCGCCCCTCCGCCTCTGCGGTGGAGAAAGCCCGATGGAGGCGGCCTTGGCCTGTGCGAAGCTGGCCTGGAGTTGGGCTGTCCCTAGCCGGACAGAGGTGGACAAGCCCCCCCCCCCCCCCGGTGGGGGTGGGTGAATGGGGGGCTCCGTGTGGGGAACACAGCCCAGGTGCCGCCCTCTCACCCGACCCTTCTTTCCTCCTGGCCCGGGACTCCAGCCGAAGCTAATCACCAATTAAGGCGAAGTCCTGGAGTCTGGGCTGGCGAGGGGCCAGGGGTGGGGCGCGGGGACACTCCGCCCGCGGGGGCGCGGGGCCGGCGGAGTGGGGGACACACAGCAGGCCAGAGGGCGAGAAGAAGCGCGGAGGTCTCAGCGATGAAACGGGTCTCATGCAAATTAGATGCGAACCTTTATGCTAATAAGGGCAGCATTTTTTCTTCACTTGCCACTTTGCGCTGGATGGCAAACTGTGCCCCACCCCACCGCCAGCTTCTTACCGGGCAGCGGAGCCCACGCGGGGACCTCAGGTTCGCGCTCCCCTCTCTGACCCCCCTCCGTACAGGCAGACTCTGGCTCGGTCCCTTCCGGCCCTAGGGGGCTTCTCTTCGGAGGCTGCGGGGACAGAAGGATCGTAAGGAACCCGCCCTTCACGCCCGGCCTTAACCTTCCCCTTCCCCTTCTCCCTGCTGTCAAAACCCACTTTGTTATGAAAGGGTCGCCAGGGCTGGGGTGGAGGGAACGGTTCCCCCAGAGCATGGCTATGGCCCTCTTAATGGAACTCTTGGATTCCTGCGGGTGCCCCGCAAAATTTGTTTTTGCGGGTAAATTGAGTTGTGGGGTGCAGCCGTCCTGAAGCCCCCTAAAGACCGCCGAACCCCACCACATTCGCCCTTTCTTACCCCCTCCTGCCCGGGTAGGGCGCATGCGCGCAGCATGCCCCCCATGACCCCCAGTATCCGGTCAGTGCGGCCAGGGGCGGGGCGGTCCGGGGGCTTCATGCTGGACCCCTACCCAGCTCCAAGTTTCAGGCCGAGGGGTACGGAAGCTGGGGGGCTCTGAGGCCTGCGTGCGTCCGGGGAGTTGCTGCTGACGAATCCGCCCCCTGCCCGGCTCCGCCCCCACTCCCACCCCAGCCAAACTTTTCAAAAGGGATAGGGTTGTTCCTTCCTACAACCATGGTGCATCAACAACCCCCTCTTAATACTGATTCCAAGGCGAAGCGTGACCTGGGGCTTCGCAGTGTTATTGTGGGTCGCGCTAGGTACATGCCGTTTCCCCAGGCCCTGTGTAGGCAGAGCCTCCGGAGGCCCACAGGGATTTCCTCATCCACCCCCATCCCCTTCTCAGCAGGTCCCGCTCCCCACCCCACCCCCACCAGTCCACAGAACAGAACGGGTGTGGCATAGAGTTGCATATTTTACTTTATTTTTATTAAATTAAAAGCTACAGTTTGGCGGCAGTTCCAGAACAGGGTAAGGAGGCTCCTTATAGGGGGCAGAGAAGAGCAGGAGACAGACTGACAGAAACAGAGACACAGGAAAGGACAAGGTTAAGGTAGATGGGGAATTGGTTAAGAAGAACATACAGGGCTGCTCCATGGGGGCTCACAGCATCTGATCCCCCCTCCCCTGCACCGAAGTTCAGCAGTGGAACAGTATGGGATGGGAGTGGGCGTTCAAGACCCCTCCCCTCCCCACCCCACCCCACCCAGGTCCTTTCTCAGCTTAGTCGCTGGAGCACAGAAAGACCAGAAAAAGCCAAGGGCAATGGACGGGGCAGGAAGACTGGGAGTATGTACACCAGAGGGGACCAGAGCCTGAGAAACAGCCTCTGCCAGAAGGGAGCAGCTCACACTGCACTGAAGCACTTGGCCTGTGGGGACAGAGGAAGGGATTGCCCCATCCCTCTCTGAACTCCTCCCCAGTTCAGACAGGTCCCCTACTGTGTGGTATGGGGGAGCAGAGGGAGAGAGGAGAACAGAGGCTTCTGTTGGGTCCTAGTGGAGGACAAAGGCAGGGGCCTTGGCAAAGGGGATGTCCTTCAATCATCTGTGATACCCTTGGCTCTCAGCTCCTCTTGCACCCGGGTCAAGTAGGTGGGGTCTGGGTACCCAAACCTGAAAGCAAAGAAAAATGAGGGTCAGGGTTAGCTATTCAGCTTTATCCCCATGCTCACACTCATTCTGGGTGCCCCATTGTGGGCCCTCTGCTCCCTCCCCTAATGTAATCCAAATCCAAGATAAATTAGCCCAATTCTGCTTATTTTTGCAGGTTAAACTGGGCATATCAGGACCAGGTGAAATGTAGGAGAAACTGGGATGGAAGAGATGGTTGAATAGTTTGGGGCTGGCCCACTCCAATCAGGAGGCTCCCAGAGAGAGGGGATTGTTGTTCTCTCCGTGGAAACAGACAAAGGGGAGGAGCCAAGTAAAGGGAAATGAAGAAGTGTCCCACAGCTGGGGTCCCCCTGTGCAGCTGGTCTTGTGGTGGATGTCGTTCCAGGTGATGACATTCGGTCTCCCTGTGGTCATTGACGTGCCAATAGTGAAGGTGAGACGCTGGTCAAACGCCTTTCGGAACAGGGTCAGCACCTTGTTACCCTCGGGGCAGTCCGGGAGGTAGGCCACCCGAGTGGTGCCAGGATACCGAACTCCTGGGTTTGGGTGTTCAGCCTGGGGGGAGGGGGAAGCAAAGTGGGCAGTGAGTAGCTGGACATCTTAAGACCATGACTCCAATGGAGGTTCATCCTGGCCAGCCTTTTGTCTGTGCACACCCAGCTAAGGCTGACAGGGCAGCGACAGGCTGACAGCCTTTCAGGCAAGGAGAGACTCTAGGGCAGTAAGGTATTATAAATGTGAACTTATCCCCCTATTACCCCCCACCCCCCCACTCATGCCCTTACTCCCTTGTCATCTGTGTCCATTGGTTAGGCTTATATGTATGCATACACGTCCTTTGATTGATCTCTCCCCCTTACGCCCGCCCTTCCTTATGTTCCCTCTAAGGCAGTGATGGCGAACCTTTTGAGCTCAGCGTGTCAGCATTTTGAAAAACCCTAACTTAACTCTGGTGCCGTGTCACATTTAGAAATTTTTTGATATTTGCAACCATAGTAAAACAAAGAATTATATTTTTATATTTATTTTATATATTTAAATGCCATTTAACAAAGAAAAATCAACCAAAAAAATGACTTTGCGTGTCACCTCTGACATGCGTGTCATAGGTTCGCCATCACTGCTCTAGGGTCTGGGCAGCAGGAGCCTATTCCTGGACAAAGTCCTTATTGTTAAGAGGCTCTTTCTCCTGGTCTCAATCCTTCAAGTCTCAATTCAGCAACAAATGGAGTACCAGAAGTGTTGGAAGGTAGTTGGTCCTTACTCTCTGGATAACTCAGCAGAAATGTGAAGACAGGCTAATTTATCTTTCAGCCTTCCCTTCTCTACCTGAAAACACTCCCAATGCTTTTTCCACTATCTAACCTATTCCATTTTTCTATTCTTCTTTAGAGCTTCCTCATCCCTCTGCAAAGCAGAACTGGAAATTACTCTTTGTCAAGCAGGAAGTCACCTGTAGGCTCTTGACCACTACTATTTTAACCTACTGTCATCAAGGTTTTCCTCTCCCGTAAGTCTGGAATGGAGTAACACTCCCAGCTCCGGGGAAAAAGGTTAGATCCCTTCCTGCTGTGCCTGCCTGCACCTGAGCCATCATCTTTACAGAATTGGAAATAGTATTTAATTCCTTTCTCTGATACCTGATTTTCATGTGTGCCATGGGGTTGTGGGGATGGAAAAGCTGGGCCTCATGGGACCTCCTAGCTCCAGGGCATTGAGTGGGAAGGCATATAGCAAAAGGCATACAGTGGAAACAGCAAAACTGTCTCATATCTCAAAAACACACTCACCCTCGCCTAGCTTTCCTAGATCAGAGAAGGAGCTGGGGGAGGGAGGGAAACAAAGGGTAAAGGCAGGTGGTAATCTCCTTACCCCCTGGACACCGGGCGGGAAGACATACTGGATGACGATGGTGCCATACTTCTCATAACTGGGCAGTAGGAGTGTGGCATCCTTAGAGACCAGCATCCGTCCATTCTGGGGCTGGTTGCCTACCAGCTGCCCATAGAAGCGGCCACACATGGGACAGGCCTTTTTCACCTGCAGGGCCCTGGTGATGCAGCCTTCACAGAAAGAGTGCCGACACTTCTCCAATGTCTTGGCGTTCTGGATCTCCCCCAGACAGATGGGGCAGGTACTCTCCTGCTCTTCTGCTTCCTCCCGAAGGCGGGGAGGAAGAGGAGGGGGCAGGGGGGGGAGGAGGAGGAGGAAGCCCCCGTGCCCCTGGGGGCAAGAGTGGGGCTGCTCGGAGAGGGGGTGGGCCTGGGCGGTGCAGCTCAGGATGTTCCCCCCCACCGCCCAAAGCCAGGCAGCCCATAAGCTCCCCCTGCCTCTGAGCTTTCTTCAGCTCTTTCTCTGCCTCTTTTAGCAGCCCCTTAAGAGCCTTCCTGGCCAGGTAGAGCCCATTGGGAGGGGCGGGGGGAGGGCCCTGTGGGGAAAGCTGAAGAACATAGATGTCAGAAGTCTCGCCATCTATGAGGATGGACACACGATGCTCTTCCCGAAGCCGGGCCAGCCGGGCTGGTGTCTCCTTGCTTAAGAAGTCCCACACAGGCTTGGAGACCGTGACTTTGGTCTTGCAGGTGCCTCCACAGGCTGCCATTCTGGAGAGGACGAACGACACTGCCCCCAGGGTGAAAGGGACTCAGGGTGGGGGGGTCCCCCATTTGACAATCATCAGTGTCCCCTACTTCAGGTTCCTTTCCAACCTTGTATTATCTCTGCTTTCTCAAAGCCCAACACCCAACTAACTCCTCCCCCAAGTTCATTTTCTGTCTCCTCTTCTCTTTCAAATCCCCAGCACCCACTGAAGAGCAAGAAAGTTTCTATAACATTATTATTCTCATCTAAACCAAGCATCAGCTTGGTTCTCTTTCCACTCCTCCCAAGATCATAGAAACAATCTGCCCCTCCCCACTCTGAGCGAAAACTGGCTTTTGTAAAAGGGAGAGAGAATTTTGACCCTCCTTTTTGCTCACTTTGATCCTGAAGACCTTAGAAATGGCATGCAGGCTCTTTCTCTGTCCCTGCTCCCTACTTGTAGGTGGTGTGACCTGGTGGGTGGACAGGAAGAGGAGGGAAAGTGAGAAGCCCCTTGCCCCATTCCCACATGCCCAACCCACAACCCACATCACAAAGATGGGAACCTGGATGTAAACTACTGGGAATGGGATTGCTTGGCACATAGAATGGAGGAAACCAATTTAAAGGTGAAAGTTGAGGTTCCCTTGGGAGGCAGATACCTTGAAAGCCCATGGACCACAATAGCGGCAGGAATCCTTCTATTTCCACACTCAGCTGACCAGGACTGGGGGGAGGGGGAGAGTAAAAGGTTATGATGACAAATGTACCATCTTCCTCAGTCAGCCCAGAAACAAAAGAAAAACTCTATTTCCTCTCCTTCTCTGCGGACTTCCATCCCCAGCCTCTCCCCAAGTTGCTGAGAAGAAATTTTAACATGCTAACGTTCCTTTTTTCTTCCCCAGCTCTGAGGCTCTCAAGAAAGACCAGGGAACAGAAAAGAGAAGTCAGGAGGGGAAAGCCCACACAGATGGAGGTTTTCCTTGCCACCTCCCTCAGATCACATGGACGAGAGTATTTCCTATGTTCCCCATCTCCCCGCTGGCTCCACATTCCCAAGCAATCCAGCCCCCCTTGCTGGGGAGCCTTCCTTGAGAGCCACCCCAGTGTCTTCTACAGAAATCTGTCGGGAATGCAAACTAAGAGGCAGCAGCCCCTGCAATCAAGTTCTCACTATCGCCTTTTAAACCAGCACACCAAGTGCAAGTCTGCCAGCCACTGGCCTGTATTTGGGGGGGGAGGGGGTCACGCAGGGGCTCCACTGGAGGAGTGTGATGTGCCCCCCAGTCTTGCCATGCTCAGCTACAGAGCTGTCCCTACACCACCTCCCAATGCAGCTCAAACAGAAAGAGGGGCCACTGGTGTGACCTCAATTCCTTGACTGGTCCCAAGGGGAGCAGCTCTCCATCTGTGCCACCATCCTAGTTCCTCCAAGGCCAGAAGGGAACAGCTCCCTCAGCTCACGCCGTCTACCCAGGTGGCCCCCCCCCCCCCCCCCCCCCCATCGGAGGGAACCCAGGACCTAGGCGATCTGGCTCCAAGTCCTGCTGGCACAGGACAGGGAGGCGGGGCCGCCGGCAGCGCCGGGTCCCGGTGCCTCCGGGGCAGCCCGGGCCGGGCGGCCGGTCCCTCCCTGCGGGCCGCACTGGGGGCGGGGCGCCGCGAAGGACAGGTCCCCGGGGGCGCCCCGGAGGCTGCGCCCCCTCCCCCGCGACCTCCCGCCAGACGCGACCCGGAACCAGCTCCCCGTGTCCCCGCTCGCGGAGCCCCGCCAGTGGGTGTGGGTGCTCGTCTGCCCGACCGCGGCCCCCAGAACCCCCAAATGGAGGCCAAGGCTGGAGGATGACAGGAGGAGGAACTCCGGGCGTGAGGGGGTCTCCGGCGCCGCGCGCGGGGCAGGAGGCGGAGGAGGGGGCGCAGGGGCCGCGGGAGAGCGCGCGGGGGGCGAGCGGGGCCCGGGGGGCGCGCGGTGGGTGTGGGGGCGCCGGGCTCACCTACCTCCCGTCAGCGCCGCCATTGCCGGTCACATGACTGAGGCTGTTGCTGGGATGACGGCCTGGGCCTTAGCAACAAGGGGGGGCACCGCGAAGGTGGAGGGGGCTGTGCAGGGGTGCGAACCGCGGGGAAGGGCGGGGACCGCACCCCTCCCCGGCGGCCGTCACCGTCTCCTCTGACCCCCGCCTCCCTCGAGCCCCTGCCCTTCGCCCCCAAAACAAAAATGGAGGCTCCGTCCTGGGCTGGGGGCGGGGGGGAGCGGCGTGGCGGAGCGGGGGTCGGAGGTTACCTCCCCCGGAGCCGCCCCCGCCCGCGGCCCCCTCCTTCCGCCCCTGCGGCCGCCGGGGTGCGGGCCGTGGCGGGGGGCGAGGGGTGCGGGTCTAGGGGTACGGGGAGCCGGCAGGTTGGGGTCCTGCGCCGGAGGGCCTTTGGGGAGGAACGCGGGATGGGAAGAGTCACCGTGACGAGCACAGCGCTGGAGCTGAAATAACCGTGAACCCAACCCCGGATAACCGCTCGCCACCCCCTCGTCCGGCCTTTCCTAGGCCGCCGCTGGGCCCCCTCCCAGGCGGGGCTGGTGCCCCTGAGGGTTCTCTTCGCGGAGACACTGAGGCTGGTGCAGAACGGGAAGCCATCACGTTTGTTAAAACGCATTGGGGTGGGGGTGGGGGGCTCACGTCTATGGTTCAAATAGTTAAAAACTCTCCAAGGAAAAGAAAGCTCTGCCGTTTGGTTCCCACACCAGAGCCATCTCCGCCCCATCCAACGCCAGCTGCTTCCCTGGGGCCGCAGCGGCCAGGCCCTCCCACCGGCCAGACCTCCTCCCCGAGGTGCGGTCTCCCGGCCTGGCCACGGCTCCGTCCACCACCCCCTCCCTTCACGCCCTGCTGGGCGGAGGGTTGGTCACTTTCTTCACTTTCCCAGGACCCTGCTGTACTATTTCTGCCCTCCGGGCACAGGACATCTTTCCCAGGAAGCCTGGGGGAAACGGAATTCCTTCTGTTAGCTAGTGGGCTGGGAGGCACCTTGACAGGGATAGGGGGTGTGGCCAAGCCCAGAATCCGGGGGCACCAGGGTCACTTCTCAATTCTTCCTAGCTCCTATAGCTTAACTTCCATAAAGTTGGAGAATGCACAATACAACTTAAAAAACTTGTTTTATTGATTGATTTTTAGAGGAAGAGAGAAACATGGATTTGTTGTTCCACTTATTTATGCATTATTAGTTGATTCTCGGATGTGCCCTGACCAGGATCGAATCTGCAATCTTGGTGTACTGGGACAATGCTCTAACCAACTGAGCTACCTGGCCAGGGCCACAATCTTCACAACTTTTTAAGTTCACAGCCATCTAAGTAGAAACCTACATCCTTACTTAGGGGCCCAACACCTTAAAGATCAGAATTCATCATCTGGTCCCTGCAATCCTCAGCACAGGCTTCTTCAGAAAAGGAAAAAAAGAGGCATTTCTGTGAAGGGATTTAGATTCCATAATTTAATGTCTATATAGTGACAGCCATGGGAGTAAATACACAAGATCTTTTGTATTAGTTAATAAAAAAGATGAAAATCAGAAGCAACAAATGGAAGACCATACTGCTCATGATACATCAGCTACATGGTCAGAAAACTCATTCCTAAAGAACAGTTGCTGGTGTCATGGAGTCTTATTGCATTCACCAGGGGCAGGAAGGTATCGTAAGTCCCAATCCTTAACTGGGACTCCTTTTGTTACTTCCTTTGGAGCCAAAGATGGAGGGAGAAAGGAGATTTTTTTGTGGTTTTTACTTTTATTCTTTTATTTTAGAGAAAGGGAAAGGGAGAAAGAAACTATGATCAGTTGCCTTCCATATACATCCTGACCAGGGATCGAACCCACAACCTGGGTATGTACCCTCACTGGGAATCAAACCCACAACCTTGTGGTGCATGGGATGACGCTTCAACCAACGGAGCCACATCAACCAGGGCAGGAATTCTTCTTTACGACCTCATGACTTCTTGAGACAGATCAGTCCAGCCAGATACAGAGCAAAGAATCTTTGCATCCCCACAGGCCAGTTGCTGGTATCCATCTTTATATTTTTTAAAAATGTGGAAGCCTCAAGGGGTATGGAGGATAGCAAGAAGAATGGCTGCCTTTGCCCCAAATGCATTGGAGGGTGGGGAGGACACTATCTGGGCTCATCGGGATCCTCTGCATTCTGAGAATATCATGCATCCACACCACTATCTTTGGAGGGGGCTAGGTGATCGAGTTACAGCTCTGATTCCTCTCTAGGAAGAGAGAGTGAAGATGACTGGGAGACACAGTAGCAATGAGATGGGGTAGAAGAGGACAGGATAACAAATCCAACTGGAAAAGGGGTTTGAGAAGGAGTGGGGGGAGGAAGTATGCTAGGCACACACCTCCAGTGGGTAGAGGAGGTTCCTATACTTGAGACCTCCATTCTCTTGAAATGTCCAGGGTTGACCCAGGTAGAGACATTACCTTCTCCTGGGGATAAAACCTCAGGGATGGGCAGGCATGAAGAAAAGAAATTTAACATTGGGAATGAACCTTAGACCCCTGGCCTATCATCCCAGCCTACGAAACTGTCACTCCTCCAATGAAGGATTCCAGCGCCAGATGGGGTGTGTGGTCTTGAGGAGCAGAGCAGTCAACTCCTTCACCTAGCCTTGAACACTCTGGCCATCTCTGGGCTCCTGTGTCCAGAAGTACAGAGGTGAGGATGGAAGTGGGGTGAGGGAAGACTGGAGAGAGTAGTCCATCCTTGACGGAGACTTTCTCCAGTTTTCTGCATAATCAATCACAAGAGTCCTCTTAGTTCCCGCCTCCATGAGGTGCCAGCCTGCTGACCACTCTCCACCCCACCTGTGTGTAAGATTGGCCATATCTCATCATGTGTGCATGCCTGCACCCACATCTGTAGTATCTTGAAAGTCTTTCATCCCAGGGCCTACCAGGAAGCAGGTATGCCCCAGTGAGTTCTATAAAGTTATCAGCAAAACTCAGTCACTTAGTGTTCATCCCACAGAACAAAGTGCATCCAGAGTAGTTGCTTGAGCCAGTTCCATCTGTCCAGTCAGGTCCTGAAGACAGCAAACAACCCCCTCCCGCCAGATTCTTCTACTTTTATAGAAATAACAGAACATTTTACAAAAATCAAGGCACTTGGGAGAGAATCAACAGTAACACTCTAATGAAGCGAGCAGACATGTTGAAGGGGAGAAAGAGAGGGAAGAAAACTGGACAAAGGGGAGAAAAGATGATGTATTTCTGAGGGCCAGGAAGAGCCTACTCAATAAGATGGAGTTATTTAGAAGGAAGGAGCCTGTAGCCTGAATTTAGCAGAGGAAGAGAAGAAGTGACCAGAATCTCCACAATTCCCCCCAAGGCTCTCAGAACCCCACCACCTTGAACATAAAGTAGCAGTGACCACGGAGTCTCTTAGGCAAAGATGTTGGTAATAAAATCCAGGAATCGCTTAGCATACTGCTCAGGATGGACGGTAGAGATCTCTGCCCCAGCCTACGAGAAGAGGTATGGAACATGGTGTCAGGCCATCCCACCACTCTTCCGCATTCCTCATCCTCTATTCCACTCCCCACCCTTTCCATACCCAACACTTCATCCTTCTGTCACCCCACTGCTCTGGCACAAGAGACTCTTCCCAAGGAATAGTCAAGATAGGAAAGGAAAGGCCTCCGGGAGCCCTCACCCCATGCTTGACAGTTTTGGCTGCATGAGCTGCTTTCTTCTTGGCATCATACTGCGTCAGGATGTCAATGAGGCCCATGAAATACACCTCCTTCTGGGGGGCCCCTGGAGAGAGTAACCAGCAATGAAGAGCAAGTATAGTCCCAATTCCCTTTCCCCAGGAACCAGTCAGATCTTTGAAAAGCTAACCAGCCTCTCCATCCAGCACCCCAGTCTGTCCTACAAGGACTACCCTCCCCACCCTTAAAATTTCCAGGATCTCTCTTACCTTCAGCACTCCGGATGGCGTAGACATCAATGAAGGATTCAAACTCTCCAGGGCCCAGGGGCCGATGAGAAAGCATGTAGCTGCCAATACCCTCAGGGGAGGTGCCATAGGAGCCCACCAGAGCAGGAGGTCCAGTCAGGCCACAGTCCCCATCCCCCTCTGACTCCACCTCCCGTACAGGCCCCTCCTCCTCTGGTTCAGAGCCACGAATTATGTCATGTATGCCCAACAGAAGGCTGTAGTCCATGATCTTCAGCTGCACTAGGAACTGAGACCCCAATGACAAATCAGATACCCTGAAACTCCCTCCCCAATCCCAGGTACCACCCTTATACCTCCCACAACCCCTGAATTTCTGGGGCCCTCCTGGGAAAGGAAGTGTAAAAATTGAGGGTTGGTAGTATACCATTGGCCTTTAGTACCTAAATGTCCCAGTGTCTAAAATCATCCT
Organism: Myotis yumanensis; assembly: GCF_028538775.1. Lineage (NCBI taxonomy): Eukaryota > Metazoa > Chordata > Mammalia > Chiroptera > Vespertilionidae > Myotis > Myotis yumanensis. Next base: position 157,736,116 of record NW_027223754.1, read on the forward strand.
TTTAGCTCATTCCAGCCACCCCCTCCATGCATCACTTCTAGGGGGTTTTCATGTCTCATACCCAACTCCCTAAATACAGAGAATCCAAAGAATAAAGAAAAGGGGAGGAGTTCCCTCATATTCTGAATGGAGAGACAACTACCCTGAGGGGAGCAAAAAAAGAAAAGAAAGCCATTTCCCAGAGCACCCCAATCATCACCTCCACATCTCTCTTTAGCTTCTCTAGAAATATTTTCTTCTCCTCTTCACCAATATAAACTTTCTGGTTCTTGTTGAGAAAGTCCATATCCTTAAGGGTAGGCAATTCCTTAACCTGAGAATAGGTAAAGGGATATTTTGGGAATATATATCTCTTCCCCAAAGGTCTCAGAAAACCCTGCTCTACCCAGGGCTCTGTCTCTAACTCAGTGATCTCCACATTGGGATGCTGACTCAGAGTCTGTTCTCGCCTGCAATGTTTTCCCCAGACTCAGTCACTCCAGTTGTACCCCAAATCACATCCTACTACTTTCTCTTTATGGTTTTCGCCCTCCAACGACTTTTCTTTCTTCTTATTAAGGAAAAATAGCTGCTTGAATAGGAGAGCCCAGAGTGGGAGGTGGAGGTTAAGCATTTTGCTCTTCAAGTCTGATATCCTCACCCACCCCCAAATCTTGCATAGGGAATAACCAATGACAAAGCAGCCATTCCCACTTTCCATTCCACACAATCCAGGGATTGGGACAAGTTTACATATCTCTTCTTTTCATCGGTTTAAGATGAGAATCAATAGCTGGTAATCCCTTCCTCTTTATCCTAAGAAGATCCCTTTCACCTGCCTTCTCCCATCCCTCACCCTAAAATTAGTATTACCTTTTCTTTATCGCTGGCTTCCCGGGACACTAAGGAGCCCTGTGGAGAGACCCAAAGACCAAGTTAGCAGAAGTGGCTAAAAGAAGAGTCAAGATCCAGCTCCTAAGAAGAGTATTCAAACCCATAGCATTCTTTCCTTTAAAATAAAACATCTAGAAGTCTCCCTGGCCCTCCCCACTCTCAGGCCACCAGGAGCCTCCCCCTCCACCCTATCTATACTCTCTGTACCTTGAGGTCATACTTCCTGTGCACAGGAAGACGGTGGCTAAACATGTTGCGCATCACAAGCATGTAGCTGTCTTCATTGTCCACGCTAACTCGGTACATCCCCAGGAACTGGGGCAGCAGCGTGTTACCATGGCACTTCACAATGTACTGGGTAGAAGAGAGGAAGAAATGGGAAGAGATTGAGCAGCAGGTATACAATCAGTTTAGGGATGGGCATTCAAACACTATCATTCCAGACTGAGCAGAAAACTTCAAATGGAGAGGTTACAAGGTCAAAAGTGGTGGGAGCTTTCTAAAGATGCCCCTGGTCATCTGTGAAGTTTCTGAATACTCATCTACTCAGGTTAGTCATTTGCATAACTAGACATTATATAAATTATTAACTTTAAAGTACCTTCTCTTATTTCATATTTATCATTCTTTCAGATGGGGAATGTAGGTGTCATCCTTATATTAGACCTTCTTTATATGCAAATGGTCAAAGAATTAGAAATTACATCTGTTTATCAACAAATTGATTTTATCCAGATCAATGTTTCTTGGTGGGCTAGATTCCCCTAGTAAAAATGTTTGCTTGATGGCCTATCCTTTGGATTCTTAAAAAATTATTCCTTTTTCATCCTGGCTGGTGTGCTCAATTGATTTGAGTGTAATCCCATGCACCAAAGGATTGCAGGTTCAACTCCTGGTCAGGGCACATACCCAAGTTTCGGGTTTGATCCTCAGTCAGGGCACATACGGGAGGCAACAGATTGATGTTTCTCTCTTACATCAATTTTGTCTCTCTCTTCCCCCTTTTCCTTCCCCTCTCCCTAAAATCAATTTTAAAATATTATTCCTCTTCTATATATTTTTTTTATTGATTTCAGAGAGGAACGGGGAGAAAGGGAGGGAGGGAGGGAGGGAGGGAGGGAGGGAGGGAGAGAGAGAGAGAGCGAAGAGAGAGGGGGGAAGAGAAACATCAATGAAGAGAGAGAATCATTGATTGGCTGCCTCCTGCATCCCCCACACTAGAGATCGAGCCGCCCGCAACCCGGGCATGTGCTCTGATTGGGAATCGAACAATAACCTCCTGGTTCATAGGTCAATGCTCAACCACTGAGCCACACCAGCCAGGCAAAAATTATTCCTCTTTCAATGCTTCTCTCTCTCAGTATTACTACCTATTTCTCTTCATAGCCAACCTCTCAGAAAAGTAGTCAGCAATCAATCCACTTCCTATTTCTCATTCATACGTCAAACCAGTGAAGTCAGATGTATACCCTCATTTCTCCTCTGAAATCACTCTACTCCTCCTTCCTCCAAATACCTGTTGCCAAATTCAATGAATATCTAGTAACTATCTTGTATCAACTGAATGGCACTTTATACTACTGACCAGTCTCTCCTTAAAACTCTTCACCCTCAGTTCCCATTAGACTGCTCTTCTGATTCCCCTCCTCTCTGTCCTCAAATCCTGTATGGAACGAAGTGGGGCATAATTACAAGTGTCCATTGATCCTTAGTCTTCTTTAAAGGATCTTTTCTCTAGTTGCTCCTTAAGGTTCTGTCCTCAACTTTCTTTTCATTTCACTCCACACTTCATTTCAATAATCTTATCTATACTCATGGCTTTAATTACCACCTCTTCACCTATAACTCTCAAATCTAGATTTCTACTCTAATCCTCTTTCCTGGACTCCATTTCCCAAACACTTAATGGACAGTGATATCTGGATCAACTGCAGAAACCCCAAACTCAACATGTCTAAATCAGAACTGTCTTCCTCCAAAAACCTGTTTCTTTTTTCTGCTTCCAAGTGTTAGTGAATGAGCTTCCTGTCCCCCCTAACTGGGAATTTAGAGGTGCTTTTGCCTTAATTCCCACAACTCTACCTTTCCATCTCCATTGCCATTGTTCCTCCAGGCCCTTGTCATGTCTCACCTAGACAATTATAATTACATCCTAACTGGTATCTCCATTCCTAATAGTCCTCCCTCCAATTCATTCTCTAAAATGCTGTCACATGGATATTTCTAAGTAACATACATATCACTCTCCTGCAAACCACCTTCAGGATCAAGTCCAAACTCTGTTGTTTATAAAACCCTTCACAATCTGGGTTCTGCCTAACTATTTTTTCACAATACCATATCCCAACCACATTGAATTTCTTGCAGTTCCGTAACCCTAAATTCTCTCATGCTTCTGTGCCTTTACAAGTGCTGTTTTCCTTTGCCTAGCACATTTCCCAATGGTTAGTCCCTACCAGTCTTTCAAGAATCAACTACTGTGATACCCCCTCTAAAAACAAAAGTCTCTTTGAGATGGCCCCTGTGAGGCTGAGACGGCCCCTGCGAGGCTGCACCGGTCCCTGGGAAGCCGAGAAAAATACCACATGATCTCACTCATTTATGGATAATAAAGACCATTATAAACTGAAAAAAAATTTTTAAAAATAAAAAAATTTTTAAAAAGTCTCTTTGAGCCTCCCAAGTATATTTCCTTCCGCCAGTGAGCTGGGATGCTCTTCCTCTGCACCCCCTGGAGCATTCTGTACCTACCTCTACTATTGTACACATTTTGCTGCGTGCTAATGCTAACTTACTGGACTCTGCCAATAGATTAAGAGATCCTCAAAGGCCATGACCATTTCATTCACCTCTTTCTCCACAGCCCAACACAGGGTCTAGCAATGAAAAACATTCAATATTTGTTGGATAAAACAAATATTCCTTTTAGAGTTTTTCATTTATTCCTTGTTCATTGGTCTTAGTGAGATTTTTTTTCTTCATTAGAAAGACATTCAGGAGGAAGCAAGATGGCGGCGATATAGGCAGACGCGTCCCAGGTCTTGTCCCGGAGCAAACGGAGTAAGCAGCTGAAACTAATAACACCCACCCCGAATTGGCAAATTTACTCAGCTGGTGAGACGGCTTGCAGCCTGGAAGGGCAGACCTCCCCTGGAAAGGTTAAAAACCAGGGATCTGGGCAGGAAAGTTTGCCAGACCTGAGCCCAGAGGGTCGGAGGGAGACCGCATGGCAGACAGCCGCGTCTCTTGGGACAGACACAGACCCTGACCAGGGTAAGGAGTTCCGCGGGTTTGCTGGCGCCAGGAGATTTGAGATTTGGATTTTGTGATTGCGGAGAACTGAGACTAAAGGGGGCATCCTGAGGAACTGATCAGACCATGCAGTGCCCATAAGAGAGGAGCGTTTCCCAGACCGTGCAGTGCTGGTAAGAGGAGCGTTTCCCAGACCGGTAAGAGAGGAGCGTTTACGCGGCCGGCCGGCGTTTGTCTGTTTCTTTGTTTTCACTGAACCCTGCTCATAGGACAGTTCGGATACAGACACTCACCTGTGCTGAAGAGAGGGTGAAGGTGCAGACGAGGGGAATCTGGGGAGAGGCTGAGGAAAGAGGGGGAGCCGGAGGAGGTGGCAGCGAATTGAGTGCTGAGACACCCCTGGGCCCAGGACTGGGGCAGCCATTCCTCCAGAGGGTGGAACTCCTCCCCCCAGCCCCCCAGGCAAGGAGCACAGCCACACCCAGATTCCACCCTGTATGAGATAAAGGACTAAAACAAGCTGATTAGTCCCTGGGAGTTACCAGGGTCTGGCCTATAGAGGGATTTTCAGTCCCACCAACAACACAGAGCAGGGTAAGGATTAAAAAAGGATAGAGAAGCTGTATAGCCTCAGAGGCCAACCCAAAAACACTGCCACCCAGAGGTTGAGCCACAAACTGACTCTTAGGGGAATACAAATTAAGGCAGACTGGATCACAAATACGGCCTGCTTTAAAATCAGGACTGTGATTTACAACACGGAGGAACAGTGTAATGCAGGCAAACTCAACACTCTCCTAAATACCTGGCAGGACTAAGGCGAACCAGGCTGAAGAGTAGAAGAACCGAAAGACCATCACTACTGCAAATTTTTTCTTTTTCTTTTTCTTTTTAATTTTTTCACCTTTTTACTAAGAAACCAATTTTTTTTTTCTCTTTTTCTTCTTTTTCCATCACCTGATTTTACCCTTTCAATTACCACATTTTTATTTTTAACCAGTATTATTACTCCTACCATTTTACCATTTTTTAAAGTGCCATTTTATTTTCTCTTTATTTTCTTTTGGGATTAGTGTTCTCCATTCTATTTTCATCGTTCCTTTAGCATTAATTTTCCCTATCTCAATTCCACCTCTTTGCTAAAACCCTCTTCCTTACTTTTCCCCTTTTGGTGTCCTGTTTCTCTTACCCTATTCCTGCTCCAGACTTTCCCAATTCCCTCTTTTTACCCCCTGTCTAATTCCACCCTACTTATATATCCTATTTCCAATCTACTGCTCTAAATCCTTATACACCTATTCTTTATCCTTCTTCACTTTCCAACCATTTTTTTTCTCTCTTATCTTTCTATTGTTTTCTTGATTGTTGAATATATTGGGCTTTTTTTTTTTTTTTTTTTTAATTTGTTTGTTTGTTTTGTTTTGTGTTTTTTCTTCTTTTTTAGGACTGGTTGTGAGGTTGTTTTTCTTTTTCTTTTTCTTTTTCTTTTTTTTTTCTGCTGGTTTTTCCCTTCCCTCCCCCACCCCACCCCAGTTATTTTTGTGCTTCTGTTTTCCCTTACCCCTCTGGATATTATTGGTGGTTTGTAGTTTGCATTCATCTCCAGGGATCTGTTGCTGGAATTTGTTGAGATTAGTGGCAGTTCTATTGGAGTTTGCTCCTCATACGGGGAGTCTCTTCCCCACTTCTACTTCATTCTCTTTTTTCGCTCTCTTTTTTTCCCCCCTCTTTTTTCCCAATTCTATTTTTGCACTCCTTTTTTGTTTGTTTTTTTCTTATTTTTCTTTTCTGTTCTCTCTTTTATCTTCTTCTCTTCTTTCTCCCTTATCCCCTAATTCTCTTAATTCGGGTGGTCACCTTTATTTGGAGTTATTAATATTGTGAATATACTTGTGTTCAGTGCCTGGTACGTTGTGCCTTGCTCTGTTGTATTTTGTGCCTTTAAATCAACGCAGCAGATCCAAGCAACAGCAGCCCCCTGATCACCGCAGCCTCCTGATCACCACAGCCTCCTGATCACCACACCCTCTGTCTGTGGAACAGCAACTGTACGTGAAGCCTCCCCCCACCAGCCAGAAGAGCCAACACAGCTGTGAACAACACCCACCAGAGGAGCTGCTGCCAACTGGAAAGCAGCTGCTACCGCAACCGTCTGAGCAGCAACCACAACCCAAGGAGCCCCTGCCACCCAGGGAGCAGCCACTGAACACCTCAACATCTACATATGTCAGCGAGATCAAACATGGGTAGGCAAAGAAACCCCCAAAGGAAAGAAAAGGAGGACTCGCCAGAAAAGCAGCTAAGTGAGACAGAGATATGCAACATGACGGAAAAAGAATTCAGAATAAGGTTCCTAGAGTACATGCACCACATGTTCAAGAAGCAAGAAGAAACAGATGAAAAACTCAACTACTTATGCAAGAAGCTAGAAGAAACAGATGAAAAAATCAACAACTTAAGTAAGTCCCAAGAAGAAATGAAGAGTGACATAGCTTCAATAAAAAACTCCATTGAAAGTATCAACAGTAGACTGGGAGAAGCGGAGGACCGAATTAGTGAATTAGAAGACAAGGAAGCAAAACACACTCAAACTGTACGGCAAATGGAGAAAAAAATTAAAAGACAGGAGGAGAGCCTAAGGGAGCTTTGGGACAACATGAAACGAAACAACATACGAATAATAGGGGTGCCAGAACAACAGAAAGATGAACATGGATTAGAAAACCTATTCGAAGAAATAATATCAGAAAACTTCCCTGAGGTGGGGAAGAAAAAAGTCACACAAGCCCAGAGAGTCCCAAACAAGGTGAACCCGAAAAGACCCACACCAAGACACATCATAATTACCATGGCAAATGTTCAGGATAAAGAGAGAATCTTACAGGCTGCAAGAGAGAGACGGAAAGTAACATACAAGGGATCTCCCATTAGATTATCAAATGATTTCTCAACAGAAACACATCAGGCCAGAAAAGAATGGACGGAAATCTACAAAGTGATGCAAAGCAAAGGACTGAATCCAAGAATACTCTATCCAGCAAGGCTATCATTCAAAATTGAAGGGGAAATAAGAAGCTTCACAGACAAAAAAGGGCTAAGGGAGTTTATCACCACCAAGCCAGCCATGCAAGAAATGCTAAAGGGACTGGTGTAAAAAGAAGAAATATCAAGCTCAGAAAGAAAACAGCCACACACACACACACAAAAAGAAATGGCTACAAACAAATACCTTTCAATAATAACTTTAAATGTAAATGGACTAAATGCTCCAACCAAAAGACATCGAGTGGCTGAATGGATAAAAAAACATGACCCATACATCTGCTGTCTACAAGAGACCCACCTCATTAGAAGGGACTCACACAGACTGAAAGTGAAGGGATGGAAAAATATCTTTCACGCAAATGGAAAGGAAAAGAAAGCTGGGGTAGCAATACTTATATCTGACAAAGTACATCTCAAAGTGAAGGCCATAACCAGAGATAAGGAAGGCCACTTCATAATACTAAAGGGATCAATACAACAAGAAGATATAACCCTGGTAAACATATATGCACCCAATGCAGGAGCACCCACATACATAAGAAAACTTCTGGAAGATATCAGGGGAGAGATCGACAACAATACAATCATAGTAGGGGACTTTAATACACCACTGACATCACTGGATAAATCCGCTAGACAAAAACTCAGCAAAGAAACAGCAATCCTAAATGACTCACTAGATCAGATGGACTTAATTGACATCTTCAGAACACTTCACCCCACAGCTGCGGAATATACATTCCTCTCAGGTGCTCATGGGACATATTCAAAAATAGACCACATATTGGGTCACAAGCAAAGTCTCCACAAATTCAAGAAGATTGAAATCATAAAAAGCTTCTTCACAGACCACGATGGCATAATGTTAGAAATAAACTACAATAAAAACAACCCAAAATACTCAAACACTTGGAAGCTGAATAGCATGTTATTAAATATTGATTGGGTTACCGATGACATCAAAGAAGAAATTAAAAACATCCTGGACACTAATGACAATGAAAACACAACAATCCAAAACCTCTGGGACACAATGAAAGCAGTCCTGAGAGGGAAGTTTATAGCTCTACAGGCCTATCTCAAAAAACAAGAAAAAATGGTAGTCAATCATCTAACTCTACAACTCAAAGAATTAGAAAGAGAGCAACAAGAAAACCCCAGAGTGAGCAGAAGGAAGGAGATAATAAAGATTAGAGCAGAAATCAATGAAATAGAGACCAAAAAAACAATACAGAAAATCAATGAAACCAAGAGCTGGTTCTTTGAAAGGATAAACAAGATTGACAAACCCCTAGCCAGGCTCACCAAGAAGCAAAGAGAGAGGTCCCAAATAAACCAAATCAGAAATGATAGAGGCGAAATAACAACAGACCCCACAGAAATACAAATGATTGTTAAACAATACTACGAGCAACTCTACTCCAACAAACTGGACAACCTGGAGGAAATGGACAAATTCCTAGAAAAATACAACATTCCAAAACTCAATCAGGAAGAATCTAAAAACCTCAATAGGCCAATAACTATGGAAGAAATTGAAGCAGTCATCAGAAAGCTTCCAGCAAACAAAAGCCCAGGGCCAGACGGCTTCACAGGGGAGTTCTACCAAACATTCAAGGAAGAACTAAAACCTACCCTCCTCAGACTACTACAAAAAATTCAAGAGGAAGGAACGCTTCCAAGCTCATTCTATGAAGCCAGCATCACCCTAATACCAAAACCAGGTAAAGACATCACAATGAAAGAGAATTACAGGCCAATATCCCTCATGAACATAGATGCCAAAATCCTCAACAAAATCTTAGCAAATCGGATCCAGCAGTACATCAGAAGGATCATACACCATGACCAAGTAGGATTCATCCCAGAGATGCAAGGATGGTACAACATCCGTAAATCAATAAATGTGATACATCACATAAACAAATTGAAAGAAAAAAACCACATGGTCATATCAATTGATGCAGAAAAAGCATTCGACAAAATCCAACACCCATTTTTGATAAAAACTCTCAGAAAGGTGGGAATAGAAGGATCATACCTCAACATAATAAAAGCCATATATGACAGGCCCACAGCCAACATCATACTCAATGGACAAAAACTAACACCATTTCCCCTAAGAACAGGAACAAGACAGGGATGCCCACTCTCACCACTCCTGTTCAACATAGTACTGGAAGTATTAGCCATTGCAATTAGGCAAGAAGAAGGAATAAAAGGCATCCAAATTGGAAAAGAGGAAGTAAAACTGTCCTTATTTGCAGATGACATGATATTATACATACAAAACCCTAGAGACTCCATCAAAAAGCTACTAGACTTAATACATGAATTTGGCAATGTAGCAGGATACAAAATTAACCCCAAGAAATCTGAGGCATTTCTATACACCAACAGTGAACTTTCAGAAAGGGAGATCAGAAAAACAATCCCATTTACCATCGCACCAAAAAAATTAAGATACCTAGGAATAAACTTAACTAAAGAGGTTAAAGACCTCTACTCAGAAAACTACAGGACGTTGAAAAAAGAGATAGAGGAAGACATAAACAGATGGAAGAACATACCATGTTCTTGGATTGGTAGAATCAACATCATTAAAATGTCCATACTACCCAAAGCAATCTATACATTCAACGCACTTCCCATTAAAATACCAATGGCCTTCTTCAAAGATCTAGAACGAACTCTCCAAAAATTCATCTGGAATAAAAAAAGACCCCGAATAGCTGCAACGATCCTGAGAAAGAACAAAGTAGGTGGGATCTCAATGCCAGATATCAAGCTGTATTACAAAGCCACTGTTCTCAAAACTGCCTGGTACTGGCACAAGAACAGACATATAGATCAGTGGAATAGAATAGAGAGTCCAGAAATTAGCCCGAACCAATATGCTCAATTAATTTTTGACAAAGGAGGCATGAACATACAATGGAGCCAAGATAGTCTCTTCAATAAATGGTGTTGGGAAAATTGGACAGACATATGCAAGAAAATGAAACTAGACCACCAACTTACACCATACACAAGAATAAACTCAAAATGGATAAAGGACTTAAATGTACGACAGGAAACCATAAAAATTCTAGAAGAATACAAAGGCAACAAAATCTCAGACATATGCCAAAACAATTTCTTCACTGATACAGCTCCTAGGGCAGTTGAAACTAAAGAGAAACTGAACAAATGGGACTACATCAAAATAAAAAGCTTCTGCACAGCAAAAGAAACCATCAACAAAACAACAAGAAAACCCACCTCGTGGGAAAACATATTTGCCAACGTCATATCTGATAAGGGCTTAATCTCCAAAATTTATAGGGAACTCATACAACTTAACAAAAAGAAGATAAACAATCCAATCAAAAAATGGGCAAAGGATCTAAATAGACACCTTTCAAAAGAGGACATTCAGAAAGCCAAGAGACATATGAAAACATGCTCAAAGTCACTAATCATCCGAGAGATGCAAATCAAAACAACAATGAGGTACCATCTCACACCTGTCAGAATGGCCATCATCAACAAATCAACAAACGACAAGTGCTGGAGAGGATGTGGAGAAAAAGGAACACTTGTGCACTGCTGGTGGGAATGCAGACTGGTGCAGCCACTATGGAAGGCAGTATGGAGGTTCCTCAAAAAATTGGAAATGGAACTCCCATTTGACCCTGTGATCCCACTACTAGGAATATATCCCAAGAAACCAGAAACACCTATCAGAAAGGATATATGCACCCAGATGTTCATAGCAGCACAATTCACCATAGCTAAGATCTGGAAACAGCCTAAGTGCCCATCAGTAGATGAATGGATTAGAAAACTGTGGTACATCTACACGATGGAATACTATGCTGCTGTTAAAAAGAAGGAACTCCTACCATTTGCAACATCATGGATGGAACTGGAGAGCATTATGCTAAGTGAAACAAGCCAGTCAATGAAGGAAAAATACCACATGATCTCACTCATTCATGGATAATAAAGACCATTACAAACTTTTGAACAATAATAGATACAGAGGCAGAGCTGCCTCAAACTGATTGTCAAACTGCAGTGGGAAGGCCAGAGAGAGTTGGGGGGCAGGAGGGAGGGGAGTAAGAGATCAACCGAAGGACTTGTATGCAGGCATATAAGCATAACTAATGGACATAAGACACTGGGGGGTAAGGGAGGGTAGTGGTTTGTCAAGGGCGGGGGGGGGGGGGAAAGGATACTTATGTAATACCCTTTGTAATACTTTAAGAGGAAAATAAAAAAAAATAAAAAAAAAAGAAAAAAAAAAAAAAAAGAAAAAAAAAAAAAAAAAAAAAAAAAAAGAAAGACATTCAAGCAGTGTGTTTTTTCTTTCATTATTATTATCTTTTTTTTTTTAATAAAAAAATGTTTAATCGTCAACCAAGGATGTTTTTGTTCCTTTTTATTATTGATTCATTCATTTTTTACAGAGAGGAAGGGAGAGGGATAGAGAGTTAGAAACATCGATCAGCTGCCTCCTACACACCCCCTACTGGGGATGTGCCCAAAACCAAGGTACATGCCCTTCACTGGAATCGAACCTGGGACCCTTCAGTCCGTAGGCCGACGCTCTATCCACTGAGCCAAACCAGTCAGGGGTTATTGCTTTTTAGAGAGAGAGTAAAGGAGAGAGAGAAACATCGATGGGCCACCTCCCATATACTTCCCGACCAGGGATCGAACCCACAACCCTTTGGTGCACAGGACAACACTCCAACTGACTGAGTCACTGGGCTGGGGCCAGGCAGTGTTGTTATCACCAAAATATTCCACAAACTCCACATGGCAGGTTAAGCTCATCAGCCACAATAGCTCCCTAATCCTTTTTAGGACTGGATATGATCACGGCTTCTACTTTCCAGTTTATTCCAATTGTGTACTTATCCTGGTTTTCTCCCCAAACTGCATTTATTCCAGATAGTATATTTGGTGCTAAAACGTCACCCAATTATAAGTCTATAGTTTAGACTTTGATATACACATGCACTTTATGTATCAATCCATAGTGGTTTTAGATCGTAAGTACTAAAATGAGAAGGAACATGGTCTAAATTCTTCTATTTAAACAAACACAAATAGCTATACAGAGGCTCTTTTTTAAAAAAATTTCTAGTTTTTAAAAAACATATAATAAAATGAAAATAAAAGAAACCCACACCTGAAACTTATATGTTCATGTTGACCAATGTCACCCCAATCAATTTAATAAATTAAAAAAAATTTTTTTTTCAATTACAGAAACAAAAAAACATGGTGTCGAGTACTTCTTGGGGAGCAGAATAGGTTGTAAAGGAGGAAAAGGGATAGGAAGTCTCCCTGTGTGCTCTGGCAGCTAAGCTATGATTAGAGAGAGGAGGGAAAAAATAAGGCCTCACCTGGTGGTAGTTGGAGAGGTTGCTATGCATGTCAGCAATGTCCTCACTGGATACTTCTTTGATGACCAGAGTCCGATCATAGGAGATAAGGAAGCGACCATCACTGCCTTCACTTTCACTTGGGGGACTTCGGGTAAGAGATACCTGTGAGAGACACACAATAAGCCAGAGACTCTTTTCTTCCCCTTTTATATGGAGATGCAAGTCATAGGATAATGCTCAACTGAATATGTCTGAAAGTAGATAAAACCCAGGTTGAGCAGGGTTTCTTAATCTGGTGTCTATATAGGGACTAAAAGTGGTGCAAAAAACTTTTTTTTAATCCTCAGCTGAGGACATGCTTTTTTGGGGGGGAAGAGAGAGGGAGAGAGAGAGAGATAGAAAGAAACATCAATGTGAAAGTGAAATATCAATCAGTTGCCCACTGCATGCACCTGAACCAGGGATCAAACTTGCAACCTGGGTATGTGCCCTAACCAGGAATCAAACCCTCAACCTTTTGGTATACAGGATGACACTCCAACCAACTGAGCCACACCAGCCAGGGCCAAAAAAAATTTGTTGTTGTTAATCCTCACCTGAGGATATTTTTCCATTGATTTTTAAAAAATATATATATTTTATTGATTTTTTTAGAGAGAAAGGGAGAGGAATAGAGAGTTAGAAACATAGATGAGAGAGAAACATCGATCAGCTGCCTCCTGCATACCCCCGACTGGGGATGTGCCTGCAACCCAGGTACATGCCCTTGGCTGGAATCAAACCTGGGACCCTTGAGTCCACAGGCCGACGCTCTATCCACTGAGCCAAACCGGTCAGGGCTCCATTGATTTTTTTAGAGAGAGTGGGAGGGAGAAAGAGAAAGAGAAACATCAATGTTAGGGAGACACATTGATTGCTTGCCTCATAGGCCCTGCCTGGGGCCGGGAACTGAGCCTGCAAATGAGGCACTGTGCCCTTGACCAGAATCAAACCTGAGACCCTTCAATTCTTCAGTCCGAGGGCTCTATCTACTGAGCCAAACCCACCAGGGCTGAAATTTTTAATGTATCTACATTTCCCCCCCTCAAGGTTCATAGTTTCAGCAGATTTTTGAAGATGTCTGTGATAACAAGGTAAAGAATCATACTTGCCAAGGCTCTCATTTCTCCAAACATGGCTGTCACAAGGCTTCCCCAATTGTTAAGGAGAAAGGACCAACCTCAGCCCATAATAAACTCTCACCAAGTAATCCTGGTCATCAATGCCAAATCGATCACGGAGGTTCCTGAAGACCTGGGGACAATACTCCTTGAACTTGAAGTGACTGGGCAGATTTTCCCTGAAAAGGGGGTTTTCAAGGTTAAAAAAAACAACAAAGTAACAATATTACCTTACATTTATGGAGGGCTTGACAGTTTACAAAGCACCTTCCCATATATTACTTTATTTGATTCTCATAAAACCCTTGTGAGGTCCTTTAAAGGTATAATATCCCTATTTGATAGAAGGGGAGGCTATGGTTCAGGATAGTTGGGGGACCTGCTTAAGTCACCAGACTAGTAAATGACTTAAGTAGAATTAGGTTCTACTGCCCATCCAAACAGCAGCATTTCCCAAATCTCCATCAAGTAAGAGACATCTTAAAAGTGGCAATACGTGCCACTTTTCAGAATGGCATCTTCTGATACTAGGAGAGTTTAAAGAGATTTTTTTTTTCCCTAGGGAGTCCCTATCAGAAACTAATGGTAATGGCATCCAAATGAATTTACTCTATGGAATTGCTAGGCAGGAGACGAGATAAACTAGTACATACATATAAGGGTGTAGGGGACACTTATTTTAATGGTTTCTTTGCACAATAGTGAATTTGTGCACTGGGAAGGAGGTTAGACGATACAACTTGTAAGTTGCCTTCTAAATCTAAAACCTTCAACTCATTAAATCTTAATTCTTAAATTATTTATTCTTTTCTACAAAGACTGATGTGAGAAAGGTGGGAATTCCCACATACCTGTGGAAAAGGTGATTGTTGACCTTGATCTTGGAGCTGGCCTTAAAGTCATCTGGCAGCAGCATCACAGGGGGAGGCACCTGGCTGAGCTCATTGATCTGATAAGCCAAAACAAGAACGGGGAGTGAGTGAGTAGGGGTGTAGAGAACTACTCATACACTGTGTCTGGGCAAGAATCAGAAAAGGGCAACTCAAACCTCATTCTTTTAAAAAACACGGCTCATGCATTCACTTAACAGAGTGAGAGAGACTGTCTCTGAGCTCTTCTGCTGCCCAACAAGGACTGCAGTGAGCAACCCTCACACAGAGCCCCTCACACTCCCGCCCCCGAGGAACTTCATGCTCACAGCAGTCATTTTATATCAGGCAAACCCTGTAAGCAACTCAGGACTATTTTTAAAGCTTGAGAAATTCTAGAGAGAAAAAAATTTATCCTCAGCAGACCCAAGACAAACAGTTCCATGCGCCATTAAAAACAAAATAAAAGGCATTTTTAAAAGTACACAAGAGAGTTAATGGGACTCTGAGGGGTCAACAGCAGCAAGAACAAAGATGTCCATAGCCTTCAGGAGGCATCGCCTTACAAAGAGGACCAGTCCTTCCAGACCACTCTGACCCAGTTCTCTGCAGGAGGTCCCACCTGCCTAGGTGTAAAGTAAAAGAAGAGCAGCTGAAGAAGAGGGAAAGTCAAGCCAACCCACAACCAAAGGATGGATACATCACATGCTTCCTCAGCCTCCAGAATCAGCAGTCTGCTGATTCAGGGTGGAAAGGGGGTTCCTGAGAAGATGTGCCTTCTCCCCAGTGTTGCCACGGTATCTTTCACCCACCTTTAACAGTGCACTTATCATATGCCTAATCGCTAGTTTATGTAAATTCCCCATCTAGATTGTGAGCTCTTTCAGCACTAGGACCAGTGCTAGGTGCCTGCATCTCTGAGCTGCCTAGCTAGCAAAATGTTTGGCACACGGTGGTCTCCCAGTGTTTATTAAATGAATAAAGGGGATGCCTTGCCTATCCTTACTTGAGCATCTGACAGAGGTTATGAAGCGCAGTCTAATCTAAATCCCATACACTGCCGTGAAACCCAAATCCTCTTATCCTTGGTAGAAAAGGACAGATCACAGTCCTGCAGGGGGAAAAAAAAAAGCCACTTGAGATTCCCAGCCTAAAATTCAGCTATCGTACTTCATGTCCCCTCTGCCATCGGCTGTAATAACACAGGCTGAGTCATCACTAAGACATATGTTCAAAGAATTTCTCCATCCCAAACACTTGAAGTAAATGTGTGCTGGCTGGAAGGTAGCATGTTGAGGCTAAAGTATATAGACCTAGAGAAGCTGAGGCAGGTCTCATGTGTAATTCCCTCAATTCTTAGTAAAAGAAAACCCTTCTTGTTAAGCTTCCCAAAGGGATGGATGAGACACTTGGAAGGTACATATGAGAGGCGGCCCCACGTCCATCAGCCTTGCCCAGACCAAGTGCCTTAGACTGATAAGGCATTCCCACCCAGGCAGCTGGGAGCAGTCCACCCAGCCACAAATGCAAAAGGGAGCTGACCCCAGACAATATTTTAAACCATAAATTAAGAATGTGACAAAAACTATATTCTTCCTCAACCCCTTCCAACCTCCACAACCCTGCCATACTGTAACAATTCAAGGAAGCTGATTTATAAAATACTGCCTGTCACACGCAAGGTCACTGCATCCCTCCCACTCCAGGTCGAAGGGAAGCGTGCCATGGCTATGATTCCTTCACCTGAGGTATCCTCAGCAAAGGAGCAGCACTGGCCGACCTGGCCTACTCCCGGGTCCCAGGCACACCCTCTACAGCAGTTTCTAAAGTTCACCACCACGGTGTCCCCATGACCAGAGCTTCTCAGCCCGCTCTTTAGTCCAAGAGGACCCCCACTTACACCAAACACCATCACCCCAGCCAACAGTGGGAATGCAGTTCAGACCACAGGCTGAGTGCGCGCAACCACGAGGCTCAGGGAGGGGAAGCTTCTCTGAAATGCTGTACGTCGGAAGGGAAAGGAAAGGACAGCAGGATTAGAAGGTCCGGGAAGCCTGGAGCTTCCCGCAAAGCCAAGGTCCCACAGTCAAGGACGCCAGCTGGAAAGTAAGGTGGAAAGGGAAGTGAACGATCCCCCAGATCCAACTCCCCTCCCGGATCCAGCTCCCCTCCCTGCTCCCCTTCCACACCCTCTCGCCAAGACCTCGCCACCAGCCCAGGAGACCACGCCCCCTAAAGTCCTTCCGGCTGGAGCCGGGGCCGGCCGGTCTCCGCAGCCCGGGGCGGTGGCT
Organism: Myotis yumanensis; assembly: GCF_028538775.1. NCBI lineage: Eukaryota > Metazoa > Chordata > Mammalia > Chiroptera > Vespertilionidae > Myotis > Myotis yumanensis. Next base: position 157,752,984 of record NW_027223754.1, read on the forward strand.
GGACCCGGCAGGGAGGCCGGGAGCTGGAGTCCGGGCGGGGAAGGTGGAACTAGCGTGGATGAGTGAAGGGTGGCGAGGGAGACAAGTCTGCGGAGAAGGAAAAAGTCTAGAGTGAGAAGATACCGCTGGAGGCTGGTGAGCTGGGAACAGGGCAGCCCGGCGGGGAAAGTGGCAGCTCGAGGGGCACCGGAGACGGGAGCCCGGAGTCAGGGGCGCCCCGAGGCGCAGGAGCTTGAGGGGTTCGGACGGGGCTACCGGGGGGCCGGGGCCGGGTCTCACCGAGTGGGCTACGCCCCACAGGAACACGCCCACCAGTGGGTCAGCCGCCCGGAACACCTTCACCTTCTGCTGCACGAAATGCTTCTTCTTGGTTTTGGAGGCGAAGCCGAAACCCTGGCCGGGGGCCGCTGTACTCGCCGGTACGGTGGCCGGCGGGGCCGAGGAGGACGCCATGGCCTCCCGCGTACCCGACCCAGGGGAACCCGGAGCCGGCCGCGATCGGGCTCCCGACCCCGGAAGCGGTGCTCACCTGAGCCGCCGTCACGTGACCGGAGGCGGGCGCGCGGGGCGGGGCGGGGCTGGCTGGCTCCGCCCCCTGGCCCCGCGGGGCCTCACGCGCTGCGGTGGGTGGACTCACCTGGCGCCCGGGCGCCGCGCGGAGGCCGTGTCCCCGAGGTCGCGCGCGGCCCGCGGGCCCCTGGCAGGTCATCGAGGCCGCGGGGGTGCGGCCTGGGCTGCCTGTTCACTCCAGTCGGGAGCTTCTTTGCTGCAAAGTCGCCGCCTACTGGTTTTGCCCAGTTTCTAGGAGTCACCTCCCGGCTGAGGGTAACCCCAAAGCATTTAACGAAATAGAACCCTGAAATGATTTTAAGGCATTAAACGTGCCTGGTTTTAGAAGGGTCACTCTGCCTCGTTCTGGAGGGTGCCTGGAGTGCTGCCAAAGTCTAGGCACGAGATGGTGAACTAAAACAGTAGCTGTTATGATGGAAGGAAGGGATGGCATCTGAAGGTCTAGTTTGATGTCCATTTGGAAAATTCTTAGTGATGTGGGGGGTTTGAGGGAAAGGGAGACAGAGAGAATGAATCCCAGGCTTCTGGCTGAGGTGAAGAGAGATGGTGGCCACATGAAAAGGTGAAGTTTAGGCAAAAAGAGTTCAGTTTGGAGCATGGTAGGGGTACCTGAGGTCAATCGGACATATAGGCCCGCAGTTCGGCAGAATAGTCTGTGCTGGGGATACAGATTTTATTGTTGTGGAATCTGTGGGCGTGGATGAGATCTCTCAGAGAGGGCAAGGAAAGAACCAAGGGCTGGACCTCGGTGTAAACCAGTACTTAAGAAGCCAGGGCGGCTGGGTGACTGAGTGTGGACCCATGCACCAGGAAGTCACCGGTTCCATTCCCGGTCAGGGCACTTGCCCGGCTTTCAGACTCCATGGCAGGGGGGCGGGTGAGGGGTGCAGATGTTTCTATCTTTCCCTCTCCCTTCCTCTCTAAAAATTAAAAAGAAACAAACATATTTTTAAAAAGTCTTTTTTTTTTAAAAAAGAGAGAGACTTCTGGGAAAAGGCTGAGAAGGGGTGGCCAGAGAAGTAAAGGAGCCAGGAGAGAGAGCAGGGACACAGAAGCCAAGAGAGTGGCGTGTCAAGGACTGAGTGAAGAGCACTGTCAGATGTTGCAGAGAGGTGAAGCAAGACAAGGATGGAGAAGTTAAGTGCCAACTGTACTTGGTAACTAGTGACCTTTGGGGCAGTTGCACCAGAACAAGAGCCAGATCAAGCTGGGTTGAAGAATGAGTGGGAGGAAAGGAAGTGGGGGCAGAAGCCTGGGACTATTTTTTGAAATTTGGTTGTAAGAAAACAAGTAGGGAGTCTCTTAAAGAGAACCACACAGTAAAGAGGGACTTTTAAGGGAGACCTTAGAACAGTGGTTCTCAACCTGTGGGTCGCGACCCCTTTGGCGGTCGAACGACCCTTTCACAGGGGTCGCCTAAGACCATCCTGCATATCAGATATTTACATGACGATTCATAACAGTAGCAACATTACAGTTATGAAGTAGCAATGAAAATAATTTTATGTTTGGGTCACAACATGAGGAACTGTATTTAAAGGGCCAGAAGGTTGAGAACCACTGCCTTAGAAGGAGAAGGGAAGCCCTGGCTGGTAGAGCTCAGTTGGTTGGGCGTTGTCCCATGCACCAAAAGGTTGCTCCTTGAATTCCCTGTCAGGGCACATGCCTGGGTTCTGGGCTTGATCCCCAGTAGGGGGCATGCAGGAGGCAGCAGATGGATGCTCTCACATTGATATTGCTCTCTTTTCCCATCCTCTCTCTCTAAAAATCAATAAAAATATTTTGAAATAAAAACGCAAAAACAAAAGAAAAACAAGAAGGGAAGAAATAATTGAGACAGAAGTTAACAAAGAAGATGCAAATTGCCCAAGTCTGCATCACTTTTAATTATCCTATCTACACTAATAAAAGAGAAACATGGTAATTGGCGTACGACCGCTACCCTTCCCATTGGCTAATCAGCATATCCTTATGCAAATTAACTGTCAGCCAAGATGGAGGCCGGCAGCCAGGCAGCTGGAAGCGAACATGAGGCTTGCTTCCTCCAGGGACTGCAGACTCCAATGTTCCCCGCCTGCGCTGCCGGCCTCTGAGCTGGCAGTTTGAAACATTCTAACAAATATAGGCCGGGATCTCAGAGCTGGAGTTATACATTGTTTCAATTATAGAACCGAAACAAACCAGATACCTGCTCTCAGAGCTAGAGCCAGAGCTAAAGCTGGCCCAGAATAAAATTAAAAAAAGGAGCCGTTGGGAGCTTCAATCAACAACCGCCAGCCTGAAAGCAGCCCTTAGCCCCTCACCCAGACTGGCCAGGCACCCCAGTGGGGACCCCCACCCTGATCCAGGACACCCTTCAGGGCAAACCAGCCGGCCTCCAGGCCTCTATCCTATATAGTAAAAGGGTAATATGCCTCCCAGCACCGGGATCAGCGGAGCCGCGAGGCCTCCTGGCACCGGATCAGCGTGACGGGGCAGCGCCCAAACCCCCTGATCGGCCCTGCTCTGTGTGTGACAGGGTGTGGCGCCCCAACCCCCTCCACGGGCCCTGCTCTGTGTGTGACAGGTTAGAGCCATAACCTCCCCATCGGCCCTGCCCTGAGTGTGACAGTGGCAGCGCCCCAACCCCCTGATCGGCCCTGCTCTGTGTGTGACAGGGTGCGGCGCCCCAACTGCCCCACCCCAGCCCCACAGGCCCTGCTCTGTGTGTGACAGGGTAGAACCATAACCTCCCCATCGGCCCTGTCCTGAGTGTGACAGTGGCGGCGCCCCAACCCCCTGATCGGCCCTGCTCTGTGGGTGATAAAGGGCTGTGCCCCAACCCCCTGATCCGCCCTGCTCTGTGTGTGACAGGGGGCGGTGCCCCAACTCCCCTATTGGCCCTACTCTGTGAGTGACAGAGGGGAGCTCCTCAACCCCCTGATGGTCCCTGCTCTGTGTGTGACAGGGGGGAGCTCCTCAACCCCCTGATGGGCCCTGCTCTGTGCATGACAGGGTGCAGCGCCTAACCCCCTGATCGACCCTGCTCTGTGGGTGATAGGGTACGGAGCCCCAACCCCCCTGATGGGCCCTGCTCTGTGCATGACAGGGGGCAGCGCCCCAACCCTCTGATCCGCCCTGCTCTGTGTGTGACAGGTGGCGGTGCCCCAACTACCCTATTGGCCCTACTCTGTGAGTGAGAGGGGGGAGCTCCTCAACCCCCTGTTGGGCCCTGCCCTGTGTGTGACAGGGTATGGAGCCCCAACCCCCCTCATGGGCCCTGCTCTGTGCGTGTCAGGGGGCGGCGCCCCAACTCCCCAATTGGCCCTGCTCTGGGCCCGACCAGGGGCTGCATCCAGGGATTGGGCGTGCCCTCTGCCACCCGGGAGCAGGCCTAAGCCAGCAGGTCATTATCTCCCCAGGGGTCCCAGACTGGGAGAGGGCACAGGATGGGCTGAGGAACCCCCTTTCCCCCAGAGTGCACAAATTTTTGTGCACTGGGCCTCTAGTTCTATATAATAAAAGCCTAATATGCTAAATGTCCAACTGTTCGTTCAACCAGTCACTATGACGTGCACTGACCACCAGGGGGCAGATGCTCTGACCAGTAGGTTAGCTTGCTGCTGGGGTCTGGCCAATCTGGACTGGGCAAGAGGGGCCAGACATGCCCTGGAGCCCTCCTGTGTTCCCTCCTGGGCCAGCCAATCTCCCACCGTCCCTCCCCAGCTGGCCCCCCTCCTCCCATTGCCCCTATTGGAACTGGGCAAGACAGGCCGGACACGCCCTGGTCCCTCCCTAATGGGGTCCCTCAGCCTGGTCTGTGCCCTCTCACAATCCAGGACCCCTCGGGGGATGTTGGAGAGCCATTCGCCCGATCCCCGCAGGCCAGGCTGAGGGACCCCACCGGTGCACGAATCTGTGCACTGAGCCTCCAGTTTTATATATTAAGCTCTGAGTGTCTCAAGAAGGAAAGATCTAGAAGGAACTTGCTTTAACCTAGAGAAGGGAGATTTATCACTTGTCAGAAGGGAGAGAGAAAGGAAAGGATCTGTGCAGATATATGTAAGTAAGAAGGTGTGTGTATGAGGGGGGGATGAAAAAGTTCATGTTCAATAACCTTAATTTTCCCCTTTTAAAAAAAAAAATGTTTTTATTGATTTTTTAGAGAGAGAGGAGAGATAGAAACATCAAAGAGAAACATCAGCATAAATTGGCTGCCTTTTGCACACCCCCTACTGGGGATCTAGCCTGCAACCCGGGCATGTGCCCTGACCAGGAATCAAACCGTGACCTCCTGGTTCATGGGTGGATGTTCAACCACTGAGCCACACCGGCCAAGCTAAAATTTCCCTTTAAGGCAGACAGAGTTGTTGTTTATGAGAGGAAGGTGAGAAAGGGGTCTTGAGGAGTAAGGGTTTAGACTAGTTGCCCTGCGGGTAGGAGAGGGAACTGTGTAAGGATACATGGAAGGTTAAGCAGCATGGAAGGTCCAGTTAGGTTTGCAGGCTGTTTGTTTTTAGCTGCCCCAGTGTTCTGATTGTGCAATTGTCCCCATTCATCTCAGCAGTTTTGAGGCATGAGTAGAGAAGACAGGTAGGGGTATGCTCTAAAATGGGGGTAAGGAGGGTGATTGTGGTAGATGGTCATGGGACAGAGAACTGAGCTGTTTGCAAAGGCAGGATAGAGACACACTGGAAAGGAACAGAATTGATGCTGGGACTGAGGAGATGGTCTGGGGTGGAAATGAGAACAGGGTATATTGTTTTTTGTTAAACATTACCAACAACTACCTGGCCAGTGTGGCTCAGTTGGTTGAGCATCATCCCCTAGTCCCCTATACCAGGAGGTTGTTGGTTCGATTCCTGGTCAGAGCAAATGTCCCGGTGTGGGCTCGATCTCCAGTATGGGCCTGTAGGAGGCAGCTGATCAGTGATGTTTCTCTCTCTTTCCCTCTCCCTCTCCCTTCCTCTCTCTGAAGTAAAAACAAACAAACAAACAAAAAACCATTAAAAAATTACCAACAACCTAGAAAGATGCCCACCAATAGTGGAATGGTTGAATAAATTATAGGATAAATAGCGCCGGCCAATGGCTCAGTGGTTAGAACACCAGCCCTAGCACCAAAGGGTCACAGGTTTGACTCCCAGACAAGGGCACATACCTGAGTTGCAGGTTCAATCCCCAGCCCTGGTCAGGGCATGTGTTGGAGGCAACCAATTGATGTGTCTGTCACATCTATGTTTTTCTCTCACTCTCTCCCCACCTTCCACATTCTCTAAAAACAAATGAAAAAAATATCCTCAGGTGAGGATTGACAACAACAAAAAGTTATAGGGTAAATATATGAAATTATCTATACTAATAATAGAGGAATATGCAAATTGTCTGGGACACCATCACAGTAACAGTAATGACAAAACAGCAGGCTGCTTGGGGCAACAAGGCCTGCTGGGGTGTTAGTGAGGGACGACCAAACGACTGAACAGCAGGCTGCGTGGGGCGACCAGGCCGCAGGAGGGTTAGTGAGGGACAACCAGATGACTGAACAGCAGGCTGCGTGGGGCGACCAGGCCGCAGGGGGGTTAGTGAGAGACAACCAGATGATTAAACAGCAGGCTGTGTGGGGCGACCCAGCCAGTCGGGGGGACAGTTGGGGGTGACCAGGCTGTCAGGGGAGGTCAGTTGGGAGCAACCAGGCCAGCAGGGGAGGGCAGTTGGGGGTGATCAGGCTGGCAGGGGAGCAGTTAGGCGTCAATCAGGCTGGCGGGGGCGGGGGGCAGTTAGGGGCAATCAGACAGGCAGGCAGTAAAGCGGTTAGGAGCCAGCAGTCCCAGATTGTGAGAGGGATGTCTGACTGCTGGTCGAACATCCCCCAAGGGGTCCAGATTGGAGAGGGTGCAGGCTGGGCTGAGGGATACCCCGCCCCCCACCGCCGCTGTGCACAAATTTCATGCACCAGGCTATATATATGTGTGTGTGTGTGTGTATGTATATGTGTGTGTGTGTGTGTATGTATATGTGTGTGTGTGTGTGTGTGTGTGTGTGTATATATATATATATATATATATATATATATAGTAAATCTATGTATATTGGCATGAAACAATTCCCAGGATATATTGTCAAGTGGGGGAAAAACACTCTGTGTGTAAATACATAGAAAAACATCTGGAAGGATATATACCACACTATCAAATGCCATAATATGCAAGGAAAGGAGAGACGGGGGAGGGAAAAGATTTACACCACCATACAGCCATCATTGAATTTATTTTATTTTAAAGGTATCTATGTACATCAAATAAATACACACTGGGGTTTGTGCATTTTGGTTTGTCTTCCACACTGGCATGCAACATTTGGCAGATGTGAGTGGGCAGGCCAGGGGCCCCTTGTGGTAACCCTGGCTCTCTGAAAGGGGAGGAGGAAGATGTAGAGTGAACCTTCTGGTGAAGGCTTTGTGTGTGTGTTGTTTCTGATTAATGTAAGTGAATTATATTTCTCTTACATCTTGCAAAAGAGAAGCCTACTTCCTCTGTCACCTCCCTCTGCATCTACCCTACACCTTCACATTTTCTTATGTGTTTTAAAAGAATCATTTGGTGGCAAGATTATATAAAACCCACTGGATTCTTAAATGCCCTCCCGGCAAATATTAGCACAAGTCACAGGTGCACAGGTATCTTCTTCCTCCCCAATTGGGTCTCGCAGAGAGGACGGCTCATCCACCCACCTTTTCCCTCTTTGCTAGGAGTGGCAAGCTTAGGACAGAGGTTTGAACTCCATTCCTCAGAGCAGTGGTTTTCAAACTACTCTACCGAACTCCCAACGTTTCTTAGGACGTTCAAGGACTCCTCAATGAGTGAAGCATTTACTACCAAACAAAGAAAATGCAAACTGCCCAGGTCTGTATCACTTTTAGTCATTTTTTATAGTAGGGTTCTATATGAGATTTCTTATGAAAAATGTTTGAATATCACTGCTTTGGATTTATTCCACTTCCCTCTGGCATTTCTCCCCTCCCCGCTGCATTTCTCCTTAATTGCTAAAAGGGAGAAAGGTCTTCTTTCCTTGAAGGAGCCCTGGGCTAACACAGCCTGTACTTATTGACTTGCACTCACAGTGAGCTTTCTTTCCTGACTTAGAAGCTAGGGGATGGTTGCCCTGCTGCTGGCAGATCCTGTTCTTCCATCCTCGATAAGACTGGATATCTGGGCATCAGACTTCCTTAATTTGGACTGGCTTGTGACCTCCATTCTCCATCCCTGCAGTTACCTGGGAAACCACCTTAGCACCATGTAGAAGGAAAAGACGTCTGAAACCAAAACAACAGTCCTATCCATTACATGGGGGTTGAGGGGCTTGGGAGAAGGACACCCAGTTCCAGCCCTGGGGTTCCTCCACCCCTGGAAAATCTGCCCCTTTCTTTAAAGTGCACTTACCAGATGGGGATATTATAGAAGGAACTCTTTGTTAAAAAAAAAAAAAAAAAAAAAAAAAGTTTGTATATTGGGGAAAAGGCAGGCTCCAGCTTGAAAAAAAGGCGTCGCAAGATAGACATTTTGCCAATGAACTGGAAACCCCCAAACCGAAAGCTGGAGATGGGAAGAAATGCATCCCAATATGGGGCAGAGAAAGGAACCCAGCTCATCACCATGGCAAAAATACTTGGGAATTTCCCAGCCTGCTCACCCTCAACCCAAAGAAGCACTCATTTGACTATGCTTGCCTGTAAATATCATTGTGGACAGATGACCAACTATTTGACTGTCAGGAGCATCTGCCTCCTCAACCTTTCAAAATATTTCAAAGCACTGTAGGTTCTGGTCAGGAACTCTGGGATCCAGAATATCAAAAGTTTTGAGGAAAAGGGGAAGCGGTCCCTTGAGCAATCTCTGTTCTTGGTCATCCAGGAGAGAACAGGAAGAGGGAGGCAAAAGGCAGACCTCAAAGGGCAGAGGTGCGTACCTGGAATCCCTTGATTCGGGTGAAGGGTGTATGAAGAAAATTCTACATATAATTTAGTAGTCCTCCCACCTTAACCACCGTCGTCCCCCCCCGCCCCCTGTTATATGTGAAAGAGGAGGGAGGAAGAAGAGTCTATTTCTGTATCTTTTTATGATGTTAAGACATTCTTCTGCTTAAGGCAGTGTGTGTGTGTGTGTGTGTGTGTGTGTGTGTGTGTGTGAAGGGTCGCAGCCCTCTAGCTCCCGTTTACCTTTTATCATCTCCATGACTAACACCACACAGTGTGAGAGAAAGAAGAGACATTTGCCCTCCTCTCTATTCCCCCAAATGAGGAGGGTATACTATGTTTAGAAATTGCTAAATACATTATTAAATACTTAGAGAGTAAGACAGAAGAGAGACATAGTAGCAGCCTTTGATATATAGATACAGAGTACAAAGAGATACAGAGTAAGAGAAGACATCAAACATAGTATAGTCGAACAACAAGGGCTGGGGAGGGAGTTAGCATCAGAGACCACAGGTTTGCAGCATGCTGAGAGGAGAGGCCTCAGTCCCTCTTAGAAACTGGGGAGAGAGAGAAAGAGGTTGTGAGCAACCACCTGCGGCCCAGCCACCGAATAGGGACAGGGTGACATCTGTACAGACTTTGGTTTACAGTTCTGTCCCTTTAATACCAGCAACCGGACACTATCCTCCCAACCCCTCCTCCTCCACCCCCGATTTTCCTAACTCCTCCTCCCCCATTCCTACTTCTTTGCTTCTCATGCCTTTCTGCCTACATGTGCCTGGCCTACTGTCTTGGAAAACCCCTGGAGAGGGCTCTGTTTGGATGCAGCCCAGTAGGAGACTGGCTGTGTTCTCTCATTTCCAGTCTCCAAGGACCCAAAGTGGACCAGAAAACAGGACCACAGTACCCAGTTCTGGGCCCTCAAGCAATCGTGGCCAGGAGCTTGGTGACACACAAGAACCTGGGGCCTGAGGTGGAGAAGGGAGCGGGGCTTGGAGGTGGGGACACAGCTGTTTTCCACCCCCACTGAGCAAGATGAGAGAGGAGTGCTAACACTCCTCTAACAAAAACTAGACTCTTGGGCTATTTCCTAGAACTCATTGGTAACATGCAGATATAAGGAGAATAGGACACAGGTGCAGGAATAAATCAAACATCTCCTTTACTGGAGATGTCTTAGAAAATACCTATCCACCCAAAATCATTTTAAGGTGGAGGCAGAGGGAGGGTTGAGATGATCTCCCAAGGTCCTCTAGGTATCTACCCCAGTTCCTTGACCTGTGTGTGGCTCTGCATCCACCCTCTCACTTCTTTTGACATGTGTCAGTGACCCCTAGTGGCAGAAAGGCAGTCCCCTGGTTACTCCTCTGGCCAAAAGGCAAGTATACTAGTAAGGGGGAAGGGCGATGAGTGTTCGGAGGACTTGGAGCAGCACAGATGAGGCCCCTACAAGGGAAAGGCACGAGTTGGGGACAACTATGTAGTAAAAGTTTCGAGATTATTAAGAAAGTGGGAGAAACAAGAGGTTAGGGCAAGAAAGCAGGCAACCTGAGGCTGGCCAGAGGAAGAGGCTGAGCTACCTGAAAGTGCAGGTACGCAGCAGTCTGTGTGAGAGATTAGCTGGCTGCTGTCTCCTGGTGGAGAGGGAAGATCTTGGCCTGGTCCTCAGCCTCATAGCCGCATGGCAGGTCACTCCTGGAAGAAGAGACCCAGCACACTCGGCACTGTCAGCTCCGTATATGAAAGCGTTCCTGCCACCGTGCTCTCACAGCATTCCTGTGAGGCAGTGCAGGGCGGGACTATTCTGGTTTTACAGGGATACAGGGAAAAGCAAGGCCAGAGAGATGGGACTGACTTGCTCAGGTCACAACGTTCCCAGAGGTAAGAGAGAAACCAGGGCATCAAGTGTCCGTGGCATTTTCCACCAACCCCCACCAACTGGGATTGGAGGAGGGGGCAGTATTCTGCACCGAGGCAGGGGAGGGACTGGATCTCCTGGACAACACAGTGATGACAGGGAAGATTCTCATTTCCTCCTCCTTCCCCAGAAGGCTCCAGGGAACTTCTAACTAGGGCATGAGGGACATTTAATCATTTCTTCTGGTCCCACCCAGAGAACCCAAGAGCAGTGGGGACGGGTGTACCTGTTGTCGTTGATATCTGTGGCATTTCCTGAAGAGATCATCATTGAGAACACAGGATTAGAAGAAGAAAAAGGAGATTGGGCATTAGAAACAGTCTTCCCAACCCTCTCTCATCCTAACTCCTTATCGAGAAAGGTAACACTCTTTGGAGCCTAGCTGCCATCGGGGTCTGTGGCGCTATATCTACAGCTGCCCCTGCTGCATCATTATGCTGAGAAGAAGCCTCCCGGGTCCCTCCTGCAGGAGAGGAGAAGGGGAAAGGAAGGTCAGGGCGGGGACAGATACTGTAATGGGAGGAATCGACTTATAAGAATCCAAGCCCCTGAAGGGGTGGGCAGTGTGCCAGCTGTAGGTACAGGGTCACTTACACTTTTCAACTTGCCCTGGGGACCCTAAAGGCTGGTGACCCGTCTTTCTCACTCACCGTTGTCCATGCTGGCCTTCTGGTAGGAAGCCAAGGTGCCTCCAGAAGACATGGCCCCATTGCTGGCACAGGAGTTTGCAAAACTGGATGGAGCAGAACAGAGAGATGCAGCCTCTGGCACACCCCTCCCCTCCCCCGTCACTATGCCAAGGACATATCCACACCCTCAGGGATGGAGCCATACACCCCGCCACTCCCCCGAGAATAGAAAACAAACATGGTCGATGGCTGGGAAGGCAGATGCCCACCTTCTAAGGGTTAATGAGAAAGAATTAATGAAGCTACTTAGGAGAAGAATCACATCTCTCCCAGTAAGTGACCAGACCTTATGCCTTATAGGGTCTTGGGTTGGGGTTCCAGCTTACGCCCTTGGTCACTCACTACGTATCTGAGGTGGAGCTGGGTGCAGGCTGCAGGTACAAATTCTGGTAGTTCTGGAAGAGGCTGTTGGTATAACTGATGCACTCAGGGCTGCGGGTGCCGTAGGGGTTGGTAGGTGAGGATGCTGGGTAGTGGCCAGGCCGGACGGGTTTGGCTGTAATAAAGATAGGAAAGTTGGAGTTGAACTGAGTTGCTTATAAGATAATTTACTTTTATATTTTGGGGGGTATGGTTGGGGGTGGGCAGGTAGAGTAAAAACCAATAATGTAGTTGCTTGACACTTAGGAATTTCCCCAGATGGTAACCCCACCTTACCTATTGCCATCCACTCCCCACTCACCGATCTGGGCAGAATGGCCTCTCTTGCCCGAGCTCTTGTACCGAACGGCCTCCTTAATTCGGTCTACCTCCTGCTGGTACCGGCGCTTGTCCTTCATGGCGCCCTCCTTGGCCTCCTTCAGTGCACCCTCCAGGGCCTTAACTCTCTCAGCCGTAGCCCTAAGTCGTTTTTCCAATTTAGGAAGCTCACAACGCAAATCTGCATTGTCACGTACCAGCTGCGGGGCGAGCCCAAGGGAAGAGGCAGAAAGAAAGGCAAGTGACCCAAGACAGAGCCAGCCGTGGAGTGTGGGGTGCAGGTGGGGAGAGAGAATAAAGAAAAATCGAGTCAGAGGAGATGGAGACCACGTTGTTTCCCCAAAAGCCTCATTCCCTTTACCTAACTTGCCGTTTTAGCCAGTTCTTTCCTTCCCCCTGAGCAAACAATGGTCAGACATTATGAAACGTCACATTGTTTTCTGGGCAGCAAGACGTGCCACCTCCACTGCAGCCCAGAACTCCTGTGACAGGGCCCTGTTCCAGTCTCCTTCTGGCCTAGAGGTGCCCCCCCCGCCCATATCTTCCAGCTTGTGCCAAACCAACAGCCCCAGGGCAACCATGGGGATGAGGCACCCCCTCACCCAGGATGGCTTTGTGGGCATGCACAGGGTGGGGCAGCAGGAGCACAGGAGCAGTGTGCAGGGTGGATATGGCATTGAGTGCAGGTGAGGTACAGTGCAGAGCAGGAGCAGAAGCTGGAATACAGGAGCCCCACCTCCCCTTCCACCCCCACACATACACACGAAGCTCCACAGGAAGGAGAGAAAATGTTCCAGACTCACAAACATTTGTGCTCATTACCTTCACAGTCAAGGATTTCCTGAGCTGTCCCTCCCCCTTTAAATTAAGCTACAGGTAGCAACCACCTTGAAGCCAGAAAAGATGTCCTGACCTTTTTTTTTTTTTTAATATATTTTTATCGATTTCAGAGAGGAAGGAAGAGGGAGAGATAGAAACATCAATGATGTGAGAGAATCATTGATTGGCTGTCTCTTGCGTGCCCCCTACTGGGGATTGAGCCCGCAACCCAGGCATGTGCCCTTGACCGGAATCAAACCCGGGACTCTTCAGTCCACAGGCCAACGCTTTATCCACTGAGCCAAACCGGCTAGGGCTGTCCTGACCTTCTTTCAGGGCCTCACACATAATCAGGGGCACCATAGTTGGCCAAAGAGCCGGCCTGGGAAGGGAGCAGGGGAATCAGTGTGACTGGCAATGCTGGGAGAAAGGGCAGAGGTAGAAATACTTCTGCACCCCTTTAATTTTGGACAGTTTACAGATTACAGTGTTTTTCTGGGGCAATAACTTAGTTCAATTAGTAACGGGCGGTAGCCTTCGCCATTTAAGATCCAATTAATGAAGACATTTCTACATCTCATTTTCCTTTTTAGCCTTGTGTCCGCTGAGGTAGGAAATTTTGAGGAGTCCTCTCTCCTATGAGTGAGTAGCTTTTGGGATTTGGAGCAGAGGCACAGGCTTCACTGGGGAGGGGGTGGGGGAAGGAAACAGCCTGTGGTTTCCTGACGTAGCCACAGCATGGATGAGCATGGAGGACATGATGCTGAGTGACATAAGCCAGTCTCCAAAGGACAGATACTGTGTGACTCCACGTCTACGAGTGGTCAAAACCATAGAGACAGGAAGGAGAGTGGCAGGTGCCAGGGGCTGGGGGAGCAGGGAAGGAGGAGTTATTGTTAATGGACACAGAGTTTCAGTTCTACAAGATGAAAAGAGTTCTGGAGAAAAAATGATTAAAGTGGTAAATTTTGTTATGTATATTTTACAGTAAAAATATTTGGTGGGAAAAACAATATAATGTGCATCTTGATGGAGAAGGAAAATGAACACGCAGAAATTAAAAAAGAATGGCAGAACTGATAAACGTTTCTTCCCTGTCTTTCAACTTTCCTATAATATTATATATTTTTCTAATAAGCAAAGGGAAAGAGATGGTAGTAAAGTCCTCTGCAAAGCTCAAATGAAACAAGCCCTGCAGACTACCACTGGGCCACAGTTCTGTGGTTTTTGTCATTTTTATTTTTTAAATATACTGAGTGTCTACTATATGTGCTGGACAGTGTACTGGGAGGAAAAGAAGTTTAAGGTCCAGTTTAGTGAGAATATGAGCTTAAATGGAATTTTAAAGTGGATTTGAAAGGAAGGGAATAAAGTATAGGTAAGGGTTTATTTTATGAATCAGTTAAAAGAGCCAACTGACTGTTGCACCTGTCTTCAAAGCTCAGCTATTTGGCTCTGTCTGCACCAAACATTTCCTGTCCTGACTCCTTTGGACTGCCCACCTACCTCCCCACCCCATACCTTTGATACCCAGTCATCCACCTAAGGAACCGCAGCAGCAAGGAGGGTGACAGAGAGGCAGAGACTTAATACATAGGGCCGACCGGGGCTGGATGGGCCATCTAGAGCAGCGGTCGCCAACCGGTGGTCCGCGACTCACTGGTGGTCCGTGAGGCCCGAAAGGTTGGCGACCGCTGATCTAGAGGACATCATTGAATTTCCCTGCATGCCTGCCCCAGGCCTGGGCCGATGGAGTTCTCTCCGTCTCTCCCTGTGAGAAAGCCCAACTTCCCTGGCGGCTTCGTGTCTCGCTGCTTTCTATCTCTGGCTAAAATCTGACCAGCATCCCTTGTGTATAGTTACAGCCCATGCCTCCAAAACCTCTATCCATTTCAACCTTTCACTCCAACAACATAGGCCTGGGGATTCCACTGGAGCAAAGGCAGGTTGGGAGCTTTGAGAAGGGAAAACAGGCATGGAACAAAGAAAAAGGTGAAAGTGGAACCAAATCTGGTATAAAGAAGGCATTAGTGGGAAAGGTAAGGAAAACATGCCAGTAGATTTTCCTAAATCCAAGGGGCCTCCGAGGATTTGGTATCCCAGGCACCTGGCCTCAGGAGTTCTCTTCACTCCTCCCACCCACTCTTACCTGTTTGTGAACCTTTGTAAGCTGTTCCAGGTTGTTCTCAAGAAAGGAAATCTTCTGCTTTTGGGAGTGAATCCCCCCACTGTCCTCAGGCTCCATCTCTGCACTCTGGTTAAAGACAGAGGGGAAGACTGAAGCCAAACAGGTCCCACCCAGACCAGGCCAAGCCGGCCCACAGGAGACCAAAGGGCCGGAGGACCCGAGAACAGGCGGAGAAGATGGGGGCTAGGAAGAGCCCGAGCGAGGATGGCACTCACTTTCTTGACTCGAGTCGTGACGTCTTGAACGAACAGCTTGCGAAGGTTGTGGAGGGTCTGGAGTTCCCGGGCCTGGAAAGAATGATGAAAGACTGGGGTAGCCAAATACCAGGCCAACATCCAGTCAGGTGAGTCACTCATCCTTTAGGAAAAGAGGGTCCTAATTAAGCCACAGACTAACTGCAGCGGGCAGGA
This sequence comes from Myotis yumanensis, assembly GCF_028538775.1. Lineage (NCBI taxonomy): Eukaryota > Metazoa > Chordata > Mammalia > Chiroptera > Vespertilionidae > Myotis > Myotis yumanensis. Next base: position 157,768,234 of record NW_027223754.1, read on the forward strand.
GGACTGGGGATAGGAAGAATCGGGGGAAGAGATGAAGCCCCCTCCACCCCGCTAACTCAGCACAGACGGGAACCACTCACAACGGTCTCCTCCAGGCCCTTGAGGTCCTGCTTGGACTGCTCATGTCGCTCGTACAGAAATCTGGGGGAGGAGGAAAACAGAAGATTCTCTCAGGATTCTCCTCCCACCTCCATTCCTTTTACATTTTTTTTTTATTACCTATTATACAAGTTACCCATGTTCACTGTGCAGAAATTAGAAAAGGTGGAAAAAAGAAAAGATAAGGAAGACGAGTTTCATAAAAAGCTCATGATTCTACGACTTACATGCTGGTGTCCTTGCCAGGCTCATTTTTTCTATTCATGTACATCCCATAAATATTTTACGGGACCATTAACATACTGTTTTGTAACCTGCTTTTTACACTTAACAGAACATCACAAACATCTTTCCCTGTCAGCTAATATTCAATAGAGGTCCCTTCTGAAAGTCTCCTTTTTCCCCTTCCCTACCCCATCAAATTATTCTTTGGAGGCATTTGCTTCCTGTGGTCACCGTATTCACATCTATCCTGCACCCTGCCTCTGCTGAGTCATCAGCCTCTGTGGCTGCTGGGCTGCAGGCGCCCCGGCACTCACGTCAGCTCCTGGAGTTTGGTGCTCTTCTCCTGTTCTTCGTTCTTCAGCTTCTCGTAGTCGGCCTGAAGCTTCTCCAGCTCTAACTGGAGCTTCTGGTTCAGGCTGTGGAGGGCAAGAGGCATGGCGACAACCAAAGGATGTGAATAACGGAGAAAGGGAAGACCAGCTCCTCAAGCATTTTCCCTCTTGAACGAGTGAGTCCAGTTAGATTTGATGCATCTCCCTTCAAATATAGGCAGGCTCAGGCCACTGTTTCCATGACAGAGGAAGGAACCCTGAGCTATTTAGTCAGAAGAGCCTCAAGGATTGGGACGAGGCCTTACTCCTGTACCTCCTAGAGTTGGGCTGCGAAGTTGTGTCATTGTTGCGGGAGTGACACATGGAAGTTAAAGAACAGGATCTGAGGGAGCATTTGAGTGGGCACAGCTGGGCAAGAGGACCAGGTAGAGACCAGAGCCGCCCTCGGGAACTCTTACTCTTTGAGCTCATCAATGGTCTTTTGCTTCTCGTTGATCTCATCCCGGAGCCGGGCCAGCTGCCGGTAATGGGCCTCCCGGTGACTCTCCATTTGCAGCTCCAGGGCCTTCTACAAACAACACCACCCCAAGCTCAAAGCCAGGTTCCCCAACATCAGCTCAGTGAGGGCCAGCACAGCCCTGCCAGGCCTGCCATCCCCACACCTTCCCTACTCACCTTCACTTCGTCTGCATCCTGTGTGTCTGGCTCCTTGTCCTTCAAGGCCACTTCATGCACAGTTTCTAAAAGAGGGAAAGACGGCTCACACCGCACCTACCTCCACCAGGACCAACTTCACATTGTGACCAGACCTCAAGGCAGGGCAGGGCACATCTACCCAGAGTGGGCCCACAGGGATGTTCTTCTGGGTAGGACAGCCCAGTTGGACACAGCAGGGACAGAGACAATGAAGTGCTTATGGTTCGTGTACAATAAGCTACATGCAAAAACTTGCTAAGTAGCATGTGAGTTGGTCTCATGCTTTGGGGGAGTGTGCAGTTGGGTGGTTTCTTTCGATGTTTGTCACTTTCAACTCCCTGCCCCCTCTGGAATCTCATATCCCAGGATGGATGGGTTGGAGGTTTAAGAAGGCCTCACCTTGGGCCTGGAGCTTGGCCAGCTCATCACTCAGGGAGTCATAGGACTCTTCCAGGTGCCGCTTCTTTAGCTCCACGCTCTGCATGTATTCCGTAAGCGAGCGGATCTTGGCCTCGTGCTGGTGGGGGAAGGGTTGGCGAGAGGAAGAGGGTGGATGGAGCAAAGGTCACCACTCTGGGCAGCACAGACCTCTGTAAACTCCAGCTCTCTTCCCAGGCCCTCTGCTCCTGCTATGCCTTCCATGAGGATGCAAAGTCGGGGTCCATGCTTCTAGAGATCCTTTCTTTAGACCCCATCAGCTTAGAGGCCAGTATCCCTGCTGCACCGTCACTTCTCGGGCCCAGACCCTCCCCTGCTACCCCAGCTCTTCTGTCCTTGACTTCAGTTGGCCCTAGGCACCTGACATAAAGGTAGGTGCTAGGAGTTTTATCTCATAACCACAGAGTCACGCTCTTTCTCCCATGGCACCTAAAGGCTCTCAGCCTCTGCCACTCACCTGGGAGATGAGGAGCTGGCAGGATGAGAGCTCCCGCCCAGTCACCTCCATCTTGCGATGGCATTCGACCTGGAGGTTCTCCAGCTGCCGGCACCGCTTGACCACAGACTTGACCTCCGATTTGATTTTGCTGATGTAGAGTCGGGCCACGGTGAACTCCTCCTCAATGGCCCCACTGATCTCCACCGGCTGAAGGGGGCAAGGGAGGGATGAGGTGCTCTGCTGTGGGAAACCTTTTATCCATTCCCTTCCACTTTGCTTCTCCCCGCACACACACATGCATAGGGACTCAGGTGGGACAACTTTTAGCAGCTCTCTATCACCTGGCAGTCACACTAAATCCCTCTCCCTGCATTCAAAGACCCAATCCCAACAGTCACCCGCTCCCATCTTATAAAGCAACATGATTTTCTTTTTCAGTCAAACAGTTCTGCTTGATCACCCACATGGGTCATTGTCCTTGCCACAGATTTGCATATATCATTTCTCACTCTGGGCCCCCATCTCTAACTCCTGCTATAACCACATCGCCATTGCTTCTTCTTCCTTTTCTTTTTCTTTTTTTTTTAGAGAGACTTTTAATAAGAGTTGATTTGAGCCAAACTGACCACATATGCCAGGGAACGGGTCTCACATGCCGTTCCATTGCTTCTTTACTTAGCACCCTTTAGAAGGTATATTTTCAGCTGAGTCTATGCAAGCCTCTACTTGTTTTCCTGGGTCTAGTTTGAGGGCGTGCTTCCTGGCTCTGTGGCCCGCCTCTGTCAGTGTCCCTGACAGCCCGGATTCTCCCGTCTTGCATCTCCCACCAACGCCCAGAACAGAAAAGACCTGAACAAAACGGCCGCCTCTTTCTCCACTCACCAGCTTAATCTCCCCGTTGCCCACGATGACACTGAACTCACTCAGGTCCTTCATCAGCCCATTCAGCACCTCAGCAATTCGTTTCCGCTGGTGCCCACTGACTTCCTGCAGCCGCTGCAACTCGGACTCCAGGGACAGCATGGTGGCCTGGGGACAGCCCCTCCGTCATCCCATCGCCATCTTCCTGTTACCCTCCCCAGCCCGGGCAGAGGCCTCTCCCTTCATGCATGACCCTGATGGCCTCTGTGTAGAGAACACGGACCCTGCAGAAGGGCCTAGAGGAGAGAGGGGTCAGGAGGACAAAGCCCAGGGAGCGGCTGTGGGAGGGTCTCACCACACTGAACATCAGTGCCAAGTGCAAACACCGTGCAGCCCCGGAGGAAAGCAATAGTCCCTTTGGAGGTAGAGGATGTCCTGAGGCCAGGGAGCTCCTGGGCCCCAGTCGGCCACTCACCACCTTCTGAGACAGCTCATCCACCAGAAGCTGGTTCTGCTGGCTCTTTTCCTCCACCTCCTGGGACTTCTGGTCGTAGTTGACAGCCAGCTCCTCCAGGGCCTGCAGCACTTCCTTCACCTCATCCTTCGCAGCGTCATTCTCTGACTGCAGGTGGCTCAGCTCCCGCTGCACCTTCTCATTGTCTCCTCGAGTGGACACCAGCAGCTTCGAGGGAGAGGGAGGCATGTGAGGGAGTCTGCTGCCAGAGACCGCTTCTGTGACCCCTGCTCTAGGGAAGCTGAGCCCCCCGCCCAGGCACAGCTCTGGGAGAGAGGCAAGGGCCAAAGTAAGAGTCCAGAGGCAGTGGGCTCTAGGCTTCTTCGGAATAGGGCAACAGAATGAAGACGCACCGAGACGCCATAATTTGAGCTTTAAGCCAAGCCCCAGTTAGGTCCCCAGACCTCCATAGTTTTGGGGGTGACTAAACCCTAGCAGAATGCCCCTTCTCCCATCAGATTGTAAGGTCCTTTCTATGCCTTCCAGGGACGAACACAACCCCCCTCTCCTCTCATGTCTTCCCTCCTCCCCATTACCTCTTCCTGGTCCAGCATCTGCTGCTTGAGCTTCTCGATGAGCTGGCTCTGCTGGTTGATCTCGTCGTCCTGTTGGAGCAAGGGGAACAGGTGGAGTGAAGGGATGGACCTCTGGGGTTGAGGGAGAGACAGGATTCGAATACAATCCAGATTGTTTAGGTTTTGAGTTTGAAAAACACACAAAACACCATATCCTACAAAGACGTCTGAATTCCCTGTTTCTTTCCTCAACTCCTGCCCTCACTTTAAATTCCTTTCTTCCTGGGAGTTGGTATAATCTTGACAGTACATAGCAAAAGCCTTAAAATATTCCTATCTTTTAACCTAGAAATCCCCCTTTATCACTACATTCTATCCAAATCATTCAAAAGCAAAGTCTAACGCAAAGTTAATCATTATAATAGCAAAAGCAAACAATACCAAAGAAAAGTAGAAGCCCTGTAATAAGTGAATGGTTAAATACATTCTAATACACAGACCATTAGGCAGCCATTTTAAAATACTTTTATGAACAACTGTTAACAAAGTAGGAAATTGCTCATTATAGAATACTGAATGAAAAAATCGAATGCAGTTATATACACAGCATATCTCAATTACATGGTATATGCACAGAAAAAGGCAAAATATTAATAGTGTTATTTCTGAATGGTAGGATGGTGGATGATTTTACTTTCCTTCTATGTATTTGTGTTTATCTCCCACATTTTCAATAATGAGTATTTACCCTTCTTAAAATCATATAGAGCAGTATAAGCTAATTTTTTGTTGTTGTTAATCCTCACCCAAGCATATTTTTCCATTGATTTTTAGAGAGAGTGGAAGGGGGAGGGAGAGACAGAAACATCGATGTGAGAGAGAGACATCAATTAGTTGCCTTCTGCACACATTCTGACCAGGGCTGGAGGAACCAGCAACCAAGGTACGTGCCCTTGACCGGAATCACACCCGGGACCCGGCAGTCCATGGGCCGACACTCTATCCACCTAGCCAAACCACCTAGGACATAATCTGTTAATCCCTCACTTCTCCTTCCACTGGGCTCATCTCTGTGCCCTGCCGATTGTCCTCACCTTGTCATCCAGCTGCTTGTAGAGGCGGCGGATCTCCTCCTCGTATTTCTGCCGCTCCTCAGGCGCGATGCGCACCACGATGGAGGAGTTGTCGTTCACAGGGGTCTCCTCACAGATCTCTGCTCCCAGGACTGCATCCTCACCAGCCAGACGCTCTGTCTCAGGCACATTCTCTCCTGGCAAAGGGGCAGAACAAAGTGAGGGGTGGGAGAAGGGGAAGCTGCATCCACCAGTCCTTCCTCCCTCACTGCTCAGCACCAAGACCTGCAGGCCTCCATCGCTCTTGGTAAGTGGACCTTTTCGGAGGTCGGGGGACATGGTAGTCAGGCTCTCTCCCTTTCCCTGATGACCGCCCCACTGCACCTCTCCCTGAACACAGCCCTCCTTGGAGATTGGCCTGCCCTGAAGCACCACCCCAGACAGGGCTCTCTGGCTCCCTAAGCCCCTCCTCCTCCCACCACCTCTCCTGCCCACAGAACTCTAACCATTGCGCCAACGGCTCAGCTCAGCCTCCAGTTTTGCAATCGTCTCCTTCTGAGCCTTTGTCTTCTCCTTCTCCTTCTCATATTTCTTCTTCCACTGCTCAGCAGTCAACTCCAGATTCACCGAGGCGGTGTTCTTAATGGTCTTTGCCCTGGGTGAGGAGAGGGGGTAAGGTAAGGAGATCTCCCTTACGGCTTGCCTGATGCTGGAGAGCGAGAGCGGCGGGGGCTGGGCAGGGGGCTGGGACCCTGCCACTGACCGCTGCCCAAACATCAGGGTGGACTTGGTCTCCGCATCGTTGTAGCTGGACGGTGAGCAGCAGATGAACATAGTTGTCCGGCAGTTTCCTCCCAGAGAGTCCTGGAGAATCCGAGTCATTTTGCTGTCGCGGTATGGGACGTAGCTTTTCTGGGGGAGCAGGGAGACGTGAATGAGAAAAATAAATTTCACAGGGGAATCAGAAAGCAGAGTGGTGGGCCAGGGATCGGGCTATCCATGAATAGGGGCATGGTAAAGGGCAGCATTAGGGGAAGGTGGGAGATGAGGGGGAGCTTGAGGGTGAGGAGACCAAAGGACACTCACAGTGCCCTCGGCCAGAGCGGAGATCACGTTCCCCAGAGCTGACAGGGACTTGTTGATATTCTTTGCCTCGTCCAGCACGGCTCCCTCTGCTCCAGTCTTGCTGACCTATCAGGGCATTAAGGGACAGGTGTGTCATGAGCCACTGCAAGGGGAGAGGGCTCTCGCCACCTTCTTTCCATATAGGGGGGAGAGGACATGGAAAAAGGACAGAGAACAGAGAAGGCCCTTCCTCTATTCCTCTAAATTCTTTTGCCAAAGACCACCCCCTCCCACCTACGTATTATACATAGTATATGATCCCACTATGTGAAATGTCCCGAAAAGGCAAACCCATCAAGAAGAAAGTAGGTTATCCCTATGAAGAATTGAGGGTGATTGGCATAGTCAAGAAATGTATGCCCACCTCATCTTAATTTTCCCTACATGCTAAACAAATTTTAGATTGTCTGCCGCTCTGTACACCCCAAAGTCTAGGAGCATTAGGATGTGTCAGTCATAAAACCTGAGACATCAGATCTGAATACTGCCAAGAGCCTGACATCCTGGGCTGAGAAAGCCCTGTCCCGGGACTCTCCTTTTTCCTGTATTGGCCCCTCTGACCCTTGTGTCAAGAGGGACCCTCTTCTTACAATCCAATTGCCCACAGCTGTTGCCTGAGTTCTCTGTTAATGCTGAGGTCACGGTGACTGGTACCATGGATATGTCTCTCGCCCAATGGAGTGAGCTGGGTTCTCTCTGGAGAAGAAACCTGGGTTCCCCAAGATATGTGATCAATGCCGGGACCCCGCCAGCAGGCGAGGGGATCCAAAGGCAGTTGCTGGGCATGGAGGCCAGAGGGACATAGACTACCAAGGAGACAGAACTGAACCTCACATTACCCTGCTTGGCCCCGGAGCTTGGCTGGTTAGTCAAAGACGGGTAAGATTCCTCAGGGAGGAACAACCTAAGACAGGCACAGTCACAGAGGGGCCAGTAGGAGAGAACTTGGGGTTCAACAGAGGTGGGGCACAGATCCTCACCGCCCCCAATGGTGCAGGGGCTTGAACACTCGCCCCTTCTGAGGAAGGTCTCCTTCCCCCATGGCTGCTTCTCGCTTCCCATGTCCAGCCCAGATAGGGACCCAGATAACGAATAGAGACTTGGCCCAGCTCAGATCGGGAACAGAAAGAGACTTGGTCCAGCTGAGATCAGTACCTAGATAAGAGACCTGGCTGACAGCAGCTTCCCTCTCACTGCAACAGGACTTGTCTCCCATTTCTACCTTGGACCACAGGGAAAGGGGCAGATGAAGGAAAGGGCTGTGTCAGGATGCTGCCTTCTTCCCTTTCTTCTCCTTCTTTTTTCTAAACACTTCTATGCCTTGTAGTTCTTTTGCTTTCTTTTCTTTTTCTCTCTACTACCCTCCATCCTCCATAACAGCTGACCCAGAGGACACAGCTTGCTCCTCCTTGGACGCCGACGCCACCATCAAGCACGGCCCTGATGGACGCTTTGATGCAGCCCTTCAACTCGCTGACACGTCGGGAAGCCCGTCGCCAGTGATGCCACCCGCTAGCCAGACCAACAAAGACAATCAAACCAACAACTTGAGGACAGCTGAAATCTCTTGACTGAAGAGGCCGGCAACCTCCTAAGGAACGGGGCTCCTTGTGCGCTTCATCCACTATGTTTATAGCTATGCTTGTTGTCATTGCTTGCCAGTCTTCTTCCAAGTCTTAAACAGCCCAATCTGAGAGGTGGCCACTGATTTGCATGCGCTATCATTTAAAAAATAAAAAAGGGGGAATTTGCCGGGAGCCGGTCCATCCTTGCTGCTTGACACAGTCGCTGCAGGAAAGAAACATCTGCACAGCATATGTTTCAATGGACCTGGCATATATAGCATACTGTTCTTAATATGTTTGCTCTCCTTAGTGCCATGTGTTTTAACCAAGGTCACCTCTCCGAGAAAGGTTGTTTCCCCAGGTGGGGATCTTTCCCTGAGGTTAGGGAGGGGATACAACCCCTTAATTAAGTGCCAGGCGGGTAGTTAAGCTACATAATCTTTACTCCCTGGAATGGAGATAAGAAACGCCCTAACCTTTGTAATAGAAATTGACAGGATTAAAATCGGCTGGTATAAATACGGATGTAACAAGACAATAATCATCAGATCCTCGTCAGAACCTCATCAGATCCTAACCAGAACCTAGCCAGAGAACATGGCAAAAGATCCTGGACAGAACCTGGCTACAGAACTTCACTGGAGAACCTAGACAGAACATGGCAAAAGAACCTGGATAGAACCTGGCTGGAGAACCTTGCTACAGAACCTGGCGACTGAACCTGGCTGGAGAATCTGGAGAACCCTGGCTGGAGAACCTAGCAAGAGAACATGGCTACAGAACATGGCAGGAGACCCTGACAAGAGAACCCGACTATGATGATCAACTGAACGCAGCCTCCGTGTCATTCCTTCTTCGCCGACTCTGTCCACACCTTTGGGGACCCCTGGACCCGCTGGGGTTGGACCCCAGCAGAATACCAGCACCTATTAATTTTGGCATTTTCAGGTAAGAATGTACATTTGCTGGATATTGGTAACTCTTGAAAAAAAGTCTTCAAGTTCTAGTTTTTTGTAGGGGGCATTCCTTAACATCTCGTGCAGACTACTGGAACTTAGTCTGAAGCACAACTGGGCTAATGTTGGTTTTAGGACCATGTCCCTGACCGCATGGAAACTCGGCTCTAAGCCCATACATTAACAAAGTTACACACTTTATTCCAAACAAATATGGGTTTGTCTGGTATCTTTAGAGCCTTACTCAGTTGAGATTCTCAGTTAAACATTAAGTCTGTTGTAACTTTGATAAGTATTTCCACTTTTGTTATTTATTAGTGGTATATTTGTGTGTGTGTGTGTGTGTGTGAAGTGTCAAATCTTGTGACCATTTAAAAAATAAAATACCATTGTAATTTAAAGTGGGAAAAAAAAAGAAGAAGAAAGTAGTTGCCAGGGGACCGGGAAGGGGATTGTTAATGGGTGATGAAAATGTTCTGGCCCTGGCTGGTGTGGCTCAGTGGATAGAGCGTTGGCCTGCGGACTGAAGGGTCCCAGGTTCAATTCCGGTCAAGGGCACATGCCTGGGTTGCAGGCTCGATCCCCAGTAGAGGATGTGCAGGAGGCAGCCAATCAATGACTCTCCCTCATCATTAATGTCTCTCTCTCCCTCTCCCTTCTTCTCTAAAATAAATTTAAAAATATATATTTTTTAAAAAAGAAAAAATGTTCTGGAATGAGGAGTGATGCTTGCACAACCTTGCAAACATCCTAAAAACCACTCAATTACACACTTTTAAATGGTGAACTTTATGGACTATGAATTATGTCTCAATTTTTTAAAGTTAGTTTGATTTTAAGAAAAGGACACCTCGCCGAAACCGGTTTGGCTCAGTGGATAAAGCGTCGGCCTGCGGACTGAAGGGTCCCAGGTTCGATTCCGGTCAAGGGCATGTACCTGGGTTGCGGGCACATCCCCGGTGGGAGATGTGCAGGAGGCAGCTGATTGATGTTTCTCTCTCATCGATGTTTCTAGCTCTCTATCTCTCTCTCCCTTCCTCTCTGTAAAAAATCAATAAAATATATTTAAAAAAAAAAAAAAGAAAGAAAAGGACACCTCCCCGAAAGGCTTCCTTCCCTCCCCACCTGACCCCCACAAGACCCTAACCTTCTCACTGCCAGCCAGGTCCACCAGGTACAGCTTCCCACTGAGCTTCTGCTCCGTCTCCATGTTCTCCTGCTTGATGTTGATAAGGAAGATGCTGTGGCTGCGAGAGCTGTGCTCATTCATGTCTGCAGGAGGAAGGGAGAAACAGTCCTGGTACCAACCCCTGTGGACCGAAGCCCTCAGCCGGGCTTCGCCTGACCACTACCCGTACCAACCAAGAGAGTGGGTCCCACCACCACATTTCCCAGGCAGCAGGGTTGCACAAAAAGGTCCCTCTTTGCCCGGCCGGTGTGGCTCAGTGGTTGAGCGTCGACCTATGAACCAGGAGGTCATGGTTTGATTCCTGGTCAGGGGACATGCTCGATCCCCAGTGTGGGGTGTGCAGAAGGCAGCCAATTGATGATTCTCTCCCATCACTGATGTTTCTATCTCGCTCCCTCTCCCTTCTCTGAAGTCAATTAAATATATCTACACTAATAAAAGGGAAACATGGTAATTGGCGTACGACCGCTACCCTTCCCATTGGCTAATCAGGGAGATATACAAAGTAACTGTCAGCCAAGATGACAGGGAGGCTTGCTTCCTTCAGTGACTACAGACTCCAACATTCCCCGCAGGCCTCTGAGCTTCAGTTGGAAACATAGTAACATTTACAGAAGATAAACAAAAGCCCAGAAACCTCCTGTCAGTCAGCCGGGATCTCAGAGCTGGAGTCGCAACATTGTTTCGAATACAGAAAACAAAGGCCAGAAACCTGCTTTCAGCCGAGCCTCAGAGAGAAAGCTGGCTCTCAGCTCCAGTGACAGGCATAGAAGGTAAATAAATGCCAGAATAAAAAAAAAAAGAAAAAAAGGAGAGGTTTGGAGCTCCAGTCGCCCGCCAGCCTGAAAACGGCCCTCAGCCCCTCACCCAGACTGGCCAGGCACCCCAGTGGGGACCCCCACCCTGAAGCAACAAGATGGCAGCTAATTTGCATACTGAAGGCAGGCGGCAGCAGGCAAGGCTGTCTGTGGTCTGGGACCCGGATCTGTGACCCTGCCGGGCGGGATCAGTGGAGCCGTGAGGCCTCCCGGCACCGGGATCAGCGTGACAAGGGGCAGCGCCCAAACCCCCTGATTGCCCTGCGGCTCTGTGTGTGACAGGGGGCAGCACCCCAACCCCCCCCCCCCCCACGGGCCCTGCTCTGTGGGTGATAGAGGGCGGCACCCCAACCCCCCCCACGGGCCCTGCTCTGTGTGTGACAGGGGGGAGCTCCTCAACCCCCTGATGGGCCCTGCTCTGTGCGTGACGGGGGAGCTCCTCAACCCCCTGATCGGCCCTGCTCTGTGCGTGGCAGGGTGTGGCGCCACAACCTCCCCATCGACCCTGCCTTGAGTGTGATGGGGCAGTGCCCCAACCCCCCAATCGGCCCTACCCTGAACGTGACTAGGGGTGGCATTGCAACCTCCCCATCTGCCCTGCTCTGTGCATGACAGGGGGCGGCGCCCCAACTCCCCAATCTGCCCTGCTCTGAGCCCGACCAGGCGCTGCACCTAGGGATTGGGCCTGTCCTCTGCCACCCGGGAGCAGGCCTAAGCCAGCAGGTCGTTATCTCCTGAGGGATCCCAGACTGCGAGAGGGCACAGGCTAGGCTGAGGGACCCCCCCCCCCCCCCCCCCCCGCCGAGTGCACAAATTTTTGTGCACCGGGCCTCTAGTATATATATATTTTATAAAGGGTCTCTTTTTCTCTGGAGGACACTTTTCCCTCTCACGAGTCCCTCAATCCCCACAGGCACAGAGGGGAGGTGGACCCCAGAGTCAAAAGCCCCTTATATCCCCACTCACTGGTGACAGCCACATGACGATTTGATTTCCCCTCATCAATCACATCTAAGATCTCCTCTGGACTGGACACAAAGCGTTCAGTACAACCCTGCAGGGGGCAAAAGGATAATAACCCATAAACTTTGATCTGCAGATTAAATTACCTGCACTTTAACAGAATGACCTTTCTAGATAATGTCCTTTCGGAGCCCCAGGCCCTCCCTGGGCCCTTGGCACATCTCAGCCCTCCAGGAGACCCACCCTCCAACTTCTGGGTCACTGTCTATCCTCCTTCCATATCCACCCACACTTGGGATACTTTGGCCCCACTTGGTGCCCCATCCCCCTCTCACCTTGACAAACGGCACCCGGTTCTTGTCCTCATGCACAGACAGATTTGTCTTAGTCACTGAATCAAGACAATACAGGTGAGCAAGGCCAGCACTTCCACTGCCCCGCCCCCCCCCACCCCCCCAGCCTGAAGTCCACTCAGATGGTGGTTTCTTCTATGTGCAAAAGGGAAGAAGACTCCCTGTGAAACCTAAACTCCCTGCACAAACTGAGGACTCGGCTTCTCCTCCTCCAGGATTCCAGCCCCAGGGGTCCAGCTCGTCTCAGACTATTTATATGCAGGCCTGGGCATCCGAGCTCATCCTTGGACCCTTTTCGTTTTTGGAAATCTTGGTGAGGGGAGTCAAGGGACACAGGTATGGATGTGCGTGCCTTGTGTGCCCTCTGCATCTTGGCAAACAGTGCCTAACCCAAGAGCAATGTGATCTTTCTTTTCCTTGCCCTTCTCACACCCCTGGCCATCCATTGGGGTTAAACACCACTCACCATCCAGAAGGTCACGAATTTTGTCCAGGTAAATCTCAAAGTAAGAAACCTGGTTAGGGAGAAAGGAGGAGTATGAAGTGAAGAGGGCCTCTCTTAAGTATGAAGTGTCAGAGCGCAGGTAGTTTTAATTTGCAGGTCATTTAAATGTGACCTGCTGCAACAATAGTAGTGGGAAGAAAAGAGCAGAAGAAAATATCTTAGGGGAGAGGAACTGAGGGAACCAGAAGAGAGAGTAAGTTGGGGTGCCCAGGATCTCAGTGAGCTCATACTAGATCTTCCCCTGCCAGTCCCCATCTGAAGATGCCCAGAGGTCATGCCCTGATCACCTTGATGTGGAACTCAAGGTTCTCATCCATGGAGTAGATGTGGTTGAAGATATCGCGGGCAATTCGAGGAATGATTCCCATCAGCTGGGGGTCGTGCAGCTTTCCCTGGGGAGTAAGGGTATGCTAGAATAAGGCTGGAGCTCAGGAAGAATGAGACGACTCAGAGGTATGCAGGTGAACACGAAGGTAATAGTCGATGGGAACCATCCTAAGTGAGGAGATGGTCACTGCCTGTCTACCTTTTTGTGGAAGGGGACAGAACTGAATAGCCCTTTGAACTTTCACTGTTGCTGCTTTTCTAGATCAAAAAAAAGAAAACTGGAGTAGTGGGAAGGAGGGTAGGCTGCAGCAGGCTGAAGGGATTGCATTAAACGTGCATTAGATCACTGCTCCCCAGTTCATCCTCTGGACTTAGCTACCCCTGGACCAGGCAACCCTTGAGTCCTAGCCCTTCCCGCACCGAGATTTCTTTGTCTCCTATTATCACCCCCAGTTTCTCACCCTCCATGGGAATCAGGCCCTCACCTCCATAGTATGTGTTTTCCCTGAGGATGTCTGTCCATAAGCAAATATGGTGCCATTGTAGCCAGCAAGGACATCTGGAAAAGACGGCAGAGAAAGAGGACCGACTGGTGGAGAGAAGTGGGATAGGGAGTGGGGAGCCTAAACAAATACATTCAGAAATACATCCATTACCTTTGACAATCTGCATGGCACACGCATGATAAACTTGCTCCTGAGTCGTGTTTGGAGGGAACACGCGGTCGAAGACATAGGGCTTCCCCTGGAGCGGAAATAAAAGATGGCAGCCTTGAGCAGGCAGTGTGCGAGGGAGAGGAAATACTGAGACCTCACCCACCAGCCCGAGGAGGCACTCGTCCTTCAACCATCCATATGCATGGACGACCACGGCGATGAGGGAAACGAGAGGAAAACAAAATTTAGTATCGACGCCAAGAGTTGTGCCCATGTGGTAGAGGGTGCCATTGAGGAGTGTCACTCTGTGAGGTTGTGTGAGGGGACCTCAGTCTGGGCGTCATGATGTAGCGCCCCACTACTTTGGACCCCCTGCCCTGGGAAACCAAATGGGAAAAGACAGCAGGGCATAGGCTATGAAGAGTGCCGACAACTCATTAACATTAAAAATCTACCCAAATTAAAAATATCTTCCTCAATAGATCCATATGTCCTGATATGGAAAGACTTTTAAAAAGTATTAAGTGGAAGATACAAAGTATATATGGAGGGAGAGAGAGAGAGAGAGAGAGAGTTCCCTATTGAAATATACATATATTGAGCTGCTAAGATGTTATGGAAACTTTAACACAGCTCCCTTAGGATTATATGAAATCATAAATATGGGTCTACCTTTAAGGAATTAGCTTTAAGTAAGGAGAAATTATGAAGCAAGTCACTCAGACCTACAGGTACTTTGCTTAATTCAGGTAACATGTTATAAATCATGGTGCTGATAAGAATGCTAAAGGTACAAAATATTGCCCTAGCCAGTTTGGCTTACAGTGGATAGAGTGTTGGCCCGCAGACTGAAGGGTCCCGGGTTCAATTCTGATCAAGACACATACCTTGGTTGCAGGTTCCCTGGCCCTAGTCGGGGTGCATGCAGGAGGCAACCAATCGATGTATCTCTCTCACATTGATGTTTCTCTCTGTCTCTCCCTCTCCCTTCCACTCTCTAAACATCAATTGAAAAATATCCTTGGGTTGGGATTAACCAAAAAAAAAAAAAAAAAGATACAAAATATTCACAACCCAAGGAGACAAACAAATAATATATTTGATAGCTAATAATTTTAAAGGGAAAATTTCTGGTAACATTAAATGAGACTATGTTTGTTCTCCATCATGTGACAATTTTCTCAGTCATGCCCAGCCAGCGTAACTCAGTGGTTGATGTCAACCTATGAACCAGGAGGTCACGGTTCGATTCCTAGTCAGGGCACATGCCTGGACTGTGGGACATGCAGAAGGCAGCCAATCAATGATTCTTTCTCATCATTGATTTTCTATCTCCCTCTTCCTCTCCCTTCCTCTCTGAAATCAATAAAAATATATTTAAATCTTTTTTCTCAGTCTTGTTTTCCTGCCATGCAGTATAAAGCAACTATGACTTAATTGTCAAATTGTTTTACTATAGAGCCCACCTTCACTTAACTGAATTATAAACCTCTAGGTCTATGGACACCAGAGTGTGGGGGACATGTTTTAATAAAGCTTTGCTAGAGCTGGAATGTGCATCAATATACATAGAATTTTTTTTCTAGAAGGAATTACACAAAAGTATGACCAGTGTTCTTTGGGGAGAGAAAATGAAAGAGAGAAGGCTTTCATTTTTCATTTTTTATCCTGGATTGCTGACATCTTTAAACCATGTTTAATATTATATATTTTTTATTAATGTCAAAGAGGGTGAAACAATAGTGCATTATTTGGTTTCCTTCTTGTTACTTCTGTACACAAAAGAAAACTAATAAATATGATTTTTAATATTAAAAATATTTATTTTTATAATAAAAAATAAAAACAAAAAATATTTAAAAGATTTGAAAAATATGGCTTATAATAAAAATCTACCTGAAATATTTATCTGGTCTCTCTGTGGTGAAAGCCTATGAAGCCCCAAAACAGAATCCACCAAGAGGAAGAAGTTGGGAAGGCGCTCTCTACAATAAAGGGAAAACTGTAAGCCGATAGAGCCTTTCTGGAGGACAATTCTATTAAATATTTAAATGTCCATCCGGTGTGTACCCTGTATCAACGATTGCACTGCTAGGAATTCATTTTACAACACTTGCTTAAGCACTGAAAGATGTTCATTGAAGAGATGTGTATTAAAGAAAAATTAGAAACAATGTAAACATCCATCAAAATGTTGGTTATGAGACCTCTATATTCTACCCCCATTAAAATAAGCCAGATTGGAAAAAATAATAGTAAACCAGGTTGGTTCACATATATTATATATCAAAGATCGGTTAAGTGAAAAAATAAAAACAATGTATATAATGTGATTACATTTTTCAGAAGGAGTACGGATAGAATGACCTCAGGAAAAAGATATGGAAGACTATATACAGAACTGTTAGTGGTGGTTATACTGGAGAACAGAATGACAGAAGCATGCTTAACTACATTTTTTCTGTGGTATCTAAATGTTTTACAATGACAACATATCGCTTTTATTTTATTCTTTTTTTATTATTGATTTTAGAAAGAGGAAGAGAGAGAGAAACATTGATGGGTTGCCTCCTACACACGCCCTGACTGGGGATTGAACCTGCAACCTGGCTATGTGCCGACTGGGAATCAAACCGGCCACCTTTTGGTGTATGGGACAATGCTCCAACTGAGTCACACTGGCCAGTCAACACATTGCTTTTAAATTTAAAAAATAAAATATAGATGATGTTATAAAATATGTAATGATATGACAAGGTATAATAAGCAAAAAATGTGGTTTTTAAAATAGTATCAGTGTAAAAAAAGTATGTAAAGAATGATTCTATTTGTTTTTAAAAAGTATATTTTTTATACCTTGCATAGAAAAAAACATGTTAATAATGACTATCCTTGCAGAGTAAGATTTTAGGAGTTTTTTGTTATTTTGGATTTAGATTTTAATTTTTTCTAGAATAAAAAAGCCATAATTTTAAATAAGAAAAATTTATGTTTTTAAAACAAAGACATTACTATTCTTACTAAAGAACTATCATAAATTAGAAACAAAAACACAAAACTAAACATAAAAAAATGAGCAAGAGCTAGCTATTAACAACAGAAGAAAAAATACAAGTGTTCAACAATACAGATGTTCAACATTTTCAAAAAAAGCAAACTATAACAGGAACATCACTTTTCCCCTATCAAATTGGGAAACAAAAACTTGATTGTAATACACAGTATAGATGAAGGTTCACGGAAGTATAATTTCCTTGAAATGAGCACCTCATTATTTTCTGGTACAACTTTTATGGGTGCAATTCAGAAATACATAATCAAAACCTTGAATTGTATGTAGCCATTGACCCAGATATATTTGTAGCAAATATTTACTTACAAGAGTGTTTATTGTCACACTGCTTATAATAACCAGAAATTGAAAACAACTCAAATAGTAACATTTAGGGGACTGGTTTACATAAGAAATTGATTGAATTATGGCATGTACATATATTTTATTCCTTGTTGCTATGTAGAATGATGTCATAATAGATCAATAAATCTCAAAAATGTGTTGAGTGAAAGAACCCAAACACAAAGAGCACGTACTACATTATTCCCTTTGTATGAAATTCAAGAATGGACAAAACTTATCAATAGTGGTAGAAGTCAACATAGCAGTTGCCTGGAGTGATAGTGACAGGACAGGGGCACGAGGGAACGTTACAGGCGTGACAGAAATGCTCTAGATCTCAGTCTGGGTAATGGTCACATGAGTGTCAAAATATGTTATAAAATTCATCCAGCTGTTTGCATAAGACATGTGTACTCACTGTAATCAGATTATGCTATCATGAAATATAACATCATAAAATAATGTTATAACGGCTCTTAAAATATGAATTGATGCATTACCTAATTGTTAGTAAGAGAAATGCATATTAAGATTATGAAATACCATTTTAACCTATCAAAGAGGCCAAAACAAAATAGTTTGATGATACACTGCGTTGGTGAGGGCATATATAAATTGGGGCCAGCTCTATGAAAGGCACTAGCCTTTTTTTTTTTTTTTTTGAACTAACTCTTAAATTTTTAAATGCATACACCTATGACCTCCACTTCTAAAAATTTATTCTACAAAAATACTGTACATATGCAAGTCATAGATACAAGGTCATCTAACTGTTTGTAATAGCAAATACTAGGACAACCCATAATTTATTTAACCAGGTTCCTATTGATGGACCTGGTTAAATAAATTATGGCATATCCCAGTGATGGCGAACCTATGACACGCGAACTCATTTTTTTGGTTGATTTTTCTTTGTTAAATGGCATTTAAATATATAAAATAAATATCAAAAATATAAATCTTTGTTTTACTATGGTTGCAAATATTAAAAAATTTCTATATGTGACATGGCACCAGAGTTAAGTTAGGATTTTTCAAAATGCTGACACGCCAAGCTCAAAAGGTTCGCCATCACTGGCATATCCCTACAACAAATTATACAGTTGTTAAAAAGTTGTTTAAAAGAATGAGATAGATCTGTATGTGCTGATATAAAAGAATCTCTCTGACTCATTGTTAAGAAAAAAATCAAAGAACAGTATGTATAGTATGCAACCCTTTGTGTTTGTATGTGTATATGTACTTGCTTGTAAATGTATAGTATGCTTTTAGAAGGATCCACAAGAAACTGGTAATAAAGTTACCTTCTGAAAGGGGAGTTGGGTGGCTAGGAGAGAGATAGGAAGGTTTTCATTGTATACCTTCTTATATTATTTGAATTTTGTCACATGTGCATGTAAGACTTATTGAAAAATTAAACATTTCAAAAAATAAAATTATGTAAAATATTTTATAATAAAATAGCCTTGATATTTTGTTAGTGAAAAAATAGGTTATAAAACAATATTTAGGTTATGATACACTAATTAAAATATATGTATATATGCAGAAAAAACATTAAAAACAAATATGTAAAATTGTTAACAGTGTTTTTGGGGAGGGGGCTGGGGAACTTTTGACTGATGTTTAGTCTCTTCCATGTGCTTTTCTTTGTTTTTAACTTTGTCAACAACCAAAATATATTCATGTGTAATCAGATTATGTTTAACATTATTAAAGAAAAGTCTACCTTGATTCTTTCTTTAAGGTGTGAGTGAGTTTATGGGTTATTCATAGGACTTTTGTGAATTTTCCATCCTTTTTATCTGTACAGTTCATCACACTTCATTACAAATAATAAAATCCTTAATACATAGAATAAAATCATAGTGTTACAATAAACAAAGTTAATGTGGCATTGATGCCTCTCCTCCTCAGTGGTAATATATTTCGTTTTTTATTATTTAATTGAACCTAGATTCCTGAATTGTAATATAACTCAGTGTTTCTTCCATCCATTGGCCAAGAAACAGAAATAAACAAGCCATGTTTATTCCAGACCAATGACTCTCACCTCTTCTCCACCAATGATGTCTGCATGCCTCTTGAAGCCATGCATGCAGCCAAAAGGGCTTAAATATAATTCTCAAGGCCCCCCCCCCACCCCCCACCCCCGCCCCATCCCGGACTCATTCTCATATTCTAACACTCCCAGTTAAAGGATCCCAAAGGGTGCTGCAGGAGCATTAAAACGGAGGGCGCTCTCCAAGTGCTGAAGGCATTTATTGCCCGAGGAACCCCTTTCCCTCAGCACAGGCTAGGAAGAAGGAAGAGGCCAGAGAGGGAGGAAGAGTGGTATTGTGAGGATATTCTTAGTATTGTGAGGATAAAATGTACCCAAGAGCTAGAAATGGTGCACTTTGTAATCTTATGAGCAGGGAAAGCCACGGACTGTCATTTCGGGGTTCTGGGAAGGCCTGTTACCATTTCCCTTAAATTCCAAGTCTAGCTTTTCATTTTTTTATCATAAGATTTTTATTTCTGTCAAAGTGTAAATTTCTTTTAATTTTCTATTGATTGTACACAGGATAAATTCATTTTGTCACTGGTCTAGTTATTTATGAGAATAACTAGACCATTGGCTTTCTGCATTTTCTGCCTTTAGACTATTCATCTCACCATTATTTATATCTTTTTTTTTTCTTAATATTTTATTGATTTTTTACAGAGAGGAAGGGAGAGAGATAGAGAGCTAGAAACATCGATGAGAGAGAAACATCAATCAGCTGCCTCCTGCACATCCCCCACTGGGGATGTGCCCGCAACCCAGTTACATGCCCTTGACCGGAATCGAACCCGGGACCCTTCAGTCCTCAGGCTGACGCTCTATCCACTGAGCCAAACCGGTTTCGGCCATTATTTATATCTTAAAGTAACTGACACCCAATTACTTTGAGTCAGACTGTAGTATGTTGTGGGGGGTTTCTCCAGAATTTGGGGAATTATGTGTTAGCAAAAGCCATTTTTTAAAAAAATATATATTTTTATTGATTTCAGAGAGGAAGGGAGAGGGAGAGAGAGATAGAAACATCAATGATGAGAGAGAATCATTGATCAGCTGCCTCCTGCACACCCCCTACTGGGGATTGAGCCCACAACTCAGGTATGTGCACTGACTGGAAATTGAATCGTGACCTCCTAGTTCATAGGTCAACGTTCAACCACTGAGCCACACAGGCCGAGCTAGCAAAAGCCATTTCTGATGCCCCCTCCCAGGCCTCTGCCGAGACCACTCTGAAGCCTGGACTACCACATAGATCGGGAGTTTCTGGAACACAGGGGTTCCTTCTAAATTCCATCAAATACAATCCTTGGCCCATAGGATGGTCTTCATAAATATTCATTAAAATGATATTGAGCCCTAACCGGTTTGGTTCAGTGGACAGAGCGTCAGCCTGTGGACTCAAGGGTCCCAGGTTCGATTCCGGTCAAGGGCATGTACCTTGGTTGCGGGCACATCCCCAGTGGGGAGTGTGCAGGACGCAGCTGATCGATGTTTCTCTCTCATCGATGTTTCTAGCTCTCTATCCCTCTCCCTTCCTCTCTGTAAAAAATCAATAAAATATATTTAAAAAATGATATTGATAGAGGAAGAGCAAGAAAATACTATGGACCTGGATGTTTGGAGAAACAACCAGTAAGAGGGGAAAATGTTAACCACTTCCTAATTGTGTCATAGGCTAGCTTGTGGGGAGATAGCATATAAAAATAATAATAATAATAATAACATCTAACTCTTATCAGGAGTTTATTATTATGTACCTGTCACTGTGCTAAGCAGTTTATATGCATTATCTCATTTAATGCTCACAGCAATCCTAGGAGGTAGATTTTTATTCCATTTTATAGATGCACAAACTGAAGTTCAGAAAAGTAGGTAGCTTGCCCACAATCACACAGCTGAGAAATGGTAGAGCCCGGTTTCAAACTCAAATAATCTGATTCCAGACTCACGTTGCCAAAGGGATCTCAGAACTGAAGTACTAACACTGTGTCAGATCCTTATCATGGCTTTTCCTTCCCCTTCTCCATATATCTCCACCCCCAATTTGGATATTTCTCCTAATGTTTCCAGACAGAACTAAAGCTTTGTCACTCTGTTTTTCCAACCTCAACCTAATTTTCAGAATTATGCAATTCTCCCACCTATCCTCTCCGAGGAGCCTCCCTCACCGTCTCTCCCCAGGGAATCCAAGACCCCAGAAGCTGGTACAATGTGAGAGACACTCAGGGAGACCCTGCTCCTTGGAGGAGTGCCCCTGAGACCCACACTCTCTCCCACAGACAGCAGTCTAAGCACTCCCCACAGCCTTCTCGGGAGAGCCTCTCTTCAGTCTCAAAGCCCAGGACTTTCCGTTGTCCTTGATCCCCACTCCAAGCCCCCTTGCTGTCTCCTTGTCCATTTGTGTCTCCCAGCACCTTTCAGTAGTTCTCCATTATGTGTATTGACTAAAGCTAATGGGAAAGCCGGCCTACAATCAGGGTCCAAAGATGACCAACCTTTCAACCCTCAGTAAAACACTTAATAGAGGCTGAACTTCCCAGCACCAGGCCTGATTTCCATGGTGACACCCCTGGGGATTGTTGCCATGGTAATGCTGGAGAGACATGGGCCACATTATCTCCCCTCTCCATTTTCCTTTATGAGGCTCACCCCAAAGCTAAGGGGAGACCTGCCTGCTCCCCATCTTCAAATAACAAAGGAATCCCCAGCCACCCCAAACAATAATGACTGTTCTAATAATCCTGCAGGTCCCAATCTAGCTTTTTCAAATGAGGTACTTGATGGTTCTGGGGTTTTTCCTCCTTAAGAACCTACTTAACTACCTGAGAGAGGTAGAAGGTAATGGATACTTGAAAAGAAGGAGGGAAGAAAGGAGGGGTGGAGGGAAGGAGGGAGGGAGGGAGGGAAGGAGTCAGGGAGGGAGGGAGGGAAGGAATCAGGGAGGGAGGGAAAGAAAAAGAAGAGAGAGAGAAAGAAAGTGTGTGTGTGTGTGTGTGTGTGTGTGTGTGTGTTCTTTATTGTCACCCTTCCCACATCTGGTATAAATGCCCACATCTGGTATAAATGTAGCTGCACAGAAAAGCCTGGGACACTGACCACCAAGACAAAAAAAGAGACACTTAAATGGTTCTGGGGGAAAAGTCACATTGGATTCTGAGTGACATACAGAGCAAAACAAGGTCCACAGCTCACACAGTGACCCAGACACCCTTCCACCATGACTCAGGCCATGAACTTTGGCTCAGCCCTGTGCCCCAGGTTCCTGGGACTAGGCAGGGGACTGAGGGAGGGATGAGACCCACAGAGCTGCCCCTCTAGCTTATTCTTCTACCCACTGCCATGCAGAAAAAAGCCCACGAAAATGAGAGTCTGAAGCCCAGAGCCAGCCGCCGCGCTGCAGAGGCAGAGCTGAGAGCTGTCAGAAAAAAGAGCAGGGGCTGGGTGTGGACTGACCACTGTCTCCCACTGTCACTCTTCCCTCATCCTCCCAGACATCCTGAAGCAGTTCCCTTCATTAATTCCTCAGTTTCTCACACCCTGGGCCCCAGGAAAGGGGGTAGGACATTTCCTTCCCTTGTTGAGATCCTCAAGGGTCTCTTCAACAATTACTTCTCCCTCAGCCTCCTGAGTGACAAATGAATAGTAAGGCTGGGAAGACGAGCTCCAAGGATGCTGCCTGAGACAAAATGGCCCCCCACAAGCCTTTATCTAGGAGTGAGAGAGTGACAGGAAGGGCGAAGGCAAGGGAAGATACAGTGAGACAAAGGTACAGCCCTGCATATATCAGGCAAAACAGACAGGAAGGACCTGCTATGTAGCTAAGCTAGAATCTGAACTGGCAGGGGGCCCCGCTGGGCCTCTCCTCATCTCTCCTCCTTCCCCACCTTCCACTGTGTCTCTCCTGTTTAGCTGTGTGAATTGGACAGATCCACACCACAATTCCTTCTCCCAATTTCACCCTATGCCCCATGCTCACCAAGCCAAGATGAACAGCCCAGAGAGTCTAGAGGAGTTGGTTTAGACTTACCTGAAAAAAATCTACGATAAAGGAAGCGAGCCTTAAGAGGAGAAGCCTTTTGTAGATTTGCTTCCCCATAACCAACTCCCTCCTGTTTCTCAGATTTTATATCTCAGAGGGACCTGAGGCTCCCACTCGCATAGCTAACGCCTGCTGTCCAGACTGTTCAGAGAGGAGTCCCCCAAGGTTGATCCACTGGCCTGTGAAGCCTAAGGACCCTGAGACAGAGACGGGGGGCCCTCTCAATGTGCAAACATTCACATTCTTAAGCACACACATGGCACCAGTACCCATTTGAGTTCACCGTGCGGGTGAGAGAGCTCGGTGTGGTGCCAGCCTGGGGCCCTTGGGGACAGAACACGTCAGCAGCTCTCTTCCTAAGGCCTGTTTACTCTAAGTCCCATTCTCACTGATTCAGAAGGCCCAGGCTCCCGCCCCTTCTTGCTTTCATTTCTTTAACAACATGCCTTGTGCCAAGCACTGTGGATCAAAGATACAGAAGAAGTGCTCTTGACCTTGAGGACTGTCCTCATATGTGCCCCTCCCTTCTCAAAGGGGCTAGTTTCCTGGCCCAGCACCCCTCGAGCCCTACTGGACTCCACCCCAATCCTTTCAGCCCTAAGCCTGGCAATCCCTACCAACCTAGGAAAGGAGGGATGGGTGAGGAGTTCCCTAGAAATTCCCTTTGGACCATTACAGATGAAGGACCAGAATAGAAATCTGTGGAGGCAATATGACAGAGGGAAAGACATGAGCTTTGGAGCTACAGATTTAGGTTCACATCCATGAAGTCACAGTGTGACCTTGAGAAAGTCATTCAACTCCTTTGGGCCTCAATTTCCTCATCTGTAAAATGGAAATATTGACACCAACTTCAGACTGTTGTTTTGAGGATTGAATAATACATGTAGTGTAACCACCACACGGCAGATAGTAGCTCTCCTTCATACGATTTCCTCCACGGGTAGGGGCTGTCATGATGAAGTAGAGGTGGCTTGCTACTTTTTATTGGGTCAACAGAAAGGATGAATAAGCAAATACTTGTTAGGATCTCAGGGTCTGCTTATTTTTATTTGTTAGGGAGAAGGAGGGGGTTTGAAATCCTCTTCCTACTGTACCTGGGAGGGAAACGCAGACATTTCCTTAGGATCCCGGAGGCTTCCCCAAAACTAGGTGTGGCATCAATGCATGTCTTTCTCAGAAAACGCTTCATCAGACCTGCCCTCCCTCCAAGTTCAGGCTGCAACTACTTCGGGGAATGACGGAGGACTGGGTCCCAGAGCCCATCCTCTTTTGAATCTCCGCAGAGACCCTGGTCTGTCCCCCTCGGAGCTAGTCCATCCACTCGTCTTCCCTTCCCTCCCTTCCTGGGAGCTGGGGGTAGAGATATGAGCCAATAACAAAGGGAAGACGCGCTTTCTCTAGGGGTGAGGGAAAACATTAGAAAAACACAGGACTGGTGGTCAGGGGTGGGGACCCTGCAGGGGGCAGCAAAGGGGAAGGGGGTGACCTGGTGGCGGGGAAAGAGCCCCCTCCCACTGCAGAGACTTGGCAGCGGGCCTGCCAGGCCACACCCAGCCATCCTGGTGCAGGGGAGAGGAGGGGCTTCGGCGAAGATGATGGAGGATGAAGAGCGGAGAGGGGGCACCGAGGGAGAGGCAGGGACTAAGGCTCGGCGAGGGGTAGGATTCAACCACCTGCCCCCTCCCCGAAATGCCCTCCTACAGCGGCACTCACCCCAATAACGACGCTGTCGTCCCCCTGGAAAATGGGGATGAACTTGTCTCCCCGCAGAATCTCGGCCTGGTTCAGGGGCCGGAACCGGCAGAGCACCTTGATGCTGCATTCGTTGTTGGTCTCCGTCATGGTGGTCGCCGGCTGGGGCTGGTGCACTCCCGGGGCGGCAGAGGAGGTGCGTGCTCCGAGGGAGGGAGCTCAGCGGGGGCCGAGGCGGAGGGCAGGTGCTTGGTCTCTGGGGCCGAGAAAGGTCTGGGGGTGCCCGGGTGCAGGCTGGGGAGCAGGGCCGGGGCGCGCTTCCTCTCTCCTGCGGCAGCGGGATGCGGGCGACCTGGGCGTCTGGTCCTCTCCGGGCGCTCTGCCTCTCCGCCCCTCGCGCTGCAGCGCCGCTCTGCGGGCCTGGGCGGGGCGGCGACCGAGGAGCGGGGCGGGGCTTCCCTCGCCGCGGGCGGGTGGGGGCCGCTCCACGTCCATCACCCACCCTGGCACCTTTCCTCCCCTTGGCCTCCTCTTCTCACCCCTAACTCTCGAAGATAACCTTGTCCTCACCCCTTCCCTGCCCAAGTGACTCACTGCATCCCACAGCCCTAACCTGTCTGTCCCTCCCCCAGACTCCACCCTCTGAAAGGAAGAAGGGGTCTGGGGAGGGCCTGCCCAGCCCCCTTTACTCCAGGGCACCCCCCACCCCGTCACAATCCTCTCTCCAAACTGGGAGCTCACTTCTTATTCCCTCTCCACCCACCCCAGCCCACTCAACCTTCAAGGGCAGTGGCCTGTACCCCACGGAGATGGCTGTCCAGGTCCCATTTTTTTAGAGAAGAGTATCAGGAGAGGTTTGGCTATTCCCTTCCCGTCTACATACAGGGGTGCAGTCTGCTATGTCCCCAACATACATTCCTTTTTGTTGTTGTTGTTTTGTAATATATTTTTATTGATTTCAGAGAGGAAGGGAGAGGGAGAGGGAGAGGGAGAGATAGAAACATCAATGATGAGAATCATTGATTGGCTGCCTCTTGCACGCCCCCTACTGGGGATCTAGCCTACAACCCCTGCATGTGCCCTGGCCGTAATCAAACCCAGGACCCTTCAGTCCGCAGGCCAACGCTCTATCCATTGAACCAAACTGGCTAGGGCTTTGTTGTTGCTGTTAATCCTCACCCAAGGATATTTTTCCACTGATTTTCTTAAGCGTGGAAAGGAGGGGAAGATACAGAGAGAGGAACATCGATGTGTCACATGGATTGATTGCCTCCCTCACGTGCCCGGACCAGGGCCAGGGATCCAGCCCTAAACCAAGCCCAGCAACCGAGGTAGGAGGTACCTGTCCTTGACCAGAATCCAACACAGGACCCTTCAGTCCACAGCTGAAGCTCTATCCACTGAGCCAAACCGGCTAGGTCCCCACATCCATTCCAGGTCCTCAGTGAAGGAAAACAAGCTCCCATTCTGGGCTATCAGAATTCAAGAGCAGATACAATTTTCATTTTTGCCTCATAGGTTGGGCCTGGAATGATGAAAGTGGGCAGCAGTAACTTTTGCAAGAGAAAGGGAGTCAGAAAGCAGTGAAGGAGGGGTGGTGATGGGGTGTGTAAGGCCAGAGGGACTTTAAGAGAGGACTGCTGGGGTAGACTTCTGAATTTGGGTTTTAGGCAGGTTTAGACACCGATTTGAGTGTGTTTCCTGTCCCAGTTACTATTGGACAGAGTCCTAACATCTCAGGCCTTTCTTCTTTTGTTTTTCCCCCTTCCCTCTCTGTTCCTCCCACTTCTCTGGCCAAAAAAGAAAAAAGAAAGAAAGAAAAAAAGCCAAGCCTAGAGATTACTTGTCCTTCCTGCCTTTAGGTCAGACTTCTGCTGCAGCCCCTGGGCAGAACTATCTAGAAGCTGGCCAAATTGATTTTTCTCCACATCACAGGCCTCCGCTAGCCAACAGAGTTAGACTGCAGGAATTGAGGCTCTAGGCCAAGGGGAGGAGCAGGGTGATGGAAGAAGGGAGGAGGGGATAGAGGTTCTGCCTAACAATTGTCTAAGGTCACTCAGACACTATGAGGCAAGGGGAGAGAATGATGGCCTGGCCAGACAAGACCTAAGCATTCAGAATTCAACTGGGAGGGTTTCCAAAATTGGACCTATACCTCTAACCCACCTTGAATCTTAAGGAAACTGAAGGGGAAGGGTTCAGAATAATAAACTGCAAAGGAAGGCAAAGGACTATGAAGAAAGAGGAATAGAGGCTTGGTGAGGAGCCAAGGGAGGATGCACAGAATGACAATGAGTTCCAAACTCAGGAAAATAAGCATCTCTCTAGTCACTTGGTCTGTCACTATTTCTAAGTTTTGCAGCATCCTGAAAGCTTAGGGTACATCCTGGGAAACAGCCCAACCTCAGGCCTCCAGGGGCTCCAGCATGGAATCCTTAAGTAAAGGAGTTTCAAAATGCTAGTCCATGGAGGGTCATTGGTCAGAGACAAAGGTTTATGGGTAAGCCCTCCCCAACCCTCCGCAAAAATAAAACACACAAGCAGTGTGATTTTTCATAAAGCAGAATTTATTTTGAGAGTATGTCCTTCTTACTTTCCTGCTAAGGAATGATGACAATAATAAATAGATGTTCTTTCCTTTAATGTACTTGGCAAAATGAAAGGAAGCAATGCTATGTTTATCCTCGCAAAACTTTGTTGTTCTTGTTTTAATTTTCTTTTTTGTAAATTTTGTTTTAATTTTCTTGAACCGTCAAATTCAAAGCTCTGAAACCAGTGAAGTGGCTAAGAGCACAGAGGGTGTTCAAACATAGAGCCATCACTTACCTATGAACTTGGATAGGATTGCCAGATTTGAATAAAAAAAACAGGATAATCAACCCAGCCAGCGTGGCTCAGTGGTTGAACGACGAACTAAGAACCAGGAGGTCACAGTTCCATTCCTGGTCAGGGCACATGCTGGGGTTGGGGGTCGATCCCCAGTGTGGGGCATGCAGGAGACAGCCGATCAGTGGTTCTCTCTCATCTTTGGTGTTTCTATCTCTCTTCCTCCCTGAAATCAATAAAAATATATTTCAAACAAGCAAACAAACAAAAAAACAGTATAACCAGTTAAATTTTAATTTCAAATAAAAAATAATATTTATTGTGCTATTATGTCCCAAATATGGTATGGGACACACTTATACTTAAAAAGCCTATTGGGCCCAACCAGGGTGTGGCTCAGTGGTTGAGCTTTGACCTATGAACAAGGAGGTTGCAGTTTGATTCCCCGTCAGGGCACATGCCAGGGTTGCAGGGTCCATCCCCAGTGGGGCTGTGCAGGAGGCAGCGGTTCAATGATTCTCTCTCATTATTGATGTTTCTCTCTCTCCCTTTCCTTTCCTCACTGAAATCAATAAAAACATTTTTTAAAAGCCTATTTATTGTTTATTTCAAATTTAACGAGGCTTCCGGTATTTTAGACAGTTCTAAATTGGGAAGGTTACTTACCTTTTTCATTCCAAACAAGACTGAGCCTTTATTAAAGTTTATTTGTTATCCTTGTTTTTGGAGTCCTGGCTGTGTCACAACATGCCTAGTTGTGTTATTTTTATCTAATCATTTGATTTCTGGGGAGTCCAAACTTATTTATCTGAAAAACGGGGATTAGAAAAGCTCTTTCACAAGCTTGATGTAAAAACTAAAGAAAATAGGTCAGATGAAATAAAAAGCGCTTTACTGTCATCGCCCGCCAAAGCCCCAGTGGGCCAAGACTACATATCCCATAATCCCAGTCGGCGCCCCCCGCCATTACCTCATTCCCTGGTCTGGTTCTCGCCAGTCCCGGCCTCTGCACGGGTGTGGTAGCGGGCTGTTCTCGCGACTTTTGCTCTGTCCTCCTGTGCTTCAGCTGTCGCGAGACTTCCTACTCCTCCGCCTCCTCCGCCACTCCCTCTGCCGCCGCCTAGCCCGGGACCCGGACCCAGCCTCTCCCCCACCCGAACTCCAGCCCCGGCTTCGCCGAGGCCCCGGTCCCCCAAACCCGCCTCGCCGCCGCCATGGCGGACCCTAAATACGCCGACCTTCCCGGCATTGTGAGTACAGGGCCGGCCTCGGCTCCCTAGAACCGCGCCCCCGACCTCCTCAGGACCCCCACCAGGCACCAACCTGTGACCCCTCCCGTCTGCAGCCCCTGCACCACCCCCAGGGCTCCCGCCGCTCGCTCCGGACGAGCCGCAGCACCTTCCGGCCTCCTCTGATCCGACTGGGCCAGGCCTAGGTCGGCCTACCAGGCCCCTCTTCCGGCCGCCGCCGGGTTCTCGGCCCAGAAATCATCTCCGGGCCCTTATCACTGGGCCCGAGTGTTTCTACCACCCGTGTCAACACCACCCGTGTCTCCCCACATCTTCCCATGAGCCTCCCACCCCCCCCAGACACACACATCCGGCCACTTAGTGATGGCCTTCATCCTGCCAGAACCCTTGTGCTGGATGGAGAACTCTGTCCTCCGGGGAGTGCCCTAGCACCCCACCCCGCCCCGCACGTGCCGGCATGGACCCCCTTTTGTGCTGCCCTGCCTGCATTCTCGGGTTGGGGGCTGGGTCTCAGGACCTTGGGTACTAAGGCCCTGAGTCACTCTCAACCCTTGTGCCAGGGTAGTGGTGTACAGGACCTAATGCGAGGACAGCCCTTTTCCTACTGATGACAAGGATTGCCAAGGACCCATGCCCTTTCTGATTAGGGTAACGTCTTGGTCATCACTTATACTCAGCATTTACCATCAAGTCCCAATTGTCCCCACTGTCATCCCTGTCCCTCTAGGACATGGGAACTGCAGTTAACTGGGCAGGTGGAAGCGAAGGGACAGGATTCTGGCATCACAGCCTGCCTTCTCTGTTAGCTTGTTCAAATGGAATAGGGTCAGGGGTGTTGGTGGATGCTGTGTAATGAAGTCAGGTGGTCACTGCTTCTACCCGCAGGCCAGGAACGAGCCAGATGTTTATGAAACCAGCGACCTACCTGAGGATGACCAAGCAGAGTTCGATGCGGTAAGACTATGTGCTGCCTCAGGACTCCTCTGGACTCTGACCTCTCCCCCAGGCAGGCCCTTTCTCTTTTCTGGGGAGCCATGGCGATAAGCGGGTATGCCAACCCAGCCTGGGTGGTGTGTTGGTTGCAAGGCCTTGGCGGGCTTGCCGCTACCAGTGAGCAATACCAGGAAGGAGAGTCAGGTCAGTGGAATTCCAGTTAACAAGATCTGATCCTTGGCCTTTGAAATAAAATTGAAATATCTCAAAACATTTAGTTTTGGGGCTGGTGACTCTTAAGTCCCCCTGCATGCTATTCCATGGTAATGAATCATGAAGCTTGAGCTTTTATAAACTGCTTAAAGTTAGGTCTAGGCCTCTAGTTCATAAAATATTTCACTCAATATGTGTTCATTAGTATCCTACCAAGAGCTAGACTTTGAAGTATTGAGGAATACCCTTTTATATGACTGTCGGGCAAAGAGTAAGAAAATTATTTGGAGACTGAAGAAAGATAAGGGACCTGGTCAGAGCAAAACAAATTTGAGGAAGAACATACATTTTTTATATCAGTAGAGGAGAGGCCCTGATAGCACTTTCAAATCCAAGAACTCAGGAGGAAGGAATTAGCTGTGGACACATTTTAATGAGGGGAACCACTTAGCATTGTTTATTGAATTTGTTTATTAGGTATTTAATCTTTATTTTTGGTGTAATGTAAGGAAGAAATGCACTTGCTCTCAAGAGTCACCCAGACTAATGGGGGAAGTTAGGATACATATAGGAAACAGAAGAAAAAAACAAAATTGAGTGAATAGAAATCAACATAGTGAAAATTCTGTATGTAAGTGCAAAGGGGAACAGAGATTTGTTACCGTGTCTTACAGGATGTGTTTTAGGTTCTGTTATTTCCAAAGAGAGCTGGGCTAGGGTCATGTGGATGGTGTGAGATCTCAATAAAGTTGTGACCAAGAGTCAGCGGGAACAGGCTCAGTGTGCGTGTCTGTGGCTATGTCTGTGGGGCTGTTAGTTCTGGAGAATGCTGGTTGCTGGCTTATAATGTATGGCTTGGCGTACTCACTTATTCCTTATTTGATTTCCCCTATGTGGAAGTGGTTCCTGCTTTGTGGGGAACACCTTCCCTGTCCCCTCTCTCAGTGTTTTGTTCCTTGTGGCTTCTGTACTTGCTGGCATGTTAGTCTGTCCCCCAAGCCTGAGTACCTGGAGATAATGTAGATGTTGTCATTGCTCAGGCACCTACGTATGCACCTGTCTCTCCAAGAGGTATCCTATTAGGAAGCTGTCTCTGACCTCACAGGGCAAGAGTGTGTATGCTGAGGGCTTCAGTCTACTGTCACAGTTCAGATACTGCTCAACTCCGGCCTAGGCCTCTACCTGTAAAACATCAAGCCTTCATGGTGAGATAATGGAACTTTGTCCCTTTGTCACTGACTTTGATACAAACAGGTAGCCCCTTTCCAAACCAAAAAACACATTGTAATTTTCCTTCTGAAGGTAATGGGATATCTCTTAATAAAAAGAAGATGACACCCATTCCAGGCATGGAAGAACCTGAATGTGGAGCCCTGATTGGCTGTTTCTCCCTGCTGAGCCTGAACAGTATATTTTAGTAAAATCTAATGGGGAGAGAGGGTACCATAAGTATTCTTTTCTTGTGGCACATTGCTTAGGATGCGGTATAGAAGTGTATAGGATCTGGATGGTGAATATTCCATCCTTTAAGGCCCAGCTAAATAAATAACTCACTAGGGAGGAGTGAGAAGGATGGGGAGACCTTTACTATAGGAGCCTGGGGGGTGGTTACTGAGATGTTTCCTGATGTCAGCTAATGTCTTTGGCCCCTGCATTTCCCTGTGGGCCTTAGGAGGGCAGCTTTCGGGAAGTCAGCTGAGTAATGGTTCTGCCACTGCTCTTAATACTGACGTAAATGTGCAACTTGAGAAGCAGTGGGTGGTACTTAGATAATCCAGAAACCTCATGTCCATGAGACTTGGATTCTCACCAGTGGCCTACCTCCTCACCTGCCCTCCTAAGACCTAGCACAGGTGACAGTGCATATTACCATTATTGTGACTGAACCATGGGGTTTTTGGGAACCTTCTTAACCCCTGGCAACAGCATGCTCTGCCTTAGTCTCCAGATTATTCCCCCCCCCCCCCCCCAGATTATTTTTAACTTTAATTTTATTGGTTTTTAAAATAGGTTATATATGCACATAGAACAAAAGTTTCTCTTCCCACCACTGCACCATTCAGTTCCCTTCCTTGGAGACAACCAATATGACCAGTTTCAAATGGAACCCTTTCGGCGCCTCGGATTTTTATTGGAAGGAATAGTCAGCCCTAGCTGGTTTGGCTCAGTGAATAGAGCTTCGGCCTGTGGACTGAAGGCTCCTGGTTCGATTTTGGCTTGATCCCCTGGAGGCAACCGATCAATGATTCTTTCTCATCATTGATGTTTCTCTCTCTTCCTCTCTGAAATTAATAAAAATAAAAAGGAATAGTCAGAGAGGGTTGACCCTCCCTGTCTTTTAACCTCCTTTCTCTGTTTGCTCCCCTGTAGAAGAAATGGGGCTGCCTAACGAAATAATGTCCTGTAATATTCCTTAAAGATTGTAATTGCTGGTTTAACTTAAACATAAAGTTTTACAATTCCCACAATGGGGAGATAGGAGAAGAAAGTAGTAGAAGGTTTTTGTTGTTTTTAATATATTTTTATTTATTTCAGAGAGGAAGGGAGAGGGAGAGAGAGATAGAAACATCAATGATGAGAGAGAATCATTAATCAGCTGCCTCCTGCACGCCCCCTACTGGGTATCGAGCCTGCAACCTGGGCATGTGCCCTTGACTGGAATCGAATCCGGGACCCTTCCTCAAGCTAACGCTCTATCCACTGAGCCAAACCAGCCAGGGCAGTAGTAGAAGGGTTTTTTTTGTTTGTTTTTTTAAATATATTTTTATTGATTTCAGAGAGGAAGGGAGAGGAAGAGAGACATAGAAACATCAATGATGATAGAGCATCATTGATCAGCTGCCTCCTGCATACCCTCCACTGGGGATAGAGCCCACAACCCAGGCATATGGCCTGACAGGGAACCAAACCTGTAACCTCCTGGCTCCTAGGTCGATGCTCAACCACTGAGCCATGCCGGCCAGGCCATGGGTTTTAATTTTGGTAAAGATGATCCTGAATTTCCTACTATCCCTTTAAAAATGATTTTAGCAGGAAGTATTCTCAAATGAATGGGCCAGAAAACTGTATAGGCTAGCCCCATCTTCCTCAATCTGGGAGGATCTCCTCTCTGCATTTCAGACACTCCTGGGTTTATTGGGGTGATGGGCTTGTTTGGAAACTTTTCTTAAAATGTCCAGAAAGCTAATTCCCATTTGGAATTCCATCTCTTCTGGGCCCATAGCCTGCCTTGGGTTTGTGGGGCATTCTGCTCATGATTTTTGAACTGCTGGAACAAGGGGAGTAAATTTATTTATTTTTAAAATATATTTTTATTGATTTCAGAGAGGAAGGAAGAGGGGGAGAGAGAGAGTGAGAAACATGAATGACGAGAGAGACTCATCAATCAGCTGCCTCCTGCACGCCCTCCACTGGGGATCAAGCCCGCAACCCAGGCATGTGCCCTGACCAAGAATCAAACCGTGACCTCTTGTGTTCATAAGTTGATGCTCAACCATTGAGCCATGCCAGCCAGCCAAGAGGAGTAAATTTAGAAAACCTCACTGGAAGTAGGATTTGGTTTCTCCCTTTATGCCATAACTATTCTCAATGCCATGTGAAAGGGGGGGAAAGTGACCTGCCAAAGTTTGGTGGGGCCCTGGCAGAGGCTTCAGTTTTCCAAAGGTACTGCTGGACACTGCACCAGGTTGAAATGACAAATGGTAGGTTCTCTTCCTTACAATTTGGGGTATCATAGAGTATGCTTGATTGTGTTCATTGACTGTTGGCGCACTTGAACTTACCTGAGTTTTTCCTGATGCTTCCCCCATCCTCCCTCCTCACCACCTTGCCTGGACACTAGTTTGCACAAGTAAGACCATTCGATGCTTCTTCTCTGCATGTTTTTTCATCTGCCATCTCGCATGCAATGCTCTGCCACTGTGCTATTGTTATAGCTAATTTAAATTCTAATGAGTCCCTAGCTGGATCACTAAGGGGCCTGCTGGCCGTATGTTTAAAGATCAGAAATCAAGGATTAGAAGCACAATGATGATCCATGAATCATTGTCTCTTCCTCTTGGGAAGTCTGCAGAATAAAACTGTCCAATGGAGGATGGGATAGAAACATGGAGGCTAGGAATGCTTGGGCACATAAGGCATTCAGGAGCTAGAGTTAGAAGGGGGTTGCCTTTCTCAGACTGAAATGGAGTTAAGAGAAAAGGAATGACTAAACTATTCCAAACAGGGATGAAGAACAAGGGGAACAGCCACAGTCCTTACTTCTTAGCTATGTGTCGATTATGCCTGGAAAACTCAATTTAATATTCTAGGCTGAGCCTTTACAGAAAGATAAATTGGATAGGCAAAAGGGGTATTATATGCTAATTTTAAGGTAATAACTTTGTTTATTTGTGCTTTCATGAGTCTTTCTGTTTCTGTTCCCCTCCTTTAGAAATGGATGGTTGCTCAGCACTATGTTGGTCCATCCTGGACAGTTTTATTCTACTGTACTATCCATGCTCCTTGTCTTCATGGTTCCAAAGTCCCTCTGGCTGCAGTGTTGGCATAGAGCCTGAACAGGCTCAGAGAGCAGCAGTGGCCTCTCCCCCTGTCTGATCTAGAACCTCAGGTTTTGCCTCTAGGCACAGCCATTTAGCCAAACAGCCCTGGGGAGTCTGGGAGTTCATTAGTGAGAGGGACTGGGAATCATCTACCAGATAAGCTAGTACCTGGTATCAGGGCACTTAGCATCAAGTCAAGGTGGCTGGGTGTAGTAGGTTTCCATGGTGACTGTTCCTATTCCAGGTTACAGGAATTATGCTTAAAATCTCATCATTCCCCATAGGACAGATCTGGAAGTGGCATATATTGTTTGCAAACTAATAATGCCATTTTCCTTTTCTTTGATTTTTCTGTCCTCCTGATTCTGATTGTTCTTCATGATTTGAACTTGATTTATGGCCCATTGTCCTCTATTTCTCCTTGAGTTTCTCCCAAACTGATTTTAGCTTGGTGGGGCAAGTAAGAGAAATGTGTAGTGTGTGTACCTCCCCTCGTTTTGTATGCATGCAAATGTGAACTCATACACCCACTCTGTAGAGACATCCCAGCCTAGACCACAGGTTCACCTCTACCCTGAGCTGAGGGAGGAGTCTGCCAGGGTGGACCCTGGCATCAGGCGATGGAGAGGTTGAGGTTCAGGTATATTTAGCGGAAATCTCTGGAGCAGGAAGCATTTGACCCTCCACACTTCTATCTACCCGTCAGTAGAGCTCCAGGAGAGGCAGCTGGATTCCCCTTCCTGGTAGTTCTTTACCAGTCTTGCCTGGAAATGAGATTCTTATCTGTGTGGCCTGGACTGAAATAAGGCCTCTTTTAAATACTCCCACCTTTCCCCTTTGTCTACCCTCCAACCCCTGTGAATCTTGTGAATAGAGGGTTGAAGAAACCTGTTCTGCATATGGGCTGGTAGCTGTGAATCTTGGTGTCCTCTGCACTCTTTGTGCTAGCACATCATGGCAGAATTGCTCTGGATCCCTCCGAGCTGCAGGGTGAGCTACCCATCACTCAAGAAGTAATCAAACATGGACTGCATGAGGGACCAGGATCTGCCCTGTGTCGTTTAGCAGCAGAGAAGGAGAATGAGGCTTCAGTTAGGTGCTTCGTATTTCCCTAAACTCACCATCTGTACCTGACATATTTTATTCTGCTAAACCTAAAATTATACCAGACCACCCGCATGAGCACTCTCATTGTGACTGACTCAGTCATCCAAATGTCTGATTCCTCTACACGAGAGAAACCAGGGGACAGGAAGACTTAAGCCATGAGCTCCCCCCTTGAGAATTATGGACCCTCAGTCAGTGCAGGTCCTCAATCTCCATAGCCTCTGCTTCACAGTGCCATCTCTACAGCTTCCCCTCCACCTCAACCTTCTTTCCCCCACTTCCCTATTCCATGCCACTAGCTTGCAGCATCTAACTACTAGTTCTCAGATGATCCTGAATTGCTGCTGTTACTGGCAAAGCTTCATGACATCCTCACCACCAGAGAGGAAAGGGACCCAAGCTCTTCTTTCTTCTGGGGGTATGTGACAACCCGAGCTGAAATTTCTTGGTCCCCAAATTTTGCTAGGCTCCCCTGGGCCCTGTGGTGCAGTGTGTTTGAAGACTGTCATGTAGTGCATGTGACAATTTGCTAATAACAATTTTGTCTTTTTTTTTTTCCCCCTCCCTCACCCCCATTTCCCCACTCCCTTTCCTTTTAACTCTTGATTTTCTCACCTCTGGGGAAACCACAAGGAGCTGGTAAGAAGCCTGACCTTTCATCTGCTTTTTAGTGGGGTGTGCTGTGATGGGCAGTTGTTTTTCTGTCCTTTTGTCTCTACCAAATCTTTCATCTATTCAACCCCACCCCAGCGACAACCTTTTCCCACCTCACAAGTCACTGTAATGACATTTCCCCTCATGCCCCCAGAACTCTGAGACACTGTGGAGTAGGTGCCACTGGAGGACTGAAGTGTTCTGCCCACCTGACTCCAGGGCCACACCCTCAGAGGGCTCCTCAGGGGTGCCAGTATCAGGCAGCCCTCCTGACCCAGCACATGCTTCTGTATCAGGAACAGTGAGGTGAAAACATTATCCATCCCTCTTACTGTCCAGAACCTCTGAAACTCATAGTTCTGTGTATTTACCTTTCTTACTCCACCCCTTCCCTATTTTTAGGAAAGTAAATAAGAAAGTAGGTTCTCATCTGCACAGTGCCTGTCCCATAATAAAGGTTTAACAAAATGGAGCTATAATTTCTTTCTTTGGTCTGTAGACTATATCTCCCATTCCTCTTTTTAATGGGTTTCTACTTCATTGGCCTTGATTAGGGCACTCACAGAGGAGTGGCATATTACTGAGTGTCAACTTTCAGAGAAGATGGTTGTCTTTCCTGAGCACGAGTCCTTCTCAGACACTTACAGACGCTAGAGACCACACAGTTATTTGGCTGGTGGGTGCTCGGGCCTTAACATTTCAGAGAAGATTAAAGAGATGAGAATTTAGGACTCAGTTGTCTTTTTTCCCCTAGGCCCTTGCATATGGGACATTGAACCCTGTTGTTTTCCCTTAATCTTTAGCTCTTGTCCCTCTGCCCAGCACTTTCCTGAAGAGGGAAAGATCAAAGTTGATCATTTCTCCTTACCCCCTTTCCTCCCTTATTTTTAAAGCTGCCACTCACACTGATTCCTTCTTTAATAGCAGACCAGAGATGAAGGATGGAGCTTTTGTCTGCTGCTTTTTCTCCATCAGTGTCTCTTTATCACCATCATCCCCCCACCCCTCAATACCCACAGGCAGAGATTCTCATTCTTGGCTGCATATTAGAAATATTAGAATCACCTGAGCAGCTTTTAAATTGACCTACTGCACTGGCCCTACCCTGGAACACTAAATCAGAATCTACAGAGGTGAGCCCAGGCCTCTTTTTCTTTCTAATGTTTTAAAAAATTGGTTTGAGAGAGAGAGATTGTTGTTCTACTTATTTATGCAATCATTGGTTGTTTCTTGTATATGCCCTGACCAGGGATCCAACCCTCAACCTTGGATCAAACCTTCAACCTTGGTGTATCAGGATGATGCTCTAGGCCAGGGCCTAATATTTTCTAAGTGATTCTGTTGTGCAGCTAGGGTTGAAAACCATTATTCCAGCTAAAGGAAAGAAGACTTACTTTGTCTTCCTTCTGTAGAAGGTGGAGGTAGCATCTCCAAAAGAAAAGGACTCCTGAATGTCCCCCTCCCCCACCCCCGCCCTCAGTAATGTAGTGAGCACTGTCAGACTGCTGACAATTGAAGGACAGACATGCAGTATGAATGCCCAGTCTTGGTGTAGTTATTGGAATTTGAACAGCCAGTAGATACCCAGTAAGGAGGCAACCTCTCTGCCTCAATTTCTAGAGTAAAATCTCATTCCCTTTCTTTACCATGTCCCCCGTTTATGGGGTAGCTTCAGTGCTTAAGAGCCAGCAGAGAGGTCAGGGAGGGCTGGAGCTGGGGCTTCTCTTAGAATAGATGCTGGGTTATCTCCATTTCAGAACTTGTCTATGGCCCTTGCCCATAGGTATTCTTGGCAAGCAGATATTGCTTCTGCTTGTTGCTTCTAAGATGTCCCTTAAAAAATAATACAGTGTGTTCTTGCCTGTCTCTCTTCCCCTGAATTCCCTGACTTCATGGCAGCTTAGAAACAGAACTTCTGGTCAGGCTCTTTGCCAGCCAACCTTCTTTTTCTATCAAAGAGCTGATGTCTTCCCTTCAGCAACATATTCAAGTCCTAATATTCACTCTTAGAGTTGGTAGCTTGATTGTCTGTGATTCCACCTCTTTTCCTCCAGCAAGAAGGGAAATTAGCTTGAAAGTGGACTTCCTCAGCAGCAAGGAAATTTACTTTTGGTAAAAAGTAAAGGTTAAAAGGTCAGGTTCATTTCTTACCCTGAATGCATGGTATGTGCCAAATAACTGGGAGGGCCCAATTGGCTGGGGCGGGGGAGTGGGGAGGCTATGCTTCCTCTGTTCCCAGTTGAATCAGGGTGTTAATGTTTATTCAACTGAGACTACAGTTTACCAGGAAGCTTCCGTTTCCTAGGTTGGGCCTGGGTCAGCAGCTTGGAAAGTAGGAGCCAGTCTACTTATATATAGGGGATTTTTATGGGGAAGTTCTAGAGTGTGAATGAGACTGCCCAGCGTCTGAACTACCTATTCCTGCAGGAGGAACTGACGAGCACAAGTGTAGAGCACATCATTGTCAATCCTAATGCTGCCTATGACAAGTTCAAAGACAAGAGAGTGGGGACAAAGGGACTTGGTGAGACTGGGCTGTAAATTGGCTGGGGGGAATCTGTCCTCAGGCCTTAGTGCCTTTTGCTTTGGGAAAGGGTCCCTCATAGAGATCCCTGGTGGAAGCCTTCATTGTCACCTGAGACCTTGACTGCCTTGGGCTTAGATCAGGCCCTTAATTTCATCTTCTTTTGTTGACAGATTTCTCAGATCGTATTGGAAAAACCAAGAGGACAGGATACGAATCCGGAGAATATGAGATGGTTTGTTGTGTGTGTGTGTGTGTGTGTGTGTGTGTTGATGGGAAAGGTACAGTGATCCTCTCTAGCAGGAGATCAAGGGATGCTGTCAGATTCTGAGTTTCTCTTTGGTTGGGGGTCCCCAACCAGAGGGGATGGGGAAAGAGGAACCCAGTAGGATGCATTTGAGGATGCTTTATTCCTCTGCTGTTTGCTCTGGAGAGTCTCCAGGCCTCCAGCTATCTCAGTTCAATAGGGTGTAGTAGATTCTGAGTTGGATGTAATACCCTTAAAATTCAAGCCCAGGGTTTGGATAAATTCTTGAGGTTTCCTGTACTGGGAGGTCTAATATCACCTTTTGTGCTTGCTCTCTAGCTTGGAGAGGGTCTGGGAGTGAAGGAGACACCCCAGCAAAAGTACCAGCGACTATTGCATGAGGTCCAAGAGCTGACAACTGAAGTTGAAAAAATCAAGGTAACTATAAACTATCTTCTCCCCTCTCTGCTGTGACTTATAGAACAGAGGAGGACCTCCCAGCAGGAGGAGAACGCGTCCCTATGCTCCTGGATCCACACGAATCTCTATTCAGTGCTATAGGTGACTTCCAGCCACAGCTAGGTCTGACCCTTTTTTTATTCCTTAGTTCACTCTTGCCACCCTTCAACTGTCTACTTTTCATACCAGACAACAGTGAAGGAATCAGCCACTGAGGAGAAGCTGACCCCCGTGGTGTTGGCTAAACAGCTGGCAGCTCTGAAGCAGCAGCTGGTTGCTTCCCACCTGGAGAAGCTGCTGGGACCAGATGCAGCGATCAACCTTACTGACCCTGATGGAGCTCTGGCTAAGTGGGTGCTCTACTTGGTTGAGAAATCATTGCTAATTAGGGTATAGAGGGACTCAGCCAGGTAGTGACAGGGCTATTAAGGGAAGAGATGGCCTAGCGGTTCCTTAATGCTGACTACTCTGAGGTAGAATGAGAAAGAGTGGCTGGGCTAGCCTGCATCCTTCAAGTCATGATATTATTACTTGGTCTTCTGACCTAGGCGCCTACTACTACAGCTGGAGGCAACAAAGAACAGCAAAGGGGCTGGTTCAGGGGGAAAAACCACAAGTGGGACCCTCCCAGATAGCAGCCTTGTCACTTACGAACTACATTCACGGCCTGAGCAAGACAAGTTCTCTCAAGCTGCCAAAGTAAGTATGTATGTACTGTGGGTTGGGGGCCCAAGAGGGAGGCAGGGGAGATGTGGCCCTAGAGACTTTCCTGCCTTCCTCCAAGGGATCAGTTCTGGGGAGAGGGTGCTTCTGATCTTTTTAAAATATATATATATTTTTTATTTCAGAGAGGAAGGGAGAGGAAGAGATAGAAATGAGAATTCATTGGCTGCTTCCTGTACGCCCCCTAGTGGGGATTGAGCCCACAACCCGGGCATGTGCCCTTGACGGGAATCTAACATAGAAGCCTTAAGTCCACAGGTCGATGCTCCATCCACTAAGCCAAACCAGCTAGGGCGCTTCTCATCTTTTTTTTTTATATATATATATATATTTTTTTTATTGATTTCAGAGAGGAAGGGAGAGAGAAACATCAATGATGAGAGAGAATCATTGATTGGCTGCCTCCTGCACGCCCCCGCTGGGGATCAAGCCCCACAACCCAGGCATGTGCCCTTGACTGGAATCGAACCCGGGACCTTTCAGTCCACAGGCTGATGCTGTATCCACTGAGCCAAACCAGCTAGGGCGCTTCTGATCTTCTTGATGTCTCATTCTTCATGTTCCCCTCACCCATCTACTTTCAGTTGAGATTTTAAGATTATGACTAGGGATATGTTCCTTGGAAAGGCATCCATTGGTAGAGGGAAGAGCAGAGGGGAGTTGCAAGCAGACAAGCAGAGAATAGCAGGATCTTACCTCCCACTGCAGCAGCAGGGAGGTGAGGGCAAATCTCACCTCCTTTCTCCCCCTAGGTTGCAGAACTTGAGAAGCGCCTGACAGAGCTGGAAGCAACTGTACGCTGTAATCAGGATGCTCAGGTCAGGTGCTCTCCTATTCTTAGTCTTATCCTCACATTCTCTACCCTCAGCCTGAGGTCCACAGCATTCCACAGAATCCTGGGAGGCGTCAGGAAAGGGTGTCAGTTCTGGGACCAGCCAGTGGGCTCCCGCTAGAACAGGAAGGATGGGGAAAGTGGTAATCATATGGAGAGAGTAGAATCACTGATTTCTTCCCTCCTCTTCCCCACCAGAATCCCCTTTCTGCAGGTCTGCAGGGAGCCTGCCTAACAGTGAGTGTGAAAAAGAACTGGAGTGTTTGGGGTACGAGGGGATATTGGGATCGGGTTGCTTGGAGAATTATTTTGAGGTCTACATCTATATATTAATTACTCTCAGTGGAATATGGTGTGGCCTCTTCCTAGTCTGATCTTTTCCCCTTTATGAAACTTGTCCCAACCCCTTCCCCCAGGAGACTGTAGAACTGTTGCAGGCAAAGGTGAGCGCCCTGGACCTTGCAGTTTTGGACCAAGTGGAGGCTCGGCTACAGGTATTAAGTGGAGGACAAAGTGGATTACAGATCGCTTGGGACTTTGGAAGCCCTGGATGCACTTACCTATCAGCCTTAAAATCTGTGTTTGCAGAGTGTCCTGGGAAAGGTGAATGAGATTGCCAAGCATAAAGCTTCTGTAGAGGATGCAGATACACAAAGCAAGGTCAGGAAGACATCTTTCCCCATCTGTCTACCCTTTCCTGCTTCCTTATGTTCTCTGAGTCATCCTGGTGGTAATGAGAGCACTGAATCCTCAGGTCCCTGTCTTTATAAACCCGTGCCAACTGAGAAAGTCAGGGTAGTGCTTTTCTCTGTCCCCACCTAGTTGACCTCACCCCACCCTAGTAAAGTCAGTGTGTACTTCACTGACAAGTAGGCCAACTCCTCTGGGCCCTGTCCTGTCCCTCCAGGTGCACCAGCTATATGAAACCATACAGCGCTGGAGCCCCATCGCCTCCACCCTTCCTGAGCTGGTGCAGAGACTTGTCACCATCAAGCAGCTGCATGAGCAAGGTGGGAGGGGTGTCCAGAGGAATTGGAAAGTAGGCAACTTCTATTCCCTTTCCTCTTGTCTTGCATTCTAACCTCCCCCATACCTTTCTTTTGTAGCCATGCAGTTTGGTCAGCTCCTGACACACTTGGACACCACACAGCAGATGATCGCTAGTTCTCTCAAGGACAACACCACCCTCTTGACCCAGGTCTGCCCCTTTATTGGTTTGTTGCCTCCCTTCTCCAGACACACAGACCAGGTTCTCCAGCTTTATCTCAGTGTTTTCTGCCTTAGCCCCTTTGGTGGCATTGTTTGTAGCAGGGGCTTGGTTTGAGTCTTCACACTGTTTTTCAGTGGTTGTGGAAACTTAGCCTATGAACTTCGGTCTTGCCCTCTGGAAAATTATACTTATTTCAGAGTTATGTGGACGAGGTTAAATAACCTGGGTGAATTGTTAGTTCAATAAACATCAGCTTTTCCTCTGAAACCTACCCTTTCCCTCTGTAGTCTCAGCTTAGCTTTACCCTCTCTGGGTCCTCATCCAGGTACTCCTGAGCATAGTACATTGGAAGGAATATGGGCTTTCACGTCAGGAGCTAGGCTCCAACCTGGTTTTGCCACTTCATTTCTGACTCTGAGCAGTGAGTTCACCTTCTTCCTTCATTCTTTTAGCAGTGTCCAGCACATAATGAGTCCTTGGTTTCTGTTGAGACACAGTTTTCAGTGCTGGGGGGAGGAGGAACATTAAAGTTGAGAGACCAGCATCACAGGACCATCAAAATAAGTGAAAAAATTTACTTGGTATAATGTTCTCCAGAGGAGCAATTTTCTAACTTTCAATCAGTGAACCCCTATTTCAACAAAATCTTACTTGGCCCTCTTAAGAATCCTGCCTGCTTAGCAGACCCTGACCTAGGTCCATGGTACTCCAAGAGTAGTTTGAAAACTACTGCTATAACCTCCCTGCTCTGAGGCCCGTAAGCTGTGTTTCCATTTCATTTTGTCCTAAGAATTTCTTTAGGTCCTCAGCTAGGTAAGCACCTGGAATTGATGACAAAGAATAAAACATCTCTATCACTTTCTAGGTACAGACAACCATGCGTGAAAACCTGTCCACAGTTGAGGGGAATTTTGCCAACATTGATGAACGGATGAAGAAACTGGGAAAGTGAGCCCCTTTGGGAGATGGAGCCCCTTTGAACTATGTTAACAGGTTACATAGTTTCCCCTTAATTATAACTCTTGCATCCCCATCCCATTTGACACTGGGCACAAATGGTTCTTCTTGCATGTGGGGCTTATACCCCTCCTCTGACGACTAGAGTGGTCGCTGTGGATATTAGATGGTGGTCTCCCCTCAGGCCCTGGGCCCAGCCACATGCCAGGTCATGTCCAATACTGCTTTGTCCTGTGTGGGAAGGATTGGGTCTTGTCCTGCAGCAGTTTCTGCGGCTGATTGTAACACTGTACAACTGTTTCTGACCATTAAATGCTGTTGTACTCTGTGTGGCCTCTGCTGTGTTTCCTGGGAAAGAGGCAGCACTGAGACATTCATAGCATAATAGGCAGGCTAAGCTACTATCTACTACAGGAGAAGGAGTTAAATTGTAACCCGTTCATACCAAAGAACTAAGGAAAAAATGAGTACAGAGTCAGAGCCAGAGTTTCAAAATATTCTCATCTGTTAAATTAAGAGTATCTCCCATAGAAAAGCAGTGGAGGCCCCACAGGGCAAGTACAAAACAGAATTAAAACTCCCAAGGGTCTTGTCTTTACAAAAGAAAAGGCAGGAGGCAGCCCCTGGACAGCTGGTCATGCTGGCCGCTCCGGTTGGACCACGTTGCATAATCCTCAGTCGCATCATCACAACGTCTCTGAGCATTTTGATGGGGGGAGGGGAGAAGGGGCAGTGTAGTGTGTATGGGGGGAGAGTCCCAGAGGGCTCTCTTTATCCCCTTACCCCTTTTTTATATCCCAGAGGATGGAAGCTGGCTACACCTTGAAATGAGGCTATGTGTTTCAAACCTGGGGACAGGGGTAAGAGAGGATCTGTGCTTTGAGCAACCTGAGCCAGAGACAGAGGGGTGTTGGAGAGGTGAGGGGAGGATGCATGATGCTTATTGCTTTGTACCTTTCACTGGGAAGGAGGACAGCAGCCAACAGTAGCTCACAGGTTTGTAAACTGAGCCTGTTGGCTTCAAGAAGGGAGGCAATGAAGTCGAATTAAATATAAAAGAGTCATTTGTGCAAAAATAACTTAA
Organism: Myotis yumanensis; assembly: GCF_028538775.1. Lineage (NCBI taxonomy): Eukaryota > Metazoa > Chordata > Mammalia > Chiroptera > Vespertilionidae > Myotis > Myotis yumanensis. The sequence continues at coordinate 157,812,618 of NW_027223754.1, forward strand.
ACAAATAAAAGACCTGGGGAAGGGGGTATTCCCCTTAGCCTGGTGGGAGCGGGCCATATATCCCCTCCCCCCCAAGGCCTTTTCAGTGACATGGCTTTGGGGGGAGGGGCAGAGCTTCCCTACCCCCTGCAATGGCTCAAGATGGGATTGTAGGGGAAGGGCTTGCATTTGTGCTCTGAGTGGGGAGTAGTGCCCCCACCCACTGTCCACAGGTGCAGGTGGCTGGCAGGGGCTCCCAAGGCTCAGCACTCAGCTTTCCCCAATCAGGGTCAGATCCAGCTCCAGGTATGGCTGCTATGGGGCCAGTTTCCTCCTCTTGTTTTTGGCAGGACGGCCAGGGCGGGCCCGGGGAGGCAGAGGGACAGCCGCCTATACAAGAGGGGAAGTCGAAAGAAGTGATCAAACAGTTAGGTATCAAGAAGTCTTTTATTTTCTCCCCACTCCCTTTAACCATTTTTTCCTCCTGCCCATCCCTATACGTACCCTCCCACCCACCCACTGGTACACACTTACTCGGGTTGTGGGGCTGGGGTCCAAGGTAACAACATCCTGGCGGGAGATATTGCTGTTCCGGGTAGGGCTGCAATAAGGGGCACAGATGATCAGGAACACCTCCCCAAGCACCAGATGAATTTCAGAGTTTGGGTGGGAAACTTTCTACATTTGGACAGTAAAGGCATAGTATCCTTATTCATACTCAAATGAGTATTTGCCCTTTTGAAAACCAAGCTACTTCTTTTAATCATTTCTACAAACCCAGGAAGAAGTGAGAAAAGGCCAAGATTGTGGTGGGCCCAATACTCACTTGTATTTTCTCCTCCGGCCTCGACGAGACTTTCTGACTACCCCTGGAGGCACCTGAGAAAAGATGGACTGTGTGTAGGGAAAGTTAAGAAAAGGCAGCATGGCTACAGCCATTCCTCAGAGCCCTTCAGCCAGACCTCCATCACTGCACGCACCTTAAGGTCCTCAGAATGGGGCCCAGGAGGGGATGGATCCTTGGGCTCAGCACCCCCTTCAGCCAGTTCCCCATTATGCTGCCAATGGTGGGTCCTTTTGGGGGACCGTTCCATTTGTCCATTGAAGCCTCCACGTGCCCCCCACTTGAGGGCTAATCGGCCAGGTTCCCGCCGGCTGCTAGGCTTTCGACCCCGGCCTGGCCTGGCCTCACCATTAATGCCCCTATGTCCCCCTCCTCCCCTCCGGCCCCGTTTCCCTGACCCCCTCCCAGTGAGCAGCTCAGGGACTGGGGGGTCGGGAGAACTGTGGGGTGGGGCTAAGGCACTGAGGGGAGGCCGAGCAGGCTCTGGTTCTAGGGCTGAGGTGGGGCTCTCAGGGGGCAGACGGGGGGCTTCTGGCTGCTCTGGAGGGATCTACAGGCAAAAAAAATAAAATCTCAGTCAGTCTGCTTTGTAACTCAGAATGCTCATATTTCCAGTTTGGGGAAAAACTCATGACAAACATACCCCTAAACCCTCACCTGGAGACTTTGTAGCAGGCAGGCTAAGGGACTAGAAGCCTCTGAGAGGGGTGGAGGAGCTCCGCCCCCAGGGAGGAGCTGCAACCCCAATTGGCCAGAGAGAAGAGAGCCAGGAGGCTGCAACAGGCTGGGGAGGGCTCCAGGGCTGCTGGTCAGCGAAGACAGATCACCTGTTGAATTATAAAGTCAGGGGTCTCCCTAGGCAAACCAATTAAGTTGAACAAATCCTATTATTCTCTTAGGCTTTACCCAGTGGTCAAAGACTCTTCCCCAGTTCATCCGCCTGCACCTCCCAATTTTTACTGCTTTTTTTCTTCTCTTCCATACCAGAGTCTGCCCTCAGACTTACCCAGCAGGCTGGCACTCAGCAGAGGGCTAAGGAGTTGGGGGGGTCTCCCTGAGTTGGAGGGGGCCTTGCCCAGAGAGGAGGCTCCCAGGTCAGTAGTTGCCGTGGTGACACTGGAGGTAGGTGGTCCAGGTTGGGGGGCACTCAGGACACAGGGCTAAGGAGAAAGAATGCTTATAATACATGCATGTGTAAAGTAGTCCATACATTTATAGTACTTTCACATATACAATCTGAAGCCTCACGTGAAGTAGGCCACGCTTATTAAATACAGATCCAGTTCTTACAGCTATCCTACCCTTAGCCAAGCACTAAGCCTTCCCCAAAGGCCCTGAGGAAGAGCTCAGCAGAAACCGGAAAGCCTTTGATTCCCAGCTCCCATCTCTGATTCTACCTCTTGTTCTGTCCCACCCCCTATCCTCACCTGAGGGGACGTCCCAGAAGGGGGATCCAGACTGGCAGCCAGCAGCGCAGAATTTAAAGCTATGAGGGTAGGGGGGGCTGAAAGTGGGGGAAACAGTAGCGGGGGAAGGTCTCCTAAACCTGAAAATGTCTCCCCACTTGGACCTCCAGCTCCCTCTGCAGATCCCTCCCCATCCCCAGCTGTGGGGCCCAGGGCCAACAGAGGCAGGAAAGAGGCTAGGAGGTTGCTAGGAGGTGCAGAAGGGGGTGAAAGGAGGTCTGAAGGGGGTGGTGGAAGCAGGGAAGCCACCAAAAGTGAAGGCCCTTCAGGCTCGCCTGGGGCTAGGGGAGGGCCAGGTCCCCCTGGTGGGGGTAGCAGGGGCTCAGGGGGCGGTTGTCCCCCTCCCCCAGCCAGCATGCCAAATAAACTGTGGCTGAGTAATGGAGAAGGTGGAGGCTGCCCCAGACTCAGAGGGAGAGGCAAGGCTCCTAGCATCCCTGGGAAGCCAGCTCCACTCAGTGCCAGGCCCTGCTCAGGGCTGGGGAAAGGGAAAGCCTCCCCACCAGCCAGGGGAGGCAGAGGGCAGGTGGTGCTCGCCCCCATCCCCAGTCCGTCAGATGGGCTTTGAAGTACAGGGCTGGGAACTAGGGGGGCTTTGGAGGCAGCTGGTGGGGCAGGGGCACCTGCAAAGGAAAAGAAAAAATCAGCTCAAGGGAGACTCTTTATCCCAGTGTCCAAAGAGCCCAACCTCCCGGTCCCCAACCCAGAAAACTGCCAAAGAGTTCTAAACTCTCCCCTAGATGCCTTGGCTGCCTTTTTCCACCCCAGGGGGGAGGGCTCTACCACACTCATTCAGTTACATACCTGGCACACTGCTGAGGCTGCCACTGGAGGTCCCAGGCAGGGAGGAAAGGAGGGGGTGCCTAGGCTGGGGAGGGCTCCCTGAGGAGAGGGTTGGGGGAGGAGGAAGGTGTGCATCTGACCCCAAAAGGTTAAAGCTTCCATCAGAGTGGGAAGAGCCAGGGGTGGGGAGTCCCAGAAGGGACAGCACAGAAGGGAGAATAGGTTGGGATGGCTCAGGGAGAGAAAAGGATTGGGGCACAGGAGCAGGGGCACGAGGACGGCTCCGTCTAGGGGCTTGAGGGCCTCCCCCTTCTAGCAATCGCAATACAGTTGGGGGTCTGCGGGGACGGCGCTGAGTGGGACGGGGTGATGATGAGTGGGAAGCTGAGGGTGCTGGGGCACAGGGCCTTGGGCCCTGTAAAGTGCTGGGAGGGGGGTGGGGGGGACGCTGTGCCTTGGCCGCTGCAGAGAGTAGGCTGCTAGCAAGGAAGGGGGGTGCCCCAGGGCCTTCCACGATGGGGGCCCCTCCCTGGGGTCCCAGGACCAGGGGCAGGTGCATAGTGGCTGAAGACACTGGTGGTTGAGTGGAAGGACCAGGGGGACCACGGGGAGCAGGGAGATTATTGCTTGGGGGCAAAGGAGGGGGTGTTAAGGCATCACTACAGTGGAAGAGAGGAGGATCTGAAGGTGGCGAGGAGGAAGCATGAGGAGCTGGAAGAGAGCCCAAGTCAGTGGGCACCAGGCTGGATCGGAGGGGTGCTCCCCAGTTGTATGAGGGGGCATTGAGGCTAATGGCAGGTGGAGGAGGTGGAGCTGGAGAGGGAGCATTGCCCCTTGGGAGGAAACAGGGACTGCTACTGCCTCCAGAGGGGACTGGATCAGGAAGCCTTGGTGGGAAGAGCCCCCCAGGGCCTGCTAGAGGGGGGAAGGCCTGTGGAACTGAGGATGGTTCTGGGGGAAGGGAGCCAGGACCCCCATTAAGTGGAGTTGTAGGAGGGACTCTACAGGGAGGGCGGGTAGAGGGGGGCCCTGGGGACACAGTGTGGAACATTTGGGGGCTCGCTCCCTCTCCTGCAATAAATGAGAAATGATGGGTTAGCCTCAAAAATTCCCAACCTCCCTGTGCCCTCCTTTCACCAAGCTGCCCTTCACTCCACCCTTCCTGATCCCTCCCATAAAACTTCCCAACATTCCACTTCCAGGCCCTTTAAGTTGTCCTCAGTTTTCTTCTATAAAGTAGAGAAGACTCACCAGGAGAAGAGTGTGAGCAGGTGGTCTCCATGCTGCGGTACAAGGTTGCCATGGCAACGGCTTTCCTTCGATGGTTGCACAGCTTGGTCATGTCTTCCTCTGATGCTGGCCCCACCCCAGCCCCACCCGGGGTCACCGGGGCCAAAGGGTCAAAGTTGAAAACCTGTGAGGTAAAAGGCATGGACAGGGACCCTGAGGGGATGGATCTGTGACAAAGGCTACCATGGGCAGTGATGTGCATTAAGTCTCTAGGTTTATCCCTGTACTCTCTGGCAGGGACCCCTCATCACTCTGACCTTGGGGACATTGAGTGGACACTCCAGACCGCACTTGCAGGTCCCATCGCTGAGGAGGTAGCTCCGGGTTTGCTCCAAGGAAGACAGCTCGGTGCCACTTGGGCTGGGAGAGGAAGGGTCAGAGAGTACGGGGTTAGTTGACACTGAATTAGGAGATACTCCTAAATGACAGTTCCTTAGTCAAATACCTTCCTAGGAAGGGCAGAGGGTAAGGAATATGGGAAGAGACAGAGAGGGAGAGTAGATTCAAAGAGACAGCAAAAAGGCTGAGGAAGGAAGGAGGAACAGGAGAGCAACAGGGTACCAGAGATCTGAGCTTTGAGAGGTAGGGTGGGAGACAAAAATCAGGCAACTGAGGGGCCTGGGGATACAATTCAGGGAACTCTGAGAATCTATACCTGATATAGAGCACAGCACCCTCACGAACACAGCGCTGCCAGCCGATGGGGACAGATGTGGCCACAGGGCCCCCAGGTCTGTCTGCTCCACTGCTCTCATTGCCCCCATTCATTGTGTGTAATCAGCTCCCACGTGCCTGATAACAGACATCCATGGGCATTAGGAGGATTAAACTGGGCTGGGTACCTGAGGGAGTACTCCAGGAAGACAAAGGTTGTAGGGAGACCCTAGAGAGCTGGGTGAGAGAATGAGGGGGAACCCTTTGCCATCCCACCCACCATGGTTACCTGAACATCTCTGCAAACATTGTGGGGTCCAGTCTAAAGCCGGGCCGCCAGCTTAGCCCACACCTGCAAGACAGGAGAGAGAAGGGACTGTCAGGAATCTGCCCAACTCAAGAGAGCACAACAGTTCAAGATACTCTCAAGGAAAAGGTCCTTAATGAAGTAAGTGCCCATAAAAATCCAGGGATCTGCTGGCTGAGTCCACAATCCACCTTTTACATATGCAGTCCCTAGGTCAAAGCCTCAACTCCCAGGGACCAAGGAATCACAGCCTAGACATATAAAGAGCAGGGTCCTTTTGTCCGATCAGAGACAGAAGACTTCATCCAGGAGTGTGGGCAAATTCCCCTAATGCCAGGCCAGTAGGAAGTGTCCCAGAGAGTCTGGCCCCTGCTGTCCCCCCACCCTCCCCCAGGGAGATCATATAAAAAGTACAGATTGCCCCACAGGTCACCAGACCATTGCCCAACTGCTTGTTCGGGTGGTACCAATAGAACTCGCCCCCACCATTGCTGAACTGGTTCATTTGGGTCTTAAGAAAGGTTGGAATCACAGCTCTGTCTTCTCCCGGAATCCTGAGAAGCTCCTGATTTCCTTCCAAACCTAAGGCAAGGGATTCAGCACCTCCTACCCACAGACTTCAAATTAGCTCCAACAGGGACTCTTCTCTAATATGTGGGGCCGCCCTCAAACCTGCAAGTCTCTCCCCAACCTCACCATCGCTCCTACCCCACACGGGTGGCTTCAAAACTTTCCCTCTCATAACAAGGCGCCCTGTCACCCAGCCTGCTTCTCTTCGCTTGGGGAGGAGGGGAAGGCGCACGAAGTAGGAAGGAACTTGGGGAGAAGGCGGGCGGAGGGTGGGCAAAGCACTGAGGGGAGGGAGGTGAAGAAGGCAAAAGTCAAGCAGTTAAGAGAGGGAAACGGTGGGGGCAGGTGAGGGCGGGGGAGTGAGGATGGGGCCAGGGAAAGGGGCCGAGAGGACGCAGAGGGGGCAGAGGGTAGGGACTGGAGGGGAGGGGAGGGGGAGGGGCGGAATGGGGGGGCCGGGCCCTGCACTCACCGCGGCCCATGGTTCGGCCGGCCCCGCCCTGCGCAGTTGCGGCCCAGAGGGTGAGTGGGAGGGAGTGGGAGGAGGGTCGGTGGAGCCCGAGCCTCCGGTACGGCCCCAGCCGGTCCTAGCAGGAAGCGCTGCCGCCGCCGCCGCCGCGGATCACCGAGCGGCCTCCCGCGCATGCGCCATGGGGGCCAGGGGCAGCCCTGGGGATTCCGTTCCCAGAAGGCACCGCGCAGGCTGCTGCCGCCGCCGTCGCTGCCGCCGCCGCCGCCGCAGCCGCCGCCGCCGCCGCTGCCCGGACGGGAGAGGGGCGGGGCCGGGCCCCCGCCCAGCGGACAACGACGAGCCAACAGGAGGGGCCGCAGTGCGCATGCGGGAGCGCGTCTCCCCCTCCCCCACCACCCCCCATTAATCCCCAAGAGAACAAACACCCCCCGCGGCCCCCCCGCGGAAGGATCGGAGCCTCTTCCCAGACCACTGGTGGCCAATCCCAGTCTTCCCCGGGGAGGGGACCTCTCCAAACCCACAATCTGTTGGGGGGAGTCAGGCTGCCAGGTCCGGGAGGGGCCAGACCCCAAAGATGAAAGTCGCGACTTGCCCTGCCCCGCCCCAAAGGCTTCCCGAGTAATGTGCTGGGTGGGACTTGACCCACCTCCCCAGGTCAGCATGTCACAACACGACCTCGGCCTGTCAAGTCACATGACCTCTGCCTGTCACTGACAATCTGGTCATGTCTTTGAACCAGGAGAGGGCATCTGGTCCAACCCTCCCCTAGCCCTGTTTACAGAGGGGAAATGGAGAAATGGAGCAACAGAGCAGGCCTGACCAAAGACCTGTCACTGTCAGCTCACACCGGCCTTCTGACAGTTCCTACTTAGACAAACGCACCGTCCCGGTGGAAGTATGACAGGATGTGCAACAGGCCACCACATGGCCTCTGCTTTCTACCTAATGGCACAAGAAAAATATTTCTCATTTTGCATGGTGCCTTTCACTTTTGTTCAAGTTGCCTCCAAGTTCAGAGTTGTCTTATTTTTACCTTTACAACTCTTTTTTTTTTTTTTTTCAAACAAGAAGGGTGAGGCACAGAGATACTAGGTGGCTGGCCTGGGATCCCTGGGCAAGTGGGGGGCAGCTGAAGCTAGAATCTGACCTCTCCTGACATCCTAGTCCAAGGCAGTTGTGCGCTAAGTGCATTTAATAAATATCCCGGGCAACAAGACTCTACTGTAGCCCAAACGCCTGGGAGGCAGGCCTATGCCCAGCTCCTCACATTAGGGAGTCACAGGACTTACTGTCTGGATCAGTGAAAAGGGCAGGTCTTGGTCTTTGGTGAAGGGCCCCAGAGCGCCATGAGGGGAGATGAGTGAGGAAACGGAATCCGACCCGCCGGGGAAAGAACGTGAATTCTGGCATGTTGAGAACTCATTAGAAACTTTATCAAGACAAAAGTTCAGGGTACTCCTCTGAAAGGACCTTAAAATGACTACCAAGGGGATTCAAGTACCTCAGCTCCTTTTTGGGTAGCTAGGGGCTAAAAGATCAGACCCCTTTAAGAAGACTCGAGATGTAGACAATCCTGGCAGACGGATGCAAACTTTCAAAGGAAGGGGGTTTAAAAGGCTTTGTGCCCATTATTAGCTGGGAGGGGAGCCGAGGAAAATGGGAGCCCTTTATGGAGAAGGTAAAACGGGGGCTAATGCCAGGGGGGCGGACCGAGAACTCCTACGACGAGCAACAGCGAGGTTTCACTCGTCAGCCTAGGGGCAGCTACGGTTGCTAGCCGTTGGGCCGTAGGGTGCTGAGAGCTGGCGCCCCGCCTCTCTCCTCTCTCCCCCTCCCGCACCTCCCACCGCCCTCGTAGTCCCCTGCGCGTGCGCGCACAGACGGGTTGCCAAACATTGCATCATTCCCGCCCCCCTTTCCTCCCCTCCCCCTTCGAGCTCTCCCCCTCCGCGCGCGCGCATGACTCACTCACCTCCTCGGTGGAGCCTCGTGACCCAGAGCCACTTCCGGGTCCAACAAGACCTGGACCCCCAAGCAGGAGGCGCGATGGGGGCGGGGCCGCGGAGCTCCTGAGTGGCGGATGTAAGGGATGAGGCGGGGCCCAAACTGGCGTGCCGCTTTCTGATTGGTAGCCTTCTGGGTCCGCCCCTGAGAGGAGGGCAAGGCCCTGTTAAAAGATCACTGCTCGGGGAGACCGAGGTCAGAGACTAGAGTCTAAGACACCGTGCATATCATGTTGAAGATGAGCGGGTGGCAGCGACAGAGCCAAAATCAGAGCCGGAATCTGAGGCGAGAGGTGAGTACTGACCGTCCATCTACCTTTTACTCTTGCATCTTTGCGACGTTGCCCCCTCAAAGTCGGGGCATCCCCTCTTCAGGATGTGGCATCACCCCCTCCATAATGAAGTTAGTGACGGTCCGAAGGAGAGATGGGGAGAATCCTTTATTCGGGAGAGGTGTTACAGATCCTGCTTCCTTCGGGCGACAGCATCACCCACCCCGCCCGGAGCGAAGGGGCCCGGCTGCCCTCAGAGTTATTGTATTCTCTGCAGTGGCTGACCTCAGGCCTCCGCGTTAGGCCAGTCTGGTGGGAGGCGGAGCAGCAAGACACACCCCCACGTCGAGAAGCCTGTTGGACCGTAGCTTAGGCCGCTGCCTTGGCTTGGCCACCAGCAGCCCCACCCCGAGTCCCGTGTCGGAGGCAGCGTCTCGGTGCCAGCATGGCCACGTTGGTAGTGGGGCTCCGGAACCTTACACGGGACAGCCATTCCGCACCTTCAGGAAACTGACAGCCTGGGAGGAAGGATGCCCATGTCCAGGGAGAGCAGATAGGTTTTTTACTTTCCCCCAGAGGTCCCTGGGCCTCCTGCACAAGAGAGCATCCTGTATCTCTTAAGTATGGGAAGTCATTTGGGGTCTCCCCAGTGTATGGTCCTTCTCCTGAGCGTGGCCCCTGCCTCTTTCTCCCTGTCCTGTCTCCAACTAATCTGTGTAACCATTGCATCAGGCCAGTCCCCTGTTTGGCTCTACAGCCCTCTGGCCTGGGGCTCCACTGCTGATGAAAGCCACCTTCCAGGCTCTGGAAGGCAAGGAGGGTTCCCCAGGGAGGACAGTCCTGCAGACAAACACTCTGGGCGATATTGCATCTACAGTCCCCAGAGATAGGCAGCTGCTGCTCTACTTCTGGCTTCATCCTCCCCCCCCTGTAAGAGATTGGGGAGAATGTATCCATTCATTCCAAACCAGCACCTACTATGTGCAGTTTGGGGCCCAGGATACATCCATGAATAAGAGAAAAAAATTCTGCTCTCAGAGCTTACAGTTCAGTGGGAAAAGGCATACAGTAAACAGATAAGTGCCATAGAGAAAATTAATGAAAGAGTAGAGAATGCTTTGGGTGAGGGTTAATTTTACATTGGGTGATCAGGGATTCCCTCGCTGAAATGACCATTAAATTAAAAACCTGAAAGAGGTGCGGCAGTAAGCCATGCAGGTATGCGGGAGAGCGTTCCAGAAGGGGACAGCAAGAACAGAGGTCCTGAGGTGGGAGCACGCATAGTATCTTTAGAGAACAGAAGGCCAGTTGGCTGGACTAGAGTGAGAAGAGGGAGAGTGGTCAGTGAGAAATCCAGGGCAGAGGAGCCAACTGTGTGGGTTCTTCTAAGCCATTTTATGCGGGAAATTGGAAGTCATTGGTGATTTTGAACAGAGTGACACGACCTGATTTTAAGTTTTAAAAGGCCCACTCTGGTTGCTGTGTTGTGAATAGACTCAGGGAAGGGTGGTAAGAGCAGAAACTGGGAAACCTGCCGTCATCCCAGAGAGATAGGAACTTGATAGTAACAATGGAATTGGGGAGAAGAATTTAGATTCTGGGTTTCTGAAGAATGAGTTAAGAAATTTTGCTGGTGGTTTGGATTGGATTGTGAGGTGTAAGAGGAGAGGGATCAATGAAGATACCAATGTTCAATGAAGATACAAAGCTACTAGAGTTGCCATTTACCAAGATAGGGAAGGGGAAAGGGAAGATTAGCAGGAGTTTGTTTTTAGACATATTAAGTCTGAGATGCCTATTAAACATCCAAAAGGAGACGGCAAGTAAGCAGTTAGATAACAGAGTTAGAGGTCTATACTGGGACTGTACAATTTGGAGGATGTCAGTGTGGGCATGGAATTAGGAAAAGTTGTTTTGTTCCCTTCCCTGTAGTATAGTCCTTACTTACCCTGGCAGGTTTGAAGCCTGCCTTGAATCTAGAGAAAGCTGAGATGGCCAGGGCTTTCCTATTATGCAATCAGGACTACAAATGTCAGCAACTAAAAATAAAGGAAATTAGGCTCTCCTCTGTCCTTGGAAATGGGTACCGGGACTGTTAACTATCCATACTCTATAAGACAGGCAGTAAGAACGGATCAATAGGATGCTGATAAATAAAAGTAAAAGAACCTGGCTCTCCCCCTTCCAAAAGTGGTTAACATATTTATCTTTGATTCCCCACAGTGTTCAAGAAGGAAGTGTATCTTCATACATCACCACACCTGAAAGCAGGTAAACCTAACCAACCCTTTCCCAAAACCAACTCCTAAGAGTTGCTATTTAGCCTTCCTTTATTGGGACCCTGAGAAGTGAAACGCTTAGAGAAGAGAGGAGGGTTTGCATCTGAGCACTTTTGCTGTCAGACCACATCCATCCACCTGGCCTGCCCCTAACAAGGTGACCAAATCACTGTTCTTAGAAGCATGTCCTAATCAAAAGATGGCTCTGAGTAAGCAGTCAGCCCCAACCAAGATAATGGGTTTGTCTTACCACACCTCAATCCCCATCAAAGTCAGACTAACCCATGGAACTCCCCACCCAGGAAAAAGGAGCACAACTGATGTGGTAATTGCCCCTGGAAACTACCAATGGAGTTTCTCAGGGCGGCTAACTTTTTTGTTGTTAATCGTCACTCGAGGATATTTTTCCATTGATTTTTAGAGAGAGTGAAAGGGAGAGGGGAGAGACAGAAACATCGATGTGAGAGAGACACATCGATTGGTTGCCTCCTGCACACACTCAACCAGGGCCAACGAACCTGCAACCAAGCTATGTGCCCTTAACCGGAATCAAACTCGGGATCCTTCAGTCCTCAGGCTGATGCTCTATCCACTGAGCCAAACCAGCTAGGGCGGGCAGATAACTTTTGTTTTTTTAATATATTTTATTGATTTCTTACAGAGAGGAAGGGAGAGAGATAGAGAGTTAGAAACATCGATGAGATAGAAACATCGATCAGCTGCCTCCTGCACATCTCCTACTGGGGATGTGCCCGCAACCCAGGTACATGCCCTTGACCGGAATCGAACCTGGGACCTTTCAGTCCGTAGGCCGACGCTCTATCCACCGAGCCAAACCGGTTTCGGCAGGGCAGATAACTTTTACTACAATCCCATAAGAATGTATATCCAGGCACTTACTTCAAGTGCTGGGCAAAAGCAAGGAGGGAATATTAGTATAGACCAGGGGTTGGTAAGTTTTAAAAGGCCAGATAGTAAATGTTTTAGATATGGAGGGCCACACATTTTGTCACAACTATTCATCTCCACTGTTGTAGCATAAAAGTAGCCATAAAAAATATGTAAATCAATAGATGTGTCCATGTTCCAGTAAAACTTTACTGCACAAACAGGCAGCAGGCCAGTTTGCCAAACTGGTATAAACCGTTTGACTGCTTTGTGGTGCTCATTCCACCCCCTATCCTTTCCTCCCTTCCCCACTATCCCAAGTATATCCTTTTTCAGAGCCTGATCCAGCTGCAGCGATGGCAGCCGAGTCTTTGCCTTTCTCCTTCGGGACACTGTCCAGCTGGGAACTGGAAGCCTGGTATGAGGACCTGCAGGAGGTGCTGTCCTCAGATGAAAATGGGCGTGCCTATGTCTCACCCCCTGGAAATGAGGAGGTGAGAATGCTACACATAAAGCTGGGGGGGAGGGGTGCTGATTTTCCCATCTCAACTAATAGCGCCTGCCTTTCCTCATTCCCTTGAAGGAAGAATCAAAAACCTTCACCACTCTTGACCCTGCCTCTCTGGCTTGGCTGACTGAGGAGCCAGGACCAGCAGAGGTCACAAGCACCTTCCAGAGCCCTCGCTCTCCAAATTCCAGTCAGAGCTCCCTGGCTCAGGAGGAAGAGGAGGAAGACCAAGGAATACCCAGGAAACGGAAACGGAGTGGTCAGTCCCCAGCCCGGGCTGGAAAGCAACGCATGAAGGATAAAGAACAAGAGAATGAAAGGAAAGTGGCACAGCTAGCTGAAGAGAATGAACGGCTCAAGCAGGAAATCGAGCGTCTGACCAGAGAAGTGGAGGTGACTCGCCGAGCTCTAATTGACCGAATGGTCAATCTGCATCAAGCATGAACACTTGGGACCATCACTTCCCCCTTGAGCCAGTACCATCTTTTCCCAGAGGTGGCTACTAACCACCTTCTTATGAGTGTCAATGATGTGACCCTTAACCCCATACCTACAGTGGAGGGAAAGCTCTGGGTAGACAAGAAGAAAGGGTCTCAGCATGTATATAGAGATTGCATATTTATTTATTACTGTCCAAATCCATTAAAGTGACTCTATAAGCCAAGTTCTCACTTTCACTTTTTCTTCTTGCCTTTAGGGGTTTCAAGAGGTTTCCCCTCAGCTAGAGCCAACTGCTTCTTCAGATCCAAGAGTTTAGCCACTTCTGCAGCAACCTGGTTCTTGTCTGCCTTTTGTGCTTTCAGTTCACGGACAATGTTGCCCTAAGAGAAGAGGGAGGAGGTGGGGGAATAACAATAGTGAGACCAGAAAGGACCTATGTAGGATTCAAGTTTTCTGGTCTCCCACATAGGATTCAAACTTCATACCTGTTTTGTCACTTCATTCATCAGCACTTGTATCTGCTGTGGTCCAGCTGTCTCTACAACTGCTGGCTTGGGGGACACTTTTGCCTGGAGAATAATAACAAGAGTTATCACCTGCTACCATAAATATCCCCTGACCTCAAGTTTTATACAACATCTTGGGGAAAGTGATTACCTTTAACACCAGGGACTCTTCTAGCTAAGACAGGAAAGAAAAACTTTAAGTGAGGAAGTAGCAGGGCCAAAAGGTGGAAAGAGTGATGAGTGAGGACTACTTATGGACACTTAGGAGATGGCGCTGTGGCTGTTGCTGGGTGAGAGCACAGTCTAGCTTTCTCACCTGGCCCCCACCGAAGCGCTGCCTCAAATTTTCAATCTGGTCATTTTCCAATTTTTGGAACAAGGGACTGACCTATAAAAAAAAGAATTCCAGAATCATTCACTGATTAGGTATAAACTCTATCAGACTACACAGAGGGCCTCTCTAACCCCAATCACTAACATTCAGGGACTCTAAATGCTTTACAAGAAGCTTGAGTGTATCGCCGATTTCAGTAAAGAATCCAGGAAAAGCCCTAGCAGTCACTATGAAAAAACAAAGTATTGATAGGGTCCAAGACTAAATGATGCTAGGTTGATGCAAAAGTTTAAAGGTGGACTTACTTTATCATCTTGTGTCAAAGGGGAAATGGCTACCCGTATTCTCACAGCTCACTGATTGTTAGCCTTATGGAGACCAAGTGACCATGGTGTTACTTTAAGCATCTACTATATATCAGTTTCATGTACCATGTACTGGGTTCTGGCATGAAGAATGATGAGAAAATATGGGCTACAGATAACACTGGGCTTGGGAGCCAATACCAAGGATTTTATATCAGAAACAAGCCTAAGTGCAAAGTGGGGAGGGGTGCCGAAGGGCTTCAGAGAATAGCTGTGAAAGCCCCATGCCCAAAGTAAGTTCTCTGACCCTCCCCAAAGGCCGCATGGCACATGAAGGAATTTTATTAGTAAAAGAGACAATGGCTCTTCCGATCCTCAGAGACTTACTGTGCCAATCTGGTGTCCTGCTGGTAAGGTGCACAGGAAGTCTGTGGGCAGGATGCTGCAGGCTGGAGGTGGGAGCTGCAGCTGGGCCGCAATCATAGAGCTAACCGTAGGCATGTAAGGCTGGAGCATGGTGGATAGCAAAGCAGCTATATTCACCGCCAAGCCTGTCACTGTCCCTGCTCGCTGCCTAGATAAACAGAGTCATTAGTCAGGACTTCTAAGAGGACACAGCCTACCACACACTTGATCCCCCTAGCCAACCCTACCTCCTTACCTACCTGTCAGCCTCGCTGCCTTTAATCCGCTTCCAGGGTTCATTCACCTGAATGTATTGGTTGCCATAACGAGAGATGGTGAGGATACTGCGTAAGGCATCCCGGATCCTGGGAAGGGGGGAGGCAGGCCAAGGTATAAGGTCCTGGAAGGACCAGTATGGGCTTCTCAACATGCCAGCAGACCACTCAGATGAGTCGGGTGTAGGTTACTTACCGAACCTTCTCTAGAAGCTGGTGATAGTGCTGGAGCTCCAGGGAGACATGGGCCAGCAGGCGCTGATCATCAGAGGTAAGCACCATCTCGGGCACATAACCCCCAAAAAACTTAGACACAAACATCCCAGCTCTTGATAGGAGTAAGGGAAGGAGAGAGGAGAGAAAAAAAAGAGTAATTTCCCAGTCTTCTTATAGAAATTTGACCTGGTTTTCTTAATTCTACATTCTTTCAGAACTGATACTTTCTGGCTCCTTCAAGCTAGAAGGCAAAGCTTAACAAAGTAATTCCTTATTCTATCCCCTAAGAATACAACTGCACATAACAGACATTTCACATTCATTATCCGTTGTTTAAAAAAACCTGATAAAGTTAAGCAACTGTTCGTTTTATTTTTAAAAATCAACACTCAGAATAATCAAGTTGAAATATATGTAAATTGCTACTGTTAAATGTGATTAATGATCAAACCTGAAAGAGTAGGTAGCCATTGAGGATATTTCTTTAGATTTCAGAATAGCTGACATAGGGCCAAAAATGAAATTGAGCTCAAGTAACAAAAACTCTAGAGTTCAGCAGAAGTCTCTTACCCTTACACTAAAATAAACCCTTTCCTCAGTTAAACTTTTCAAATGCATGCAAGTTAACTATTTTTTTTTTTGCAAAAACACATTTCCAATTCTACAAAGAACATTAATAAGAAACAATTTACAAAACATTGTGACCAACTTTGCTAAATCACATTTCTATAACCAACTTCCCCCAAGCATACATAAGCTATTATGTTCTAGGAGCAAGTCCCAATTGATAGGAATCCACTTTCCACGTTATCCTCCCATCCCTCCCAGCCTCCTGCCCATTCACTAGGCATCTCTTCATTCCCATCTCTCCCACTTCATGGAGCAGAGTTAGCACCAGCCCAGTTCATCTACTGACTGATCCCTCACCAAGTCCTACCTATTGATGAAGTTTCCCAGGTTGTTAAGCAGCTCAGAATTATTCTTCAGTAACATATCTGTCCAGGAGAAGGCACTGTCCTGGCCCTCGGGCCGAATGTACAGCAGGTAGAAGCGCCAGATGTCAGCAGGAATCCCTGTGTCCTTGGCCATGTCCCCAAACACTCCCACACCCCGGCTCTTAGAGAACTTCCCATCCTCATAATTCAGATATTCTGGACAGAGAAAGAGAATGAATGAGAACCATCTGCTCGAATCACTTTCTCCCCTCTCTGACCTATTGACTCTCCTTTGAACTCAACTATGGGTGTCCAGCAACACTTCTTGAGTAGCTGCCTGAATCCTGCCTCTCCATCTGAGCCTTTCCCCCGCTTTGCTTCTATTCTATTCATTACGAAGTTTTAGCTTTTGACTCTTGCTTTCTTCAGGTTCTTGTTTCCTTCTAGGTAGAGTTCTCATGCTCAAATTATTTCCTATCTCAACTCCTAACTCAAGACCCAGCACCTTTCCAAAACCTTCCAAGTATGGCCTCAGCCCTCATTCCCTAGGAATATTCCTAGTCCAGTCTTCCAGGATACCTGTAGCAATGAGATGGCTGACCAAGGTGTAGTTGTCCTCAGCTCCTAGGGCTGAACAAGGAAAGACTAAACCGTGGAAGGGAACATTGTCTTTGGCCATGAACTGGTAGAGGTTCACCTACAGAATATAGTTGGAAGACAGAGCTCCTGAGACCTTCAAAGACTTCAGAAAGAGCAAATTCTCAATCCCAACCCCCTCCACGCACATATACGCATGCACCCTCCCCATAGACAGGCTAACCAAGAACTGCTTACTTGCTCTGGGTTCTTCCACCATTTCTCCCATTGGTCTGTGTAGTTGGCGGTGATGGATATGTATCCAAATGTGGCATCAAACCAGACATAGAATACCTGGAGAGAGACACGATAGGATAAAAAAAACACTGGGAATACACTTGATATAATACAATAATATAATTTGATTGACCTAAGTAACCCCGAAAAATTCAATTTTTTAAAAAATTGGGAAACCCAGTTAAACAAGACATAGTCAACAGTGTATTATGTTAGCCCAGGATCTCAAGGCTGAATAATAAGAGATATCCGTAAAGCATGGGATTCTTACCTTGTCCTCAAAACCTTCTAAGGGTACAGGGGTTCCCCATTTGAGGTCTCGGGTTATGCAGCGTGGCTTGAGGCCGTCCCGAAGCCAAGAACGAATGATGAACCGGGCATTAGGAGTCCAGTCACTGCCAGGCACAGTCTTCCCCAACCACTCCTCAAGTCGGTCTTCCAGCTGAGAAGGCAGAGACAGAGGCTGACTTAGAAAAGCCTCATACACAGTTTGCATAAGGGTAAATACGTACAACCCTTTGGACTAGTCTGGTGATATATTAAAAGACTCATGACTTTGACATAGCAATTCAACTTCTAGAAATTTTTTCAATGGAAATATTCACACAAGAGTGTATAGATGTGTACATAAAGAAGTGCACTGTTCATCATAGCAAAAAATTAAAACTAAAGAAATATGGTGCATCAATACAATAAAATACTCATAAGGCCATTAAAAAGACTAAGGTAGACCTATATGTAATTGACATGTATAGATCTCCAAGACTCATTACTAATTAAATTAAGCTAACTGCAAAACAATATATAGTATAATTCTATTACTATAAAAATAAATATCAGCCGGCTTGGCTCAGTGGATAGAGCGTCAGCCTGCAGACTGAAGGGTCCTAGTTTCGATTCCGGCCAAGGGCACATGCCTGGGTTGCGGGCTTGATCCCCAGTAGGGGGCATGCAGGAGGCAGCAGATCAATGATTCTCTCATCAATGATGTTCTATCTCTCTCTCTCCTTTTCCTTCCTCTCTGAAATCAATAAAAGAAATAAAAAAATAAATAAATATTAACACACAGACTAACATAAGCCCCGAAAGTTTTTAAATATTTTTTTTATTGATTTTAGAGAGAGAACGGAAGAGAGAGATGGAAACATTAATAAGAGAGACACATCAACCAACTGCTTCCTGCATGCTCCCTACTGGAGATCGGGCCTGCAACCCAGGCACATGTCCTGATCGGAAATCAAACTGGTGACCTCTTGGTGCATGGGTAGATGCTCAAACACTGAGCCACACAGGCTGGGCAAGCCCAGAAAAATTTTTTTTTTTTTTACTCCTCACTGGAGGATATTTTTCCATTGATTTTCAGTAAGAGTGACAGAGAGAAGGAAAGACAGAGAGAGACATCGATGTGAGAGAAACACATCGATTGGTTGCCTCCTACACACGCCCTGACCAGGGCCTGGGCCAGAGAGGAGCCTGCAACCGAGGTACATGCCCTTGACAGGAATCAAACCCAGGACCCTTCAGTCCACAGGCTGACGCTCTATCCACTGAGCCAAATCGGCTAGGGCCAGAAAATTTTTGAAGAAAAATATGTATCAGTACTTTATTTTCAGATGGGATTATGGGGAACATTCACATTTATACCATATATTTCTAGCTGAAATTTAAAAAACAAGCTTTTATCACTTTTGTAAGCAGAAAAACAAAAGTAAACTTTTTTAATGGATGGTTTATGTGACTTATCCAATTAAATACCACAATTTCCAAAGCCTGACAATATACTCTATTGGCAAGGCTATGAGGAAACAGCACACTCACAGATTGCTGATGCGAATGCAAAAATGCAACAACACCTATTGAAGAAAATTTGACAATAAACTACATATGCATTTACCATTGACACAGCAAGTGATCACTTTTAAGGAAATTATCCTGAAGATATAATACAAAAAAAATTTGCTTGCTGTATTTGGTCAAACATTTATCTACTGCAACATCACTTGCAATTGCAAAATACAGTAAGTCCTCACTTAACACCAGTAGGTTCTACAGCTTTAAGTGAAATGACATATAACAAAACCAATTTTTACCACAAGCTAATTGATAAAAACAAGAGTTAAGTTCCTACAGCATCTAATCAACATTATAACAAAACAACATTGAACAAAACAGTATTATTCAAGGACCTGCTGTACTGAAAACTACCTAAATGGAGAACACAGAAAACTGGTTATATAAACTATGGAACCTACATAAATGTAGTTGTTTGTAGCTGTTTAAACAAACAATAACTGCCCTAGCCAGTATGGCTCAGTGGCTGAAGTGTCAGCATGCAGACTGAAGTGTCCCAGGTTTGACTCCTCAAGGGCATGTACCTCAGTTGCAGGCTCAATCCCCAGCTCTGGTCAGGGCGCATGCAGGAGGCAACCAGTCTATGTGTCTCTCTCATATCAATGCTTCTCTCTGTCTCTCCCCCTCCCTTCCACTCTCTCTAAAAATCAATGAAAAAAATATCCTCAGATGAGGATTAACAAAAAAAGAAATAAAAAAACCCATCACCAAATAATGATGATCGCTATGAAGTGATATGGAATGATTTCCAGAACATCCTATTAGGTCAGGGGTGATGAATCTTTTTTTTGCCAAGGACCATTTGGATATTTATAAAATTATTTGTGGGCCATACAAAATTATCAACTTAAAATGAGCCTGCTATATTTGATCAAACATTTAATTAACTCACCCCTAATGCCTTGGCAGGGCCAGACTAAATGATTTCTTGGGTCTTATACAGCCTGCAGGCCTGATGTTCCCCACCCCTGTCATAAAAGATAAAGAAAGGCTGGGGAACTGTTTCAGATGAAAGGAAACTAACGAGATATAAAAAACTAAATGTAGTCCAGTTGGTGTGGCTCAGTGGTTGAGCATCGACTTATGAACCAGGAGGTCACGGTTTGATTCCCAGTCAGGGCACATGCCTGGGTTGCAGGCTAGATCCACAGTAGAGGGCATTCAGGAGGCAGCCGATCAATAATTCTCTCTCATCATTGATGTTTCTATTTCTCTCTCCCTCTCCCTTCTGCTCTCTCTAAAATCAATAAAAACATATTTTTTAACAAAAGAAGTATTTAAGAGTAAAGAGGACTATATGTACAGTTCATTCACACGCATACAATATTCCTGAATAGACACAAAGGAAAAGGACAGCAGTAAAACACCTCTGCAAGCAGGCGTGGGGTTTAGTGGGCCTGAGCCTTTCACTTTGGGCCCATTCACTTGTTATGTATTTTTATGGTGTATAACTTTAAAATAGAAATTAAAAACATTTAAGAGTAATTTGGTATAGATTTGTGGCTGAGGCTGAGGGGGCAGAAAAGGCCATGCAGACCAAGTTGAGGGAAAGGCCCACTTACCTTGGGCAAGTCCAGAAACAGGTGCCGCGAGGATCTCACCACAGGGCACGATCGGCAGACTTTACACTGAGGCTTCTGTGAAGGAAAATTCAAGAGAAAGTGTGACCCAAGATGAGAGTCAGGATCAGGCCTGCAGGTCATGGGGAGCTGTCCAGGCAAGCGGAGAGGCACAGAGGGATGAGCTCCCCGGTGTGCCATCTAGCTTAGCTTCACGCTCACACCCAGCCAACTCATCAACTACTTGGGCCTTCTGTGAACTTGGGAGGCTCAGGTCCACGTAGCATAACATGTGTTACTCAGAGTTTCATGTCTCTGTCCTATCACGCCAGAGAACAAGAAAAAGCCTTCTCAGAGCACTACACTATATGCAGCCGTGTAAGGAGAGGCAGGAATGATGAAAGAGAAGACACACAGCTCCTCTCCTAAGGAAGTTACAATCAAGTTAGGGAGAGAGGGCTTGTATGGGAAACAAGTGCAGACACATACAAAGCAAAATGTCAAGAAATACTTATTCTCATGGTACAAGTTGACTATACAAACCCAGAAGGGTGATGACTAAAGGAGTAAACAGTTAGCTGAAACCGGTTTGGCTCAGTGGATAGAGCGTTGGCCTGCGGACTGAAAGGTCCCAGGTTCGATTCCGGTCAAGGGCATGTACCTAGGTTGCGGGCACATCCCCAGTGGGAAATGTGCAGGAGGCAGCTGGTCGATGTTTCTCTCTCATCGATGTTTCTAACTCTCTCTCTCCCTTCCTCTCTGTAAAAAATCAATAAAATATATTTAAAAAAAAAAAAAGGAGTAAACAGTTAGGTGGGACTAATCAGTGAAATAAGTTTTGATCTAAATTTTTGGAGGTGAGAAATTATAACTCTCTCAGGACCTCTCTCCTGAACTCCAAATGCATCTCTCAAACTGTCTACCTAACCTCTCCTTGGGTGTCTAGAAGGGAGCTCAATTTGTTACTGTTGTTGTTAATCCTCACCAGAGGATACTTCTTTCATTGATTTTTAGAAAGAGTGGAAGGGAGAGAGGGGGAGAGAGAGAAACATCAATATGAGAGAGACACATTGATCGGTTGCCTCCCGCATGCACTCCAACTGGGGCCAGTATTGAACCTGCAAACCCAGGTATGTGCCCTTGACCGGGAATCAAATCCTTCAGTGCTCGGGCCGATGCTCTAACCACACCAGCCAGGGCAAGGAATCTCAAATTTAACAAACCCAAAGAGATTCCACCAGAAAGCCTGTTTTTCATCTAATCACGCCCATGTTCGTAGCAGCTCAAGCCAAAAACTTAAAAGTCATCATTTCCTTGACTTTCCCATCACCCAGAATTCTAGTCTATCCAATTCTACAGTCTGCCTCCACAACGTATCTCCAGGTTCTCCCCATCCCCATTTCTACTGCTATTAACCGAGTCCGAGTCAACATCATCCCATTTTGGAGCTACCACTCTAGTCTCCAAACTTTCATGCTTCCCTCCCATCCATTTTCCACAGAGCAGCTTGCCATTCAACTCCCACAATGGCTCACTAGGCCCTGGTAATCTGACCTCGTCTCAATCCACCCTCCCTCTCATTCACTGTGCTACAGTTATACTGGCCTTTTAAGCCTTTGCATTGCCACGCCCCTCTGCTTGTAAGGCTCTTAACCTCACTCTCATAGCCTGGCTTGCTCCCTCTCATTCTTCAGTTAAACTCTCAGTTTATTTTTTTTTTTTTTTTTTTTTTTTTTTTTAATATTTTATTGATTTTTTTACAGAGAGGAAGGGAGAGGGATAGAGAGTTAGAAACATCGATGAGAGAGAAACATCAATCAGCTGCCTCCTGCACACTCCCTACTAGGGATGTGCCCGCAACCAAGGTACATGCCCCCGACCGGAATCGAACCTGGGACCCCTCAGTCCGCAGGCCGACGCTCTATCCACTGAGCCAAACCGGTTAGGGCTAAACTCTCAGTTTAAATGTTACCTCCTTTGAGATGCCTTCCCTAATCACCTACCTCCCCCCAGAAGTCACTCTCTATCACATCTCCCCGGCAGTTTATTCCATAATTATATACTCGTCTTTAGTTTCCTCCCCACACTAAATAAGTCTGTCTTGTTCACTGCCACATCCTGAGCACCTAAACTGTGACTGCCCTATTATAAGAACTCAAAAAAAAAGTTGCTGAATGAATGAATAGCCCGGTTGGCATGGCTCAGTGGTTGAGCATCGACCTATAAGCCAGGAGGTCAGGGTTCAATTCCTGGTCAGGGCACATGCCTGGGTTGCAGGCTCGATCCCCGGTGTGGGGCATGCAGGAGGCAGCCAATCAATGATTCTCTCTCATCATTGATGTTTCTTTCTCTCTTCTCCCTTCCTCTCTGAAATCAATAATAATAAAAAGAATGACTAAAGTAACAAATGAGTAAACATGGAGTATAAGAGACAGCATTCATAGAATGTGGTCTGAAACAGAAGCAAAAGTAGAGAAATATAAATTCAATTTCCTAGCACAATGCTAAGCACATAGTAAATGTTCATTTAGTAAGTAATTATCTAATGAGCTGAATGATGAGTTGCTGAGATGGAGTAGAAAGAACCACTGGTCAAAGGTCTTGAATGCTAAAACAAAAATCCTGAGTGGGACAAGGTTGGGAGTCCCTTAATGGAGATTGTTGCCCTGGACAAATGACTCAGCTGGTTAGAGCATCATCCTGATACGCCAAGGTCTGATCCCCAGTCAGGGCACATACAAGAATCAACCAATGAATGCATAAATAAGTGGAAAAACAAATCAATGTTTCTCTCTCCCCCCCCTCCCCATTCCCTTCTCTTTCTAAAATCAATTGATTAATTTTAAAAAAAAGAAGAAGAAGAATAGAGACTGTCTCCTTCTGGGCTCCTAGGAGACCTTCCACTCACCTTGAGCTCTACGGCATTGATGAGCTTGCCACACTTGTCACACTGGTCACCCCGGGCCTCCTCATAGCCACAGAAGGGACACACACCCTCCACAAAGCGGTCAGCCAGGAAGCGGGCACAACGCTCACACCGCAGTTGCTCCACAGTATCTTGCAGCACAAAACCTCGGTTCCACAATCGTTGAAAGATGTCCTGTGTAATTCTGGTGAGGTGAGCAAGGGACAGGGGAGGGACAGGTCAGAGAAGTCAGAAGAAGGGGTGCAACCCTCCCTCCTGCTACTCTACCTAGGACCCAAATTCATTTAGTCCAAATGCCAAAGAAATCAGGCAGAAGACCCTTCAAGGCAAAGACCATCTAGTCATCTTTAGGGAGTTGGACTGGATGACCCCAGACCCCTTACACATATTCTTCAACTCCTCATACAGTCTCTTCCCTTGACATTTTAGAATTTGTCAAATACAGGCTTTGTTTTGTATTCTTCATTAACAAAAATCTCCAAAAGAATAGTACTATGTCCTAAAAATTAAATCAGTCCAACTATTAAACCACACAGCACTATTAGCTGACAGCCTGTCTACCATGTAGAGGTTTTATAAGGATGAATTACCAGGCAAAAGAAGGAAGAGCATATTTGCTATAAACACCCACAGGAGCGGGAAGGAATGTGCTCAGACTCTGTGGCAGCCAGGGAAGGGAAGGGGAGGGGAGGGGAGGGGAGGGAAGTGGTAGACGAAAGGCATACTTCCCACAAGCCTCCAACCTGCCTCTTACCTCCCTCACTTGCTCCTCAGAACCTGACCACACTGAATCTCCTTAATAATGCTTGGAATACATTTCAGGGCAATATTCATGTCCTAAATTTAGGGGGATTGTCTAGACAACCATCTCAGTTCCTCTGTCTCCAGGATATTCTCATGGTCCCCAGCCCCAGCCTTCACCCTCCATTTCTGCCTGATCAGAGGAAACTTACTCCGTCTGTTGTGAAGTGGTGGTGCGACCAAAAATATCAAAAGAGATATTAAACCAGCGGTAAATGTCAGCATGGATGACATGGTACTTGTCACAGATCTCCTGGGGGGTGAGACCCTCCTCCATAGCCTTGGTCTCTGTCGCTGTACCGTACTCATCTGTCCCACACAGATAGAGGGTGTTCCACTGGCGGAGGCGGGAGTACCTGGAAGAGAATATGAGGATCAGCCGCTCCCCATGTCCCTTGGACTCCCTCAGCCTCCACCCTTGGGGCATTCTATTCCTTGGGACCCACGGCTCCCTCAGGTCCTCCCTGCAGCAGTTGGCTCCACCTGGCAAAGACATCAGCACTGAGCACGCAACCAATGATGTTTCCAAGATGGGGGACATTGTTGACATAAGGAAGGGCGCTGGTGATGAGCACATTCCTTTCCCCAGCCACAGGCAACCTGGTGAGGAAGGAGGAAGAGAACAGTTCATGGAAGAGACGCAAGGGTCAAGAGGGACCAAAAGTCCACCAGATACCCAGACACAGATCTAGCCTATGTCAGATGGTCATGTATATCTGAAGTCTTCCTTAAAATGAACCCACAGGACTAAACTCCCCCAAAAGCCCTGTGATCCCCTACAGTAGCAAGGACAGCGCCCCGCCCACAGTGAGCAAGCCTCGTGCACTGCTCCTACACAGCCGTATTCCAACACTCGACTCTTCTGACTGCTTCTCCTCCATTAGCTCACCCTCAGGCTCCAACTTCCCAGGTACTGACAAAACTCTCCTGAGGCTTTGTCCCATCACCATCACTCACCACTCCTAACTTCAAAGCCCACCAAGAATTTTCCCAGTGCCGACCGCTTTCCTTCTTCCCAGATGCTATGTTAATATTACCTCTCATCTCTACCTGAAATCCTTATAACCCACCACCCCCGACTCCTCTCCCTAACCCATGTTGGTCACTTCCTCACGGCCTGATTCGAGCCAGCATTCATAACCACCCTCTCCTCCCCACTTCTCCAGGATCATTCCTAGTCACATCACTCAAGCTGCTGTCTGAAGCCACTCAATCCACCTTCTCTTTTTAGGGTTCATCCTTGACAGCTCAGCTGTGCACATCATGTATCCATCCCCATTCTTAGCACTGACACCTCATCGGGGACTTTCTGTCTTTCTGACCATTCTCAATCTATAATCACTGGACACTGAAATCCAGTTTTGAAATCAGTTCCTTCAGGGAAGCCTTCCTTCATTAATGACTGGCCTTCCATCCAGTCATCCCTGTGTCCCAAGACCCTAGGCACTTAGTAGCACACTATTGTCTTTTGTGTTACCCTGTAACTTGGTGGCAGATAGAAAGGTATGTATGGGGTTCTACCCTCTAGGGCAGCGGTTCTCAACCTGTGGGTCGCGACCCCTTTGGCGGTACAACGACCCTTTCACAGGGGTCGCCTAAGACCATCCTGCATATCAGAAATTTACATTACGATTCATAACAGTAGCAACATTACAGTTATGAAGTAGCAACGAAAATAATTTTATAGTTGGGTCACAACATGAGGAACTGTATTTAAAGGGCCAGAAGGTTGAGAACCACTGCTCTAGGGGGTTACAGGCTATTACATATCTGCAACTGGAATCAGAGCAATGAGAGGTACAAAGTATCAAAGGAGCTCCAAGGAAGGCAAGCATACACTCCAGCCTAAGATTAAGAGACTTTTCAGCCTGGCCAGTGTGGCTCACTGGTTGACTGTCAACCCATGAACTAGGTCACATGCTCAGGTTGCAAGCTCAATCCCTGGTAGGAGGTGTGCAGGAGGCAGCCAATCAACAATTCCCTCTCATTATTGATATTTCTCTCTCTCCCTCTCCCTGAAATCAATAAAAATATATTTTTAAAAAAGAGAGAGAGAGACTTCACAGAGGCAGAATACTTGAGTTGGGCCTCAGGAATGGGTAGGAATTTGCCTGATCAAGGCATTAGGGATGTCTTTCAGTCAGAAGGAAAGGCACAGAAGACAGTTTGGTTTGGCTATAGGGTCTTTTTTAAAAAAAATTCTCACCCAAGGAGTGAGGATATTTTTGCCATTGCTTTCTAGAGAGTAGAAGGGGGGAGAGAAAAAGAAAGAGAGAAACATCAAGGTAAGAGAGACACATCGACTGTTTGCCTCCCGCACACATCCTGACTGGGGTGGGGACTGGACCTGCAACCTAGGTATGTGCCCTTGATGAGGAATCGAACTGGAGACCCTGTGGTGAGCAGGCAGATGCTCTAACTACTGAGCCATGCAGGCCAGGGGGGTAATAGGGTCTTTAATACCAATTGTCTCCTCCTCTACATATGCATTTAAACGTGTTAGCCTGTATAAACATCTGAGAAAGTCTATCTCCTATTCTTTATTACCTCCAAAGGGCTTAGTACTAAACTGTCCCTAGTAGGTACTGAAGAACTACTCAAAATGAGCAAATGAACAATGGATGGACTTTCTTCATCAATTTATTCAAGTTTTATCAGTATCTACTGGAAACTGGGACACATAAATATACAGAGAGAGCCTCTACCTTCAATAAGCTGACAGAGGACATAGTCATGAAAAGAGATAATTACAATATATTTGGACAATGGGAGTTTCCCGAAAATGAAGCACTCAAGCTCTGTAGAGAAGGAAATGGTAAAATTAGGCTCTCAAGGAATGAGTGTACGCCCGTTAGGTAGGATACAGACATTTCAGGGAGAAGGAATAGCATGTGCATTGACACCAAGGTGAGTATAGCATGATGTCGGCCTGCCTTCCTCTCAAAACGCATCTTGGACTATCTGCCCCTTGACTCTCTAGCCTTAAGCCACTGGCCTTTTAGCAATTCCTTAAAAAGAGCCAAACTCTCTTGCTTCTAAGGCCATCTTGCACATGTTTCCTCTTCCTAAGACACCCTTCCCTATAGCCTTACCCCTGCCTAATTCCTACTCATCTTGCAAGTCTCAGATCAAATGTCAATTTTTCAGAGAGGCCTATAGGTTAATCTCCTGTGATATTTATTCTCCTGGCATCCTGTTCTTTCCCTTCATAGGACTTACTAAAATGTGTGATTATACATTTGTATGAGTTTTTAAAATACCTATCTACTTTTCTAGACTCAAAGTTCCATGAGAGCAGAAGTCTTATCTGTTTTGCTTCTTCCTGTAGATCCAGCACATAGGGCCTAGCGAGGAGTAGACATGCAAATCTTTATCGGATGACAAGTTTGAAACTACAACTATTTCATTTTGATGGAAAAAGCTGAGTATGTGCGTGTATATTATCTCAGTGTAGTAGGACAGTGACAAAATATGAAGCCTCAGTCAGGCAGGGGCCAGATCTTGAATGGTCTTGTGAACTACACAAGGAACCATCTGTAGAATTCAAAAAAGGAGGGTGAGATAATACGTGCTGTTTTAAGTACTCATTCTGGTGACAGTGTGAAGTATGGTGAGGCAGGGAGAGAGAATGTGAGAGATGGTGAGGCCTGATGTAAGGGAGCAGCTGTGAGGAGAGAAGGGATTGATTCAAGGACTACTTAGGAGTTAGAATCAATGACTTGGTGATGGAATAAGTGATACAGGAGGAGGGGATGAGAAAAGAGTACAGATAACACTAAAATTTCTGGCTTAGATTTTTAAGTGGAGGTGGGGGGTGTCAATCGCTAAAGTACATGAGTAAAGGAGAGAAGCTGACAGGGAAGATAGCTGGCTTGCTTTTGCACATGCTGAGTTTGAATGCCTGTGGAGGTGGAGGATTCAGTCTGACAAATATGTTGAGCTCAGAGTAGAGATCTGGACTGGGAAAAACAGATTTAGGTGGTATCTGTAAGTAAAGAATAACGGAAACACGGGTGCAGCTGGGACTGATGGAGAAAGTGTCCAAAATTATAAACCAAGAGAGAATAACACTTTTTAAAAAGATAGTGTCAACAATAAAAAAAATAAAAAGAGGTAGAGATCTGAGAATAAAAAGGAAAGGATGGAAAATTAAACATGTCAGCAGCAGAGGGGACCTGGCAGGCAGGTGTTGATTTTATCAACAACTTCCACTGAAGAAACCAAGCCCACTCATCTGTGCCTACTCACACTGGTTTCTGCTTTGGCCGAAGGGGAGGCAAGCTGCCCACGCCCTTCTCCCAAGCAGTGACAGCCATGGCGATCTCCTCCTCAGACAGGGTGGCCAGCTCCTCCTCCTGTGAAGAGTGGACAGAATCCCTCACCAGGTGAGGAGTGCCCATGGAATAAAGAAACTCTCCCAACAACAGTAAAAGGTAGTGTCCATGCTCCAAGTCCCTCTCCAAACCACCCGACCCTTTAGGCACCAAGGCTCTCCGGGGACCCCTCTATTCTTTCCCAAACCTCAGGCTCATTGCTGACAGCCCTCCCTTCAAGGAAGCGGGGCTGGAGCTGCTTTTGGAGGTAGGGCCGGAGGGCCAGGATACCCTGCTTCTTCAACACAGTCTCTGCAGCTCGCTGGCATGGCTCCTGAGAACTCAGCGTCTGGAACCAGCTGTGCAGGGCATCCAGCTCTTCTGCGAATTTGGGAGAAAAGAGGGAATCAGCAAGACCAGGAAAGGCCGGATGAGTGGGCCTCTTTCCCCTCTTTGTGAAATTTCTCCAGTTGCTTTCCCATTCCCTTTACCATCTTTCTGTTATAGCTTCCATGTCAAGTTACACCTCATAGTGGATACTTACATACAATATACGGCCCATTCTGTAACCCCTACACCAAGCTTCTGCGGTTGGGGCTGGGAATAAAGTGATATGCTCAGTGCTCACCAGGGAGGTAGGCTGGGTCTTGGAGCAATGGATACAGGGCTCCCCACAAAACAATGTCAGCTACAGATTCTGTCTCCTTTGTTGGGGAAAGAAAAGAAAAAGGTACACAGGTGAGATATTCATTTTCTTCTGAAAAGTAGTGAAAATATCTAACATCTCCTAAGCACTTACTACACGTCGAGCACTATGTTAAGCATTTAAAATTATCTCACTTAATCCTCACAACAACCCAATGAGGTGGGTACCAATATTACCCATTTCAAAGATGAAAAAAAAAATTAGCAAGTTTAATTTTTTTCAAGGTTACACTGCTAGAAGGTGGTAGTGTTGGGGTTTGCACACTATGAATACTGTCTTCCTTCTTTTTTTTTTTTTTTTTAAAGTATATTTTATTGATTTTTTACAGAGAGGAAGGGAGAGAGATAGAGAGTTAGAAACATCGATGAGAGAGAAACATCAATCAGCTGCCTTCTGCACACTCCCCACTGGGGATGTGCCCGAAACCCAGGTACATGCCCCTGACCGGAATCGAACCTGGGACCCTTCAGTCCGCAGGCCGACGCTCTATCCACTGAGCCAAACGGTTTCGGCTGTCTTCCTTCTTAATTCTTTTACCACACAGCTTCCTCAATTCCCACCTCAAGGCCCAACTTACCCCAGCCAGGAAAGGACAGCTCCGACGACTCAAGCTGTGGTCAATGTGAGTCAGGGCTCTCCGGATGGGGCCAAGAACATCTTCCCCCTTCTTGCCTTGGACCACTAAATAGTACAAGGCAGCAGACAAAGCTGGCTAAAATGTGGGGGGGACACAGGTCAGGATGGCCATGCAGGGCAATGGGCCACCCTGCCACCCCCCATGTCTCAGTACCACCTGCAGTTCTGTTGCTTCCCATTCCAGCCACTGGTTGGTGAGGTCATCTTGCTCTGAGCCAGATAACAGAAAGAAGTATCTGCCAGAGAAAGAGCAACAGAAGGTGGAATTAGAGGGGCCCATTCTCACCCCACAGTGAAACAGTGGTTGTGTATAAGGCCACACAGAAGACAGTAAGCTCTGATGTGATTTAGTCACCTCCCTGCATCAAGTACCAATACTGACCTGCAGATTGCATTCGTGGAGAAGAGGTAGTTGCCACTATCCAGCTGCAAGACAGGGATCTTAGGCCGGGTCAGGAATGGGACCACACACTCTGATGCGAGAGAGAAAAACGCGTGAAAAACAGGAAAAACAAAAACAAAAACAAAATTCTTTGTCAACTTAGAAGGACAACTTCACATTGTTTAGGGGAAAAGATGAGCAGTCTCAATCCAGAGCTTCTAAGACGGGACCACTGAAAGGGGGTGGGTCCAGAATGCGCTGGGGAGACCAGCACGTGTTCAGCTGAGACCCCCAGCTGGAAACAACAGATGGGTACTGCAGAGAGGAGGTGGTGGTGCTGGGTTAGCGCACAGCCAAGAACTGGAACAATTAGAACTGGGATTATCTGAGAACGACCCGAGACAACTGTGGAAGAACACAATTAACAGAACTGGGAAGACTGGCAACAGAACTGCTTAGGAGTCACCCAAACAGCTGGCTGGGAACGAAAACAGGTAAACCAAAAAGAGTGCATGTGAGTGTGTCTGTGTGGAGAGGAGCGCAGGGTTTCCTAGGAACAAAAAGGTGTCGGGGGGGATTGTAATGCGAGTGACTCTTGTGTGTGTCGGCGGGAGGGAAGGAAGAGGGGATGGAGTGACGAAGGATAACGGGGCAGGAGGTAGACGGGAATGAGTGGTAGGGGTTGGGATTGGGGAAGGAGACTGCGGACCGGGAGTCTGGGGTGCTTCGGCCCGCCCCCCTCACCCACCAGCACCAGCCCGACTACCTTCGGGGCCCACGGTGCTGATGAGCAGCTGCGCCCGGCCCTGCGCCCTCCCAGCCGCGGCCAGCACGGGCAGCGTCCCCGGGGCGCCCTCGCTCACAAACAGTCTCATTTCGCCGCGGATCCCACGCTGATGCAAGCGGAACCGGCCTCTCGCTGTGGGCGGAGAGATCAGCCAGAGGCACGCCGGGAAATGCAGTTCTGAATTAGGGCGTTCCCGCGCACCGCCGGGGGAAGTAGACTATTTCTCCCGTCATGCAACACGAGGAAGCCGGAAAGAGTATCACCGAGAGGGCGGGACCGCGGTGCTGTGCAGAGAGCCGTGCCGAGAGCGTGCGCTCTGGGTGGCGGCGTTTTCGCCGCGGGGTCGGCGCTCTTTAATCCTCTAACGCGGCGAGGGCGGGGAAGGAAACCGCCTATCCTTTGGTTGCACTCTTCTGACAGCGTCTATTCACCATGACCGACTCTCCAAATTCATCACAATTAGGGTTGAGAGTTACGGTAAACTGACTTCAGTGATACAATGGAAATTAGTGTGGACATCCTATTAATAAAAAAAAGAACTGAACTATTAAGTATTGATTTAATATCAGTCTGCAGCTCACATAGAGCTAGACAATCTCATTAAAGTGACTGGGAGGGAGCGTGTGTTGGGGAAAGGTCAGAGGGAGGGGAAGTAAGAAGGCTAAGAGTTTGGCAATAAGTGTGTGTTATACAAGGAAGCACATGAAGTGATTGAGAAAGGAATCATGCCCCGATGGTGTGGCTCAGTGGTTGAGCGTCAGCCAATGAACCAGGAGGTTACGGTTAGATTCCCCGTCAGGGCACATGCCTGGGTTGCGGGCTCAACCCGGATTTGGGGGCCTGGGGTCGTGCAGGAGGCAGCCCAAGTGTGATTCTCTCTCATCATTAATGTTTCTATCTCTCTCTCTTCCCTTCCGCAATCAATAAAAATATTTTTTAAAATTAAAATAAAATAAAAAATTTAAAGCCCTAGCTGGTTTGGCTCAGTGGATAGAGTGGCGGACTGAATCAGGGTCCCAGGTTCGATTCCAGTCAAGGGCACATGCCGGGGCTTCGGGCTCGATTCCCAGTAGGGGGCGTGCAGGAGGCCGCCCATCAATGATTCTCTCTCATCATCGATGTTTCTATCTCTCCCTCTCCCTTCCTCTCTGAAATCAATAAAAAAATATATTTTAAAAAGAATAATTAATAATAGTACTTATGAGCTAGGCACTGTTCTAAGCACTTCACATATATTAATTTCATCCTCAAAAATTCTATAGTAGTTTTGGGCCTTTTGAAGCTAGGTCATCAGAAGCTAGATAGCTTCTGCCCATGCTTCTTTTTGTTTGCTTGTTTTGTTTTGTTTTTAACCCTCACCCGAGAATATTTTTCCATTGGTTTTTATTTTTATTTAGTTATTTTTGTTAAATATATATTTTTATTGATTTCAGGGAGGAAGGAAGAGGGAAAGACAGAAAAATATCCATTGGTTGCCTCCTGCACGCGCCCCCACTCCCCCAACCAGGCCCTGCCCTGGGGAGGACCTGCAATGAAAGTACAGGCCCTTGACAGGCATGGAACCCAGCATCAAACCAGGGACCCTTCGGTCTGCAGTTCACACTCTATCCACTGAGCCAAACAGGCTAGGGCTGCTCATGCTTCTTAGAACACTCTGGTAGCCTGAGCTGCCATGTAAGAAGCCTTACTACCCTGAGACTGTCATGGTTTCAGAAATGTGAGGGAAGCTCTCCAGATCAACTTATCTGCCTGTTGAATACTACATGGGGCAGAAGAATCACCCGGCTAAGCCCTCCCCCAATTTTTGACCCATAAAATTGTGAGCTATATTAAAATGGTTCCTACTTAACAAAATACAAACAAACCAACATATCATGAGGTAGGTGCTCTCATTCTCATTTTACAGATGAGGAACTGAGGCACAGAGAGGTTACTTTGTACCAGGAACTATACAAGGCATTGAAGATAGAATTATTAACAAAATAGATACAGGCTTCTGGTTTGGCAGAGCTCAAAGACCTCCTGGGAAGTTAGATAATCAAATAATGTTTAAAGTGTGATGAAAGTTATGATGGGGATGTAAAGCTTGCTGTGGGAACTACTAGTTAGGGCCCCTACCTAACTCTAAGGGGTTAAAAGAGCTCTTCTTGTGTGTGACCTTTCGACTGAGATATGAATGATGAGTAAGAGTTAGCCAGGTGAAGATTGGTGCGAGTGAGAGAGGAAGTGTTTCAGGCAGAGGAAAGAAGATATGCAAAGTTGCACTTTAGGAGTGGAGTGGCTGGAGTGTGGAGTTTGTGATGGGGAGTGTGAAAAGTCTAGACCAGGGGTGGGCAAACTTTTTGACTCGAGGGCCACAATGGGTTCTTAAACTGGACCGGAGGGCTGGAACAAAAGCATGGATGGAGTGTTTGTGTGAACTAATATAAATTCAAAGTAAACATCATTACATAAAAGGGTACGGTCTTTTTTTTTTTTTTTTTTTTAGTTTTATTCATTTCAAACGGGCTGGATCCGGCCCACGAGCCCTAGTTTGCTCACGGCTGGTCTAGACCGTGGTCGGCAAACTGCGGCTCGCGAGCCACATGTGGCTCTTTGGCCCCTTGAGTGTGGCTCTTCCTAAGCCTTAGGAGTACCCTATTTAAGTTAATAACAATGTACCTACCTATATAGTTTACGTTTTAAAAATTTGCTCTCAAAAGAAATTTCAATCGTTGTACTGTTGATATTTGGTTCTGTTGACTAATGAGTTTGCCGACCACTGGCTAGCTAGGATAAAGGGGAAAAGGTGTTTGCAAATCAGATTGTAAAATGTGGGCTTTACTCTGAGTACAATGAGAAGCCTTTGAAAGGTTAAGTCAAGGGAGTGGCAGGGAATTTTTGTGTTTTAGACAAGTCACTCTGGCGACTGTGCTAGGAATGGAGTGGAAGAGAGCAAAAGTATATGCATGGAAACTAGTTAGGAGGTTATATCATCCAGGCTAAAGAGGGTGGTAGTTGTAGGGATTCAAAAAAGTCCATAGAGCTCTGGCCAATTTTCTCAGTGGTTAGAGCGTCAGCCCTCGGACTGAAGGGTTCGATTCAGATCAAGGGCACGTACCACGGTTGCAGGCTCCATCCTAGGAGGCAACCAATCGATGCGTCTCTCTCACATTGGTCTCTCTCTCTCTCTCTCTCTCTCTCTTTCCCCCTCCCTTCCACTCTGTCTAAAAATAAATGGGAAAAATATCCTCGGGTGAGGATTAACAAAAACAATAAAAAATTTAAAAATAATGAAATGCTTTTTAAAAAAAGAAAGTAGGTAGATTGGAAAGGCTTAGTAATCAATTAAATGTGATTGGTGAGGAAATAAGAGAAATTAAGGTTGGCTGTCAGGTTTCTGGCATGGGCAATTGGGTACACCCTCTATGTGCCTCAACAGATGACAGTATTTCCCCTAGTGAATATCACACTGTATTTTAATTGTTATGAGAAGGTAGGGACCATATTTACCATCTTAATTGACAATACCCAGCACACAGTTCCTGTCTGGCAAACATGCTAATAAGCATTCTATAAATACTCACTACATTTAAATTTAACTGAATAGGGGTACTGGAAGAGAAACGAGTTCGTTTAGAACATACTGTGTTTGTGGTACCCGTGAAATACCCAAGTGGGGTTTTTCAGTGGACAGTGGATTAGACTGGAGCTTCAGATAAAGATCTGGAATGAAGATATGGTACTCAGCAGCACATGGAGCTCATTTGAGCTAGAGAGATTAAGACTACCTGGGGTACACAAAGTGCAAAGGGCACCGGATCTCAGACTACTGGGGTTTAAGGAAGAAGCAAAGGAAAGTCCTCCCTTATGCAACAGAGAAGCAAGTGCTGGAAAGGTAAGGAGGACACCTACAGTGTTTCTAGGAGAAAAAAGTAAATTTGTTGGCAGCTGCTGAGATGTCAACAGCATAAGGACTGCAAAGTGTCCATGCAAACTCAGGGGTGACCCTAGTGAAGAGTGACCTTAGAAAGGGGAAGGTGTCAGGAGAGGAAATCAAGATTTTGTGTGTAGGCAGCGCTTTCAAGAAGTCTGATTTTAAAAAGGAAGGGGGCCTAGCTGGTTTGGCTCAGTGGATAGAGCATTGGCCTGTGGACTGAAGAGTCCCCAGTTTGATTCTGGTCCAGAGACACATGCCTGGGTTTCGGGCTCAATCCCCAGTGGGGGGTGTGCAGGAGGCAGCCAATCAATGGTTCTCTCTCATCACTGGTGTTTCTCTCTCTTCCTCTCCCTCTTTGAAATAAATACAAATATATATATATATATATATAAATATTTATATATATATATTTATATATGTATATATATATATATATTTATATATATATATGAAGAAGTACAGCGGCAACCAGAGAGCACAGTCAAGGGAGGTTTATTTAAAGATGGGGAATACTTGGCTACATTTAAAAGCTGATGAGGGTCTGGCCGGCGTGGCTCAGTGGTTGATCATCAACCTGTGAACCAGGAGTTCACTGATTGTGGGCTTGAACCCCAGTGTGAGGCCTGGGAGAGGCAGGAAGAACTGCAGTCACTATTTTGGGAGTGGGAAGGAAGAGTTAAAGGGTGGGATTCTGCACATTTTGAAAGTGGAGCAAACTAAGGAGGAATGTCACCCAGCACTCGGTACTGGTAACGCAGCCCTCAGATCACACGTCAGAGGAGGAGAGCTGTCTGTCTGATGTCACCAAGGGGGAGGTACCTCACCTCCACCCCACCTCTCCACAGCCAGACAAAAAGCCTCGCAGAAAGCTTCACCTTGTGCAGTGGAGAAACAGAAAGGGAAAGAGGAGGTCAGGTAAGGAGGAAGCACAGGTGTGGGTTCTGAAGCTCTGGCAATGGACAGGGGAGGTCAGTTTCCACCTTCCAGGGAAAAGCTGACATCAGTCTCCCATTCACCCCAACATACTGTCATAGCATCCTGTGCTAGCTGTCCATAGACCCCGATTCCCTTGTTAATTAATAAATGTGTTGTGTGGTTAGTGGAGATCTGTTTTTAAGCTCTAAGAGGGCAAGGGCTGTGTTTATCTCCTTCCTGAATCTGACCTCCAGTGCCTAACATTGTTCCTTTCACACAGGAGGTGCTCAGCCAATCCTTGCTAAGAGTATGAATGAATGAGCCCACACACTAAAGTAGGGCCCCACCCAAGAGGCTTAAGTACGGAGGCTTCCCAGCTCCCCAAAACATGTCCTGGATTGGGAGGATGGTGGCGTTTTCACCACTATGTCTAACTGAACCCCTCTGCATTTCTCCCACTCACTTTCTTGTTCTCTCCAAATTGGTCTTCCTGGCTCTCTGTTTCTCTGTTTCTGTGTCTCTCTGACTCCACAGAGGAAGCATGCAGCTTTAGGTCTGAGGTGATCAGTAATGGAAACATTGGTGCCTGTGTACATTTAATAAAGGGTCACAAACTTTTTTATTTTTGTCATTAACTGCTTTCTCTTTGTCTGTGTTCTGTCTCAGACCTGATTCTTTTTTTCTCATCTTCCCGTGTCCAACTCAAGAGTCCCACCACCGTCCAGAACCAACTTCTTTTGCCCCTGGATCTTCTGATGGGCCCCAGAAGGTACTTGGAGGAAAATCACTGAGGTAGGCCATGTCTGATTTCCTGCCTTGCTGGCCTCACAGCCCTGCTGACCACATCCTCTGTCACCTTACTTATATACTTCCTCACCAGTCACATCACTCCGGAGTTCTCAGCCCCCAAAACCTGTCATTGACCCCCACTCAGGCCCTTTGCTTTACCCTCTTCTCTCACTCCAGGATTCCTGTGCTTGTTTTCCTCTGACTCTGCTCTTAGAACCATGTTGCTCTGCCTAGAAGTAGCCAGTTCTGGCCCTTTCTGGATATCCAACACCCCTTTTTCCCACAGGTGACAGGACTGGCCACAATGCTGTCGGGCCAGTGGTGGCCAAGTACTTGGGGGAACCTAGGCCTGGGGCCCAAAAACACTTCTCAGGGACCCCAGCTCTGTGCCCTATATGCCTTCACTTACACTGCGGCAGATGGCCGGCAGGTATCTATGGCTGAAGGGGACAGGTTCCTACTGATTCGAAAGACCAACTCTGACTGGTGGTTGGCAAGGCGCCTGGGAGCACCATCCACCTCACGACCCATCTTCGTACCAGCTGCCTACATGACAGAGGAGTCTATCTGTTCCCAGAGCCCAGCCACCATCGCCACCAGGCAATCCCGCTGGACTCATGGTGAGTAAACCCTTCCCATCACCTTCTTACCTCCCTGGCTTCTGGGAATTATTGGAAGGGTCCTCCTCCTCCAAGTTTCTGCTGATCCCCTTCTCTTGTTTTCCTGTGACCAGCCTACTCCTTATACCCACCAGGGTGCCCCCATGGCCTCTCTTCCTAGTCTCAAGTCTTCAGGATCTCATTTTATTTTTCAACAACAGCCTCTCCCTGCTCTTGTCTTCCCTGTGAACCCCCAGCCAAGATCAGGCCTCTGATCACCTGCCCCCTGCTCTCCCCATTTCTGTTTCCAGGGCCGGAGTTGTTTCCTGGCTCACTGGACGCGCTGCCCCCATCCCAGGCAACCGCAGGCAGAGCCCAGTCTACTTCGCAGCAGCCTCCTTCTCTTCCCCCCAAAATCTACAGAAGTGTCAGTGTTACCAATCTGAGGCCCACTCTCCTGAAGCCCTCCCAGGATGGACAAAGTGGAAGATCTCTCTCCCGGGAAGACTTGCTGACAGAGGCCAATGCCAATGTGGTGAGTCACAGCTCTCCATCTGAGCAGCTGCGATCAACAGATATTTATTGCTGAGCCCTGTTCTAGGCACAGTGGCTAACAGGACAGACTCAGCTTTCAAGGGTTCCCATGACTGACAACTGTCATAAACAAATATGTGTTGGTCCTAATAAGTGCTTCCGGGAAGATAAATATGGTGGAGAGGGCCTGACCTGGCCTAGGAAGGCATCTCTGAATAGATGATGTTTAGTTGAATCTGAATAAGGAGAAGTCAGAGACAGCCTGGATGCAAACGAGGAGATGAGAAAGAACTCTAGCTGAGGGACAGGACAGCAAGAAGCAAAGATCGGGAGGGTACATGGAACCTGGCAGATGATAGAGGGACTGAGAGAAAGCCAACCTCAGCGGTGCTTTCTCTCTCTTCCTCCTACTCCTGGCCCAAGGCAGGCTTTGTCCTGTGTCAGGTCTTGTCACCTCTAGAGATGGAACTCCTTTGCTCTTCCTGAAGACTCAGCCCCTCCCCTCTCGTAGTTACTAGTGGTTGAAAAGTGGCCCCTCCTTTCTCATACCCCCTCCTCTCAGTCTCCTTTTACTTGGGAGGATGTGAGCGTGGGGAGCTCCTCTCAACTCCCCCCCCCCCCCCCAAACACACACACGCCTGTTCCCCTTTCCTGCGGCCCTGGGCTGGGGGTGGGGTGGGGGAGGAGGGAAGTTGGCAACAGGAAGTGAGGAGAAGAGCATAGAAGACTGTGAGGGAGGGAGAAAAAGAAAAAAACAACAACAGCGGGGGACCAGGTTTCTCCCTCAGTACCTGGGTAACCCCAGCCAGGATCTGGTGGTGAGAAAATGGTGGGGGAGAGTGGGAGGTAGTTAGGTGGAGAGGCGTTTGGGGAGAATACCTACCCCTTTCTCCCCCCTTTCCTGGCAGGCTGGACCCCAGCTCCCCATGTCAGAGCCCCCTGTGTACTGTAACTTAGTGGACCTTCGCCGCTGTCTCCAGTCCCCACCCCCAAGCCCTGCGTGTGCCCCGCTGCAGAGGCTGGACGCCTGGGAGCAGCACCTGGACCCCAACTCCGGACGCTGCTTCTACAGAAACTCACTGACTGGCTGCAAGTCCTGGAAGCCTCCACGCCGCACCCGAACCCAAGAGACGGTGAGACCTTCCCTCCGGCTCATCTCTTTGTCCCTTCAATCCCCTCCTCTCCCCACTGTGTTCCAAAGTAGTGTGTTTGCTTCCTGGGGCTCGCAGAAGTCCAAGAGAATCAGAAAATTGTGAGAAGGGTGTTGAGAGCGGGTTGAGGGGGCATCTGGCCATAGCTTTACCTCCTCTTCCCGGCCCCCCCCCCCCCCCCCCCCCAGAACCCTGGCTCCATGGAGGGAACACAGACCCTGAATAGGGACAACGGTGTCCTGCAACCTCAGGCAAAGGGCTCAGACTCGGACACGGGGTCCCCAGAACTGCTCAACCCCCAGGTGAGACCCCTTCCTCCTCCAGTTTACCCGCAGGAAAAGCCATCTTTTCACCACTTTCTCTTTTATGCAAGACATTCTTCTTTCTCGCTCTCCGGCCACCCACACCCGCACTCCTCTTCCTCCGCAGCTAGGGCCCTCCAAGCTAGCGTTTGCTCCACCTGTTTTTCTCCAACCCCCCGCCCCAGGGTTCACCCTGCCTCCCCCGCCGCACCTCCCAGCTCAACCCCCCAGACCAGCCTGCAGCCCGGCAGCCCCTGCGGTCTCTGCCGCAGGTCCTGGACGACCCTCACGTAAGTTTCCCCTTTTCGCGTGCATGCAAGATCCTCCCAGCCCCACCCCGCAATTCCCGCTCCTCCGAAACGTCTTCCTCTTTCTGACTGTTCTCTGGGTAGCCTCCCTCACCCAGCCTCCCTCGAGACTCGAAGCCGAGGTTCTGCGAGGGGCTCTGGGTGACTTACTGGTACCCCCCCCCCCCCCCACCATGTCCCAGGAGGTGGAAAAGTCGGGCCAGCTCAACGTGACTAAGATTGCTCAGGGGGGACGCAAGCTCAGGTGAGGAGAGCGGGGACCACGCAGGGGCGCGGCTGTCGGACTCCGCGCGTGGGGTGGAGCAGCGCGTTGGGTGGAGCAGCGCGGGGAGAGCGCCCTCCCCTCTGATTCCAAATGGCCTCTGCGCGGCTCCTGCCCCTCTGCCCCCGCAGGAAGAACTGGTGCCCATCGTGGGTGGTGTTAGCGGGGAACAGCCTGATGTTCTACCGGGAGCCCCCCCGGGCGGCACCCTCCTCTGCAGTCTGGGTGAGTGAGGGCGGGCAGGGGCGGGGAGGGAGGGAAAGGCGTTAGGAAGCGGCGCCACCTGCCACGTCCAGGCGGTCCCCCCGGGGAGAGGGAGACAGGGAGGGAGACTGCACCGCGACCTCAGTTTCTCCCCTGATTCCCAGGGACCAGCGGGCAGCCGACCCGAGAGCAGCGTGGACCTACGCGGGGCGGCCCTGGCCCACGGCCGACACTTGTCCAGCCGCCGCAACGTCCTGCACGTGAGTGCCCCTCGAGCGCCCTCAAAGCCTCCTCTGACCCGAGGGTGCGCCCCCAGTTTCCCGCGTGAGGCTCCCTCTGGGCCTCCCCGCTCTGTACGCTCCCCCCGACCCACGCCTTTCCCCCTTTCTCCCCGCCGGCGCCCCAGATCCGCACGGTCCCGGGCCACGAATTCCTGCTGCAGTCAGACCTCGAGGCCGAGCTGCGAGCGTGGCACCACGCGCTGCGGGCGGTCATCGAGCGCCTGGTGAGAGGGGCAGGACGGGCGGGGCCGAGGCAGTGGGGGAGGACCCGTAGGGCGTGGGGGTAATGGGGGGCGGGATGGTCTCAGTGCAGAGCCCTGGGGTGGGGCTGGGACGTGGGACCCCAGCAGCCAATTAGGGTCTCCTTGCTCCGAGCTGCGGGTGCAGATTTCTCTCCTCTCTTCCAATCTCCTACTCGGCCCACCTCACCCGCCTGGATGGCCCACCTCACCCGCCTGGATCCAGGATCGGGAGAACCCAGTGGAGCTGCGCCTGTCAGGCTCGGGACCGGCGGAGCTGGGGGAGCTGAGCGCCGGGGAGGACGAGGAAGAGGAGTCGGAGCCGGTGCCCAAGCCACTGCTTCGTTTCGGCGTCCGCCGGAGCTCCAGTGAGAGGCCGGCCTGGGGGGCTATTTCCAGGTTCCTCCTCCCGCCAGCTGTGCTCACACTCCGGTTCCCGGCCTCCCACAGGTCGCTGCCCGGATGGAACTGAGCAGAACCGCGTGCGAAACAAACTGAAGCGGCTCATCGCTAAGAGACCGCCCTTGCAAAGCCTGCAGGAGCGGGGTCTGCTCCGAGGTGAGGGGGGCTGGCCCAGCGGGTGCCTTTCTCCTTCGTGCCTCCAGGAGTGTCTTTATGTTCCTGATCTGGGCATCAGCCCATTTCATGGATGAGAAAACTTCAGAGAGGCTCCGAGTAGAATTTCTCTTCGGAGACGGTTGCTTTTCCCACTCCTGCTGACTTTTGGGAGGTGGGTGTACCTGCTTGTATAGGCCTAAAACAGGCCGCCAGGAGGGCCAGCCCAGCTTTGGAGTGAAGGCCTGTGCCGAGCAGAGCTTCCCTGGGTGGCACTGCCACCTCATCCTGTGTCTCCCCAGACCAGGTGTTCGGCTGCCAGTTGGAATCCCTGTGCCAGCGGGAAGGAGACACTGTGCCCAGCTTTGTGCGGCGCTGCGTTGCTGCTGTAGATAAGAGAGGTGATTTTCCCAGAGACCCCAGGTCTACCCTTCCAGCAGGCCAAGGCCTGGGATTCCCCACCTCCCTCACTCTTCCTTTTAACCTTTTCCCTTCCACCCTTGGTTCCCTCACCAGACCTCATCACACACATTAGAGCAGGAATCCTTATCTCCTTTTTCCTTGCCTCATCTCCTAGGTCTAGATGTGGATGGCATTTACCGGGTGAGCGGGAACTTGGCAGTGGTCCAGAAACTTCGCTTCCTGGTAGACAGAGGTGAGAAGGCCTGTGGGCAAGTGGTGGTACTAAGAACTTCGTGTCTCAGAACCACAGGCGGTTCCGAG
Organism: Myotis yumanensis; assembly: GCF_028538775.1. Taxonomy (NCBI): domain Eukaryota; kingdom Metazoa; phylum Chordata; class Mammalia; order Chiroptera; family Vespertilionidae; genus Myotis; species Myotis yumanensis. The sequence goes on from NW_027223754.1 coordinate 157,853,965, forward strand.
GGAGCGAGCTGGCAGGCAGGGAGGTCTTCCGGCTGGAACTGCACGTCTTAGCTCTTTATCTCTTCTCATACATGTTGCAGAGCGGGCGGTCACCTCCGATGGGAGGTACGTGTTCCCAGAGCAACCAGGACAAGGTACTTATATGAAAGGCCCCTTAGACCCTTAAAAATCCCCCACATCCTCCTTTCTCCTATGATTCCCCATGTCCTGCTCCTGGGAGGGTTGTCCCCATCCCTACCTCTGCTATCCTGCCCTACTGTAGACACCCCAGGCCAAGCATGTCAAACTCAAAGGCTAAGACGGGCCAAGTAAATGAGACATGCGGCACGGGCAGAGAGTTTGACTTGCTTGCCCTAGGCTTTCCTATGTCTGCCTCAGCTGGATCTTCTCCCAAACTCCTGATCTCTCAGTCTCTGGGTCCCTCTGGCCCTTCATGAGCTCTGAACCCTTCTATATACCTCCTTCTTCTTCCAGAAGGCCAGTTAGATTTCGACAGTGCCGAGTGGGATGACATTCACGTGGTCACTGGAGCCCTGAAGCTTTTTCTCAGGGAGCTGCCCCAGCCTCTGGTACCCCCACTGCTGCTGCCCCATTTTCGTGCTGCTCTTGGTAAGGGATGGGAGCTTTGGGCAATACCAAAAGTAGAATTTCCCTTACTCTCATCTGTCTTATCCTGAATACAGAGATGGAAAGTAACTTTCAACACATGTGCCAACCCCAGTTGTTGTTGGTTTGTTTTGTGTGTGTGTGTGTGTGTGTGTGTGTGTTTAGAGTGCTGAGTTGAGAAGATTTCTAAGGCTGCAGTTGGGCTCAGAGAAAAAGGAAGCTGCTATGCATAAATGATGTCTTCCGTGGGCCTGGGAAAGAGTAGTAAGTTACCCACCCTGCACTAGCACCTTCCCTAAGTTCACCCCCGTGCCCTTCCCATGACTCTTTCTCTATAGAGCTCTCGGAATCAGAACAGCGCCTCTCTCGAATAAGAGAATTAATAGCCTCAATGCCGAAGCCCAACCATGACACTCTGTACCACCTCCTGGAGCATTTATGCAGGTCGGGAAAACCGAACATCTTGTTCCCTCAGGGAGAGGGTGGGGTGGGGCATGCCGCAGGGACTTTGTTCGAATGGGGTGAAGGTAGGGAAACACCCAAGTTTAGAGCAGATGGATGAGACAGGCAACTTTTGTGCAGGGGTCATATTATGAGGGTTAGAACCTTTGGTCAGCATCAAATGGGGGAAATGGGGACCAAGATAAGCACAGTGATGCTGTGTGAGAAGGAAGGGAAATCTAACCTCTCCCTTCCCGCTGCTCCTTGCTTCCCATTGGAACAGTGGTGATGGCTTATTTGGCTGAGCTGGGCCTAGGCAGTGACTTCTGAGAGAGGATAGCCAGTAGAGGGCTCTAGGGGCAGTCTCTGACGCTGGGAAAGGGTGGTTGTATCCTGGCTTGTATCTTCAAGTTGTATCTTGAAGGTTTCCCCACTGGTCCTATCTCATCCCCCTTGAGGCTCTCTCTCCTTGGTTTCCTTTGGCCACTACATGGAGGGATCCCAGAGTGAACTCTTCCCTGCTCAAATCTTTGAAGGGTTAGGTTTCTTTGAAGTGGCAAAGCTGACTCCTTATACCCCCTTCTCTTGGCCTTTGCCCACAGGGTGATAGCACACTCAGACAAGAACCGCATGACCCCCCACAATCTGGGAATTGTGTTTGGACCAACCTTGTTTCGGCCGGAGCAGGAGATATCTGACCCAGCAGCCCATGCTTTCTACCCTGGGCAGCTAGTCCAGTTGATGCTCACAGACTTCACCAGCCTCTTCTCCTGACGGGGGCACGGAAGAAGAGAAAATGTGTTTCCGGTGGTACCCTTTGGTGTTGTGGTATGTTCTGAGGACATCCCTTTAAATCCTGTGTCTCCCAGATGACTGTCTCCATCTTTGTGAGTCTGACCTAGGGGGTTGGGATGTGGTGAGATAGCTTCTCTAAAGAGGAAAATGGGAATTAACCCCTGCTTCTCTTCTTGGTCACTGTCATCACCCCTCCGCAAGATAATAGCACATAAAGCAGGGCTTTTTCTGATGCAGTTCCTTTATTAAGAAACAGTGTCATTATCAAATTCCTCCCCCAAATATATACAGATTTTATACAGCCCCTAACCCCTACTCTTATCCCTGGGGCATCCCAGGGGGCTATGGCTCCTTCTCCTGACTTCTCTGCGGGGATGGACACCCCTTAGGAAATGTGGATCTGTGATGGGTTGGATTCCACACTTTAGGCACTAGAATTGAGGAATTGTGTCTCACCAGGCAGGGACCCCAGTAAGACACTCATGCTGCCCACAGCCATGTTGGGGGCTCCTGAGGGAGGTGCAGTGTGTTCAGAGCTGCCCCCCTGCTCATGGGAAGGGGGAGGACTCAGCCCCTGAGCCTCATCCAGAATAGCCACAAAGTCCAGCTGAGTGTTGTCAAGATCAAGAGAGTCCAGGGGGTTACACACCTGTCCTTCAGGAGGAGGATATAAAGCAGGGCCCCCTCCCAACCTGCCCACCTCAGGGTGCCCACAGCTGGGGTTGGTGCCCCCTGCCTTTAGGGGCCCATAGCAAGTGGGCAATGGGGGCAGAAGTCGGGGTGGTGCTGCTGCTCTATGGGAAGCTTTAGTTCCCCCCACTGCAAAGTTTTCATGGCATGGAGAAGGGGTAGAATAGGAGCCTGACTTGTGATTGGGCAAGTTAGGAGGAAAGCCAGGTCCATATGTGGCCATGGGGGCCTTGGCAGGGCTTGGGCTAACCTGGGACCCTCCCAGAAACTTGGGGCTCTGGTAGAGAGGTTCCTGGACTGGGGGATCTCCCCTGCCCCCACCCTCCCACAGCAGCTCCTGTTGAGACTGAACATAATTACACACAAGCTGAGCCTTGAGCTGTCCTGTGGAATGAGTGGGATGATCAAAATCCAGGCCAGGCCTGGATTCTGAAGGAAGATAATCAGGGGGTGGCTGGGGATAGGGGCCTGATGGCGGATATTGGGGAGGGGGAGGCTGGGGGTAGTGGGAGAACAGAGGCTGTGGGCATGGAGGCCCCTCACTGGGGTGGACATTGAGGCAGGGTGCCGGTCCTGTGGAGTCAGAACCCATTGGACACCCCTGTTCCGGCTTGACTTGCACATGTCCGTAATGTTCAAGACGAGGACACTGGCTGTAGGCTCCAGCTGGAGGCTTGGTGCCTGGGTACAGCCCAGAGTGGGCAGGGAACTCACCCCATGTTTCTGGGGTGGGGTCAGGATAGGAGACCTGCTGGGGACAGGGATTGTGGTTGTAGTTGGTGGGTGGACCAGGTCCAAGAGGCAGGGAGCCTGGACCTCTAGCTCCATAAGGCTCAGCGGCTGTTCCCTCAGGTCCCCTGTAACCCAGAGGATCAGCAGGTGGGAAGTCCACATAGGGGTTCAGGCCACTGTCCATCATGGAGGTCCCAACCTCTGGCTCCTCCTGTAGCCCTCTGGTATCCACAGCGACATTCTCAGTGATGCTGGGGGGCTGTGGTGAGTAGACAGAGGTTGGGAGTTGGGGATCAAAGTTCCGTCCTCCCCCTGCCACGGTAGGGTATGTGTGAACACAACCCAAGCTCTTGAACCGCTGGACCCTGGCTGGGGCCGGGTGGTCAGCAGCCCGGGCTGGGTCACTGGCCCTCCGGGTGACCCCTGCATTGGGGTTGTATCCAGGATACTCAGCTCGGCTTCTCCAGGGAGGCCCAGGGAGACCTCCCATCCGATCTAGGCTGGATGCTGCAGTGGGTGGGGTACCACCTCCTCTGGCTGAAGCATATCTTGTCCGGAACAGGTAGTGCTGGGCAGGGGTGAGGCCAGGCAGAGAGGATGCCCCGTTCTCTGGCGGGGAGCCAGGGGGAAAAGGAGAGGCCAGGGAGGAGCGGCGGCTGACAGTGTAGGCTGAGCTGACGCTGCTGGAGCTGCTGCTGCGGCGGTCAAGAGAAACTGGGGGGCCAAGACGGCGGGACACAGGGGTGCCTGCAAGTAATAGGGAGAAAAGGCAGGGTGGTCAGGAAGCCCCCTGAATCTCACCTGCCTGCCCCATGGGACAGCCTTGTGCTGGAATCCCGGGGAAAGGCTCCTTAACTCTAACCACTCAGCTCTGTCTCCCTTTTCTCCCATGCCCCTTCTAGAATCTTCTGTGTCACCAGGGGTTCCAGGCTGCTGTAAACAGTTGTACAGTTTGTACCTGGTACACTGCACAGTTCTAGGGGACAGCGTTCACCTCCCAGACTGTATATCACAGCAATTTCTGATGGAAGGAAAGTGTCTTAAGCAAGGGGGGCCTTGTTCTAGGGTACAAAGCTTCTATACTGAAGCTCTGAAGGGTGAAGGCCTCCCTCCAACCTCAAGGAAGGTCCAGATCTCAGCCCGGCAACCACCCACTCCACCCAGGTCTCACCAGTGTGGGTCAAGCTGGGCAGTTTGAGGCCCCGGGGCCCTATCGGCCGGAGTTGATGTAGCTGGTCCAGCCTGAGGTTCTCAAGGCGGCGAAGAGTGGACAGACCGGTGCCAGCAATGCAAGGCCCCTCATCCAAGCTGGACAGGTCCTCAGTGCTGCCCCCTGTGTTTCCAGTCATTTCCACACCACTGTCCGTGTTCGCCGCGCTGCCTGCTGGGGAGTGGTCACTGCTGCAGGACGACTGGGCCCCAGGACTTGGCTGTGGCTTCTGTGGGGAAGATGAGGGCTGAGGGTGGCACCCTTCCCCCTTTCCCTGAAGTTGGGGAGTGGCTACAAGCCTGTGTCCCAGTGGCTGCTTGAGTTGAGGGGAGGCTTACAGGTGTAGAGAGGGCTGAGCAGGGGAGGGACGGGGCAAAGTAGGAGCGATGTGGATGAGCAGAGCCGAGGCTGAAGCACAGATTGCTTGGGCTCAAATTTGTCCTCTTAGTTCTATGACCTTGGGAAATTTCTCTATGCCTGAATTTCCTCATCTGAAATGGGGAAAATAAGTTCCTTTCTCGTGAAGTTGTGAGGTGTATGAAATTATATAGGTAAAGGGCTTGGAATAATTACACGAAAATCCCTAGGTTTGAGCTAGTCCAAGGAGCCACACAGGGACAACTAGAGGACTGGCCAAGGAAGAGTGAGAGGATGGGATGGGCGAGCTGGGAAGATGTCAGCAAGGCGGTGTGGAGGGGGGTATGGAGGCGGAGGCCTGTCCGGGCGTCTCACCATGGCACCCTCTGGCACAGTCAGTCTACTCTCCTCCCTGACGGGGCCGCCATCCCGCTCCCTCTTGGGCTCCACTGTGGAAAGGGATGGTGCCCGAGGCAGGGGGCCGTCCCCTCGGTGCCGCTTGGTCACGTGGGCATCAGGGCCGTGCACCGTCTTAACATGTTTCCGGAGCGAGCTGGGATCCGTGTAGCGTTTGGTGCAGCCAGGGAGCTTACACACATATGGCTTCTGTTGAGTGGAAAATGAAGACAGCAGACAAAGGTGTGAAAGTGGAAGAATGCAGAAGGAATGCAAAAAATTGGTGGCATCAAGTGAGGACGAGGGGCAAGAAGTTACGCACAGCACTCAAGGAAGGACGGAGAGTGGGGCCCATGGAGCAAAAAAATGAGAGGATGGGGCACAGATCAGGAAAACTGACAGCCCGGGCCTGGGAAAGGTGAAGGGTGAATCCAGGTCTGTGAAGCCTCATAAACTCAGGGATTAAGGGATCAGGGGTCTCCTTTAGTTAGGATGGGTCTTTTTCAAATTCCCCCTTTGGCTGGTTAGAAGTGGGGGGTAGGGTAGTAAGAGGAAATTCTTGGTTTCAGAAAGGCCCTCTCCAGGTGAATTATACAGGTGGGGAGAACTCACCTCTCTGGAGTGGGTGCTGGGCTAAGGAATTTCTTACGGGGGAATCTCCCCGATAGGTGGCTTCTCAGGTGGGGAGGGTCTCTTGGGTGGGGCACTCACCTCGTTGGAGTGGGTCCGATTCTGGTGCTTGGCTCGGTCACTGGCATTGCTGAAGGCTTTGCTGCAGCCCTCGTGCTCACACATGTATGGCTTCTCACCCGTGTGCGACCGCAGGTGTGTCTTCAGATTTTCGAGGCGTGAGTATGACTTCCGGCACCCCTCAAACTGGGGGATAGAAGGGTCAAAGGATAGCGCTCAGACAGAAGGACATGGGATTAGAGGAGCCCTGAAACTCAAATGGGACATACGTCAGAGACTATAATTTAAGATGGGAGAGCACTGGGGCTCAGGAGAATCCCCATCATGAGAGGAAGAGGGCAGACAAAAGCTGGGGCAGCAAGTAGCTGGAGGCACTCTGCCTGCAGGGACATGGAGCTGAGGCCAGAGCATCTCCTGGTCAAGCTGGGCAAGTCTCCCTGCACGGGGATCTTGCACTGTTTTGGGGTGGGGTGATCTGGGAGTGTCTTCTGTCCTCCATGAAGGGTTTCCAGTTAGGCAGAGTGGAAGGCACATTGCCTAGGGCCCACAGTGCTTTCAAAGGTCCCACAGAATTGTTTTAATTTCTTTGAGAAGCAAGGGGAAATTAGCTTTTAAATCCAAGAAAGTGTTCCAATATATAATATCAGTATGTTTATCGTCATACCAACAGTCATGAAACACACATTTTTAATATCTGTTTACGGAGGAAGGGGCCTGTGTGGGCAGCCCCAATTTAAGGAGGACCCTGAGCCTGGGGAGAGGGAGCCTCACCGTGCACTTGTGTGGCTTCTCGCCCGTGTGTCTGCGCATGTGGACCACCAGCATGTACTGGGCTTTGAAGGGCCTCAGCTCCCTGGAGCAGCCCCCCCAGTGGCACACGAACTCCTTCCGCTCCCCATGGATGTGCTCGCTGTTGATGTGCTGAGGGAGGAGGTACAGAGGCTCTCTGAGGTTCCCCTATGCCTAGAGACCCAGACCTCCTTCCCTTGACCTTCCCGCCACACCATATTCCTCTACGGCTCCACTTCACGGGGAAGATGGTGCAGGAAGGACATGATAGCCCACATCTCAGTTCTTCCAAGTTTGTAAAAGAAGCGACATCTTCTGAGTTTATGCCTGCTCAGAAGGGCACTCAACCTCCGACCTCAGGATCCTCTGACCTCCTGCCCTCAGCCTGATTCCAGTGTCCCACCCAGAATGTGCTACAGGTTCCAGCCAGCATTCCTGTTACCCCCTGGGGCTCACGTGCACCAGCTGCTCCTGGGAGTCAAATTCCTGGCTGCAGCCTTCCCAGCGGCAGTCAGTCTCGTACACAGATTCAGGCTCTGGCTTCTCCTCTCGCTCCATGTCTTCCCGCCCATCCAGCATCCCCAACAGGGGATCCTAAGGCAGGAGAGGCAATCCTAGGGTCACTTGGATGACAGCTTTGTTTCGCTCAGGTCCCGGAAGTAAAGCCTCCCCCACCCTTACCTGTGTGCCTGTGGAGTTGGGACTGGACATGTCACCTTCCAAGGGCTCCTCTGGACACTTGCTGACCAGCATGTCCAACTCAGACTTCAGCTTCACCAAGGGGAAAAGTGAGGGTGATGAAGGTAGAGGTGGGCTGAAGGAAGAGGGAGCCCAGCCCCGAGTGCCCCCACCCAAACAGCTGGAACCCCTGAATTTGATAGAGACTTCCTCCTCAGATTGCACTGGTGAACAGGATGGGCTAAAGGCAGTATCTCCTAGTACAGGGGTGGGCAACCCCTGGCACTCGTGCCAAACACGGCACGCCAGTAACTTTTGCTGGCACGTGAAACCCTCTCTTATAATCTTCCATTTACAATTGTGAATCTTTGTTCTCAGTGATGAATTTTGCTAAGTCTTGTAATAGGAGTAGTAGCTCGTGCATATCTCTGAAGGTCACGAAATATAAACCTGATGTAAAATCTCTGTCATCAGTGATGCAGCAGCAAAAGTCCCACTGATAATATCAAATGGAGTCAAAGTTTTCTGTCGGACTATCAGTGTACATGTATACATTAAAAAATAAATGTATTTTTCATCATCATATACTGTGTTTTTGTCCCTCGGATGAATTTTTATGATTTCTTCAAGGTTCTTCACATACGTACACCTTAAGAGATATCAAGTAGGCGTGACATGTTCTCAAAAAATTAGGGTTGGCACGCAGAAGAATTTTGAGTCAGAGATTTTGCTGGTTTTGGCACGCACTCACAAAAAGGTTGCCCACCCCTGTCCTAGTATCTCCTTTGGAAGAGTCTGATTCAACCCCAAGAGTGAACTCCAGCACCTATATTCCTTTATTTTTCTGGTACTGAAACTTTAGTATCCCCTGTCCTTCTTTTATGTTCCCCTATTCAGCGGTTCTCAACCTGTGGGTTGCGACCCCTTTGGTGGTCGAATGACCCTTTCACAGGGGTCGCCTAAGACCATCCTGCATATCAGATATTTACATTACGATTCATAACAGTAGCAACATTACAGTTGTGAAATAGCAACGAAAATAATTTTATAGTTGGGTCACAACATGAGGAACTGTATTTAAAAGGCCAGAAGGTTGAGAACCACTGCCCTATATAGTCCTTTCCCCACCCCCTTGAGCTGAGGCAAATAGGTAATAATATGAGGGCTCTCACCTGGCAAGTTGGCAGGGGTCCCCGGGACTGAGGATGTGGCATCATCGCCCCCTGGGTGGGGTCGTGGGGACCGCAGGGCTGGACCCCGAAGGATGGTGAGGTCCCTTTTTGGTGATTCATCTGGGGTGGGAATCCCAGCGATGGGCTGAGGAGGAGGGGGGGAGTGGTTACTTAGGACTATCACCTCAGAAAGTGTCAGGAGTTCTGGGGCTATGCGAGGGGGCCTGGAAGACAGTATGGGAGGTGGCTGAGGCAGTCCTGGGGAGGAACTGAGGAGGGCTCCAATGCCTTAGACATTATAAGGATTCAAATAGGGTCAGGCAGTTTGGAGGGCTTGAGGCTTTTGATAGGGCTTGTTTGGGAGGGTCTTTTGGGGCCTCTTAGCCCGAAGCTGTCGCACCTCATAGTGCTGATAGAGAGGTGACCATAGGAGCCCCCCGGAGAGGCACAGTGTGAGTTGATGAAGGCCACGAGGGAGCTGGGTGAGGTTCGGATAACTGTCTGCAGGTCCAGGCTGGCATCTGACAGAGGTGAGATGGAGAGTGCCCGCTTCTTGGTCAATTTGACTGCACTCCGGGGAGGAGGAAAGAGTGGGGCTGGCCAGGAAACAAGGGAGACAGATACGATAAAGTGGCATGCCTTTCCATGCACCCAACCCATGCGTCCTAACTCACACACACACACACACACACACACACACACACAAACACGTGACTCTGCCTTGCCCTATTGACCCCATCTGTGACCTCTTATACATGCTCTGATCCCTCAAGCCCATCTCCAAGCACTTTCTTTTCCAAGCTAGATCCCCTGCCCTCCCACGGTTTCCCTCGAGACAAGTCCCCGAGGGGCAGAAAGGAGAGATGTTGCCTGAGGCCTCACCCTCGGTGCAGCTGTTGGTCTCTCTGGCTGGCCCATAACTGTGGGGGCCAGACATGAGGTTGGCCTGGTGGCAGAAGGGCAGACCAGACAGTCCTAGAAAAGAGAGACAAGTAGAATGGCGGACACACAAGGCTTCACCTTGAAACCCCAAGCAAGGCCTGGCCCCATATTCCAAGCCCACATTACATAGGGCCTCAAATCTTTTTATAGATGGGAAACTGTCAAGGGGTAGGAGACAGAAGAGGGATCCCTGGGACTGGTAGGAAATCTGCCAGTCCTCAAGGCCCAGCGATGGGTATATGCACTGACCTTCTGTCCCCATGCTGGGCGGCCCCTGGCTGGGGAGGGGCCTGAGACAGCAGGGCTCGCCATAGCTACTGACTGGCGGTGGGGTCATCGAGTTGAACATGGTGTCTCAGAGGAGGGTGTGGGAACACTGCAGAAGGGGAAGGGAGATCTGCAAGTTATGTCGGTGGGAGGAAAACAGGGAAGGTCCGATAACTAACTCTAACCTGGGCAGAGCTTCCCCTGTGCTCCCAGCCCCCTCCAGGACATCTGCCACAGGAAATCAGGTTGAAATGAGCATCACTCAGGTCAGGAGAGGAGTCCCAAAGAGGCAGGGGCAGTCTTGGCGGTTTTTGTGGGAACTGGGTGGCAGCTTTGCTGGGTGGTCTGTGTGTGGAGGGGAGAGTGTTGTGGACTAATTGTGCCTATGAGAGCTTCAAGTGATTTTAATACCATGGAACCTTTATTACTTCTTGCTCTGACCATGGGCCAGCTTTGGGGAGCGGGCTGAGACTCATGCAGAGCGTCTGGCTTCAGCACTGGGCTGGCGGGTTAGCCTGAGCCTTTCCCTTCCCTTCATTTGTTACTGGTCAGGGACAGCCCGCCTCAATCTCTCCAGCGTCCAGCAGAGGGAGCCCTCGCCACAGCCCAGACAGAGGCTGGCTGGGCCCGGAGGAAGCACGGACGATCTGCCCTTTTCTCTCTAGTCTGGAGCAAAACACTGTAGAACGGGATAAGTTTTCTGAAGGGAGCCTCCCGGGCCCGCTGCTTACAAAAGGATGGAAGTTGGTGTTGTTCTGGGGTGGTTTGAATCTGGGCACCCACCTAAGGCTTTTGATCTGTTTGGGGGAAGAGGTAAGGGACTGTGAGGGAAGTCTTTGGGAGAATAATAAAAAACAAACAAAGTCATTATCCTTTAGGAGTAGTGAGGGAGGAAAGGGTGCCGCTGTCCGCTTTTCTCCTCAAACTCCAGTTTTTACTCCACCCCGTGTTTTCCGATCTCCCGGGACTGAGGGTGGGGTGGGGCGGGGTAGGGTGGAGAACGAACGGGAGCGGGCCGGCCGGCGCGGTGGGTGATCCCGGGATGCTGGGATTTAGGGTGAGGGCGGGGTAAGTTGGGGAGCGGAACCCGGACCCCATGACCCAGTCCGAGCTCCGCAGCCTGGACTGTACTCTTCCAAAGTCCTCCTTTCCTAGCGGAGATCTGGATCCCGAATCCAAGACCTCCCAACTCGACCTTGGCACGAGGGAGGGGGGGCACAGCTGGCTGGCAGCTGGATCGGGGGACACTTCTCCCGCCTCCTTCTATGACTCATCCAGGGGAAGAAGGCGGGGGCTCGCAAACGACCCCCCAACACTAAAGAGACGCCCCCCGAACATGCCTACTAGGTCATCTTTCTGCCCCACTGCCCAGCCGCAGGGGTGCAGCCGCGATGGAAATGGGGCGACATCCCTCCTCGCCCACGCGTGCCAGGGCCCACCCACGACTCCCCTTCACATTAGTGAAAGGAAAATTTTGCCAACGTTTCCAGCTTCAGTTAAGTTTTTCTGGGGTGTGGATGAGAGCACAGGATGGGGCAGGAAGCTGGCTCTAGGGTTCTCCACCTGGAGCCCTGAATCATCTTGTGTGTCTCCCTATTTTCCAGAGTCCCTCTCGCACCCCCGCTCCCCAACTCCCAGGAGCCGGCCCCTCCCCCTTCTCCCGGTCCCGCCTTCTCCGCCCCCGTGCCTCCTCGGCCCACCCAAGTCGCCGCCGCAGGCTCTGGCTGCAGACGGCTCCGCTTCCCCCGCCCGCCCGGGAGCCCAGTCGAGCGAGCCGCAGTGAAGGGGGGAGTGTTGAGAGGCGGGACACATTTTTCCCTCCTCCCCTCCGCGCATCCAGAAAGCTGGCAGAGGCGCCCGGTGTGTGTGGGGGCCGCTGTTGGAGAGTGGGGGTCCCAGTGGCAAGGTGGAAAAGAAGGAATCCAGAAAGTACAGGGAGAGAAAGTGGGTAAATAAAAAGATGTGTGTGTGTGGGCAGAAGAGCCAGCAGGACACTTAGGTTCCTGGGTATCCCAGCTGGCTTCCCAAGGGTTAACTCCAACAGACCCCCGGGAACCCCCAGAGTGACGTAAAGGGCGGGGTCTGAGCCGCCTGGCGGGGATGCCGGGGAGATAATGGGGGAGGGGGTCTGGACCCCGCCCCCCTAGGGAAAACCACTCGAACTCCGGCCCTTACAACTCCCCCAGGAAATCGCCCCGCCTTCCTCCTCTACCCGACAGTAAAGATCTATCCTAGGAAGACCCCAGTTCCCCAGCCCCCTAAGATCTCCATTTCTCGGTCTCTATGGGATCCCCTTTCCCTAATCCTGTCCCCAAAGCTAGCTGCACAGGGCGGATTGTTTCGGGGTCACGGGGCCTGAAAGAGGCTTCAGAGCGGCGAGCGAGGGCAGGCAGGGTGGTCTGAGCCAGAGGAGGGGCCTGGTCCAGCTCCCGTTTGGGAGGGGGACCCGCAGGGAAGCACCGGCAGGCAGGGGCTAGCGGTCCCGCCCAGTCCCAGTAGGGGTCTCCCTGCCGCTGGCCCCAGCTGTCCCGGTGGTCCCGAGGTCAGAGGGTCAAGACAAGGGCTCCGGGGCTCCTCCTTAGCACCCTGCCCACCACCCTTGGGACGCGGGGGTCCAAAGTCCTTGGGGGGCCTTTCTAGGGCCTAAACTAGACACTGGTCCCTCCAGCCCCCTTCCTTGTCCAGAAGACACTCCTTTTCCAAAAACACATGCACCAGCAAGCACATCTGTCACAAGACAGGTCAGGGGTTCTAGCCCAGCCGCCCTCCCCGCCCCACCGTGGTTTTGTCACCTCACACACAGCCATCCCCACCCCACCTAGGGTTCTCTCCTTAGCTGTCCCCTCCTTTCAGAAACACTGACGTCTTCCAGCCGCGCTCAGACGCACCTGGAGTTCCCTCTCTACCTTGCAGACCTCCAGCCTCTTCATCCCAACCTCATGAAAGCGAGATGTTTCTAATGTATGGGAGAGGCAGAGACAGACAAAGAGAGACACAGTTGCCTGAGACAGACGCACAGACTGTCAGAAGAAAAAAAGAAACAGGAAAGGGGAGATACAAATGAAAAAAATTCTCCAAAAGTTCTACCGTCTCACCCCAGGCTCTCCCGCCCCAGTTTTGCCGCTGTGCCCCCGTCCTCTTGGCTGGGCAGAGTCCCTCACAAGCAGAGCATCCCCTCCGGCCCCCTCCCCCACCTCTCCCAGGTGGTCCCCCGCCTGCCCCCCCTTCTCACCTCTGTCTGGGCGCTGGGCTCGGGATGCGCGGTCCAGGGCTGGAGTCTGGGCTGGGGGGTGCGGTGGGAAGGGGGGGCGGACGGGGCCACTGCAGCGCAGCCTCAGTGCCACCCCCACCCCCCCCTAACCTGGCCCCCAGCCCTCCCGCCGGCCCAGCCCGCCGGGCCGCGAGCCGGGACCACCCGCGAGAAGCGCAAACTTTTTTTTTCCCTAATGCAAAAACTTTTTCTCGCTCCAGCCGCTGGCGCGCCGCCGCTCTTCCCGCTTGCCCTTCACCTCCCTCCTATTTCCCTCCCTCTTGCCGTTCTGTAGGATGAGGCGGGGTAGCTGGAAGCAAGAGAGGGGGTGCCGGGCTTATTGCACCCCCAGGACCCCCAGGATCCTCCCCCTCCCTTGAGGGACCCTATGCTACCCCCCCCCCCCCCCCGCCGAACACGCTGCTGGTGGTGGGCAGTAAATCCCGGCATGGATCCTTGGATCGGCTGTCCACGAAGAGGCCCTGAACCAGTGCCAGAAATATATTGCAGGACGGGAAGGGAGCGACGAAAAAGTTCATTCCAGAAACATTATGTTGGAGGTAGGGGCTTCGACTTTGATTGGTGCTAAAGGAGCACCACCCTGCGGTTTCTCGGCTGTCCTCACTCTTTGGATGGAACATGAAAGAGTTGGGATGGAGATGGGGGGTTTGTTGGAAACAGGATTGTGACAGCCTTGGGTTGGGGGTCCTGAGCGTAAGGTGAGGGTTCTATGGAGCATAAGAGGAACAGAGGCTGAGGCAATGGGTGCAGAGTGTGTGGACACAAGGTTACTAGGGAACCCTAGCACGGAGGCACTGCTCCCGAGGAACCCCGGTTCTCCTTGTTCTCGAAGTTCTGGAGACTGCGGCCACCTCCGCACCTCTTCGCTGTCCGCTCTCTTTCTGCTCTTCCAGGCTCTCTGCTCCCTCTGCTGGCCTTTTTGTCATATGACACCCTCCTGGAGTCTTGGAGGCAGAGAAACTTGGGAAGCGAAAGGAATAGGGTTTACAGATCCCCACCAAGGCCAGTTCGGAGTCCAGGGAGGGGGTTGTATGAGCCCCCAGAACCGGACTGGCAGACGCTGCTAGTGCAGAGCTGTAGTGTCTAATAGTGTCTCTTTGGATTTGTGTTGCCATGGTGATCAGATGCAGGGAAAGGGGCAGCTATTTCACTCTCTCTGACCTTTCTTTATGAGAAAGGGGCGAAAGCATGGTGGTGGTGGTGGGGGAAGGTCCCTTTATTTTCTGTTACCCTACAGACAGACCTCCCACATCCTAACTCTGCTTCCAAGAACCACTTCCTTGGGGCTGGAGGGTTAGTAGGCTACCTGTTCAGTCTGAGGGTCAAGGGGAAAAGGGGAAACTAGGAAGTGATCTGAGGCCAGTGCATATAGATAGTAGCTGTGAGGTACAGATAGGACCGTATTTGAGCTCCCTCCCCCATGTTTCTTTGACCCAGACACCAGTTATACCCAGAGGGTCAAGCACGACCAGAGGTCACTGAAGAAGAAGGGATCCTGTTCATGCTCCTGTCTCAGCCATGTGCCCCACCCTCCAGGGCAGTTCTTTTAGGGCACACTGCGTTCTCCTCCCCACACTGCTTTCTCCAGATCAGCGACTCTCAAATATTTGGTTTCGAGACCACTTTACACTCTTTAAGTTTATCAAGCTGTTGTTTATGTGGTTTGTATCAATTTACCATATTAGAAATTAAAACTGAAAAAAGTTTGTAACACAAGAATACACAAGCACACATCCCATTAGCAATGTCAGAAAGATGATGTAATCGCATGTCACCAGCCTCTGGAAAACACTGAATGCTTTTGAGATAACGAAAATAAAAAGGCAAACATCTTAGCATTATTATGAAAATAGTTGTGACCCTGTGGACACCCCTGAAAGGGTCTCAGGAGCCTCCCAGGGGTCCCCAGACCACACCTTGAGAACCATGGCTCTGGACCATCACCCCAGCCCTTTATGACTCACACTGGTTGATTTTTCTTCTTCATTTTTATTAGGAAAGTATAAATGTTTGTCTCCCCAGTGGGTCCTGCCTCTCACTGGGAAAAGCCAAGGAACTTCTCAGGCTCAGCACTCTCCTCTCCTGACACCCATTTCTGGGGCTCTGCTCAACACCTTCCTCAGGCCCTGCCCATGTCCTTCTTGACCCTCCCTTAAAGCACTTCCACAGTCCGACCCCTGGCTAGCCTGTTTCCCCTGCCCTGAGTCTGCTGGACCCTCAGTCTGCTTCTTTCTGCTCTCACTTGAGGACTTTCTCTTGTCGGGAGAGACTAAGTCATTTTCTCTGCCTGCTTCTCCCCTCCCTCCTTCCCTCCCTCCCTCCCTTGCCGCTGCTATTTTCTCATAGGGCAGGAAATCATGCTTTCTGGGTAGGTCCCTTCAGAGGACACACTTTCCCCAGCTCCCCACACATCAACCAGCCTGGAATAGACCAGCGTCTGGCTAGGAAAGTGTCCATTTGGGTCCCAGAGAGGTCAACTCAGTCATACTCCCAGGTGGCCCATTGGGTGGTGGTGCAGAACAGAAATCTGATGCCTCCAGCCACAGATGCCCTTTGCCTGGGAACCCCCAACTCGATATCTTTACTTCAACCCCCAGATCCTCTTGCTAGCTGCAGCCACAGGCCTCCACCACCATATCTGGCACATCTGTCTTGACCACATTACCATCGCGGTTCAGGTAGAGGAGAGAGAGAGGCCTCCGGGCAGTAGGGACACAGCAGGAGGTACCCAAGGGCCAAGGGTTGTTGGCCTTGAGGAGGCTGAAGACAGCAGAATGGAAGGAGGCAGCAATGCCCGGGCTGCCAGCCAGGTGGGAGGGGCACTGCCCACTGCAGTAATTCAGCTGGTACCCCTCAGGCTGCAGGATCCAGTCCCTCCATCCCAGTTCCTGGAAGTCTACATAATGGTCTCGCCGACAACATAAGGGAGTCTCAGGTTCACAGGTGGGGGTCCTCCTCCTGACTCGGCCTGCTCCCTGCTCATTGGGACGGGTCTTAAGCTCCAGGAAGGGCCGCTGGTTTCCCTCCGTGTCCAGGAGGCGCTGAGCTTGTCCGGCAGCTGTGCTGTTGCCTTCTAGGGGACTGCAGTCCAGTTGGAGTCTCAGGACGCGAGACTCCTCACCCCTCAAGCCACTAGAGGGCAGAGTCAGGGCATGCCAGCCAGGGCTTGTAACGTGGTGCTCCGCCAGGAAGGTGCCGGACCCTCTGTGCCTCCTCCTTGTGCCCCATCGAAAGATCTTCAAGTGAAGAGTGCCAGGAAGGGTGGGGAGTACATGAAGCCATAGGCGCACGTGGGACAGCTGGTGGGACCGAGGAGTGGACAGGTGGAAGGTGAGCATGGAGCTGCAGGCCGAAGTGGAGGAGTCTGCCAGAGAGATGGAGAAAGGACTGAGGGGCTGAGCAGAAACAGAGCTCTCCTCCGAGGCTCCTGCAAGCCCTGCCCACTGCTCTCCCCAGCACCCACCTTTAGAAGAAACAGGAACTGTCTAGCATCGTCTGCACCCGGTCCCTGCCCCAACTTCTCCTCCTCCCCCCACGCCCTGCTCTGTCTGCCTTGTCTGCCAGCCTCCCTTTCTGCCTCCCTTTCCCTGTCTGCTTTTTGCTTCTCTCTCTCTCTCTCTCTCTCACCCACCTGTGGTGGTAGCAAAGCTGATGACCTCCTCCCCTTTCGTCGAAGCCACACTTCCCTGCTGAAGTCTCTGAAGAGCTCTGCTCAGTGCTGCCTGGGGTGGAGGGTTAGTTATCTTGGGACGACCGGTCAGGTGCAGCCCCTCCAGGATTTGCTGCTTGGCCAGCTCTAGGACCAGAGCTCGTTCTGCTTGGGGTGCCAGGGTGGGCCCCCCACAGGAGGGACACACAGACCTTGTCTCTTGTGCCCATGCCAGTGCCCACAGCAGCACCAGCTGGAGCTGGACACCAGGGAGCCGCATGTTCCTGGTGAGTGGCCCTGGGTCGAAACGGCAGCCTCGGATGGCAGTTGCTCCTGCGGTTGAGTCTGCACGGAGGCCAAAGCGGGCAGAGCAGCGGCAGACAGCAGTGCCACACCTACCCTCAGCCAGGGGTAGAGCCACCTGTCTTCTGCTGCCTGGTAGAAAGTGGCCGGTCTGATGGGTAGCTGTGTTTAGCACAGTCTGCCAATTTGACCCTCACAGCTCATGCCTGGCTACTGACTGGGGCCTCTTTAGAGCCTGCAGCCTGGGGCTCCCTCACCTCGTGGTCAGCCGGCAGACCTACCTTCTGAGCACCAGATTGGCCAGCTCTGCTGCCCATCAAGCCCCTGCAGGGGGTGGATGTCCCCCCCCCCCTGGAGCTCAGGTTTCACCATCTGGCCCTGGTCACTGAGCTTGAGGTGGGGGTATGTGTGGGGGCAATGTGGACACGCATGATGCAAGAAAGAGGGTGATTTCACATGGTCAGCCCTCAAGGTCTGGGGCTTGGGGGAGGGAACTCCATATAGCAAGGTGGGGAAGGGCAATTTCCCCGCATCCCTTCAGCCTTTCTAGCTCGCTCTTTGGCCTCTGCTGCAGCAGTTGCTATGAGGCAGCTGCGAGTTCCACTGGTTACTTCCCTGGGGTCTCTGGGCTAGAAGGACAACTCCGGTTTCTATTTTTAGCAATGGGTCTGGTACTGGGGCGGGAGGTTGGCAGGTGGGGGCGGGGGAGCAGAGTCCTTTTGCCCAGGCCCAGGTGGCAGTGCCATGGGACACAGAAGTCACTCCCTGACCCTGCCTGTGCTGGCTGCCCAGAGTCCAGTTGGACTGGAGCACACGTGGAGGAGGGCAGGGGCAGGGGGTTGGCATGTTACTGTGATGTCTGGGGAAACCCAGAGAGGTGGGGGCGGTGGGGTTGATGCAATCTTACAGCAGGGCAGAGTCCACCAAGGCTGGCAGAGGGCATGGGACTTGGGAGTCTCTGTACCCAGCTGCTGGTTCTCTTTCAGGGGACTGTGAGAGTTGCTTAAATGTGGGGCATCCTAGAAGTGGTGCCAGGTCTCTGTTAACGGGGATGAGAAACGGATGGCTTAGGACTTGTAAGAGTAGAGCAAACAAAAACTGCAGCAACCTTAGTTCAATCCCAGCCCTCCTTACCTCCCTCCCTCACTGACTATAAATGGAAGGGCCAGGCCCCTCCACCTTGAACTTAAGAGGGAAGGCCTCATGCTAGCCTTTCTCCTTATGCCCTAGTTTCTTCAAGAAGAGGGAGGAAGTGAGTGTGATTTGGAAGTGTGCCCCCACTCCATTTTATTCATCTCCCCACTATTTAGCGGGGGTGTGGTGAGGGCTGTCAAGAGAGCCTGCTCATCCTAACCCGGCAGCAGGCAGAGAGAGGTGGTGCTTAGGGGGCTGGGTGTCAGTACCCCCGATGTCCACCGTGTGGCAGTGCTGTGCTACTGACAGCCGCTGTCTCCGCTCTGACCGGTTTCCCAGAGAAGGGGCCACTAGGGGAGGGGAGAGATGCAGTGCTCCCCAACCTCTCACTCTGAGAACCCTGGCTCCCCAGCGGGAGACAGAGAAGCTGGTCCCTCTGCTCTCACATCTCGCCCCTGCCAGCGAGCAGAGAGTGCTGTTAGGAGCAGCGTCACTGCTGCCTTTGGTCTCGGACCTCATCACACGGGCAGGTGGCAGTGGAGCTTGGTGATGGGTGCGAGGTTCTTCCTAGACACTCAAAGACACCCGTGGCGGGGAGGAGGGAGAGGGACAAGGAGACTTTACAGACCCTCCTGTCCACCCTGCGTTTCCCCCCAGGGCCAGAAACATTCCAGCCCCTCTGTGCGGTGCTCTCCCCAGCTCCCTCTCTGTTGGTCCGGCTGGTGACAGCCCTCTACCCTCTGGGGTCCGGGCTGTAGAAATGCAAGACAGGTTTTTGCCCACGACGGTGTTTCAGAGGGCTTACCTGTTGGTGCCAGGAGACAGAGTTCAGGGAAGCAGCAAGAAATAGCTGCGGAGTCTCTGGCCCCACCTCTCCCCTCTGCCAGGTGCCCCCAATTTTCCAGCTCTTCCTATCCTCTTGCTGCTGTGCCTGGCTCGGCCCTACCTCCTCGCTGACACTTACGTCAGAACCCAGCTATAAATATGCTCTTAGCATCTTAGTCACTTTTCCCAAGAAGTGCTCCTGAGTTATAAATACTCCAGCCATCTGCCTCCCTGGCCCGCCCTACCACCAACCTGGTTGGGGCTGGGGGGGTGGCGACAAGGCTGAGGGGTGGGTAAGGAAGTAGAAGAATCCTGAGTGATTATCTTGCCTAAATGAGAAAAGTCTGACAGTCTAGAGTTAGGGACTCAGGGGACTCTGGAAGAAAAGGTTTGAAAGACATACCCACTCCTTCTCCTTGTTATAGGAGGCAGAGCCACAGAAGAAAGGAAAGAACACTGATCCTGTGTTTATTTTAAAATTTGCCTTTTTTTTTCATCATGGATTTTTTGTATTAATCTTGATGTTTGAAAAATATTGAATTAAAATATTATTTATTTTTATTGATGAATTTTTTGGCCTCCCCTTAAATTTTGCCCCTAAAGTGAGTGCTTTACCCTACCTCACCTTAGCCTCGGTTCTGGGGACTGAAGTGGTGGGAGGGAGGGGATTTCTGTGGGTGAAGGGAGAGGTACCAGAAGATTCCCTTAAATTATCTCCTTAGATGGAGATCTCAAGTTAAAGGTAGGATAACCCCCACAAGGTTGCTCAGGAAGCCCCACAGCTCAGCCTGGCAGTCCCCCCGGAGGTCCCTTTCGGACTTTCTCCTCTAGGGTTCCTATTCCAAGGACCTCAGACCCTGGTAGAAGGGGGTTATAAGCTGAGCAAACACAGACATCACGTAACCCAAAGGACACATGGGTTTTGCAAAATCTCGGCCTTGGGCTGCAGACAATATCGACCCATGGTGCAGGGCTGTCGAACCAAAGGGAGGAAATGGTGGGGGAAGAGGGCAAAGGTCTAGAGCAGTGATTTCCAACCTTTTTCATCTCATGGCACACACACTAATTACTAAAATTCTGCAGCATTCCAAAAATATAGTTTTTGCTCATATGACAAAAAAGGTATACTTTTGACTGACTTACAAAAAAAAAAAAAAGTAATTATCTACCTTTTTTGTTCCAAAGTGACTTAAAAAAAAATTAGGTATCTAGCCCTGGCGGGTGTGGCTCAATGGTTGAGCGTGCAATGCACTGAGAGGTTGTCAGTTCGATTCCTGGTCAGGGCACCTGCCCAGGTTGTGGCTCAGGTTGTGGGCTCAATCCTCAATAGGGGGCATGCAGGAGGCAACAGATCGATGTTTCTCTCATGGATGTATCTCTTTCTCCCTCTCCCTTCCTCTCTCTCTAAAAATCAATTAAAAAAATCAAATGTCTATACTTGTAAATAAGGATTTCTGGTACTAAGAGTTAATCAGACAACCTTAAATGGACACCGCAACCTTATTGTGTGATGTGACCAATAAGCTGCAACTCTATTATATGATCTATATATTTATGGTTCAAGACAAGGCATTCACACAAGATGGCTATTGTTGTTGTTGTCAGGTATTGAATGTTTTTAAAATTCTTGCGGCATACCGGTTGAAAATGTCTGGTCTAGAGAGAACCCAGAAACCCAGTCCCAAAGCAAATGCCTTCCTCCTCTCACTCCAGGCCTTCCTTTTTTTCTCCCTGCCCTACTCTAGTGGCCCTTAGCCAGTTCCAGCTTCCAATCAGGACTCCTGGATGGAGGCCTGAGAGTTGGTGAAAGCAAGGCAGCCATGTCTGAACCATTCCTCTGCCTCCCACCACCTGTATCCCCACAGGTTGTTGGCCTACTTTCTTATTGATCAGCGATCTGTGAGTACAGGGGGAAGAGAGGACCAGGTAAAACCCAGGTCTTTATTAGCCTTGAGACCAGCAAAGGTGGTTCCAAAAGGGTGCAGGGGGCCTAACAAAGGAGGGGAGGCAGCCTGGGGGAGGAAGGGCATGAAGTATGGAAAGGACACAATAGCTCAGCCCTGAGGAACCTGTGTGAGGAGAGAGCAGAAGTGGACACAGCAGGCAGGCTGTCTTCTGGCCTGTCAGTTGGGGTTCTGACAGGAGACAAAAGACCCACTCAGCTGTCTGTGTTTGCATCACCGAGAAGAGTTAATGAAGGACTTCTTTTTTAAAAAATATATTTTTATTGATTTCAGAAAGAGAAAGGGAGAGGGAGACAAACGTCAATGATGAGAATCATTGATCGGTTGTCTCCTGCACACCTCCTACCAGGAGTCAAACTCTGACCTCCTGGTTCATGGGTTGATACTTAACCACTGAGCAACACCAGCTGAGCATTGACTTCTTTACAGACGTCTAGGCAGGGTTAAGGGAACCAATGAGGGATATTGAAGCACCGAGGTACTAGTAAGAGTAGAGAGCCATTATAAGCCTTTAGCATGGAAGCAGTGATATCAGAACCCAGGCAAAGCTGAAGCCATGGAAGAGAGGAGCCAGACAGGAGCTTTAGGGACATAGTCACAGCCACAGTCACACAGAACCATGGCACCTAGGCTGCGTGAGCCTGAATAAGAAGTATCTGGACTTCTTGCTTGTGTCTTCCCTTAGTCAAATTCAGCAGGAAGCAGGAGCCAAAGGAACTCAGGTGAGTCAGCCCCTAAGCCCATAGAGCAGGGCAGAGAAGGATAAAGAATGGATGTAGGTGTGCCAAGAAAGCCTTAGGTGGGCTACCTGGGCAAGTAAGGAGGAAAGGGACTCAAGACACAGAGAGAAATGAGCCTCGTTTTGGAGAGTAATGTTCTAATCTTTGGTGAAACCAAGGAGGGGACTCTCTAGAGATCCAGAAAATCAAGGGGAGGGGCTGGGTCAAATTATTTAGAGAGGGAGAGGCATTGAGTGGAAAGGGCAGGGAAGCATTGTGGATTATGGTGTAGATTAAGAGTAGGTTATGGGTGTCTGCCTGGGTTGCACTGCTTATGGTTGGAGGTGGATCAGAGTCTCTGGGCTGGCAGTTGAGCATGTGGGGCTTGCTTGATGGACTGTGCTCTTGGAGAGAGGCTGGTGGTTATGTATGTATGTATTTATTTTTTTAAAGGTTGGCTTTTTAAAAATTAAGTTTTTATTGATTTTAGAAAGGGGAAGGGAGAGGGATAGAGAGATAGAAAACCATAAGAGAGAATCATTGATCAGCTGTCTCCTACCTGCCCCCTACTGGGGATCTAGCCTGCAACCAGGGCATGTGCCCTGATGGGGAATCGAATCATGACCTTCCGGTTCCTGGGTCAATGCTCAACCACTGAGCTACCCCAACCAGGCACAGTGACTCTCTTTAGGTGAAGATCTCCTCAAGTCAAAGTTGGGATAATTTCCATAGGTTGCTCAGGAAGAGGGATTGCACCTTCTGTACAGAGGCAGTAATGGAGTCAGTCCCTGTTCTCAAGGAAGGGCACCTCTGTGGGGGCATAGTTGCCTACCCAACCTTGGGCTTCCCATCCCACACATAGACTAACTGCACCCACAAGCCTCGACCACCATGTCAGGTATGTCCGTCTTAACAATGTTGCTGTCCCTGTCATAGTAGAGCAGAGAGAGGGGGCGCCGGACTGTGGGCACGCAACATGAGCCCCCTCCAGGTGTGCCTGTAGCTGCGTTGGCCTTGAGAAGATTGAGCACGGTGGTGTGAAAGGAGGCAGCAAAGCCAGGCATGCCTGCTACATGCAGTGGGCACTGCCCTGTGCAGAAGTTCATTGCGTAGCCCTCAGGCTGGATGATCCAGTCATGCCAGCCAATCTCACGGAAGTCCACAAAGAACTCTTGTCGACAGCACATCCTGGACCCACTCTGGCAGTTGATGCCATGACGCCGAATCCGGTGCTTGCTCCCAACTCTCACCCGGGCTGCCACAAAAGGCCTCTGGGCAGCCCCACTCAGGATGACTGAGCTCTCGGCTACCTGGCCTTCAGGTACAAGCTCCAGGGTCAGGTGTCCCTGGCTGCAGGCAGCCTGAGCTTCAGGCCCCAGAAGGAGCTGGTGCCAGCCACTGGCATCCACCTTCAGCAGGTGCTGAGTGGCCAAAGTGAGGTTGGCTTCATGTGAATCTAGCACAAGGACCCTCACCTTCAAAATCCTGGTGGTATTGGGAGGGAGCTGCACAAAGAACCTGAGGCTAGCCTCCTGGACCTCCATGCCACCAGCAGTTCTATCAGAGAAGAAGTGGAAGTCAAGACGAGTCTGGTTAATGTTGGAGAAGCCTGTGGACACAAGAAGCCCCAGTCATTGTGGTGTTCTGAGCGCCAATTCTTTTTTCTTTTTTTCAGTGAGTGAAGCTTTATTCATTTACATCATAATTATTAGTTGAATATTTATATGCTAGATTTTTGTTTTTATCTGAGTGTCAATTCTTACCAGCTACCTCTCTATTCTCTGCCCGCTTGAACACTGCTCATTCGTGACCACATTGCTGACTACACTTTCCTTCTTAAAAGTCTTTTCTCTCTTGGCTTTCATTATACAACTCTCGTTTGATTCTTCCTTGATTTTCTTTGCTGGCTTTTCTTTCTCTGACCAGGACTTTAATGCAAGAATTCTCCAAAGTTTGCCTTTTACACTGAGGAGAGCCCTTACCCACACTCATGGTCAGCCAAAACAACTTTTATTCTGGTGATTCTCAAGTCCATTTTGCACCTCCAGACTGGACATATAGATTTGGGAATCACCAAGCTTCAGGACACATAAATGTCCTGCCAGCACATTAAAATCAATTTGTCCCAAATGGAAATCATTATTTTCTTTCTTGCTGATCTCTCTTTTTGTTCTTAGAATTGGTGGTGCCACTACCCATCTTATCATCTCTGGAAACCCTGTGGCCACCTCCTTCATTCCCCTTATCCAGTCCCTCACCACAGTGGTTCTAATGTCTATGCATTTCTCCCTAACCCCATTACGATTGCCACTGTTCCCCTCTTCATCCCTCACCTGCTCCATTGAAACACTTTCCTTGGGTTTCTATTCCCTCCACTCCACTGAAATTACTCTTGTCAGGTTTACCAACACCTGTCATGTTGCCAAGTCCAATGGTTTCATCTCTTGATATTCATCTTACTTGACCTTTGACATACTTAACCATTCCCTCCTTCTTGAAATAGTTTTTTTTCCCCCTGGCTTTTGTGATTCTGGCCACTCCATTTTGATCTTTTTTTTGCTGACAACTCCTCTTTCTCTGCCTGACCTCTACATGTTGGAAGTCCTGAGCTCTCTTCTACTTTCTCTTCTATATCTATACTCTCTCTCAGAATGGTCTCGTCAATTCCCATGGCTTTTAATTTCATCTGTATGCTGATGACTCCCAAATATATATCCCTGGACCTGATTTCTCCCCAAGCCCCAGGCTTGTATATCCCACTGCTGATCTGATAACGTACTTGGATAGCCAATGATATTTCAAACTTTTCATGTTCAAAGAAGAACTCTAGATTTATCTCCCCAAACCCATTCCTTCTCCAATCTCCTCCTTCCATATATATGCATTGCTTAAGCCAAAACCTTGATTGCTCTCATCTCCTACTTTGAAATTATCTGCAAGAACTGTCAAATCTACCTCCAATTCATAATATAATTTCACTGATCTTGTCTCCTTTACTATACATTAGTTCAGTGATTTTCAACCTTTTTCATCTCATGGCACACAAACTAATTACTAAAATTCTGCGGCATACCAAAAATATATATTTTTGCTAATCTGACAAAAAAAGCTATAATTTTGATTGATTTACAAAAAAAAATAATAGTAATTACCTACCCTTTTTGCTCCAAAGTGATTTTTAGAAATATATATTTTATTGATTTTTTTACAGAAAGGAAGGGAGAGGGACAGAGAGAAACATCGATCAGCTGCCTCCTGTACACTCCCCACTGGGTATGTGCCCGTAACCAAGGTACATGCCCTTGACTGGAATCGAACCTGGGACCCTTGAGTCCGCAGGCCGACGTTCTATCCACTGAGCCAAACTGGTTAGGGCGCTCCAAAGTGATTTAAAAAAAAAAAAAATCAGGTGTCTAGCTCTGGCAGGTGTGGCTCAGTTGGTTGAGCATACAATGCACTGAGAGGTTGTCAGTTGGATCCATGGTCAGGGCACATGCCCAGGTTGTGGCTCAGGTTGTGGGCTCGATCCTCAATAGGGGGCATGCAGGAGGCAGCAGATCAATGTTTCTCTCATGGATGTATCTCTTTCTCCCTCTCCCTTCCTCTCTCTTTAATTCATGAAATTCATCATCTCAAAAACCTCATTAGTGAAGAAAGCCCAAACTCTTTTAGGAAGCGGTCATAAGCCCATTATGATTTGATCTAAGCTACCTTTTTTTCTTTATCAAGTAAAGAGTGCTTTATTGTGGGAATGCCACTGGCACTTTCATGGACATAAAAGGGCAGAAAATAAAGTTCACCTAGGCTTCATGTGAATTGGAATGTCAGGAATAAGACAGCTCTCAGAGCCATTATGATCTCTCTCATCTCTGTTTCTGTGTAAGTCTACTTCATTCTTTTCTCTCTGAAAATTTGGACTTTCTTCACTAATAAGGTTTTTGAGATGGTGAATTTCATGATCTAGCCAAGTTTTTGGCAAGTAACTCTGGTGTCAGTGTAAAATAAGAATTAAAGAAATAAAAGACCATTCATTCAACAAATTTTGGGTGCTGACTATGTACTAAGTGAACCATATAATGGTGAACCATACAGGCACAATCTCTACCTTCATGGAGTTTATATTCTAGCTGGCTTGGATATACTTCTGCCTCCTCATCAGCTTTTTCAACTCCCAAAATGGTGGCCCCAGGTCCTGAGTCTACAGAACCTTTTACTCACCTCTTCCTAGCTAAGTGAGCTGATCTTTCAGTGTCCCAATTCCAAAATCCTAGAAGAGTCTGATTGGCCTAACTAATCTTTTCTTGCTAGGTCACTGAGCACCTTACTGTTAGGATCTCTAAAGTCACTCCAGTTATGGCAGGCAGACATATGACCCACAGGAGTTGTGGTAGACTATTACATCGTTGGCTCCCAATGAACAACAGCTCCCAATATTCATAGCTTTGTGCAATTTCTTCCTATATTAATTCTTGTCTTGGCCATGTGATTTGATTTGGCCAACGAGACACAGGCAAGCATAGTGCAAGCAGAAGTTTATACACTGAGGCTTCATCTTTTTGGAAGCCAGCAACTTGGCTTCAGAGAAACTTGGGAGAGACTACTGAATGATGAGAAGCCATGTGGAAAATCAGAGACCATCTTAGATGTTCTAGCCGAGGGGTGGGCAAACTTTTTGACTCGAGGGCCACAATGGGTTCTTAAACTGGACCGGAGGGCCGGAACAAAAGCATGGATGGAGTGTTTGTGTGAACTAATATAAATTCAAAGTAAACATGATTACATAAAAGGGTACGGTCTTTTTTTTTTTTTTTTTTTTTTAGTTTTATTCATTTCAAACGGGCTGGATCTGGCCCGTGGGCCATAGTTTGCCCACTGCTGTTCTAGCCCCATCTCAGCTCCTGCCTGAATGTGGTTACATGAGCGACCTCAGCTAGCCCATGTGGACCAGAACTGTCCAGATACGCCCAGTCAAATCACAAAATTATGAAAAATATTGAATTTTTTCTTTTGGGCCTCTCTAGTTGGGCTTCTTTGTTATATTAATGGATAACTGAAACAGAAACTAGTATCAGAAGTAGGGTGTTCCATAATAAAGACCTAAAACAGGTAGCACTGGCTTTGGGATTGGGTGGCAGGCTGAGGTTGTAAGGGTGGTGAGGAGAGTGTTAGTGAAGGCAGTTAGAGCAGTGAGAAAATTGCTATTGGAAGCCAGAGAAAGGGGACACTGTATTATGTATTGGCTATCCGCTGTGATAACTTGGAAGCTAGAAATGATATCTAACAAAGTTGTGAATTTAGCTGAAGATATTTCCAGGCAGAATGCTGGAAGTGTCATTTGGCTTATTTTAGCTGCCTTATCGCAAGAACTGTTAAATTTTCAAGCAGAATTTTGATAGAATATTTCAAACAGGACTTGCTAGCTTGAACAATAAAATATTTTTTCATTCCTTGTTTCTCTGTCTGGTAAAAAGTTCTTCAAATGAGATATGTTCTCAAGGCAAAAATCAAACCCAGGGCACTGCCAGTAAAACATGGCCTCGGTGTGAAGATAAAAACAAACAAAGGGTCAGCCATAAGATCCTTAGCTGTGATCTCACATCTTTGTTAAGCTCTAAAACGTAAGATGATGCTCTGTAGACCCTCTCAACTGGACAAAAGGGTTTCTAAGAATCTTAAGAGTTGTGCCCCACAACACCCTGACTTGTAACACAAGTAGGGGTCTGTCTTGAGAGAGTGGAGTGCCTTTTGTCTAATTGAGTAGACTGCAATTTGTTATTTAGAAGGCCCACGGAGTTTTAAAGATAATTTGAGTAGTGAAAGCAGTACCAATTTGGACTAAAGGGACAGAGACAATTCAAAGTGAAAAGAGGCCGGTGGGCCCCCAACTTCTCACGAGCACAGGTCCTTTCTTATTTGAAAGGAAAGACATCTCAGCGGGTGCTGGGAGGGTAGCTCTAGAAGCCGAGGAGAGCAGCGGTGGGCTCTTCCTGAGAGGAGAGGAAAATCCTACCAGGAAGCAGCAGAATCAGGCACTAACCAAGGGAATCCTGGAGTTGGGATAGACTGAGATATGTGCCTGGCTAAATATCAGAATTT
The DNA here is from genome assembly GCF_028538775.1 of Myotis yumanensis. Classification (NCBI taxonomy): domain Eukaryota; kingdom Metazoa; phylum Chordata; class Mammalia; order Chiroptera; family Vespertilionidae; genus Myotis; species Myotis yumanensis. Next base: position 157,881,691 of record NW_027223754.1, read on the forward strand.
GCATGGGTCAGTGACTGCTCTGTGCTCCCCCATCTCCCATTTTGAATAGGACTATCTATTACGGATATCCTGTTTTGTCTCAGCATTGTATATTAGGTGTGTGGGAGGCAGTTAACTTGTAATTTTAGGTCACAAGCAGTGGTGTGCTGGTAAATATTTAACAACTGGATTCTAGAGGGGGAAAGGTACCCTGATTTGTAGTATTTGCCAATTTCTGTGGTATAAATTCTCCCACCATGACTGATTTCAAACTATCAATGTGATGTGATGTCTCTGGATGCAAAGTTGGAAGATATTCACAATCAGCTCTCATGAGCCAGTATGAGCCAGTCCCAGGACACCACTGAAGGCCCCTACCCTAGTTTCCCCAGAGCCTCAAACTCTCTCTCTTCGTACTCCCAGCAAGAACAATGTTCAGCTCTTTATTTCAGATAACTTAAATGAATTGAAATGAAAACGTCAGACTAAAATATTTAAATGTGAAAGGTGAAATCCGGGCACCATTCTCACCTTCAAACTTCATCTCCGATCAGGTCCCCTCTGGCCTGAACATTGTAATCATTATTGATTAGCAAATATGTGGAAAGTATACAGACTTTGAAGTCAGAGAGAATTGTGTTTGAATTCTGCCCCTTCCACGCTGTATGACCTTGGCCATGTAAATAATCTTCTTTGAATCTCAGTTTTTGCATTCATAAGATGGAAATTCTAAAGTCTACTTTATAGCGTGGTTGTGAGAGTTACACTAGGTGAGGCAGGTACACGGAATGCATGGCAACCATCATTATTATTGCAATGTGCCAGGAACTGGGCTAAGTGTCAGGGATACAAAGGTAGAAAAAACCAAAAGCAGCCAGGATCAGTGTTCAAGGGATTCATGGTTCATGGCCATTTGTCCACCTATTTTTCAACTCCAAATGCTATCTACTCCTTCAGACTTTTACCTGTTTTCCCCCTCCATTTAGGATGTTATTTACCATTCTCTACCCATTTGAAGTCAAACTTACTCTATAATGGCAGCCCATTTGTGATCTTCTGAAAGACCTCCCTGTCTCACCAGGTTCCAATGAGTTAATCCTGGCCCAGCAAACTCTTGTGCCCTCAGGCAGCATTTATTTCATTCTGCCCTATATTCTAACTAGAGGCCTGGTGCATGAAAATTGTGCATTGCGGGGGGGGGGGGGGGGCGGTCCTGCAGCCCAACCTGCACCCCCTCACAGTCCCAGACCCCTTGGGGGATGTCCACCTGCTGGCTTAGGCCCGATTTCCCCGGGAATCAGTTCTAAGCCAGCAGTCAGACATCCCTCTCACAGTCCGGGGCTCTTGAAGTCTGGGACACCTCGCTCCTTACCGCCCACCTGCAGCCAAGGAAGGAGAGGCTCCTGCCACCACTGCTGCATTTGCTGCACTCGCCAGCCTTGAGCCTGGCTTCTGGCTAAGTGGCGCTCCCCCTATGGGAGTGCACTGACCACCACGGGGCAGCTCCTGTGTGGGGCCGGGGTGGGAAGTGGAAGGTTGGCCAGCTAGGGAGGGACTGCAGGAGGGCTCCAGGGCGTGTCCAGCCCATCTTGCTCAGTCCCCATGGGGGCTGAACCCCAGCAGCAAGCTAGCCTACTGGTTGGAGCATCTGCCCTCTGGTGGTCAGTGCACGTCATAGTGAGCGGTTGAGCTGCCTTAGCATATCATTAGCATATTATGCTTTGATTGGTTGAATGGCCAACCAGACGACCAGACACTTAGCATATTAGGCTTTTATTATATAGGATTAACTTATTTCCAGCAGCAGCAGCAGCACCTAAACCCCTCATGGGCAGGAGCTAAGTCTTCTATTTCCTGTTCCCTCCCACCTTAGTCTTCTAAGTACATTACCTGTATTAGCTTATTTAATTATCTCAACTATCCTCCAGTTATCCCTATTTTACACATAAGAAAACTGACTATTAACAACCCAGGTCACACAGTAATAAGTGTCTGAGCAAGGATTTGAGCCCAGGCTATTTGGCTCTAGAATTGTGTTCTTAATCATGAACAGAAGCACATTTTGAACTAGAATAAGGTCTCATCCATTACTGGGGACTCTAGACTATGGTCAAGCTGACCTGCAATGTGATTTGGTTGTTTAATGCAACCAATGTTTATTGGGCATCTATTCTGTTTGGGAGAGGCAGGGTGATAGTGCCCAAGGCCATGGATTCCAGAGCCATGACTGGCTTCACCACTTCCCAGTCATGTGAACTTTAGCAAGTTACTCAACCTCTATGTGCCTCAGTTTCATCACCTCTAAAATGGGGATAATGATAGTACTTGGCTCACTGAGCTGTTGTGAGGATCTTAAGGCATTAGTATATGTAAAAGGCTTAAAACACAGTAAACGTTGTAAGTGTAAGTTATTTTTACTATATACTAGCCTCTGGTGATAACATGAGGAATAAATGACAGTTCCTGACCTCAGGGTTGATATCCTATTGGAAGACAGCCTTTATAGAAAACCTGAAAATAGACAATTTCACACAGAGAGTTCTGGTTCAAGCTAAGGGAGCACCTCACCCTTAGGTCAGGGTAGGTTTTTTGAGAATGGGAGTGCCGGGTCTTGAAGTACAGACCAGGGGGAAGGGACCAGGAATGGGAAGGGCCTTCATACCTAAGAAAGCGCTTGTAGGAAGCTCAAAGGCCAGATAGATCACTTTGTGTTCTGTTTCTAGGGTACTATCTCCGAATTCTTGATCTTTCTCTCCAGCTGCCCACTAAATTCTCCAACTCGTCTCCCCTCCATGGAAGTAACTCTCCTCTTCTATCCTCTATCCACCCTTCTATGTCCCATTTTGACCCTGTTCTGATGTGTGTAACAGAGGCATCAAGGCAAGAGGGCAGGGGTAGGGTGGAGAGGTATTATAGTCCTGGTGTTTTTATTTTGCCCTTTTACCCAAATGAGGCATCTGGGGGAGAGGAGATGAAGAAGTTGGATCCTGGGCCAGAGAAAAGACAGACACCCCAGCCTCCAGCCTCTAGCCTCTGGGTCCAGGCCCAGGAAGTGGATGGGCTCACACCACAGCCTGGGGAAGTTTGTGGGGTCTTTAAAGAGAGGAGCTAAAGGAGATGGGGGCAGGCAATTTTAAACAAAGTGAAATTTACCTACATCCCAGCTGCCCATTGGTCATGTCTAAATCACAAGAGAGAGACTGGGGGCTGAGCGGGGAGGGAAGGGAGCAGGGGGAGTGGGAATCCTGGATTAGGAGATTACAGGTCATGGGAAGAAAGAGTTGGGATGGTTTGGGGGAGGAAGTCAGGGGTTAGGTTGAGGAGGACACTTTTCCTTTCCTTGAGAGGTCAGGTTTTGAGGAAGATCTACAGGTCAGTAACCCACCTGTCTCGGCAAAGCTGATGATCTCATATTCCTGTCCCCTGTCAGCCTCTGGAAGCGCCCCCTGTGGGCGCCCATGGAGGCGCTGCAGCGCTATCCTCAGAGCGGCTCTGGACACTGGCCGGCTCAGCGTTGGGCGCTGGCTGAGGTGCAGCTTGTCCAAGATGCTTCTCTTGGCAAGAGGGAGAAGCAGCTCCCGCTGGCTCTGCAGGTCCAAGGCATGCTCCCCACATGCCAGGCATTGTAGGTCAGCTCTGGTAGTGGCCACTGTGGCCAGAGCCAGGAATAGGAAGGCCAGGAACAATGAGGAGATCATTGTTGGGGGAGGCCCTCCTTGAGGGACACAGTGAGAGAAGGCCACAAACCCTGGGCTCAGGGTGTCAACAGCTGTGGTCTTGGTTCTGTCCTGGCTGCCAGAGGCTGGGAAAGGAGAATGTGTCCAGCTGGCATGACTCCTTGTTGCAGGGGATAGAGCAGCCAAACATCTGACTTGAGAGATGAAGCCAGTTACAGGTAGACCTTGGCAGAAGCTGCCAATGCATAATCAGTGAAAGCACAGAGTGGGGGATGTTAGTGGAGGTTGGTTTGTTTGGGGAAAGAAGTGTTCCTGGGCCAATGCTGGGAGACAGTGGGTTGCCCACGTGAGCTGCCAGGCCTAGGGCCAAAGGTTAGAGATGAAATTCCTCTTCAGATCAATGGCCTTGCTGGGAAGCCTGGTGGGGGAAAGGGAGAGATTAGAAGTTTTAAGATAGAATATGAAAGGTGACTTTCAAACAAGAGAGGGTTATTGGCAGGCATTTTAGGTCACTGTCATGCAGGTAATTGAGGGTTTGAGAGTTGCATTTTCCTTTGTCTGATACTTCTCATATCTCTGCCGGCCCCCAACCCAAACTCTTGTTAGTTCTTGCTCAGTTTTGCCCAGTAAGGCTCAAAAAACATCTAGTCTGAAGGGTTGGGAGAGGAGAGGAAGTGTTCTAGCCAGGTCTTCTGCGTAATCAGTGGGAGGTCTGAAGGTCAGGAAGGGGCTTGAGAGCTAGATGTACTCTGGGGTTTCTTCTGTTTAGGAAGATAAATTTTAAGGTTGCTCAGAATTCTCCTTTTTCTCCCCTAAAGGTCCTGAGTAGTAGATCTTCAGGGAAAGGCTTTTATTTCCACAAGGGGGATTTACCTGGCAGGAGTGGCAGGTAGAGTTAGGAGCACAGGTTTTTAAGCCAGATGAACTTGGTTAAATTCTATCTTTTCCTTTTATCAGCTATGTGACTCTTGGCAAGTTACTTAACCTCTCTTGCTTTAGTGCCTTCATTGGGGAAATGGGATAAATTATTACCCATGATTCCAAAATCCAAAAAAATAAAATCCACCTTTTTTTGTGTGTGGGGGTAACTCATATAGTGGTTAAACCTGACCTGAACAGAAGTGACGTGATTTATGGCCTTTAAAAAAATCATTCTGAGACTATATGTTTTTTACTCCAGCAATAGTATTTGATTATAGGATGCTACCCTTGGAGGTACTACATAATGTACATTTAAAAATATATATTTTTATTTATTTCAGGGAGGAAGGGAGAGGGAGAGAGATATATAGAAACATCTGTCCTAGCCGGTTTTGCTCAGTGGATAGAGTGTCGGCCTTTGGACTGAAGGGTCCCAAGTTCGATTCTGCTCAAGGACACATGCCCGGGTTGTGTGCTCAATCCCCAGTAGGGGGTGTGCAGGAGACAGCCAATCAATGATTCTTATCATTGATGTTTCTATCTCTCTCTCTCCATCTACCTTTCTCTCTGAAATCAATAAAAATATATTTTAAAAAAAGAAACATCAATGATGAGAGAGAATCATTGATCGACTGCCTCCTCCATACCCCACATTGGGGATTGAGCTTACAATCGGGGCATATGCCCTGGCAGGGAATTGAACCATGACCTCCTAATTCATAGGTCGGTGCTTAACCACTGAGCCTTGCCAGCCTGGCCATAATATACATTTTACATACCATTTTACCTTTCTAAAACTTGACATTTTCTGAATTCTGATCCATGTCTGGTCCTATGGATTTAAAAAAGTTTTTTAAAATTGATTTTAGAGATGAAGGGAGAGGGAGAGAGAGGTAGAAACATCGATGGGCTGCCTCCTGCACGGGCTGTCTCCTGTATGCCCCCTACTGGAGATCAAGTCTGCAACCTGGGCTTATACCCTGACCAGAAATCAAACCAGCATCTGCTTGGTGCATGGGATGACACTCAATCCACTGAGCAACACAGGCCAGGCTGCTCCTATGGATTTTGAATCATTACAGATCTATAATGATTATCTCACAGTTTTGAGATTTAAATAATTGTGTAAAGCACTTAGAGTGGCTGGCACAGAGTAAGTGCTTGATAAAAGTTTATTATTCCTACTACACAGGTTTGTTTGTGGGCCAGAGCACCCTCACCTCTAAATGTGCTGAAGATGCCCAAACGGTTTGGCTCAGTGGATAGAGCGTCGGCCTGCGGACTGGAGGGTCCCGGGTTCGATTCCGGTCGAGGGCATGTACCTTGGTTGCGGGCACGTCCCCACTGGGGGGCGTGCAAGAGGCAGCTGGTCGATCTCTCTCATCGATGTTTCTAACTCTGTCCCTCTCCCTTCTTCTCTGTAAAAAATCAATAAAATATTTAAAAAAATAAATAAATAAATGTGCTGAAGAAATTCTGCCAATATCTGCTCTTCCGGACTCTCCGTTTTAATACGTTCTGAAGTTCTAAAATTCAGTGTTTTTTTTAGTACATTCTGCAGTTGTCATTGCATAGTAAATATTCAATGGTCGAATTCTATCAATGTAAGACTACAGCACTTCTTTGGGGTCGGTAAATTATCTAAATACACGTAACCAATAACTAAGTTGATTCTCCCTCTCCGGGTTTGCAAACTGAAGATGACTCTTAAGAAAAAGAACTGGATTTTAGAGGAAGGCGGTGGTCAGAAGCGATTTTCATAGGATGAACTTCAACCTGCTTCTTGATTTAAATTTTTACATCTGAAAAACATGGACATTTACCTACCACATGATCTTTACCCATGCATACTACATTTTTATTGTGAAACTGCTCTTTTGGGCTCGGGAGTTACTGTCCTAAGTCAAAGGCAGTTTTGAAAGTGCTCTGCAAATTTAAATTTCTTTAGTTCTTAGTATTATGTTTAAATTTAGGGTGAATCTGACACGCGTAACGGGTTTAAGGTGGACGAAGGATCCCGGCGGATGCGGACTGGTAGCTGGAGACACACGTTACACAAAGGGAGCGACACCGTGAGGCACCGAGCGTGCTCGCGGGTGGGAGCCGGCAGGTGGGTGAGCGGGGCCGCGGCGCCGACTCGCGCGGGAGCGCACGGCGAGCGGGGCCGCACGACGCGGTGACGTAGCCGGACGTGGTGACGCAGCGCGCAGGCCGCAGCGGGGGGGCGGACTCTGGGCCTTTTCTTCCCCTTCTGATTTCCCCCCTCCCCCCTTTTCTCCCTTTCCGGGTTTGGTTCCCTCCTTTTCTCCCCCTCTTCCCCCTCCTTCCCAAGTCCCTTTCCCCTCCCCGCCCCAGTCCCCCCCCCTGCACCCCTGTCCCGGGCCCGGGGGAAACCCCCGCCGAGAAGAGCCCGCCCCCAGGAGCGCGCTGCCGCGGGCCGTCGGGGCCGAGCCGCAGCCGAGCGGCCGTGGGCCCGGGCGGCGGGCGGAGACGTGGGTGCCCTCCCCGCCACGGCCCGCGTGAGGTGAGGCCACCTCCTGGCCGAGGGGGCGGGCGGCGCGGGCGGGAGGCCCGTGGGGAGGGGGCGTGGCGGCCGCGCGGTGGGGCGGGCGGGGGCCCCCGGTCTGGGTTCCCCGCGCTGGAGCTGCCCGGGGCCGGGGGTGGTGGGTGCGGGCCGGAGCCTCTGGTGAAGGACCGCCCCGAGGCCGGCGATGTCCCCAGGGTGTGGGAAAACGCTGGCGAAAAGCGGAGAAAGGGGGGCGCGGGCCGGCGCCACCTGTGGCCTGTGCAGCGGGACCTGAAAACTTGCGCCCTTTGGAGGCTTGGGGGTGACCACCCCCGTGTATTTCCTGGGTCTCCGTTTTCTGGGAAGAATGCGAGGGAAGGTGTGGAGTGTTTCGGGTCAGGCCGGGTTCCGAGTTTGCGTGGGGACAGGGACGTGAGTCGGAACGCACAGGGAGCTGTTTCTGCAGCTGAAAAGTTGGGCCTACACCAAGCCCGTAACTCACTCGAGCCTCAGGAGACTGTTACCGATTTCGGTTTCCTTTAGAGCCAGACCTTTCCAACATGTGTGACCGTTAGCCTAGTCGTTCCAGAGAATGTTTCTTTACTCATGGTGAACTGTTCTTGTCTAATGATGAGAAATGACCGAATAACAGCCCCAGAGCTTCATTAAGCCACGGGAAGGGAAAATTTAAATTCAGATCCCAGTTGGATGAAGGTTCTTGTATATGTTTTTTATTTTCCTGTAGAATTAACTGAAAACTAAAATGAAGACGCCTGAGCCCTGGTTGATGTTGGTGGGCAAAAACGAGACTGGAGGTTCCACTTTTAAAATGTCACAAATTCCGAACGTTTTAGTGTATTTTTGAATAGTCATATTGACACTTAAATTGGTTTTGTGACTCTTTCTTACTAATGCTTTTAATGCTTTTTTCCCCTTTTCTATTTTTTCGTGTTCTTTCTCCAGTATTTTTCTCTTTTCCCCTTTTGTGCAGCCAGGGGCATGGAGACAAAAGCTTAGTGGTGGAAAGTGGTAGGTTAGGCTAATTCAGTGACTCTTCAGTTGTGTTTTCCTTCCCCGGTTGCTGTTCTCCACAGGTTTGAGAGAACTGAGAACCTTTCTTGAAGGTCTGATAAATTGTCAGCAAAAGTCACATTTCAGAGTTGCAGTTCCAGCTGTCTTTGAGTCCACTATATGATCTATATACTGTAGATCTGCACAATTTAAAGCAATTGAAAGTTTTGCATATGTAAAATAGGGTGCCTGGTATTTTTTTTTATTTTTTTTAAAAAAATATATTTTATTGATTTTTTACAGAGAGGAGGGGAGAGAGATAGAGAGTCAGAAACATCGATGAGAGAGAAACATCGACCAGCTGCCTCCTGCACATCTCCCACTGGGGATGTGCCCGCAACCCAGGCACATGCCCTTGACCGGAATCGAACCCGGGACCCTTGAGTCCGCAGGCCAACGCTCTATCCACTGAGCCAAACCGGTTTCGGCAATGCCTGGTACTTTTTAATGGAAAGGAGTCAGAAGAGGAGATGTCTTCCTTTTTCTCTCAGAATAAAAACCACAGACTTCACAACTGCCTTCAAAGCCCTAGATCTGTAGCCCCCTTTTGCCCCCCAATATATGCACGGGTCCGTTGCTGTTCCTTGAGGACATTTCTGCTTCAGGGGTTGTGCACTTGTTCCCTGGATCTTCCAGGGCAGTGGTCGGCAAACTGCGGCTCGGCAAACTGCGGCTTGGCAACCGAGGCTCTTGAGCCACATGCGGCTCTTTGGCCCCTTGAGTGTGGCTCTTCCACAAAATACCGACTTCTGCGCATGGGCCATGAAGTTTCGATCGCACTCTACGTGCGGGCCTGCACGTGGTATTTTGTGGAAGGGCCGCACTCAAGGGGCCAAAGAGCCGCATGTGGCTCGCGAGCTGCCATTTCCTTATAGAGCTGCACGGCCTTGTCGCCTCAGCTCCTCAGATCTTTACTCCAATGTCACATTTAACAGGGAGGGTTCCTTGGCTATCTAAATTGCAAAGCCCTTCCCCCACATACATTTTCTGAATGTCCTATCCCACTTCTCTGCTTGATTTTTCTCCTTCCTCTTATCAACCTATAACATGAGAGATAGAAACATCAATGATGAAAGAGAATCATTGATCGGCTGCCTCCTGCACGCCCCACACTGGGGATCGAGCCTGCAACCCGGGCACATGCCCTTCACCAGAATCAAACCCTGGACCTTTTAGTCCACAGGCCGACGCACTATCCTCTGAGCAAAACCAGCTAGGGCTAACATGCTATGTATTTAGTCTCCCCGATTAGATAGGAAGCTTCATGAAGGCAGATAGTTCTGTTTTGTTAATTCCTATATCTTTAGCATAAGGCATAATATTTATTATGCAGTTGGTGCTTAACACATTTTTTGACTGAATAGGTAAAGAGAAGTTTTATTCTTGAATTATCTCATTGTCATGAATTTCTGATCATGATTGGTTGTCCTTGGAGGTGTGGAATGGATTTTTAGTAGGATTTTGTAAGGTATTTAATTGGAAGAAATTGAGATTTTTTTTCTTCTTCTGTCAGTTCTTGCCACATTTCTCGTGACTGAAGTCTTGGGCTTTCAGGTCATTGAATAAAGCACTTTGAAGGCAGAGAGGATGAAGTGTGGGGGAACTTTGGCATTGGTGGTCTTAGAGGAAGATTATCTCACATCTCATGTGGGTAGATTTTTACCAACTGCTTCAGGCTCTTCCCTTGAGATTTGTTCACATCCCCAATGAGAGATATCACCATCCTTACCACTTTGGTTCCAGAGAATTGAGCAAGCTGGTTCCACTTTGAATTTTTCAGTAGGCTGAAGATACTAGTATTTATAATCTGGGCTATATGGGTTAGGCATTATTTTTTCCTCGTTCATGTAGTGACAGTTGAGCTCAAAAACGATGAATAACTTTCTCTAACAATGTGAAGTGTTCAGTAATAGGCAACATTTAATCCTTTTAATCTCACAATTCCATTTTGTGGTAATTTTTAGCAACTAAATTCTATATTAAGTCTGAAGATAAAAGGAGCAGGCCCCCTGAGTTCTGTGGATTATCTCTCATTTATTTTATCCTTTTTTGTTTCTTTTTTTGTTGTTAATCCTCCCTGAGGATATTTTTCCATTGATTTTTAGAGAGAGTGGAAGGGAGGGGAGAGACGGAGAGACAGATGAGAAAGACACATTAATTGGTTGCTTCTCGCACGCGCCTGGAGCCTACGGTGCCCTTGACCAGAATTGAACGCGGGACCCTTCAGTCCGAGGGCTGATGCTCTGTCCACTTAGTCAAACCAGCTAGGGCCCTTTCTTGTTTCTTGATTGATTCTTTTGTTACCTTCAATGATGTTCTGGCCAGAGTGGTCTGGATGAGATTCCTCTTTGGGGCAGTCCTGGCCACTATTTTTCAGATTAGGAAGGCAAAGGGGTGAGGTAGTGCTTTTAACTCTGTGGGAATGCTGGTGGCAAAGCCTAAGATTTTTGTTTGACCCTTTGCCAGGACATTGAAAGCTGCCAGGCCAAAGAGAGAATGGTGTGTGTGTGTGTGTGTGTGTGTGTGTGAGAGAGAGAGAGAGGGAGAGAGAGAGAGAAAGAGAGAAATTGGGGATCTTGTACCTATTGGGCTGGATCTAATTTGGATATTATTAGTGTAAAGAGGTAACATCATCAGAAATATATTAGTACTCATTTGGTGAATAATTTCTGACGTAATTTAGGCAGATTTATAAAAGCTTCTATCAGACTTCTATTGTCCCCTTTTAAATCCTTTCACAAAGTTTCTAGAAAGTCTTTCTGAAGCTCCAGAGATAAACCGTCTGTGCCAGGGGTCCTCAAACTTTTTAAACAGGGGCCAGTTCACTGTCCCTCAGACCGTTGGAGGACCGGACTATAGTTTAAAAAAAACTATGAACAAATTCCTATGCACACTGCACATATCTTATTTTGAAGTAAAAAAACAAAACGGGAATAAATACAATATTTGTATTTGCATGTGGCCCGCGGGCTGTAGTTTGAGGACCCCTGGTCTGTGCCATGTTCTCACCTCTTATAGATAAACTAGAGGTCCAGTGCACGAATTTGTGCACAGGTGGGGTCTGGCCAGCCTGGCCCCAATCGGGGTGGATCGGGGCTGGGCCTGTTGGGAGGAGGAGACAGCAGGAGGTTGGCTGGCTGGCCTGCCCCGATCGGGGCCCAATCAGGGCCAGGTCAGCTGGGAGGAGGGGCCACGGGTGATTGGCTGGTGGGCCCTGCTCCCAATTGGGATGTGGGGGCTGTTAGGGATCAGCGGCCGGGGGGAGGGGCTGTGGGAGGTTGACTGGCCAGCCCCACCCCCGATTGGTGTGTGTGTGGCCAATCAGGGGGGAGGCAGCTGGAGGGAGGGGCCGAGGGCCGATCAGGGTGGTGTGGGCCCATTCGGGGTGGGGCTGGGGGTGAGGGGGTGCAGGAGGTTGGCTAGCCATCCCCGCACCCTATTGGGGTGGGGTGGGGGGATCGATCAGGGGCAGGGCTGGTCAGGGGGAGGGGCTGTGGGTCGATCAGGGTGGGGCGGGCCGATTGGGGGGTGGGGTGGCCGGGGGGAGTGGCCGTGGGAGGTTGGCCGGCTGGCCCCACCCCCAGATCAGGCTGGTTTGCTGGTCGCAGTGGGTGTCATAGCGACCGCTCATTCTGGTCATTATGGTTTTCTGGTTGCTGGCTTTTTATATATGTAGATACTGGGTGCTGACAATGATTCAGAGTAGGTAACAGTTTCTGAACGATGCAGTGCTTATTCCTGTGTCAAATCTCTTCATGAACTCAAGGAAAGCTTTCAGGAAAAAGCATATTTGGGGGAGAGGATAAAAAGTGTTTTATTTTGGTTACATGGTCCCAGGAGGTACAGAGGAGAGAATTCTATGAAACTGTGTGTGTGTGTGTGTGTGTGTGTGTGTGTGTCTGTGTGTGAGGGGGAGGGGGTGTTAAGGTTTTTCTATGCCTCCTTGTAAGATTGGATAAGGGACTCTGAGTGTTCCTCTGTGGAATGTGCTACTAACTTACAAGTAGGAAAAATAGCTGGACTCATGGCTTGAATATGTGTACGTGGATACAGTTGGTGGGTCTAATTTTAGAGACTTTCTTCATACACAGTGGCCTCAGTATTTTCCTCCAGCTGTATCCTTCTTACCCTCTGTGTAGAAAACATTCTACTTAAGTCTTTTAGTGGTTAACTTTTGTTCTTACAATGGTTGCCAATTTAGCAGTGTAGTACCTGTTCCACCTCTACAATGAAGTTACCATGTTCATTATTCCTTCCTATGTTTGAGTTTATTTCTGAAAACAGGTATAGACAGGAAAGATTTTATAAACAATTTATTTTAACTCCTCTTTGACTTCCCTTAGATTTCCTTAGCATATATCTGTTTTCTCCACACTTTAAAAAAATTGATATGAAAGCCGATAATTATAATCTGCAGTGGTTTTATTCTTTTTATATGGGATGTATGAAAGGAACGATTCTGGGATGCTTCCTAAATCCAGGTGTTCTTTTTGCTTTTCTGCAGGATTTCTTGTGAGTTGTTCAGTCCAGGTGTTAGAGACCATACTGAGAAAGCTATTTCAGCTTCTTGTTTTGATAATTAGTTTCCTAGAGTACTTTTCTGTGCTTTAAAATAATTTTTTAAAAAAAATTGATTTTAGAGAGAAAGGGAAAGGGAGAGAGAGATAGAAACACCAGTGATGAGAGAGAATCAATTGGCTATCTCCTGCACGCCACCTACTGGGGATCAAGCCTGTAACCCGGGCATGTGCCTGACCAGGGACTCAAACTGTGACCTCCTGGTTCATCATAGGTTGATCCTCAACCACTGAGCCACACAGGCTGGGCTTCCTGTGCTTTTTAAAAAGGAGCTGATCAAATTGGGAACCCCCAGCGTAGAGATGAGAGAGGATAAGGAGAAAATGTGCGAAAGCTTTAGGTAGTCATGTCTCTCAATAATCAAAACACTTTATATTTTCAAAGGACTAATTTTATTCTATTTCTCTTTAGTTTAACCACAAAAGCATCACAAATCTTTTCACTTTCTTTAATTACTTGTAACACTGTTTCTGAATTGTCAAAGACTAATATTTCCTGGGAAATAATTTTCAGGCCTTTCTGGGTATTTTCTTCTGGGAAAAAACTCAAAGTGGTTATTAAGTGCTCTCATAAGGTCTCTTCCTTAATTTAGACCAATGTTTTGATTCTTTCATTTATCTATAGGCATTTGTATTATGTTTCATAGTGTTGTGTTTTTTTTTTAGTATTGAAGACTTCAAAATCTTTGCAAGCAAATAAAAACTATAGTTTTTGCTCTAACCGGTTTGGCTCAGTGGATAGAGTGTCTGCCTGTGGACTGAGGGGTCCCGAGTTCGATTCCGGTCAAGGGCATGTACCTTGGTTGCGGGCACATCCCCAGTAGGGGGTGTGCAGGAGGCAGCTCATCGATGTTTCTCTCTCATTGATGTTTCTAATTCTCTATCCTTCTCCCTTCCTCTCTGTAAAAAATCAATAAAATATATTAAAAAAAAAAACTATAGTTTTGCACATTTACCATTATTCTGAAGTTCTTATCCTATAGAGCAAGAAGTGTAAAGATAAGTGAGATAATCAGCAGGGTTTAAGAGAACTCAATTTATTTCCAATAGCTTTTTTGATTATGAGTCTTGCAGGAAAAGAAAAGAGAAAAAGATGGTCTGCAGGCTAGTCAAGTTGTATCTTGATCTTTTGGAGGTATTTTTGCTCCGGCTATTAGTCTTCTTTAAAAAAAGATAAAAGATTTCAGAGAGGAAGGGAGAGGGAGAGAGAGATAAGAACATCAGTGATGAGAGAATCATCTATCAGTTGCAGGATTGAGCCTGCAGCCTGGGCATGTGCCCTGACCAGAAATCGAACTGTGACCTCCTGGTTTATAGGTCTACGTCCAACCACTGAGCCACACTGGCCTGGCCTGCTGTTAGTCTTCTATACAATTATTTTCTGATGTACAGAATAGAGATAGATGTTTTTAACTAAATTAACTAGTGTTCTCTGCCACTTGGTTCATTATCTTCTTTTGTGTAGATGCTTTTTTGTATATTCCATGCTAATAACATTTGTGCTATAGTGTTCATTATTAATAATGATCAAAACCATATTTCATATCTGCAGAGCAGTTTTTTTCTTTCCTAAAGATCATTGGACCTTAAAGTGGTCTCAGTAATTATATTAAAAGTTTAGATTTTCCAAGTGTGCAGTTCATATTTTTTATAGGGGTAGTGTTTTGTTTTGTTTTTTACATGTCAGTCATAAGAATTTATGCATGGTTTTGGCATGTGAGCAGCATTCTGGACACCAGGTAATTAATTCTTCATCCCTTGGAGAAGGGTGTTTCAGACTTGTGAAAGGTTCTGTAAGTTTCATAACAGAACCAGGAGGAAAGTAATCAAGTCAGTGGCAATCTAAACTTAATAATGAATACATTTGAAATACGTTTTTTCTTTATACTCAGAAATTGTTCTTTAGCCTTACCCTTCCTTTATGATTCTGTTGGAGAAGGGAAGAAGAGAATCTAGGATAGTACTCAGTTGATAACTTCCAGGAAACAGTGGGCTATGGATGGGTAGCAGGTGAATGTAGACAAGTGACTAAGTAGTCACTTATGATTTCTAATGTTATTGATGGATGCAGCTTCCAGCAGCCATCAAAATCAATGGGAAGAACCTGGCAGACCTGTTAAGTCTAATGGACCTCTTTTCATCCTTATCTTATTCAACCGTTTGCCATGGTTGATCCTTCTCTTTCTTTTTTTTAAAAAATATATTTTATTGATTTTTTTTTTAATATATTTCTTTATTGATTTCAGAGAGGAAGGGAAAGGGAGAGATAGAAACATCAATGATGAGAGAAAATCATTGATTGGCTGCCTCCTGCATGCTCCCCACTGGGGATCAAGCCTGCAACCCAGGCATGTGCCCTTGGCCGGAATCGAACCTGGGACCCTTCAGTCCGCAGGCCGACGCTCTATCCACTGAGCCAAGCCGGGCAGGGCTATTTTATTGATTTTTTACAGAGAGGAAGGGAGAAGGAGAGTGATAGAGAGTTAGAAACATCGATCAGCTGCCTCTTGCACACCCCCTACTGGGGATGTGCCCGGAACCAAGGTATATGTCCTTGACCGGAATCGAACCTGGGACCCTTCAGTCCACAGGCCAACACTCTATCCACTGAGCCAAACTGGTCAGGGCAGTCCTTCTCTTTCTTGAAATGTTTCATTGACATGACTTTTCTTTTCCACTTGCATTCCTGGTGGCTCTTTTCTCCTGCTCATCCTTAAATGTGTATTTTTCTTAGTGTTTCTTTTGTAGTCTCCCTTTCTATTTCTAATTCTTAAGCCTTAACAGCATAAGCATCTCATGGAGAATTTGTTAAGAATGTGGCTAACAAAAGCCTTCATGACCTGGCCCCTGCCAGACTCTCTGACCTACTTTGTACCACATTTTCCTGTTCTTACTAGTTCTAGCCATAGTGACTTTTTTTTTCCTGCCCCCAAGGTCTTTGTGCTTATAATTCCTTCTGAGTGAAATGCTATTTTCCCAGATCTTCACCTTACTTACCTCTTTTCATTATTCAAGTCACAGTTCAAATAATTTCTCTGTAGACTCCCTGAACACCTTATCCAAAATATTAATCTCCTTTTTGTGCTTCATGACATTCCTCTGTTTCATTATCTCTATTGCACTTGCCAGTATCTTAAGTTACATTGTTTGTTTTCTTGTCTGTAGTCTGGCTCACACTTAGAACTTAAACCCTATGAGAATAGGACCTTATTTCTATTATGATTGCTATATTTCTAGTGCCTAGAATAGTCACTAAGCACACATTTATGAAATGAATGAATGAAGTGTGGGTTCCTGGGTCTTAGTCCCAGAGATTTTGATTTAGCAGGCTTGGAATGGAGCCTAGGAATTCGTATTTTAGCAAACATTCCAGGTGTTTCTGATGTCTCTGCTCAGTTGTGTTGAAACACAATCTGTTCGCCTCAGCCACCCCGATGGCTTTACTTAGCATTTGTTACTATAAGCTGACAATTTGTGAGTCTCTGTGTCCAGTTCTGATCTCTTGTCTGAGCTCTAGGCTTGTCTATTCAGTGGTCTCTTGAATATCGCCATTTGACTGTCACACAGCACTTCAAATTCAACATGACCAAAGCAAAAATAATTTTTCTTGGAAATGTGTTTTTCTTTCTGAATCCTTTTTTTCTGTTCAAGATGTCACCTAGTTGCATAAGCCAGCAACTTGGATGCCATTCTTGAGTCCTTTTTAGCCTTTAATATCAATAATCATAAAGTTATGTAGACTCTTTATCTGCTCAGTCTATCTTGAATCTTTTCATTTTTCTCAATCAGCATCACCACTTCCTTAATTGTGGAGACCATCATCTCTCGTCTGGATAATTGATGGCTTTCAACTGGCCCTCCTGCCCTAGCTTTGCTTCCAGTTTTTCATTTAGTTCTGTACCCTTTTCAGTGGTGGGGAACATCCGGCCCACAGGCCGTATCATTTGTTCTGGCTCTGCCAAGCATTAGGGATGAGTTAATTAAATGTTTGGCTAAATATAGCAGGCTAATTTTTAAGTTGATAATTTTGTGTGGCCTCTGAATGATGTTATAAATATTCAATTGGCCCTTGGCAGAAAAAGGTTCCCCACCCTTCTTTAGCTAAAGAAAACTAAATCTCTTATCTTCTGCTTAAAGCATTAAAATATATATATGTAAAATATAAATATATAAATATATATATTTATGTATAAAATGTTTAGTGATTTCAGAGAGGGAGAGGGAGAGAGAGATAGAAACTTCACTAATGAGAGAGCATCATTGATCAGCTGCCTCCTGTATATCCCCTACTGGGGATTGAGTCTGCAACCTGGACATGTGCCCTGACCCGGAATTGAACTGTGACCTCTTGGTTCATAGGTCAATGCTCAACCATGCCTATGAGCCATGCCAGTGGTCATCCTGCTTAAAGCGTTTTAATGTCTTCTTTGTTTCCAGTATAAAGGCTAGGTTTGTTTGCTTGTTTGCTTATTTATTTATCCTCACCTGAAGACATGTTTATTGATGAGAGAGAAGAGAGAGAGAGGAAGGAAGGGGTGTTGGGGGTAGGGAGAGAGAAAGAAAAAGAAACATCATTGTGAGAGAGAAACATTGATCTAGTTGCCTCCTGAGCCCTGACTGGGAATCAAACCTGCAACCTAGGCATGTGCCCTGACTGGGAATCGAACCTGCAGTCTTTTTGGTATATGGGATGATGTTCCAACCAATTGAACCACCCAGCCAGGGCTTTAAAAAAAAATCTGGGGGCTTTACCTCACCTGCCTTATACTTTGCGTAAGTTGGGGATCATCTGTATTGTCCCATCCCCCCCGCCCCCCAACTTGGTGATGACATGTGAAGGTGAAAATAAGTTTTCATCTCTTACTCTCATGCAATCCAGGCTTTTTCTTACTGTGGTGTAATCCCTTGGGTTGTTTCTCTCTTTGTATCTTCTCCTGTCTGAATTAAAATCTTAGAAAGGGAAGCTTCTAAACCAGAGCTTTCATACTTTGTGCTTTGAATCTAAACTTGCGCGTGTACACACACACACATGCATACATATATTGAATATTGGTCTGTGAATATAGTCTAGGAAACTGACATGAAGTTAGGGTGTTTGTATTGAACATTTCTGTTGGAGTGTGGTTTTAGATGTAAGAAAACCTAAAATAGAATTAGCCTTAGAATTGGTATCTGATATACCCCCAACTACTTACGGTCCAACAGATTGAGAATGTCCTGCTCTAGGATACTATATGAAACCAGATATGTCAGTCTCCTCTACAAAAACATTGTGCACTGAAGGTGAAACCCATTAAACCTATCTATATGTTCTTTTGATGTGGAAACAGATAAGTAAGCTATAAGGAAAGGAATAGTGTGCTATTAGCATGTTCTGTTGAAAATGTAAAATCCTGCCTATTTTCCCCATGGAAATAGACTATATATTTTTTAAAATATACTAGAGGCCCAATGCATGAAATTCATGCAAGTAGCTCAGCCCTTGCAGCCGTGGCGGCCTGCCTTGGCCCTTGCAGCCCCGGCTTTGTCCGGAAGGTTGTTCGGCTGTCCGGTCTAATTAGCATATTATGCTTTTATTATTATAGATTTTTATTGATTTTAGAGAGAAAAGGGAAAAGGATAGAGAGAAGCACCGATTGGCTGCCTCCTGCACGCCCCCTCTGGGCATCTAGCCCGCAACCCTGGGCACGTGTCCTGACTGAGAATCAAACCAGCAACCTCTTGGTTCATGGGTCAATGCTCAGCCACTGAGCCACACTGTCCAGGCTATAGAATGTATTTTTGAAGAGGGAAATGGTTATAGATAGAAGTTATAGATACCTATCTGTTGATTGTCTAGCTTATATATTTATTTTATCTGGATTACTGCTTTAAGATTATTTAAGAAGTTAGCTGCCTGGCAACATAAAAGTACAGATATTAAAATGAATTACATGCTTTCCAACTATTTCTATTACTTGACTAAATTTAGAACCATGCAGAGCTCCTGCAGAATTGAAATCTCTGGGGCTTTTTAGTCAAGACAGACAATATTCAGCTTTTCATATTAAGGAAGAAGAAATGTAGCTTCAAATTAATTTTTGCACTGTCACCCAGACTACTTAAGATATAGAGTCCAGTGAAAAGTCAAAACTATTGTGAGATTTTTACTTCACTGTTGTTGTTGAAAACTTGTTAGAGCCTAGGCTTTGGGTGTGAAAGGGATAAGTTTTTCCTCCCTATGTGTATTGCTGGAGGCTGTCTACTATTTTCCTCACTGTCTCCTCAAATTTTGCTTGATAAGTATAGTTCTTATACTTCACTTGGATGGATGAGGTAATGCATCTGAGCTAGATATCGGTGAGCATTACACATGTGTACTTGTGGGTGAATTTTATGACACGAATTGTTTTGCAAGTGTATAAATTCAGACTAGTGTAGAATATATATATATGTGTATATATATATATGTATATATGTGTGTGTGTGTGTGTGTGTGTGTATATATATATATATATATATATATATATATATATATATATATAAACAATAAACACCTTTATTGCATGAGCTAAGATAGGAGGAAAGGGGATTTACTAGCCTTTCCTGGCCTTTGTTTTCCTCAGCTAGAACTCCAGTTCCTTGCCTTCTAACACATAGCCATTTGCTGTGCCACATTGGCCTGGGGTCTGGTCTTGAAGAGATGCATATAAGAAGCTTGCCCTGCTGGAACTGTGCCCCTAGGAGATGGCTGATTTTGGCATTCTTTTTCCTTTCATCATATTTCTTCTGAATTTTCTTTGATCATTTTTTGTTTAAAGTCTCTTTGTTCTTCATCAGAAGTCAGCTAGACCCTGTACTTTCAGCCCAGTGGTACTGAGTGCTGTCACTGAGCACGATGTAGTTCTCTACTAGGGTCTTGGTGCGGACCAGTTCGTTGTTGGATGCTTTGTAGACAACATTAAAAATCCTTGTTTTGCACATAAAACACTTGGAGCCCCAGGAGAACCCACGTCTAGTCTCATGCAGACTGTGTGTGTATGGTGGGGGCCAGTCTTAGGGTTGGCAGCAGGGCATCGCTGCTCATATTTTCACTTTTTTGTGCCTGGTCTTGCTGTGCTTGAGCTAGTTGTCCCAAGAGATGCCCATGATTCGCTGCCAGCTGGAAAGAGCTAGTGTAGGATATTCTGAGGAGAAACTTAGTTATACATTTAACTGTACATTAAATGTGAAAATCTGTTGGTGGAGTTGGGTAGGATCTTTACATAAGAAATAGCAAATAAAGCCCTTCCACCATGTGAGGGCACAGTGAGAAGGCACTGGCTATGAATCAGGAAGAGGGCCTTGACGAGAATGTGATGAATGTGACTATCCTGGGGCCTTGATCTTGGATCTCCTAGCATCCAGATTGGCAAGAAATAAATTGTTGTTGCTTATAAGCCAAAAAAAAAAAAAGAAAAAGAAAAAAGAAAGAAATAGCAAATAAAGCCCTAGCCAGTTTGGCTCAGTGGATAGCGCGTTGGCCTGCGAACTGAAGGGTCCTGGTTTTGATTCCAGTCAAGGGCACATACCTGGGTTGCAGGCTTGATCCCCAGTAGGGGGCGTGCAGGAGGCAGCCGATCAATGATTCTGATCATTGATTTTCTCTCTCTCTCCTCCCTTCCTCTCTGAAATCAATAAAAAATATATATATATATTTTTTAAATATATTTTATTGATTTTTTTACAGAGAGGAAGAGAGAGAGAGAGTCAGAAACATCGATGAGGAACATCGATCAGCTGCCTCCTGCACATCCCCCACTGGGGATGCGCCTGCAACCCAGGTACATGCCCTTGACCGGAATCGAACCCGGGACCCTTCAGTCCGCAGGCCGACGCTCTATCCACTGAGCCAAACCGGTTTCGGCAATAAAAAATATATTTAAAAAATAGCAAAGGGAATAGTTATTTTGGCTAATTTAAATATAATTTAAAAAGTAAATATGATGTGTTTACTACCTGATTTGGCAATTGGAAATGTAGGATTTTGTTGCTACTATAGTAAGAAGTTTTAAGGACACTTGAAAAAATACCAAAAAATTATTGTAAACCAAGAAAAACCCATAAAAATGGAATGTATGTTTTTTCTGATTCTGGATTTATACAAGTGGTGAAATGTTGAAAATTGAAAAACAAATCTACATACTACTCTTTTAAAAATATTGATTTCATTAAAAAATATATTTTTATTGTTTTGAAAGAAAGGGAGAGGGAGAGAAAGATAGAAACATCAGTGATGGGAGAGAATTATTGATCGGCTGCCTCCTGCATGCCCCACTTTTGGGGATCAAGCCCGTAACCTGGGCATGTTCCCTGATTGGGAATTGAACCCTGAGCCATGCTGGCTGGGCCATATTACTCTTATTGAATTAATCCTATGTGCTCCACCCCCCTGCTTTGCTGCTAGACTTCCATAGATGAGTTTTAGAAGAGAGGAGTCTGTGTTTCTTGGAGAAATGAGCTGCCTTCAAAGGACTTACTGTTTAGTGAGGCAAAATGTTATGCAAAAGGTAGCAGGATAGTTTTTATTTTCTTTTTGCTTATTTTATCTACAAAGAACATGGATTTCTTTTATAATTAGAGGAAAAATCAGTTACTTAAAAAACATCAACTCAATATTTGTAAGTATTTTATAGACTTGTTCTCCAGCACTCTTTTATTTTATTTTTATCCTCATCTGAAAATATGTTTATTGATTTTAGAGAGAGAGGAAGGAGGGGAGAGAGAGAGAGAGAGAGAGAGAGAGAAAGAGAAAGAAAAAAACATAGATGTGAGAGAGAAACATTGATTGGTTGCCTCCAGTATAAGCCCCAACCGGGAATTGAACCTGCAACCTTTTGGTGTACGGGATGATACTCCGAACCAGCGGTCGCCAACCGGTGGTCTGTGAGGTCTGAAAGGTTAGTGACCGCTGCTCCAGACAACTGCCACCTGGGCAGGGACAGCACTCTTTTATTTTTTTGAAAAAAATATTTGTAGATTTTAGCGAGGGAAGGAAGGAGGGAAAGGGGTGGGGGGAGAAAGAGAGAGAGGGAGAGAGAGAGAGATTTGTTCCATTTATTTATGCATTATTGGTTGCTTCTTGTATATGCCCTGACTGAGGATAGAACCTGCAACGTTGGACAAATTAGGATGATGCTCTAACTAACTGAGCTATCTGGTCAAGGCCTCTCCAGCACTTTTTGTTAATCCTCACTGAAGGATATTTTTTTCTATTGATTTATAAAAAAAATTTTTAGAGAATGGAAGGGAGGGAGGTGTGATGGGGAGAGAGAAAGAGAGAGTTCTCACATCGATTGGTTGCCTCCCAAATGAGCTCCAACCAGGGCTGGGGATTGAACCTGCAACCTAGGTATGTGCCCTTGACAGGGAATCAAACCCGTGCACAGACTGATATTCTAACCATTGAACAACATGGGCCAGGGCTCTCTCCAGCACTCTTGATTGGTTTCTAGTTAGGTGGAGAGTTCT
This sequence comes from Myotis yumanensis, assembly GCF_028538775.1. Classification (NCBI taxonomy): domain Eukaryota; kingdom Metazoa; phylum Chordata; class Mammalia; order Chiroptera; family Vespertilionidae; genus Myotis; species Myotis yumanensis. The sequence continues at coordinate 157,903,911 of NW_027223754.1, forward strand.
TTTTTTCCTAGGCTTTATGACTGTTTCTTTGGGTAATCTCTTTTTATGTTATAGCTGAAGTTTTTGTTAAGTAACTTCAGTGTATTGAATCAATCATTTAGCTAACAAAATTTCTATTTAAACCTAGTAATATAGAATTCTTTTTCTGTGAAAGAGTATAAATATGCCCATTTGAACTCTGAGAAGACTTGTGCTTATTATTAGCTTGCCTTAACTTGCTGGAGACTTAGCTTTTTGATGTCACAAAAGGTACCCCTGCAAAATTTGAAGAAGATAATATTACATGCTTTTACTAGAATAAAAACTTAATTTTAGCATAAAGTAGCACTTGGGGTAATGGAAGAATATTGTATTTTCCACATAGGTCTCAGGGATTTTCAGAGACAACTTCATTGTCAGATAAGGTTCTTGGGACCATTAGAAAGCTTAGTATCATGCTAGGACTGTGGGATCAAAATATTTTTGTGTATTAAAGGACCATACAGGCTAGCTGTGGAGATAAATCATGAACATTTAATGATCAAAACAACAGTAGATAATAACGGATTAGATTCTGTAATATAAACAGGATGCCATAGGATTGAGTTGAGTCTAATTGTGTAGTACAAACAAATGAGGAAAAGAAAAGAGAGAAATTAATACAGAAAGGTAAGGAAGAGGTAGGAATTGAACTGGGTTTTTATTGTAGAAAATTTAAACATTCTAAAGCATTGAGAATAGTAAAGTGAGCTTCCATGTATAGTTATTAGCTTATGACTAATCTTGTTTCATTTATGCTCCTATCACCCACCCCCTTCCTGATTATTTTGGAGCCAATCTGGGTTGTATTATTTAATCCATAAATATTTCAGTATATGTCTATAAAAGTAAGGACTTTAAAAAAACAATACTAGTGCTAGCTGGTTTGGTTCAGTGGATAGAGCGTTGGTCTATGGCAGGGGTGGGCAAACTTTTTGACTCGAGGGCCACAATGGGTTCTTAAACTGGACCGGAGGGCCGGAACAAAAGCATGGAAGGAGTGTTTGTGTGAACTAATATAAATTCAAAGTAAACATCATTACATAAAAGGGTACGGTCTTTTTTTTTTTTTAGTTTTATTCATTTCAAACGGGCTGGATCCGGCCCGCGGGCCGTAGTTTGCCCAGGGCTGGTCTATGGACTGAAGGGTCCCAGATTTGATTCCAGTCAAGGGCACATGCCGTGTTGCAGGCTTGATCCCCAGTAGGGGTCATGCAGGAGGTAGCCAGTCAATGATTTTTTGCTATCATTGATGTTTCTATCTCTCTCTCCCTCTCCCTTCCTCTCTGAAATAAATAAAAATATATTAAAAAAAATATCAACACCATTTGCACATCTAAAATACTTAACAGTAATTAGTATTACACTTCCGGTATTCATATTTCCTTGGCTGTATTATCATTTTTTAAACAGCCTATATATTTATATTAGGATCCAAATAGTTTATAGCTTATAGTTGGTCAGTACACCTTTAAAATCTCTCTTTTTAAAAAACATATATATTTTTTTATTGATTTCAGAGAGAAACGGAGAGGGAGAGATAGAAACATCAATGATGAGAGAGAATCATTGATTGGCTGCCTTCTGCACACCCCCCCACTGGGGGTTGAGCCCACAACTCGGGCATATGCCCCGACCAGGAATCAAACTGTGACCTCTTGTTTCGTAGGTTGATGCTCAATCACTGAATGACACTAGCCAGGCCTAAAATCTCTTAATCTAAAAGATTTTTCCTCTTTTTTTTCCTTTGCAGTTTATTTGTTGAAGAAACTAGGTCATCTGTTCTGTAGAGTTTACCACAGATGGATTTGGTGGGGGCTGAGGCAGTGGCAGTTAGGGGTGATCAGGCCGGCAGGGGAGGGCAATTGGGGGCGAGATCAACATCATAGTAATGTCATTTAACATGTTTCTCTGTTCTTTGTGTTTCCTTCAAATTGGCAGTTACATCTAGAGACTTGATCAGATTCAGATTCAGTATTTTGGCTAGAATACTTTATAGTGTATTTCTATTAGGAGGGAAATGTATGACATCTATTAGTCTCTTTTTTATGATGTCAGAAGCCATTGATGATCATTGCCTACACCCATTCATTGAACTTCATTAAGGATTAAAAAATGGTGATATTCAAATTCTATCATTTCTTAATTTATGTTAGCTAAAATACTTTTATAAATATACTAGAGGCCTAGTGAACGAAATTTGTGCACGGTGGCTGGGGTGGGAGGGTTCCTCAGCCCGACCTGCACCCTCTCCAATCTGGGACCCCTCGGGGGATGTCCGACTGCTGGTCAGACATCCCTCTCGCAATCCGGGATGACTGGCTCCTAACCACTCGCCTGCCTGCCTGCCTGATTTCCCCTAACCTCTCTGCCTGTTGGCCTGATCGCCCCTACATTGCCCCCTTGGCTGCCTGATTGCCCCTAACTGCCCTCCCCTGCCTGCCTGATCTCGCCCCCAACTGCCCTCCCCTGCTAGCCTGGTCACCCCCAACTGCCCTCCCCTGCCAGCCTGATCTTGCCCCTAATTTCCCTCCCCTGCCAGCCTGATTACCCCTAACCCCCTGCTGGCCGGATATTGCCCCCAACTGCCCTCCCCTGCCGGCCTGATCGCCCCTAACTGCCACTGCCTCAGCCCCCACCACCATGGCTTTGTCTGGAAGGAAGTCGGACATCTGGAAGATGGCTGGTCGACCCTGTGTAATTAGTATATTACCCTTTTATTAGTATAGATAGATTATATAGGATAGGATTGCTTACATGGGGGGCGAAAAGCCTTTTTCAGCAGGAGGAGATGCTCTTGGCAGACAAAAACACATAATCCCTATATATCTGGACTGATAGCCATATGCACTATACTGCCAAACTGGTCTTTAAAAAATTGAATTGCTTTCTACACTTTACACCAAACAGCTGTTGCCCTTAAAACCCCTCCTCAGCCCCCAACTTAGGTTCTGCCTTAGCAATTCACCCTAAGTAGGTTCTGATTGGTTGGTTTCTGTGCCAGTCAGCGTCAGAAGCTCTGCCTGCTAGGCAGCCATTGGCTCCTCGCAGTTCACCCAGATTTGGTTCTGATTGGTCAGTTTCTATGCATCAAAAGCTCCGCCTCCTAGTCAGCCATTGGCTTCTCGCAGTTTACCCAGATTTGGTTCTCATTGGTCAGTTCCTGTGCCAGTCAGCATCTCCAGGCTATCTCCTGGTCTGATCACAGAGGTGGGGCTGATCAGCAGCCGCCCCAGGCTGCTGGTGAGTGGGCTGAACTGCTGACCTCTGGGGGAGAGAGAGAGGCTCGGCTGCTGGCGAGGCCGGGAGAGAGAAGCTTCTCTCTCCCGGCCTTACCAGCAGCCGCAACTGCTGCTGATCAGCCCCGCCTCTCTCTCTCTCCCAGAGGTCAGCAATTCAGACTGCTTGCCTGCTGAGCACCAGCCTGGCGTTTGGTCGAGCCTTCGGTCGTTATGACCCTGGCTCTTTATATATATAGATACTTCCCCTCATCATCTATTTGCTTACTCTGAGATACAACTTGTGCAGAAAAGGCAAGACAAATGCCATTTTCAAAATAATGAGTTTAACTAACATCTTGCAAAGGTGATTGATAAGTTTCATTTTAACTGTCATTATGGACTCTCCAATTTAAGCATATTTATGTGTTTCAACGAATTTTAATTTTATCCTAGTTGATGTCTCACTCTCATCTTGGCAAATGGGAACCTCCAATGTCCTTTTGCTGTGATTCTGTTACTCTTTGATAGCTTCTTTGTTTTCTAGCTAACATGATGTTCTGAGATCACGGGTTACATTTCCATTCCTGAGCATTTGTATCAGCCATTGCCCCCCAAATCCTAGTTTCTTTTTGGGGAAATGATGTTTAGAGACCACAGTTTAGGTGCAAGAGTACTCATTCACTTAGTGGGTTGGTCATTGTTTTTTGCCATTTTCAGTGAACCAGGCTAGGAAATAAGGTGGCTTTTTAAAAAAAAGTATATCACAAATTCATATCAATATTTCCAAATAAAAGTCAGGACAATGGATTTTTTAATTAAAAATTTTCAACCTTATAAAGGTTTGCATTTTTTAAATTATGAAAGTAATCTGTGTTTATTATAAGAAATATAAATAATTCATGCCCAGTCGGCATTGCTCAATAGTTGAGGGTCGACATATGAACCAGAAAGTCACGGTTTGATTCCCAGTCAGGGCACATGCCCAGGTTGCAGGCTCAATCCCCAGAGTACGGTGTGCAGGAGGCAGCCAATCAATGATTCTCTCTCATCATTGATGTTTCTCTCTCTCCCCCTCTCCCTCCCTCTCTGAAATAAGTAAAAATATATTTTAAAAATAGGATTACAAGTAATTCAAAAGAATATAAGGTAAAATGTGAAGATCCTGATCCTACCCCAGAATCACTAGTTAACCATTTAATATAGTTAATTCAAAGATTTCATAGTGGGTATCTTTTATTCTTATATCAATTATAGATACCTGATTTATCTTAAATCAGGCACTTAAAAATTTGGCATCTTTTTTGAGGTTAGAGAAAATAAGATGAGAAGTTATGTGAAATAGAGATTATTATATATTTTTTAGATTTACTTTTTGAGTTGGTATTACATTTACATGGTTCAGAATGCTAAGGATAGAAAAAAACAGGGCAAAGTTTTCTTCTTGCTCCTATAACCCAACCAGTCAGTTCCTCTTTTCTAAGGCAACTAATATTATCAGTTTTTGTGCATCCTATGCACTATAAGCATAAAATATACATGTACATGTAAATGTGTATATGTTCTTTTTCTCCCTTTTTACAAAAATGGTTCTGTTTTGTTCTACCCTTAGCAATATAACTTAAAAGAACAGTTATTTCCTTATTCTTGTTTATGCCTACAAAGTATTATAGAATATATATGTATTGTTTATTTTATCACTATAATTAAAGAGCGTTTTGATTTTTCTCCCAGTCTTTTTGCAGTTATAAACAGTGCTGGATGAATAACTTTGTACATATATCATTTTGCATATTTGGAATAAGAATTATTAAGATAAATTTCTAAAGGTGTATATTTTTATAAGTTTTTTAGATGCTGTAAAATGCATTCCAAAAATATATACAGTTTACATTTCTACCAGCAATTGATTCAAGATTTGAGAGGGAAGATTTAGTAATGGTAGATATATACAAAACGATCAATTTGAATTTTTTAAAAAAATATGTTTTTATTGATTTTAGAGAGGGGGAAGGGAAGAGGGATGAGAGATAGAAACATTGATCGACCTCTTCCTGCACACCCCCTACTGGGGATCCCAGCCTGCAATCTGGGCATATGCACTGCCTGGTAATCACACTGGTGACCTCCTGGTTTATGGGTCGATGCTCAACCACTGAGCCACATTAGCCGGGCTCACATCTGCATTTTCATTCAGTCTGTTTCAATATGCCATTTTGGTTAAAGTAGATGAAGAAAATCCAGCCTCAGAGATACGTAGTTTGGAAAATAGTCTTTTAATATTTCTTGGGGTAATTATGGGTATTCTTTGATACGATACCCAAACTCAACAAGTAGTAGTTTCTAAAAGGTTAGTTACAATGTAGAATCTGAAACCATGTGAATGAAATTTTGTGTTTGGTGACATTATAATTTATGTCTAGCTTATACATTAAATAAATCTTTAACCAATGTATGATTTTGAAACATCATGAATTGGTCAGTTGGAAAATTTTGGTTCACTGAGTTATGCAGAATTCGCAAATGTTTTACATAGTTGATTATATAGTTTTTTAAAAATTGCATTCATTATCACCACTGTTTCATCAGGAAAGTCTTAGAGTATTGAGAAGTTGCCAAGCTCACAGCAGATACACATTTTCAAAATTCTGATTTTAAGTTAAAAGCTTGAATTTTATCTCTGGCAACAAATAGTATCATATTTTTTTTCGAAGTAATAGGTTCAATTTATTTATTTTTGTGAAAAATATTGCCATATACCATAGTTTGCCTGTCAGTTGTTCACTGAAAAAATAATAGTAATTCATGAAAAAAGCAGATACTTCAGCTTGCAGTTCAGTTGCTTTTTCTCAAGACAATTATATTTCGATATGCTGCAGAATTCTCTATACTTTTCATTTTGTCACCTAGAATATTAAAAAAGACTCAAAGCCAAACCGGTTTGGCTCAGTGGATAGAGCGACGGCCTGCGGACTGAAAGGTCCCAGGTTCAATTCCAGTCAAGGGCATGTACCTTGGTTGCGGGCACATCCCCAGTAGGAGGTGTGCAGGAGGCAGCTGGTTGATGTTTCTCTCTCATCGATGTTTCTGACTCTCTATCCCTCTCCCTTCCTCTCTGTAAAAAAATCAATAAAATATATTAAAAAAAAAAGACTCAAGGTTGGAAATATAGTAAAATTATTAATTTTTACTGCTTTATCAAGAGCACTCATAAGTAAAATTTATCTTTTCTTTTTATACTGCAGGTGTGGGGTGGTGTTGATACTCCTGCCTTGATTTATGCTAAGGCACTAGAAGTCAGACGGACATTGCTTTTGTCATCATGATGAAAAGGACAGATAACATCTTAGTTTATTATGAAAATAGTTTGACCTTTTAGGCCTCCTAAGATCATACTAGAACTGCTGTTCTAAGTAGAGGATGTGTTATATATCCAAAGATACCGAGTAGAGAAAAAGCCTAGCTTTCTAGGTCAACTACAAACAATTTGTTATGGAACTCAGGATATATGGAAAGAAAAAAGGTCAGGGTCCAGATCGTAAAGGAACTTAAGTACCCTGCTAAGAAGTGCAGAATTTATCCTAGGGCAGTGGGGAGTTCTTGAAGGATTTTAAGGGGGAATGTACACACACACACACACACACACACACACACACACACATGGATGGTATGGATATGGGTGGGTGATACCATCATATTTGTATTTTTCAAAGATCACCCTTATCACCGTGTATTTTGTTGTAAGGAGGCCAGTAGAAAATCATGAGGTCCTAAACTAAGGCTCTGACTTGGTGATGGAGCTACAGAGGGCCAGCTCTAACAAGGGTTAGAGCATGTCTTTCCTAAAGTAGAACTAAGCTGGGCATGATCTATTGGTTGGCTGAATGGGCAGAAGCACAACCAGCTGCATCCATCATGTCAGTTCCAAGCTGTCACCAGATATACTCTTGTCTAGGCAGTTTTCTCTGGACGTAAACCTAAAACCAAAAATACTCTAGAATCTCTTTTGCAAAAAGGGCTTCCAAAGGTATTAAGAATCCTGATTTCTATTACCATAGATTAGTTTTATCTGTTTTTGAATTTCAGATTAATGGAATCATCTATAGTAATAAAAGCATAATATGCTAATTAGCCCGGAAGGCCAAAGGACCTTCTGGATGTCCGAAGCCGAAGCCGGGGATGCGAGGGCTGAGCCCCTTGCGTGAATTTTGTGCATCAGGCCTCTAGTATAATATAGACTTTTTATGTCTTTTTCCCTCAACATTGTCTTTGAGATACATGAATGTAGCTGCATATTGCAGAGGTTTGTTCTTTATCATGACTATATTCCATTGTGTGACTGTACCATAAATGTTCTGTTGAGTTGTTTGTCAGTTTTGGACTGTTATGGATAATACTGCTGTGAACATTTTTGTACATGTCTTCATAGACATAAGCACTAACTACTATTGGTTATATACCCAGCAGTGGGATAGTTCATGGAATAAATGTATATTTTACTAGTTTTTCAAAGCAGTTGTATGAATTTATTCTCTTGCCTACAGTGTATGAGAGTTCTGGTTGTGCTATATCTTTGACTACATTTAGTACTGTCCTTTTAATTTTAGCTAGTCTGTTAGGAGTGTAGTGAGTCTTCCTATGGCTTTAATTTGCATTTCTCTGACGACCATTGATATGGAATATCTTTTCATATGCATATTGGCCTTTAAGTATCCTCTTTTGTGAAGTGCCTGTTAAACTTTTGGGTTGTTTGTCTTTTCCTTATTGATTTATAGAAATTCCTTGTATATTTTACATATGAGTCCTTTGTGGGATACATATATTTGTACATATCTTCTCCAGGTATTTACATGTGGGATAGATGCAGGAACAAATTGATGAATCTGAGCATTCAACTGGGATCCAGTGGTATGTCTTATCAGTGGAGGGTGGTTCTGTATTGTGTTCTTTGGATTCCAGTTTGCTTACATGATGGGAATGCACATGCTGATTTTGAGTGACCCATTAATATTTTGAATTAGTCTCAGCTGATTGTGGGTGTTTCTGTTATCTATTTCTATGGACCAAACCACCCTAAATCTTAGTGATTTAAAACACCTATTTACAGTAGTCCACCCTTATCCACGGGGTGCTATATCCATAGGGGTGGGGGAAGTGGGGGGGGGGGGTGGAGAAGATATGTTCCAGGATCCCCAATGAAAGCCTGAAACCTCGGACCATATGGACCCCTGTATATACTATTTTTTCCTATACAGGGTGGGGCAAAAGTACATTTATAGTTCATATGGAAAATAATAAATAATAATAACCCTATATAATAAAAGGCTAATATGCAAATCAACCAACTGTGGAATGACCGGTCGCTGTGATGCACACTGACCTCCAGGGGGCAGATGCTCAACACAGGAGCTGTCCCCTGGTGGTCAGTGTGCTCCCACAGGGGGAGCACCTCTCAGCCAGAAGCCGGGCTCATGGCTGGCAAGCGCAGCAGCGGTGGCGGGAGCCTCTCTCACCTCTGCAGCAGTGCTAAGGATGTTTGCCTGCCTGCCTAGGCCCGCTCCCAGTGGGGAGCAGGTCTAAGTCATCAGTCGGATATCCCCCAAGGGCTCCTGGACTGCAGGAGGGTGCAGGCTGGGCTGAGGGACCCCTGCCCCCGAGTGCACTAATTTTGTGCACCAGGCCTCTAGTACAATAATAAACTCTGTGTTTTCCACACTCACAACTGTAAATATACTTTTACCCATTCTGTACATATCTAGGATAAAGTTTAATTTGTAAATTAGGCAAATTAAGAGATTAACACAATAACTAAAAATAAAATGGAACAATGTACTGTAATAAAAATTATGTGACTATAGTCTCTGTGTCTCAAAATATTTTATTTTACTCACCATTTTACCTAAAGGAAGCACTTTACAACTTCTCTTTAGCATATCCTAATTGCCAGCATCACTACTCTTGCACTTTGGGGCCATTATTAAGTAAAATAAGTGTTACTTGAACACAAGCACTTGGATGCCTCAACCATTAATTTGATAATTAATGGCTACTAAGTCAGGGTGGGTAGTACATACAGCATGGATATACTGGACAAAGGGATGATTTATGTTTTTTGGGGGCATGGAGCTGGACAGTGCAAGATTTCACTACACTACTCAGAATGGTGCACAATTTAAAACATAAATTGTTTATTTCTGGAATCCTCCATTTAATATTTTGGGAGCATGGTTGACCGTGGGTGACTGAAACTGTGGAAAATGAAACTGCGTATGGCGGGGTGGGGCAGGGGTCTGCTATATTTGGTTATGATTACCTGGGCTGGCAATTTGGGCAGGGCTCATCTGGCACAGCTTGCCTCTCTTCCATATGGTATCTGCTGGGCTCACTCATTCTATGGTTAGTTGGCAGGTTGGCTAGGAGCTGGTTTGTAGTGGGATAGCCTCACTCTAGCATCATCTAGCATTGGGCTAGAGCTGTTATCCAGGGTGCTATGGCCTCTCCTGCAGACTCTCTTGGCATCCTTGCATGGTAGCTAGGTTTCAAGAGTGTGAGAGTTGAAGTTCTCTGAAGGCCTAGGTTCAGAAATTGCACAGTGCCATTCATGCTGCATCCTATTGAACAAAGCACATCACAAGGGCAGCTCAGATTTTTTTTTTTTTTTAGCTCAGATTTAAGAGGTGGGGAAATGAACTCCACTTCTTGATTGGAATTACTGCAAATAATTTGTCGCCATGTTTATAACAGTGGGCATTGTTCTTCCTTGTCCTCTTCCCCTTTTCTTTGTTTCGCTCCCTTCCTTTCCAACCTCCCTCCCTCCCTTCCTTTTTTTGTTTGTCTTGACTTGTCTTTCTTCTTGGAGGTTCATGTTAGAAGAAAGCTTACTTGGTTAAAGGATGTCTTCTGTGATTACTTGGTGTAGCAAAGGACCAGATATTTTCAGGTTCTGACTTTGCAACTATTTTCCAAATTACTATAATAAACCAAACATCTGTTAATGCTGAAGAGATTTTCTTCCTCGAGTGATTTTGATCTTTTTGTTTAACTCCTTTTTAATAAAAAAAAAATTGCTAATTGCCAAGAGCAAACATTGTGGTCCTTTTATGGATCTTATTCCTAGCCCCTCTATGCCTTGGTAGTCACCCAGAGTTACTAATATGGACCTGAAATGATTACGTTTTCTCCCTAGGTGCTCAATGAAGTCAGGGAAGGAAAAGACTCATAGCAGTTATCTTGAATTGACAGCGTTTTTTATATATGTGAAATAAACAAGAATCTTGGGCAGGGTGCAGATGTCACTGACCTGTCAGCCCATCAGGATGAATCAGCTGAAGTCCTAGACAAGGTGACAATGTCAGCACAATGAGCCTCTTGCCCTGAGTTTATTGGTCCTCATTAAGGTGGCTGTCATAGCCCTTATTTTAGAGCAAAGTCAGAGTCATTGTTTAAGATTCAGCTGCCTTTCAACATTATTTATTTTGGAGAGGGAAGGTCACTTTCAATTTAGGAGCACCATTGGAAGTGACATGTGGCTGTTTTTTCAGCTTACAGCCATTTTGGTGTGCCCAAGTGTTAGATTTGTTAGGATCTCTCCTTTTTAAAATAAATATATTTATATTGATTTCAGAGAGGATGGGAGAGGGAGGTAGAGATAGAAACATTAATGATGAGAGAGAATCATTGATTGGCTGCCTCCTGCACACGCTTTACTGGGGATTAAGCCTGCAACTGGGGCATGTGCCCTGACCTCCCAGTTTATAGTTCCACGCTCAACCACTGAGCCATGTCAGTTGGGCAGGATCTTCAAAATTTGTCTCCAGTTTACTAGAGGCTATTCTCTTTCTCTTAGTAGGTTTAATTGTCTTGGGTCTCAGACAAGTAAATTCGTTCCCTGTGCTTTCTGATTTATCTGTTGCCCAATCCAGTGATAATTTTTAAAAATTGTCACCTGAGGATATGCTCAGAGAGAGGAAGAGGGGAAGGAGAGAGAAATATCTATGTGAGAAAGAAACATTGATCAGTTCCCTCCAATCTGGGGTCAAACCTGCCACCTAGGTGTGTGCCCTGACTAGAAATCAAACCCGAAATCTTTTGGTGTATGGGATGATGCTTCAACCAAACCAGTGATAATTTGATAGAAATAAGAACTCAAGGTGGCATTTTATTGCAAAAGATGGATGTTGGCTGCTAAATGCAACTGATTAGGAGGCTAGGACAACTTATGTGTTTTTCTGGTTATAGGGTCGTTATTAAGGCTTTATAGAATGCACCATTAGATAACTGAACTGATTCTTTGTATTCCTGTGAAATTATCTTTAAGGCATTTGGAGTTCTTCATAGAACTCTTATCCCTGATTTTTTCACAGGCATTTGCAGTTTGGGTCAGTTTAGCCTAATTATTCTGGGCTGTGAGGCACTATGTAATGCAATCAATGCTGGTAGCCAGATCTTTGGGAATTGCTACTGCCTGAGAACATTGGATTTGGGCCCCACAGACCCAAAGAACAGTGTTGCCAGGTACAATTGCCATCTTATTTTCAGAGTGCAAATTTTATCTTCAGAGAAAAAAAGGGAAATTTCTGAGAATACAAGGAAGATTGTTAGAATGAAGAAGAGAACACAGAGTTTTGACAGCTTGGCCATGTTATTGGCTGTACAAATAAGTTTGTAAAAACCTTTAAAAATCTAAAACCTGTTTTATTTATTTTTAATTATTATTATTTTTGTTAATCCTCACCCGAGGACATTTTATTTAAAACAAAACAAAACACCATGCAAACTATGTGGGGGATTATGGAGGATGGGCAGCAGAAAGGAATTAAACTTTTATCAGAAAGTATTCCACTTTTAATTTTGGTAAGACTACAGATAGGGCAAGAAAACCATTACAACAGTACCTACTAGTGAGTGCTTTGAATTATGTTGCTCCGGACTCTGACTCAGAGTTGGGGAGTGAGCTCTTGGTGTGGCTCTAAGTGTATACCTGCTGTGCCCACTTAAAAATCAGTCTGGGCATGGTTTGAAGGCCTATGGAGAAAGGCAACTAGTAATTTTTTTGCATTGGGGAAAACAAGGCATGTCCTGGGGAAAAATTCACCAAGCAAGGCAGCGTTTCAGACACAAGGTTGGTGAAAAGGGAAGGGCAGTAGCCTTTGGCCATGCCTCCCAACCCTAACCAAACTACTGTACTTTTGTAATGCCCAAACCCTGAGGTTCAGGGTCTGTAAAGAAACTAGAAGAGCTTTTTCATGTAAATCTTAGTATGATATTGGGAAGACAGCTGTTGGTGATGTGATCATGGAATAGTATTGTGAAACAAAATGGTGAGTTAAGAATACTCCTCACTTCAGCATAGGACACAGTAGGGCTTAGGCATTTTGTGGACTTCCAAGAACATAGACTGTCTTGGGCATATTAAGGGTTCTAGTAGTGGTTCCAGCACTCAGGGTTTTAAAAGAGGTTTAAGCAGCAGCTAACCCTCAGTCCTGTAATAGCAATAATACTAATAAATATTGCAGTTGGGGTGAGGAGATATTAAATTATGTGTTTACAATAATTATTTATACAGTAAACCCCCGAGTTTTTTGGACCTCAATTTAATAGACTTGGGATTTACAACAAATTTCCAGTCATGTCATATGTGAAAATTAATACCCTATTAATTTTAAAGCACTTTTAACCAAGATTTGCTTATAATTAAATTAAGAGGTTATTTTTTTGTTATTCACTGTTATTTTTAACACATTTTAGTGAATGGGCCATATGTTGGAACACTAGTAATATTGCCAACATAAATAAATATTACATATCTACAACTATAGTCTACATATTTAAATACAAGAGTCACCGCTCATAAACAATGTTTGGCAAATGATTAGTGCATGATCACACTGTATGGCATGAGGTAATTGGTTCTGTTGTCATTGCCATAACTTTCTGCAGCAGTTTTGTTTTTTTAATATATATTTTTATTGATTTCAGAGAGGAAGGGAGAGAGAGATAGAAACATCAATGATGAGAGAATCACTGATCGGCTGTCTCCTGCATGCCCTCTACTGAGGATCGAGCCTGCAACCCTGACATGTGCCCTGACCAGGAATCGAACCATGACCTCCTGGTTCATAGATCGTCGCTCAACCACTGAGTCACATCAGCTGGGCTCTGCAGCAGTTTTAACACATGCTGGCCATCTGAACTAAGCCATGCCCCAGCAGTGCATCTGGTGACTGCAAGCATTTCCTAGACCTATTCAGTATACATTTAAAATTACTATAATACATATAGAAAACTTTTCTGTGATATTAAACTTTTCATAAATACTTAATTTTAATTACACAAACATCTACATAAGTAAAAACAGGTAAACTAATTTGTAATTTTTCTTAACATTGTTATGCTATTTTATTTTATTTTTTTTCCTTTTTTTTTTTGCTTAAAGTATTACAAAGGGTATTACATGTGTCCTTTTTTTCCCCCGCCCTTGACAATCCCCTGGCCTCCCTGTAATTTTTTTAACTACACATTAGGAAAACCTATCTATACTAATAAAAGGGTAATATGCTAATTAGACTGGGAGGCCTTCCAGACGTCCTTCTGGACAAAGCCGTGGTGGCGGGGCCAAGGCAGAGGCGGTTAGGGGAGATCAGGCCAGGAGGGAAGGGCAATTGGGGGCAAGCCGGCCAGCAGGGGGCAGGCAGTTGGGGGCGAGCAGGCCGGTGGGGGGGCAGTTAGGGGTCAGCAGGCTGGCTGGGGGGGCAGTTGGGGGTGAGCAGGCCAGCAGGCAGAGTAGTTAGGGGCGATCAGGAAGGCAGGCAGGTGAGCACTTAGGAGCCAGCGGTCCCAGATTGTGAAAGGGATGTCCAACTGCCTGTGGGATCAGGCCTAAACTGGCAGTTGGACATCCCCCGAGGGGTCCCAGATTGGAAAGGGTGCAGGCCGGGCTGAGGGACACCTCTCCCGTGCATGAATTTTGTGCATCGGGCTACTACTTATCTATAATAAAAAGCATAATATGCAAATCGACTGATTGGCTGAACAGCAGAACGACTGTCTGGACGACCTTCCAGATGACCTTCTGGATGAAGCCGCAGCTGTGAGGGCCGAGGCAGCCACCACAGCTGCGAGGCCTACTCTTGGACGAATTTTGTGCATCGGGCCTCTAATATATATATATATATATATATATATATATATATATATATATATATGCCTAAGTGACTGGCCGACCGTTAGCTATGTTGCGCACTGACCACCAGGAGGCAGACCACCAAACCACAGGCATGGAAACATGGAACAGACTGATGAATCTCAGAGGGAAGGGGAAGGGGGGAGGGCGGGAAGAGATTAACCAAAGATCTTACATGCATACTAGAGGACCATGGGGTCCTTCAGCCTGGCCTGTGCCCTCTCACAATCCGGGACCCTTTTGGTCCAATCCCTGCAGGCCAGGCCAAGGGACCTCACTGGTGCATGAATCTGTGCACTGGCCCTCTAGTCTATCCTATCTAATAAAAGAGAAACATGGTAATTAGCCGTACGACCGCTACCCTTCCCATTGGCTAATCAGCGAGATATGCAAATTAATCGCCAGCCAAGATGGCGGCTAATTTGCATATGTCGGCTCCAAGCCACGGACTGAGGCTTTAGGCCTGGGTAAGGGAGGAGCCAGCCAGCAATCGTTGAGCCAGCGATGGTTGATGGCAGAGATGGCAGGGGAACTGGGGTGGAGCCAGCCAGCGATCCTTGATGTCGGCAGCGGCAGGGAGCTGGGGGTGCCCAGGCCCAGGCCTAACGCCTCAGCCAGAGGCTTTAGGCTTGGGCCAGGGAGGAGCCAGCCAGTGATCCTTGATGGTGGTGGCGGCCGGAACCGGGGCGCAGCCAGCCAGCGATCCTTGATGGCCACGGTGGTTTGGAGCTGAGGGTGCCCTGGCCCAGGGCTAATGACTCGCCAGAGGCGTTAGGCCTGGGCAGGGGCCAAACCAGCAATTGGTGTGAACTACAGAGGAAACACCTTTTCTGACTGCTGATTTGTTAACTCCCTGTATGCCACTGGTAATATTCTTGGTAACTTGGGTAATAAGAGTCCAAAAAGTGATCTAGGGTTTTTCACCACACTCCTGGAGAAAAAAAGGAAGGTCTGCTGCTGGAGGGTTAAGAAATGTCATATCCTGTCCTAGCCGGTTTGGCTCAGTGGATAATGCCTCGGCCTGCCCAATGCAGACTCTGGGTTCAATTCTGACCAAGGGCATGTACCTAGGTTGCAGGTTCCCCCCTGGCTCCGGCCCAGGTCAGGGCTCATGCAGGAGGCAACCAATCAAAGTGTTCCTCTCACTTTGATGTTTCTCTGTGTCTTTCCCTTTCTCTTCCACATTCTCTAAAAATCAATGGAAACATATCCCCAGGTGAGGATAAAGAAAGAAAGAAATGTGATATCCTATGAAAGACACATCTTGAAAATGCCTAAAGCAAGTTGTAATTTTTTCATGGTAAAGGGACTGGAGTCCGTGTTGAGGAAAACACCTTGGTGGCTGCGGTGACTGGCAGTGGCTGCAACAGTGCGGTGATGGGGCTGTTGCCTTCCCCTGATCAGCCCGGTCGACTCCCACAAAGGAAGGCCAGACTGTGGCTTAGGCCCGCTCCCCAAGGGGAGTAGGGAGCAGGTAGTAGGACATCCCCTAGGGCTCCCAGTATGTGATAGGGAGCAAGCTGGGCTGAGGAAACCCCCTCCCCAGTGCACAAATTTTTGTGCACCGGGCCCCTAGTATATATATAAAAGGGTAAGTGTCCATCCTTCCGACTGTTAGCTATGTTGTGCACTGACCACCAGGGGGCAGATGCTCAACGCAGGAGCTGCCATGACGTGCACTGGCCATTTAAAAATAAATGGCACCATGGGCCTGGCACTGACAAACCAACACTCTGCTTCACTCAAGTTGGACACAGGCCCCGCCACCACCCTGGAGCAACACCCCACCAAATCGCAGCCAACACTGCCAAGACCCTATGGTGCAAAATGTGGCCCCCAGGCCAGCCCAGAAACGGTCTCTGTGGGCACTGGATAATGATGTCACATAGCAATGCCCGGCTTCCTCTCCCTAGTGCAGTGATGGCGAACCTATGACACGCGTGTCAGAGGTGACATGCAAACTCATTTTTTTGGTTGATTTTTCTTTGTTAAATGGCATTTAAATACATAAAATAAATATCAAAAATATGTCTTTGTTTTACTATGGTTGCAAATATTAAAAAATTTCTATATGTGACACAGCACCAGAGTTAAATTAGGGTTTTTCTTTTTTTTTTTTTTTTTTTTTAAATCTTTATTGTTCAGATTATTACATTTGTTCCTCTTTTTTCCCCCCATAACTCCCCTCCTTCCAGCTCCCACCCCACCTTCCACCCTCACTCCCCACCCACTGAGTTCATCCATAGGTGCATGATTTTTGTCCAGTCTCTTCCCGCATCTCCCATTCCCCTTTCCCCCCCAAGAATAGTCAGTCCATTCCCTTTCTATGTCCCTGATTCATTATAGTCACCAGTTCATTCTGTACATCAGGTTATTTATTCACTTGATTCTTAGATTCATTTGTTGATAGATGCATATTTGTTGTTCATAATTTGTATCTTTACCTTTTTCTTCTTCTTCCTCTTCTTAAAGGATACCTTTCAGCATTTCATATAATACTGGTTTGGCGGTGATGAACTCCTTTAGTTTTTCCTTATCTGTGAAGCTCTTTATCTGACCTTCAATTCTGAATGATAGCTTTGCTGGATAAAGTAATCTTGGTTGTAGGTTCTTGGTATTCAGCACTTTGAATATTTCTTGCCATTCCCTTCTGGCCTGCAAAGTTTCTGTTGAGAAATCAGCTGACAGTCGTATGGGTATTCCCTTGTAGGTAATTGAGCCTCTTTCTCTTGCTGCTTTTAAGATTTTCTCTTTGTCTTTTGCTCTTGGCATTTTAATGATGATGTGTCTTGGTGTGGTCCTCTTTGGATTCCTTTTGATTGGGGTTCTCTGCGCTTCTTGGACCTGTAGGTCCATTTCTTTCTCCAGGTGGGGGAAGTTTTCTGCCATTATTTCTTGAAATAGGTTTTCAATATCTTGCTGTCTCTCATCTTCTGGGACTCCAATGACTCTGATATTAGTCCGCTTAAAGCTGTCCCAGAGGCTCCTTACACTATCTTCACACTTTTGGATTCTTTTTTCATTATGCTTTTCCAATTGGGTGTTTTTTGTCGAATCTTTGGTTTGATTCTTGCACTCCTCTGGTCTGCTATTGGGTATAATATTCTTTATTTCAGTCCGTGTATGCTTACTTTCTAATTTCTTTATCGTAGCATCGAGGGTCTCATTAGTTTTCGTGAGGCTCTGCACAAATTTATGGCAAGCCCTCAAAATTGCGATTCTTAGCTCCATATCCTCCATTTCTGTCATGTTTTTTTGTCTCCGCATCTTTTATGCTTTCTTGGTGCACCCCCTTGTGGTCTCTGTGCGCAGTCTTGTTCTAGCCAAGCCTTAATTGTTGTAGTTAACACTAGAGGGATTTGACCACCAGGCCGACTGGCGGTGGAAATCAGCTGTGGGAAAACTTCAGTCCTCAGGGGAGGTGCTAGTCCAGCCCTTGCCTGAGGCGATCGGCAAATGGCTCTGCGCAGGGTTTGGGCGGGGCGGGCTCAACAGGGCGGGGCGGGGGGGAGGGAGCAGCTATGGCCGCTCTCAGTCCGTCCCCAGGGGCTCTGCCTCTCTGTCCCAGCAATCGCTGCAAACCTCGGAGGGGCCGTAGCCAGACAGTCCCGCTTCTCCCGTTTGAGTCTGGGTCCCTAGAGACTCGCCCGGATCTGTAGCCCAGAGTCTGAGACTCGCTCCTGATTGAAAACGACAATCGTGCCCTCAGCCGCCAGCCCGCTTTGCGCGTGCACCCTCACCACCGCACCGCCGTACCTTTAAATTTTCCACACTGCGCCTCCGCTGAGCGTCGGAATGCTGTTGTTTTTGCTTCTAGTTGAAGAGACTCTCCTCAGCCAGCCTTCCCGTGGTTCTGGTTGATGTCCGCTCCGACTTTTAGTTGTATTTTTGAAGTGGTTGTCCACGGCGGCAGTCTCCGGTGTTTACCTATGCCGCCATCTTCGATTCTCACCAAATTAGGGTTTTTCAAAATGCTGACATGCCGAGCTCAAAAGGTTCGCCATCACTGCCCTAGTGACTAGCTTCCTTGGAGTTTCTTCAGCCCAGGAACCTGATGTGCTTTATAGCCAGGTGCAAACATTTTACAGTTTAATCAAACGTATGTGAAGTGTTTTCACATGCCTCATCTCATTTGATCCTCACAGAAGTCCTGGAAGAGGTAGATAGCAGACTTGGTAGAATCCTATTTTCTTTTCATTAGCTGGAAAACGGAGATTTAGAAAGTTTAGAAACTTGACCCTACTGAAAAGAAGTAAGAAATGGTGGAGTTTGAAAATGACTTCAGGTTTTCTCACTGCTCAGAATATAGTCAAACTCTGCTACAGTTAAATATATTACCCTTTGTTTTCCCTATGTGATCTACAATAATAATCTGCTTCGTGTTGATGTTTACTGCTGTGTTGCTGACAATTATCTGAAAGAGAAGTTGGGGTGCTTCACTGGGCTGAGAAAAGTTTAGCTAAATCAGAAATCAGGTCTAATTAAGTTTATTCTATATATATAAAAGGCTAAGTTGACTCGCGCATGTGTGATACATATAAAGCTCTCACTGGTGCCAGTTGCACGCATGTGTTTGATCTGTCATTGTTGATTATGAATTTGGTTGACACTTTTATTATAGAGAAAGGATGAATAACAATATTAAAATATTTTTTCTAATTAATTTCCTTTCAGTGTGCATGAATATGTGCACCGGGACACTAGTATTACATAATGGACTTTCAGCTTTAATGGACACCCCCTCCCCCAAATTAGTCCATTATATCGAGGTTTTACTGTACTCACAGAAGAAAAATCTGTCTCTGGCCTCTCTACTTTTGCTTCTCACCTACTAAAAGAGATTCTAGATCTGCTAGCCCAGTTTCTGAACTTGTAAAAAGATAATGGGTAAAAAAACAGCTGAAGAATTTCAAGGAGTAAGACTGGATGATTGATTTATGTTAGAAAGTTGAGAATTGCTTATGAGAAGGGGATCAACAGAGGGGAAAGTGCCAAATAAACAGTGAATTCAGGGAGGGGTGGATATAAAGGGTTCAGGGCAGGCATTAGGGTTAACCCCTTGAGTGCTGGGGAGCGCAATCGTGCTCCTGTCTTTCGCCAAAAGTGCCAGGAGTGCTATCAAAGCTTCGAAATGGCGTCCAGTTCTAAGTCTGCTTTTATTAGTGATGATGATATTACTAAATATGTCAATGTAGTAAAGGTTTCTTTAAGTTTTTGAATATGTAACTTCATTTACTTGTGATTCATAATTTTTTTCCTAAACTGCTAAAATCAGCAAAAATGCCTTGGCAATTTTAGCATAGTTCCTAGGATATTGGTTGGCACTCAAAGGGTTAAGAGAAACATTGTGAGCAAAAGGAATTGGGAAAGAAGATATTAAGAAGCTGCTGTGGATTTTGAAATGGATCTTTTTTATTTTCTTTGAGAGTCTCAACATATTAAGATTTAAATTGCTTTTAACTTGCTTTTTTTTTTTTTTTTTTTGAGGTTAGACTTGTTTCTTATATGTGATGCCATTCCAGTGCTGGACTCATGGAGGCTGAACATTTATTCAGGTAATAATAGGTAGCATTTACTTTTTATGTACCAGGCAACAAACAATGCTATACCTGTATTCTTATTTAATCCTCACACATCTTCATGAGATTGGAAGTGTTATTGTACCCATTTAATAGATGAAGAAATTAAGACTTAGGGGCTCTATCAAGATTGAGTTCAGCTGAATTAAAACATAAAAAGGCTATTGCTGTAGTTGAAGTGAAGGATGATGGCAGCTTGGGTTAGATAACGTCATTCCTCACCTGGCTGGCATAAATATTATGAATGTAAAGTAGTTATGATTGATTGAACTTCACCTCTATTTCTATAATTTTTCTCACTAGTGAAATACAGAATACTTTTTTATTGTCTTTAAAACAATGGACATACTTTTTGGTAAAGCAAAATTCAGCTTAGGGTTTTAACCGTAAGGCTTTTCTAACTTTTTAGAAAGTAGATAAAATGTTTTGAAATAGTTTAAATTTATTTGAACAAATATCTACAGAAGGTAAAATATGTATAACTGGGGAATTCTTAAGTGGTGATTCATGTAGATAGTAGGAGTCTTTTGTTGATTTCGTCATGCTGGAGATACTGTTTACAGATATTTTTAGCTTTGAAGAACCTTATTAGAGTTTCTTATAAGAGCTTTCTTGGTGTATCTAAATGCTTATTTACAGATCACATTAATTGTATTACTTGCCAGAACTGGGAGGGTTCTAGCACTACTGACTAAAGATCAGTCAAAAAAGAAGATTGAAATTATAATATAGATTAATGAAAGTATTTTTAGGTTTAAGAAAATTCAGATTTATCTGCTATTTTGAGTGGTCCAAGTTGAATTTTGCCAAGTGCTATCTGTACAACAAGATAGAGCAAATTGCTTTTATTACTACCTTATCAGTTATTGAGTGGCCAGCATGAGTATATTGCCCTATTTTTCCTTCTCTGTCTTTTTCTTTTTTAAAGCTTGATTGAGCTATAATTGACATATAGTAAACTGTATATATTAAAAATGTACAATTTAAAAATTTTGACATAAGTGTTCACCCATGAAACTAAAACCAGAGTCAAGATAATGAACATATTCATCAGCCCCACAGGTTTCCTTATTCCCATTTATAGTCGGTCCCTCAACCTCTGTGGACTCTAGGCAACTACTGATCAACTGTCTGTTACTATAGAATAATTTCCATTGTCTAGAATTTTATATAAATGGAATTGTCAAGTGTATGCTCTCACATTTATTTATTTCTGGTTTGACTTTTTTTTCCACAAAGCATAATTATTTTGAGATTTATATATGCTATTGCATGTGTCAGTAGTTCATTTTTATTGCTGAGTAGCAATCTGTTGTATAGCTGTAACAGTTTGTTTATCCATTTACTTGTTGATGTACATTTGGGTTGTTTTCAGCAACTACAAATAAAGCTATGCTATGAATATTTGTGTACAAATTTTTGTATGGACATATATTTTTTCCTCCAAGTTAATTTTTTTGAGGTAAAATTCATATAACAATTGACAATTTCAAAGTCTACAATTCAGTGGTACTTAATAAATTTACAATGCTGTGCAACCACTATCTCTCTAGTTTTAAAACTCTTTGATTATTTCATAAACCATTCCATATCCATTAAGTAACCACTCCCTATTTCTACCTCCCCTTGTAACCTCAAATATGCTTTCTGTCTCTATGGATTTGCTTAGTATGGATATAAAATATAAAAGAAATAAGACAATATGTGACCTTTTGTGTCTGACTTTTTTCATTTAGCATAATGTTTTAGAGGTTCATCCAAATTGTATTGTGTATCAATACTTTTCTCCTTTCTATGGTGAATAATAGTCCATTGTGTGCTGTGTTACATCTTATTTATCCATTCATCAGTTGATGGACATCAGGATTGTTTCCACTTTTTGGGCACTATGAATGATGCTAGGTATATGCCCTTGACCGGAATCGAACTCAACACCCTTCAGTCCACAGGCCAACGCTCTATCCACTGAGCCAAACCAGATAGGGCTCAGCATTTATTTTCATTGTGAAATAAATATACCTTTCATTGTGAAATAAGTCTAATTTACAGGAAGTTGCAAGAAAAATGTACAGCATTGATCCATGTGCCTCCACCCAGCTTCTCCCAGTAGAACAGCCTGTACAACTATAGTACCATATCAAAACCAGGAAATTGTTATTGGTACAATCTACTAGTTTTTAAGATTCGACCAGTTTTACATGTACTTCTGTATGTGTTTGTAGTTCTATGGAATTTCATCATGTGTGAATTTGTGTATCCACAACCATCAACAAGATATAGTACTGCCAGAACCGGTTTGGCTCAGTGGATAGAGCGTCGGCCTGTGGACTCAAGGGTCCCATGTTCGATTCTGGTCAAGGGCATGTACCTTGGTTGCGAGCACATCCCCAGTGAGGGGCGTGCAGGAGGCAGCTGATCGATGTTTCTCTCTCATCGATGTTTCTGGCTCTCTATCCCTCTCCCTTCCTCTCTAAAAAATCAATAAAATATATTTTAAAAAAAAGATATAGTACAGTTCTGGTTGCTCTTTAATAATTACACCTTCCTCCACCCTTTTATAAACCTGTAACCCTGGCAACCATTAATTTGTTCTTCATTTCTGTAATATTGTCATTTCAAAATATTACTTAAATGGAATCATATAGTATGCAACCTTTTTTTTTTTTTTTTAATCCTCACTTGAGGATATTTTTTCCATTGATTTTTAGAGACCAGGGCTGGGAGCCTGAGCCAAGGTACCTGCCCTTGACTGGAATCGAACCCAACACCCTTCAGTCTGCAGGCTGATGTTCTATCCACTGAGCCAAATCGACTAGGGCTAGTATGTAACCCTTTGAAACTGACATTTTTTTCTCACTCAGCATAATTTCTTTGCGATTCATCCAAGTTATTGCATGTATTAGTAGTTTGTACCATTTTATTGCTGAGTAATATTCCGTGGTATGGCTGCCCCAAGTTTGATTAAGCATTCACCTGTTGAAGGACTTCTATGTTGATTCCAGTCTTTGGCTATTATGAATAAAGCTACTATGAACATTCCTATTCAGGTTTTTTGTAAACATACATTTTTATTTGTCTGGGATAAATGACCACTTGCTGGGTATTATGGTAATTGCATGTTTCATTTCGTAAGAAACCGCCAAACTGTCTTCTAGAGTGGCTATACCATTATACCTTCCCACCAGCTATACACATATATATGAGTGATCCAGTTTTTCTGCATCCTTGCCAATATTTGGTATTGTCAGTATGTTTTATTTTAGCCATTATGATAGATGTGTAGTGAGAAGTTATTGTGGTTTTAATTGCATTTCACTAATGGCTAATGATTTTGAACATGTCAATTCATGTCTTTTGCTAATTTCCTGATTAGATTGTTTCTTTACTGTTGAGTTTTGAGAGTTCTGTGGGGGTTTTTTTTTGTGTGTGTGTTTTTAGTTATTTGTTCCAGGAAGGTAAATATGATCCCTGATACTCCATATTAGTCAGAAATAGTCTCCCTCTCCCAAAGTTTTCAGTAATATTAAGAACATCCGTTATGCCATAACCGGTTTGGCTCAGTGAATAGAGCAGCCTCGGGCAAACTACGGCCGAGGGCCGGATCCGGCCCGTTTGAAATGAATAAAACAAACAAACAAAAAAGACCGTACCCTTTTATGTAATGATGTTTAGTTTGAATTTATATTAGTTCACACAAACACTCCATCCATGCTTTTGTTCCGGCCCTCCGGTCCAGTTTAAGAACCCATTGTGGCCCTCGAGTCAAAAAGTTTGCCCACCCCTGGAATAGAGCATCGGCATGCGGACTGAAGGGTCCCAGGTTCGATTCCGGTCAAGGGCATGTACCTTGGTTGTGGGCACATCCCCAGTAGGGAGTGTGCAGGATGCAGCTGATCGATGTTTCTATCTCATCGATGTTTCTAACTCTCTATCCCTCTCCCCTCTGTAAAAAAAATCAATAAAATATATTTTTTTAAAAAAGAACATCCGTTGTTATTAACTTCTGTCTAATAATTCCTTCCCATCTCAAGTCCTTAAAAGAAGGGGGTGGGCATGGAGGCTAAATATAACAGACAAAAAGATACTTCTGATGTTGTTCAGTGTCTGTGAAGCCCAGCAGTTTGCAAATCAATCAGATACAGGCTTAGAACTAGAAATAGATCAGTTACCGTAGCACAAAATGATGGTGTGAAAAGATTTTAGTGACAGCTTGTGTGTGTTAATATACCTTTTCTTGTTCATAGTTCTCTTTGGATATAATGGTAGGTTCTAGGTGTTTTCAATATGCCTTTTCTCTACTTTTTATAGTCCTTTTCTTGAAAGAATGATAATATTTATAAAATCATATTTAAATTTGTACAGTTGACCAGTTAAAGCAGTCTGTCCAGCCTCAGTACACTAGCTAGGTAATTCTCCTTTCACCTTTATTATTTGTTTTGGAGCTTATGTCAGAGTTTATGATGATTTACTGGTATTATATAGATTAGGATTTCTTCAAGATTTATCTCTGCATTTCAAATTTGCACTTATCTGTGTAAAAACTCAGAGAGATACAACATTGTTATAGGACCATGTAGCTATCAAACACTTGAAGAAAACATTTCTTTGTAGTTATTTGGTAGAATTAGGACACATTTCAGTAATTAGGTGACTTTGAACTCTGAGATCTGCTAAAGCCATCTTTGGAATACAGAGCTGCCTCTGCTTGTGTCAGTCTTATCAGGAAAGTTTTATTTCTATTCCCAGTTTGTTGTTTTTGCTCATGATCCAAAGGCATAGCTTGGTATATTAGTGTGCTGCTTTTCCCAGTGGCTGTTGAGATGCCTTGCACAGAGTGGTTACTCGGTATTTGTAGGATGAATGAATGCCTCTCCATTGAGTTACTGCTTCAGTCAACTCCCTTTGTATATTTCATCCAAGATCCCTCCCTCCCTCCCTCCCTCCCTCGTCCTTACCTGAGGATATGTTTTTATTGATTTTGCACAGAGAGGGAGAGAGACATCAATGTGAGATAGAAACATTGATCAGTTGCCTCCTGTATGCACACAATTGGGGATCAAATCTGCAACCTTTTGGTGTATGGGACGATGCTCCAAACAACTAAGCCAAAACGGGTGGGCCCTTTTTTTTATTTCTTAAATATTGGTGTGTCCTGTGGCCTTTGCTCACCTCTCTAGCCTTTTCTGTTGCTAACATGTCACTGTTCTTGCCCTACACCAGTGGTTCTCAACCTTCCTAATGCCTCGACCCTTTAATACAGTTCCTCATGTTGTGGTGAACCCCAACCATAAAATTATTTTCGCTGCTACTTCATAACTGTAATTTTGCTACTGTTATGAATCGTAATGTAAATATGTGATATGCAGGATGTATTTTCATTGTTACAAATTGAACATAATTAAAGCATAGTGATTAATCACAAAAACAATATGTAATTATATATGTGTTTTCCGATGGTCTTAGGTGACCCTTGTGAAAGGGTTGTTCGACCCCCAAAGGGGTCACGACCCACAGGTTGAGAACCGCTGCCCTACACTCTTCCTTTAAAATCCAAGGTTTCAATTTCTACCACAGTTTGGTGGACTAGATATCCAGTCTCACTGGTATAACTCCCTATTGGACACTGACTTTGCCAGCCCGTGGACATATCACATTTGCCACATTTTTTTTCATTTATTTTTATTTTTTTAAAAAACATTTTTATTCAGTTCAGAGAAGAAGGGAGAGGGAGAGAGAGATAGAAACATCAATGATGAGAATCACTGATCAGCTGCCTCCTGCACTCCCCCCACTGGGGATCAAGCCCACAAAGTGGGTTAATGCTGAACCACTGAGCCATGCTGGCCCGGCTTGCCATGTTTTTAAACATAACTCAATCATCTTTCTTTCCCAACTGATTTCTTCTTCAGTATTCCTATCTCAATAGTGGAAATATTCACCCTAGTTGCCAAACTTTTTGGTATCAGAATCTAAATACTTTATATTTTAAAAATTATTGAGGCCTTCAAAAGAGTTTTTATTTTGTTTATATGCATTATACCTATCAATATTAATATATTAGAAATTAAAACTGGGACATTTAAAAATATTCATTCATTTGAAAATGATAATAAATCCATTACATGGTAACATAAAAGCAAATTTTTAATGAAAATTTTTTTCCAAAACACCAACAACAAACTTAGTGAGATATGTATCATTTTTATTTTTACAAATCTGTACTAATGTTAGGGTTAATAAATCACAGATAAAATCTCATATCTGCCTTTTTATTCAATTAATTATGATATTACATGTCAGATACCTTCTGGAAAATGCTATTGTATACCTGTGAGAGCATGAGAGTGAACAGGAACAACAAGATCTTAGCATTATTATAAAAATGAATTTGGCCTTGCAGATCCCATGAAAAAGTCTTAGAGATTCCCAGGAGTCCCAGGCCATACTTTGAGAGCTTCTTTTCTATCAAGTCACCTAGGTTTCCTCTTATTCTTCTCCTCTCCCAATCATTACATACATCTTTTTTTTCTTCTTTTTTTTCTGGGATTTATTTATCTTCTATAATTGAAACTTTGTAGCTTTGAGCACGCTGAGGGCTGGGCAGGGCAGGCGGGGAAAAAAAGGAGAGGCTGGGAGCTTCAGTCGCAGGCCAGCCTGAAAACGGCCCTCAGCCCCTCACCCAGACTGGCCAGGTACCCCAGTGGGGACCCCCACCCTGGAAGGGGTGGGACCAGCTGCAAACAGCCATCAGCCCCTCACCCAGGCTGGCCAGGCA
This sequence comes from Myotis yumanensis, assembly GCF_028538775.1. Classification (NCBI taxonomy): domain Eukaryota; kingdom Metazoa; phylum Chordata; class Mammalia; order Chiroptera; family Vespertilionidae; genus Myotis; species Myotis yumanensis. Next base: position 157,930,683 of record NW_027223754.1, read on the forward strand.
CCCAAGCGGGACCCCCACCCTGATCCGGAACACCCTTCAGGGCAAACCAGCCGGCCCCCACCCGTGCACCAGGCCTCTATGCTATATAGTAAATGGGTAATATGCAAACTGACCCTAACAGCAGAAAGACTGGGAATGACTGGTCACTATGACACACACTGACCACCAGGGGGCAGATGCACAATGCAGGAGCTGCCCTCTGGTGGTCAGTGTGCTCTCACAGTGGGGAGCTCTGCTCAGTCACAAGCCAGGCTGATGGCTGCCAGTACAGCGGTGGTGGTGGGAGCCTCTCCTGCCTCCTCAGCAGCGCTAAGGATGTCTGACTGCAGCTTAGGTCTGCTCCCTGCTTTCAAGTGGACATCCCCTGAGGGCTCCTGGGCTGCCAGAGGGATGTCTGACTGCCAGCTAGGCCCAATCCTCCAGGGAGTGGGCCTAAGCCAGCAGGTGGGCATCCCCCTAGGGGTACCAGTTTGTGAGAGGGCACATGTCGGGCTGAGGGGACCCCCCCCAGTGCACAAATTTTTGTGCACCGTGCCTCTAGTATTTTCATAATGGGCCTAGAGGCCAGAATTCTTGAACTCTTCAAACTTCTGAGACAGTGTGGGATAGTGCATAAGACCCACTAAATCTAGTCTCCCTCTATACTGCTCATGTGTCCCTTGTTCACCATTCAGACCATGGAATATGTGTAATAGTGGGTATTGTCTATGGCAGTGATGGCAAACCTTTTGAGCTCGGCGTGTCAGCATTTTGAAAAACCCTAACTTAACTCTGGTGCCATGTCACATATAGAAATTTTTTGATATTTGCAACCATAGTAAAACAAAGATTTATATTTTTGATATTTATTTTATATATTTAAATGCCATTTAACAGAGAAAAATCAACCAAAAAAATGACTTCGCGTGTCACCTCTGACACATGTGTCATAGGTTCGCTATCACTGGTCTATGGGAAGACAGAGTTTAAGAAGAGATCCACTGAAAATGGTCTTGAGACTGTATGGTCAGGGAATTCTGGGATCCAGCGTATAGTTGGAGGTGGTAGAGTCAGGGGCTTTAGGTAGGTTTTTCCTCTTGGTCCCATGAACATCTTGCCTTGAGGGGATAGGTAAGTTAGAAGGGGGTCAGAGTGGATCTGTCTAAAGTGTGAGACCCAGAAAATGGTTCTTTACCACAGCCAAGGGTGGTACTAGTGCCAGGACTCTAACCCAGGTCCATCTCACCAGACTGTCTGTTGTCAACAGTAAGAGACCTTGAATTTACAGAGAAGGGGAGTGTTGGCTTACTGTCTGGTGAGTAGAACAGGGATGGAAACAGTGGGTTCAGCCTTGTTATGTCATGCCTGGAGAAGTGCTTATATGGACCAGGTTTTAAATGAGCCAGTCTTTTTCTCCTTTAAAAATACTACTTAGCGTTTGCTCTTAGAATCTAGAGAATTTAAGAATTAAAGAAAGAAACTTCTCCTTATTTTAAGTGTATTCTGATCTTTGTGTAGTTTAAGTGGCATAGTATGAGGAGACATAGTCAATTTTTCTTTTTTAAATTTTATTTCAGAGAAGAAGGGAGAGTGAGAGAGAGAGATAGAAATATCAATGATGAGAGAGAATCATTGATCGGCTGCCCCCTACACATCCCCCACTGGGGATCAAGCCTGCAACCTGGGCATGTGCCCTGACGGGCATCAAACTGCAACCTCCTGATTCATAGGTTGACACTCAACCATTGAGCTACACAGGCTGGGTGTCAATTTTTCTTCTAACGGTAGGTGAGGCAGATGCATTTGGGTCTATTATGTGCTTGTCTGTAGTTTATACTGAACAAGAATTTCTTAAATATGTGTTTGTTTTGCCTAGTTAGAGTAAAGCAATATATAAAAGGACCAGATTATGGTTTCTTTTTTATTTGTATCATACATTATAGGTAGATTAGGCATCATTATAAGGTCCTAAAATTTTCAATTGTCTGGAATTGATCTCAGACTTATGAAGAGAGAGTGGTGTATATTTTGATGGCTATGGGGAAATGCAGTATTTTTTTTTTTTTTAATCCTCACCAGAGGAGTGAGGATATTTTTTTCCATTGATTTTTTGAGAAAGTGGAAGGGGTGGGGGAGGGAGAGAGAGGAAGAGAAACATTGATGTGAGAGAGACACATCCATTAGTTTCCCCCCAGCCCACTCCCTGATCGGGACCAGGGATTGAACCTGCAACCAAGGTAGGTGCCCTTAACTGGGAATCAAACCCTTGACCCTTCCGTCCAAGGGCCAACACTCTAACCACTGAGCAACCCAGCCAGGGCTGGAAATGCAGTTTTGATGTAGAATGGTATTTCTTCATCATACACATTGTTGAGGTTGTAGAATACATTTGGGTTCTGGTCATTCTTATAATCCTCAGGACACCAAACTCAAGATTGACTGTTAACCATGCTACTCACCAGACCCCATACTTGAAGCATTCTTGAGTCAGTTGAAACCTGCACGTCCACATGCACACATGATCTTGGACTGTCCTCATCTAATTATAAATTCATCAGTTCTGTTAGACTTGGAGTTTAATTTAAACCTGATAACAAAATCATAGCTTCTGTCCTGTTTTCAGGCTACCCTTTTTGTTAACAGGAGAGAATCTTGTGTTTATATGTGTTGCATGATCAGATTTGGTAGAGGTGGAAAATTTAATAGAAAAATCTTACCAGAAACACCAATCAGAAAGGATATATGCACCTATATGTTCATAGCAGCACAATTCACCATAGCTAAGATCTGGAAACAGCCTAAATGCCCATCAGTAGATGAATGGATTAGAAAACTGTGGTACATCTACACGATGGAATACTATGCTGCTGTAAGAAAGAAGGTACTCTTACCATTTGCAACGGCATGGATGGAGCTGGAGAGCATTATGCTAAGAGAAATAAGCCAGTCAATGAAGGAGAAATACCACATGATCTCACTCATTCATGGATAGTAGAGACCATTATAAACTTTTGAACAATAATAGATACAGAGGCAGAGCTGCCTCACACAGATTGTCAAACTGCAGCGGGAAGGCCGGGGAGGGTTGGGGGGCAGGAGGGAGGGGGTTAAGAGATCAACTGAAGGGCTTGTATGCATGCATATGAGCATAACCAATGGACATAAGACACTGGGGGGTAGGGGAAGCCGGGATACTGTCAAGGGCGGGGGGGGGGGAAAAAAAAGGACACATATGTAATGCCCTTTGTAATGCTTTAAGCAATAAAAAAATAAAATAAAATAAAAAAGAAAAAAAAAAAAAGAAAAAAAAAAAAAGAAAAATCTTGTAGTGAGTGTACGTACCCTCAATACTAGAGGATAATTAGTAAGTAAAAACTCAAATTGATGTTGGACCTAGAACTTGGTGGTATGTAAAATAGAATTTTACCCCCCTTCTAATTTTTCTTAAAAACATGTCTTCCGTATTGGATTTCCTTTCTATAACTACTGTTGCCAAATAGCACTAATGTTTATTAGCTCTCTTGTTACCATATTTGCCACGCCCCTGAAAAATACTTGTTTTTTGAAAAAGTGCGTTAGAATTCTGGCATCTGTTTTGAATGACAGTTACAGCTGCATCCTGTATTCCCAGCAAAGGACTTGGGAATTTGTTGACACAAATTCATTTTCTCTGACTCCTGATTTTCCCACCTAGGCTCTGTAGCCTATGGTCTATTTTTAAATCCGACTGCTGTGCTCTGTATTGTGGTAGTTCTTTTCTTGAATTATTTATCATTGTTTGGAGCCGAATGGAGCAGTATGTTTTTCCACCACTGCTCATTAGAACCCATGTGTCTGTCTTCAGCTTGGTTGACAGATTTGGTTCATGTTAAATCCCACTGGCCCATCCTAGGAAGGCTGCAAGGCAGTGTGGGAACAGGCCACAACCTCTGATATACTGTAAGAGCATTCAGGCTTTTAGATTATGATTTTGTTTTGGCAGCAGTGACAAAATAGAAGTTATGCTATGTTCTTCCCTTAAACTGCTCAGAAGTAGAGATTATACTAGGTTGATTTTTTTGATGACAGTTATTTAATGTTTTTTACAGTTGTTTTAATTATAGGAGAGATGAAGGAGAAATTCCTATGAAAAGCATAGTATTGAATTTAGATTTATTTAGTTATAAATATGACTATTTGGGAGCACGTTTAAATTCTCTGGTCTTGGGGTATGGGTTGTGGAGGATTTGTTTGGAAGTATTCTCATTACCTGTTTTCTCACCTTTTAACAGACTGTAGGCTTAGAGGATGGCAAAACCTAAGTGAGACAATTATTTTGAATGATTTTTCTTTTCTGTTTTCTGATACATAAGAACTGGTGTTTCTCTTTTTTCTTCATCTATGTTTTCTCCTGCATCCTGTCTTTCATGAAAATATTTTTCTCTTTCTCGATGTTGCTGCTTTTTTTCTCTGTGATGTATGAGTACACAATTACTTTCATATTCTTTATTTTTAAAAATACTTTCCTTCGCATATCACTGTAAGTGGAAAGGGAATACCTGTCAATCATTCGGGCACTGGAGAAGGAGAAAAATTGTTTGTACCCCTGCCCTGTTGGCCAGCTCTGAATTTGCCCGTACCTTTTTTTTTTTTTTTTTTTTTAATGGTATAGATTTGGTTTCCATTCTTGGAGTAATGATGAAATACTTTATGTTTTGTACCAGAACAAGGCTTTTGGCATTCTATTGCTGCTTTTGGTCCATGCCATTGGCTGAGAAACTGGTATCTCATTGCTCAGTGATTCCAATTATTATTATTATTATTATTATTTAATTCCCCTGTGATATAGTGGCTCTCAGTTGCATAAATCCTACATTTTTAAAAAATATATTTTTATTGATTTCAGAGAGGAATGGAGAGGGAGAGAGATAGTAACATCAACGATGAGAGAGAATCATTGATTGGCTGCCTTCTGCACACCCCCCACTGGGGATCGAGCCCACAACCCAGACATGTGCCCTGGACCAGAATTGAACCTGGGACCCTTCAGTCCACAGGCCAATGCTCTATCCACTGAGCCAAACAAGCCAGGGCAAATGCTACATTTTTTAGCAGGACCTTAGGATAGCCCCATGCACTGACTGTTCTCCTGACATTTCATTAAACTCAATTCTTTGGACTACATCAGCCAGGTTAAACTAAGCTTAATTTACTATGTTTCCCTTGTGCTTTTGCTTTCCTCCAAGTTCTCTTGACTCTCTCTTTGTCAATACATTTCCATAACTCCTGGAAAAATCCATTGCAAAAGTATGTTCTTTAGGAAACTTAGGGAGAAATCAGAGGTGAATGGACTTGTTTTTCTCATTGTTTTGGATTTCTGTTGGTTTTAATTTCACCTATTTTTTTAAAATTCCAGATTTTAATTGAAAGGGGAAGAGCAAGTATCTTGTTTTCTGTGAAATCTTATGAACTATTCCTACTTTTCTCGGCACATGGTAGGCAGCACCTGCCTTACAACAGGGCAGACTCATTGGATTATAGGGTATCGATGTAGGGAAAGAGGGATAGTAAATATTGGAGATTCTCAATTTTGTATCTTTTAGAATAGTAAGAATATGATGACTTTACACTTTTATTTTGAATTATCGTTTGTAGACTAAAATAATACAGATTGCAAATTGAAAGTCCAAAAAGACATGCTTGGTTTCTAAAATAGCCAAGTTTTGCATAACAAAGTTAGAGCATTTTTATTACTGGCACGCCAGGAAAATGGCTCACTTGAGCAAAAGTCTGATGGTGTAGTTTTTCATCCTTAATAAATAAACATTAGTCTGTTGTGAAAGTCTTTTAGGTGACATTCAGAACCAGAATTGTATATTATCTGCAGGGCTGTTAACCTCATTTCCAAACCACCACTAACCCCTGGCACTTTTCATGGAGTTGGGTTTACCTTAGAGATCTTAATTCAGAACTAGGGTCCCTGACCTTTTAAGAATTAGAATTATGTTTCATTTCCTTGACCCTTTTTAGATCATTTGATGGTGTTAAAGTGCTGGGGTGTAGGGGTAAGGGTTGGGGATAGGGGCTTTCTGAGTGAACGCTAGGAAGGAGGAAAGCTACCTGAGGATTCTTATTTGCCTAATCCTTCTGTATGAAATCAATCTCTTGTTGTCTACTTAGCCCCACTCTAGCCATGCCAGGTGAATCTTCAGTCCCAATGCTGCTGACTGTTTGCAAAGTTAGGGAACAGTTCCCCAAGTTCACCCTTACTTCTGGCACCAATTACAGAGTTCAAGGGTCCCCAAGACCACCCTTCGATTCAATGATTTGCTAGAAGGATATATAGAACTCACTGAAAGCTGTTACACTCAAAATATGGTTTATTTCAGCAAAAGGATGCTAATTAAAATCAGCCAATAGAAGAGACACACGAGGCAGAATTCAGAAGGGTTCCAAATGCTGAGCTTCCAGTTATCCTCTCAGTGGAGCCATGGACAGTGTTAACTCTTCCTGGCGGTGATATTTGACAACACACATGGAATATTGCCAACTGAATAAACTCACTCGAACCTTGGTGTTCAGAGTTTTTGTTGGGAATCTATCACATAGATATGATTGACTTCCTGTGTAAGCTGACCTCAGTCTCCAGTCCCTCCTGAGGTCAAGCTGATTCTGTGACCCAAAGTCTCCACCTTAAATCACATTATTAGACTATCTGGCTTAGCTGAAAACCCCCAGTAAACAAAAGACTCTTAATATGTAGGACATTTCAGTGGTTAAGGATTATTATCAGGGAGCTGAGGCAAAGACCAGACCTCTCTTTGGGCAAGGTTAAATTGTTCTTTACTATGCACTCTGCTAATTTAATTCTCAGGCCTAACCAAAAGAAATGCAAAGGGAGTGAGTTTAAATATTTTTGAACCATGCAAATTTATTTTTTGGTCATAAAGTTAAATGTATATGAATTAAATTTAGTAAAAAAGTAGATCCACTGTACATAGAGAACCGTAAAGACTCCCTCAAAAAATTATTAGACTTAATAAATGAATTCAGCAATGTAGCAGGATACAAAATTAATGCCAAGAAATCTATGGCATTTCTTTACACCAATAGTGAACTTACAGAAAGTGAGACTAAAAAAGCAATTCCATTTACCATCGCATCAAAAAAATTAAGATACCTAGGCATAAACTTAACAAAGGAGGTAAAAGACTTATATGCGAAAAACTACAGGACACTGAAAAAAGAGATAGAGGAAGACATAAATAGATGGAAGAACATACCGTGTTCATGCATTGGTAGAATCAACATCATCAAAATGTCCATACTACCCAAAGCAATCTATAGATTCAATGCAATGCCCATTAAATTACCAACGGCATATTTCACAGATCTAGAATGAACGTTCCAAAAATTCATCTGGAATAAAAAAAGACCTCGAATAGCTGCAGCAATCCTGAGAAAGAAGAACAAAGTAGGTGGGATCTCAATACCACAGATATCAAGCTGTATTACAAAGTGACTGTTCTTAAAACAGCTTGGTACTGGCACAAGAACAGACATATAGATCAATGGAATAGAATAGAAAACCCAGAAATCGACCCAAACCACTACGCCCAATTAATATTCAACAAAGGAGGCAAGAGCATACAATGGAGTCAAGACAGTCTCTTCAATAAATGGTGTTGGGAAAATTGGACAGATACATGCAAAAAGATGAAACTAGATCACCAACTCACACCATACACAAAAATAAACTCAAAATGGATAAAAGACTTAAACGTAAGACGGGAAACCATAAAAATACTAGAGGAATCCACAGGCAGCGAAATCGCAAATATATACCAAAGGAATTTCTTCTCTGATACTGCTCCTAGGGCAATGGAAACTAAAGAGAAAATAAACAAATGAGACTACATCAAAATAAAAAGCTTTTGCACAGCAAAGGAAACTATCAACAAAACAACAAGAAGGCCCACTGCATGGGAGAACATATTTGCCAATGATATTACCGATAAGGGTTTAATCTCCAACATTTATAGGGAACTCATGCAACTTAAAAATAAGAAGATAAACAATCCAATAAAAAAATGGGCAATGGACCTAGATAGACACTTTTCGAAAGAGGACATACAGAAGGCCGAAAGACATATGAAAACATGCTCAAAGTCACTAATTATACGAGAGATGCAAATCAAAACGACAATGCGGTATCATCTCACACTCGCCAGAATGGCTGTAATCAACAAATCAACAAACAGCAAGTGTTGGAGAGGATGTGGAGAAAAAGGAACCCTTCTGCACTGCTGGTGGGAATGCAGACTGGTGCAGCCACTGTGGAGAACAGTATGGAGTTTCCTCTAAAATCTAAAAATGGAACTCCCATTTGACCCAGTGATCCCACTTCTAGGAATATATCCCAAGAAGCCAGAAACACCAATCAGAAAGGATATATGCACCCCTATATTCATAGCAGCTCAATTCACCATAGCTAAGATTTGGAAACAGCCTAAGTGCCCATCAGCAGATGAGTGGATTAGAAAACCATGGTACATCTACACAATGGAATACTATGCTGCGGTAAAAAAGAAGTAACTCTTGCCATTTGCAACAGCATGGATGGAACTGGAGAGCATTATGCTAAGTGAAATAAGCCAGTCAGAGAAAAATAAATACCACATGATCTCACTCATTTGTGGAATATAGAGAACAACAAAGATTGATGAACAGGGACAGATCCAAAGACAGAGAAACAGCGATCAGACTGTCAATCCCCAGAGGGAAAGTAGGGGAGGGTGGGGGTAAGGGGAAGAGATCAACTAAAGGACTTAAGCCATGCACATAAGCCAAACCAATGGACACGGACAACAGGGGGATGAGAGCATGAGTGGGTGGGGGGGAAGTTGGGGGTTAATGGGGGGATGAGGACACATTTGTAATACCTTAACCAATAAAGAAATTAAAGATAAAAATAAAAATAAAAAAGTAGATCCAAGTTGATAGAGTTACCAGGCCCCTAAGAGAAGCCAACTCATATCATCTATGATGTAACATACCTTAAACATAGCTTCAAAGAATTCCCAAAAATAGATTGCCAATAATTATGAGCTAATAATAATAATGTCACAAGTAAACAAGTCACTGTGAACAAGCCTCAGCAGAAACAACTGATCCAGACTCGCAGAAACTTCAGATATTGAAATTATTTGATGTAGAATATAAAATAAGTATATTTAATGAAATAGAAGAGTGAATAAAAACTATGAATAAGAAACGAGAATAAATCAAGACTGGTTGGGTTGTAAAATAAGGAAAATATTTTCTAAATAAAAATCTATATATATATAAAACCCTAATATGCAAATAGACCAAACAGCAGAACTGAACAACTGGGGGCGGGGCGGGGGGGGATACACGGAACATGGTGGGCGTCAGCAGCAGGCAGCAGAGCATAGAACATGGCGAGCGTCGGCTGCGGTTGCGGTGGGATGGTGGAGCAGGTGAGCGGGGGCACCAGACCAAGGTGGGTCGCCGGTTGCTGTCATTGGGGTGAGCCTCTGGTAGTTACTGAAAATTCTTTGCTCCTGTGCGCTGTGGTCCTGCCCGGCGCTCGCACCTGCTGCCGGCGCCGGCCCCACTTGCACCCACTGCCAGTGCCTGGCGCCACCCCCAATCTCTTGGTGCCATCAGCAGCAGCTGCCAGTCCCGATTGCCCCTCAGGGCTTCTCCACCTCCCCCTGCTCCTGAGGGGTGATCGCGGCGGCAGCTGCCTCTCGCACCCACCTGGCGACGGCCCCACTCGCACCTGCTGCCAGTGCTGGCTCCACTTGCACCCGCAGCTAGTGCCAGTCCCAATTGCTCTGCGCTGTTAGCGGGTGCGAGCGGGGCTGGCGCCATCAGCATGCGGGCGGCAGCAGGAGCGGGGCTGCCAGCAGACAGGACTGGGGGCCATGGTGGGAGGGGCCTGGCGGGGTGCAGAGGATGGGCCAAGACCCATCCCTGTGCCCACCGCAGCGCGGCCCACAGGTTCTTTCAAGGTGCATGAATTTGTGCACTGGGCCCCTAGTATATAATAATTGAATGTTAAAAACTCAATGGAAGGGAGGTTAAGTTCTAGTCATGGTTGAGTAACAAGTTGATTTATGCTCCTCCCTTAAGTAACAGGACAAAGTATATTTTAAAAGCTGTTTTCGACATTGGACAAGGGGTAGCATAGAACAGGGATACCTGAGAGAAGTGAAATAAAGAAGTTGAACCCTATGATGGCCCTACCTTTTGTCCTGAAGAACGTTTCTAGGCTGTAGCACCTAGGATGAAAAGGGATACCCAAATAGAGCTGGCAGTCTCTTGAGGTGAGACAGGTAAAAGTTCAGAAAGTTAAAGCAGCTAGAATTTGTGGGTAGAGTATTTGAGAGAAGTTTTGCACAGAGAAAGAGGTTTCCACTAAACTTGCACTGTCTAGTACAGTAGCTGCTAAACATATGTAGATATTTAAATAAAAATTTGTTTTCTGAGTTGCCCTAACCACATTTCCAATGCTCAACAGCCACAATTCCATCATCACAGAAAGTTGTATTGGACTTTAGTGCCTTAGATTCTTTAGCTGAGTGATAATCAGTTCATGATTAGTGACAAAATTAACCCAAGGCCAGAAAAGGACCACTAGAAAGCATTAGATAAAACAGTCCCTATTATACAGGACCATACATATGTTGTGTTTCCACCAGCTAGAATAGAAATACCCTCTTACCTGGGGCATTGTTGAGTCCTTAGAAGGGTATTGCTTCAATAATGGTGTCAAATTAGCCCTGGTCTAAAGGATTTACCTAACAAAGCATAAAAGCAAGCCTTACAAGGATTAAGTTGTTTCCAAGTCACTAATTCCTAAAACAAAGTTCAAAATTAAAGAAAAAATTTAAAAACTCCAGCAAATAATACAAAATTTACAACATTTGACATCCAATCACAAATTATCAGGTATACAAAGAAGCAAAGAATACAGTGTATATTGAGGAGAAAAACTTCTAAAAATGAAAATTACAACTTCTGAAATGAAAAAGATGGTAGGATTAACAGTAGATAGGCATTACAGAAGAAAAAAATTAATGAACTTGAAGGTAGCAATAGAAACATCCAAAATAAAACATAAGAAAACAATAAAAAGTATAATTATATGGTGATAAATGAATGATGAATGAGCAGTGGAACATCAGGCAGTCTAAGAATACCATGTAGCCCTGGCTGGTGTGGCTCAGTTGGTTGAGTGTCGTCCCATGCATCAAAAGGTCACTGTTTTAATTTTGAGGCCTCTCTCCTTAGCGTAGGAGTCAGCGGATCGATGTTTCTCACATTGATGTTTCTCTCTCTCTCCCTCTCCCTTCTTCTCTCTCTCTCAAATCAATAAAAACATATCCTATCTAATAATAGACAAACATGGTAATTGACCGTACCTTCGCTACGCCTCCCTTGGGCTAATCAGCACGATATGCAAATTAACCGCCAACAAAGATGGCGACTAATGTGCATACTGCAGGCAGGGTGGGACAGCGCCATCCCGCCTGCCCCACCGCCATCTGGGCCTGCTATTTGTGACCCGGGGCAGTGGGGCGGGACAGCGCCATCCTGCCTGCACTGCCACCATCCGGGCCTGCTATCTGCGACCCAGGACAGCCGGGTGGCGCAGCAGCGATCGGCTGGCATGCCTGGACGTCCTGTGTGTGACCCGACCCGGGGCGGCGCCCCAACCCCCGGATCGGCCCTGCCGTGTGCGTGACCCAGGGAGGCGGGGCAGGCACCGAGGGATCGGGCCTGCCATCTGCCACCAGGGGAGTGGGCCTAAGCCAGCAGGTGGTTATCTCCCGAGGGGTCTCAGACTGTGAGAGGGCACAAGTGGGGCTGAGGAACACCCCTCCTCCCCTGCCAGTGCACAAATTTTTGTGCACCGGGCCTCTAGTATATATATATATGTTTAAAAACATGTATAATTGGAGTCTCAGGAATGTGGGGCTGGCAATAGAAAAATACTTGATGAAGTAATGATAGCATGTTCTTTAAACTTAATGAAAGCTATAAACTCACAGATTGAAAAAGTTCATTGAAGATTTTCTCTTCATCTTTGATTTTTAAGCAGTTTGATTATGATAGCTTTGGTATAGCTTTTTATGAGGTCTTTGAGGTGCTTGAATTCATGAGAACCCAAAACAGAAAAATCATAAAGAGAGCTATACCAAGGCACATCTTTTTTTTTTTTTTACTATATTTTTATTGATTTCAGAGAAGAAGGGAGAGGGAGAGAGAGAGAGAAACAGTGATGAGAGAAAATAATTAATTGGCTGCCTCCTGCATGTCCCACATTGGGGATCAAGCCTACAACCTGGACATGTGCCCTGACCGGGAATTGAACCGTGTCCTCCTGGTTCATAGGTCAATGCTCAACCACTGAGCCAAGCCATCTGGGCAAGGCACATCTCAAGTTGTTTCAAACTAGTGAAAAGAAAGTATTCAAAGCAGACAAGCAACACATACACACACATTATATACAGAGGTGTTATATATACGCTGAATTATGTCCCCCAAAATTTGTATGTTGAGGCTAAGCCCCAGTACCTCATAATGTGACTATATTTGAAGAAAAAGCCTTTAAAGAGTCGATTAAGTTAAAATTAGGCTGTTAGGGTGGACCCAAATCCAGTCTAAGTGTGTCCTTATAAGATGAGGCAGTTTGGATACACAAAGGAACACCAGGGGCATATATGCACAGAGGAAAGTACTAAATGAAAAAAACCCCTATAAACCTAAAACTGTATATGCAGTGAAAATACCTTTCAAAATTGAAGAGGAAAATATGCAGAATGGGCAAATGTCTAGGGTCATGTTTGCTTAGGGCTGAGGATTGGGAGAAAATGGGGTTATTGTTAATGGGTATAGGGTTTCTTTTGGGGGTGACATGAAAAATTATCTAAAGTTGATTTAGCTGATGGAAGAACAACTCTGAATATACTAAAAGCCATTAAATTATGTGCTTTATTTATTATTATTTTTTTAAAATATATTTTTGTTGCTTTCAGAGAGGAAGGAGAAGGGAGAGAGAGATAGACACATCAAGATGAGAAAGATACATTGATCGGCTGCCTCCTGCATGCCCCCTACTGAGGATCAAGCCCATAACCCGGGCATGTGCCCTTGACCAGAATTGAACCTGGGACCCTTTAGTCTGCATGCTGAAGCTCTATGCTCTGAGCCAAACCGGCTAGGACAAATTATGTGCTTTAAATGGGTGAATTGTATGGTATATGAATTTTATTACAATAAAAATAATGAAGATGAAATAAAGCCTTTTAAAAATATATAGGAGAAATGGCAGAGTATGTAAATGTGGTACTCACATCCCCCTACAACCAGATCAAAATTACAACTAAATTACAGAAAAAACTATCATTCAGAACTGCCTTAAATCTAGCTAAACAGAAGTCCAAAAATAAGGATATGAAGAAGCCATGTCAAGGCTGGTAGGACAGGGAGAGACTTGGAACAGGCTGATCCCTCACCCATGTATGGTGGTTAAAAATTGGGAGGGATATCTCAGCTGCAGAGGTCTTCCCTGAGGAGTAAGGGGTGCCAGCTCCTCACCCCAAGCCCAGAGTTCCAGTGCCAGGAAGAGACCTCATAACTCTGGCTGAAGAAACCAGCAGGGAGAGTGGCTGAATGAAATGGAGGGCTGCCAGAGTTCCAGACATTCCTCTTAAAGATCTCATGCATGATCTTACTTGGATATGCTTGGATATAGAAATTTTTTGATATTTGCAACCATAGTAAAACAAAGACATATTTTTGATATCTATTTTATATATTTAAATGCCATTTAACAAAGAAAAATCAACCAAAAAAATGAGTTCGAGTGTCACCTCTGACACGCGTGTCATAGGTTCGCCATCACTGGATTAAGGTATTACATATGTGTCCTTATCCCCCCCCCCCACTCATGCCCTCACCCCCTGGTATCTGTGTCCATTGGTTAGGCTTATATGCATGCATACAAATCCTTTGGTTGATCTCTCCCCCTTACCTCCACCCTCCCCTACCTTCCTTCTGAGGTTTGAACATCTGATCAATGCTTCTCAGTCTCTGGATCTGTTTTTGTTCATCAGTTTATGTTGTTCATTATAATCCACAAATGAGTGAGATCATGTGATATTTATCTTTCTCTGACTGACATATTTTGCTTAGCATAATGCTCTCTAGCTCTATCCATGCTGTTGCAGATGGTAGGAGATCCTTCCTTTTTACAGCAGTGTAGTATTCCATTGTGTGTAGATGTACCACAGTTTTTTAATCCACTGATCTGCTGATGGGCATTTAGGCTGTTTCCAAATCTTAGATATTTAAATTGTGCTGCTATGAACATAGGGGTGCATATATCCTTTCTGATTGGTGTTTCTAGTTTCTTGGGATATATTCCTAGAAGTGGGATCACTGGGTCAAATGGGAGTTCCATTTTTAGTTTTTAGAGGAAACTCCATACTGTTCTCCACAGTGGCTGCACCAGTCTGCATTCCCACCAGCAGTGCAGAAGGGTTCCTTTTTCTCCACATCCTCGCTAGCACTTGTCATTTGTTAATTTGTTGATGATAGCCATTCTGACAGGTGTGAGATGGTACCTCATGGTTGTTTTGATTTGCATCTCTCGGATGATTAGTGACTTTGAGCGTGTTTTCATATGTCTCTTGGCCTTCTGTATGTCCTCTTTCGAAAAGTGTCTATTTTAGATCTGTTGCCCATTTTTTTATTGGGTTGCTTATCTTCCTTTTGTTAAGTTGTATGAGTTCCCTATAAATGTTGGAGATTAAACCCTTATCGGAGATAACATTGGCAAATATGTTCTCCCATGCAGTGGACTTTCTTGTTGTTTTGTTGATGGTTTCTTTTGTTGTGCAGAAGCTTTTTATTTTGATGTAGTCCCATTTGTTTATTTTCTCTTTAGTTTCTGTTGCCCTAGGACAGTGATGGCGAACCTTTTGAGCTCGGCGTGTCAGCATTTTGAAAAACCCTAACTTTGGTGCCGTGTCACATATAGAAATTTTTTGATATTTGCAACCATAGTAAAACAAACTTATATCTTTGATACTTATTTTATATATTTAAATGCCATTTAACAAAGAAAAGTCAACCAAAAAAATGAGTTCGCATGTCACCTCTGACACACGTGTCATAGGTTTGCCATCACTGCCCTAGGAGTTATATCGGTGAAGATATTGCTTTGGCATATGTCTGAGATTTTGCTCCCTGTGGATTCCTCTAAGATTTTTATGGTTTTCTGTCTTACGTTTAAGTCCTTTATCCATTTTGAGTTTATTTTTGTGTATGGTTTAAGTTGGTGGTCTACTTTCGTTGTTCCTTTTCTGAGCCCTGCCCCAACAGAGCCAGCAGGAGGGTGCCATATCTGAGTTTTCATCAACCTGGGTAACACTCTTTGGCCTGCTCTGGTCATAAGATGCTGTCTCACCCAACTTTAAGGTCCACCTAAGCTGTTTCTAGTGGCTTTCCCATAAAATTGGCCTGTCTTGGCTCATGCTTCAGACTTTTCTAAAATTTCTTAAGCCGAATCTGGCCTCAGTGTGCCCACATACCTCTTGCTAAGTGGCCCCAGGCCTGGCCCGGTTCACAGCTTGGCCTCTCTCCAGCAATGTTCAAGCCCAACACAAGTAGCAGTGATTTGCAGATCTCTGTAGCTCATGCCAGGTGGGCCTGGGCAGGGCACAAGCAGAGGCTGAACTTGGCCTGTATCTCCCAGGAGGCCCCAGAGCCAGTGCACCTGGTGGACAGCTTCAGATCACATTAAAGCATTACCTAATCACTTCCATGAGTGACACACTTAAGGTGCAGACTCAACAGGCACTAATGCCCCATTGAAGCAAGTCCTGTTCCATGGAGTCAGCTGCTGCACAATAAATCCTCCATTTTAGTGGTTGCCAGTCCTCACAGCCATTTGGCCTGGGGGGTAAATCCTTCCCATTGATGTGTCAACAGCAATCAAGGCTCAATTATTACAGGTGGGTGTACATGGCCCAAATGGGGCAGGGGGCACACCTGGAGTGCCTAGCTTGAGTGCCACTGAGTCCTACAGGACACCTACATAAGGCCACTCTACCAAGACCAGGAGAAGTAGCAGCTCTGCCTAATACATAGAAACAAACACAGGGAGGCAGTCAAAATCAGGAGACAAAGAAACAGGTCCCAAATGAAAGAAGAAAAATCCAGAAAAATAACTAACAAAATGAAGACAAGCAATTTACCAGATGCAGAGTTCAAAACATTGCTTATAAGGATGCTCAGTGAACTTAGAGAAAGAGTAGATGAATTTAGTGAGAACTTCAACAAAGGGATGGGAAACATAAAAATGGAGATAGAAAACATAAAAAAGAGCAAGTCAGAAATGAAGAATACACAAAAATGAAGAATACAGTACAGGGAATCAATAGTAGAGTAGAAGCAGAGGAACAAATCAATGGATTTAGAGGATAAGGAATTAGAAAACACTAATCCAAACAATAGCAACAAAAGAATTTAAAAAATTGAGGGTATTATAAGGAACCTCTGGGACAACTTTAAGCATGCCAACATTCGCATTATGGGGGTGCAGAAAGGAGACGAGAGAGAACAAGGAATTGAAAACTCATGTGAAAAAATAATGACGGAAAATTTCCCTAACCTGGTGAAGGAAATTGATATACCAGTCTGGACTCAAAGTCCCAAACAATGAACCCGAAGAGGCCCACATCATAATTTTTAAAAAATATATATTTTATTGATTTTTTTACAGAGAAGGGAGGGATAGAGAGTTAGAAACATTGATGAGAGAAACATCCATGGATCAACTGCCTTCTGCACACCTCCTACTGGGGATGTGCCCGCAACCAAGGCACATGCCCTTGACCAGAATTGAACCTGGGACCCTTCAGTCCGCAGGCCGATGCTCTATCCACTGAGCCAACCGGTTAGGGCCCACATCATAATTAAAATGCCAAAGTTTAAAAACAAAGAGAATCACCCTAGCTGGTTTGGTTCAGTGGATAGAGCAATGGTCTGCGGACTGAAGGATCCCAGGTTCAATTCTGGTCAAGGGCACATACCTAGGTTATAGGCTCAGTCACATGGGGGCAGGCAACCAGTCAATATGTCTCTCTCACATTGATGTTTCTCTCTCCCTGTCTCTCCCCCTCCCTTACACTCTGTTTAAAAATCAATGGAAAAATAAATAACAAAGATAATCTTAAGAGCAGCAAGAGAAAAGTAGTTAGTTACCTACAAGGGAGCTCCCATTAAACTGTCAGCTCATCCACTTGTGGGAATATATCCTAAAAATGCTGAAACACCAGTCAGAAAGAATATATGCACACCTATGTTCATAACAGAGTTATTTATAATAGCTAAGATTTGGAAGTGCTCATCAATATAGATGAATGGGTAAAAAAGCTGTGGAACATTTATACAATGGAATACTATACAGCTATAAAAAAGAGGGCTCTCTTACTCTTTAGGACAACATGGATGGACCTGGAAAATATTATGCTAAGTAAAATAAGCCAATCGGAGAAAGACAAATATCACATGATCTCACTTATTTGTGGAATCTAATGAACAAAATGAATTGACCAAAATAAGACCCGAAGCATGGAAGCATGGAACAGACTGACATACCTTGATGTAGGGATAGGGGAACAAGAAGAGATAAACCAAAGAACTTATATATTTACTAGAGGCTTGGTGCACGAAATTCGTGCATGGGTAGGGTCCCTAGGCCTGGCTGGTTATCAGGGCCGATCGGGGCCTTCCAGCTGCTGTCTGGGTCCTCCATTTTCCAGCTGCCAGCTGCCGGCCCTGGCCTTCTTTCCCCAGTTGCTGGGTCTTCCTTTGTTGTGCCCAACCCCGTGGTGGTTAGCGCATGTTATAGCAAGGAATCAAACTCCTGGTCTCTCGGCCGAACTCTGAGGGGACACTTTGCATATTAGCCTTTTATATATATAGATATGTGTAACCCATGGACATGGGCAATAGGATGTTGAAGACCCGGGGTGGGTAGGGCCTGGGACAAGGAGGGTAAAGTTGGGGGGGGGAATGGGAGACATCTGTAAATCTGTAATATATCAACAATAATCCTATCTAATAAGAGACAAAAAGGGTAATTAACCGTACCTCCGCTACACTTCCCATTGGCTAATCAGCGAGATATGCAAATTAACTGCCAACAAAGATGGCGGCCGGCAGCCATGCAGCTGAAGCGAACATGAGGCTTGCTTGCTCCAGTGATGGAGGAAGCCAAGGTTCCCCGCCTGCTGCGGCCTGGCTCTGAGCTCCAAAAGCAACAATGTTTCAATTATAGAAGCTAAACAAACCCCAGATACCTGCTTTCAGCTGGCAGCGGCCTCAGAGCTGGGAGCGCCAGTGAAGGCAGAGTTTCAATTATAGAAGGTAAATAAATCTCAGAATAAAAAAAAAAGAAAAAAAGGAGAGGCTGGGAGCTTCAGTCGCAGGCCAGCCTGAAAACAACCCTCAGCCCCTCACCCAGGCTGGCCAGGCACCCCAGTGGGGACCCCCACCCTGAAGGGGGTGTGACCAGCTGCAAACAGCCATCAGTCCCTCATCCAGGCTGGCCAGGCACCCCAGTGGGGACCCCCACCCTGAAGGGGGTGTGACCAGCTGCAAACAGCCCTCAGCCCCTCACCCAGGCTGGCCAGGCACCCCAGTGGGGACCCCCACCCTGAAGGGGGTGTGACCAGCTGCAAACAGCCATCAGCCCCTCACCCAGGCTGGACAGGCACCCAAGCGGGACCCCCACCCTGATCCAGAACACTCTTCAGGGCAAACCAGCCAGCCCCCACCCGTGCACCAGGCCTCTATCCTATATAGTAAAAGGGTAATATGCAAACTGACCCTAACAGCAGAAAGACTGGGAATGACTGGTCACTATGACACACACTGACCACCAGGGGGCAGACGCTCAATGCAGGAGCTGCTCCCTGGTGGTCAGTGTGCTCCCACATGGAGGAGCTCTGCTCAGCCACAAGCCAGGCTGATGGCTGCCAGTACAGCGGTGGTGGTGGGAGCCTCTCCTGCCTCCTCAGCAGCGCTAAGGAAGTCTGACTGCAGCTTAGGTCTGCTCCCTGCTGGCAAGTGGACATCCTCCGAGGGCTGCCGGGCTGCCAGAGGGATGTCTGATTGTCAGCTTAGGCCCAATCCCCCAAGAAGCAGGCCTAAGCCAGCAGGTGGTCATCCCCCGAGGGGTCCCAGACTGCGAGAGGGCACACACAGGCCAGGGTGAGGGACCCCCCCCCCCCACGAGTGCACAAATTTTTGTGCACTGGGCCTCTAATATATATATATAAATTTTTTTAAACTGCCAGCTGATTTCTCAACAGAAACTTTGCAGGCCAGAAGGAATTGGCACGGAATACTCAAAGTAATGTAGAGCAAGGACCTAGCCTGGCCTGCATGGCTCAGTAGTTGAGCATCGACCTATGAACCAGGAGGTCACGGTTTAGTTCCCAGTTGGGGCACATGTCTGGCTCTATCCTCAGTGGAGGCCATGCAGAAGGCAGCCAGTCAGTGATTCTCTCTCATCATTGATGTTTCTGTCTCTTTCCCTCTCCTTTCTGAAATCAATAAAAAAATATTTTTAAAAAAGAAAGAAAAGCAAGGATCTACAACCAAGATCACTCTGCCCAGCAAAGCTATCATTTAGAATTGAAGAAAAGATAAAGAGCTTCCCAGACAAAAAACTAAAAGAGTTTATCACCATCAAACCAGCATTACAAGAAATGTTAAAGGGTCCTGAAGAAGGGAAAAAAAGGATCAAAACCCTGGCTGGTGTGGCCCAGTTGGTTAGAGCGTCATCTGTACACTGTAAAGTTGTGGGTTTGATTCCTAATCAGGACACATACCCAGGTTCTAGGTTTAATCCCTGGTAGAGGTCATACAGGAGATAATCAGTGTCTCTCTCTGTCTGTCTCTCTCCATCCCTCCCTCTCTCTAAAAATAAATAAACATATCCTTGGGTGAGAATTTTAAAAAGTTTTTTAAATGATCAAAAATAGGAATAATAAAATGGTAATAAATACATATCTATTAACAATTACTTTAAATGCAAATGGATTAAATGGTCCAATCAAAAGACATATGGTGGCTGAATGGATAATAAAACAAAACTCTTATACCCTAGCCAGTTTGGCTTACTGGATAGAGCATTGGCTCCTAGACTGAAGGGTCCTGGGTTCGATACCAGTTCAGGGCACATACCTCAGTTGCAGGCTTGATTCCCAGCCCTTGTCTGAACGCTTGCAGGAGGCAACCAATTGATGTGTCTCTCTCACATTAATGTTTTTCTCTCTCTGTCTTTCCCCCTCCCTTCTACTCTCTCTAAATATCAATGGGAAAATATCCTTGGGTGAGGATTAACAACAGAAAAACAGTGTCAAACATAACAAAAAAACCCGCCACATGACCTTTACATATGCTGTCTACAAGAGACTCACTTCAGGTAAAAAAACACACACAAACTGAAAGTGAATGGATGGAAAAGATATTTCTTGAAAATAGAAATGAAAAAAAAAAGAAGCTAGGGTAGCAATACTTATACCAGACTAAATGGACTTTAAAACAAAGGGGATAGTCCTAGCTGGTTTTGCTCAGTGGCTAGAGTGTCGGCCTGTGGACCGAAGGGTCCCAGGTTCGATTTCAGTCAAGGGCATGTACCTTGGAGGCTTCTCTCTGGCCCAGGCCCTGGTCAGGGCTTGTGCAGGAGGCAACCAATCAATGTGTTTCTCTCACATTGATGTTTTTTTCTGTTTTTCCCTCTCTTCCACTCTCCCTAAAAATCCATGGAAAAAGATCCTCTGGTGAGGATTAAAAACACACACAAACCCAAAGGGCATAATGAGACAAAGAAGGATCCAGCAATTTCACTTCCTGGTATTTATCTGAAGAAACCCAAAACACTAAATCGAAAAGACATATATTCATTGCAGCATTATTACAATAGCCAAGCTATGGAAGCAACCTAAGTGCCCATTAATAGATGAATGGATAAAGACGTGGTGCATGTATACAATGTAATACGACTCAGCCATAAATGAAATCTTGCCATCTGCAACACATGGATGGACCAAGAGGGTATTGTGCTGAGTGAAGTAAGTCCTATGGAGAAAGCCAAATCCAGATGATTTCACTTATATGTGAAATCTTAAAAACAAAATAAATGGACAAGCAGAACAGAATCAAGACATAGATACAGAAAACATTTTTTAGTTTTTTAAAAAGCCATGAAAGATAATTGACTTTAAAATAAAACTATTGTGGGATTTATAATGTGTAGAAATAAAATGTATGACAGCAATTGCCCAAAAGGTTGGGAGAGGTGAAATAGAAGTATATTGTTCAAAGGTTCTTATATGAGAAGTAGTATATTACTTGAAGGTAGATTATGATAAGTTAAAGATGTATACCCTAAATCCTAAAGAAACCACATTAGAAAGAAAAGCAAAGAGGTATCTATAATAATAAAAGCATAATATGCTAATTAGATCGGACAGCTGGATGACCTTCTAGACAACATTTTGGATGAAGCCAGGGCTGCGAGGGCCGAGCCCCTTGCACAAATTTCATGCATCGGGCCTCTAATAGTTAATAATTCACTAAAGGAGGTAAAAATGAATCATAAAAGTGCTTAATTAATCCAAAAGACATCCAGAAAAGAGAAGATGAATTAATTGGACAAATAGAAAACAAAGAGCAAGATGGTTGGTTTAAATCCAACCATATCAATAATCACATTAAATTCGAAATGACCTAAACACTACAGTTAATAGGTGGAAATTATCAAATTGCTCCGGGTTGCTCAGTGGTTAAGAGTGTCAGCCTGTGCACCTAAGGGTGCCGATTTGATTCCTGGTCAAGGGCATGTACCTGAGTTGCAGGTTCCATCCCCAGCCTGGTCAAGGCTCAAGTAGGAGGCAACCAACCAATGTGTCTCTCTCTCATCAGTGTTTCTCTTCCGTTCCCACTCTCTCTAAAAAGCAATGAGAAAAATATCCTTAGGCAAGGATTAAAAAATAATAATAAAATACATGAAGCATAAATAAAATGCAAAGGAGAAATAAAGACCTCCACCATTGGAGTTATAGATTTCAACACTTTTCTCTCAATAATTGATATAAAAATTAGACCGAGGGGCGGGGCGGGGGGAAGGGGAAGAGAGTGGGCTGGAAGAGGCTACTGGGGGAAGAAGGAGGACCTATGTAATACTTTTAACAATAAAGATTTTAAAAAAATTGATACACCAGAACAGCAATAAATCAATTAGTAAATAAAAATTAGACAAAAAAAATCAGTAAATAACTTGACCTATTTGACATTTACAGACTGCTCTACCCAACAACAGCATGATACATATTCTTTTCTAATATTAGTAGAATATTTATCAAGATAGACCATATCCTGGGCCATAAAAGAAATTTCAATAAATTTTGGATTTAAATATACAAAGTATGGCCCTAGCTGTTTTGGCTCAGTGGATAGAGCAATGGCCTGTGGACTGAAGGGTCCTGAGTTCGATTCCGGTCAAGGGCACATGCCTAGGTTGCAGATTGATCCCTGGTAGTGAGCGTGCTGGAGGCAGCCAATCAATGATTCTCTGTCATTGATGTTTCTATCTCTCTCTCCCTTCCTCTCGGAAATCAAAAATATATTTTAAAAAATAAATATACAAAGCATGTTCTTTTATCACAAAGGAATTAATTTAGAAACCAGTAACAGAAATACTAGTATATTGGGAAAATTCCCACATATTTAGAAATTAAATGCTCTGAATTATACGTGGTTCAAAGAAGAATAAGGGAAATTAGAAAGTGTTTTTAGAAAAATGAAAATGAGAAATGACATAACAAAATTTGTGGGATGCAATTAATGCAGTACCTGAAAGGAAATTTATAGCACCAAAATGTTATATTAGAAAGGAGAAAGATCTAAAATCATTGACCTAAGCTTCTACTATAAGAAACTAGAAAAAGAAAAGCAAACTTCATGTAAGTAGAGAAAAGTAAATTGTAAAGATCAGAGCAAAAATCATTGAAATAAAAAGCAGAAAAGCAATACAGATTATCAATGAAACCAAAAGTTGGTTCTTTAAAATAATGAACAAAATTGCTAAACACTTATCCAGACTTAGAGAAGGAAGAGAGAACACATAACCAGTATCAGGAATGAGAGATGGGACATTACTTAATTATTCTACAGCCATTATAAAGATATTGAATACCTCAAATCATTCTACATCAGTACATTTGACAGTTTACATTAAATGGACAAGTTTCTTGAAAGACAAACTGTTAAAGCTCAATAAAAAGTAGCAGAGCCCTGGCCAGTGTTTCTCAGTAGTTAGAGCTTCAGCCCCGGGTGCACCAAGGGTCGCAGGTTCAATTCCAGGTCAAGAGCATGTACCTCAGATGCAGGCTCAATCCCCAGCCCTAGTCAGGGTGTGCAGGAGGCAAACAATTGATGTGTCTCTCTAACATCTCTGTCTCGGTCTCTCTCCCCCTACCCCCTTCCCTTTCACTCTCTCTAAAAAAAAAGAAAGAAAAGAAAAAATATCTCCCGATAAGGATTAACCAAAAAAAAAAAAAAAAAAAGGAGGTAGGGGTTGGGGGAGGAACAGGTAACCCAAATAGGTCTATATCAGTGGTTTCCAACCTCTTTTTGGCCATGCCCCACCTAAGCACCTCTAAAATCCTGATGCCCGCCCTGTGACAAATAATTCTTATTATTCAAAAAGTGAACTCCTATTCACGTGGAGGAAATCTAAAAGGCCATTAACTTGGTCTAAACAAGCTTCCAAAGAACATGGCATCCATGAAAGAGAAAAATAAAAGAATGAAAGGACAGGTGAAGTACTGAGGAAGAAATCACTAAGAAATTGTTAAAAATAATAATAATATGAAGTGATATGAGAAATAGCAAATAAATTTTCAAAGCAAATAATAAAGAACTGAAATGCATAAATATGTCACACTATATATTTATATACTGTATACTAGAGGCCCGGTGCACAAAAATTTGTGCACTTGGGGGGGCGGGGGGGTCCCTCAGCCCGTCCTGTGCCCTCTTGCAGTCTGGGACCCCTCAGGAGATAATGACCTGCTGGCTTAGGCCTGCTTCCGGGTGGCAGAGGGCAGGCCCAATCCCTAGGTGCAGCCCCTGGTCGGGCTCAGAGCAGGGTCGATTGGGGAGTTGGGGCGCTGCCCCCTGTCATGCACAGAGCAGGGCAGATCGGGAGGTTGCCATGCCACCCCTAGTCATGCTCAGGGTACAGCCGATTGGGGGGTTGGGGCACCGCCCCCTGTCACACTCAAGGCAGGGTCGATAGGGAAGTTGCGGCATCACCCCGTCACGCACAGAGCAGGGCCCATCAGGGGGGTTGGGGCTCCATACTCTGTCACACACAGAGCAGGGCCGATCAGGGGGTTGAGGAGCTCCCCCCTGTCACTCACAGAGTAGGGCTAATAGGGGAGTTGGGGCACCTCCCCCTGTCACACACAGAGCAGGGCGGTCAGGGGGTTGGGGTGCTGCCCCCTGTCATGCACAGAGCAGGGCCCATCATGGGGGTTGGGGCTCAGTACCCTGTCACACACAGAGCAGGGCCGATCAGGGGGTTGAGTAGCTCGCCCCTATCACTCCCAGAGTAGGGCCGATAGGGGAGTTGGGGCACCGCCCCCTGTCACACACAGAGCAGGGCGGATCAGGGGGTTGGGGCGCTGCCCTCTATCACCCAAAGAGCAGGGCCGATCAGGGGGTTGGGGCGCCGCCACTGTCACACTCAGGGCAGGGCCGATGGGGAGGTTATGGCTCTACCCCGTCACACACAGAGCAGGGCCAATCAGGGGGTTGGGGCGCTGCACCCTGTCACACACAGAGCCGCAGGGCAATCAGGGGGTTGGGGAGCTCCCCATATCAGGCACAGAGCAGGGCCTGTGGGGGGGGGGGGGTTGGGGCGCTGCCCTCTATCACCCACAGAGCAGGGCCGATCAGTGGGTTAGGGCGCTGCACCCTGTCACACACAGAGCCGCAGGGCGGTCAGGGGGTTGGGGAGCTCCCCCCTATCAGGCACAGAGCAGGGCTGATCAGGGGGTTGGGGCACCACACCCTGTCACACACAGAGCGGCAGGGCGATCAGGGGATTTGGGCGCTGCCCCCTGTCACGCTGATCCCGGTGCTGGGAGGCCTCGCGGCTCCACTGATCCCGGTGTTGGGAGGCATATTACCCTTTTACTATATAGAATAGAGGCCTGGTGCATGGGTGGGGGCTGGCTGGTTTGCCCTGAAGGGTGTCCTGGATCAGGGTGGGGGTCCCCACTGGGGTGCCTGGCCAGTCTGGCTGAGGGGCTGAGGGCCGTTTTCAGGCAGGCAGGTGACTGAAGCTCCCAACTGCTCCTTTTTTTCTTTTCTTTTTTTTAATTCTGGGCCAGCTTTAGCTCTGAGGCCTTGGCTGCTGAAACCAGGTTTCTGGCCTTTGTTTACCTTCTGTATTTGATACAATGTTGCAGTCCGGCTGGCTGAAGCCTGGCTGACTAACGCAGGTTTCTGGGATTTTGTTTAGCTTCTATATTTGCAACATAGTTGCTTAGAGTTGCAGCTGAGAGGCCGGCAAGTCAGGCTGGGAACGTTGGAGTCCGCCATCACTGGAGCAAGCAAGCCTCCCTGTTTGTGTCAGCTGCCTGGCTGCCGGCCGCCATCTTGGCTGGCAGTTAATTTGCATATCTCACTGATTAGCCAATGGGAAGGGTAGCGGCCGTATGGCTAATTACCATGTTTCTCTTTTATTAGATAGGATGAGGCCCCTAGAACCATAAGAAATGCAAAAAATTAGTTAATTACTCATTCTCAAATTGTCTGCCCCACATTGGGAACCACTGGTCTGTATCTATTGGAGAAATTGGATTGTAGTTTACAACTTTACCACAAGGGAAACTCCAGAAGTTTTACTGCTGAAGTTTACCAGCAATTTAAGGAAAAATTTATATACCATTTCTATATAAGCTTTTGAAAAACTTTAGAAGAAGTGGGAACACTTTCCAACTCATTTTATGAGCCCAACCTTACTCTGATACCAAAACCAGACAAAGACACGAGAAAACTACAGACCAATACCCATTTGAACATAGATGCAAAATCCTTTAAAATGTTTAATAACCTGGAGAACCAAGATGGCGGCGTAGGGAGCGGACCTGTGTGTGCTGCTCTCTCACAGCATCATTGAAACTATCAACTATGAAGTAAACAGCCGCCACTCAGAACCATGGGGAAGTTGGCCCAGTGGGAGATCTACAACTGGAGGAAAAGAAAGAAGCGCAGTGAGACTGAGTGGGAGCTACGGAGGCACCAAAACCAGAGGTACGCAGTCACACGCCACGCGGGCTGCAAATGGATTCTCGGTTTTTTACGAACCCTCGAATCCTCTGGGCTTGCTCGGGGCGGGTCTCTGAGGCCCCAGATCCCACAGGGAGAGGCGGCCACGGCCTTGCAGTGGTCGGAGAGCGAGGGAAGCTCTGACACGCGGCTGCTCGCCAGCACTGAGGGACAAGAAGTCCTGGTGTCCCGGGGAGGCGAGGGGTGCGGAGACGCCGCCATCGCTATTTCCTCCACGCTGGCGACTCCCTGTGACCCCGTTCTACCCTCAGGGCTGTGCCAGAGGCACAAGAGGGAATGACTGTGCTTTTACAAACTCTCAAATCCACTGAGCTGGTTCGGGCGGGTCTCTGAGGCCCCAGGCCCCAAGGCGAGAGATGGCACGGCCTTCCAGCGGTCCGAAAGCGAGGGAGGCTCTGGCGCTCGGCTGCTCGCCGGCACTGGGGGACACAAAGTCCTGGTGTCCTGGATAGGCAAGGGGCCGCTGAGTCTCCGCCCCGGCGACTCCCTGTGACCCCGCCCTACGCAATTTACATTCCCGTCTGGGCTGTGCCAGACTCACAAGTAGAAACGCCTTTGCTTCTGCAAACCTTCAAATCCACTGAGCTGGTTCAGGCGGGATCATGAGGCACCAGACCCTACGGGGAGAGGCAGCACGGCCTTGCAGCCATCAGAAAGCGAGGGAGACTCTGTTGCACAGCTACTCGCCAGCACTGGGGGACACAAAGCCCTGGCAGAGATTCAAGGGGCCGCAGAGACTCAGCCAGTGCTATTTGCTCCGCCATGGCGACTCCCTGAGTCTCAGCCCTAATCAATTTACATCCCCATCCAAGCTGTGCCAGGTGCACAAAAAGACCCACCTGTGCTTTTGCAGCCTATCCCAACAAATTGCAGACTTCAACTGCTCGCAACCATGGGAGACACACTCAAGAAGCAGACCCAGGAGAACCAGGATGGCGGCATAAGGAAGAGACCTGTGCGTGCTACCTCACACAACAACATCGAAACTACCAAATATCAGACAAACACCTGTCATACAGAACCATGGGAAAGTTGGCCCAGTGGAAGCTCTACAACTGGAAGGAGAGAAAGAACATTGAGACTGAGTAGGATGTGACACCAAGTACAGAGCCCAACCCAACAAACTGCAGATTTCAACTCCTCGCATAGAAAGAAGCGCATTGAGACTGAGTAGGATGTGCAGAGGCACCAAGTACAGAGCCCATCCCAGCAGGCTGCAGATTTCAGCTCCTTGCATCTGGGAGGGACGCAATTGGGGGGCAGAGTCGGGTCCGGGGCCAGCCAGGGCTGGGCCTGACTCGGCCGGCACTGTGGAACTGCTGTACCAGCAAGCGCACAAACATGCCCACTGGTCCCAGTCTCTTGTGGGGCGCTGGGGGACAGCAGACAGGCAGTCTGTGCACTTGGTGGAGGGCAGGAGTGCTGGATGTTCAACCACCAGGAACGCCTGGAGATTTTGTCTAGTGGGGAGCCGCCGGCAGGGGACAGAGGGCCAAACTTCCTGTTTCCCCGGTAAGGCTGGGATGGCCCCGGTGAGGTCGGGATGGCCCCGGTGAGGTCGGGATGGCCCCGGTGAGGTTGAAACAATCCCGGTGTGGTAGGGACGACCCCGGTCAGGTCGAAACGGCCCCGGTGTGGTAGGGACAACCCCGGTCAGGTTGAAACGGCCCCCGAGAGGTAGGGACGACCCCGGTGAGATTGAAACGGCCCCGGTGAGGTTGAAACGGCCCCCAGTGAGGTAGGGACGACACCAGTGAGGTCGAAATGGCCCCGGTGTGGTAGGGACAACCCCGGTCAGGTTGAAACGGCCCCAGTGTTGTAGGGACAACCCCGGTGAGGTTGAAACGGCCCCCGTGAGGTAGGGACGACCCTGGTCAGGTCGAAACGGCCCCGGTGTGGTAGGGACGACCCCGGTGAGGTTGAAACGGCCCCTGTGAGGTAGGGACGACCCTGGTCAGGTCGAAACGGCCCCGGTGTGGTAGGGACAACCTCGGTCAGGTTGAAACAGCCCCGGTGTGGTAGGGACAACCCCAGTGAGGTTGAAACGGCCCCCGTGAGGTAGGGACGACCCCGGTGAGGTTGAAACGGCTCCCGTGAGGTAGGGACGACCCCGGTCAGGTCGAAACGGCCCCGGTGTGGTAGGGACAACCCCGGTCAGGTTGAAACGGCCCCGGTGTGGTAGGGACGACCCCGGTGAGGTTGAAACAGCCCCCGTGAGGTAGGGACGACCCTGGTCAGGTCGAAACGGCCCCGGTGTGGTAGGGACAACCCCGGTGAGGTTGAAACGGCCCCCGTGAGGTAGGGACGACCCCGGTGAGGTTGAAATGGCCCCCGTGAGGTAGGGACGGCCCCGGTGAGGTTGAAACGGCCCTGGTGAGGCTCAGACGGCCCTGGTGAGGTTGAGACTACTCCAGTGAGGTTGGGACAAATAAAGGGGACCAGTATGGACTGATGAACAGGGGTATATACAGAAGCAGAGCAACATTGAACAGAATGTTAAACTACAGTGGGAAGCCTGGGGAGGGTTGGGGGGGGGGGATTAAGAGACCAACTGAAGGACTTATATGCATGCATATAAGATTAACCAATGGACACAAGACACGGGGCGGGGGGGGGGCGGGGGGTAGGGGCCGGGGGAATGTCAAGGGGGGGAAAAAAGGAGACATATGTAATACTCTTTGTAATACTTTAAGAAATAAAAATTATTTAAATATAAAAAAAAATAAAAAAATGAAAAAAAAAATGTTTAATAACCTGAAGCCAAAAGTATATAAAAGGGTCAAAAACCCAAAGTAGGGGAGAAACCAAGATGGCGGCATAGGTAAACACCGGAGATTGCTGCCTCGCACAACCACTTCAAAAATACAACTAAAAGACATAACGGACATCACCCAGAAGCACAGGATGGCTGGCTGAGTGGAATTTCTACAACTAGAAGGAAAGAGAAAAGCCTACCGAGACTCAGAGGAGGTGCGGTGCTGAAGTAAATACAAAGGTGCGGAGATGCATGCCGAGAGGGCTGGAGGCTGAGGACACGATTGTCTTCTTCAATCGGAAGGGAGTCTCAGGCTCTGAGCTCCAGTTCCGGGAGAGTCTTTGGGGACCCAGACTCACACGGGAGAAACAGGATTGTCTGGCATCGATCGGAACTTGAGGGCAGCTTTCTCTCGGAGGCACTCTCGGCGATTGCCAGGACCTCTGAAGGCAGGACTGAGAGCAGCCATACTGCTGGCTCGCTCTGCCCGCCCTGTTGATCCCCTGGGACCCCTCCCCACCCAAGCCATGCACGGAGGCTTTTGCATATGAAAGTCCCAGCCCTTTGTAATCTGAAAATAACTTAACAAACTGCAGCTGCCCCAAGGCCCCAGGGCAACTTGCATTGCTTTACAGCTGGCTTCTGCTGGGTAGCCTTAGGCAAAGGCTAGATTAGCACTTCCTTAGATCCAAGAGCCAGTGTACCCAGTGGTCAGAGTGGGGCCATCCAATTACAGCTCCTCAGATCTATAAGGGACACACTCAGGGGGCAGACTCAGTGAGCACCATAGCCCCACTGAAGCAAGTCTTGCCCCATAAGGGTGTCTTCAGCACAGAAGTTCTCCCACCGTAGACACAGCTGATTCTCACAGCCAATTGGCCTGGAGGTCAAATCCTCCCAGCTTTACATACAACAATCAAGGCTTAACTACAATAAGACTGTGCACAAAGCCCACAAGGGGGTGCACCAAGAGTGTCTTCCTCGGGTAACTGGGACACTTAGCACAGAAAGCCACTCTATCGACACAGCGAAGCACAAAAAATGCCGAGACAAAGAAACAGGACACAAATGACAGAAGTGGAGGAAAGCAAACTGCTGGATATAGAGTTCAAAACCACACTTTTAAGGTCTTTAAAGAACTGTCTAGAAGCCGCCGATAAATTTAGTAAGGCCCTCGAAAAGACTGGTGAGACTGCCAATAAATGTAGTGAGATCCTCAAGAAATCTAGTGAGACCCTCGATGTTGTGATAAGGGAACAACTAGAAATTAAGCATACACTGACTGAAATAAAGAATATTCTACAGACTCCCAACAGCAGACCAGAGGATCGCAAGAATCAAGTCAAAGATTTGAAATACGAAGAAGCAAAAAAACCCAATCGGAAAAGCAAAATGAAAAAAGAATCCAAAAATACGAAGATAGTGTAAGGAGCCTCTGGGACAGCTTCAAGCATACCAACATCCGAATTATAGGGGTGCCAGAAGAAGAGAGAGAGTAAGATATTGAAAACCTATTTGAAGAAATAATGACAGAAAACTTCCCCTACCTGGTGAAAGAAATAGACTTACAAGTCCAGGAAGCACATAGAACCCCAAACAAAAGGAATCCAAAGAGGACCACACCAAGACACATCATCATTAAAATGCCAAGAGCAAAAGACAAAGAGAGTATCCTAAAAGCAGCAAGAGAAAGAAAGTCAGTTACCTACAAGGGAGTACCCATACGACTGTCAGCGGATTTCTCAACAGAAACTTTGCAGGCCAGAAGGGAGTGGCAAGAAATATTCAAAGTGATGAATGCCAAGAACCTACAACCAAGATTACTTTATCCAGCAAAGCTATCATTCAGAATTGAAGGTCAGATAAAGAGCTTCACAGATAAGGAAAAGCTAAAGGAGTTCATCACCACCAAACCAGTATTATATGAAATGCTGAAAGGTATCCTTTAAGAAGAGGAAGAAGAAGAAAAAGGTAAAGATCTAAATTATGAACAACACATATGCATCTATCAACAAATAAATCTAAGAACCAAGTGAATAAATAATCTGAGGAACAGAATGAACTGTTGATTATAATAGAATCAGGGACATAGAAAGGGAATGGACTGACTATTCTTGGGGGGGGGGGAAGGGGTGTGGGGGATACGGGAAGAGATTGGACAATAATCGTGCACCTATGGAAGAGGACACTGGGTGGGGAGTGAGGGGGGAGAGTGGGGTGGGAACTGGGTGGAGGGGAGTTATGGTGGGAAAAAATAGGAACCAGTGTAATAATCTGAACAATAAAGATTTAATTAAAAAACAAACAAACCCAAAGTAGGGTTTACCCCAGCATTAAAAATTCAAACAATGTAATACACTGTATTAATAGACTAAAAAAGAAAACAATTATCTCAAAAGAAGCAAATAACACATTTTAGAAGATTTAACTTCCCTATGTGTTTAAAACTCAACAAATTAGAAAAGAACTTTCTTAATTTGGTAGAGATATCTTTACCAAATCTACAGCTATACTTAATGATGAAATACTGAATTCTTTGCCTCTAAGAATAAGAAAAAGGCATGGATGATTGCCCTACTTCATCATAGTACTGAAGATTCTCACCAGTGCAATAAACTAAGGAGGGAGGGGAAGGTAATAAAAGGCATAAGCTTGAAAATGAAAAAGTTAAAAAAAAATGAAAAAGTAAAACTTTTCCTGCTGCAGAGGATAGCATCATGTGTATAGGGAGTGATGGCGAACCTATGACATGTGTCAGAGGTGACACGCAAACTCATTTTTTTGGTTGATTTTTCTTTGTTAAATGGCATTTAAATATATAAAATAAATATCAAAAATATAAGTCTTTGTTTTACTATGGTTGCAAATATCAAAAAATTTCTATATGTGACATGGCACCAGAGTTAAGTTAGGGTTTTTCAAAATGCTGACACGCCGAGCTCAAAGGTTCACCATCACTGGTATAGGGTATATAAGAAAGCTACAAGAAACTATATTAAGTTTACAAAGGTTGTAGGATACAAAGTCAGTATATAAAAGTTAATTATTTCTTATATACCAAGAAGAGTAATCTAAAATGGAAATTGATGAAACACACCATTTACAAATAGCATAAAAGTATGAAATTCTTGCCCGTCCAGTGTGGTTCAGTGGTTGAGCATCAACCCAAGCACCAAAAAGTCACCAGTTTGATTCCTGGTTAGGGTACATGCCCAGGTTGCTGGCTCAGTTCCCAGCAGGGGGGGTGCAGGAGACAAATGAACAATGTTGATGTTACTCCCTCATCAATGTTTTCTCTCTCTTCCTTTCTCTGTTTATAAAAATCAATTTTTAAAAAGTATGAAATTCTTACGGCCAAATTTGATAAGATACATGCATATGCAGTAGCTATATACTGAAAACTACAAAACATTGCTTATGGATGAGAAAGTTCAATACTGTTAAGATTTCAGTTTTTCCCAGATTGATCTATAGATTCAATATAATCCATATTCATTGACACACTAACTCAAACTTATCTGGAAACAAAATGTCTAAGATAGACAAATTTGAAAACAGGTCAAAGTTGGAGAACTTACCAGGTGTACCGGTTAATAATGTGGATTTTGTAATCAAAGAAAACATGATAATTTCAAGAGAAACATCAAAAGTGCTTTATTCAAAGTAATGTCCATCGCTAGCTACACATTTCCCCCATCTTTCAGGTAATTTGTGGATACCGTCCCAATAGAACTTTTCTTGTTTTGAGGCAAACCATTCAGAGACCCAATTTTCCACTTCTTCGTACGTTTTGAAGTGCTGCTCAGAAAGTGCATGTGCCATCAATTGGAACAAGTGGTCATCTGAAGGAGCAAGGTCTGGTGAATACGATGGTTGGGTTAATACTTCCCAGGCAAGATCTTTTAATGTGTCTTTAACTGGTTTTGAAGTGTGTGATGGTGTGTTATCATGAAGCAAAATTACTTTGCCGTGTCTTCTGGCCCATTCTGGTCATTTTACGATCAAAGCGTGGTTCAAATTGTTTATTTGTTGTCGGTAGTAGTCAGTATTAACGGTTTCACCTGATTTTAGAAGCGCATAATACACCACACCTTCCTGATCCCACCAAACACAGAGCATTGTCTTCTTTCCGAAATGATTTGGCCTTGCAGTCGATGTTGATGGTTGACCTGGATCAACCCATGATTTTGTGCATTTGGGATTCTCAAAATAAATCCACTTTTCATCGCCAGTCACAGTTTGATGCAAAAAAGACTTTCTTTTGTGCTGTAGAAGCAACATTTTACTGATGACTTTTTGGTTTTCCATTGGTCTTTCGTTCAGTTGATGTGGCACCCATTTTCCTTCCTTTTAAATTTTTCCCATTGCTTATAAACAATCAGAAATTGTTTGCTGAGCAATGTTTTATCTTTCTGCAAGTTGTTTTTGAGTTTGACACGCATCTTCATCCAATAATGCTTGTAATTGTTGGTCTTCAAACTTTTTCGGTTGACTTGGACGTACTTTGTCTTTCACATCGAAATCATCACTTTTAAAGCGCATATACCAGCATTCACAAGTATCCAGAGATGGAGCATGTTCACCATATGCTTCCTGAAGTATACGATAACTTTCAGCAGCACTTTTCTGAAAAAGAAAGTAATGAATTAAAATTTCCCACAAATGCTCTTTTTTTGACACAAAATTCAACATTTTTAAGCGTAAAAATATCTATGGTGTTAACACCTTCAGCAAATTTGACATATGAAGTTTTGAAGCTTGCTGTCAATACAACAAAATATGCATATCAAATCATATATATATATCAACATATGTGTATCTCCATCTATTGAAAAAAAATCCACATTATTAACCGGTACACCTGGTATACTACCTGATTTCAAGACTTATAAATATTTAGTAATTAAGATGGTGTGGTATTGGTGTACAAATAAACATATATCAATGGAAGACAATACAAGTCCAGAAATAGATCCACAAGTGTATGGTTATAGTAATCAGTCATTAGTGAATATTGTAGTTCGTTATTAATAATTATGTATAACAGGATATTTTAAAAATGAAGTTATGAAATTTTTATTAAAATGTTTCTTACATACCGTTATATTGGCTGGGCTGCAAAAATACTCGTTGTGGGCCGCATGTGGCCCCGCAAGCTGTGAGTTTGACATGCTTGGCTTAGCTGGTTTGGCCAGGTGGATAGAGAGTGTTGGCCTGCGGACTGAAGGGTCCTGGGTTCAATTCTGATAAAGGGCACATGCCAGGGTTGCAGGCTCAATCACCATTAAGGGATATGCAGGAGGCAGCCAATCAATGATTCCCTCTCATCATTGATGTTTTTATCTCTCTCTCCCTCTCCCTTCCTCTCTGAAATCAGTAAAGATATATATATTTTAAAAGTTTTTTAAAAAGGGAGAGTAGAATACCTTTGTAAATTTATGTCCTTCTCTTTGGCAAATACAGGGAGGGCAGAGAGTTTTTCTGCTTCTCAGTTTCCTTCTGTTCAAAATAAACCTTATGCCAAAGTGCATAATTTGGGTAGCAAATTCTGTTCTTCAAAAAAACAACAAAAAAATTCCAACTTTACACCAACAAAAAATTACCAAAATTGATCATAGTCTTATAGGTAAAGGGCTAAAATTATTAATTTCTACAAGAAAACATCTGAGAATATCATTGTCATCATAGATAAGGCAGAGATTTCACTAGCTAAACACAAAAAATATTTTAAAAAATGAATATTATGATTACATCAAAATAGTATTTCTCTTTTAAAAACACTGTAGAGAAAAATGAAAAGACAAGTCATAAATTGGTAGAAAATATAAGTTTAAGAAACTGTGGGATATATGAAGAACTCTCATAATTCCAAAATAAGAAGACAACCTAATTTTAAAGTGGACAAGACACTTTGCTAAAGAAGATATGGAGTTGGCAAATAAACATAAAAGGGTGGTAATTATCAGTCATAGGGAAATGCAAATTAAAACCCCAAGATACCACTACACAATTCTTAGTATGGGTGGAAATCGAACATGTGAGCTCACGGACCAACATTCTAACCACTGAGCAACCCCAGCCAGGGCTCACCTTGAGCTCTTTTTAATAATGGTTAGTCCTTAAATTTTCTGGGTCCTACACAGTCACATTGCTAAATTTAGGCTAGTATGTCTTTCTTCCTACTTCTTACTCCTCGTGTGTGTGTTACTGCTTTTGTCTAAGCCAGTGGTTCTCAACCTTCTGGCCCTTTAAATACAGTTCCTCATGTTGTGACCCAAACATAAAATTATTTTCGTTGCTACTTCATAACTGTAATGTTGCTACTGTTATGAATCGTAATGTAAATATCTGATATGCAGGATGGTCTTAGGCGACCCCTGTGAAAGGGTCGTTCGACTGCCAAAGGGGTCGCGACCCACAGGTTGAGAACCGCTGGTCTAAGCCCTCCCACTCAAAAATTGACTCTAATGGATGTTCTTCCCTGTTAAGCCCAGTAATAATAATACTAGCTGCAACTTACTAAATTGTATACTTTGTGCCAGGTACTGTAAGTGATTTGTTTTTAATTTCTATAATATCTTGCCAGGCAGGTACATTTATCCCCATTTTATAGATGAGATTCAAAGAGGTAGACTAGTTTGCCAGTTACATGGTTATTGAGTAGAAAGCCTGACAGTAGTCACTGTTAGTCCTGTGTTTTACCTCGAGGAAAATTTTTCAGTGAAAAGAAGTAGAAAGTCTTGCTAAAATGAACTACTGATACTTTATCTATGAATTCTTTATCTGCTGTGTGCTATAGAAATCCTACATACTCACTCAATACACCTTTCACAGACCTTACTTATTGCTTCCTTTTATGTCTGATATGAATGAACACTATTGGTTTTTTGAGTCTTAATCATGACTTGATTCAGAGTACATCTTATTACACAAGCACATTTTACCAGCACCAGCATCAGTAGCTTCCTGTTCTGCATCTCTTTTTATTTATTTTTGTTCTTTGGACATTTGGTATAGTTTTATTTGCCATCCAGATATGGGAAAGTCTTAGAAACTTATCTAAACCCTCACTCTCCCCACTCTTGGTAACTTCCTTTTCAAAGTTTTTCTTATGGAGGATTTAAGCATAAATACAATAGAACAGCAATTTTCAACCACTGTGCCATGGTACACGATTTGTATTTATTGATATGAGAAAGAGAGGAAGGGAGGGAGGGGGAGAGAGAGCTATGCCTCACCATTGACCAGGGATTGAACCCACAACCAACCTGTATATGTGCCCTGACCAGAATCAAACCGGTGACGGGAGGATGCTCAACCAACTAAGCCACAGTAGCCAGGGCGGCACACTGTTTTTAAAACATGCAATACTTAACTATTAGTCAGGGGCACTGATCTCTTTTCCCTTAGATTGTCAAATAAAAAATGACAACAGGCAACACAATAGTAACCATCCAGTGTGAATGAATCAAAATTATACCTATTTTTGGTCACATCAGCAAAAAAATATATTTTAGTAATTAGTTTTTGTGTGCCATGAAATAGAAAAGATTGAAAATTGCTGCAATAGGGAATAATCTAGCAAATCACCACAAATCCAATACCCAGTTTCAACACAATCCACATATACAATTTTGTTGTTGTTGTTACTGAAGTTGGAATATTTTAAAGCAAATCCACATATATCATTTCACCTGTAAACAATTCAGGATGCATCTGTAACTAATAAGGACTTTTTAAAATAATTACCATGTCACTCATAGCTCACAAAACTAACAATAATACTTAGTGTCATTCAATAGCTAGATCATGTTCATTCAGTTTTCCTCAATGGTTTACAATGTGTCTTTTTTTTATAATAGCACTAGTAGCTCAGTGCACGAAATTCATGCACATTAAAAGGGAATTAATTAGAGGAAATATTTTAATATTGCTATTTGCCCTTTCTCTATAATAGAAGTGTCAGAGATGAAAGAAAATTAGTAAAATGTATATGAAAATCTTCTTCCTGTCAGAGACTGGGGCACGCCGCGGGACCCAGAGTCAAGTCCCCACCTGCGTGCACATTGAAATCGTGCGATACCCAGACCCGACCGGCCTCACCCTCGTCAAGCCCCACCGGGCAGAAGGCACAGCCTCAGGTCCCTCATCAAGCCCCGCTGGGAGGGGGGGTGCAGCCTCAGGTCCCCCATCAAGCCCTGCTGGGAGAGAGGTGCAGCCTCAGGTACCCTGGCCCGACTCTGGGGTGGGGGGGCGCAGCCTCAGTCCCCTGGCCTGGGATGGGGGGCACGGCCTGAGGTCCCCATCAAGCCCCACTTAGTGGGGGGGGCACGGCCTGAGGTCCCCCTTCAAGCCCCGCTGGGTGGGGTCACAGCCTGAGGTCCCTTGTCAAGCCCTGCTTGGCCGCGGGTGCGGCCACAGGTACCCTAGCCCAACGCCAGGGTGGGGGGCATGGCCTGGGGTCCCCCGTCAAGTCCTGCCAGGCGGGGGAGCATGGCTGGGGGGGTGCAGCCTCAGGTCCCCCGCCCTGGCCTGGCGCCATGCAGCCTTAGGTCCCTGCTGATTGCTCATTACGGCTCGTTATGGGAACCCCGCTTACGCTGTGGGCCAGCCATCTTGTGTTACAGGAACCCTGCCTCTGCTGTGGGCACAGCCATCTTGTGACAGCATGATGGAGTGAGGGTCAATTTGCATATTACTGCTTTATTATATAGGATAACTCTAGATCCATACATTTTAACTTGTTTTAGTTAAACAAATTGTGGGAACCAGAGAGTTCCTTAGTGTTTATTTGAGGATGCTGTGGTTGAACATTTTTTGTGATTCAATCTAGAAGAACTAGAGGACTTTTACTGAGATTATAATACTGCCCATTTTAAAACTTACTGAGTTGCTTCGCTCACAACATGAGGACCTGAACACATGCTAGTTCTCTGAGTGAATAACTAAGTTTCTTAGTTAACCCTAAGTTTAAATTTTTTTAAATATATTTTTGTTGACCTCAGAGAGGAAGGGAGAGAGAAAGAGATAGAAACCGTCCAGGGCCTAAGTTCAATTTTGAAGATTTTGTTTTGTTGTAAAGTTCACATTTAAGCCTTCATATAATAAGCATGGAAGGACCTAAAAATTCCCAATTAATTTCCTCATCATTGTTATCTATTAGCTAATATAGTTCAGTACAAGAATGAGTATTTTTAAAATATCTTATTATAGAAGCAATCTATTGTTATTAAAAGTATTTTAGAAAATGCATGTTAGTAAAACTACATAGAGAAGACAATAAATATCGCCTGTAGCCCTAGCCGGTTAGGCTCAGTGGATAGAGCATCAGCCTGCGGACAGAAAGGTCCCAGGTTTGATTCTGGTCAAGGGCACATGCCTGGGTTGTGGGCTTGGTTCCCCAGTAGGGGGCATGCAGGAGGCAGCCAATCGATGATATTTCTCTCTCTCTCTCTTTCTTTCTCCCTCTCCCTCTCCCTCTCTGAAATCAATAAAAATATATTTAAAAAATATATATCACCTGTAATCACACACCTGAGAAATAGATTGTTTTTTGTTGCTTTATATCCTAATATGCAAATTGTCTCCTCGGGAGTTCAACCACTTGCTATGACGTGCACTGACAACCAGGGGGCAGCATGGAATGAAGGAAGGTCCCAGCTGGCAGCTGGTGGAAGGAAGGCCCTGGCTGGCAGCCGGCAGCTGGCAGCCAGGGGGAGGACGGCCCCGGCTAGCAGCCAGAAGGCCCCGATTGGCCCTGAACACCAGCCAGGTCTAGGGACCCTACCCATGCACGAATTTCGTGCACTGGGCCTCTATTCTATATATATAAAAGGCTGATATGCAAAGTGTCCCCTCGGAGTTAGACCAGGAGACTGGGAGTTTGATCGCTTGCCATGATGTGCGCTTACCACCAAGGCGTGGCACGAAACAAAGGAAGGCCCTGGCCGGCAGCCAGCAGCCAGGGAAGGGAGGCCAAATTTATCCAGAGTGTGGATATACCAATGTATAAGAGTTCCAGTGTTATGAGAATTCCAGTTGCTCCATATTGTCACTAGGATTATCAGTATTTATATTTAAATCTTTTGCTCATTTTTAAATTGTGTTATTTTCTTATCATTGAGTTTTGAGAATTCTTTATATATTCTGGATACTAGTCATTTGTTAGATATGTAATTTACATATATTCCATCTGGTTGCTTGTCTTTTTTTTTATCCTCACCTGGGGATATTTTTCCATTGATTTTAGAGAGAGTGGAAGAGAGAGGGAAAGACAGAGAGAAACGTCGATATGAGAGAAATACATCGACTGGTTGCCTCCTGCACGTGCCCTGACCAGGGCCACGGCCGGGGAAGAGCCTACAACCAAGTTACATGCCCTTGACTAGAATTGAACCCGGGACCCTTCAGTCTGCAGGCCAAAGCTCTATCCACTAAGCCAAACCGGCTAGGGCTGGTAGCTTGTCTTTTTATCTTAGCAGTGTCTTTTGCAAACAAAGTTTTTAATCTTTTTTTTTTTTTTTTAAAGATATTTTATTGATTTTTTACAGAGAGGAAGGGAGAGAGATAGAGAGTTAGAAACATCGATGAGAGAGAAACATCGATCAGCTGCCTCCTGCACATCTCCTACTGGGGATGTGCCCACAACCCAGGTACATGCCCTTGACCGGAATCGAATCTGGGACCCTTCAGTCCGCAAGCTGACGCTCTATCCACTGAGCCAAACCGGTTTTGGCAAAGTTTTTAATCTTGATAAAATCTAATTTGTCATTTTTTTTCTTTTATGGATTGGTCTTTGGTATCTTAAGAATCCAGGTCAAAAAATTTACCCCTTTATTTTCTTCTAAACATTTTATAGTTTTACAACAGACCATCAATCCATTTTGAATTAATTTTTGTGTAAGTTTTAAGGTTTTGATTGATACTCATTTTTTTTCCCCTTTGGATGCCCAGTGATTTTGATACTGTTTGTTAAAAAGACTGTCCTTTCTCTATTAAATTGCCTTTGTACCATTATAAGAAATCAGTTGGTATATTTGTATGGGTCTATTTCTGTACTCTCTTTTTCTATTTTGTTGATCTGTGTCCTTTCCCTTCAATTCTATACTACCTTGAATACTGTAACTTTATAGTAGATCTTAAAATTGGGTACTGTGACTCCTATAATTTTATCTTTCAAAATTATTTTGGCTATTTTACTTTTTTGCCTTTCCATATAAATATTAGAATTATTTTGTCTGTCTATTAAAAAATTCTGCTGGGATTTTGAATGGAATTATACTAAATCTATAGATCAATTAGGGAGAACTGACATCTTTACTACGTTGAGTTTTCCAGTCCATGAAAACAGTATGTTTCCCTATTTATTTAGGTCTTTGGTTTCTTTCTTCAGTGTTTTGTAGATTTTAGTATACAGATCTTGTACATATTTTGTTAAGTCTGTACTGACGTATTTAATTTTGACTTATAATTTAATTATGAGTCATAAATGGTATTGTTTTTTAATTTTTGGTTTTCATTTATTCATTGCTAGTATATGGAAATTTGATTTTTTTGGCAGTGTTTACTTTATGTCCTATGATCTTGCTAAACTATTTCTAGGGGTTTTGTTTGGTGTGTGGATCCCTTGGTATTTTATATGTACACAATTATGTTTGTGAAGAGAAGCAGTTTTTATTTCTTCCTTGCAAATATGTGTGTCTTTTATTTCTTTTTCTTGGCTTATTGTATTGGCTGGGACTTTCATTATGATGTTGAAACATAATGTGACAGTGGACAACCTTCACTTGTTTCTGATCTTAGGAGGAAGGCATCAGTCTGTAGGTTTCTTATATCAGACTGAGGAAGTTTTCTTCTATTCCTAGTTTGTTGAGTTTTTATTGTAAGTGAACCTTGAATTTTGTTAAATGCTTTCTCTGCAGCATTTGAAATGGTCATGTGTTTTTTTCTTCTTTAGACTCAGTATGATGGATTACATTGATAACTTTTGTAAAACTGAACCAGCTTTGATTCTTAGGAATAAAAATCCTCTTGGTTGTAATGTATTTTTCTTTTTTTATGTATCACTAGATTTGATCTGCTAATATTTTTTGAGACATTTAGCATCTTTGTTTGTGAGGATATTTGTAGTTTTCTTACAATATCTTTGCCTGGTTTGAGTATCAAAATAATGTTGGCCTCTTAAAATGAATTGGAAAGTATTGATTTCAGAGAGGAAGGGAGAAGGAGAGATAAAATTTCTTCCATTTTCTAAAGAAATTATATAGAATTGGTACTATTTCTTCTGTGTGTGCTAAAATGTACCAGAGAAAATATCTAGGCCTGTAGATTTCTTTAATAGTTACAGGATTATCCAAGTTATCTAATTCATCTAGGGTGCCTTGAAAATTTATGGTTTTTAAGTAAGTTGTCTATTTCAACTAAGTACGTAGTTGAATTTATGTGTTTAGAATTGTGGGCAATACTCCTTTATTATCTTTTTAATGTCTGCAGGATCTGTAGTGATTGGTTTTCATTTCTGTTATGTGTTTTCTCTCTTTGTTGTTCTTGATAGAAATTTGTCATTTTCATTGATCTTTTTAAAAAATTAGCTTTTAATGTCATTGATTTTTTTTCTGTCTTCAATTTCATTGATTTCTGCTCTTTATTGTCTTCATTCTTATTATTTTGAGTTTATTTTTCCTTCTTTTAGTTTCTTAAGGTAGAAAGTTAGATTATAAGAGATCTTTCTGCTTATATTGGTTAGCTTGGGCTACCATAACAAAATAGCACAAACACAAAATTATTTCTCACAGTTTGGAGGCTGGGAAGTCCAAGATCAAGGTGCCAGCAATGTAGGTTTCATTCTGAGGCCTCTTCATTTGGATTGTAGGCAGCTGCCTTGTGGCTGTGTATTCATTATGACCTCCACTTATGTGTGCCCACGGAGAGAAAGCACAAGTTCTTTGGTGTCTCTTCTTATAAGGGCACTAATCTTATAAGGGCTCCATAGGTCTGACCTCATTTAACCTTAATTAGTACCTTAGAGGCCTGTTCCAAATAAAGCTATACTGGGTTAGGGCTCCAACATATGAATTTTGGAAGGATACAGATATTTAGTACACGATGTTACTTTTCTAATATAAGCATTTAGTGCTACATATATTTTTCCCTCTAAGTACTTTTAGTTTGCATCCCACAAATTTTAATTAGTTATATTTACGT
This sequence comes from Myotis yumanensis, assembly GCF_028538775.1. NCBI lineage: Eukaryota > Metazoa > Chordata > Mammalia > Chiroptera > Vespertilionidae > Myotis > Myotis yumanensis. Next base: position 157,973,071 of record NW_027223754.1, read on the forward strand.
CCTTATTCAGCTTAAAATATTTTCCTTTGAGATTATCTCTTTGACTCATGGGTTTTTTAGAAGGGTGTTTTTAGTTTTCAAGTGTTTAGATATTTTTCTGTTCTATTTTTGTTATTGATTTCTAGTTTAATTTCTTATGGTCAGAGAATATACTGTGTATGATTTCATTTCTTTTATTTGTCAATGTTGTTTTATGACTCAGCATATATAGTCTATCTTAGTGAATGTTCCATGAACATTTGGAATGAACATGTATTCTGTTTTTTGTTGGAGTGTTCTAAAAATGTCAATTAAATCCTGTAGTTTGATGATATTGCTCAGTTCTGCCTCGTTCCTAATTTTTGGTCTAATGAGTATACCCCTGAAAGAGGGGTGTTGAAATATCCAACTGTTTTAAAAAAATTTTTTATTAATTTCAGAGAGAAAGGGAGAGGGAGAGATAGAAACATCAATGTGAGAATCATTGATCAACTGCCTCCTGCATGCCCCACAATGTGGGTTGAGCCGGCAACCTGGGGAATATGCCCTGACCTGGAATCAAACTGTGACCTTCTGGTTCATAGGTCCACATTCAACCACTGAGCCATGCCAGCCAAGCTGAAATATCCAGCTGTAATTATGCATTTGTCTGTTTTTCCTTTCAGTTCTCAGTTATTGCTTTGTGTATTTTGAAATTGTTATTAGGTACATAGGCTTTTAAAATTGTCTTCTTGGCGAATTGTCCCTTTTACCATTATGTAGTGTTCTTCTTTGTCACTGGTAATTCCTTTGCTCTGAAATCTGCTTTGTCTAATATTAATGTACCCTTCCACTTTTTTTTCAATTAGTGTTTGTATGGTGTATCTTTCTAAATTTAAATTAGTCAACTTTATTTTGTAAACAGTTTTAAAGGTTTACAAAAAAATGAAGCAGAGCTGAAACCGGTTTGGCTCAGGGGATAGAGCGTCAGCCTGCGGACTGAAAGGTCCCAGGTTCGATTCTTGTCAAGGGCATGTACCTGGGTTGCGGGCACATCCCCAGTGGGAGATGTGCAGGAAGCAGCTGATCGATGTTTCTCTCCCATCGATGTTTCTAACTCTCTGTCTCTCTCCCTTCCTCTCTGTAAAAAATCAATAAAATATAAAAAAAAAAAAAATGAAGCAGAAAGTACAGAATTTCCATATACCACCCTCCCCCAGTACACACACATTTTGCCCTATTATTAATATTTTGCATGTGTAGTACATGTGTTAAAATTGATGAACCAATATTGATATGCAGTTATTATTAGCTAAAGTCCCTAATTTATGTTAGGTTTTACTCTTTGTGTTGTACAATTCTGTAGGTTTTAAAAAAATGTATAATGTAGCCACTGTTAAAGTACCATACAGAACAGTTTATTGTATTTGCTTTTAACCTCCCTATGTCATTATATTTGAAGTGTTACTAATTTATTTGGACAATTTCTGTCTTTCAATTTTTTAAAAAACATCTTTATTGTTGAGAATATTACAGATGTCCCCCTATTTTTCCCCCTTGCTGCCTTCCACCTGGTTCCCACCCCTCGTCCCCCCAGGTCTTCACTCCCCTATTGTCTGTGTCCATAGGTAATGCATATATGCATAAAAGATTTTTGGTTAATCTCTTCCCATCCCATCACGCCGTCTCTTCCCTCTGAGATTCATCAGTCTGTTCCATGTTTCCATGCCTCTGATTCTATTTTATTAATCAGTTTATTTTGTTCATTAGATTTCTTGTTTGTTTATTTTTAGATTCAATTGTTGATATGTATTTATTGCCATTTTATTGTTTATATTTTTTATCTTTTTTTCTTCTTCTTCCTCCTCCTCTTAAAGAATATTCTTCAACATTTCATGTAATACTGGTTTTGTGGTGATGAACTCCTTTAGCTTTTTCTTGTCTGTGAAGCTCTTTATCTTACCTTTAATTCTAAATGATAGCTTTGCTGGGCAGAGTAATCTTGGTTGTAGGTCCTTGCTGTTCATTACTTTGAGTATTTCTTGCCACTCCCTTCTGGCCTGCAAAATATCTGTTGAGAAATCAGCTGACAGTCGTATGGGTGCTCCCTTGTAGATAACTAACTGCTTTTCTCTTGTTGCTTCTAAGATTCTCTCTTTGCCCAGCTGGCGTGGTTCAGTAGTTGAGTGTTGTCATATGAACCAGGAGGTCATGGTTTGATTCCTGGTCAGGGCACATGCCCAGGTTGTGGACTCGATCCCCAGTGTGGAGCATGCAGGAGGCAGTCAATCAATGATTCTTATCATTGATGTTTCTATCTCTCTCTCCCTATCCCTTCCTCTCTGAAATCACTAAAAATATATTTTTTAAAAAAGATTCTCTCCTTGTCTTTAACTCGTGGCATTTTAATAATTATGTGTCTGCCCTAGCTGGTTTGGCTCAGTGGATAGAGCATTGGCCTGTGGCTCAGTGGATAGAGCATCGAAGAGTCCCAGGTTCGATTCCGGTCAAGGGCACATGCCTGGGTTGTGGGCTCGATCCCCAGTATGGGGCGTGCAGGAGACAGCCGATCAATTATTCTCTCTCATCATTGATGTTTCTATCTCTCTTTCCCCTTCCCTTCCTCTCTGAAATTAATTTAAAAATATATTTTTTTTAAAAAGATGCTCTTAAAAAAAATTATGATGTGTCTTTGTGTAGGCCTCTTTGGGTTCCTCTTGTTTGGGACTTCTGTGCTTCCTGGACTTGTAAGTCTATTTTTTTCACCAGGTAGGGGAAGTTTTCTGTCCTTATTTCTTCATATATGTTTTCAATATCTTAGGTTTTCAATAGCTTGCTCTCTCTCCTTCTGACACCCCCATAATGCGAAGGCTCCTTATACTATCTTCATATTTTTGGATTCCTTTTTCTTTTTGCTCTTCTGATTGGGAGTTTTTTGCTTCCTCATATTCCAAATTGTTGATTTGATTCTTGGAATAGTCTATTCTACTGTTGAATCCCTATAAACTAGTCTTTATTTCAGTTAGTGTATGCTTAATTTCTGACTGGTCCTATTTCATGTTTTTTATATTCTTACTAAGATCCTTGAAAGTCTCACTAAGTCCCCTGAAGCTCTCATGAAGATTCTTGAGTAACCTCATAACCATGGTTTTGAACTCTGTAGCAAGTAGTTTGTTTCCTTTCATTTCTTTCATTTGTGACATGTTTCTTTGTCTCCACATTTTGGCTACTTCCCTGTGTTTGTTTCTATGTATTAAGTAGAGCTGCTGTGTCTCCTGTGATTTGTAGAGTGGCCTTGTGTAGTAGGTGTCCTGTAGGGCCCATTGGCTAAGCCTCCCCAGTCATTTGAGCTGGGCACTCTAGATATGCCCCTGTGTGGGCTATATGCACAGTGTTGTAGTTGAGCCTTGATTGCTGTTGGCATCACTGGGAGGAATTGACCTCCAGGCCAGGTGGCTGTGAGGACCACCTGCAACTACAGTGGGAGAGCTGCTATGTAGGAAACTCATTATAGAGCAGGACTTGGTGCTCACTGAATCTGCCTCTTGAGTGTGCCACTTGTTGATGTGTAGGCTTGTAATCTGTTATGGTCTGAAGCTGTCTATCAGGTGCAGTGGCTCTTGGGCCTCCAGGGAGGTTCAAAGTCAGCCACTTCCTGGGACCACCCGGCAGGAGCTACAGAGAGATCTGCAGATGGCTACTATTTGCCTTGGAAGTGCCCAGGCTAGGCCCAGCTGTGAAGAAAGACAGGCTGGTGCTAGTACCTGGTATTGGGCCTTTTACTGATAGGTTTGGACTTGCTGACACTAGCTGCAGCTTGTTTGAGAGATTTTAGCAAAGTCTGAAGCCTGAGGCAGGACAGGCCATTCATATGGAAAAGCTGCTGCAAATAGGTTGGGTGGGGCTACAAATTGGATGGGGCGGGGTCTCAGGGAATCACCAGGGTGGAGCAAAAAGTGTGAGCCAGGCTGATGGAGACTCAGAAATGGCTGCCAATCAGCCCTGCGACAGGGGAGGTCCCAGCACAGGAACAATAACCCCTGTGAGCACCCCCATATGAGAGAAAGCCACCACCGAGTTCCTGCCCTGATGCCAGACAATCCAGTTCCTCCCCCAAAGCCACTTGGTGCTGGAGCTCAGAGGGATTGAGTCCAAGTAAGTTCATGCACCGGCTCTTTGAAAGAAACACCTGGGTCTCCAGCAGCCTCCATGTCAGTCCACAATCCCCACTGGCTTTTACAGCCTAAAGTTACAGGACTTCTCTTCTGAGCTCTGGAACACTGGGCTGAGGGTCTAGTGTGGGGCTGGGACCCTTGCTTCTCATGGGCAGCCTCCACTGAAACAGTCTCCCTTCCAATTACAAAAATGGCACACGTGGATGTCGGATCAGCCCGTTCTGTGCCTCCACTCCTCCTACTAGTCTCAATGTGCTTTCTTCTTTACTTCTCTAGTTGTAGGACTTCCATTTAGCCAGATTTCAGATGGTTCTTAATGATGGTTGTTGTGTATTTTAGTTGTAATTTTGATGTGGTTGTGGGAGGCAGTGAGTACAAGGGTTTACCTATGCCACCATCTTGGTTCTTAATTGGTATTTTTAGATTATTTAAATTTGATGTAATTATTTATATGTTTAGATTTAGATCTACCACCTTATTTGTTTTTTCTTTCTTCTTCCTATTTTTAAATCTTCTGATGATTCCCTTTCCCTGCCTTTTCAGTCATTTGAACATTTTATAGTACTTTATTTATTTATTTTTTAATATATTTTTATTTATTTCAGAGAGGAAGGAAGAGAGAGAGAGAAACATTAATGATGAGAATCATTGATCAGCTGCCTCCTGCATGTCCCCTAATAGGGATTGAGCCTGCAATGACCTCCTGGTTCATAGGTCGACGTTCAACCACTGAGCCATATCTGTCGGGCATAGTATTTTTTTAAAAATAATTCTTTATTGTTGTAAGTATTACATATGTTCCCTTCCCTCCCCCCCCCCCATTGACCCCCCTCTAGCCTGCCCCCATCCTCCCCAGGCCTTCAGCAACCCATTGTCTGTGTCCATGGGTTATGCATATATGCATACAAAGTCTTTGGTTGATTACCTCCCACCCACCTACCCTCCCCCCCTTCACTCTGAGATTCTACACTCTGTTCCATGCTTCCATATCTCTGGATCCACTCCATTCATCAGTTTATTTTGTTACTTAGATTCCACATTGAGTGCAATCATGTGATACTTGTCTTTCTCTGACTGACTTATTTCACTTAGCTTGATACTCTCCAGGTCCCTCCAAGCTGTCTCAAAGGGTAAGAGATTCTTCCTTTTCATTGCTGCATAGTATTCTATGGTATAAATGTACCACAGAATTTTTATCCACTCATCTATTGATGGGCACTTGGGCTGTTTCCAGATCTTTGCTATTGTAAATTGTGCTGCTATGAACATAGGGGTGCATATATTCGTTCTGATTGGTGCTTCAGGTTTCTTAGGATATATTCCTAGAAGTGGGATCACTGGGTCAAATGGCAATTCCATATTTAATTTTTGAGGTAACTCCATATTGTTTTCCATAATGGTTGCATCTGTCTGCATTCTTTCCAGCACTTGTCATTTATTGATTTGTTGCTGGTAACCATTCTGACAAGTGTGAGATGGTACCTCCTTGTCGTTTTGATTTGTATCTCTCGGATGATTAATGACTGAACATTTTTTCACATGTCTCTTGGCCTTCTGTATGTCCTCTTTTGAAAAATGTCTATTTAGGTCCTTTGCCCATTTTTTAATTGGATTGTTTGTCTTCCTTTTGTTAAATTGTATGAGTCCCTTATATATTTTGGATATTAACCTTTTATCAGATGTATCATTGCCAAATATGTTCTCTCATACAGTGGGCACCCTTTTTGTTTTGTTGATGGTTTCTTTTACTGTGCAGAAGCTTTTTATTTTGATGTAGTCCCATTTGTTTATTTTCTCCTTAGTTTTCTTTGCCTTAGAAGATGTATCTGTAAACATATTGCTACAGGAGATGTCTGAGATTTTGTTGCCTCTGGTTTCTTCTAGGATTTTTATGGTTTCATGACTTATATTTAAGTCTTTTATCCATTTTGAGTTTATTCTTGTGTATGGTGTAAGTTGGTGGTCGGTCTAGTTTCGTTTTTTTGCATGTATCTGTCCAATTTTCTCAACACCATTTATTGAAGAGACTCTCTTGACTCCATTGTATGCTCTTGCCTCCTTTGTCAAATATTGATTGAGTGTAATGGCTTGGGTCAATTTCTGGGGTCTCTGCTCTGTTCCATTGATCTATATGCCTGTTCTTGTACCAGTACCAGGCTGTTTTAATTACAGTGGCTTTGTAGTATAAGTTAAAATCTGGTATTGTGATTCCTCCAACTTTTTTTTCTTTCTCAAAATTGCTGCAGCTATTCAGTGTCTTTTTTGATTCCATAAAAATTTTTGGAGTATTTACTCTAGCTCTGTGAAATATGCTGTTGGTATTTTAATAAGGATTGCATTGAATCTGTAGATTGCCTTGGGTAGTATGAACATTTTTTAAAAATATATTTTATTGATTTTTTTACAGAGAAGTAGGGAAAGGGACAGAGAATTAGAAACATCGATGAGAGAGAAACATCGATCAGCTGCCTCCTGCACACCCCCCTACTGGGGATGTGCCCGCAACCAAAGTACATGCCCTTGACCAGAATCGAACCTGGGACCCTTCAGTCCGCAGGCTGACGCTCTATCCACTGAGCCAAACCAGTCAGGGCTAGTATGGACATTTTAATGATATTGATTGTACCGATCCATGAACACGGTATGTTCTTCCACTTGTTTATATCTTCTTCTATCTCTTTTTTTAACATCCTGTAGTTTTCTGGGTCTTTTGCCTCCTTGGTTAAGTTTATTCCAAGTACTGTATTTTTCCGTGTATAAGACTACCCATATATAAGATGCCACTCACTTTTCCAACCCAAAATTAAGAAATCAATATTTTAAACATTTTTCTGGTTTTCCTCTTACGGCAGGGGTGGGCAACCTTTTTGTGAGTGTGTGCCAAAACCAGCAAAATCTCTGACTCAAAATTCTTCTGCGTGCCAACCCTAATTTTTTGATAACATGTTACGCCTACTTGATATCTCTTAAGGTGTACGTATGTGAAGAACCTTGAAGAAATAATAAAATTAATTCGAGCGACAAAAACACAGTATATGATGATGAAAAATACATTTATTTTTTAATGTATACATGTACACTGATAGTCCAACAGAAAACTTTATGACTCCGTTTGATATTATCAGTGGGACTTTTGCTGCTGCATCACTGATGACAGAGATTTTACATCAGGTTTATATTTCGTGACCTTCAGAGATATGCATGAGCTACTACTTTCATCCGTCAGGCTACTTCTATTATGAGACTTAACAAAATTCATCACTGAGAACAAAGATTCACAAGCGTATGTGGATGAAACCAAAACACTGGTCGGATCTAGGAAGGCAGGGAGAGTTAAGGCAGAGGCATAGAAATTGCTCTTCCCCTCTCTCGTCAATCCCTGTCTATGGTCTTTAAGATAACTTGTTATGTAAAATTATTTATTTCTCTAAGATGCATCTACACTGAATTTATCTGAAAAATAAAAAAGTCGATATTAAGAAAAAAATTGTAAATGGAAGATTATAAGAGAGGGTTTTGCGTGCCAGCAAAAGTTACTGGTGTACCATGTTTGGCACGCGTGCCAGGGGTTGTCCACCCCTGTTTTAGGGCCGCCTTCTCTTTTTGGCATCTTAAGGAGTTGTTCTTCCTATTTTCCCCATTGTCTGATCATACACTCAGTGGGAAGAGGTCCAAATTGTCTCTCTGCAACTCTGTTTCCATGCTCTTTTGCATAGCTGATTACATTCAGTTTGAAATTTGTAAAGACAATCGCTTACTGGTATTTATCTTTTTATTTTTTGACATCTTTATGGGCTTAGAACGCTCAGGTCCCTGTTGCAACTGCACACTCTCCATCTCCACCTCCAATTACGGCATTAGCTGACGTCAGTAACAATAAGGCTTGTGATTGGAGGAAGCCTGTTGGAAAGGTATGGGCAGCTATGCACCTGCGGGGCTCCCTCCTAGGCTGACTTCCATGTATAAGACACGCCTTGATTTTCAGTCTTAATGATTTTAGAAAAAAAATAGCATCTTATACACAGAAAAATACGGTATCTTAATTTTTTTGGTTGCAGTGTTAAATGGGATTATTTGTTTAGTTTCTCTTTCTGAGGATTCATTATTGGTGTATAAAAAAAGCCATTGATTTTTGGGTGTTGATTTTGTATCCTACTACATTGCCAAATTCATTTATTAAATTTAGTAGTTTTTTGGTGGAGTCTTTAGGGTTTTCTATGTACAATATTATGTCATGTGCAGATAATGGGATTTTTGCATTCCAATTTGGATGCCTTTTATTTCTTCTTCTTGTCTGATTGCTTTGGCTAGGACTTTCAGTACTATGGTGAATACGAGTGGTAAAAGCAGACATCCCTGTTTTGTTCGTGTTCTTAAGGGAAATGCTTTTAGCCCATTGAGTATGATGTTGGCTGTAGATTTGTCATATATGGCCTTTATCATGTTGAGATATGCTCCCTCTATTCCCACTTTGCTGAAAGTTTTTATAAAAAATGGGAGTAGAATTTTGTCGAATGCTTTTTCTTTGTTTATTGATATGATGATGTGATTTTTGTCTTTTAATTTGTTTATGTGATATATCACGTTTATTAATTTGTGAATATTGTACCAGCCTTGTATCCCTGGAATAAATCTCACTTGGTCATGATGTATGATCTTTTTAATATATTGCTGGATCTGATTGGCTAATATTTTTTAAAAAATATATATATTTTATTGATTTTTTACAGAGAAGAAGGGAGAGAGATAGAGAGTCAGAAACATCGATGAGAGAGAAACATCAATCAGCTGCCTCCTGCACATCTCCCACTGGGGATGTGCCCGCAACCCAGGCATATGCCCTTGACTGGAATCAAACCCGGGACCCTTCAGTCCGCAGGCCGACGCTCTATCCACTGAGCCAAACCGGTTTCGGCTGATTGGCTAATATTTTGTTGAGGATTTTAGCATCTATGTTCATCAGGGATATTGTAGTGTCTTTATCTGATTTTGGAATTATGATAATGCTGGCCTCATAAAAAGAGTTTGTAAGTGTTCCTTCCTCTTTGATTTTCTGAGATAGTTTGAAGAGTATAGGTATTAGTTCTTTGAATGTTTGGTAAAACTTCCCTGTGAAGCTGTCCGGACCTGGGATTTTGTTTGAGGGAGTTTTTTGACTACTGCTTCTATTTCATCAGTTGTTATTGGCCTATTCAGGTTTTCTGATTCTTCCCGATTCAGTTTTGGGAGGTTGTAGTTTTCTAAGAATTTGTCTGTTTCATCCACATTGTCTAGCTTGTTGGCATACAGTTACTCATAGTATTTTCTTAGAATCCTTTGTATTTCTGTAATGTCAGTGGTTACTTCTCCACTTTAGTTCCTGATTTTATTTATTTGTGTCCTCTCTCTTTGTTTCTTGATGAGTGTGGCTAACGGTTTATCAATTTTGTTTATCCTTTGAAAGAACCAGCTCTTGGTTTCATTGATTTTTTTCGTATTGTTTTTTTAGTCTCTATGTTATTTATTTCTGCTCTAATCTTTATTATTTCCTTCCTTCTACTTCCTGTGTGCTTTTCTTGTTGTTCTCTTTAGAGTTCTTTGAGTTGTAGGGTTAAATAGCTTATTGTGATTTTTCTTGTTTTTTGATGTTTGCCTGTAGTGCTATGAACTTCCCTCTCAGGACTGCTTTTGCTATGTCCCAGAGATTTTGGGTTGTTTTGTGTTCATTTTCATTTGTTTCCAGGAAGTTTTTATTTATTTCTTGATCTTGTTGGTAACCCATTCATTGTTTAATAGCATGGTATTTAGCCTCCATGTGTTTGTTTTTGGGTGTTGTAGTTGATTTCTAATTTCATTCCACTGTGATCTGAGAAGATGCTTGATATGATTTCAATCTTCTTGAACTTGTGGAGATTCGTTTTGTGTCCCAACATGTGGTCTCTCTTTGTGAATGATCCATGTGCACTTGAAAAGAATGTATATTCTGCTGCTTTGGGGTGAAATGTTCTATAAATGTCAATTAAATCCATCTGATGCATTGTGTCCTTTAGAATCACTGTTTTCTTATTAAGTTTTTGTCTGGAAGATCTATCCAGTGAAGTCAGTGGGTGTTAAAGTCCCCTACTATGACTGTATTGTTGTTGATCTCACTGTTAAAGTTCTCTGAAAGTTTCTTTATATATTTAGGTGCTTCTTTATTAGGTGTATATATGTTTACCAGAGTTATATCCTCTTGTTGGATCAATCCCTTTAGTATTATGTAGTGACCTTTGTTGTCTCTTGTGATGGCCTTCATTTTAAAGTCTATTTTGTCAGATATGAGTATTGTTATTCCAGCTCTATTTTCTTTTCCATTTTCATGGAAATTTTTTTCCCCATCCCTTTACTCTCATCCTGTGTGTGTCTTTTGTTCTAAGGTGGGTATCTTGTAGATAGCATATAGTTGGGTCATGTTTTTGTGTCCATTTAGCTACCCTATGCCTTTTGATTGGAGCATTTACTCCATTTACATTTAGAGTTATTATCGATAGGTACTTATTTATTGCCATTTTAATTCTGTATGCCTAGGTTTCTCTCTCTTTTTCTTCTTCTCATTAAACAGTCCCCTTAGCATTTCTTGTAATGCTGGCTTGGTGGTGATACACTCCTTTGGCCTTTTTTTTTTTTTTTTTTTTGTCTGGAAAGCACTTTATTTGACCATCTATGTTGAATGATGGATATAGTAATATAAAGTAATATAGCCTTGATGGATATAGTAATCTTGGTTTCAGATCCTTGCTTTCCATTACCTTGAGTGCTTCATGCCATTCCCTTCTGGCCTGTAGAGTTTCTGATGAGAAATCAGGTGACCGCCTTATGGGAGTTCCTTTGTAGGTAACAGTTTGCTTTTGTCTTGCTGCCTTTAAGATTCTCTCTTTGTTTTTAATTTTTGGCATTTTAATTATGATGTGTCTGGGTGTGGGCTTGTTTGGGTTCTTCTTGCTTGGGGTTTCCTTTACCAGGTTAGGGAAGTTTTCTGCCATTATTTCTACAAACATGTTCTCTCTTTCTTTCTCCCTTTCTGCTTCTTCTGGCACACCTGCTGTTCTAATATTGTTACATTTCATATTGTCCCACAGATCCCTTAAGCCAGTGGTTCTCAACCTTCTGGTCCTTTAAATACAGTTCCTCATGTTGTGACCAAACCATAAAATTATTTTCGTTGCTACTTCATAACTGCAATGTTGCTACTGTTATGAATCGTAATGTAAATATCTGATATGCAGGATGGTCTTAAGCGACCCCTGTGAAAGGGTCATTCAACCGCCAAAGGGGTCGCAACCCACAAGTTGAGAACCGCTGCCTTAAGCTGTCCTCCTGTTTTTTCATTGTTTCTTCTTTTTGGTTTTCTGATTGAGTGATTTTTTTCAACCCTGTCTTCTAACTCACTGATTCGATCCTCAACTTCTCCTAATCTGCTGTGTATTCCTTCCAATGTGTTCTTTATTTGTGGTATGTCATTCTTTATTTCCTACTGTTCTTTTTCATAATTACTATATCTTTTTTCATGCTGTTGAGCTTCTTTGTCATCATTACTTTGAACTCTGTCTCAGATAAATTTCTTTTTTTTTTTTTAATTTTATTCAGATAAATTTCTTATCTCTGCTTCATTTATCTCTTCTTCTGGAGAATTCTCTTGTTCTTTCATTTGGCAATTGTTTCTTTATCTCCTCATTTTGGCTGTCTTTTGGGATTTGTGACTATGTATTAGGTCGATTTGCTATGCCTTTCCATCTCTAGTGCAGGAGAATGTCAAATGCTGTTTCTGACTAATTAGATCAGGCAAAGACTCAAAGCCTCCAGAGACCACCTCTGCCTACAGACTGATAGGATTCAGACTTAAATTGCATCCTGGCAATCATCCTCAGGTGTGGCAAAAGTTTTCTTCAACAGGGTGGGGTGGTTGTTTCTGCCTAGAGGCTAATTGTTATTTTTAGTCTCTTATATGGCCTCAGGGCAAGGTGTTTCCAATAGGATGGGTCACCTGTCTTCCCCCCCAAGGCAAGGCAAATATCCATGTGGGAAAGATGCCCCCTCCCCCCGCATGAGGAAATGACTCAGCACAGGAAACTGGGGTGTCTGCCTTCTGAGCTCTAACCCTCGAGTCCCCAGTCCTGCTTCTGCTCACACACCTCCAGGCCATTCTGCTCTCTCTCTGCTAGAGCACAAGGTGGGTAGCTACACAGGGAATTTTGTGCATTGGCCCTGTAAGAGGGTGCCTGAATTTCACTCCTTGGCAGACAGCAACCCCACTGCTTTTCACAGCCAGATGTAATGTGGATACTCTTTGCTGGGGGGCCCAGCTTGGGGATTAGATCCGAGAGTTCTCAGTGGCAACCCTTCACAGCTGAGATATTTCTCCAGGACTTTAGTTACTGTCTGTGGGCACCCGGCCAGCCCCTTGGCACCTCCACCCCTCCTACCAGTCTCTACGTAGTCTACACTTTAGGTCCTCGGGTATCAGGGTTCTCTCCTGCAAGTCTTCCATTGTTTATTCAGGAAGTTTTTCTGTATTTTAGTTGTAATTCCAGTTTGTTCCAGGAAGCATGTCCATGCAGCATCCACTTTATTAGTTGTTCTAGGGATCTCTCTCCTCTTTTAGTACACATACACATATACAACACATATACATGCACATATGTGTATGTGTATATACACACATCTAACTTTTAATGATCTACTTAGAATTAATATTTTGCCATTTCAGGTGGAATGTCAAAACCTTACCACTACCTAGGTTCCTTTCCTATCCCCCTTTAATGTACTTGTCTGTCTATTATATTTATTTACATATATTGAAAACTCCATGTTACAATCTTATAATTTTTGCTTTTAAACCCATTTTAAAGAACTAAGTATGGGAAGAATAATCTGTTGTATGTAACCAGATATTTAGCATTTATATTTTTCTTTCTTTGTTTCTGGTGTTCCTAGTGTAGTTGTATTATTTCCCATCTTTTTGAGAACTTTCTTTGGCCATTCTTTTATAAAAGGTCTGCTAGCAATGCATTATTTTAGCTTTTTATCATCTGAGAATATCTTTATGTCATCTTGATTCCTAAAGACAATTTTCTCTGGATATAGAATTATCTGTTTATAGGTTTTCCTTTCAGCACTTTAAATATGTTCTACTTCCTTCTGCTCTTCATAGTTTCTGGTAAGTGTTCCCTTATTAATCAGTGCATAATCTTTCCTTGTTTACTTTCTCAATTTTTTTTTCTTTACCTTTTTAAAAAATTTTTAATTAAATCTTTATTGTTCAGATTATTACAGTTGTTCCTCTTTTCCCCCCCCATAGCTCCCCTCCACCCGGTTCCCACCCCACCCTCTGCCCTTACCCCCCCCCCCCCCCCCACTGTCCTCATCCATAGGTGTAGGATTTTTGTCCAGTCTCTTCCCGCACCCTCCACACCCCTTTCCCCCTGAGAATTGTCAGTCCACTCCCTTTTTATGCCCCTGATTCTATTATATTCACCAGTTTATTCTGTTCATCAGATTATTTATTCACTTGATTTTTAGATTCACTTGTTGATAGATATGTATTTGTTGTTCATAATTTGTATCTTTACCTTTTTCTTCTTCTTCCTCTTCTTAAAGGATACCTTTCAGCATTTCATATAATACTGGTTTGGTGGTGATGAACTCCTTTAGCTTTTTCTTGTATGTGAAGCTCTTTATCTGACCTTCAATTCTAAATGATAGCTTTTCTGGATAAAGTAATCTTGGTTGTAGGTTCTTGCTATTCATCACTTTGAATATTTCTTGCCACTCCCTTCTGGCCTGCAAAGTTTCTGTTGAAAAATCAGCTGACAGTCCTATGGGTACTCCCTTGTAGGTAACTGACTGTTTTTCTCTTGCTGCTTTTAAGATTCTCTCTTTGTGTTTTGCTCTTGGCATTTTAATGATGATGTGTCTTGGTGTGGTCCTCTTTGGATTCCTTTTGTTTGGGGTTCTCTGCGCATCCTGGACTTGTAAGTCTATTTCACCAGGTAGGGGAAGTTTTCTGTCATTATTTCTTCAAATAGGTTTTCAGTATCTTGCTCTCTCTCTTCTTCTGGCACCCCCATAATTCGGATGTTGGTACCCTTGAAGTTGTCCCAGAGGCTCCTTACACTATCTTCATATTTTTGGATTCTTTTTTCTTTTTGTTTTTCTGGTTGGGTGTGTTTTGCTTCTTCGTATTTCAAATCTTTGACCTGATTCTTGCAATCCTCTAGTCTGCTATTGGAACTCTGTATAATATTCTTTATTTCAGTCAGTGTATGCTTAATTTCTAGTTGGTCCTTTTTCATATCCTCGAGTGTCTCACTAGATTTATGGTCGGTCTCACTAAATTTATCAGCAGTTTCTAGAAAATTCTTGAAAAACCTTATAACCGTGGTTTTGAACTCTATATCCAGTAGTTTGCTTTCCTCCATTTCTGTCATTTGTGACCTGTTTTTTTGTCTCCGCATTTTGGCTGCTTCTCTGTGTTGATAGAGTGGCTTTCTGTGCTGGGTGTCCTATAGGGCCCAGTGGCTCAGCCTCCCCAATTACCTGAGGTGAACACTCTTGGTGCACCCCTTTGTGGGCTTTGTGCACAGTCTTGTTGTAGTTAAGCCTTGATTATTGTAGGTATCACTGGGAGGAATTGACCTCCAGGCCAACTGGCTGTGAGAATCAGCTGTGTTTATGGTGGGAGAACTTCTGTGCTGAAGACACCCTTCTGGGGCAAGACTTGCTTCAGTGGGGCTTTGGTGCTCACTGAGTCTGCCCCCTGAGTGTGTCCCTTATGGATCTGAGGAGTTTTAATCTGGATGGTCCCACTCTGACCACTGGGTACCCTGGCTCTTGGATCTCGAAGGAGGTGCTAATTTAGCCTCTGCCTGAGGCTACCCAGCAAGAGCTTCGAGAGATCTGCAGATTCCTCTTCTTTGTTTGGGGTTTGGAGGTGCCCAGATGAGGCCCAGCTGTGAAGCAGTGCAAGCTGCTGTGGGGCTTTGGGCCTTCTTTTGGATGTTCTAGGTCTCTCTGACCCAGCTGCAGTTTGTTAGGTAATTTTAGATTTCAAAGGGCCAGGACATTCATATGCAAAAGCCTCTGCACACAGCTTGGGTGGGGCGGGGTCTCAGGGAATCAACAGGGCGGAGCAAGCAGCTATGGCTGATCCTTAGACCTACCCTAAGAGGCCCTGCGTCTCAGTGTCCCGGTAATCGCTGCAAGCACCTCTGAGAGAAAGCCTCCCTCGAGTTCCGACGGATGCCAGACAGTCCAGTTTCTCCCCATATGAGTCTGGGTCCCCAGAGACTCACCGGGAATTGGAGTTCAGAGCGGTCAGGAGCTTGAGACTCCCTCCCGATTGAAAAAGACAACCGCATCCTCAGTTGCCAGCCCTTTCTGTGTGCACCTCCGTACCTCTGCACTTTACTTCTGCACCTCCTCTGGGTCTTAGCGTGCTTTTCTCTTTCCTTGTAGTTGTAGAATTTCCACTCAGCCAGCCTTCCTGTGGTTCTGGATGATGTCCACTTTGTCTTTTAGTTGTATTTTTGAAGTGGTTGTGCGAGGCAGCAGTTTCAGGTGTTTACCTATGCCGCCATCTTGGTTTCTCCAAGAGGTGGTTTTATCTGTCTTTACCTTTTAGCTGTTAGATTATGATGAAGTCAGGAGTGGATTTTGTTGTGTTTATTCTGTTTGGGTATTGAGCTTCATGACTCCATGGGTTTATGTCTTTTGTCAAATTTTTGACTTTTCAGCCATTATTTCTTCAAATATTTTACACACTCTCTCCCCTCCTAGGATACTGATAGCCCAAATATTTGAGTTTTTGGTATTTTTTTTTTAGGGCCTGATGATCTGTTTCCCACCCCACCCCAGCCCTTTTTCTCTTTATTTTCATATTTGATATTTCTATTGAAATTTGATATGTCTTCAAATTTACTAGTTCTTCTGTCATTTCTGTTCTGCTATTGAACACACCAAATGAATGTTTATATTTTGGTTGTTTTATACAATTAATATATATATTAATCCTCACCTGAGGCTATATATTTTTTCCCATTGATTTTTTTAAAAATGTATTTTATTGATTTTTTACAGAGAGGAGGGGAGAGGGATAGAGAGTTAGAAACACCGATGAGAGAGAAACATCGATCAGCTCTCTCCTGCACACCCCCTACTGGGGATGTGACCACAACCAAGGTACATGCCCTTGACCAGAATCGAACCTGGGACCCTTGAGTGCACAGGCCGTCGCTCTATTCACTGAGCCAGACCAGTGGGCGATTTTTAGAGAAACATCGATCAGCTGCCTCCTGCACACCCCCTACTGGGGATGTGCCCGCAACCAAGGTACATGCCCTTGACCGGAATCGAACCTGGGATCTTTCAGTCCGCAGGCCGACGCTCTATCCACCGACCCAAACCGGCTAGGGCTCCCATTGATTTTTAGAAACAGGGGAGGGGAAGGGAAGGGGGAAGGAAGGGGGAAGGGAAGGGAGAGAGAGAAACTTTGATGTGAGAGAGACATCAATTGGTTGTCTCCTGCACACCCTGAGTTCGAACTTGCAACTCAGGTAGGTGCCCTTATCCAGCAATCAAACCTGAGACCCTTTAGTGTGTGGGCCAACACTCTAACCACTGAGTAATACCAGCTGGGGCAATTGTTATATTTTTTAGTTCTAAAATTTCCATTTGTTTCTTTTTTATATCCTCAATTTTTTTTCTGAGGCAGTCTGTCTTTTCATAGTTTTAGGAGTGTTTTTCCTAATTTTTGGAGCATTTTTCTTATAGCTACTATAATAGCTGTGAGATAGTTTCTACATCTGTGTCATCTCAGTATTGTATCTGTTAATCTCTTTTCCTATGCAAATTGAGATTTCCTTGGTTCTTTGTATGCCAAGTAATTTTGGATTATGTCCTGGAAAATTTGAATATTATATTCCAAGGGTCTGGGTTTTGTTTAAATGCTGTAATGAATGTTGACTTTTATTTTAGCAGACATTTGACCTAATTGGATTCAGCTTGAAAGTTCTATCCAGCCTTCAGTCAGTGGTAATTCCAAAGCCATTTCAGTTTTCTGAGTTTTTGCAGTGATATTTAGATCTGCTTTGCATGTATGTTATTTATTAACTCATCTGGGAAGTGGCCAGTGGTTATTCTCATAGTTCAGAGTAACCTTTTTGTTAAGAGATACACATGGAATTATTTTAGGTATGAAAGGTCATTATGAAAACATCTCAGATAGTTCTGAAAAAAAATGTGTAAATTTTTGCATACATACTAGTATATACTAGATCTGTATGTGAATCTAGATGGCTCTTATACTCTTTTTGCAAATTCTCTGTACACTAGTAATTTCTCAAAAATTTGGAGGCAAACAAGAAATATACATTAAAAACAAAACAAAACATGGCCCTGGCTGGTTTGGCTCAGTGGATAGAGCGTCGGCCTGCGGACTGAAGGGTCCTAGGTTTGATTGTGGTCAAGGGCATGTACCTCAGTTGCGGGCACATCCCCAGTAGGGGGTGTGCAGGAGGCAGCTGATAGATATTTCTCTCTCATTGATGTTTCTAACTCTCTATCCCTCTCCCTTCCTCTCTGTAAAAAATCAATAAAATATATTTTTTAAAAAAACAACAACAAAAAAACATGGCATTTCTTTGCTTTAAGACTCCCAATGGTATCTCATCTTGCTAGTATAAAAGCCAGATTCCGTTCAGTGGTCTGTTTAGCCCTTCAGGATCCACCTTCTAACCCCCTAGTGGCTCTCATATCATTCAGAGAAAAAACAGAATCCTCTTTTTTTCTTCCTCTTCTGTATGACCCTTAATGAATCTATCTCATAATTCTAGAGTATATCAAAGTGTCTGGCCCATAGTACGAACACAAGCACACAACAAATATGTGATTGAATGAATGACTAGTTGTCTTTGTGGCAGTTTTTGTTGTTTTTCTCAGGATGACTAGACTTTACCTATATGTTATTTTGTGCTGTTGCAGACCTTGCACCACCTATAATGTCCATACTTGCTGTAGCAATAGATCATTATTCCTTTTTCTTAGGTTCTTATAAATTAGGGCCTAAGGTCACTTCTAAGTCTTCTGTCTCAGAGCCATACATACTTTCAAGAACTACTACTATTCTTTCTTGGTGTCCTTCGTACCACTTACTTTACTTTAATCTATTTATCCTTATCCCCATCGTTATATTGAGTTCTCATCCTTTTGTATCAGTTCTATCAGTAAGGTGCCTTCACAACTTCCTCATTCCCCCATTTTATGGCCAAAGTCTTCTCCCTCTCCTTTTGGGGACAGATACAGGAGAAGGAACAGATAGCTACTAGTATCCGATGTTGCCTACCTTCTTCCCCAAAATGAAGAATGATTTTACTAAATATAGCTTTCTGGAAAAAAAATTCTCTATAACTAGGTTTGGTCTTAGTTTCTAAAGTCCAGCTCTGTAGCTTTTAGGCAAAGACCATTTCTCTGGCCTCAATTATTTTGCAGATGAGAAAAAGGCAACATAATTTTTAAAGTGAACTTTTAATTCAATACGTATCTCCAACTCATTGTTCTTTTCTAATAAGACTCTATTTTGTCATCTCAATATATGCAGCAGAAAAGAGCTGCTGCTGTGTCTTTAAAAAGCCATCCTCAGAGCAGTGTGGAGGCAGGCATGTCACTGAACTGCTTGAATGAGAGCGAGAAGAGGAGGTGGAAGGGGGTGCTCTTACAGCCTGTGTGTGCGCGTGTATGTGTGTGTGTGTGTGTGTGTGTGTGTGTGTGTGTGTGTCTGCGTGTGCGCGCGCACGCACGCGCACACGAGTGGACTGTTGGCAGAGCTCTAGGTGACATCCCTCTGAACAGCTGGGCCATGGACTGATTCAGAGCTGCTTGTCAGAGCAATTAGCTTGCTGAAGACGCAGCATTTCATTCAAGGGTGAAGGGTGCAAGAGGGGACTGTGGGTGGGGTAAGAGGCACAGGTTTCCCAGAAGGAATTTCTTCCAGCAAAATTCCGGCAGAACTGATTCTTACAATGAGATCTCCATTAATAACGTGAGCTCGCTGTTGGTTTAAGTGCAGATCCATCTGGGGTGAGTTTTGGATAATTTTTATTTCTTTATATAAAAGCCCTTGAACTCCACAGACTGGATAGGGGAGAAGCTAGAAAGATATCTTTTGTATCTTGGCCAATTTAACTATATAATACACACTAGAGAAATAGATTGTTCAAGTGTTAAGTTTTATGGGGGGTTTGGGGCATTTTTGGGGTTTTTTTAATTTAAAATATTTTTAAAATTAGGCTTGCTGGAACTTTTTCTATATTCAGATTTTACCTCTTCCATGGCTATTTCAAACGATGCTTCATTCAGATTTAGCTTATGAAAATAGTGGTGATTTCTGTTCTCTGTGGTGATGCTGTTGACGCACATTGCAGGAAGCAGGGAATCCCCTATAAATATCCTTCACTGTGTCATTCCACAGCTATCCACACCCCGCTGGTGAATATGTCTCTCTGTCCTATGTCTTTATGTAACTGTCTCTTAGTCTTTGAATGTGATAAGAAGAACAATGTTGCCTTTACTGTTTTTAGGAAGCTTTTTTAAATTATTATTATGAACATCTTAGGAGGAATTTTTTCAGTGTTTTTACTAAAACATGCTTTTGACTTGTAGAGGTTGTCATAAGAATTTCCCTGGGGGTTTACTGCTTCTTATTTGGGATTACTTGTTTGTCTCTCATAATTGGCTTGTTTTTGTTTGCTGGCCTTGGTTTCTAAAGAGTGCAGAGATGGGATTCCCTCTACCTCCAGTGACGTAGTGAATTTGTTTGCAGTCTTTTTCTTCTGAGCGGGAGGGGACAGAGAAAGAAGAAGAAAAATCCATCAGAACTGGTGCGTTCTATGCCTTGATGATAACTGGGTGGATTGAACAGAACTGAGAGCAAAATGAGATGTTGTTAATGATAAGGATGCTATTTTGTTTATTTCCTTTTAGAATAGGCTGGGGTCAAAGTCAGGATTGCTGAAGCAGCGTGCCTTAATTAACCCTATGTATCCTACTGCTAATGAATTTTACCTAATTGTTTTTTCTAAATATGAAATTTTGAAAAGGGCTCATAAGCAGGTTTCTGGAACCTATCATCCATGAATAATTCTAGGTTGAGTTTTGGAATTTGGAATTTTTCTATCTTATTTGCACTGGTCCTGAGCATGCAGCTTGTACACTGTTTAAGCAGACCTCAAAAATAGGTGGTTATATAAAATTTCTTGCTACTGTTGTTAGAGTAAAACTCTCATTTTGAATGTCTAGAGCTAAAGCAAAGCTTTAGGAAGAAATTGTTAGATATACTCTTAGGTATGAACCTAACTTCTCTTTTTTTTAGATTAAGTGCTTGGGCTTCCTGCTCCTTTTTATGCAACTCCATTTTAATACCACTGATCTCTGGAGGGCTGCCTGCAAAGGTCAGTGTGAAAAATTCAG
The DNA here is from genome assembly GCF_028538775.1 of Myotis yumanensis. Taxonomy (NCBI): domain Eukaryota; kingdom Metazoa; phylum Chordata; class Mammalia; order Chiroptera; family Vespertilionidae; genus Myotis; species Myotis yumanensis. The sequence continues at coordinate 157,993,683 of NW_027223754.1, forward strand.
AAGACTTAGAGCCTAGGAAAATTTAAGGTTTCCTTTCTGTGGATGTGTTTGGATAGCATATGTGGAACAGTACCTTTAAGAACTTACTGTTTTATTACTGTTTTATTTTCTATCCTGATACTCTTTTCTGTTCTGTGCTTTCATTATTCTAAGTAATATATGTGAAGTGAAAAGAGTAATGTCTGCTTTTCAGCTTACTTTGTGCAGTCCTATTTTTATGATCATTCAATTATATGAATATGTATTATAGCCATAAATATTTCAAACTAACAAAATTCTAATTTTATTTGGAGAGAAGGGAGTGGGAGTGGTGATAATCCTAAGGTAAAACAAGAGCATCCAAGGATAACCTATTTAGAAACTTGCCAGAGACTGGAGCTATAAGGGTTAAGAGAAATTCCACTGCATCTTGCATCTCAATATTGAAGCAAATATGTGGATAATTTCTTGCTAGCTTTTCAGGAAACCCCTGTGGTGGACAGCCCTCATTAATCGTTGCTGGGAGACTGCTCTGACGTCACTGGGAGCAGTTCCCTGTCTGCAGCGAGGACTGGAATAGCCAGCCTTTGAGGGGGAAGAAAACTGCTGTGAAATTAAAAAAAGAGGGTTTTGTTAACTTGGTTTTCCTTTCATTTCGGAATGGGTGGAATAGACCTAAAGTCTTTCTTAAATGTTTCAGTCATTAGCAATTATATTATTACTAGGGGCCCGGTGCACAAAAATTTGTGCACTGGGGAGGGGGTTTCCTCAGCCCAGCTTGCCCCCTATCACATACTGGGAGCCCTAGGGGATGTCCTACTACCTGCTCCCTGCTTCCCTTGGGGAGCGGGCCTAAGCCACAGTCTGGCCTCCCTTTGTGGAAGGCGACCGGGCTGATCAGGGGAAGGCAACAGCCCCATCACCCCGCTGCTGCAGCCACTGCCAGTTACCGCAGCCACCAAGGTGTTTTCATCAACACGGACTCCAGTCCCTTTACCATGAAAAAATGACAACTTTCTTTAGGCATTTTCAAGAAGTGTCTTTCATAGGATATGACATTTCTTTCTTTCTTTATCCTCACCTGGGGATATGTTTCCATTGATTTTTAGAGAATGTGGAAAAGAAAGGGAAAGACAGAGAGAAAAACATCAAAGTGAGAGGAACACTTTGATTGGTTGCCTCCTGCATGAGCCCTGACCTGGGCCGGAGCCAGGGAGGAACGTGCAACCTAGGTACATGCCCTTGGTCAGAATTGAACCCAGAATCTGCATTGGGCAGGCCGAGGCATTATCCACTGAGCCAAACTGGCTAGGACAGGATATGACATTTCTTAACCCTCCAGCAGCAGACCTTCATTTTTTTCTCCAGGAGTGTGGTAAAAAAAACCCTAGATCACTTTTTGGACTCTTATTACCCAAGTTACCAAGAATATTACCAGTGGCATACAGGGAGTTAACAAATCAGCAGTCAGAAAAGGTGTTTCCTCTGTAGTTCACACCAATTGCTGGTTTGGCCCCTGCCCAGGCCTAACGCCTCTGGCGAGTCATTAGCCCTGGGCCAGGGCACCCTCAGCTCCAAGCCACCGTGGCCATCAAGGATCGCTGGCTGGCTGTGCCCGGGTTTGGGCCGCCACCACCATCAAGGATCACTGGCTGGCTCCTCCCCGGCCCAGGCCTAAAGCCTCTGGCCCAGGCATTAGGCCTGGGCCGGGGCACCCCCAGGTCCCCGCCACCGCAGCCATCAACGATCCCTGGCTGGCTCCTCCCTGACACAGGCCTAAAGCCTCAGGCCGAGGTTTTAGGCCTGGGCATCTCGCCGCCTCTGAAGATCGCTGCTGGCTGGCTCCTCCCCGGCCCAGGCCTAAAGCCTCTGCTTGAGGCTTTAGGCCTGGGCCGGGGCACCCCCAGCTCCCGCCGCAGCCGATTGCTGGCTGGCTGCTCCCTGACCCAGGCCTAAAGCCTCAGGCCGAGGTTTTAGGCCTGGGCCAGGGCACCCCCAGCTCGCCGCCGCCACCGCCATGGAAGATCGCTGGCTGGCTCCTCCCCGGCCCAGGCCTAAAGCCTCTGCTCGAGGCTTTAGGCCTGGGCCGGGGCACCCCCAGCTCCCGCCGCAGCCGATGGCTGGCTGGCTGCTCCCTGACCCAGGCCTAAAGCCTCAGGCCGAGGTTTTAGGCCTGGGCCAGGGCACCCCCAGCTCGCCGCCACCGCCGCCATGGAAGATCGCTGGCTGGCTCCTCCCCGGCCCAGGCCTAAAGCCTCTGCTCGAGGCTTTAGGCCTGGGCCGGGGCACCCCCAGCTCCCCGCCGCAGCTGATCGCTGGCTGGCTCCTCACCGCCCCAAGCCTAAAGCCGCTGCCGCCGCCGCCGCCCGTGCCGCGGAAGATCGCTGGCTGGCTCCTCCCCAGCCCAGGCCTAAAGCCTCTGCTCGAGGCTTTAGGCCTGGGCCGGGGCACCCCCAGCTCCCCGCCGCAGCTGATCGCTGGCTGGCTCCTCACTGCCCCAAGCCTAAAGCCGCCGCCGCAGCAGCCGCCATGGAAGATCGCTGGCTGGCTCCTCACCGCCCCAAGCCTAAAGCCGGCCGCCATCTTGGCTGACAGTTAATTTGCATAAGGATATGCTGATTAGCCAATGGGAAGGGTAGCGGTCGTACGCCAATTACCATGTTTCTCTTTTATTAGTGTAGATTATTTTTTAAAAACTTTTTTTATTGATTTCAGAGAGGAAGGAAGAGTGAGAGAGAGATAGAAACATCCATAATGAGAGAGAATCATGGATCGGCTGCCTCCTGCAAGCCCCCCACTGGGGATGGAGCCCACAACCCGGACATGTGCCCTTGACCGGAATTGAACCTGGGACCTTTCAGTTCATAGGCTGATGCTCTATCCACTGAGCCAAACCGGCTAGGGCAGCAATTATATTATTTATGTCTCTTTATTTCAAATGAAAATACCTTCTTTTTTAATCTTTATTTTCTAACCATCAAGGTTTTGAAAAGGTCAAGGAAAAGATTTTAGTTTCTTTTTATCCTTCTTTTTTCCCACTTTTTTTTTTAAGGAGAAGAAAAAGATTCAGAACTGCTTTTGCAAAAGGTATTTAGCATCACCCTGATTGGGATAATTAAAAATGTGACTTACGTTGGAAGACCTTTCTGGTGAAATTGATAATGACTATTTCTGTGCCTAAAAGTTACTATATGCACTTCTCTCTAATGTTCTCTTCTAACCTACCCACTCCCACTGCTATATAGCCTGTTAGAAGCTTCTTTCTTTGAAAAGTATAGCTAAGTGCTTGGACTCTGATTTAGGCTGCCTGAGTTCAATTCCCAGCTTGTCCAATTGCTGGTTCTATGACCTTAGACACATTACTTAACCCCTCCACTTCTTCATATGTAAAATATGAAATGAAGATAATAGGATCCACCTACTAGGGTTGTTTTGAAGATTAAAAGAATTAATACATGTAAAGCCTTTAACATAGTTCCTGATAATCTGAAAGGCTCACTTAGCATTAGCCATTATTACTGATATTTAGAAATTAAACAAGGTAATGCTATTTATGTCTTCAGATCATCTGTAATTTTCGAGGAAGCCAGGAGAGATTTTCAAGCCATGTAGGATATTGAGCTTCTAAAATGAATATAAATATAATCTAAATATTTAAACTTAAATTTGACACTGTTGATCCTTTTAGGAAGTATCTTTTCTAATTTGATGCTTATAGGCTAAATTGCAAACATGTTCCCTCAGATTAACAGCTTTTTTCTTTCTTTGAGCTTTTGACTTCTGTAGATGATTGTTAGTTGTTTTTTAATTTTTTGTTTTGTTTATTTTCTACCACTGATTCTGATCTACTTTAAAATCTTAGGACACTTATCTTTAATATCTACCTGTGAAACTTAGTATCTTTAGTATCTTCTGAGTGTGTAAATTGATGTGGTCTTCCTCCGTATGTTTGTGAAAGCATAAGATTTATATGAAATACCACGTCTAAAAAACTTTTTAAAAAAAATATTTTTATTGTCAGAGAGGAAGGGAGAGAGAGAGATAGAAACGTCAATGATGAGAGAGAATCCTCGATCGGCTGCCTCCTGCACGTCCCACATTGGGGATCAAACCCACAACCCATGCATGTGCCTGGACCATGATCTCTTGGTTCATAGGTTGACAACCAACCACCGAGCTGTGCTGGCTGGGCTCAAAACGTCTTTAAATTCTAGCTTTAAAAAAATCTAGGATCTTAAATGGACCAAATGTCAAATCACAAATACTAAAATGGCCAGTATCTCCATGCCCTCTTACCTTCTTTGTTACTGTTAATCCTCACCCGAGGATATTTTTTTTTCATTGATTTTTAGACAGAGTGGGAGGAGAAGGAGAGACAGAGAGAGAGAGAAATACCGATGTGAAAGAGACATCAATTGGTTGCCTGCAACCAAGGTACGTGCCCTTGACTGAGATCGAACCTGGGACCCTTCAGTCCGTAGGCTAACACTGTCCACTGAGCCAAATTGGCTAGGACCTTTTACCTTCTTTTTAATTTCATATTAAAGACTTAGAGAGTGTTCTTCTTGTGTGGTTTTTGAAGCTTCACCTTTTGGATTGCTCTCTAAACTACCAAGGTACACTGACAAGAGCTATGAAGGTGTCTAACATTAATTGCAAGAAGAATATCTACCTGTATAACTTTTTATCCTTTCCTCCCTATTAATTTTCTTAGGCCAGTAAGGCTTAAGGAGCATGGGGTACATGTCTTCTCCAGTGGGATATGTGGGCAAAGTCAATATTACTAAAAAGGGGCATGAGCTGAAAAAAAATAAAAAGAAAGAAGCAGTTGTCTGGGTGAATGTCCTTAAAGTCCAGGCAATGCCATGGGATATGCTAAGTGGACATCATACACTGAGTGGCCAGATTATTATGACCACCTGGCATTTGTAGGCTAATTAGCCGTACACTGCATCGTATGGGATATGGAAACCGAAGGCCTGTTCAAACACCTTTGCTGTCTGCAGTTACCAAGATAAAACGTCTCCAATTCGCACAGGAACACAAGGATTGGACAGTCAAGCATTGGAAAAAAGTCACGTGGTCCGATGAATCACATTTCCAGTTGCATCATGCAGATAGCAGAGTGAGAATTTGGCGGAAACAGCGTGAAAGCATGCACTCCACATGCATGAGTACAACCCTTCAACCTGGTGGGGGCAGTGTTATGGTTTGGGGCATGTTTTCCTGGCATGATTTGGGCCCTTTAATTTATGTGGAACAACGTCTGAATAGCACAACATACTTAAGTATCATTGCTGATCAAGTTCATCCTATCATGTTGTTGGCGTATCCCAATTGAGATGGCTTCTTCCAATAAGCCAATGCGCCATGCCACGGTGCTCGTATTGTGCAGGAGTGGTTTCAAGAACATGAGGGAGACTTTACCTTGCTTAGGTGGCCCCCACAATCACCAGATCTCAATCCAATTGAGCATTTGTGGGACGAAGTTAAAGAGCCATCAGGCAGCTGGTTCCACAACCATCAAATCTCACAGAACTGAACAGTGCTATTCATCAGGCATGGTGTCAGATTCCTCACATCACCTTTCAACATCTCGTGGAGTCAATGCCAAGAATAATCGCTGCAGTATTGAAGGCAAAAGGTGGCCCAATGAAATGCTGATGGGGTGGTCATAATTATCTGGCCACTCAGTGTGTGTGTGTGTGTGTGTATATGTATGTATATATATATATCCCACGTTCAAAGGCTGTTAAATCGCATTGTTTACCCAAATCTTCAGAAAAAAAGTCACTTCTGTCGTGGTAAACAACCTGCTTCCCTATTTATAATGGTCTAGCCCTCTAGCAACTTTAGCGTGAAATTATAGCTAATTTGCCTACAAACGTCAGGTGATCATAATAATCTGGCCACTCCAGTATGTTGCTGGGGGAATAGGTAAGAAACACTATAATTAGATATCTAGTGTGACTGCCCTTGCTTCTGTTAACTGAAGTGAATTAAGGGGGAATTTTTTTATTTCCAAAATGTATTAACTCCTGAATGTATTTATCCTAGGGAGTTGATGAGAAATGTAAATGAAGATCTAGATACAAAGAAACTCATCACAGTATTATTTTATTATAAATATTAACATTTTCAAATATTCAATAATAGGGAAATAGTTAAATTATTTTTTGTTTGTCTCCTGCAGGCGAGGATCAAGCCTGCAACCCAGGTATATGCCCTTGACCAGGAATTGAACCCAAGACCCTTTGGTGTGTGGGCTGATGCTTGAACCAGTGAGCTACATGGCCAGGGCTAAAATGAACTTGTTAAAAAGTAATAATGAGGAAATGGTCACAATTTTAGTAGTAGTAAAAAGCATTGTATAAAAATCCTATATAATAAAACCCTAATATGCAAATCGACCCAATGGTGGAATGACCGGTCACTATGATGTGCACTGACCACCAGAAGGCTCAATGCAGGAGCTGCCCCTGGTGGTCAGTGCGCACCCACAGGGGGAGCGCCGCTCAGCCAGAAACCAGGCTCATGGCTGGCAAGTGCAGCAGCAGTGGCGGGAACCTCTCTTGCCTCTGAGGCAACGCTAAGGACCCCTTGGGGGATGTCTGCCTGCTGGCTTAGGCAGACATCCCCCGAGGGGTCCCAGACTGTGAGAGGGTACAGGTGAGGCTGAGGGCCCCACCCACCCCCCAGTGCATAAATGTTGTGTACTGGGCCTCTAGTATTCTATATAATATAAAGGACATTAAAATTATTGGATGTGGAAGCATATCCAATATGGATACAAACAAATTTCATACTAATAAGGAAACAAAGTTTAGAAAAATATATTTCAAAGCATTGCTAATATTAATAGCAGTTATTTCTGAGTTACAGATTATGGATGATTTTTCTTATATGTGTGTATGTTTTCTATAAGTATAAAGAAGCCTATAGTACTTTTCTAACCATAAAAAAAAAGAGTTAAAAAATTTAAATCCTTACTGTTAGTATCTGAAAATAAATTTTCAGAATGTGTTATGGTGAAAATATATATGATGATTTATATAAATCCCTGAGCATGGTATTTAGAACACAGTAAATGCTCAATAAGTGATAGCTGCTGCTGTTGTTAGTTATTTGAGGAAGATAGCCTCCTGTGACCAGAGCCTGACGCTTTCTATATTGGGAGGTTATATCACTGAGAAAATATCCTATTCATTCAGCTTCTTGTCTTTAGACCAATAAATATGCTGTCCTTCTATGCATACAGTACTGGCAACAGGATCTTTTTAAAAAAGAAAAAGAACTAGAATGAAATGTTTTGTTTTTCTTTTATGAAGGTGTAGAGGAAACTGATGTAGAGAGAGGCCTAGTAGTGATTTCCTTTGCAGTGACTTTTTTTTTTAGCTTTGATATAATTTATGGCTCCCATTACAAGTTGTTTTTACCCTCCTTTTTGGGTTGTCTCCTTAAGAATTCTTGGAAAATTTGAAACACTCTAACGGAAAAAGTTTTTTTCACTGTTCTAGGTATTTCTGGTACTTTGTCTGTTGCTTCTCATGTTTGTCTGCCCTTATAGATTGGGTCCTCTGGAACCGAGTGCTGACAAAAGATATAGACTTCCATCTATTTTGGATGTGTTTGGAAACTGAGATGTGCATGTAAGAAACTATATTCAGCATGTGAAAAACATACTGAAAATATACATGTGATAGCTGTTTTTACTGAGCAATAGTGTCAGATATTCTTAACATTGACTCTTTATTCGTATCCTATATAATAAAGAGCTAATATGCAAATTGACCATCATGCCCTTGCATAAGATGGCCGCCCCCAGGTCATCACAAGATGGCTGACATGGGAGGGCAGTTAGGGGTGACTGGGCTGGCAAGGGAGAGCAGTTGGGGGCAACCAGGCCTGCAGGGGAGGGTAGTTAGGGGTAATCAGGCTGGCAGGGGAACAGTTAGGAGTCAGTCAGGCTAGCAGGGGAGTGGTTAGGGTGTGATCAGGCTGGCAGGCAGAAGCGGTTAGGGGCAATCAGGAAGCCAGGCAGGCAAGCGGTTGGGAGCCAGAAGTTCTGGATTGTGAGAGGGATGCCCTGGGGATTGGGCCTAAACCTGCAGTCGGACATCCCCCGAGGGGTCCCAGATTGGAGAGGGTGCAGGCTGGGCTGAGGGACACCTGCAGTGAATTTTATGCACTGGGCCTCTAGTTCACTATAATTCTTAATGTGTCTTGTATAATAAGCACATGATGTAGTACATAGTCATAGAAAAAATTACTATAGTCTCTTTAAATTTTTATTTATTGAATTGAGAGAGAGAGAGAGAGAGAGAAACATTGATTTGTTGTTCTACTTATTTATGTACTCATTGGTTGCATGTATGTGCCCTGACTGGGGATTGAACCCACAACCTTGGTGTATCCAGACAATTCTCCACCCAACTGAGCTATCCAGCTGGGGCCACTATAGTCCTTTCTATCTGAGACCATTTTCTATAATGCACAATAATGTGAATGTACTTAGTGTCACTGAACTGTATACCTAAAAATCATTAAAACAAAACACAACAGTATAAACCAGATGAAAATATATAGTTTCCAAGCTACTTTTAATCCTTACATCAGATTCTGCTTCTCAGCATTCACTTACCACCGTAGACTAGAAGGTAGGGATCAAAGTTGCTTGTTGCATCCAGATAGATTACATCAATTATTGTGAAAAGCATGCTAGGAAAGGGGAATACTTTATAAGTCAGGTGGATTTTATAATGTTAATGAGCACCATTGGGGAGAATGGTCAGTTTTTTTTGTGTAGTCTCCTCATCTAGTTTTTAATTACCTGTTTCCTCTTTTCTTCAAGGAGGTCTGTAGCTGAGGGAGAATGAATGGGGGCATATGGTATGTGAAAAGCAAATGTATTATTTCCTCATTTGGACATGGTTTCTCTAAGTATAGTGGGGCAGGGTTGGGAGGAGAGGATAGAGAAGAGGATAGACATAGCATTCCCAGGACTGTATGAGCTGATTGTGATTTGAGAATATGGAGCATAAGAGCCTGATATCTGTTTTAATGCTAATTTTAATCTTTAAAACAAAGTTAGGGAGCCCTAACTGGTTTGGCTTAGTGGAGAGAGCATTGGTCCGTGGACTGAAGGGTCCCAGATTGAATTCTCGTCAAGGGCACATGCCTGGGTTGTGGGCTCAATCCCCAGTAGGGGCCTTGCAGGAGGCAACTGACCAATGATTCTCTCTCATCATTGATGTTTCTCTGTCTCTCTCCCTCTCTTTTCCTCTCTGAAATCAATAAAAATATCCTATCTAATAAAAGAGAAACATGGTAATTAGCCGTACCTCCGCTACACTTCCCATTGGCTAATCAGGGCGATATGCAAATTAACTGCCAGCCAAGATGGCGGCTGGCAGCCAGGCAGCTTGAAGCGAACATGAGGCTTGCTTGCTTCAGTGACGGAGGAAGCCAACGTTCCCCGCCTGCCGCTGCTGGCCTCTGAGCTTGCACTTTGAAACATTGTTACAAATATAGAAGCTAAACAAAACCCCAGAAACCTGCTTTCAGCCAGCCGGGATCTCAGAGCTGGAGCCAAGCCTCAGAGCTAAAGCTGGCCCAGAATTTTAAAAAAAAAGAAAAAAAGGAGCGGTTGGGAGCTTCAGTCACCTGCCAGCCTGAAAACAGCCCTCAGCCCCTCATCCAGGCTGGCCAGGCACCCCAGTGGGGACCCCCACCCTGAAGGGGGTGTGACCAGCTGCAAACAGCCATCAGCCCCTCACCCAGGCTGGCCAGGCACCCAAGCGGGACCCCCACCCTGATCCAGGACACCCTTCAGGGCAAACCAGCCGGCCCCCACCCATGCACAAGGCCTCTATCCTATATAGTAAAAGGGTAATATGCCTCCCGGCACCGGGACAGGGGGCAGCGCCCAAACCCCCTGATCACCCTGCAGCTCTGTGTGTGACAGGGGGCAGGGCCAGAACCTCCCTATCCGCCCTGCTCTGTTCGTGACAGGGAAAGGCGCCCCAACCCCCTGATCAGCCCTGCTCTGTGCCTGATAGGGGGGAGCTCCCCAACCCCCTGATCGCCCTGCGCTCTGTGTGTGACAGGGTGCGGCGCCCCAACCCCCTGATCGGCCCTGCTCTATGGGTGATAGAGGGTGGCGCCCCAACCCCACCCCCCCCACACACACAGGCCCTGCTCTGTGTGTGACGGGGTAGAGCCATAACCTCCCCATCGGCCCTGCCCTGAGTGTGACAGGGTGCGGCGCCCCAACTCCCTGATCCGCCCTGCTCTGTGTGTGACAGGGGGCAGTGCCCCAACTCCCCTATCGGCCCTACTCTGTGAGTGACAGGGGGGAGCTCCTCAACCCCCTGATGGGCCCTGCTCTGTGCGTGACAGGGGGGAGCTCCCCAACCCCCTGATGGGCCCTGCTCTGTGTGTGACAGGGGGGAGCTCCCCAACCCCCTGATCGGCCCTGCTCTGTGCGTGACGGGGTGGCACCGCAACCTCCCTATCAACCCTGCCTTGAGTATGACAGGGGGCAGTGCCCAAACCCCCCAGTCGGCTCTACCCTGAGCGTGACTGAGGGTGGCATTGCAACTTCCCGATCCGCCCTGCTCTGTGCATGACAGGGGGCAGCGCCCCAACTCCCCAATCGACCCTGCTCTGAGCCCGATCAGGGGCTGCACCTAGGGATTGGGCCTGCCCTCTGCCACCCAGGAGCAGGCCTAAGCCAGCAGGTCGTTATCTCCCAAGGGGTCCCAGACTGCAAGAGGGCACAGGCCGGGCTGAGGGACCCCCCTCTCCCCCGAGTGCACAAATTTTTGTGCACCGGGCCTCTAGTATTTTTAATAAAGAAAAAAGTGCCGGTTCTCGAAAAGATGGCGGCATAGGTAAACACTGGAGACTGCTGCCGCAAATAACCACTTCAAAAATACAACTAAAAGACGGAACGGATATCACCCAGAACCACAGGAAAGCTGGCTGAGGAGAGACTCTTCAACTAGAAGGAAAGACAGCAGCGTCCCAAGGCTCAGAGGAGGCGCAGTGTGGAAAATTTAAAGGTGCGGAGGTGTGCACGAAAAGCGGGCTGGTGGCTGAGGGCGCGGTTGTCATTTTCGGTCGGGAGTGAGTCTCAGACTTTGGGCTCCAGATCCGGGCAAGTCTCTAGGGACTCAGACTCAGACGGGAGAAGCGGGATTGTCCGGCATCAGTTGGAACCTAAGGGCAGCTTTCTCTCCGAAGTTTGCAGCGGCTGCCGGGGTTCTGTGAAGCAGAGCCTCTGGGAACGGGACTGAGAGCAGCCATAACTGCTCCCTCCGCCCGCCCTGCTGATCCCGTGGGACCTGCCCCGCCCAAGCCCTGCGCAGAGCCATTTGCCGGATCGCCTCAGGCAAAGGCTAGATTAGCACCTCCCCAGAGGACAGAAGTTTTCCCGGGCAGACAAAGGTGATTCTCACAGCCAGTCGGCCTGGTAGGCAAATCCCTCTAGTATTAACTACAACAATCAAGGCTTAACTAGAACAAGACTGCGCACAAAGACCACAAGGGGGTGCACCAAGAAAGCATAAAAAATGTGAAGACAAAAAAACATGACAGAAATGGAAGATATGGAACTAAAAAACGCAATTTTGAGGGCTTGCAATAAACTTGTTGAGAGCCTCACGAAAACTAATGAGACCCTCGATGCTACGATAAAGAAACTAGAAATTAAGCATACACGGACTGAAATAAAGAATATTATACCCAATAGCAGACCAGAGGAGCGCAAGAATCAAGTCAAAGATTTGAAATTCGAAGAAGCAAAAAACACCCAACCGGAAAAGCAAAATGAAAAAAGAATCCGAAAATACAAAGATAGTGTAAGGAGCCTCTGGGACACCTTCAAGCGCACTAATATCAGAATAATAGGGGTGCCAGAAGATGAGAGACAGCAAGATATTGAAAACCTATTTGAAGAAATAATGGCAGAAAACTTCCCCCACCTGGTGAAAGAAATGGACTTACAGGTCCAAGAAGCGCAGAGAACCCCAAACAAAAGGAATCCAAAGAGGACCACACCAAGACACATCATCATTAAAATGCCAAGAGCAAAAGACAAAGAGAGAATCTTAAAAGCAGCAAGAGAAAGAGATTCAATTACCTACAAGGGAATACCCATACGACTGTCAGCTGATTTCTCAACAGAAACTTTGCAGGCCAGAAGGGAATGGCAAGAAATATTCAAAGTACTGAATACCAAGAACCTACAACCAAGAGTACTTTATCCAGCAAAGCTATCATTCAGAATTGAAGGTCAGATAAAGAGCTTCACAGATAAGGAAAAGCTAAAGGAGTTCATCACCACTAAACCAGTATTATACGAAATGCTGAAAGGTATCCTTTAAGAAGAGGAAGAAGAAAAAGGTAAAGATACAAATTATGAACAACAAACATGCATCTATCAACAAGTGAATCTAAGAATCAAGTGAATAAATAATCTGATGTACAGAATGAACTGGTGATTACAATGAATCAGGGACATAGAAAGGGAATGGACTGACTATTCTTGGGGGGGAAAGGGGAATGGGAGATGCGGGAAGAGACTGGACAAAAATCGTGCACCTATGGATGAGGACAGTGGGTGGGGAGTGAGGGCGGAGGGTGGGGCGGGAACTGGGAGGAGGGGAGTTATGGGGAAAAAAAGAGGAACAAATGTAATCTGAACAATAAAGATTTAATAAAATTAAAAAAAAAAAAAAAGAAGAAGCAGGTCACAGAAAAAAAGAAAAAAGAAAAAAGTGCCCTGACCGGTTTGGCTCAGTGGATAGAGCGTCGGCTGCGGACTGAGAGGTCCCAGGTTCGATTTCGGTCAAAGGCATGTACCTTGGTTGCGGGCACATCCCCAGTAGGAGGTGTGCAGGAGGCAGCTGATTGATGTTTCTCTCTCATCAATGTTTCTAACTCTCTATCCCTCTCCCTCTCTGTAAAAAATCAATAAAATCTATTTTTTTTAAAAAAGAAAGAAAAGAGCCCTGACTGGTTTGGCTCAGTGGATAGAGCATCGGCCTGCGGACTGAAAGGTCCCAGGTTTGATTCCAGTCAAGGGCATGTGCCTTGGTTGCGGGCACGTCCCCAGTAGGAGGTGTGCAGGAGGCAGCTGATCGATGTTTTTCTCTCATCGATGTTTCTAACTCTCTATCCCTCTCCCTTCCTCTCTGTAAAAAATCAATAAAATATATTTTTTAAAAAGTTAGGAAAACTTACAAAGTTTAGCAGTCTTAAATTAAAACTTTTAGCTCTCTGTGTATTATAGCATGGGAAGCTTCAATACTGTGATTTTAGCTAAGCAGCACACCCCTTATATTAATCCCTCAGTTTGTGCTGGTGTTGGTTTTTCACAGTTCAAGGATTTCTGAATTTCTCTACTGAAATTTAAAAAGGCAATATCTCCAGAGTTTCAAAGATCCCTTGTTATTTGTATAGATTCATTGTCATTGCTATTGACTTTTTCTCCACTATTCATTTTTAGTATATCAGAATGGCAGTATTTCTTATTTGTCTGTAGAGACTATTCTTTGACAGTATTTGCAACAGTTTCTGTGGAAAATGCTTTTATTAAAAAAAAAAAAAAAAAAAGGAGAATCTCAGCTTATAGCTCTTAGTGATAAAGCCTGTTGCCATGGAGTCCTGGATCAGATTGGCTGACCTGGTGGCCAATGAGCAGATAGAACAATAGAATATAAACACATCATCATTTAATCTTGCAGAATTATTTACTCAGTGATATATGACATTAATACCATAACTGTATATAGAGCAGTGAAGTAAAGTTTCAAGAATGGTATATGGTGTTCTCCTTTCTTTCAGAATTTGCCATTTACTATAAACACTGTAATGATCCATTATCTTTTTAATATGATTTATTTGGGAGAAGATGTGATAGGAAATGTCTATCACCTATTTGTGAATCAAGCTGCTGCTGCTGCAGTCATTTGGACTTATGCCAAGTCTAAGTCAGATTCTGGCCTTCTAGACCAGAGGAGATTTATCTTTATATCTTAAGCCTCCTTGCTTATTTTGGTAGCTCTAAAGCTGAGTCAGGAGTTGGCAGCTTTTTCTTAACTTGTTTTTCCTTCTTCCTCTTCCACTCCAGTATGGTAGATCCTGTTGATGTTACATTTATATACCAGGGTCTGGAGTTGGATTAGCTGGGAGTAGCTTCCATGTTTTCCATCGTCACTTCCCTAGCTTGTTCTTCTTTTTGACATAGGTCTGTGCCTATGATCATAGCATGTATCTTATTGCTTTAGAGACTGGGAATGGTTCACTCATACAAAAAAAAAAAAAAATTCCCCTCTAGATCTTGTAAACTAAAGAAGTCAAGAGTATTATGTTTCTCTTCTTATGTTTTACGCTAGAGGCCCATTGCACGAAATTCGTGTATGGGGGCGGGGGGGTCCTCATCCCGGCCTGCACCCTTTCCAATTTGGACATCCCTCTCACAATCCGGGACCGCTGGCTCCTAACCGCTCACCTGCCTGCTGGCCTGATCCCCCTAACTGCTTTCCCCTGTTGGCCTGACTGCCCTAACTGCTCTCCCCTGCTGGCCTGCTCGCCCCTAACCCCCTCTGCCTTGGCCCCACCACCATGGCTTTGTCAGAAGGACGTCCAGAAGGTTGTCCAGAAGATGTCCGGTCTAATTAAGATATTACCCTTTTATTAGTATAGACTATTAGTATAGATTAGGGATACTTGAGAAATTATGGTGGGTCTTGTTCTCTTCCCCTTCAATGCTCCCAGGCTTGGCTATTTACAAATTTAAAGGATTGAAAGAGACTCAAGAGGTCCATAAGTTTGTTCCCCTCTTTTGAGTTATTGGAGTCTTTATGAGTCAACTTTTCATTATGCCATCGCCTTCTGTCTCACAGAAAAACAGACAAATAAACAAACTTCAGATTCATCTATTAAGAAAAGAGAAGCAAATAGTCTGTTTAGCATCTGATTAACTGTTTGTGGGGAGGCCTAAGGAAGTAGGATAGGAAATATTTGAGGTTTTGTAATTTTACTTATTGTGACCAGAGAAAGGCTCATTGAGATGGCATTTGAATACAGACCTGAGGAAACTGAGTAAGCAAGCCATGTTGTTATCTGAGAAATCATTTCAAGCATAAGGAAGGAACAGTAAAAAGCAATCACCCTAAAGTGGGTTTAGGATACAGGGAGGAGCCTGTGTGATGAACTGCATAAGTGTGTGTTGGGGCGGAGGGGAGGTAGGAGGTAGTAAGAGATGGGGTCTGAGGGAAAACTAGTGGTCATTGTAAGGTCTTGTAGGTCATTTTAAGGACTTGGGATTTTGCTCTGAGCCATTGGAGCGTGTTGAGGGAAGGCATAATATGGTCTGAAAATGTTTTTACACAATTACTCTGGCTGCTATGTTTAGGAAATACTGTGGGGTATCAAGAGTGGAAGCAGGATACAAGATAGGCTATTTCAATCATTCAGCCAAGAAAGTTGGCAGCTTGGACCAGGGTGGTAGCAGTGAAAGTGTAGGAAGTCATTAAATTTTGGATATGTTTTGAAATTAGAGTCAATAGGATTTGCTACCTAATCATTTAGATACTCAGTTTACATGATAATATCTACTTATAAAATGTAGCTCTGCACATACAATAGAGTAATTTTTTTAAAATACATTTTTATTGATTTCAGAAAGAATGGGAGGAAAGTGAGATAGAAACATCAATGATGAGGGAGAATCATTGATTGGCTGCCTCTTGCACGCCCCACACTGGGGATCGAGCCCACAACCCGGGCATTTGCCCTTGACCGGAATTGAACCTGGGACCCTTCAGTCTGCAGGCTGACGCTCTGTCCGCTGAGCCAAACCAGCTAGGGCATGCTTGCTACTTCTTATACTCTGGAGATTGAATGTTCTTTATTTTGATGATTGCTGCCCCTAACTCACCCAGTAATGATGCTCAGCCTTTTCCTTGCAGCAGAGGTAGCATTAGAACCCCAGGGTAATGATCTTATATCCTCCATAAAAATGCTAATTTCCCTTATTTTACCTCTTTCCTCATAAGTACATATAAACTCCAGGGTGATGCTGCAGGATTCCCTGCTTATAGTAATTGAAGAATGATTATTATTACTTTTATCATTATTATTAGAGTATATGTGTATGCTTTTAATATATATGTACAGCAAAACCTAAATAGTATCTTAAACAGGAAGAAGTTTATTTTTCTCTCACATTCAGAAAATTCAGAGGTAGTTAGTCCAGTCAGAGGCTGGTCTAGTCAAGGACCCAGGTTTCTTCATCTGTTGCCTGTCTGTAGTTTTCAATCCAGTATCATCTCACAGTCCCAAAAGGCTGCTGAAGCACCAGCCTTATCTTCTACAATCAAGCCAGCATGAATTAAGGATAAGTAAAGAAAGTCTGTCCACTTCCTTTAAAGATACTTCATAGTACTACTTGTATTAGTTTCTTATGGCTGCCATAACAAATAGCACAGACTGGAATAATGAGCCTAACGATTTCCAATTTCTTCATGTGAAATTAGATTATTCCTATCTCATTTCTCTGGCCAGTCTCACATTCAATTTTAGGTTTTGAAAGATTCTTTTAATACTAAATTGTTGGCTTAGGTGTCCTCTTCACCTGACAGGTGATGGTGTTGCAGAATTTACCAGGCAACCAGGAAATACACGAGTACCCAGAGATTCGGGAAAGACCCTTTATTTAAAGCAGCGCTGCTGGCCCAGGGGATTCGAAGATCCAAAGCCTAAACAGCTAATACAATGAGATCATCCCCTATATATTCCTAAATATATTTGTTTCCTAACTACTCAGCTTTTGTGGCAGGCTTTCACAGCCTCTCCTGAGTCAGTTAGAATGGGGAAGTTAGATTGTATCTAAATGCCTGGCCTGGGTGGTGCCAGCAACCCCCCATTCCAGCCAAGCTGCCAAATTCCCAGCCTGGGGCCCCTGCAAACTGGGAGCACCCAGGCCTAAGGAAGGGCAGTGACTTAATTATAGGCTGACGCGAATGTGCACTAGGACACCGATCACTGGCACAGATTCAGATTGCTAGCCCCCCTCCCCCAGGTTGCCCCCTATATCCCTCAATGGCATTGACCTCTCAGGTCAGTCTCAGGTGGCATTGACCTCTAATGTCATCACAGTAGGGCAATATAGACTTAGCTGCATGGCATTTAAGTTAGCAATAGAAGGCATCCTGAAATGCCATTAACAGAAAGTAAATTGTGATTTTTTTTTTTTCTTTCCAGAATGTCTTGTCTGGGTTGAGTTGGAAGCAATTTTGCCAGGGCATGGGAAAAGACAGTGTGAACTTTTAAGGTGCTTTCCATTCCTAAAATTCTGTGATGTTGCCCTGGCTGTCATGGCTTAGCAATTAGAGTGGTGGCTTATACACCAAAGGGTCACAGGTTCAATTCCTGGTCAAGGGCATGTCTCTGGGTTGCAGGTTGGATCCCAGGCTCCAACCAATCGATGTGTCTCTCTCATCAATGTTTTTCTCTCTTCTCCCTCACTTCCACTCTCTCTAAAAAGAGTCTGTGATGTTTTCTACATAGTGGCATTACTATGATAAAGGAAATGGAAGCAGCAGAGGGAAAAGCCTCACTGCTGCTCTTTGTTTAAAAAAGAGGAAATTTGATTTGTTCTGTTTCACTCAAGGAAGTAAAATAGGCATTTTGGGCCAAGAATGTAGAGAAGCCAATAGAAACTAACACTTCAATTGATTGAGCTAATCACCAGTAGTTCTCATTTCAGAACAGATATAGCCATGACAGATATTGAGCAAAGAAAGAGGGTACATGTCTACAACATTTTTTTTGAGAGAGAGAGAAACATTGATGCAAGAGGGAAACATCATTCGGTTGCCTCCAGTATGCGCTCAGACCAGAGATCAAACCCACAACCTGGATATGTGTCCTAACCAATAATAGAACCCGAGACCCTTTGGTGCATGGGATGACGCTCCAGCCAACTGAACCATACCAGCCGAACCATGTCTAGATCATTTTAGTCTTGTTTCTCTCTTTACTTTTCTAAGGAATTTCTCTGCATCAGCCAACTCCTATGGCCTTCCTTACCACACCAGTGAATTCTTTTGAACAGAATGATTTTTCTCATGCTTCCCTGATTTAGAAAAGTGGAACAATTGTTATTATTTTATTGGCTTGGCACTAGTAAAACCTATGATAGTTGACTCCTACTTGGTGACTATTACTTAATTATAGGTTTACATGTTCCATAAGTACTTTAAACTTTATTCCTCCATATTATGCTTTCTGTCTTTGAAGAGAAGATCCCATATATCTCATTTATAGCTCAATAGGGCCTTCTTTCCTGTCCTTCTCCCAAGAGCTAGTAAGCCAGTTCTCTCTTCAGGCATGCAGTTACACTGTTTTGTTTTTTATACTTCGAGCATTGTGGTGGAAAGAACATGGAATTTGGAATCAAGAAGACCTGAGTTTGAATTTTGGCTTTTTATATATACTGTATGGCCTTGAACAATTCACCTAATATTTCTGAATGTTAGTATTTCATTTATAAAATGGAGATAATATTTTATACCTTGAGAAGATCAAATAAGATACTCTATATAAACTGTAAAAAATTTAGTCATAAAGATTGAGTGGAAAGATGGAAGAGTTTACAAACCTAATTTTTAAACCTCCAAATATGTCCCCTATTGACACTCACTTGCTAAAGAAAGGCCTTCCATCCCACATTTCACACCACAGAGTGCTCCTGAATGTCCATTTTGGGACACCTAAAACTTTGGCTTTGGGATCAGACACAGCAGGTGGAATACTGCCCTTGCCCTTCTTGTATTGGAAAAGTTGTTTAATTCATCCAGAGCTTTGGGTTCTTTATCTGAAAAAAAAAAAAAAAAAAAAGGAAAGAAAAAGCCCAAATGAAGAGTTTTGTGAGGATTAAATAATGTTAGAAACAATAATCAATGAGATACCACCTCATACCTGTTAGAATGGCTGTTATCAACAAGACAAGTAATAACAAGTGTTGGAGAGGTTATAGAGAAAAAGGAACCTTTATTTACTCCTGGTGGGGATGTAAACTGGTACAGCCACTATGGAAGACAATATGGAGGAAAAATTAAGAATAGAGTTACCATATGACCCAGCAACCCCTCTTCTGGGTTATCTACCTGAAATATTTGAAAACATTTATTTGCAAAGATATATGCACCCTTGTGTTCATGTAGCATTATTCACGGTGGCCAGAACATGGAAACAACCAAAGTGTCCTTTGATAGATGATTGGATAAAGATGTACATATGTACAATGGAATACTACTCAGCCATAAGAAAAGAAAAAATACTGCCATTTGGGACAAAATGGATGGATCTTGAGCATATCATGCTAAGCAAAATAAGGCAGACAGAAAAAGTTAAGAACCATATGATTTCATTCATATGTGGGATATAAAACTGAAAGAACAAATGAATACCAGTAAACAAGAAAAACAAACAAAAACTCATAGACATAGACAACAGTACGGTGGTTACCAGAGGGAAGGGAGTTGGGGGGTAGTAAAGGGTAATCAGGTCAAATATATGGTGACGGAAGATAATTTGACTTTGGGTAATGGGCACACAATGCAATATACAGATCAGGTATCAGAAGTGTACATTTGAAACCTATATAATCGTATTAACCAATGTCATAGAAAGAATGTAAACTTTAGAATCAGTACCAGAATTCTGTTGTCTTAGTAGTGGTGTGACCTTGGGAAAGTTATATAACTACACATGGGGGATATGAGTTGAAGTGCATAAAGAACCAGGTTTATAATCTTGCTCAAAAACATTAGTGCTTTTTTTGAAACTCCTAACTCTAATATTAAAGAGTATAAGAATAAGCTTGCCATGCATAAGCACCTACAGTTTCATTTTTAACCTGGTATTTTAACCTTATGGATGTGTTTTTCCCCCCACTGGGAAAAAATGCCCTAAGGGCATTTTCCCCCTGTGGAGTGTGTGTGTGTGTGTGTGTGTGTGTGTGTGTGTGTGTGTGTGTGTGTGTTAAATAACAATCTTAAGCATTCGGTTAAGTTTTGACAATTGTAGTATACCCCCATGTAACCACTACGCCAAACAAGATAGATATTTCCAGCAATCCTGAAGGATTCCTTATGTCTCTTTCCAATCAATATTTTATTCCCCAAACCCGAATCAACCACTTTCTGGTATAAATCATTATAAGCTAGTTTTGCCTGTTCTTGAATTTCATATAAATGGGCTTATGTTGTATGTATTTTTTGGAGAGAGATCCTCTTTCTTTTATTTAACATAATAGTTTTGAGATCAGTCATGTTTTTGTGTATGTCAGTATATACCCAGCAAAGTCCCCTCATGTCTCACTGATGATGATTTGATCATTTGTTCCTTCCCAAGCCTGTCACAAAAAGGAAATAGAATTACCATCATTTGTCTAGCTAATTAAGATCCATCTCCTGGGCTCAGGAATTGGGTCACCTTCTCTGATCCTGGGTCCTCAGAGGAAGGAAAACACAAAAGTTAATTCTTTTTTATTGCTGAGTAGTATTCTATATTGAATATGCCACAATTGATGTATTCATTCTCTTGAGCCCCTAGATTTTAAACAATTTTTAAAATATGGGTATCGCCCTAACCAGTTTGGCTCAGTGGATAGAGCGTCAGTCAGCCTGCGGACTCAAGGGTCCCAGGTTCGATTCCGGTCAAGGGCATGTACCTTGGTTGCTGGCACATCCCCAGTAGGGAGTGTGCAGGAGGCAGCCGATCGATGTTTCTCTCTCATCGATGTTTCTAACTCTCTATCCCTCTCCCTTCCTCTCTGTAAAAAATCAATAAAATATATATATTTTTAAAAATAAAAATAAAATATGGGTATCAATTTGGAGTAATTTACTCTTTTTAAAAATATTCTTTTTAATTGATTTCAGAGAAAGAAAGGGAGAGGGAGAGAGATGACAACATCAGTGATGAGAGAGAATCACCTGTTGGCTACCTCCTGCACACCCCCATAACCTGGGCATGTGCCCTGACTGAAATCTACCATGACCTCCTGGTTCATGAGTTGAAGTGCAACCATTGAGCCGCACCGCTGGGCAGGAGTAATTTAGTCTTGATATACAAATTAGTAAAGGACTGGAAAGTTTACAGGTATTTTGCCATAGGGTATGTCAGCATTTTTAGCCTCTAGATACTGTCTTCGTGCTTGCATTCTCTCTATTTGGCCATGGATTGAACGAAAGAAAATGAAACTGCCCTTCTGTTTCTGAGTGTCCCTATATAATGTATTATTTTTGGCCCAATGCCTAGAAAGTTGTTCAGAGAGTTGATGGAAGGATATATAATATCACTGTGCTCTGGCAGGTACTTACCGTGGCAGTCAAAAAATTTATGGGGAATATGCAGTATTCTCTCCGAAAATTGCTAAATCTTGGCTCCCAGTCATCATCCCCTGTATCATCTTATTTCCTCACTCCCTCTCCTTGCCCCCCACTTCTGACAGCCCTCTCTGTGTAGCTTTGAGCCCACTCAGTGTCCTCAGGAGACATTCTGCCTTAAAATTGTGCTGTTTGCCTGGATGAAATGTACAATGTGCACAAATAGGTTGTAGGGAAGCACAAAGCTAGGCTCTCCTGGGAATTTAATGTCTTTGCTTTGTTCTGGTCAAGTTGCATATGAAATAGTTCCTTTCTTCTCCTACCAAAAAACCTTCCAAGCCTCAGTTTCCTCTCTATACTAAAGCATGAAGAGTGAAAATTATTTCTCTGCCTTTTAAACCTTTTCTACTGGCTTTAGTCTCACTTTTTATTTTTAAGGCTTTTTATTTTTAGGTAAATTAATTGTCTTGTCCCTGAGCTGCATCTTTTGCTTTTGTTTGGCCCAGAAAAATTTGTTTCCAGGAATCCTTTTGCCCTAAAAGTAAGGAGAGCCTTCTGCATAGGATTATAGGACTGGATGTGACTGTAGTTAAAGGTTATTTTGGAGGATGAAAGAGCTCAAGAAATTCTGTTTTGAGCTCAGTGTATCTTCTGATGAATCTTGACTCTAGAATAGTAACATTCTGACCCCTCATTATTTGCCTTTGTTAACTTGAGGACAGCCTCTTGTACCCTACAAGTAAAATGGTGGGGAGACTCAAGACCATGTGATATGAAGACCTGATTTAAGAAGCTTGGAATGTTTAGAAAATGAAGATAAAGTTGCCTCTGTAAGAGGCTGACATGGAAGTGAGATTAGGAAGATGAGTTTTGCCTTTATAATACACACACACACACACACACACACACACACACGTACGTTTGTATTTAGAGGTAAAGACTTTCCCTTCACTAGAGGTATATACAAGCAGGGTCAGCGCAACCATTTTTCAGAGTTACTGATGATTCAGGAACCTAACTGTGGAGGACTATGGATGCAGGAGGAGGGAGCTCAGTCCCCTTGCAATTATGAGATTCCATGATTCCTTTGTATCTTTTTAAAAAATATATTTTTATTGATTTTAGAGAGGAAATGAGAGGGAGAGAGAGATAGAAACATCAATGATGAGAGAGAATCATTGACCGGCTGTCTCCTGCATGCCCCCTTCTGGGGATCAAGCCTGCAACCCAGGCATGTGCCCTTGACCGAAATCAAACCCAAACCCTTCAGTCCGCAGGCCGATGCTCTATCCACTGAGCCAAACCAGATAGGGCTCCTTTGTATCTTTGATAGACTTTTCATTTTCTTGCCTGGCCTTAGTTAGAAGCAGTATTGCATAAAGGTTAAGAAAGCAAGCACTAGAGCTGTATTTCCTGACTTTGAGTCCTACTTCTTCCGTGTACCAGTTGTATGCCGTTTAGCAAATTATTTAACTTCTCTGTTACTGTTTATTTATCTATAAAATAGTGATGATAATATTTATCTCATAGGATTGTTGTAAGATTAAATGAGATACATAAAGCACTTTAGAATAGTGCCTGGCACAATGTAAACATTCCAAAATTTTTAGCTGATTATTATTATCTCTCTCCCTGTCAATCATTTCTATGTGCGGAGCTAGGTTTCTCTGTCTGGTCCAGATACACCCTCCCCCCTCTTTTTTTAATCCTCACCTGGAGATGTTTATTGATTTTTTTAGAGAGAGAAACATTGATACGACAGAAAAATATCAGTTGGTTACCTCTCATATGCACCCCAACTGGGGATCAAACCCACAACTTAGATATGTGCCCTGAGTGGGAATTGGACCCAAAACCTTTTCAGTGTACAGGAGGACATTCCAATCAATCAAGCCACACCAGCCAGGGCTTAACATACCCTTTCTGACTATCTCAGGTGCTTTTAGCTAGAAGGAACAGTAAACTCAACTCAAAATAGCTTAAATGATAAGAGGATTTGTGACCTCACACATCAAGAAGTACAGAGCTGGGGGGGTAGGCAGGGTCCAGATTGACTAATTCAATGTCTGTTCTGCACCACAGCATCAAGGATCCAGACTTATTCTCTCTGCTCTACCATCTTCCATGTGTTGGTAGGATGTTGCCACAGTCCAGGCATCATCTGCTTATAAGACAACCTTCAGCAGAAAATAACTACCTTTTTTTTATAGTGACCTTTTTAAAAAAAAAAAAAATAATACAGTAGGAAGCTGTTCTTTGAAGGCACCCACCCAGCAAAATCCTCTCATGACTTACTGTTGATGAGTCATTTGTCCCTTCCCAAAACAGGAAAAAGGAAAAGGAATTACCACAATTGGTCCGGCTAATTAAAATCTTCCTCCTAGGTCTCAGGAATATGATCATCTTCCCTGATCATGTGTCCTTAGAGGAAGGCAGACACCAGAAGAAAGTCTGGGATAGATTGAGTGTAGAAGAAAGGGGAGATTTAAGTAGTCAGCCAGTATAATGTGCTACTGTACCTTTTCCTCTGCTGCTTTATTTTTCCTCAGAGTACGAATTACTTTGTTTTACACAGCTCTTCAAGAGGCCAGTGATCTCAGTTGAGAGGACTCTCAAAATTATTAAAAATAGACTCATTAATCACTGTCTGTTTTATGGATGTCTTAAAGTATCTAAAGTGCAAGTTTTTCTGTTTCTCAATGAATGAAGGAAACCTGGAAACCATGTGGCTCCTTAAAATTTGAGTTGGAATATGTGACCCTATTCCAATATGACTGTTAAGAAAAATCATTTTTTGTTTGATTGGGTTTTTTTCCTTAGTGCTTTGGCTGAGCAACAGTGCTGGGACATCATGAAGTTAGTCAGATAGTTGAGCCTTTTCTGACCCACATGTGAACAGGAGCGGCAAAGTTGTCACTGATTTGAAGAAATATACCTATTTGATAATTGAGGCCCATCCTGGAAAAAGAAACAACCAGCTGCTTTATATTTTTCCATATTATACCCCCCTCTCCAGTTTTATTGCAATTTAATTGACATACAGAGCTCTGTGTAAGTTTAAGGTGTACCACATAATGACTTGACATATATATATTGTGAAATGATTACCACAATACATTTAGTTAACATCCATCTCCTCATATAGTTACCAAAAAATGTTTTTCTCCTTATAGTGAAAACTTTTTAAAAATCTATTTAGATTCTTAAGTCTTTTCAAATATACCATACACAATGTTAACTATAGTCATTATGCTGTACATTAAATACCTAGTATTTCTTTATCTTATAACTGGAAGTTTGTACCTTTTGACCACTTTCATCCAATTCCACCACCTCCCCACCCCTCAACTTCTCTTTCTGACAGAGAAATCTGTGTGAGGCTATTTAAGCCTAAAAAAGAAAAATGTTGGTCTATCATGTGAAAAAGAAGTAAACTTAATTTTGTGTGATCCTAAGGCAGATTTAGAATAAAGATTGAAGCAGTTTGTAGCCTGTGATAGTGTGCAACTACAGTATATAACAGTTAAAACTGTTTAAGAATTAGTGAAATTATCTGTCCCAGGAGTTTTCCAGGAGCTCTTCTTTGGGGGCATGAGGGGAGATTGCATGAGGTGATATCTAAGAACTTTTCTGATTCTGATCATTATTGATGTTTTCCAGCTAAGGGACACGGAGAGGGCATGCACCAAGTTTTACTATATTTCAAACTGAAGAGAATGGAGGCTTGATTTACTCATGGAGAGGGGAGATGGATAAATATATGTGTATATGCAGTTCTTATGTACAACCAATGATCCTTAAAGCTCTGTAGGTTATAACTCTTTTTATAGAAGTCTCTAGGTACTGAATCAATTAATTAAAAAATAGAACATCGGCCATTTTCTTTTGTAGTCAGTTTCTTCCCACACTTCTCATCTTTAAATTCAGATGTATGACTATGATTGTATGAATGACTTTCTGGCCTTTTAAAGGGAATTTATCTAGCACTATGCAAACTAAGTTTCTAGACAGCTGCTCAAGAGCTGCCACAAGGTAAACAAAGCAGTGATCTTGCAGACTATCTTATGCCAGGATGAACTTACCTGTGCTTCTTAAGAGTCTTAGTCTTTGGGTCTTAACCGTTAAACTGATTTGAAAAAGGAAAAAATGTCTAATGTGAAAGGTTTTTTTTAAAGCATTGCTGATTGTTTGTTTAGCTCATTTCTAGGGCTACATGGAATAGACATGGCATTTGGGAGAGTTTTCAGTCTATTTTTAAAGGAGGGAAAGTATTCAGGATTAAAATACAGTCATTAACCATGTAAGGAGAAACCTCTGCAAACCATTGTTAGAGCTAAGCGTGTTTGACTTCAGTGGTTGAGGACATGAATCTGTGTAGAGCATTAACTTCTGTTTCTAAATGTATACTTGGGCCCTAGCCGGTTTGGCTCAGGGGATAGAGCATTGGCCTGCGGATTCAAGGGTCCCAGGTTCGATTCCAGTCAAGGGCATGTACGTTGGTTGCGGGCACATCTCCAGTAGAGGGTGTGTAGGAGACAGCTGATCGATGTTTCTCTCTCATCGATGTTTCTAACTCTCTATCCCTTTTCCTTCCTCTCTGTAAAAAATCAATAAAATATATATATATATATATTTTTTAAATATATATTTTATTGATTTTTTACAGAGAGGAAGGGAGAGAGATAGAGAGTCAGAAACATCGATGAGATAGAAACATCGATCAGCCGCCTCCTGCACATCTCCTACCGGGGATGTGCCCGCAACCCAGGTACATGCCCTTGACCGGAATCGAACCTGGGACCCTTCAGTCCGCAGGCCGACACTCTATCCACTGAGCCAAACCGGTTTCGGCAATAAAATATATTTTTAAATGTATACTTGGAAAACTGTGTTGACTTCATTACAGGACTTCCCAGGTAGCAATAGTAAGTGATAAAGAGCCGGCCACCCTGCACTACAGATACTTTGTATCCATGGAATGCAGTAGAATGACTGAATAAAAATAGTGAATAGGAAAGAAAAGATTCTCTCTTCCTCCAGGGAGAGACCCAGTCTTTCTGAAGGACATATAACTTTTTCAGCTTGCTTAAGGTAAAGGAAAAAAATTAAGATTCTATAACCATTTTTTTATTTTGCTGCTTTTTGATGGGGGAGAGGCTTGAAGTTGGTAACAATGTTGTGGTTTGTGATAGCTGTGGAATTTCTCCCTTAGGAAAGGAGATTGGTCCTCTCTGTTAGTGAATAGAGCTTTATAATATACTAGAGGCCCAGTGCACAAAAATTTGTGCACCCGGGGGGAGGGGGGGGTCCCTAAGCCCCGCCTGTGCCCTCTCGCAGTCTGGGACCCCCTCGGGAGATAACGATCTGCTGGCTTAGACCTGCTTCCGGGTGGCAGAGGGCAGGCCCAATCCCTAGGTGCAGCCCCTGGTCAGGCTCAGAACAGGGCCAATTGGGGAGTTGGGACGCCGCCCCATCATGCACAGGGCAGGGCGGATCGGGAGGTTGAGATGCCACCCTCAGTCACCCTCAGGGTAGGGCCGATTGGGGGGTTGGGGCACCGCCCCCTGTCACACTCAAGGCAGGGTCGATGGGGAGGTTGCAGGGCCACCCCCTGTCATGCACAGAGCAGGGCCGATCAGGGGGTTGGGGCGCTGCCCCCTGTCACACTCAGGGCAGGGCCAATGGGGAGGTTATGGCTCTACCCTGTCACACACAGAGCAAGGCCCATGGAGGGGGGTTGGGGCACCACCCTCTATCACCCACAGAGCAGGGCTGATGAGGGGGTTGGGGCACCACCACCATCACACTCAGGGCAGGGCCGATGGAGAGGTTATGGCTCTACCCTGTCACACACAGAGCAGGGCCCGTGGCGGGGGGGGGGGGGGGGGGGGGGGGGTTGGGGCGCCGCCCTCTATCACCTCCAGAGCAGGGCCGATCAGGGGGTTGGTGCGCTGCACCCTGTCACTCACAGAGCCGCAGGGCAATCAGGGGGTTTGGGCGCTGCCCCCTGTCACGCTGATCCTGGTGCCGGGAGCCTCACTGCTCCGCTGATCCTGGTGCTGGGAGGCATATTACCCTTTTACTATATAGAATAGAGGCCTGGTGCATGGGTGGGGGCTGGCTGGTTTGCCCTGAAGGGTGTCCTGGATCAGGGTGGGGGTCCCCATTGGGGTGCCTGGCCAGTCTGGGTGAGGGGCTAAGGGCTGTTTTCCGGAAGCGAGTGACTGAAGCTTCCAACCGCTCCTTGTTTTCTTTTTTTTTTTTTTATTCTGGGCCAGCTTTAGCTCTGAGGCCTCGCAGCTGAAAACATCGATACAATGTTGCTAAAGCCCGGCTGAATGAAAGCCGGATTCTGGTGTTTTTTTTAGCTTCTTATTTGCAACATAGTACATAGTTTCTTAGAGTTGCAACTCAGAGGCCAGCAAGTCAGGCAGGGAACATTGGAGTCTGCAGTCACTGAAGCAAGCAAGCCTCATGTTCGCTTCCAGCTGCCTGGCTGCCGGCCGCCATCTTGGCTGACAGTTAATTTGCATATACTCACTGATTAGCCAATGAAAAGGGTAGCGGTCGTACGCTAATTACCATGTTTCTCTTTTATTAGTGTAGACTAGAGGCCCTATGCACGAAATTCATACAAGAGTAGGCCTTCCTCCAATGGACACAAGACACTGAGGGGGGAGGTGGGGGAGAGCATGTGCCGGGGAGTAGGGGAGGCCGGGGGTAGGTCAATGGGGAAAAAAAGGAGACATATATACTACTGTTTGTAATACTTTAAACAATAAAATTAAATTAAGTTAAATTTTTTAAAAAAGAGTAGGCCTTCCTTCCCCCGGCTGTTGGCACCAGCTTCCCTCTGGCCACCGGCAGGCACCCAGGACCTGGGCTTCCCTCGCAGCCCCAGCTTCGTCCGGAAGGTCATCTGGTCTAATTAGCATATTATGCTTTTATTATTATAGATTTTTCTTTCTGGAGAGTCTAGTGAGTTAACTCTTTGAAGTGCTCAAGCTAAAAAGGTGTGCAGATTGCTGTAGGGAACAAGGGAGGGAAATAGGTGCCAAGAGGATTCATACTACATTACTTTAGAACCAAATTCTGGTGACTCTCAAAATAATTGTGCTGAGTAAAAGAATCCAGATAATTATGACTAAAATTCTAGAAAATGGAGACGAATGTGTAGTGCCAGCAGATCAGTGGTTGGCTGGGAAAGGCAGGGAAGGGAGGAGGGATTTACCAAAGAGAAGGAGCAAAGTTTGGGGTGATAAATGTGCTTATTATTTTGGTTGTAGTGATGGTTTCACAAATATATGCATGTGAAACCATTGTAACTCATTAAACTGTACATTTTAACTATATGCAGTTTATTGTATAAAGTTTTACCTCAATAAAGCTTTTTTAAAAAGGAAAATAAACAGCCCTGGCCGGTTTGGCTCATTGGATAGAGTGTCAGCCTGCGGACTGAAGGGTCCTGGGTTCGATTCCAGTCATGGGCATGTACCTTGGTTGCAGGTTCCCCGGCCCTAGTCAGGGTGCTTGCAGGAAGTAACCAATTGATGTGTCTGTCTCACATCGATGTTTCTCTCTGTCTCTCCCTCTCCCTTCTATTCTCTCTAAAAATCAATGGAAAAATATACTCAGGCGAGGATTAACAAAACAACAACCAAAAGAGGAAAATAAACAGATCCAAAGATAGTGTTTGTCAGAGGGCCTTTTTCTGGGTTATAGGGAAGCCACTGAAGACTTGTATGTGCAATACAAGTCTGGTGTGATGTGTTAAGTATGAATACACACCTCCTATTTAATGCATTTGATGTTTCTTTAGGAGTCCATAGAGCCTACTGTATTCTATTGAAGAAGATGTCTAATAGTAACACTACTCAAGAGACCCTGGAAATAATGAAAGAATCAGAAAAAAAACTGGTAGAAGAATCTGTAAGCAAAAACAAGTTTATATCTAAGACTCCAAGTAAAGAAGAAATTGAGAAAGAGAGTGAAGATACCAGTTTGCGTCAGGAGACACAGGTAAGGATTAAAAGTGCATATATGCACACTCTTTATACCTGAACAGAAGGGTCTTTATAGGTGGCGTTGGGGGATCTATAGGAAGCCAGTCACTTATAAGAACACTTGATTCTCCCTAAAAACCCAACTTCAGCTCTCAAGAAATATCTCCTTCCCTTTTTGCCATAGATTCCATAATGAAGTCGAAAGAAGACAAGAGTGAAAGCCCTAACCCATTTAGATCTGAGTTACACTGCTTCTTGCTATATTTTGATATTTTTTAACTATCAAATAAACTGTAGCCCTGACCGGTTTGGCTCAGTGGATAGAGCGTCGGCCTGTGGACTGAAGGACTGAAGAGTCCCAGGTTCAATTCCAGTTAAGGGCATGTACCTTGGTTGCGGGCACATCCCCAGTAGGCAGTGTGCAGGAAGCAGCTGAATCTATGTTTCTCTCTCATCGATGTTTCTAACTCTCTATCCCTCTCATTCTCCCTTCCTCTCTGTAAAAAATCAATAAAATATATTTAAAAAATAATAAAATAAAA
Organism: Myotis yumanensis; assembly: GCF_028538775.1. Taxonomy (NCBI): domain Eukaryota; kingdom Metazoa; phylum Chordata; class Mammalia; order Chiroptera; family Vespertilionidae; genus Myotis; species Myotis yumanensis. The sequence goes on from NW_027223754.1 coordinate 158,023,611, forward strand.
ATAAACTGTATACAAACTTATTTAACAAGTCATAATATGGCTCATACAAGGAACTCTTAAAACTGTGGCTTCCTGGCTTTACACAGTGTTAAATTCATATCCTGGTTGTGTTAAAGCAGTCAGCATTTTCTGGATCAGAAATAGTCTCTGAACTTGCTACTTGGAAAATGTAAGTGGGAGGAATTTCACTCTTTGGTTACAATGTTCTCCATCCAGATTCATATGACAGTGCAGACATGATGGCAGTAGGTGATGGTCAGCTGAGCTTCCTTCAGGGCTCCTCTGTACCCAGGCATCCCAGACTCTGAGTCTCATCTAGCTTACTTGTTCCAGTCCTTCTCTTCTTCCGTGGTCACTGCTGGTTTCCTCTGTTATCCTAGCCCAAATTACATAGAACCTTTCCTTCATGCCCAGCAGTGAAACTAGTATTTATTATATGCTTAGGAAATAGACTGTTAACTCTAGTAAATTAGCACCAACATTTTGGAGAGTCTGGAAACTTAAAGCATAATTTCCCTTGACAGCCCAATACACCTAGGCCTTGTCTTCTTTAAAGATTAAAACAGCAACAACATAAAGAGATGAGTTAAAATCAGACAGCTCTTTGAAATATTATGTTCTCTAGCTGCCTGCTTTTCTCTCTTTCCTCTTAACAGTTTGCCAGATCTCTGTCCTGGCTGCTTTTCCTTCCATTATCTTGCATGTGAGTTGTCATTCCCTGCTCATCCTTCCAGAGTTTGTGGAGACAGTCTGCCACTGTTTCATCTATACTTCTAGCCTCCACTGGTACCAGTAGTGAATTTTAATTCGCTAGGGAAGATATATGAAGAATGTTTAATTATGCACTGTCATGGTACTTGGAAGATGATAATTAAATGAACTTTTGGGTCCAAGTTACTCTGTTCTCAGGAGATTATTTTAAGCTGTGTTCTGAACTCCTATTTTATGTATTTCTTTAAGACAGGTAGAAAAGAAAGGATGTTTATAGGTTTTCTATGCCTTATGGACACTCACTTGGTTTAAAAACGTCTTCACCTAGATATACAAATAGTTGGGCAGGGGGAAGGGAACCTGTTTCCCCTCTGACTCCTTTGCAGCTCCTTAGAGTAGGTGGAGCTGCTGCTGCCATCTACTGGAGCCCCTGCTCCTTCTACAAAGTCTCCAGTCTTTTTGGCCACCCTTTGGAAGCCCTCTCCCCTCTACCATTTCCCAAAAGATCATGTACCCCTTCAACAACACTAAAAGTGCTATTCTTTTCCCTACCTTCCCCCTGACTCACACTCTAGAGGTCTCCCCAAGAATCTTACTGATGCTGTCAAGGGAGCGCCTGTTATGCACTGGAGGTGAAAAGTTTGGGGGAAGGGGACTTTGATTACTTATACTGTGTGAGACATATTCTTGGAATCAGCAATTGGAGCTCAGAACATCTTTTGCATGGAAACAGTGCTATAAAAGGCAGGTTCTGAGATTCAGTTTAGAATGGGCAGGCTCTGACTTTTAACATATATTGAACTTAGATGGGTCCTTCAGTTAACCAACTGGTTATGGCCTCCTAGCTGGGCTTTCTGCCTTTAAAATTGTAATTCCTTCTGATTCATTTACCATACTGCTTTAGAAAGATGGTTGTGAAATAAAGATCTGATTGTGTTAATTCTCCTCAAACTTTCTGTGTGTCTTATTGCCCTAGGCTAAGTCCCAGATTTGCCAGTCTTACATATTGTGACCTAGTCCCTTACCTGCCAGTCATCCACCTCTGGCATCCTATGCTTCAGCCTATGTGATAGGAATCTTTGACCTTGTTATAAATAGGGACTGAAAGTTTTGGGAAAGCATGCTTTTGTACAAGCTTTCTCTGCCTAGAATGCCCTCCTTTGTATTCTTTCCCTGGTCTCCTCCAGCCCCTAAATCCCCTCTGCCAACATCTGTCTAATATCCATTTATCCTTCAAAACTCAATCCAAATGTGTCTTTCTCCCAGAAGCCTTCCTTGACAACCTTACTCACCCATTGCAGATCTATATTGTATAATTCTTCAATTAATGTCTATCTTCTCCACAGAACTCTAAGCTGTGAGGCCCAGGATTAGGTCAGTTTGGGCTTATCATTGTATCTTTAAGGCCCAACACAGTTCCTTACAGGCACTCAATATTGCTAAGGTCAGAGTTTGACACTTATCTGTGTGTTCCTGTAGCACTCCACAAGAACCTCTGCAATATACTTAATGTACTATATTGTAATTGTCTATTTGTCTTCTTCAACAGGATTATGAGTTCCTTTTTGACAAGGTTTGTGTCTTTTATCTCTGTATCCTCTAGTGGTTAGCATGGTGTCTAGTAGATATATTATGCTTTTTTTTTTTTTTAAATATACTTTATTGATTTTTTACAGAGAGGAAGGGAGAGAGATAGAGAGTTAGAAACATCGATGAGAGAGAAACATCGATCAGTTGCCTCCTGCACACCTCCTACTGGGGATGTGCCCGCAACCCAGGTACATGCCCTTGACCGGAATCGAACCTGGGACCTTTCAGTCCGCAGGCCGACGCTCTATCCACTGAGCCAAACCGGTTTTGGCGATATATTATGCTTTTAGTATATATTTGACTATTGAATGAAAACTATCCATTCTGGAAAATAAGCAGATTTATACATACATTGCAGTAGGGTTATAAATTGATAAAACCTCATTGAAGGGCAATTGGTAATACTTTACCGTATAAAATTTTTAAATGGATTACAAATATACTTTATTTTTAGGTATACTCAGTGTTATGGTCATTGAAACATTGTTTATACTAACAAACGATCAGAAACTTCCAAAATGGTGCAATTTAAGGGATTGGTAAAATAAGTTATAGAGCAGCCATACAATGGAATACCATGTAGCCATTAATAAACACAGTAGATCTTCTATAAAATAATATCCATGAAAAAAAATAGTTTAAAAGCAAGGTTCAGAGAAATGTGTACAACCTACTTCTATTTGGCTTAAAAACAAATAAACTTGTGTGTATACACATGTACGATAAGCTTATATGCATAAAAGATCTCTGGAAAGATGATAAGAAATTCAGTATTAATTGAGAGAACCAGGTAGCTGGAGGACAGATGCCTCTTGAATGTTTGTGTTATTACCTATCTGAAAAAATAATGACAAAATACTATTTCATATTCCTGGACTATGACTCTTACTCTTCCCTTACTGTAAGATCTTGCCACTGACCAGATCCACCGTCATTGTCATTTCTTACTCTTTCCATTCACTCTTCCGGTTCTCCATTTTGCATTGTAGTTGTCTTGTTCAGTAACTAGAGAAGACAACGAAGAAAAGGAAATCCTCACCTACCCAGGAGTGTGCTGGTACTCTGACTCTGTCTTGTTTTCCCTCCCCAACCCACCTGCCTCAGTTCTCTTCTACTCCAGTGCCAGTGAGTTCCATTCTAATCATCTCAGAAGCCCTAAGTACCTCATCCCGTACATAACCCTAACCAGCCTCTTTCCAAAAGCCGCATTTTGACTTTTCAGCTGTTCAGAAACTTCATCAATTAATTAGTTTTTTCTTCCCTCCTCCAACCTCAGGCCCTCATCCTTCATCTTCTACCCTACTCCTTACCCATTCTCCTTATCCTCCCTTTGCTCCGGAGGTCTTATCCATATCTTCCATTCTCCCTACTTTTTATCCTGTCCCGTCTTGTATTCCTGACCCAGGCAGTCTATAATAAGAGCCACCACCAGGAGCTTAGAACTGGGACAATTCTCAGAGGAAGACGGTTGACAAGATCTTTATTCCATTTCTGCAGCAATAGGGATAGGTGATTTGGATATTTCAGATTGGAACTCTGAATGGATTGTTCTATAAAGATATTATTATAAGTGATGGTTAGGAGTCATATTTCATGTCCACAAGTATCATAAACAAGAGTGTTCTGTGGTTTACCCAAAAGTAATTTTTATCCATCTGTGGAATAGGCCAACCAGTCAATGTCTTCCTACTTTTTATCTGCATGGTGAATGGTGATTTGTCTATAAGTGGCCTGTAGTGGCTTCTGTGTCATGGTTGCTAGAGTTGTAGCACAGGGGAATAACCACACCAAGTGGGTCTCATCATAATTTGGCTATGTAACAGTTTTGCAGTTAGTGCTTAAACTTGTATTGCTTTTAACTTGTGTTGATTTTCCCCACCTTTAATATTTTCTAATCCCCTTCTAACAGAGGCGGACATCCAACCATGGTCATGCCAGGAAAAGAGCCAAGGTGAGCACCTTTTCTCTATAGCTTCTTTCCTGGTGTTATTAGTAATACATTTTACAAATAAACTTATCACTAATATCTCATTTATTTGCATTATACATAGGCAAAGGTTTCTGCCTAATTGTGAATATACATACACATGTACACACAGAGAGATATGCATGCATACATATCCTATTGTAAGGTCTAGCTATATTTTTCTCCATTATCTCTGGTTCAGCCACATGTATTTCTGTTAACTGTGGGATACCCACAAAAGCCTGAGCAAATTGGTCCTAGTTCTACTGTAATGCTAGTTTCTCTACTCAGCTCTGGCTTCTCTGAGAATAGCTGCTATATGAGTCCTACTTTTTTCCCTCAACATTTTTTTCTTTATGAATTTTTTTTTTTAGATTAATCATGCCCCATTGGTAGAAATGATTCAAGATTTTGAACATCCTAAAAATATAGCCCTTTTTTTAAATATATATTTTACTTTTTAGGTTGGACAAGGAGGAAGACTTAGTTTTTAATCATTGTCTGATAAAATTAGCACATCACAGATTATTTTAAGTAGTGTTACCAGGAAGGACTGTATATTATTAGTATGTGCTAGCATATTAATTTTAGTTGGAAAACTGTAAAATGTTAAACTTTTCTTGCAGTGGGAAGAATTATCACCAGAAGTAATAATTAAGGGCATCCACCCTTTTCCCCCAGAAAAATAATGGCAGAATTTGAGAGTGGCCCAGCCATTTTGTTGCTTGGGTTTAAAGAAGGCCACTATGTATGATAAATCTGTGTCTTGCTTTATATGGCCTAATCCACAGTGATGTTCTTGACATTAAAGTTCAATCAGAGGGTGTTCACTGCTATATCACTTCTTCCTGAACTTTTTTCTTTTTTTTTTAATATATATTTATTGATTTCAGAGAGGAAGGGAGAGGGAGATAGATAGAGATAGAAGCATCAATGATGAGAGAAAACCACCGTTTGGCTGCCTCCTGCATGCCCCTCACCTGGGATTGAGCCTGCAACCCGAGCATGTGCCCCTGACTGAAATCGAACCTGGGACCTTTCAGTCCGCAGGCTGACGCTCTATCCGCTGAGCCAAACCACCTAGGGCAGGGGTCGGCAAACTGCGGCTCGCAAGCCACATGCAGCTCTTTGGCCCCTTGAGTGTGGCTCTTCCACAAAATACCACGTGCGGGCGCGCATGTACAGTGCGATTGAAACTTCGTGGCCCATGCGCAGAAGTCGGTTTTCGGAAAGGAGATAGACGAAACAAGTATACAAGATGAGTGTGGATGGGAGAGTTGGAAGGGGTTGACCTCAGCGAACGTACCTCAATCAGATTGAGGACGTTTTTAGCAAAGGCCAGCTTAGGAGTACCCTAATTAAGTTAATAACAATGTACCTACCTATATAGTTTAAGTTTAAAAAATTTGGCTCTCAAAAGAAATTTCAATCATTGTACTGTTGATATTTGTCTCTGTTGACTAATGAGTTTGCCGACCACTGACCTAGGGCCTTCCTGAACTTTTTGAGTTAAGTAAGATAGTTATTATCTTCATTTTACAGTTGAGGAAACTTGGGCTTATAGCGACTGAGTGTGTTTGACAAAGGACATTTATTAGTAAGTGGCAGAACTAGGCTTGAAATCAGTTCTTCAGACTTATAAGTTTTTTGTTTGTTTTGTTTTTGTTAATCCTCACCCGAGGATATTTTTTCATTGAGTTGTTTTTTGTTTGTTTGTTTTTTTAAGAGAGAGTGGAAAAGAAGGAGGAGAGAGAGAGACATTGATGTGAAAGAGACACATTGATTGGTTGCCTCCCATTGACGACCCTACCAGGAGGGGTATCCAACATGCAATCCAAGTATGTGCCCTTGATCAGGAATCAAACCTGCGACACTTCGGTGCTTAGGCTGGCGCTCTAACTTAGCCACATGGTCCAGGACAGACTTGCAAATATTTTTCACTATACTGCTCTACATAGAATACATATACCAAGTTTTGTACTTTTGTATTCATGGTAAACCGCGATTGTATTGTAAGAACTCAGTAAATGTTTATAGGTAAATTTCTTATAAGTCACTCTATGGCAGTGGTTCTCAACCTTCCTAATGCTGCGACCCTTTAATACAGTTCCTCATGTTGTGGTGACCCCCAATTTCATTGTTACAAATTAAACATAATTAAAGCATAGTGATTAATCACAAAAACAATATGTAATTATATATGTGTTTTCCGATGGTCTTAGGCAACCCCTGTGAAAAGGTCGTTTGACCCCCAAAGAGGTCGCGACCCACAGGTTGAGAACCGCTGCTCTATAGTTTTTGACTTTGAAGATCCCTAGGAGAGCAGTGATTTGCAAAATGGATTTCAGACCTTTTTGGGATTCTTCCACCAGTAGAAATAAACCAAATGGATTCACTTTTTATCACATTAATTCCCAATTGTTAGAATGGTTTTCTATCTTTCTCCTTATTCTTTTCTTAGACAGTTCTTTCCATCGTTACCACCTAAGGTTTAGAGTCATTTAGCATTTACTGTCTACTGTACACTAGGCACTATTTATGATACGTATGTTTACATACTTTATGTCATCTAATTCTCACAACAGCTCTTTAAGTATTTTTATCACAGTTTTATTGAAAAACGGAGACCCAGAGAGGTCAAGTAATTAGTTCAAGTTCTTGTAGTCCATAAGCAAAAAAACAGGAGTTAAAGCTAGGGCTTCTGGTTCTTAAATCTGGGGTCTTTCTACTAAGGTCTACTGTTGTGTATTCTCAGTAAACTTCTGAGTCTGAAATTGGAGCACTGGGCTGGAGAGGGGGCGGGGGTGGAAATGGGAGGGCCAAGTGAAGTGGTTTTCCTATCTGTCTAAAGTAGCCTTTTTGTTTTTATATGTCTACTCTTATAAGCAGGAGAATTATCTTTCTTTTGGGGTGGGGAGAATTATCTTTCAAGTGAATCAGGAACTGGCAAGTAGGATCTGTTTTTTAAAAAACCTTACTTAATAGAAGCAGCAACAGAGCCAAAGAGGATGTCCATCATTCAGCCAAAAGCTTTCTGAATGTCTGCCAAGGGAATATATATGTTATTTGTTTTTTCTCAGTCTAATTCCAAGCTCAAGTTGGTACGCAGTCTGGCAGTGTGTGAGGAGTCTTCTGCCCCATTTGCTGATGGGTCACTAGAAACCCAGGTAGGTCCTTTATAAGAATAAGTGTAGCTTTTGAGTTTGGCAGTTGTTTTGTAAACTAGTATAGCAACCACATCAACATTAGGCTTGGAAATCAGGAGCTTCGATACAAGCCATTATAGTAAAGCATGGCCTGGGTGAGATCATGAAGTATAGATCTTCACACCTGGACCACCCACGATGATGCAGACAAGCCGATCCCAGGGCTGGATATTATTTTCCCACCCACACCCTTTCCCTCTGGTGGTTAGAACCATTTCCATCTAATTCTTATAACAAGAACTGCCAGTGTAACTTGAGCTGCCTATATAATATAAGGCTGTGATTGTAGAAAAGGTTTGGCCTTTATCCTTTTTTTAAAACAAAAGCTAAAACAATTTTTTTTTAAATATATTTTATTGATTTTTTTACAGAGAGGAAGGGAGAGAGATAGAGAGCTAGAAACATCGATGAGAGAGAAACATGGATCAGCTGCCTCCTGCACATCCCCCACTGGGGAAGTGCCTGCAACCCAGGTACATGCCCTTGACTGGAATCGAACCTGGGACCCTTCAGTCCGCAGGCCGACACTCTATCCACTGAGCCAAACCGGTTAGGCAAAGCTAAAACAATTTAATTAATAAAATACCCTCTTTTATAAGAGAATGCTGCCACCCCAAGTTTATCTTCTCTGAGATTTAAGGGGGTTACAGGAGAATTAAAATCCATTTCCCTTTGATTATATTTCTCTTTTTACTCTTGTCCAAGGATATAATTCAATTGCACATCAGCTGCCCCTCTGACAAAGAGGAAGAAAAGTCCACAAAGGATGTCTCTGAAAAGGAAGACAAGGACAAAAACAAAGAAAAGGTTCCAAGGAAGATGCTATCTAGAGGTGAGGACTTTCCCTCTTTCTTAATCTGTTCTAGGGCCTGGCTCTTCAGTGCCCTTTCCTTCCATCTTGAAGTCTGGCATCTGCTGGCCTAACTGGCCCAACAGTTCATTGTGTCCTATGGACTTCATGGTTGCTTGAGAAGGTACCTAACAAAGTTACTTTCTTTGATGCTTTATCCAACCCTGTCTTAGGGGCTCATGTCATACCAGAGAGCTGCTCTATTAACTTTGGTGCTTCCCATAGGAAGACGTAGTCAATTCTGATTTTATTTTTGCTTCGGAATAAACAGTGACATGGATCATCACTGGTTGCAGCTCCTCCAGATACCTTTCATATTTTGGGATGATTAAAGTAATTATTTTTAGCAGTGCAGATTTGCATATTATTATTAAGTTCTCTTTGGCTTTAAACTCTTGGGCTGATAGCAAAAAGACATGGTCCCATAAAATGATAGTTGAGAGGAAAAAAACAACCATGGAATTAAAATGTTACCAAAAAAATCATATAAATAATCAACATTTGAGCATATTTGCTGAGATTATGCAAAATTCAGCCTTGATTGCCCTTACCTGGATCTTATTTTCCTTAAGTAGAATAAAAAACAGCTTTGTTTTGGTGAGGGCATTCAGTAAATACTGATGGTAAGGTGGCTTTTCACTATAATCCTGATGCAAAACTATGACTTAGATCTACCTTCTATAATTGTCATGAGGAATTTGGGGGGGCTGGCAAATCAAAGTCATTCTTGTTTTTAAGCTAAAACCCCTAACGTTTGAGTCTACTTTCCTGTTCTCATCTCTCCTGATCAGGTTGTAGGCTTCTGCTTGGGATTAGATGTTATGCAAGGCAATTTCATTTATTTTAAATTTATTTTGTTGCGGTGGTTTTAGACTCCAGCCAAGAATATACGGACTCCACTGGAATAGACCTACATGAATTTCTTGTAAACACACTGAAAAAGAACCCAAGGTAATAACATGATTTGATGAAAGGGGCAAAGGGGCCAGCAGCCAGAAGGATACCCAAAAGGCCAGGTAGCTTCTCAGAATTTTTCCATTAGAATCTCAGGATACCCATCCCCCTACCACCATTTCTCTTCAATGTAGTTTTACATTCTGTGAGGGTTTCAGAATATCCTCATATTGAGGTTTCTCCTTTCAGAAGAGTTGAGAAAAATTCTGTGGAAGAAGAATGCAGAGACAATGAAATATGAAGGCTTGGGAGTACAATTAAAAAGCACAGAAAAAAATAATAATTGATTGTACATAAGCTAAACCATAATAGTTTTAAAATGCTATAAAAATCATATAGGATGTAGAATAATAATTAGGTGAATAAATGTAAAGTATGTGTTTATATGAATATGACTGCCAACAGAATTAGGTTTCTGATAAGGATAACAAAGTACATGGTTAGCAGGATCTGCAAAATGCATACGCAGTTGTTTTTCTTTTCTTTTTTTTTTTATAATTCTTTATTGTTGAAAGTATTACATATGTCCCCTTTTATCCCCTATTGACCCTCTCCAGCCCGCCCCTGCCCACTCCGCACCCCCCAAACCTTCAGCACCCTATTGTCTGTGTCCATGTGTTATGCATATATGCATACATGATCTTTGGCTGATTACCTCCCACCCACCCACCTACCCTCCCCGGCCTTCCCTCTGAGATTCCATACTCTGTTAATTATTTTCCTTTTTTAAAGTAACATAAGAAAAGTCAGTGAGGTTCAGTAGCCATTGCATTTTGGTCCACTATTGGGGGTTTGGATCTCTTTGTCCCTTCAGCTTTTATAATGAGCAGGTTGTGTTCTCAATCCTTGCTTTGAATACCTATGGGAGGCTGCTTTTGTTTTGTTTTAATCTTTTCTAAACAGGGACAGAATGATGCTGCTAAAATTAGAACAGGAGATTCTGGAATTTATTAATGACAACAAGTAAGTTATTTGAATGAAATACAAATTTAGAGGTGGGAGGGGCACCAAAAGAAATTTAGGTACAATTTTAGGATATCCCTCTTTCATCTTTCTCTTAAAGTCTGAATTTTGATGTAATTATTCACTGGAAACCAAAAGGAGTTGGGGGGGGCGGGGGGAGTAGTAATCAGTATGTATTAAAAAGTATATGTGTGAGAACCAAGTGAGGTGTTTAAGTTATTGCATAAACTTTAGTTGAAAAAATATATATTTTTTCAGCAGCTAGCCCTTGTTCCATATTTTATTATTCTTAAATTTCTCCCTTTTTTCCTTGTAGACTATCCAGGTAGATAAGACCTAGGACTTAAGGAGTAGTCTTAATGTGTGTACTGGGTCTATAAAAGACTATTGCTAAAGAAGCTGAGAGAACCTTTTTGGTTCCCATTGAATAAATATCTTTCTTATAATATGTCTGTTTCTCCTAAGAAATTCCCCATTTTAGATACTTTTAAGGAAAATTACAAGTGGCTGTTATTTATCCCCCTGGTTTTCCCTTCAGTAACCAGTTCAAGAAGTTCCCTCAGATGACCTCATATCACCGGATGCTATTACACCGGGTAGCTGCCTATTTTGGGATGGACCACAATGTTGATCAAACTGGAAAAGCTGTCATTATCAACAAAACCAGTAACACAAGAATGTAAGGGAGGAAACCACAGATTGGGAAGACTTTCCTGGGATAGCCTCTGGGGTTGAAGAGGAAGGTTATAGGATCAAGATGTCTTTCGGGGGAAGGAAGTGGATGTGGGGGTGGGAGGCCATATCATCAATTCCTCCTCTTTCCTCACTCCTGTGAGGTGTTGGATATAGATTCTAGAGGCACTGATGTTTTGTGAAGACTGGGCCCTGGCCTCTCTTCACCTTTGCTGATAGGACAGATATAACTTTGGAGGAAGACAAGTTGTAGATGTGTAAAGAACAGACCCTGAGGATTTCATTACACCTTATGTGACTTTTTGAATGCCTGACTCCAGAAATCCCCTGAATGGGAGTGTGGAATTTAAGAGACCTGTACTAGGAGGTCTGCTTCCTAACAAAAGGGCTTTTTCCTTCCTTCCTTCCACATTTTTCTCCCAATCCCAGCCCTGAACAGAGGTTCTCAGAACATATAAAGGATGAGAAAAATACAGAATTTCAACAGAGATTCATTCTCAAGAGAGATGATGCCAGTATGGACCGAGATGATAACCAGGTAAAGAATGGAAAGGGGTGGGTGTAGAGAGAGATTGCAGTAAGAGAAACTGGGAGGGCAGAAGAATTTTTGTGGGATGGAGAAAACTTGAAATATGGAAAAATGTATTGAGCTATACTGAGTTGGCTTTGGCTTAATGTTGAGGGTTGACTACACTTGTTGTGCTGAATGCCACCCTTTAGCCCAGAGAGACATGGTGCTGAGGTTTGCTGGGTTTTCTTATTTGGCCTGGAACTCCGTGGTTCTGCCACTGACTTCTAATTCCATATCATTTAGGGACAAAGCAAGTCCCTCCCTACTTCTGCCTTGATTCAGTTGATGACTTCATTCCTTTTTTTCTTTAATAGTTAGGGATTTCTTTGGGAACCACTCAAAGCTACTTTATCCCACTTCCTCTCTTATCCTAGTTCAGGGCTAGCCTTGAACTGGCAAACTTGTGATCTGATTTACCCACATTTAAAGGTGTTTCTGTTCCTTTTCTGCAAATTCTTTTCCCAAGTCCTTCCACCAAGGTGAGTGAGTTAATTTGGCTTTTGATGTTGGGAACCTCAGACAATATCCCCTTTTTGATCCACTCCTATAGGAATGAGAAGTGAACAGTCTGCCCCACCCTTTCCTTTATGGGCCTGGCTTCTCCTCTGACTTTGAGCTCACCCTTTAGATAGCAAGTGATTATTTGGGGGTTAGTTTTCAAGCCACATGTAGAGTTTAGATCAGCCTATTTCTGCTTGGCCTCCAAAGGAGGTTAGGTGGAGAACCAGGATTAAGGTTTGAAGAGCATGGTTGGATAGTGCCAATTTGAGTCTTGCTAATTAATGATAACTATAGTAATATCTTACCTCTAGAGTCAAAATTAGTTTCCGTATTATATTGTATCATCTTGAGACCAGGACTTTCCTGCTTGTTACTTGAGTATTTGAGGGAGTCTTTTTGAGAAAAGTACCATTATCTGTTGTGGACAAACATGCTGGGTCTGATTGAAAACAATGAAATATACAAAAAGACAAACAAATTTTAAAAAATAAGAAAGAGCCTTTCCATCCTGATGCCCTTCTCTCCATTTTCCTAAAACCTTTTTTCTGTGGATCAGGAATTATTCAGGCCTCAAGGCACATGAGTGGAATTTGTGCCTATTTTATCTCTCAGCTTCAGGCTTGATTCACAATAGGTTAGGCTCTGTGCACTTTCTGTCAGTGATACTAATAATAAACACTGTAATTGCTATTCTATTGGGTGTTTTTCCTGAACTAGATTCTGTTTCTAACACATATACATTATCTTTTAATCTCCACACCCCAGTGTAGATGGGGGTTATTAGCCCCACTTTAAATGTAAGAAAACTGAGGCTAAGAGATGTTATTTGCCTGAAGTGACATTACTCAGCGGTGGCAGAGCTGAGATTCTGCCTGACCTCAAAGCAGCATCTACTCTGCCACTGGTTTACTAGTACTAGAGGCTGAAGACAATATAGCGCCATAAAGTCCTGTGTCTTCTTGGAATGGGATTTGTAAAAAGACATGTAGCAGAATTTAGGTTCTTAAGATTAGTGAGAACTAAATCTAGTCAAAAGTTGATACTCCTGAAGGTATGCCTATCTCTGGAGATTGGTGAAGATGGGGATAGTCAGCCTAGAGCAGCAGTCTTCTTGGTTGTTTCATCTAAAGTTTCTAAAGCCTCTGAATTGAAGGTCAGAATCTTATAACCTGATGACATTCATTTGATGGGTTACCTCCCTCAGAGCTCCTTGCCTTCAAGAGCAGCATGGGAAAGGACACTCTATAACACCCTAGCCAAGATAGTGCTCATAACTCACAGGCCAAGAGAGGAAAAGACAGTGTTGGAGAGTTGGGTGGTAGACAGCCAGAGGTGGTGATCTGCTCAGCCATCCCTCTAGTCACCTCTCTACATTTCTCAGAGGATGTAAGGTTCCCTATCCACCATTTTCTTCTTTTCCCTTCCTATTGCTCTCTCTCCCCTCCTCCCACCTTATCTTGTCTGTTCCTTTCTCTGTCCATCCTTTTTTCTGTTCTCTTCACCCTTTCTTTCTCTTTACCTCATTGTGTTGCTCTGTTCTCTTTCTTCTCTATTTCTGTAATTTCGCTCTCCCTCCCTCCAGGAGTTATAGTTAAGATGAGAAAAAAATTCTTAAGCATTGAGTTTAGCTTTACCTTTGGGATTTTGTTTCCAAAGCCCTCTTTGCCGAGCTGTGTGCAACTTGGATCTTCAGGACATGGCATTCATTAGTGACTAAAGAAGGGATAATATCAGATGTTAGATCTGTAAAACTCTTTTCTACATTCAGCTCTGCTAAATGCATGTTTCTTCTCCCTCTCTAGCTTCCTCCTATCCCTTGCTTTCCCTTCAGAGCAATGTTGTTTATTCCCTCAGCTGTTCTCTTGATCCTTACTGATTGGAGAGTACCTGAATACTATAAGGAAGCAACCCAATCCTCATAAATAGTTGTTGTTCTTGATACTCTGGGGGTGGGGGTGGGGAGATGGAGAGGCCCCAACCATCCAGAAAACCTGATCTCCCAAACTGCATGGTCAGATGTACCCAGTGAAACCTGTCCAACACTGGAAATTTTAGTGCTTTTTTTTTCCCCTTTTTTTTTTTTTTTTTTTTTTGATGGCAACTATAAACTCTCCCGGTTTCTCTTCCTTGCTGGTGTGCAGTGAGCTTGCAGTACGAGGAGAACTTAACTAGCTTAATTCTGCTCATCGATCTAGATCAGAGTTCCATTGCAGGATGGAAGGAGGAGCAAGTCAATAGAAGAGAGAGAGGAGGAATATCAAAGGGTCCGAGAGAGAATATTTGCCCGAGAGGTAAGTGTAGCTTCTGAGAGATGTCAGCCCATAGCTTTTAGCTCTTAATCTTTGGAACTGTGAATGGAATGAACCCTCCATAAATGTGTTGTTGTTGTTGTTTTTTAACCAAAATCAGCCAGCCCCAGATTTGATCTCTAAAATTAAATGTGGCTTGTTAGGAAGCTGCAGAGTTTTATTTATATTATTTTTTAATACATTCTGCTGTATGGCACACGAAGAGAACAAATGGAGTGGCTGAATTTGGTGGATATGATTAGACTGAAAATAGAAATGGTTTTGTCAGGGCTTATGGAAGGGCTCTGAATCTTGCCTGTCAAACCCTCCTCCCACTTACCCTCTCTCACTTCCACTATCCATTTTAGGCATCTTTGCTTCTAAGTGGAAGACTTAGTGTCCACACAGCCTATACATTTTATCTTGTTTGGCCAGCCTCATTTTTAGGATATGTTGGTGATTGTTAGAGCACAGATCTGGCATCTATTCTCTGAGCTCCACATTCCATATTCACAAAAGGTACCACTCACTAGTCCCTTCAGTCTCTACCTGAACAGAAAGTTTCTTTCTTCCTATATTTCTTAACTTGCTTCTTAGAATAGGACTGGCTATTTGGGCCAAAAGCCAGCATGAGTCACTTTAGGCAACTTTTTTCTTAAGAGTTGTGAGCCAAATCAAATATACTTGATATTCCTGTATCTGGTGACCTTTGCCTACCAGACTGAAGAGAAATATAGCAGAAATTCAGGAAAGGCCGTAGATAGGCAAGAGGGGAACAAATCTCCAGAAAATGTAGGATCCAGAAAGCAGCACCATCTTACATTCAAATTAGCAAACAAAAGAGGAAAACCAGCCTCCCTTCATTGTCAAAACATAGCCAGTTATAATCAATATACTTAGATGGACACTACTCTCCTCCCATTTCCCCACTCTCCCCTCCGCCAAGAAGAACACACACACACACACACACACACACACACACACACACCCCTTTCCATCATCACATAGCTCAGAAAAATATTGTCTCCAACTTCAAGAAAACTGAACTCCTCTATGAACTTGTTCCATTGTCTCAGGAGACCCACATGTTCGAAGGATCCTCTTTATTGGGGACAGATATAGGACAAACCTTCTGGCCCAAGGTCCAAAAAGAAGGAATCTTCTTACCTTCTTACCAATCAGGATAATTGGGTAATCCTCAAAGAGGATGTTGTAACCTTTACCTGCAAACCAATTGGGTGGAATGAAAAGAGATCATTTGTACATGGCTTTGGCTGGTGGTGACCCTAAATTGTGACAGAGCAGGTTGGTGAATGATAATAGCAAACATTTTTTTTTTAAATATATTTTATTGATTTTTCACAGAGAGGAAGGGAGAGAGATAGAGAGCTAGAAACATCGATGAGAGAGAAACATCGATCAGCTGCCTCCTGCACATCTCCCACTGGGATGTGCCCGCAACCCAGGCACATGCCATTGACCGGAATCGAACCCGGGACCCCCCAGTCCGCAGGCCGACGCTCCATCCACTGAGCCAAACCGGCCTCGGCAATAGCAAACATTTATATAGTGTTTACTATCTTTCAGACACTCTCTTAGCACTCCGCATAAATTATTTAATCCTCATACTAGGTTTTATTATTTTCCTCATTTTATAAATGTGGGACTGAGGCAGAGAGAGGTTAACTAACCTAAGATCACACCACTAGTTAGTAAAAGCTGGTGTTTTAATTCAGGTGGCCACGCTTGAGCCCATGCTCTTAACCCCTAAAGTAAACTACCTCTCAGTAGTTTGCTCTGCTCTGAGCTCTTTAGATTAAGAAGTACCAGTGATATCATAGCATAGCAAACTGTGATGTGTACCTCTGCTTCACTGTCACATGGAAAATGACTGTCCCACCATGCCAGTATATTAGCAAAGCCACAGCTATTCTGAAAGTACAAGCAACTTTTAATAGGGTATTGGGGCTAATTATGAACAACACTGGAATATGTCTACCTACATATTCCATATGAACAACACTAGAATATGTCTACCTACCTTGCGGATTTATCACTTTCATTTCAGCACTTCCTACATCTTGCTGTAGGTAGAGGCATCAGGAATCTCAGAAGGTGTAGACAAAGAAAAATGGCCAAAGTCCACCATATTCCAAAGATTCCCATGTGGAAAGGAACCTGGCCAGTCAAAGGGAGATGATTAAGGGTGGAGTTGAGGAAAAGGCAGGCCAAAAAAAGAGAAGTGGCACGAAGGGTATTTGGATGGAAATGCTGATGCTGCAGCCTTCTCTGGAGCCTGAGCTGTGTATTGGGAAAACTGCCCCATATAGGCTCTGCTCTGTGTGGAGCCCACTCTGCTCAATACTCTTGGTACCTTTTTCTAAGGGTTGGGAATCCACTATAAAGCTTACTTCACTCAGCTCAGTAGCTTTCTCAGGAAATATCCCCAAAAGGAATGTTTCAGGCTTTTAATTTTCTCATTTTTCTAGGCTCTGAAAAGTACCTGCTTCCCCAATTCTTACTCTCATTGGGTCTCAGGTCAGAATGTCTTTCATTTTGGCCAGTGTAGAGGACAGAAATGGAATAATCATTGAGGATGATTTCCAAAAAACGAAATTTCTTTCTCTTGTCTCCCTTTTTCCTTTCTTTAAACACATTCTTTAGGGCAAGCACACCAATTATTATGCTCACTTTACCTCTAGAGAGAATAAATTTAGAGCTTAAAAAGGAAATAATAGTTAGGTTAATACTTTCCTCTTTCTCCTTTCCATACTCCTACCTTTATCAACCTCTCTTTTTAAACACTCTGGGAAGGCTAAAAATGCTCAATGCTCTTTCCCATTAAAGGTGAGAAGTCAGATTGGGTGCGTGGGTGTGGGTCATCCTGTCCCTGCTCCCTCTCTCCCTGTTGGGGGGTGAGCTTGGTTTGAGGACCTTGGGTATTCATAGCATCATGGACACCCTTTTCGGTTATGCCATGCTGTTTTCTTATAAGTTATTTTCCGTTTTCTCCCCCTCACCTAGACTGGCCAGAACGGATATCTAAATGACATCAGGTTAGTACCACTTAGCATGTTCTCTGCTTCTCATTGAGCTTTCCAGTGAGGTTAATATAATCCTGTAATGATGCTTTTCTTTGATGTTAACCAACAGACTCTCCAAAGAAGCCTTTTCTTCTAGCTCTCACAAGAGAAGGCAGATTTTTAGGTACTTCTGTGTAATCTATATCTTTCCTTGTTTTTGTTTTTATTTGTTTGTTTTGTTTTGCTTTATTTTTGTTTTGCTGTAATCTTTTCAGCGGAGTGAGTTTGCTCTATGCATGGCTGCTTGTGGAATAATTCAGTTTGTGGTTTTTGCAACATTGGATATTTGTCCCCATTAAAAAAACTAAAAAAACATGGCTTTTGCTCAATGACTTTATTTTTATTGTTGCTGATTTCATTTTAAGTCCTGGATAGGTGGTGAAGGGGACCAAATAGTTATATTATATGGGATAGGTACTGTTTCTTCCCAGAAATTTACTGAAATTGGGCATTTTTGGAGGAGTTCAACATATTAAGGTAAAAGAATGGATGTCTTTTAAGCTACCTTTTCTGAATCTGTGAAATGATATGAAGAGCTTATTCCTGACCCAGCATAGGGAATGTTTTGTATCTTTAAGAAAGAATAGTACTAACACATATACATACAAACACCTCTGTCTTTGTAGTTCTCTCTTTGGAACAATGTGTAATGGGTAAGATGACCCACTTCTGAGGCCCAAGGAGAACCTCAGAAAGGACTGTCTGCCTTAGGAGGTCTTTAGAGCATGTCCTTTATGTGATTGTTCATGACTTGCTCTTAATTGTTGGCGAAAGCTGCTGTACTAACTTCTCCAGTATCTAATATTCTCCATTTTCCACAAAGCATCATAAGAACCTCCCTTTTATTTCAGTCTCTCCATTCCACCCCAGAAGATTACTAAAGGTGGTGATGAGAGAGAGAAGAGCTACTTTAGGACCCTATCCTGGTACCAACTCATTTTAAATATATTCTTCCCATTTACTGTAGAAAAACTGTAGAGCACAATATTTAATACCAGGATTCAGGTCTAATCCTTTCCAAAGGGCTTCTTTCTTTTTGAATCCTAAGCTTGATAGGACCCGACTAACTCAGATTAGTTAGAGCTCTCATCCCCAGTACTTCAGTTATTCCTTCCGTGTTTTCCTTTCTAAAGTTAGTTAAGCCATCTGAAGGTTGGGATAGAGAGATTTTCCATTCTTGGGATGAAGATTTTATCTTCCTTTCCATATTTTTGAACTTTTTTTCGTAGACTATCCCACCCTTATGTCCATATGAAAGCCCCAGGTAGAAAGGGCTCTGCATTTGTGGTGGTGGTTGAGATAGAGTCCCCCTTTTTAAAAAATAAACAAGTTCCTGTTCCATATTGTACACTTCAGTCAGAATTCATGCCAGAATACCTATAATAAACAGGAGTTTTAAACTAACTTCTATGTGTGACTTCGTGCACAGTGCTTGACAGTTGCTAAAGTACACTAGCTGATTCAGTTCTCTCACTGTCCTGATTTGATAAACTGGTTTACATGAAAGAAAACAAAAGCAGAAACATTTAAGTGACCAACCCACGTTTTCATGGCTACTAGTAGCAAAACTGGAACTGACTCTTTGTCCAGTGTACTTTTTATCATACCACACCAGCTCTCTACAAGCATCACTCCTTCCTATCTGAGTATTGTTCCATTCAGAGCCCTAATTCAGACTTACTGCTAAGAATGATGCCCTTATTAGTGCTGCGAAGCATCAAACTATATCAAACTATGCAGATAACTAGAGGCCTGGTGCACAAAATTTGTGCACGGGTAGGGTCCTAGGCCTGGCTGGCAATCAGGGCTGATCAGTTTCCCCGCCTCCTCCTTCCCTCGCTCCCTCAGCGCCCCGCCGCTGCTGCTGGTCGCCTGCCATGTTCCACGCCACCCCCTTGTGGTCAGCGCACTTCATAGCGAACTCCCGGTTGAATTCTCAAGGGGACAATTTGCATATTAGCCTTTTATTATATAGGATAGCTTGAAGGATCTAGTTAGCAGGTGCAACTTTCTCCTATCCAGACCTCTTTTATGATGCTGCTTTCCATACTGAATTTTGATTAAAAATCTAGGTCATTTAAATGCAGCTCCATGAACTCTTAAGGGGGTACTTCATTCTCTATTTGGGTATTAGTTCAGAACTCTAATGATTAGAAGCTGATCTTCTCTAACTGCTTTATACCTTTATTCCCAAGTTTGTGAAATAAATACTGATATACCAGATTTCCTCATCCACAATTGGCAATAACTATGGCAGCTTCCCAATCCTTTGAAAGATTCTATTGCACTGATAAATAAGCCACAGTGAGGGTTACTGATATTTTTGCCACCTCTTCCACAAACTTCTCTTCCCACTTCCCAGACACAATAAACTGGACTTTTCACGGCACTGAATCTACTTGTAAAAACTAAGTCAGCTCTGATTTTACAGGAGTATAAAGTGTGAATTTTCTCTGTTCTTCACCCTTCTCTCTAACACACAATCCAATCCAATGCTCAGAATTGAGTTTGGTAGTTTTCCCTCACTGTTTTATTTTTAGTAAAGTGGAAAGACTTGACTAGATGTTGGGTGTAGTCGTAGGGAAGGAAAACTGATCTCTTTCCTGACCAAGACTCAGCTTAGGTCCTTTAACTCTCAGGTTAGTCAGAAGATGATCAGACAAGCCACATTTTGAGAACTTGGCCATCACTATCTTGGGGGAGGAAACTGGATGAGTACAGAAGTGCTGCCACTTCGGCTCAAGCTTCCCAGGGTGTTTGGTTTAAAGTTGACTCATTCACTGTCCTTTGGTAGAAAAAGTAAGTGGCAGAATTTTTCTAATAGATAGTACTGTGTTTGATTTAGGTATAAAAGGCCATTAAGATTTTTGCAAAATTTAAGCTCTAATGTCTAATAAGCAGCCTCATCCATTGCTACTGCTGTATTCCATTACCCCAGAAAACACACACATCTTTATTGAGTCCTCTCAGTAGACTTGCCTTTGTTCATTTAGATGGAACTATTGGCTCTCACTTGAGGTCTGGAGATTCCCTGATTTATATGTCTTTCTTATTTCTTATTCTACTTTGACATCCCCAAGAAAAAGGGCTAACGTTTTGGAGAACCAGGAATATTTTCTAGCCCTCTATTCTAATGATATAGAGAGTAGTTTACTACTACTCTCTATAAATTACTTGGAATTCAGAGAAGAATTAGTATGTCGCTAACCAGCTGTGCCAGTGTGTTGTTACCCCACCATGACTGGCTTAGCTAAACAGCTAAACTAGTGACTCAGACAAATATTTTGCCCATTTTCTCTATAGTTCCTTTGGAACAGGTAGTCTATAAAGAAAGGTATTGTCTTTAATATTACCCCCTTAAGAAAAATACCTTTCATCCTAGCCGGTTTCCTCAGTGGTTAGAGTATTGGCCCTCAGACTGAAGGGTCTCAGATTAGATTCCCGTCAGGGCATGTATCTTGGTTGCAAGCTCAACCCCCAGCCCTAGTCGTGGCACATGTGGGAGGCAACTAATCGATGTGTTTCTCTCACATCAATGTTTCTCTGCTTCTCCCCCTCCCTTCCATTCTCTCTAAAAATTAATGGAGAAAGAAAAATACCTTTCTATAGTAGAATAACTGCGAGCCTGGTGTCTTTGAAAATAAGGGGATTGGGAGGGGGTTTTCTACTTACCTTAGGTAGAATGTTGGTGAAAAGGATGGAGCTCAAGCTACTATGAGTTTTGCTCAATTGCTCCCCAATATACATACTAAAATCTTTGTAATTGTTGTCATTTGATTTCCTTAGATTATCAGTTGTTGGGAATGGGAGATGTGAAAGGAAAACTCCTCGTTCTTGGTTGCTTATTGATTAAGAAGTGGTAAGAGCTCAACAAGACTTAGGTCTTTCAATCCAACCCTATCTATCTTGAGTATAGCACTTCATAGACACAAGCATATATCATCAGGATAACCCTGATATTTCTAGAGCAAAATAAGAGAGGATGAATCCCTTTTCTCCATAGCCTTGCACCTTGCCTAGGGCAGCAGGGTTATTTACATGGAGGCAACTAGGCACAGTCCATCCTCTGCTGCTTGCCATCCTGAGTCCCAAGAGCATATTTGCTTGATCATGCCAAAGACTTCAGTCCTTAGAGACCCTGGAACCAATTGTTCCCCGATGCTAACACAGAACTTCCACAAAACAGGTTAGGTCAATTCCAGACTATCAGACTGAGTTTTCCAGAGTGCCCCTTTAGTCCATTATACTCTTCCCACCCCAGAAACAGTGGTCATAAGAAACACCTCTGCCCAGCCGGCATGGCTCAGTGGTTGAACATCCACCTATGAACCAGGAGGTCACGGTTCGATTTCTGGTCAGGGCACATGCCCGTATTGCAGGCTCGATCCCCAGTGGGGGGCGTGAAGGAGGCAGTGATCAATGATTCTCTCTCATCATTGATGTTTCTACCTCTCCCTCTCCTTTCCTCTCCTTTCCAGTTTGACTCAGTGGACAGAGCATCAGCCCACGAACTAAAGGGTCCTGGGTTTAATAATGGCCAAGGGCATATACCTCGGTTGCAGGCTCAATCCCCGGCCCTCATTGGGCATATGCAGGAGGCAACCAATCAATGTGTCTCTCTCACATCAATGTTTCTCTGTCTTTTTCCTTCCCTTCCACTCTCTCTAAAAATCAATGGAAAAAATATCCTTGAGTGAGGATTAACAAAAAAAAGAAAGAAACACCTCTGCTGTCTTAGACACATTATGTGGAAGACCTGTTGTGGGATCTATCCATGTCATTAGCTACTCCTGCCTTCTAGCACATAACTTCTAGGAGTCCTTTTGTTTTAAGAACTCCCAGAAAGAGATGGTACCCCTCTGCTCCCCACTATTTCCTGCATGTCTGGGGTCCCGCAGTGGGGAGCTGGGGGAAGAGACCACAGCCAATCTCAGCATCATGTGTGTGGTTCCCACCCACCTCTGGTCTGTTGTATTGAGTTGCCAGTGCGCTGTCTTCCAGATGTGCCCCCACGCTCTTTGTTAATATACTGGGTATTGTTCTGTCTGCTCTCATCAACTCTTGGTGGGCCAGCCAACTAACAAGAAGTCAGTGTCCATCCTCTCCGCAACCTCACCCCCTCTTTGTTATTGAAAGAATAGAAATGAACTCTCTCCTAGCCCTTCTGCAGAAGTGGTAGGTGGAGGGTGCTCTGATCACTGTGGTCTCTACAGGGGGAACCGTGAGGGGCTAAGCCGCACCTCGAGCAGCCGCCAGAGCAGCACAGACAGCGAACTCAAATCCCTGGAGCCACGGCCTTGGAGCAGCACGGACTCTGATGGCTCTGTTCGAAGCATGCGGCCCCCCGTCACCAAAGCCAGCAGTTTCAGCGGAATCTCTATCCTCACCCGGGGTGACAGCATTGGGAACAGTAAAGCTGGCAGTGCAGGAAGGATCTCCAGGCCAGGTATTACAGCTTCTCACCTGTGTCATGCTATAATTTTTTGTTTGTCGTTTGCAAAAAATCACACTGATACTTTTTTTTTAATTTAAATTCTTTATTGTTTAAAGTATTACATATGTCTCCTTTTTTCCCCATTGACTTCTCCCCAGCCCTGATACTTACTTTTAATAAAACACTTGTGCCAATATTGTGTCCTGGAAACCTAACACAGCCAGAGGAGGGGAACTTTGATTTCTTGAATTAATTCATTGTCCTTTTTAGTACTCTCTCTGATTTTCTTTCAGACCTTTTCTAATTGAAAAAAACTGACTGGATTGGATTATTTGATCTGATTTCTGACTGAGGTGGGACATCCCTATAAGCCCAGGTTCAGGTCACATACTGAGATGAGAAGATAGCTGCTTTCATTCTGTGGCCTCTGAGATTATAAGGAGGGTCTGTAGAGCAGAGAATTTAGCTATTTATAATTCATTGTTGGCAGCCAATAGGCTAGGACTTAGAGAGGTACTTCTGTGGCTGCTTCCCTGGAGCTTGTCACTGAGAAAAGGAGCATGAGTTCCACCTGCCACCCCTGTAGCCATGCTTTAGCTCTTCTCATCTGCTGTGAATCCTTCTCCATCTATTCCTGTTGCACTCTTAGCAGAGGAATATTTAGCTCTTTATGCCCAGTGGAACTCTGTTCACCATCCTCCTGCCTATGAAGAATTACCTGATTCTCATCCCAGAAGTTCTGTAAGTCTTATCCTCAGAAGATGTCAGTAGTGGTAAAGATTTTTGCCTCTGACTCTTGGTTCTCTGCTGCCCTTCTCTGATACCTCCTTTCTAGTTCCACTGCCTCTGCCTTTATACAGGCCTTTATCTTCTCTTATTTAATTGTGACACTAGCCCTCAAGTTGGTTTTCCGTCCTCGGCCCTTTTTATAGGCAATTTACCAATCTGTAACATAGATCTAATCAAATCACTCCGCTCTTAAAAACATTCATGTTTTTCCATTTCCTGCATAGTGAAATCTAAATTACTTATTATAGCACTAGAGGCCCGGTGCACAAAAATTTGTGCACTCGGGGGGCGGGGGGGGGGGAGGGGGTCCCTCAGCCCGGCCTGTGCCCTCTCGCAGTCTGGGACCCCTCAGGAGATAACGACCTGCTGGCTTAGGCCTGCTCCCGGGTGGCAGAGGGCAGGCCCAATCCCTAGGTGCAGCGCCTGGTCGGGCTCAGAGCAGGGCCGATTGGGGAGTTGGGGCGCCGCCCCTGTCATGCACAGAGCAGGGCGGATTGGGAGGTTGCGATGCCACCCTCAGTCACGTTCAGGGTAGGGCCGATTGGGGGGTTGGGGCACCGCCCTCTGTCACACTCAAGGCAGGGTCGATGGGGAGGTTGTGGCGCCACCCCTTGTCACGCACAGAGCAGGGCCGATCAGGGGGTTGGGGAGCTCCCCCCTGTCACGCACAGAGCAGGGCCGATCAGGAGGTTGAGGAGCTCCCCCCTGTCACGCACAGAGCAGGGCCTATCAGGAGGTTGAGGAGCTCCCCCCTGTCACGCACAGAGCAGGGCCGATCAGGAGGTTGAGGAGCTCCCCCCTGTCACGCACAGAGTAGGGCCAATAGGGGAGTTGGGGCACCACCCCCTGTCACACACAGAGCAGGGCCGATCAGGGGGTTGGGGCGCTGCCCCCTGTCACACACAGAGCCGCAGGGCAATCAGGGGGTTTGGGCGCTGCCCCCTGTCACGCTGATCCCGGTGCCGGGAGGCCTCGCGACTCCGCTGATCCCGCCCGGCAGGGTCACAGATCCGGGTCCCAGACCACAGACAGCCTTGCCTGCTGCCGCCTGCCTTCAGTATGCAAATTAGCCGCCATCTTGTTGCTTCAGGGTGGGGGTCCCCACTGGGGTGCCTGGCCAGTCTGGGTGAGGGGCTGAGGGCCGTTTTCAGGCTGGCGGGCGACTGAAGCTCCAAACCTCTCCTTTTTTTCTTTTTTTTTTATTCTGGCATTTATTTACCTTCTATGCCTGTCACTGGAGCTGAGAGCCGGCTTTCTCTCTGAGGCTCGGCTGAAAGCAGGTTTCTGGCCTTTGTTTTCTGTATTTGAAACAATGTTGCGACTCCAGCTCTGAGATCCCGGCTGACTGACAGGAGGTTTCTGGGCTTTTGTTTATCTTCTATAAATGTTACTATGTTTCCAACTGAAGCTCAGAGGCCCGCGGGGAACGTTGGAGTCCTCTGTCACTGAAGGAAGCAAGCCTCCCTGTTCGCATCAGCTGCCTGGCTGCCGGCCGCCATCTTGGCTGACAGTTACTTTGTATATATTCACTGATTAGCCAATGAAAAGGGTAGCGGTCGTACGCTAATTACCATGTTTCTCTTTTATTAGTGTAGATAACTTCCTGGCTCTAGTTTGCCATCTCAATCTCATTTCAAGATATCTATCTTTCTCTGACCCTCCAACGATTTCTTGAATATGACATTAGCTTTGTCTCCTCTCAGTCTTATAAACCTTCTATTCATCCTTCAAAACTATCTCTCCTGCCACTTCCTCTTTAAACCCTTCCCTTTAACCCTTCCAGGAGTTATTGCTTCCTCATCTTTGCTTTCATACAATTATGTTTGTATCAGTGATGCAGTCCTTATCCTTATGAGATTATAATCATTGTGTGGGTGTTCATCTTTTGTCAGGAGATCCTGTGCTGCTTAAGGGCAAAGACTGTGTTCCCTTTGTTTTAGTGTACTCAGTTCATTATACAATGCCTGACACATAGTAGATATTCATTAAAAGTATTTTGTGTGAATGCATGCATGACTTGGAGAGCCTGGAAATGGGGAAAATAGATGAAGGTTGTGAGTATTTGTGTGAGTATTTGTGGAGAGGCAAGGCTGCCTTCTCAGCAACTTTTGTGAAATGCTGAAAGTTGAGAAGAAATCAAAGAGAAAACAAGTCTCTTAAAGGACTAGGAATCTGTACCTTCCCAGGAAATAAACATTTATGTTTTCAAATATCTAATCATGATGGACAGATTCTAGGCACTTCGGGGGAGGTGACTTAGCCTCACATTTTGTTCAATTCTAAAACCAAACATTGACAGTCAAGGTGGTTATTGTCCCTAGGGAACAGAAACGTGCTAAGATGAGGACGCCCATCATCAGGACAGCTGAAATGCATCCATGCTAATACGTGTATCTTCCCAAGACAGTTGGGGAAATGGACAGGAGAGTGAGGAGAAACAGCAAAGAAAGACTAGGGCCCTGCAGCTGGGCCCTCCAGGGGTGGTATGTTCATGATTTGCACTTACAGCTCTTGGTGGGTCTCCTCTTTGCCTTAGGTATGGCTCTAGGTGCCCCAGAAGTGTGCAACCAGGTCACCTCATCCCAGTCTGTCCGGAGCCTTCTCCCTTGTACTGCCCAGCAACAGCAGCAGCAGCAGCAGCAACTTCCTGCTCTTCCACCCACGTCTCAGCAACAGCCACCCTTGAATAATCACATGATCTCACAGGTGAGTCACTGCTCAGTGCCAGATCCCCCTTTGCTCAGATTCAAGCAAGCTCTGGAAGGACAGTCATGTCTCTTGTGCTGTGGGTGGTAGGAAAGATCTGTTTTTGGAGACATGCCACTCTCTCCCCCATTTCTCATTTGTTAGTTTTCAAAGAAAAGAGTAAGGATGAAGTTTTGGCCAAAGTGCTCTTCGTAGTGTCAGTCTGGGAGATTTTTGCTTTACATATTTCTTCCTCTTCCTCCTGAAAATTGTCAGTGGGATCTCTTACCCCATTCCACATTTCTGCTATACCCCATCTCTCAGTATATCCTGTATAATTAACAAGGTCATTTTGCTCACTATATATATGGAGTTTAAAAGGACCATAGCTCCCACCATAGTCTGACTGAATGTACTCATGTGACTATTGACCCATAAACATATATTTATGTGTTGGTGTTAGGGGGAAAGGAAATAACACTCAAGACCCCTGCAATACCTATATCATAAAGCACACCCCCCCACACACAATATTTTCTGTTTTCCATGCCATAAAAGAGCTCCTCTTCCTCCTTCTGTTGCTGGATGGGTAGATGTTGGTACCATCTAGGGTGTGAGTGAAGTTTTACTTATATGGGGACCATCCAAGCCATCAGCATAAGAGTTAAAACTTATTCTAAATGGAATCTCAGTATTCTAGGTTTAAAAGTCTCCTTAATAACCTGAGGAGAGCTGCTCTGAGCTCTTCATGATTAGAGCCCATGCTTTATCCCGAAGTGTTCACTGGTAGTCAGGAATCCCATGTCTGTACTCTGTTAAGCTGTAATTAAAATTCTTATTACAGGCTCCCTTGTCTCCCTGTTTAGTTAGTCCCACTTGACCTAAAATATATCTCTTCCATAGGTACAAGAAACAAATTCCAAGCACTCATACCCCAGGAAACTAGAGTGGAAAGACCCCAGAATGGCCCAGTACTACCCCATTCAAATACTGTGAAATGAAACTTCATAAAGAACAGTGAAGATCTAGGGAAACTCTGCTTTGTGTTTTAATGTAACCCACATGCAGATCATTCTAGTCCTTCATATTAGTCCCTAAATCAGTTTCTCTATAATCCTGACTTACTTTCTTCTAATACCGTGTACCTCAATAAATCTCATATATATAATTGATTTCAGAGAGGAAGGGAGAGAGAGAGAGAAAAATATCAGTGATGAGAGAATCATTGATCAGCTGCCTCCTGCATGCCCCATATTGGGGATCAAGCCCTCAACCCAGGCATATGCCCTGACTGGGAATTGAGCCATGACCCTCCTGATTTATAAGTCGATGCTCAACCACTGAGCCACGCAGGCTGGGCTCTGTGTCTTAACTCAGACCTATAAGTGGGTAAACTCTGTGCTCCTCTCTCTGGCTATCTTCTGTGTATGTATGTTTCACTTTTTTAGGAGCCCAGTTTTTTGGGGGTTTTGTTTGTTTGTTTTCTAAAATGTGTGGATTTTAATATAGTCTTGCTCCCTTTTTTCCCCTCTTAGTTTTCCATCTGCCTCCTTCTATCCATAGCTAGAAACAGACAGCAAGAATAGAACAGAAATAGAAAGGTAAAGAGGATAACAATTTTGGACTGAAAAAAATCTAATAATAGACAAACATGGTAATTGACCATACCTTCACTACGCCTCCCATTGGCTAATCAGCACGATATGCAAATTAACCGCCAACTAAGATGGTGGCTAATTTGCATACTGCAGGCAGATCCCGCTGCGCCGCCCTGGCTGGGGCTGGCAGCAGCGCGATCCCCAGCCCCCAGCCGCCGGCTGCCCCAGCACGGGATCCGGGCCTGCCATGTGCGGGGCGGGGTGGGCAGGGTGGGCGGCAGCCCGACCTGAGCAGCCGCCTGGCCCAGCATGGGATCCGGGCCTGCCATCTGCCACCAGGGAAGTGGGCCTAAGCCAGCAGGTGGTTATCTCTCGAGGGGTCCCAGACTGTGAGAGGGCACAGGTTGGGCTGAGGGACCCCCCCCCCCCACCAGTGCACAAATTTTTGTGCACCGGGCTTCCAGTTTTAAATAATTTCCAAGCCGAAACCGGTTTGGCTCAGTGGATAGAGCGTCGACCTGCAGACTGAAAGGTCCCAGGTTCGATTCCGGTCAAGGGCATGTACCCAGTAGGAGATGTGCAGGAGGCGGCTGATCGAAGTTTCTCTCTCATCGATGTTTCTAACTCTCTATCTCTCTCCCTTCCTCTCTGTAAAAAATCAATAAAATATATTTTTAAAAAATAATAATTTCCAAGTGACTGGCTCTGAATCCCAAATTTTACTCAGTCGGATTCTGTCTCTGCCTCTGCATCATGAGGGTCAGTGGGTCAGCTGTTGGTATTGACTGACCTGCAGGGAGTATGATGCTAAGTTAGGCCTGTAGATTGGGAACCGGGGAGCATTATTTAGTATAGAGATCTCTGCTCCCTCAGAAATGTATTCCTGAGATTAATTGTGATCACAAACTCCAAACCAAAAATTCTTAGCCTGGTTAAGTTTTGGTGTCCCTGAAGCATTTGTGGTAGCTGCTAATATTTTTATACACCTCCACCCCCATATGTAGTTCCTTTTTTCTTCCTCTCACTTTTTCTCCTCTCTTTATCCTTTTCTTCTTCTTCTTACTGCCTTTTTCTTTCTTTTCTGTTTGTCCCTGTCTCTCAGTACTGGTGGCTCTCCAAACTCAAGTTGCTGAGCCCCAAAATACTTATTGTTCAGTTTCTCAAAAGGTACATAACAGAGCAGGGATGAAGGAAGTGACCATACACACATACCACTGTGCTTATTCTAAAGAGTTTCCTTTGGAAGAGAAACTGAGAAAATATAGTTACCTTTAGCTCTGTAGCAAGAGACATTTGTCCCAGGCTTGGAGACACCGCTGGCTAAACTGTGCTCTTTCCCTTCTTGGCAGGCCTCTGCTGTCAGAGCAGGCCTCCATATCATATATCAGTAGTGCATGTGAAATCAAGGAGTGAGGCAGAGAATTAAAGGGCCAGAGGCTACCTTTTGCCCAATTTACTTAAAGTGGAATGGGCCTCTTGAAAAGGAGCCCTCCAAACCTCTCTCCAGGGGCCCATTCAGGCATCTAAGAACCAACGATTTAGTCTAGAATTTGCCAGTAGGTGACTGTCACATCCCTCAGGGCCAGTCTTTGGCTTCCTCATGGTTTTTAGGAAGTTTCCTAACTCTGGAGTGTGAGACTCTCTAAGAAGAAAACTGTAGCTGAGGTAGTGGTGGTATAACTTAAAAATAGCACAGCCCGGCTAGCATGACTCAGTAGTTGAGCATAGACCTATGAAGCAGAAGTTCACGGTTCGATTCCGGTCAGGGCACATGCCTGTGGGTTGCAGGCTGGATCCCGAGTGTGGGGCGTGCAGGAGGCAGCCAATCAATGATTCCCTGTCATCATTGATGTTTCTATCTCTCTCTCCCTCTTCCCTTCCTCTTTGAAAGCAATAAAAATATATTTTTTTAAATAGCACTGAGATGCCTACCTTTACCACTGCCCTTCTCAGGAGAGTCCTAAGAGAGGAGCATTTCTTCTCTCTTCACTTTTTACTTAAAACTCACAAATGTGAGGAAATCAGGCAGCCTTCTTTTACCATTTCACTTTCCCTATGGTCACCCTTTCTCCCTCCGGAGTATATAAGGTCTAAAGCAGTGGTCGGCAAACTGCGGCTTGGCAAACCGCAGCTCTCGAGCCACATGCAGCTCTTTGGCCCCTTGAGTGTGGCTCTTCCACAAAATACCAGCTCTTCCACAAAATACCGACTTCTGCGCATGGGCCACGAAGTTTCAGTCTCACTGTACGTGCGCGCCTGCACGTGGTATTTTGTGGAAGAGCCACACTCAAGGGGCCAAAGAGCCACATGTGGCTCGAGAGTTGCAGTTTGCCAACCCCGGGTAAAGCACATTAGGCCTTCCTCTAAGAGAAAGAAGAGGATTAGGATAATAGAAAATGGGTTTAAAAGCTACCAGCAGCTCATGCTGAGAAGCTTGGCCAGCAGTTATATTTGGAATGCCACTGGCTTACAGAAAATAAGTATGCTGGGAGAACTGAGAGTTTATTTTCAAGGCTATGGCAGCATCTCCCCCAGGTCACACAGTGAAGTCTCTGTAACTTTTTCCTAACCGAGATGACTTACATTTACTTAATCCACATGTCAGGAGTGTTCTCCATCGTGGGGTCTTCTAATTCCTGGACTCTGCTTCTGGAAGTTAGTCCCCTCTATGAAAGGGTCTCTCCAGAGGTAAGTGGCAGGAGAGGATATTGACACCTTGGGTCCCCCACACCTCTTGTTACTCTAAATTTGAAAGGAGGGAGGAGAATTATACAAACTAAAAGATGTTTGTGTAATTCTGTTCAGCTTCTTTCCCACCCTCCCTACTACTAGAGTGGAGAGGAAGAATATATGTCAGGTAGAACTAGGTTCCCATCCAAGCTCTGCAGATTAGCTGTGTGTTCCTGGATGTGTGATTTAATTTCTCTGAACCTTACTATCTTTTTTTTTTTTTTTAATATATTTTATTTATTTTTCACAGAAAGGAAGGGAGAGAGATAGAGAGCCAGAAACATCGATGAGAGAGAAACACCGATTAGCTGCCTCCTGCACACCCCCTACTGGGGATGTGCCCGCAACCCAGGTACATGCCCCTTGACCGGAATCGAACCTGGGACCCCTCAGTCCGCAGGCCGACCCTCTATCCACCGAGCCAAACCGGTTTTGGCGTGAACCTTACTGTCTTAACTGCAGATACAAGTTATCATATCTCCTTATAAGCTTATTGTGAAGCTGTAATGAGATAAAATATATAAGTGAGACAATGAATGTAAAAGTTATTTCCCTCTCTCTTCCTAGCCTCTCCCCTTTCTCCCACCCCTCCTACCACCACCAGGGGCCATGGCTGGAGAACTGATGAGGGATTGAAATGGCTGGAAAGGAAGAAGAGAGAAAAAATAACTCCTTATTAGTTGGTTTAGAATACACCAAATCCTCCTGCTTAAGGCTAATGAAGGGACTGAAGGAACAAAAGTTAAAACTAAGGCTATTTATATTTTATTCCTAAATCCCTCCCTGTTTGCTTATGGGGACATTTTTCATACTGCCCTCACAGCCTGGAGTTTCACAGAACAATCTTGGAGCAGGAGGAAGTAGCCAGAACCAGGCGTGAACTGACTGTTTTTTCCTCCTCTGCCCTCGGGAGGGAGATGATCCTTGTGAATGAGAATTCCTCCAGGAGAGCTGTGCTGTGAAATGAGGAGTGTGACCGGGAGAGCTCAGCCAGACCTTGGATGACGCTTCCTACAGAAACAGGAATCCATTTTGTTTTATTTTTTTAAATGTTTTTTTTATTGATTTCAGAGAGAGGAAGGGAGAAGGAGAAAGAGATAGAAACATTAATGATGAGAGAGAATCATGGATGGGCTGCCTTCTGCACACCCCCTACTGGGAATTGAGCCCACAATCCAGGCATGTGTCCTGACCGGAATCGAACCATGACCTCCTGGTTCATAGGTCAATACTTAACTACTGAGTCACGCTGGCCAGGCCAAGGGATCTCTTTTCAAATGGACATTTGAGGAGGGTTTATAATTATGTTCCCCAGGAATCATATGTTTAGAAAAAAATGTTTTGGGAAAAGCTATGTTTGGAATCAGACAGCAGACCCCAGCTCTGAGAGTTCTAAAACTGGTCACAACAGCTGCAGAGTTCTGAGTGGCTAGTGGGATGGGGTATGCAGTGAGTCTGTCCTGATAGGAGAGATTGCTATCCTGGGCTTGGTATTCATACTGGTCAGCAGCCTTGCTGTTCATGTGAAATTTCTTCTATGATTAACACTGTTCCTTCCCCTTTCCTCCCCCTCTCTGCCCTGTGCCCCCCTTTTCTCTTCCCTTCCCACATGCCTCTCTGCTGGCCCACAGCCTGTCCCAGCTCTGCAGCCCTCTCCGCAGCCTGTTCAGTTCTCTCCAGGCTCCTGTCCCCAAGTCCTTCTGCCAGTCTCTCCACCCCAGCAGTACAACATGGTATAAACTTCATTACCCCTTTTTGTCTTGTCCTTGTGTGGCCTATATCTCTGGGTATGTCTGGGTCGGTCTGTGACAACCTTGCAAAGCAGTTGTGCTTTTTGGAGGGCCATGTTTAAAGGTGTTTCTTCTTGTGGGGCCAGTATAGGCTGAAGTATACTCCATTCTAGTGACCACGTCACAGTAATTTAGCCATCAAACGATGCTTAAATGTAAGAGAGAGGAACACTGAGTTCCCTGGAGTTATAGGAAGGGAAACGCAACCAGATGTTGATCTAACCTGGGCTCCTCATCTTTTCCTTTAAAAATAAAAACACAATTGCAGACTTCTCTGGTTCCACTGGTAAAAACTTAAAATGTTCCCTTCTGTTACCGTGTTATTTTACATAAAAAGTAGCCTTTTCTAATGCATAGCACTTGCTGTTTAGTTTGTACCTTGACTACAAATCCTTTGAAGATCTGATTTGCCTCCTAGTTGATAACTTCTTTAATGATATAGGAGGACTGGCTTCTTTTTATTTCGTGTTAATCACACCTGTCTGCTTTTTCACTAGAATCCCTTCTTGTCTCCCACCTCTTATTCCATTCTGAAAAGTCCTAGAATATGGACCTCAAAATAATCAGCAATCCAGTACTCTTGTCATCTGTTTCTGCCCATTAAGGTAGTTAAACAGCTAACTTGAAGATCAGATCCCTGAAAATTGAATGAAATCACAGGAAAGCATTACCTTTTGTTCCTACTAGTTATTTTGGTTTTTGGTTCTTTTTGCAAAAGAACTCCTCTGCGTGTGTATGTGTTTGTGTGTGTGTCAATTACTGTCCAGGGAGCAGAAAGGACGAGGAAGCTAACAAACTAACCTATCACCGTACAAGTGAGAGATGGAACACCATCACTCTTGCTGCTTAGAGAAGAGGGCTGAGAGAGAAGGCAATTACAGACTAGCCAGTCAGTCTCACCCTCCAGCTCAGCTACTCACCCTGGCCTCCTTTCAGAGGTGAGAATTAGAAGTGGTTTCTGAAGGGCAGGAGAACTCTAGGCAAGTATCAGAGAACAAAGGTGGAAATGACCTTGAGAGGGAGTAAGGAGATAAGCAGCAGGAGTGGGAGTCCATCAGTCTTTCCGCTGCATAGGCAGAGCTGGGGAGCCACATGAACCGAGCCGCCCATAATCCATTCAAGGTGTTATCTGGGTCCTTTATTATAAAAACAGGATTTTTGGCATCATAGGGCACTTTGTGTGGTTGGAGGCAGAAGGAAGACAGGAAATGGAAAGGCTTATAGTCTTTTTTTTTTTTTTTAACCCACTAGTTTGTCCTGTTTTTCTATATATAGAAGTTGTGTCATTGCTCCCATCTCCCCAGGACAAATTCTAATAAAAATCATAATCAGAGTGGCCATTGTTGCCTCATATGTGGTAAGGAGGCTGGCCTCCCAGGGCGCAGAGGCAGGAGTATCTCACATTTGGAGTAGGTAAGGAAGGCTGTAGGTAGGGTTGCTATTTCTGTCTGTGTGTCTGTGTTGAAGCCGAGAACATGGGGCTTGATGCCACCTCAGTCCTTGAGTCTCCACTACTTTTTCAACAGGCAGATGACCTCAGCAACCCCTTTGGACAGATGAGCCTTAACCGCCAAGGTTCTACTGAAGCAGCTGACCCATCCGCAGCTCTGTTCCAGCCCCCACTTATCTCCCAGCACCCTCAGCAGACTAGCTTCATCATGGCTTCCACAGGACAGCCCCTCCCCGCTTCCAACTATTCCACCTCTAGCCATGCAACACCTACTCAGCAAGTCCTGCCACCCCAGGGCTACATGCAGCCTCCTCAGCAAGTGAGTGGCTCTGGTTCCCAGCTTAAATCACTAATTCCGTTTGTCCAGTATTATAATCCTTCCCTCTTCCTCTGATTTAGACAGACCAGAGGGGATACCTGTTCCTCACCTCCATTTCCCACTAGTTGTCTTTTTAGTTAGAAGGTTTCTTTCTACGTGACACAAGTCCTTCCTGTTATTTTTCAAATTTGTATACCAATGCTGCAATTGCAGACCCAAAATATCTCCATTTACAGATTTTTGGCCATCAACCCTGATGCAATTAATAGTTTGGGGACCTTCTCACACATCTCTTTCCTCTCACCATAGATCCAGGTTTCTTACTATCCCCCTGGACAGTATCCTAACTCCAACCAGCAATATCGACCTCTCTCTCACCCGGTGGCCTACAGCCCCCAACGTGGTCAACAGTTGCCTCAGCCATCCCAACAGCCTGGTAAGGGGAACTGCTGGTGTAAGAAGACAGTGAATAGGAGAAGGGCGGAGACTGGGAAAGAGAATTACCGTCCCTGTTTTTTTAAAAAAAAGGCAGGAATGATTAGATTCCTGAAGAGGTACCCAGGATCTCCAGAAAAAGGAAAGGCAAAATAGACAGGTGAAGAGAAATTGCTGATCGAGTGTGACCTCCTAAACATTGTTGAGACCATGCTAATGTCTTCTCTTCCTTGCCCATCCCCAGGTTTACAGCCCATGATGCCTAACCAGCAGCAGGCGGCTTACCAAGGCATGATAGGGGTCCAGCAACCACAGAACCAGGGCCTGCTCAGCAACCAGAGGAGTGGCATGGGGGGCCAGATGCAAGGCCTGGTGGTTCAGTATACTCCACTGCCTTCTTACCAAGTGGGTGCATTTTGCATTGGGAACCATCACCCAGTCCTCAGGATGAGGGAAAGGAGGACAGCCTCCTATGTCACCAGTCTGACAGCTCTAACATAAAATGCTGTTCACTTCGCCCTTAAATTTTTAGGTTTTTTCCCTCTGAGAGAAAGCCCAGAGAATCTGAGAAGAGTCTTTATTTAAATTGTTTGGTCTTTATACAGCCATGCAAATGAGTATATGCCCAGAAAAGTAGGCTCTAAAGGGAAGCAGGCTCCTTTCTCTACATCAGATGCTCAAGAGTGGTATTTGGAGAAGAGGGAAATGGTGGTAGCTCTGTGAGCATTTCCTTTAGGCAGATGAGAATAGGAGGAGTCTCTGAGAGCTAGAGAGGAAGTGCCTTAGTCTGTTCTTGAATGAACTCATTGGAAGTGCGAGTGGTCATTCTCTTCTCATCTCCACTCAGGTCCCAGTGGGTAATGATTCGCAAAATGTGGTCCAGCCGCCTTTCCAGCAACCCATGCTGGTCCCTGCAAGCCAATCTGTGCAAGGGGCTCTCCCGGCGGGAGGGGTGCCAGTGTACTACAGCATGATCCCTGCGGCTCAGCAGAACGGTACGAGGTAAGGACTCCCCGAAAATCCAGACACATCTCTCATAGACCATCGGCAATGGCTGCACCATGCTTTTGTTTTCACTGACCTAAGAAAAGAAAGGCAGGGGTAGAGATCCCAGTAGTGCCCTAAAGCTAGTAGAATATGAATGAGTTCATTCTCCTTTTGTCCTCATTGATTTGACATATCCATAAGAGCACATTAGCAGAAAAAATTCCTGCTTCAGAGACTGAGGCTTTATGATTTCCCATTTTTTATTTTCCTAATCAGTGAGATTCAGAACTATGGGATAGAGATTGCTCATCATTAAAAGAAGCAATTTGGAGAAAAGAAAAAAAAATTAAAAAAAAAATATATATATATATATATATATAAAATTTTCTGTATACCTCTGTTTATATCCATGGATGAATCTCACATGGTCTATTTATATGTATCTTAGGATAGACCATAGCTGATATAATTTTAGAGGTAGAAAGTACCTTAGAAATATCTAGTCCACGTCCCTTGTTTTATTTTTCTCCCTTTTTTAAAAATACTGTTTTACTGATTTCAGAGAGGAAGGGAGAGGGAGAGAGAGACAGAAATATCAACGATGAGATAATCATCGATCGGCTGCCTCCTGCACACCCCATTCTGGGGATCAAGTCCACAGCCTGTGCCCTGACCGGGAATCTAACCTCGACCTTCCAGTTCATAGGTCAACACTCAACCTATGACGCACACCAGCTGGGCTCTCCCTTTTTTTAATAAATGAAGAAGTTCTAGCTAGGGATATTAAGGAACTTACCCAAAGTCATACAACTAGTTAAAAGCAGAGCTGGAACTAGAACTCAAGTCTGGGCCTACTTGCAGGTATCTCTGTGTGTCTCTCTCAGTGTGTATATGTTTCTTTATGTCTTTTATATGTATGTCTCCTGTTGTCTTGAGCTTCATGGGGGTTTTTCCCTGTTTGTCTTCAGGTGACTATCTGTGTTTGCCATTGTGTAAATATCCTAAATCATACATCTCCATAGTTCTTTCTTACCCATCTCTCTCTTGCACTGTATATCTGTCTCTGGCACTCTCTTTGTCTGTGTGTCTATTATGTTTATCAGAGTGTGCGTGTATTTGTGTTGTGTGCATGTATGCACATGTATGTATCTGGTGTTTCCACACTGTTAGGAAGAGCATGTGTCACTGACATTCCATCTGTAGCACTGATTAGCAGCTTCCTAATTGAAAGATGATCAAGTACAAATATATATAATTAACTTTGAACTGATTAGTGATTTTAGAAATTGCATGGCAAATTGGTTTGGAAATGGCTTGGAGCTGCCTCTGCGTCCCATAGGGGAGGCCCAGGCAGCAGCAGCTGTTTGCCATGAGCTGTGTTCCTCCCTCTACCTCTTTACCACTCCTCTCTTTTCTATTTCCCCAGCCCTTCTGTGGGATTTCTGCAGCCTCCTGGCTCTGAGCAGTACCAGATGCCTCAGTCTCCCTCTCCCTGCAGCCCACCACAGATGCCACAGCAGTTCTCAGGTAAGATGATAAAAATTGCCGGGGCTGGGAGGCCGGAGGGAGGCAGGCGGGGGGGGAGTGGTCTTGGGCACTTTGCTACTCTAGATCTGGGAAGGGTAGAGAGAGTTCAGGGATGGTGTGACCCCATCAGGAAGAAAGGCCAAAATCCTGGCTGGTGTTTTCCAGGGGTGCTGAAGTTGACCTCTCAAGAAAGGTGAGGTTGGTTGCCCCATCCCTGGGCAGCCACAAGTCTGATTGGGTTCATTGTTTCTTTCCTTCGTATTTTGTTTTATTTTCCTTTTTCTGAACTCACCATTACATTTACCACATGCGTTTGAGACATGAAGTACTTACCTCTGTCTCCTACACGAATTCTTTCTATGACAGCTTTTTTTTCCCCCTCTTGGGAGTGTGAGCAAGGCTGTTAAAATGCTTTTTAAGTCGTATCTTAGATTTGTTTAGGAGTTTTTTGTATGTGATCACATACATTTTATCATTTTATTTTTTTTTTAAATATATTTTATTGATTTTTTACAGAGAGGAAGGGAGAGGGATAGAGAGTCAGAAACATCGATGAGAGAGAAACATCGATCAGCTGCCTCCTGCACACCCCCTACTGGGGATGTGCCTGCAACCAAGGTACATGCCCTTGACTGGAATCGAACCTGGGACCCTTCAGTCCCCAGGCCGACGCTCTATCCAGTGAGCCAAACCAGCTAGGGCTACATTTTATCATTTTAATTCTTACTACAACTTCATGAAGGGGAAATTTAAGCCTGAAAGGATAAATGACTTGCCTAAAGTCACAGTCCTAGAACTTGAACTTTGGTCTTTTGAATTTCTACATCCTATGCTGCATTCTCAATAACACATTTTCAACAGGCTTCTGTACTCTCCCAGGTGAACAGGCTTGTGTCATGCAGCCTTTCACTGTCTGCCTTTGCCAAGAACTCCCCCAGTACACTAAGTGCAGCTGCCCTTGTTTCTTTCCCTTTCATCCCACCCTAACATAGTTTTACACTGCAGTTAAAGAAACTTAAGGGGTTCTGGAAGGCAGGAGGTCTTAATGTACTTCTATTGTGGGAATATCACAGTGCCCTCTGCTGGGGAGAGGGAGATATTTTTGCCAATTTCTCCATTTAGAAATGTACTATTTTTCACATAACATATTTTATACTCATGTTAGGTTCTGGAGAGTGGATTCCAGAATTAATTTTGCTCATAAGACAGAATCAGTTGTTACCTTCAAGGAGCAATGACTTTTTCCAGACCAAACATGGATCTCTCACAGGCTGAGAGATTTTAAATTCAACAGCCCTTACCTTTTATTATATTACTAGAGGCCTGGTGCACAAATTCGTGCACCAGTGGGGTCCCTTGGCCTGGCCAGCAGGATCGGGCTGAAACTGGTTCTCCGACATCCCCCGAGGTGTCCTGGATTGCAAGAGGGTGCAGGCCAGGCCGAGGGACCCCACGGGTGCACAATTGGGGCTGAGGAGGGACGCGGGAGGTTGACCAGCTGGGGAGGGACTGCAGGAGGGCTCCAGGATGTGTCTGGCCCATCTCTCTCAGTTCCGATGGGCTGGACCCCAGCAGCAAGCTAACCTACCGGTCTGAGCGTCTGCCCCCTGGTGGTCAATGCACATCATAGCGAGCTGTTGAGCGGCCTTAGCATATCATTAGCATATTATGCTTTGATTGAGTGAATGGATGACCAGACACTTAGCATATTGGGCTTTTATTATATAGGATTGGTCTCTCTAGCTGTTTCTCCTAGTATCCCCAGGAGCACTTGACCTTGACATTCCCATCAGGGTATGGAAACTGTAGAAACCAGCTCCAAGAACCACTGTAGCCTTTGGTGGTGCTTGATACCACAGGGCATTTTCTCTCTTATTTGTTAAAAGTAAATGTGTGCATATGTATATACTATCCTTGCTGGTATCAGTATATCTATTGGGTCTCTATGATTATATATCTGTTCATCTTCAAATATAAGGTCTTTGAATATGAAACAAACCAGGTGAAAGAATTTTTCATTACCTCCTCTGGATCTGATGCTGGGCTAAATAAACTGAAACAGCTATTCTGAAAGTTGGCAGCACTTAGAGATCTGGGCTGGGATTGGAAGGAGGTGATCAGGTTCTTCCCTAATCAATAGAAATGGAGGAAACCCACTTTATCATCTAGTTCCCTTGCTTCTTCAGAATTTTCTGTTATAATTCTTTTCTTCCCTGCTTGATCCTAGGCTTCTGGATTTTCCTAGATGATAGGACCCTCTGTTCCACCCACATCTAAGAGACCATATTCACAATACCACTGATTTTAAAAGTCTTCAATCCCTGCTCATAAAAATCTAAGAGGAAGTGGAATAAAAGTACCTCTTCTGTCTTCCTTTCCGTTTTACCCTTTACTGGGAGGATAGAAGACCTGCATAGCCCACAAGGGCTCTATGTCACCTTCAGAGGACAGTTACCCGCCCTTCTCCCATGAAGCAACATGGTCACTTTTCCAAAAATAAAGGCAGGGATTAGGGTTGACTGTTCCTGGAACAACTGTTCTGGTTTATTAATACATTTTTGTAGTTGCCCAATTTACCCCCAGGCCTGGATCTTAATTCCTCCA
Organism: Myotis yumanensis; assembly: GCF_028538775.1. Taxonomy (NCBI): domain Eukaryota; kingdom Metazoa; phylum Chordata; class Mammalia; order Chiroptera; family Vespertilionidae; genus Myotis; species Myotis yumanensis. The sequence continues at coordinate 158,063,335 of NW_027223754.1, forward strand.
CTATGATCTTAGACATAACTATAACCCCAGGAATCAACTTTCTTTCCACTAAAATGATGGCTTGCAAGTCTCTTAAGGTTTCTACAGAGATGCTAGTCTGGGGAAGACGCACACAGACATAAAATGGCAGTGAGACCTGTACCCAGACTCCCACTCACAGTGACACAGCAGCGTGGCCAGGCGAGGCACAGACAGACATAGCCTCCCACATACTCACTGGCTCGCTTTGTGGCTGAGGGTTTACCAAGGCTGAGACTGTTTTCTCTCTCACTCCCTGAAGAAATCCCTCTCCCCCACCAAAAAAGGAAAAAAGACCAGATACTGTTGTATTCTATTCTGTAATTTTGGAAAGATGCTTTGGATTTTATTTCTCTCACCATTCCTGTCCATAGATTTGATTTCCTGGTGGTAAGGAAGAAGCCTTATCAGTCTTCTACCTCAGTGATTTCAAAAAAACCAACTAAACAAAAACCAATTCTGCCAGACATAAATGTCATCTGTTTGTATTTATGTGGTTTGCTCTGCCCAATCGACCTTTCTGCCCAGGTTTAATGATGCCACTTAAAGAGCCATTCACACGTCCCCTCTCCTTTCAGAGCTTTCAAGCTGAAATTGATTTCCTTATTCAACGCCCTTCTCCCCCTTCCCACTCCAACACTGGCTTCTTCCTCCAATCTGATTATATAGAAGTGCTGTCACTGGGCCGTGAGGTGGGGTTTTTTTTTGGCGGGGGGCCGGGGAGAGGGGGAGTTATCGCCATGTCCATTAAGAAAGTAGCGACAGTTCAGCTGCTAACGGATGCCACTTGCTTTGGGCTTGAGAAAAAGAAGCATAAAAATCAGCTCATCAGCCAAGTAGTGCTCTGTGTCCTCGGCTGAGTGAAGGAACAATGCTGCAGGCCAGCAGGGAAGGAGGGGAAAGACTCACTGTGGGGAGGGCTGAAGCTGTGACTGATCACCCTAGCTGTGTTTTTGTTGGGAATCAGAGAAAATAATACCAGGACTTCATTCTCTTTTCCACTCCCATTGAGCCACCTAATAGGTCCTATGGCTACATGTTGCAATTAGAAAGAGCTTTCACCACCTTGTATATGCTCACATCCTACACACTCACACATCCTCCATTCTTTCCTGACCCAGGGCATTAGGCTCAGATTATGAACTGCCTTCCAGAAAAGCCCTAGATTTGATTATTTTTACCTTGGCCCCCTCAGGTAGCAATGAGATGTTTGAATAAGGTCAATTGCAATTTTGTTGGTAGAAGATGTTGGAGCAGGTGGGGCTCTTAGGACAGGGAAATAAAATGCCCAAACCAACTAGAGTAAGGGAGGAGTTCTTTTTTTTTTTTCTTTTTAATATATTTTACTGATTTTTTACAGAGAGGAAGGGAGAGGGATAGAGAGTTAGAAACATCGATGAGAGAGAAACATCGATCAGCTGCCTCCTACACACCTCCCACTGGGGATGTGCCCGCAATCAAGGTACATGCCCTTGACCGGAATCGAACCTGGGACCCTTCAGTCCACAGGCTGACGCTCCACTGAGCCAAACCGGCCAGGGCGGGAGGAGTTCTTAAATGTCTGACATTCCACAGCTGTGCAATTTTCCTGTGGTTCTACAAGCCGTGCTGATGACCCTGTCCCACTTGGCAAGAAATGGGAGGTGCCAGCCTGTCCCTCTGAGTATTTGTGCTCTTTGATTAGATGAACCCTGGGCAGGGGGCACAAATTGACTGGGGAATAGGATTCAACAGATGCTGTGTCTCCTGAACTGCTCTCAGGCCTCCTGCTGTTTCTTTTCCTTTCCTTTGACTGGTGCTACCTGAGAAAAGCAATCACACTTACTTCCCAGCAGGACTGGTGCCCAGGGCAGAGGCTGCACATTTCCCATCACAGGAAGCAATGTGATGGCGATGGCAGTGGCAACCCCAGAGCACCGAGCCATGACAGCTGCAGCATTGCAGCAGGTTTTTGAGCGAGCAAGCCTCAGTCCCATTTCTCTACCACCACATACACATGGACTTAGCCTGTCTTCTACAGAAATACATCCTGTGAGGTCAAGAGCAAACCCGCACACTGGACAATTCCCCCTGGGGAAGCAGAGCTCTTTCCCGTCCCTCCCAGCAGGGACTGTCTATCAAATTGCTCCTTGACCCCTTACCCTGCTTTTCACCATGAAGATTCAAGACTTAATGTTCCTCCTCATTGAGCCCTTTCTTCTCCTCAGCCTGTGAGAAGGTTAGGCTATCCATGGTTGCCTGTGCTAAAACCTCAGGATCATATCCAGCCAGTCACCTGAACCTGTCAGTGAAACCCCTTCAGAGAGGATCTGACCCTCCCACTCCATTCCTGCTGTCACTGCCTGATTCCAAACCTCCTCATTTGGTTTGCAGAGGTTCCTAACTAGTCTTCCTGCCACTAGTGTCTCCCTCCCTTTAGCCATCTTACATTCAGCCACTTGAGTTAGCTCTCGGAAGCACAGGTCCTGTGCCCAGCCCTACAGGATAAAGACCCTCACCAGAATGTGCTTTAAACTCTTAACTGTCTGACTCCCTAATAGACTGTCCATTCCATGAGAGCAGGAACCAGTTTTTTGTTTGCTTGTTTTGTTGTTGTTGTTATTCCTCACCTGAGGATATTTTTTCCATTGATTTTTAGAGAGTAGAAGGGAGAGGGAAAGACAGAGAGAGAGAAGCATCCATGTGAGACAGACACATCAATTGGTTGCTTCCCACATGCCCTGACCAGGGCTGAGGATCAAGCCTGCAACGAGGTACATGCCCTTGACTAGAATAGAACCTGGAACGCTTCAGTCTGCAGGCCAGTGCTCTAACCACTAGGATCAGGAACCCGTTTTGTTTGCTATACACCCCGTGCCAAGCATAGGAACATAGGTACATAGTAAATGTTCAATAAATGTTTGCTGAATAAATAAACGTATCTCATCTCCTACTACTTCCCCTACATAGCCCATGTGCCTCAGCACCTTGAATTGTTTGCCATTTCCTGAATATGACATACATCGCTGCTTAAAATGTTTCCAACTCATCCCACCCTTGCCCCAAAAGTACCTTTTGGATCTGGCTTAGTAAAGCTGAGTGCATTCATCTTCTCCAGAACAACCAGAGATTGCTGGCTTATCTACAGCTATTACCAGGAAAGCCTGCACGTGCCTACAGTTCTGGCCCCAGTGCCAGACTGGGACCTGTGCTGTGCCCAGATGTTTGAGCAATCTAACTCAGGCATTTGGTAACACCCAACCTTGACAGAATAGTGCAGTTTTCTGCCCCTCACCAGGTAAAGGCCAGGAAAGCATTGGCATCTGGGACTTATGTCCCTTCCACTCAAATTGCCACTGGTTTAGGGAGAAGGAGTCAGAAACCAAATCAGCAGCTATCTCAGATTCCTGGCAGGACACAGTTTAAGTGACCGTGAAGAGAGTTGGTGGATTTGTTTACTAGCTTCCCCGCTCACAGTAGGCTGACAGGCCAAAATATAATTTGAATTCAGAACCAATTGATTTCTTCCTCCACTCAGGAGTGTCACCTTCTGGACCAGGTGTGGTGGTCATGCAGCTGAATGTCCCTAATGGACCCCAGTCTCCCCAGAACCCATCCATGGTCCAGTGGAGTCACTGTAAATACTACAGCATGGACCAGCGGGGACAGAAACCTGGAGACCTGTACAACCCTGACAGTAGCCCGCAGGTGAGTCCTGGCAAGGAGGTGACCAGATTCTTGTCAGAGAGTAATCTTTGTCATTGACTGAGCAGCCTCTTTTTGGGGAAAATCACAAGACATAGAGGAGAGCACCTTATTTCAAAGCACCGAGGACCTAAGATGGCAGATGGGACACACACTTGAAAATGCTAAGAGGATACTTAAAATGGTATTTCAAAAAGTAGATACTAAAATAATACATACTAATTAGGGACTAAGAGGGCAGTTTGAAAGAGCAGCCTGACTTTGGCAGAGTTCAACAAGAAAAGTTTCCTGAGGCAAGTGAATTTAAGCCAAGCCATAGAAATAACATCCAGAGAGTAATGTTTAGTGTTTATGTGATGTGTGCTCTTTTCTCCCACAGGCCAACACACAAATGAATAGCAGCCCTGTCACATCTCCTACCCAGTCTCCAGCACCCTCTCCTGTCACCAGCCTCAGCAGTGTCTGCACAGGACTCAGTCCCCTTCCCGTCCTTACACAGTTCCCCCGGCCCGGAGGTCCAGCACAGGGTAAGGAGTCAGATTAGTGCTGACTGCTGTCAGATTTCCCCTTCACATCCCATTCCCAAGTGGAGAGATTGAGAGGGTAGCAACAGGCAGGGAGCCAGTGTGGCTGGTCGTCCAATTCTGGGAGCCAACTCTTTTTTTTGTTTTGTTTTTAATCTTCACCAAAGGATATATGTATTGACTTGGGGGCGCCGGGGGGTGGGGGGGAGGAGGGGAGACAGAGAGAGAGAGCAAGCAACATCAATGTAAGAGAGAAACATCAATTGGCTGCCTCCTGCATGTACCCCGACAGGGGTCAAAACCACAACCATTTGGTGTACAAGACGACACTCCAACCAACCAAGCCACCCGGCCAGAGAGAGCCAACTCTTATTTTAACATCCCTCTTTAGACCAAGGACACTTGCCCCTCTTTATTTTATTTTTTTTAAATATATTTTTATTGATTTCAGAAAGGAAAGAAGAGGGAGAGAGAGATAGAAACATCCATGATGAGAGAGAATCATGGATCGGCTGCCTCCTGCAAGTCCCCCACTGGGGATCGAGCCCACAATCCAGGCATGTGCCCTTGACCAGAATCAAACCTGCGACCTCTTGGTGCATGGGATGACACTCAACCAACTGAGCCACACTAGCCAGAACTCACTGAACCTTCTAATGAACGAAAGAGTTCAACCCCTCAATACTGAGTCTGAGGCCTGGGAGTATGGGCTGCGTCAGACACAGCATAGTTTTAGAAGAGGGAATGCTGGGTTTGAGTTGAAAGACTTGGCTTCATATTTAAATAAGTAGCTTTGTGATGTTGAACATGTTACTTAAACTTGGAACCAGACCTCAATTCTATGGATTAGTTTTCTAATCCATAGAATAGCCTTAATCACAAATATGATGGGAATAATCTTATCTGCTTTCTGCCTTGGTTGTCACAAACAGTATAAAAATAAGATGAGAATGTAGTTTAAAAACTTTAAAGTGCTCTAAAATATATTTACCAACAATAATAGCTAACACTAGTAGTGCTAAGTATGTATCATGCATTGCTGTAAGTGCTTTACATTTCTTATATTCATTTAACCTTCCCAACAATATTAATGAGGGGAAAACATACCCAACATTCCATTTTCAGTAACAGAGCCAGGATATGAACCTAAGCAGTCTGACTCCAAGTCTGTACTCTTGCCTGCTACACTGTATGCTGACATGAGACAGAAAATTTATCCCTGGATAAGGGGTGGGGAGAATCTATATAAGAAATGAAAAACATGCCCTGGCTGGTTTGGCTCAGTGGATAAAGTGTCAGCCTGCAGACTGAAAGGTTGCAGGTTCAATTCCAGTTAAGGGCACATGCCTGGGTTGGGGGCTCAATCCCCAGTAAAGGGGGCAGGGGTGTGTGCAGGAGACAGTCATTCAATGATTTCTCTCATCATTGATGTTTCTATCTCTCTCTCCCTCTCCCTTCCTCTCTGAAATCAATAAAAATATATTTTAAAAAAAAGAAATGAAACACATTCATAAGGGTCTATAGGTTTCCTCCAGGACCTTTTGTCTACAGTAGACAAAACCCTTGAAGGATGATGGAACCTAATAGCCCCATTTGTCTGAGATACAGCTGAGACCCAAGCGATTTAGGAGAGAGACAACTCTTAAATCAGTCATATGGGCACTCCTATAATAGAAAAAGTAGAAACAGTATCTATCTCCAAAGCCCCCTGAAATCTTATAAAAATCATACCATAAAGTTCAAACTCCCAGAAAACTATCTGCTCTTCCTTCCTAGGTGATGGGCGCTACTCCCTCTTGGGCCAGCCATTACAGTACAATCTGTCCATCTGCCCTCCTTTGCTCCATGGCCAGTCGACTTACACAGTGCACCAGGTGAGGGTGTCCCCCATCAGCCTTAGGACCATCAGACACCCCTTCTCATCCAGGCTCCTGTCTCTGAGCCATCCACCTCAACAGCAGGGTAGACAAGGGAGACAAAACAGGGAGAATGGACAGAGTAGGAGGGGCCCACTCCAGCACCCATTCTTCCCACCCCACTCCAGTGTCAAGAGGGGGGTCTCTTTGTTTCTCAGTGGCCACTTGCTGGCCAATCTGACTGCCTGGTGGGTTGGGGTCCTCAGGTTTGGGTGCTGCTCCTTAATCTCTCAGACAGACATTGGGATGCAAGGCAATCAATGTTATCAACCCAGAATGAGCATTATCTTTCCATGTTGAAGGGACAGAGTGGATTGAAGCATGGAAACCGGAGTAAGAGACAAGCACTCAAATCTGCCTCCACTGACCTGGGGATGACAGATGTCGGTGAGTGACAGGATGCTGAATCCCCAAGAGACTGTGCTCAGCCCTCCAGGCCTACATTATCAGCCCAGGATGCCTGGGAAAAGCCAGCTTAGGGAGGAGAGTGGAAATGGGAGCCCTTTGTACTAAGAACAAGGAGAAGCTAGAGAAGTGAAGTATTTTTGTTCTCCTTACCAAACTATTCCAGATCCTGGGAAAATGATTCCCCAAAAAATTGGGAATAACACAGTGCTGGGGGTTGTTGGGCCTGTTATTAACTGAGAGTCTTCTGGGAGTGGTCCTGACTTTAATCTAGGATGTCTACCTTTGGTAGTCCTATACCCAATTGAAGAGAAGATTGACAAGAGAATATGGGGGAGTGACTCTCCTCCTGCAGGCCTTCCATACTAGGTCTACAGATCTCTCGGGATTTCCCCCATTTGGAGCAGTTTGCCAAAAAGGAAAGGAGGGGAAACTGACTTCCCTGGGTGATAATGGAGACTCTGTTTGGGCTAGCCTCTGGGAAGGGATCTGTGGGACATATTTCAGGTCAGGCTTTGACTTCGTGAAAGAACATCAGCAGAAGCCATACTTCCTTCACAGTAACAGCTCCATGAGAGAACAGTCTCTTCTTGCCTACCTCTCTGGGCTGAAGAGGAAGTTTTCCTAGTTTCTTCTAGTTGCCTTGATCAGCATCAGGATGGTGGGGAATTGGGTTGACTGGAGAAGGAGGAAAGGGCTAAGTGGGAAAGGCCCGGCTTTTGAGGACATTGTATGTAGACTTGGTCAACCGAATACTTCTCTGCTGGGTCACTGTTCAGTCCTTCCTATTCTAACCCTCTCACAATGTCCTCTTTCCTCTCTTTCCAGTCCTGGGGCGGGTGCTGGAGGTGACAGATCTTCCTGAGGGCATCACTCGTACGGAGGCGGACAAACTCTTCACTCAGCTCGCCATGTCCGGCGCCAAGATCCAGTGGCTCAAGGATGCTCAGGGGCTGCCTGCTGGGGGCGGGGGGGACAGTAGTGGGACTGCTGAGAATGGTCGCCATGCAGACCTTGCTGCCTTGTACACCATCGTGGCTGTGTTTCCCAGCCCCCTGGCTGCCCAAAATGCCTCCCTTCGCCTCAACAACTCCGTGAGTCGCTTCAAACTTCGAGTGGCCAAAAAGAACTATGACCTGAGGATCCTGGAGCGAGCCAGCTCCCAGTAAATATGAGGGGAAGGGACTCGCACAGCAGGGGTGGGGGCAAGGTGGATAACTCCCTGGCAGACCATGGACAGAGGGAGAAAGGAAGGCGACAGACACTAAACTGGAGCCTAAGACAGTAGGGATGAAGATAGAAACAGAGACAGACACACTGGCGCTGGACTCCTTATTCCCTCCGTGGGCCCCCTCTTTCCCTGGTTGGCCTCCCTCTGCTACCCCCTCCTTTCCCAACCTCTTCTATCATTTTTTATCTCTTCTCCCACCATGAAATGAATTTCTTTCATATTTTTTGGTCAGGTAGAATTGGGAGGGTTCTACACTCCCCTCTTCTCCTAATTTCCTTACCATCCCAAGCTCCCTTTTCATTTTTGGTCTTTATGAATATATTTATATGGAAAGAATTAAGAAAAATGAAATTGATTTCCCTTTCTTCTCACTTTCCCCATCTTGTCACCCGAAGCCCTACAAAGTTAAAACTGGGGCCTCCCCCTACCCCCCCAGAACACTTGTATATTGTTTGTTTGAGGTTTGTGCCGCAGTAACAGACACAGTATTTAATTGCACATACAGATGTTTGCTAGGTATATTCACTGTAAATTTTATTTAATCTGATTTTTTGTTTGTTTGGGGGGTTACTTGGGGGAAGGTTGATTTTGTTTTTAAATATAAAAAAAATCTGTCAATTGGACGTCAGTCCCTGTTTCTCTTTTGTTGCCCTGGTGTGGGTAGCGGTTGGAGGCCCTGGGTAGGTACAGCCGCAGAGTGGGAGTGATTTGATGTGGGTTTGGATGGCCTTTCTAGCATATGAACACATACATTCTTAACACTATTCCCTGTGTCCCAGCCTCCTCCTCACAGAATTCTGATAAGTGGCTGAGTCTCTACTGGGACCTTGGTTCTGAGCTCTCCCAACTCTGCCACTACCTGTGGTTCATCAGGGATAGCACTTCTCAGCTCTGCAGCTCTGAGTCCTTATCAGGAGCCTGAGAGACTTGACTGGCTGGGTGGCCTCTGAGGTTCCTTCCACTCTGTTAATTCTGTGACGCTCATTTAGGTTCCCTGAGGCTGAGCTGCAGAGGGGTAAGTGGGGTCCAGAACTGGGTTGAATGCTGGCCTCTTACCTGCCCATCCAATCTGCTGAAAACTTCAGGGGTGGAAGGCTTGGGCCTTTCTTTAATCCTAAACCCAGTCGATTGGGTTCTTCCTGGCAGGAACAGAAGTAGATGTTTCTTACAATAAAAGTTACATCAGTTAAACTTGCAGTACCAAGACACCAGGTGTGCTCAGCCATCCCTGCTATGCAGCTGAAGAAAGGTGAAGAGCCGAAGTCACCTGCCTGCAAGGTGGAGCTTTTCCTCTGAGGCTTCTCAGAGCTAGTCTGTTGTTCAACCTGTCAGACCAGAGTCATTAAAGAGCCCATATACCCAGAACATCCAGCAGCCCCCTTTCAATCTCACCCACCCATTAAAGGAGGAAAAAAATGGAAATGACGAAGAACGTTGCCCTGGAAATCTCTTGGGTCTGGGTAGCAGTGTCTCTCTAGCTAGGCTCCTCCGAAGCTTGTCTAACCCAACCTTCAACATAACCCTTTACTTGTACAGATACAAGGGATAAAATGGCACTATACTGTCACCTTCAAATTGCTCTCCTCTGAGATGGCGGTATCTCCTTTTTCAGCTGTGTCACACAGGGCAGGAGAAGGCTGCGTGCCTGAGATAAGAATGCCTGATAACTCACTGACCCATCAGTTCGTACCCTGGGGCATCCGAGGAGGGAGATGGAATCGGAATCAAAATGACTCGGAGTGGGAGGCCTGGCATCCTACCACCTCCAAGAGTTTGCAGTTCTCAGGGGATATTACTTGCAGGTGATAAAAAACCCCTGGGTGGCAGCTATTACTGCCTTCTGTCCATTGTGGAGGCCATCTGTACCTGATCATTAGACCCTCACTCCCCCAGAGTCCCCCAGCCTGGCTTTTTAAAATAGAAGTCCCTTCACCCTGAGGACAAGATTTTAGAGGAATAGGGGGGAAGATGCCTCTGGGGACAGCTGGAGAGAACAGAGCTATACACATGTTCTTCACTCCCTGACAAGATGGCAGGAAGGTACCCCTCCAACTTCCCACAGAGAAGAAAGCAATCTAGTCTGGCCAATAGGACAGCTGTGAAAATTCAAATTTTCCATTCTAAAGGTTTGAGTTTAAATCTGTACTTGATGGTATAAAGACACATGGCGACAAAAAGAATGGCTGGGAAGTAGAAGGCCTAATTCCTAAAGCAGGTCCAGGGAGGTAGAATTGGGGAGATGTTTGGACCTCGGAGAAAGAGGATTGAAAAGCTGTTCATAATCAATCTTTACCTGCAGTCATCTAGAATCACCCAAATGAGTATACAGCATGAACACTGTCCCCTCCTGAATTTACCCTGTACTGACCTGCACACCACAGATGAGAAACTAGGGAACAGCAGCTCTGGGAGGTGGGAGGAGTTAGGGTCCAGGCCTCCCCGTATCCAATTTCTCTATGTCAGCTGTGTCACTCAGCTGTCCACTTCACTCTAGCCCTGTCATTCCAGCTCTGACACCAAGGCAAGACGCTAGGTCTACAAATACCGTCTGGGTGGCTGGTGTGAGTTCAGAGGATACTGGGGGGCTTAGCCCCCAAGGAAGAGGACCAGTCTTCCTCCAGTGCTACCGTCAAGACCGCAGGGGCTCCCTCTTCCCTCCACAGACTGAACTGACAGGGAATCCCAAACGTGAGTTGCCTCTTCATCCTCTTTCCACTTCCAGGACTGCTCTCCCCAACCTCCCCAATCCATAGTCTATTCAGCTTCTTCATCTCTCTTGTCTAGGAGTAGTTTAGGTTTTAGGAGTGAAATTATTCTACTTCAGGATAAAGAGCTAGGATTGGAGTGGGGTCAAGGGAAGGGAGTAGTAAGGGAAGGAAAGGCTCCTATTACTCTGAAAACTTAAAATAGCTGAGGCCTGAGGCAAGCTGGGAACTAGGCACTAGGCCCCCAGGGCTCAAGAAAGAAGTAGGGAGAACAAATGCCCCAGCCCATCCCTCCACACATCAACCTCCTGATAAAAGGAGATCTGGGAAGATGTGTGTCATATCTCTACTGCCCATAGATTCCCAGGAGAAACAAATACCTAAACCAGGCAGTCTTGAGTACTGACTGTATTGGGGCTACAAATTTGGGGGTTGCACCTCAGAATGGATGGATGGGTTTTGGTTTGAGGAACTAGTGGGGAAGTTCTTCAGTCTGTTGGGCTTTTCTCTGGACCTCCATGGAATCTTCCTATTCATAAGCTCTGTGAAAAGATCCCTAACCAAATTTCTCCCAAAACCTCCCCTTCAAGGACCACCCTACTATAAAGGGACAGAAATAAGGGAGGGAGAATGGCAGTCAGGGATTAGATGTCATAGTGGGGTCCAACCTCTTGCAGGATGACAGAAAAGAAGGTGCTGGAGTCCCCTAAGCCCTCCCCAGCAGAGACTCGGCAAAGTGGGGTGAGTCAGGGCCTCTGACCACTGGGTGTGGGGAACTTGGGAAGCCATTGCAGCACTTGAAAAAAGGTGCTTGAATTGATCTCACTTGTATGCGACTCCTCTATTGTTAGAATGCCTGCCAGCATCTGCAGCCCTAATACCCACCCCCTAATCCTGGGGTGTGCCCCTTGCCCCAAGCTAGCTAAATGTCTAGTGAGCTTCAGCTTTACCTAGTCTAGAGAGCATGACAATTCTTTTAACATTGGGTTTCCTTCATTCCTCCTCCCTTCCCCTCAGCTACAGCGGCTGAAGCAGTTATTCAGGAAGGAGTCTGCTGGGACAAAGGAGATGGAGCTTCCCCCAGAGCCCCAGGCTAATGGGGAGGCAGTGGGAGCTGGGGGTGGGCCCATCTACTACATCTATGAGGAAGAGGAGGAAGAAGAGGAGGAGGAGGAGGAGCCACCCCCAGAACCTCCTAAGCTTGTCAATGATAAGCCCCACAAATTCAAAGATCATTTCTTCAAGAAGCCCAAGTTCTGTGATGTCTGTGCCCGGATGATTGTGCGTGAGTCATGAAGGGAAGGAGAGAGCATGTGACGTTGAAGGCAGGGGACTGGGAAAGGGTTTAGGGTGTAGCAGACAGGCTGTGGCAAGATTTGACTTTAAGGAAATAACTGTTAGAGACTGAGGGTGTGGGGTCGCACACAGAAAAGGAACCTAAGCGCTGTAGTAGCAGCAATGGTACAAAGGGAAAGGGAAGCAGGAACCTCACCCAAATGTTCTCCCCTCTCCCAAGTCAACAACAAATTTGGGCTTCGCTGTAAGAACTGCAAAACCAACATCCACGAACACTGTCAGTCCTACGTGGAGATGCAGAGATGCTTCGGCAAGATTGTGAGTAGGCTTTGGGGAGCAAGAAAATAGAGAGGGGACATGTTGCCAGCTACACCCTTGCCAGTCTCTCCTCAGGTCACCCCCTCCATATCCCTGCTTTTTCTTTCTCAGCCCATCTCTTACTTCAAAAAGGGGTGAGCACTCATGAGAGAGATGGGGTTCTGGGTCCTGCCTTGCTCTTTCTGATGCTTTCCATCCTACCCTACAGCCCCCTGGTTTTCATCGGGCCTACAGCTCCCCACTCTACAGCAACCAGCAGTACGCTAGTGTCTGTAAGTGACTCACATGGAACCGGAGGGAATGGGCAAGTTTAGAGATGGTTCCAGCACACCTTTAGATTTAGAAACCAAATCCCGAAACAGAAAGATTCTCCATCCCATGGTTCACTCTCAACCTATAGTTTAGCCACCTTGGATGCAGAGTCGATATTCCCCTCTTTGATAGCTGAGGGAGATAAGATTTAGCTAGGTCTCCACACAGCTAGCAAGAGGCAGAGCCAAGATGGAATCTTCATCAAAATCTGCTCTGCATATGCAAAACCATTCTAAGTGAACAAGGATTCTCGACTGTACTCATCCTTGTTACAGAAGAATGCCACACTTAAGGCCAGACCCAGAGCTATGGACATCCTGGGCAGATTCATAGTTTAGCAACCCTTAACATTTATGTTGAAGTGAAGCTAAATTCTGTGAGAAGTGTGGGTGTAAAAAGAAGGGTCCGCTGGTACAAACACCCCTGCTTGTACATGCCACTCAGTGGGACAAAAAAAGCCAGCAGTTAAAGGACCACTCTCCTGAGAAGGAGAATGGGAATTCCGAGCATTCCCCGACGCCCAAGCAACTTAGTAAAGTGGACTTTCCAACATCATATAATGAATGCTCTGCCTGGAAGGAGTGCTGGTAAATATTTTTCTCCATTACATTACATTTCCAGTGATGTTTTTAGAGCTCTTTATAGATTGATGATCCAGGTATGCCCAGATGACAACTTCCCTGATCCTACACACACACACACACACACACACACACACACACGTGTCCATTCAATCCCACCTCTCCCTTACTTAGGAGGTCTCTCTTTCCTCCAAGCCTTTCCCTGCCTCCCCAGTAATGTCTTCTTTCTCTCCCATTCCCACCAGCTGCTGCAAATCGTAATGACCCTGTGTTTGAAACACTGCGCACTGGGGTGATCATGGCAAACAAAGAACGGAAGAAAGGACAGGCAGATAAGAAAAATGTGAGCACCATACCTCCCTTCCAGAGACCCCATATCTCCTCTCTGAAAAGCTGAAAAAAGCTAGGGATCCCTTTCCCCTAAAATTGCACATAACCCAACAGACAGATTTTTGCATGCAATTTCAGAGGGCCTCAGGTTAAGAACTCCTGCCATAGCATGCATTTTCTCCAGGAACTCTCTTGTGAAACTGTCAGATTAGTCACTATAACCAACTGAAGGCCCGGGACCCCTGGCATTGCTAGACAACAGAGGCAAGAGCTGTGCTTTTGGATTCAGGGAACAGAATTTGCCGGTAATTCTAGAGTCATACAAGGGTCCATGAAGATCGTCTGGTCTGACCCATTTATTCTATAGATGAGGTAACTGAGGCACAAAGCTAGTGGCCAAAAGTAGCTTCATTTCCTTTTATAATAGGACTAGAGGCCCGGTGCACGGATTTGTGCACTGGTGGTGTCCCTCAGCCTGTGCTGTGCCCTCGTGCAATCCGGGACCCCTGGGGGCATGTCAGACTGCTGGTTTTGACATCCCCTGAAGGATGTAGTAGTGCACGAAGTGGCAGGTGGCTGAGTAGGAGCCTGAGCCCGGGCCAGGTGCTGCTCCCGCTCATCCCTGCCCTGCTGCACCTGCCACCACTCAGCGCGTCTGTGGAGGCAGGACAGGCTCACACCGTGGCAGCTGCGCTCGCCAGCCATGAGCCCGGCATCTGGCGCCCGTTGGTCAGCTGGGTGGCGCTCCCACTGTGGGAGTGCACTGATCACCAGGGGGTAGCTCCTGCATTGAGTGCCTGCCCCCTGGTGGTTAGTGCATGTCATAGCGACCAGTCATTCAGTTCAGTCATTTGGTCCCTTAGGCTTTTATATATATATATATAGATTACTAGAGTCATAATGCCATAGATGCATTCAGTTCAGCAAGGGGTTTGTTAGCATATCCTCATATCTTTCTGGACAACCAGGATGGACTAATGTAGATAACAGTTACGGTTAGATGGAATCCTAAAATTGACTGAATGATAGTACCCAAAGGACCCTGGTCCTTTAGGGCAGCGGTTCTCAACCTGTGGGTCGCGACCCCTTTGGCTGTCGAATGACCCTTTCACAGGGGTCACCTAAGATCATCCTGCATATCAGATATTTACATTACGATTCATAACAGTAGCAACATTAGAGTTATGAAGTAGCAACGAAAATAATTTTATGGTTGGGTCACAACATGAGGAACTGTATTTAAAGGGCCAGAAGGTTGAGAACCACTGCTTTAGGGAGTGTACACCTACAGGAAGATTTCTGATGGCTCATAACATGATTTTGTCTTTGGTCCTCACCTATGAACATTTTTCTCACTGGTGCAAATGAAGATATAAATGGTGTACCCATCAAGGTTGTGGGAAACACAGAAGGAAAAACATATACTAAATAATATATTCAGAAATCTTATAGACTAGAAAAAGGCCCAGCACTAATCATTTGAAATTTTGTAAGGAAAAATGTATATATCTGTTCTTGAATCAAAAAGAAAAAAAAACCCAAAAACAAAACACACACACACATACAACAACAACAAATCAACTGCACAAAAACAGAACTAGAAATCTGACTTCAAAGTAGTTGATATGGAAGTTGGGTGCAAATTAGGGATTTCTATGGAGGGAGCTATGACTGTAAGGCACTAACACTGTGATTTGGCTGCTTGCAGAAAGGCTAGCACATTCGGGTACTGTTTTCTTAAGGGAATTGTAAAAGCTGTGCTGCCCATTTTTCTCTTATACACTGAAGTATTTTTAAGGACAGACATTATAGTAAAGGTCATAGAACTGGGATCTTGGGGAATGATTTGAAGGGTCTGAGAATAATCAGAGAAAAAAAAAAGGCAGGAAGGACATGTGCTGACATGTCCTCAGATCTTTAAAGGGACTATATTGGTTCTATATTTCTCCAGAAGGCAAATCAGGCCAATGACTAATAGTTACAGGGAGACTGGCATAGGTTTAATATGGGGAAACATCCTATAAATAAATTGCATGGGCTTATTTTGAAAGGTGGTGAGTTCCCTGTCATTAGCTACATTCAAGCACAATGTGGGTGGCCCACCTGCCAGGATGTTTTAGAGAAAGTCTCTGCATTAGGCAGGTGATTGAATAGATATTTTCTCCAAGGCTCCTTCCAACCCTGCGATCCTATTAGCCTCTGTCCTGACTGGAGAGCCAGGGCAAGCCTGGGTTCCCCAGACAGCATCTTCCTAACTCTGGTGCACCCTCCAGCCTCTAGCAGCCATGATGGAAGAGGAGCCAGACTCGGCCAGACCAGAGGGAGGCAAAGCCCAGAATGGTGAGTGGCTCCCACCTCCATCCACAGAGATGGAGGCGGTCGGGCTCAGCAATGGCAGCGGGAAAGGACAGTAAAGGGTACACCAGGTTTGGAGAGAAAGGAGGCCCCATAACAGAAGGGTAAGAGGATGAGGGCTACCCTCCAGGAACCAGAGACAATTGGCTGGTGTTTCTCATCCCAGGAAACCCTGAAGGGGATAAGAAGGCTGAAAAGAAGACACCTGATGACAAAGTGAGACTCCTTTCTCCCTGCATGGAGCCCAGTCCTTTTCCCAACCCAGTCTGACGCCACTCGCGACCTCAGCAAGGGCGCAGACTGCCCTGCGTTCCCATTACCCTTAACCGGCCTTCTCCACCACCTTACACACACACAACTAATGCATTCCTCTTAGTTCAGGGACCTGGGAGAGTTGGAATGGAGTGTGTCTGGAGAATGCTCCTGCCTTGGTCTCCTGCCCCTCAATGTGGGACAGAGGAGCCCTGAGACTCATCACCCCCTTTCACCCCCAGCACAAGCAGCCTGGCTTCCAGCAGTCTCATTACTTTGTGGCTCTCTATCGGTTCAAAGCCCTGGAGAAGGACGACCTGGATTTCCCGTGAGAGGCCTTAAGATTGGGGTGGGGGTAGACTGGGAGCCCAGCTCCCTCTGGGAAAGGAAAGAGGGGAAGGGGATGCTCAGGGCTTGGAGCTTATTGAGGCTGGACCTGGGTACAGCCAAGGGACCGGATAGGAAGGCCCCTAAACCTCAGAGGCCCCTCCCTTTCCCTGCCAGGCCTGGAGAGAAGATCACGGTCATTGATGATTCCAATGAGGAGTGGTGGCGGGTAAGAGAAATGACTGAGGGTAGGGTGGGACATGGGTTGAGTTTAAAAGGCTGATTCTCCCTACCATCTTCTCTAGGGGAAAATAGGGGAGAAAGTTGGATTTTTCCCTCCAAACTTCATCATTCGGGTCCGGTCTGGAGAACGTGTGCACCGGGTAACAAGATCCTTCGTGGGGAATCGCGAAATAGGACAGATCACCCTCAAGAAGGACCAGGTTAAAGAAAAAAAAGACCAGTAGCTCTGGTGCCCCAACCCAACCCCAGCCGGGAGGCTCCTCTGCACACTACACTCCATTAATGACACTAGGAAAGGCCTCCGTAACTCCGGGCTCCCCTGCTCTCCTCTACAACTGTTTTCCCTTGATTTCTCTCCTCCCTAATCCTTTAATCCTAGATCGTGGTGCAGAAAGGAGATGAAGCTGGCGGCTACGTCAAGGTCTACACTGGCCGCAAGGTGGGGCTGTTCCCCACCGACTTCCTGGAGGAGATTTAGGTGTGCAGCCGGCGCCTGCTGGCGGGAGAGACCCGGGCCGGGTGCTGCAGGCCCAGTGGAAGCTGGAGAGGAAATGGAGTGGAAGCAACTCTACTGCTGAGTCAGGGAGGAGCGGGAAGGCCCGCCAGAGCGAGACGGGGCTCCTGGGAAGGGACTGGTTCCCGCCCTCCTCCCTGGGCTATGCCGTCGGATACTGGTGCCTAGAACAGCCTTTGAGAGCTGGAAAAAAATTGCGTTTCCACTAGGAGGCGCCCTGGGTTGCGGGGGTGGGTGGGAGGCGAACTGTTGAATGTTGTGAATTTATTAAAGTTTTGACAAAAGTTAGAAAAGTTTGTTCTTTAACTTGGGGCCGAGGAGGGAAGAGAGGGCCTACGAAGTGGTAGAAAATCCTTCCCAACAGTCACATTTTGCTACCATCGGGTAACCTGAAACCCACCAGGGCTGAGGCCGGTGGGAGGTGGGGAGACAGTGCGTCCGCTAGGGGAGGCCTCTGTAGTCAGTAAAGAAAAGAGCCAGGCGGGGTCCCCGCACCCGCGCCGCTGGGGCTAGGAACAGGATCTGGTTGCAGGGTAGGTCCCCCTAGCTTTTGGCGATTTAGCCGCGGACAGCGCCTTACATTTCGAAACCTGGCTCAGTGCCGAGCTGGGCCGCCAGGGGGCGATGCAAGATCTCGGTTGGAGAGCGAGGGATGGGGGCCGAGATGGTGGGGAGAGGAGAGAACCAGAGACAAGGAGCCGGAGACCCTGGGTCTGGGAGGGAGTGGGGTGCGTGCCGTCTCCATGGCAACACTTCCTCAAGTCCTCCGGGAACCCAGCGAGCAAGGCCCGGGGGCTTAACCCCTCCCGCGCGGCCCCGCCCCAGCCCTGACAGGTACCAAGTGAGAGGGCGCTGGGCAGACAGCTAAAGGGCTCGCGCGGAGAACCCCCCTGCGGCGCGCCGTATGCAAATGTTTTCATTTGCATATGTAGACATGCAAATATATCGGCCTTGGTCAGGGTGGCAGGTGGCAGGGAGCGGGAAGGTGTAGGGAAGGGAGCTGAAGGAGGAGGGTAGGGACCTGGGAGTGGACCAGTGAGAGGCAGCCTGGGGTGGTCGCTGGAGTGGAGTCAGCGGAGGGTCTTGAGCTTGATGGCGGATGGGGGGAGGGTCAGCGTGGCCAGCCAGGAGATCCTCTTCTCCTGCCCGCTGTCTGCCAGGCCTGAGGTTGGCACCGCCTAGCAAGGTTGGCAGCGGGAGCCCAGGCACCATCTGCTGCTGGCGGGAAAGGGTGGGGGGAGGACAGAGGCTCAGCTGGGCTGGGGAAAAGGAGGGCCCGGGACGGGCGTGCCCCCCTTCCTTCCAGAAGGCTGAGGTGTGGTGGAGGTAGGGAAACACACAAGAGGACTCATTGCAGAGCCGGGTTCTGTCTCCTGTTCCTTTGCTCTTGACTGTACTGGATTCCTTGGGGGGTGCGGGGTCATAAAGGAAGACTCAGGTAGCACCCCTTTAGTCATGCTTGGGCTGGAAGAGCCCAGACCACAGGCCTCCCGCCTCCCACCCCCACCCCCACATACAAATCAAGCCTTTTGCCTTCATCCCTCCTCGGCAGGATCTGCCTCCCACAAATGGGCAACAACTAGGGCTTGGGTCCTATCTCTTCATCAAGCAGTCTGAGGGACTCAAAACCAGAACCCCCGAGATCCTCGAGTGGGGCCCCCCACAATGCTGAAGCAAAACCAATTTACTGGCTCATTGGGCGGCGATGCTGGTGTGGGGGTACTGAGACAGAGAGAGCGGCTGTTCTCCCCCCCCATACACTCGGGGGGCACCCCCCTTCCCCGCCTCGCAGAGCCGGCAGCTGTCCCTAATTAGAACGGCGGTTTAATTGGATTTATCAGCAGTTAATAGGAAATTAAGCAAAGGGCCCGAGAGAGGGAGGGCAGAAGGAGCGGGAAGGCCGGCTGTGCGGAGCTGGAAGGACGGGTGCTGGGGTGCCAGGGCTGGGGACACAAGGCCCAGTATTGTGACTGACCCCCATGGTCATGCCCCGACCCCCAGTACTTGCCCGCTGGCTTAGCCCTGGCCGGCTGGCAAAGAGCTGTTCTCAGGAGAGGGAGTCGGGAACAGCAGAGACCCTGTGGGGGCCCCCAAAGCCCTCTACTCCTGCCAGCGGCCACCGGGGTGATGGATAATGCTGCCTCACGCTGCAAAGGTCATAAGTCTGGGCCAAGGAGCGGACTGAATCAAAAACAGACCGGAGGGGGGGGCGGGTTATTAGGGTCCAAGATACAAGCCACACCCTACTCTTCTCAGTGCGCACCAACTCATAGTAAAGGAAGTGCCCTGAGGTCAGAAGATTGGGCAGCACCGGGGTGAGGGGGATATGGACTGAGCCTCTCTCCCACCCCCTGCCGCCCGGCTGTGTTGAGGATCCTGGGAGTCTTCCTGCACAGCCACCAATGTCCCTCTATGGCTCCTGCTCCTGCTTTTCTCCCCTACTGCTGAGGCTGGGGCTGAGGCTGGGGCTGGGGCTGGGGCTGGGGCTGGGGCTGGGGCTGGGGCTGAGGCTGGGGCTGGGGCTGGGGCTGGGGCTGGGGCTGGGGCTGAGGCTGGGGCTGGGGCTGGGGCTGGGGCTGGGGCTGAGGCTGGGGCTGGGGCTGAGGCTGGGGCTGAGGCTGGGGCTGGGGCTGGGGCTGGGGCTGAGGCTGAGGCTGGGGCTGGGGCTGGGGCTGGGGCTGGGGCTGGGGCTGGGGCTGTGGCTGGGGCTGGGGCTGTGGCTGTGGCTGGGGCTGGGGTTGGCTGAGGCCAGAGGAGCCCAGCGTCTGCACCACCTACCCTGGGGGCCAAGGAAGGAAGCTTCAGGCAGTCAAACAGGGTGCAGGGTCAATAGCCCCGGGCGCCTCCTGTCAGCAGGCCCTCCTGCCATCAGGACCTCATTATGCAGCTAGAATAACAAGGCTTCCAGCAGGGACTCCAGCCACCTCTCCACCACACTCCTCCACCGGGGCTCGGCTCCTGCAGGTGTGTGGGTGCCAACCTCTGAACGTGTGGGGGTCTCTGTGCCCTTGGCAATTATGGGTGTCCATGTCCCTGGTGTGTGTGTGCGTGTGTGCGTGTGTGCTCCAAAGTGTGTGAGGCGTGTGTGCACGTTGGTGTGTGCCCCTGTACCCTGAATACGTATCTGTCTTGTCACCATTCTGTCCCCCCTCTCCCCCAACTTGTATTATTTTTGTCAGTCTAAGCCCCTGGGTGTCTAGGTGTGCACATGTGCTTTGGCGTGTCTGTGCATTCTTCACGCCTGGGTGTGCCCCGCGTAGGCATTTCCGTGGGTCTCTGCCCGCGGGGACGGTGTCTGTGTGAGAATCAGGAAGAGCCGCTAGCGAGTGTGTGTTGCTCTGGCATCTACACTTGCAGGTGTGTGCGCCTCTGTGACAGTGCGTGGGCGTGTGCCTGGGTGTGAACCGCACGGCGGCGGGTATTCGAAAGACAGTGTGACGCAGGCGCGCTGTGTGTCTGCCTGCGCGCGCCCGGCTGCCTCTCCCACTCCCCCCCACACCCCCCTTCCTCTCCGATCTCCAGTCCTCTCCTCTCCGGGCGGGCTTAGCTCCGCCGTCCGCATCATCTCCATCCATTATTGAAGAAACAGCCGCGTCCGCTCCAATCACATCAACAACCCCCCGCCCCCCTCGGTTCCGCTCGCCCGCAGCCCCTCTGGGTGCTGGGAGAGGGACAGCCGAGGCGCCGCGGGGGCACCAGCAGGAGCGGGCTCCTGACCTGGTGCCCCGAGCCGGGCCGGGCACCGGGACGCCGGGGTCCCCGGCGGAGAGTGCTTTGCATAAACAGATGGCGCGGGCGTCTTTGTCTCGCTCCCTCACTCCCTCGTTCGCTCTTCGAGCGGCTCCCGGCTCCTCCGCGGTCTAGCTGATGCAATCATGATCATCTCCGAGCCTCGGGACCCGGAGCCCTTAATAGCGGCAGGAGGGTCAGGGGCCTCGGGGCTCCCGAGCAGATGCTGGGCACCGGGTCTTCCCCCCAGGGCTCCGCCCCCCACGCCCCACAGCTGCAGAGGGAAGACGGAGCCCTGCTGAGGTGACGGGCATGTGGAGGTGACCGGAGAGGGGACCCCAGTCAGTGCCCCGGGGTGTCCCCAGGCTGTCCCCTAGGACTGCTGCAGCCCCCGCCCTCAGGAGCAGCAAGCCAGAGAATAGGACTCCAACTAGTGAATGGGAGGGGAACGACAGAGATAAAGAGCGGCAGAGGCATCTGTAATGAGACACGGCGAGGCAGAGAGATGTGGAGGGAAGGAGAGACCACAGAGACAGAGAAACAGCTGCAGAGGGACAAAGCCAGGTAGAGAAAGAGACAGCCAGCCAGATGATAAGGAACAGAGACACCGCGACAGACCGGGCCCCGAAGAAAAAGGGCAGAGAGAGTAGGACGGGCAGGGGCAGAGGGCAGTCCCTGGGCAGAGACGGAGCTGCCCCCGGGCTCTGGGACTGCCCAGCCTCACGAGAGGACTCATCCTGGGGTGCCCGAGGCTGGCGAGGCGGGAGCTTCCGCGACTCCTCTCCGCACCCTCCACCCCGGCCACTGCGGAACCCACTGCCTTGGCCGCGGGAGTGGCAGGAGCGGCGGGCGGGGCGTGAACCACACTCTGGGAGCTGACTTACCTGCCGACATGCAGTGGGGCGCAGGCCCAACGCGGCCCGACAGGGGGCGTCCGAGGCATCGCCCCTGAGCGCTTAGATTCTTAGAAGCAGCTCGGCCTCCAGGGGGCGTCCGCGGCCACGGCCCCTGATCAGCCTACGGCGCCGAATCCAGCTGCTTCTAACCTACCGCGGAGCCGTCTGCGTGCTGAGTAGGTCCTGCGCGCTTTAGCGTTCAGAGTCCAGTCGCGGCGGGACCCCGGCCCGGCCCTGGCCACGCCTAACCCACTGCTAATGACTTCTGCGGCCCCTCACCCGCTGGGTCAGTTTGGCCTGAATCCTTTTGGTGGGAAAGTGCGAGGGGAGCTGGGATCTGGAACCAAAGAGCTCGGTGTTCGGCCCTGGAGATCCAGATCCAGAGAGAGGAGTGGGCTTAGAAACAGTCACAAAGAAGGTGCCAGCGATTGGCACCAGAAGCAGGTGGGAGGCCAGGGAGCCCCGGGGAGTCCAGATCAGAAGCAAAAACGTGAGAAGGAGCTGGGAGAGTGGGCGGGGGCGCACACCGGAGGCCGGAGGCTCAGGGAAGGGAGCGGGGGGGTGGGGGGGGGGTGTTTGGGACGTGCTAGGCCAGGTCCCTGGGGCGCACAGGAAAGGACCCAGGGAGGCAGGCGATGACCCGAGAATCAAAGGGGTGCGGCGCAGGGGCCAGAGGTCCGGTCGCTTCCTGCGCACCAGCTGTGCACATAGAGCCAGGTGTGCAGCCCAGCTCTGGCCCCTCCAGCTCGAGCTCTGGGATTGGTTGTCCGACAGGACAGCCCGAGGACACCTCAAGGCACTGACTGGGGTCCCCTTTCCGGTCACCTCCACATGCCCGTCACCTCAGAGACTGGAAGGCTGGGGTGCACGGGTGACAGACAGCCCACTCCCCGGCCAGTGCTCAGGGCGGTGCGGCCCTGCGCCGCTCTAGGCTCTGACATCCCTTCAGTCGGTCCCCCTTCCCCGCCCCCCACACGCGAGTCTCGGTCTCTTTGTTTTCGCCGTGTCTCTGACACTTTATCTCATTATCCGCCGGAGGGAGGCTCTAGCCTGGGACCCCGCAGCCTAATTACAGCAGCACTTGTCAACGGAGGGGACAGGGGAAGTATCAGCTCCAGGGAAAGGAAGGAAGCCCCCAGGAAGGGCCCCCTCCTCCCTGAGCCCAGGTCCCCAGAGGGGGGCGCACAGGTCACCCTGGCCCCAGCCGCCACAGGGCTCTGGAGGGAGGTGACCAGGGGGAGGCAGGGAGGGAGAAGGGGGGTGGAGGTTAGCGTGGGAGTGGGAGAGGTAGTTAGGGTGGGCTCCTGGGTCCCTGGAACCCCAATTCCCCAAAGATGGTGAGTGAGCCTTCTCACCCTAACAGCATAGCATCCGGGAGGGCAATCAATTGCTTGCTCTGCACTTCTGTTTATGTGTCTTGTTCTCTTTCCTCCTTCAACATCTTGTCTGCTCTCCTGAACTGGTTTTCTCGCTCCCTTCTCCTCCTCTCTGTCACAGCCAGAGGCAGAGAGTGGCCTCCTTGGATGGCTGCCCCTTCCCCTTCCCCAAGGGAGGCAGGGCAAGCAAGTTTCTCAAGCCCCCAAACGTCAACAACTGACTTACTCTGTCCTAAGCCCCGTTGAAGATGCCTCCAGCTCCCCTGGCCTCCAAGCACTGTCCCAGGCCAACCAGAACACAACTGGGAGGAACCACCCAGAACTAGAGGGGCGGGGGCAGCGTTAGCTCTTCTGTTGGACTGTCCACCCCCCCCCCTCACTGCACTGTGGTGGGATCAGAACCAGGGCCTCCAGGACCTGCTAGCTCCTGAATGCTCCGGAGGCGTGATTTTCAACCTTTTCATCTCATGGCACACACAAACTAACCAGTAAAATTCTGCAGCACACCGATGTGTATATATATATATATATATATATATATGCCAAAATAGGTATAACTTTGATTCATTCACACCAGATGGCTATTGTTGTGTTGGCTGTTGTCATTTTCTTATTTGACAACATAAAGGAAAAGAGGTCGATGCCCCTGACTCAATAGTCAGGTATTGCATGTTTTAAAACTTGCAGCACAGTGTGTGGAGGCACCCGGGTGGCAATGGCTGCCCTGGCCCTCCTGGTGCCACCTGAGAGCACTCCACACCTGCACTTCTCTGGGGGTCTGCCTGCCAGCCTGTGTGTGTAGGGGTGGGAGGGGGCTGTCCCTGACCCCTCCCCCCACTTCTGGATCCCCTCTCAATCAGAGTCTGGGAAGCCTGTGAGGCCTCTCCCTAGGACCAACCCAAAGCCCCAAGTATGAGGTGGCCCTGTGGGTCCGAGGCGGCCCCCGGAGGAGAGAGCGGAGCAGAAATCCCTCAGCTCCCCAACAGCTCCTCCTGCTCCCAGCCTGGAACTGGGGAAGAAGCGGAATGGGGGGTGGGGTAAGTTGGCTGCGGCAGGCTGGGCTGGGCAGGGCTGGGCTGACCCCTCCCCAGCGAGGGGCGGGACCCCAGGAGGAGCGAGGGAGCCGAGCCCCAAAGAGGACCAGACACGAAGAGGCGAGATGGCGGGAACCGGTGTGGGGGCCCGCTTGTACCGGCAGATCAAGAGACATCCCGCGGTGAGTTCGGTCCCAGAGCCACTGCTTCTAACGCCTAACTTTCTCGCTGCCCCAGCGCTCCCCGTACCCTCTTGCCTAGCCCCCCCCCCCAAAGCCTAACCTCTCCCAGGGTGTCCTCAACTCCCCCTGCAATGTGCCCCTTTCTGTGTCCCTCGAATCCCCCTAGAGAGGCTCGCTGTGGGGTGAGAGAGACAGGGCCGGGGCTGTGGTGCAGGAGGTCCCAGTCCCCTCTCCCAGGAGGGAGGGAGCACGGGTCCGAGGCTGGGGTGGGGGGCGCCCGGCAGGACGGGGAACTGCGGGGAGGGGAGCGGCTGACAGTGTCCTGGACCTTCCCGCAGCTCATCCCCATGATCGGCTTCATCGGCCTGGGCATGGGCAGCGCTGCGCTCTACTTGCTGCGGCTTGCCCTGCGCAGCCCCGACGTCTGGTAAGGCCGGGCTTAGGACGCTGGCTGGGGTGCTGGCTGGGGCAGGAAAGAGGGGCCTCTCAGGAATGGGGGGTCAGTGGGCCTGGCAGGGATCCCCCTGCAGCGCCCACCCCCCAGCATCTCCCCCTGGGCCCACCCAACCGCACTCTCCTCTGTGGCTCGACTTGCCCCGGCTGCCATGGCAACGCTGTTGTGCCGCCGCAGGCGGCCTGTGGGTACCTCAATATCCCTGCCGGGGATGTGGCCAGGCAGCTCTGGGGGTGCAGTAGGGGCCGGGGTGACGACGAGACTCCCCTGCCCCTCCCCCGCCCCGCCAGAGGCAGTGGGGGTGCGGGTCCTCTGAACGCATCAGGACAGCCCCATGTTGTCAGAATTGGGACACAGCGCACAAGCCCCAGCCCCTCGATCCGCCCGCCGACCTCCGCGCTCTGCTCTGCTGGGAGGGCCTAGGGAGGCGAGGTGCAGTGGGGTCGCTGGGTTGGGTTGTCAGCCCCCCATCTGGTCTTGCTCTGACAAGGGCGACAGCCTTCTAGTCTCCTCCGCAACTGCTAATGCTCCCCTCCCCGTCAGCCTTGGGAAATGGCCCGCCCCCCAGGGTAGGGCTGGGTGGGGGCTGGAGGCAGAGATGCTGTTACCTTAGGCGCTAGGGTCCTACTTCCCACAGAGAAAACCCCCTCCCCCCACTCTCCACAGCTGGGACCGGAAGAACAACCCGGAGCCCTGGAACCGCCTGAGCCCCAACGACCAGTACAAGGTACCTTTAGGGGGCTCTAGGGTTGCACCTCCGTCCTCTCCTTTCCTGGTCCCTGGGAAGACCCCTTGGCGCCTCCCCGCTGAAGGGAGGCCTGGGGCACTCCGTGCAATGCCCCCCCCCCCCCCCCCCAGTTCCTTGCAGTTTCCACGGATTATAAGAAGCTGAAGAAGGACCGGCCAGACTTCTGAGCCTGGCTGGGACGGGTCCATGTCCTCCACCGAAGTCAGCCGGCCTCCTCCTTCCTGCCACTCAGCCCCCAGCCTCCAGGGCGCCTCTCACCACCCTGTCCAGCTCCTGCGTACACAGGCCTGGTTCCCACGCCGCAGAGGGGAGGCAGCTCCACCCCCACCCTCTTCCCTCGCTCCCTGCAGCGGAAGCACCCCTGACCCTCAGCTGGAGTCCCACGCAGGGGGGTGGGGGTGGGAGAGTCAGGAGGTGGGGCCCCAGTGGGTTGACTCAAAAGGCCCAAGGGGGCCCCTCTGCTAGGCTGCAGGGGCCTGACGGGGTGTGGCGCAGGCTACGTGAGGAGCGTGGCAGACGTGAGCCAGGAGCAAGCAGGGGCCTCTGAGTGCCAGGCGACGCGGCAGGCCCCACGTTTGCCAGGCTCTGGGCGCCTCCCAGGGCGGCGCTGCGCTAGCTGACTGGGCTCCTTGCCTGCGGCCCAGCCCGCTCCGGAAGCACCTCTCAGCCCGGGGAGGGGCCGTGCGCGGTTTCCTGCGACTCGGGAGCCAACCCGCAACCCCCTCCAGCCTCGCACCTGGGCCTCCCCCTGCCATCCAACCCTCCTCGCTCAGCTCCCCTCTGTCCCCTGGGATCAAACAGAAGCAGCCATGGGCAAAATACAATTTCATTTAACAAATTGAATTTGCTGCGCCTGCTAATCACGTCTGGTGTCGGCTCTGATCAGAGACAGAGAGAGGAGGCTGCAGCCCCCCGGGTCCTCGCGGTGGTTGTGGGAGGGAATCCAGGAACCACACATGGAGGAGACAAATCACACCTGGCCCCGGGGGCCGCGGGCTCCCACAGTAATAGAAGCGCGGGTCCGCTTAGCATTTTATTAGATAAAAACAGAAAGGAGGGCGCCCACCCACCCCTTCCTCTGGCTCACGAGGGCGACGCCCCTGTCCCCAAGAAGGAAAAGGGCGTCCATAACACTGAGATAACGGAACCGTTAGGGCAGACGGCCCCCAGCCTCCTTCTAAGTTTTCTTACAAAAAGGAATTTCAGCTACAAATCCTGGGAAGGGAACTACATTTGGCTCTTCCGCTAAGTGAGAGGCCTTCTCTCCACCAGCAAAACACTGGAAGGTTCAGGGAGAGGGAAGGCGAATTTCAGTCTCTGAGCCTCATTTCCTTGGTCCCTTCAGTGCTCGTCAAAACCAGGCATGGGGAAAGCCCTGGCAAACTGCTCCACCCGCTGCCTGAGGTCAGCCAGCCGTTGTCTTGTTTCTGGGTCACTGAGCAGGAAGGATTTGAAATCCTGTAGTTTGGCTAGAGAGGGGTGAGGAAAAGTGGTCAGAGCTTTAGGGAAGGCGGTGAGATGGGGGGGGGGGGGCAGATAGTGAGTGTAAAGGGGCTGGCAGGGGCTGGGGGGCGTGTCTAGCCTACTCACTGGTCTTGCTCTTCACATCCAAGCCAATCTTGACCCCTTCATCTATAAATGCCACAACTCTCCGGAAGTCATCCTCACGAAACTGTCGAGAGGTCAAGGCTGGTGCCCCTGGGAGAGAGGCAGACGAGGAGTAGCATGACCCACGCCCCCGGGCGCAGCCACCCTTCCCCCCTGGAACCCCAGGTCTCACCAAGCCGAAGACCCCCTGGTGTGATGGCACTTCGGTCTCCAGGACAGGTGTTCTTGTTGGCTGTGATGGATACAAGCTCCAGCACCCGCTCAGCCCGAGCCCCATCCAGGCCCTTGGGCCGCAGGTCCACCAACACTAGGTGGTTGTCGGTGCCACCTAAGGCGGGAAGAGTAAACAGAGAATGGTGAGTCCTGGGCCTTTGCCTGAGGCCACAGAGGCTCTCACCCACCCTCCTGGCTCACCAGACACCAGTGAATAGCCTCGATCTAGCAGGGCATCAGCCATGGCCCGAGCATTCTTCAGAACCTGCAGGGAGTACTCCCGGAACATGGGGGTGCAGGCCTGGAGATGAGACAGCAGCACCTGGGACCCCAAATCCTGCCCCTTCTACTCCTCCACCTCTAGCATAGTTGTGACTCCAGTCTTGAGGCCTCCCCTCCTGGCCCTTCCCTTCCAACAGCTCCATTTTCAGTTAGCAAGATACAGGGTCTGAGCATCCAGATGCCCACCACCCGACAATGGAGGCTCCCCAACCTGCTTTAGGGCCACGGCCACTGCAGCAATGGCATGGTTGTGGGGGCCCCCCTGCAGGGACGGGAACACAGCAAAGTTGATTCGGTCCTCAAATGTATAAGGGATCTCCCGGCCAGTCTTGGGGTCCACAGACTGCACCCCCTTCCGGTAGAAGATGAGTCCTGACCTGTGTGGGAAGAGGGTGGTCAGAATCTAAGCTGAAAAGAAAGGGCAAGGGATGGGGAGAGCAGAGGAAGCCGGCTGGCCCGCGCCCCCGAGGGCTCTCAGCCACCTCAGTTGTGCTGGGTGTGCTTGGCTCCAGGGGTTGAGGGGAACAGAACCTTCCTCCCACCTCCCACCCCCAAACTCCCTGCCAGGGAACTGCCACCATGGGCAAGAAAAGGAGAATCCTCAGACTGGGTAGAACTCTTTAGGCAGAATGAGTTTCTCTCTGATCCAGACCAACAATTCGCGGGGAATAAGGCACGAAGGCAGGGAAAGGCAAGGCCTGACCTCAGGGGAGCCTGACCTGGCCCCTCGAAGGGTCTTGTGAGTGGTAGTGGTGACAACATCCGCGTGCTTGAAAGGTGAAGGGATCACCTTGGCAGCCACCAGGCCACTGATGTGGGCCATGTCTGCCAGCAGGTGTGCCTTGACCTCATCACACACCTGGGCAGGTACAGAAACAGGCCTCAGTCTGGGGAGGGTCCAGACAGGCCTGCGCAAGGCTTCCCCTCCTCCGAAATCTCCCCACCACCCCTTGGGCAGCGGCAGGTACCCCAGCCCTCCACCAACCTCCCTCATGCGGGCGTAGTCAATGAGGCGAGCATAGGCACTGGTACCAGCTATGATGAGCCGTGGTCGGAAAAGCCGAGCAGTGATTGCCAGCTGGTCATAGTCAATGAGGCCAGTTTGGGGCTGGACAGACAGACAAAGAGCTAAAGTCCTTACAAAGAAGCAGTGCAGCTCACTCTGCTCCTTGACCTTAAAGGCTGCCCAGGGCTTCAGCCTCTAGCTCTTCCCAGGAGAGGTTCCTAGGCCTTGAGCAGCTCCCTCCCCAGACCCTAGAGCACTCACTCACATTCAGTTTATAGGGCATAGACTCAAAGAAGATGGATGTGGCTGAGATCCGCTTGACATCAGACATATAGCCATGGGTGAGACTGGGAGGGGAGGAGAGGAAGTGAGAAGGCTTCTCAGTGGAGTAAGACCCACGCCTCTCCTGCCCTGCTCCGAAGGCCCTGCCTCTGACACCGCGCCTGGCGTGCACCACCCTCACTGCTCTGCCCACTCTGTGCTGAGCACTGGTTCCTGGGGTCTTATCTTCCCCTGCACTGAGACTGAAGGACAGGGAGAGGCCTGTTCCAGCTGCATGGCCCATGGCAATAAACAACTCCTCTCTCATGCCCATATGGCCCAGTGAGCCTATCAGCCACCCACCGCATCCATACTCACTGGCCACCGTCGGGCAGGTCCAGCCCCATGATTCGGTCGTGAGGCTGCAGAAGGGCTGTGTAGGCAGCCAGATTGGCTGGGGACCCCGAATAAGGCTGGACATTGACTCCCCACTGTGCAGGATCCAGGTCAAAGGCCTCCAAGGCCCGGCGCTGACACAGCAGCTCAATTTCATCCACTACCTCTGCTCCCCCATAATATCTGCCACGGGAGGGGGCACATCAGGGCACAGAGAAAGGGTCCCACCACCCCCCCTTCCTTGAAGTAGCAAAGGAGCGGGAAGGCTACTCCTCTAAAGGCACTGGGAGGGTGCAGGCCGGCGTCCCCCACCGGGAGCACTGTCCCCGAGGCTGCCCTCCAGCCCGCTGGTGCCTCGCCCTCACCTCTTGCCAGGATAACCCTCCGAGTACTTGTTGTTCAGACAGGACCCCAGGGCCTCCAGCGCAGCTCGGCTGCAGAAGTTCTGGGGTGAGGGGTGGGGGCAATGTCAGAAGGTACAGAGCCCCTTCTGAGAGACTCCCACAGCCCACCCTGCCCGAGCCCAGGCTGCAAGGAGCTGAGCTCTACAGAAAGCTGTTCATTCAAGGTTCCTTGTCAGGCTTGGGGCATGGCCAAAGGCAGCGTCCTCAGAAACCAAGCTGCCATGACAGGTGTCCCCGGCAAGCCCACCTGTCCACTGGTACCTGTGCTTCCAGGTTTCTCTTTTCTCTTGGGAGGGGGAAGGGACCAGACTTGACTGCAGGGGCCCAGAAGGCTCTGGAAGCTCTCTAATGCCCCCATCCCATAACCCAGACTGGCTCTGCCTTTGCTTCAGAGGACAGTAAGAAGAGAGAGAGAGAAGGCCCAGCAGGAAGGCCCTGAGTCTGAAAGGGAGATCTGAAGAAAGAGCAGTAAGATGACCTGTTACTTCCTGTACCCATGGCGGCCCAAGCCTTGGCCCCTCTCCCCAGACCCCACCTCTGAGGCAATGAGTTCCAGGCCACGACACTGCCTGTCCTTCTCCCTCTGCAGCAGCTCCCACATCTCAGGGTCACTGTCTGACAGACTCTCCTGGCCTGTCCAGCCCCTGGTGGCTTCTCCAGTCTGGGTCTGGGCTGCTTCACTGTGCTGGCACCGCGCAGCCATCCTGACCAGCGGACCATATCTCCGCAGAGGCTAGGGGAGGAAAAGCCAGGGTCAAACAAAAGGGTTCAAACAGTCTCCCAACAACCATCAGCCATGCGTATCAGGCCCTCTGGCTCCAAACAGCCAGCTGTCCAGCCTGCCTGTTCCGGTTTTCGCCACCCCCACCTCCAAAAGCCAGTTCTAGAGCCAAGGCTGAGATCAATGTCCAGGGGGTGGTTCTGAATCCATCCATTCACCTCACCTCAGAATCTTCCTCCACCTGGACCCCTGAACTACTCTGCAAAGCCAGAGGACAAAGTTTGTGTTCTAGAAGCTAGAGGTTCCAGAACCTCTCCACTCACTGGAACAAACGGGTCTTCCCTGTAGGGGCTCCATAAACTGATATCCCAGTCAGGGGGGAGGAGACCAAGTTGCAGGGATTAAGAGAACAGGCTTACCATGGTTAGAGGTGGTTTTCAGAACATTGGAGGTAGCCATTCAATGTTCTGAAAACCAGGGTAGATTTTTAGCAGTCCCAGGGGGAGAATGGTAGGGGTGGGAGTGGGGGTGGGGGGCTGATGGCAGGGAAGCCAAAAACCACACCCAGTCCTCTGCCCGGCTCCTTTCCACCTCCTTCCAGCCCTTCCAGCCCACAGAGCCGCGGCATCCCTGATGCAAGCAGTAGGGCTCGGTTGCATCATCTGCACGGCTCAGAGCTAGCAGGGAGGACAGCTCGCTTGTCCAGGCTGGGAGTCCCGCTGTTCGCCAGCACAGGAGGCGCGGGCAACCGTTACACTTCCCTCCCCAGCTGCCACGTAAAATGGATGGTCACATGGCCCTGGGGCTTCTGATTACCGGAATGGAGAGGGGTCCCGTTTACCCCGCGTGCACTCGAGGGTCTCGGGGATTCCCTAGTTGCGCGTCCGCTCCCGGAAGACCCAGACCATGTGCGTGGAAAAGCCCATAGTTTGTGAACGGATATTACGGTAGGAGGGGAACTTGCTTTCAACTGATCACCCAGACTCCGGGGCCCCATTCTTACCCGAGTGGCCCAGAGCAAAGAGAAAGACAGCATCGCAACCCGAAGTCGCAGGATGTCAAGCCACCAACTCTAGCTTGGAGAAGCAACGGGACCGAAAAGACTGATCCGAGAGCGCATGCGTGAGAAGAGCGGCCCTAGAAGGCACAGGAATAAGGGTAGAGCCTACGCATGCGTGAGGCGACTCCTTTATGGTCTTCTGGGAATTGTAGTTTCCCCACCTTTCTTCCGCTTCCTTTCCCCAGGGTCTGTAGCCCCAGGGTCAGAGACTCCAGTCTGAAAGAAAAGAGACCTACTGCCGCCCCCCCTCACTATCCTGGATATCTTCAGGTGTTCCCTACCCTCCCCCCCTCCCGCCCCCCCGTCGTCCAGACATCAACCATTTATTGGATGCCTACTGAATACCTAGTATTATTAGGCTCCCTGGGAAAAACAAAGACTCCTATACAAGCTGGAGTGCCATGGTGCACTGGAAGTCACCTGGTTTGGAGGGGTGGTGAGAGGCGAATTCAAGTTCCAGCTCTGGGACTAACTAGCAAATTAGCCTATCTGGCCTCAGTTTCCTCACTTGTAAATCAGTAATAAAATAACATGTGGTGGGGATTAAATGACTTTGTATATACACATGCTCTGGAATGGATTGTGCTCCCTTCCTCCTCTGACTTACTAACCTGCCTCCTCCTTGGCCATCTCCTCCTTCTCCTGGGACATCCTGGAGCTGAGTGAGATGCCCCTTCTTGTCCTGTACTTGTTGGATTTTGTTAACTGTCCACCTCTTGCCTTCCAGGCAGTCAGCGAGCTTTGTTTCCCTGGGGCTATAGATACTTGGAACAGGAAGGGATCTTCCTTTTAGCCTGAGTTCCTCTTACCTCATCCCTTGGGGGAGGGACTCATTGACCTTTCTAGGAGTAGGTTCCCAAACCTGGGCATCAGAATTAGCTGGGAAATCTGATATAAATATGAGTGTGGAGCCTTTCCTCAGAGGTTCTAATTCAATGGATCTTAAAGAATAGTGGACATTTGCCCACTCATGCTGACACACAATGAAACCTCGCCTCATGATTCTAATAAGCAGTGATTTTGAGAACCATTGCCTCACATAGCAATATTACACATTCATTCATTCATTCATTCATTCATTCAACATACACACTGAGCCTCTACTCTGTGCCAGGCATGACATAGCCCTGGAGATATAAGAATAGATTACTGACTGCTGGGACATCAAGAAGTGAAAAAAATGCAACAAGTGCAATTCCAGACAGGGGCACCTCACTCTGCTCCCACAAGTCCAGATGTCTGAAGAAAAGAGTGGGGGGAGGAGGAGGAGAGGATGACCTTGTCGGAGAGGGGAGGACAATCCATCACAAAGCAAGTTCGTATGCAAAATCACATACTATTTTATTATTGCTTTCCAAACGAGGAAACTAAGGCCCAGATGGGTTAACTTGCTAATTCCAACCATTCTCACTAGATTCTCATACCAGGCCTCAGAAGGCCCCCCCCCCCCCCTTAGCTCTACCTCATTCCCTCCCACTCCTGCTCCAAGTGTTCTCAGGTCTTTCCAGCAATAGGCCTGTGTTAGGAATCCACCGAGTTCTTCTCCTTCCTCCCATCTCTGACCCAGAACCACTCCCCACCTTTCTCTTCCTTTCCACACCTACCCATCCGTTCACCCATCCATCCGACATTTCTTTTCCCCTTACCGACTTTTCTGTCCCAGGAATGTCTGGGTCAAACGCGCCTTTGACTCAGTTTCCCGCTGGAGCCAGTGGGCAATCCCCTGGAGAACACTGGACCCTGGACTAAAGGCAAAGGAAGGCTGAAGAGGAGGCGCCGTTCTGTGCCGCAGCTTGTCTGTACCCCCTCCTAGCCCCCTTCTGGGGTCCCCAGGGGAGGGGGTGACGGCTGAGCTTGAGAACTGCTAATGAAGCCGCAGCCAATTAACGCCCAGGCCAGGGTAGGGGGCGGATAAAATTAGCAGCCGCGGCTGCAAGTGGGAGCTGAAGGTGGAGCGGGAGGCGGGGGTGGAGAAGGTGGGCAGCTGGCGGAAGGGGCCTTGTCTGCTAGCGGCTGGCAGTGGCAGCGAAGCCCCACTCTGCGAACTCTCTTGTCCCTTCCCCCACCCCTCGTCGCAGGCTTCACTCCCTCTCTCCCTCATCCGTCTGCAAACTCAGCGCCCACGAAATTAGGAAGGAAAAGGAAGATCGATGACTCCAGATGCCGCAAACACCGTTCCCCTTCCCCCCACCGGCCGCCTCCCGCCAGCCCCACGGAGCTTAGCAGGTTGTCAGCGCTCGGCTTACGAAGTCCCAGCATCTCCTTGAATGGGAATTCAAGGCTCTCATACCTCCCCCTTGAAATCGTCCCAAATAGCCCGCTAGGAGTCCCCTCTCAGGTTCAGTCCTCATCCTAGCTGCTGCCGTTTCGCTCTGCCCCCCCCCCCCCCCCGGAGGGAAATCCCCACCTCTGGCAGGGCTCCCACACCAGGGGTCGTCCTCATCTCTGTGATCTGGTTTTGGATGACCTCCAAGATGCCAGCTCCATCAATATTTGCCTCAGTTCCCCACGGGGCGGAGAGCGAGGGGACCTGGCCCCGTGTCTGTCACACATTAAAATCCACACACACCCCTTCCTTACAAAGGTCTCACGGAAACTCGTGTTGGATTTCACTTTATTTTCTTCCCTTTATTTTGTTTTGGAGTAGAAAAAATATCACTGAGAGGAAGCAGCCGGGAGGGGGCGGGTGGAGCAGGACTGCAGGGACGGGAGGGGGCAGGCAGAGGGCAGGGCCGGAGTCATCGCCGGGGCCCAGGCGTCTGCTTCCACTCCCCTAATTGGGGGCGTTGGAGAAAGAGGAACCGTGGGGCAGGCAGGAGGGCGGGGGGGGGGGGGGGGGGGTGGGCGCGGCTTACACACGTACATCTTTACAGTCTTTTACACGGGGACGGGGTGGAGCAGAACAACAAGAGCCTGGGGGTAAGAAGGTCAGGGTGGGATGAGGGGACAGGCCAGGCGCTATTACAGCTGAGGGCAGAGGGAGTGTGAGCCCAGCGCCGGGGCGTGAAGGGGACCCAGTGTGGACATAGGGGGCCCTGGGACCGCCTTTCCTGGGGCTGCGCTCTTGTTCCTTCACTTTGGGGTGCAGCTGAGGGGGCCTCAAAGGCACTCCCCATCAGGAAAAGGGGACCCACGCCAGCTGAGCGTCCCCAGGAGGGCTGTTCCCCTCGCCCCCAGAATGGAAGGGTGCACGGGGGCCACAGGAGTTGCGGGTCACGGGGAGGAGTCTCACTTAGGGAGGCTGGGACCTGGCGGGAAGCTCAGGGCTGGGGCGGGGGTCGGGGCGCACTATCCAAAGTAGGGGTGCTCGCTCTGGAAGTTGTAGTCTGGGCACACCTTCTGCACCAGTTTATAGTCAAAGCTGAGGAAGGAGACGAAGATGCAGATGACTTTGAAGGGCTTGGCGCAGAGCCAGGCGGCCTGACTCTGCGTGTGCTCGGTGAAGCACACCTGCGACGGGTCGTACAGGCACGGGCGGTGCTTGCGCGCGCGGTTCGTCTTCTCGTACTCCACGTGGCAATTGAAAGCGCGCGACTCCTTGGCTCCGGGCACGCCCAGCGCTCCCCCGAGTGGGCCCGCCAGAGCGCCCCCGAGGCTGCCTCCGAGCCCCGCCCCAGCAGCAGCTAACCCCAAAGGGGGCCCCAGCCCGGGGAGGACCCCCTCCAAGGCCAGCGTCGACTGCAGAGGGTGGGGGGCGGGGCCGGGCAGCCAGACGCCCCCGAACTCCACGCGCTTGGACGGCGGCACGATGCTGACACTGAGGTTGCCCAGGCTGGAGGAATTGTGGCGGAAGTACACGCTGAAGGTCCCGTTCACGTGGTCGACGATCTTGCCCGTCACCAGCAGCGAGAACTTGAGGGTGTGCACTCGGAAGTAGAAGTCCCCCCAGCCGAAGATCTTCTTGGCGCGGGCCGCTTTGATAGACGGCTTCCTCTTGGTGCGCTGCACGGGCAGCGCCCCCACCGCCCCGACCCGGGCCAGGGCCCCGGTGTGGTTAGCGGGCCAGGCCCAGCTCCAGGCGCGGGCGGTGCCCAGGCCCTCGGAAGACTTCGGCGCCTGGAGCTGCTGCACAGGGGCGCCCCCTCCGGCCGCTGCGGGGCGCAGCTCCATGTACTGCGGCCTCCTGGACTCCGGTATCTGGGCACTGACGGTCTGTGGACAAAAAAAGAGGAAGAAAAAGAGATGCTGGAGCCCTAGCCGGTTTGGCTCAGTGGATAGAACGTCGGGCTGTGGAATGAAAAGTCCCGGGTTCCATTCCGGTCAAGGGCACATGCCTGAGTTGCAGGCTCAATCCCCAGTAGGGGGCGTGCAGGAGGCAGCTGATCAATCATCCTCTCTCATCATTGATGTTTCCATCTCTCTCTCCCTCTCCCTTCCTCTCTGAAATCAATAAAAATATGTTTTAAAAAAATAAGAGATGCTGGAGTTGTCCCTGGCCACCCTACCCCTGGCCACCCAACCGGGGCCTTCACCATGCCAGCAAAGCCACTAGGAGGCCAAATGGAATCCAGCAGCCAGCAGCCAGCGGGTCAGGGAGTGTGTTGGAGTGGAACTGCAGCCCTTTCAAGCTGTGTGGCTTGGCCAAATCACTTCGCCTAGGTAGGCCTCAGTTTCTACATCTGAGATGATACTGAGAATCCTCATGTTCTTCCAGATCTCCGATGCGGTTGAAAAAGCCCAAGCCAGTGTGGGTTTGAATATGGGGACAGGGACTCCGTCTCCTCCAGCCGGGAGCCTGGTTGGTTCAGAGCAGCGATTTTCAACCTTTTTCATCTCATGGCACCCATAAACTAATTCCTAAAATTCCCCAGCACACCCAAAATTATACTTTTTGGCCAATCTGACCAAAAAAAGGTATATTTTTTATTCATCCATACCAGACAACCATTGTTGGCCATTGTTATTTTTTAACTTGACAATCTAAGGCAGCGGTTCTCAACCTGTGGGTCGCGACCCCTTTGGCGGTCGAACGACCCTTTCACAGGGGTCGCCTAAGACCATCCTGCATATCAGATATTTACATGACGATTCATAACAGTAGCAACATTACAGTTATGAAGTAGCAACGAAAATAATTTTGTGGTTGGGTCACAACATGAGGAACTGTATTTAAAGGGCCAGAAGGTTGAGAACCACTGGGGAAAAGAGGAGGCCAAAGCCCCTGACTAAATAGTCAAGTATTGCATGTTTTAAAAATTCTTGCGCGCACCAGAGTGCAGTGGCACATCGGTTGAAAATTGCTGGTTCTGAGTAATGAGCCAGGGAGGAGTCGGACTCAGGCAAGTGAGGCCATGACCATTGTCAACATCCAGCATCAAGAAAGAGGTGAAGACCTCCAGATGCCTCTGTGGCAACTAGAGCCCCCACCCCAGCCTCATCCTCTGCTCCCTTGTGGGGAGGAGCTTGGGAAACCAGTAGAGCTAGGGAGAGCAAAGGGGAGTCAGTAAGGCTTGTGGGCTACTGGGGTACCTCTCCCCACCTCCAGCGCTCCTGCTCAGTGGAGGAGGCCGCCTGGTGGTGCTTCCCGGGGACTCGGATGGATGGCAGGAGGAGCCGCCCTGGCCCGCCCCCACCCGTCTCCTTGTGTCTCAGGTGGCAGCGATCTGGGAGACAGCGAGGGCTCGAGTACAAGATAGATCGAGAGGCGGGAGCGGTGGGGCCAGGCCTGGGCCATCAATTATCTGGTGGGGGGGGGGGGGGCCGGGGTGGCCGGGAGCGAAGGAGACAGTCGGTCAGAGCGAGAGGAAGAAATATGGAGATGCCGCTCCAACCAGGGGAGTGGGAGGGAGAGGAGCTGTACATGTCAGAGTGTGTCAGTCAGACTGTGCTAGCAGTGGCTGTTAGGGTGGCCCTTACTGCGTGTGTGTTCAGATTGGGGAGGGAGTACTGCATGTGTCAGTCTGGTGTGGTTGTGTTTCTGTTAGCCTAGGATGGTTGTATTGCCTGTCTACGTGGAGTGATGCCTGTGCCTGTGTGTGTGTGTGTGTGTGTGTGTGTGTGTGTGTGTAACTATGGTGATGGGTGTGTGTCTGCCTAGGGTGGCTGTGCATGGTGGTTATGTGTGTGCCCTGGTGACTGTATGTGTGTGTGTATGTGTGTCTGCCTGCTTGTGGTGGCTGAATGTTTGTTATGTCAGTGTGTGGCAGCTATGTAAGTGTGCCTGGGTGGTATGTGTGCCTGGGGTGCATGTGTACCTGGTTGGCTGTATGTATTAATCTGAACGAGGCTGAGGCTGTGTATCACTTTGTGGTACGTGCATCTGTGTGACCCGGGCTGGCCATGTGTGCTCTCTGGGTGTGTCACTTGTCCTGTGTGAGTTCCTACCATCCGGTGTCCATGTGTCAAGCTCCTCCTAGAGGGTGTGTGTCAGTGCCTCCACAATGATAAGACAAGTGTGCCCTCCCTGATCCCAGGGGGTGCATGTGTGAGATGTATATTAATGGCCCCTGCTGGCTGAGCTCTGGGTAGGTAAAGAGACCTGACACCATGGTGTCCCCTCTGTTTGTACACACCCATGTGTATACACCAGGTGTCCACAGGGGACAGGAATGGCACAGTCAAGCTGCTGGGCTAGAATCTCCACCGCCTGGTCCCCATCCCCGCAGCGCTGCGATCCTGGGTTATTAATGCGGCTGCCGCCACCCGATCGTCATACATATTTATCGCCCCCCACACTCCTCCTCCCTTCCATACCTCCTCCCGGCTCAGGTGAGGGGTGCGGGGGCCGCAACAGTAATTGACTCAGAAGGAGGCGCTTGAGCTGGCAGCTAACGCCCTGAGGGTGGGCCTGGGAAGGGCTGGGGGAAAGGGGTCCTGGACCACAGCAGGAGGGGGAAAGGACCTCCCAGGAACTGGGTTTGGAGAGAGCAGGACTGGAGCCCGAAAGGGCATTGGAGGCGGGCCTGTGAAGCGATGAGAGAAGTGGAAGGGTGGGGAGGGGGGCCATTTGAACTCTGACACCTGATCTTCTCACCTCTCTGGGCCCAACTACTATTTTTTTCTGGGGACTTCCATCTGTCCCTGAAGCCTGCTCCCTCAAACTCCCCCCTGCCCCCAGCACACCCCAGCAGCACCCAGTGTCCTGCACCCTGCCCAGAACCTGTCGGGGGCTGGCTCCGTCCAGCAACTCCTCCCCGGCAGGGGCTGGGACAGGGTGATAGGTTTGGCTGGGTGTTGGGGGGTGCCGGGTGCCCCCCCTCTGATCCCAGACAAATGGACGTCTGTGCTTCTCTGATCCTGGCAAATCCCTAGGCTTTGGGCACCTGCACCCCACTGGCCATAGGAGACAGCCAAGATAAAAGGGAAGAGTTGCGGGGGGGGGGGGGGGGCGGGCTTGGGCAGGGAGGAGCCAGGGTCTGTGAGGAAGCGAGCCGAGAAATGGGAACATGGAACAAAATAAAATAAAATCCTCCCTCTGGCTTCCTTGCTCGCCTGCTCCCGCTCCCTGTCTCGCTCTCCCTCTTTCACTGTTTTTCCATCCCCCCCACCCACCGACTCTCAGTCTCTTTTTCTGTCTCTCAGTCTCTTCCTCACTGTTTCTAATTTTCCTTTTATGATTCTATTTTTCTCCCTGTTTATGTCTCTGTGGTCCTTTCCCCTCTATCCTTCAGGTTGTCTGTCTCCAGCTGTGGGTGGGAGTGGGGGTGAGGGGAAGCAGGGTGACAGCGGAGCCCCTCTTTGTCCAGAACCCATGTGCTGTCCTCCCTCTTCGAGGACGAAGGTGAGAGCAGGGTATTGTCCGAGCAGGGTCCCCCTCAGTCCACGCTGGTTTAATTAAGCTAATTAAACGCGGTGACATTTGCGGAGGGGAGAGGCTGGCCGGGCTGCGGGGTGGGGATGGAGGGGGTGCGCAGAGGTGTTTGGTGGCAGACAGGGATGTGGGGGTGGGTGGGGGTGCGCGTCACCAGGTGCCTCCAGGCCCATGCAGGGTGGGAGCCGAGCCAGGAGCGCTCTGTCCCCAGGCAGCGAGCCCACGCACTGGAGGGGAGTTGAGGCTACCTCTTGCTGCTTAACAAACTCCATTGGGGGGGGGGGGGGGGTTGTGCTGTTTTGGGTGGGAACGCTGGGAATAGGGGGAGGATGAGACGGTTGGCCCCCAGCCGCATTGCAGGGTGCGCCTCCCTGGGGCCTCCCGCCTGGTTGGTTGCTTCTCCTGCTTGGTGGGTCAGGCAGGGCTGCTTACGATTCCCATGGGGAGGGCTGGCACCGTGGCTGGGGAAGGAAGCGTGCTCTGGCCTGGGCTGGGGAGGAAGCGGGGAGAGTGTCCTGAGACCTTGCACCTAGAAATAGGCGGGGGCACTGCAGTCAGGGCGGGCGGAGCAGCTGGGAGCTGGCTGGGACCCAGGGACGGAGGCAGGAGTGAAGACAGAAGTGGGGAGGACAGGACAGGCTGCGAGAGGAGTGGCACAGAAATGGAGGGGCACTGGGAGTGTGGACCTGGAAGGCCGGGCACTGGGTACAGTGATGAGGAAGAAACAAGAGTTGCTCAGGGGTGAAGATGGGAACAGGGAGGAAGAGATCAGAAATGGTGGGTGGGCATTGGGCAGAGCCGGATGCCAGAGGGTGGGGACCAGGGGGATGGGATGGGAACCAAAATGAGGATGGGGGCAGGGATGGTGGATGAGGGATGGGCTTTGGGGAAGGGCAGGAGTGAGAAAGGGACCAGGGGTGTAGGATGGGGGGCAGGGATGGTGGATGAGGGATGGGCTTTGGGGAAGGGCAGGAGTGAGAAAGGGACCAGGGGTGTAGGATGGGGATGCCGGTGGGAAGGGAAATGGGGGATGGGAAATGGTTATTGGGCAGAAATGGAGGTGCAGGAGCCTAGGGGGTGGGGTGGGGGTGGGGATGGAGACTGGACTGGGAAACCCGGGACCAGTGGGGAGTGGAGGGAAGGGAGGAGACAGCTGAGGGCAGGTGTGGGAGACAAGCCAGAGCACAAGGTGAAAGCAGGGCAGGAGCAGGCTGTGGGAGGGGCCAGGCAGGTAGGGGTGCAGATACCTCCTCCCAGACAGTGTTACAGCATGGGGGAGGGGACCGCTGGGGGGACAGGCTCTGCCCTTGGGCCGGGTACCCCTCCCCCTCAGCCCCGCCTGCCCGCCTGCTCTGGGCCTGCAGCGCAAGGCTCACCGTTATCTGAATTTTGATTTTGTTTTATTTTATTTCCCTGCTTCCTGGAGCCGGCGCGGTCCCCCCGGGAACGGCGCCCCCCGCCCCCCACCCCGCGCCTCACTTTATTATTGCAATAAATGTGCCTATAAAGGCGCGGGCTCGGGGCGCCGCGCGTGGGGGGGGCGGGAGCCGCGGAGCGGGGATGTAATTTCCCGAAGCCGGAGCCGGAGGGGGAGTGGGCGGGGTGGAGGGGGAGGAGGGGGAGGCGAGGGAGGGGGAGGCTCGCCAATTTCCAGCACTCCAGGCTGCACTCCCTGCTCCCCAGCCCGCCCTGAGGTCGCTCCCACCCCACGTCCTGAAACTCCCCATTACTCCCCAAAACGCTTGAGTCCTGGGACCCCTCCCACATGATCCGCTCCTGGACCCCAACCTGGGGAGTTGCAGGGCTCTGTCCAAAGTTCCCCATCTCCTTGCCCAAGACTGCATCTCTGACCCCTGCGGTGCCCTCTCCACTGACCTGGTCTCTTTCAATGTTACCTCACCCCCTCCCAGTGACCCAGTCTCTGACCCTAGGGGTCCTCCTTACCTTGCTTCTGTCCCTCAGTTACTTCACCTCTTCTCCACGGCCCCGTCCTGGGTCTCCACCCCCTCCTCTGTGCCCACCGGAGACCCTCCAAATTCTTTCCAGCGGGTACCCCTCCCATGCTCATAGGCTTCGGCCAAAGGGAGGCCAAAGGGAGCTGTCACAGCAACCCCCTCTCCTGTGCCCCTGGCCCAGCTGCAGCCCTGATTACCCCTAAATCCCCACCCACAGCGCTGGGCCTCGCCTCGGCTGCACGTGCCTAAGTGGCCCAGCCAGAGATTAGCTGGGGGGCTAGAGAGGGTTATGGGAGCGAGAGGGTAGGCCAGACGTGTGGCTGGGGCCAGCTGGCTCAGAGACTCCTTGGGCTTAATCATCCCCCAGGCAGAATAGAGCTGCAAGGTCCCCCAGGGCCCCACCCCTGCCCTCCCCCAGCTAATTAGTAATTAGTGATTAGTGATTAGTAACTATTGATCGCCTGCTGCTTCTCCCAGTAGACAGATGCTTTGGCAAGGAGTGGGGCAGACAGAGACAGAGAGGGAGAGGAGTCAGAGACCTGGAGACCGGACCACATTAGAAAGATCCTGAAGGCCTGGCCAGAGGGCAGGGCTCAGGGTCAGCGGAAGCCAGGAGTCCCAGGTCCTGAGAGGAGACCAGGATTCTGGAGCAAAGGGGAAGGAGGAGGCTCCTGCAGGGCAGGTGGACAGGGTGGGAAGGCGGCTTGTGAGCAGGGACAGTGAAGGCTTCCCAAAGAGCTGTCCTATAAACTGTCCCCCCAGCCTCTTACCCAGTGTCAGCCCACTGCCAGCCCAGGCACCGGCACCGAGACTGCCCTGCCCGCCCGCGCCCGCCGCGCGCGCGCGCGCGCGCGCACACACACACACAAGCTCCACTCAGATACATGAACTCATCCTGAGGCTTACAGCCCAATGCCCACATTCAAAGCCACAAACACACAGATCCACACTCACAAACCCTGGACACCCACACAGACCACACATAGGCTGCAGACACAGGTGG
This sequence comes from Myotis yumanensis, assembly GCF_028538775.1. NCBI lineage: Eukaryota > Metazoa > Chordata > Mammalia > Chiroptera > Vespertilionidae > Myotis > Myotis yumanensis. The sequence continues at coordinate 158,105,424 of NW_027223754.1, forward strand.
ACTGGAGAGCCACCCCGGGGTGCACATGTGTGCACAAGCCATACTCACAAGTGCACACAAGTACACACAGATCGGTCCTCGGGCACACAAACACTTCCCATGCACAGTGAGAATTGTCCTCACACCTTCAGTCTGTACACACAGGTAACCCCCTCCTCACACACAAATAAGCTGGACTGAATGGCAGGTACACACTTCCCCATTGACTCCAACACAAAGACCCACAGCTGCAGCTCGCACACTCAGCCAGATCCCCGTCGCTCACACCCTCATGCTTACTCTCTGTCAACTCTCCACCAGATGTTTCATTCCCCTTCAGGGGGCAAAGGAAATTAAACCAGATCTGTCCACGGGGGAGTTTATGTGCTGGGGAGAGGGGAGAGGGAGGAAGTTGAGAGGAGGAGCAGGCGAGTACCATCCCTCCCTCCTCTCCCCCAGGCCAGGCCTTCACAAACAGTGGGTTAGGGGGCACAGACCCCCCCTGCAGTCCTCCAAGGGCAGAGCTGGGCAGCAGGTGCAAACGAAGTCCCCGCTAGTGGAAGCAGCTTCTGTGGAGGGGGCTCCTCGGCCCGCCTTCCAGCCCCTCAAGGTCACCAGGCTGGTTTGGGAGAATCAGGAAGCTCAATCGCCAGCTCCACTGGGCAGCCCCTGCCCTGCGGGCGCAGCTGAGTGTGATTTGGCCCAGCAGGTGAAGTGTTGGGGGCAGAACTACACCCCTTCACACGCTTCAGGGGCTGGGGGTTGGGTGCAGGGAGTAGGGGTTGAGGAAGCCCCCTGCCTGCCCCCAGAGTGGCTGGGTCACAGTGGGAGTGCGGGGGACAGAAGTCGTGGGCAGGGGAGCTGATTGAAGGAGACCGGACCAGGGCCTAGGTGCCCACCGTGGGACACCCAGCGGGGCACAGACGGCTGCGCTGTGAAACAGGCACTTGCCCTCACCCCTTCAAAGCCAGCACCACACACCACTCCAGCGCACACACGCACCCGGGTCCCCAGCCCTAGACACCCACCATGGCTGCCCCCACACACAGGTACACAGTGCACACGCTGCCCCACACCACACGCACAGAGGCGCACACCGCTGAAGCCTCCGAGTCAGGGGGAGGCAGGTCAAGTCGGGGCTCCCTTAGCCTCGGAGTCCTCGCCCAGGAGCCCGGGGAAGAGGCAGCTGAGGGAGGCGGGCAGGCAGGGGGCGGGAGGGAGACCCCCCCTTCCAGATAGCCCCTGCCCCTCTCCGCCGGCGCCACCGAGGGTGTGTGTGTCCGCGAGGCCGTGCAGGGGAGACGGGGTCTCCGCGGGAGATGTGCCGGGGGCTGTAGCCAAGTTCGGCCGCATCGGTGTGCGTCCGTGCGCGCGCGTGTGCTCGGGCTGTGCAGGTTCGGAACACAGCTCCCACCTGGCGTGGTGACAAGTGCAGAGGGAAATGCGAAGGCGCGAGCGGAGGGCGGAAGGACAGACAGCGAGGGTGGCGAGCGGGATTGGCGCGGCCAGGCGGCCAGGCTGACACCCTGCCGGCTTGTCTGTCTGTCTCGCACTCCCGCTCCGTCTGGCGCACTCGTGGGTCGTGCTTCGTCCCCTCCCCCGCCGCGTCCCCCGCCCGCGCCGCCAGATCCCACTCGGGCCTCCACCCCGTCCTGCCCCCGACCCCCGCCAACTTGCCCCGGAGAGCCCCGTCCTGGCGGGGAGTCTGTCTGTCGGCGTCCCCCAGCCGCGCAAAGTTGGGAGGCTCGGGCTGGGGTTGGGAGGGCCCGGGGAGCCCCTCGCACTCCGGCACCTTCGTGTCCCGGACCCGGTGCGCGTCGCAGCCCCGCCGCCCTTACCTTCTTCAGGAGCCACGGGCCAAAGAGCAGGAGAAGCCATTCCGGGAGCAGCCGCATCTTCCCGGGCGGCGAGCGGGGCGGGCCGGGGCGGGCGGGAGCGGGCCGAGGGCGGGGGCTCGGGCCGGCGGCCGGGGTGACTGCCTGGGCGGCGGAGCGGCGGCGGCCCGCGGACTGAGCGCGGGGAGCGAGGCGGCGCGGGGGGCGGGGCGCGGGCGGGGGAGAAAGTTGGGTCGGACTCGGCGGCGGGCGGCGGGGGCGGGGCTCCGCGCGCTCCAATCCGGGCCGCACCCCGCGCGCCCCCTCCCGCCCGGCGGGGGGCACCGAAGGTGACTTTCACCCCGACACGCCCCGGACACGCCCCCGGCGCAGGTGCGAGGCTTGGAGGGCGGCGGGCCCCGGGCCCCGGAACCGAGGGGCTGGGTCTGTGCACCAGCCGGGAACAGGGCTCCCGAACGGTGTCCCCAAAGGGCCCGGCACGACCTGAATCCCTCGATGCTGGGGCCGAGGTGGGTCCCGGGGCAAGATCGGGGCCGGGGCGAGGTGAAGGCGGGCGGGGCCTCCGGCGGCCGCCGCCGCGCGGCGCTGACGGGGATGGATGGGCGCCCCGCGGCTCATTCGGCCGGGAGATGAGAATCATTGATCACGGACGGAAACCCCATCACGTCTGTCAATAGGGCTGACAAACGGCGCCCGCCGCCGGCCCCTCCCGCCCCAGGGCACCTCCGCGATCTCAGTCTCCTCGACAGGACCGGCCTTTCACCTTTGCCCCTCACCCCCCCCCCTCCGCCCCGCTGACCCCCTCCCCGCGCCCCAGTGCGCCCTGCGTGGGGGTTGGGCAGAAAGCCCCCAGCGCCGCCTTGCTGGGCCCATTGGTATAATCTCCGTATCCCTTGCCTCTCACTGTCCCATCTTTCACCATCAGCCCCTCCCATCCCTGTCCCCGTCCTCTGTCTCTGTCCTCTGTCTCTGTCCTCAGCACTGTCTCTGTCCCTATCCTCTTGGCTGTTTCTTCACCAGCTACCTCCTCCTCCCAGTCTCTCTCTCTCTCTCTCTCTCTCTCTCTCTCTCTCTCTCTCTCTCTCCCTCTCTCTCTCTCCAGCCCAGTCTTCAGCTGTCAGCTGTTGCTATGCACTGATGCTGTGGCTGAGGTTGTGGTATGACCCACACCTCCACAGCTAGAGATAGGGACAAGCAAAGAGATAGGAACAAACAGAGATAGGGACAAGGAGAGAGATGGAGACAAGCAAAGAGACAGAGAGGCGCACACCCTGAGACACCCACACACATGCACCCAGCCATGCACAGAGGCAGGCCACAGCACGGAGGTGAGCGCACAGGCAGAGTGAAACACATTCATGCAGAGGCCAGAACACGCTAGAGGCACACGGACACAGAGGGACACAGCTGGCTCACACGCACTCGGGAGCATACACAGACGGAGACAAACACAGTTGCACCGAGATAAGTACACCCCCCCAGGTGTTCAGAGCCTACCCTGCTTCCTTGTCTTGGCAGAGAGGCAAGCGTTCGGACAGAGATGGACACACAGGTGTACGCTGGCACTGCCAGTCCAGAAGACAAGCCCGGTGCGTACAAACAGATAGATATAGGGATGTGACGGACACTCACACAAAAGATCAGGGAGGCTGAGAAGCTGAGGCAGGCAGGCAGCCAGGGGACAGGAATCTGGGTGCAAGAGGAACAGAGAGGAGAAAAGGGCAGGAGTGGCCAGGCCAGAGGCTCCAAAGCTCCAACCAGAATCCTGAGCCCAGGCCTCAAGCCCAGGGGTGTGGCAACAGTGGGTGGGGCAGTGGGCACACTATGGCCTTGGGTGCCCAGGACACAGATGCCCATCACCAGGGTCTTGATCTTCTGGAGCCCAGACCCACCCCATCTATCCTCCTTTTGCTACCATCTCAGGTTACCCCCTTCTCTCTCCAGACACACACACACACACACACACACACACACGACACTCCCTTCCTCCCTTCTCTGGGTCTTTGCCTGTCCCTGTATTTCTCCATCTCTGTATCTCGTCTCTCATTCTGTCTATATAGCCTCTGCCCCTGGTTCTGCCCGTTTCTCCCTCCTGCTAGATCCTCTCCTTGCTGTTCCTGGGTGGGGTGGGGGGCAGAGAGAGGATGCTGACTGGAGGGGTGTGCCTTCCAAGCCGCAGCTGGGGGCCCCTCTCGCTTTGCCCAGGATCTTGAGGCGACAGGCAGAGAATCAGTGGCTCCCCGGGGGCGCCAGATGTACGGCTGGCAGAGGGAGCGAGTGAGGGGGTGGGGCTGGTGGTGGTGTGGTGGGGGAGCAGGCGAGGCGCAGGGGGAGCAGAAGCGCTGGAGGAGGGAGAGGAGCCGCTGGCGGAGGGTGGAGGGGGTGTGGCAGAATAGCCCCTGGGAAGAAAGGGAGAAGCTGGGCTGGGGTCCGCCCGCAGGTGCATAATTAGTGTGTGTTGGGGAGGGGGCTGTGCTGGGCTTCAGGATGAGCAGCTCCGCAGGAGTACATGCGCCACCTGGTGGACAGATGGGTGCACAAACCTCCCTCTCAAAGATCAAGGACGCCCCTTCTCTCAGCAGGATCCCTCTGCCCTTGGCCCTTTGGGGAGACGGGGCAGTGGAAGCTCTCAGAGGTGGCTTGGAGGCCGAGGTTGGAGGTGAAATCTCAGAGCTAAGATGGAAGGGGAACGAAAAGCAGTGCTCCCCCTTTGGGAGTTGGGTAAGGGGCCTTTGCAGCCACCCTAAGCTCATATTTCCTGTTGAGGGGAGAGTGGGACTCAGTGCAAAGCTGTGTGACCTGCAAGACGTCCCCTTCTCGGGTCAGGGGTTGAAGTAGACCGGGGACCCCTTGATTGTAGCTGACCTTTCCTGTCCACCCTGGGACGTCTAAACTGATGGATAAACTAGGTCTGTTGGTGGCCCTCAGGGCCTGGCGAACTGGTTTTCCCTGCTCTCCTTCACTCCAGGACCCCTTCTCCTGAACCCAGGGTTCTACTCTTGGCGTCTGATTAACTGGTCTCCATGACACGTGAGATGGTAGCGCGTTAGGAACAACTTCAGGCAGAGAGCTGTATGGGACCACGCTGAAGGATCGGAAACCCCCTCGCAAACCTAGTGTGTTCATTTCTCATGGTGGGACGGCTCACTTGTGGGGGATCATTTGGGTAGGGGTGGTGGTGGTGTCCCATCAAAGTGACGGTGCAGAGAAACAGATCCTGGACTTAGGATCCCAGAGCCAAGAGAGGCGAAGTCACCTGCTCAAGGCCACACACCGGGAGAAGCAGATCTTTCTTGTCAAGTCCAGTGTCACCCCCTTCTCCTGCCACTGCCCGGGCGGAGGAGGGAAAAGGGCACTCAGACTCTCAAGCCTGCCTCCAGCATGGTGTGGAGCGGGGCTCCCTCTGGTGGCTGCAGCGAGAAAGCACAGCCCAGCTCCCAGAATCTCACACTCATAGGTAGTAGACACAAGTGGCTTTTTTCTTTTCTTTTCTTTGTTTTTTTTTTTTTCTTTTTTACAATTTTATTTATAACAATATCTGTTATTTAGTTGTAAAGGAATTCAGCAAAAATTATTAAAACGTTCCTGTCCCCAAAACGGGGCTGCCCGCTTGCCCTTCCTTGGTGGGCCCCACCTCCTCCCCAGGGGAGGGGAGTCTGGGGGACTGTTTACCAAAGTCTCCAGCCCTGGGAGCCATGTGGGGGCACTGGAGATGGGGTGCCTGTCTGGGAGGGGTACTGAGCATGGCCATCTCAAGGCTGCCCCTAGAATGGGGGCTGGGGGCATGGGATGGATGCCCCAAGAACTAAAAAACTCCATCCTTCCCTTCCTACCTCAGCCAGAGCCAAATCCTCCAGACAGGGGCAGCGAAGGACTCTCCGCCCCAGAGTCAGCCCTTGGGGAGCCGGGAGGGTAAAGGGGGGACCGCAGGGAGAGCCCTGACAAAGTGTCTTGACCAGGAAGGGGAGGCGGCACCACCAGCTCTCCCAGTGGAGGTGCATTTTGGTGGGAAGATGGGAGGTGGGGGTCCCTCCTACCTGTTAGCCAAAGGAGCCCCCGGAGCGCTCCATGTCCCCCCTTCCCCAAAGGCAGCACTGGGGGGGGGGGGGAGTGCTGAGGAGTGGGCAGGAAGGAGAAGAATGAAAAGAGATAATACTGTGCTCGCTCGCTTGCTCACTCACATATAAAAAGTAATTCCTTCATTTTTACATTTATACATCCCGGCAGGCCGGGGAGGGCTGGCGGGCTGGAGGGGCTCACGGAAGGACTTCTCTGGCAGGGGCAGGAGGCTCTCGGGGGAGTCCGACGGGGCAGGGCCGGGCCTACGCCAAAGGGTCCCCTATCTCATCCTCAGGGCCCCGGCCCAGGAGTTCTCTCTTCTCATCCGTGCTGGCCAGGGAGTGGCGGCTGCCGTGGCCCCCCATGTAGAGTGTGGCGTACACGGGGTTGGTGAAGTTGGTGGGCTGTAAGGTGACAGAGGGTTCCAGTGGGACTCAGAGGCTGGGCTCTATGGCCTTGGTATCCCACCCCCCAAACACCCTGAGTCATCCCACCCACAGCCTCTTCCCCCTGCCCAAGCAGCCGCCTCCTGTCCTCCCAGCCCACCTTGTCAGGGTCCAGGGCAAAGTCAGCATCCAGGAGGCCTCCCACATCATCAGGCTCCCCGCCTTCGTACATCTTGTAGGTGGGGTTCCCGATCTCCACGTTCATGGCCCCGTTGGTCATCCGCTGGTGCTGGAAGCCCTTAGCTCTGGGGAGAGGCAGGAGCACAGGGGGCAGGGATTCTAGAGGTGTAAGGCGAGGGTGGGAATGACTAGAATTTCCCAGACTCCCCATAACTCACCCCCGGACTCGCCGCTTGTACCAGAATACCACTCCCGCTACCAGAAGCAGCAGTAGCAGCAACAGCAGAGGGATTAGGATGGAGGCCATATCTAGAGGAGAGAGGATGGGAAACAGTTCAAAAGGCACAGGAAGCAAGCCTCCCCCCCCCCCCCCCCAATTCCAGGTCCCGGCAGCCATGCCTCCCCACCCCCTGCCACCTACGTGCAGGCTGCTGTTGGCTGACCACTTGCTCTTCACACCGGGGTCCTGCCATGTGGGGTGGGCACCTGCAGACAGAAGGGCAGAGCTGAGCAGGCACGACTCGAGCCATGGCCGCCAAGGAGGTGGAGCAGGGCCATGGGATTCTGATCGTCCCACTGAGACTTGGGGAAGGGGATGATCTAGGCCTGGGTGAGGCTCAGGCCCAACTCACTGGCACTCAGGCATCATTTTGCTGTTCATGGTGCAGGAACCGCCATTGCTGCAGTGGCCAACGCAGGTCAGACAGCTGGGGGCCACCCGACCGTCTGTGCAGCTGCAAGAAGTGAGATGCTGGGCAGGACTGGTAGAGGGGTGTCTGAGAGGCTGGGGCAGGGGCAGGGCGGGGCTGGTAGAGGGGTGTCTGAGAGGCTCGGGCAGGGGCAGGGCAGGGCTGGTAGAGGGGTGTCTGAGAGGCTCGGGCAGGGGCAGGGCAGGGCTGGTAGAGGGGTGTCTGAGAGGCTGGGGCAGGGCAGGGCAGGGCTGGTAGAGGGGTGTCTGAGAGGCTGGGGCAGGGCTGGTAGAGGGGTGTCTGAGAGGCTGGGGCAGGGGCAGGCAGGGCTGGTAGAGGGGTGTCTGAGAGGCTGGGGCAGGGCAGGGCAGGGCTGGTAGGGGGGTGTCTGAGTGGTTGGGGCAGGGCAGGGCTGGTAGGGGGGTGTCTGAGAGGCTGGGGCAGGGCAGGGCCGGGCAGGGCGGGGCAGGGCTGGGAGGAGCAGATGGGGGCAGAAAGCTGGGACAGGGCAGGATCTGGCCAGGCACTCACTTGCAGGTAACATCCCCATTCTGCCTATTGACCGTGCAGGTTCCGTCGAGACAGCGGCTGCACTTATTCACTTCACACCTGGGCCCCTCGAAGTGGTTGGTGCAGCGGCACTGCCGGGAGCCATCAGCAGCCATTTGGCAGGTGCCGGAGTTCTCACAGTAGCCAGAGCACTGCCCTGTGGTTTGGTGGGTGGTCAGGAGATGCCTGAAACCCCACCCTCATGAGGGTCTTCCATATTGTGTGTATGTGGGGGTTGCTGGACACCCCAGGTCTTCTGGGTGATCCCCACCTCATAGGCTCCAGGGTACAAGGATGTCCCTGAGCATCCTGACAGGGCACTGCTGTTGCGTGACTAATCCTGATGCCAGAGGGCTGGCTTGCTCAGAGGAAGCGTCCACACCCTCACCGGGGAGCACCAGCCGCCTGGCCTGGCTGAGCTACGAATGGCCTTCCTCCCTGGAACGCACGCCTGTGGCTCCCATGCCAGGCTCTCGGGCCCTCAGCTCCCCTCGCCCTTCCCCTGGGGCCCCGGGGTGCCTAACTCACGGAACTGGCAGCGGTCACCCAGGAAGCCGGGCAGGCATCGGCACTGGGGCTGGTTGCCCTGGTTGACAGTGCAGGTGCTGTTGTTGGCGCAGTAGCCCGCACACATCTGCTGGGTGCACTTGGGGCCGGTGAAGCCGTTGGGGCAGCGGCACGTGGGCACGCCTGCGGAGAGGGTGTGTGAGCGGACCGTGGCCGCGGAGCTCCCCGGCCCACTGCAGAGGGACAGGCCATGAGGCTCTGGGCGGGAGGCGGACGGCAGGGGGCGGGGACCGGGGCCGTGGGCAGAGGGTGCAGGAGGCAGAGGAGAAGGCAGGGCAGGGGCTGGGGATTTGCCTGAGGCGGGCAGTGGGTTTGGGGGCTCGGCCGAGGGGCTGGGAGCGGTCCCGCTGGGAAGACGGAGGCATACCGGAGGGGGAGGCCGCGCAGGTGCCCCCGTTCTGACAGTGCTCCCAGCACTGGTCCAGCTCGCACTTGTCGCCGGTGTAGCGGGGCTGGCAGCGGCACTTGGGCTGCCGCCGGGCATTGAGGAAGCAGCTGCCGCCGTTGAAGCACTGCAGGTTACAGGTTCCCGGGCGAGGAGCTGCGGGAGGACCAGGGGCCAGAGCCAGGGAGGGAGGGACTCAGGGGTTGCGGGGAGGAGGGTCCTGGGTGGGGGCGGGCTGGGGAGGGGCGAGCATACCATCGGGCGGGGGCGTTGGAGAGGGCACAGCCACACAGGTGCCATTGTCCAGGCGCTTCCCGTTGGGGCAGGTGCAGACGGGCCCACTGGGGCTCAGCAGGCAGAGCCACTCGCACTTCTTGCGGTCACAGGGGTTGGTCACTGCGGGTGTGGGCCGGGGAGGAGGCAGCTGAGCCCCGGGGACCCAGAACTCGGCCCTGCCCACCAGGAACCGAGGCCCCGGGCGGAGACTAGATGCCCCGGCCTCCCCCACCCCCAGCCTGGGCCTCCCGCCCACCTTCCGGCTGCTTGTGCTGGTGGTACAGGACCACGTCCGAGGCGTGGTTCAGGCCCCCCGTCAGGTTGATCAAGGGGCTGTGTCCAAACTTATGGATCTTGAAGACACGGTTATTGATGTAGGTGACCCCATAGATGTAATCCTCAAAGACATCGATGCTGAAGGGGTGACTCAGGCCTGGGGAGAGGACGTGGAGGGGACTCAGGCCCTGGTCACACTCTCCAGGGCACTGGCCTCATGGTTCCCAGGCACCTCAAATCCAACATATCCCAAACCACAGGCCCCAGCTCTCCTTCCCCCCGGGCGACCTCCGCACAAGGCCCGTCACCCCTAGACTTCTGGGGTCAGGACCGACTTCTGCTGCCTCTCCCATTTGCTAAGTTCCTACTGCCACCTCCATGCAGCTCAATACTCATCGATGTAATGAAAGAAGGGACAAGTGGGCCAGAGGGTCGGGGCAGGCAGGGCTGGGCCTGCAGGGCTGGTGCAGGGAAGGCCTGCAGGGGTGTCGGGGGCCGGGCTGGGGAGGACAGCAGGCACGGGGAGGCCGTGAGCTCAGAGGAGAGGACGGAGGCCTGAGGTAGGGGTGGCCACGGCTGCTGTTGGACACGCACCTCGCTTGCTGTCAGCAGCCACGATGGGGTCAGTGCCATTGAGCCGGATGCTGCCGATGACCGAGAGCTTGGCATCCGCCCAGTAGAGCCGCTCGTTGTGATAGTCCACGGCCAGGCCTGGGGAGACAGAGAGCGCGTGAGGCCCAGGCGCTACCGCCTCCAGCTGGGGAGAAGCAGAACTGTCTCCACGTGGGGACCGCCCACCCTGTTCCTGCAACCACTCCCCATCGCTCTTTGGAAAAGCTTCCAAGCCCGCCTGCATCCCTGAGCTCTGCCCCGTCCCCCCCCCCCCCCCCGCCCCCCGCCCCCCCCCTCCCGCTTCTGTGTGACTTTGGTGAACCGGCCCCTGCCACCCCGTCAACGGCCGCCACAGACCTGTGGGCCACTGGATGTTGTCCTGGACCAGCGTCTCCCGCAGGGTCCCATCCATCGCTGCCGTTTCGATCTTGGGGTGGTTCCCCCAATCTGACCAGTACATGGTGCTGGGGAGGGAGAAGGGGTGAGTACGGGTAGGACCTGAGGAGGCCGACCGAGGTGGGCCAGCAGGTGCGCCGGGTGTGGGCCTGGGCACAGGGCCCTCTGGGTCTTAGGAGGGCGCTCTATCTGCCTCCCCCAGAGGGAATCGGGGCGCCAGTTCCCTGACCAGGTGAAGACTCTTCTAAAACCACCATGTGCTGATCCAGGTCAGCTACGCGGGCAGAGCCGGCCCCTGGGGCCGGGAAGCAGCTCAGACCCTGGCTGCCCAGGACAGCAGCCACGTGGCAGTCAGGCCCCGCTGAGCAGGCCCGGTGGGAGTCCTGGGCACAGGCAGGGAGGGGAGGGCCAGCGAGGGGCAGCTGGGAAGGCCTGAGGCCCATGCTGGGCTGGGCGGGAAAGAGTGCCCCCGGGGTGCTGGGGCCCCACCCCGCCCCAGCCCGACGCCTCCCCCGAGCCCTGCCCACCCCCTCAGCGGGTCCACCACGATGGCGTGGGGCTCGTCGATCATGCCGGAGATGAGCGTCTTGCGGTTCTCGCCCTTCATCTGCGCCACCTCAATCACGTCTCGGCCGGAGTCCGTCCAGTACACGTTCCCGGCCACCCAGTCGATGGCGATGCCCCTCGGCATCTTGAGCCCTGAAATCTGAACGGGGGTGGGGGGAGCACAGTGTCAGGGCTGCCACCTTTTGTCTTCCTGCCCATTGTCCACGCCCCCCAACTCTGTCCGCCGTTCTCTGCTAAAAACTCATCCCAGACAGAGCTAATCCCGGCTTTGAGGAGATTCCACAGATAATGATCTTACGGGCCACCCTTCGCGCTCCCACGTATTTTGCTGGATTAGCTATCGTTACGCTGCTTTATTGAGGAACAAAGTGAGGCCCAAAGAGGCCGAATAGGTCGGCCAAGATTGACACAGTGGGTGGCAGTGGGGATCAGAGTTGGATGTGGCTCCGTCCTGCAGGCCTGTGTGCCCAGCGCCCTCTCGGGGGGCTGCAGACTCACTGCTCTGCCGCCTGCGGTCCGTGCCTCCGACATACTCCTGACCGCCCTTACCCTTCAGTCTCACCTCTGCCCTCCACTGTCCTTTCCCAACTCTGCTCAGAGCCCCACCCCAGGCTGGTGCTCACATTAAGGTGGGTGACACCCCGGTCAATCTCTCGCCGGTGACGATTGGAAGTGGTGGGAGGCGCAGCGGGCGGCAGGCTGCGGTAGGAGATGGTGCCCGTGTGCCAGTTGGTCCAGTAGACGCGGCCAGCCTTGACATGCACGTCCATGGCGTCGATGCGGACGCTCTCATCGCCCTGGAAGGCCTGCTCGTACGCTGAGTGGGGGTGACTGGGAAACAGGCTGCGGATCTCATTGTCGTCGGCGATGTACAGGACCTGGTACTCAGAGCCTGCAGGGGCAGGAGGCCAGAAGTTGGGTGTGGGGAAGGCTGGGGCAGGAGGCTGGGCTGGGGGCTGGGGGCTGTCGGGCCCAGTGCTGGGAGGAGCGTGCCCGAGACGTGCGCCTCACCGAGCCCAGCCCCTTGCACACTAACGTCTTCGCTCCTAACCAGCCTCCTGGTCAGAAGCCGAGGCTCATCCCAGCGCCCGTGCCAGCCTCGGCCCTCAGAATGTCCTTCCTCCTCTCCTCCTCGAGCTTATCCAGGGGACCTGCCGTTCCGGAGGCTGTCTCTGCTCCTCCAGCCCCAGGGCGTCGGCTCCTCATGGCCCCTGGTGTCATCACCAGGCTCTCTGCTACACAGTCTGGTGTGTGCTCACGGATGCACACGCGTGTGGGCTTATGTGCACAGACATGGAGGGGGTAGGTACGCGTGTGCTTGGGTGTGTGGGCGTGCTTCTGCACAAGGACGCCGCGGGTGTGTGTCTAAGCCAGTGGTTCTCAACCTTCCTGATGCCGCGACCCTTTAATACAGTCCCTCGTGTTGTGGTGACCCCCAATTTCATTGTTACAAATTGAACACAATTAAAGCATGGTGATCAATCACAAAAACAATATGTAATTATATATGTGTTTTCCGATGGTCTTAGGCGACCCCTGTGAAAGGGTCGTTCGACCCCCAAAGGGGTCGCGACCCACAGGTTGAGAACCGCTGGTCTAAGCCCATGTTCAAAAACAAGAAGGTAACTGTGAGCTGATGGATGTGTTAATGAACTCGGTGGGGGAATCCTTTCACGACTGTACGCGTATCACATCATCACCTCGTACATTAAATATCTGACAACTTTCTCACCTATATCTCAATAAAGCGGCGAAAAGGAACGCAGGAAGGGAACACGCAGGCGGGGCACATGTGACCGCAAGCTCGGCAATGTGTGTCCGCCTCCCCCGGAAGGGCGGGCGGGGCAGGTGTGGGACGTACGTGTGCTGCCCTCCCCCAGCCCTCCTCGGTGAGCCGGCCCACACCTCGTCCTGTGTGGCTCCCAGCACAGTGCACAGAAGCGGCGCCTGCAGCTCTGGGGCTCCCCCCTGGGCCGGGGTGTAAGGAGAGCACCCCTCACAGGCCCAGCCCATGTATGTCCTGGCCCTGCCAGCCCCGCCCGCGCCCGGCCCCCTGCCCCCTCGGGCTCCGCACCTTCAGCCTTGCAGGTATTGTGTGTCTTCATGAAGTTGCGGGCGCAGCTGCAGAGGTGGCCGCCCTTGGTGTTGTTGCAGAGCTGGGAGCAGGTGCCGAAGCGCAGACACTCGTTGATGTCTGGGGTGACACGGAGGGTCATGGAGAAACCCCGTGTGACGGGGGTTCTGCCTCTCCCCCCGCCCACCCCGTCCCACCTGCCTACCCTGGCATCCGGGCTGGCCTGGCACCGTGTGGAAGCCGGAGCGGCAGGCGCAGTAGGCGGCCTTCTCGGTGCGCACGCAGCGTGCCTCGTCCCCGCAGAGGCTGGCGTTGGTGGCACAGCTGGTCAGCTTGGGGTCTGTGGGGGACAGAGAGTGGGTCCTCTCCCCTGAGCCGCCCCGGCCCGGGCTTTGGCTCTCTGGCCCCAGCTGCCCGCACCCCCCTCACCGATGCTGCAGTCCTCCTCGTCGGAGCCGTCCCCACAGTCGTCGAACATGTTGCAGCGCAGCGAGGAGGAGAGGCAGCGCTGGTTCCGGCACAGAAACTCCTTCTTGTCTTTGCAGTGGGCGGTCTGAGCCGTGGGGGGCTCTGCGGAGAGCGGGGCTTCAGGTCCTGGGCACTCACCACCCGGCCCTTCCTCCCAGGCCGTCATGGGTCAGGGTGGGACCCAAGCCTGGCCACTTGTCAAGCTTGCAGGAGAGGCTGGTTAGACATTGTCTCCACCTCCAGCCCTTGGGCATCTGGAAGCCGCCAGCGCCCCCCCCCCCCCCCCCCCCCCCGCCGGACTTCTCCACCCCCAGGAAGGGCCCCCCATGCTCCCAGCCATGGAGCCTCCCCTTCCAAGGAGCCATTCCCTGGACACTGCTCCCACTTGGCCCACCCCTGCTCCCTGTGCCCCCCCCCCAGGCCCCCTCCTCCTCACTGGCCCTTGCTCACCACAGTCCTCCTCATCAGTCCCGTCCCCGCAGTTGTCGGTGCCGTCACACTGACGCCCAATCCACAAGCAGACGCGGTCATTCTTGCAACGGAAGGGCCGGTTCGGGGGGCACATAAACCGGGCTGCGGGGGACAGAGCCGGTGTCAGCCCTGGGCGAGCTGCTGGGCCCTGGGCGAGCTGCTGGGCCCTGGGAGCCCGGAGCCCCGCTCGCCCCAAGCGCTCCGCCCTCGGCCTCAGAGCCTCGCTCACCGCACTCCTCGGGGTTCTCGTCCGAGTTGTCCCCGCAGTCGTCCTCGCCGTCGCACTTCCACGCCAGGGGCTTGCACAGGGTGTTGTTGCACTGGAACTCGTCCAGCGGGCAGGTCCGCACTACAGGCCAGGCGGGCAAAGAGCCAACAGCGGCTGAGCCCAGGCAGCCGGGGCCCAGGGCCAGGACCCTGCCCAGACCCCTCCCTCCACCGTGGCGGCCAAGTCACAGGCAGGCAGTGGGACAGCCAGCGGGGCCCAGGTGTAGTTTCCTACCAGCCGGGCAGCTGGGCAGAGCTGCCTCCTCTGCTCTTTAGGGGAGAAAAGGCCTTTTGGGAAGAGTGACCAGAGGGTCCAGAGAGCCCTGTCTGGTGGTGGCTGCAGGACACGGCCCCCTCCAGGCGAGGAGCACTGGGCTGGGAGTCAGGGGGCTGGGTTCCAGCCTGTCCTCAGCCCCCAGGGCAGAGCCAGGAAGCCTGTGCTCACTGGGGTCTCACCCGCTTCCCACGGACCCTGTAGGCTGCGGGTCCCCGCAGGTCAGGCCCTGCCTCATTTCCCGGGGAAAGGGGCGTGAGCAGGGACGCTGCTTCTCAGGGCAACTGACTGCCTTCTGGGAACTTATGGGTGAGGCCGAGATGGACACAGCCCTCCGGTTTCCGCTGGATTTCAGCCCAACTGGCTCCTGGGCGAGGGCTGTTGTGGGTGGGGGTGGGCAGGGCTCACCGCCAGTGCTGCAGGCTTCCTCGTCGCTGCCGTCCATGCAGTCGGCGTCCGCATCACAGCGCCAGCGCAGGGGGATGCAGTGCCCACTCTTGCACTGGAACTGGTCCATGTCACAGCGGGGCGTGCAGTCCTTCTGTGGGCCGGGGAGCGGGCATCCTGGTCAGACCTGGGTGCCCTGGCGGCCCTGCTCTGACTGCCCCCTTCTGGCTCCCCTGCCCACCTCGTCCGAGCCATCCGCACAGTCATGGTCCCCATCACATTTCCAGCGCCCAGCGATGCAGCGGCCGTTGGCACAGGAAAACTCACTCTCAGAGCAGGGCCGAGGGGCTGGGGAGGGACGAGACAGGCCCCAGGAGGTGGGCATAGGCACCCAGCCTCGAGGCCATCTCCAGCCCTTGGCAGAGTCATACCCCCCATCGGGCGTCCCTGAAGGCCCAGCTGACTGGCCTGATGACCAAAATGCTCACCCGATCCCGTGCAGCCACTGGCTGTCCTCAGGGGGCCAGCGGGGCACAGAGGGCACTCACTCACCCTGGGGGCACCCACACAAGAGAGGACACGGGTCCCTGGCCCTGCCCTCCGGACACACTGTGTGTGGGGAAGGGAGGGGCGGGACGAGACCACTAAGACAAGCACCAGGGTTTGGGGAGCGGCCAGTAAAGGGTGATGGGCTGAGGCACAGCACGGGGACGGGCGGGCTCTGGGCAGAGGCGGGGTGTGGTGGGAGCACAGCACAGCGGAGACACCTACCTCTGCAACCCCAAGAGGACAGTGTGAAAATGGAGAGAAACATGAGATGAGGTGAAATGGCACAAACTCAGATACACAGCATGGAGTGGGGTGGGGGCGGGGGAGGGGCTCGGGACCCCCAGCCCTGGAGGCGGCTGCCCGGTGCCCTGGGGCCCGCGGGCGGTGGGGAGGGACGTACTGCAGCTCTCCTCGTCCGAGTTGTCCCCACAGTCGTTGTCGTAGTCGCACTGCCAGCGGCCGGGCACGCAGCGGTTGTTCTTGCAGCGGAACTGGTAGGGCTCACAGGTGCGCTCGTCTGGGGGGACAGGGTTGGGGGCCGTCAGGGACAGCGTGGGGGCAGACGGCAGGGTCCGCAAGGGTCCCGCACAGGGTGGGAGAGTGGGCGCTGCAGCCCGAGGCAGGTCAGCACGGGGAGGCCGTTACGGGGCCGGGCCGGAGGGACCCGCGCGGGGAGCTGCCTCAGGAGGGACGAACAGGCCTCACAGGCTCCGCACAGGCGTGTGCTGAGGCGGTGCTGGGGGCTCCAGGACAGGGAATCCGACAGGAGGCACAGGGAGCCGGGGCGAGGCCGTGGTGACCCCGAGGGCAGGCAGCCCAGCTCTGCCCCTTCAGCGGACGTGGGCCCACCCCCGCCGGGCAGGATCCGGCCCTCGATCTGGGCTGGGGCAGCTCACCACACTCCTCCTTGGGCTCGTCAGAGCCGTCCCCACAGTCGTCCTCCCCGTCACACTTCCAGCGCGCGGGGATGCAGCGGCCGGAGTCCTTGCAGCGGAACTCGTCCACCCCGCAGGTCATCTGGGCTGCAAGAGGGAGGCGCCTCTCAGGAGTGTGCTGTGAAGGTGGGCTGGGTGGGTGGGAGTGGGCACGGAGGGGGCCCCAGGGGGCTCCGGGGCCTGGGAGGGGTGGGCGGCTCCTGCAGGAGGTGGGCTCCGGGGCCTGGGAGGGGTGGGCGGCTCCTGCGGGAGGTGGGCTCCGGGTGCCCCAGGCTGCTCACTGCAATTGGCAGGCTCGTCGCTGCCGTCCACGCAGTCGTTGTCCCGGTCACAGACCCAGACGCGGGGGATGCAGCGCTTGGTGATGGAGCACTGGAACTGGTTGGGGGCACAGGTCACCTCGGCTGTGGGGGGCGGACAGAACGAGGACTTGCCCGTGTGCCTCCCACCACAGTTCCAGTCTCCCCGGCCCCGCCCCTCCCCGCCTCCTGCGAGCACTTTCGTGGGAGGAAGGGACAGAGTATCTGCCTCTGGCGCTGTGTGCTCCTGGTCTGCACATCTCTCTACCGAGCACCATGATTTTAGGAGCAAACCAAACACCCAAGACAAGGCACGCTGCCCTCTGTCAACGCTCCTGGGCGGCAGCAGGGCCCCTAGGAGCAGCGGGCGGGCGGCAGTCTTCAGGGTGAACTGTGTTTTCCCACCGCCCCCTTCCCTGCCACAGCGGGGGGGTGGGGGGGGGCGCTCACGGCAGTCCCTCTCGTCCTCCCCGTCTCCACAGTTGTCCTGCCCGTTGCAGCGGAAGATGCCGGGGATACAGCGGTTGGTGTTGGTGCACTTGAACTGACTGGGCAGGCAGACGTGGATGTCTGGGGGAGGGGAGGAGAGCAGGTCATTCGTGTGGATGAGGGCTCAGGAGCAGGGCGTGGGAGTGCGGGCTCAGGGCCTGAGGCGGCCGAGGGCAGCACGAAACCCCAGATCCCAGGGAGGGGCGAGGGGGAGGGGCGGCCCTCACCGCAGTTGGCTTCGTCGCTGTTGTCCTGGCAGTCGTTGTCCCCGTCACAGATGAAGGCGGGGTTTGTGCAGATGCCGGTCGAGCACTGAAACTGTCCTGGGCGGCACTTGAACTCATCTGCGGGCGGGGCAGGCGGGAGGCTCCGCATCAGGAGGGGGGCTGGGTGTGGCCGCCCCCACCAGGGCCCCTGCCCGCCCCGCCCGGGCACTCACGGCAGTCCGGGGGCTCGTCCGAGTGGTCCCCGCAGTCGTCCTCCGTGTCGCACTTCCACCAGAAGGGGATGCACTTGTCGTTCTTGCACACAAACTGGAGGGCAGGCGGGCGAGAGGGGTTGGTGGGGGCCTGGGAACTCGGAGGTTTTCTTTGAGGGGCTGGGATGTCTCACAGGAGAAGCAGGGTCAGGGTATTTTGGGGGGAGGACGAGCTGGCTCGAAGGCTGGGATAGGATGAGTGCAGGAAGGCCAGGTGAGGGGGCGCCTGTGTGGAGGCCAGGGTTGGGGGTACTAGTGAGGGAGGGTCAGGGTTAGGGTGTGGGGGTGTTTGTGTGAGGTGACGGGTGTAAAAGTATTGCTGTGGGGAGACAAGAGGTAGGCAAGAAATGTGGGGGTGTTAGCGTGGGAAAACCAGATGCGTGAGGACATTAGAGAGGGTGTTGGGGTCCAAAGGAGGAGTGGGGGTACTGGTGTGGGGGCCGGGGGATCGAGGCATGGCTGAATGGGGGCCCAGGGGGACCGCCTCACCTGGCTTGCCGTGCAGTTGGACACACAGGTGCGCCCATCGCTGCCCAGGTAGAAGTTGGTGGGACAAGCGCATTTGTGGCCGCCCCCGGGGGACAGCAGGCACAGGTTGCTGCAGCCGCCGTTGTTGACCTTGCAGGGGTGGTTGGGCACTGCCAGAGGACGAGGGGGTCAAGGGCGGCGACTGGGCCCAGTGGACGGCCCACCGCTCCCGAGCCCCGGCCCCAGGCAGAGCGAGGGCAGCGCTCGCTGCTAACACTTGCTCCGCCTGCAGCGGCTGCCCAGCCCCTCTCCTGGGCCCAGGGGAGTCAGAGCCAACCTGCTCTCCCAGAGAGAGGAGCGAGCCTCTCTCGGCCAGGAAGAGGCCAGCCCACGCTGCCTCCCCGGTGCCCTCCCTCAGCTATGGCCGCCCGCCTTCGGGGTCCCTGAGCCCAGGCCCCCCCTGCTTGATTGGCCTCAGGGCCTTGGGGCTGAGAGAGTCCAGGGCGGGACCCAGGTTGGGCTGAGCTGTGGAGAGCCGGACCACGGCCTGTCCACACCTCTCGAACCTCCCGGTGCTGGAGAAGGGGTGGGCAGGAGCCCCTGGGGGACTGAGGGTGCCAACCCGCCGGGATGAGACGGGGCCCCTGGTGCCGCTCACCTTCACCTGCCCCCGCCCCGCTGTGACTTACCGTCGGGCTGGCGCAGGGCGTGGAAGACGTGCAGGTCCATGGGCCGGTGCAGCGTGCTGATGAGGAGCGTCTTGTTGGCGCCCGTGGTCTTGTGGGCTCGGTTGATGGACTTGGTCTCCCAGTCGGTCCAGTAGACGTAGTCCTCGAACAGGGTCAGCGCGAAGATGTGCGGGATGTCCTGGTTGAGCACTGCGGACGGGGAGGGGACAG
The DNA here is from genome assembly GCF_028538775.1 of Myotis yumanensis. Classification (NCBI taxonomy): domain Eukaryota; kingdom Metazoa; phylum Chordata; class Mammalia; order Chiroptera; family Vespertilionidae; genus Myotis; species Myotis yumanensis. The sequence continues at coordinate 158,124,238 of NW_027223754.1, forward strand.
GTCAGCAGCCCCGCGAGGCGGCGCCCGCCTCAGCCCCAGATGGCGCAGTGGCTTCCCCAGGTCGCACGGCTAGTAAGTGGCAGAGCTAGAACCCCGACCCGGCCGGTCTGAGCCGGCTCCTGCAGCACAGCATCCGTGGTCTCCCGTCAGGAAGGGGGTGCTAGAGTACGCCAACCCCAGGCCCCACGCCCACCCGCCTCGGCCGTCATCTGGAACTGTGCGCGGAAGGGGTCCTCCGGCCGAGGCCGACCCCTGGGACGCACCCTTTGGGGCTCTGAATCCACCCCCGGCCGTGCCCTCTGGCTTTATGCCCACTCTTGCCCCTGGGTCCTGCTCCCTGAGAGCTCCAACCCCAGCCCCATCAGGGCTGCGGTGCCCAGGCAGCCTCGCTGGCACACTGACCAACGTGACGATTGGAGCCGTCCAAGCTGGCAAACTCAATGTAGTCCTCCCGAGCATCGGCCCAGTAGATGCGCTCGGTGACGTAGTCCAGGGTCAGGCCGTTGGGCCACGTGATCTTGGTGTCCACAATGACGCTGCGGCCAGACCCATCCATGCCGATCCGGCCGATGAGTGAGTGGTCGCCCCAGTCTGTCCAGTACAGGTACCTGGCAGGAGGGTGGGCAGTGAGCCCGAGAGATCCAGCGACTGGTCCCTCCAGCTCCCACCTGCATGTGGGGGGGACCGGGCCTGGCCGCCTGCCGCCTGCTTTCACCAGCTCCCAGCTCCCGCCACTCCCAGCTCCCTTACCCGTTCTGCACATCCACCACCAGAGCCCTGGGCTCACGGAGGCCAGAGCTGACCAGCACCGTCCGGTAGGCCCCGTTGAGCTTGGACACCTCGATGGTGTCCCGGCCTTTGTCGCACCAGTACAGGTTGCCGCCCACCCAGTCCACAGCCAGCCCGTCGGGGTTACTGAGGCCGGTCCGGTGCAGCACCTTCGAGTGAGCGGGGAGAGCTGAGTGCCCTGGGTGGGCCCCTCAGCCTCAGCTTCCCCGAATGTACGTGGGGAGCGTGGCTGTGAGGACAATGGAGAAGCCCAGCCTGGGGCCTGGAGCGGCCGAGGTGTGAGGGAAGGGGTCTCTAAATGAGATCACTCACGCCCCCCACGGCAGGTGCCTGGGAGCACAGGCGTCAGGGAGGCCAGGCACAAGGGGGCACTCACTGAGGATCAGGGAAAGAGCAAGGGGAACCTCCCAGACCTGCCTCTGGGCGTGGCGGAGGGGGAGAGGCAAGGCCAAGCAGAGTCACGGAGGGCTCAGCAGGAAGGGGGAGGAAGTCACTGGAGTAGGTGCGTGGGGAGAAGGAGCGACGGCCTCGGAATAAAGAGCGCCCCCTGGGGAGGGGCCCTGGGGGGCTGGATCTCTGCACCCCATAGGGCAGCTGGGGCGTGGGCCCCCCGGCCGCACCTGCACGTCGCTCCCATTGAGGTGCATCCTTCGGATCATGCTGCCCTGAGTCGTCACATCCGTCCAGTAAATCATCTGCTCGCGGTAGTCGAAGTCCAAGGCGACGGCGTTGTTCAGGCCCTGCGCGGGGGGGACAGGTCTGACTGTAGACAGGAGGGGGCGGCTGGAGCAGCCAGGGAGCTGGGACGACCACGGCCCCGCGGGAGGACGGTGCTCTGGGCCCCGGGCAGGTGCAGGGCGGAGGCCGGAGCTGGCACCTGCTTAAGCAGCGTGTAGTTGGAGCCGTCCAGGTTGAGCTTGCGCAGGTAGTACCGGTTGGCGAAGATCAGAAACGGCTCCTCATCTGGAGACAGAGGAGCCTGGCTCAGCTGCGAGCTGGGGCCCATTCTGGGGCCCCTGGTCCCGGGCTGTTGTGAGCTCGCTGTCCCAGCCCTCCCTCCACAGCACCCAGCTGCCCGGGCCACCTCACCGGTCACGGCCTTGCAGCTGTGGGGGTCGCCGCTGCGGGGGGCGTAGCCCTCCACGCACAGACACTTGTAGCTGCCGTGGGTGTTGATGCAGAGCTGGCTGCAGGGGAAGGTGGTGCTGCACTCGTCCACGTCAGCACACGTGCGGCCGTCGTCCTTCAGCCGGAAGCCGGGGCGGCAGCGGCACTGCGGGCACAGGGAGCGTTGGCCAGGGGCCGGGCCTCCCCGGGGGCTGACGGCCCTTGTGGGGCTCTGGTTCCCTCCACTAGGAAAACCCAGACTCGCCACGGGAGGCAGGCAGCACGCAGGCACTGAGCCAACCGTGCCAGCGATCCGGCCCTCACCCAGCGAGCCCCCCTCCCCATGACCGCCACGTGTCCACCTCCACAGGCGGTGCTCAGGCCTCAGCTGGGTGACCCTTGGGCACCACTGGACAGAGCTGGCCATGCTCCTCTTGAAGCTTTCCTCACCTGTTCTCAGCCCCAGCTGCTGCCCCGCCCCAGGTGCTCAGCCAGTTCCCCACCCCTCCCCAGCCCTAGGCGGCCAAGCACTGGGCTCAGGGCCGGGGCTTCTGGTTTCCATCCATGCTCACTCCCTCGGGAATCGGATCCAGACTCAGGGACTTAAATGTCATCTCCATGGCGATCACTCCCAGTTTCGCTCTCCCGTCTAGCCTCTCTCTCGAACTGCAGCCTGGGCATCGTCTACTTGACACCCACATGCCCCCTGCTCTCTCAGCCTTTCTCACATGGGCCAGCAAAGCCTGCCGCCCGCCCGCCTGCCCGCCTGCCCGCCCGCCTGCCTGCCTGCCCGCCTGCCCGCCCGCCTGCCTGCCCGCCTGCCCGCCTGCCCGCCTGCCTGCCCGCCCGCCCGCCCGGCTCGGTCACTGCTGCAGGAGCCCTCGGGGTGGATGAGTGAGCGAATGGGGGTGGAGAACAGAGTGCCCCTCTGGCTCGGGGCGTGGAGGCCTCCCCCTGGGCCGGGGCACACCTTGAAGCCGATCTTGAGGTCCTCGCACTCCTGGCTGCAGCCGCTGAGCTTCCGGCTGAGACACTCGTTGACGTGGCAGCCCCGCTCGTCCGAGCCGTCGCCGCAGTCGTCCTGGCCGTTGCAGAGCAGCGCCTCGGCCACGCAGCGCCCGCTGCTGCACAGGAACTGCGAGGAGGCGTAGCACTTGTGCTCTGGGGGGAGGGGGCAGAGGGCCAGGTCAGCGGGGTCCCCGGAATAGGTGTGGGGGGGGCAGCGGGCCAGGTCAGCGGGGGTCCCAGGAACAGGTGCGGGGTGGGGGGGGCAGCGGGCCAGGTCAGTGGGGTCCCCGGAACAGGTGCGGGTGGGGGGGCAGCGGGCCAGGTCAGCGGGGTCCCCGGAACAGGTGCGGGGGCGGGGGGCAGAGGGCCAGGTCAGCGGGGTCCCCGGAATAGGTGTGGGGGGGGGCAGCGGGCCAGGTCAGCGGGGTCCCGGGAACAGGTGCGGGGTGGGGGGGCAGCGGGCCAGGTCAGTGGGGTCCCCGGAACAGGTGCGGGTGGGGGGGGCAGCGGGCCAGGTCAGCGGGGTCCCTGGGAACAGGTGCGGGGGGGGGGCAGCGGGCCAGGTCAGCAGGGTCCCCGGAACAGGTGTGGGGGGGGGCAGCGGGCCAGGTCAGCGGGGTCCCCGGAACAGGTGCGGGGGGGGGCAGAGGGCCAGGTCAGCGGGGTCCCCGGAATAGGTGTGGGGGGGGGCAGCGGGCCAGGTCAGTGGGGTCCCCGGAACAGGTGCGGGTGGGGGGGCAGCGGGCCAGGTCAGCGGGGTCCCCGGAACAGGTGCGGGGGCGGGGGCAGAGGGCCAGGTCAGCGGGGTCCCCGGAACAGGTGCGGGGGGGGCAGCGGGCCAGGTCAGCGGGGTCCCCGGAACAGGTGCGGGGGGGGGGGCAGCGGGCCAGGTCAGCGGGGGTCCCCGGAACAGGTGCGGGGGTGGGGGCGGGGGAGCGGGCGTCGGCCCACCTGGGCTGGTGCAGTGTGGGTTCAGGGGGGCCTCGTCGCTCTGGTCGTGGCAGTCGTTCTCTCCGTCGCACTCCCACTGGCGGGAGCTCAGGCAGCGCCCGTTGGCGCAGCGGAACTCATTGGGGCCGCAGGTCGGGTACTCTGTGGGGGGGCGGTGGCTGTTGGCCCGGGCACACCTCACGGGAGGACAGGGTCTGACCCCACCACGGCCCCGGGCTCACCACACTCCGGGGACTCGTCGGAGCCGTCAGCGCAGTCGCGGTCGTGGTCGCACACGAAGTGCTTGGGGATGCACTGGCGGTTCTGGCACATGAACTCGCGGTCGTCGCAGGTGCTGTTGTACACTGCGGACGGGCGACAGGCCCTCAGCCCCCGGCCAGATGCCGCCCGTCACCCAGACCTTCCTGCGGTCTAAGTGGCAGAACGGGCAGAGCACGGGACGGGGGTCCGGACGCCCGGGCTGGAGACGGGCTCTGCCGCTGACCCCTGAGCGACCCCTGCTGCAGTGCTTCCACTTCTGGACCTGTTTCCCCTGTGCCAAGTGAGACCGTGGCTACTTGCTGCCCACCCTACTCCTCACCACCCACCCCGCCACTCACGGCAGCCGGCGGCCACGCTCTCGTCAGCGCCGTCGGCACAGTCCTTGTCTCCATCACAGAGCCAGCGCTCCGGGACACACACATGGGTGCCCGGGCAGGAGAAGGAGTTGGGGCCGCACGTCTTGCCCTCTGTGGAGGGAACAGGGAGCTGCTGAGGCCGGGAGCAGGCAGGGCAGGGCATGGGTGGATGGTGGGGTGGGCATCTGTGGCCCCAGTTCCCCTCCCCATAGAGAGCCCCCTTCCCCACAGTGAGCCCCCCTCCCCACAGAGAGCCCCCCTCCCCACAGAGAGCCCTCCTCCCCACAGAAAGCCCCCCTCATCTCAGGGAGCCCCCCTCCCCACAGAGAGCCCCCCTCCCCACAGAGAGCCCCCCTCATCTCAGGGAGCCCCCCTCCCCACAGAGAGCCCCCCTCATCTCAGGGAGCCCCCCTCATCTCAGGGAGCCCCCCTCACCACAGTGAGCTGCCTCGTCCGAGCCGTCCCCGCAGTCGTCGCTGCCGTCACACAGCCACTGCTTGGAGATGCAGCGATGGTTCTGGCACTCAAACTGGGCCTCGGAGCAGAACTTGTCTGGGGCAGTCAAAAGCCTCAGTTAGATGGGGAGGGAGGAGGGGAGGGGAGACCACGGCAGGAGCTGGAGAGGTGACCCCCTCTCTTCAGGGTCTGGGTGGGGGTTCGGGGGGAAGGCCCCAGGTGCCTCCCCCCAGGAGGGCACTTCTGGTGGAAGCCGAGAGCAGGGCCCGGACGGGGCCCTAGCGGCTGTGGGAGAGCCCTGGCCCCTCAGGTCCTCGGCTCCGGCTTAGGGACGGGTGCTGGTCACTCACTGCAGTGGGTCTCATCCTCCCCATGTTCACAGTCGTCCTCCTTGTCACACGTCCAGCTCATGGGGATGCAGCGCCCGCTGGGGCAGGCGAAGTAATTCAGGGGGCACCTGGGGCGCTTCACACCTGGGGGAGAGAAGGGCGTGAGGGTCCTGCTCTGCTCGAGCGCCGCCGCCCTCCGCACACCTGCCCACTCCGACCTGGGCAGTCTCGCTCGTCGCTGTAGTCCCCGCAGTCGTTGGCGCCGTCGCACACCCAGCTGGGCGCGTAGCAGAGGGAGGTGTGCTCACAGGGCTGGAAGCGCACGCCCTTCACCCCCAGGCGGAAGTAGCTGCTGCAGTCGGTGGCGCCTGGTGGGGGGCGGGGGTGAGGGGTGACACCAGTTCCCTCCAAACACCCTCCCAGGCAGCGGCCGGCCATGCGGGCCTTGGTGCGTTTTGGAAAGTTGGACAGGTGTCCCTGAGGGGGGTGCCGCCCACACCTTCCACTCACTGTCCCTCCCTGAATCCCAGGGAGCTCGGCCCGGAGGCAAGGAGCAGGTTGGGGGGGATACAGGCCGCCTGTGGGCCAGAGGGAGGACGGGGGGAGCACGGCAGGAGCCAGGGCGGCCCCGGGAAGGGCTCCACTCACTGCAGTTCATCTCGTCGGAGGCGTCGTCACAGTCCACGAACTGGTTGCAGCGGCTGGAGTTCCCGATGCAGGTGCCGTCTCGGCATCGGAACTCGCCCGCACCGCAGGCCGTCTCTAGAACAGGGGCCACCGGTGCCATCAGGCGAGGTCCTCCCTGGGGGGCCAGGCCGGCCCAGGCCCAAGCCCTGGTCACAGAGTGCCCTGAACCAGACCCCCGGGGCTGGGACCCAAAGCTTGGCAAGGTGGGGTGGGGCAGAGGTCGGGAGCCGGGGGCCGGGGGCCGGGCACAGCGTCCCACTCACTGTTGCAGGGAATCTCGTCGGAGCCGTCCCCACAGTCATCTGCCCCGTTGCACCACAGTATGTTGGACACGCACCGCCCGTTGTTGCACTGGCGGAAAGTCTTCTTGCAGCGGCGTGAGTCTGCGGGTGGGGAGCAGGCAGCGGTCAGCAGCAGCTACAGCGGAGGGGCTGCCTCTGCGCCTGATGAGCTGCCCTGCACGCATTCCCAGGACACAATGCAGCCCTGCTACAGGCCTGCCTGGCACAGGGCTCAGGTGGTTCTGCAAAACGCCGCTGGGCCCGGGGGCTTTTGCTCCCTCACTCCCGTGTCCGTGGCTGGAGTGGAGGCTGGTGCCTGGAGGCCAGGGGTCTGGGGAGTGGCTCCTTAGGCTGGAGTGGAGGCTGGTGCCTGGAGGCCAGGGGTCTGGGGAGTGGCTCCTGAGGCTGGAGTGGAGGCTGGTGCCTGGAGGCCAAGGGTCTGGGGAGTGGCTCCTGAGGCTGGAGTGGAGGCTGGTGCCTGGAGGCCAGAGGTCTGCGGAGTGGCTCCTTAGGCTGGAGTGGAGGCTGGTGCCTGGAGGCCAGGGGTCTGGGGAGTGGCTCCTTAGGCTGGAGTGGAGGCTGGTGCCTGGAGGCCAGGGGCCTGGGGAGTGGCTCCTTAGGCTGGAGTGGAGGCTGGTGCCTGGGGCAGGGGCCTGGGGAGTGGCTCCTTAGGCTGGAGTGGAGGCTGGTGCCTGGGGCAGGGGCCTGGGGAGTGGCTCCTTACTGCAGTAGGACGGCTTCTCGTCGGACTTGTCCTTGCAGTGGGAGACGCCGTCGCAGGTCAGGCTGAAGTGGATGCACTCGCCGTTGGCGCACTCGAACTCGTCTTGTATTCGGCACGAGGAATTCACCGCTGGGGAGGGAGGCGGGGAGCTTCATGAGCCAGGGCCCCGGCAGCATCCCTCTCCCCACCCGGCACGAGGGCACCCTCAATTTCTCCTCAGTGAAAGGGGAGGGGCTGGTCCCCAGGGTGCACCCCAGTCCCCGCCAGCACCCTCCTCCCTCACGCGTCTCACCCCGGCAGGTGAGGTCCTCCTGGAGGATTCGGCCCGCTCGGCAGGAGCAGTTGACGTGGCCTTGGTGGGTGAGCAGACACAGGTCCTGGCAGCCCTCGTTGTTGATGCGACACGGGGAGAGCTCACCTGAGGCCGGGACGGGGGACAGTGGGCTTGAGTGCACAGATGGGATGTGCACCCACTCCCCCAGCTTCCCTGAGCTCCCGGCACTGGCTGTGGCAGGCGTGTGGTGGGGGGCCGGGTGGGGTATTTGGGGTGCCTGAGATGGAGGGTGTGCTCTTAGGTGGGGGACATATGGAATTCCAGGTGTGCTTTGGGGCGAGTCATGTCTAAGCAGAGTTCAGATCACGTATGTAATGGGGGCCCCAGGGCCCGTGCGAGAGGCCCGGGAAAGCTGCAGTCTGTGTGGGGGACACTCAGTCAGCCAAGCCCAGTGTGGGGGGGTGTCTGCACACGATGCAGCTGGTGGTGCAGGCAGAGCCTGGGCTGAGAGCGTGCGATCAGCTTCCGGGGGATTCGAGGTTCTGGGCGGGAGGAATGACAAGAGCATGTGCTGGAGGTCCACGGAGTCAGATGAGACAGAGGAGGGTGGCAGGAGTATGTGTGAGTGTGAGTGTGCATGTGTGTGCACGCTGGCAGGACGGGCAGGACAGCACGGCTGGTGCAGCGGCCCCACTCACAGCTGTTGGTGTCATTGGCCACCGCGATGATGCCCATGGGCTGCTGGGGGATGTCCACGCGCAGCAGCTTCATGTCGCTGCCCACGTACTTGTTGGCTCGCTGCACAGCCCGCCGCACCCAGTCGGTCCAGAAGATGTGCTCCCCGTACACGGCCAACCCGAAGGGGTGGACTGGCTCCGACTTCAGGATCACCTGCGGAAACAGCGCCATTGCCGTCACGGCGTCGCGTGGGCCTCTCGCCGACTCCACCCCCTGCAGCAGGCGCCTGGCCTGGGCCCCTAGACAGTCACAGAGTGGGCGGGACCTGCAGAGGCATCGTGCCACCTCCCTCACTGAATCGATGGGGAAGCCACGCCTGGAAGGTGAGGGCTGCGCAGCCGCACAGCCAAGTGGCAACGTCAGGGCCTGGATGGGGCGCCTCGGGCCCTCCTGGTTCTTCCTACCACGGGACGGCCTTAAATTATGTAGGCGATGCCTGAGGACTCTATGAGGGCGGGATCCAGGCATCCCCAGGACCTAGGACAAAGGACTAGGACTCCCCTGTCTGTTCTGCCCTTCCCTGGCCTTCCCACCCCCAGGCCCTGGGCCAACCCGCCTCCCTGACGCTCCCTCTCTGCGACTCTGCGCCTGGCGTTCTTCTCAGCTGACCGGCCACCCCCGACCCAGCCCCCTCGTGCCGCCGTCCATCCGCCTGCCCCGGAGACTCACGTAGCGGTGGGAGCCATCATACTCGCACCGCTCGATCTTGTCCAGGGTGGCGTCGGAGAAGTAGAGCTTCTCCGCACGGTGGTCGATGGCCAGACCGTTGGGGGTGCGGATGTCTTTCTCGATGAGAGTCAGGGCATTGGCTCCAGACAGGGCCGCTCGCATGATGCTGGGGTGCTGCTCGTTCCAGTTGGTCCAGAACATCAGGCTGCGGGGAGAGAGAGCCTCAGGGGACAGGGGTCAAGGCCAAGGGGTCCGCCACGGAGGGCCCAGGCCGGCCAGGGAGTGGACCAGACCTCGGGCTCCAGGCAAGCTCCGAGCTGCTAAGGCCACACAGCCCCGGTGCCGGGAAGGGCCCGGCCATCTGCATCTCCCAACACAGTGTAGCCAAGTGAGTTGGGCTCTGGGGCTCCAGGCCTGGCCCCACCACTTGCCAGCCAGGGACCTCACCACGATACGTAACCTCTCCATGCCTCAGTTTCCCCCTCTATGACGTGGGGAACTACTCCCTGTCCCATAGGGTGGTTTGAGGGTTGAACGAGTTAGCATCCACCTGGACCACAGCCCTGTATTTCCTATTATTTTATTAATGCTCTCTTCTCCCTGCATGCAGGAGACCCTTGCTGAGTGTCTGCTCTGTCCTTGGTCCTGGGGATGCATGGATCCTGCCCTCACAGAGTCCTCAGGAATCACCTACATAACTTAAGGCCTTTGCATATTTGCGGTCTGAGCCCCAACTCTGCCCCTGAACGAGCCTCTGGGCCTGCTCTCCATAAAGGAGGTGGTGGGAGGGCCAGCGCGCTGTGCTCCCCTCCGGGGGCAAGGCCCCGCCGTGGGTGTGGAAGACCTCAGGCGGGTCGAGCACCACAGTGTGTGAGGGTGTGGTCCTCACAGCGCCTGCACTGGGTCGTGACTCCGGGTTCTGGGTCTCAGAGATTCACGTAATTAGGCCTGGGGTGGAGCCGGGAACCAGCCATCCCCAGGCCAGCCTCACACACCCTGGGGTCTGGGAACCGCTGAGCTGCATGGGAGTCAGTTCCGTTCTCCAGTTTTTTTCAGAGGATCTGCCATCCCCGCCCCCAGTACCTCTGCACCCCCTCCCCCTGCCCCTCTGATGTTCTGGCCACAGAGCTGTCCTCGGCCAGTGGACTTGTCTGGCTCGTGTTCTGGACTCCTTTGCAACCTCAGCACCCCCTGCCCCCCTCCACCTCCGTGGGAACCTTTGGATTAGGCATGGGAGGCCCCCTTTCATCCCTCCCTACCTGGAGCTCTCCCTCCTCCAGCTCTTTCTCAAAGCACTCCCATCGGTTCTGCCCTTCCCTGGCCTTCCCACCCCCAGGCCCTGGGCCAACCCGCCTCCCTGATGCCTCTCAGCGATCACAATGGCCCTGAGCCATCATGCTTCCCGCCATGACTTCTCTCCCAGCTGGTGGCTTGAACAAGCCCAGCTCAAGGGGTGCACACAACAGGTGGGTTCAGTGGACAATCTTTGCCTGAAGCGTGAAGTCCCAGAAATACACAGGACCTACTATGTGCCTCAAACGTGGCTCGCTGATGAATGAATGGACTGATCCCCAAGCCAGAAGGTCCTCCGCAGCCCCCTTTCTGATCCTCCCCTCAGCTCAGGCACCCGAAATACTATGATGCTCACATTATAGGAGAGGAACCCGAAGCTCAGAGAGGTCATGCAGCTGGTCCAAGGTCACACAGCAAGGAAGCCGCTGAGCTGAGGTTAGAGCCAGCCTCTCCCGCATGCCCTGCCTGGGTCTGCTTGGGTGGTTTCTACCCCCTAGACCCCCGCCCGCCATGGCCCATGCCGCCCGAGCCCTCAGCTCACTTCTGGCACTCATCCAGCACAAAGGCCCGTGGGTGGTCATCCCCAGACATGGTGATAACCGTCTCACGCTCGAAGGCCCCCACGCGGGTCTGGTCCACCGTGTGGCGGGTGATGGTGGATGTCGTGTAGCTTGTCCAGTAGAGAGTGTCCCAGGCACGGTGATAGGCCAGGCCTTCCACAGAGCCCACATCTACAAGAAGGAAGGAGCAGCCGGGGTTGGGATGGGGCCAGAAAGCAGGGCTGAAGGGACGGCCTGGGCAGGAGCTAAGGGGGCAGCCTCAGGCACCCCCTTCCTGACCCATGTGGGAGCTGGGAAGTGGGGGGGACACAGCCCTCGGTGCCCCCAAGCCCTGTGGTATTACCCTGTTTCCCACCCAATGACCCACGGCCCAGCTCCTGGCCCTCTTCCTGCGTCTCCCGCTGTGGGTAGACAGGACTTTATGTTGCCGCCATACCCCCCGGAGCTAGAGTTCTGCCGTGTTGGGTGCGAACGGGATTTACTGGGAGCTTCCTACTTAAAGAGACCCTGAGCCAGATGTGTTGTAAACATCTTCAACTGAAGTTAAAGAACTGAGTGCACAGTGAGGGACAGGTACCGCCTCTGAGAGAAAAAGACCCAGGGGTTTCAGTGGCTTCACGCTGTGGGACCTCGGCTGCCAGAGGCGGCTGCAGTGGAAGCACGGAAGCCTGGACAGTGGCCGAGGGCGGGGCCGCTCCGCAGCCTCTCCGGCCCAGCCCAGACGGCAGAGGGTCTAGTTCAGTTTGGATGCTCGGTGTTTAGACAGGCGTGTGGACTGGACCACGTGAAGCAGAAAACTTCCAGAGGCGGCTGAGAGGACAGCCTGTTGCTATCACCCCTGCAGACCCGGCCCTGGTTCACAGTCTGGTTGGATGAATGAACACATGACCACGTGAATGTGTCTAAGGACCCGGGGTACCCTGCCTGGAGAAGACAGGACGCAGGAGAACCAAACAGTTTCCACAGAGCGGGAAGGCTGTCCCAGGACGACGGCTCTAGCGCCGATGGCCCTTCCTGGCCCATCCTGTGCTGAGCTGAGCTGAGCTCTCACACCGGCCGCCTCTGCGCTCCTGTCTACACAGACAGGAAGTCGGAGGCTCGGGAGCACAGGAAACGTGCCCAGGTGACAAATCGTGTGTCTGGGCGTGAACCCGTGAGCACCGGACACACAGAGGGGAGCTGGGGCAGCCTGGGCAGCCTGGGGGCGAACCAGGACCAGCGGGGAAGTGAGAGGGGAGCCAACTCAGCCTCCAGAGAAGGAGACACGTTCCAGTAGCTACAGCGGGCATAGCATGATCCGATGGCCGCCTGTCAGGGACTCTGAGGCAGGTGGGATGGGGAGGGGGGCAGGGCGGGGGGCCTGGCTGAGGTCTGCCAGCTCTTCCACCCTGAGTCTGTGCCGACCCTCCCTACACATGCCCCCCCCCACCCCCCCCCCCACCCCCCGCCACCCTGCTTCCTTGGGAGATTCGGAATCTGGGCTCACTCTCCACAATGGTGGTCCTCCCGGAGCCGTCGTCATTGATCTGCTGGATGTTCCCAAAGTGGATGTCACTGAAGAAGATGCGGTTGGGGGTGCCCGGGGAGGTGCCTGCTCGGTAGTCGAAGGCCAGGGCAATGACATTTTTCATGTGCTTAGGGTCCTCGAAGGCCTGCACGGGCGCGTTGAGATTGCGTTCATCCGACAGGTGGATGCTCTTGAGGATGGTGCGCTCCGAGTAGAGCAGGTAGCCAGCGTACTCGCGGCAGGACGCCCCGTCTTCAGCCAGCATCCCGTGGGCGCAGGCGCAGGCCCGCTGCCCGCCACCCCGGTACAGACACAGCTGCTGGCACCCACCGTTGGCCACTGCACACACGTTGGTGCCTGGGGGAGGGCGCAGGGGAAGGAGGCGGCGATGGAGGGCGGGGCCTGCCTTGGGGGAAGACTCATGGGCGCCTGTGTCATCTCAGCTGAGGTGGACACTCTGGGCCCCCTCCTCTGCCTCCCCCAGTTCAGACACCCTCCAGCCAGCACCAGTCCGGTCCTAGGGCTCCCCAGCCCCTGCTCGCCAACCCTGGGTCTCCAGGGCCCCTGGGAAGTGCCCCTTGGGGTCTCACTGCTCTCCCAGCCCCCTCGCTCTGGGTCCTGGGGGTGAGCACGCAGGCCGGGCCCCCCGGCCTCACCTTTCTGGCGGTCCCGGTTGAAGACCTTGATGTCTTTGAGCTGGACACCGATGCCCGTCCGCAGGGGCACCGAGTCCGTGGCATTGTCTTTGCTGCCGCGCTTGATGGAGCCATTGGCGTGAGTCCTGGGGGAGGGAAGGGCCATGAGCAGGACGTCCACCGGGGCCGGGAGGGAGGGCACGGATGGGGCGGATGGGAGCTGGCACGGACGCCCTCACCTGTCACTCCAGTAGATGAAATCCTCAAACACAGACACGGAGAACATGTCCATGTTGTTGCTGGACAGAACCACCTCGCGGTTCTCTCCCGTCTCCAGGTCGATCCGCTCGATCTTGTCCGTCCGGGCGTCGCACCAGTACAGCTTCCCATCCTACAGGCCAGAGGCACCACCTCACCTCCAGCCCCAGGCCCCCTCCACCCCCACCCGCCCCGTCACACTCACTCCCAACTCTCCTGTCTCTCCTCCTTCCTCCACCTCTTCCACTCTCCGACCTGCTGATCTGCCGGCCTCCAGGGTTCCCTCCAGTCCCCACTCTGGGTGACCCTCCCCCAACACCTCTAGGGTGGCAGGAGTCATACTCTGGGGGGAGGCTGGGCCAGAGGACCCCGTAACTCCCTGCGCCCATATCTTCCTACCAAGTGGGGGGCCGTTACAGGGGGATTCACAGGGGAGCAAGGCATGGGATGAGGGGAGCTTCCCCCAGAGCACGGGGTCCTTCCCCCCGGCCCCTGGGCCACGCCTGCACCCACACCTGATAGTCCACAGAGATGCCGTTGGGCCAGCTGATGCTGACGTTAACCAGCACCACGCGCTCGGTGCCGTCCAGCCGAGACCGCTCAATCCGTGGGTACTGGCCCCACTCGGTCCAGAACAAGTACCTGTGGGACGGAGGGGCACAGGGGCTCAGTCCCCAGAACACGGAGGAGTGGCCCCTATCAGTGCGGGCTGTGGACTGGCCGGCCTGCCCGGCTCCTCACCCCTTCTCTGGATGGACGGTGATGGCCCGGGGCTTGTCCAGGCCCTGGGAGATGACCACGTAGCGGAAAGAGCCATTGAGCCGGGCGACCTCGATGACGTCAAAGCCCTGGTCCGTCCAGTAGATGTTGCCTGAGGAAGGAGTAGGTGCTCAGGGGGTGGGGTGGGAGCACGCACACGGGGGCCCCTCCCAGCCCCAGGTGCCCCTGCCGCTCCCCCGTCTGTTCCTGCCGGCCCCTTCTCCTCAGACCCCTCCTGCCAGGACTCCACTTCCCCATCCTCTGCCTCACACGGAGCCTGCACCCTGCCGTGGCTCACCTGCAATCCAGTCCACGGCGATGCCCTCCACGCGGCCGATGCCATTGGTCACCACATCCTCACGCCACGTCTGGTCTCGCTTAGCCCGGCTGATGGTGCTGAGGCCCATGTCCACCCAGTAAATGGTGTCATTTTCTGAAGGTGGAGAAGCCAACGTGGGATGCCGAACAAGGCAGGGCCGGGAGGGGGTCACAATCACATGGGGTCAGGACAGAGGTGAGTGACTGCCGGGGGGGGGCTTGAAGGGCAGATGGAGGGGGTGGGCAGCTCTGCTAAGGGCCTGAGGTCAGGCAGCCTGACCCTGGACCCCAAGCACACCACCCCCAAAGGTCATGCTCCACTACCTCCTGCATCGAATGGCTCACCAGCATGGAAGTCGATGCCGACAGCCAGGGAAGTCCCGGACACTGGGACCAGGGCGTCCGACTTGTCGTTGGGATCCAGGGGGATTCCGCGGATCCCCTCATGCACAGAGTACAGGAGGAAAGAGCCCACACCTGAAACACAAGAACACTGCAGGCATGAGCCTCACCGACACCCCTTTAAACTTGGCTTCTGTCACCCTCACACCTGTTCTTCTATACGGCCCCTTAAAAAAATATATATATATAAAATAAAAGCATAATATGCTAATTAGACTGAACAGCCAAACGACCTTCCAGACAAAGCTGGGGCTGTGAGAGCCAAGCCCCTTGCACAAATTTTGTGCATTGGGGCTCTAGTGTGTGTGTGTGTGTGTGTGTGTGTGTGTGTATATATATATTGATTTCAGAGAGGAAGGAAGAGGGAGAGAGAGAGAAAAACTGATTGGCTGCCTCTTGCACGCCCCACACTGGGGATCAAGCCCACAACCTAGGCATATGGCCTAACCTGGTATCGAACTGTGACCTCCTGGTTCATAGGTCAACACTCAACCACTGAGCCACGCTGGCCAGGCCTCTATGCATTCCTTTTGATATCCCCCCCCCCCGCCCCCCCCCCGCCCCCCCCCCCCGCCCCCCCCCGCCCCCCCCCCCCGCCCCCCCCCCCCCCCCCCCCCCCCCCCCCCCCCCCCCCCCAGCTATCACGCTTCCCTCTCAACACACACCCTAGCCTGGGCAGGGAGGTCAGCTCTCTGGGAGTCAGGAGAGGAACACACGCGGGGGAACTACCTGCAAGACCTCCAGCCCCCACTAGAGGGCGGCAGAGGCCTGGATTTCTCTCCCTGTGCCGGGCTCTCCAGGCCACTTGCCTCAATACAACCCAGCAGCCTCCGAGGCCATGACGGAGAATCTGGGAAGGTTCCGACAAGACACTGCACTGCACCGACTCCCACATTTAGATTCCCACCCTAGTTTCCTCCTTGTCCTTCCCTCTCTCAACACCTGAAACTCAGCATCCCCAACCCCTCACCCCTGAGCCCGTCTCATTCCCGTTTCCCATTGCTTATGGGGCACCATATTCACGCATCCCAGAATCCTCCCTGGCTCTTCCCACTTGATACAGTGCATCCCCAAATGGGCCTTGGTAGCTCAGGCTCCATGAAAAGAAGGACTCATGGTTGAGTGAGTTGGGGGAAACTCCAAACACCAGAGTCTTCCCTTGAAAAATGTTCAGCGCAGAGGAGCACATGCACGGCTCTGAGACATTCTGCAGCGAAAACCCTTAAGCTCTGCTCACCCCAGTGTTGGCTTCTGTAACATTTACCCACATCAAAGGGAGGTGCCCGGAGTGCCCATGCCCGTCAGAAATGCTGTCTCAGGGCACAGGCTCGTAAATCAGTCACCAGGTTCTTGTGAAAGGTCTCTGACTTTCATCTCTGCCCTGTGGCCGGCCGAGGCCCCATCTCCTAACACCGGGATTACTTGAACTGGTCTGACAGCCTCGGTTCTCCCTCCCCCACCCAGCCGGGCGCCGCGCCGCCAGGTTAATCTGCCCCAAACACCACTTCCCGGGCTCTCCTGGCTGAGAACTCCTGGCCTTGCCCGACCTCACAGCCCGGCACCACGACTCCCCACTCTGCCCAGCACTCGGGCTTGGCACCTCAGGGCCCTCCCGTTGCTCTGGACCCCTTGCCGTTGCCTATCAGCCCTCCCCTTTGAGCCACACAACACTCAGA
The DNA here is from genome assembly GCF_028538775.1 of Myotis yumanensis. Taxonomy (NCBI): domain Eukaryota; kingdom Metazoa; phylum Chordata; class Mammalia; order Chiroptera; family Vespertilionidae; genus Myotis; species Myotis yumanensis. The sequence goes on from NW_027223754.1 coordinate 158,140,276, forward strand.
TCCTACTGGGAGTCAGGAGAGGAACTGCCTTCAAGACCTCCAGCCCCCACTAGAGCACACCTATGCCACAAAGCTGGCCCTGACTTTTTTTTCTTTTCTTTCTTTCTTTAAATCCTTACCCAAGGATGCTTATTGGTTTTTAGAGAGAGAAGGGATAGAAAGAGAAACATCGACGTGAGAGAGAGATCCATCGGTTGCCTCCCAGACACGCTCCGACTGGGGATTGAACCCGCAACCTGGGTATGTGCCCTGATAATGAATTGAAACCGCCGTCTTTTCGGTGTACGGGATGACACTCCAACTAATGGAGCCACCCGGCCAGGGAAGCACTGCCTTTTGACATCTTTCTCCAAAATCCTACTGAAGTCAGAGCCACTTCATGGTCCAGGTTCCCCTACACGTGAGCGCCCCCTTCTGGTTAAGACTGCAGAGCACGGGGACTTCTGTCCCCCGGCTTCCCCCGTGGCACCCAGCACAAGGGCTGACTAAACATCCGATTCAGGAGGCCCTTAATGACACTTGACGAATGCAGTCCTGTTGCCAAGGCCGTCGTTAGGACGGCCGGGTTTGGAGACCTGGGTCAAAGCGGGCAGAGGCGGGGGCACTGACCCTCACAGGCCTGCTGGCCACTCCGGAGGCTGTAGCCAGCTGTGCACATGCAGGAGCGGGTTGTCTCTGACGTGGGCAGGCAGAGCTGGGAGCAGTCCCCGTTGTTGACACTGCAGGGGTTGGTGACCTCGTGCCCTGGGGGAGGAGGCGGGAGGCAGAGAAAAGGGTCAGGAGTCCTCATGCTGCTCAGGGACAATCACTGCCTTCAGCGTGGGCCTTGTGGGGGTCACCCCCCAACTCAGCTCTCAGGGCATCTGTCCTCCAGTAACCGGGTGGCTGTGAGCCTATACCAGCCGTGGGCAAACTATGGCCTGTGGGCCGGATCCGGCCCGTTTGAAATGAATAAAACTAAAAAAAAAAAAAAGACCGTACCCTTTTATGTAATGATGTTTACTTTGAATTTATATTGGTTCACACAAACACTCCATCCATGCTTTTGCTCCGGCCCTCCGGTCCAGTTTGAGAACCCATTGTGGCCCTCGAGTCAAAAAGTTTGCCCACCCCTGGCCTATACAGTGCCTCCGTGAGAATTAGAAAGGGGAACCCCTTTGGGTGGTGAGGGGAACCCACCCCATTTTCATTCCCATCCGCTCCCTTGCCCCAGGGTTCCTGCAGCCTTGACCCCTCTGACCCCCACCTCGCCTCCCTGCCCCTGGAGCCCTGTCTCACCCAACTGGATGCTCTCATCATAGACCTTCATGTGCATCACTAGGGTGGTGCTGTTCCGAAGGACCACGGACCCCGAGCCGTCAGCCTTGTTGCAGGTGCCCATCTTCTCCGACACCTGATCTGCCCACCACAGCTTGTCCCCTGGGGCAACAGGAGGGGATGGTACCTGGGGAAGGCCTCCCCAGCAGCGCTCCTGAGGGGCCTGGCAGGGCAGGCAGGCTGCCCCAAGGTGCCCCCCATCTCCCCAGCCAGTGCAGCCCGGCCTGCTCTGCTCCTGCCCCTGCTCCCGCCAGCGGCCTCACCCATGATGGCCAGGGCTGTGGCCTTGCCCAGCTGGTTCCGCATGGTGTCGATAATCTCCAGGTCACTCCCGTCCAGGTTGCAGCGGTTGATGGTGTGGTTCCCGGAGCTGATCCAGTAGAGTTTGCTTTCAGGGAAGTCAATGGCCAGGCCTGGAAGAGGGGGGTGTCACCGCCGGAGAGCCTGACACCAGGGCTGGGGTCCCAGAGCCTGCCCAGCCCGGCTGCCACCTCCAAGGATGTGATTTGTGGGAAGGGTGGGAAGGATAAGCACTAAGCTGGGAGTCTGGGGAAACCCTGATAGGTGCCCTGGTGGAGGAACGAGGGAAGGCTGTGGGGCAGGCGGGGCCAGCTCATACCCACAGGGCCCCGCTGGCCACTGAAGAGCAGGGTGCGGTTGCTGCCGTCCATGTTGGCCATGCTGATGTTGTCCCCGTCGGTCCAGTACAGCTTCCTGGGGGAGGGGGAGGGGCTCAGCATCCTCGTCGGCCCCCTACCTCCCGCTCCCTGACCCTGGCCCCGGACTGACCCACGAAGGGGGTGGACAACCAGGCCGTGGGGCTGCTCCAGGCCCTGCACCACTGCGTTCTTGAAGGAGCCGTCCAGCCGGGCCACGTTGATCTGCTTCTTGTTGGTGTCGTAGCTGGTCCAGAACAGGTTCCGGGACATCCAGTCCACGGCCAGCCCGTGGGCATTCGGCAAGTCTGGGGGCACAGCGGGGAGGTGGTGGTTGGGGGTGGCAGGGCAGAGGGTGGGGGGTCGGGCAGCCTGTCTTCTGTGGGGAAGGGGGATCAGGACACCAGGCCGCAGTACCCCGAGGGACGCAGGGGCACAGGGAGGGGGCACCAGGGACCCGGTGGGGAGCCAGGGCGGGTGGGGGCGGGGTCCGGGCAGAACCTGCAGAGACGACCGTCTCCACGCCGGTGCCGTTGATGAAGGCCCTCTTGATGGCCTGCGTCCGGACGTCGGACCAGTACACGCGCTGCTCGCGGGCGTCGTAGTCCAGCACCGTGACGTTGTCGATGTCGGGCACCGTGAAGGAGATGATGTAGTTGTAGTAGGGGGCGTCCAGGTCCACGCCCCGGATCTCCATCTGACGTGCGTACAGCAGGAACTTCTTAAACTCTGCGGGGCACGGGGTGGGGCGGGGTCACTGCTGAGGGCAGCCCTGCCTCCCTGCTCCACGCCCCCCACCCCCCACCAGATTACGGTCCCTGCTCTGCGTCCCTTCTGTTGGCTGCTGGCCCTCAGCGTCCAGAAGCCGCGCTCCCCCCTGGGGTGACCTCCCTGCGGTAGCCCCGCCTGTCCTACCGAGGCTGCCCCGAGCCTCCCCGGCGGGTCCCTCCCGGCTCACTGTCTACCTGCAGTGACACGGGAGCCCCCGGTGCCGACTCCGCCCTGGGCCTCGTGACCACCGGCCCTGCAGGAAGGGCTCCTACCGTAGCAGGTGGTGTTGTCCTTCTGGAGCTTCATGAGGTGGGGGCAGGCGCAGGAGACCGTCCGGTTGTAGTTGATGAGACACAGGTGGGAGCAGGGGCCACGGCCCCCATTGGCCTCGCAGGGGTTGGGAGCTGGGTGGGGGGAGAGAGGAGAAGCAAGAACATCCTATGACTTGCTGGGCCCTCCATGGCCTTTCTCTCCTGAACCACCCCTCTTCTTCTTCTTTTTAAAATATATCTTTATTGATTTCAGAGAGGAAGGAAGAGGGAGTGAGAGATAGAAACATCAATGATGAGGGAGAATCTTTGATAGGCTGCCTCCTGCACGCCCCCTACTGGGGAACGAGCCCGAAACCTGGGCATGTGCCCTGACCAGGAATCGAACCATGATCTCCTGGTTCATAGGTCTATGCTCAACCACTGAGCCACACCGGCCGGGCTGGAGCACCCCTCTTCACCCCTTCCCATCCTCCCTGCTTCAGCACCGCCCGCCGCCAGCCCTTCTCTGTCAGCGGGCTCCGGTCCAGCACAAACCCCTCCTCTCTCACAGGCCCCTGACAAGGCCGCTGGCTCCTCGGGCCCTTACCCATGGGCTGCCGGGAGGGGTGGTACACCTGCAGGTCGAAGGGCTGGGTGTTGGTCCTCTGTACCACGGTGACATTGTGGCCGGTCCACTTGTTGGCCTTGGCCAGCGTGTTTGTCCGCCAGTCCGTCCAGTACACCTCCCCCCCGTACAGCGTCACCGCGAACGGGTGGGACAGGAACTCGTGTCCCCGGAGCACCTCCATGTGGCCGGAGCCGTCGTAACGGGCTGAGTAGATGGCATCTGACCTGAGGGCACGGTCGGGGCGGAGTGAGGGTGCCGGCTGGGGCCGCAGCTCAGGGCACCCTGCCCAGGGCGCCCTCCCAGGCCCTGGCCCACAGCCCCCACTTCACCACCCTGGAGCGTCCCTCCTCCCACCCCTGCTGGCCAGAGAAGGCAGACAGAATGGCCAAGCCGGGGACACGTGGTGCCAGGGCCAGGATCCAGCCCTGTCACCTCCCCCCACCCCCACTTCTCCTCCGGGCGGCCGTTAGCACACAGGGCTTTGGTGAAGGTTATACAAAGGCACCCCCTCTGCAGAGACCAGTTAGACTGAGGCCCCGGAGAGCGCACAGATCTGAGGGGACAGGAGGTTGTATTTCAGCCCTTGGCCAGGCACCTGGGGCAGGGGGACGCTCGCCTGCACCCTCTTCTATCCGCACCTGTCCCCTAACCCAGCCCCTCCCTCACTGCTGCCCTCTGCTGGGCCCAGCCCTGGCCGCCTGGTTCTGGACCTAAGTCCCCAGGCCTTCTTACCACCCTCCTCACTGCCAAGTCCTGGGACCCTGGCCCACCCTGGGCCTGGAGGCGGGGGTGGGGGGAGATGGAGGCCTCCCAGGGCTGGTGCAGGGGCTGACCTGGCATCGATCCAGAGGATGCGCTTCTCCAGGTAGTCCACGGTGAGCCCGTTGGGCCAGCCACCCGAGCCCGTCTCCCGGTGGATGGTGCGGCGCCCAGCCCCACTCATGGAGGCTGCCTCAATTCGGGGCAGGCTGGCGTCCCAGTCCGTCCAGAACAGGATCCTGGGGAGTGGAGAGGCGGTCAGGAGGGGCCAGCAGGGGCCTGGGGAAGGGGCTGTGGGAGGGTCTAGGTCAGTGGTTCTCAACCTTCTGGCCCCTTAAATACAGTTCCTCATGTTGTGACCCAACCACAAAATTATTTTCGTTGCTACTTCATAACTGTAATGTTGCTACTGTTATGAATCGTAATGTAAATATCTGATATGCAGGATGGTCTTAGGCGACCCCTGTGAAAGGGTCGTTCGACCGCCAAAGGGGTCGCGACCCACAGGTTGAGAACCTCTGGTCTAGGTAAAAGGCCGAGGGGGTTGAGAAGCATTAAGGAGATGGGTGCTGTGGCCAGGCTGAACACGGCTTTGCAGGGACAGTGGGTGAGGGCTAGGCGGGGTCCTCACCCATCTCGGGGGTCCAGTGCAATCGCCCTTGGGTGCTCGATGTCACCCGCCAGCAGGGTGGTCCGAAGAGTCCCATCCAGCTTGGCCACCTCGATCTGGTCCAGGTTGCTCTCGACCCAGTAAATGTTGCCTGCAATCCAATCTACGGCCAGGCCCTCGGGGGTGGCCAGGCCGTACTGAATCACCACCTCGAAACTGGTCAGGGCTGGAGAAGAGAGGTGGCGGGAGGTTAGAGTCCCATGGGGCAGGCTGGACTCAACTCGAGACATCCTGACACATTCCATGACCCCCCTCAACCCTGCCTCTGATGGGCCCCAGATTCCACTGGGGTTCCCAGCCCCCCACTGTCATTCAGGCCCCCCACCCCACAGGAGGTCAGGCGGAGTGCAGCCTGGCTTCCGGAACCCCGGAGGAAGGGGTCACGGCTACCACCTCTGCGTGCAGCTCTCTGGAAGGCTAACCATGGGAGGAGGTCAGGGCAGAGGGTGGAGGCTTTGGGGGACAGACCAGACCCATGTGAGGAGGAAAGAACTTTCTAGAAGTCACCCCACAGACTGTCTCGGAGATTTTTCCCGGAAAGACATATATACACGTACTGCATTATTTTAGAAACCATCGCACAGTGTGCACACGATCCCAGTCTACTCAGCACCCCCTTGCTGATGGGCATTTGACAGCTGAGTGGCTCCAGGTTTTCCCTACGACAGACTCCTGCAGGAAGATGAGCTTCTTCCGAGTCTGTGCTCAGATGTCACCTCCTGAGGGGCCTCCTCTGACTGTCCCATTTAAGTGTCAGCCCTTCTCCGGCCCCCTTGCCTCGTTCCTATTGGCCCCAGCGATGCCCTCCTCTGTCCCTCCACAGTGCGCTGTCCCTCAGTGCTCACAGCTGGTGCTACTGGCACATGAGCTCCAGCAGGGCAGGCATTTGGACCGGCTTTGGTCACTGCTGCCTCCCAGGGCCCCGTGGGTATGGCAGGTGCTCAACATGTGTGTGGACTGGACGAACGAAATCTGTGATGGGTCAGGCCGCCGTGGGACGGAGGCCGAGTTCAGGTACCCCCACCCCTAAATGACGTTTTTACTTCCAAGCCTGTAATTCTAGGGTCTGGGGAGCCGAGCTGCAGGCCTTTTCAAAGGAAGGCTGATCATTTTGTTAATTATCAGGCTGGCAGCCCTGCCGACGATAATTACGGGGCGTCAGGCACTGAGACCCACAGCAAAATCTAACCAATTAACCAGAGTGTGGGGGCTGGGGGAGCCAAGGGCCTCTGCTGGGGGCCGAGCCCCAGGGCCCCTCCGGCGAGGCGAGCCCTTCACCTCCGTTGTCCAGCAGCTTCCCGCGGTAGATCTTGTCCTCCACCACGTCGGTCCAGTAGAGGGCGCTCTGGCTGAGGTGGAAGTCCAGGGCGATGGTGTTGCGCAGGCCAGGCACCAGGACGCTGTAGTCCCCTTTTTGAAGGTCGATGCGCCGGATTTCGTGCCGGTTGGAGAAGATGATGAAGGGCTTGAAGGGGTCTGGAGAGGGGTGCGGTGGGGGTCAGCAAGGGGCTTGCTGCCTCCGTGCCACCCTGTGCAGGGTGTGGATGGAAAAGGGGTCGCCTACTAAACCTGGCAGGCATGGTGGGCCCCTCAAACTCAGGGACTGAAAAATTGCCACGGGGGGTCTGAATGCACAAATCCCTACGTGAGACCGACTCACAGCAGGTGGTCACTCCTGGCCTTAGCTTCCTTGGCAAGGTCAGTCTACCTGAGCGAGCCTGTGGTCTTCTCGCATCTAAGTTACACACCTTTGGAAGGTCAGAGTCTCTTCTCTTCCAGACCCTCAGGGCACAGCCTGGCACCGAGGAGACCACAGAACCTGCCGCCACCCCCCCGCCCCCCAGGATGCCACCTCTATGTGCACACATTTTAGTTATTAACCATCCTGGACCCTCCAACGTAGAGTATGTGCCTCTCTGTTTACTGTTTTTTTAAATATATTTTATTGATTTTTTACAGAGAGGACGGGAGAGGGATAGAGAGTTAGAAACATCGATCAGCTGCCTCCTGCACACTCCCTACTGGGGATGTGCCTGCAACCAAGGTACATGCCCTTGACCGGAATCGAACCTGGGACCCTTCAGTCCGCAGGCCGACGCTCTATCCACTGAGCCAAACCGGTCAGGGGTCCCTTTGCTTTTATCTAATCCCAGAGAAGCTTGGTTTTCTCCCGCCCCTTAGCCTGCCACCAATGAACTCCGTGTAACCTTCCTCTCCCTTTTATCCTAATGTATCAAACAGACTGCAGAACTGCCATCCTCTGGAGCATTTTCTCCACCTATTGAGATTTTACTTCCCAGCAATTGTCAGTTTGACTCAAGTAAACTAAGAAAATTCTCTACAGGTTTGGACGTTTCTTCTGTCTATAGGGAGGCAGGGTGTCTGTTGGCTCTGGGGCTGGGCCTGACAGACACTTTAGCCTCTGGCATTCAGCCGCCCAAGCCCGGCTGCCCACAGCTCAGGGACCTGCCTCAGCCTGCCCGGTGCCCAGCGGCCACCCGCCACCCTCACCCGTGTTTTACCCAGGCTGCGGCAGCTCTCGCCATCTGGCTCCAGCACCCATCCCTCGTAGCAGGAGCACTTCACACTGAACTTGTTCTGGTCGCACTTCTGGCTGCACTTGAGGTGCTTGGCACAGTAGCTCTGGATCTGACAGGTGTGGCTGTCAGGCCCCAGCTCCATGCCCAGAGGGCACGAGCACACAATGCCTTCCCCGGGTGCCACTGAGCAGTTGTGGCTGCAGCCTCCGTTATTCAGAGAGCACTGGTCTGGGGGGCAGGGATCAGGGGACAGGATCAGGGTCAGGATCCCAGAGGGGGCAGGACCATGGCCCTGCTGGGCCCCAAGTCCCAGGCAGGCAGCCCGGCACGCTGCCCCCTCCCCCTCCCCTCCTCCCCGCATCCTTCTTTTCCATTCCCGCCAACCCTCTGTCCCACTGCTTCCCAGGCCTTCTCAGGACCAGGGTTGGGACCCCAGCACCCACCATCGGGACCCCCCCACTTCCCACACCATGTCTGCATCTCTCTGGTCTCTACTTCCTTGCCACTTCTTGAGCCCACGGTGGGGGCCCCAGCTTTTTGCCTCTCTCTGGGAGGACGGGAAACCCATTCCCTTTTCCTCGGTCTCTCCTGATTCGGGGTGAGGTGCAGTGTGGAATGTCCCACCCTGGGCCCTGACACGCCCTGGGACCTGCCAGCCCTGACAGATGACCCGGCAGCAGTTCTCAGGGCCTGTCCGGCCGCCTTATCTCCCACTCCTCTCCTTTCGGGAACGCGAGGCTCCGCCTGGAGATAAGGCAGCTCCGCTCCTCACCCCCGAGCCGCACCATGTGCCCCGTCCTGACCCCATTTCTTTTGATCTTGAATGCACACCCTCCTCCCCCCACGTTCCCACTCGCCCTGAAAGATCTACCATCTCTGAGAACCCAATTAAATCCCCACCTCCTCTGGGAAGCCTGCCCTGGCCACATCAACACTCCAGCCGGTGCCTTCACCTCAAAAGCCAGCTCTGCGGCACGAGTGTGGGTGAGGCCTGTGCCTGCAGCGAGGGGCTGCGCGGCACTGTCTCTACTTTAGGAGCTGTGTGACCTCGGACCAGCTACTTAACCTCTCTGTGCCTCCGTGTTCTCATCTGTAATCGTATCTGCCTCGCAGGGCTGCTTTATGGATTTAATGCTATAAGAGTGTGATGTGTCGAGCACAGCCTCTTGAGAAGGTGAGTGGTAAATCCACACGGGGTAACTGCTCGCCCAGCAGCCAGAGCTGCCCTTTCCGAGTCTCAGACCTCTCCCCACACAGCCTGCCCTGCTCCACCTGCCCCGGCCTGGCCGGACTCCTTACCCAGCACCCTCCCCACCCTCTCCTGGGGCCTCCCCGGCCTGGGCCTCACCGCAGAGCTCTCCCTCATCGGAGCCGTCTCCACAGTCGTCCTTGCCGTCACACAGCTTGTCCGGGGGCAGGCAGACTGAGGTGTTGTTGGCACAGGGGTGCGAGGGTGGCCTGCAGGCCAGGGACTCACAGTTCTCCTCATCCGAGTTATCTTCACAGTCACTGTCGCCATCACATACCCATGCTTTGCTGATGCACCGAGCTGAGGGGTGGGTATAGCATGAGGGGCCAGCCCTGGGCATCGGGCTCCCTATGTCCTTCCCAGACCCAGTGGAGTCCTCCAACAGGGTCATGACTGCAATGCCTTACGGTCCACTAGGAACCCCGAGGCCTTTTCTGTGAAATTCACACAGCGAAGAAGGAGGAATCTGCAGGAGGTGAGGGCTGGGTCCCCAGGGCCCTTAGTGCAGGCCCTGCCCCTTCCCGTCTTCCCCACGCATCAGGCACAGCTCTTTCTGTGCAGGCTTTTGCCTCAATTCCCCCACCTCCACCCCTCACAGGGCGGTGCTATCTCTGCTCTCAGTACAGTTTTCTCCTGTCCACGCTGCCCCATTCCAAGCTCCTTGCAATACTTCTCTTTACCAGAGTCCTTGCAGCCGAACTTGACGTTGGGGTCACAGACGTGGGTCACCCCCTCGCAGCTCTTCTCGTCACTGGAGTCCATGCAGTCAGTGTCCCCGTCACAGCGCCAGCGCAGGGGGATGCACAGCCCATCCAGCCGGCACTGGAACTCATCACTGTGGCAGCCACCAGGCGGCCTTGTAGCTGCAGGGGACGGGGGAGGGCATTGGGTGGGGCAGGGGCTTCAGGTCGGCCATGCCCACCTCTGCCTTCCCAATCCCCCTGGTGCTATGCCCAGCCCGGGGCTATGAGCAGAGACAGAGATGAAGCGCTGTCTGAGCGCTGCTGACACTCCTGGAAGCACTGAATGAGGCAGGCAGGGATGCTACAATCCCAGACCCGAAGGTCATCTCACCTAACCTCCCTATTTTACACGCGAGAGCTCGACTGGATAAGCAGTTTGCTCGGCCAGAGCTCAGATGCCCCCCGCCTTAGCCTCGCCTCTGTTTCATTCACCCACTCCACAGACACTTAGTGATGGCCTACTGTGTGCCAGGCACTGTTTCAGGTGCCAGCACGAGCAAGACTCCTTGACGGGCCTTTTCCCGTCATGGAAGTGAAGCTCTAGGCAGGGAGACACAGACAATGAAACACAACATAGAAACCCAGGATGGAGTTGCAGGTAGCGGTCGAAGCTGTGGACACCAAGCCGGGCCAAGGCTAGCGAGGGATGAGGATGCTGCTTTCGATGGGACAATCGGGGAAGGTCTCTGAGCAGAGTCCTGAACAGCGTGAGGTGTATTCTAGGCAAATAGCTAGTGCAAAGTCCAGGGAACAGCTAGTGCAAAGTCCGGGATAGGACTACGCAGGGCGCGCTGGACAAATGCCCAGGGCACAGTTGAGGCTGCACAGCCAGAGCGGAGCAAAGGAGGAGATGGGCGGCAGGAACACAGGTCAGAGAAGTGGGCGGAGCCCTGCAGGCCTCGCAGCAACATTTGGTATTGATTCTAAATGCGTAGGGCGCCAGTGTGGGCTGAGGGCAGGGCTGGGGCATAATCCGTCTCGGGTCCTGCAGGTTATGCTGAGCTGTGACCCCGGGGGCCAGGGAAGGAGCAGGAACAGGTGACTGCACCCGCCTGACTGCCACCACCACCGGGGCCTCTTTGCCCACCTGCCCCGAGCGTGGCCAAGCCTCTCCTCCAGTGCCTGGATTTCAGGAGCAGCCCACACGCCGATTTTCCTTCCTTGGGGCCCCTGAACCGATTTCTAATCAAATCCCCTTCCGGGACGGTCTTCCAAAAGACCTCCTACATCCTATCGCCTTCCAGCTTCGAAATCCTTTGAAGGTCCCCGGCGCCCAACTTTCCTTTGCTGTAACCTGCCCCCTTCAAAACAGCCTCATTCCTCCGTCCCCTCCGGTCCGAGGGGCCCCACCTGGCCCCACGGGCCCCTGTGGGAGTGCTCAGTGTCACCCTCTTCGTCCTACCGCTGGGTTCTTCAGGCCACCCCACCCCCACCCTGCAGACCCTCTGGCTTGTCCATTTACCCACAGTCTAATCCCTCATTAGGCCCCGGTTCAAATCCCACCTCCTGAATGGTCCCAGCCATTTCAGCTCACAACCATAGTTAAGGATTGCTACCCACCATGACATTCACCCCTGTTCCCGTGGGCCAGGCCCCTCTCATTTCACAGAGGAGGAAGCGGAGGCTTAGAGGAAGCGACTTGCCCGAGTTCGCCCAGCTTGTAAATGAAGCTTTTCCCACCAGGCCACGCACACGCCTCCAGGGACCCCTTCTCAGAACCCCCTGCACTAGCACCTGCTCTCCTCACCCAGCCTTCGTCAGCGATGGCCCTGCAAACCCAGCGACTGTCCCCTGGGCCTGGGGACTCTCCCCTCCTCCCACTCAGTGCTGGGCCACAGTGCCTGCCTGCTCAGCACCGCTCCCACTATGTGCACCTAACTCCCCGAGGCAGAGGTTGTAAGCTGGTGACCCGGGGCCAGATGAGGCCTGTGGGAAGATCTGGGCCTGCGGTGTTTTTTTAAACTTTTAAAATCAACTGCTGGTTGTTACCGTTTGACTTGTGTTCCCTAAAAGAGATGCCGAAGTCCTAACTCATAGTACCTGGGCATGTGACCTTATTTGGAAATGGGTCTTTGGAGATGATCAATTTAAGATGAGGTCATTAGGGTGGGCCCTAATCCAATAAGACTGTCCTTCCATAAAGAGGAAATATGGACACAGGGACAGACACACACCCAGGGAGGATGCCACGTGAAGACGAAGGCAGAGATCGGGGTGCAACATGCACAGGCCACAGAACGCCGAGACTGCCAGCACACACCAGAGCTGGGAGCGAGGCCGGGAACAGTTCCCCCTCACAGCCCTCAGAGGAGCCAACCCTGCCAACACGTGGGCCTTGAACTCATAACCTTTAGTCATGTCAGATCATAGATTTCTGTTGTTTAAGCCACTCAGTTTGTGGTACGTGACTGTGGCAGCTCCAGGACACTAACGTATGTATTGTAAAATGGGTAGACTTTACATAAAAATCTGCATTTCAGTGCAGACTTCCCTTGAAGCCAGGGCAGTCCTGGGTCTGCATTCTTCCATAGTAACAAGCAGCCACAGCGAGACACCCACATCCCTCGAGAGGGTCTGTGCCTTCCCGTAGACTGAGCTCCACTGCCCCTGGCTGGGGCCTGGGGGCCGGCACTAGGGACCCTCACGGAGCCAGCCCCTCTCTGCTCTGGTCCTCACTGCACTCATTCATCCCGACCCCTCTGAGCATGCCTTCAAAGCTACTCGGCCCCAACACCAGCCACGGGCTGAGTGCCTGCTGCGCACGGCCTCCCTGAAACCCCCAGAGCAACACCACGATATCGGTGCTATTATTATCCCCACTTTGCAGATGAGCACAGAGGCCGCTAAGTGACTTGCTCAAGGCCACCCAAATAGTTAGCAGAGCTGGCGCTCAAACCCAGAGCCACGCAGCTGCAAAGCCTGCAATCTTAACAGCGTGTGACACCGAGTTGTCGGCAATCTCCCTCTCCCACTGGACGGGAAACTCCTGCAGGATAAGAGCCACGGCTGGGTTATCTCTGCTCCCAGATGGCAACGCACGCAGTGGGAGGACAGATGGATGGGTGGATGCTGAGTGACGGCTGTGCACCGTCTCGCCCCGCCCTGCGGGCTCCGGGTCCTACCCTGATTGGTGCAGTTGGCGTGGGTCTCGTCGCTGTAGTCTCCGCAGTCATTGTCCCCATCGCAGGTCCAGTGCTCTGGGATGCAGCGCCCGCTGTTGCATTTGAACTGGGTGCTAGAGCAAGAGTGGCTGCAGCCTGCCTCGTCACTATTGTCCCCACAGTCATTGTCTGGGGGCGGCAAGAAGGGGAGAGGCAAGGAGCGCGTCAGCCAACGGCCTTCTCTGTGACCCCCGGTGGGGCCCCCACTCCCACCCCCCGATTCCCACCTCCCCACCCCAACCCCCCCACGGAGAAAAAAACAAACATTAAAGACACAGAAACTGCATAGACTGCAGCATGCACCATGGCCCACATGGGGGGAGGGGGGAGGCGGGGAGGGGCGGCGGGGCGGGCTCCAGGAGGGCCCTTCCCTGAGTCTGGGAAGGCTGGGGGAGGGGCACAGGGCATGTTTCTTTCTTTTAGGCAGGGTGTGGGAACAGGGGTCTGTTTGCTTTGGGGGCAAGGCAGGGATTTATCTGGTTTTGGAGGGAGAGAGATGGGAGGAGTGTAGGTGAGGCCTCTCGGTGGAGGGAGAGGGGAAGGGGAGGGGTGAGAGCTTAATCAGGCCCTGCCCTGAACTCGGGCATTGCTGGGCACCAGCTCAGAGGGGGCACTGCCTACAGCGGGGAGGGTGGGGGCTAAAGGACGCTGGGGAAGATGGGGTTTAGCTACAGGGCAGTGCTCCTGCCTCTCTTCCCCCTGGTTGTGCTTCTCTAGCTCTCTCCTCCTCTCTGTCATCTCCTCTCCTCTGAGAGGTGCCTCTGCCCACTCGGCTTCTCCCTTCCCACTGTTTGCTTTCTCCTTCTGTCGCCTCCCCCCTCTCTCTTCTCTCTTTAGCTTTCCCCCCACATCCTAGGAGCTCTGGGAGGGGCAGCCTGGGAGTCCTGAGGCCGCCAGAGGCCAGCGGGGCTCTGGGTGATGGTGCATGTGCTTCTATGCACTGACCGGCAGGCTCAGGACAGGTCTTTTCGTCAGAGCCGTCCCCACAATCCTTCTCTGAAACACAGAAACCGCCAGGGCAACCATTGGCACACGAGACACGGCAAAGGTGAGGGGCAGCATGGCGCTGACCCAGTCCATCCTCTCACACGTCAGCCAGGGTTGGAGCCACTGTGCAACACGTCACAACACCACACAGACACAACCCGAGCCCTGAGACGGCACACACACACACACACACACACACACACACACACGACAATCCCCTGGCCCGCGGCTCAGGGCTGACGTCACCTGGTCCATGGCTGACCGCCAGGTGGGCTCCTGAGCCTAGAGCAGGAGCCTGGAGGGTGCTCCAAGGACTTGGGGAGATGGGGTTTGCAGGGAGAAGGGAGCTGGCCCTGGGCTCTCCTTGCTCTGTCCCTCCGGCCCACTCCTCCCAGCCCTGCTCGCTGACCTCTCCCCGGCCCCCCAGCCTCTGCCGGGGGATAGACAGCTCAGACCCTGCCTGGGGAGGAAGGGGGCAGATGCGATGGGCAGGGTCCCCCTCAGTCCATCTGGGTTTCCCCTTGGCATTTCTGGCTTGTCCTCCTTTTTCCCCATCCAATCCAGTGGGGCTTTCATGAACCGGAGGGAGGGCCTGCTTGGTTCTAAAACTCCTTGGGCCTTACACCCCGGGCCTGGCTTCTAGCTTTCCTGGGAACCAGGGCCAGTGAAGGGAGTTTGCTCTCACCATTGTCACATCGCCAGTTGATGTTGATGCATCTGCCATTGTTGCAGGTAAACTGAGTCAGGGGGAAGCAGGTGGGATAGGCTGTCAGGGAGGAAATGCAGCTGCGTCAGGCACCCCCGGTGACACAGCCTCGCAGCACCGGGCACGAAGGTGCAGGTGCTCTGGAACTAGCAGCCCTTGTGTGGCCAGATGAGGAGAGAAGGCTAGGCAGCCATGCCTCAGGCCGAGACCCCGCCCTCCATCCCCACCTCCCTGAGCACCCTGTTTAAAGCTGGTAGCTACCAAACATGGGCCCTGTGCTGAGCGTTTCTCAACGCCTGGTCTCACTGAACCCCACATCAGCACTATGATACCGGGGGTGCTATTATCCCCACTTTGCAGATGAAATGCACAGAGGCCACCGAGATTAGGTAACTTGCTAAGACCACACAGCACTCACTTGCAGGGTCTTCCAAGCCCCTCCGCCCAGCCCCCCAGAGGGTGTTCTCATGGGTGACCTCCTCCGGGCCAGCCCGGCCTTCCCGAGTCCCTCTTACCGCACGAGGCCGACTCGTCAGAGCGGTCCCCGCAGTCGTCGTCCAGGTCGCACGTCCAGGAGATGGGGATGCAGCGGCCACTGGCGCAGGAGAACTGGTTGGGCGGGCAGGTCCGAGCTGCGGATAGAGGCGTGTGAGTGCTCCTAGTTCTGCCCCCTTTCCTAACTTTCCTTTCCTTTCCTATTCTGAGTGTCATAGGAAGGCTCCCTAAGGCAGTGGTTCTCAACCTTGGCTGCACATTAGAATCACCTGGGAATCTTTTTAAAATCCTGATTTCTGGGCCTCATCTTCTGGAATTCTGTTTCTTTATTACTAATGCTGTGGCCCCACCCCACAACAAAGAAACAGAATTTCCGGAGGATGAGGCCCAGAAATCAGGATTTTAAAGAGATTCCCAGGTGATTCTAATGTGCAGCCAAGGTTGAGAACCACTGCTAAGGGCTTCAATGCCATTTCTCTCAGAGAATTTCAAACCACCTCTGCGGCCTCACAGTGGCTGCATCGCCGCATCTCTCGGGGGGCCTCTGGCACCCTCCACGGAGAGGGCCCCCGGCCTCGCTCTTATCTCCCGTCTAAAGCTGTGCTCTGTCCCCTGCAGGCTCAGTCCTCCCAGCCAGCCTGGTCCTTCAGGGGAAGGGGGCAGCACCCCTCTCCTCCTGCCCGGGGCCCCATCCTCTCTGCCCCCACGCCCTGTGTGCTTTTCTTTCTGCTCAGGCCCCTCGGTCTTCCCAAGCCTGGCTCCCCCGCCTCCTTGATTAGAGGTGCCCAGGGTGGTCCACCCCCAGTCCCACACCTGAGCAAGTGGCGTTGGACTCGTCCTCACTGTTCCCACAGTCGTTGTCCCCGTCACAGAGCCAGCGGTTGGGGATGCACCGGTTGTTCTCGCACTTGAAGCGGTCTGAGGGGCAGGTGTGCTGATCTGGGGAGGGGACAGATCAGAGGTCACTGAGAGGGTGGGGCCCGCTCCCCCCGGCAGGCAGAGCCCTCCACTGGCCTCCCTGCAGGCCCACCGCCGCCCCGGAGGAGCGGGGAGGAGCGGGGAGGAGCGGGGAGGGGCGGGGAGGGACGGGCGGGCGACTCACGGCAGAGGGCCGGGGCCTCGTCACTGTTGTCCAGGCAGTCGTTGTCCCCGTCGCACTTCCAGCGCTCCTGGATGCAGCGGCTGTTGGCACAGGCAAACTCGCCCGGCTGGCACTGGGGTGGGGGCACGTAGGATGGGTTCGCTGTGGGCACCACAGGGGGGCGAGGGGGAAAGTCAGACCCAGATCACGGGTCAGGTGCCAAGGCCCCTGTACTCTGCGTATTTTATTATTTAAAAATAACGCACAGAGTAATTTTAAATCGAGTGCAATTCTTCATGAGCAGGTTGTCTGGTGAAAACTGCAGCTCTATCTCAAGCCACAGGTGACACTCACTCTAACACGCCCGCTTACTCTAAGGTGCCCGGCACGGCACGTCCCAGCGGCCCGTCCCAGCGGCCCCGAGGATAAGCAGCTCCGGTGAGAGTGCAGAGCCCCACCCCCTTCGTGCCCCTGAGAGACCACTCCTCCCCCTCCCTGCCACCTTCACCCTCGGCTCCTTGGAAGGTGTTCCTGGGCCTTCAGGGCCCTGCCCTGTCCCTGGCTCTCCCTTGACAAATGCTCACCCACCGCAGGAGCAAAACAGGCCCAGAACTCTGCGGGCTCCGCAGTCGCCCAGCACCTCGCCTCACCACCTCTGTCTGCCCTGGGCTACTAGGAGTAAAAGCACTGCCTCCTTTGTGTCTGCATCAGTCACCTCCAGACGCCCAGGGCAGCCCGTCCCTGGGCCTTACAGCTCTGTGCATCCCCTTTCTGGCTCATCTGTCATTCCCACTTCAGCCTTCCCATGGGCCCCGTGGGCGGCTATTGTCTCTCCCTCAGCCCACGGACTACTGAGCCTGGAGGCGTCCACCTTGCTTCTCGATCCTGCTTCCTGACTGTCCTCCCTCCTTCTCTCTGCAAAATCCACACTGACTTTCCCGTTATCTGACCATCCCACCCAGACTTCTACAGGCCCCAGGCCACGCCCTCTCATCCGTAAGGGTTTTTAGATCCTGGCTCCAGTGTCACTCCTCCCAAAACCACTCTGCTTTAATTCTTGGTGATTTCAAAGTCCGTGGAAAGGATCTTTCCATTACTCTGGCCCCCAGTTCCTCTCTCTGCCAATGCCAATGCCCTTGCCCTCCATCTGGCCTCAGGCACTCACTCTTCGCTGTGTGCTAAGGCCCCGCTACCCAGTTACACTCTGGGATTCTACGGTCAGGAACTCACTCAGAATATGGCAAAGCATGCAGGTGTGGGAAATAGGAGAGTGGGTGATTAAGAAACGGGACCTGGGTCAGACTTCCTGGGTTCACATTCCTGCTCTAATTTTGGGCCTCAGTTTCATTGTCTGTAAATTGGGGATAATGAAAATATCTTTCCCACAGGAATATGTTAAGGAATAAATACGTTACTGCATGAGAAGTGCTTATAACCATGACTAGTACATAGTCTGTGCTCAATAAATGTTGGCTGTGATTACAACAAAAAACTGGAACTAGTCCGACCAGTGTGGTTCAGTGGTTGAGCATCAACCTATGAACCAGGAGGCCACGGTTCGATCCCGGTCAGGGCACATGTCTGGGTTATGGGCTCGATCCTCTGTGTGGAGTGTGGAGGCAGCCATTCAATGATTCTCTCTCTATCATTGACGTTTCTATCTCTCTCTCCTCCTTTCCTCTCTGAAATCAATAAAATATATATTTAAAAAAAATAAGCAAACAAAACTGGAAACAACTTAAACATCCAACAATAGAGAAATGGTGAAGTAAATTACAGAACTTTTACTAATGAAATCTACTTCAGCCATTACAAATTCTGCTTATGTTTTCATGACATAGCGTCCAGTGACAAAAGCACAGACTAGAACAGGATGTGCAGCAGGAGTCGCCAGGAAAGGTGGAGAGAAACGTTTGGGAGGACGGCTTCCCAAATGGGAACAGTGGTAGCAGGGGGTGCTGGCCTTTGGGGTGACTTGTACTTTCTCCTTCTATTTTCTATCATGTTTACGTATTTATTTTTACAATGAGCACAGCCTATTTTTATTTAAAAAATGAGGCTACTTAAAATAATGCAAGAATAACACAGAAAATGCTGTGACACATGTGAACTCAAAAGGGCAGAGGATATGTTGGTAGGATTTGGACTTTTTTTCTCTTTTCTAATTTTTTTTTTTAATCCTAATGCGAGAATATGTTTCCACTGATTTTTTTTTTTTTTTTTGAGAGAGAGAGGAAAACATTGAAGTGAAAGAGAAACGTCGATCCATTGCCTCCCATATGCACTCTGACTGGGGATCAAACCCCAATCTGGGTATGTGCCCTGACCAGGAATTGAATGTGCAACCTTTTTGGTGCATGGGATGATGCTCTAACCAATGGAGCCACCTGGCCAGGGCTCTAGTGCTTAGAACTATTGATATATTACTTTAATGGTGGGGAAAATAAAGATTAGTTTCCCCTAATCTTTGTGGCCTCTCACACTCCTCTCATATCCCCACTCCTGACCCCCAGAGCCTTCTCTCGCCCCACCACTCGGCTCCTGTTGCTCCAACTGGTCCCTCTTTGCCTCCTTCGTCTCTTACTGGACCCCGTGGCCTCCTCTTACTGGGGCCTGCTTCCCTGCCTCCCACCCCAGCTGGGCCCCTCGTACCCATGCAAGTGACACCGTCTGCACCCAACACCTGGTCCTCGGCGCAGGCACACTGGCGACTCCCCGGGGTGGCCAGGCACAGGCTGCTGCAGCCACCGTTGTTCACCCGGCATTTGTTGGTACCCACTGCGAAGGAGGGTCGTGGGGAGGGGTCAGAGGAGGAGGGGGAGAACAGGGGAGGGAAAGGAAATGAGAAGATAGGGGAGGAGATGCATTAAAGTGAGGAGATGGAGAGGGAGGAAGCATTGAGAGGACCATGAGCATGTTGAAGAGCAGGAGACGTAGGCATGGCAGAGAGGGAGACAGGAAAGGAAGGGCAGATGAGGTCAAACAAGCTGCCGACAGACCCCGTAGGACCCAGGCCTGACGGCATGTGCGTCTCACTCTAAGAGCAAGGGCTGGGGGCCTCTCTTGTTGAGAGCCTCAAAAGTCAGAGCCCAGGATCCCAGGGGGAGTGCCTTCCGCCCTCGGGAGCCTCACCCCACATCTAGGTCCCACCCCGTCACCAGCCCCAGCCCCAGCCCCAGCCCCAAGGGGTACCTTGCTGCTGCTGAGCATCATACATGCGGATCTCAAAGATGGGGGGCCGCTCGCTACGCAGAAGGGTCACAGTAGGGGGTGCACCTCCTGCACCCCGTTCCAAGCGGTAAACGCTGCCGCTCCGGTACTCAGTCCAGAAGAGGTAGTTGCCGTGGTGACACAGGCCAAAGGCATGATTCAGCTCAGGACCTTCATATACAATCTAGGAACGGAGGGGAGGCTACTAAGGAGCTGGAGACAAACAAGGGGACCGAGGAGGCCCAGAGAGACGACTGGTTTGGACCCTCCTTTATCCACATCCTGGGTGTGGGTCTTATTCCCTCCATTAGCCTGGAGCCCCTGAGGCTCATAGCTTTGCACAGAGTGAGGTGCCAGACCCTGAGCCCAGCAGGAGACTGATGGAGAGCTTGTCCACACTGTCTTCTCTTGGGCCCATTCATCTCTCTCCACCACCCACGTGCACACCCATACCACACACACACACACACACACACACACACACACACACACTGTACTGAGCAGACAGCCAGAATTTAAACTTGCATTTCTTCTCCCAACAAACATTTGCCAGGATTTATTAAAGGCCAACCCACAGTAGGCACTAAGAAATGAAAAAGACACGGGAATCTGGGGTAGAGGAGGAGGTGGCCCTGAGCAGTGTGGCAGGTGAGGAGGAGCTGGGCAGAAAGAACTGCGTGAGCTACAGCAGAGAGGGCAGCGCCTTCGGATGTGGTCCAGCCCCCAGTCAATAGGCCCAGTCACAGATGTACTTTAACTTGTTAGAGGATAGCCTAACAGCACAACACAACACGTAAAGACATACAAGCACACAGATGTACACATCCATGGGGACACAGGTAAACACACAGGAAGCCCACAGGCTTAGCCACACATTCACACAGAGCCTCATCCACACATGAACGTGATCTGGCGACACACATATGGACACCCACACAGAGGCACGCCTGCCCACCTTCCGGTCTGTGCCGTTGAGCAGTATGGTCTCGATGCGGTCATAGAAGGCATCCACCCAGTAGAGGCGCCCAGCTGGGATGTCCAGGCTCAGCCCATTGGGCCACAGCACTGTCTTGGAGGTGACAAAGATGTCTCGGTGGGAGCCGTCCATCCAGGCCCTCTCTAGCCGCCCTCGCCGACTGTCCTTGGGGTCCTCCTCCCAGTCTGTCCAGTACATCCACCTGTGGGCAGCGACGGGTCAGCACCAAGGAGCCACCCCTGCCATTAACAATCCACGTGTGTTGTCCCAGAGCCCTCACAGAGGTCTTCCTGCTCTGCTCAGCCCTGGCCCACACATTTCATTCATTTATTCCTCCACTCAGCAAATATCTGATGAGTGCCTACTGCAAGCTGGGCACAGTCTAGCACTTGGGGACCCAGAAAAGACCAAGGGCCAAGCTGGTGTGGCTCAGCGGGTTGAGCGGCAACCCATGAACCAAGAGGTCACCAGTTCGATTCCCAGTCAGGGCACATGCCCAGGTTGTGGGCTCAATCCCCAGTGTGAGGAGAGCAGGAGGCAGCCAATCGATGATTCTCTCTCATCATTGATGTTTCTATCTCTCTCTCTCCCCTCCCTTCCTCTCTCTCTAAAAAAATCAATAAAAAAATTTTTAAGGGAAAAAAGAAAAGACCAAGGTAGCCTGGGCTCCTGCTCTCCTGGAGCCCATATCCCACCCAGGGAGACAGATAAGAAATAAGTCAACCAACAAGATCTCTCACATCGGAGAGATAAAAGCAGGAACACGAAGCAGGTGATGACATGGGGAGTGACCGCAGCAGGTGTGGAAGGCCTCTCTGAGGAGGTGCCAGGTGAATGCTGCCATGTGAATGCTGCGAAGGAGCTAGATCTGCAAGTACCTGGGAAATCCAGGCAGAGGGACTACAAGAGCAGACGCTCCGAGGCAGGAACAGCTGGGGTGTCTCTTTGAGGCACAGACAAGGGGCAGTGAGAACAGAACTTCCAAGGGCAGGAAGTAAGGTGCAGATGAGGTCAAAAGAGCTGCATGCAGACCCCCTAGGACCCCGGCCCGATAAGGAATGTGGTCTCACTCTCAGGGCAGGAGAGCCGGTGGAGGGCTCTGGGCTGGGGGTGACAGGATCAGATTTCTCTGTGTGTTTGAGGCATCACTCCCATTGCACTGAAGACGGGGACATCTCCTCTTTCAGCTTCCCATTCTTGCCTAAGCATCCCCCCTAGGCTGCCCTCTCCTGTTCCCTCTTCGTCTCATCTGCCACTTCTAAGACCCACAGGGTGCCGGGCCCACCCAACCCAATGGGAGGACTCACCCATTGAGTGGGTCCACCACAATGGCCCTGGGGTGTGTCATTTTGCCCTCTATTAAGGTCTTGCGGGTCTGAGCAGCTTTCTCCAGCCTGGCCACGCTGATGGTCTTCTTGGGCCCATCATCCGTCCAGTACAAATTGTCCCCCATCCAGTCCACGGCCACGCCCTCCACATTGTGGATGCCTGCAGGGAGTGAAGGGGACACCGATGGAGAGACGCAGAGAAAGCTCAAACGGCCTGCCCCTGGCCCTTAGGGTGCACATACCTTTGAGAAACTTGGCTTGTAAGGAGGGCTGGGAGCCTTGTATGCCCAAGACAGTGGGTGGGACGGGGATGGGAGGATGGAGGAAGGAGCATTTGTTTTTGTGGTTATTTTTTTTTAATATATAATTTTTTATTGATCTATTTTTTATTTTTTTTATTGAGAGGAAAAGGAGAGGGGGAGAGAGAGAAACATCAATGATGAGAGAGAATCATTGATCGGCTGCCCCCTATACGTCCCCTACTGGGGACTGAGCCCACAACCCAGGCATGTGCCCTGAGGGGAAGTGAACCCTGACCTCCTAGTTCATAGGGCGACGCTCAATCACTGAGCCACACCAGCCGGGCACAGAAGATCATCTGTGTTGCCTCGCTGTGTTGAGGCACAGAGCTGTACGTGACAGCCAGCACACCTCCGTGGCAGATGCCGGCTCGCAGGTGGGGCATGTCTGGGCCTGAGCGAGGGTGGACAGCTGTGGCAATGTGCTCTGGGCACAAGTGTGACGCCACGTCCCAGCCCTAAAACTCCTGAGCTGACAAAATGAATAAATCAGGAAGTGATTTTTCACTTAGCAAAAGGCTTCGTCTTCAGTGGCCTTTAAATAGCAGTTCCCCTGGTACAGGGAACCCCAATCATTTCGTGATGAGGAATTGCTTTTGATTTCTCCAAAGTCTTATGACTGCTGACTGCTGAGGTTCTCTGGCCTGTGGGGAGGGTGGGGAGCAGGGCAGAGGCTGGTAACTGGTGTCAGCTAGTTGCCCAGCCCTACCCTGGGGCCCGTGTGCAGCTTGGGAATCCCTCACGCAGGCCGGGAAGTGGCAGGGCTCGGCCCAGACCCACGCAGGTTCAGAAGACAGTGCCCTGGTGACCGGCCCCAGGAGCTCAGAGGGAAGAACTGACTCAGTCCACAAAACCCCATTTCCTGCCCCGGCGGGTTTTCTCCGTGGTTAGAGGGTTGGCCCTCGGACCGAAAGGTCTCGGGTTCAATTTCCAGTCAAGGATGCATACCTTGGTTGCAGGCTCCATCCCCAGCCTGGGCCAGGGCATGTGTGGGAGGAGGCAGCCAATCGATGTGTCTCTCTCACACCCATGTTTCTCTTTTTTCTCTCCCTCCTCCCTCCCTTCAACTCTCTAAAAACCAATAGGAAAGTATCCTCAGGCGAGGATTTAAACAAACAAACAAGCAAACAAACAAACCACACAATTTTCTCAGAACGTATAAGCACGAAGCGCTCGGCAGCGCAGGCCCTGCCTGTGCACGCGGTGCTGGTGTGCCTGCTCTGATTCAGGGCTCCAGGCCTCCCCCGGGCTGCGTGTGACGTGCAGCTCCAGGGCTCGGAGCCAGTGGCTGAGAGACCCTGAGTTTTCCCAAGGGCTGGCAAGGACAGCCCACACCATCCATCCATCCTCCTGCCTCTTGTCTGCTCAGCCAAGAAGGGGGTCACCCAGGGGTCAGTCTGTCATCCCCTCATCTCCATGCCAACCAGCCCAGCCAGCCAGTCAGCAGAGGGCGGGGGCACCGGGACCGATGTCTAGGCCCCAAAGCCCTTCCCATCCCAGGTGGGCGGTGCCCCTTGGGAGTCCTGTCCACACACCTCCCACCTCCGGGGCCCTTACCATCCTTCAGGATGGTCTCGCGCTCAGTGCCGTCGATCTTCTGGCGGCCGATGAGGTAGCTGGTGGTGTCGGCAAAGTAGATGAAGCCGCTCTCAGCGTGGAAGTCCAGGGCTCGGGGGTTCATGAGGTTCTCGATGGGGATCATGTGCTCGTCTGGGACCTTGGCCCCCATGTCCATGCCCCGGATGATGCCTGGCCGGCCCTTGCCATACACAAGGAACAGCTCGTGTTCTGGCTCTAGGGCAGGCACAGACGGAGGCGCAAAGTCAGACACACACATGCATGTGCACACACGACCGCCCCCTCCAAGGGGCTGCAGGGCCCCTGCTGTACTGGGTCAGGGGCTGTGGGGGCAGCAGTGGCTCTGGGTCACAGGGACAGACAGACAGACGTAGAAGGCCCAGGGGACTCCGCCCTGGAGGTTTTACCTTCCCCAGGAGTGGGAAGTAGGGCAAGTGTAGCAAGTAGCATGTTTTTAGTGACGTGTACTGCTCGGTAATGAAAGCAGTGGCCCCAAAGGAGCACCTTCAAACTATGCTGGCATCTGACCACTTTCCACCGCTTCCTCAGCTAACGTCCTAACCTCAGCCACTTCACTTCTTGCCTGAACTGGCTGCGGCCCTCCTCACCCCAGCAGCCAGTGCGATGTCACTTCTCTGCTTGAAAGTCGCCAAGCCTCCACGGCCTCGGAGCCCAGGCACCGTGGGTTCCCTCTGCCCTTCCCGCAGGTAGCTCCTCACTCACAGATTGCTCGGCTCAAATTCCACCTCTGCGGACAAGTCTTTCCTGGCTGCTCTATCTACACCGGAGCCCTCAGGTCATCGCTAACTCTACTCTCCATTTATTTTCTTCCTAACACCTACCACCACCTGAAGTTTTATATTTATTTGTCTGTCTCCCCTGCCAGACTGTACGCCCTGGAGGACAGAGATGACATCTACCTGTTCACTGCTGAATTCTTATTTTAGGACAGCGCCAGACACACAGGACATGCTCACTACTTACTTGTGGAAGGAAGGAAGAGAGGGAGGGAGGGAGGAAGGAAGGGAGGGAAGGAGGAGGGGAGGGAGGAGGGGAGGAAAGGAGGGAGGGAGGGGAAAGGGGCCAGTTTACAGTCTTCTATGGAGCTGGAGTGGGATAGTGGGAAAAGGCTTGTTTTCAGATGTGGGTTCAAGTTCTGTGACTGTCCCTTACTAGTGATGAAACTTTGGGCAAACGCCTTCATCTCTTCATCTCAGACAGAAGTGGCAGGGCTGTGGGGAGGCGGGGAAGGACACCCTCCCACCCACCCCAGCAGGCACGCCCGCCCACCCTTCACTCACTCTTGCATGACTTCCCATCACTGCCCAGGCTGAAGCCGGAGCGGCAGCGGCAGGTCCGCGCCTTGTGGCTGTTGGCCAGCAGGCAGATGTCGGAGCAGCCACCCGGCTTCCCGTACTGGTCGTTCTCGCAGGCGTGGCTCCTCACTAGAGCGGGGGCGGGGCGGGGGGGTGGGGAGCTGGTCAGGACCCTCAGAGCCTCTGTGCCTAGGCCTGCAGAGGCTTCCTGACGTCTGCCCACACTCCCTCCTGCTGTGGTCTTTGTGCCCCTGGTCCCGTTTGAGAAGTTAGAAGCCCAGGACTGGAACTCCTCTGTCCCACCACATCCCAGCCACTCAGGTGGGGGCCGCTGTGGCCAGGGGGAGTCCCACGGCTGCCCATGCCAGCGGCTCCTCCTCTAGACCAACCAGGGGAGGGACGGGAGGAGCACTCTGTGTCCTTGGCAGAAGGGGAGGGGGCCCCCTGGGGGTGGGATCTGGATGCCGAGGGGCAGGAAGGGGCTGTCAGAGGGATGAGTGGCCAGGGGTGTCGTATGGTTGGAGAAGCAGTCATGACACGAGAGAATCGGGGGTTCCCACAGCGGGGCCCCTGGAAGGGCTGGGGAGCTCTGCTCACCTCGGGGCTGACGCCGCTGGTGGTAGATGTGGAGGGCGCCCCCCTTGTCCACACGGGTGACGACCTGGTAGTCAGTGCTGTTGAAGCGGTTCACGCGGATCACGCTGGTCTTCTGCTGGGCGTTGGCATTGTCCGAGTTGGTGGCGTAGAGGTAATTCTCAAACACGGTCAGGCCGTACAGGTGCTCAATCTGAGAGGGGCAGGCAGCATGGTCAGCACAAGAGAAAGAGCTCCTCCCTCTGTCTCGGACAGCCCCTCAGCTTCCCATCCAGACGCCATTATCTGTGCTCCTAATGCCATTCCACCGCCGCCTAACGCTACGCTTTCCTCCTCCTCTGGCTGGGCTACCCTGTTGTTGAGCTCTTCGCGTGTCAAAACCCCACTCATCCTTCACAGAGCGTCTCTTCCAAGAGCTTCCGGAACCAGGGATGCTCTCTCCTTCGGCACTCCATTTCTCTAGGGTTTTTTTTGCACTGCCTGGTGGTTTGTGGACTGAGCCCACCCAGTCTGCTCAGATCCCTTGAGGACAGAAACCACATCCCCGCAGAGCCAGGCGTACAGTGGATGATGGCATGATTCCGATTAAATTGGAGTTGAGACCTAAACTCTGTCCACAGAGAACATTCTTAACCCAACTCCAGCGTCCCTCGAGGGGAGGGTCGAGAGGACAGACTGGCCCTGTAACAGCCCTGCTGCCCACATAACTTATCTATTATCTAAGGTAACCAACTGTCCCAGTTTGTCATGGGACTTTCAGGACTAACACCAGGAAAGTCCTGGGCAAACCGAGATGGCTGTCACCCTAATCATCCCAGAATGGAGTGCCATCTGCGCTGGCAGCGCTTCTAGATGAGGTCCGAGGGCTATTTCCTGTGACCTCAGGCAAATCCCTTAACCACCGGAGCCCTGCTATTCCCATCTGCCGAAAATGAACTGCACCTATCTGCTCATCCATCTCCCAGGGTCACGGTAAGGATCAAATCGGAAAAAGGAAGCCAAAGGTGTCTCTAAAATGACTGTTCCCATCAGGGTGGAAGCCATGTCCTGTCCTTTCCCCAAAGTGCTCATGACCACCCCGCCCCCCCCCCCAGGTCCCCTGCGAAGGCTCCCCCTCACCAGGATGCCCTGGATGATGGTCTGCCGGCCCTTGCCCTCGTAGTCCACCACCTCGATGTAGTCCAGGTAGGCGTCAGCCCAGTAGACGAGGCGGCTGAC
Source organism: Myotis yumanensis (assembly GCF_028538775.1). Lineage (NCBI taxonomy): Eukaryota > Metazoa > Chordata > Mammalia > Chiroptera > Vespertilionidae > Myotis > Myotis yumanensis. The sequence continues at coordinate 158,166,809 of NW_027223754.1, forward strand.
CAGGTCCAGCGTGATGCCATGAGGAAACACAATCTTGCTATCGACCAGCTTGGTGCGGTTCTGCCCATCCATGTCGCAGCGCTCCACCTTTGGGATCTGCCCGTAGTCGGTGAAAAACACTTTCCTGTGGGCAGATGGCACATTACAAGGATTCTGGACGCCGGGTACCCACCCTTCCACCGTAGCTTCTGCCTCCCCCTTTCCAGGGCAGAGCCCTCGTACCCCATGGTAGGGTCCAGTGCGATGCCCTTGGGGTTGTAGAGCTCCAGGTCCAGCAAGGTGACACACGTGTCGCCATTTCGGTTGCAGACGAAGATCCTATCGTCGATGTCATCCACAAAGTAGAAGTTGCCCGTCAGCCAGTCAATGGCCATCTGCTCTACGTCTGGAGAGTGCGAATGAAGGAGCGATGGGGGAGGTGCTCCCGTAGACATGCCCACCCTGCGCTCCTGCAGAGCCCACTCCCCCTGGGCGCTCCCCTCCACCACCCAGGCCACGGCCGGCCCTGCTCGCTGAGCTCCTATGGGAGTTACCAGAAGCCGTACATTTTGCCTTCAGATCTTTGCCATCTTTCCACCTTTCTGGTCTCTCCAAGGAGAAGTCTCAAAGTACCTTCCCACACAGCCCCACTCCCCATGCCGAGGCAGGGCAGGCACACAGGGGCACGGGGTACAAGCTTCCCGAACTCCAGCCCCTCGCGAAGCTCCTCTTGGAGCCCCCAAAGATGGTGAGGACAGGTTCACTAGCTCATTTTAGATTGTTTTTTTAAAAAAATCTGCTTTTATTTGAGATAAGAGCACTCAGGCTAATTAAAACATCACGCAATGTTTGGCCACTCACACAATTCTTTATTTTTAGCTGGACTTTCACATATGGTAAGCCAAGTTACCCCATGCTAGCCAGAGCACTGACTGGAAGCTGTTACATGTTGCATGACTCTTAAAAAATGGAAAAGCAAGCACTTGTCAAGAAATCCAATCTGAGAGAAAAGAATGCCAAAACATGGGGCCCAGATGGATGGAAACGGGAAGGCCCCTGGTGGCCGAAGGTTGGATCCAGTGACGGAGGCCACACTTCCTCATTCACCCCCATTCCTGTTTCTTCAATGTTCCTATTGCTCAATGTCCTTATGTTAGGGAGGGCTGGAGGGGAGAGCATAGGACTCTGAAGGCAAACTGAGGCATGAGGGGCAGCTCCAGAAGGCTGGGTGTGGGGGAGGAGGAGGGAGACGAGAGCCACACTCAGTCCACAGCCATGCGTCTGGAGAAGGTGCGAGAGGCCAAGAAGCTAAAGAGAGTAGGGGTGGGATGAGGGCAGTGGGAAATCTAGGAGGCGGCAAGTCTGAGGACAGGGACCCTGGCTGACCTCCTCTGGGCCCCTCTTCTCCTGGACCCACTGGCCCCCCACTGTCTTCTCCAACTACCACCCTCAGAAGTGATGCCTCTTGCAAACTGGAGAATTCCAAGACAGTGACTCCCTGGGACCCCTGCCTTGCATTCCACCTCCACCAATTTCCCCAACAGGGAAAGAAATCTCGGGATGACCTGCCTTTGGCCGATCGCGTACCCCCTTTACTCACACTCGACCCAGTGGGACTCATTCTGCCCCACGCAGCTATAGGTGTGATGACTGGGAATCCAGCTCAACCCCTCCTGATCCTTCCCCTCCCGACAGGGGCTCAGGGTCTGTTTCCAGACAGTGGGTGGGGGTGGGGGTGGGGGGCAAAGGGAACAGGAACATGGTTCCCAAGGAACTTGGCTGGGCCCTGCCACTGACTCACGGTCACAGGACTTAGGCTGGGGGGGCGGGGGGCGGGGGAAGGAGCCAATTTGAGATTCTCATCAAACTGGTTTCCTCTTCAGGTCCCCCTTGTTGAAACCCACTCCAAGGTGATAGAGAAAGGTCACGTGGATGAGTTATCTCTGTAAGTGCCGATGCCCCCGCACCCAGCCACTCTCTCCTCTGGGCCCTGGTGCCAGCATGAGCGGAGAGAAGGGTGGAGCGGCCTGGGATGTGAGTCCCAGGCCAAGTAGGAAGAGGGCCCAGTGCAGGGGTGAGGTGATCAAACGCCCCACACACCGTTACCACAGAGAAATCAGATTACAGCGAGCGCTGCTGGGCTGCCCCCAGAGGAAGCCAAAGTCCCAAAGTCCCAAAGGGAGGGGCACCGGCCCACAGCCCCAGGCAGCCGGCAGGGTGGGCGAAAGGCAAACAGGGCTGCGTGCCCTTTGCTTGGTGGCGCGGTGGGGGTCTGGGGGCTGCTGGCACGTGGACGAACTTCATCCCTGGAAGCTGTTTTCCCAGCACCAGCTGGTGCAGCTGGGTCCTTCTCTCCGTTTCCTGAGGCTTTCCTGAGTCACTGCCCAGCCCCAGGGCTGGCAACACCCTGCCCAGCTCCCCACCCACCCCTCCCTCAGCAAGAGGGGAGGAAGAAGCCTGGAGAGGCTAGCGCCCCCTCATCAGGTGCAGCCCATTCCCGCTGAGCCCCAGGACAACGCTGACCTTCACTCCGGGCCTCCCTCCTGGCCTGTGTTCCCTCCGAGTTCCAGGAAGGGACCATCCTGCTCTCAGATATTTACCCTTGGCCGGTCTCCCCTTCCACCTCCCAAAAGCCAGGCAGGGCCCCACTCAGCAGGCCGGTGAGGAGTTGGCAGGAACTGGAGTCCCCAGCCCGGTTTGGCCTCCCCTTTGGTATTTTTGCAGCTGGAGACTATTAGTTGCAAGCAAAAATCCTTTGTTATCCAACCCCCTCCACCACATTATTTTCCTCTCCCCTAAAGTCCAGATTCCTCTGCCTGCCCCACCACACATATGCACACATTCGCATGCACACACACACACACACACACACACACACACGCTGGGCCACTCACACAGTTCTACGGCCAGCCCAGAGCTGGGCTCAGACTGGGAGAGGGCGCCTTCGCCTTCTTTCAGGGCTCCCTCTGTCCGGGGCATGGGGGGCAAGTGGGGTTCTGGGGTTGTGCCCGAAGACCTGAGCATTCTGGCCCTACACACTCTGAGGGTTTGCCCTTCGTGGTCCAGCCTTCTCAGGGCCGACCCACCGCAGTGCACCCTCCAGAGGGGCTCTGGCTTAAGGCCCCAAACACTGAGGACAGGAGAGTCTCAGGTAAACCCCAGTGGAGAGAGGCTGTGTTGTGGGAGGAGTTTGGGGGGGTGGTCTGGAGTCCTAGGAGGTTGGGATTCCAGCAGAGAGAAGGCCGCTAGGACGCTGGGAGGGAGAGGACAGACCGCAGCCTGCCTGTGATGTCGCAAAGGACTTTCAGTTCCAGGCCCCAGAATAGACCTGGGGTGTGTGCTTTTAGATGCTGCACCCTCCCTATACCCTGACCCCCGTGCTCAGCACCCTGAACTCCCCACAACTCCAGTTTTCTCTCACCGTCTCCGTCATTCACAGTGTTCAAGAGGCATTTCCCTAAGTAGTGGCTGCTTTTCCAAAAAGAACAGGCCCCACCTCATTCCCAAGAAGACCCCAGCTTCAGCTGCAGGATTCGTCACTCTCCCTAAAGTAAATCCCGGGAAGGACGGGGCCTCTGAGCCCTGAGGAAATATCCTTAACACATCCACACACCCAAATGTTGTAGGTTAGGGTGCAAGGACCCGGGGTGAGGAAGAAGAATCCCATTAACCATAACCATAACCTCGGTGAACACATTGCATCTGTTCCTTATTTCAGGAACCTCCCCACCTCACTCATCACTCTGTTCTGCCCTGGGCCCAGCCGCGGTTTGAATCATCATTCTGTCACCTCCTGTGGGACTGTGGGCAAATTACTGAATGTCTCTGAGTCTCAGTTTGCTCATCTGTAAAATGGGATGGTGCCTTAACAACAGCACATAACACAGGGCCTGGCCGACAATAAACAAGACACAAATGGGGGCTATGGTTTGTACCACGGTTCTCCTTCACCTCCATCCTTTCTATCCCCAGCTTTCCCACCCAGTGACCATCTGTGCCTCCAGCCAGAGTCCTACAGCCTCCTGACTAAAGGTAGACCCTCCAGGTGGGCAGTGTACAGGCTCCCATGGCCCCAGCAGTTCCATTTACCACAGCCTGTTTACCTGACTACAAATACTGAGAGGTCAGGGCACTTTTATCTTTGTCCCCAGCTCTTGACACACATGTACTGATTCATTCAACAAATATTTATTGAGTACTGAGTCCTCACTCGGTCGTCCTAGCGTCGGGACATCACTTTTCCCCTCCCCTTTACTGCCAGAATCCTCCTTCGCTGGCCTCTGGATGCCCAAGACAGTGGGAGAAGACATCTGTCTGGTAATCCTCCTGCTTGGGCGGGGGGAGGGCTGGGGGGATGATCAGGAGTCTGGGGCTTGGCAGAACATTGCTAAATGGCATGTCCTCACGATCCTGCTTCCTGCCAGGTCCTGACTTCAGCTCTTCTTGTTCCACCAGCAAGTCTGGGACTCGGCCACACAGTGTCACCTCTGTCCCCTGGGCCCCCTCCCTGCTCAGAATTCCACCTGGGGGCGGGGGGGTATGCCCTGCTTCCTTCCCCTGCCTGGCCCCAGTCCACAAAGTATTCAGTCTTGGGATGAGATGGCTGGATTCTGCGGCTCTGATTCAGAATCAGAACCAGGTCTTTCCGCTGTTGAGAAATCCTTACTGGGCTCTAAAACGCATCTCTCTTGCTGAAGTTCCTTCCTTTGGCTTGAAAACAGTAGGGAGGGGGTGTTGGGAGCAGGCTGGGGAGAGAGGCGACTTCAAGGAGACAGCGGGGGGAGAAGACAGGGCTGGAGCTATGCCAGAGACACAGGGCTGTCCCTGGCCTGGGAGAGGGGAGGAGGGCTGTTCAATGATAGAAAACTCAGAATGGGAGTGGGAAGCAAAAGCACCAGGATGCGGAGGGCCCAAGGCCAGAGTGGGGTGGCTAGAGCCCCTCACGATTCTGACACCCTGTGGGTACGAAAGGCCAAAGAAGGGGTAGCTGGCTTTCTTACACAGCCTGTAAGGGTCCCGTAGGTAGGGGATGGGAGGCTGAGAGGGCATGGGGTGTCAGCTCAGTGGGAAGACAGCTCCCCTTCCAGCTGGGGAAGCCAGTTCCTCACAGGCTCAGACGCTGCTCTCTGCCCTCTCTCTGCCTTCCCTCCAGACAAATCACTACCCCATTTCCTGTTGTGACTTTAAATGCGAGCATGCACACACACACACACACACACACACACACACACACACACTCTCTCTCGGGAGGGAAAAGAAAAAAAGAAAAGTGAAGTTGGCCAGCTGGAATTGGGGACCCATTTCGCAACCTTGCTGCCTGCAGCCTCCAGGGCCTTTTCTTCTTCCTAGGGGGTCTGCCTCCTCCTTCCCCGCCAGGAGCAGGGGAGGAAGCCCTAGGACCTCCGAGAGCCCCTCCAGAGCACCCCCTCATGCACAGGCCAAAACTAAGTGACTCCGCAAATCTGATTTCCTTCAGGGCTCTATCTGCAACCTTGGAACCTCCCTTTACCCACCCTCCCCTCACACACACACACACCTTCTCAGGACCCACGCCTGCTCCTGCCCTTATTCTTCTCACAGTGGAAATAACCTCAGAACTGAAGGGACTGGGCAGAGGAGCGCAGCTTAAGGCATGCAGGCTGGGCGGGGCGGGGCGGGGGGCGGGGGGGGGCGTGGAGCCGGAAGACTTGACCTAACACCGCTCAGCCCTGCATCATCCTTGCGGGGGGTGGGAGGGCGGCCAGGCCTGTCTCAGGGACTTCCAGTTGACCCCTCTGGGCCTCAGTTACCAGAACTTAAAGTCTTTTGTGTATCACTTTCAAAATATTCACCACGTTTATGTACAGTTGTACTCTTATTTACCTACTAGTTCTTTAAATCAACTTGTTTTGCTGCATCCTAAACAATCTACAAAATCATAGATTTGGTATGCTAGTTATAGGAGTTCCCTAATGAGTATTCAATAAAAACATAACTACAATAATAAAAACTGCACATCTATGTGCGACGGAAAATCAAGGCATCCCTGCTTTGGGAAAGGCAGTATTAAAAACCAAGGGGTCGACCTGCGGACTGAAGGGTCCCGGGTTCGATTCCGGTCAAGGGCATGTGCCCAAGTTGCGGGCTCGATCCCCAGGAGGGGGCATGCAGGAGGCAGCCAATCAATGATTCTCATCTCTCTCTCCCTCTCCCTTCCTCTCTGAAATCAATAAAAATATTTTAAAAACAACAACTACAACCGAGGGGCTGGCCTTGTGCCTCCCTAAGAGTCTCCCATGACTCACGGTCATGTTCTCAGTCACGGAATCAGGGTCCTCAGAGACCACCCATCCAGCTGGGAGGATGGGCCTTTGGGCGATAGCCCAGGAGGGCGGGGGAGGGATCACCCCAATCCAGGGCAGTGGGAGCACTGGCGCTGCGAGAGGAGGGTGAGCAGTCTCGGCGTGGGTGAGGGAAGGAAGTGCACATACACACCTTTCAGGATGCTGGGGATGTTGCTCAGTGGATGCCCCCACTCTTGAGTACAAACAGAGGGAAGGAGCTGGGGCCAGTCCTGAGCCTGCTCCACAAGCCTCTCCTAGAGGCTGCACTGACCACTGGCCACCGCAGCCTTGGAGGGTCCTCTAGGGCTCTCAGGACTCAGAGCAGGTCTGGCTCACTCGTGCCCCAAGACCCAGGTCTTACTTCCTGGCCTCCTTCCTCCTTTCTATTCTATTTCTGTATCCCGAGTTTTCTGTGGGGCAGGCTCCCTCTTCTTCCCACACCAGCAGGCAGGCTTCCCTTGGCCTCTTGGCCTCTGAGCCCCCGCACCTCTCCATTGTCAGACTCCTCCCTCCCACGTGGGGCTCAGCCCAGGGGTCTGATGGAGGTCACAGTCATGGCCAAGAATGGGATGATTGCAGGGAGGGCTCCCCCAGAGGGCAGAGAGAAAGCAGGAGAAACCAGCAGCCTTTCTTCTCCATCCGCCCTGGGGAGCTAATTACAGGCCAGCAGCCCACTGCACAGGTGAGCGCCTGGGACCAGCCACCCTGCACACCAGGGTAGGCCTTCAGCCTCTCCTGGGAACGAGGGGGGGGGGGGTGTACACTGGGGATGTGGGGAGGGCACTAGGGGAGAGACACTTCCTATTTCCTCAGTTCAGGGCCCATAATTAGTTTGTGGGATGAGAGCAAAACAATCATCCTCAGGGTGACAGCCAGACATTCAGGCGGCATGGGGTGTGGGGTGCAGGCAGGGCAGGGGGGCAGGGACAGAGGCTGGGGCAAGAGGAACCCACTTCTTCACCCCGCTAGCACTTCTCCCCGGAACCTTGATCTCTTCCCGGCGCTTGGACTCTGCCCCAGAAGGGCCCACTGACCCTAGCAGACTGGGAGGCAAGGCTGTGTTTGCCAAGGGAGGGATACCCGCCTGAGGTTATTTCCGGCTTCTCCTGGGGAGGAAGGCAGGAGAGGGGCCAGGCCAGAGTAAAAGCTGAGAAGGTTCCCATCAGGGCACCCCTCCCCAGCCTCCTGCCCACGAGCCCTCAGTCTGGCCTCAGGGCCAGGGAGGGAACTGCTGGAGCTGTTTGCTCAGACAGGCCTATTAGGTGGGGCCATCGTCAAGGAGCAGGGAGAGGGGAGATGTCTCATGGGGTCTCCCCCCAACCCTACCCCGTTTGCCATGGAGTTCCCTGAGCAGCCCACCCCCGAGAGCTCAGCCAAGCATGTGGGGCAACCCCCAGCTCGGTACTCCAAGGAGAACATGTCCAATCACAGGGGAGCGTTGGTCACCAGCAGCCCGAGGACACCACTGGGATGCTCTGGACCTGAGGTGTGGACAGTATGATGAGGCCACGGAGGGTGGGGCTCTCAGAAGAACATCTGCTGAAGCAGAACTAAGCCCTGCACCTTCTCAGGGTCTTTGTCCTCCGTGGGGATCATCACACAGGAACCAATAAGGAACTTCAAGATCTAGACAGGCCCAAGGCTCACAATACTAAGTCTTTTGTTTGCCACCCTCCAGCTACCTCTGACTTTCACTTCAATTTATCTGATCCGAACAGACAATCTCAATCCCATTTTGCAGATTAGAAACCAAAGCAGAGTTACAGGGAACGCTGGTTTACTCAAGGTCACAGATCAAGTTACCCTCCCCAGTGGGTCGGATCAACCACAGGCCCCATCGTTCCCTCCGCCCTGTGGTGCATTTCCTGGGAATGTGATGATGCCAGATGTTTTGTTTGTTTATATAACAGCATCTTGAGCTGAGCAGGAGTGCTCCAAGCGCTGTATCTATGCCCTGGCCCCATCCCCAGGAACACCCCTTAGACAGCAAAGTACAGCCTAGGGAGGGAGCCCCAAAGGTAACATCCTGAGTACCCTAAAGCACCCAGGGGGTCCCAGCATCACCGATCCTCCTCCTCCTCCTCCTCCTCCTCCGCTCTCAGAAACAGCCCCAGGACCTCCACACCCTTGCTATTCTGGCGACATCATGAAGACAGACCCAGCCAATCCCTCAGGCACTACCCGGCAAGGCTTCTCAGCCCTCGCTACCCCTTCGAGGGAAAGCCCCTTGGAAACCTAATCAACACTCTTCTCTCTGAGAAGGGACAGTCCCTGGTCTCTGGAGATTGACCGGTCATTCCTCCTTTGAGGACTTCTCAGATCGGAGCCAGAAAAGCATGGCCTGTCTCTGCCCCTGTCGCGGCTTCTTGTTTAGGTTCCAGTGCCTGACAGGGGTCATCCTGTCTAACCATCAGCTTCTGCCCCAGCCAGGCCCCACTTCCCTTGCCCTTCTGCACCCTCCAAACTGGGAGCAAGCGACTCACGGTGCAGGCTGAGGGAGATGTTGATGGTGTGCTCATCCACGAAGCCCTTCAGGCCAGGCATGCGGGCACACTTGAGCTGCGTCTGGGCGGCACTGTCCCCGACGTGCACCCAGCACACAGTCTCGTTGGCGTAGCTGAAGTCCATGGCTGTGGTCTGCCGTGTGCTGGTGGGCGTGATGGTAGACACTTGGGCCCCACTCAGGTACGTGGCCAGGATGTTTTGAGAGTTGGCAATCAGCAGCACCGGGGGCCGGTCTACCGGCTCTGTAGATGGAGGAGAGGGAGGGTCAATGCAGCCAGGGTTCCTAGGACCTCACAGGCTGTTCTCCACCAAGGAACAACACTGAGGGCACCTCCCCTTGTGGGCACAGGTGACCCCACCCACCGTTCTTGGCCTTGCAGGAACGGTTGTCTGGCTGCAGCAGGTAACCTTCCACACAGCCGCAGGTGAAGGAGCCATCTGTGTTGGTGCAGAGCTGGCTGCAGGTGCCGTACACCGAGCACTCATCAAAGTCTGCCAGGAAAAAAATCAAGGGCATGGTCATTGGCAGGGCGATGAGAGCAGGGAAGTGTGTGCCCTCAGACACTACCACTGTCCATCCCTACAGCTACGTTGGAGGACAATTTGGCAGAATATTATAATAATAACTGTGCAAACTCACCCAGCAAGTCCAGACTTGGAGAAAGGCACATATGTGCATACCATCCATTCATTCAGAAAATATTTCTTTAGTGCCTACTCAGTGCCAGAACTGTCCTAGGCTCTAGGGCTACAGCAGTGAATAAAACAAATTCAAACTGTTCCCGCGTAAAACTTAAATTCTGATGGTAAATGGAATACTGTTATAATGATAATAAATACAAAAGAAGGATAAATTGTATTTTTTGAGCTGCTAGTGCACTGGAAAGTGACTGGTGCTATGAAAAACATTAAGCAGAGAAAGGGGAAAGGGCCAGGGGTGGCCTCCCTGGGAAGGTGGCATTTGTGCAAAGGCTCGAGGGAGGCAAATTTAAAACAGAAAAGTTTGCATTGTTTGTAACAGAGAGAAATTGGGAACATCTTACTCATCAATAGGGCGATGGCCAAGTAAACTGTGGTAACAGTCATACATCACAGCGGTTTTTAAAAGAACGAGGTAGATCTCTACGTATTAACATAGAAAAATCTCTAGAACATGCTGAGTGGAAAAAATTGAAAACAGATATGTACAGGATGATTTTATGTAAAAAAACAGCAGATGCGCATAAACAGTACTTTCACTGGGGTTTTCCATGAGTACATGCGCACAGATGTACAGAAAAAGCCCCGGAAAGAGAGAGAGCAAACCGGTAACAGAGCTGATCTCCACAGAGATGGGAAAGGGACCAGAAGTGAAGAGGATTTGTCGAAGTGGACTTTAGTTTTATCTGTCGTGCTTTAACTTTTTTACAAGAAAACTCACATGTGACCTATATAATTTTAAGATGAATTTTTAAACGTCTGGTGGGAGCAAGTGGGCTCCGAGTCATGCCCAGAGGCTATATATAGGGCCTGTAGCCATGCCTCCTCTCTGGCACCTTCCATCTAACTTTCTCCTACTCCAGCCAGGCCCACTGGCCCTGCCTCCCTCTTCCCACCACCATCACAGTAGCAGTTGCACTCACCTTTGCAGGTCTTCCCATCTGCCTGCAGCTGGAAGCTGTTGTTGCAGTAGCAGGTAGGCCCGTTGAGTGTGGGGACACAATGGTGCTGGCAACCCAGCTGAGAACAGTTGCCTAGGAGCTCTGTGAGGGGCAGGAGACACACACTCAGGGCCTCAGACCTGGCAGCCACCCCCAGACTGTACCCTCCACCCAACTCCCGTCAACCCTTCAGAAACCACATTCAAGGCCTGCAGTGTTGGAGATGAAAGGGGCTTAGGAAGCATCTACCATATTTTGCAAGTGGGGAAACTGAGACTCAGAGAGGGTATAAGACAGGCCCAAGGTCCAGGTCGTTTAACCAATTAGGGCTTACAACCATCTCCCTGCTCTGGCCTCCCCCTGTCCCATGGAGAGAGGTGTGGTAGTTTGTTGGGCTCAAAGGGAATGTGGGCAGTGAGTCTTATTCCCTTCATATGCCTCTTATTTGCACTGCCCGGGGACTACGATGCCGGCCCCAGGGCTTCGGGGGAAGAGTGGATATGGAATCGAATCTTTGCCCACAGGATCCCAGCTCTGGCTTGGAAGCACCCCTGCAACTTATCCCTTGAGCCCTAGAGGCTTCTGAGAGAAGCCTCAGTAAAGTCCAGGCGGAGGATGGCAGGAGGAGCAATTTGGTTCCCTCCGGATTCTTCTCTAATCTTTCTCCTGCCACTGACCCACTTCCACGGGGGAGACGCAAGGGAATGAGACAGGAGGGGGAGAGGTGGGAACAGCGGCCCCCCCAAACCAGCGACCCAATTAATGGCCTTGCGTGGGGCCAGGAGGCCTGGTCACAAAGACCCCTTTGTCCAGCTGCCTCACCCCCCCACCTAGGAGTGAGAGCTGCCCCAGATGCTAAGACGTTCAGAAGCACTAAGCCTGCCAGGCAGAGCTGGGGTGGGGGGCCAGACCCCAGTTACTCCTTTTCCTCCCCACCTCCACCCGAGAGCCTAAATGTGCTGTCTGTCCAGCCTTCCAGCACAGAGCGGGTAAGTATTGTTTCTTCTAGAGAATCTAGAAGAGTTTCTTTTCTGGATATGATTTGGTGGTGGGAGGGGGTGGGGGGGTAGGTGTTTTAGGAGAACCAATGTCTGTAATATCAGAAAGGAAGTTCAAACCCTAGGTTTTGAGGTTCTTTGTTATTTTTAAAACTGAAAAGGTATTTGAGGTATTCAAAAGGAAGCACATTTGAACATGCACCATCCGCTAAGATGGGATGTGCGTGGTAACTGAAGTCAACCCCTGGGCCCACACTGCACCACATCCCAGGAGCTTCAGACAAGAACATGCAAAACCAACCAAAGGAGAGGATTAAAAACCTTCCACAAACTCCCTTGCTCCACACTCCCTGCCCTGAGCGAACAGGACCCGGAGGTGTCTCCTCCCACAGGCCAGGGAAGCAGGCGAGCAAAACTTCAGCCCCCCAACCCCAGCTTTCATCACAGAGTCTGCTCTTCTCTGTTCATACTCATGTTGCATATAAGAAAGCATTTGGAGGAAAGGTCCCACTATTTACAAAAAAAAAAAAAAAAAAAAGTATGAAAACACTGATCTCATGTAAAGCTTTCCGTTTACAGGTGGGAAACTAGGGCCTGGAGAGGGGTACTGACTTGTCCACGCACAGGGAGAAGCCCAGGACAGGGCCCATACTTGGACAAGCTCCAAGCCCAAAGGGCCCACTGATTTTGGCCGCTGTCTGGTGGCAATTCTATGTAGGGGCGTAGGACAAAGTCTTATCCCTACTGGAGGTGCAGGGACAGTCCTCGGATGGCAGGCCTCCAGACCCCTCAGGTGCCCAGCTGAGAACTCACCGCATGCACCTGTGAGAGGAGAGGTAGAAGAGCCCTTACCTCGGCAGTGGGCCCCCTCGTCCGAGCCATCCATGCAGTCCTGCACCCCATTGCAGAGGCGGGACATGGGAATACACAGCTCAGTGCCCAGGCAATTGTGCTCGTTCGGCTGACATCGCTGGGCCTTACTCTGTGGGCCTGGGGGCAGACGGAAAGGTTAGCATTACCACGCTGGCAAAAGCAGCTGTAGTTGGCCAGCTGCTCCCTGGGAGAGGAAGCGGGAACTGAGACTTGGGTTTCAGACATCTGCATTTTTGAGATCTTAGGAGGCCTCAGAGTTGGTAAGACTCTTCATCTAGAGCTCTTCGACACAGATGTCACACACCTGGGAGCAGCTAGGTGGAGGGGAGAACAAGGCCTTCAGCCAAGAGTCCACTCTTCCAATGTCCCCTGCCTATGGACCCCAACGCCTCCACATTCTACACTCAGGAGACAGGCCAAGGTTAGAAGTGAAAGGTTTCAATGAGCCAAGGAAAACAGAGTCCATGGTAGAAAAGCTCCAGTGACAAAGAGCATCTCCTTCCCATAGCTGCCCGGGTCACAGAATGGGCTGAGAGTCGGACGGATCGAGTCTTCTGGAACTGCACTGTCCAATATGTAGCATCAGGCATAGGTCACTACCGTGCATTTGAACTGTGACTAGTTGAAAATGTACGCATAAAATACACACTGGCTTTTGAAGACTTAATGCCACAAACAAAAAAGAATGTGGCCCAGCCGGCGTGGCTCAGTGTTTGAGTGTTGACCTATGAACCAGGAGGTCACGGTTCAATTCCCAGTCAGGGCACATGCCAGGTTGCTTGCTCAATCCCCAGTAGGGGATGTGCAGGAGGCAGCCAACCGATGATTCTCTCTCATCATTGATATTTCTCTCTCTCCTTCTCCCTTCCTCTCTGAAATCAATAAAAAAAAAAAAAGAATGTGAAAGATCTCATGAATACTCTTATATGAATATTATACTAAAATGATAAAATGTTGGATACACTAAATAAAATTAATTTCACCTGGTTGTTTTTTCCTTTTTAAATGTGGCTACTAGAAAATATTGAATTGTCTTATGCTTTGCATTATATTTCTATTGGACAGCACTATTCTAGATCCCCCAACCCCAGAGCAGCCTGTCTGATAGAAAGATTTGGGAAGCGTCAAAGGTGGTAGCCCGCTGGTGATGTCTCTGGTACTTCCTTTGTTGCCCAAGAAGATGGACTTGGGGTGGCTATTGAGCTCCTCAGAGAATCGTCAGGCCTTGCAGGCTAGGAAGCTGGCTGAGCCCATGAGCTGGAAGACAGACTACTGTGGACTGGCTCGCCAACCTGGACGGGGTGTGTGAGAGTGTCTCCCTGTGAGTGGGCTATCCTGTGCCTGGGCAGGAGTCTGCATGCACAGGTGAGGGCGGTGTGTGGTGTGCAGTGAGGAGATATCTGTGTGTCTCCATTTCCACATTCTTTGGGGATTGAGTCTGGTTTTGTGTGTCTGTCTGAGTGCTTCTGCACCTCCCCGTTTTGAATGTTGACTCTGTGTTGCTGTAAGAACATGTGCTTTTGTATATGTTGGGGTGGAGGGTGGACAAGTCAGTGCCCAGGAGAGGCTGTGTGTGTGATGGGTCTGAGAGTAAGAGTGGGGATGTGTATAAGGTGGGATTTGCTTCAAGGAAAGAATGGATAAAAAGAGCCAGGTCTGGCCCCTCTGCAAGGCTTTCTTAATCCTTAACACCAAGCATCGGGTCAGAAATGTGGGGGTTAAGGTGGCATCAGACAAGGAGGCACTCCAGGCTGAACCACTCCACCATAGACACTTGTAGGATATCCCTGGCCCCCAGTCCTCCAGGGCAGAGAGAACTGGTGGCTCCCTTTCCGGCCCTAAAATTACCCCAGATAATTACGGGTAAGGGTGTGGGGAGAGGACAGGGGATGGGGCTGGAACAGGATAAACCCGGGAAAAAAAACAGAGACAGACCTAAGAATGCGCGGGCACCTAGACCCTGGCCGAGATTGACAAAGCAGGGGAGAGGCTGAAGGTGGAGACCCCAACACTCTGCCAGCTGCCCAGGATTCTGGGGTCCAGCCAGCAAGTCCTCCACCCCCCACCTCCCACCCCCACTGGCAAAGTAAAAGCTGGGTGGGGACCTTTCTCCCAGTTTAAACAGCTGCCTCTGATTACACCACTTACTGGGGGCAGGGGAAGGCGGGGGTGGTGGGAAACGCACAGGGGTGGGGCTTCTGGTATAGAGACTGAGCAAGAGTTGGTGGCCTTTGGCCTGGGACTCTGAGGACAGAAAGGGGACCCGGCTGGACCTGTGGGCACTCAGCAAGGGTCGGGAGGCTTTGAGGTGGGAAAAAGAAGGACAAGCAAAAGAAAAGGGAGGTTGGGCTCTCCCCTTCCAGCAAAAATGTCAGTGTGGCCCTGGCTGGTTTGGCTCAGGGGATAGAGTGTCTGCCTGTGGACTGACGGGTCCCGGGTTCGATTCCGGTCAAGGGTACATGCTGGGTTGTGGGCTCGATCCCCAGTAGGGAGCGTGCAGGAGGCACCATTGATGTTTCTATCTCTCTCTCTCTCTCCCTTCCTCTCTGAAATCAATAAAAATATATTTTAAGAAATGTCAGTGCAGAGAAAACAGTCTTGGGAAGACTCGCGGCGCAGCGGTAGAGTGAGCAATCCCACGTGCCATTTCTGAGCAAGCCAGGCACCCTGCCGGGCACAATGAGGGGGGAGAGGACAGTTTTAGCTGTGTCATGGACAAACAATCACAGAGCAAGGTCTACACCAGGCGAGAGATCAGCTTGTCCTCATCCCAAACTGCCTGGGCCAAAAGGAAAAAGATAAGTCAGGAGTTTTGGGGGAGGGACCCAGAAAAGTACTTACAGATCTCAGGGGCCTCATCAGATCCATCCGGGCAGTCCCTCTCACCATCACACCGCCAGCCCTTGGAGATACAGGTGATCTGGTCTTTGCAGGCAAACTGCTTGGGGCTGCAAGTCTTGGGGACTAGGGGTAAGGAAAGAAAACGGGGTGTCAATGGAGGTTGAAAGCCAACTCTATGGCCCTAAAGCCCCCCGTACAGCTCCTCCTCCTTCCCTATCATCGGTCTCCATTTGGCCCAGACTCTGTGAGTCACAGCCCATGGTGGGGGGAGGTGGCTGTGTGTCACTCCTAGAACACAGAATACCTGTGGTGGGGGGAGGGGGAGGATACAGGGAGCACGCTTTACTGCCCTCACCCAGCCCCCTAGCTGCCCGTCCAGTGCGCCCCCTCCTCCAGCCCTCAGGGTCAAAGCCCTTGCTGTCTGGGTCACTCTTGGCCACGCACCAACACCTGCAGCTTTGCTGACCGAGAGGAAGGACGGGGCATTTACGGAACATTGACATGTTTTCTCTTATCTTCCTCTCCCTCCCACTGCAAGCCCAGAGCTGATCTTTTGTAACCTCTCTGCTCCTCTGTCCTCTGGGAACTCCTGGTCCTAAGAACCCATCACCCTCTCCCCCATCTCCAACTCCTAACTAACCACCAGGCCCCCAGACGGGAAGTGTGTGTGGGGGGGGCGGGGGGGGAGGGGGGGGTGCCCTTGGTACACCCGGAGCTTGGAGACGTAGCTTGGAGACGATATCAACGGAGGTACTGGAGGGTAAGACTGTGGGGAGGGGGTGGGGGGGGCAGAGCAGGGGGCCCCACCTCCACCTCCAGTCCCTAAAGACATAGCCTCCCTTGTGCTTAGACCTCAGGGAGGACTTTCAGCAGATGTCCCCAAAGATAAGAGGCACCTAAAGATCGCTCAGGGTGATGGCGTTGGAAAGCCGAGGCAAGAGAGGGCTGGGGGGACCTGTGGGAGCTGATTTCAGCCCAGCCAGACCGTGAGGCTGCTGCATCCAGGGCCTCTTTGCGCTGTCCCTTCACCCCCACCAGCTCCCCTCTGCTCCACGCCATCCTCACACCTCATTCTCTAAGGAGGAGGAATGAAGAATGTAACACTAACTCCTATCACGGGCTCAATATGTGCCAGGGATTGTGGTAAGCCAGTTCTTTCTCTGTGTCATCTCATTTAATCATCTTCCCCACAATATGAGACAGTAGGTACTACTCCTACCACCATTTTATAGACGAGGACACCGAGCCTCAGGAGGGTGGGGTCACATATTAAGCAAAGGACAAACCAGGGCTCACTCAGCCTTGAGCCGACTCCAAGCTTTTAACCAGTGCAGCCTATACTAGTCTCCCCATTCCCATTAAGAGACACCCCAGCTGTTCCTCCCAACCCCATCACCAGGTCCCCCATGGGAAGGAAAGTCCTCCCCGGTCCCTTACCCCCACCCAGGGCTGGCTCCCAGTCCCCCCGCTCTTCATCGCCTTTTCCTCGTCCTGTGTCAATTCCATTTCTATTCAGCTGGCGTGCACTGGAGACCAGCTCTGTGCCAGGCACTGCCTAGGCACCAGGGTGCCAAGGAGGAGTAAATGCCCCTCAGGAGCCTCAGGTCCCTGGGAAGGCAGCTGCACACCACGACCTCGAATGCAGGGCAGAGTGAGCTCGGGCTGGGACGGAGTCTAAGTAAAGTATGTCAGGGCCCCCCGGGAGGGACAGAATCTGAGAGGGGCCACGTGGAGAAGGTGTCCTCCCTCCCTAACCTCCGTCGCTGGCAGAGGGCACTGCACCCAGGCCCTGACCAGGATGAGAGCCGAGTTCAGGAAACACATCAAGGATGGCCGGGCCAGGCCCTCCCCCCCAGAGCCCCCCTCCGCTCCCCCCCACCCTGGGCAGAGAATAAAGGCCCCTTGAGGAGGTGGATAATACTGAGTTCATTGCCCCACTGGGCCAGCTGTGAGGTCTTCCCGGGGAACCCGCCAGCCTAGTTAGCATGCCGGAGAAGGGTCCTCTTCCCCTGGCCAGCCGAGACTGTCTGGGGGGGTAGAAGGGGCTGGAATGGGACTCAGAGGCAGATGGGCTGTTTGAAGCCCAGAAATGGCCTCCATAGCCCCACCGTGCCCCCCACCCCCACCTGGACATAGTCCACACCCCCAAGCCTCCTGCGCCAGAACTCACAGACTAGGCCTGAGGTCACCGGTTGGTCACTCCAAACTCCGCTCCATTCTGCGTCCCAGCCATGATCCTCCCCCCCTTTGGCCCTTACTTTGTCCCCCCTGCTGTCCCCCACCCCCATTTTTGGCCTGAACTCGACAGAGGAAACAGCAGCTGGCAAACTCCGAAAGCTGGAATGAGAGAGATTCACAAACCAGATGTGTTCTTGCAGAGGGAAGGGAGTGGGGGAGGGGGGAGTGAAAGAAGAGGAGCCCTCAGGGCTCCCTATCCCACATCAGCATCTCTTCAGACCCAGGGACAGAGAGGTTGGGGATGCACAGCTCCCAGGAGCCAGGGCAGCGCGAGGAGGATCGTGGAGAGATAAGTGAAAGAACTTCCTTCCTGTCAGGGATGGTGGAGAAAGCCCAGGGAATGTGGAGTTTGAAGGCTGAGGCCTGTCTTTGATTTCCTTCAGGGGGAAAGGGGAGGAAAGAAACAAATAACCTACTTTGGGGCAGTCTACGCAGCCCAGGGAAGCCCCACTGGAGGTGGGAGGGAGTTGCCGTGGGGGTGGGTAGGAAGCTGGTAATCTGTTTAGAGCCTCCAGCCAAGCCCACTCCCCGCCCCTCCGCCCCCTGAGCCTTCTGCATCTGATACCAGCACCCAGAACACCCATCTTTGTGGCCTGCAGCTAAGATGAGGGAGCAACACAGCCCTAAGTTCAGCCCTAAATTGGGGATCAACTACTGGGCTCAGCGGCCGCTGCTGCCTCCTGCCCCTCGTGAGAATTGGGGCTTCGTAATGACAGGAGCTGCGAACACTTTACCTGGTCACTATGAGTCAGCCACTGATTGGAAGGAAACACTTTGTATTAACTCATTTAGATCCTCCCAATGCTGTGAGGTGGGTACTGTTGCAATCCCCATCAGACAGAGGTAGAAGCGGAGGTGCAGAGCGAGTCATAACTGAGCAGGTGGAGAAGGGAGACTAACAGCAGGGAGCATACTTTGGTCCCTGAAGCTGGGAGTGGGAGCAGGATCACGGGGGGTAGTAGTGGCCTTCAAGGCTCATCAGGGAGGAGAGGGACAAGAACAAGACAGAAGAGGGAAGAAAGAGGAGAGAGATGAAGGAGGAGAACTAAAAAGGAAAGAGAGCAAGCGAGGTTGCAGAGAGAACGCCAGGACACAGGGGCCGTCTGTTCTCAGCTTTGCCTGGAGATGAATGTGACCGCCATGCTAACTCTGGCCAACACCCCTGCCCCCCCTCAGATCCAGGCACTCGGCCCAGCCATGGCCCCCAGGGCCACCAAGCTGGAGCCAGGACAGGAGGCGTAGCGTTGGGTGTACACGGACCCCACTGCCCGGCTTCAGCCTTGGCTGTCCTCCTCTATCCCGTCCTGGGACCTGGGGGGTGGGGCGGGGAAGGGTGCCTGGCCAGAGAAGAGCGCATGAGGAAAGGACGGGCCCTGCGGAGGTCTTCTCAGAGGAGGGGACCCACTCTTTGAGGGAGAGGGAGAGAGGTGAGACCGCAGATGGTGCTTCCTAAAGGACCAGGAGACCTGAGGCAGGAAACTCGTGAAAGAAACCCTTGAGCAGACACCGAAGAGAGAGAGAGAGATTGTGTGAAGGGATGTTTTCTAAAGGGAACAACACGATATATCTAAGAGAAGAGGAGCCAGGGGGTGGCCAAGGGGTGGGGGGCAGAGCCTGCAGGAATCTAAACTTTCAAACATATGGGGGTGGGGCAGCAAGGGCCTCCCAAACCCAAACCAAGAGCTTTTCACTGAATTTTATGTATTTTGGGTGTTACCCGGTGGCTCTTTCCCGCAGCTCAGCGAGGCTCAGACACATTTTTGTCATTCCTGAGTCTGGGCCTCTGCTTTGCGGCCTGGACAGACGGACAGACAGGATGGCCTGCACTGCCAGGGGAGGGGAAGGATCTCCCCCTACATCTTGAGTCAATATTGACTCAGCAGCACATTAGCCTGACAAGTGACCGCCCTACCATCTTTTCCTTTCCCCCACAAGTAAGATTCAGACCCTTCAAATGTCCCCAGAGATCATCGTATGTCTCCCCAGGCCTTTATGAGCCCTGATCATCTACCCTCAACACACACACAAGGCTCATCCTCTGCAGAAGTGAGAGCTCTAAGCCCCTGACCCATTCCCCACGCCTTTCTCTAGGTCTTAGGTCATGAGGAAGTCCTGCCAGAAGTCTAACCTCCCTCCTTCCTTCTGAAATATCTCCTTTCTCCCTCTTACTCAGTCCACAAAGGGTATCAAGTTCCCTCCTTGCAGAAACATTCTCTCCAAAATCCATTCCCAAAATTAGTGGAGGGGGAAGACGAGAGAGGAACTTGAAGGAAAGTGGAGAAGAACTTTCACTGCCAAACTGGATACTCCCAGTCTGGCCTGGGAGGGTACGAACAACTACAAAATTTCGAGCATGTGAGCAAGCCCAGGAGATAGCTTTTGGGATACCAAGAGGCCTGGATGGAAGGGATGGCGACGAGCAGAGACAAAGCAAGCAACAGAGATTGAGAAACGGGGCTGAGAATGCCACGAAGGATGGGCAATAAGAGAGATAAACCAAGAGGATGAGAGTTTCTGAAAGGCCAAGAAGGCACACGCCAATGACAGACTGAAGCAAAAAAGATACAGTGGGGTCTCTGCCCAAAGGTTGCCAAGACAATGACACAGTTATCTTGGGATGAACTCGTGGAATAACAACCCCTCTGAGACCCAGATTAAGGTGGGGGCAGCATATATCCTGATTTAGAGAGACAGAGTCCCTGCCCTCGCAATGTCTGACCCCAGGGAGACCCAGGATAGGGACTACTGCCTCCCATAGAACCGGGAGGGTGGGAGGAAGGGAAGATAGGGCTCTTCAACCTGGGAGGCCAAGGCCTGGGGAGGGTCTTAGCTCCCCAGGAGGAGCAAGAGGGGCAGAGGCCTCTCCTCCACCATCCCGCACCTCTCTCCCAGGGAAGGTTGACCCTGGTGCCCTTCAAAAGCACGGCACAGGAAGCACTCCAGAGCCAACTGCTTCCTTCTCCAAACAATGCAGGATCCTGCTAACCGGCTGAAATCTGGGACTGAACACAGAGGGGTGGGACTAGGTTCTCCAAATGCTCACATCCCACAGCTCGCTCCACCAGGTCAAGGGACCCTTGCATGGGACTCAACTGGGCAATAAGCACCTCCCATTCAGAGCTGGAGGACTTGAAGGCTGGAGAGTCCACGAAGTGGGGGGCAGGGGGAGCTGAAAAGAGACTCCTGAGACGGAATGAGCTTGGGGTTCTAATGTGCAAGGCGGAGGCTGCAACAGGAGGACAGAGAGTTAGACTTGCATAAGGAAGAGCTCCCAAAGGTGAGAAGGGGTTTGGAAGAGTTTGGGGCATTGGACAAGCTCTGGCTCTGGCCAGGGCCCCGGTTGGCATCCTTGGGAGGCCTGGTGATGGGGAAGTGGTTGGGAACAAAAAACTATGGAGAAAATGGAGGAAGGGGAAACAAGAATGGGGAAAAAGGAAGTCTTGTGAAGCAGCCTCAAACATCAAAATATCCCGCTCCCCCTTCCCCCAAATCCCCAAATCAATGTCCCACATGTCCCTGCTTTGTCTTTCGCGTCTCTGCTTTGAAAGATAAGGGTAAAGGGAGATGTTCAAGGAACTGGGTCTGACCAGGGATAAAAGGAGTTTGGAACCTTTCCCCAGAGAGCCAGGAGGCAAACACCTCAGTTTCATAACTCACTTCAACGGTCCAGCTTGTCTGATAAGTGGTAACACACTGCTCAAGGGTGTGTGTGGAGAGCGGTGGGAGGAAGGAAGGCAGTCAGCCTTCGTCCCTGAGCCGGATCCGCCTGGGGCAGCCCTCCTCCCTACAAAATGTTCTTCATCTCAGCAGGATCCTCGATAACCCTTCTTCCCATTCCGCACCCCATCTGTTTCCCCATCCTCCCATAGCAAGGACACTCGACTCTGTCTACTAGCAGGGAATGACATTGTTCCCCAAAGAGAAAGGGACCCTGGGGTAGGTTCAGGCATAGCAGAGAAGGCAGAAGAGGTGGGAGAGACCCCAGGCTGCTCCCCTGGAAGAGCAGCAAGACCTGTGAGAGCAGCAGGAAGGAAGGTTAGATACTAAGTCAGGTAAGCTGGGGCCGGAAGGTTTCCTTCTCTCAAACATGTCTGTGGGCTTGGGGCTTGAGGCTTGAGGGCAGGGGTAGGAAGGATAAGGGAAGCCCTTAGGCTGCCTGGATAGCACTGGCCCTCGGGCCTGTGCAATTCCTCTCCCTGAGCCAGAGTGGGTGAGACTCATGATTCATAGTCCCATTCCCAAGGTAAGAAGGGTAGTGTGTGCTGGGGGAGGGGTCCTTTCCCTGGAATTTTGGGTACAGGTTGGTTTGAGCTGGGGTTACAGCCATGGACTGAGTGAAAATTTTAAGAAAGGGCAGGGAGGCATTAAGGCGAACATATCCAGTCTCCCTCTTCCACTCACCACCAACCAACTTGGTGTGGCAAATAGAACCACTTTAGAACCCTGGGGGTGACACTACCTGGGCCATTCCTGACTTGGCTGGGGAAACTTTCTGTTCTCCACAGACTCCTGATGGTCTCTTTCTCCCTCTCTTAAATTTTTTTCTCTCCCTCCCAGAAGCTGCTACTGTATATCTAAATCCCTCTGCCTCGATTTCCCCTCCCACCTCACAGAATTGATAACGAGGCAAGAACATGCATAAGAGGAAAGTCATGAGTAAGGGTTGGCTGTGAGGGCTGGTCAGGAGAATATTCAGGACAGATCCTCTTTACTCCTTTTGGGCAGATAATTGAGGTGGGGGGTGGCAGAGGAGCAGACAGTCCCCAAGACAGAATAATTGAGGGCCACTGAATATACTGTTTTTCTGGTACAGCTGCTTCCTGACTCCCTAACCTCCCTCTCTCAACCGAAGCAATTTGGGGGTAGGGGAAGAGCGGGAAAGGTAATCTGATTTCAGAGAAAACTTTCCTAATCTCAACCTCGCAAAATTTAGAAGATGGAGGAAGGGTGCGTGATGGTATTAGGCCCAATTTTTTCCGGATGACAGGAAGCGGTGAGATCCCACCCCTTCTGAAGTCAGGGGCCCAGCCCAACCCCATGACCCCAGCTCAAAGCTTAGGCAAGACTTGAACCAGTGACTCACAAATAAGAGGAAAACAAATAGCTGACATAAACGGGGAGGGGGCACTTCCCCAACAGGACACAGTTCTAGCCCAGACCCAACTGTAGTATTCAAAGTGTATGTAAATGGAGGGAGAAGGGGAATGGTAGAGAGAAATAAACACATTTACCAAAGGAGCAGGGAATTGGGGAGTGGGGGCATAGCCATAACCCCCATCCAACCTCCAACTCTCCTACCAGTCCCCATGGTGATCAGGCCAGAAGGCGAGAAAGCAGCCTTCTTCCGACCTCCCACCTCAGCATTCCAGGCCATTCTCCAGCCCCCTTACCCAACCCTGACATCTGACGTTTTTCCTTTCAAAGCTCCCAGGAATTAAGAAGGAAAATTCAAAGTCACACAGCATCTCCTGCTTCTCCTCTGCCCCCCAAAACAGCCCTATCCAGGCTACTGACAGAGGCCCTGAGAGGGGGAAGTGCTCACTTCGGAACCCAGGCCGGCAGCCCGCTGGATCCTGGACCCAGGCCTCCAAGCCTGGTCTCCCAGGCCCAGATTCCACACCCAAGCAGGGGGGCCTCTCCACGGCCCTCCCTTTCCACCCACAGCCATCTCGGGCCTGCCTGCCCTCTTCCCAGCAAGGCACTCTTGACCTGGCTCCCTCTTCCAGATTCAGAGGCCACTGCAAAAGTCCCTCCACCCCCATTTGCAGCCCTGTATTGCAAACCCGGATTCCTTCACCATTCAGATGGGGGTGGAGGGGTGGAGGATGTGGGGAGGTGGAGGCCCTCCCCAACCAGAGATAGGAAGAGAAGGCCTCTGGCTCCCTGGATCAGAAAAGGGGGGAACCCTCTCCTCCCTTCCCAGGCCTCTGGTCTTTGTTTGGGCTGGGGGCCCCCATGGAAGCATCATTTACCCAGGGCCACATCCTCCAAATTGGACCCCCATCCCCACCCCCAGTCGGGACGCTGCTGTGTCAGCTGGACTGTGATAACAAAAGGCACCCCCTCCCGCGTCTCCCTTCCCCATCCAAACGCAGGAGTGGGGGCTGGGGAGTGGGTGTCCCCAGGGGTCCTAGGGGGCCGCGGAATCTCACTTACCGTCGACAGCGGCCGCGACCAGAGCAGAGAGCAGGGGCAGCAGCAGCAGCTGCGGCGGGGTCAGCATGGTGTGGGCTGATGCAAGCAGCAGCCCCCTACTCTCCGGTCCTGCTACTTCTCACCGTCGCCCCCCCCCCAATTGGGGGGTCCCCCTTTTTCCTCCTTTCCTTCTCCTCTATTCTTATCCTATCCTTTAGCAACGCGCACCGGGGGCGTGGGTGAAGAGGCAGAGTTCGGAGCCCCTTGTGGAGGGTCTGCTGGCGAGGGTACGCCCCCTGACCCCAAATCCAAACCCTTCGCCCCCTGCTTTTCTCTTCGCTCCTCTTTCCCCCGTCCCTGGGCAAAGCTCACAGCTCCATCTCCGAGCCGCCTCCGGCTGCAAAAATGCACAATTGGGAGGAGGCGGGGTGGGGGGTGGGGGCGTGGACCGGGTGGGGGAGCCCTTGGAAGGGGCCTGATGGAGCTCTGGGGGCTCCCCTCGTTTCTGCCTCCTCAGTGCACGGGCCTGGAGCTCGCACCACTGTTCCCCCGACTGAGGTGCCGCGGGGCGGGCTGAGAGGGAGAGAGGGAGGGGAAGGGTGGAGGAGGGAGGGAGAGAAGGGGCGGGGAGAGAAGAAAAAGGGAGGGGGGAGAGCTACGCGGCAGTCCGGCGAGTGCGCATGCGCGAGGTTGGCGCGCTGCCCTGGGGAGGGGGCGTCCCGGCAGCTACGGGGGCTGGAGCTCCGGCCCGCGGTTCGAGATCGGGGGTCCCCTGGCGCCGCTGGCGGGCTCGGGGCGGGGCGCGTCCTCCCCCCCGCCGGGGCCTTTCTCTCCCCGCTGCGAGTGGCTGCAGGAACTGGGGTGCTTGGGCAGTGGGCGAGCCAAGTGGAGTGGCTGCTCCCCTAGGATTTCAGCCGGGTCTGGGGATCCTGGTTTCCTGGAGGTGCCCTGACCGTGCCCCGCCGGCCTGGGGTGGGGGCAGGGGCCGCCATCGCGGGGACGGTTCGGGGAAAGGCTGAGCTTGGATTCGAAGACTTTTGGAGAGGGACCGGGACCGGGGCCAGCGGCGGGGGGCGGGGAGGAGGGCCGCGAGGGCCCGCCCCCACCTCGCTCCGGGACTCGGAGTAAACAGGGACACCGCGGGGACACGCCGCAGCTTGTCCGCCCTCCCGGGGCCTGGGGATGGAGCCCACCTTCGTCCCCGCCTCGCCCTGCCCGCCTGGCACCGAGCGCGGGAGGGGCAGGCGCTGGTTTGGAGGGAGGTGAGTCACCAGCGGGTGGGGCTGCCCCCTTCGCCCCAAGAGGTCGGGGCTCGTTTATTTTTTATTTTTTTATCCCTTCTGCCTGGCTCCCCACCAAGTCGGCGTTTTAGATTCCGAGCAACAGGGATTTGGAATAAGATGAGGGACTCTGGACCCGAGTTCTGAGCGGGCGTCTGCTGAGCGCGGGACCTCTGTCCGGCCCGCGGCCGGTCCGGGAAGGCTGCCTCCAGCCCCGGGCGCCGGCGGGTCCACCGCCCCGCGGAGGTGCTTCTGGCCACTGCCCCCTCCTGGGCGGTGTTTGCAGCCTGCGCCCTGGGCGTCTGGCTTTCTGGTGTCTGGAAGCCAGAGTGCAGGGAGACAGCAGGCGACTTGGGCTGCCAGAAACTGAGGTTCAGAAAAGAGAGGGTTGTACCCTTTTAAAATTCTAGCCAAGGAAGGGTTCTCCGTCCTCCAGGCTGTCCTTGCAGAAAGCGGAGCAACACTGAGGACTTGTCCCCTGATGGCAGTGCGAGCCACGGAAGAATCCAGAGGGAACCAGAGCTTTTCTCCAAACCAGAGCTCCCTCTGGGCTCGGTTTGCTCCAGGCCACGGCCACCTACCTTTCGTCTTCCAGGCTAGAAATCTCAGACGCTGCCAATTCTGTCTAATCTTGCAAGTCTGTGCTCAAGGTCTGTCATTTTTTCCTTTGAAATAAAGCTCCAATTTCCTCTGCCAGAGTTTCTTCACACAGCGGTGGAATCTTATTCATCCTATTATACAGCCCTCCTGGGCTCACACAGTGACAGACACATGGCGGCAGGGACTCACTGAACGTGTTTAGTGAATGCCTATCAGATTCCTTCCTCTCCCAGGACCCTCTCCCAGTGTTACCGTCCAAGCGAAATCAGATTGAAACAGATTTCAGACATCTTTGAAAGGAAAAAGCTAGATGGGATGACCGCATGTCGCTTGTAAGGGGGCAGTTTCATTCCTCTCCCTGCTAGTTACCTTACAAAGGTGAGTCTTTCTACATCCGTTCTCCCTGTGTAGTCTCTTCTTGGATGGCAAACCTCTACTGGGTGTCTGTCTGTAGACAACTAAATCCAGTATGAACTCTCCCAGCCACGGACTTCCAAAGTCTGGCCTCAGCCTGCATGTCAACACTTCTTATTTGCTACCTCCCAACTCCTATGAGCTCATGAATGTGAATGTGTATTTATTTTTAACTTTATCTTATAAAAATGGTAATAATTAGTGGTTAAAAAACCCCTCAGCGTATAGGAAGGTACAAGGTGGAAAGTAAACTCGCTGCTCTCCACACTCCCATTCTTCAGTCCCACCCTCAGAGTCACCACTACTGAGAGTTCTGTGGGTCTCCTTCCAAGAGGTTAAAAAAAAAACCCACAAAAAAACAAATAAACATCATTTAAAACCACAAGTGAGCTCATACAATATATACTATTCTGTAACTTACTTTTTCAATTAACTTATCTTGATCCCTTTCCACTTTGTACACGCACATCTCGCCCTCTTTTTATGTTGGCTACTTGCAGTGTCCTTGCTTGGATTCTACACAATCCATTAGGGTTGTTGGACACTTGGTTATTTCCAGTATGTGAACGGTGAGGGTGTCTCTAAAAGAGAGAGAATGCATATTTCTATCTGAGCCTTTAATTATACTGTTCTCCCAGCCCCTCCTTACCCTCCTTAGAAAAGCCGTCCTGTTATTCTCCCTTTGCCCATCTCTCCTGTTCCCAACTTGTACTCAGGATAGCCTCAGTACCTAGACCAGTGGTTCCCACCAGTGGCACACGCCCCACAGGGGGGCAATTTGATTTTTAAGGGGGGCAATTCGAGAATGAGTTACTAACAGTGAATTTTTTGCATTTCTTATGGCCCTAGGGGCCTCATATACAGTATATAAATATATAGTGACATTTTTATGCATTTCGGTTCTCTATTATATATTTTGAAACTTTATTTGCTATTTCTTTTATATCACTTCATATTATTACTAGAGGCCAGATGCACGAAGTTCGTGCATGGGCTGGGTCCCTAGACCTGGCTGGAGATCAGGGACGATCTGTGAGGGCACTGGCAGGGTGATGGGGGGGGGGGGGCGGGGCGGGGTCCTGGCACCCACCTTGGCCGGGCTGCGGGCTGGGGGCAGCTCCTGCATTGAGCATCTGCCCCCCTGGTGGTCAGTGTGCATCATAGCCACCAGTCTTTCTACAGTTCGGTCAATTTGCATATTAGGCTTTTATTATATAGGATTTTTAAAAACAATTTCTTAGTGATTTCTTCCTCAGTACTTCAACTGTCCTTTTGTCCTTTTATGTTTCTTGTTCATGGATGCCATGTTCTTTGGAAGCTTGTTTAAACCAAGTTAATGGCCTTTTTGACTTCCTCCACGTGAATAGGAGTTCACTTTTTGAATAATAAGAATTATAAGTCACAGGGGGGGCATCAGGATTTTAGAGATGCTTAGGTGGGGCATGGCCAAAAAGAGGTTGGGAACCACTGACCTAGACATTAGCACTTAATTGTGCAGGTTCTGGGTCTACCACCACACTATAAACTCCTTAAGGGCAAGGATGTCTTTTATTTCTTTGTATCCACCCACTATTAGGAGCTCTTGATTAATTGATGGGAAGGCTGACAGAGTGTTAGGACCAGGGGTGCCTGTGCTGGTTGAGGAGACCATCGTAATTCATTCCTTTCAGGCGGATGTGACTGTAAACATCTTCTCTGCATTTCTCCTATAGCACTCATGAATCCCTCTCTGCCTCAGCATCTTCTCCCACTTCTATTGTTAAGAAGCATTTTCAATCTACAAATCCTTGAGTTGAAATTATAACCAAAATAGTGAGAAATCAAAGAGGAATTCTCTGCAATCCATAATCAGGATACCTAGAATGGTGACAGTAGGAAAAGACGTTGGTGTGGGAGAGGGTATCTTCTTTTTTGGATCTTCCAGCAAATCGTTAAACATCTTTTCCTGCCTGAGTGTAACAGGCACTGGGATTGGGGCCTTAAGGGGGCTGCTGTGGGATTGATTGTCAGGCCAGAGACTGACACCACCTAGTGGTCAGCTAAAGAAGTGTAATAGGGAGGGTGTTTCTGAAGGATATGGTGGAAGATGGGAAGAGACCAAGATTTATTGAGCTACTATTTACCATGTACCAATTCACGCAATGGGTTTTACATGGATCAGCTCACTCGAGTCTCGTAACCACCTTATGGCATAGGTGTTATTTCCAGTTTGTAGATATGGGAATAGAGCAGTGGTTCTCAACCTTCCTAATGCCGCGACCCTTTAATACAGTTCCTCATGTTGTGGTGACCCCCAATTTCATTGTTACAAATTGAACACAATTAAAGCATAGTGATTAATCACAAAAACAATATGTAATTATATATGTGTTTTCCGATGGTCTTAGGCGACCCCTGTGAAAGGGTCGTTCGACCCCCAAAGGGGTCGCGACCCACAGGTTGAGAACCGCTGGAACAGAGCCTCAAAGAGATGAAGGAAATCTGCCCCAGATCACAATGCAGATTGGAGCCCAGTTTTCATACATGTAATAAACATTTATTAGGTACCTCAAATGTGCCGAGCATATTGGTAGGCACTAGGGACAAGAAATGGAAATACAAAGTCTCAGATTTCAGGAAGCATATAGGTTAGTGGAGTTGTGCGATAAGATGACTGACAGTTATAACACAGTACCTTAGTGTCTATAATAAAGGCAAGTACAGATGGCCATGGGAACCAGGGAAGGATACTTGTTCCAGATAAGGGGGTCAAAGCACAGCAGTGTAGACGATACCAGCTACATGTTGAAAGAGAAGAAGGAAGTGACAGGCAATGGCAGGAGGAAAGTGTGTTTTAAGTTGGTGGGCAAGCAAAGGCATGGAGGCATGAGGAAGGTTAAAACACTTGAGGAAGCTTTCCGATCTGCCATCCATGGTGGAACTGCCACCAAAATGCAGATTTTTGTGAAAACCCTTGTGAGGAAGACCATCACTCTCGAGGCTGACCCCTTGGATACAAGAGAGAATGTAAAGGCCAAGATCCAAGATAAGGAAGGAATTCCTCCTGATCAGCAAAGACTGATCTTTGCTGGCAAGCAACTGGAATATGGATGTTCTTTGTTTGACCATAACCTTCAAAAGGAGTCCACTCTTTATCTTGTGTTGAGACTACATGGTGGTGCTAAGAAAGGGAAGCAGTCTTACACCACTCCCAACAGGAGTGAGCATAAGAGAAAGAAGGTTAAGCTGGCTGCCCTAAAATACTATAAGGTGGATAAGATGGCACAACCAGTTGCCTTCGTTGGGAGCGTTCTTTAGATGAATGTGTGCCAGAGTTTTATGGCCAGCCACTTTAACAGTCATTGTTGTGGCAAATGTCTGACCTATTGCTTCAACAAACTAGAAGACAAGTAATTGTATATGGGTCATAAGAGACATCAACTGGCCCAGCCGGCATGGCTCAGTGGTTGAGCATCAACCTATGAACCAGGAGGTCATGGTTTGATTCCTGGTCAGGGCACATGCCCAGGTTTCGGGCCCAATCCCCAAAGTGGACCATGCAGGAGGCAGCTGATTAATGATTCTCTTTCATCATTGATGTTTCTATCTCTCTTTCCCTCTCCTTTCATCTTTGAAGTCAATAAAAATATTTTTTAATTTAAAAACACACACACATGAAACTTGTCACAAAGTAGTTAAAAAAAAAAAAGACAACTAACATTTAAAAAAAACAACACTTGAGGAATGACTAATATGATATGGCTAAAGTTTAAGGTACTTATCGGGGAAGGTAATGGGTGAAGTATTCGTGAGCCTAATTATAAAGGGTGATTTTAGGCACAGTAAGTAAGAACTTAGGCTTTTTTTTCTAGAAGTTCTGGGAAGCCAGGTGAAAAACTGATGAAGTTCTTAATGCATCAGCCATAAAGCTGGAGAGGACGAGGATTCTAGACTAAGGAGATAGGATCAAGTTTACTAATTGGTTTACCATGTTGCCCTAGAGCAGGGATGGGGAATGTCCGGCCTGTGGCGGCCGTGTAAGGCCCACAAAATCATTTGGTCTGGCCCAGCCAAGGCATTAGGGGTGAGTTAATTAAACATTTGACCAAATATAGGAGTCTAATTTTTTTTTTTTTAATCCTACAAGGTGTTTTGGGCCAGGATTTGGCCAAGTGTATGCATTTTTGTTTTTAAATGTTTTTATTGATTTAGAGAGAAAGGAAGGGAGAGGGATATAGAGATAGAAACATTGATCAGCTGCCTCCTGCACAACCCCCCACTAGGGATTGAGCCTGCACCCGGGCATGTGCCCTGAGGGGAATTGAAATGGTGACCTCTCTGTTCATGTGTTGATGCTCAACCACTGAGCTATACCAGCTGGGCATAGCAGGCTAGTTTTTAAGTTGATAATTTTGTATGGCCTGTGAATGATGTGATAAATATCCAATGGCCCTTGGCAGAAAAATGGTTCCCCACCCCTGCCCTAGAAGCTAGAGACAGAGAAAGCTGGGTCTGGAAACTTTGGCTCACATTAGAATGTTCTCAAAATTCTCAGGTTTGGGCTGCACATTAGACCCACCTGGGGAGCTTTTAAAATCTCAATACTAAGAAAAACTGGAAGACTTATACTACTTAACTTCAAGACGTATAGGCTACTGTAATCAAGACAGTGTGGTACTAGCATAAGGATTGACAGATAGATCCAGGGAACAAAACAGAAGGCCAGAAATAGACGCACACTTAATGGTCACTTTATTTTTGACAAAGGTGTCAAAGCAATACACTGGACAAAGCAATACATCTTTTCAACAAATGGTTCTGGAACAACTGAATATCCATATAGGAGAAGTAAGTGAACCTTGACCCTATCTCACACCATATGCAAAAATTAATTCAAAATGGATCATAAATCTAAAACCTAAAAGCAAATCATAAAGCTGTTAGTTGAAAACACAATATCTTTATGACTTGGCGATAGGCAAAAATTTCTTAAGCCATTGAAGGCAATAATCATAAAAGAAAAAAATTGATAAAAGAAACATCAAAACTTTGCTCATCAAAAGATACTATGAAGAAAATAAAGCCAAAAAAGGTAAGCAAAATATTGATCTGACAAAGGATGGGTATCCAAGATATATATATATTTCCTATAATACAGTAATAAAAAGACTGTAATTTTTTTTAATGGACAAAAGATCTGAGCAGATACTTCATAAAATAACATATATAAATGGCCAATAAACCCATGAAAAGTATTCAAAATCTTTCTACATCAAGAATATGCAAATTAAGACCACAATGAGATAATTCTCCACACTCACCAAAATGGTTAAACTTTAAATAACTGACAATACCAAAAGTTAGCAAGAATGTAGAGCCCTCGCTGGTTTGGCTCAAGGGATAGAGTGTCAGCCTATAGATTGAAAGGTCCCAGGCTCGATCCCCAGTTGGGGGGGGAGGGGGGAGGGGAGGCGGCATGCAAGAGGCAACCGATCAATGATTATCTCTCATCACTGATGTTTCTATCTCTCCCTTTCTCTCTGAAATCAATAAAATTATGTTTTTTAAAAAAAGAATGTAGAGCAACTGGAACTCTCATACCGTGTTGGGAATGTAAAATGTACTATCTATTCGGAATAATATATAGCAGTAACTTATAAAACTAAGCATATACCTGCCCTATGAACCAGGAATTATATTCTTAGTTATTCAAGACAAATAAAAACATACAGGTGTGAGCAAAAGTAGATTTACAGTTGTGAGTATGTGAAACAGAGTTAATAAAGCTACTATAATAATCATAACTTGCATGTCTTTTTCCATATGAACAACTGTAAACCTGCTTTTGCCTACCCCTGTATATTCCCACAAAGATTGGAAGAAGAATGTTCATAGCATTTTCTTCATAATAGCCCAAAACTGGCTACAGCCTTGGTGTCTATCATTAAGGAAAAAGAGGATAGCCTCATTGGGTGGCTCATTTGGATGGAGCCCGTACACCAAAATGTTGGGGGTGTAATTTAGGGTACATACCTAGATTGTAGTTTCAATCCCCAGTGGGGTGCAGATGGGAGGCAACTTATCAATGTGATGTTTTTCTCTCACGTGGATGTCTCTCTCTCTCTTTCTCTCTCTTCCTCTCTCAAAATCAACTAAAAAAAAAAACATACCCTCAGGTGAGGATTTAAAAAAAAGAAAGGATAAACAAATTGTGGCATATCTCTACAATGGGATACCACTTAGTAATCCTATATAATAAAAGCCTAATATGCTAAGTGTCCGGTAGTCTGGTAGGCCATTCAACCAATCAAAGCATAATATGCAAATGATATGCTAAAGCCGTTAAATTGCTCACTATGACGTGCTCTGACCACCAGGGGACAGAAACTCCGACCGGTAGATTAGCTTGCTGCTGGGGTCCAGCCAATCAGGACTGAGCAAGTTGGGCCAGACACACACTGGAGCCCTCCCACGGCCCCTCCCCAGCTGGCCAACCTCCCACGTCCTTCCCTGGCCCTGATTATGCACCAGTGGGGTCCCTCAGCCTGGCCTTCGCCCTCTCACAATCTGGGGCCCCTTGGGGGATTTCAGAGAGCTGGTTTCGACCCGATCCCGCAGGCCAGGCCGAGAGGCCCCACTGGTGCACGAATTCATGCACCGGGCCTCTAGTAAAATATAAATGAACAATGGATACACACAACAACATGGATGAATCTCAAAACACGGTGAGTAAAAGAAGCCAGACACAAGTGCTCAAAGTCACTAATCATCAGAGAGTTGCAAATCAAAAGGACAATGAGGTATGACCTCACACTTGTTAGAATGACTATCATCAACAAATCAACAAACGACAAGAGTTGGTGAGGATGTGGAGAAAAAAGAACCCTCGTACACTGCTGGTGGGAATGCAAACTGCAGGCTCTGTGTAAAACAGTTTGGAGTTTCCTCAAAAAATTAAAAATGGAACTCCCATTTGACACAGTGATTCCACTTCTAGGAATTTAAAAACAAGAATTCAGAAACAATCACCAGAAAGAATATATGCACCCCTATGTTCATAACAGGGCAATTTACAACAGCTAAGATTTGGAAACAGCCTAAGTGCCCATCAGTAGATAAGTAGATTAAAAAACTGCCCTAACCAGTTTGGCTCAGTGGATAGAGCATCAGCATGCAGACTCAAGGGTCCCGGGTTCGATTCCAGTCAAGGGCATGTGCCTTGGTTGCGGGCACATCCCCAGTGGGGAGTGTGCAGGAGGCAGCTGATCGATGTTTCTCTCTCATTGATGTTTCAAACTCTCTATCCATCTCCCTTCCTTTCTGTAAAAAATCAATAAAATATATTTTTTTAAAAAAGGGAATTAATTAGCGAAGATATTTTAATATTGCTATTTGCCCTTTCTCTATAATAGAAGTGTGAGAGATGAAAGGAAATTAGTAAAATATATATGAAAATAATACATAAATTTATTAATAAATAAACAGTAACAAAAGAATATAACAACAGAGGCATAATATAAAGATGACAAAAACATGATATAAAAACAACAGTGATGCAAACAATGACTGATAAAGTGATTAAACTTATTCTAATATCTCCCTGTATACCACATTAAGAGTGAAAACACTTTCAGAGTGCTTGACTAACTTCCCTTGTGATGAAGTACTTAGAACTTTAACTGTAACATCACATGCTCTTCAAACTCGAGAGAAAGCAACATATAACTGACCATGTGCAAAAACGGGTTCAGGTAGGAACATGCCTACTCTGTCTAGAGTTTAACCTTGTGATTTATTAATAGTCATCACAAATACTGGCATCACGGGAAACCGTCGTCGAATCAATTTAAATGGGAGGCCAGTGTCAGATGGGGACAAATTAATTCTTGGAATCAGAACAGCCTCTCCCTCTGCAGATCCTGTTAATACTTCAGCTTCGATAATGTTAGGTCGTAATCTTTTGATAATAAATCTGGTACCATTACAAAGACCCCATTTACTATTGAGATTTCTCAGTAGCATGACGATTGCACCCACTTTCAATTTTAATTTATGACATGGCATTCCCGAAGGAGCAATACTATCAAGAAATTCGATGGGGAAATTTTCCTTTGTTTCTTTGTTATGGGGTGGGGCCACAACATTAGTAACAAAGAAACAGAATTAAAACTTTATTGTGGGGAGCCGCTACAGTGTTTTGGACAGGTTCAAGCCTTGGACTGGTGAGAGGGCACAGTCCTGTCATTGCCACGTGCAAGTGGTAGGGCAGGGATTTGAACCCGGGTGGGCTGACACCAGGGGCCATGGTTTTAACCACCATATTACATTGCTTTATAAGATAACACAGGAAGAATCGCCTGTGAAGACAGGAGACTGAGAAGGAGCACCCTGAGAGGTGGGAGGAAGACCAGGAGAGAGGAATCGTGAAAACCAATGGAGGTAGAACTTACTCAGGAGTGGCTGACAGTGTGGAGTTTTGGTGAGAGTTTATCAAGAGAAGGCCTGGGGCAGGCATCATTCTTGACGCCTAGGAGGGCATATGTGACATGGGCCTGACAGTTTCATTGGACTGGTAGAGACAATGGCCAGCTGGCAGTGTACTGAGGAGGTGAGGGAGGGAAGACAGTGAGCGTGAATAACTTTCCCAAAAGCTTGGCTGGAGAGAAGGAGAGAGAGAGAGAGAGAGAGAGGGAGAGAGAGAGAGAGAGAGAGAAGTAATTACAGTGCAAGTTAGAGGGCTGGAATTTCCTTGGAGAGGCTCAATCCTGACCACAGCTGGCACCATTCAGAGATGTTTGACTTTGCCCACCCACCGGGGCTGCTACTTGTCCTTCTGTGAGATGTAGGTCTGTTGACCACAGTCAGCCTCTGACAGCTCCAGGACTTCATTTGGAACCTTGAGATCAGCTGACCCCGCCACTGCTCACATCCTGTCGTCCTTGGCAGGCTTCAATGGGCGTCTACCCTTCTCCACTCAGCCCAGAGCTTCCTCTTCCTGACCACCCTTGTAATGCTTTCCACCCCCATCCTTGCACAAAGCTCTGGGCCACCTTCAATTCGGATTGTCCTTGCTCCTCTTTGCTTGTCTGAGGACTCTCTTCCTTTAAAGAGATATATGTCTCTTATTCCTCCAAGTCCACAAAACGAGTGGTGGTGGGATCATGGGCAGTCATCCCACTCTGGGCTCTCCATTTCTTAGTTAGTATGACGCCACCAAGATCTCAGTGAAGGCCCAGCCGACGTGGCTCAGTGGTTGAGCATCAATCTATGAACCAGGAGGTCACGGTTCAATTCCTGGTCAGGGCACATTGCCTGGGGTTGTGGGTTTGATCCCCAGTAGGGGGTGTGCAGGAGGCAGCCGATCAATAATGATTCTCTTTCATCATTGATGTTTCTCTCTCTCCCTCTCCCTTCCTCTTTGAAATCAATAAAAAAATATATATTTTTAAAAAGATCTCAGTTAAGGATGCATCTAGCAGCAAGTAACAGAAGACCTGCTTAAAGCAGATTGAACAAATGAGGAGGTCTGGAGCAGGCTGAGGACTGGTTGACTCACTGAGAGGTTTTTTTGTTTTGTTTTGTTTTTTTGTTTTTTACCTCTTTGCACTGTTATTCTATCCCCAAAGGTTGATGGTATCTCTCTTCAGAGTTGCCACATGGTTGCAGCTATTCCAGTCTCACGTATGGACTTGCCATTGAAGAAGAACAAAATCTTTCCCAAGAGCCCTCTAAGGTCCTATTGGCCCAGGGTATGGAAATACTGTGATTGGCTAGACCAAAGAGATTCCTCCCCTGAATGCATGGGAAGGGAACACCTGTACAGAATCCAGACTTTGCCTATAAGGCTTGCTGCTGAGCAGGCTCTATCGGTGCTTTCACAGATAGTCATATACCATAAATTCCTCTTCCTTTATAAGGGCCAGCTATTTCCCCTTCCATTGAGAATATGTGTAGCATGCAGCTTAAGGGCAACGGTGTTTGTGCCAGACTAACTGGAATTCAATCCCAGCTCACTTGCCAGCGCGTGGGCCTCGGGCGGGTTACTTAACCTTTCCACACTGCCATCTACTCATCTGTAAAATGAGGGCGCTCGGTACTATCCAATAGGACTTTCTGTGATGATGGAAATGCCCCATGTCTGTGCTAATGCAGTAGCCATTAGCCATAGATGACTATTGATCATTTGAAATGTGGCTAGTGCATCTGAGAAATTTAATTTTTAAATTAAACAGCCACATATGGTTAGCAGCTACTGTCTTGGGCACATAGTTCTACCTCATAATGTTCTAGGATAAAATATACAGAGCTTAAGATGTTTTTCAAAACATTTTTATTGATTTCAGAGAGGAAGGGAGAGGGAGAGATAGAAACATCAATGATGAGAGAGAATCATTGAATCATTGATCGGCTGCCTCCTGCACGCCCCCGACTGGGGTTCGAGCCCACAATCCGGGCATGTGCCCTTGACTAGAATTGAACCCAG
Source organism: Myotis yumanensis (assembly GCF_028538775.1). NCBI lineage: Eukaryota > Metazoa > Chordata > Mammalia > Chiroptera > Vespertilionidae > Myotis > Myotis yumanensis. The sequence continues at coordinate 158,203,097 of NW_027223754.1, forward strand.
GACCCTTCAGTCCACAGGCTGATGCTCTATCCACTGAGCCAAACTTGCTAGGGCTTAAGATGTTTTTAAAGTAGGAGTTGAAGTAATACCTAAACCCTCACTAAATCCTAGTTATTATTTTTGCTATCATGATGGCCTGGTCCCTTTCCCACCCTCCTTGAAGACTATGGCATCTGACTCACTGTCTTCCTGTCTATCTTCAGGTCTTTTGCAAAAGCCAGGTGGCTTTAATGTTCATGCAGGTAGTCCAGCAGCACCCTGGCCTCTTGGCTCCTTGCCCTCCTCAACTCTAATGACATTACCATACCACTCACTCCAGTAGCCACAACCTGTACCACACCCTGGCAAGGAAACTGGGTTGAAATCTTAGCCCCTTGTCTCTGACCACGACATTCCATCCCTCCGGATCTTTCTCTCCCTCGCTCCCAGGAAGACCGGTCTTTAGGTCTATGGATACTTCTAGTTCCTTGACTCTATTCTTTCCTTACCCACTGGCCCCACATGTCTTTACTTCTCTTCTTAAACCACCCTCTGTTCCTCACTGCTTCACCTCTAGTCCTTCACTAAATGGTCTCCTCCATCTGAATTGTCCTCCTGGCTTCAGACTTACACTTTAAATCCTCCTCTACATTACAGCTAGGGAGGTCTCTCTACTAAATCTCATCATCTTACTCACCTACCCTAAGTCCTCTACTGCTCCCCATTCCCGACTACTACCCATTTCCAGAAGGTACTGTGCTCCCATAGTATCCATGCTTTTGCATATGCTAAATCATCTTCCTGGTTTAACTCTTCTCTTGTTCTTTGCCTAAATAACTCCTATTTTCCTTCAAGATTTAGTTGGGGCATCACCTCCTCCAGGAAGACCTTCCTGGTCTCCCCTACTCTCTACTTAGTCTAGGTGCCCCTCCTATGTACTCCCACGGCACCCTGTGCTTCACTAGAGTCATAGTCCAGACTATCCTATAGTATCGCTGTTAACTAATGGACTCCCCCTCTCAGCTTTAAGAGCCTACAAACAGACACCGAACAAATTTTTGTTGAATCAACTGGACATAGATTCTGGGCAGATTTGTTCTATTTGCTTACTATACCCTTTTTTTTTTTAAGGTGGGAGAGATTTGAACATGTTTAAATGCTGAAGGTAAAATGCTGTAATAATTAGAAATGAGACGTTGCAGATTTGGAGGATCGAGGACACAGTGAATGGAACTGTGCTTGGGGAAGCAGAAGGGAGGGGCCCTGAGCACAGGTGGAGGAGCATGCCTTGGGCAGGGGCAGGCATATCCTCTCCTCTGAGCCTGAGGGAGGGCACAGGTGCTGATGAGCATGTCTGTTGATCGGGAGCCGGAAGCGAAGGGAGTTTCCAACTGAGGGCCTCTGTTTCCTCTAATCTAGGTGGTGGGTTGGTATTGAGGTGGATGGAAATTTTGGGACAATGGCCAAAGTCTGAGAGACAGAACTGGCTAAGGGCCCACCGCCACTTCCCACATTTCTTCTGTGACCTTTTCCTTTTATCCCTCAGTCCTCCACACATCCCAGCCTGCTGTCCAGCGCACCTGAACATGGCACCCACTCATGTTGTCTGTGTAATGTACTGAACTCCTGCCATCATCATTATGTTTAGTCCTTATGTAACAGAGTGTATGGAAAACATTCAGCCCCGTGCCAGGTACACAGCAAACACTCACTAAACTGTAGTCCTTGTTTTTACTGGCAAGAAAAAAATGTTGTCTTCTCTAGCTACACAGCAGCGTTTACTAGATGAGATGATCCCCTGTCCTCCAGGAGCTTATGTTCTTGTCAGAGAAGAATTTGCCCATAAAATAATCAAAAAGCAATGCAGCCCTCCTGGGTTTGGCTCAGTGGATAGAGCATCAGCCTGTGGACTGAAGAGTCCCGCGTTCGATTCCGGTCAAGGGCACATGCCCCAGTTGCAGGCTCGATCCCAAGTGTAGAGCATGCAGGAGGCAGTCAAACAATGATTCTTTCTCATCATCGATGTTTCTATCCTTCTCTCCCTCTCCCTTCCTCTCTCAATTCAATAAAAATATTTTTTTAAAAAAACAAACAAATAAAAATAAAAAGCAATGCAAAGCGATTTGTGGTGGTAACCAAAATCCAAATGATGCTTAAAAAGAAAAATCACAACCTGCACTGAAATGTCTTTTACATCAAGACCTAGAACTCAGATGCATCTATAAAACAAACAAGTTTCACTAAACACTACTTATCCTCATGGCTAAGATCAAGTGTAGTAAACACTACTTATCCTTAAGTCTTTGTGTGATACATTCTGGTATTTTCTATTCTATTCTACTTTGTTTTTTTAAAAAGTGGTGGTCATCAATGTTAACTGTTATGGACTGAACTGTGTCTCTTGAACATTCATATGTTAATATGTTGAATTCCTATGCCCCTTGAAAATTCATATTCTTATGAAGTACCCCCAGTACCTCAGGATGTGACCTTATTTGGAGATACGGTCTTTACAGAAGTAATCACATTGAAATGAGGTCATTAGGTTGGGTCCTAATCCAATCCAACTGGTGTCCTTAGCAAACAGGAAATTTGGAGATACACTCACATACAGGGAGAGCACCACGGGACATGAAGACGGCCATCTACAAGCCCAGGGGAGAGACCTGGAGCAGGTTTTCTCTCACTGCCCTCTGAAGAGACCAACCCTCCCAACACCTGGATCATGGACTTGCAGCCTCTAGTGCTGTGAGACCATAAATTTCTGTCATGTCAGCCACCCCGTTTGTGGTGTTCTGTGATGGCAGCCCCAGCAAATTAATACACTCACCAAATTGATTTTGTAACTCAGTTGGGTTGCAACTGACCACAAACTTCTTTTTTCCTATGCTTCGTTTTGTGCAATCTAAATAGCCACTTGATGGATGGTAGGACTGGAGGAGGGTGTGGCAAGTATGGCACTCGCTCTCAGGGTCATGAAAGTGGGAGTATCATTACCGAAAGTCTAGCCAACCCTGCAATTGCACAACCTGAAGATGAGAGCCTCCTTAAATTTCGCATCCTAAACACCTCCCTAGCCCAGTCCATGTAAAGTAGATGTAACTATTGTCTCTATTCAAGGGGTAGACACAACATGGAATCAGACCCAAGCCGATTTGCTTCTGAATTCTGGGTTCTCTCCATGACATCACAGCATCCCCCTCGGTGGAATCAGTTGGAGGGTGTAACAGTAAATATTGTTTTCCTACCAGTATTTGCTCCTCACCTTCCTACCTCCCCCCCCCCCAAAGGAGGCAAAGTTAGAGTCTGCATTCACTCCTCCCCTTCTCTTGCAAAAGTTCGGGGGAACTTGGACCTTCTGAGACCCTTAGTTTAATGAAGCCTGAATTCAGCCACTGTCTGTGGATGTCTGCAGGCAGAGTGGGCAGCTGGGAGCACATACATATGTGTGCTGTGAGTGCCTATGTGCACACACAGTGACCCTAGGACAGATTCCCTGCTGGCCAACTCCACCCCTGTTCCCCCTCCTTTTCAATTCACTGCCTTCCAGACACAATAAACACATAAACACACATACTTCCAATAGGCTTTGTCTTAGTGGAGCTAATATGACCCCCAAACCAGGGACCCCTGTGTAGGATGGAGGCCCTGCTGCTTTCCTCGTGTATGGTTTACCCTGGGCCAAACAAATAGTGCCTAATTTTTTAAAAATATATATTTTATTAATTTTTACAGAGAAGAAGGGAGAGGGATAGAGAGTTAGAAACATCGATGAGAGAGAAACATCAATCAGCTGCCTCCTGCACACCCCCTATTGGAGATGTGCCTGCAACCAAGGTACATGCCCTTGACCGGAATCGAACCTGGAACCCCTCAGTCCGCAGGCTGACGCTCTATCCACTGAGCCAAACTGGTTAGGGCCTGCCTAATGTTTACTATGTGCCAGGCCCTGTTCTAAGCCCTCACATGTTTTATCACATTTTATTCTTACAACCTCATGAGTTAAGAGTATTATTTGTTCCATTTTACAGATGACAACACTGAAGCACAAAGATTAAATTGCCCAGAGTTGTGCAGTTAGCAGTGTTGGCAAGATCTGAACCCAAGCAGTCTGTTTCCAGACTCCCAGTTCTTAACCGCTACCCTCTGTTGCCTGGCGGAACCCACACATTCTGAGTTTTTGAACTCACGTGCCCATCCACATGGAGCTGAATTCTAGGTATCAGTTCAGACACCAGGGGGCAGCATAGGCCTAGCTCTGGCCCCTCAGCCCTGCCCTGTTTAGGAAGGGGTGTGGGAGAAAGGGGGGAGTAGAAATTTCCTCCCACCTCCCGATCCCCCAGGGACCATCCTTTCCACACACCACTGTCTCTCAGGTTTGGGGACGTGAAGGCCTCTCTAGGTCTCTTGACCTCCTCCAGCTCCTCCTCCAGCAAAAGCTGCAGAAATTAGCCATTACTTCTGATGATGACTCAGAAGCTGAGCAAGCCTTGCGTGCGTGTCTCCTGTGGCTGTATGTGGCTCCGAGCGCTGACACGTCTGTGAACCTGCCTGCATGTGTGTAATCATGTGTGTGTGGTCTGTGGCCAGGGAGTTGTTCGTGTGTGTTTGTTTCTGGGTGTGTCTCAGTGTTTACTCCAGAAACAGGAACTTCACGAGGCTGCACAGCAGATTCGTATTCCAACTTGTCCCTTGGGAATCTGCAGGCACCAACTCCAGCCCACGCCCACTCCCACCAGGGTCTGAGGAGTAGCGCCCTGTGAGGAGGGGGCAGTCGGAGGCACTCTGGAGTTTTCCAGAATTCTGAGCTTGGGGTCTCTTCTCCCCACCCCCACCCCCATTTCCTCCCATCAGCGGTCACGCGACCTCTAAGGCGTTCCCTGGCAGAAAGGGAGGGGGACCGAGGCGTTCCTTCCAGCGCCAGCTCCCCTGCTGCTCTTCAGGGTCCTCCACTGGAGGGAGTGCGGAGCCCAGAGGGACTGGCTTTTCCAGAGGCGCCGGGGTGCCCCTTCCCTCGTGAACCCCAGCGCTGGAGCCCCTGTGAAAGTCTGAGTTCGGGAGAGGCAGTTTGGGGCGGCATGTCTCTGCTTGATAGTAGGTGACTTTCTTGAGAAAAGTTTATCACTTGTGAGGCAACAGAGTAAGTGGGGGGTCAGTCTCCCCTCCAGCCAGGCCCAAGGGCCCCAAGCCCCAGTGCTGTCTCCCCCCACTTGGCACAGGAGGTACACACAACTCACCCACTTTCTTCCTCTTCCTCCTCCAGCCTACTTTCTCTTCTCTGTGTCGTCAGAGCTCCAGGGAGGGACCTGGGTAGACAGAGAAGCCGGAAACAGCAGGCTGGGGCAGCCACTGCTTACACTGAGGAGGAAGGACGAGGGGGAGAGGAGTGTGTGTGTGTGTGTGTGTGTGTGTGTGTGTGTGTGTGTATGTGTGTGTTTTCCTTTTGGTAGTGGTGGTGGTGGAGGGCGGGTGCTAGCAAGGCCAGCCCTGAACTCGCTGGACAGAGCTACAGACCCATGGCCTTGCAGTGCCTGCCGAGAGAGGGAGAAGACAGCAGAGAGGTTGCCAAGGTGAGGGGATGCCTCCGAGGAAGGGAGGGTGGGGGCGCCTCGGACTCCCAGTGTGTGTGAGTGGCGGGTGGGGGGTGAGCCCGGGGCATCTGAGGACCCTCCCCTTGGCAGGGTGGACGGTCCCCCGGAAGCTGTTTCAGCTGGTGTTGGTCGCTGGTGCTACTGGGTCTGGGCAGTTTCGAATCTCAGATGGATCTGGAATGGGCACAGGCCCAGCACCCCTACCTCCCGCCTGGGGACACTTCTTCCATCGCCCGGGACTGTAAATTCCGGGGAAGGAGGGCAAGGTGGTGTCCTCCCGCCCGCTGCGTGTGTGGGGGGAAGTAGCTGCCCCTCCCTGGAAGGTTGATGCCGGTGGGCGCTTGACAAACCCCTGTCCTTTATTCCCACGAAGGTTCCTGTCCAGGAACTGGGGGGTGAGCGAGCCCGAGATATAGGCCTCATGGTGCCCCAGAAGAGGGGGAATTTCCCCCTCAAAACTGCTCCACGCTTGGCTGCTGTAGACGCCGAGATTTCCCGGCGGCGCGGGGTTAACCTTCCTCGTGCTGAACTGGCTCCGCCTCCCTCCCCCTCCCCGCCCCCACCGCCACATACACACATTGGGCAACTCAGAGAAGCTCTTTTGACTTTTGATCCTGTGGTCCGGCGACCAGAGGACTAGGGGATATAGGGTTGAGGAGAACAGATGTAGGCCACGAAGCAGCTGATGAGAATGCTGGACAACGGGTTTTCCCTCCCGGTTTGGGAGGGAATGTTGGCCCCATCCCTTCAGGCCGTGGCTCCTGGGTCCCTGACAGTCTGCAGGGGGCTTTAAACAGATGGTGCTCCCCTGCTGACCAGCCAGTGGACCCAGCCTTGTTCTTGAGTCCGAGTGGGGAATAGTGTGGCCTCCTGAAGTCCGAGGATGGAGTAGGGGAGGAGATTTGAAGCCAGGACCAGGCCAGGAGGCTGGTCCATGACTTAGGAATCACCTCCATTCTCAATAGGGTAGGGGTAGAGGGTCAGAGTCTTAGCTCCGTGGGAAACATGAGAGGAAGAGAGAAGGAATAGAGTCTTCCCTTGGATTTGAAACAGACCAAATGTGCCCCACCCCAGAGGGTGGATAGACAAGGGCCTATTGGAGGACCCTGAGCAAGAGGGGGGCAGAGGGGGAGTTCTGCTTTGGGGAGAAAAGAGAGGAGGGTGTGGAGGGCTTAGGGACAGGAGGGCAAGAGGATTATACTTTTGGGAAAATAGAGCTGGGGGAGGAGAGGGACTGGGGTTGGGGGGAGGGTCTTGAAGCAGGAATCTCCAGAGAAGAGGCTCCTCTGCTCTCTATCTCTTGGGGAGTCCTGGGAGAAGGGAGACGCTAAAAGCACAACAGGAAGATTTGGGGTTACTGAGCTGGGGGAGACCCAGGGAGTTTCCATCCCCTTCTTCTCCCTCGTCTCTGGGACAAGGACATTACAAAAACATGAACTGAGAGACCCCTGGGAAACTACGGGTATACTTACCCTACCCTGCAGCCCACTCAGAAAAGGGACCACAAACATCTCCCCTACTTCTCTCATCTCCTCCTTTCCTCTCTTTTCTTCTCTGTCCTTGGCCTTCTAGCCGAGGTTCTAGCATCCTCTCCCACTCTTTTAAACCCTTTATTCCAGGCTTATCAACCCCACTTTTCTCCATTCTCCCACTTTCTCCCTGAGTTCTCTCTACTTTCCTCTTTGCTCCATCTCCCCTTCTTCAACCTTCCTCCCTCAGCCCTGCCCCTCAGGATGATGGGATTTGGATCTGGAAGGGATCCTAATAGTACAGTGTGATAGTTAATCCCCACTTGGATTCAAATACTGATTCCAAATGTGCTTGCTGAGTGGCCTTGGACAGTTAGAGAACCTCCTTGAGACTTGGTTTCTTTCTTTTTTAAATTATCTTTATTGTTGAAAGTATTACAGATGTCCCCTTTTTTTTCTGCCCATTGACCCCCTCAACCCTGCTCCCACCCCCTCCCCAGACCTTCCCCACACTATTGTCTGTCCATGGACTATGCATATCTATAGTAATAAAAGCATAATATGCTAATTAGACCAGATAGCTGAACAACCTTCTGGACATCATTCCGGACGTCCTTCTGGACAAAGCCACGGCGGTGGGGGCCGAGGCAGAGGCGGTTAGGGGCAATCAGGCAGGCAGGCAGAGTGATTAGGGGTGATCAGGCAAACAGGCGAGCAGTTAGGGGCAGTCAGGCAGGCAGGTGAACAGTTAGGGGTGATCAAGCAGGCAGGCAGAGTGGTTAGGGGCAATCAGGAAGGCAGGTGAGTGGTTAGGAGCCAGCAGTCCCAGATTGCGAGAGGGATGTCCTTCTGCTGGTTTAGGCCCAATCCCACAGGGATCCCTGCAGGATCAGGCCTAAATGGCAGTTGGACCCGCAGTCAGACATCCTCTGAGGGGTCCTGGATTGTGAGAGGGTGCAGGCTGGGTTGAAGGACCCTCCCTCCTCCCCCTCATGAATTTCATGCACCGGGCCTCTATTCCTATATAATAAAAGGCTAATATGCAAATCGACCGAACAGGCAGAACAACCACTTGCTGTGATGTGCACTGACCACCAGGGGACAGACACTCAATGCAGGAGCTGCCCACTGGTGGTCAGTGCGCTCCCACAAGGGGAGCACTGCTCAGCCAGAAGCTGGGCTCATGGCTGGCAAGCGCAGCAGCAGTGACAGGAGTCTCTTCTGCCTCCAAAGCAACACTAATGATGTCCGACTGAAAGGCTTAGGCCCACTCCCCAGGCCTAAGCCCGTCAGTCGGACATCCCTGAGGGCTCCTGGACTGCAAGAGGGTGCAGGCCAGGCTGAGGGACCCCTCCCCCTGAGTGCACAGTGTTGTGCACCGGGCCTCTAGTATGCATATAAGAGAATGGGTTCTTCATCTATGAAAGGAGATAATTATATATTTAAAAAATTGTTGTGAGGTTCTAATGAGATAATGAGCAATGCCTCATATATAGTGAGTGCTTAGTAATTGGTAGCTATTATTGCTCCACCATCCTCTTCTTCATTATCCTGTTGGCTAGTTTTCAAATTATCTCATGGAACCCTGGAATTTTGAAGGGTTTCTCAGGGTCATATTTGGGGTCAGGAGGTGGGGAGAGGCAGGAAGAAGCAGTAGAGTTCCAGGCCTACCACACTTGCTTTCAAAACTCCAATTTTGCCCTTGCCAGTTTGGCTCAGTGGAAAGAGCGTCGACCTGCAGACTGAGGGTCCCGGGTTTGATTCTGGTCAAGGGCATGGCCCTAGTCAGGGCATGTGCGAAGGCAAAGTCTACCAATTGAAGTGTCTCTCTCACACTGATGTTTCTCTCTCTGTGTCTCTCTCCCTTACACTCTCTAAAAATCAATGGGGGAAAAAATGTCCTCAGGTGAGGATTAACCCCAAAAACTCTGATTTTATACCTGTTATATAATTCGGATTACACATATTAAAACTATTCCTTTAAAGAGTTTGGAAAGTTCTGCCCCTATCCAAGCATCATATTTTATAGATGAGAAGATGTAGGCCCACAGAGAGGAAGTTCCTTGCCCACAGAACCAGAGCCAGGTCTAGAGCTGCAACCTAAGTCCTCTGCCTCCTCTCAGAGAGCTTTCCCTAATACCCTATCTCTCCTGTCTCCCCACTCCTCTGCCTACAGCTCCATTGCCCTGTGTCTACCATTGAAGGGTTCACCTTGTCTCAGACACTGACCAAAAATGTCCCTGGTTTGAGGTGGTCTGGCTGTGAGTGATGGTGGGGATGATCTCTGGGAGAGCTATCGACAGGAGATCCCTGGCTGACCCAGAACGTAGGTCACATTCCTTGGGCACTTCTCAGAGTGGCCTGTTCCTTTCCTCCAGATGCCCTCCAAACCCCAGATCATGTCTCTGTGGGGGTTGGTTTCCCAGATACCCCCAGAAAAACTGCAGCGGCTCTACGTCGACTTTCCCCAACACCTGCGGCATCTCCTGGGTGACTGGCTGGAGAAACAGCCCTGGTGAGTCCCTGCTGCCCCATGTTAGTCCCCCAGGTCCTTCCTCACCCACTTTTCCTTTCATTAGATTTTCTCTGCACCATTGCAGGACTTGGGACTCATTATTTGAGGTTGTGGGAACCTAGATTTAGCAGCGAGTCTGTGTTGCATTAGCCAGACTATGCATGTTGACACCTGGAATCCCCTACCCTTTAGGAGGCTGAACCAAAGAGGAGGGAGGTCAGGGCTGGGGCAAGGGCACTTCCTATCACAGCTGGAAGATTGGGGAACAAGGCATGATAAGGGCTGCAGAGGGCTTGGATGGAGAGAATAATAGAGGAAGGAGCCACTGAGCTGTTTGCTGTGGGGTGGAGGGTCAGTAGAGCTGATGAAGCCCCGAGTCAAGGCCTCCTCATCCTGATCTTCCCACAGGGAGTTCCTGGTCGGCTCAGATGCCTTCTGCTGCAACATGGCCAGCACCCTACTTTCTGCCACTGTCCAGCATCTTCAGGCCTCAGTCAGAAAGCAGGGGGAGGGGAGCACCATCTTGCAGCACATCAGCACCCTGGAGGTGGGGGCAGGAGGGGGCGGGGACAAGGCTGGAGTGGGGCTGGGGTGGAGCTCTCGTGAGTACTGGCTGCTGTAAGAAAATTGGTTGGACGCTGGAAACAAATTGGTGTTCCTATGGTTAGCTGTAAGCCAGCATGCAAATTTGATTTTAAAAGCATGCAAATGCAGGAAAACTTCTGGAATCTACAGCTGTGTTGCCTTCAGTACGTGTGTGTGTGTGTGTGTGTGTGTGTGTGTGTGTGTGTGAATTGAGGTGGGGGATTAGAAGGGGAGACTGACATGGTAAGAGCCAGGCTAACTCTGTGTACCACGCTTCATTTCTATAGAGCATATATCAGAGGGACCCCCTGAAGCTGGTGGCCACTTTCAGACAAATACTTCAAGGGGAGAAAAAAGCTGTCATGGAGCAGGTATTGTGACACCCCGTCTCCCACCCCAACTCAATTCCCTGGAACTTTGGCTTGAACCATGAGAAACTAGAAGGAATTTGAACTTCAGGCAAGACTCAGTGTTCTAGGCCCAGGATGACTAAAGGAGGCTCCTAGGGTCAGAGTGAACCCCAAGCCTAACTCAGGGAAACTTCAGGTGAGGGATTGGGGGTAGAGAGGCTTGGGAGGAGAGCAAGGAGCAAGGGGATAGGTCTTACCTTTGGGAGATTCCAAAAGGTCAGGAAGAGCTGTCAAAAGGGAGACAAGGGAAGTGGTCTCTCTTTTCTGCAGAGCATGGCAGCAGGCACCCCTTTACGGAGTGGAGGCCAAGTAGAGAGGAATGGGCAGAGTGTTACAGTTCTCTGTGTGTGTGTGTACACGCTTTTGTTAATCCTGACTGAGGATATTTTTTCCGTTAATGTTTAGAGAAAGTAGGAGGAGGGAGGGAGGGAGAAAGAGAGAGACATTGATGCGAAAAAGACACATCAATTAGTTGCCTCCCACACGCACACCTGCAACCTAGGTACCTGCCCTTGACCGGGAATCGAACCGGCAACCCTTCAGTGCACAGGCCGATGCAGTAACCACTGAGTCACACCAGCTAGGGCAGAGTGTTACAGTTGTTGACATCTGTCCCTCCTGTGCAGTTCCGCCACCTGCCAATGTCCTTCCACTGGAAGCAGGAGGAACTCAAGTTTAGCACAGCCCTGCAGAGGCTGCGACACCGAGTGGGGGAAATCTGCCTTCTCCGAGAAGCCCTGAAGCAGGAGGCTGAGGCTGGCCAAGGTGGGACCCTGGGCCTGGAGCCCTAAGAGGGTTTGGAGGAGCGTGGGGGAGTGATTTCCTCTTAGACGTAACTGTGACTGAGCCTCAAATCATTCTGTACCCCTCATTTCTGCCCCTACCCTCAGTGTCTCTGCACAGCTTGATAGAAGCTCCTGCCAATGGGACTGGGCCAAGTGAGGTGAGTAATGGACTGAGAGGTGGAGATTGAGCTCAAAGTGCAATCTTTGATGGATCTCAAATCTATGGAGTGATGGAGATCAGACCTTAGAAAGGCAGACTGAGGTTGGGGTGAGGGAATGCCAGAGAGGGAGAAAGATAGTCCTTTGATCAGGAGCTGGGTGAGGAGCTGGGTGTAGTCCTTGCTCAGGCCCGTTGTGCCCGCAGGCCCTGGCCACGTTGCTACAGGAGACTGTTGGGGAGCTGGAGGCTGCCCAGGCCCTGGTGCTGAAGAGGATCCAGATTTGGAAACGGCAGCAGCAGCTGGCAGGGAATGGCGCACCCTTTGACGAGAACCTGACCCAACTACAGGAGAGGTGGGGGCAGGGCTGACGGGGAAGCGAAAGGGCTGGGGGTTGCAGGCACCTGCTGTTTCTGCTGAAGGACCCACAGGTGTGAGAGAGGCCTTGGAGTGGGCCAAGACTCAGAAGCCAGCCCCAGCAGAGCTATGCACCCTATTGTTCAGAGTGTGTCCTGCACAAGTACGCCCGACCAAAGGGGCGCAAGCGGGAGTTCATCCAACCCACACTTTTCTCTTCAAGCCCCATGCCCAGAGGAATGGGAATTCTTTTTCTATTTGGCCTATTGGGTAGAGCATCTTTTAACTGGTGCAAATGCCCCTGGCAGCTGATCTGGGTATCAGAGCCCTGGGGAAGAGGCAGCTGGGTTTCCACAGGAACCTCCCACCCAGAGCCCTTTCAGCCCAGGTGCTGGCAGCCACACCCACTGTCCATCTCCCCCCCCCCCCCCCCCCCACACACACACCCGCCACCCTCCGTCCACACACATTATTTTGCTCTCTTCCTGGGCTTAAGGGCAGGGCGTCTGGGCCAGAGCAGGTAGCCTGAATCCTGTGCCCCCTGACCACTGTCCTACCCCCAGGTGTGAGAGTCTGGTGGACATTTATTCCCAGCTGCAGCAGGAGGTGGGGGCAGCTGGTGGGGAGCTTGAGCCCAAGACCCGGGCAGCGCTGATTAACCGGCTGGATGAAGTCCTGCGAACCCTCGTCACCAGGTATGCTCGCTCTGTGAGCCCCAGCCTGGCCTAGAGCAGACCCAAGGTAGAAAGAGGGTTAGAGTTGTGGGGAGGGCTCCTGGGAGAAACCCCTGATGCTAACACCTCATTGTCCTCCCTCCTCTCAGCTCCTTCCTCGTGGAGAAGCAGCCCCCTCAGGTTCTGAAAACTCAAACCAAGTTTCAGGCTGGAGTTCGATTCCTGTTGGGTCTACGGTTCCTGGGGGCCTCTGCCAAGTTCCCGCTGGTCAGGGCCGACATGGTGACTGAGAAGCAGGCGAGGGAGCTGAGCAACCCCCAGGGGCCTGGGGCTGGAGTGTAAGCTGGGGTTGGAGAAGGCCAGAGGAGCTTGGGGGACCGGCACCTTCAGGAGGGAGGGAAGGCCGTGGGATGAGTGATGACGGCAGAAGGGGAGGGTCGCATCAGTGTTGGAATAGGGTGGGGAGGCGTCATGATTCGGCCTAGATGGGATGCCTCGCTTAAGAACCCAGGCAGGGAAATGGAGAAGTGGAGCCAGAAGTCCACGCCGTTCACCCGTGGACTCAAGCTCCTCTCCACACCTGGTCCAGCCCACTCACTCTCTGACCTCCCCTGGCAGAGAAAGCTCTGGGGAGATCACCAACAACACCGTGCCCTTCGAGAACATTGGTTCTGGGAACTGCTGCTCCGCCCTATTCAAGAACCTGGTGAGGGCTTCAGGAAGCAGTGGGTGTGTGTGTGTGTGGCAGGCGGCCGGGGGGTGGGGGGTGGGGGGGGCGGATCGGGGTCCTTAGACTATGGGACTCTCCTTGGAGAGGGTGTTGGGGCCCAGGAATTTCTGTCCTCACTCCTGCTCTCCCTCACCCCATCATGCAGCTTCTGAAAAAAATCAAGCGGTGTGAGCGGAAGGGCACCGAATCAGTCACTGAGGAGAAGTGTGCTGTGCTTTTTACTACCAGCTTCATACTTGGCCCCAACAAACTTCCCATCCAGCTCCAGGTGAACCAAGGCCCCAGCCCTGCCCAATCGGGAACCCCAGTGCCCCTCCATGCTATACACTGGGGCCCTCAATCCCCGTACCTTCATGATTGCCTCATACCCTCTGGGTTTGTCACTCATTCCAAGATGCACGGGGAGGAGCACGGACACGGAGTGCACATACCGTGGAATAACAGTGTCGTAGCAACTAGCACCTTTTACTAGACCAGGTCACTATTTTAAGTGACACACACACAGTGCTCACAATAACAGTATGAGGAGGGTGGTATTACTAGCCTCATTTTACAGATGAGGACATTGAGACAGACAGATTGAGGAATTTGCCCCAGTCACACAGCTACTAAGTGTTGGAGCTGGCATTGGAGACCTGGAGGTCTGCTCCATGGCACTGACTCACAATCACTTCTCCATACTGAGGCCCTAATTGAGCTTTAGAAAGCATTTGAAAACACACCATGATCTTTTAACTATGCTGTGTGAGACCAAATGCTTCCCCCTCAGAGCCAGCTCTCTAAGGAAGCCCCTTACCCCAATAAGAAGAACCCCCTCTCCTCACTCCCTTAGGCTCTCTCTCTGCCCCTGGTGGTCATCGTCCACGGCAACCAAGACAACAATGCCAAAGCCACCATCTTGTGGGACAATGCCTTCTCGGAGATGGTGAGGAAAGACTGGGGGTGGGGGGAGGCTCTAACATGGGGATGGGGTATAGGCTGGTGGATTAGCAGGCATGTTCAAATGAGAGTGACCTTAACTTCTCATGGACCTGTTTTTGCACTTCTGACCTCTTTTCATACCGGTCTTAACTATATCATGTTGCAGCACCCTAAACTGTTGGAAAAGCACCATCTTTGTGAGTGAGCTCAGGGGGACACCTGGGAGGGGCAGCCTTGGGGAGGTGGAAAGAATGAAGGCCCCTCTTGAGTAAGAAGGAAGGTGGTCGCCTGAGGCACCCTCTCCTTTCCCCTTCACTCAGGACCGTGTGCCCTTTGTGGTGGCTGAGCGGGTGCCATGGGAGAAGATGTGTGAAACTCTGAACCTCAAGTTCATGGCAGAGGTGGGAACCAACCAGGGGCTACTCCCAGAGCACTTCCTCTTCTTGGCCCAGAAGATCTTCAATGACAACAGCCTCAGCATAGAGACCTTCCAGCATCGTTCTGTGTCCTGGTCACAGTTCAACAAGGTCATTGCCCTGTCCTTCGGACATCCCACCCCTAAGCTCTTCATCTCTTCAGGGTATCTCCAATCTCTGCCCAGGGACTGACTACTGGAGTCTTCACCATGCCCTTTCATGTCCATCAGGAAGGCCTTGTCATGGCAGGAAATCCCATCAGCCCAGAGGATGCATTTTCTGGCTTCCCTCAGGGTTTGGATTAGGAACCCCCTGTCTTCCCTCTTTACCAGTGACTTGTATGACTCACCCAGACTGTGTGTAAACACAGCTCAAAATATCTTGAACCCAGGGGTAAAATAGTTCCTATTGCAAAAACAAGGACAAAATCCCACAGGGACATGCAGTAATATCAGTAACCATGTACTGACAACTTACTACATGCCAGGCACTGTGCTTAGCACTTTACATATCATATTTATCTCACTTAATCCTCCCAACATCCCTTTGAGGTAGGTACTATTTTCATCATCATTTTTAGACCAGGAACCTATTGCTCAGAGGGGTCAAATGGTGTGTCTAAGGCCTCCCAGCAGGTGAGTGGCATAGCTGGGATGAAATTCCGTATTTCTGACTCTTGCTCTTAGCTACTATATTTTATTCCCTCCAAAATAAGATGGCTCAGATCTGGGTCTGCTACAAGAACAAGGGGAAAAGAAATCTGGGTGTCTTGGTTGGCCACCAGCTGGGTAAATGCAGTCATGTTCTGCTCACTTAGAAAAAAAGGAAGAAAGAAAAGCCCACATGACCAGAGAATGTGTTAGCAAAGGAAGCCAGACACTCACACCCAGCAGGCAGCTGCCTTCTCTGGACTCCACCAGGCTTCATTAGGGACGGTGGACCATAGTGGTTATGAGGAACTCCAGCCCAGACTTCCTGGGCAAAGCTGGGAGTTCAGCAGCTGTGTGGACCTGGGCAAGTTATTTGACCTTTCTGGGCTTCCATCCTTTATTTCTAAGACTAGAGGCCCACTGCACAAAATTCGTGCATGGGGGAGGAGGGGGCCCCTCAGCTCGACCTGCACCCTCTCCAATCTGGGAGCCCTCAGGGGATGTCCTACTGATGGCTTAGGCCCACTCCCCGTGGTTCTCTGCTCTCTGTGGGGCCTGCGTGCTCCACACCATGGCAATGGGCAAGCAGGCCCTTCTGGGTGCTGCCTGCAGGCCGTGCCTGCCTGCTGGGCTTGCATTGCCGGGCAATGCCGTCAGCGTCCTGCCCCGGCCTCTATGGGCGCTGCCATCTTTGTGGTGGAGTGACAGTTAATTTGCATATCACCCTTTTATTAAATAGGATGGGATAGCTATATAAAACCTGCCTCCATAACCTTGTAAAGATCAGATAAATTAATTTATGGTATGGGCTTGGAATAATTGTTGGCACATAGTGACCGTTGAGTATTGGCCATTATCATTGATGGAGTCTCAGGTCCAGTTTGGTCCCTCAGCCCTGTGACTCCCTCACAGCCCATACTTGCCCTAACCAGGCTCCAACTCTGGCCTTTTCATGAGCTCACACCAGCTCCACCCTCCCCCACAGGAGATCCTGCTGGGTCGTGGCTTCACCTTTTGGCAGTGGTTCGATGGTGTCCTGGACCTCACCAAACGCTGTCTCAAGAGCTACTGGTCAGATCGGTGAGTCTCTGCCCCAGGTGGTCTGAGCAGCTGTACCGCCAGCTTCCTCTTCATATCCAGTGCCTCCACCCCCATCCTTTCCTTCATCCCGGCCAGGCTGATCATTGGCTTCATCAGCAAACAGTATGTCACCAGCCTTCTTCTCAATGAGCCTGACGGAACGTTCCTTCTTCGCTTCAGTGACTCAGAGATTGGAGGCATCACCATTGCCCACGTCATCCGGGGCCAGGATGGTGAGGTCACTCCAGCCAGTCCTGTCTGTGCCTGTGCCCTCTGCAATTTCTTCTGAGAAGGAAACATTTTAGCTTCCTTGATGCAAATTCTGGTCTTCAGAACGTTCTTCCTTAGTTCCAACTTTTCTTTTTCCTTCTGTGGTCAAAACTTCCACTTTCTCACTGTGAGCTTTTTGGGAATGGAGACTAGTGGGCCCTCCTCCCCAGGACCCCACTGGAGGTCCACTCCTCCTTGCCTTGGTAGATTGAGTTCTGTGTGGGGGCTTGGAAAGGGGAAGAAAATTTGGACAGAGGGGCTCAGGGTCTCATTCCTGTCGTAGGTTCCCCACAGATAGAGAACATCCAGCCATTCTCTGCCAAAGACCTGTCTATCCGCTCACTGGGGGACCGGATCCGGGACCTTGCTCAGCTCAAAAACCTCTACCCCAAGAAACCCAAGGATGAGGCTTTCCGGAGCCATTATAAGCGTAAGCTGGAGCCCTGACTTCCCACCCCATTTTTGTAGCTCCACTTCTCCCACTTGCCCATCAGCCATATCCACCTTTCCCACCTCCTCTCCAACCTAACCCTGGAGCACTCCATAGCTCTCCTTTCTTCCCACAACAGACGAACAGATAGGTAAGGATGGCAGGGGTTACGTCCCAGCTACCATCAAGATGACTGTGGAAAGGTGAGTGTGGTGGTGAGGATGATGGGTGAGGCCTGGTGCTCACTTGCAGGAAGGGGTGGCGGCATCAACAATTTGTCAGTTACAGGTATCTCCTTCCCTCCTCCAGGGACCAGCCACTTCCCACTCCAGAGGCCCATATGTCTACTATGCTGCCCACTTATGATCTTAGAATGGCCCCTGACCCCATGAACATGCAGCTCAGCCCAGATATGGGGTAAGGAGCATGAGAGATGGGAATAGAAGTGGTCTGTGCAGGCAGGCTCTCTGCATGGGCAGCTGGGAGAGCCGGAGCTGGGGACTGAAGGGGGGAATTTTCCTTTCCATGAAAGGGGTTCCTCATCCTGAGGCAGAGGTTGGGGGTGTCCAGAAGAAGAGCTGGCATCAAGGGATTCTACTTTCTTTTTCCCAGGCCCCAGGTATACCCACCACACTCGCACTCTATCCCTTCCTATCAAGTCCTCTCCCAGGAAGAATCAGTCAATGTGTTGCCAGCCTTCCCGGAGTAAGTGAAGAACCTCTTAGGGATGGGGTGGGGACAACCAGCTGCAAAGGGGATGGACATTCAAATGTTTGGAGAGGGTCTTCTGTGAGAAGGGGGCAGCAAAAACTTAGTCTCTTCTGTTCACTCCATTGAGGCTCAGTGGTTAAGACCCAGACTTCCCTGGGTTTGGATTCCAGCTCTGCTATTTAACTGACTTCAGGCAAGTTGGTTAACTCTGGTGCCTCATCTGTAAAATGGAGGATTATTGTAAAGGCTAGATGAGTTCATAACATGTGTACAGCTGAGCAAAGTACCTGGCTTACAGCAAGGGCTATGTATGTAAGGATTAGTATTCTCTCTTCTGCCCCTGGAATCCACGGTCACTTATCTGCTATCTTGATTTTTATTTATTCATCTGTTTTGGCCTTGAAGTGAACTAGACATTTTTATTCCCCAGGTAACACTCAGGAACTTATAAACTCTTAGTCAAGACATAACATCTCCCTCCCAGGAGTTGAGGTGGGGGACACAGAACCACCAAAGTTCAGAGTCCAAATAAACATCAGAAATGAGCTAATCCAGTCCCCATCTCCCCCTCCTCCCAGTCCCCAGCACACACTTTATGGTTGGGAAGATGGAGCTCACGTTGTGGAGATGGCTGGCTCTAGTCAGGATAAGTAGAACATGGTTTATTCAGTGGTCTTGACTTTGTAACACCCAGCTCTTGCTCAGCTCTCCTTTCTCTGCCTGTACCCTTCTTCCGATTTCCAGACCTCACCTGCAGATGTCCCCCAGCCTGGACCAGATGAGCCTGCCCTTTGACCAATCTCACCCTCAGTGAGTGACATTCCCCATCCTGATCGCATGCGCCCCATTCACTCCTGCGTCACTCCCCACCCACCATGTCACTCACTTTTCTGGTCCCAGCAGGGGCCTGCTGCTGTGCCAGCCTCAGGAGCATGCCATGTCCAGCCCTGAACACCTGCTCTGCTCTGATGTGACCATGGCAGAAGAGAGCTGCCGGAGCCAGCCGGTGGGGGGGTTCTCTCAGCGCACCTGGTGAGTGGCAGCCTGGGGTGGCGGCTGAGTGTGGGCTAGAGGAGTGGGTGCCATGCCGATCCTGTTCCCCCCCCTTCCTCCTGGCAGGGTTGGTGAAGACATGTTCCCGCCCTTGCTGCCGCCCACTGAACAGGACCTCACCAATCTTCTCCTGGAGGGGCAAGGGGAATCAGCAGGAGGGCCCTTGGGAGCCCAGCCTCTCCTGCAGCCCAATCCCTATGGGCAGTCTGGGATCTCAATGTCCCATATGGACCTAAGGGCCAACCCCAGTTGGTGATCCCAGCTGTTGGGGGAGCTCAGAGAGACAGCTTTTCTACCCTGATGGACCTGCTCTGGACACCTGCCCATGCTCCTGCTAAGCAACAGATGGAGAGTGTGTCCCCCTAGCCCCACCTACTCCCTGGTGAAGAGGAAGACTTTGCCAGGAGAAGGCACTGCAGGTGGAGCCTATCCACTCCTTCCCTCCTACCACACACTCACCCCCGTCCTCTCCCTTGCTGTGCTGGGAGAGAAATTCAGGTTCCAAAGCGAGACCCGCCCCTGCATGCCTGCACACGCAGAACACACAGCTCTCCCTGAGATGGGGCTGAGCAAGAGCACAGGTTAGGGCATGGAGAGCTCCTTCTCTCACTCCCAGCCAGGACCCAGGATGCACATGTAGAAAAAAGGAGACATGTGCACACACTTGCACTAGAGGCTGGGGATGTGGGAGGGGAGGGGCTGGGTCCCAGCCCTGGGGGAATGAGGAAGCGTTCAGGAGACCCTGGGTGGGAGGACAAGAAGGGCCTGTACGTTTGGCTACTGATGGGTGGGTTTTGCCCAGATTTAAAAAACAAATCCCAGACAGCTCCAGATTCCTGACAGTCAGATGGGGGCTTTCAGTTGTGTATGAAATGGTGCAGAAGTACACGGCTGAGTATCTTGGTGTCTAGCTGTGTTAAAGCGTGTGTACTTGAGACACATTAACATATAGATGTCACACACATTAGTCGTATAGCCACATAGGACATGATCTCATTCTACCTGTGAAGACACAGTTTTTGAAGTGTGAGACACTGCACAAAAGACACTGGTGAGTGTGCTAGCTTCTGATACATGCTAATAACCCAGATACACTCAGCTTTGAGTATGACTGTGCTCAGGTAGGTCTACGTGGCTGTGACATCGCCTATGGCTTAGCTTCTGTGGCTCACTGCCAGTCCTGCCCAAGGCAGGGGTGAGTCTGGGGCCCGGCCCAGGTGTGTGGTCCTCTCCATGTATTAGGGACCCTCCCCGCTGCTTCTTTTCTACTTCCCCAGCCACCGCCAGTTTTCCTCCACTCCCATACTACCCTTTCTCCCCCTTCGGGGCCATAGATCATAAGCCATAAAATAAATTTTATTCCAAAATAACAAAATAAATAATCTACTGTACACGATCTGAAAAGAAAAACGCTCTAACTGCTCAGACAGATGCTGTGGTCCAGCCCCCAGCTGCGGGAGACACTGAGTCCAACCCAGGCCTCCCGCGGGGGCTGATGAAAGGGACCCCACATCCACCCCCCACCCCACCCCCGGAGAGGGCAGGACAGGAGGAAAAGAACTGCTGGGACTTGGGGGAAAAGATGGGCATGGGTGGGTGAACTGCAGCACTTGTTAAATTAAAGAAACAAACTAGAAGCACAAAAATGGGGGAGCAGAGGGGAGGAAGAGCAGGTCCAGTGTCCCCAGGCCCCCATTTCTGGGGGGAAACGTTTCCATTTTTAGCTGCTGGACCTTCCCAGGGAAGTTCCCCTTTCCCCCATATCCAAACTGAGTCCAACTGCTCACACCACTGGTTCACACTAGAGAGAATGGGAGTGTGCTGTGTGAGGGGAGAACTCCAGATGCCCTGGAGCAGAGTCCTTGCCCCCGTGCTGTGGGCAAGGCTGAGGGGCAGAACGCGCCCTCGTTGTGTCCTCTTGCCAGGCCCCTGCTCGTTATTGCTTGAAGCCCCATAGTTTTATGCCCATGGAGCAAGTGGGGAGGCAGGAGAAGGGCAGCAGAAGGATCCAGAGTTGTGACTAGAGACCAGGGATGGAGAGTGTAGGGATCTGTGGGAGCCAGAAATCCCAGGGCCTGGGTGAGAGGGTACCAGTCCATCCCTCACTGCCGGCTGGCCTCAGCCTCCACTTTCACGCTGCTTCTGCGACCTTCCACCAGAGCTGGATGGGGTCCTGGGGCAGGGCATCGGTCCAGCAGCCCTTCCTCGAACTCTGCAAGGAGAAGGGCTAGGTTAGGAGACTGTGGGGTGGACACTGCAGAGAGAGGTGGTTGAGAACAGAGGCAGGGCTAGAGAAGGCTGCAAAGAGGAGCTTGATGGACTGCGTTACTGACTCCCGCCCACCGCGTGTGTATATGGAGGGCTCCATATCCAAGTGTGTGTGCCCCCTCCTCTTTCTGGCTGTGTGTAGCTCTCTGTCTCTGTATGTATGTCTCTCTTTCTCTGTCTCTCCCGCCTCTGCTCTGCTGGAATTTCTGGTTCTGTCAGGAGCTGTGGGGGTGGCTTGGCTCTGACCTCTCCCCCTCCCCCTTCCTAGGCTCTGCCGCCCCCACTCATCTCTGGCCCCCTCCCAGGCCCCGCCCACCCACCCACCCATGCCCCCCAAGTTTCTTAGAAGCCAGGTGTGGGGGAGGGGGGACAGGAAGCCAGCCTCCCAGCTCCTCCTCCAAGAAAAGCCCCCCTTCCAGTCCCTGCCCCCACTTCCCACCCACACACAGTTTAAAAATACCAAGCTAGGGTTGGTGGCTTTGTCTGCTGCGTCACTCCCAGCCCAGCCGCTGCCTGGCCCTTTGCTGGCCTATTCCCCTTCCTCCATCCAAACGCAAAGCATCCCCCTTTAGGCTCTTTCACTTTCAGGCTGGGCAGCCCCATCCCAAATGCTAGCCTGCTCCACCCTCCTGCATTGGTGGAAGTTCTCTCCAAGCCTTCCTTCCTGGTGACCCTCCTTCTGCTCCCCTTCATCTCCCATTCTGTCTCCCTGCTCACCCCAACCCCCTTTCACAGGTCTCTGTTAGGGTCAGACCCTCCCCAGTAGGAACAGTCCTGCAGGGTCCTCCTCTCCTTAACCCAAGGCCTGGTTGGCTGGAGCCCAACCATCCTACTTACTGCCCTCTCTGGCCACTATACCCTCTTCCTCCCACCTGGCCCCAGGGCACCAGGATTGCTAAGTGGGGCCTGGGTGGTGGGGGTGCTCGGGGACAGCACTGCTGGCTGCCTCACCTGCGAGAGGCGGCTTTGCAGGCACACAGGGGCTGAGGCGGCCCACGCGGTCATGGGAGACGAGGCGGGCTAGCCGCAGCCCCTCATCCATCAGTGTCTGCTGCAGGATGTGGCGGCTCCACAGCCCATGGGCTGGCAATGCCAGAGGCAGGTCAGCAGGGGGCGGCGTCAGCCTTGGGCATGACCCCACAGCTGTGGGCATGGGCACTGGTCAGGTAAGGGACTACAGTCAACAGAACCCCCACCCTCAACCACGAAGCCAAACCCATAAATCCAGGCCCTTTTGCTCCCATCCAGCCAGGCCTCCCAACCCTGTTCCAGGCAGTTGCCTCCTGGCTCTCTCCCCCAACACCTTCCCCTCCCCTCCCCGCCCAGAGGAGAGAAGTGCTCTGATGTACACTCACCCTGCAAGTGCCCATCTAGACTCTCCCCAGACAGGCTGGCGCTGTCTTCTTCCAGGCTGGGGCGGTATGGGGGTGCATAGGATTCAGGGCCTGGGGGAGGCTGCTGGATTTCAGAGTGACTTTGCTCTCCAACCTGTGTATGCCCCAAATGGGGAAATGAGGATCTGGCAAAGGAGGGTTTAGGGAAAGGCTGTTCTAACCCCCTGCGTGCACCCTGGCAAATCTACCTCCTGTTTCAGCTTCTTCAGTGGTGGGCCTCCCAATTCTTCAGGGTGGAGTCTGTAAAGATGGAGGAATAAGGAGGGTGAGGCTGGGGAGGGACACATGATGGGCTGGGCACAGAATCTGGTGAGGGGCGTGCATTTTTTCAAAATCCTGGGAAGGAGCTGGCTGAGCAAGAGTCCCCAGCTTAGGCACAGAATACTGTTTTGGGGGGATAGAGGGGACCTGAGATGGATGGGAGGGGTCAGACCTCACACAAGTGGACTTGGTGAAGGCAGGACATGCAGGTTGGTGGCCAGCAGGCCTGGAGGCATCTTCATGGAGGTTAGGACATGGCCCCGCTCCCTGGCAGAATTCTAATCGAGGAAGAACCTGGAGAAGGGGTCTCACCTGGAGCCCTTCAAAGACGACAGGTAGGTGCTCTCTCGGGCCACTTGGCGCGATAAGGAGAAGAGTTCCACCCTCCGCAGTAAGAGCGAGTTGTCCCTCATGCAGAACTGGGCAGCAGCCTCATTGATGGTCAGCTGTGGAGAGGACCCCCAGAGCAGTCAGAATCCTAACTCCCCACCATCTTGCCCAGACATCCTCACATCCCCTCATCATCAGACAAATGAGGCCCACCCATCAGGTTCTTGCTTGGGTTTTGACACTACCCAAGAGTTTCCTGAGGGAAGAAGACAGAGGTCAGCACCCACAGGTTCCTAGGAATGCCCAGGGCCTCTTCCACACCTGTGGGGACACGAGCGGCATGAAGCTGGACAGCTGGGCTCTCACCTATGCCTCTGTTTCCCCCTCCGTTGAGGAGAGAAGCACTGCAGGAGCTGGAATTGGGGCGGAGGAGAGGGGATCGGGGCCTGGAGTCTTGGTCAAAGGGCAATGAAACAGACTTGAGGAATGCGAGGATTCCCAGAGGTGAGCAGGTGGAGGCCTGGGAGCCAAGAGCAAGCTTGGGAGACGGGGGTCCTCACCTCATGCAGGCTAAGCTGCTTGCCCTCCCGGCGCTTCGAGTCGAAGCGGCCATAGATGATGCTGTATTTGCGGATCTCCTCCTCCTTCTGGCTGTCATTATCATCCATCTCAAAGATGTGCCCCACGCTCCGTGCCAGCTTCTTGTTCAGCTTTAGCAAGGATGTCACCTCCCCAGCATCCCCCCTCGGGAAGCTCCGGAAGATCCTCTCCACACTCTCCACCACCATGCGTACCATCTCTGGCTCCAGTCTATCAGGAGCACCCCCAGCCCCAGGGGCTGCCAAACCTCCAGCCCCTGCTCCCTCAGGGACTCCTCCCCCTGCAGGTGGGGAAAAGGGGGGCGAACCAGCCTCCTCTTCTCCTCCCGCCCCGACATCAGACTCTGGTGTGCTCCGGCCTGGCCAAATTCGGGCATCTCCTGCCCCAGGTCCCCCAGGCACTGGTGACAGCTTCTCTCCAAGTTCAAGGGGACTCTTGGGGCTAAAACTTCGAGCACTGCCAGCCTTTTCCCCTGGGCTGCCATGACCGTTGCTCATGCTCCCTTTCCGGGTGCCCGCAGTCTCAGAGATCTTGAAAAGCGGAATGCTGGAGACGGGCACAGCAGGCACTGGCTGGCTGAAGAGCCCTGGATTGGTGGCCCACTCTCTCAGTGCCTTCTGCAGGCGTCGGACATGGAGAGGTTTGGTGGCCATGCCCACAAGCGCCATGATCTCCAGGAACTCCTCCTCACCCGCTTCGCACAGTTGTTGCACGTCGTCCCCTCCCTGCTGGATGAAGGTCTCATAGTAGGAAAGGAGATTGGCGCGCTGCAGGACCCGGTACAGCTGCAGCTCCCCTAGTGTCCGAGGCAGTGCCATGGCTCGGGCACTAGGCCTGAGAAAGAGGCACACAAGAGAAAGACGGGGACGGTCAGTGCAAGTGCCCCTGCTTGGTACCAACCCACACTCACAATTGTCCTCTCACTCCTGCCTGCTTCTCTTCCTCTCTCACTTTTGAATGCTCTCCCTGACCAGTGCCCAGGCCTGGTAGTGGTATAGACATGCCAGTGCTATCCTAGAGTAGCCAGAAGTGCCAAAGCCAGCTCAGTCTCTGCAGAAGTCAAAGGCTCTTAGTCCCCATGCTCAGCTTTTGCCTTTCTGGTCTGGGACATGGAGACCTTGCGCGCTGAGGCTAGCTAGCACATCCTGGGATGCCTAGACATACCTCTCTTCCGGAACACGGTCCTTACCTTCCACCCTAAGCACTAGCAGTCTCACCATTACTCAAGGAGACATCCTGCACTGAGGTGAATATAGGATGGCCCCTTCCTGCCAGTAGTGGACACCTGGGACCACTGCTGGCAGGCTTCACTCCCCGGTGGGATCCTGCATTATGGCTGAGACCGAGAGGTGTGGCCCTCCCATGTCCTTTCCCACTCCGTGAGCCAGGTGGACCCCCGCTCTGCTACCTGAACCTTCCCTACCATTTGGGCATTCTTAGCACACGCTTGCTCTCTGCCCTCAGGGCGGTCGCTTTCCTCCAGCCTGCCCAGCACCCCCAGGCGACCCCTCTCCCAGCAGTGACCTTCCACACCTGCTCAGTAGGTAGGCCTATCCCTTCAACTCAGTCGCAGGGAGGAGAGGAACGCCTCAATTGTTCTGCTCTGGGCCTGTTCCGCCCACACACACTCCCACAGTGGTAGCGTCTGTGGGCGAAAATTGCCTAGGGGCTCCCGCCTACCCTCTCCCTCATTTTCCACCCACAGTTCCAGTGGAGAGGGGGAGCGGCTCAAGGCCTCTTGAGGGAGGGGCTGCAGGATGGAAACTCCTCTCCCCACATGGTAATTAGAGGTACAGAAACGGGGGACCCTAAGGCATCCCCTGCTTCTCCACAGCCTAGCTGCTGGTCTCTCGACTTCTCCCGACCCCGGGTCCTCCCGCCCCGTGCCAAGGACAGACTGAGCCAGCTGAGCGACCCCCCACCCCCGCCGCATTGTTGCCAGCTAGAGCTCCAGGGCTTCCTCCGGCGCTTGGGGGCCCCCCACGTTCTTTGCAGGGGGCTCACAAGCCAGGTCATGCCCACAAAGTAGACGGTGGGATGGAGAGTTTGAATATATTCTTTCATATCCACATTCATCAGATCCCAGGGCCCCCCTAATTCCATCAGTCTCCACCCCCCAGCCCTTATCTCGCTTCCCCTCGACCCCCCCCCCCCGCCCCGCCCCGCCCGATCTCCGCCCTCCAGACCCCTCTCCCGAGTCCAGCTCCACCCATCCCCACTCCCCGCCGCTTCCCTTTGCCCACTAACTTGAGTCTGGGCTGCGGGGTCCGGCGGGCGCTGTCCCCTCCGCCCGGCGGCTGCTCGGCAGTGGGCGAGGGCGCTCTGTGCATGGACGGCCGGAGACCACCAAGGGCTGCCCCTCTCGGTGTCCGGCGCCCGGCGCCCGATGCGCGCTGCGATCTTCCCGGCGTGGGAGGCCGTGTCCGCCGCTGTCCGGGCTGCGTCCCTCCCTCCACGTCTCCTCTCCGAGCCTCCGCGACTCTGTCTGTGCCTCTGCCCCCCACCCCCCTCCCCGGCTGCGCTCGCCGCCTCTCCGCGCCTCCGCCCCCGCAGGACGCACGGGGAGCGAGGCCCGGCGCGGCGCTGGCTGCCGGGCGGGCGGAGGGCGTGGGTAGAGCCGGGGGCGGAGGCCGGGGGCGGGGGGCGGGCGCCCGGGCTTCGGGCCCGCGGTGGAGAGACGGAGAGAGGCGGAGACTTGGGGGGAGGGGACGGGACGGGGTGTGGAGCTGGAGGCGGGGGCGTAGACTCAAAGCCTGGGCGCCAAAGTGGGGACTGGGGTGACCGAGGCCAGGCCGGGGAAGGCGGGCTTGGGGACCCAGAGGGCGGGGCGAGGTCGCTCCAGGCCGCCCACGCCGGATGCACCGCCAGCCCTCTCCGCGCCCACGCACCCACGTGAGCGCCCAGCCGGCGACATTCCTCCTTCCCCGCCACCCCTGCCCCTCCGCGCGGGGAGCGGAGTTTCACGGCCACGCACAGGTCCACGAAGACACTGAGCGGCGCCCCGTGCGCCTGAGCAGCTCCGCGCAGCCCGTTGCCCACGCGGGCCTCGTGGCGGTGGACGTGCGGGTGTGAGGAGTGAGCCGGCAAAGTTGGCGGCTTCTCAGCGCGCCCTCCTGGGTGCGTCTCTGGCCCGCGCAGAGGGGCGCGCTGGTGGCTGGGCTGGGAGCGCGGGGTCTGCAGGAACCCCGTGGGCACCCCAGCGCTCTCCTCCGACCCCCAGAGGAGTCCTTTGAAGCGGCCGCAGGGAAACTCAGGCCCCCACCATCCCAGCCTCCAGTCCGCGCTGAAGTTTGGGGAACAGGAATGGGCGGGTTATGGCAGCAGCTACCACTTAGACGCGTTCGTTAGACGCGTTGGGTTTTGTCTGCGCGCAGGTCAGGCAGGGGTGGGAGGGGTACCCCGCCTTTCCCCACTCGTCGCACCCTGTTTGCTAAGGACGGGAACCTGCTCCTGGGGAGTTCTGTGTGGCAGAGCCGGGATATGGAGGACACCACTTCTGGGATACGGGGATGGCTGTCAGGGGACTTTCTCCGCGAGGCTAGTGGAAGATGGACAGGAGGCCAGGAGAGCACCACGCGGCTCCCGACGAGGAGCCGAACCCCCCTTCACAGCCCACCACCCCTCCCCCACTTTATTTCTCCTGGTCCCATCTGGTTCCCATTACACTCCCGCCCACGGCTGGGGAGGGGGGGGCAGATGGACAGGCGGGGACTCTGAGCGCCTGGCCCTGCGGCTCTAGGCCCGAGGAAATAAAGGGAGGGGAGCAGAAGGGAGGGGGGGAAGCGGGATGCAAATGGACTAGCCAGAGGCAAAGTTCCCCCAAGTCCGAAACCTCAGCCCCGCCCCACCATTCCGCACTTCTGAGTGGCCCGGCGGGGCGTGGGCGGCGAGGGCAGCAGGCTGGTTCTACTTTCGGGCCTGGCCGGGGAACCTTTGTCTCCGCTGGGGACAAGGGAGGAGGGTGCATCGGTGGGATGGGGAGCGTTTCAGTAGCTAAGATTCTTTTCCCCATCCCAGGAAGCCCCAGACACAGTGGGTGGGGGGTGACGGGGCCGAGCTGAGTCCCGTCCCCCATCCCCTATCCCGCGACTGGAGGGGCACACCCCACCCCAACCCCTCTGGTGTGTGGGTGCCCCCTCCCCCACTCCTCTTCGGTTATTTTGGAGCCTGGGCTGCCAGCCACTGGCCGCGGGTTCCACGTGCCTCCTCCCTCCCTCTGCCCACGCTCCCCGTGACGCACATCCTCCGCCCACGCAGCCTCTGCTGGAGGCGCCCCCCTCCCACCTGCCCTGTTGGGGTGGCGCTGAGCCCCCGGATCCGGAGGGAGACGCAGGACCCGGGAAGAGGGCGGAGTAGGGCGTGAAGCAAGGGGCAGTGACCAACGGGGCGCTGGGCGCCTGGGTCCCGGCCCAGGAAAGGAGAGGAGGGCCGGTTCCGCTCTCCGGTCCTGGGGCGGGAACGCGGCCGCGGAGGAAGGAGGAGAGAAAAACCCCGCGGAGCAGGACTGCCCCTGCCTTAGGGACTTTGCAGGGTCTGTCTGAGTGTGTGAGAGCGACACTCTTGAGCCACGCATCTTTGTTCCTCAGGGTTGTCTTGAGGATCAAATGAGAAGACGTATATAAAAACTTTGTCAATTGTGAAATCCTAAGCAAATTTAAGATGCTTTTGCCAGTTTGTGTCTCTGTACCTGAGGTTGTGTATTTATGTGTTTCTTTACATCTACTTGTGTATCTCTCTCTCTTTCTCTCTCTCTCTCTCTCTCTGAGCCCCTAGGTGTGGATTTAAAAATATGTACGTTTAAAAAAAAATCATTGACTTGTCAAACTCCGCCAGAGGCCAGGCAGCCAGAGCTGCTGAGAAGTCTGTTCTGCGCTTCCCTCCCACGCCTACCACCCCCAACACTCCTCCTACTCCCTTCCGTTGAGAACAAGGAATTTCCAGTCTTTAGGAAAAGGAGAGACAGAAAGGCTTAGAGACTACGAGAAACAAGAAAAACAAAGATAAGGGGCAGGGAGTGGGGAGATGACAAAAAGGTAGGGCAAACACAAGATCTTCATTTCTTTTTCTCTTCTGGGCCCCATTTCCCCAGGGTGGCTCAGGACCACTTCCCTACCTGACTCCCCTGCTCGCCCCACCCCTGCCTCAGAGTTCTTAGAGGCACGCAGAGCTTCGGATCCCATTTAATCAATTGACTTAATGTCTATAAATAATTTATTAATAAATAATTGGCTAGCCCTAACTGGTTTGGCTCAGTGGATAGAGCATTGGCCTGTGGACTGAAGGGTCCCAGGTTCGATTCCAGTCAAGGGCATGTACCTTGGTTGTGGGCACATCCCCAGTAAGGGGGTGTGCAGAAGGTAGCTGATCAATGTTTCTCTCTCATCAGTGTTTCTAACTCTCTATCCCTCTCCCTTCCTCTCTGTGAAAAGTCAATAAAATATATTTAAAATAAATAAATAAATAAATAATTGGCTAATGTCAACACTGGACTCTTCCAGGAAGGAAAACAGTATCCTCAGTCCCAGTGTTCCCCAAGAAAAGGAAAGATTGTGAAGAGAGTGTGTAAAAGAGGAGGAAATTTTGAACCAGAAGGACTGTCATTCCTAGGCACGTACAGATTTTCATCTAGTGGATTGCACTGTTCACTTTCCCCCTGCCCCCAGTGTTCACCAGGCAAAAGCAAGCTCACTCAGCAAGGTCTGGTTCAAATGTCACCTCCTGGACCCTTTCCTTCTTGTACCCACTCTAGGCAGAATTAATTCCTCCCATCTCTCAGTGGCCTTATGGCTCTGTGTACACAATTAAATTATAGTTGCTTGTTTCACCCTCAGCGCAGGACACCACCTGGGTAAGTCTGATATCTGGTGGGCCCTGTGAAATGAGTGAGTTGATGATGCTCTTCCCAGGCCTGAGCAACTTTGTAAAGGGCAATAGACACAGATTTTTCTTCAAAAGGAGCTGACCCTGGGCAAAACTATTTTAAGTGGAGATACTTGTTTTTCGCGCGCGTCCCCTTCCTTCTTTAAGTTTCCAGTGAATCTCACAGCTTTGGCTCCTTGTTCTTCTAAAACAGTGGTTCTCAACCTTCCTAATGCCACAACCCTTAATACAGTTCCTCATGTTGTGGTGACCCCCAACCATAAAATTATTTTCGTTGCTACTTCATAACTGTAATTTTGCTCCTGTTATGAATCGTAATGTAAATATCTGATATGCAGGATGGTCTCAGGCGACCCCTGTGAAAGGGTCGTTCGACCACCAAAGGGGTCGCGACCCACAGGTTGAGAACCGCTGGTCTTAGGACTGTTGTCCTTCAATTTAGTCATCTTACAAGAGATGCATCACTCCTCCAGAGACTGACTGCCTTTAAAGAGCTCACAGACTAGTAGGGGAGATAGACATTTAAACAAGTAATTACAACGTAGTGCTATAATAGGGGTATAAACAGTGACAGAAGGATAGGGGGCAAGTGGCCTATTCTGCCTGGGGTTGTGAGGGACAAATCCAAAGGAGGCGGTGATGCAGCCTAGGATTTTGATTTCTGAATAGGAGATTTCCAGGAGAAAGAAATGATCAAGTCAGAGAGAGCAGAATGTACACTTACATGGACGTATGAAATAGAATGATACGTTTGAGAAACTAAAAATTGTTCACTGTTGCTGGATGGGGATGGTGGTGGTCAAAAAGGAGCCCAGGGAGGTGTACAAGGCCATTCCATTAGGATTATAGACTAGGGCCCTGGCTCAGTGGTAGAGCATGGGCCCACGAACCACCCCCAAGGATCTGTGGGTTCAATTCCTGGTCAAGGCTACCTGGATTTCAAGTTCCTTCTCCACCTGGTCTGGGTGCGTGGAGTCAACCAATTGATGTGTCTCTCTGACATTGATGTTTCTGTCTCTCTCTCACTCTCCCTTCCCTCCCTCTCTAAAAATCAATGGAAAAAATATCCTCTGGTGAGGATTAAGAACAACAAAAATTATAGACTAGGGCTTCTCGAACTATAGTAAAGGGCCAATTAAAAAAAATTCCAATCTGTTATCCACTACTTCTATAAAATACACAAAAAGTAAAATAAAATCCCCATTTTTATTAGCCTCAATAAATATAAAATTTCTCTTGAATTGCTGTAAAAGTTCCTAAATGCTTACATTTAATTTCTGAAATTTTTTTCTTTGCAGATTCGTAAGAAACTTTGAATAGCACCGCCGTAGTTGGTTCTTTAGCTCTATGTTTTGGATCGTATTAAGGACCCTGGACTTTATCACAAAAGATACTGTGGAACCATAAAGATCTTGTCATATGGGAGTGACAAGGTCAGATCTGCATTTAGGAGTGGTGTGGAGGAAGGGTTTTATGGCTGCAAAAACATCAGAGAGGCCAGCTTGCAGGAAATTAAATGGGAGAAATCGAAAGGTGCTGGACTAAATCATTGGCATGAGATAGAGAGGACAGAACAGATTTCAAAAGATTTAAATTAATAAGACCTGTTGATTGAGTGGCTAAGGCGTTGGGGAAAGAGGAGAAGGGTTAGGGTGACTCTTGAGCTTCTAGCTTGGGTGATGGAGTAAATAGAATAGAGTGCTTCTTCCCAAAACTTTGGGAATTTTCTTCATCAAATACTCACCATTTGCAATCCTTTTCCTAAATGAAAAAAAATTATGAAAACCAAGTTTTTCATAACTCATTTGATGACAAGCCCTAATTTGATCTGAACTTATTTTGTGGCAGACCTGATCTAAACTTACACGAGATAATTTATAGTTTTTGCTTATCACACAGGTTTATCCCAGTGTGACTATTCATATATCTCATTGCAGACATACACATTTGTTCAATTACAGGGTACTATCCCAGACCCCATTGGGATTGTTGCACTACATTGTGTATGCACCATGTTACCTTTCTAAAGTTCAAAAAAATTCTGAAACACATTTGCTATTCAGATTTCCCAACCCATTTACTCATCAGTCTTGGCTTGAGTTCTTTTGGTTATTTGCATAAATCAGATCCACCTGCAGGTAATGAATATTCATTGCAATGTATGCTATACACTCTGAAAATGATTCTCAAAGTTTTGAGCAGTGTCCTCATTATTAAAACAATGCCAAAAACATCTTGAGTGATTACTGCGAAGTGACAGACACAATTCATTTGGATGGTAAGGTGTGAAGTATTTATGGATAACCAGTCACACCACTGTACATCTCATTGTTAAATTTTAGCAGTCAGTGGTCAGTGATCTGGAATTAGTCCCCCGGTTCTCTGGCCTTTAGTCAAAACTAAAGTGTGAGCTCTGAATAATGAGAATTTGGGGCCTGGTAGGAAATGAAATGTGTGTGTGTGTGTGT
Source organism: Myotis yumanensis (assembly GCF_028538775.1). NCBI lineage: Eukaryota > Metazoa > Chordata > Mammalia > Chiroptera > Vespertilionidae > Myotis > Myotis yumanensis. The sequence continues at coordinate 158,235,082 of NW_027223754.1, forward strand.
GTGTGTGTGTACACAAATTATTTTTAAAGTTTTAGGTTCACACACACAAACTGAGAACATAGTCCAGGGAGTTCCCATGTACCCCATATCCAGTTTTCACTATTATTATATTAGTATCGGTACATTTTCCACTATTAAGGAATCAGTATTGATATATTGTCATTAAAAATCTGTAGTTTATTCAGATTTCCTTAGTTTCTATGTAATTTTCTTTTCTGTCCCAGGATTCCATACATGATACCATATTAGATTTGGTTCTCATGTCTCAGGTTCCTCTTGGCTGTTCAGACTTTCCTAGTTTTTGATGACTAGACAGTTTTGAGGAGTATTTATAGGATGCCTCTCTATTGGAATTTGTTTAATGTTTTTCTCATGATTATATGAGTTTTATAGGTTTGAGGGGGGAGACCACAGAGATAAAAATGCCATTTTTATCACATGCTATCAAGGATACTAATATCAATGTGATTTATTACTGTTGATACTGACCTCTCTAGGTCAGCCAAGGGACTGTGTGTATGAGACATAGGGTGACCATTGTCTCAGGGGTGGCCTAGACTTTCTTTATGAGGGTAAAATTTCTTCTCTTGCCCATGGCTCAGTCCCATATTGACTTTTTAAAAATTCCTCGTTTCTGAAAGCTTGAACAATCCCCAGCAGTTACTTCTTTCCCTGAGTTTCTCTCCAATTCATTAGGTTTTATCATCTCTAGTGTTCCTACTCACCACCACCACTATCAGCTCCTCTTTAAAAAAAAGATGCTTTGCCCTGGCCAATGTGGTTCAGTTGGTTGGTCATCATTCCACGCTCTGAAAGGTTGCTTGCTTGATTTCTGGTCAGGGCATATGCCAGGTTTGGGGCTCAAACCGGATAAGGGTGTGCAGGAGGCAGCCAACAATTGATGATCGATGTTCTGCTCTCATATTGATGTTTCTCTCTCTCTCCCTCTCCCTTCCTTTCTGTCTAACAATCAATAAAAATATATTTAAAATAAGATGCTTCAATTTCTACTAACATTTACTGAACACCTGTTATGTACACTCTGCTAAGCCCACACTGTGTGAAATCATTTAATGGGAAGCAGCTTGATGCATAGAAAGAACTCAGGCTTTGTAGTGTTAAGACAGACGTGGGTTGGAAACACAGTCCAGCCCAACTAACTATGCAATCTTAGGCAGGTTCTTCTGCCTCTCTTAGCCTTGGCTTCTTTTTCTTTTTAAAATTTTTTTATTGATTTGAGAGAGAGAGGAGGCAGGGAGGGAGAGAGAGAATATCGATTTGCTGTTCCACTTAGTTATGCATCCATTGGTTGATTCTTATATGTGTCCTGAGTGGGGAGCATGCCTGCAACCTTGGCATATCAGGAGGATGCTCTAACCAACTGAGCTACTACCCGTACCAGGGCTGCCTTGGCTGCTTCTTAAATGGAGATAATATTTGTCTCACAAGATGTGAGGAATAAAAAGCTTTCTCTTAATCCACACATTTATTTCACTTCAAAAAATTATCCTATGACTACATTTTAAAATGCTAATATTTATTGCTATGACACACTGACCACACATTTTTGTGTGTGACTTCTGTTTTAAATAATTTAGGGCCTTAGAAAACACAATCATCTTTTAAAACTTGCCCCGTCAGGCCCCACTGATAAAGATCTCTCAATTATAAGTTACCCTTAACAAAAAGATCGTGATAAAAAACAAAGAAAACAGAAGGAACTTGAGACAGTTTCCATGGAAATATCAAGTTCGGTCAAGGAGGCCTCGCCCATTCTGATTTTCTATTGGCTACGCTTACCATCAATCGCACCAGTTGTAAATAAACTGGAGACGGAAGCATGTTGTTAAGGGGTGGAATCTTCCTGTCGCCATTGCTAAAGACGAATTCTAATAGGCTGAAAGCTGCTGCTCCCGCCCTCTCGCATCAGTTTCCAAGAGGCGGGATTATAAGGTCCGCTGGGGACTACGAGCTCGAAGCTCCTCCCATCCAATTGGTTGTTATGGGGCGGGTCTTGTAGGGGATAGGCTGCTGGCCCTGCCTGTTCGGGATTAGTTGCTGGGGAGGGACACGTGAGGAGGCGGTGGCGGGAGGCGACTATGGCGGGAGGCATGAAAGTGGCGGTCTCTCCTGCAGTGGATGCCCGGCCCTGGGGCGGAGGGCCCCGGGGCGGCGGGGCAGTGCGGCTGCTCCTGGTTCTGTCCGGATGCTTGGTCTGTGGCTCAGGTACTGCCCGGGGCAGCAACTGTCAAGGGGGCTGGTTCCGAGGGAGTTACATTCCGAAAAGTGGGGAGCGGTCCCGGGCGAGGCCGGTCACTCTGCTGAGTGGCGCGGGCTTATGGGGAGAAAGAAGCTTGGTCGTCGGAGAATGGGCGCGGGTACTGAGTCAGGGCCTGGGGGGCGGCGTGGTGGCGGTGCCCTCAGTGGGGAGGAGCTTGGCGCCTTTTGGTGGAGACAGGAAGGGAGGCCCGAACTGGGCGAGAAGCGGTTCCCGGGGCTGGGTCCGCTGCACGGGCCTCCTCGAGTTTTTTGGTTAAAAGGAGGGAAACTCGAGAACCATTCGGGGTTGGCAGAGCTGCCGCTGGCAAGGGAGCATCTCATTCATTCAGCACATTAGCAACACCTCCTGCGTGTGTGATGTGCCAGGACTCGGGCATGGGTGGCTGACACGCAGTCATCTCTATCTAAGGCAGTGGCTCTCAGCCTTCCTAATGCCGCGACCCTTTAATACAGTTCCTCATGTTGTGGTGACCCCCAACCATAAAATTATTTTCGTTGCTACTTCATAAGTGTAATTTTGCTACTGTTAGAATCGTAATGTAAATATCTGATATGCAGGATGTATTTTCACTGTTACAAATTGAACATAATTAAAGCATAGTGATTAATCACAAAAACAATGTGTAATTATATATTGTGAAATATTTATTAATTAGGCGACCCCTGTGAAAGGGTCGTTCGACCCCCAAAGGGGTCTCGACCCACAGGTTGAGAACCGCTGATCTAATGTCTCCTGCCCTCTTAAGATCCTGGCCCCTGCAGGCCCTATGGAAGGGACCTGAAGCCGTTACATTCCCATTTCAAAAACATAGATACAAGCGCCATTCAGCATGAATACGTTTCTTGTGGAAATTTAATTCCTCAGGCAAATTTGATACGTACTACTGGTTAATTGGCATTGGACTGAGTTGAAAATTTTCCTTTTCTGCTCTAAATCAGAAAACCTAGAATTTAAAATTCTTCATAAATGGTATTTTTACTTCTATAGATAGATCACTTATTTAATGTTTATGAATTCAACATTTGGTTGCATATTTGTGGTGTTTCTACTGTTGTTTGAATATTAGCGGTGTTTCTTGCTCTTAATTTTAGATAACACTTTGTGTATATCTTTGTGTATAACTTTTATTGCATTTGGATATTTTTTAGGATAGATTCTCAGAAATGAATGTACTAGATCAATAGCTAAAATATATTTAAGATCCTTGAAACATCTTGCTAAAGTACTTTACTGAAAAGATGTGCCAGTGTGTACCACTATCAGCGATATTTACTTGTGATCCTTGACAGCACTGGAGACTGTAACACCTTCGCTAATTTGATAGATCGAAAATGTCATCTTAATGTACTTAGCATTTATTGCATTATTTGTGAGCATATTTCAACTGTTATTAGCTATTTAATTTTCTGTTTCAACTTTCGAATCTTTTGGAGTGTGTTTCTGTCCTTTGTTTTTGGCCTATTTGTTGTGATTTTTATTTTTTGGGATTTTTGTGGACTTTTAAAATCTTATTTGTATGAAGTTTTTTATATATAAAGGGATATAAATGTATTTATAATCTGTTTATTTATTGCCTCCCCCTTTCCTTTTCTTTTTTTTAACCAGTTAACTGCCATGCGTCCAAAATGGAAACCATCCCCACACACCACGATATTTTGAATTTAATTTAAAAAATCAACTTGCAATGAATATTATAAAAATAAATATATTACTCAGAATTCGGATGTTCTTGAATTATTTCAGCTGAAAATTCTCCTGAAAAATGATTTTAAAGTTGATGGGGCTGCCACTTAGGGAACACATTTTTAAAAAAATACATTTTATTGATTTTTTTACAGAGAGGAAGGGAGAAGGATAGAGAGTCAGAAACATCAATGAGAGAGAAACATCAATCAGCTGCCTCCTGCACACTCCCTACTGGGGATGTGCCCGCAACCAAGGTACATGCCCTTGACTGGACTCGAACCTGGGACTCTCCAGTCCACAGGCTGATGCTCTATCCACTGAGCCAAACCAGTCAGGCCTGAAACATTTTTTTTTTTTTAAATATATTTTATTGATTTTTTACAGAGAGGAAGGGAGAGAGATAGAGAGTTAGAAACATCGATGAGAGAGAAACATCGATCAGCTGCCTCTTGCACATCTCCTACTGGGGATGTGCCCGCAACCCAGGTACATGCCCTTGACCGGAATCGAACCTGGGACCTTTCAGTCCGCAGGCCGACACTCTATCCACCAAGCCAAACCGGTTTTGGCATGAAACATTTTTTTTTTAATAGACTCTGGTGGCATGTGAGGAAGTTCCATTGCTTGCGCCTACAGAAGCTTATGGCGTACAATTGGTTAAAATTCTCACCTGTGGACATGCTTAGAGGAACTGGCTGGGGTGGGGGGGGGGGGGGCGGTGAGGGGAAGAGAGAAAGAGAGAAACTGATTGCTCGCCTTCTGCTGTTGCCCTGACTGGGGATTGAACCCACAACCCAGGTATGTGCTCTGACTGGGAATCAGTAACCATTCAGTGCACAGGACGACACTCAAACCAACTGAGCCACTCCAGCCAGGCTGCCCCTTTTTTAAATAGAAGATTTATTTCTTTTTATGTGGTCACTTGATTTTATTATTTAGGTTTATTTCCATTCATGCTTAAAGTGCCCTCCAGATTGAATTGACACTATTTTTTTGTGTGGTACAATTTGATTTTTTTTATTTTACTTTTTAATCTATAATTAATGCTAGTATTTGGTGTGAGGTGAGGCTCTAGATAGATTTTCTTTTCCAAATAACCAGTCAGTTGTCCCAAGCATCCCATTGAATAATCTTTTGCTAAACTCACTGACTTAAGGTGCTAGTTATTTTTTTTAATCCTCACCCGAGGATATTTTTTCTATTGATTTTTGTTTTTAGAGAGAGGGGAAGGGAGAGAGGAGAGAGAGAGGGAAAGAGAAACATTGATGTGAGAGAGACACATTGATTGGTTGCCTCCCACATGTGCCCCGAAAGGGGCTGGGGACAACTTTGCAACCAAGGTACTGCCCATGGCTGGTGGACACTCTAACTGCTGAGTCAAACTGGCCAATGCTTAAGGTGCTAGTTTTTAAGGAGGCTTTTAAGTATGAACTGGATTACCTCCTTACAGAAATGAATAGGGGCTATTTAAGAATTAGAAGAGGTTATTTTCATAATTTTTTAGGGTCTGTTTTTGTCCTTACACATACTATGAATAATTTTCATTATCTACTACCTATAGATATTAATTGATCAGTGTTGTTGATTGAAAAGTAAGTTTGTAATGATCATAATTAAATATGAAGTTATTAACCTTTGAATAGCTGCTTTATCCTCCTATATAATAAAAGGCTAATATGCAAATTGTCCCCTTGACGAGGAGTTTGACCGGTGTGGGGGTGGGGGGGCAGGGCCGGCCGGCCAAAGGCCTGCAGCCCTCTCCCCGGCTGGCCCCATCCTGATGGCCTGGATTGGGGTGGGCCAGCTGGACCCTACCTGTGCACGAATTTGTGCACTGGGCCTCTAGTAGGTAAATAAAATGAGTAAGTTGTGATTCACTAAATTCCAAGAAGGCATTTTTCTGAGAAGTCGATCTTTGGGCTCAGAAAGCATTTTCCTGAATATTTAATTCATTTTGCCTTTTTTTTTTTTAAAGATTAGCATTTTTATTTTTTTAAATATATTTTATTGATTTTTTACAGAGAGGAAGGGAGAGGGATAGAGAGTTAGAAACATCGATGAGAGAGAAACGTTGATCAGCTGCCTCCTGCACACCCCCTACTGGGGATGTGCCCGCAACCAAGGCACATGCCCTTGACCGGAATCGAACCTGGGACCCTTCAGTCCACAGGCTGACACTCTATCCACCGAGCCAAACCGGCTAGGGCTCATTCTGCTTTTTAACATGCTGGCTAACTCACTTTAGGGAGGGAAAGAAAGTGCATGTCCTTTTGCCATTAGAAGCACAGGCTTTAACATGAACATTTTGACAACTTGTATAGGTTTCGGGCTCGATCCCCAGTGGGGGGCGTGCAGGGGGCTTCTCATCAGTGATTCTCTCTCATCTTTGATGTTTATGTCTTTCCCTCCCCCTCTCTAAAATCAATAAAAACTTATTTTTAAAAGTAAAAAAAGCATGTTGCTTTTTATAAAAGTTTTATTTGTTTTTTTAAAAATTATGTTTTTTTTAATTGATTTCAGAGAGAGGAAAGGAGAGGGAGAGACAGAAACATCAGTGATGAGAGAGAATCATTGATCGGCCACCTTGTGCATGCTCCCCACTGGGGATCGAGCCTCAATCCCGGGCAGGTGCCCCTGACTGGGAATCGACCTGGAATCCAGCTGTGACCTCCTGGTTTATAGGTTGATGCTCAACCACTGAGCCACACTAGCTGGGCACAAGTTTTATTTCTTTAGGAAAATGACATTGGAAAATTTTAGAGTTAGTTTTAAAACATTGTTACCTTTTCTTGGCATTCAGTGTTCCAAATGACCTATGTTAGTGATACATTATATTACCTGGTGCTGTGGGAAAGAAAGGGTTATTAAGTGTGAAACTTATTTTTTTTAAATTTGTAAATACAGTAGTTTTAAACATCATATAACCTTACTCTTTTACAATCTCCAGAAGAAAATAAACTATTGATTAGTTTATTCTTTTAGCATATTTATGAGTGTATTCTTTTAGTATATTTATTAGACAAATGTCAACAGGACTTTGAAAAGGTTTCATTTTATGAAAGATAGGATTGGAGGAAATCCAAGTTAATATTGGATTAAATCCTAGTAAGAAATTGATGGATGGGGTTCAGGACATGTTACTCTAAAATATAGTACCTTGGCACATTGAATATTTTAAGCTGAGGGAGTTTGAGAAAACAGCAGAAGCAGGAAGGTCACTGGAACCTCTCTTACTTAGCCCTTCTTCCCTGAAACAGGCCATAAAATCCTTCTGTGAGCCCCGGCCGGGTGGCTCAGTTGGTTGGAACATCGTCCTATACAACCTGAAAGGTTGTGGATTTGATTCCTGGTCAGGGCACATACCTAGTTTGTGGGCTTGATCCCTGGTCCTGGTACTTACAGGAGGCAATTGATGGCTCTTTCTCTCTCACATTGATGTTTTTTTCTCTCTCCTCCCTTCCTCTCTCTCTCAAATCAGTAAAAGCATATCCTTAGGTGAGGGTTAAAAAAAAACAAAACTCATGTGAGAGGTGCCCTCCCTATACCTGGAGGAAAGGAGCATGCTTGTCTCTGAAGACAAATGGACACTAAGAATCCTAACAAACAGGCCTTGCTCAGTCTCTCCTAGTTTACCACATTTACCTCATATTCCGTAACCTGTCCTGTTCCTTCAGATTATCCACTCTTCATCAACCCCAGCATAAAAAGTATATCGGTTTCAGGTTTCTTTAGGTCCTCCTTTCCTTATGAAGGCTTTTGTGTCACGTAAACATTAATTTGTATGCTTTTCTGCCTTTGTCAGTTTAATTTGCAGGCCCAGCCAAGGACCCTAAGAGAGTTAAGGAAGACTTTTTCTCCCCTATAATATCAAGACTGATTTTTTTTTTTAACTTGAGATATGATTCATATACCATAAAGCCCACCCTTTTCAGTGGTTTTTAGTATATACACAAAGTTGTGCAACCATCACCACTAATTTCAGAATATTTTCACCCATTGCAAATGAGACCCTTTACACACCATAGCATTCACTTTCCATTCCTCTCTTCCCAGCCCCTGGCAAATACGAATCTACTTCCTGTTTCTGTGGATTTGCCTATTCTGGACATTTCGAATAAGTGGAATAATTCAATATGTGGCCTTTTTTTTAGTCTGGATTCTTCCACTAATTATAATGTTTTCAGGATTCATCCATATTCTAGTGTGTATCAGTACTTCTTCTTATGGCTGAACTAGAGGCCCAGTGCACGAAATTTGTGTGGTCCCTCAGCCCGGCCTGCACCCTCTCGCAATCCGGAACCTCTGGCTCCTAACCGCTCACCTGCCTCCCTGCCTGATCGCGCCCCTAACTGCTTGCTCCCCTGCCAGCCTGATTGTCCCTAACTGCCTCTGCCTCACCCCCCCTCCGCCCCCTCGCTGTGGCTTTGTCTGGAAGGAAGTCAGACGTCCGGAAGATGTCCGGTCAATCTGGTCTAATTAGCATATTACCCTTTTATTAGTATAGATAATATCCTGTTGTATGCATATACCAAGTTTGTTTATCCATTGATCAATAGGTGGACATTTGGGTTTCCACTTTTTGGTTATTATGGATATTGCTGCTAAGTATATTTGTGTACAACTTTTTGTATAAACATTATGTTTCATTTCTCTTGGGTGTATACATAGAGGTGGAATTACTGGGTCATATAATAACTATGTTTAACTTTTTGAGGAACTGCTAAACTGTTTTCTAAAGAGGCTGCATCATTTTACTTCCCCGGTAGCAATGTCTGAGGGTGCCAGTTTCTCCACATCCTCCCTAACACTTGTTAATGTCCTCATTTTGATTATAGCCATCCTAGTTAGTGTGAAGTGGTATTTTATTGTGGTTTGAGTTGCACTTTCCTAATGACTAGTGATGTTGAGCCTGTTTTTATGTGCTTTATTGGCCATTTGTATATCTTCTTTTTTCCCCTCAATTTTATTTTGTATGGTTCAGTTATACAGCTTAGGGATTAGACAATCATATATTTACATAGTTTTCTCAATATTCCCAGTACCCCAGCTGGCACCAGACATAGTTATTGCAATATTATTGGCTATACTTCTTGTTTTTTTTTTGTTTTTTAAATATATTTTATTGATTTTTTACAGAGAGGAAGGGAGAGATAGAGAGTCAGAAACATCGATGAGAGAGAAACATCGATCAGCTGCCTCCTGCACATCTCCCACTGGGGATGTGCCCGCAACCCAGGTACATGCCCTTGACCGGAATCGAACCTGGGACCTTTCAGTCCGCAGGCCGACGCTCTATCCACTGAGCCAAACCGGTTTCGGCTTGGCTATACTTCTTATGCTCTACTTACAACCCCCTTAATATTTTGTAACTACCAATTTATACTTCTTAATGCCTTCACCTCTATCACTCAACCCCCAAACTTCCTTCCCTCTGGCAACCACCAGGTTGCATTCTGTGTCTATGAGTCTTTTCAGTTTTGTTTGTTTATTTTGTTCTTTAGATTCCATATAAGTGAAATCATATGGTATTTGTCTTTCTCTGACTGACTTATTTCACTGAGCATAATAACCTGTAGGTTTGTGTATGCTGTTGCAAATGATAAGATTTCACTCTTTTTTATGGCCAAGTAATATTCCATTGTATATGTGTACTATACTTTTTTTATCCCTCATTTATTGATGGGTACTTGGGTTGCTTCCATATCTTGGCTATTGTAAATAACGCTACAATGAACATAGAGGTACATATATTCTTTTGAATTAGTGTTTTGTGTGTGTGTGGTTTTTTAAAATAAATATCCAGAAGTGGAATCGCTGAGTCATAAGGCAGGTCCATTTTTAATTTCTTTTTAAAAAAATATATATTTTATTGATTTTTTCACGGAGACAAAGGGAGAGGGATAGAGAGTTATAAACATCAATGAAAGAGAAACATAGATTAGCTGCCTCCTGCACACTTCCTACTGGGATGTGCTTGCAACCAAGGTACATGACCTTGACCGGACTCGAACCTGGGATCCTTCATGCCACAGGCCGACGCTCTATCCACTGAGCCAAACTGGTTAGGGCCATTTTTAATTTCTTGAAGAAACTCCATACTGTTTTCCATAGTGTCTGCACCAATCTGCATTCCCACCAATAGTGCATGAGGGTTCCCTTTTCTCCACATCCTCACCATTGTATATTTTGTTTGGAGAAATGTCTATTCAAGTCCTTTGCCCATTTAAAAAAATGGGTTATTTCTCTTTTTGTTGTTGAGTTTAGTCTTTTGTTATGTATTCTAGATGTTAGACCCTTATCAGATATATAGTTTGTAAATATTTTCTCCCATTTTGTGGGTTGTACTTTCAAAACAACGCAGGCTTTTAATTTTTATGAAGTCTGATTTATTTTTTATTTTCATTTTTTGCTATGCTTTAGTGTCATATATAAGAAACCATTGCCTAATCCAAGGTCCCGAAAATTTACACCTGTGTTTTCTTTCTATTAAGCGTTTTACAGTTTTTGCTCTTACATTTAGGCTTAAGACTGAATTTAACTTCAAAATTAGTCTTAGCTTTTACCCTAAAACAATTTTGGATTGGTGGGCATCATTGCCTTTTTTGTGTGTAACTTTGGCTTCCTAATGTTTGGTTGAGGATTTTGTGTTTTTTATGGCTTTTGTGTGTGTTTGTTTTTAGTTTATTTAAATCTACCCACCTTTATATTAAGACCCAGAGAGATAACTGCATTTCTACTTAAAGTAGCACTTAATAAATTGTTAAGTACAATATAGAACTCAAGGGAGAAGTTACTTAAATGTTTTGTGGTAAAGAAGGTAGCTTGCACAATTTGAGTGGGAAGACACGAAAGAGTGGTCACTTTTTTTAAAAATAATTTTTTTTGTTTTTGTTTTTTTTTTTGTCTTTTTATTTTTTTATTTTTATTGCTTAAAGTATTACAAAGGTTACCACACATGTCTCCCCTTTTCCCCCGCCCTTGAAAAAAATAGTTTTTTAATTGATTTTTTTAGAGAGAGAGGGATGGAGAGAGAGAGAAGAGAGAGAAACATAGATTGGATACATCCTCTCTCACACTTTCCACTGTGGTATCAAACAGGCAACCCTGGCATGTGCCCTGGCCAGAGTTGAACTGGTGACCTCTTGGTGCAAGGGACAATGCTCAATCCACTGAACCACACCAGGGCTGGGCGAGAGTGGTCAGTTTTATTTTTTAATATACTTTTATTGATTTCAGAGAGGAAGGGAGAGGGAGAGAGAGATAGAAACATCAATGATGAGAGAGAATCATTGATCAGCTGCCTCCTGCATGCCCTCCACTGGGGATTGAGCTCGCAACCCAGGCATGTGCCCTTGACTGGAATCGAACCTGGGACCCTTCAGTTCGCAGGCTGATGCTCTGTCCACTGAGCCAAACCAGCTAGGGCTCACTTTTATTTTTTTAAATATGTTTTTACTGACTTCAGAGAGAGGAAGGGAGAGGGGGAGAGAGAGAGAAACATCAATGCTGAGAGAGAAACTTCAATCAGCTGCCTCCTGCATGCCCTCTACTGGGGATTAAACCCTCAACCTGGGCATGTACCCTGACCAGGAATCGAACCATGACCTCCTGATTCATGGGTCGATGCTCAACCAATGAAGAGTGGTCACTTTAAACTTTAAATTAACTGAGATTGAATATAGAACTCCTGAGGGGCAGAATGTTCTGTTTTGGTAAAACCGAAGGCAGTGCATATATTCATTGGCTGTTCTTAAAACTTGAAACAAATAGCAGGAAGAAAGCAACTTTGCAATCTTTTTTGTATTGCTTAAAGTAATTGTGTGTGTGTGTGTGTGTGTGTGTGTGTGTGTATGTATATGTATATCTACACTAATAAAAGAGAAACATGGTAATTAGCGTACGACCGCTACCCTTCCCATTGGCTAATCAGCGGATCCTTATGCAAATTAACTGTCAGCCAAAATGGCGGCCGGCAGCCATGCACTGAAGCGAACAGGGAGGCTTCCTTGCTTCAGTGACTGCAGACTCCAACGTTCCCCGCCTCACTTGCCGGCCTCTGAGCTGCAACTCTAAGCAACTATTACTATGTTGCAAATAAGAAGCTAAACAAAACCCCAGAAATGGGCTTTCAGTCAGCCCCAGACCGCAACATTGTATCGATGTTTTCAGCAGCGAGGCCTCAGAGCTAAAGCTGGCCCAGAATAAAAAAAAAAAAAAGAGAAAACAAGGAGCGGTTGGGAGCTTTTAGTCACCTGCCAGCGGGAAAACAGCCCTCAGCCCCTCAGCCAGCCTGGCCAGGCACCCAAGTGGGAACCCCCACCCTGATCCAGGACACTCTTCAGGGCAAACCAACCGGACCCCACCCGTGCACCAGGCCTCTATCCTATATAGTAAAAGGGTAATATGCCTCCCAGCACCAGGATCAGCGGAGCAGCGAGGCTCCCGGCACCGGGATCAGCGTTACAGGGGGCAGCGCCCAAACCCCCTGATCACCCTGCAGCTCTGTGTGTGACAGGGGGCGGGGCTACAACCTCCCTATCTGCCCTGTTCTGTTCATGACAGGGGAAGGCGCCCCAACCCCCTGATCAGCCCTGCTCTGTGCCTGATAGGGGGGAGCTCCCCAGTCCCCTGATTGCTCTGCGGCTCTGTGTGTGACAGGGTGCAGCGCACCAACCCCCTGATCGGCCCTGCTCTGTGTGTGATAGGGTGCGGCGCCCCAACCCCCGCCCCCACGGGCCCTGCTCTGTGTGTGACAGGGTAGAGCCATAACCTCCCCATTGGCCCTGCCCTGAGTGTGACAGGGCAGCGCCCCAACCCCTTGATCCGCCCTGCTCTGTGTGTGACAGGGGGCAGTGCCCCAACTCCCCTATCAGCCCTACTCTGTGAGTGACAGGGGGGAGCTCCTCAACCCCCTGATCGGCCCTACTCTGTGCGTGACAGGGTACGGAGCCCCAACCCCCTGATGGGCCCTGCTCTGTGCGTGACAGGGGGTGGCACCGCAACCTCCCCATCGACCCTGCCTTGAGTGTGACAGGGGGCGGTGCCCCAACCTCCCAGTTGGCCCTACCCTGAGCGTGACGGGGTGGCATCGCAACCTCCCGATCCGCCCTGCTCTGTGCATGAGGGGGCGGCGCCCCAGCTCCCCAATCGGCCCTGCTCTGAGCCCGACCAGGGGCTGCACCTAGGGATTGGGCCTGCCCTCTGCCACCCGGGAGCAGGCCTAAGCCAGCAGGTCGTTATCTCCCGAGGGGTCCCAGACTGCGAGAGGGCACAGGCCGGGCTGGGGGACATCCCCCCCCGCCGAGTGCACAAATTTTTGTGCACCGGGCTTCTAGTATATGTGTGTGTGTGTATATATATATATATATATATATATATATATATACACTAATAAAAGAGAAACATGGTAATTAGCGTACGACCGCTACCCTTCCCATTGGCTAATCAGCATATCCTTATGCAAATTAACTGTCAGCCAAGATGGCGGCCGGCAGCCAGGCAGCTGGAAGTGAACATGAGGCTTGCTTGCTCCAGTGACTGCAGACTCCAACGTTCTCCGCCTGACTTGCCAGCCTCTGAGCTGCAACTCTAAGAAACTTTGTAACAAATATAGAAGCTAAACAAAACCCCAGAAACCAGCTTTCAGCCAGCCGGGATCTCAGAGCTGGAGTTATACATTGTTTCGATTATAGAACGCAATCAGCAGCGGAAGCCTCAGAGCTAGAGCCAGAGCTAAAGCTGGCCCAGAATAAAAAAGAAAAAAAAAAGAAAAAAAGGAGCGGTTGGGAGCTTCAGTCAACAACCGCCAGCCTGAAAGCAGCCCTCAGCCACTCACCCAGATTGGCCAGGCACCCCAGTGGGGACCCCCACCCTGAAGGGTGTGTGACCAGCTGCAAACAGCCATCATCCCCTCATCCAGGCTGGCCAGGCACCCCAGTGGGGACCCCCACCCTGATCCAGGACACCCTTCAGGGCAAACCAGCCGGCCCCCAGGCCTCTATCCTATATAGTAAAAGGGTAATATGCCTCCCAGCACCGGGATCAGTGGAGCTGCGAGGCCTCCTGGCACCGGATCAGCGTGACAGGGGGCAGCGCCCAAACCCCCTTATCGCCCTGCAGCTCTGTGTGTGACAGGGTGCGGCGCCCCAACCCCCTGATGGGCCCTGCTCTGTGTGTGACAGGGGGCGGTGCCCCAACTCCCCTATCGGCCCTACCCTTTGCATGACAGGGGGGAGCTCCCCAACCCCCTGATCGGCCCTGCTCTGTGTGTGACAGGGGGTGGCGCCGCAACCTCCCCATCGACTCTGCCTTGAGTGTGATGGGGCGGCGCCCCAACACCCCAATCGGCCCTACCCTGAGCATGACTGGGGGTGGCATCACAACCTCCCGATCCGCCCTGCTCTGTGCTTGACGGGGCGGCGCCCCAACTCCCCAATCGGCCCTGCTCTGAGCCCGACCAGGGGCTGCACCTAGGGATTGGGCCTGCCCTCTGCCACCCGGGAGTGGGCCTAAGCCAGCAGGTCATTATCTCCTGAGGGGTCCCAGACTGTGAGAGGGCACAAGTGGGGCTGAGGGTCACCCTCCCCCCGCCAGTGCACAAATTTTTGTGCATCGGGCCTCTATTATATATATAAAACCCTAAGTAACCGGTTGCTATGACGTGCACTGACCACCAGGGGGCAGATGCTCAACGTAGGAGCTGCCCCCTGGTGGTCAGTGCATTCCCACAGCAGGAGCGCTGCTCAGCTGACGGGTGCCAGACGCAGGGCTCATGGCTGGCCCTGCCTCTGGCCTCCATGGCAGTGCTACTGAGCCGCCTGGTGCAGTAGGGCTGGGATGAACGGGATTGGTGCAGTGCCCAACATGCCGCTTAATGCACTACTACATCCCTCAAGGGATGTCAAACTGCTGGTTTTGGCCTAATCCCCACAGGCCAGGCCAAACTGGCAGTCCGACATTCCCTGAGGGGTCCGGGATTGCAAGAGGGTGCAGGCCAGGCTGAGGAACCCCACCAGTGCATGAATCCGTGCACCGGGCCTCTAATATATATATATATATATATGTACTAGAGGCCCAGTGCATGAAATTCATGCACGGAGAGGGGATCCTTCAGCCCAGCCTGCACCTTCTCGCAATCTGGGGCTCCTTAGGAAATGCCCCTCTTGAAATCCGGGACTTCTGGCTCCTAACCACTGGCCTCTGCCTGCCTGCCTGATCACCCCTAACCACTCTGCCTGCCTGCCTCATTGCTCCTAACTGCTCGCCTGCCTGCCTGATCACCCCTAACCACTCTGCCTGCCTGCCTGCCTGATCACCCCTAACTACTCTGCCTGCTTCCCTGATCACCCTAACTGCTTGCCTGCCTGCCTCATCTCACCTAACTGCCTCTGCCTTGGCCCCCAGCACTGCGGCTTCGTCCAGAAGGACTTCCAGAAAGTCATTCAGCTGTCCAGTCTAATTAGCATATTATGCTTTTATTATTATAGATAATCATTGCCAATTCTGTTCATTCTACCTGAGAAAGGGATAGAGAAAAAAACACGAGATGAGGTTACTTTGGCTTTGCCTTTTTAACGGATACAGGACCTGGGTGTGAATCTCAATTAAGCTAATTTGACTTTGGGCAAATTCATCTTTTTTTGTTGTTAACCCTCATCCGAGGATATCCCCACCCCCCCATTGATTTTTAAAATATATATATTTTTATTGGTTTCAGAGAGGGAGAGAGTGATAGAAACATCCATGATGAGAAAGAATCATTGATTGGCTGCCTCCTGGGGGTTGAGCCCGCAACCCAGGCACGTGCCCTTGACTGGAGGGTTAAATGAGATTGCATACTGTCTTAACAGTAAATAGTAGCTTTCCTTATTACTTATTCTGGGTTAATGACTATTTGTAATATCTAAATAAAATTAGACAGAAATAAGACTATCTTATTTCTTCTCTTATTTCAGTTATCTTGTTTCTCAGTCATTGACATTTTAACCTCAACTTTAAGAAAGTGGTCAGTTTAAATCTTTATGAAATGAGTTAATAGTTATTAACTTGTTCTGTAACATTTAATTCTTATTTTCTTTCTTTGCATAAAGTTGAAATTAATGTGGTCATGCTTCAGGAATCTCGAGTTTATACTATGACTGCCAGGCAACAATTCTGTTATGAAAATGTGCTTATCCCAAAGTGGCATGATATATGGACACGGATACAGGTAATAATTTGGAGGCCCCTGGCAGGGGCAGCTTTTGTGAATGTTTGTCTGTATTAGTGAGTTCTTTGACACTCTTTATCTGTAGCACACAATTTTTATTTAATTTTTTAAAATATATTTTTATTGATTTCAGAGAGGAAGGGAAAGGGGGAGAGATAGAAACATCAATGATGAGAGAGAATCATTGATCAGCTGCCTCCTGCACACCCCCTTCTGAGGATCAAGCCCGCAATCCGGGCATGTGCCCTTGACTGGAATCCAACTGAGGACCCTTCAGTCCACAGGTTGAGGCTCTATCCACTGAGCCAAACCAACTAGGAACACACACAAGTTTTTATAAAGTATTATTAACAACCTTGGCAGAGCTGAGATTATCCTGAATTGTGTTTTCATCAATAAGCATTTTTTCCTATTTATGTTCCTCTCTCTGCTCATTTAAGTAGCTTATAATACTTGACCCTGAGGTAAACTTCCTCCTTTTCCCAAAGAAACTTCTTTCTTCTCTTGCCTTTTCTTTTTACACACACACACACACACACACACACACACACACACCCGACACATCTTTTCTTTTTAAAGGCCTTCTGCCTTCTTTGGCCAGGAAACTGCCTTGTGTTTGTCAGGATGTAAATAAACTCTTTTGCCTTGCTGCTCTTATTTTTATTCTACACAGGATGTTTCATAAGCCTCCTGAACTGAAGTTTCCCCTTGATAGAATGAATGACTTTGGTCTCATTTATTTCATAACGCCATTAAACCACCTGGCAAGGCAAGAGTGTCTGGCTGTAATAGTGATTGAACAAAATGAGTCCTTTTGAAAATGGTGCTACTCTCATAAGCATAGTTACTAATAAGGGCAGTTGTTGTTCACATCAGAAACATCAGGGTGGGCTTGTGGGTTTCTTTTTTTAATTCTCTTTTTTTATTGTCTGATATAAAAATCATATTCCATCTGGGGCAAATTATAACCAACATGTACCCATAATCAGTGATTTGTGACAAAGGGTTGAATTTCTCAGCCTGTCATTATGGGAAAACTTTTTGGGGCTGTTTATGCTTGGCAATTTTCTTAATATTCTAGACCCTGGCTTTGAATGATCTCTTATAAATAGCTGTATTGTGGAAGTCTTTTTTCTCCCTATGTTCAGGCCTAATAGTAGATTCAGATCATGTTAACAACAAGACATTCTAACAGCTGCCTCTCTATACCATGTGCAATGATATTTGTCCAATTATGTTTTAGCCACTGCATCTCTATATTCTCATAAGCCTTGTGGAAAAGTAGTGCCATTTCTGATTTAGATATTTACTCTAAAGTTTTGTGTTAATTTAAAATTTTTATTTGTGAAAAATTCATTCCTATTTTGTGTTACAGATTCGGGTAAATAGTTCCAAACTGGTACGAGTCACCCAGGTGGAGAATGAGGAGAAACTGAAGGAGCTAGAGCAGTTTAGTATCTGGAACTTTTTTTCCTCCTTTTTAAAAGAGAAACTGAATGACACCTATGTTAATGTGGGACTGTACAGCACAAAAACCTGCCTCAAAGTTGAGATTATAGAGGAAGACACCAAGTACAGTGTCACTGTGACCCGCAGTAAGTCTTACCTATGTTTTTATGATGAATTCTATAGTGAGAAGGGACTGAACTTTGGAGGGTATAATTAGTGAGAAAGAGAAGTCAGCCCAAGATAATTCCATTTTGGTTCTGATTATAACCTGAGTTTACTACTCCTCCAAACAGTTTAGAGAAACTCCACCCCACATAAAGCCCTTTAGGCCTAGAATTGAGACTTCACGTTAGATCATTGTAAGTACCTCCTTACCTAGAATTGTGAAGATGCACATTCTTAATTCTTCCAATGGCTCTGACCTGATATTCCTAGTATTTCTCAGAGTATAAAAGATGTATTTCTGCCTTCTGGGCACTTCTAGACAAAGGTAGATGTCCCACAATGTACAGGTCTACATTTGAAGACATGAACGGTTAAATAATAAAAACTGAAGATCCCTAGCCAGTTTGGCTGAGTGGATAGAGCAGTGATGGCGAACCTTTTGAGCTCAGCTTGTCAGCATTTTGAAAAACCCTAACTTAACTCTGGTGCCGTGTCACATATAGAAATTTTTTGATATTTGCAACCATAGTAAAACAAAGATTTATATTTTTGATATTTAATATATTTAAATGCCATTTAATAAAGAAAAATCAACCAAAAAAATGAGTTCGCGTGTCATCTCTGACACTCGTGACATAGGTTTGTCATCACTGGGATAGAGCCTGTGGACTAAAGAGTCCCAGGTTCGATTCCAGTCAAGGGCACATGCCCGGGTTGCAGGTTCGATCCCCAGTAGGGGGTGTGAGGAGGCAGCCGATTAAGGATTCTGTCTCATCATTGATGTTTCTCTCTCTCTCCCCTTCTCCCTTCCTCTCTGAAATCAATATATATATATTGATTTCAGTTCCGCCTTTCTTCAGAACTGAATATTAGTACTTCATAAGTAAAAAGTATTTGTGGAATGATAAATATGAAGATCACTGCAATTTAAGGCTTACTCAGTGGAACTAGAAGTCCTCCCTTCTCTGAATGTCTGGGAAAGTTTCACAGAGGAGGTGGATCATTATCCTGTTGAGTTCTCTGTGACTTTTGGTCTCTCCCTGGTTACCACCCAGGGTCCTGGATTGTTGTGAGAGGTGGAAAGGTTCTTGGGTTTTGCTACAAAATAGTTTGTGCCTTCTAATTGCCCCAGGGTTTCACAGTTCTTTGGATTGGCCTGTTGTGTTTTTTGTTGTTGTTCTTGCTTGGTTGGTTGATTGGTTTTTGTATTTCTTTTACATTTACTGATCTTTTTTTATCCTATTCCGTTTGTGGACCTCCCCTAAACTCAGCTCTTGAATGTGAAGGTGTGGGAGGGTCTTGTATGCCCCTAAGGGGCCTCTGCTTGGGCCCCCTGGTCCTGAGTGAACTGTGTTTGAGTGTAGGTTTTTCCAACACAGTTGTTGTATAGCGAAGGGAAGTAAATGGTGGTGTTGGGCCAGAAGAACAGCCAGTTAGAGAACAACAGAAGGCCCTTATCCAAAGTTCTAGGCAAATCTGTTAAGTCCCAGCCTGAGTGACTTAAGGCTTGAAAACCAGAGTGGTGGAGACCTCTTGTGGGCAATTGCATGAAGTGCTGATGCCACTATGCCTGGCTCTATCCAAAGCAACACTTGGTTTCTTTCAGCCTTGGTGTAGGTAGCCAAAATAAAAATAAGATCTTCAGGAAAGTACAGGCTAGACAGAGACCTAATTACCCTTTCTCTTTGGAAGGGTGTCCCAGCTTTGTGTGGAATTTATAATGCTATTTAGGTGGACTCTTTGTATTTATTTTATTAGCTGACTAATAATGCCAGCGTTGCCTTTTATTCTACCCAATAACTCCCTCTTATCCATGGTTTCACTTTCTGTGGTTTCAGTTACCTAAATTGTGTGCTGTTCTGGGTAGCGGGATAAAATCTTGTACTATCCCATCTGGATATGAATTGTCCCTTTGTCCAGTGTACCCACGCTGTATACCCTACCCTCCTGTTGGCCGCTTAGTCGCCATCTGGGTTATCAGATTGATTGTCACGATTGACTGTCCCCATATTGCAATGGTTGCGTTCAAGTAACCCTTAGTTTATTTAATAATGGCCCCAAAGCACAAGAGTAGTGATGCTAGTAATTTGGATATACCAAAGAGAAGCTGTGAAGTGCTTTCTTCAAGTGAAAAGGTGAAAGTTATTGACTTAATAAGGAAAGAAAAAGAGTGTCGTATGCTGAGGTTGCTAAGATAAACGGTAAGAATGAATCTTCTATCCATGAAATTGTGAAGAAGGAAAAGAAATCCATGCTAGTTTTGCTGTCAAAAGTCAAACTGCAAAAGTTACAGCCACAGTGCATGATAAGCGCTTAGTTAAGATGAAAAAGGCATTAAATTTATGGGTGGAAGACCTGGGCAGAAAACGTGTTCCAATTGATGGCTGTGTGTTGCACCAGAAAACATTGGACCTCTACTAAGACTTCAAGCAGGGAACCCTAAAATGAATGGCCACATTCACATAACTTTTATTACAGTATATTGTTATAATCTAATTGTTAGTTGTTGTTAATCTCTTACTTTGCCTATTTTACAAATTAAACTTTATCATAGCTGTTTTTGTATAAGAAAATATAGGACATTACATATATGCTTCAGTACCATCCATGGTTTCAGGATTCCATTGGGGGTCTTGGAACATATCCCCCAGCAGATGAGGAGGGACTACTATAATGCCTTAAACTGTTTGTTTCTCCTATTAAACAGAAGTCTCTGTTTATTTCAGGATTTGACCCCAAACTCTTTTTCGTTTTCCTTCTTGGACTTATGTTATTTTTTTGTGGAGACTTGTTGAGCAGGTAAGTTCCAAGGCTAGAGTGCGGAATGATGAAACTCAGATCTGTCCTTGACTTTTATTGTAAAAACTCCAAGTGCTGCCATTTCCTTTTCCAGGATCTTTATGGCTAGGCCATTATCTGCTTGGATAATTTTTAAAAGTACTTTAATATATGTGTAATGATTTTTGTTTTTTCCTTGTATTACATAAGACTGGCAATAGTGAAATCTTCCCATTAGTTTGACCTATCTTGTGATGAGTCAACCACTCCACCATTGGAAAGAATGTGTTAAGCCCTTATTTTTACTGGGCTATGTGTGTGTTGATAAGCTTCATGCCATTCAGAAATAAAGAGACAAACATTAACTACTTATTCATTTCCTGCCTTTTTGGAACTTACCAGCCAAGCTAGGTGACATGTCCAAATACAAAGAAAAGAAATAGAGAAAAAAGCAAACATTGAACAAAGATAGAACCAACATTAACTAGTATACAAGTAAAAAGAGTATTTGTGGAGTAGTGAATGACAGATTAACAATTGGAGTTTGAAGTTGGGCTGGAGTGAGGTTGGTGGAAGTTGTTCCTTTTTTGGAGGGATTCTAAGAGAAACTCAATGAGGGAGGAATAACTGATAGAAAGAGCCTGGAATAGGAGTAGGAGCTCTCTGTTCTAGGCCCTGTGTTTGCTTTATCCTTCTGGGTAATCAGTTCAGTTCCAGTCTCCACAAGTGCAGTATTGTCCCTTCCTTCTCCCAGAGATGGTGTACGGTTCCTCAAAAGAAAGATTCTTATTAAAAACTAGAGGCCCGGTGTAGGAGATTCATGCATTGGGGGGCAGGGTGCCTCAGCCCGGCCTGCACAGTCCGGGACCCCTCGGGGGATGTCTGCCTGCCAGCTTAGGCCTGATCCCTAAGCCCCCTAAGCTGGCAGGCACACATCCCTCTCGCAGTCCGGGACCCCTCGCTCCTTACTGCCCGCCTGCAGCAGAGACAGGAGAGGCTCTCACCACTGTTGCTGGGCTAGCCAGCCATCTGGCTAAGCAGTGCTCCCCCTGTGGGAGCGCACTGACCACCAGGGAGCAGCTCCTGTGTTGAGCGTCTGCCTCCTGGTGGTCAGTGTGCATCATAGCGACCAGTCGTTCTGCCCTTTGGTCGATTTGCATATTACGCTTTTATTATATAGGATTGGGTTGGGAGAGATGCTGGGGATCAAAGTAGGAGACTAAATAGAGGTTTATTTTGGGGATATACTTGAGGGGACCTCATTGATACTAATCCTCGTAATCTGGGAGCAACTATATTGTTATAGTTTCTTCAGTTTTCTGACTTCAAGTTTTGGGCAAATACCTGTTCTAATCTTTTTTTTTTTTTTTTTTAAATGTTTAAGTTTGTGTCTTTCTTTTTTAATATATTTTATTGATCTTTCACAGAGAGGAAGGGAGAGAGATAGAGAGCCAGAAACATCAATGAGAGAGAAACATCGATCAGCTGCCTCCTGCACATCCCCCACTGGGGATGTGCCCGCAACCCAGGTACATGCCCTTGACCGGAATCGAACCCGGGACCCCGCAGTCCACAGGCCGACACTCTATCCACTGAGCCAAACCGGTTTCGGCACCTGTTCTAATCTTGTATCTGTTTTCTATCTTTTGACTAGGATAGTTGTCCTAGTTGGAACAATGCCATGTATGAAGAATACACACATAGTCATGAAAGACATTTTCTCTTTGCAGAAGCCAAATCTTCTACTATTCCACTGGGATGGGTGTGGGAATTGTGGCGTCTCTGCTAATCATCATTTTCATGCTGTCCAAGTTTATACCCAGGGTAAGTAGCAGAATACTCATGTGGTTAAGATGAGCCTGGATAGTTGAAGGATAGTTTTCTTAGGTAATTTAGCAGCACTGAAATTTGCATTGATATCTAAGCCAATGTCCTACTCCTTCCTTGATTCAGAAAGGTACTTACCATGATGAAACTTGGAGCCTGATTGCATATAAACTCCCTTTTTATTTAAAATTCCGTGCTTAGTGGGGGATTAAAGTCTCCTTCCTATTTGCTAATTACATAGTCAGGCTTTTAAGTTATTTAGCATCTCATTTTCCCAGTGTCCTTAGCAGACTGTACCACTTTAAATAGGAAATCTTTGTCAGAGATGTATTTTTCAGTAGTTTCAGGTTTTTTTAAACATAGTTTCATTTTGCTTTTATGTATGGAAACCTTTTGTAACTTTTTGCTTTCACTTCTACTCTGTTTTAGAAAAGTCCCATTTACATCATCCTGGTGGGAGGCTGGTCCTTTTCGCTATACCTCATTCAACTAGTTTTTAAAAATTTACAAGAGATCTGGAGGTGCTACTGGCAGTATCTTTTAAGTAAGTGTTACTGGTTTTGTTTTCCTTTTTATATGTTTATAAACTATTTTAGTTAATTTGGTCATGAAATTAACTTTTAGGAGTTTAATAGTCCATGCCATTTTATTAACTTTTAAGAATCGTAGTTCTTCACTTATTTCTAATCCCTCTTACAGTTGTTACCTTCTCTTAAATTAAAATGATGCTGCTCGGAAGAAGACTTTAATTTGTGTTGTAGATAAGTATACCTTTCTTTATATGATAGGCATCTTTCTGAAAAACTGTAAATTGACTTTATTAATACAATTGTATTTGTTTTATTTATTGTTATTGTTGACAGTATTACAGATGTCCCTCATTTTCCCTCCCTTTGCCGCCCTCCACCCAGCCTCTGCCCCATCCCAGGCCTTCACCACACTATTGTCTGTGTCCATGGGCTATGCATATATTCAAATACGTTCTGTAGTTAATTTCTTCCTGTCCCTCCAACCCCCCT
The DNA here is from genome assembly GCF_028538775.1 of Myotis yumanensis. NCBI lineage: Eukaryota > Metazoa > Chordata > Mammalia > Chiroptera > Vespertilionidae > Myotis > Myotis yumanensis. Next base: position 158,258,495 of record NW_027223754.1, read on the forward strand.
GCTCTCTGAGATCTGTCAGTCTGTTGCAGGCATCCATGCCTCTGGACCTATTTTGTTTGTCAGTTTATTTTGTTCTTTAGATTCCACATTTAAGTGGGATCATGTGCTATGTGTCTTTGTCTGACTGGCTTATTTCGCTTAGCATAATATTCTCCAGGTCCCTCCATACTGTCACAAAGGGTAAGAGATCCTTCTTTTTTACAGATGAATACATAGGATTCTATTGTGTAAATGCACTACAGCTTTTTTTATCCACTCATCAACTGATGGGCATTTGGGCTGTTTCCAGATCTTAGCTATTGTAAACAGCACTATTTATAGTATCTAGGGGTGCATAGATTCTTTCTGATTGGTGTTTTGGGATTCTTAGGATATATTCCTAGAAGTAGGATCATTGGGTCAAATGGGAGATCCATTTTTAATTTTTTGAAGAAATTCCATACTGTTTTCCACAGTGACTGCAACCAGTCTGCATTCCCACCAGCAGTAAACCAGGGTTTCCTTTTCTCCACATCCTCACCAGCACTTGTTGTTTGTTGATTTATTGATGGTAGCCATTCTGGCAGGTGTGAGATGATACCTTACTGTAGTTTTAATTTGCATCTCTCTGATCATTAGTGATATTGAGCATGTTTTCATATGTCTGTTGGCCATCTGTATGTCCTCTTTGGAGAAGTGTCTATTTAGGTCCTTTGCCCATTTTTTAATTGGATTGTTTGTCAACATAATTGTATTTCTAATATACTTGAGGGCTTGAAGAAATAACTCTCCATCGAATTTAATCTGTAAAGCAGGAATCCTTTTTTTATACAGATGGTAACTCTTAATCTACCCTTTGAGAGGTGATTAATCTGGATTTCCATATATTGAGTCATTTCTTGTTAATCCTCACCGGAGGATCTTTTTCTTTTTCTTTAATTTTTTTTTTTATTGATTTCAGAGAGGTAGAGAGAGATAGAAACATCAGTGATAAGAGAGAATCATTGATTGGCTGCCTCCTGCACAACCCCCACTGGGGATTGAGCCTGCAACCCTGGTGTGTGCCCTTGACTCGATTCGAACCTGGAACCCTTCAGTCTGCAGGCCGATGCTCTATCCATTGAGCCAAACCAGCTAGGGCCCGAGGATATTTTTCCATTGACTTTTAGAGAGAGTAGAAGGGGGAGAGTGGGAGGGGGAGAAATAGAGAAACATTGATGTGAGAGAGACACATGGATTGGTTGCCTCCCCCACACGCCCTGACCAAGGCCAGGGATCCAGCTGGCAACTGAAGTGTGTGCCCTTGATCAGAATCAAACCTGGGACCCTTCAATCATCGGGCCGACACTATTCACTGAGCCAATCTGGCTAGGCCATATATTGGTTTTTTTAAACAGACTATTCTGGAGTTGTTCAATGTGTAGCAGTGCTTCATTTGATGCAAATAAATTAGGGATAAAAGGAAGGATGGAAGCTTAAAAAGATAAAGATATCTGAATGATAGAAAAAAATATGAATAATTGAGTAATGATCTTGTCCATTTTCCCAGTTCAGTCGGTGCTAGTCACTTACTGCTTTTCCCCACACAAATTATTTTACTAATGTCTTCTGTTAACTCTTCTCATAGGTTATGTCCTCATAGTTGGATTTATAAGTTTTGCAGTCTGTTACAAGTATGGGCCCTTGGAGAATGAACGAAGTATCAACCTGCTGACCTGGACCTTGCAGCTGATGGGCCTCTGTTTCATGTATTCTGGTATCCAGATACCACAGGTTGCTTTTGCCATTATCATCATTGCTCTGTGCACTAAGAACCTGGAGTATCCTATTCGGTGGCTGTACATCACTTACAGGTGACTGAAAGGCAATGTAACTATTGAAATGTACAATGTGTGATACAGTTGCAGCAAAAGGACACAAAAATGTTGACCTGGGAGCCTCTTTGCTAATGAAAATTTATTGTATTATTGCTTCTGATTTTTGTCCTTCCTGAGTCTCTTTCTTTAGACTATAGGCATTTTTGTAGTTTTATTATAGTTATTTTATATAAAAGTATCCACTAAAGTGTGATGTGCTCATGTTACCACTAGATGGTGCAAAGTATATTACTTTTATATCAAATGCCGCAGGTTACCTGGTTTCAGAGTCTTTCACATTGGCTCTCAGATTGCGCTGGGAGTCCTGGTCTTTTTCTTTTAATTGATTTTCCCCCCTCTGTAGAGAGAGAAGAAGGGAGAGGGAGAGAGAGAAACATTGATCGGCTGCCTCCTGCATGTCCCCTACTGGGGATAGAGCCCAGAAGCTGGGCATGTGCCCTGACCAGGAATCGAACCATCAACCTTTCAGTGCACCAGATGATGCCCAACCAACTGAGCCACACTGGCCAGGGGTGGGAGTCCTAGTCTTAAGATGTAATTCATAGTGTGTTATCACCTTGCATAGTGAATATGGAATGATCTCAGATTGTCAGTGGTGGTTCTATTACAGATAGTCAAGGGTGATATCTTCAGTTTGGGGAACAAAGTTAATGGACCACAATTTTACACCATCATTTTTGGTCATTTTCCCAGTTTTTGGAAAATAAATACTTTGCCTATCATTTATTGGCAAATAAGTGAATTTACTCACATTAGTGAATAATAATTGACTATTCTGACTTGTCACTAATAGTCTGACATATCAAGAGTACATTATAACTAAAGATATCTGGCTCAGCCAGCAGCCAGCGTGGTCACAGTTCAGTTCCCAGTCCGGGCACATACCCGGGTTGCAGGTCCAATCCCCTGTGAGGGGCGTGCAGGAGGCAGCCAATCAATAATTCTCTCATCATTGATGTTTCTATCACTCTGTCCCTCTCCCTTCCTCTCTGAAATCAAGAAGGTCAGGCTCTCTGCTGCATGCCTGGCCCACTGAAGGGAGCTAGAGGTAAGGGTGCATGCAGATTACTGATTAATGATTCATGGTGTTATTTTGATGAGCACAGAAAGATGTGTAAGGCAACAGAAAAGATTGTCCCCCCTCGTCTCCTGACAGAAGAAGAGTATCGAATACAAGGAGAGGTGGAAACTCAAAAGGCGTTAGAGGAGCTTCGAGAATATTGTAACAGTCCAGACTGCTCGGCTTGGAAGACTATTTCTCGAATCCAGTCTCCAAAGAGGTAAACTCTTGGCTAGACATGCCAAGCATCTGTCACGGTGACTGTGACCTTGAGTTTTAACAGATCATACTTCTAGGTAATAATTTTGTATTTATGGCTTTATTTTCCTGTTCATCTAGTAGTCAAGAGAAAGGTATGTATATCATCATATGTTAAGCGGAACTGTCTACTCTAGCATAGACGTAAGAAGATTCCAACACCATATCAAGTGTCCCCTCTGATAGTATTGCATTGCTCTTTGGGTGGTGTTTTCTGTTTGTTTGTTTGCTTGCAGGGGAGAGGGGTGGGATTTTTTTCCCTTTTTATTTGGGGGCAACTATACCAGTGAGTATGTGAATCTTCAATTTGGAGTCCTGATGGCATAAAGTTTATAGGACCATAAATATGAATGAATGTGTAATGACCCTTAATCTCTCTTATCAGAATTACAGGTGACTAAAGGAACCTTGGCACTTCCATAGCTAAAAAGGATAGGCTAGTGCTTATTAAGCAGGATGAGGTTGCAGGGGATGTTGGCCTATGACCCCAGCTTTCCTTTTCTCCTTGTTTCTTGCTTTGGTCTACTTCACTGCCAGAGTAAGGACAGGGATGCTGTCTGGACTCAGTATAATTTGAGTAGATGAAGGGTTTAAATTTATTCTTATTTTGAAATAAAAATAGAAAGGGCAGGAGGTGCCTAATGAATATTATGTTCTCTTTTCCAGATTTGCTGACTTTGTGGAAGGTTCTTTTCACCTCACACCAAATGAAGTTTCTGTCCATGAGCAGGAGTATGGATTAGGGAGCATTATTGCCCAGGATGAAATCTATGAAGAAACATCCTCTGAGGAGGAGGACGCAGATTCTTGGTATCCCACTGCCATGCAGAACAACTTTTTGACTTAGGTGGAAGTCAGTTATTTTTACGTGGACTAGCTTGGTCCCTTGATGTGGTCCATGTCGCATATGTTGTGCATTATGCTGCTCAGCTTGTTGAGACAGAGCAAGATGGTGCTGGAATTCTCCCACTGAAATTAGAAGCCTGAGTAGGCCTCCCTCTGGAAATGGTCTTGGTGGTGTCTGTGGGATCCCTGGGGAATGAGAGTGGGTAAAGTAGTGAATGCTCCCCTTGGTTAAGCAGTCAGCTCACCTTTTATGTTTCCAGAGAGACTGGATGAGCACAGCGAGCACAGCATTCTAGCTCCTCTTTTGGAAGTTGATTCAGTCATGGCATTTCTGCCACTGTGACTGGCACTCAGAAGTGAGAACTGTTATCTGGGTTATATTTTTCAGAGAGAAAGCCTGTTTCACTTCTACTTTTATTCCAGTGACTTTAGAATAATTCTTGTTTAAAGAAGAAAATGGATTTTTATTTGTCTTATTTTTTAAATGGACATATGTAATTTTAATTTCTTAAAATTCGTGTTCCAGAACCAGCAAGTGCTCCAGTGTGACAAGCCTCATAGGCCCCTACATATTTATTAATATGGATTATCCATTAAAGCTCCAGAAGCTGTTGTGTTGAGCTTTGAATTGGTTCTCATGCATATGATATTCTGAGTCCTGCTTGCTTTTAGGAACATGCCTATTGGCTCTTCTGTAGGGGAGGTCCGTTGGGCTTTTTATTATAGTCAGCTTTCAATTCCATCTTAAAAAAATAAATTTGCATTTTTTTCCTTCTCATTCCTCCTAGCTCCCTTTGCCCTTTTACAAAGGGTCTATTCCCATACCTGTGAAGTATGTACAATTCAGAGTTTTTTCATTTCTTATATTCTCTTCCCCTTGGTTTTTAGCATTATTCCTGCTATTTAGGAGAAGCGATTTTATTTAGGGAATTTAAATGGTTTTTACAGGTTCTCCATTTTTTTGGGGTCAGTGAGTCACATATCTTTGAGTTGCTGTGGAATCAGGAAACTATCTCCTTTTTCTTTCCTTCCTTTGTCTTCCTGTTCCTTTCTGTCTTTCCTTACCACCTATTCCCCCCGCCCCCCCCCCCCCCCCCCGCCCCCATGAGCTCTGGCTAATTTTGTAAGCCCTAAAACTATGAAGTTTCTTGATACAACATACAAGATGTAGTTATGTAGCTACTATAGTTTGCATTACTAGAAAATAGACCTTCAGTTAATCTTCATGACTCTGGATGCTCCTTCAGCCATCAGGATCAGATTTTTTTAAAGATGAGTCATATATACATTTTTAAAAATTAATTTTAGAAAGAGAGAAACATCGATTCATGTTACACTCATTTATGCATTTATTGATTGATTCTTGTATGTGCCATTGAACCCATAGCCTTGGTGTATTCGGATGACACTCTAACCAACTGAGCTACCCAGCCAGGGCCAGACACATTTTTCCATGAATTATACTTACTTGCCGTTTCATTTCTGACCAGAGATTCATGCGTCCTTTTATTATAGTGGCATTAGTTTCAGATTCTTTTGCCATTGGAAAGTAACCCTATAAACCAGCAATGCCATTTATGAGGGAGTGAATTTTTATGTCTCTGTCATTAGCTGGTTTTGTCTTTGTGATCTTCACCCTCATGCCTTGAAAGAAGCTATAATTACTCTAGCCAGGAAGATAGACACCAGTGGTAAGAGCACAGCATAGACTTCCTAGATGACCATGATCATAGAGATGATTTGTTAAAAAGTCTTCATGACTCCTTCAGACAAGCCATTTAGCAGATAAGGCCCTGGGCTCCATTACTGACTTTCAAAATGTCAGTTCTGAGACTCCTCTCCAGGTGGCCAGTTGATTATTTCCAGCAGTGTTTCCCATAGCTTTAAACTGTCTTAAAGTGACAAGTACCTCAGTTGGCAGCAAATAGACATAATAGAAAGTGAAAAATAAGCAGTTTTGGGGCAGATGCTGTTGGTTAAAGTTGTAGACTAAAGGAGCTCTATATTGGGAAACCTTAATGCCTTTGTGAGTTATGTACATGGTAAAATTTTATCCCTCTACAAAGAACTGTTAAGACCTTTGGAATATACTATTTTTGACCTCATTTACAGAAATTGAGGCCTAGGCTATTTGAACCTAAGTTGATTGGAAGAAGTAATTTGGCTGTACAAGTAGTTGATTCCCTGCTTCCAAATACCTACTTAGGGAGGGTGGTAGCTTGCTCCAGGGTGACTTTTCCTGATTCATGTCTTCATTTAGTGAGAAAGCAATGTGAGTTAGGGAAGGATTTTTCTCTCTTTATGTTTAGTAAACTTGTGAAATAAAGTTTCCACCTCAAGACCAGTTACTTTCACTATGTTTGAATTTAGGGTGAGTAAAATCAAACTCCGCTTTTTACTTCCTGTCTGGTAGTTGGAGACGGAGCTGTAGGCAGCGGAGATGACAGTGGGTCCTGCAGCATGAGAACTGCTCTCAGTGAAGGATGGTGCCTCTGGTGTGCTGTGTGTCCTTGCCCTGCCTGCCTGTGTGGCTCTGCCCCAGATGCTTCAGAGCTCCCATGTGCCTGGAGATTGCTGAACTTAGGAAACCTTTAGAAGCTGCTCTTGTCTCCCTCTGGCCACTTGGTGTACTGGCTCAGTCACTACTTGAAGCCCCCATTTAATTTTCTCTGGTAGTTGCAGCTTTTGCAATTTCAGCATAGTCTCATTTCTCAGACTGATCTCATCAAGAAGGATTGAAGGGATAACTATGAAGTGAGCTGGACATTGGAACCACATCTGCTGCCATGTCAGCATTTTGCTCAGCAAATATCAAGCTACAAATTGGCCCTAGGGCCCAGGACTCATCGGCATTCAAAAATCTATTGCCTCTCATCAGCCTGACCAAGTTGTGTAGAGCATGTCTCTCATTAATATAAGAGCCGACTGGCCTAAAACATTTCCTCTTGACTTTCCCACTCAGATTACTTTCATGAGACCAATGACCAAAAATAAGGAAAATTTAGCAGCTTTGATATCTCCCAACAAATTTCTATCAGCCACTTCATCTTGCCAAAACTAGTTTATTTCTCCCCGCAAATTCATGAATTTATGTCTTGTACAAAGGATATTTTGCTGGTAATAGTTCCATTATAGTTCCAATGTTTCATTTTGTGCTAATACATCCCACTCTAGGCCCTAGCCCTCCCTTCATTGACTATGTTCCCTTCAATCCAATCCCCACTGAGCATATATGATAGAGATTTGATTAATAAAAGGACCCAAATAGGCCAGATAGTCCCCCCAGGCCCTGATATCCATAAAAGGCTTGGGGTTGGATTATGCAATTGTCCTCAATTTTTTTGTTGTTCTAGAAAAAAAAAAAAAAAGATGGGCTCAGATGGATGCTTGCGCAAAAATGATTTTTAGCTGTTTACTCATAACTTTTCTCTGAATTGAGGAGTGAGAGTTGAAGTAGGAGGAAAGGAAATTAAATGTCCTTGTATTTTTTGGACTCAGGTCTGACATATGAGATAATAACCTATATTGAAATGCCAAGAATTTTATCTGAACCAAGGAGAGGACAGTTTGACAGATTTATTATGCCTTCATGTTACACAGGAGCAGAAACTAAGTAATACCATAAAAATAGCCATTTTACAAGGTAAATGCACTTCCAACCTTTTGCGTCTGTTTTGATGTAGCAGAAATTACTTTTTTAGGGAAACCTATGCAATTGTAATCTGGCGGTGTCTCTTGCTAACTTAGCTTATGGACTCAGTTACTGTTGAGTTGGATTCTACATGGTTACTACCTTCAAAAAGGGTGTTCAGTGCCTTATGTGATGGAAGCCAGAGCCTGCTGGGAATAAACAATGCAAATTCACGTGAATGTCAGGGCACAGCTTTAGTGAGGATGGGAGTGGCACACAGCCTCCCAAAATATGGGGCTTTGGGTTCCTTGCCCCAACCCATGTATGTCATTTTCCTCCTCACACTCTTGACAATAACTTGAAAATGATGAAATCACATTCTCTGAACTTTACTAGTATATGGACAACATTTTTATTATGTTAACATAATAGATAATTCATAATGTATTAGAACTGTTACAGCCTGCAATTGCCTCAGTTTCCCATGATGTTGAAATAGCAAGGGTAATGAATCACTGGGTAAGTTTTAGCCTGTGAGTAATGCCTTAGTGTTACTTAAAAATATTTTTCATTTGTATTTAAAATAAATATTCATAAATGTTTGAAAGGAACAAAATGATCAGGGATGGCTCTTTGCCATGGGTCTCATTTTCACTCTTTTCTGTAAGAAAAAATGTCAGTGTTTTATTATATATTTTTTCATTTTTATTGTACAAATTTGTAAGTAATTCCAATTTTAATAAAGTTTTATAGACTATGTAGTGGCTTCTCTTAATGAACATGTACTTCTCTTGTTTGGATCTCTTGTCTTCAGTTCATGAGCAATTAACTCCTCAGTTTCATCTTTTTAATGCGATCATTTGCATGCCATCTATTTTCCCTTTTCTTTCTTAACCACTGCTGCCCATCTTGGGTATCTCTTGCTCTGTTTTCATCCCGGGGCTGAATGATTTCCCAAGATGCCAGAACTCTAAGGGCTATTCTTACAGAAGTAGCAGGTTGTACTATTATGCTGTCTCATAAAAAACAATATATAGGGCCCTGACTGGTTTGGCTCAGTGGATAGAACGTCGGCCTGTGGGCTGAGGCTGTCCCAGGTTCTATTCTGGTCAGGGGCATGTACCTTGGTTGCGGGCACATCCCCAGTAGGAGGTGTGCAGGAGGCAGCTGATCGATGTTTCTCTCTCATCGATGTTTCTAACTCTCTATCCTTCTCTCTTTCTCTCTGTAAAAAATCAATAAAGTATATTTTTACATAAAAAAATATATATAGGTTATTCCTGGTCTAGGGAGCTTCTCTGTGCTTTAGTTCTTTAAATTTTTAAAAATGATATAAAGTATTTGTTTTATTTTCCACTGGGGTGAGGGGCAGACCCATGGATCCTACTGTGAAATGCCTGCCAAAAACTTTGTGTAGGGTGGAAGAGGGAGCAGGGCTCTAGTGAGCATTAGGGGTGTGGAATAAAACCAATTATGTCTAGGCCCAGCTTCTGTAGTAGGAATCTGAATCTTCTATTTTTTATGTTTTGGCTTTTTTCTTTGCTCTTGGAATCTGTTATAGCATTTGCATTAATTCTGTACCTGTCTCCTCTTTTCTTAGTTATTTAGATTACATGGAAACCCATTGTCCATTTTTCAAAGATGGTGAAAGGAAGAAAACAGGATGCAGACTATGTAAATGTATGTAGATTAATGCACAGTAATGGCATCTTTTTTCCTTTGCCTTCTATAACTATACTAGGTAAATAAGAGACATAGATGATCATTAATGGCTATTAATAAAAACTTAAAGCATAATTGCCAGGAATGCTACATCATAGGGTTTCAGGGAGGAGAGAAAAAAAGATAAGGTGTTTAAACCAGTTCTTCTCACACTTTAAAAATGCACAGGGAACATCTGGGGAGCTTGTTTAAATGCAGACTTCTGCCCCAGTAAGCCCGATTGGGGCCCGAGATTCTGCATTTCTAATAAGCTCCCAAGTGATTCAGCTGCTGCTGGTCTGTGGACCTCACTTGGAATAGTAAGAATGTAAAGCACTTACCTTGTTGCCTGGCACATACTAAGTACTTGGTCAATGTTACTAATTGACACCAGATAATTTGTGAGAGTCAAGAAAATCCTTTGCCCACCAAATATCTTCACCATATCTGAAAACTTTTTATTGCATAACATCTTTTCAAAAATGAGTATCTCTGGGAGAATGAATAAATGTGAATTAGTTTAATCAGCTTGTTGGCTTCCAAACTCTGTCAGAAATCTGCACTAAATACTTTGGAAGTTTCTTTTTTTGCCAGCTTTATTGAAGTATAATTTAAAACAATTATTTTTAATTGATGTTTAGAGAGAGAGGAAGGGAAAGGGAGATGGAGAAATATCGCTGTGAGAGCTGAACATCAATCAGTTGCCTCCTGCATACCTCCTTCTGGGGATCAAACATGCAACCGGGTATGTGCCTGGAATTGAACCAGCAACCTTTTGGTGCATGGAATGGTGTCCAGTCAACTGAGCCACACCAGCCAGGGCTGAAGTATAATTTATATACAATAAAATTCACCAGTTTTGAATTTTGACTAATGGAGACAATTGTGTAATCATTTTCACAATCATGATATAGAGCCTTTCCATCACCCCAATAGTTCCCTCATGCCCCTGCACAGACAAAAAAAGATTTTTTTAAACACCAGTTTGTTGTTTCACTTATTTATGCATTCATTGCTTGCTTCTACATGCCCTGATGGGATTGAACCCAGAATCCTGGTGTATCAGGATGATGCTCCAACCAGCCAGACACCCAGCCAGAGATGGACTAGAACTGTTAATGGGGGGAAAGAGAAAGGTGATTTTGGAGTCAGTGGAGAAGACCAATAAGCTTCAGTTGCTTCAGTTTTGTTTGAGAAACAGGAGATCACAACCCCCCGTGCATCTTCACCTCAGGAATGCTTTAACAGATCTTAAAATCTCAGATGACATGGAGATGTAGTTTACACCTCTTACTTTAGAGTGACTCACTTGTCCCACTTTGCCTAGAACGTTCCTGTTTCAGCACTCAAAATTTCCATGTCCAGAGAACGCAGCTTAGATCCCAGACAAACCCTAGTTTGTGATGTTTATGCCATTGTTTCTAAGCCCAAGGTTGCCATCTCATTTTAAAGTTGCTTCTCTTGTGAGCACATAGTAGGCACTCAATAAATGAGTGAACGGGTGGACACACATAAACCCCAGTTGTAGGTGGCTGCAGATCCTGGCCTGGAGAACAGGAGACCTGGGTTCTGGTCCCACCTCTGCCAGGTTTGCAGTGGTGTGATCCTGGGAAAGAGATTTCTCACTCTAGGTCTGTTCATCTGTGTCCTTCATTATAATAGGGAATCTGTAGTCATTTCTGTCTCTGACACTGATACCGTTCTACCTGTATTCGGGATTATGTTCTTTGTGTCTACCACTCAGCCTTTTCTCTCTCTTCCTTGCTTTCCACCCGCCCCCCCCCCCCCTCACATACTAGTATATATAGTAAATCAATAAATTATGAAAGGGCAGGTTGATAATGGACTGCTGATGGGCCAGGCTTCTGCAAAGCAATAATGTTTGGACCTTGAACCAAGCAGCTGTGACTGCAAGTTGGAAAATCAAGTCTGCCTTCAGCTAGGTGTCTGTATTTGTGCATGTCTGGGAGGGAGAATGGTGGGAGCCTGCTGTTCAGGACTTTCCCTGGGTGGGTGAGGGGGTACCCTGGAAAACAGAATTTTATAAGCTGCTTACTGTCAAAGACAGGTTATTTCCAGCTGGGCTAGTGCCCAGGAAACATTATCTCAAGGTCTTATTCAGTATCCTAGCACAGAAGCATTAAAATTAGCAATGCCAGGACTTGGGCTGGAACCTCTGGCTGACTTAGGGTCAGCAATCTGTTTGTGGCTCTGCCACATACTGCCTGTGGAAGGATGGGCACACTGTGTAATCTCTGAGCTTCAATGTTTGCCTCTAATTTTCTTTTTTAATGGAATATCTGCACTGCCTACTTCACAGGGTGGTGTAATTCAATATGATGATACAGGTGGGAGTTAATGAAACTGATGTCTTTACAAATGTCAGGCATTATTACTAACTTTAGTTTTTAGATCTGTATCATGGGGTCTGATTCATGACGGGGAGGGGGTGGAGAGGAATTTGGGTATTTTGTCTGCTTAGTTCTTAAAGTAATGTCATTGACAACCCCTGACTCAATAATAAGGAAGGGTAGGTTTGAGGGAGGTACTGAGTCTTTGTTAGGAAGATACCCAAGCCTACCTTCCTCCTTGACAAATTCCTGACTTTGGAAAGCTTATCCTTAGCTATAAATTCCACTCCTATTCTCATTTCCAAATTTTTGGGACAACGGCACAAGAGCTCTACTTGAGCTGCTCAGCTAAGGCCAGCCAGATCCTCTCTCCTACTACAGGTGCTTTCTTGTGACTACTGTTTCCCTTCTGGGCTTCAGGCCTGTGAAGGGTTAAGCGAACCACACCCTCAGCAGGAACAGCCTCGGACTTTGTGCTGAGCAGCCAAAGTCTGAGCAGCCGTCTCTGGCTTCTGGCTTGACCGACACAAGACACAAGGAGCCCCGGCTGGAGGAGGCAGCACAGACAAGGTCAGAACGGGTGGACACTGGCAAGAGGAGGGCAGCTTCTTTCCTGGCCTCTCCAACACCATGGACAGCTCCTGTTAAAGGCACCTCTCCACCTTTGGGGCGGGCATCCTATGCCCCCTTCCTGTTGAATAGGCCTTTCATCCACCATTCTCCAAGGAACAGCGAAGTTACAGCCTAGTTCCAGTGTTGGGTGAGTCTAGCCTTGACCCGTCACTGCTCCTCTTTTGCGTATTGTTGTATCCGTCTGGGGGTGGCTTCCTTTTCCCCTTCCTACCTCCAACCAGTCATATTTCCACTTCCCTCAAATCCAAATTTAAAAAAGATACCTTCTTCCAGCCCTGCTTCTGCTTCTCACCCTCCCCTGCCAAGTTACTTTAGCCACTTGTGTTCAAAGTGACAATTGCGTTCTTTTCTGGAGCTTGGGGGAAGCAGAGTGAAGGAAGAAGGCGGCTGTATCCCCTTCTGGCTCAACCTTTCATTCCTGCTTTCTTCCCCTCCCCCACGCAGGTTCAGCTGTGCAGGAGAGGAGGAGGATATGGCTCCTTGATTCCTGTGGGGAGTGGCATTGGCCATTGTACAGATAATTCTGTTCTGTACCAGGCCACCCCACCTAGTCAGTCCCACAGGAAAAACTGAGGAGGGCTGGGCTTCCTCCTTAGGGGACACTTACTGTGTGCCTACTGCTGGGACCGAGGCAGTGAGCCCAGGCTCCCTGTTTCTCTCACTCTGCTCCTCCTTGTTCATTTCCTACTAAAGAGCTGGATGTGTCCACCAGGGACAAAGTCTAGGCCAGGTTATAGGAATTCGTGTGAAAACTGGAAATAGAAAAATAGGGACAGAAGTGTAGGCACATCCACAGGTCCTGAAAGCTGCTAGTTTGTTGGGGGAAACAAAGCTCACTTTGATTTTCTTTGGGGTATTCCCGTCTTCTATGGAGGAACTCCCAACTCTGTCCTCACTCTTCACCTCGTCCGGTCCCCATTTAAAAAATGAATTTCCCTGTAGCAATGAGGGGAGGAGAGACCTTTGGAAGAACCTTTGAAATGGGCGTGGGTGGGCTGGGTGACTGAAATAGGGGCTGTGGGAGGTAGGGAGTGGAGGAGAACTGGGACAGTGGTCAGGGAGTTTAGACCCTGGCCAGGGCCTCCGTGCAGGGAGGAGAGAGCTTTTGGTGCCTGGGTGTGGGCAAAGCTTTGCTTATCTTGTCCTCTCTTGCAAGCACAATTGTGCTTCCCCAGGTGCTGCCTGTGATGTCTTCCTTACCCTGGTGGCCAGAGGCAGGTGGTCCTGTCCCATCTCTGCCCCGTCCCCACCAACCCTGACCCTGGGGCAGAGGATCCCCCACCTGCTCCCACAGTTAACGTGGGCTAGTCTAGAGGCCTCTCCCAGGTCAGGGGTTCTCTCTAGGGGCTGGAATTGGGGGGCAGAAGGCTCTCCTCGGCCCTTCTGCCTTCTTCCTCTCAGTTATGGGTCTCTAACGCTGAGCAAACATCAATAAACCACCCCCTGACCCCCAGGATCAGCTCTTCAACATGACTCTCCTGGAAGGTTCCATAGGAGTGGAGGATCTTGTGCTCCTGGAACCCCTGGAGGAAGAGTCTATGCTCAAGAACCTCCAGCTACGCTATGAGAACAAGGAGATTTATGTGAGTGCATGCGGGTGCCCCTGACGGTGGTGGCCAGAGTCTCCACATGCTCCCATTCCTCCCCCCACTCCTTTCCTTCACCTTCTTCCCCGGCTGCAGACCTACATTGGGAACGTGTTGGTTTCCGTGAATCCCTACCAACAGCTGCCCATCTATGGCCCAGAGTTCATTGCCAAATACCAGGAATGTACCTTCTATGAGCTGAAGCCCCATATGTGAGTAGAGAGACCAAGGGAAGGTGACGATGATCCTGATGAGGAGACATCCTAATGTCTTTTCGCTTTTCTCCTGGAGGAGATCTCTAGCTGCCCTCTGGGCCTGGCCCTCTGGAGCCCCCTTCCTAGCCTGCCACTTCCTTAGAATTAGAGGGTGGATGACGTGGAGGCTGGGGATCGAGAGAAGGTGGTGTCTTGGACTGACCCCACATTAGCCATTACCTACTTCCTCCCCCCAAGCTATGCATTGGCAAACGTGGCGTACCAGTCACTGAAGTTCCGGGACCGAGACCAGTGCATCCTCATCACCGGGGAGAGTGGAGCCGGGAAGACGGGTGAGGCGCCTGCTGGGGAAAGCTGTGGGATCACCTCTGGAACTAATCCTTCATCTCTCCCAGCCAGGTCTAGCCCTGCCCCTGTCCTGCCCGTCCCCCACCCCCAGAATTCCCTCTTGGTTTTCCTGACTCTGAAGGCTCAGGTGCTGGGACGAGGGAAGTTACGGAGGGTGGTGTGGGGATCCATGCGAGGGTTTTTCTTGCACAGAGGCTAGTAAGCTGGTGATGTCTTATGTGGCGGCCGTCTGCGGGAAAGGGGAACAGGTGAACTCTGTGAAGGAGCAACTGCTTCAGTCAAACCCAGTGCTGGAGGGTGAGAATGCCAGGCTCTGCCCTCTGTCCCCCTCACCCGGCCAACCCCAGAGTCACTCGGCCCTAGTCACCTTCCCGTTGTTCCAAAACCACTGTCCTCGTTTAGCCTGAAAAATCTGACATTGGCACAATGACTGGAAGACCTTCCTCCTTTTCCTTCTCGAGAGTCCCTCTTCTCCCCTCAGCCACCTCACTGCCCCTCTCCTCATCTCCGCAGCTTTTGGCAATGCCAAGACCATCCGCAACAACAACTCCTCTCGATTCGTGAGTGAACGTCTCAGTCTGGGAGGAGAGGGTGTGGAGGCTTGAGAGGGAAGAATGTGCCACAGACCCTTCCTGGACAGGGTGGTGAAAAGAGAAGGAAGCAAAGTCTGTCTCCCTCTCTCTCTCTGGTCCCTGAAGGGAAAGTACATGGATATTGAGTTTGACTTCAAGGGATCCCCCCTCGGTGGCGTCATCACAAACTGTACGTGTCTCCCCATTCCGCTTACCGCCTCTCTCTCCCACCCGCCCCACGGTGTCCCTTTCTGCTGATCTGCTACTGTGGGTAGAAGGAATATTAGACTTCCCAACCACTAGGGATGTCAGGGATGAGGGCAGAATTAGAGGGAAGCTGAGGTACCTCCCAGATCTGCAAAACATTCTTTTCTAATTTTCTGCCAGATCTGCTGGAGAAATCCCGCGTGGTGAAGCAGCTCAAAGGAGAAAGGAACTTCCACATCTTCTATCAGCTGCTGGCTGGAGCAGATGCACAGCTGCTGGGTATGTGCCTGCCCGGAACAACCCCAGCTGCCATCAGTCCCCTCTGGGCCCTGCAGCCTCTTCCCTTGAGCCCCTCAGATTCCTCCATCCATATTCCTCATCTGATCTCACCCACCATTGTTGGGAACAAATCCCGTGACCTCTGTGGGGTTTTATTACTAGGAATAAGCTCTGTTGCCTCTTCACTGCTTGTATTCCTCTGTCCTGCCTGAGTTCCTCTTTCCCCGAGCTGGCTTCAAAAATGGAACTCGCATTTCCATCTACTGTCCTTTCCTATCTTCAACTGAAGGGATGTTACTGATAGTTCAGCAGGAAATTCAGCAGGATGTTGAACCTTCACTGAGCTTCCACTGAAGTTGTCCTTGGTCTACATCTGTTTCACCCAGGACCCTGTGCTTGATTTCCTCTTCTTAGATAGTTCCACCTAGGTTTCATTCATTCATTCATTCATTCATTCATCAGACAGCTCTTGAACACCTACTATGATCGAACACTGTGCTAGGGGTATAGAGTTGAGTAAGACATGGATCCTGTCCCTGAAGAACTTAGTCTCCCGGGGATGGCAGGTGTGTGAACAGATACACTGCACTACAGTGTGGTCAGTGCCAATAGGCCTGTGCAGATGCACATAGGAGCAGAAGGCATAGGGTAAGCTGCCTTGTCCTGAGGAAGAGCCCATCCCAGCTTGAATGTTGTACTGGCATCACTACAGGGTCCAGTGACACTAAAGGCCCTGCCAGTCCGCCCTCTAGCTGAGAGCTCTGTGGTGTCTGCTCCCTTTGGTTTCAGGTTATTCTGTGCTGGACTTATACCCATTTCCTTTTTCCCCCTGGCAGATCTATGGTTCAGGTGCCCCCACAGGTCTCATCTCCCTCCTGGCTTAATAGTCTTGAATGTGTTCCATTTGTCTGAATCACAGGCACCAGAGTCTTGTTCTGGTTCTGTCACTCATTGGTTTAAATTGAGTCCAGGCGGGCCCTCCCCAGTGTCATCACCCCAGGCCTTTCTGACTCATTCTGTGTTCAGATGTTCCTCTTTAATACGCTTTGGTTTCACAGTTGTGTCTTGGGAGAAGCTGCCATTAAATTCTAGTTTGAGAGATACTCACTGAATCTCAGATCATTTGAATAACAGATCATTGATATCCCTAAAGTTCCATGATTAACCCACTCCTTCCCATCTCCGGTAAATAGCTTAGACCATGCCCTTGATTCATTTATTAAAAAGAAAAAGGTTCCTGCATGCCAGCCAGGTATTCAGATTATGAAGGTGAAAAACATAGTCCCAACACACAAGTTGTTTATTTGTGGGAGAGAGAGAAAGAAAACATAACTTAGTCCACGTGATAGGGGCTGGGATAGAGACTCACCAGGGGGAACACAAGAGAGCCATTTGACTCAGCCCCACCACACCAGAGAAACCTTCTGGAGAGGGATCAGGGCTGGGGGACATAGTACCTGACGCTCTGTCAGTGCTTAGCGAACAATGAATGCACCAGCAAGGATGAGTGGGCGGTGTGTACTTACCCTTCCTTCCTTACCTTCATCCTCAGAGTGGCTGAGACCAGAGCAGTGTAGAGGATTGGTTTGTTTGTTTTTATTGTTCAGAACCCTGAGGATGGGGAGAAGAGTAAAATGAAGCTTTTCTTTCATAAAAGTTGGGAGAGAACCCCAATAATTACAAACACCTAAACCCTGAATACCACTTAAAAGTTTAGTCTATTATAGGAATTAATGATCCCAAAATAAAGGAGGCAAGGGAAGAAACTAAAAAAAAAAAAAAAGGCTTCTTTGAGTAATTGAATGAACTCACCTAGGGCTAGGGCTGTGAGGGTCAAGGCTGGAGAGCCTGTGTACTAACCCTGTCCCCACACACTGGCCCTCCCAGCGGCGCTGAAGCTGGAGCGGGATACAGGTGGCTATGCCTATCTGAACCGAGAAGTGTCCAGAGTGGATGGCATGGACGACGCCTCCAACTTCAAGTCTGTGCAGGTGGGTGCCCAGGATGGGGTAGGCTTGGGCCCTTAGGTCATCCTCTGAGCCCAGGCTCTGGCTTTGAGGAGGGAGGCATTGAACTGGCACCACAGTTCAACTTCTGACTTCTGCTTGCTCCCTAAGAGTGCAATGACTGTGATTGGGTTCTCCGAGGAGGAGATTCGATGGGTGCTAGAGGTGACAGCCCTGGTGCTGAAGCTGGGGAATGTGAAGCTGTCAGACGAATTCCAGGCCAATGGAATATCAGCAAGTGGCATCTCTGATGCGAGAGGTCTGCACCCCCTGCTCAAGTCCCACCCAACTCCCCGAATCTCCTGC
The DNA here is from genome assembly GCF_028538775.1 of Myotis yumanensis. Classification (NCBI taxonomy): domain Eukaryota; kingdom Metazoa; phylum Chordata; class Mammalia; order Chiroptera; family Vespertilionidae; genus Myotis; species Myotis yumanensis. The sequence goes on from NW_027223754.1 coordinate 158,276,350, forward strand.
TGTTCTTCCACCATCTCTAGTATAACTAACTTCACTCTGATTTAGTCCCACTCAGCCTGCTCCTGAGTTCTTCCCCAAACATACTCATTGAGGCACATTGGAATGAGGTTTTGAAGTTTGGTAGACATAGGTTCTGAGACCTTTCCGAGTCTCGCCTATTTCAGGAAATTCTCATATTAAAGTAGATAATGCATGAAAAGTTCCCAGGTCTCCCCTTCCTCCTCCTCCCCAGACCTTCTTCAAGGCCATGTTCTGAACTGGCTGCCAGGGCTGCTCCAGCAGAGCCCAGGGACACCAGTCTCCCAGCAGCTTCACTTATCTGCTTCCTCCCTCCCCTGGGAGAAAGCCCTCTCTCAGGCCATGTTGTATCTCCTCATCACCCCAGGTGTTCGGGAGATTGGGGAAATGATGGGTTTGGATTCAAAGGAACTAGAGAGAGCTTTGTGTTCAAGGACCATGGCAACTGCTAAAGAAAAGGTGGTCACTGCACTGAATGTTGTTCAGGTAAGGGGCCCTATGGGAGGGGCTGATTCTGAGTCTGTTCTGTGGCTACCACACTGACCAGCTTGGCCTTGCCCTGTAGGCTCAGTATGCCCGGGATGCTCTGGCTAAGAACATCTACAGCCGTCTCTTCAACTGGATAGTGAATCGAATCAATGAGAGTATCAAGGTGAGAGATTGCCCTCTTCCCTCAACACTCCCCTGCCCTGGTCACCAGCCCGATACCTTGGGTTCTGGGATGGACAGAGTAAGGACAATGAGGAAAAGTGTACAGTGTCTTCCAGTAGTGTGTGATTGTGGAAATGTCACTGGTTTTTTGACTATCTGGATAGACTGCTTACCAGTGTGTGGCCTTTCAATTTCACAAAGATTCTGAGCCTCAGTTTCCTGATTTGGAAAATGGGACCTTAATGCCTACCTGCTTCACAGGTTTAGTGAGGATGAGATAAAATTGTGTACATGGTTACCATAGCCAACAGTTTCACTCCTAGATACATATCCAAGCACATTGAAAAGAGATATATATGAATGTTCATAGAGGCATTATTCTTAATAACCAAAAAGTGGAAACAACCCAGATGTCCATCAACTGATGGATAAATAAATAAATACAATGTGGTATATTTATACAACGGGATATTATTCGGCCATGAAAAGGAATGACATACTGGTACATATTCAACATGGATGAACCTTGAAAACATGTTGAGTGAAAGAAGCCAGACATAAAACGCCACATTTTGAATGACTCCATTTATATGAAATGCCCAGAATAGGCAAATCCATAGACATGGGAAGTAAATCAGTGGTTATCAGGGACTGGGGATGGGAGGGAGGACTGGGGAGTGACTGCTAATGGTTATGGGTACAAGATTTCTTTTGGGGGGATGATGAATGCTCTGGAATTAGGGTAAATTCTCTGGTATGTGAATTAAATAAAAATAGAACTATTATTTAAAGATTATGTACATGAAAGTGCCATCAATTTAGAAGCTGTTACTGCAGGGTAGTGGGGTAAAATGGGATTGGACTCTAGGTTTGGTAAATGCTTAGCTCTTTTGAAATTTGATATTTTAAATCAGTAAAATGGGAATAATCACTCCTTTTAGGTTTATGATATGATTAATGAAATAAGAATATAGATTTTTAAATAAAATGCTCAACAAATTAAAAGATAGTTATTTTCCTGAGAGGATTTCAATGTCTTTCTACCTCACACCATGGGAGCACTGTCCTGGAATCTATTTGCATCTTCCCTTTCCACCCTCTTTGCTTGTCCTCCAGCATATAGAAGAGAAAGGAGAATAAAACCACAATTCCTGTCAGGCTTGGTCAAGCTCACCCGAGTTCTGTTTGCCCCTTGCTTCAATCACCTGCACCATCACATCCACTGTAGAAGGGCCTGTCCTCAGACTTATCTTTTCCTCCTCTTCAGGTGGGCACTGGGGAGAAGAAGAAGGTAATGGGGGTCCTGGATATCTATGGCTTTGAAATATTAGAGGTAAGACAACTTCGCCCAACCACAGAACCCGGGGATGTGAAAGAGGGGAGGTAGGGCTGAGTGGAAGGAAGTATCTGAGCTGGTTTCTCTAATCTGTGTGCCTTCCCTTAGGACAATAGCTTTGAGCAATTTGTGATCAACTACTGCAATGAGAAGCTACAGCAGGTGTTCATAGAGCTAACACTGAAAGAGGAGCAAGAGGAATATAAGAGAGAGGTAAACTAAGCCTTCTCCCACCTCCTCTCTCTTAAATGACTTCTAGGCACATGCCAGATTTCTCTTTCTCCTTGATCACAATTTCCTCTCAATTGTTCCCTCGTGGGAACACAGAGGACAAAAAGTTTCCCCTGCACAGTTGAACATTCCAGCATTACCAAGAAGCCCTAATTTTCTGCTCTCCATCCCCCCAGCTCCCCATACTCCAGGCCAGGCCAGGCAAGGAAGGGGGGTGGCTTGATAGAAGGGTGTGTGTGTTGGGGGGCGGGGGGGGGGGAGGGGGAATCATGACAAGAGTGAAGTGACAGCTGTGCTTGGCCTATGGCATACTGTGAGCCACATTTAGAAGGGACGTTTCTCCTGGGCTTGGCACCCAACCACATCCACTTTCTGTGCTCTTCTCTAACTCCTCAGAATCCTTTGTCTCCTCCAGGCTCTGATGTTGCCTTCCCCTCTTGTAGCACGCTGACCCCAGACTTTCTCACCAGAAGTGCCCATGGCTCAGGATTTCCACACTCCTGCCCCTGTTCAGCGGTTCTCTAGGGCTAGGTGTCAGACAGCCCTCCGATTGAGCTAATTCCCTCCAAAGTGTGAATGCCTCACTCATCAAAATCCTCCCAGGGATGCGCCCTGTGAGCTCTCAGGAATCTGTTGTGGCAGAACGTCAGGCACTGTGATAACAATGTACGGAGAAGCTTTTAAAAGTATTTGGATGTTTTTATTTAAATTTTTTAAAATTTTTATTTATTGAGTTTTAGAGAAAGGGAGAGGGAGAGGGGGGTAGCTAGAAGAAGGAGGGTCGGGGGGAGAGAGATCAATTTGTTGTTCCATTTATTTATGCATTCGTTGGTTGATTCTTGTATGTTCCCTGACCGGGGATTGAACCTGCAACCTGGAGGTATCGGGACGAGGCTCTAACCAACTGAGCTATCAGGCCAGGGCTTATATTAAATTTTCAAATGATCAAATAGATAATATATTTCTGTGCTTTAAAATTCAAAAAGCTTAAAAGGTGTATAAAGAAAGGCCTCTCTCCCACCCTGTCCCCAGCCTCCTTGATTTCCTTCCCGTCTATAGGCACCTGAAGTGGGCCTCCTTCCAGAGGTCTTTGATGTGTAATCACATCAAAGTTTATTCACGCAGCAGTGAATACACCCTCTGCTACACCTTGCTTTCATAAGTTAACAAGAGATCTTTCTGTCTCAGTATATTAAAGATGCTTTTTTAAAGCTACATAGGATTATAAGAATATCATAATTCATTTAATCAGTCAGGGAAGACATTTTTGGAATGAAGTGGGAGGGCAACTTAATTCCACTCTGCATTCCCTGAACACCTGTGAGGGAGGAGGGAGAGAGAAGCTTGTTCCCCAGTCACCCCTGAGAATGGCCTGAAGTGCTACATCTGCCCTGGGGTGGGATCAGGAGCTATCCTGCCTGCAGGCCTGATGCCCAGCAAATTCCTAAAGCACAGAAAGATTGTCTTTGGGTTTTCTGCTTCTGTACCATTCTTGTTCTTTTTCTTTCTTTCTTTCTTTTTTTTTTTTTTTTAAAGAATACAGCCCAGCTGGTGTGGCTTAGTAGTTGAGCATCTACCCATGAACCAGGAGGTTATAGTTCAATTCCTAGTCAGGGCTCATGCCCAGGTTTTGGGCTCAATCCCCAGTAGAGGGCATGCAGGAGGCAGCCGATCAATGATTCTCTCTCATCATTGATGTTTCTACCTCTCTTTCCCTCTCCCTTCCTCTCTCTGAAATCAATAAAAAACATATTTAAAAAATTATACAGTCCCAAAGTATCATGTGGATCCATGGTCAGCTGTGGCCCTGGATCAGCATCCCCTGTGGACATGTTAGAGTGCAAATTCCCAGGCCTTGTCCCAGACCTGTGGAGTCAGAAACCTGGGGGGCAGGGGCAGCAAATCTGCTTTAACAAGCTGTCCAGGTAGCGTCGATGCACACTGAAGACAGAATCACTGATGTAGGTCTTTGAAGATGTATCCAATTAGCTTTGTTGCTTGATGATAAACTCACGTGTGTGCTTTGGTTCTGTAGTTTGTTGCCAGGGTGGTGTGGCCCTTTGCTCTTCCATATACTCAAGGATCCCCACCCCCAGAGTTGGGTAATCTCTACCCAGTCTTCACCTAGCAGCTTGCACTTCCCTCTCTACCCTACAGCACCTATAGGGCTCTCTACATTGACTCCCCCTCACAGCTGCTCTGGGTCTTCCCATGTGTCTCTGTACCCACCCCACAAATTCTCCACGAACCTTGGAGGAAAGGGGACGCAGATAGAAACCACACCAGGGACCTCTCTGAACTGTAGGGCTTTCTGATGGTCCTTTGTGGGATAGGTGAAAGGCAGCCGGGGTCTGGTGGGGTCTTTGGAGACTTGTCTTGGACCTGCTCCCTGCAATTTTTTCCATCTCCCCTTGCTAGGGCATACCATGGCAAAAGGTGGACTACTTTGATAATGGCATTATCTGTAACCTTATTGAGCATGTGAGTTATCCTTCTCTTATCTTCGGGACCTTCCCCTGGACACCATCCCCCTCCCCTCACCCCACTTGGCAAGGGTGGTAAAAAGGGCAAAGGGTGAGTGGACAGAGGATCTGGACATCCTAGAGGACCAGGTCTAGGTTGGGCTGATATTGTTCCCCTGGCCAGAATCAGCGAGGTATCCTGGCCATGCTGGACGAGGAGTGCCTGCGGCCTGGGGTGGTCAGTGACTCCACTTTCCTAGCAAAGCTGAACCAGCTCTTCTCCAAGCATAGTCACTACGAGAGCAAAGTCACCCAGAACGCCCAGCGCCAGTATGACCACACCATGGGTCTCAGCTGCTTCCGCATCTGCCACTATGCGGGCAAGGTGATATGGCGGGGCTGGAGGGTCAAGGCTAGGGCCTGTGCACAGGCTGAAGGCAACGGGGAAGGAATTGGGAGGATCTGAAACTGGGAGGGCCAAGTGCTGGGACGAGGTCATGGGCTCTCCAGACCAATAGCTGTTCTTCTACAGGTGACGTATAACGTGAACAGCTTCATTGACAAGAATAACGACCTACTCTTCCGGGACTTGTCCCAGGCCATGTGGAAGGCCAAGCACCCACTCCTTCGGTCCTTGTTCCCTGAGGGTGATCCTAAGCAGGCATCTCTCAAACGCCCCCCAACTGCTGGGGCCCAGTTTAAGAGTTCTGTGGCCATACTCATGAAGAACCTGTATTCCAAGAACCCCAACTACATCAGGTGATGTACTGGGCACCTAGGGAAACATGCAGAGCATGTCTGGGTGGGAGGAGGTATCTTTGGAATAAGAGTTTCAGAGGCCCTTTCCTCAGGGAAAGCAAGGCCCGATGAGCTGTGAGAGCCCTGTAGCAGGGAGACCATGAGATTTGGGTGGGGACTGTACTAGTGAGAGAAACTGGGAAGGCCAGTGTGACCACTTCCTCTGAAATATTTCACCTAAGGGGAATGTATGCAGAATTGGGGTGTAGAGACCAGGATGGGTCACACTGGCAAAGGTGAAGCTCCTGAAGCCTGGACTTTGCTCTTCCTCCCACCAGGTGTATAAAGCCCAATGAGCATCAGCAGCGAGGTCAGTTCTCCCGGGAGCTGGTGGCAACCCAGGCTCGGTACCTGGGACTGCTGGAGAACGTGCGTGTGCGCCGGGCGGGCTACGCCTTCCGCCAGGGGTACAAGCCCTTCCTGGAAAGGTACCGATTGCTGAGCCGGAGCACGTGGCCTCGCTGGAATGGGGGAGACCGGTAAGATTCAGTGGGGAGTGGAGAAGGACAGTGCAGGGGCACACAGTGGGAGAAGAGACAATGAAGTCTTCTTGTTCAAGCCCTGAACTCTTCTCCCAGGGTGGAAGGGACTGGGGGGAAGGTGGAGAGGCCCCTCCCCTGGGTTGCCTCCTGGCAGCTTTTCCCTTTTGCTCCCGTAGGGAGGGGGTGGAAAAGATCCTGGGGGAGCTGAGCGCCTGCACCTCAGAGGAGGTGACCTTTGGGAAGACAAAGATCTTCATTAAAAGCCCCAAGACTGTGAGTTGGAGAGGGCACCTGTATTCGTGGGGGTGGCTGGGTGGGGAAGGGAGCTTCTATAACCTGGAATGGATAGTGGATGAGGAGGTCTCTCTGCGGGGCTGTTCCTTGGGTTCCCACCCTGGCTGAGAGCCCTGGAGTCAGGCCTGCTTGCAGGGCCCCCTCTGAGTGCCTCCACTTGAGGCAGGACTCCTTGTGGGTCTGGGTAATGTGTCTGAGTTTCCAAATCCTAGCATAGTAACAGCTACAGAGTTAGAGTTCAGTAGAAGCTTGTTAACATGAATTAATACATAAATAAATGAACTCAGAAGACCAAGGAATGATCAAATAAAACACTGGCTGGGAAGCCTCTGGTGCTGTGGGGTGCAGGAAGAGAGAGCGCTGTTCCCCTAGGCCAGCTTCTTGGTTCCCCCTTTCACCGCTCCACAGCTTTTCTACCTGGAGGAGCAGAGACGCCTCAGAATCCAGCAGCTGGCCACACTCATACAGAAGATCTACCGAGGCTGGCGCTGCCGCACTCACTACCAGCAGATGCGCAAGAGTCAGATCCTCATTTCCTCTTGGTTTCGGGGCACCATGGTACCAGTAACCCCCAAAGTGCCATCCCCTCTATTAGGAGAGTGGGAAATGGGAGAGGTGGTTCAGGAGGTGGGCCTTTTCTAACAGGCCCATTGTTTCCTACAGCAAAAGAAGCGCTATGGGAAGATGAAGGCGTCAGTATTGTTGATCCAGGCTTTTGTGAGAGGGTGGAAGGTAATGGAAAAGGGAAGAGGGTTCCCTCTCCACATGTGGTTCCTTTTGAATTGTCCCAGTTGCTGGGGGGATGGAGGAGCAGGAAGCAAGTCCTACTTGAACCTCGGCCATACCTCTGTGCGATGGCGTGTCTGTGTCCGGGTATTTCTGGGCCTGCTCCGTGTGTGTCTGGGAGTGTGGCTGCATGCTGGGAAGAGTCGTACATATGTGTGGCTCTGCCTTCTGCTTTGAGTGTCCCCCTCATTGCCAACTTGTCTAACTACTCTCTCCAGCTGTAGTCTCAGCTCTCTATTTTACTCTGTTCTTTGTGTGGTTGAAAGAGTAGAACCTCTTCTAGGTTTTGCTCTGTCTTCTAGGTCTAACTATCTTTATTCTGGCTCCTTTCTTGTATGTCCCCGCCAGGCCCGCAAGGATTATCGAAAATACTTCCGGTCAGGGGCTGCTCTGACCTTGTCAAGTTTCATCTACAAGAGCCTAGTAAGTGGTGGGTGTTGAGGGTGGGAGTGGGCGGTTTGAGGATGGAGGGACAGGTTTGGAAGAGAAAGATGTGAAGTTTGAGAAGAAGTGACTCAAAGTTTCCCCCCCAAGAGCTTCCTTAACCTGCCTGTCTCAGGGCCCAGGGGCAGAATCACATTTGGGGTTGAGTGGACAGGGTAGGCAACCTTGTGATAGGAAGGGGTCCCAGCACACCCACGAAGAGACAGCTGTCTAGTTGACAGCAGGTGAGGAGCTGAGCCTCATTGGAGACAGGGTAAGGATACATAGGGTTAACGAATCTATTTTAGAGTTGGGGTGAAGGTGACAAAATTATATTTTCCTTCGATCTCTTCTGAAACTATAGCAGTTGAGTCTGAAATCAAGCCTCAGGAAGGATCTTAATTCTGGAGGACTTGGGTCAGAGTGGGCAGGAAGAAGCCAGGACCAGGCCTGGACATTCAGACTATGGGCAGTTTCCAGCGAGAGGAAAACAGGGACAGAGAAGGGGGTAGAAAGCAGTGGTGCTGTTGAGACAAGTCAGAGGGAAACCAGACAGGGAGGGAGCAGCACTTCCCAGGGGACCTTGGGGAAGGCCAGAGGGCAGGAGGAAGAGCAGAGGTCTGAGGCAGAGTGCTGCGGGAAATTGGAACTGCAGAGAGGCAGAACTTTCTAGATCTAGAAAAACCAAATCACTGATTTCATTTTTGGAGGAATAGGGGTTCTGAGGCTCTCCGTTGCCTCCCTGAACATTCGTCCTGTCCTCCTCCCCCTCTTCAGGGAAGCTCCATTTTCCTGGGCCTCCTCAGCCCAGTCTCTCCTCAGCTGGCTCCACCGTGTCTGCCTCCTCAGGGTTCCTGCTCTCTAACTGCATAACTGCATTCCTGAGACTTGTAATCTGGTTTTGCTCTTATCTCATGACTTGCCCCTCTTCCATCTTTCATTCTTTCTTTTTTTTTCTCATTCTTTTATTATTTATTTCTTTTTTCTTCTCCCACCTCTCCTTTCACCTGTATATTATCAGGCATCTGCTAAATATCACCTCAGGAGCTGCTGGGTTTAGATGAGCACTTCACTAACTCAGATCCCTAAGAAGAATGCATGCAGAGCCACTAGGCATCAACTCCCCTAGTGTTTCTGACTAGTCTATATTTTGCAGTTGCCTTGCCTATAACTAATACTAGCATAATACCTACTATTACTTGAACACTTAACTATGCACCAAGTTCTTTACATGCATTAACTCTAATGTGATCAACAACCCTGAGAAGTAGGCCATTTATAGGTTAAAAACTAAGGCCCAGAGAGGCTAAATAACTTGTTAGGAGTCCCACAGTTGGTAAAGGGTAGAGCTGGGATACAAACTATTTGACTCTAGAGTTTTAATCACTGCCGAAAACTGCCTGGCCCCTTCCCCCAATAGAGGCCTGGGCGATCAGGCATACGTGGCCCTGGGTAGACCTGGGGACAGAGGGCTACATAGGGAAAGCTGAACTTTCTAGATCTAGAAAAAAAGGAAACCCTCAGAGGCTCCACATCAATTGGAACATGGGGGATTGTGGGAGATGTTTAGGAATGTTTACTGAGGTGAATCGGACCAGACCCAGGACCAGAGACTCCAGGGTGATGAGACTCTAGGTCTTTGTAGTGGAAGATACAAAGAGCTTGGATAGTTCCTAGAGCAATATGCTGTGTGCTGTGCATTTTTCTATTTTAATTTTTTAAACCTAATGTCTTAGGTTTCAAAAAGTTTTCATAAAAATGCCAAAAAGTTGTCCCTGGCCTGCATGGCTCAGTGGTTAGAACGTCGGCCTATGTACTGAAGGGTCGCAGGTTCAGTTCTGGTCAAGGGCATGTGCCTGGGTTGCTGGTTTGTTCCCCGGCCCCGGTCGGGTGCATGCAGGAGGCAACCAATCAATGTGTTTTTCACATCGATGTTTCTCTCTCTCTCTCTCTCTCACTCTCTCCCTTTCTCCCACTCTCCCCCTCTCTCTAAAAAAATCAATGGAAAAAAAATATCCTCGGGTGAGGAATAACAACAACAACAAAATTTCAAAAATTTGAAGTGCTCAAGATCAAGTCATTTTCTATACATTCAATAATTCTATCCCCTAAAAGAAAAGGGTGTTGAGTGCTCCCTGAAATATAAAGACTCACAAGTTCTGGTTCTAGATTGGGGGAGATTAAACAGTCAGATGCCATGACTGGATCCTGAAACAGGAAAAATAAAAACAAAGCTGAAAATGACATTTAAAAAAATATATATTTTTATTTATTTCAGAGAGGAAGGGAGAGGGAGAGAGATAGAAACATCAATGATGAGAGAGAATCATTGATCAGCTGCCGCCTGCACATCCCACACTGGGGATCAAGTCTGCAATTTGGACATATGCCCTGACTGGGAATCAAACCAGGATCTCCTGGTTCATAGGTCAACACTCAACCACTGAGCCAAGCCAGCCAGGCTGAAAAGGACATTTTTAGTATATAAAAGACATTAGGAGAAATTTGAGTGCATTGCTGTTGGATGAGTAAGTCTAATCAATGTTAAATTTCTTAGGTATAGTGATGGAATTGTGATTGTGTAAGTAAATGTCACAGTTCTAGGGAGATGCATGCTTAAGTTTTAGGAGAAAATGTTATGATATCTGTTACCTACTTTAGGATGATGTGACATGAATATTCTATATATGTATATTTATATGCATGTGTATGTATGCGGGGGCATGTGTTAGAGAGAGAATGCCAATAGGCAAGATGTAAACATTATCAATTGGTGAATTTAGGTGAGGGGTATACAGTATACAGATGTTCATTGTAATGTTTTCTTCATCTTTTATGCTCATTTAAAAACTTTCAAAATAAGAAAATGTATTAAATTTAAAAAAAAATCTTAAGTCAGGCTCTAGCTGGTTTGGCTCAGTGGATAGAGTGTTGGCCTGCCGACTGAAGGGTCCCGGGTTTGATTCTGGTCAAGGGCACAGCCCCGGGTTGCTGCTGGCTCAATCCCTAGGAGGGGTCCTGCAGGAGGCAGCCAGTCGATGGTTCTCTCTCATCATTAATGTTTCTATCTCTCTCTCCCTTTCCCTTCCTCTCTGAAATCAATAAAAATATATTTTAAAAGCCCTAGCCAGATTGGCTCAATGGATAGAGTGTCGGCCTGGGGACTGAAGGGTCCCAGGTTCAATTCCCATCAAGGGCACATGCCGGGTTGTGGGCTCAATCCCCGGGGGGGGGGGGGGGGGGGGGGGGCGTGCAGGAGGCAGCCGGTCTATGATCGGTCTATGATTCTCTCTCATCATTGCTGTTTCTATCTCTCTCTCCCTTCCTCTCTGAAATCAATAAAAATATATTTTAAAAAATATTAAGTCAGATTATGTCACTCTTCCCCTTTAAACCCTCTAATGGTGTTCTATTGCACTCCAAATGAAGGCCTGTGTCCTCACTACAGCCAACAAGGCCCGTCAGGATCTGTCCTTGACCAACCATCTCTGATCTTCTCTCCTTTTACTGAATTTAATTCAGTCACACTGGCTTTCTTTCTGTTTCTGGAATATACTACCACTCATTCCTGTCTTGGGCCTGCTTTTTTTGCATCATGGCATATGTAATGAACTGGCATTACATTATATGTGTTTATTTGCTGTGAGAGGCCTCCTTCCCCACCCCCAGTAGAGTGTAACCTCAGGGAGAATAAAGACTTTGCTGTGTTCACTGCTGAGTCTCCATATCTAGAACAGTGCCAGGCACAGAGCAGACACTCAATAAATGTTGAATGGGGGGAAAACTCAAGACCTGGAGACTCACTCCCAAGGACTCACGGTCTAGAGAGATTTCCATGCAAGTAACCGTAGTACAAAAACAGAAGTATAGACAGAGTGCTAGGGGGCTCCAAAGAAAGGAGGGCTCCCCGGGCCAGGGGACCGGGAGGTTGGAACGGCATCTGAAAGGATGGGTAGAATCTGGGCTGGCAGTGTTGAGCTGAGAGCAGCATGAGCTCAGGCACAGAGTGGTAATGCGTGGGCTGGGCAAAGGGCGCGGCAAGGCATCCTCTCTGGTTGGTGTGCCAGGGTCATGCAGGGGATCCTGTGACGAAGTGGGCTCTAAGAAAAATACCCTGAATGCCAGGTTGAGGTGTTGCCTGTCCGGGGCCTGTCTTCTCATTCATTGCACTCTCAATTCCCCCTCTTCCAATCCAGGCACAGAAATTCCTACTGGGGCTGAAGAACAACTTGCCATCTACCAGTATCTTGGACAAAAAGTGGCCAGCAGCCCCTTATAAGTGCTTCACCACAGCCAATCAGGAGCTGCAGCGGCTCTACCACCAGTGGAAGGTGAGTGGGGCCCAGGCACCTCTCTTCTCATTTGTCTTTTTTATTTTCTCCCTCTGATTTTTCTCTTCTTCCCTCTTCCACTCCTTTTCTCTTAAAAAAAAAAAAATTGTGGCCCAGCCAGTGTGGTTCAGTGGTTGAGCTTCGATCTATGCACCAGGAGGTTACAGTTTGATTCCCAGTCAGGGCACATGCCCGGATGGTGGGCTTGATCCCCAGTAAGTGGTGTGCAGGAAGCAGCCGATTCATGATTCTCTCTCATCATTGATGTTTCTATCTCCCTTTCCTCTCCTCTCTGAAATCAATAAAAATATATATTTTAGCCCTAACCGGTTTGGCTCAGTGGATAGAGCGTCAGCCTGCGGACTGAGGGGTCCCAGGTTCGATTCTGGTCAAGGGCATGTACCTTGGTTGCGGGCACATCCCCAGATGGGGCTGTGCAGGAGGCAGCTGATTGATGTTTCTCTCTCATCGATGTTTCTAACTCTCTATCCCTCTCCCTTCCTCTCTGTAAAAAAATTAATAAAATATATTAAAAAAATATATATATATATATTTAAAAAATTATGGTAGCCCTGGCTGGTGTGGCTCAGTTTGTTGAGCATCACCCCGTGCACTGAAAAGTCACTGGTTTGATCTTCGATCAGGGCACATACTCAGGTTGCAGGCTCCATTCCCAGTCAGGGTGCATGTGGGAGGCAGCAGATTGATGTTTCTCTCTCACATTGATGTTTCTCTCTCTCTCTCCCCCTCTCCCTCTCCCTTCCTCTCTAAAATCAATAAAAACATATTTTTTAAAAATGTGGTAAAATATGCATAACAAAATTGACCGTTTTAATCATTTTGAAGCATCAGTTTGGTGGCGTTTGAGCACATTCACATTGTTGTGCAGTCACCACCACCATCCATCTCCTTACTATTTTCATCATCCCAACTGAAACTCTGTGCTGAGTTAGCTATAACTCCCTGTTTCCCCCTCCCCCAGCCTACTCTAGGAATTCGACTAGAGTCATACGACGCTTAATGGGAATACGTTCTGAGAAATGCATCATTAGGCGATTTTGTTGTGCAAACATCATAGAGAGCACTCACACAAACCTCAGTGGAGTAGCCTACTACATACCTAGGCTATAGGGTACAGCCTATTGCTCCCAGGCTGCAGTCCAGACAGCATGTTACTGCACAAAACATGAGGTTAAATCAAGCACACGAGAAAATGATGCAATCAAGAGACGCAATGAACATGAGATATATGAGACTGCTGCTGTCGTAATGTGGCATACTGTTTATTACAAACTTTAAAAAAAATACATATTTTTATTGATTTCAGAGAGGAAGGGAGAGGGGGAGAGAGAGAGAAACATCAATGATGAGAGATAATCATGGATTGGCTGCCTCCTGCACACCCCCTACTGGGGATCACGCCTGCAACCCAGGCATGTGCCCTTGACTGGAATCAAACCTGGGACCCTTCAGTCGGCAGGCCGACGCTTTATCCACTGAGCCAAACCGGCTAGGGCTAGCAAACTTTTTATTTATTTATTTATTTATTTATTTTAAAAATATATTTTATTGATTTTTTACAGAGAGGAAGGGAGAGAGATAGATAGTTAGAAACATCGATGGGAGAGAAACATCGATCAGCTGCCTCCTGCACATCTCCTACTGGGGATGTGCCCACAACCCAGGTACATGCTCTTGACCGGAATCGAACCTGGGACCTTTCAGTCCGCAGGCCGACGCTCTATCCACTGAGCCAAACCGGTTTCGGCTAGCAAACTTTTTAAATGTAAGTAGAGTGTTCTCTAAAATAGCAATAAAAAGTATAATATAGTAAATACATAAACCAGTAACATAGTCGTTTATTACCATTATCAAGTTTATGTACATAGTTGTATGTGCTATACTTTTATACAACTGACAGTGCACTAGGTTTGTTCACACTAGCATCACCACAAACACATGAGTAATACATGTGCTATGATGTTACCATGGCTACATTGTCACAAGGTGATAGGAGTTTTTCAGCTCCATTATAATCTTATAGAGGCCTGGTGTATGAAAATCCATGCACTCGGAGGGGGTCCCTCAGCCTGGCTTGTGCCCTCTCACAGTCCAGGACCCTTCAAGGGATGTCCACCTGCCGGCTTAGGCCTACTCCCTGGGGGATCGGGCCTAAGCTGGCAGTCAGACATACCTCTGGCAGCTCAGGAGCCCTCAAGGGAGGTCTGACTGCGGCTCCCCTAGTGGAGCTCCCCCTGTGGGAGTGCACTGACCACCAGGGGGCAGCTCCTGCATTGAATGTCTGCCCCCTGGTGGTCAGTGTGTATCACAGTGACCGGTTTGTTCCGCCATTAGGGTCAATTTGCTTATTACCCTTTTATTGTATAAGATAGGACCACCATGGCACATGCAGTTTGTTATTGACTGAAATGTCACTATGTGGCATCCGACTATATTTTAAGTACCTCATATAAGTGGAATCAGACAATATTTGTCCTTTTGTGTCTGGCTTATTTCACTTAGCACAGTGTTCTATTCAGGACATGCTTATTGAGCACCTTGTCTGGGACTGGGCCTGTGCTGGGCATACAGCCCTCAGTGGGTTTATATTTTATTATTTCCACCCCCTCCCCAGCATCCCTCAGTCCCCATTGTCCTCCCCAATGCCTCTGCCCTCTCTGAAGTGTCTAGTGCCTGTTCTTTTCCCTCTGTCCTCTTCTCCAGTGTCTGCCCCTCTCCTTCCACATCTCAGTGTCCCTCCCTCCCTTCCCAGCCCTGCCCCCTTCCTCCATGATCATAGCTTCTGCTCCAACCCACTCACAGTGCAAGAAGTTCCGGGACCAGCTGTCCCCAAAGCAGGTAGAGGTCCTGAGGGAGAAGCTCTGCGCCAGCGAGCTGTTCAAGGACAAGAAGGCTGCATACCCCCCGAGGTGAGAGCCTCTCAGACCCTGCAGTCAGTTTCATCAAGTGCAGGTAGACAGAAAAATGGGTCTCAAACTCCAGGGTGCACCCACATCACCAGGCAAGCTTGATAACACCCACATGCCACCCCCCACCCACTCAGTTTCTGATTCTGCAGGTCTGGGTGGGGACCTAAGAATTTGCCTTTCTGACAGGTTGCCAGGGGATAGGGATGTTGGTCCTGGACCCTGCTCTGAGGATCCCTGAGATAGAGGACGTGGTGATGGATGGGGGAAGGGACACTGGAGGTCTAAGATGGGAATGCAGTGCGGGGAGGTGCAGGGCCCTGGGGTCCGTGCCAAGGGCTTTGTCTCCACTGCATACTTCCTTGTGTGTCCTCAGTGTTCCTGTTCCCTTCCGTGGTGACTACATTGGGCTGCGAGGGAACCCCAAGCTGCAGAAGCTGACAGGCAGGGAGGAAGGGCCCGTTCTGATGGCGGAGACTGTGAGGAAGGTCAATCGTGGCAACGGCAAGGTGAAGGCTGCATCCGGATGCCTCCCCACAGCTGGAAGGGTGGGGGCTGACCCCATCTTCCTCACCCTTTCCTGTTCTGCCCCTAGACTTCCTCTCGAATTCTACTCCTGACCAAGGGGCATGTGATTCTCACAGACTCCAAGAAGTCCCAGGCCAAAACTGTCATTGGGCTGGAAAGTGTGGCCGGGGGTGTCAGTCACCAGCTTCCAGGATGGGCTTTTTTGCTTGCATCTGAGTGAGGTATCAGCTGGGTGGGGGCAGGGCCTCATACCGGAGAAGGGAGTGGGCCTGACAGGGCTGGGGTGGGCTGGAGGTGATGGGGCCCCCACCTCTTCCTCTGGGCCTTCGATGTCTCCTGAGGAGAAAAAGTGAATCCCTTCCCTGCTGTTTTTTCCTTCCTAAGATATCATCAGTGGGATCCAAGGGGGACTTCCTGTTGGTCAGCGAGCATGTGGTGGAACTGCTGACCAAAATGTACCGAGCTGTGCTGGACACCACGCAGAGGCAGCTTCCAATCACCGTGGCTGAGCAGTAAGGCCCTGAGCTGGGCTGAGGGGCAGATTGGCAGATGGCGAAGCTGTCGGTCACTGTGACCGGGAAAGTCATAGGGGCAGAAAGTGAAGCCGCTGTGTCAGGGCAGGGCTTGGAGGAGCTTCTTAGTCTCCCCACCCAAGTTCTCTGGAGTCTTGAGTTTTCTGACCTGGGCTGGGGGGAGGGGGTGTATTTGCCTCAAGAAGGGAAGGGGGAACCATCATAAAAATATAGGCCTAGAGGATGAGGGCGCTAGCTTTGCCTTTTGTCTCTTCCCCCTCCAGGTTCTCAGTGAAGTTCAAGGAGAGCAATGTGACTGTCAAGGTCACCCAGGGGCCGAGGGGTAATGGGAGTGGCAAGCTCAGCTGCAAGAAGAAGGGGAGTCATGGCCTGGAAGTGACTGTATAGTGAGGAGGTGGGATCGCGTAGGGATGGCAGGTTCTCCCTCCTGGACCAGCACCAGCCCCACCCACCCACCTTTGGGGGAGGAGCTCATCTTCAACCCTCTGATCAGGGGTGGTGCTCGGAGCCTGAAGAACCCTTGAAGAGGACCTTTCTTCTCCCAGACCATCCCAGTCCTTTCTCCAAACTTCCTCCCACCCCCAGCCTCTCTGCCCACTAATAAAACAAGTGACTTCGCAAAGCGTGGGTGAGTTGCTGTTCCCATCTTCTCACTGGCGTGTACTGAGACCCCCCCTCCCCTCCCCCTCCCCTTCCTCAAGCTCCTTGGAGCAGCTAATGCAGATAATAAGAATGGAAAAGAAGGGAATTGTCTCTGGGTCCTTGACCGGCTGAGCTCTGGGTGTCTAGGTGGGGAGGCTGGAGAGCCTGGGGGGGCGGGGGGCGGATGGGGCTGAGGTCCCAGGTGGCCAGTGGCCGATTCATTAAGAATGTCCCTGGTGGGAAGACATGAGGATCCCTGTCTTGGCGAAAACTGGGATCCTTTGGAGATTCAGGCCCCAGAATGGAGGGCTCGTATGAGCTGGGGAACGCAGGGCCCCCGTACCCAGGAGCTCCAGACCCCGCCATCCCCAAGCTCAGCGCTGGCTCATCACACCTGCCCCACCCTGGCACCCCCTTCCTCTCCAAACACCAGAAATGCCAGGCTGCTGCCAACAGTTGTCTTGCTAATCAGTGTCCGCAGCTGGGGCCTCAGCTGGTGGCATTTGGCAGGGAGGCTGCCCCACCCCGTTCCCCGTCCTCCTGACTGACCCCTTTCCTCGTGTCTCCCTTTATTTCCCCTGGGTCACCGTCATTGTTTCTGTTTCCAACTGTCTCACACCATCGCCTTGTCCCCGTTTCTGTGGGCTCTGACTAATACCAATACGTAATTTTTTGTAGAATGCTGTCCCTTCCTATGCATTTCCTCCTACTGTCTGGTCTCAGCCTCTCCCACCCCAGTGTCTGCCTTTAGGGAAGAAGCAGCTCCTGTATTTGCAGTAAAATTTAGATCTGTGCGCTGCGAGTACAAACGGCTGCCTTTGTTTCTGCCCCCGATGTCTCTCCTTCCTTCCACAGCCTCTACCTTTCCTGCCTCTTCCCTGCTCCACCACTGAGCTCACTGCCCCTTGAAGCCGGGGTCTCCCTCCTCCCCACTTCCTCCACCAGCAGGCAGCTCAGGGTCCCAGGCAATCATGCTTCGGGGGACCCGATTAACTTCTCTTCTTGCCTCCAGGTTAATCTTGCTCTTGGAGCACAAGCCACGTGTTCTGGCACCACCTGCACTGAGCTGAGATAGGACCCAGGGTGAGGGGCTGTGTCCTGAGCGGGGGTATCTCTGGCCAGTCTTCTTCCACCCCCAGCACCTCCCTCCTTCCCTGGCTTCTCAGAATCAGACTGAGGAGATCCCCTGTGACTGAGGGGGTGGTGACCACAGCCTGACCGCCTCCGTTCTCGGCTCTTCTCCTGCTCCCAGGGCCCAAATTGTCGCCACTTTTCCAGTGAAGTGTCTGGTCATTTTCAGAGGCAATTTCAGGAGAATATGCAGCTGCTGCTCTTTACCCTGCTTTTCCTGTCCCTGGGGCTGAAGGCGCTGTCAGCTCCCTGGGCTGGGGGTAGAGGGCTTGGGAGGGACCAGCATCCCTGCCCTCCCTCTGTCCCCTCCTCAATCAGGTGGGTGGGTGCTAGTTTGAGGGACAGAGGGGTTCCTCTCCTTTACTCTCCATCTCTTCCTCTCTTCTGCCTCTGCCTCTCTTCTTTTGTGGAGCCCAGGAGTGTGTTTTCCTCCTCTGAAGCCGACAGGGGCTCAGTTTCCCCACTGTGTCAGAGGCTCGAATTGGCCCTCGTGATGGAAGAACCTGGAGTTCTGCAGCCCTGAGCCCACCCATTCTGCCAGCCCAGCATTCTCAGTCTAATTTGTTTCAGCCTCTGAGGGGCACTAACTTTCCTGGAGTTCCCCAGGACTCCTTTCCCGCATCTCACAGTTCACACCGGCTCTCGCGCAGCCTCTGGCTCCACCACTTCTTCCCAGGCTCTGAGGGGCTCTGTGAGATCCTTGCTCTGGGGGACTGCCTCCCAGCTGACTCCTGGCTGCAGAGCTCCATTCTTCACTGGTATCTCCAGCCAGTGTCACCTACGGCCTCGGCCCCTCGTCCCCGCCCGGAGCACCCCTCCAGGGTGTGGCACCCAGGTGTGCAGGTGGTGGATGTGTGCAGGTCCCTTGGTACATGAGCACATGCTGAGCTGTCCCCCACCTGGGAACAGCGACTAACCTGCCTCATCTCTGCTCAACTGTTCATACCTTTTCCTGGCCTCACCCTCAATGCTGCCCAGCAGCGAAGGAGGGAACTGCAGAGGGAGGACCTGCTTGGGACCCTGCCCTCTAGGCCAGTAACAGCATCTGAGATGTGGCTCAAATAAAGAGTAGGTAGTCAAAGGAAAAAACACCTCGGTGCTCTGTAGCTGCCCCACCACTTCACATGCCATTGGCATGTGATTTGTGAGCAAAATGAAGCCTTGCCTGCCCCGAGCATCTGAAAGAGCGAAGAAACAAAATGGAGTCACCATAGCCACGTTAACAAAATTACTTAAATCAGAATGGGCTGAAGCATGAGAAGTAGGTTTTGTTATATTTTGACTAGCCTGAGAACAAACATCTCAGTGGTGCATCCATGCCTGGAGATAAAAGTCCCTATAGACAACCCTCTGAAGAGCTTAGGAAGTTCCCATGTCCAGACCACCTGATACTCCTTATCTAGACCAGGGGACACCTGGAGGGTTACCGTCTGGAGCCAATCCAGAGGCTAAGCATGCAGAACTGGTTCTTCTCAAGAATGTGCTTTTTACTGTAAGAACTCGCCACTTTTTTCCTCAAAACACTCTGGATGTTAAACTGGAAGTGTTTTGTTTTGTTCCTCTCCAATTTGCCATCTTAAGACCCTTGAATAAAACGTTTCATCTAATTCTAGCAAAGCCTCCTGATACATTTTTGCTTGGTGGGCACCTCCAAAGATGCCCTCCTTCATCACCTCTGACTGCGTTTAGCAGCAGCTCTTTCAAGTCCCTGCTAATCCCAGAGACCAAGGGGTGATCAGTCCTCCCTGCCATTCCCTTGCTGCCCCCACCCTCGGCTCCTGCCGAACTCCGGGAGACACCACATCATCAAAGAACATTATTCATGGTGAACCTTTGCTGAAGCCCAGCTTCCCTGGTGCCAGGGCTTGGGGGCAGGGCTGGATGGGTTGGTGAGGGAGGGCGGCTGATGCAGAGCTGGGACCCAGGAGGCTTCAATAGTCAGCCTTGACATTCCTCCTCCTGCATTTCCAATTCTCTCCAGCCCGCCCTGCTTGGACCTCCTCCAGACTGGTGGGGGGAGCAGGTGGGAGATGGCTAGGTCCAATTAGAGCAGCCCCTGAGCTTCTCAGAGACATGAGCCAGTCATGCCATTTACATGACAACAGCCTCCCACGTCTCTCCCCCATCCCACTAAAGGCTCCCAAACAGTCCTGGCCCTGTCAGGTGGGTAATGGGGAGCTTTGGATGAGGCCCCATAAGCCTTTCACATCATAAAGGGGCCTTGAGACCCACCTGTCGCCCTCACTCAAGGGTGAGCATGGGTGGGGCCCTGTGCAGCCAGAGGGACTTTTTTCAATATGACCCAAGTCCCAGGGTGGGTGGGGTGCTGAGAGTGGAGAGCTACGCATTTCAGGACCCTAACTGCACTGCAGAGTCTCTATGGAGGATCCACATTGTGAATTGCAATGCAAGAAGCTGGGCTCAAGCTTTCTTTTTTGTTTTATAAAGAAATTTTTATTGAGCACCTATTATATGCCAAACACTATGGAGCTAGGGATCCAAAGCAAACAGAACAGACAAAAGTCCTTGCCCTTATGATGCTGACATCCTGGTGCAGGGTGGGGTAGGTATTTAGTATGTTGGATGTAGTCAGTGCATGAAGAAAAGAAACAGGTCGGGGATATGAAGTGTGAAATGGTAGTAATTTCAAATAGGGTGATTGGGTGAGCAGGAGGCTTTGTAGTAAATACACAGCTGAGCTGTGGTTCTCTCCCCTGTGGGAAGCCATCCACTGTTGATACTCTCATGCGAGTGCACCAAGGAACTCGAGGCCGCTGGGCCTTGGACGATGGGCAGGGCTAGTACCGTGAACCGCTGTTATGTTGAGATAGCGGTGGCTCAAAGCAATTTCCTGACCTGATAGCCTCCAAGTAAATGGACCTTGCTGATCGTCACTGATCTTTATTGACCTTAGAGACAGTCTGTCTGCTACCTGTTTGCCATGCTTTACTGAGGGCAAGATGTGTATCTAAAATGGAATAAAAAGCAGATAAGGCCAGGTTTCAGTGTGCCTCTCCAAGAGAGAGGCCTCTGTGAGAAGAAATAAGTCATCTTTTCTGTCAAAAAGCAGTTTAGACAGCTGCCATTTTGGCCTGTGTAACTTGGCAGCCGCTGTGTTGGCTGCATGGCTCTCAGCTCCCCTGGGGGCCGCCATCTAGGAACAGCAAAGGCCAACCCCTCTCTTTGAATCAGCCAATCTCGAAAGACTGTGCACCTGAGCTCCAATCAAGAGCAAGGGACAGGTCACCTGCGTCAGGGATTATAAAGCTGAGCGACCACCAGACCATGTGTGCGCACCCTTCTATGTAAAGAAGGGTGCCTTGCTGCCTGGCTCTCGAGTATGTTTTGTGTCCTACCAGGACCCCTGAATTTGGGGGTTTGCCTTATTTCTAACAATTTGCGGGTGCATCTGGGATACCTTTTGTCGTCACAGGGAAATTGGACCCCTCTCCTGAGGAGGTGCACCCCACTGCCAAGTTGCGGCGGCCTGGGTGAGGATGGACAGCCATTACCCCTGGGCTGACTATGAGCTTGGGATCGAGAGTCAGCCAGCAACACAGGAAGGTCCCAAGCAAGACCCTCGGCAATCAAGTAACCTCATGCGTGAGCCAAGGTGGGAAATTGGACTGAGTACTACTTTGATGATTGAGTATCTTCAGAGGTCAGGCATATGTGACTGGGATGTGTCTTGGACATAAAGCGAGTGCAGAGTTCTAATCTGTGGTTCTGTTCTCTTGCAAGGGAAACGGCCAGAGAGGGATGAAGCAGATTTCGGGGAGTACGAGAAACCTCCAACATGGGGTATTGAGTACATACTAGTCACAAAGGACCTGCCGAGGATGGGAACAGAAATTCTAGGCCTAGGGAATACATTCCCCCCAAATAGTCCATTGGGAGAGTGCTGAGATTCTGGGGAGGCAAGTTCCTGAACCAGGGACAGAAGACATTGCTCTTGGTGTAAACTTTTAGTGTTGCGCACACTTGTATGAGTGTTTGTTGATGTTTTATATCTCTTTGTTTTTTGTTTAATTTGTTTAAAGATAGGGCAAGTCTCGCTTTGGGGAAGCCCAGTTATGGGTGGTGAAGCTGAACACGTGACAGAGATTGAAGGAACATCCCAGCAGCTGCCAAGAATCCTTATTCTTGGGGATTCATCCTGCTCTCCCTGGCAGGGTGTTGGCTGGCCAGAAACTCTTAGCTACTGAGATTTCTGTCGTATGTCTGTAATGCAATTTTGGCTAACTTTTAGGGACTTTAATTTGCTCTTCCCTGATTTATGATTTTGCTGTGCTGGGTTAAAATTTTAAGATTCTAAGGTTAATTTAAAAGTGTAATATTTGTGAAGGTTGCAACCCAGGAAAGTTAAAACAAAGGCAGCTAATTCCAAGCCCAACAAACCATTATCTTCCCTAACAAAGTGGGAGGGGAAAAAAAGAAGAAGAAGAAGAAGAAAGCCATTTTACTCTGAGCAAAAGCCCTGAGGTTTCTAAGTGGCAGAAAGGGAGGCAGTACTTGCCGAACTTGGCAGGGCGGAGAAATTTGCAAAACACCACCCAGCATCACGTCCATTAAACATCTGCTTGGCAGCATTGGTATTAATGGGGACAGGGACCGGAACGGGACCAGGATGGGAAGCGGATAGCCCACGCCTGCTTGTGACGTCACCGAGGCGGAACTGAGGCTGGCTATGGAGCAGTCACAACTTTGCGGCTTCTGTGCCCTTGAGGGTAGGGCAGCAAGGAAATGGGCAGGAGGCAGGCGTGTCCTCCCAGTGTTTTCTCTGAGACATTCAAAGTATATCGTATCTGTGATGTTACTAAAATATAAAAATGTAATAGCCAAGTTGAAAATAATTAATTCTGTGGTCAAGACCAATTCTTTAATGTTACAACTGGTTTAAGTTTTAATAATCTTTAAATTGGGTATATTTGATAGCTTTTCCGAATGTAATATTTTGAGAATTTAACTGAGAGACAGCTTTGTGACATCTCAAGGGCCCTGAGGTGACACAAAGATCTACTCTCTCCCTAAAAAGAAATATTTTTGAACTAAATTCGACCAATACAATATACCTGAAATTACATAAGGAATCAAGCTATGCAGGCTGGGTTGGGTAACAAGATTAATGCTCCCATGATAATGGGCAGTTCTTGCTTGGGGGCATATGACTCCCAGCCAGATTAGCGTGTCCTTTCCTTGGACAGAAAGAGCAATCACGGTTATTGGTCAAGAAAATGCTTTAGGTAATAATTGGCTTTAAAATCTCAAAGTTGTTAAGATATAATAAGTAAATGTAACTAAAATGAAGAATTTGGATAAAACCTTTTCAGTAATAATTACAAATATGTTAATAATGAAAGTCCAGTGACTCAAGAGGAGACTGACTGTGCTCTCTGTTGGAGGAAGGGGCCAGCCTGTTTAAAAAAAAAAAAAAAAAAGAAAGCCTAAAAGAGAATAAAGATAGACAGGAATGAGACCCTTGTCCTGCCTTCCCCTTCCTATGCGACCAGGGGAATGATTTGAAAGCTGGCTCTGGCTATCTGGGAAAGGGAGCACCTGGCTGGCCCTGGTGTGCTTCCAGCAGATGTAAGATTTCCAAATCCAGGAGCCCCAGTGGGACTCAGAACCTGAATAAGGACTTCAATATTCAGCAAGGCAAAGAAGAAGGGCCTTCCAAATTTACCAAGACTAAAAGATCAAATGAGAAAGTACGCGCCCTAAATAAAAGTGACTGTTACTTTGCGTGACAGGAAGGCTAGAGGCCCAAGTGGTCCCATTTCCACTCGGATGGACCTCAGACAGTAACGGGATGGAATGTGTGCTTGTCTTGTACCAGGAGGAAACCGCCTGGGGAAACGCTTCCTGTAAGACTCTCGCCCTGTTGTTCCCGTTCAACAGAGGTAAAGAGCAAGGACCCCCAAAATGATCCGGCCCCATCCTCCGATGTAAACTCTACCTTCTGCCTCTCAAGGTGGGGGACAGTGCTCAGAGTTTATGAGAAATTTATCCGGATGCGTAAGTAGTGGAGTATCCTCAGAAGCCCATCATGCTGCACTGTCGATACCCCGTGCTGATGTCTGGTGGTGTCATGGGGACCCTTACTTGGGCCTTGCCCAGCAGTTGGAGTGGACCTTGAGCTCTGATACAATTGGCTATCCCTTTCACATTAGCATATCGTAAACCTTTTTCAATGGACAGACAGACCAGGAAGAGGAGTGAGTCCAGGGGGCCCCTTTGATCCCCATATACACACAGGTACCATTGGGGTTCCAGGAGGAGTGCCAGGTGAGTTTAAGGCTAAAAATAAGATTGCTGCAGAGTTTGAGTCAGTCCTGTGCTGGCAGCCCACTGTGAACAAGAATTTGGAAAATTAGGAATTTGGATTAGTTATACTTACTATAACCAGCAAAGGCTCGTTAACTACACTCGAGGTGCAGCTAAAGGGGTAGTGAACAACTAGATGCTACCAGCAGGATGACCTGGGAGAACAGGTTGGCCTTGGATCTGATTCTGGCAGAAAAAGGAGAAATATGTGTAATTTTGGGGGCTGTTACTGTACATTCATACCTGACAACACAACAGACAGACCGTCACTGAGGCCCTAAGGGCATTGGCAGCTGTAGCTGATGAGTGAGCTGGAACCTGGGACCGAGGGTCCTTTCTTTGATGCACTAGGGCAGTGATGGCGAACCTTTTGAGCTCGGCGTGTCAGCATTTTGAAAAACCCTAACTTAACTCTGGTGCCGTGTCACATATAGAAATTTTTTGATATTTGCAACCATAGTAAAACAAAGATTTATATTTTTATATTTATTTTGTATATTTAAATGACATTTAACAAAGGAAAATCAACCAAAAAAATGAGTTTGCTTGTCACCTCTGACACACGTCATAGGTTCGCCATCACTGCACTAGAGCGATGGTGTCCACGTTCACCCCTTTGATTAGAAGTTACAGTGATGGGATGTCACATCATCCCATGTATGGGGGGTCTTATCCAAGGGTTAACTGAAACCGCATTGACCAAACAGCAAATTAGTCTTCCCCCTAGACACTGTAGAGCAGGGGTCCTCAAACTATGGCCCGCAGGCCACATGCAAATACAAATACTGTATTTGTTCCCGTTTTGTTTTTTTACTTCAAAATAAGATCTGTGCAGTGTGCATAGGAATTTGTTCATAGTTTTTTTTTTTTAAACTATAGTCCAACCCTCCAACGGTCTGAGGGACAGTGAACTGGCCCCCTGTTTAAAAAGTTTGAGGACCCCTGCTGTAGAGCATGAAAGTCAATGAATGTCAGCCGAGTTTGAAGAAAGAGTTTAAATAAAGAAAAGGGGGGAATTGTGAGAAGAAACAGGTCACCTTTTCTATTCAAAAAGCAGTGTAGACAGCCGCCATTTTGGCCTGCATGACTCGGCAGCCGCCAAGTTGACCTCATGGCTCATAGTTCCCCTGGGGGCCGCCATCTAGGAACAGCAGAGGCCAACCCTCCCCTTGAATCAGCCAATCTCGAAAGACTGGGCACCTGAGCTCCAATCAAGAGCGAGGGACAGGTCACCTGCGTCAGGGATTCTAAGCCGAGCAGACCACCTGCTCAGTGTGCGGTGCTTCCAGACCATGTGTGCACACCCTTCTGCATAGAAGTAAAGATATTTGCCTTGCTGCCTGGCTCCCGAGTATGATTTGTGTTCTACCAGGACCCCTGAATTTGGGGGCTCGCCTTATTTCTAACACAAGAGAGAGGTCTCCACCTGGCCCCCACGCCTTGTCAATTCATATTTCTTGTCTCGTGTTTTCATTTGTGCGTTGGTCGGCCCCTTCTTCAGATCCTGAACCGCCGCCTTAAAAGGTTAGGACACTCCCCAGTCTTAAGATGTAGAAGAGTACAAGGTCCCAAATTGCCAAGTCTCTTGGAGAAGCGGTCACCATGGGGAGGTTTAGCGTGACAAAACCTGAACCTGAGGCTGTTCTCCAGTAGTTGTATGTCCTGGAGCATGTGACTGAACTTTTGGAGCCTCAATTTCCTCATCTGAAAAATGGGAATATTTCCTACTCACATGGGGGTGGTGACGAAAATCAAATGAATTGCTCTGTGCCAACCTTGCAAACATTTAAATCCTGCTCCCATTGTCAATGATGGAAGTGACGAGTGGCTCAGAAGCAGCTTTCGCTTGGCCGCTCCCTGATCTCTATCAGCAGCACCTTTTCTCTCTGGGTCTCCTTTGGATCCTGACCACGACTCTGGCTCTACCTTGGGTGTGAGATAAACAGCATGGGCCATGAACAAGAGCTTGAGAGGTGAGGGGAGAAGGTGCCTGAGCCTCAGGGATACAGATGAGAGTGGGGAAAATGTAACTGCGAGGAAAAAAGAAGCAATTAAGAGACCAAGGCTGGGTTTGGGGCAAGGGCAGGGGAACTGCTCAGCTGTGGTGGTATTCTTCCTTTCTGAGATTAGGAGGTCCAGGAGTTAGAACTCTAGAAGGATGCAACTAAGTCAGGCTAACTCGGGTCAAGAAAGTGTGGGGTGGGTGCCGGAGGGGAGAGGCACGAGGACTGGGGCGGTGGTGGATGGAGCCAGACACCCAGGAGGTCTCTGCATTCAGTAGCAGGAGGAGCACTGACCCTCAGCTGATCTGAGGACCGAGGGGATAGGCCCACTCCAGCTGAGAGGAGAACAGAGGATGAAATGAGGACTCGAGGGGATGCCAGGATCACCTCCCACCCTCAGGGGCCTGCCCCTGGCTGTCCTGGTTTCCTGGGGGTGGAGGGCCAGTGAAACACCCCCTGGAGTTGTTCCGCCTGGCAATCTAATCTGAAGGCTGAAAAGGCAAGGAGCTGGGGGCGTGAGCAAGGAGGAGCAAGAGGCCCTGGGACGACACCTATGGAGTTGGACCCGGCATGCAAATTTTGTGACAAACCACACACCAATATTCCTTAGCATGCCCCCCTGAGGGGCTGTTGGCAAGTGAGCTGCTGGGCAACCCCAGAGCACTGGATAGTTTGTGGTGTGTGTGTGTGTGTGTGTGTGTGTGTGTGTGTGTGTGTGTGGCTGCAGCCTAGACCCTCCTTCCCACCAGCCTCTCCCCTCCCCTCCAGCCATCCTGGGATTGGTGATTCTCGGCCCCTCCCCCGGCTCCCCCAGACCCTCCCAGAGCCTTTATCAGGGAGCCGAGCCCGAGATCCTGCCACATTCCCAGATCCCCTCCACTCTCCGCTTCTCTCTTCACAGCAGCAGCAGCACCAGCTTTGTGGGGAGCAGGGCAGTAATCCCGCCAGCTCCCTGATTCCACTAGACCATCCAGCTGTAGGCTCCACGCTGCTCCACAGGTAGGCACGAGCGGGAGGAGGTGGGAAGGACTGAAGCTGGCACTGAAGGACAGGGGCCAGAGGCAGGAGAAATAAAGGAAGTGGCCGCCTTTGATCCGCCTTTGATCAGGGCACTGGGAAGTGAGAAGGCAGAAAGAAAGGGGTTGAGAGCCAGTGATGTTTGGAGCCTCTGGGTGCGGACTGATTGTTCTGTACAAGAAAGTTTTGCCTAAGTCTAGGGGTTGCCTAGTGCTGGAAAACAGAGTCCAGGACCCCTCCTCCAGCTGAGTAAGGAAACAGACCCCTACACGTCCTATAAATCCATCCTCTTCCTTTGGAGCCTGGAGTCCCGGCACCGTTGCACCGTTGCTCATTGCTGCCAGGTGCACATCCTGGGGAGATATGTCTGATGGGGGAGCAGGGAAACCAAGCCCAGGGGACGTCCCCACTGCTCGGAGATACTCTCCCCAGACCAGGGCTGGGGCAGGGGAGTCGGGGGCTGGGAAGCAGGGTCCAGCTAGGTTGCTGGTGGTGAACGTTTCCCCTCGTTTTA
This sequence comes from Myotis yumanensis, assembly GCF_028538775.1. Classification (NCBI taxonomy): domain Eukaryota; kingdom Metazoa; phylum Chordata; class Mammalia; order Chiroptera; family Vespertilionidae; genus Myotis; species Myotis yumanensis. The sequence continues at coordinate 158,303,781 of NW_027223754.1, forward strand.
TGTCCTCCTCCTCCTCCTCCCACCTTCCCTTCCTGTCTCTCTGCACTCTTAGCACCATGCGGGGCACCCTGCTGTTGGCAGCCAGCCTGGCCCTCTGCCTGGTTCTTGGGGCCGTCTGCGAGGAGTCACAGGAGCAGGTGGTACCCAGGTCAGGCGACAGGAAGGTAAGGTACCCCTCCGGCTGGGCCTGCCTTGGCAGAGTCCTGGGCAACATCATGGGAGCAACAGCTTTGCTGGTTCCAAAAGCTGTAGGGGCAGGTGCGGTGGTGGAGGGGCGGCCGGTGGGTTGGGAGTTACCGGTTTCTGTCAGAGGGCTGGGTTTCCCTGCCTCTCTGGTCAGCTCATGTGCTCACTCTCTTGGGTATGTCTGTAAGGATCTCTGTCCCTCTGCACAGGTTTGACACCTTGTATATAAAAGGTGCCCTACTCATCTGATGGACTGCTGGCTTGGTGATTAGGTGGTACTTCGAGGGGTAGGTGGGGGAGGCCAGGTTGGTCTAAGGTTCCCTGTGGTCCAGTTCAGGTTCAGGGTCTGTTCCTTTGAGGTGTGTGTGTGGGGGGGGGGGGGGCAGGGGGGTGGCAGGGGGGGAGATGGCGCAGGGCGGTGGTGGTGGATGAGGGGATTCTATCTACTCCCTGGAGGTTATGAAACACAGTCAGAATTTCTCCCCCAAATGGTCATTTGTGTGCTATTTTACTGATCAATTATGTGTATTATTTTGTTTTCAAAATTCAAATAAACTCCCTCATCCACCCTGTAACTTCAGGTGCTCCTAAGATCCCAACCTTTCCCTCTCTCCTCTCCTTGACCTCCTCTGGCCTCTGCTTAGTCAGGACAGAAAAATAACAACAAAAACAAGCACAAAACAGGTTAGGCCCTAGTTTCCAAAGCTCTTCCAAGAAAAGGAATAGGACTTGTCAGGATAGGCCTACAAGGGGAGAGCAAGGAGAAAGTCGTTTTAAGGTTTTGAAACGATAGCGATTACATTGGTACAAATGCTTTTACAATGATTATAGGTGGAACTTATTTCAAATTCAGTGTGTGAAGTCTAACTGCCTTTCCAACTCAAGTCTGTTTAGCATCTCATTACAGGAAGTGGGCAGAGTGTGTGAACAATTTGAGGAAAGTGGCTGCCTGGGAAGCTGTGCGCTGAGCAGGGAGAGGTGGTCAGCCTTCCTCCGGCTGTGAGGTGGATCAGGGCACCGTAGGCTGGCAGCCTTGCAGTGGCAGTAGTTGTACCACATTCAAAAGACGAGAACCAGTTCAGCCCCGCAGCTTGGCTCAGTGGTTGAGCGTCAGCCTATGACCCAGGAGGTCACGGTTCGATTCCTGGTCAGGGCACATGATCAGGTTGGGGGCTTGATCCCCAGTGGGGGGTGTTCAGGAGGTGGCCCATCAATGATTCTCTCTCATCATTGATGTTGCTATCTCTCTCTCCCTCTCCCTTCCTCTCTGAAATCAATTTTAAAAAATAAAATGTAATTTAGAAAAAGAACCCGTTAAAAAACAAAAACACATGGAGAATACCAAATATGGGCTGGACACTGTGTCCAGAGCCCTAAGGTCCCAACTCGAGGTCGTCAGAATATCTGGGTATATTCTCCTGAGACAGACTTGCTTCGAGTCCCTGCCCCTCTTCGTCAGTGAGAGAGAGATTGCTGTCCCATCCCTTCTCCTGCAGGTCTGTGAGGACGAGGGAAACTGGGGAGGGAAGAGGGGAGGATAGACGAGTGCCTAGGCAGCTGGGCTGGTGTGTGTGTGTGGGGGGGCATCCTGTGTCAATGTGCTTCTGTGTGTGCTCAGCAGCCCAGGGACACGTGGACTCTGGAGAGGGAGGCACCTCTGAGATTCAAAGTGAGAATCTCCAATCACAATCATTGTCATTGTCTCTGCAGCTAAATAGCTTGGGGTGAGGGGTGTGCCCACCGACCACCTGCTGTGCCCAAGTTACTAAAAATAAATCACCAAGACAATTAAGAGCCCCTGCTTGGAATCTGGGGTTCATCTGCAGGATGGGGGAGAAGTGGTGTCACTCTAAGCATGCTGCCTTCCTGGAGTTCTGAGGCCAGGGCGACAAGGGCGAGGGGAAGAGACCCAGAGGCAGAAACCCATGGGGAGGAAAAGAGATCAAGAGGCAGTGGGAGACACAGGGAGAGGAACATCCACAGACGTCGCATAGAGCGGGGATTTCAGGGTCACAGAGGTGTCCCCAGGGTGGAGTGCCGTCTGTGGCTTGTCACGGAGCACAGAGGACACCTGCTCTGTCTGATGGTCCTTTCCTGTGAGTGGGGGGGGGGGGGGGGGGGTCATGGAGGGCAACCCCATCCTTGCTCACCCAGGGGGACAACCCCATCCTTGGGCAAACCAGTTCCTGATGTGCCAGGGAGCAAAGAACCAAGGGCCCTTCTCACTGAGGGGTGGCAGGAGCCGGGGCAAGGCCCAGGGAGAGGCTCACAGCCTGAGCGGGCCACTGTCTCGGTTTTCCTCAGATCACTCACCTGGAGCAGCAAAAGCCACACCCCAGGAAGGCCTTCAGTAGGCCAACAGGGGTGGTCCGTCTACAGGGATGCCCAGTGGGGCCCCTTCTCCAGGGCGTCTCAAACCTTGCTATGCACAGGAGTCACCTGGAGCCTGGTTAAAATGCAGCTTCTATCGCAGCAGGCCTGGGTAGGACTGAGATTGTGCATCTCTAACACCTTCCCCTGCGGGAATGTGGCCAACAGACCACAGACTTTGAGAGCCTGCTTCTCTTCCGTCCTAATCAGAGGAAATCCTGAAAGAAACGAGGTGTCGGGCTCAGCTGTGATTGACACAAGAAAAGTCTGTGTCTTGTGGGAAGAGAGTGAGTGGACTGGGTGTGCGCCTCCTGCCTCAGCCCTGTTTCTCTCCCCTGGAAGGTCCCGAGTCTCGAACACCTGCTCAATGCGATCACTAGCCACAACTCAGCCTCCGTGGTGGATGAATTGATCAAAGTTTTGAGCCAGGCTAGAAAGGGTAGGAAGCAGCCTAGGGAGAGGGATGTGGGGGGGCGGGGGTGAGGTGGGGGGCAGGATTCCGGGGGTTAAGTCGGCCTGGGAGACCCCTTCAGGTGGGAGGAGACTGGCTTAGTGAAGAATGGAGAGTTGTGAGCTGAAGCCCCCTCCTCACCACTTTCCAGATCCCACACCCTTGTCCTTGTGTTCACAGATCCCAAGAAACGGTCCTTCCTCCAGAAGCGTGAGTAGCCTCTTCTCCCTCCCTGTCTCTGCCAACCCCTTGCCCAGAGCTCCGAGGGCATGGGGCCCAGTGACCGGTGGTCACTGGGGACAACGCTGGCCCTTTCCTGCAGGTGACATGCACGACTTCTTCGTGGGCCTCATGGGCAAGAGGAACACCCAGCCAGGTAAACGCGTGGCAGGGTTCAGGGGACTGGCCAGGACATGCAGGAGTCAAAAGCCTCATATTCGTCCTCAGAGGGAAAGACAAGACTTCTCTTAGCTACGGTGGGGGTTCCCGGGCCCTTTCTACCCAGTCCGCTTGGAGCCGCAGTGCAGTGTTCCCTGGGAGACCTTTATAATACCATGGTCCTGCTGCAGCAGCGGGGGTGGGCTGGGGAGGCTCTGCTTCCGCCCCATCGCCCACACCGAGCATGGGGCACGCCGCTGCTCCCCAGCTGTGTCTTCCAGGGTGCCCTTCATAGCCAGCCCTCCCTTGTTGTTCAGGGTGAAGGCCACATCCAGAAAGATCCCCCCTAACGACAGTTTTCTTCACCCAGGCACGCCTACTGATGTGAACCAAGAGAGCGCCCCTCGCTCCGGCAGCCTCCAGTACCCGTCCCACGTGGAATGAGGTGAGGAGTGCTGGGTGCGGGGAGGAGCGGGACTGTGTGCATGCAGGCTGCCGGAGAGGCATTGCCTCTGATGCTACAGGCATTGCTACTCATAGATTTGCCCTAAAATACACTGCCAGTGCCCAGCACACTGTCAAACACACCAACACTTAGAGGCACGTGCTTGTCCGAGACACCACACCACACACACACACACACACACACACCACACACACACACCCAACACACACACACACACACACCACACACACACACACACACCACACACACACACAGCACACACCACACACACACACACACCACACACACACACACCACACACACACACACACACCACACACACACCACACACCACACACACACACACACCACACACACACACACACACCACACACACACACACACACCACACACACACACACCACACACCACACACACCACACACCACACACACACACACACCACACACACACACACACACCACACACACACCACACACCACACACACACACACACACCACACACACACACACACACACCACACACACACACACACCACACACACACACACACACCACACACACACACCACACACACACACCACACACACACACCACACACACACACACACCACACACACACACACACACCACACACACACACCACACACCACACACCACACACACCACACACACACACACACACCACACACACACACACACCACACATATACACACACACACACACACACACACACACACGGCCCTCTTTTTCATCTCATCTCTGTCCCCTGGTGCTTTTCTGATGGACAACTTCTGTTGTTTAGATTCTGTTCTCTCCTGATCTGTGCAAAAGATGGAGAGGTCGCCACCCGATAATTACAATTTCCACATCCAATTCACAGGTGAAGCGATTTGCCCCCCAGGCAGGCTGAACCGTTCGGGTTATTCAGAATCTCCACTTACAGGGCCCAGTGTGGAGTACTACTCAAGAGTGATGTAGGGAGAAATGCAGGGAACTCCGGAAATCTAGTGGGGAGGGGCTGGAAGCTGTATCGTAGTCGCTCTGTGTCCTGTAATGGGTAAGGGCGTGGCCTGAGTTTGAATCCCTGCTCTACCACTCACTAGTTGTGTTCCCGGGGCCAAGTTCCATAACCTGCTGTGCCTCATCTTCCCCGCCTGAAAGACGGGGTGAGGACAGCCCGTGGTGGAGCTGTGGGCGTGAAGTGTTCAGGATGGTGCCGGGCACAGCTCTGTGTAGGGTTTGTTATGCCTGTTGGGCCTGGGAGGTGCGGGCAATGTCCTGGTGCTCCCCCTGCTGCTCCAGTCTGTCTGCCTAGGGCGGTCTGCGCGGAACCCAGGCCTGAGTGGGCTGAGCTCTCTCACTTGGTGTGCAAGCGTGAGTCCCCTGGGAAGTGTCTAGTCAAAACACAGAGCCTGCCGCCTGGACACCCTCTTCCCACGCCCAGCAATAGCAGCTCAACTGCTGCGCTGGCTCCACAGACAGAGGAGGTGGGGGGAGAATGAACTCCGTGACCACAGGGAGTCGGTGGCCCCTCTGCCGGCGTGCCTGTCACCCACACTCATTGGTCTCAAGGGAGACACGGGCCCAGGAGCTGGCTCTCGCTTCAACTGCCTGTGCATGACTCCCTGGGCCCAGAGACGAGGTCCGCCCCCCTCCAAGTCAGTGCTGGGTGAGAGGGCGCAAAGAGCCATAATAATCGTAACTCACTGATTACATGGTACTGACCGTATCATTTTGCTCTCATTAGACGGTTATTTCAATTCTGCCGACAGCCAGATAATTACACGGGCAACTATATCTGGATGACATACTCTCCCCCAGCGTGATGCATCAGCCATAAAGATAATTACAGTGCAATTTTTGCCATAGTATTTTATACAAATAGCAGAAACAAGTGCATTGTGGAAATCTACTTTTACTGCTTGCTGTTGAGCACAGGCTCTTTCAGAGGGACCAGGCTCATAATTGCGCCTTCATAATCTCACCATGGACGGAGCATTCTCTACCGCACGGTGCCGGGAAGAAGAGGACACACGGTCCCTGGTGGCTGCCATTTAAAGGGATTAGATGAAATGAATCAGCAAAGATCATTGTACCATCTGATTTCATTCATGTGAAACTGCTCAGAAAGGAAGTGGTCTCTGGGCCTGTCCTTGCCAGGGAGCGGGAGTGGGGGGGAGGGGGGGGGGGCGGGTGCTGGAAAGAGGAGTAGCATTAGCACCATGGCTGCGTGTATGCCTGGCTCGTGGGGATGCTAGGATAATATAATCTTCATTTCTGTCGCTATATTTAAAAATATGTATTTTTTATTGATTTCAGAAAGGAAGGGAGAGGGAGAGATAGAAATATCAATCTTGAGAGGCTCATTGATTGGCTGCCTCCTACCCTTGAACGAAATGGAACCCGGGACCCTTCAGTCCACAGGCCAACGCTCTAGCCACTAAGCCAGTGGTTCTCAACCTTCTGGCCCCTTAAATACAGTTCCTCATGTTGTGACCCAACCATAAAATTATTTTCGTTGCTACTTCATAACTGTAATGTTGCTACTGTTATGAATCGTAATGTAAATATCTGATATGCCGGATGGTCTTAGGCGACCCCTGTGAAAGGGTCTTTCGACCCCCAAAGGGGTCGCGACCCACAGGTTGAGAACCGCTGCACTAAGCCAAACCGGCTAGGGCTGTCGCTACATTTTTTATGGGAGCCTCCCTAGCCCACGAGCACAGGTGTTTACAAGTCGCCTCAGAAATGCACAGCTGGAAAAGGCCAAGCACCTGCAGCTGGAGAGTCCGGTCTCCAGTTCACAGGCTGAGGACAGCTGTGCTAAGACTTCTGTTCTCTCTCCTTCCCCCTTACAGATGCCCCGCCCCTTCTCCCTCCTCTGCTCCCCCAGCAGGTGGTTGGTGGGAGTGTTTCCAGACAGAAGATGTGATTTCACCTTTTGGTCCTTGGCACTCCATCTCTGTCCTCCTGGCTGCATCGCGAATCCCCCGTCACCCCCTCGGATCCCCAGGTGCACGATCCCCGATTTCCCTTCTCTTCCCAGCCTGTGCTCTTCTCGTGCTGAGACTGCCCCATCCCTTTACCCAGCGCTGATGTAGACAGTGCGCGGTGACCCCCAGTTCCCGCCGGCATTGACTGCAGACTCCCCCGGCTCCCTCAACAATAAAGGACGTCTGCCTATGACCAGATGGATGTATTTGTTTGGTTGGTGGATCGGTGTGTTTTTTTTTCTCTTCCTTAACTCTTCCAACCACATCATACATACCTACATATGGACATCTGATTTGCACGTACACAAATATATCTAACTAGAGTTCTCTTTATTTTGTACACAGCAATTTTCCCGACAATGCCTTACTCAGTGTTTCATACAATTAGCATCAGGAGATTATTTAGTGATGGAAAGCATAGATAAGTGGATTTGGAAGATGGTTTCTTGCACTCGACGAATTTCACAAACTAGCTTCAGATAAAGAAAAACACATATTCTGAAGCGCTTCATCTGAATTTCTAGGATGGGGCTGGGCGACACTGACCTCTGAATTTGACTCTACTTAGAGGAGGGAGGGGGGATCAAGGCCGTGCGAAGACCTGGCCCCCGAGGAGGAGGAGGCATCGAGCGCCCTATCATTCTTCTGCCCCCAAATGTCAAGCATGGGCCCTGCGGCAGGTGGTGGGGGTGAGATGTGACCAGACGCAGAGTTCACAGTGTTAAGTGGCCACCTTAGCTGTTATAGAGGGAAACATTTATTTCAGGCTCTTCTACAATGCTACTGTCACCAGCCTGTAGCTAGTCTAGTCGTCCACAGTATGTGTAAGGCATTGAAATGAGGTGTATGTGGGTGTCTTTTGTTAATCTGTTCTTCTAACGATCACAGCCCCCGGGTCCCAAGGGGCTCCTGTGCCCTAATGAAACAGCCTGGGGAGTCCCCAGGCGCCCTAGTTTAGCCTGGAGCAAGGGCCCTGGCCACGCCCCTGAACTACCCTGATTCAAGTCCACATTCAGCTCTCGCAGGGCAGCTCGGGGAGAGGGCCATGGAGCCAGAGGCCACGCCCTGCGGCCCCTTCACCCCATGAAAGTCCTCCCTTTCCAGAGCCCGGCTGGGCACTTTGGACCCATGGCTGCACTGTAGGGCTGGGCAGGAGGAAGAGCCCACCTCAGTGTCTTTGGCGTCAGGTTTATTGCTAGAGGTCAAAGAATGGCCTCACCCCAGATCCTCAAGCCTTTCTTCCGCGAGTCATCTTGCTGGCTTCTCAGAATCATCTACCCAGAGGGTTTAATTGTTTGCAGGCTGGGGACTTTGTGTGGGTCATGGCAGCTTCAGGAGTTGGTTCTGCTCACACGTGAGAGTCTGACGTGTGCTGAGATGACAAGCGCTTTGCCAACAGGAGCAAAAATGTAGGAAGACTGCTCTCTGGTGGCAGTACTGGAAAACATTGCCGTGCTGGGGATCCCAGGAAAAAGACACCTTTTATTTATTTAATTTATTTATTTACATATTTTTAAAATATCTTCTTATTGATTTCAAAGAGGAAGGTAGAGCCCTAACCGGTTTGGCTCAGTGGAGAGAGTGTCGGCCTGCGGACTGAAGGGTCCCAGGTTCGATTCTGGTCAAGGGCATGTACCTTGGTTGCAGGCACATCCCCAGTCGGGGGCATGCAGGAGGCAGCTGACGGATGGTTTCTCTCTCATCGATGTTTCTCTCTATCCCTCTCCCTTCCTCTCTGTAAAAAATCAGTGAAAATATATTTTAAAAAAAACAAACCAAGAGGAAGGTAGAGAGAGAGAGAGAGAAAGAGAGAGAGAGAGAGAGAGAGACACATTAATGATGACAGAGAATCATTGATCAGCTACCTCTTGTACGACCCACACTGGGGACTGAGCCCACAACCCAGGCGTGTGCTCTGACTGGGAATCGAACCATGACTTTCTGGTTCATAAATCACTGAGCCAGACTGGCCGAGCTGGAGACACATTTTAAATCAGATTCCTGTTTTGTGCTTGGAGAATTCGTGAAGTAATCCTGGCCCTCATCCTCCTGTAGTAAAGAGGTTGATGCCCCAAAATACCTGGTCAACAAGACTTCGCAGCCCTTCTCCGTGTCATGTAGCTTAGTGCCTGGGGGCTGTTGTGACTGCGTGGTGATGCACTTTTAAAAGACTTCAGTACTAAAAGGTTCCGAACCCCATTCCAGCCTGTGTGGAGGTTTTCCTATACCAACAAGCCATGCCCTGACACTAGCTACCCAGGGATGATGTCAGATTCCATGAGTTGAGGGCTTATTCTGACAAGACTGCCCCCAACTTCAGATGACAATCCAGGCCCAGGTTGTCGCCGATGCTTCTGACTGATCAGCTACAGATTGGAGTTTCAGTTAATTTGCTGGAGCAGCTCACAGACTCAGGAAACCCATTTGCTCACTAGATGACCAGTTTATTATAAAAGGAAATCACTCAGGAATAGCCAGTGGAAGAGGTGCGTAGGGCAAGGCATGGGGAAAGGGGCACAGAGCTTCTATGCTCTCTCTGAACTCTCTTCTCCGGGACCTCCAAGTGTTCACTAACCCGTGAGCTCTCTGAACTTGCGTTTTTTATGGAGACTTCATGACATAGTTTCCACGTAAGAAACATCCAAACCTATGAGAATTTTTATGAGCTTATTTGAGCCAAACTGACAATTTCTGGGAAGCAAAATATCAACGGTTGAGAAAATGCTCCAAGAATGACAATTTTGTACCTTATTTTTATACAGTACAATCAAAGGAGGAGGCATAAGGAGGGTTATATGAAATTTGCTGATGATAGATTAGGGAGGTGAGAGAAAGCAAAGCCGGGAAAATGGATACAAACTAAAATGAAGAGACAAAGAAAGCAAAGATGGGGAGAGGTGGTGGTGGTGGGGGGGGAATCTCTGACATTGGATACAAACTAAATGAAGAGACAAATACTCCTTTTACACTAGAGGGTACAGGATCGTTAATAAGTAACTTTTACAGCACATAGAGATTGTATTCGGGAGAGCAAGGTAACAATGAGGGGTTCTGTGGTCTGTGTTCTGGTGGGAGATTGTCTGGGAAAAGGGGTCTGGGAAAAGGGGATTCGTCTGACATTCCAAAGGTATGTTATCATAGATGCAAAAAAGGCATAGGTTCAGGTAAGGCAAAGATTGACCTTTGTCAAGAAAGATACTGGCCTAGGACATGACTGACCTCCATGAGTCACGTTTAGCTAGCAGGTTTATTTATTTATTTATTTATTTATTATTATAATTATTATTATTATAGCAAAGGTGGAAATTTATTGAAGAACAAGTACAGATTCCCACGTGGGGAGGGGGAAGAGTCCCCTAGCTGGCAAGTTTTAATTGCAGACCATCCTATGTGGTTCCTGTAAGTCTCTGAGTTTGAAAGGCCCACCATTCAGGCCTCCCCTGAGCTTGTCAGGTTTAGTATGTGACCCCTTTTCGTCAGTGAGGGATAGAAAGAAATAAAATGAAGTCGCTATAGTTAAGTCTGCTAAATTACTAAAATCAAGTAGGTTGAAGCATGAGGAAATGATTCTATCCTTGTTTTAACTAGCCTGGGAACTTAAAGTTTTGAAATTCCAGTTCTTCATCAATGCCTGGATACACACCCAACCTCCAAATAAGTCTCTGATTGCCCGGAAAAGACCAAGGATAGAATATTCCTGTATCCAGCCCACCTGGCATCCATTAGCCAGACCACTGCGCCATCTCAAGGATTACCGTCTTGGACCAATGCAGAGGCTCAGAATATCAGACTGATTCTTCTCAAGAATGTACTTTAAAAAAAAAAAAAACACACCAAAAAAAACACTGCAATCTTTTAAAAAATATATATTTTTTTTATTGATTTCAGAGAGGAAGGGAGAGCTAGAGAGAGCTAGAAACATCAATGATGAGAGAGAATCTTGGATTGGCTACCTCCTGCATGCCCCCTACTGGGGATCAAGCCTGAAACCCAGGCATATGCTTGATGGGAAATGGCACCATGACCTCCTGGTTCCATTGGGTTCACACTCAACCACTGAGCCACCCAGAGAGGGCGAGTGGGCTGTTTTTGGGCAAGGTCACCTTCCTCTGGGGGCCCGGCATTGGCCTATCAGGCAAATTACCTCACTAGTGCTGACCAGGAAATTCCAGACTGACTGGTTAAGATTACATTCCTGGGAGAGGCTGAAACTGCAATTAGGTTAGTTATTGCTGAAACGGCAATTGGTTTGTTAATGTGCATTTAGCACAAGGGACTCCATTTGGGGCCAGCTCTCTCTCTCTCTCTCTCTCTCTCTCTCTCTCTCTCTCTCTCTCCAGGTTATTAAAGTAGTTGGTTGGAAAGGCTAAACAGGCCCAAGTCTCTTGCAAGCCTTGCGGCCCAGTGTCTCAGAGTCTTGCCGGAGGTTTGGAGTCCGGTGGCTGTCTGATGTTCCACTTCAGGGCACTTGGTGGGGGCCTCATGTGTCAGTCTCCAGCTGAGCCCCTGGCAGAACTGTTTGGTCCTGCCTGCCCCCTAACTACAAGAACAGGTTGTAGTTTATTTGAGCTGATGATAGAGATTTTGCATCCCCTTCCTAATAAATATTTCGTGTTTGGCAGCATTTAGGAGAATGTTTGCTTTCATTATAACCTACCACCAGTTAGTAAGATTGCGGGAAAGGGGACACAAACGAGCTGATGATGATCGCTGAACAGCCACACCGGCTTAGATCAGCTGTTACCGTCCTGTGTGCTCCTCTCTCCCCATCCGTCCGTCCGTCCATCCTTCCATCCAGGAATCACGGAGCCCTCCCTGTGCCTGCGTGGGGGTTTGCGCCCGGCTGCCTATCACCGCAGGGAGATAGGAGAGAGGCTGGAACTGCAGGGCCTGGAGCCCGAGGAGCTCCTGCGTCCTGGGGAGGGAGAGCCGGGGGACAGGGTGGGCGACCAGAGCGTGGACAGGAGCTTGGAGTTGGGATCGGGACCAGCGGGAGGAGGGAGCGGTCCTCCGCCTGGCGGATCGGCGCTTCAGAAAAGCCGAAACCGAGGTGGGGTGGCGGGAAACGCCCCAAAACTGCTAGCGGGGGCCGGCCGGCTGTCCCAGCGCCGCGCGGGGGTGGAGGCGGCGCCGAGCGGGGGTCCCGGGCCGCGCGGGGGCCCCCTCCAGGCTTGGCGGCTGGGAGACCCGCACACCTCGCTCCCGGTCCCGCCTGGGCGGGGCGCTGCGACCGAGCGGCGGGGGGCGCTGCCTCCTCCGGGACGGCGGGGGGCGCTGCGGGCCGGGCGGCGGGGGCGGCCCGGGCCGGCGCGGCGAGCGGCGCGGCGGATGGAGAGTCTGGCCGCGGCCGGCGGCGCCGCCTCCTCGTCGGGCCGGGCACGGCGGGCCGGGGCCTTTGTGTGAGGCGGCGGCGGCGATGGTGCTGGGGCCCCGCGGAGCCGGGTAAGCGCGGCCGGGCCGAGGGTTGCCCTCGCCGGGGCCCGACCCCCGCCCTGGCCTTCCTCGCTCTCGGCGGGCGCCCTCCTGCCCGCTCCCCTCGCCGGCGCGCGCCCGCCCCGCCGCCCCGCCGCCCGTCCCTGGCCTCCGGCGGCCCCGCGCCCCGCGCACCCCCGCCCCTCCGGAGTCGCCGGGGAATCGCGGCTCTTCGGGGAGGGAGGGACCGAGGTGCCGGCTGCCCCGCAAACGGAGTGCCCCGGCCCGATCCAATGCCCCTTCTCCCGGATTCGGCCTCCGGAGGGGAGACCGGCGCCCCGGATGGTGGAGGTGCCTCCTCGGAAGTTCTGAACCTGCCCCCGCCGACCCCCACTCGGGCTGCCCAGCGCCCCGACCCGCTGCCGGCCGAGTGTGGCCGCCAGGGCCTGGGAGATGCTTGGCTGGCACCCAGACAATGCCCGGAGCGCCCGGCGAAAGTTGGGAGTTAGTGGAGTGTGCGGGTGGAGAAGGGGCTGCGCGCGGACAGGAGCCAGCAGACCGGGGCCCCCTCCCTCGGGATGCAGGCTCCCGGGGAAAGGTGTGTCGAGCAGGTCTTGGACCTGCACAGTGAGATGTTTTCTCATGGCAGCAAGTAAATCCCTTAGTTCTTGTCAACATGAGTAGGAAACCTGGAGAGGGTGGTGGAAAGGCAGGCAGCATATTTAAGATGCCACAGTTGCGTTCTGCTTTGCTTGACTCCTTTGGGTTCTGTCGCATTTTAACTTCATCCACAGCTGACAAGGAATGTGGCAGATCAGTATCTGAATGGCTCTGGGTTATGGAGAGGAGCGAGCAGGCAGGTAGTACAGGTAGGGAGAGAGAGGAACTGAAGAGCGAGCAAGAGATTTACTTAGGGACTGAAAGGACACGTAATGTTAGAAAACCAAAAGGTGGAGGGAGCATCCTCAGCAGCGAAAGGAGCGTTGCTAACTGTTCAAATTTCATGTGCAGGACATTTGACGTCGTAAGGGAAGAGAACATGCGTAATGAGGCAGGACAGCATGTGTTTAGGAGGAAACTCATTGGAGCCAGCTGCTCTGGTCATGAAGTGTAAGATTGTGTCTGAGCGGATACCTCTAGCTACAGCCTCTCTTACTGACTCTTAAAGACCAAGCTATCAGATTTGTTTCAGTGGTTTTGGCTTTTGTCATACAGCTCTGTATTTGGGTCTATGCAGGGAGAGGGGTGATCGTTCTGTCATGTTTCCTTGCTCTCAGCAGAATGGAGCAGCTCCCCATGTCTGTTCACTCTGCTCCCACCTGAGGCTTTAGAAACACCCCGACTGGTAGTGGTTTCTCCTGCAGAGACCCCGCCTGCAGGGATGCGTTTGGCCACCCATCTTTTCCCTTTGCTGTCCACAGATTAACCGTGCTGATAAGGAGGCAACTTCACAGGAGCTGCTAAGATGGGCATGAGGATCAAACTACAAAGCACCAACCACCCCAACAACCTGCTGAAGGAACTCAACAAGTGCCGGCTCTCGGAGACCATGTGCGATGTCACCATCGTGGTGGGGAGCCGCTCCTTCCCGGCCCACAAGGCTGTGCTGGCCTGCGCAGCTGGCTACTTCCAGAACCTCTTCCTGAATACTGGGCTCGATGCCGCCAGGACCTATGTGGTGGACTTTATCACTCCCGCCAACTTCGAGAAGATTCTGAGCTTCGTCTACACGTCTGAGCTCTTCACAGACCTGATCAACGTTGGGGTGATCTACGAGGTAGCTGAGCGTCTGGGTATGGAGGACCTCCTCCGGGCCTGCCACTCCACCTTCCCTGACCTGGAGAGCACTGCCGTGGCCAAGTCCCTGACCAGCACCAGTGAGAGCCACTCGGGCACCCTGAGTTGTAGCTCAGCAGAACCTGCCCATCCCCTTGGAGATCTCCGGGGTGGCGGGGAGCACTTCGGTCCTGATAGAAACTATGTTTTACCTAGTGATGCTGGAGGAAGCTATAAAGATGAAGAGAGAAATGTTACCGGTGACTCTAACCATAGCCTGCCCCTGCCACAGCAGCCACTGCCGCCAAAGACGGAAGACCATGATAATCCTGCTCCTTTCACATCTGTACCTAATGTGGTGACCCAGCCAGCCGTAGGCACTGCCAGCATGGGCATCCAAACCAGCACAAGCTCCTGCCAGCCATACAAGCTTCAGAGCAATGGAGACTTCAGTAAAAACAGCTTCTTCCCCTCGGACAATGCGATAGACATCACCACTGGGACCAACTCCTGTCTGAGCAATAGCGACCACTCCAAAGACCCAGGCTTTGAGCAGATGGATGACCTCCAGCTGGAGGACCTGGGGGATGACGACTTGCAGTTTGAAGACCCCACCGAGGAGATCGGCACAGCTGAGGAGGTGATTGAGTTGAGCGATGACAGTGAGGATGAGCTGACTTTTGGAGACAATGACAACCGAGAGAATAAGGCCATGCCCTGCCAGGTGTGCAAGAAAGTTCTAGAGCCCAACATTCAGCTGATCCGACAGCATGCTCGGGACCACGTGGACCTGCTGACAGGCAACTGCAAGGTATGCGAGACCCACTTCCAGGACCGAAACTCCCGGGTGACCCATGTCCTGTCTCACATCGGGATTTTCCTCTTCTCCTGCGACATGTGTGAAACTAAGTTCTTTACCCAGTGGCAGCTGACGCTCCACCGACGGGATGGAATATTTGAGAACAACATCATTGTCCACCCCAATGACCCCCTGCCGGGGAAGCTGGGCTTGTTTTCAGGGGCAGCCTCCGCAGAATTGAAATGCGCTGCCTGCGGGAAGGCACTGGCCAAAGATTTCCACGTGGTCCGGGGCCACATCCTAGACCATCTGACCTTGAAGGGCCAGGCCTGCAGCGTCTGTGACCAGCGCCACCTCAACCTCTGCAGCCTCATGTGGCACATGCTCTCCCATCTCGGCATTTCGGTCTTCTCCTGCTCTGTCTGTGCGAACAGCTTTGTGGACTGGCATCTCCTAGAGAAGCACATGGCTGTGCACCAAAGCCTGGAAGACACCCTCTTCCGCTGCCACTTGTGTAGCCAGAGCTTCAAGTCGGAGGCTGCCTATCGCTACCATGTCAGCCAGCACAAATGCAGCAGCGGCCTTGACCCCCGGCCTGGCTTTGGGCTGCAGCACCCAGCTCTCCCGAAGCGGAAGCTGCCAGCGGAGGAGTTCCTGAGTGAGGAGCTGGCTTTACAGGGCCAACCTGGGAACAGCAAGTATAGCTGCAAGGTCTGTGGCAAAAGATTTGCCCACACAAGTGAGTTCAACTACCACCGGCGGATCCACACGGGCGAGAAGCCGTACCAGTGCAAGGTGTGCCACAAGTTCTTCCGAGGCCGCTCGACCATCAAGTGCCACCTGAAGACGCACTCAGGGGCCCTCATGTACCGCTGCACAGTCTGTGGCCACTACAGCTCCACCCTGAACCTCATGAGCAAGCACGTGGGTGTGCACAAAGGCAGCCTCCCGCCCGACTTCACCATTGAGCAGACCTTCATGTACATTATCCATTCCAAAGAGGCGGAGAAGAGCCCGGACAGCTGACTGGGTCCCACCAGAGCCAAGGGGAGCTCCCAGGTGGCAGCCAGGACATTGACTTTCTAGTGGCTGTTCATCCCACCCTAGCCGAAGTTACAGTTTTGCCTTGCTGGGAATTCTGTTCTGTCTTGCGTTTAAAGAAGAAAAAAAGAATAGCACATGAGCTGTTACTGTTTTAGAGAAGCAGCGGCCCTATCATGTTTACCTCCTGACCTGTTCTCGCCCATGAAGGGCTGTGTTTTTTATTCTTTTGAGGCTGGTCTTGGGATCTCGTCAGGCAGTTGGTGTCAGCTAGATCCCCTTCCCCAGCCTCTCGAGTTTTATGCTGCTAAGAAACCCAACCAACAGCCTCACTGAAGAGAGGAGGTGGAGAGAGTTGTCACTGTGGGTATAATGCCAGACCTCCATCGGGGACAACCAGCTGTGAGAGAGTTTGGCGGTGTGGTCGTTTAGAAAAGACTAGTCAGCAGGGCAGCTCACCTCAGGTTCCCTTCCCGGCCCTCAGCAGGGAAAAGGCAACAGGGATAGAGGTGCCTGTTGTTCCACGCCTCTAATCTGCTGACTGGACAGTAAGATCTTTTGGAAGCTAGATCCAAACTGGGGACTAAGCTTTCTATTTAGATCAGAAAGCTTTGGGATGAATCCTGGCCAGGGCCACCAGAAAAGGTCCTGCAGGGCCACCAGAAGTGGCAGCCTGGACGGACAGGAAGGGAGCTTTCTCTTTTCTCCTCAATTCCAAAGAAACATGATTTCATGGAGTGGTGGCCCAGGACATCAGGCCTTCCCTGTGGGGCAAAGAGGACAGGGAGCCATTTGATACAGTCAGTCACCTGTCATCTGGCCACCTCCATCAACCGTGAATTTTCTGTTGGAGAAGTGGGGTTGTCTCTGACAGCAGCAGCATTGCCTTAATTTATATCCGTCTCTCGCCTAGAAGTGTGTTTGACCTGTAGTGTAGATGAGAAGACCCCGTGAGGTGGAGTGATGGACTGGAAGCCCTTCAGGATTAAAGGGACCGACGACTGGTGGTGTGTAGCGGGATGCCTCTCTGTCCCGGGTGGGTAACCTGTTTTGTGCAACTGGGCAGGAGCTCTGGCAGCTGACTTTTGACCTGCTGGAATTTATCCTGATCTGTCTTTGCGTTGCCGCCAGTGGGCGCTATTGGCTGACAGCTCGGTCAGGCCCTCCCTCGGTAGCTGGGAAACATTTCTGCCCAGCCCTGGGGGCTTTGTTGTTAGTTGGCTTTTGAGGGGGCCCAGCCCAAAGAAGGCTTGAATGAGAGGGCCCTGATCTCACGTACTCATTGGCTCACCTCAGTACACACTACCTCACCTGCTCGGGCCAGCGCTGGGAGTCCCTGAGCTAGGCCCTGACACTGCTCCTGGTGGGACTCGGCAGCACCCCGGGCTGTTTCACAAGCAAGTGGTTTTGATGAACTCACAAAGCCTTTTTGGACGTTAATATTTATTTATTTTTATGTTTGTATGCATATTACCCAGCATCTCTTTTGGATAAGAGACTTCAGGAAAATGAGTTTCTCCCCAGCAAGGAGCCATGTCCAGGGGAGTATCCTGGCCAGAGGTTTGGGAAATAGGCTAGAACTGGGGGAGAACGTTTCAAGCCTTTAAACAGGGCAAATTCTTTTTGTTCTCCCCAGATAGGCTCTTACAGAATATACCCAGGGAACCCTTTAGGCAATTGATGTAAGTCCTAGAAAGTTGGGGCTTGTTAAATTCCTAGGCCTTTCCTCCTCCTCCTCCCATCCTGTAATGGAGTAGGTTGGGGACCGGGCTGAGGGGACCAAGTCACATGAAGGACCTTTTTGCACATTTTCTCATCCCTCCTAAACTCGGAAAGCTGTATTGAGACATAGAGGCAAACCAGAGCTTCATCTTTGGTGCACCTGCTGCCTCTCTCCCCAGCCCTAAACTTACACAGCCTCCGACTTGGAGTGCATGGCTCTCTGCTGGGGTGACCACTACATGAAGGGACTTGTACACATGGCCACTTTTCACCATCTAACCCAACTTGTGAATCTTCCCTGGGGACATTCCTGTCAGGAAAGCAGTGCTGAGACTCTTCATCTCTGACTAGCTTCTCCTTTTCCCACACTGACCTATAGAAATTTAAGGAGGAATGTCTGTAAAAGACTACCGTCGCGTTTGCTAAGCTTTTCAAGCCTGAGCGATCCCTCCCAGACTGTTGGTGAGGACTGGTTTCTGAATGGCCAGGTTTGAGGGAGCTGGTACTGGAACCCAGCGAGTATGCTGGGCAAACCCTTTTCCTTAGCAGAGGGCGTCATGGATGCTGGGTAGTCTGTATACTTAACCTGAAACTGTGAAGTATTCCCTTTTTGCCAGTAAACCAAAAAGCAAATCCTTGAAACTTTGCCCCTGAAACACTAAACAAAAAACTGCACCCCGGGATCCTCCCGAGGCCAAGTGGTTGGTCAGGGCAGCCCACTTGGTTGCAGTCAGACATGTAGCAGGGTCAGTAGCTCATGAGGCTCAATGACCAAACCCTGTTTCTCCACATGTCCCCTGTGTTCGCACCCAACCCTCCCTCTGTTCGGTCATGTTTGCCGCCCCTGCCTCTAGCTCACCCTTTCCTGAGCTGTTTTACTTGAAACACTATAGTGTGGCAAAGGGCACTCTAGGATACCTAGTGGAAGGTATTGATTTTATTTTGAGTTTTTTATTTTTTCAATCTGATTTTGTCACGCCCTCTGCCCTGGAACTCAGTTTAGCACTGTCTCCTGCTGTATCGTTCTGAGGTTCAGTTTGACCCTCGAATGTCATTTCTTCTCCCTTTTCCTCCTTTTTCTTGTTCTGTACTCCTGACTGGCTACATAATTGGCAAAGCCCTTTATTTAAAAATCACGTCTAAGAATTCCAAGATGGCAATTGTGGAGCATGAAACCAAGCGTGAGGCTGTTCTCAGCTGTTTCCTAGGGGAGGAGGGTAGCCCTTGGATGGCACACTGGGATGAAGAGCAGAGGCTGCTGTGGCCAGAGGAGGGGGTCATCATCCCGCTCTCCTGTGACCCGCTGCCCCACTGGCAAGCTCCGCTGTACCCTCATATTGGGTCCTAAATTTTAAGACTCCGTGGGGTATATAGTTCATGGCTCATTGGGAAGAAAGGGGGTGGGAGTGGGGCTCTGGCCCAGGTGACCCCTAAGGACCAGAAAATGGGTAAAAGTTCTTTTTGCCTTCTCTTCTGACCTGTCAGCTCTCTTTGTCTCCAGGACAAGCCTTTGGGCTTCAATACCTTCTCCCAGTGAGGTTTTGCTACTGATGATTTTTCTTCCTCTTCTGGCCTCCTGCTGTGCCCTGTTTTCCCAGACTACTCTATGTGGAAATGAGTTTAAATCCCACTATAGATGGACACCGAGTTTATTGCCATGGGAGTAGGCTGTGTGGAGAAGTCTGTGCCCATATGGGAGTCGCTACACCTCCCTTTTCCTAACCCTGCACTGAATGAGTGAGGAAGTAGGGCACACAGCATTCATTTCAATGTGGTTATCATCGTAAAGTTGACATCAGGATGAAAATGGAATTGTTTGGATTTCAGTATTTTTTTAACACCCTTCTTTTGTCCAGTCCACCCTCCCCTCCCTCTTCTACTAGCTAAAGTCTCTTACGAAATGGAGAACAGTTGATGTGTAACTTCTTCCATTAAATTAATAAGTACTGACCTCCTAATATTTAAGTGTTTACTATCTATTGCTGTAAAGTTTTGTATATTTTGTAAACTTTTTTTCCCAAATAGTAGATGTCTAAAATCGTTGTACATCTGATTCTTTTATATTCCATTGTTCGGCACAAAGTGTGGTTTTTATTTAGAATAAAAAAAAGGAAATTGGAAATGGGAGTTCTTTTCCTGTTTACTGTGATCATGCTCATCCCTGGAGTTGGGGAGATCTGGACAGCCACCCGCTGAGTCTCAGTATTCTGCTCAGCAGATTTAAGCAGCACCTTTTCCTTCCCTGTAGCTGGAATTCCCCAGGGTTAACTTGTTGACTGGTCTTTTGTTTGTTTTTCAAATCGATTTTTATTGATTTCAGAGAGGAAGGGAGAGGGAGAGAAAGAGAGAGATAGAAACATCAGTGATGAAAGAGAATCACGGATTGGCTGCCTCCTACACACCCCTTACCAGGCACTGAGCTCACACCCAGACATGTGCCCTTGACCGGAATCGAATCCAGGATCCTTCAGCCCACAGGCCGATGCTCTATCCACTTAGCCAGACTGGCTAGGGCTTGACCGATTTTTAGTGGAAAATTAAGTCAGTGACCCAACTTCTTCAGGGAGAACATCCCTGAGGGGATCCTCTGGCCCAGAAAGTGAAGTGGAACTCAGCCAATGTCTAGTTGGACTTGAAAATTGGCCATAAGTTGTCTTGCCAGTGCCATCTAATTCATGTGACGCGGTATGTTGGAGTGGAGAGAGGAAGGTCTAACAGAGGAGGCAGAGGTTTGGCATAATTCCTGAGGTTGATAACAAATGTACCCCGACAGGGAAGGGTGTGATGTGGTCCATTGGGTCTCAGCACACTGCCTGGCCCTGGCCCCTGTCACTGCTCAGTAAATGCTGAGCTGAGCAGCCTTGCTGCAGTCAGCATAGCCTGTTCCCTCTCCTCCCAAGGCCCTGAGGAGATATGCTGCCAGGGAGATAACTGGTTGCCAGAGTGAAACCCGTGAGAAGAGCACAACCTCGGGGAAGTGGACTCGGGTCGCCTGGGACATGACAGATAGAAAATTGGGGTTTTTTTAGGAAACTTCTGGAGCCCGAGTCCGGGGAGGCAGTGATATGGGCATCAGATGCTGGCATGGCTTTTACGTGGGCATAAGGGAAGAAAGTGCTTTTACTGTGTTGTCTGCGCTGCTAGGCTAAGCCCTGACTGCAACCCCAGGTTACACCCTGGACTCCTGGGTAGAAAGCCTTCAGCTCTGTGCCACTGAGCAGTGGTTGGTAGCTTAAGAGCCTTACAGGTTGGGCCCAGTGAGCAGGGGGCTTATAGATACAGATTCCCCCCTGCTTCTGACACACAGGCACACACCATTGGACACATGTTGATGCATCTGCTGAGCGCAGTTTCAGATTTCTGGAAGCAGAGGAGGCAGCGCGCCAGGTCAGTAACTTATTCCAAGTTAAACATTCCAGACACAGCACCGGACAGGACAGAGGTCTCGGCGGTTGTGTCCCTGGGCCCTCCAGTCTCCACCGCAGGATTGAGAGACCAAGGACCTGGAACGAGTGGACTTGAACCTGCTGTTAGGCTTTGCCTCAGTCAGAGTTCATGGGCATGGTCCTAGTTTCCCAAACTGACAGCCTTTCCAGAAGACCTGCTTGTTACCAAGAGCAGTGGTCACCAACCGGTGGTCTGTGGACCACTGGTGGTCCGTGAGGTCCGAAAGGTTGGCGACTGCTGACCAAGAGGACTTCTCGTCCTATCTGTAGACAAGTGTTACTAGAAGTAAGTTGCTGGACAGATAAATCATGAAAAGACTAGGCGTGGGAGAAAGAAGTGTAAGGATGGGAACTGACAGAAGAATACAGAACCCTGCCCTGTGGCCGAATTGGGAAATTTCCGCTGCCTGTCCTGCGCAGGGACCAGAGGCTGAGGGACAGCGCATCTGTCAGTGCTTGCAGCTGGCTGTCCCAGGGTCTGCTCCCAGAATGGATGTCTCTTGTTATTTTCTACGGTCTGGGGAAAAAGGGAGGGGACAGGGGTGGATTTTGGATAGCATCTTGTTTAGATCCGAAATGTCCTAGTTCCAAAGCTGGGAGGAGGTGGGCTAGCTATGAGAGCTGTGACCCTGGGGAAGCTCCTCTGCTCAGGGAGGGGGGTGGGGGTGGGGGTGGGGCGCAGGATGGACAAGCGAGGGGAGAGTGTCAGCAAGGAAATGGAGAACTTCCTGGATGGTGGAAGGGGTGGAGGACCATCCTGCCAGCCCAGCTGCGAGGTGCCTGTGCAGACCTCGGCTTCACCCCACCCGCCTCCCCACTCCCTCCACTATCACAGCACTGAGGATGCACTGCCCGGAAACGTCCTGCTGAGAACTTCTGGTTCCGTGGCCTCTGGCCTCTTGTCCCCACAGCCTGCGCGGTGCACGGTGCGTGGTGCGCTGGGAGATCAGCAAGCACACACATGCAAAGGAAAGTTTTGAGAGGTTCCTGCAGAGCTCACTCTTCCGGCCAGGGTGATTTCTGCAACGCGTGTCCTTTCTGCTGAGCGTCGGTTTAGCCTTAGCTCCTTCCCCACTCACAGCGGCAAGTGCAGACTTTTAGAGATCGAGTCATGGCTGTCTCTATTATTTATTTCACCCTTTTTCCTGTGCGTCTGTCTTAGACACAAGGACTGAGACAAATAAGACCACACCAAGGACCCATTCTTTATCCCTCTCTACCCCTTCTCCCTCTCCCCACCTCAAGGTGTAAGATAGACTCCAAGTCGACCATGAGTGCTTTGACCCTTTTCCCTGGCCCCCCTCCCCCCCAATCTCTCACCTCCACCTCCAGCTTTCTACTTCATGAGGGAGGAGAGTGAAACCCACCTCAGCTGGCTGTAAGAGACCCAGGAGCGGAGATGGGTGAGGGATTTGGTGCCTGGAAGTGCAGGCTGGGGTGGTGGGGGCCCGCTGCAGTGAGCTCGGTGCCCTCCTTGGTGATGATGATGGAATGCTGCGTGGAGGAGGAGGAAGACGAGGCACGTCTGCCCGCCCTGGGCTGGGCCTTGGGAAGGTAATGGACCACAGCACTCAGCAGCCGGTCCCGGAAGTTCGGGCTGAGGAAGTTGTAAAGGATGGGGTTGAGGACGCAGTGGAGCATGGAGAAGCAGTCAATGACATCATAGAAGAAGTAGAGCAGGTGGGTCAGGTAGCAGTGGAGGTAGATGTGGGTCCCGTGCAGTGAGAGCAGCAGCAGGCTCACATGGTAGGGCAGCCAGCAGACGACAAAGACGGCTATGTAGGCGCACACCAGCAGGCAGTGGCGCCGGCTCTCAGGCCGTCCTGCCCGCTTAAGCCGCCAGGCCGTCAGCACATTGAAGACTGTGATGAGAGGGAAGGGCAGCAGGAAACCCAGGATGGTGGTGGACAGGGTCACGGCCATGGCCCATGTGCTGTAGGTTTCAAAAGGTGCCAGGAAGAGGCACATGGGCTCGGAGCTCTCCACCAGCTGAATGTGGACCACCTCGGGCAGCGGAATGGTGGCCGCGAGCACCCAGACGCCCGCACACACCGCCCGCCGCACTCGGTGCTGGTGGCGCTGCCAGGAGGGAGAGGCGCTGGTGAGGGTGACGTAGCGGTCGATGCTGAGGCACACCAGGAAGAAGATGCTGCTGTACATGTTGGCAAAGTAGAAGTAGTGGGTGAAGCGGCAGGAGAAGCTGCCCCAGAGCCAGGTGTAGTCCAGCGTGACCTCCAGCATCCACACGGGCAGAGACAGGATGATGCCCAGGTCCGCGATGGCCATGTTGAGGACGTAGAGTCTCAGCAGCCCCGCCCGGCCCGAGCCGCGCCAGTTGACACAGATCACCAGGAGGTTCTCCACCAGCCCGACCACGAAGATGGCCAGGTAGAGGACGAAGAGGGCCACGCGCTTGGTGCTCTCGCTGAGCTCCACGTGGCACTCGGGCAGAGAGTGGTTGAAGAAGTAGAACAGGTCAGTCCAGTTGTGGATCTCTCCACGGTCACTGGCAGGCCCTGCAGTGACCCCGATGGGGGGCCCGGACTCCATGCTGGCCGTGACTGACATCAGAACCAGCAGGTGCCTGGTGGGGAGAAGAGCGTGCTGGAGGAGAAAGGAGACTTGGAGAACAGCTCTGTGTCCCGTCCCCCAGGCCACAGGGCACCGGGACCAGGAGGCTTTGGGGAAAGATCCTGGGTCTGAAGAGGCAAGAAAGGGAAGGTGAACATTCAAACTGTGAGTAAATAGCACACAACTTACTTCTCAGCTTTGACCCAAGAGCAGAGATACTTTGCTAAGGGGCCTCCGTGGTGGGAGAGACCAGATCTCTGCCCAGCCTGCCAGGCCCACCCTTCTCCAGCCTCAGGTGGGCTGGCTGGCTCTGACCTCCACTCACACCCTCCTCAGGAGGCTCTTGCTCTGTCTTGTCCTGTGGGCTTTGGATGCAGCTCTCTCTCTCTCTCTCTCTCTTTCTCTCTCTCATCTGTGGATCATGCAGGAAAGACAGTTATCTCCAAGCCCCATTCCCTTATCCCCTGAGAGAGGGCAGCACTCACCTGAGTTTCCTGGGGGACACCTCCGGTCCTGGAGGCAGAGGGTCTGGACTGTCGGGGAGCTGCGAGGAGGCTGGAGGGACAGTGGCCTTGCAGTTGGCTTTGCTTCGGGCTTCAGGCTGCCCTTCTCGTCCGTCCGGAAGCAGCATCACTGGCCGAGGCTCTGTGGGAAAGGACCGGGGTTTTTCCTGCCTTCCCCCAATCCAGTGAGAGGGGAAGTCGCAGCAGAAGACCCAGTGTGCCAGGGGTGGGGAGGAGTCAGGCTGCAAGCATTAAAATGCAGATCCTCACTCACTAACGGTGGGGATTTACCTCTTTTAGAAAAACAAATAAGATTCCTTTATTTATTTAGTTAGCTTTGTAAATCCTCACCCGAGGATATTTTCCCATTTATTTTTAGAGATAGCGGGAGGGAGGGAGAGAGACAGAGAGTTGATAGAAACACATTGATTAGTTGCCTCCTGCACATACGGGACCAGGGCTGGGGCTCAAGCTTGCAACTGAGGTATGAGCCCTTGATGGGAATTGAACCCAGGACCCTCAGGCCACAGGTTGACACTCTATCCACTGAGCCAAATGGGCAAGAGTATGTGTGTGAGACTAAAGGAGCCACCAAAGTGAAGTGCTTAGTGCAGGGCTGGGTCTGTGTTTAATGCTTTACGTATGCATGTGTTTTCCACTCTAAGTCAGCTTGGAATTCCTCTCTCCCATGTCTGTCTTCATTCCTACTAAAGCAGAACTGAACAGGGTGGGAGGGCTCAAAAATATGTGAAAATCAGTCAGACTCTTAATCGCTCTGGTCCTCCCCCCATTAACTCCCCCTCCCCCCTTGCCATTCTCCCCAGCCTTCCTTTGGAGATCTGAGTTGAGAATCTTGAGAGAGAGGAAAGACTGGATCTGGGGTGGGGAGGGGCAGCACTGAGCTTCAGGGAGACTCCTGGATGGAGAGCAGGAGAACAGCTTCTTTTCCGCACGGCTCCATATTTCTCATGAATTATGTGTGTGGTAGAGGAGAGACAGAGAGAGAGGGAGAGAGAGAGAGAGAGAGAGAGAGAGAGAGAGAGAGATTGGAAGTCACTCAGCTTCTCTCTCCCTCCAGCTATAGGGTAAGGCTCGCAGCGTGGATTGTGTTGTGGAACCTCGTGTGTGGCAGAGCTTCTGCTTCTCAGCGCACTGTCACCTCACTTAATCATTTGATCCCTGTGGGGAGGTACCCCTGGGGGAGGAAGGATGGGCCTCCTTATCCACTGTGAGGCCCAGAGAGGTTGCCTGTCTTACACAAGCCACACTAGCAGACAGCAGAGCCAGCTGGAGCTGGGCCTTGTGTTGTAGGATGTAGTGTGTTGGCTGGAGGGGATTAGAGATATATTTAGTTGAGGTGAAATTCCCATAACAATACCAACCATTTTAGAGTGTACAATTCGGTGGATGTAGTACACTCATTTTGTTGTGCAACCACCACTTCTATCTAGTCCCAAAATATTTCCATCACCCAAAAGGAACCCTATACCCATTAAGCTCCCACCGCCAGCATTCTGCTTTCTGCCTCTGTGGATTTTGCCTATGGATATTCAATATAAATGGAATCATACAATGCGTGACTTTGTGTCTGGTTTTTTTACTTAGCATAATGGCTTTGAGGTTTCTCCACATTGCAGCATATATCAATTCTTCATTCCTTTTTATGGCTGAGTAATAGCCCATTGCATGAATATAACACATTTTCTTTATCCATTCAGGGAGGGGATTTTTTTGAAGTTTGCTAATTACTTTTTTGTTAATTTTATTAAACACTAGTGGCCCGGTGCACGAATTCATGCACATTGAAAGGAAATTAATTAGAAGAAATATTTTAATATCACTATTCATCCTTTCTCTATAATAGAAGTGTGAACCAAATTCACGATCAACTATGACAGATCAAGACACATGCGTGCTAATGGCACCAGCGAGAGCTTTATATCGATACTAAAAGTGTAATATGCTAATTAGACTGGGAGACCTTCCAGGAGACCTCCCGGACTTTCTTCAGGACAAAGCCATGGTGGTGGGGCTGAGGTAGAGGCGGTTAGAGGCCAAGAAGGGAGGGCAGTTGTGGGTGATCAGGCTGGTGGGGGGCGGGGCCGTTGGGGGTAAGCAACCAGCAGGGGGGCTAGTTGGGGGCAAGCAGGCTGTCAGTGGGGGTCAATTGGAGGTGATCAGGACAGTAGGGGGGGCAGTTTGGAGTGAGCAGGCCAGTGGGGAGGGACGATGGGGGTGAGCAGACCAGCAGAGGGGGCAGTTGGGGGTGAGCAGGCTGACAGGGGAGGCAGTTGGGGGTGAGCACACTGGCATGGGGGGCAGTTGGAGGTGAGCAGGCTGGCGGGGGGGGGGCATTTGGGGGCAAGCAGGCTGGCAGGCAGAGTGGTTAGGGGCAATCAGGCAGGTGAGTGGTTAGGAGCCAGCAGTCCCGGATTGAGAGAGGGATGTCCAACTGCCGGTTTAGGCCTGATCCCTGTAAACTGGCAGTAGGACATCCTTCGAGGGGTCCCAGATTGGAGAGGGTGCAGGCCGGGCTGAGGAACACCCCCTCCCCCATGCACGAATTTCGTGCACCGGGCCACTCGTGTATAGATAAACTTGCTTAATTAGACCTGCTTTCTGATTTAGCTAAACTTTTTCCAGCCCAGTGAAGCACCCCAACTTCTCTTTCAGGTAACTGTCAGCAACACAGCAGTAAATATCAACACAAAGCAGATTATTATTGTAGATCACTCAGGGAGAACAAAGAGTAAAATATTTAACTGCAGCAGTGTTTGACTATATCCTGCACAGTGAGAAAACCTGAAGTCATTTTCAGGGTTCACCATTTCTTCTTTTCAGTGTGGTCAAGTTTCTAAGCTTTCTAAATTTCCATTTTCCAGCTAATGAAAAGAAAATAGGATCCCACCAAGTCTCCTATCTACCTCCTCCAGGACTTCTGTGAGGATCAGATGAGATGAGGCACGGGAAAACGCTTCACAGACATTTGGTTAAAGTGTAAATGTTTCCACCTGGGTATAAAGCAAGTCGTGTTCTTAGGTGGAAGAAACTGCAAGGAAGCTAGTTGCTAGGGAGAGGAAGCTGGGCATTGCTATATAACGTCATTACCTGGATGGACACTTAGCATATTAGCCTTTTATATATACACTGAGTGGCCAGATTATTATGACCACCCCATCAGTATTGGAGGCAAGAGGTGGCCCAACAAAGTACTAATGCTGTGGTCATAATAATCTGGCCACTCAGTGTATAGATAACAACAGATTTGCCATTTTAACTATTTTAAGTATATAGTTCAGTAGTATTAATTACATTCACATTTTAAAGAAATTATCTTTATTGATTTAAGAGGGAGGAAGAGGGAGAGAGAGATAGAAACATCAATGATGAGAGAGAATCATTGATCAACTGCCTCCTGCACGCCCCACACTGAAGATTGAGCTTGCAACCCAGGCATGTGCCCTGACCAGGAATCCAACTGTGACCTCCTGGTTCATAGGTCAACCCTCAACCACTGAACCACGCTAGCTGGGCGCAGACACATTATTGTGTAACCATCACCACCAACCGTTTCTGTGGGAAGGCATATTTTTAATTTTGCAGTTTTCTTTCCCTCTCACTCTCTCTTTTATTTTATTTTTCTCTCTCTTTTTAAAATTTATTTTAGAGACAGGAAGGGAGGGAGAGAGAGAGAGAGAAACATCAATCGGTTGCCTCCCAAACATGCTCTGACCTGGGATCAAACCCACAGCCTAGGTATGTGTGCTGGCCAGGAATCGAACACGCCACCTTTTGGTGTTGTGACCGTCGCTCCAACCAACTGAGCCACACTGGCTCAGGCAATTTGCAGTTTTCTTAAAGCCTCCTTCAGAAAGACTGTTTCTCTTCTCATAACACTTGGACACTAAGTGTAGGGTTTCCCCCCCATACCAACCAATCTTCCAACTCTCCAACCACCAACTGGGTATCCTATAATTTAATTCAATTCTGACACCAACCACCTGGAGCGAGTGTCAGACTCCACAGGTGTAAGGGCTCAGTCCCACAAGATTGTCCTCACTTTAGGAGGACAGTCGCAAGCACTTGATCCCCAGGGTATCCATACTCCTGTCCAACATGGCTCCAAAGTCAGGAGTTCTTGAAAACCCCCCTCAGTTTCAATGATTTGCTGGAATGGCTCACAAAGATCAGGGAAATGTTTACTTACCTTTACCAGTTTATAACGAAGGGCACAGATGAACAGCCAGATAAAGTCCATGGGGGGCGGTCAGGAAGGGTCCTGAGCCTCTGTCCCCGTGGAGCTGGGGTGCACTACGCCCCAATTGTGGATGTGTTCCCCAACCCAGAAGATCTCTGAACCTCAGAGTGTATGGAGCCTTCCTCACATAGGCATGATTGATCATTAATTTAATCTCCAGCCCACTCTCTCCCTGTAGGATGGGGAGTGAGGCTGAGAGTTCCAGCTTCTAATCAAGGCTTGCTCTTTCTGCTGACCAGCCCCAGCCCGAAGCTGCCCAGGATCCCATAAGAGTCACCTCGTTACAAGAGGAGGTGCTCCTATTACCCGGGAGCTGGGGGCAGAGATAAATACATTTGTCATGATGAGCTATGAGAATATAAAATGTGGTTTAGCCCTAGCCGGTGTAGTTCAGTGGATAGAGCGTTGGTCTGTGGACTGAAGGGTCCCGGATTTGATTCCTGCCAATGGCATGTAGTACCTCAGTTGTAGGATCCTCCCCGGTCCGGGCCCTGGTTAGGGCATGTGCAGGAGGAAACAGATCGATGCGTTTCTCTCACATCAATGTTCCCCTCTGTTTCTCCCTCTCTCTTCCACTCTCTCTAAGAATCAATGGAAAAATATCCTCAGGTAAGGATTAAAAAATAAATAAATAAATAATAAATAAAATGTGGTTTACTTCAACTTTTCAGGCAGTCTCTCTCTCTCTCTCTCTCTCTCTCCTCCGTTTCTAGCCTGGGGATATATTTTTCAGTAAGGAGCCTTATGAGAATCTTTGCTTCCTTTTCCATGCCTTTGAGCCATACAGATGGAGACTCCACTGGACCAAGCCCCCTAGTTCTGGTCTCTGTTCTCTCCACATGGACTACACATTTTGACCCATGGCCATTTCTATTCCTCTAAAGCCTGCATTTTAGTGGCTGGTGTCTCCTGTGCTCCTGAATCTTCCACTCCATATGGTGATATCATGCGCCGCCCCCACCCCGCCTCCTCCACAGCCTCACCTCCACCTACTCCCCAGCCCCCACCCCTCACATCGCCCGGGGTGTATGTGCAGCCGGAGGAGGTGATGGTGGTCCCTCCCGGAAGAAGCACAGGGCAATCTGCTCCCTCAGGAAGAAATAAGTGACAGCTCTGCAGTTTCTTGTGGGTGTTTATTTTGGAGGGAGGAGGTGGGCAGCTGGGAAGAGAGGGACTGGAAGGAAGGGTAAGAGGGAGGGGCAGGAGCCCAGGCTCCTTCCCAATCTGGGCAAAAGAAGTGGGGGGCAAACAGCTTTGCTGCCAGCAACAGGAGCGACAGCAGTGAAACAATTCCTGGAAATTTACTCTTTCTTCTTCCTTCTCCCACCCTCCCCCTTTTGTTTTTCAAAAAATGTAGACAAGACATTATAATCAACAATCAGAAAGGAAGGAAGGTACCAGGGAGGAATTATTGTAACTCACAGATAAAGGCAGGCAGCTTCCCAGGGTCGGAGGGGCCAAGGGCTTGTGGCTGGACCCTGGAGGAAGGGGCAGGGCAGGCTGCCCCAGGACCCCCCTCCCAACTCTGTGACCTTTGTGGCTTAGGACCCTCCTTTGTGTGGCAAGGGCAGGTGGATAGCGAACAGGTCAAGCCTGAGGAGTTTGGCAACAATTGCACTCTCATCCCCAGCCTGAGATTCCAGAAGGTCACCGAGTGCAGAAGCCAAATCTGGCTACAGAAGTTGCTCTGCCCTCTGCCCTCCGCTTCCCCCTGCCCGGGAGGCAGCCGTATCTGCCCAGCAGCACCAGATAAGGGGCTCCCCAGGCTCCCCAAAGAAGGATGTGGCCCAGCGACCCTGTCCTTGGTGCGGCTCAGCCCTTTCCTGCTCACTCATGCTTTTACGAAGACACAGTGGAGGTAACGCTGCTCGTTGGGGACTAGACTTGGCCCTGACACCTTGTTCCACCTTGTTCCACCACGTGGTGGCTGTGTGACCTCAGGCAAGTCACTTTACCTTTCTGAGTCTCCGACTCTATATGTCAAGTGAGGACAATGAGGCTGCCTTCACAGGGCTACTGTATGGGCCACATGAGGTAAAATATGTGAGTGCTTGGCATAAGCATGGCCCGTTTCTACTTCTGGGGGGTGATGGTGGTGAGGAAGAAGAGACCCTTGTGTGGAATTGATCTTGAGATACCTCTCCCAAGTCCTACTGCGACCAGCTTCCTCTTTCATTTAGTTGTTTGGTGTTGTGTTTCTTACATAGAAGGTCAAAAACATCCCCAAATGCCAGTATGCATCGCCACAGAAGAGATGTGGTGATAGCTGTTAGATACTCACCATGTCCCAGGGAGGATTCCAAGGTGCTTTTATTTATTTATTTATTTTTAAAAATTTCAAATATCTTCTTATTGATTTCAGAGAGGAAGGGAGAAGGAGGGAGAGATAGAAACATCCATTATGAGAGAGAATCATTGATGGGCTGCCTCCTGCACGCCCCACATTGGTGATTGAGCCCGCAACCCAGGCACCTGCCCCGACTGGGAATCAAACCACGACCACCTGGTTCCCAGGTCGATGCTCAACCACTGAGCCACGCCGGCCAGGGGCAAGG
The DNA here is from genome assembly GCF_028538775.1 of Myotis yumanensis. NCBI lineage: Eukaryota > Metazoa > Chordata > Mammalia > Chiroptera > Vespertilionidae > Myotis > Myotis yumanensis. Next base: position 158,334,711 of record NW_027223754.1, read on the forward strand.
TACTTGTTAGGTATCACCTCATTTAATCCTCATAATAACTCAGTGAGGTGGGTACTGTGAAGGCAACGAAATGGAGGCACAGGGAGGCTTGACTACTTGTCTGCTAGTAGTTCGGTAAATCCCCATTACAGTGATTCTTGAGCTGGATTCCTGGCTTTCGATCGTCTGTGAGCTCCCTGAAAAGTATATACAAAACCTTGTCTGTCAAGTCATTTTTATGGGGCTTAGAACCTTCCTTAGATTTTCAAAGAGGTCCATGGTTGCCGGGAGCCGGTCCATCCTTGCTGTTTCAAGGGACCTAGCATATATGGCATACTGTTCTTAATATGTTTGCTCACCTTCTTGGTGCTATGTGTTTTAACCAAGGTCACCTCTCCAAGAAAGATTGTTTCCCCAGGTAGGGATTTTTTCCTGAAGTTAGGGAGGGGATAAAACCCCTTAACTAAGTGCCAGGCGGGTAGTTAATCACTTTAACTATAAACAATCACACTTAAGCTACATAATCTTTACTCCCTAGAATGGAGATAAGAAACGCCCTAACCTTTGGAATAGAGATTGATAGGATTGGAATCTACTGGTATAAATACAGATGTAACAAGACAACAGGAGACAGAGAACCTAGAGAGAGAACCTAGGGAGAGAACATGGCAAAAGATCCTGGACAGAACCTGGCTACAGAACTTCACTGGAGAACCTAGACAGAACATGGCAAAAGAACCTGGATAGAACCTGGCTAAAGAACCTGGTGACTGAACCTGGCTGGAGAACCTAGAGAACCTGGCTGGAGAACCTAGCGAGAGAACATGGCACCAGAACTTGGTTGGAGATCCTGACCAGAACTTCCCTGGAGATCCTGGAGGGAGAACCTCGCTATGCTGATGAACTGAAACCAGTTTCCATGTCATTCATTCTTCGCCGACTCCGTCCACACCTTTGGGGATCCCTGGACCTGTTGGGGTTGGACCCCAACACATGGTGTCCAAAAGGTTAAAATGGCCGTCCTAGAAGAGCTTCTCACGGACAGTGGCTAGGATAAAAAAAAGGGGGGTTGGGCATACACATGTGTGTGTGCATGGTGGGGGGGGGGGGGTGACTCAGCACTGGGAATTCTGGGAAATTTCTTGAGTGAGGGGAAGTCCTCTTCACGAAGGCTGAGAGAAACATGGGATGATCTGGGGAGGGGGTTGAGAAAGAGGGTGCATTCTGTTTGCTTGCTAGCCCTCATCCTTCTACAAGGTGAAGGGCAACTGCTTCCTCTCTATGACTTCCCCAAGTGTGTGTGTGTGTGTGTGTGTGTGTGTGTGTGTGTAGGAGATGTGCAACATTTGTCTAAGGAGAAGAAACTTGGCATGATTGACAGATTGGAAAGGCCCTGGGTACCATTTCCCCAGGGAAACTGACAGCCTCCCAGCATGCCTCAGCTCTTCCCCCTCCTTTGGTTTCCTATCCCTTTTGTTCTCTCAACACCCCCACCTTCTGATCCCCAGCACCTGCCCCCAGGTCTCTGCAGATGTGCTCAGTCCCTTGCAGACTCCGCATTTACTCAGTTTCGACTGAACTTTTGTTGCGCACCTAATGTGTGCTGGATAGAAATGCCCCTAGAATGCTCCAGTGCTTCCCAAGGCCCTCACCTCCTAAGGTTTTACAGTTTTGATGACAACATATGGATTCTTAGACTTCCTGAAAGTTGGAGTCGGTAGGAGAATCATCTTGATTCTCCTCCCTCATTATAAATTAAAGGGGATGGAGGCTTTGGGGAATCTCCTATTGTCAGACAATGTAAGAAATGCAGGTGAAAACGGAGAATGAAGTGGGACATTGCAGTGTCGTCTCCCTCAATATTCGTGTATCGGTTAGATGTTAGGCACGGCCAGGTGCCAGAACTATAAACACAATGAGACTCAGTCCCTGCCCTCCGGAGACTTAGAGTCCAAGTTCTAGTGTTCAGCCCACTCAGGCACAGGCCATGTTGCTTCATTAAAATGAAACCATTGCCACAGGCTTAACCTGGAGCTTCTGGTTTTGTCATTTCTCTTCCCCCAAAACAATGATCATTGAGACTCTTTGTAGCCCTTGGGGAAGGGTGTTCAAGAGGTTAGGGCCCACCTCCCAGAATCCTCTCCAGCAGGTCAGGGGGCTGTGGACTGGTTAGGTCTATGATCTCTGATTGTACTTCCGGGAGGACACAAACCACCGATGCTTACAGCAGGGCTCCACCAGGCCTGCAACTGGAGGGTGTTGTCAAAAGAGCTCCAATGTAACCCAGCCTCCAAGTCCTTCAGAGCCTCTGCCAGCCCCACTGCCCTTTTTTCATGAGGGGGAGGGGTCTGGCCAATTCCTGTGGATGTGAGCAGGGCCTAGGCTCAATCAGGGGGGCCATGAGGAAGCTGCCCCACTTCCAGCTTCATCCCATTCTCCAGTCCATTTCCTAATCCCTACTCCTGCTGCCCTGAGGTCTGTGGTTTAGAAACCTTTATGTCTTTGGGACTGTGTCTTTGAATCTTGCAGAGAGATTTCCATGAAGCTGGATGAACTGTGAGCCCGGGGGAGCTGGGGGAGAGGGCCTCCTGGGCAAGTGGGAGGGGAGGGTGGCATTGACTGGAGCTCAGGGTCTGTACCTGCAGTTGGGGAGGGACAGCCTTGGGCCCCCCTCAAAGCCTGTCCTTGGAATTCTCAGAGCTCTTGCAGGATCATAGTTCAATGTTGCTGCAGATTGTGTCAAGGTTAATGACCTGAGGTCAACCACAGACTTGTTCACCACATTTCCTCACACCTGGGATTTCAGGTCTTTTTTACCCAACCTGTGTCCCCAAGTATTAGCCATATTTTATACTTTTGTCTTTTGTTCAATGTGTGTGTGTGTGTGTGTGTGTGTGTGTGTGTGTGTGTTTCTCTCTCCCGCTCCATTCTTCATTATCTCTCTGTCTTTGTCTCTCTTTTCCCTCATTGATAGTTGTTGAGTGCTCACTATGGAAGCTGTCCAGAAATCTGAAAATGTGGGTGAATATTTACAATGTCTGCAAGGAGAACATTGATGTGTGAAAACCCAGGCCTATTCTCCACTTGACCCCAAACCTGAGATTTCAGGTCTGTTTTACCCAACCAAAGTGTTCTTAGGTGTTCGCTGTCTTTTATCTTTTTGTCATTTATACAAAGTGGCTTTGCTCCTCTCTTCCTCCTCATTCTTCATTCTCTCTCTGTCTGTGTCTCTCTCTTTCCCTCACTGGGACAGCATTGATGTGTGAAAACTCAAACATGCTCTCTGTAACCCACACTGTGGACTCACTAGATTTCCTCAACGTCCGTCCTGCCTCATCCAATGTCCTCTGCCAGGCAGGGGGCTGGGCACTAGGAATAAACCAGGGGGAAGGCCTACTCCCTGTCACCACAGCTTACAGGGTCTGCACTGCCCCAAACCCTGCAGACAGCACGTAGTTATCTGTTACCTGTTCTGCCCGCTCCCCATGCCACCTCCTCATACTGTCCTCACTCAGTTGGAAGGTGAATTGGAACCACAGCTGTGTCCTCACTGCAGGGTCTCAGCACAGTCTTCCTCTCTCCCCCCTGTGTGCCCAGGACTCTGGGGCCTGGTGAATAATGCTGGCATCTCTGTGCCCACGGCACCCAATGAGTGGCTGACCAAACCGGACTTCGTAAAGATACTCAATGTGAACCTGTTGGGGGTGATCGAGGTGACCCTGAGTCTGCTGCCCCTGGTGAGGAAGGCAAAGGGCCGAGTGGTCAATGTCTCCAGCATCATGGGTCGTGTAGCCTTGTTCGGTGGGGGCTACAGCATCTCTAAGTACGGCGTCGAGGCCTTCTCCGACTTCCTCAGGTACTGGACTGGGACAGAACCTCCTTTGGTTCTTCTGCTTCTGTGCTTCCGGGGAAGCCATTTCCAAGGGGGTGATTTCACACAGCCTCAGAGGCTCTTCCTTCCAGATCCTCCTCTCTTGCTTTGTGCCAGGCATTCATTGGGAAGCATCTTTTAAAAAAAAAAAAAAAATTCTTGCCTGAGGATATGTTTTTATTGATTTAGAGAGAGAGGAAGGAGGAGGGGGGAAAGAGAGAGAAACATTGATCGGTTGCTTCTCATACACACCCTGACGGGGGATTGAACCCACAATCTTTTGGTATCTGGGATGACACTCCAACCCACTGAGCCATCGGGCTAGGACGGGAAGCACCTTTTTTTGTTGTTGTTCTAGATCAGTGATGGCAAACCTATGACACGTGTGTCAGAGGTGACATGTGGACTCATTTTTTTGGTTGATTTTTCTTTGTTAAATGGCATTTAAATATACAAAATAAATATCAAAAATATAAGTCTTTGTTTTACTATGGTTGCAAATATCAAAAAATTTCTATATGTGAAACGGCACCAGAGTTAAGTTAGGGTTTTTCAAAATGCTGACACGCCGAGCTCGAAAGGTTCGCCATCACTGTTCTAGATATTAGCTTGGGCCTCACACAATTAGTTTGATTCAACCTGTCCCTGCCCACAGTCTGAAAGCATCTGAGGCAGAACTGGCACTGATCTTATTCCACCTCACAGCCCATCCGTGTACATAACTGCTATGGTAATTGGGTTCCGGGGGCCCTGTTGTCAGTGAAGCCCCAGGGAAGCACTTTATTCAGGGGAGCATCTTCATCACTTCAGCGGTAGAGACTCCACTGGCTACAGGGCTGAGGATTGCTGTGATGGGGGGGGGGGGGGGTGGTGGTGGCTGAGACCGCAGGCAGAGAGAGCTCCTTAGAGGACAGATGGCCTGGAGGTTGACCTGGGAGGGAAAGAAGAGGGAGGGGATTCAGGAATACAGGGAAGAAAATGGCACAGCCATGACCCATCAGCTTCAGGGGCCAACTCAGCAGATCTTGGCAGGAAGGGTGTGTCTCAATAGGGACCCTGGGAAAGAGCACCAAAACCAGTTATTGATTTGTCTTGAAAACATGGATTTCCACTGATTATATTTGCCTTAAAGTTCAAAACTTTACTGAGGCCCAGATAGTGAAACTGTGGCCTTCGGGAGCGGTGGGGTGTGGGAAGATGAGAGGAAGAGTCAGGTGCTTTCACGGTGGTTAATGGATGGGTGGAATGACCTGAGTAGGAATTTGAAGAGAGAAGTGAAATCCCTTCCTTCCTTCCAGAGAGCTGAGGGGCTAATGTCTCCTTTCCAGGATTTGTCAAGAAATCTGGAGCCACAGGATAAGGTATAAGGATGGACAATCAAGTCCTGAGGTACTGGCAGGACCCAGCACTTCTCTGGGTGCCTCAGGTCTCTTCTCCACCTCCCATCAGCCTCTGTGGACAGACGCAGAGTGAAAAGCACAGCCACCAGCCTGCCCCAATGGCCACAGGAGCCAGCTGTAGAGTATCTGTCCCCTCGGGTAGAGTCCTGTGATCCCCCATCTTCTGTCACTACACCATGTTCCCATGCCCAGATCCCATCCTGGGCTTTCCTAGTGGAGGAGAGTAGAACCACCTCTGGACCCCAGACTTTCATTTTCTGAAGCCTTTACTGAGCACCCACTCTGTTCTGGGCAGGAGTTCCCTTAACCCCCAGTGCTTGCTGAGGCCCCAACTCTGCCTCCACTGTTCTGACAATGTGCTGAGTATGGACTAAACAGAGAGTGGGCATTAGCACTTAGTGAAAGATATTCATGGGCTGAGTACAAAGTGGAGTTGGGGAGTACTTGCCAGGTGTCTTAGTTTTCTTCCTTTAGTTTAAAATCATGAGTATGGTGCTTTCAGGAGAACCTCATGTTGTAGAACAATGTCTTTGTTCTTCACGATACAGAGAGTGAGGTGGATGTTGCAGGGCTGTTCGGTCTCAGTCCTTAGTGAGAGCTTGGTGTGAGGCATGAGGCTGCTGAGGACACGGAGATGACCGCGAGGATCCTCAAGGATCTCTGCGTTCTTCCAAGCTCTGGTGTCAGCTGACTCAAGGTCAATGCATGTCTCCCACTCAGGTGCCAAGCAAGAGCTTCATGCTTAATCTGAAGTCTCTGATTGCACAATATTCTTTACACACACATAGCCAGACACACCAAACAAACTGAAATAAAATAAAGAATCATTGATTCACATTATACCTTGGCCTTACAAGTGTATGTTCAGAAGGTTTGGATTCACCCCAAGGAGTCCTCTCCAGAGTGTCAGAGAACTGTGGGGTTATAAACCCGTGGCCCTGCATGCTAGGCTCTACACGGGGCAGAGCTGCGTCCAGATGGGTCCAGTGGCCCCAAATGTGGACTGTGACTCAAGGGGCCAACTCTGAAGGTGGAACAACAACAAAGGAGACCAGTGGAAACCAGCCCACGTCTTCACCCCAGACTCTCCAAAGAGTCCCATCCCTCCTCCTTCTAGGCTCCATCCTTGGGGAGGAGCCAGGTCCAGTGTGATGAACCCATCAGGGGCTGGGACCCATGCTATGAGACACCATGCGGTGCCCCGAGGACAATGCCCTCACTCTTTCCTTTTGCTACCCTGGACCTTTATGAGGAGCATGGACTCAATGACTTTCCACCAGTAACTCTCATCCCCTCCAGTGCCAGACCTTCACACCTAAAGGCAGGGGTGCATCTCTAAGTTTTTGGATCCACACTCCAGGTAGTGGGGCTGCGTACCCATGAACCTGGAAACAAGTTTGCACAACTAACCCTCACTCCATACCCTTTCCAGAGCCCCTTTTCATCTATGATGCAATCCCCTCTTTAGGGACCCACACAAGTAATAGAAGGGGGATGTTTTGCTTTTGACAGAAGTCTCCACTAAGACTCTGTGGAGCCACCAGGGGGCGCGTGTCTCTGTTCCAGGTCCATGTTGCTCAAGCGTGGTGCCCTGGAGCCTGGCCAAGCTACCCCCGCACTTGCATTTGGTGTTAAAGATTTACTGCAGAGAGTCACTGGGGTGAGTCTCGGTCTCTGGGGCGCGTCTAAAGGATTTCTCGTTCTAGCCCCTGTAGCTCCCAGGTGAGTGGGTGTCATCCAGATTCCGTTTCTGTCTTACTGCTCTCTCCCGAGCTTCCTGTGATTGTGCCCAACTGGAATGGACTCTGAAGCTCCTGGCAATCCCCAAGCAGTTATATTGCTTTTAGGCTTCTCAAGAGTGAAGCACTGATCATGTGGGCTGGGAGATTTCTCTGCCTCCTAGCCCTTGAGACTTCGTGGTTGAAGGAATATTGTCACTAAGGAACAAATTCTCCAGTTGCTTCCAAGAAACCGGGATTTTCTCCTTAGCAGGGTTTGGTGTCAGGATTTGCATGCCCCTTGGCTCCCTGAGGGTTTCAGGGCTCCTTCCTTCCTCCTTCCTTCCTCCTTCCCTATCTTGGGAAAGTTTTGTAGCCAGGTGCTGGCAGTCGCCCCAGGGAGCAGGGACAGGCTGGTTTCTGCAGGGCCAGCAGGTGCCATCCTGCTGCCGCCTCCCACCATGAGGGACAAACACTCAAAACTACACAGTAGCTCTCTGCAGACCAGAGTTACAGCTGAAGGCTGGATCTGCCCCTGCCTGTCTCTGTCTCTTCTGCTTGCCGGCATATGTCCAGGCATTTGAGTCTCTGGTTTCTTCAAGGAAGCCTCTCCCCTCTCCCAGTGCCTCTACTCTTGCCTGCTTTCCAGTCAGAACTCTGAAACTGGACGGTGAGGGAGGCCCCCAGAGCTTGGAACTGGCTTCTTCTGTCCCTGTCCCACGCTGCAGCCCTGTTCTACCCGCTGGCCCACCCCCTTCTATGAAATGGTTTCCTTATCTCACCCTGAAGCCCTTCAGGGACAGCTGGTCTGGGCTCCAGGGTCCAGTCCTTTCTTTAGTCTCCCGAGGGGGCAGATGTCTCCACCTCCCCATCATCACCCCGATACAAAGTAGACTGAGACCTTTGTGGTTACTGGGGTTTACAGCCTCCCTGATGGTGAAGTTAAGGACCCATACTTGGTCCCTGTTTAAGCGGATCCCTTCTACCTTCGGAGTCTGGGTCTGGGTCTGGATTCTGCAGGTGTGGCTGGCAGGGGAGAGCCTCAGCACGGGCAGAGGGCCAGGGCTGGGACAAGGCATCTTCGTGGAGTGAGAGGGTAGCTGTTAGACCTTCTTTCCGTAGGTCCTTCCTTTCCACCCTCCCAGGTGCCGGGAGAAGTTTCCCTGAGTGTGGCCGCCCCATTCCCTTCTTCTCCTCTTCTTTGCCTCTGAGGTAGTCAGATACCCTCCCGTCTCCTGAATACCTTTCTGCCCCTGACCGTTTGTACATCAGCAGGGGACATAACACACCTTTCCCTCTCTTTCTAATCCAAAACTTAGTTTTCTAAGCAGAGCTCAGTTTTCTTAGGAGTGAATTCTGTGCGGAGCCAAATGAGAAGAACCTCAGAGGCTCTGCCCACTGCCAAGGTCACATGGTAGCTGGAGCAGAGCTGGATATTGAGCTCACGTGTGTCTTGATTCAAAGTGCGTCCTCTTTGTGAAACTCTACAGTAGGTCAGGGAGACGAGGGTTCTAGACTTGAGCAGGAAAAAGGGAAGAAGACAGTGCTGGACCATTGGACCATGATCATAGGGGGCGCTCCAGTTTAGGGCTGGTTGATGGGCGGGGGCGGGGGGAAGAGAGGAGGGAAAGAGGGAGGAGTGGAGAACCAAGATCAGGTGGTTGGGAAAACTATGCTCAGGTCAAGAGATTTCCTGAGCGATCCACCGTCATCTATTAGAAATGGTATAAGTGTGCCAAAGATCTACAAAATGGGCAAGAAGCGACCATACTCACTAAACAAACAAATAAATACCAAACAATATGAACAGGATAGACCTGAGGACTCCATGTCAGAGTGCCTGGAGGCTGGTATGCTAACTTATACCCTGTGCTCCTAGATCCTCCTGACGGAACATTGGCCACATTCTCATTTCACCCTTGCCTACCGCCTGTCCCGGGAAAGCCATGTGGCTGTACCTGGCGATCCTCGTGGGCCAGTACTACCTTCTGCGCTGGTACCGGGAGCGACAGGTGGTGAGCCACCTGGGAGACAAGTATGTCTTCATCACGGGCTGTGACTCGGGCTTTGGGAACCTGCTGGCCAGGCAGCTGGACCTACGAGGCTTGAGGGTGCTGGCTGCATGTCTGACAGAAAAGGGGGCCGAGCAGCTGAGGGTCAAGACGTCAGACAGGCTGGAGACGGTGATCCTGGATGTCACCAGCACAGAGAGCATCGCTGCGGCCACCCAGTGGGTGAAGGAGCGCACGGGGGACAGAGGTATCACACAGGTTTCTCAAGTCTGTTTCTTCTCTCCTGTCAATGGAAGACCCCTTGCTCCCTGGGGAAGATTCCCAACGTGTTTTCTAGGACTCAAAATCCCACTAGCGTTCTTCACCTCACCCAGCATACCAGCTGAGCCTCTTCTCGGTCCACTGCCCTAGCTTCTGACTTTGGAGCTCTGTAGCTTGGGGAGATTTCGTGCTGAATAGATCTGGTCCCTGCAGAATTCTTGTCTATGGTTCTGAATTTCTAGATGCTGAGTTCCCCGGGGAGATGAGGGCCCATGTTCTGGAGGCGGGTGGAGAAGGGGGCACTAGCCTGAAGCTTAAATGGGTGGCAGCCAGCAACCAAGGTACATACCGTTGACCGTAATCGAACCTGGGACTCTTCAGTCCACAGGCCAACTCTCGATCCACTAAGCCAAACCAGTTAGGGCTTTCTTTTAATCTTTATTGTTGAAGACATTACATAGGTCCTCCTTTGTCCCCCATGAATCTCTTCCAACCCGCTCCTGGACCCTGCCTTTACCCCAACCCCAGGTCCTCACCACCCCATTGTCTGTGTCCATGGGTTATGCATATATGCATACAAGTTCATTGGTGGATCTCTTCCCACCCACCTTCCCCTACCTTTGTACTTCTTAATCCCTTCACCTTTTTCACCCAATCTCCCACGCCCCTCCCACCTGGCAATCATCAATTTGTTTTCTGTATCTATGAGTTTGTTTCTGTTTTGCTTGTTCATTTAGATTCCACATATAAGTGAAATCATATGGTATTTGTTTTTCTCTATCTGACTTATTTCACTTAGCTAATATAATACTCTCTACGTCCATCCATGTTGTTGAAACTGGTAAAATTTCCTTCTTTTTTATGGTGGAGTAATATCTCATTATGTTTGTACTACTTCTTTATTCAGTTGTCTATTAATAGCCACTTAGGTTGCTTCCATAACTTATTATGTAGCTACTGTAGCTAATGCTGCAATGAACATAGGGATGCATATATCTTTTCCAATTAGTGTTTTGGATTTTTTTGGAGAAATACCCATCAGGGGGATTGCTGGGTTACATGGTAGTTCTGTTTTTAATTTTTTGAGGAACCTCCGTACTGTTTTTCATAGTGGCTACACCAATTTGCAATCCACCAACAGCGGACAGTGTTCTTTTTTCTTCACATCCCTGCCAACATTTGTTGTTTGTGGATTTTTAAAATATATTTTCATTGATTTCAGAGATGAAGGGAGAGGGAGAGAGAGAGAGAAACATCAATGATCAGAGAGAATCATTGATAAGCTGCCTCCTGCACGCCCCACACTGGGGATCAAGCCCACAACCTGGGCATGTGCCCTGACCGGGAATTGAACCATGACCTCCTGGTTCATAGGTCGAAGATCAACCACTGAGCTCCCATTCTTTCCTCCTGCTGGGCTGTTTGTTGATTTTTTGATGATAGCTGTTCTGACAGATGTGAGGTGATATTCCAGTTTGGTTTTAATTTGTATTCTTCTGATAATTAGTGATGTTGACCATCTTTTCATATGTCTATTGGCCAGCCTTATGTCCTCTTTGGAGAAACATCTATCAGATCCTCTGCCCATTTTTAATTGGATTGTTTGTCTTTTTGGTGTTAAGATGAATTCCTTATAAAGTTTGGATATTAACCCCTTAATGAATATATCATTGGTGAATATCTTTGCCCATTCTGTAGGTTGTCTTTTTGTTTCATTTATAGTTTCCTTTGCTGTGCAAAAACTTTTTAGTTTGATGTAGTCGCATTTGTTTATTTTTTTCTTTTGTTTCCCTTCCCTGAGAAGACATATCCAAAAAATATTTTGAAGACCAGTGTCAAAGAGTTTACTGTCTATGTTTTTCTTGTAGGAGTTTTATGGTTTTGAGTCTGAAATTTAAGTCTTTAATTCATTTATTCCTGAATAGGGTATAAGAAAGTAGTCTAGTTTAATTTCTGAACATGTGTTTGTTCAGATTTTCCAATATCATTTATTGAAGAGACTGTCTTTATCCCATTGTATAGTCTTGCCTCCTTTGTCATAGATTGCTTGACCGATAGGTATGAGCTTATTTCATGGCTCTTTATTCTATTCCATTGATCTATGTGTCTGTTTTTATGTCAGTATCATGCTTTTTTTAAAAAACTGAATTTATTGGGGTGACATTGGTTGATAAAATCATCTAAGTTTCAGATATACAATTCTACATACAGTACATCATCTGTATATTGCATTTGTATTTACCACTCCAAATCAAGTCTTCTTCCATCACCAATTATCCCCTTTACTCTTGTCTACATCCTGCATTTCCCCTTCCTTCTAGCAATCACCATGCTATTCTCTGTGTCCATGAGTCTTTCTTCTTTTTTTCTTTGCTTAATCCCTTCACCTTCTCACCCAGCTCCCAACGCCCTCCTCTCTGACACCTACTATGTTCTTTTGATTATTATAGTCCTGTAGTATTTTTTGTTATTGGGTAGCGTAATACGTCCCAAATTGTTCTTCTTTCTCACGATTGCTTTGACTAGTCAGGGTCTTTTGTGGTTCCATACAAGTTTTAGTACTATTTTTAGTTCTATGAAAAATGCCAATGGTATTTTGATACAGATTGGATTGAATATGTAGATTGATTTCAATAGTATGGATATTTTGAAGGATTGCATTGAATCTATAGGTTGATTTTGATAGTATGGACATTTTAACAAGGGTAATTATTACTATACATTAGCATGGTATATGCTTCTATTTATTTGTACCTTCTTCAATTTCTTTCTTCAATAGCTTATAATTTTCTGAGTACAGGTTTTTTACTTCTTTGATTAAATTAATTCCTAAGATTTTTGGTGTGTTTTCTAAAAATGAACTTTTAAATGAGATTGCTCTCTTAATTTCCCTTTCTGATGGCTCATTATTGGTATATAAAAATGCAACCAAACTCTGGTCTTGCGGCTCAGGCAATTGGAGCATCGTCCAGGTTCCGGTTCCATCTCTAGTCAGGGCAGGTATGGAAGGCAACCAATCAATTGCTCTCTCTCTTGCTCTCTCTCTCTCTCTCTCTCTCTCTCTCCACCTTCCTCTCTTTAAAATCAATAAGCAGCCCTGGCTGGTTTGGCTCAGTTGATAGAGCATCAGCCTTTGGACTGAAGGGTCCCGGGTTAGATTCCGATCAAGGGCACATGACCTGGTTGCAGTCTCGATCCCCAGTAGGAGGTGTGCAGGAGGCAGCCCATCGATGATTCTCTCTCATCATTGATGTTTCTATCTCTCTCTCTCCCTCTCCCTTCCTCTCTGAAACCAATAAAAATATATTTAAAATAAAATAAAATCAATAAGCACATCCTCGGGCTGGGCACTAGGAATAAACCAGGAGGAAGGACTACTCCCTGTCACCACAGCTTACAGGGTCTGCACTGCCCCAAACCCTGCAGACAGCACGTAGTTATCTGTTACCTGTTCTGCCCCCTCCCCATGCCACCTCCTCATACTGTCCTCACTCAGTTGGAAGGTGAATTGGAACCACAGCTGTGTCCTCACTGCAGGGTCTCAGCACAGTCTTGCTCTATCCCCTCTGTGTGCCCAGGACTCTGGGGCCTGGTGAATAATGCTGGCATCTCTGTGCCCACGGCACCCAATGAGTGGCTGACCAAACCGGACTTCGTAAAGATGCTCAATGTGAACCTGTTGGGGGTGATCGAGGTGACCCTGAGTCTGCTGCCCCTGGTGAGGAAGGCAAAGGGCCGAGTGGTCAATGTCTCCAGCATCATGGGTCGTGTAGCCTTGTTCGGTGGGGGCTACTGCATCTCTAAGTACGGCGTCGAGGCCTTCTCCGACTCCCTCAGGTACTGGACTGGGACAGAACCTCCTTTGGTTCTTCTGCTTCTGTGCTTCCCAGGGAGCCTTCTCCAAGGGGTGATTTCACACAGCCTCAGAGGCTCTTCCTTCCAGATCCTTCTCTCTTGCTTTGTGCCAGGCATTCATTGGGAAGCACTTTTTTGTCTTCTGGAGGCTGGATGGGCCTCAACGCAATGGAGTTGATTCAACCTGTCCCTGCCCTCAGTCTGAAAGCATATGAGGCAGAACTGGCACTGATATAATTCCACCTCACAGCCCGTCCATGTACATAACTGCTATGGTAATTGGTTTCCGGGGGCCCTGTTGTCAGTGAAGCCCCAGGGAAGCACTTTATTCAGGGGAGCATCTTCATCACTTCAGCTGTAGAGACTCCACTGGCTTCAGGGCTGAGGATGGCTGTGATGGGCGGGGGGAGGGGGAGGTGAGACCACAGGCAGAGAGAGCTCCTTAGAGGACAGATGGCCTGGAGGGTGGCCTGGGTGGGAGACCAGAAGGAGGGGTGTGAGGAGCATGGGAAAGAAAATAGGTACAGCCCAGTTTTTTATTGCATGTGACAGAAATACCAGGGGATAGAATTTAAGTGGTGTCTTTCAGCAGAATTGGTAGGATTTGTAGTTATAAGTAAATGCATGTAAATACTTGTAAAAATACTCTAACTCTGTAGGGAGGCAATATTATCATCAAATTTTCTCCTCCTGTCTGCTGCACTTCACAACTCCCCAGACTTTTGAGCTTAATCTACTGCAATCTTACATTGGTGTTTTGTTGGGGTGGGTTTTTCCAGGTGTTGTTTTCTTTTATAAGACCTCTGAAGTCTTTGCCTCTCTGTCGGTTTGCCTTGCAGGAGGGAGCTCTCCCACTTTGGGGTGAAAGTGGCTATCATTGAGCCAGGTTTCTTCAAGACTTTTGTGAGCAGTTCTGCAGTGATTTCTAGAAACTTGCTAGAGACATGGGATAAGGCCAGCCCAGAGGTCAAGGAGGCCTATGGGGAGAGGTTGCTGGCACGCAGTAAGTGGGCCTTGTGGTTCATGGGGATAGAAGCAAACCATTTTTCTGAAGTCTAGATTCATAGTTAGTACAACCTTAGTCTCAGGTCCAACCTCTGTGCTCTGACTCACCCACAAACAGCGGACCTTTAATTCTATGTCCGTGGTCCCATGTTGTCAACTGGTAACCTAAGGAAAGGATCCAGGCTTGTTAGACGTGGCACCACTGTCTACGTGTGCTTCTCATTTTGTTGAGAATGAAACTAAAGCCAGAGAGAAAAGACACCCGTGAACTCCTGGTTAGCAAGTAAGAGAGCAGCTGGCTTTCAGGCACTTAGATTTCTAGTGTCTGTGGAGACCTGCAGTTATGTGTTCCACATAATCCTAGGAATAAAGCCAGAGGTGGATTAGAGTGAAACAGTTGTGCCTGGGGGATGAGGGGGGCACCCTCCAAAGAATTTGGGTGGATTCAATGTAGGAGACCAGGAATTCTAGAAACTCATCCTGTAAGGTGATCTAAATGTGGGAAAGTTGGAGATGGGAATACATCTGGATCCTTTCTCATTCTGGACAGCCCTGAAAGCAGTTGGATCATTGGATAAAATGTGCTCACAAGATCTGTCCTTGGTGACGAACTGCATGGAACATGCTCTGACCGCCTGCCATCCCCGCACCCGATACTCACCTGGCTGGGATGCCAAGCTCATCTACCTTCCCATGAGCTACATGCCCACCTTCCTGGTGGATGTCATGATCAACTGGAGGAACCCAAGACCTGCTAAGGCCATGTGACCCAAGATTGTGGTGCATAGTAGGGGGGAATTGGGTACTGTGTGAGGGAGGAGATGCATCTGTAGAGAGAAGTATGGTGCATTGTTGCTCACATTCTCAAATACTATTATTAAAGTAAAATTAAATAATTGATGCAAAGAATATACATTTTTTGAAAATATATTTTATTGATTTTTTACAGAGAGTAAAGGAGTGGCATAGAGAGTCAGAAACATGGATGAGAGAGAAACATCAATGAGTCGCCTCCTGCACACCCTCTACTGGGGATGTGTCCGCAACCAAGGTACATGCCCTTGACCAGAATCGAACCCAGAACCCTTCAGTCCTCAGGCCAACGCTCTATCCACTGAGCCAAACCGGTTAGGGCAAATACACATTTCTTTACAGCCAGGGAAGGTTTCTGAGCAGGACACACACTAATGTTGCAGAACCTTGTTCTTTCCAATATTCCTGAGGCCAAACTCTGCCAGCCCCTTCACCATCCACAACTCACCGAAAACCCTGTGTTATCATCACAATTAGCTAGTTATTAATATAAGGAAGGAAGCAAACGGGAATCAAATAATAAGCTTAATAAACTAAGGAGTTGGAGCAAACATTAAGCTGAATAAAATGGGAAGGTGAAGCAGATACCAGGACAGCATTCCAATGAGTTTGCAGGGAAGCTATAGCATATACAGACTCATCACACAGTCCGGGGGACTGCCACGGAGAAGACTTAATCCTCAGAGCTGACAGGAAAATCACCCCGAGGTGCTGCCCTGCCCACCCAGACTGGATTCCCAGGAAGGAGGAGGGGAAATTCCTCTGCTGGGCACGTGAGCAGTAGAAACCAGGTCATGTAACAGAACTTTTGGACATGCGAAATAAAAGTTGTTAGCACAGGAGGGAGGTGTTTCCTTTTGGACATGCTCAGTGAGAGCCAGGGTGATGCCAGAGGGGCAGAGCCTAGCCTGGGAAAAACTGGGAAGGTGATCAGATTGGATAGAGACCTTGGAACCCCAGTAGGACCAGGAAAGGGATTGGTTGGGAGGAGCGCCCCTCCCCCCGCCCCCAAACACACACTCAAGCCCGGAAGAATCAGAAAGCTGATTGGATAGACTAAATGACACCTTGTTCTTTACTGTGAACCAAAAAAATACGGAGAGTTAACAGCCCTGTGACTGTTGCTTCTAGACCCTTCCCATCCTCTATGTCCCTGAGGGTGTATTAATGCTCTTCACCCCAAATAAAATCCTGCCATCACATTTATTTATTTACCAGAGGCCCGATGCATGAAATTTGTGCAAGGGGCTCGGCCCTCACAGCCACGGCTTCATCTGGAAGGTCGTCCGGAAGGATGTCCGGTCTAATTAGCAGATTACGCTTTTATTATTATAGACTTTTGCCATCACATTTAAACTTCTCCACACGTGTACCTTTTGAAATTCTTTTCTCTCAACAGCACAAAAGAACCTGTTTTCTCCAGTAACACCTGCCCCTGCCAATGAGATCTACGGGTCTGTATTACAATCCTCTGTCTCCCCCCTGTCTCCTCCAGAGAAGTTTCCTGCAAGCTGAGTGGGCTTGGGACTTAGGAGGATGGGGCAAGAGTGGCCTTTGGAGGGTGAGAGGAGACAGTGACCCTTCCTGGAGCCAAGGGTGCAGTGTACACGAGGTGTGGCAGGAGGCCTCCTCACCTTTTCCCAAAGCCTGCCCTGAGCATTCACTGCAGGGTGAACTTTGGAATTTCCTAGCATAGAAGGGGAACTTGACTTGCTGAGCAGATATTGCCTTGGGATTGATGCAGGTTGTCCCAAAGCTAGGTTCTTGGTGTTCAATGCCAGCCTATCTCTATTTAACCCTAATCCTGGGATTTCAAGTGTATCTTTCCCAACCAGGGTGTGGAAAACAATTATTCATGGTTTTTCTCATCTCAGGGTCCCCCCCCCCCCCCACGCCCCTGTTTCCTTTCTCTTCTCTAGTTTTCCCTTCATTACTGTCTCTTACCCATTTCTCTCTACTTGTCTATATGTCTCTCCTATAAGATAGTGTTGAATACTACTCTATCTCAAACTCCATCCGCGCACTTAACAAAGATGGGCTGATTGCTTATTGTGTGCCAGGCACTGAGGAGCAGAAAAATGAGAAGGACCATCCCTGCCATTTAGTAGCTAAACACGTTTCCACACTCTGACTCCCTGTAACCACCAGGTTCCTGTTTCCTCTCCCACACTCTTTTCCCTTATACCAGGCATCACACTGTTGTTGACTTAATAAAATAAACTTAATTGGTATGTAAATTGGAACACACATGTGTTCTCACTACAGGCTCACAGCACAGGATTGCTCTCTTACTCCCACTGTGCCCAGGGCTCTGGGGCCTGGTGAATAATTGGCATGTCTGTGCCCATGGCACCCAAGGAATGGCTGACCAAACAAGACTTCATACCAATGCTCAGTGAAGTTGTTGGGGGTGATCCAGGTGACCCTGAATCTGCTACCCCTGGTGACATAGGCAAGGGGCAGGGTGGTCAACGTCTCCAGCATCTTGGCTGTGTGTCCGCGTATGGTGGGGGTAGTGCATCTCCAAGCACAGTGTTGAGGTCTTCTCTGACTCCTTCAGGTTTTGGGCTGGGACAGGGGCCCTCCCTCAGTCCCCTGCTTCTGTGCTTTTGGGGAGGACTTTTCCAAGGGGTTGATTTCACACAGCCTCAGAGGCTGTTCCTTCCAGATCCTTCTCTCTTGCTTTGTGCCAGGCATTCATTGGGAAACACTTTTTTTTTATCCTTGCCTGAAGATATGTTTTTATTGATTTAGAAACTGAGAGAGAGAGAGAGAGAGAGAGAGAGCATTGATTGGTTGATTCTCATACACACCGTGACAGGGTATTGAACCCAAAATCTTTTGGTATCTGGGATGACACTCCAACCCACTGAGCCATCTCACTAGCACTGGAAGCACCTTTTTTTTTTGTTTGTTTTTTGTTTTTTTTAAAATATATTTTATTGATTTTTTACAGAGAGGAAGGGAGAGAGATAGAGAGTTAGAAACATCAATGAGAGAGAAACATCGATCAGCTGCCTCCTGCACATCTCCCACTGGGGATGTGCCCGCAAACAAGGTACATGCCCTTGACCGGAATCGAACCTGGGACCTTTCAGTCCGCAGGCCGATGCTCTATCCACTGAGCCAAACCGGTTTTGGCTGGAAGCACCTTTTTGTTGTTGTTTTAGATATTAGTTTGGGCCCCACAAAATTAGTTTGATTCAACCTGTCCCTGCCCACAGTCAGGAAGCATCTGAGGCAGACCTGGCACTGATCTTATTCCACTGCACAGACCATCCGTGTACATAACTGCTATGGTAATTGGATTCCGGGGGCCCTGTTGTCAGGGAAGCCACAGGGAAGCACTTTATTCAGGGGAGCCTCTTGATCACATCAGCGGTAGAGACTCCACTGGCTACAGGGCTGAGGATGGCTGTGATGGGGGGAGCTGAGACCGCAGGCAGAGAGAGCTCCTTAGAGGACAGGTGGCAGGGAGGTTGACCTGGGAGGGAAAGAAGAGGGAGGGGATTCAGGAATACAGGGAAGAAAATGGCACAGCCATGACCCATCAGCCTCAGGGGCCAAATCAGCAGATCTTGGCAGGAAGGGTGTGTCTCAATAGGGACCTTGAGAAAGAGCACCAAAACCAGTTATTGATTTGTCTTGAAAACATGGATTTCCACTGATTATATTTGCCTTAAAGTTCAAAACTTTACTGAGGCCCAGGTAGTGAAACTGTGGCCTTAGGGAGCAGTGGGGTGTGGGTAGAAGTGAGGTAGAGTCAGCTGCTTTCACGGTGGTTAATGGATGGGTGGAATGACCTGAGTAGGGATTTGAAGAGGGAAGTGAATCCCTTCCTTCCTTCCAGAGAGCTGAGGGGCTAATAAAGATATTCATGGGCTGAGTACAAAGTGGAGTTGGGGAGTACTTGCCAGGTGTCTTAGTTTTCTTCCTTTAGTTTAAAATCATGAATGTGGTGCTTTCAGGGGAACCTCATGTTGTAGAACAATGTCTTTGTTCTTCACGATACAGAGAGTGAGGTGGATGTTGCAGGGCTGTTCGGTCTCAGTCCTTAGTGAGAGCTTGGTGTGAGGCATGAGGCTGCTGAGGACACGGAGATGACCGCGAGGATCCTCAAGGATCTCTGCGTTCTTCCAAGCTCTGGTGTCAGCTGACTCAAGGTCAATGCATGTCTCCCACTCAAATGCCAAGCAAGAACTTCATGCTTAATCTGAAGTCTCTGATTGCACAATATTCTTTACACACACACATAGCCAGACACACCAAACAAACTGAAATAAAATAAAGAATCATTGATTCACATAATACCTTGGCCTTACAAGTGTATGTCCAGAAGGTTTGGATTCACCCCAAGGAGTCCTCTCCAGAGTGTCAGAGAACTGTGGGGTTATAAACCCGTGGCCCTGCATGCTAGGCTCTACACGGGGCAGAGCTGCGTCCAGATGGGTCCAGTGGCCCCAAATGTGGACTGTGACTCAAGGGGCCAACTCTGAAGGTGGAACAACAACGAAGAAGTCCAGTGGAAACCAGCCCACGTCTTCACCCCAGACTCTCCAAAGAGTCCCATCCCTCCTCCTTCTAGGCTCCATCCTTGGGGAGGAGCCAGGTCCAGTGTGATGAACCCATCAGGGGCTGGGACCCATGCTATGAGACACCATGAGGTGCCTCGAGGACACTGCCCTCACTCTTTCCTTTTGCTGCCCTGGACCTTTATGAGGAGCATGGGCTCAATGACTTTCCACCAGTAACTCTCATCCCCTCCAGTGCCAGACCTTCACACCTAAAGGCAGGGGTGCATCTCTAAGTTTTTGGATCCACACTCCAGGTAGTGGGGCTGCGACCCTATAATACTGGCAACGAGCTTGCACAACTAACCCTCACTCCATACCCTTTCCAGAGCCCCTTTTCATCTATGATGCAATCCCCTCTTTAGGGACCCACACAAGTAATAGAAGGGGGATGTTTTGCTTTTGACAGAAGTCTCCACTAAGACTCTGTGGAGCCACCAGGGGGCACGTGTCTCTGTTCCAGCTCTTATGTTGTTTAAGCGTGGTGCCCTGGAGCCAGGCCAAGCTCTCCGCCCTTGCATTTCCTGTTAAAGATCTACTGCAGAGAGTCACTGCTGTGAGACTCGGTCTCTGGGGCGCGTCTGAAGGATTTCTCGTTCTAGCCCCTGCAGCTCCCAGGTGAGTGGGTGTCATCCAGATTCCGCTTCTGTCTTACTGCTCTCTCCCGAGCTTCCTGTGCCCAACTGGAATGGACTCTGAAGCTCCTGGCAATCCCCAAGCAGTTATATTGCTTTTAGGCTTCTCAAGAGTGAAGCACTGATCATGTGGGCTGGGAGATTTCTCTGCCTCCTAGCCCTTGAGACTTTGTGGTTGAAGGAATGTGGTCACTAAGGAACAAATTATCCCGTTGCTTCCAAGAAAGCGGGATTTTCTCCTTAGCAGGGTTTGGTGTCAGGATTTGCATGCCCCTTGGCTCCCTGAGGATTCCAGGCCTCCTTCCTTCCTCCTTCCCTATCTTGGGAAAGTTTTGTAGCCGGGTGCTGGCAGTCACCCCAGGGAGCAGGGACAGGCTGGTTTCTGCAGGGCCAGCAGGTGCCATCCTTCTGCCGAGTCTCTGGTTTCTTCAAGGAAGCCTCTCCCCTCTCCCAGTGCCTTTACTCTTGCCTGCTTACCAGTCAGAACTGTGAAACTGTGGATGGTGAGGGAGGCCCCCAGAGCTTGGAACTGGCTTCTTCTGTCCCTGTCCCACGCTGCAGCCCCGTTCCCCCTGCTGGCCCACCCCCTTCTATGAAATGGTTTCCTTATCTCACCCTGAAGCCCTTCAGGGACAGCTGGTCTGGGCTCCAGGGTCCAGTCCTTTCTTTAGTCTCCCGAGGGGGCAGATGTCGCCACCTCCCCATCATCACCCCGATACAAAGTGGACTGAGACCTTTGTGGTTACTGGGGTTTACAGCCTCCCTGATGGTGAAGTTAAGGACCCATACTTGGTCCCTGTTTAAGCGGATCCTTTCTACCTTTGGAGTCTGGGTCTGGGTCTGGATTCTGCACGTGTGGCTGGCAGGGGAGAGCCTCAGCACGGAGAAGAGGGCTAGGGCTGGGGACAAGGCATCTTCGTGGAGTGAGAGGGTAGCTATTAGACCTTCTTTCCGTAGGTCCTTCCTTTCCACCCTCCCAGTTGTCTGGAGAAGTTTCCCTGAGTGTGGCCGCCCCATTCACTTCTTCTCCTCTTCTTTGCCTCTGAGGTAGTCAGATACCCTCCCGTCTCCTGAACACCTTTCTGCCCCTGAGCGTTTGTACATCAGCAGGGGACATAATACGCCTTTCCCTGTCTTTCTAATCCAAAACTTAGTTTTCTAAGCAGAGCTCAGTTTTCTTAGGAGTGAATTCTGTGTGGAGCCAAATGAGAAGAACCTCAGAGGCTCTGCCCACTGCCAAGGTCACATGGTAGCTGGAGCAGAGCTGGATATTGAGCTCACGTGTTTCTTGATTCAAAGTCCGTCCTCTTTGTGAAACTCTCCAGTAGGTCAGGGAGACGAGGGTTCTAGACTTGAGTAGGAAAAAGGGAAGAAGACAGTGCTGGACCATTGGACCATGATCATAGGGGGCCCTCCAGTTTAGGGCAGGTTGATGGGTGAGGGGGGGGGGGGAGAGGAGGGACGGAGGGAGGAGTGGAGAAGCAAGATCAGGTCAAGGCAATGCACTGTCACCTATTAGAAATGGTGTAAGTGTGCCAAAGATCTACAAAATGGGCAAGAAGCGATCATACTCACTAAACAAACAAATAAATACCAAACAATATGAACAGGAAAGACCTGAGGACTCCTGGAGGCTGGTATGCTAACTTATACCCTGTGCTCCTAGATCCTCCTGACGGAACACTGGCCACATTCTCATTTCACCCTTGCCTACCGCCTGTCCCGGGAAAGCCATGTGGCTGTACCTGGCAATCCTCGTGGGCCTGTACTACCTTCTGCGCTGCTACCGGGAGCGACAGGTGGTGAGCCACCTGGGAGACAAGTATGTCTTCATCACGGGCTGTGACTCGGGCTTTGGGAACCTGCTGGCCAGGCAGCTGGACCTACGAGGCTTGAGGGTGCTGGCTGCATGTCTGACAGAAAAGGGGGCCGAGCAGCTGAGGGTCAAGACGTCAGACAGGCTGGAGACGGTGATCCTGGATGTCACCAGCACAGAGAGCATCGCTGCAGCCACCCAGTGGGTGAAGGAGCGCACGGGGGACAGAGGTATCACACAGGTTTCTCAAGTCTGTTTCTTCTCTCCTGTCAATGGAAGACCCCTTGCTCCCTGGGGAAGATTCCCAACGTGTTTTCTAGGACTCGAAATCCCACTAGCGTTCTTCACCTCACCCAGCATACCCGCTGAGCCTCTTCTCAGTC
Organism: Myotis yumanensis; assembly: GCF_028538775.1. NCBI lineage: Eukaryota > Metazoa > Chordata > Mammalia > Chiroptera > Vespertilionidae > Myotis > Myotis yumanensis. Next base: position 158,357,030 of record NW_027223754.1, read on the forward strand.
CACTGCCCTAGCCTCTGACTTTGGAGCTCTGTAGCTTGGGGAGAGTTCGTGCTGATGAGATCTGGTCCCTGCAGAATTCTTGTCTATGGTTCTGAATTTCTAGATGCTGAGTGCCCTGGGGAGATGAGGGCCCACGTTCTGGAGGCGGGTGGAGAAGGGGGCACTAGCCTGAAGCTTTAATGGGTGGCAGCGCTGGAGCTGGGCTCCTGTTCTCAGCACATTAACATGTTCTTGTTGGTGAGTCTTAATCATCCAATCAGGGAGTTGATGTCATCCATTTCCAGGTGACAACACTGAGATTTCAGGAGGGTCAGAAAGGAAAGTCAGAAATCTAATGTTTATGTCCTCTCTCTCTCTTTTACTACAATTGTGCCTGTCATGTTAAGGGGAAAGAAAAAAGACAGTGATTTCATTTATCTAAGAAATGTAAAACACGATCAATGTAGAGAATATGGAAAGCACAGGGGTAGAGAAAACTCACCCATAATCTCACAACCTAGAAATAATGCTGTTAACATTTTGACATATATTATATTTTGTCCATAGTTTGTATCCTATTCTGTGCATTAGTAGAAGATGAGCAATTATACAACATAATGAAATTTCTTCAAAAACATTAATTAAAAAAAATCGATTACAGTTGACATTATATTAGTTTCAGGTGTACAACATAGTGGTTAGACATTTATATGACTTATAAAGTGATCCCCCAACAAATCTAGTATCCACCTTGTACCACACATAATTATTACGATAATATTGACCTATTCTCTACGCTGTACTTACTCTCTGTGACTATTTCATCACTGCCCTTTTACTTCTTTTTTTTCCTTTTAATCTTTATTGTTGAAAGTATTACATAGGTCCTCCTTTGTCCCCCATTAATATCTTCCAGCCCGCTCCTGGCCCCCACTTTACCCCAACCCCAGTCCTCACCACCCCATTGTCTGTGTCCATGGGTTATGCATATATGCATACAAGTTCATTGGTTGATCTCTTCCCACCCACCTTCCCCTGCCTTTGTACTTCTTAATCCAGGGGTCCTCAAACTACGGCCCGCAGGCCACATGCAAATACAAATATTGTATTTGTTCCCGTTTTGTTTTTTTTTACTTCAAAATAAGATATGTGCAGTGTGCATAGGAAATTGTTCATAGTTTTTTTTTAAACTATAGTCCGGCCCTCCAACGGTCTGAGGGACAGTGAACTGGCTCCCTGTTTAAAAAGTTTGAGGACCCCTGTCTTAATCCCTTCACCTTTTTCACCCAATCACCCATGCCCCTCCCACCTGGCAATCATCAATTTGTTTTCTGTATCTATGAGTTTGTTTCTGTTTTGCTTGTTCATTTAAATTCCACATATAAGTGAAATCATATGGTATTTGCTTTTCTCTATCTGACTTATTTCACTTAGCTTATATAATACTCTCTAGGTCCATCCATGTTGTCAAAACTGGTAAGATTTCATTCTTTTTATAGCTGAGTAATATCTCATTATGTTTGTACTACTTCTTTATCCAGTTGTCTATTGATGGCCACTTAGGTTGCTTCCATAACTTATTATGTAGCTACTGTAGCTAATGCTGCAATGAACATAGGGATGCATATATCTTTTCCAATTAGTGTTTTGGATTTTTTTTGGAGAAATACCCATCAGGGGGATTGCTGGGTTACATGGTAGTTCTATTTTTAATTTTTTGAGGAACCTCCTGCTGGGGTCCAACCCCAGCAGGTCCAGGGGTCCCCAAAGGTGTGGACGGAGTCGGCGAAGAAGGAATGACACGGAGACAGGGTTCAGTTCATCAGCATAGCGAGGTTCTCCAGCCAGGATCTAGCCTGGATCTGTTGCCATGTTCTGTTGCCAGGTTCTAGTCAGGTTCTCTTGCCATGTTTTCTTGCTAGGTTCTGCCTCTAGGTTCTGTCTAGGATCTCCAGCCAAGTCCTGTCTCTTGGTTCTCTCTCTAGGTTCTCTATCCAGCTTCTCCAGGTTCTCCTGCCAAGTTCTGTAGCCAGGTTCTGTCCAGGATCTTTTGCCATGTTCTCTGACTAGGTTCTGGTTAGGATCTGATGAGGAGCTGATGAGGAGCTGATGTGGATCTGATGATTATTGTCTTGTTACATCCGTATTTATACCAGCCGATTTTAATCCTGTCAATTTCTATTACAAAGGTTAGGGCGTTTCTTATCTCCATTCCAGGGAGTAAAGATTATGTAGCTTAACTACCCGCCTGGCACTTAATTAAGGGGTTGTATCCCCTCCCTAACCTCAGGGAAAGATCCCCACCTGGGGAAACAACCTTTCTCAGAGAGGTGACCTTGGTTAAAACACATGGCACTAAGGAGAGCAAACATATTAAGAACAATATGCTATATATGCCAGGTCCCTTGAAACATATGCTGTGCAGATGTTTCTTTCCTGCAGCGACTGTGTCAAGCAGCAAGGATGGACCAGCTTCTGGCAACCTCCATACTGTTTTTCTTAGTGGCTACACCAATTTGCAATCCACCAACAGTACACCGTGTTCCTTTTTCTTCACATCCTTGCCAACATTTGTTGTTTGTTGATTTTTAAAATATATTTTCATTGATTTCAGAGATGAAGGGAGAGGGAGAGAGAGAGAGAAACATCAATGATCAGAGAGAATCATTGATAAGCTGCCTCCTGCACGCCCCACACTGGGGATCAAGCCCACAACCTGGGCATGTGCCCTGACCGGGAATTGAACCATGACCTCCTGGTTCATAGGTCGAAGATCAACCACTAAGCTCCCATTCTTTCCTCCTGCTGGGCTGTTTGTTGATTTTTTGATGATAGCTGTTCTGACAGATGTGAGGTGATATTCCACTTTGGCTTTAATTTGTTTTTCTGATAATTAGTGATGTTGACCACCTTTTCATTTGTCTACTGGCCAGCTTTATGTCCTCTTTGGAGAAATATCTCTCAGGTCCTCTGCCTATTTTTAATTGGATTGTTTGTCTTTTTGGTGTTAAGATGAATTCCTTATATATTTTGGTTATTAACCCCTTACTGGATATATCTTTGGTGAATATTTTTGCCCATTCTGTAGGTTGTCTTTTCGTTTCATTTATAGATCCTTTTCTGTGCAAAAACCTTTTAGTTTGAGGTAGTCCCATTTGTTTATTTTTTTTCTTTTGTTCCCCTTCCCTGAGAAGACATATCCAAAAATTATTTCGAAGACCAGTGTCAAAGAGTTTACTGTCTATGTTTTCCTTGTAGGAGTTTTATGGTTTTGAGTCTGACATTTAAGTCTTTAATTCATTTATTCCTGAATTGGGTGTTAGAAAGTAGTCTAGTTTAATTTTCGAGCATGTGTTTCTTCAGATTTACCAATATCATTTATTGATGAGACTGTCTTTATCCCATTGTATAGTCTTGCCTCCTTTGTCATAGATTGCTTGACCGATAGGTGTGGGTTTATTTCATGGCTCTCTATTCTATTCCATTGATCTATGTGTCTGTTTTTATGTCAGTATCATGCTTTTTTAAAAAATTGAATTTATTGGGGTGACATTGTTTAATAAAATTATGTAAGTTTCAGATATACAATTCTACATACAGTACATCATCTGTATATTGCATTTGTATTTACTACTCCAAATCAAGTCTTCTTCCATCACCAATTATCCCCTCTTTACTCCCGTCTACATCCTGCATTTCCCCTTCCTTCTAGCAATCACCATGGATTGTCTGTGTCCACGAGTCTTTCTTCTTTTTCTTTGCTTAATCCCTTCACCTTCTCACCCAGCTCCCAACCCCCTCATCTCTGACACCTACTATGTTCTTTTGATTATTACAGTCCTGTAGTATTGTTTGTTATCAGATAGCATGATACTTCCCAAATTGTTCTTTCTCACGATTGCTTTGACTAGTCAAGGCCTTTTGTGGTTCCATATAAGTTTTAGTACTATTTTTAGTTCTGTGAAAAATGCCAATGGTACTTTGGTAGGGATTGCATTGAATCTATAGATTGATTTCAATAGTATGGACATTTTGAAAGATTGCATTGAATCTATAGGTTGAATTGATAGTATGGACATTTTAACAACGGTAATTATTACTATACATTAGCATGGTATATGCTTCTATTTATTTGTATCTTCTTCAATTTCTTTCTTTAATTGTTTATAATTTTCTGAGTACAGCTCTTTTACTTCTTTAATTAAATTGAATCCTAGGTTTTTGGTGTGTTTTTTAAAAATGAAATTTTAAATGAGATTGCTTTCTTAATTTCCCTTTCTGATGGTTCATTATTGGTATATAAAAATGCAACCAAACTCTGGCCTTGCGGCTCAGTCAATTGGAGCATCGTCCCAGGTCCATCCCTAGTCCAGGCAGGTATGGAAGGCAACCAATCAATGTTCTCTCTTACATTTCTCTCTCTCTCTCTCTCTCTCTCTCTCTCTCTCTGTCTCTCTCTCTTTCTCTCTCTCTCTCTTTCCACCTTCCTCTCTTTAAAATCAATAACCAGCCCTGTCTGGTTTGGCTCAGTGGATAGAGCATCGGCCTTTGGGCTGAAGGGTCCCGGGTTAGATTCCGATCAAGAGCACATGACCTGGTTGTGGTCTCGATCCCCAGTAGGAGGTGTGCAGGAAGCAGCCCATCAATGATTCTCTCTCATCATTGATGTTTCTATCTCTCTCTCTCCCTCTCCCTTCCTCTCTGAAACCAATGAAAATATATTTAAAATAAAATAAAATCAATAAGCACATCCTCGGGCTGGGCACTAGGAATAAACCAGGAGGAAGGACTACTCCCTGTCACCACAGCTTACAGGGTCTGCACTGCCCCAAACCCTGCAAACAGCACGTAGTTAACTGTTACCTGTTCTGCCCGCTCCCCATGTCGCCTCCTCATACTGTTCTCACTCAGTTGGAAGGTGAATTGGAACCACAGCTGTGTCCTCACAGCAGGGTCTCAGCACAGTCTTGCTCTCTCCCCTCTGTGTGCCCAGGACTCTGGGGCCTGGTGAATAATGCTGGCATCTCTGTGCCCACGGCACCCAATGAGTGGCTGACCAAACCGGACTTCGTAAAGATGCTCAATGTGAACCTGTTGGGGGTGATCGAGGTGACCCTGAGTCTGCTGCCCCTGGTGAGGAAGGCAAAGGGCCGAGTGGTCAATGTCTCCAGCATCATGGGTCGTGTAGCCTTGTTCGGTGGGGGCTACTGCATCTCTAAGTACGGCGTCGAGGCCTTCTCCGACTCCCTCAGGTACTGGACTGGGACAGAACCTCCCTTGGTTCTTCTGCTTCTGTGCTTCCGGGGAAGCCATTTCCAAGGGGTGGATTTCACACAGCCTCAGAGGCTCTTCCTTCCAGATCCTTCTTTCTTGCTTTGTAGCAGGCATTCATTGGGAAGCATTCTTTTATCTTCTGGAGGTCTGGATGGGCCTCAGGGCAATGGGGTTGATTCAACCTGTCCCTGCCCACAGTCTGAAAGCATCTGAGGCAGAACTGGAACTGATCTTATTCCACTGCACAGCCCATCCATGTACATAACTGCTATGGTAATTGGTTTCTGGGGGCCCTGTTGTCAGGGAAGCACTTTATTCAGGGAGCATCTTCATCACTTCAGCTGTAGAGACTCCACTGGCTTCAGGGCTGAGGATGGCTGTGATGGGGGGAGCTGAGACCGCAGGCAGAGAGAGCTCCTTAGAGGACAGATGGCCTGGAGGGTGACCTGGGTGGGAGACAAGAAGGAGAGGTGTGAGGAGCATGGGAAAGATAAATAGGCACAGCCCAGTTTTTTATTGCATGTGACAGAAATACCAGTGGGTAGAATTTAAGTGGTGCTTTTCAGCAGAATTGGTAGGATTTAGAGTTATAAGCAAATGTATGAAAATACTTGTAAAAATACTCAAACTCTGTAGGGAGGCAATATTATCATCATAAATTTTATCCTCCTGTCTGCTGCACTTCACAACTCCCCAGACTTTTGAGCTTAATCTACTGCAATCTTACATTGGTGTTTTGTTGGGGTGGGTTTTTCCAGGTGTTGTTGTCTTTTATAAGACCTCTGAAGTCTTTGCCTCTCTGTCGGTTTGCCTTGCAGGAGGGAGCTCTCCCACTTTGGGGTGAAAGTGGCTATCATTGAGCCAGGTTTCTTCAAGACTTTTGTGACCAGTTCTGCGGTGATTTCTAGGAGCTTCCAAGACGCATGGGATAAAGCCAGCCCAGAAGTCAAGGAGGCCTATGGGGAGAGGTTGCTGTCACGCAGTAAGTGGGCCTTGTAGTTCATGGGGATAGAAGCAAACCATTTTTCTGAAGTCTAGATTCATAGTTAGTACAACCTTAGTCTCAGGTCCAACCTCTGTGCTCTGACTCACCCACCTGATCAGTTTAATTCTCACACATTTATTCTACCTCGCTGGTCCCTGTTGTCAACTGGTAACCTAAGGAAAGGATCCAGGCTTGTTAGACGTGGCACCACTGTCTTATGTGAGCTTCTCATTTTGTTGAGAATGAAACTAAAGCCAGAGAGAAAAGACACACGTGAACTCCTGTAGCAAGTATAAGAGCAGCTGGCTTTCAGGCACTTAGATTTCTAGTGTCTGTGGAGACCTGCAGTTATGTGTTCCACATAATCCTAGGAATAAAGCCAGAGGTGGATTAGAGTGAAACCATTGTGCCTGGGGGAAGAGGAGGCACCCTCTAAAGAATTTGGGTGGATTCAATGTAGGAGACCAGGAATTCTAGAAACTCATTCTGTAAGTTGATCTAAATGTGGGAAAGTTGGAGATGGGAATACATCTGGATCCTTTCTCATTCTGGACAGCCCTGAAAGCAATTGGATCGTTGGATAAAATGTGCTCACATGATCTGTCCTTGGTGACAAACTGCATGGAACATGCTCTGACCGCCTGCCATCCCCGCACCCGATACTCACCTGGCTGGGATGCCAAGTTCATCTACCTTCCTATGAGCTACATGCCCACTTTTCTGGTGGATGCCATGATCAACTGGAGCAACCCAAGACCTGCTAAGGCCATGTGACTCAAGATTGTGGTGCATAGTAGGGGGGAATTGGGTACTGTGTGAGGGAGGAGATGCATCTGTAGAGAGAAGTATGGTGCATTGTTGCTCACATTCTCAAATACTATTATTAAAGTAAAATTAAATAATTGATTCAAAGAATATACATTTTTTAAAAATATATTTTATTGATTTTTTTACAGAGAGGAAGGGAGAGGCATAGAGTCAGAAACATGGATGAGAGAGAAACATCAATGAGTCGCCTCCTGCACACCCCCTACTGGGGATGTGCCCGCAACCAAGGTACATGCCCTTGACAGTAATCTAACCCAGAACCCTTCAGTCCTCAGGCCGACGTACTATCCTCTGAGCCAAACCTGTTAGGGCAAATACACATTTCTTTAAAGCCAGGGAAGCTTTCTTTCTTTCTTTTTTTTTTTTATTAAATCTTTATTGTTCAGATTATTACATTTGTTCCTCTTTTTTTCCCCCCATAACTTCCTTCCTTCCAGTTCCCACCCCACCCTCTGCCCTCACTCCCCACCCACTGTCCTCATCCATAGGTGCACGATTTTTGTCCAGTCTCTTCCCGCATCTCCCACACCCTTTCCCCCCGCCAAGAATAGTCAGTCCATTCCCTTTCTATGTCCCTGATTCTATTATAATCAACAGTTCATTCTGTTCCTCAGATTATTTATTCACTTGATTCTCAGATTCATTTGTTGATAGATGCATATTTGTTGTTCATAATTTGTATCTTTACCTTTTTCTTCTTCTTCCTCTTCTTAAAGGATACCTTTCAGCATTTCATATAATACTGGTTTGGTGGTGATGAACTCCTTTAGCTTTTCCTTATCTGTGAAGCTCTTTATCTGACCTTCAATTCTGAATGATAGCTTTGCTGGATAAAGTAATCTTGGTTGTAGGTTCTTGGCATTCATCACTTTGAATATTTCTTGCCACTCCCTTCTGGCCTGCAAAGTTTCTGTTGAGAAATCAGCTGACAGTCGTATGGGTATTCCCTTGTAGGTAATTGAGTTTCTTTCTCTTGCTGCTTTTAAGATTCTCTCTTTGTCTTTTGCTCTTGGCATTTTAATTATGATGTGTCTTGGTGTGGTCCTCTTTGGATTCCTTTTGTTTGGGGTGCTATGCGCTTCCTGGAGTTGTAAGTCCGTTTCTTTCACCAGGAAGGGGAAGTTTTCTGTCATTATTTCTTCAAATAGGTTTTCAATATCTTGCTCTCTCTCATCTTCTGGCACCCCTATAATTCTGATGTTGGTAAGTTTGAAGCTGTCCCAGAGGCTCCTTACACTATCTTCGTATTTTCGGATTATTTTTTCATTTTGCTTTTCCGGTTGGGTGTATTTTGCTTCTTCGCATTTCAAATCTTTGACTTGATTCTTGCGCTCCTCTGGTCTGCTGTTGGGAGTCTGTATAATATTCTTTATTTCAGTCCGTGTATGCTTAATTTCTAGTTGGTTCTTTATCACAGCATCGAGGGTCTCATTAGATTTCTTGTAGATCTCAATAAGTTTATCGGTGGCTTCTAGACAGTTCTTGAGGGACCTTAAAAGTGTGGTTCTGAACTCAATATCTTCCATTGACAATTTTGTCTTATTTCTTTGTCTCCACATTTTTTATGCTTTCTTGGTGCACCCCCTAGTGGTCTTTGTGCGCAGTCTTGTTCTAGTTAAGCCTTGATTGTTGTAGTTAATACTAGGGGGATTTGACCTCCAGGCCGACTGGCTGTGAGAATCAGCTGTGTCTTCAGTGGGAAAACTTCTGTCCTCTGGGGAGGTGCTAATCTAGCTTTTGCTGGAGGCTATCCAGCAAATGGCTCTGTACGGGCTTGGGCTGGGCGGGTCCCAGGGGATCTACAGGGCTGGTGGAGCGAGCAGTTATGGCTGCTCTCAGTCCGGTCCCCAGAGGCTCTGGCTCTCAGAGTCCCAGCAACCGCTGCAAACCTCAGAGAGAAAGCTGCCCTTGAGTTCCAACCAATGCCAGACAGTCCCGCTTCTCCCGTTTGAGTCTGGGTCCCTAGAGACTCGCCCAGAACTAGAGCTCAGAGTCTGAGACTCCCTCCCAATTGAAAACGACAACCTTGCCCTCAGCCACCAGCCCGCTCCGTGCGTACCTCCGCACCTTTGTATTTTCCACACTGCTCCTCTCAGCACGCTGTTCTCCTTCCTTCTAGTTGAAGAATTTCCCCTCAGCCAGCCTTCCTGTTGTTCTGGGTGATGTCCGTTCCGTCTTTTAGTTGTATTTTTGAAGTGGTTGTGCGAGACAGCAAACTCTGGTGTTTACCTATGCCGCCATCTTGGTTTCTCCCAGGGAAGCTTCCTGAGCAGGACATGAACTAATGTTGCAGAACCTTGTTCTTTCCAATATTCCTAAGGCCAAACTCTGCCAGCCCCTTCACCATCCACAACTCACCAAAAACCCTGTGTTATAGACACAATTAGCTAGTTATTAACATAAGGAAGGAAGCAAACGGGAATCAAATAATAAGCTTAATAAACTAAGGATTTGGAGCAAACATTAAACTGAATAAAATGGGAAGCTGAAGCAGAAACCAGGACAGCATTCCAATGAGTTTGCAGGGAAGCTATAGCATATACAGACTCATCACACACTCCAGGGGACTGCCACGGAGAAGACTTAATCCTCAGAGCTGACAGGAAAATCACCCCGAGGTGCTGCCCTGCCCACCCAGACTGGATTCCCAGGAAGGAGGAAGGGGAAATTCCTCTGCTGGGCACGTGAGCAGTAGAAACCAGGTGATGTAACAGAAATTTTGGACATGCGCAAAAAAAGTTGTTAGCACAGGAGGGAGATGTTTCTTTTTGGACATGCTCAGTGAGAGCCAGGGTGATGGCAGAGGGGCAGAGCCTAGCCTGGGAAAAACTGGGAAGGTGATCAGATTGATTAGAGGGCATGGAACCCCAGAAGGTCCAGGAAAGGTATTGGTTGGGAGGAGCGCCCCTCGCCCCCAGCACCACCCCCACCCCCACCCCCACCCCCACCCACACACACTCTAGCCCGGAAGAATAAGAAAGCTGGTTGGATGGACTAAATGACACCTTGTTCTTTACTGTGAACAGAGAAAATATAGAGAATTAACAGCCCTGTGACTGTTGCTTCTAGATCCTTCCCATCCTCTATGTCCCTGAGGGTGTATTAATGCTCTTCACCCCAAATCACATCCTGCCATCACATTTATTTATTTACCAGAGGCCCGATGCATGTAATTTGTGCAAGAGGCTCGGCCCTCGCAACCCTGGCTTCGTCCTGAAGGTCGTCCGGAAGGATGTCCGGTCTAATTAGCAGATTACACTTTTATTATTATAGACTTTTGCCATCACATTTAAACTTCTCCACATGTGTGTCTTTTGAAATTCTTTTCTCTCAACAGCACAAAAGAACCTGTTTTCTCCAGTAACACCTGCCCTTGCCAATGAGATCTACGGGTCTGTATTACAATCCTCTGTCTCCCCCCTGTCTCCTCCAGAGAAGTTTCCTGCAAGCTGAGTGGGCTTGGGACTTAGGAGGATGGGGCAAGGGTGGCCTTTGGAGGGTGAGAGGAGACAGTGACCCTTCCTGGAGCCAAGGGTGCAGTGTACACGAGGTGTGGCAGGAGGCCTCCTCACCTTTTCCCAAAGCCTGCCCTGAGCATTCACTGCAGGGTGAACTTTGGAATTTCCTAGCATAGAAGGGGAACTTGACTTGCTGAGCAGATATTGCCTTGGGATTGATGCAGGTTGTCCCAAAGCTAGGTTCTTGGTGTTCAATGCCAGCCTATCTCTATTTAACCCTAATCCTGGGATTTCAAGTGTATCTTTCCCAACCAGGGTGTGGAAAACAATTATTCATGGTTTTTCTTTTTCTCATCTCCGCCCCCCCGCCCCGTTTCCTTTCTCTTCTCTAGTTTTCCCTTCATTACTGTCTCTTACCCATTTCTCTCTACTTGTCTATATGTCTCTCCTATAAGATAGTGTTGAATACTACTCTATCTCAAACTCTGTCCACGCACTTAACAAAGATGGGCTGATTGCTTATTGTGTGCCAGGCACTAAGGAGCAGAAAAATGAGAAGGACCATCCCTGCCATTTAGTAGCTAAACAGGTTTCCACACTCTGACTCCCTGTAACCACCAGGTTCCTGTTTCCTCTCCCACACTCTTTTTCATTATACCAGGCATCACACTGTTGTTGACTGAATAAAATAAACTTAATTGGTATGTAAATTGGAACCACACATGTGTTCTCACTACAGGATCACAGCACAGGATTGCTCTCTTACTCCCACTGTGCCCAGGGCTCTGGGGCCTGGTGAATAATTGGAATGTCTGTGCCCACGGCACCCAAGGAATGGCTGACCAAACAAGACTTCATAACAATGCTCAGTGAAGCTGTTGGGGGTGATCCAGGTGACCCTGAGTCTGCTACCCCTGGTGACATAGGCAAGGGGCAGGGTGGTCAACGTCTCCAGCATCTTGGCTGTGTGTCCGTATATGGTGGGGGTACTGCATCTCCAAGCACAGTGTTGAGGTCTTCTCTGACTCCTTCAGGTTTTGGGCTGGGACAGGGGCCATCCCTCAGTCCCCTGCTTCTGTGCTTTTGGGGAGGACTTTTGCAAGGGGTTGATTTCACACAGCCTCAGAGGCTGTTCCTTCCAGATCCTTCTCTCTTGCTTTGTGCCAGGCATTCCTTGGGAAGCACTTTATTTTTAACCTTGACTAAGGATATGTTTTTATTGAGAGAGAGAGAGAGAGAGAGAGAGAGAGAAACATTGATCAGTTGCTTCTCATACACACCCTGACAGGGGATTGAACCCACAATCTTTTGGTATCTGGGATGACACTCCAACCCACTGAGTCATCTGGCTAGGACTGGAAGCACCTTTTTTGTTGTTGTTGTTCTATTTTTATTTTTTAAATATTACAGAGAGAAAGGGAGAGAGATAGAGAGTTAGAAACATAGATGAGAGAAAAACATCAATCAGCTGCCCCCTGCACACCTCCTACTGGGGATCTGCCCGCAACCAAGGTACATGCCCTTGACTGGGACCCTTCAGTCTGCAGGCCGACGCTCTATCCACTGAGCCAAACCGGTTACAGCTGTTGTTGTTGTTTTAGATATTAGTTTGGGCCCCACACAATTAGTTTGATTCAACCTGTCCCTGCCCACAATCAGGAAGCATCTGAGGCAGAATTGGAACTGATCTTATTCCACTGCACAGCCCATCCGTGTACATAACTGCTATGGTAATTGGGTTCCGGGGGCCCTGTTGTCAGGGAAGCCACAGGGAAGCACTTTATTCAGGGGAGCATCTTCATCACATCAGCGGTAGAGACTCCACTGACTACAGGGCTGAGGATGGCTGTGATGGGGGGGGGGGGGGGCAGGGGAGCTGAGACCGCAGGCAGAGAGAGCTCCTTAGAGGACAGATGGCAGGGAGGTTGACCTGGGAGGGAAAAAAGAGGGAGGGAATTCAGGAATACAGGGAAGAAAATGGCACAGCCATGACCCATCAGCCTCAGGGGCCAACTCAGCAGATCTTGGCAGGAAGGGTGTGTCTCAATAGGGACCCTGGGAAAGAGCACCAAAACCAGTTATTGATTTGTCTTGAAAACATGGATTTCCACTGATTATATTTGCCTTAAAGTTCAAAACTTTATTGAGGCCCAGATAGTGAAACTGTGGCCTTCGGGAGCAGTGGGGTGTGGGTAGATGAGAGGAAGAGTCAGGTGCTTTCACGGTGGTTAATGGATGGGTGGAATGACCTGAGTAGGAATTTGAAGAGGGAAGTGAAATCCCTTCCTTCCTTCCAGAGAGCTGAGGGCTAATGTCTCCTTTCCAGGATTTGTCAAGAAATCTGAAGCCACAGGATAAGGTATAAGGATGGAAAATCAAGTCCTGAGGCACTGGCAGGACCCAGCACTTCTCTGGATGCCTCAGGTCTCTTCTCCACCTCCCATCAGCCTCTGTGGACAGACGCAGGGGTGAAAAGCACAGCCACCAGCCTGCCCCAACGGCCACAGGAGCCAGCTGTAGAGTATCTGTCCCCTCCCGTAGAGTCCCGTGATCCCCCATCTTCTGTCACTACACCATGTTCCCATGCCCAGATCCCATCCTGGGCTTTCCTAGTGGAGGAGAGTAGAACCACCATGGATCCCAGACTTTCATTTTCTGAAGCCTTTACTGAGCACCCACTCTGTTCTGGGCAGGAGTTCCCTTAACCCCCAGTGCTTGCTGAGGCCCCGACTCTGCCTCCACTGTTCTGACAATGATCTGAGTATGGACTAAACAGAGAGTGGACATTAGCACTTAGTGAAAGATATTCATGGGCTGAGTACAAAGTGGAGTTGGGGAGTACTTGCCAGGTGTCTTAGTTTTCTTCCTTTAGTTTAAAATCATGAGTATGGTGCTTTCAGGGGAACTTCATGTTGTAGAACAATCTCTCTGTTCTTCGCGATACAGAGAGTGAGGTGGATGTTACAGGGCTATTCGGTCTCAGTCCTTAGTGAGAGCTTGGTGTGAGGCATGAGGCTGCTGAGGACACGGAGATGACCGCGAGGATCCTCAAGGATCTCTGCGTTCTTCCAAGCTCTGGTGTCAGCTGACTCAAGGTCAATGCATGTCTCCCACTCAGGTGCCAAGCAAGAGCTTCATGCTTAATCTGAAGTCTCTGATTGCACAATATTCTTTACACACACACATAGCCAGACACACCAAACAAACTGAAATAAAATAAAGAATCATTGATTCACATAATACCTTGGCCTTACAAGTGTATGTCCAGAAGGTTTGGATTCACCCCAAGGAGTCCTCTCCAGAGTGTCAGAGAACTGTGGGGTTATAAACCCGTGGCCCTGCATGCTAGGCTCTACACGGGGCAGAGCTGCGTCCAGATGGGTCCAGTGGCCCCAAATGTGGACTGTGACTCAAGGGGCCAACTCTGAAGGTGGAACAACAACGAAGAAGTCCAGTGGAAACCAGCCCACGTCTTCACCCCAGACTCTCCAAAGAGTCCCATCCCTCCTCCTTCTAGGCTCCATCCTTGGGGAGGAGCCAGGTCCAGTGTGATGAACCCATCAGGGGCTGGGACCCATGCTATGAGACACTATGAGGTGCCCCTAGGACATTGCCCTCACTCTTTCCTTTTGCTGCCCTGGACCTTTATGAGGAGCTTGGGCTTAATGACTTTCCACCAGTAACTCTCATCCCCTCCAGTGCCAGACCTTCACACCTAAAGGCAGGGTGCATCTCTAAGTTTTTGGATCCACACTCCAGGCAGTGGGGCTGCGAACCTATAATACTGGCAACGAGCTTGCACAACTAACCCTCACTCCATACCATTTCCAGAGCCCCTTTTCATTTATGATGCAATCCCCTCTTTAGGGACCCACACAGAAGTCTCCACTAAGACTCTGTGGAGCCACCAGGGCATGCGTGTCTCTTTTCCAGGTGAATGTTGCTCAAGCCGTGGTGCCCTGGAGCCTGGCCAAGCTACCCCCGCACTTGCATTTGGTGTTAAAGATCTACTGTAGAGAGTCATTGCTGTGAGACTCGTTCTTGGTGTTGGGGCGCGTCTGGAGGATTTCTCGTTCTAGCCCCTGTAGCTCCCAGGTGAGTGGGTGTCATCCAGATTCCGTTTCTGTCTGACTGCTCTCTCCCGAACTTCCTGTGATTGTGCCCAACTGGGATGGACTCTGAAGCTCCTGGCAATCCCCAAGCAGTTATATTGCTTTTAGGCTTCTCAAGAGTGAAGCACTGATCATGTGGGCTGGGAGATTTCTCTGCCTCCTAGCCCTTGAGACTTTGTGGTTGAAGGAATGTGGTCACTAAGGAACAAATTATCCCGTTGCTTCCAAGAAAGCGGGATTTTCTCCTTAGCAGGGTTTGGTGTCAGGATTTGCATGCCCCTTGGCTCCCTGAGGGTTCCAGGGCTCTTTCCTTCCTCCTTCCCTATCTTGGGAAAGTTTTGTAGCCGGGTGCTGGCAGTCGCCCCAGGGAGCAGGGACAGGCTGGTTTCTGCAGGGCCAGCAGGTGCCATCCTGCTGCCGCCTCCCACCATGAGGGACAAACACTCTCAGAACTACACAGTAGCTCTCTGCAGACCAGAGTTACAGCTGAAGGCTGGATCTGCCCCTGCCTGTCTCTGTCTCTTCTGCTTGCCGGCATATGTCCAGGCATTTGAGTCTCTGGTTTCTTCAAGGAAGCCTCTCCCCTCTCCCAGTGCCTCTACTCTTGCCTGCTTACCAGTCAGAACTCTGAAACTGGACGGTGAGGGAGGCCCCCAGAGCTTGGAACTGGCTTCTTCTGTCCCTGTCCCACGCTGCAGCCCCGTTCCACCCGCTGGCCCACCCGCTTCTATGAAATGGTTTCCTTATCTCACCCTGAAGCCCTTCAGGGACAGCTGGTCTGGGCTCCAGGGTCCAGTCCTTTCTTTAGTCTCCCGAGGGGGCAGATGTCGCCACCTCCCCATCATCACCCCGATACAAAGTGGACTGAGACCTTTGTGGTTCCTGGGGTTTACAGCCTCCCTGATGGTGAAGTTAAGGACCCATACTTGGTCCCTGTTTAAGCGGATCCTTTCTGCCTTCGGAGTCTGGGTCTGAGCCTGGATTCTGCACGTGTGGCTGGCAGGGGAGAGCCTCAGTATGGGACAGAGGGCTAGGGCTGGGGACAAGGCATCTTCGTGGAGTGAGAGGTTAGCCGTTAGACCTTCTTTCCATACGTCCTTCCTTTCCACCCTCCCAGGTGCCGGGAGAAGTTTCCCTGAGTGTGGCCGCCCCATTCCCTTCTTCTCCTCTTCTTTGCCTCTGAGGTAGTCAGATACCCTCCCGTCTCCTGAATACCTTTCTGCCCCTGACCGTTTGTACATCAGCAGGGGACATAACACACCTTTCCCTCTCTTTCTAATCCAAAACTTAGTTTTCTAAGCAGAGCTCAGTTTTCTTAGGAGTGAATTCTGTGTGGATCCAAATGAGAAGAACCTCAGAGGCTCTGCCCACTGCCAAGGTCACATGGTAGCTGGAGCAGAGCTGGATATTGAGCTCACGTGTGTCTTGATTCAAAGTGCGTCCTCTTTGTGAAACTCTCCAGTAGGTCAGGGAGACGAGGGTTCCAGACTTGAGCAGCAAAAAGGGAAGAAGACAGTGCTGGACCATTGGACCATGATCATAGGCGGCTCCAGTTTAGGGCAGGTTGATGGGCGGGGGCGGGGGGAAGAGAGGAGGGAAAGTGGGAGGGGTGGAGAAGCAAGATCAGGTGGTTGGGAAAACTATGCTCAGGTCAAGAGATTTCCTGAGCAATGCACTGTCACCTATTAGAAATGGTGTAAGTGTGCCAAAGATCTACAAAATGGGCAAGAATTGATCATACTCACTAAACAAACAAATAAATACCAAACAATATGAACAGGAAAGACCTGAGGACTCCATGTCAGAGTGCCTGGAGGCTGGTATGCTAACTTATACCCTGTGCTCCTAGATCCTCCTGACGGAACACTGGCCACATTCTCATTTCACCCTTGCCTACCGCCTGTCCCGGGAAAGCCATGTGGCTGTACCTGGCAATCCTCGTGGGCCTGTACTACCTTCTGCGCTGCTACCGGGAGCGACAGGTGGTGAGCCACCTGGGAGACAAGTATGTCTTCATCACGGGCTGTGACTCGGGCTTCGGGAACCTGCTGGCCAGGCAGCTGGACCTACGAGGCTTGAGGGTGCTGGCTGCATGTCTGACAGAAAAGGGGGCCGAGCAGCTGAGGGTCAAGACGTCAGACAGGCTGGAGACGGTGATCCTGGATGTCACCAGCACAGAGAGCATCGCTGCGGCCACCCAGTGGGTGAAGGAGCGCACGGGGGACAGAGGTATCACACAGGTTTCTCAAGTCTGTTTCTTCTCTCCTGTCAATGGAAGACCCCTTGCTCCCTGGGGAAGATTCCCAACGTGTTTTCTAGGACTCGAAAACCCACTAGTATTCTTCACCTCACCCAGCATACCAGCTGAGCCTCTTCTCAGTCCACTGCCCTAGCCTCTGACCTTGGAGCTCTGTAGCTTGGGGAGAGTTCGTGCTGATGAGATCTGGTCCCTGCAGAATTCTTGTCTATGGTTCTGAATTTCTAGATGCTGAGTGCCCCGGGGAGATGAGGGCCCACGTTCTGGAGGCGGGTGGAGAAGGGGGCACTCGCCTGAAGCTTTAATGGGTGGCAGCGCTGGAGCTGGGCTCCTGTTCTCAGCACATTAACATGTTCTTGTGGGTGAGTCTCAATCTTCCAATCAGGGAGTTGATGTCATCCATTTCCAGGTGACAACACTGAGATTTCAGGAGGGTCAGAAAGGAAAGTCAGAAATCTAATGTTTATGTCCTCTCTCTCTCTTTTACTACAATTGTGCCTGTCATGTTAAGGGGAAAGAAAAAAGACAGTGATTTCATTCATCTAAGAAATGTAAAACACGATCAGTGTAGAGAATATGGAAAGCACAGGGATAGAGAAAACTCACCCATAATCTCGCAACCTAGAAATAATGCTGTTAACATTTTGACATATATTATATTTTGTCCATAGTTTGTATCCTATTCTGTGCATTAGTAGAAGATGAGCAATTATACAACATAATGAAATTTCGTCAAAAACATTATTTAAAAAATCGATTACAGTTGACATTATATTAGTTTCAGGTGTACAACATAGTGGTTAGACATTTATATGACTTATAAAGTGATCCCCCAACAAATCTAGTATCCACCTTGTACCACACATAATTATTACAATAATATTGACCTATTCTCTATGCTGTACTTTACTCTCGTGACTATTTCATAACTGCCCTTTGTACTTTATTATTTTTCTTTTCTTTTAAATATATTTTTATTGATTTTTTACACAGAGGAAGGGAGAATGATAGGGAGTTAGAAACATCAATGAGAGAGAAACATCAATCAGCTGCCTCCTGCACACCCCCTGCTGGGGATGTGCCAGCAACCAAGGTACATTCCCTTGACCGGAATCGAACCTGGGACCCTTCAGTCAGCAGGCCAACACTCTATCCACTAAGCCAAACCAGTTAAGGCTTTCTTTTAATCTTTATTGTTCAAGGTATTGCATAGGTCCTCCTTTGTCCCCCATGAATCTCTTCCAGCCCGCTCCTGGCCCCCGTTTTACCTCAACCCCAGGTCCTCACCACCCCATCGTCTGTGTCCATGGGTTATGCATATATGCATACAAGTTCATTGGTTGATCTCTTCCCACCCACCTTCCCCTGCCTTTGTACGTCTTAATCCCTTCACCTTTTTCACCCTATCGCCCACGCCCCTCCCACCTGGCAATCATCAATTTGTTTTCTGTATCTATGAATTTGTTTCTGTTTTGCTTATTCATTTAGATTCCACATATAAGTGAAATCATATGGTATTTGTTTTTCTCTCTCTAACTTATTTCACTTAGCTTATATAATAACCTGTTGGTCCATCCATGTTGTTGAAACTGGTAAGATTTCATTCTTTTTTATAGCGGAGTAATATTTCATTATGTATGTACTACTTCTTTATCCAGTTGTCTATTGATGGCCACTTAGGTTGCTTCCATAACTTATTATGGAGCTACTGTAGCTAATGCTGCAATAAACATAGGGATGCATATATCTTTTCCAATTAGTGTTTTGGAATTTTTTTAAAATTTTGTTTTATTGCTTAAAGTATTACAAAGAGTATTACATATGTCTCCTTTTTTCCCACCCTTAACAATCCCCCAGCCTCCCCTACCCCCCAGTGTCTTACGTCCATTGGTTATGCTTATATGCATACATACAAGTCCTTCGGTTGATCTCTTACCCCCCTCCCTCCTGCCCCCCAACCCTCCCCGTCCTTCCCCCTGTAGTTTGACAGTCTGTTCGAGGCTGCTCTGCTTCTGTATCTATTTTTGTTCATAAGTTTATAATGGTCTTTGTTATCCATGAGTGAGTGAGATCATGTGGTGTTTTTCCTTCATTGACTGGCTTATTTCACTTAGCATAATGCTCTCCAGTTCCATCCATGACATTGCAAATGGTAAGAGTTCCTTCTTTTTTACAGCAGCATAGTATTCCATCGTGTAGATGTACCACAGGTTTCTAATCCATTCATCTACTGATGGGCACCTAGGCTGTTTCCAGATCTTAGCTATGGTGAATTGTGCTGCTATGAACATAGGGGTGCATATATCCTTTCTGATTGGTGTTTCTGTTTTCTTGGGATATATTCCTAGAAGTGGTATCATGGGGTCAAAAGGGAGTTCTATATTTAGTTTTTTGAGGAAACTCCATACTGTCTTCCATAGTGGCTGCACCAGTCTGCATTCCCACCAGCAGTGCACGAGGGTTCCTTTTTCTCCACATCCTCTCCAGCACTTGTTGTTTGTTGATTTGTTGGTGATAGCCATTCTGACAGGTGTGAGATGGTACCTCATTGTTGTTTTGATTTGCATTTCTCAGATGATTAGTGACTTTGAGCATGTTTTCATATGTCTCTTGGCTTTCTGTTGAAAGGTGTCTATTTAGGTCCTTTGCCCATTTTTTGATTGGATTGTTTATCTTCCTTTTGTTAAGTTGTATGAGTTCCCTATAAATTTTGGAGATTAGGCCCTTATCAGATATAACATTGGCAAATATGTTTTCCCATGCAGTGGGCTTTCTTGTTGTTTTGTTGATGGTTTCTTTTGCTGTGCAGAAGCTTTTTATTTTGATGTAGTCCCATTTGTTTATTTTCTCTTTAGTTTCCAATGCCCTAGGAGCTGTATTGGTGAAGAAAATGCTTTGGCATATGTCTGAGATTTTGTTGCCTTTGGATTTTTCTAGTATTTTTATGGTTTCCCGTCGTACATTTAAGTCCTTTATCCATTTTGAGTTTATTTTTGTGTATGGTGTAAGTTGGTGGTCTAGTTTCATTTTCTTTCATGTATCCGTCCAATTTTCACAACACCATTTATTGAAGAGACTATCTTGAGCCCATTGTATGTAATTGCCTCCTTTGTCAAATATTAATTGAGCATATTAGTTCGGGTCGATTTCTGGGCACTCTATTCTATTCCATTGATCTATATGTCTGTTCTTGTGCCAATACCAGGCAGTTTTGAGAACAGTGGCTTTGTAATACAGCTTGATATCTGGTATTGAGATCCCACCTACTTTGTTCTTTCTCAGGATCGCTGCAGCTATTCGGGGTCTTTTTTTATTTCAGATGAATTTTTGGAGAGCTCATTCTAGGCCTGTGAAATATGCCATTGGTATTTTAATGGGAAGTGTGTTGAATTTATAGATTGCTTTGGGTAGTATGGACATTTTAATGATGTTGATTCTACCAATCCAAGAACATGGTATGTTCTTCCATCTGTTTATGTCTTCCTCTATCTCTTTTTTCAACGTCCTGTAGTTTTCTGAGCAGAGGTCTTTTACCTCCTTAGTTAAGTTTATTCCTAGGTGGCTTAATTTTTTTGGTGCGATGGTAAATGCGATTGTTTTTTAGTCTCTCTTTCTGTAAGTTCACTATTGGTGTATAGAAATGCCATAGATTTCTTGGCGTTGATTTTGTATCCTGCTACATTGCCAAATTCATTTATTAAGTCTAATAGTTTTTTGATGGAGTCTTTAGGGTTTTTTATGTATAATATCATGTCATCTGCAAATAAGGACAGTTTTACTTCTTCTTTTCCAATTTGGATGCCTTCAATTTCTTCTTCTTTTGTCTAATTGCAATGGTTAATACTTCCAGTACCATATCGAACAGGAGTGGTGAGAGTGGGCATCCCTGTCTTGTTCCCATTCTTAGGGGAAATGGTGTTAGTTTTTGTCCATTGAGTATGATGTTGGCTGTGGGTTTGTCATATATGGCTTTTATTATGTTGAGGTGTGATCCTTCTATTCCCACCTTGCTGAGAGTTTTTATAAAAATGGGTGTTGGATTTTGTCTAATGCTTTTTCTGCAACAATTGATATGACTATGTGTTTTTTTTCTTTCAATTTGTTTATGTGATGTATCACATTTCTTGATTTTTGGATATTGTACCATCCTTGCATCCCTGGGATAAATCCTACTTGGTCATGGTGTATGATCTTTCTGATGTACTGCTGGACCCGATTTGCTAAGATTTTGTTGAGGATTTTGGCATCTATGTTCATGAGGGATATTGGCCTGTAATTCTCTTTCATTGTGTTGTCTTTCCCTGGTTTTGGTATTAGGGTGATGCTGGCTTCATAGAATGAGCTTGGAAGTGTTCCTTCCTCTTGGATTTTTTGTAGTAGTCTGAGGAGGATAGGTTTTAGTTCTTCCTTGAATGTTTGGTAAAACTCCCCTGTGAAGCCGTCTGGTCCTGGGCTTTTGTTTGCTGGAAGCTTTTTGATGACTGCTTCAATTTCTTCCATAGTTATTAGCCTCTTGAGATTTTTAGATTCTTCCTGATTGAGTTTTGGAATGTTGTCTTTTTCTAGGAACATGTCCATTTCCTCCAGGTTGTCTAATTTGTTGGAGTAGAGTTGTCCATAGTATTGTTTAACAATCATTTGTATTTCTGTGGGGTCTGTTGTTATTTTGCCTCTATCATTTCTGATTTTGTTTATTTGGGTCCTCTCTCTTTGCTTCTTGGTGAGCTTGGTAGAGGTTCATCAATCTTGTTTATCCTTTCAAAGAACCAGCTCTTGGTTTCATTGATTTTATGTATTGTTTTTTTGGTCTCTATGTCATTTATTTCTGCTCTAATCTTTATTATCTCCTTCCTTCTGCTCACTCTGGGCTTTTCTTGTTGCTCTCTTTCTAATTCTTTGAGTTGTAGAGTTAGATGATTTACTATCATTTTTTCTTGTTTTTTGAGATAGGCCTGTAGAGCTTATAAACTTCCCTCTCAGGATTGCTTTCATTGTGTCCCTTAGGTTTTGGATTGTTGTGTTTTCATTGTCGTTAGTTTCCAGGATGTTTTTAATTTCTTCTTTGATCTCATTGGTAACCCAATCAATATTTAATAACATGCTATTCAGCTTCCAAGTGTTTGAGTATTTTGGGTTGTTTTTATTGTAGTTTATTTCTAATATTATGCCATCATGGTCTGAGAAGATGCTTGGTATGATTTCAATCTTCTTGAATTTGGGGAGACTTTGTTTGTGACCCAATATGTGGTCTATTTTTGAATATGTCCCATGAGCCCTTGAGAAGAATGTATATTGCGTGGCTTTAGGGTGAAGTGTTCTGAAGATGTCAATTAAGTCCATCTGATCTAGTGAGTCATTTAGGATTGCTGTTTCTTTGCTGATTTTTTGTCTAGAGGATTTATCCAGTGATGTCAGTGGTGTATTAAAGTCCCCTACTATGTTTATATTGTTGTCAGTCCCTCCTTTGATATCTTCCAGCAGTTTTTTTTATGTATTTGGGTGCTCCTGCATTGGGTGCATATATGTCTATCAGGGTTATATCCTCTTGTTGTATTGATCCCTTTAGTGTTATGAAGTGGCCTTCCTTATCTCTTTTTTTTCTTTTTTTTTAAATTAAATCTTTATTGTTCAGATTATTACACTTGTTCCTCTTTTTCCCCCCCATAACTCCCCACCTTCCAGCTCCCACCCCACCCTCCGCCCTCACTCCCCACCCACTGTCCTCATCCATAGGTGCACGATTTTTGTCCAGTCTCTTCCCGCATCCCCCACACCCCTTCCCCCCCCCCAAGAATAGTCAGTCCATTCCCTTTCTATGTCCCTGATTCTATTATAATCAACAGTTCATTCTGTTCCTCAGATTATTTATTCACTTGATTCTCAGATTCATTTGTTGATAGATGCATATTTGTTGTTTATAATTTGTATCTTTACCTTTTTCTTCTTCTTCCTCTTCTTAAAGGATTCCTTTCAGCATTTCATATAATACTGGTTTGGTGGTGATGAACTCCTTTAGCTTTTCCTTATCTGTGAAGCTCTTTATCTGACCTTCAATTCTGAATGATAGCTTTGCTGGATAAAGTAATCTTGGTTGTAGGTTCTTGGCATTCATCACTTTGAATATTTCTTGCCACTCCCTTCTGGCCTGCAAAGTTTCTGTTGAGAAATCAGCTGACAGTCGTATGGGTATTCCCTTGTAGGTAATTGAGTTTCTTTCTCTTGCTGCTTTTAAGATTCTCTCTTTGTCTTTTGCTCTTGGCATTTTAATTATGATGTGTCTTGGTGTGGTCCTCTTTGGATTCCTTTTGTTTGGGGTTCTCTGCGCTTCCTGGACCTGTAAGTCTATTTCTTTCACCAGGTGGGGGAAGTTTTCTGTCATTATTTCTTTAAATAGGTTTTCAATATCTTGCTCTCTCTCATCTTCTGGTACCCCTATAATTCTGATGTTGGTAAGTTTGAAGCTGTCCCAGAGGCTCCTTACACTATCTTCTTATTTTCAGGTTCTTTTTTCATTTTGCTTTTCCGGTTGAGTGTTTTTTGCTTCTTCGCATTTCAAATATTTGACTTGGTTCTTGAGCTCCTCTGGTCTGCTGTTGGGAGTCTGTATAATATTCTTTATTTCAGTCCGTGTATGCTTAATTTCTAGTTGGTTCTTTATCACAGCATCGAGGGTCTCATTAGATTTCTTGTAGATCTCAATAAGTTTATCGGTGGCTTCTAGACAGTTCTTGAGAGACCTTAAAAGTGTGGTTCTGAACTCAATATCCTCCCTTGATAGTTTTGTCCCGTTTCTTTGTCTCCACATTTTTTATGCTTTCTTGGTGCATCCCCTAGTGGTCTTTGTGCGCAGTCTTGTTCTAGTTAAGCCCTGATTGTTGTAGTTAATACTAGGGGGATTTGACCTCCAGGCCGACTGGCTGTGAGAATCAGCTGTGTCTGCAGTGGGAAAACTTCTGTCCTCTGGGGAGGTGCTAATCTAGCCTTTGTCTGAGTCTATCCGGCAAATGGCTCTGCGCAGGGCTTAGGCAGGGCTTGGGCGGAGCGGGTGGCATGGGATCAACACAGTGGGTGGAGGGAGCAGTTATGGCTGCTCTCAGTCCCGTTCCCAGAGGCTCTTCTTCTCAGAATCCCAGCAACCGCTGCAAACCTCGGAGAGAAAGCTGCCCTCACGTTCCGACCAATGCCAGAGAATCCCGCTTCTCCCGTTTGAGTCTGAGTCCCTAGCGACTCGCCAGGATCTGGAGCCCAGAGTCTGAGACTCCCTCCTGATTGAAAACGACCACCGCGCCCTCAGCCACCAGCCCGATCCACGCGCACCACCGCACTTTTGTATTTGCCTCCTCTGAGCCTCGGTATGCTGTTCTCTTTCCTTCTAGTTGAAGAATCTCTCCTCAGCCAGCCTTCCTGTGGTTATGGGTGATGTCCGTTCCGTCTTTTAGTTGTATTTTTGAAGTGGTTGTTCGAGGCAGCAAACTCCGGTGTTTACCTATGCCGCCATCTTGTTTTTCGTTCCTTATCTCTTGTTATGGACTTCACTTTGAGGTCCATTTTGTCTGATATAAGTATTGCTACCCCAGCTTTTTTTTTTCATTTCCATTTGCCTGTAAGATATTTTTCCATCCCTTCACTTTCAGTCTGTGTGAGTCCCTTCTTCTGAGGTGGGTCTCTTGTAGACAGCAAATGTATGGGTTATGTTTTTTTATCCATTCAGCCACTCGATGTTTTTTGGTTGGAGCATTTAGTCCATTTACGTTTAAAGTTATTATTGAAAGGTACTCGTTTGTAGCCATTTCTTTTTGTGTGTGGCTGTTTTCTTTCTGAGCTTTTTATTTCTTCTTTTTACACCAGTCCCTTTAGCATTTCTTGCAATGCTGGCTTGGTAGTGATAAACTCCCTTAGCCTTTTTTTGTCTGTGAAGCTTCTTATTTCCCCTTCAATTTTGAATGATAGCCTTGCTGGATAGAGTATTCTTGGATTCAGTCCTTTGCTTTGCATCACTTTGTAAATTTCTGTCCATTCTTTTCTGGCCTGATGTGTTTCTGTTGAGAAATCATTTGATAATCTAATGGGAGATCCCTTGAATGTAACTTTCCATCTCTCTCTTGCCGCCTTTAAGATTCTCTCTTTGTCCTGAACATTTGCCATGGTAATTATGATGTGTCTTGGTGTGGGTCTTTTCGGGTTCACCTTGTTTGGGACTCTCTGTGCTTGTGTGATTTTATCTTCCCCACCTCTGGGAAGTTTTCTGATATTATTTCTTCAAATAGGTTTTCTAACCCTTGTTCCTCTTTCTGTTGTCTGGCACCCCTATTATTCGTATGTTGTTTCATTTCATGTTGTCCCATAGCTCCCTTAGGCTCTCCTCCTGTCTTTTAATTTTTTTCTCCAATTGCTGTTCAGTTCAGGTGTGTTTTGTTTCCCTGTCTTCTAATTCGCTAATTCAGTCCTCCGCTTCTCCTAGTCCACTGTTGAAACTTTCAATGGTGTTTTTTATTGCAGCTATATCACTCTTTATTTCTTCTTGGTTCTTACATAATTTATTGATTTTTTCATCTGTTTCTTCTTGCTTCTTGCATAAATTGTTGATTTTTTCCTCCATCTGGTTTATGCATTCTAGGACCCTTAATCTGAATTCTTTTTCTGTCATGTTGCATGCCTCTGTATCACTTAGCTGCTTTTCTGATGAGTCCTCCTTTTCTTTCTTTTGGGGGTTTCTTTGTCCACACATGTTTGGTCGTACCGCCATATCTAGATGTTGAGTCGTTCAATGGCTGCTCCTTGGGTGGCAGTGGCTCCTCGGGCTGCGGTTGCTCCTCGGGAAGTTATGGTAGAAGCCGCTCCTCAGTTGGTAGCAGCTCCTCTGGTGGGTGCTGTTCACAGTTGTGGTGGCTCCTCTGGCTGGTGGGGGGAGGCTTCACACACAGCTGCTGTTCCTCAGACAGAGGGTGTGGTGATCAGGAGGCTGTTGTTCCTTGGATGGTGGCAGGCCAGGAAGCCCTCCTCATCGAGGATGATGGTGTAATCCTCTGGGGTCTCAGTCAGACTGAAGAACTTGCACCTGGTCTTGGAGGACAGTAAGGCAAATTTGATCAGTCCTTAGATGAAGAGCGGGAGACTCTCTTTGGCAACGCTGGCAACTTGCAGCCTGTGCTCCAGGATGTGGAGTTCCCTCATCAACCTGCGCTCCGTGGCGGCTCATCCACGGGGGGCGAGCCACAGCCCCCGCCCCCTGTGCACCCAGCCTGCACCGAGTATCACGGGCGGGCAGCCCGGGGACCAGGAGCTCGGCGGCAGGTGGGCCCGAGAGGACAAAGTATAGGCCCCACAAGCCGCGAGGGGCGAGGGCGGCAGGCAGCGAGCAAGGGCGGCAGTGCTGGTGGAGCGCACGGTGCGGAGAGCAGCTCTGGATTTTTTTTTTTTTTTTTGAGAAATACCCTTCAGGGGGATTGCTGGGTTACATAGTAGTTCTATTTTTAATTTTTTGAGGAACCTCCATACTGTTTTTCATAGTGGCTACACCAATTTGCAATGCCACCAACAGTGCACAACATTTCCTTTTTCTTCACATCCTTGCCAACATTTGTTGTTTGTGGATTTTAAAAAATTTTTTTTTTTTATTTCAGAGATGAAGCGAGAGGGAGAGAGAGATAGAAACATCAATGATCAGAGAGAATCATTGATAGGCTGCCTCCTGCATGCCCCACACTGGGGATCAAGCCCACAACCTGGGCATGTGCCCTGACCGGGTATTGAACCATGACCTCCTGGTTCATAGGTCAACCATCAACCACTGAGCTCCCATTCTTTCCTCCTGCTGGGCTGTTTGTTGATTTTTTGATGATAGCTATTCTGACAGATGTGAGGTGATATTCCACTTTGGTTTTAATTTGTATTTTTCTGATAATTAGTGATGTTGACCATCTTTTCATATGTCGATTGGCCAGCCTTATGTCCTCTTTGGAGAAATATCTCTCAGGTCCTCTGCCTATTTTTAATTGGATTGTTTGTCTTTTTGGTGTTAAGATGAATTCCTTATATGTTTTGGATATTAATCCCTTACTGAATATATCATTGGTGAATATCTTCTCCCATTCTGTAGGTTGTCTTTTCGTTTCATTTATAGTTTCCTTTGCTATGCAAAAACTTTTTAGTTTGATGTAGTCGCATTTGTTTATTTTTTTCTTTTGATTCCTTTCCCTGAGAAGAAATATTCAAAAATTATTTCGAAGACCAGTGTCAAAGAGTTTACTGTCTATGTTTTTCTTGTAGGAGTTTTATGGTTGTTGAGTGTGAAATTTGATCTTTAATATATTCATTCTTGTATTGGGTGTAAGAAAGTAGTCTAGTTTAATTTTTGAGCATGTGTTTTTTCAGATTTTTCAATATCATTTATTGAGGAGACTGTCTTTATCCCATTGTATAGTCTTGCCTCCGTTGTCATAGATTGCTTGACCGATAGGTGTGAGTTTATTTCATGGCTCTCTATTCTATTCCATTGATCTATGTGTCTGTTTTTATGTCAGTATCATGCTTTTTTAAAAAACTGAATGTATTGGGGTGACATTGGTTAATAAAAACATCTAAGTTTCAGATATACAATTCTACATACAGTACATCATCTGTATATTGCATTTGTATTTACCACTCCAAATCAAGTCTTCTTCCATCACCAATTATCCCCTCTTTACTCTCGTCTACAACCAGCATTTCCCCTTCCTTCTAGCAATTCACCATGCTATTCTCTGTGTCCATGAGTCTTTCTTCTTTTTTTCTTTGCTTAATCCCTTCACCTTCTCACCCAGCTCCCAACGCCGTCCTCTCTGACACCTACTATGTTCTTTTGATTATTATAGTCCTGTAGTATTTTTTGTTATTGGATAGCGTAATACGTCCCAAATTGTTCTTCTTTCTCACGATTGCTTTGGCTAGTCAGGGTCTTTTGTGGTTCCATACAAGTTTTAGTACTATTTTTAGTTCTATGAAAAATGCCAATGGTATTTTGTTACAGATTGCATTGAATATTTAGATTGATTTCAATAGTATGGATATTTTGAAGGATTGCATTGAATCTATAGGTTGATTTTGATAGTATGGACATTTTAACAAGGGTAATTATTACTATACATTAGCATGGTATCTGCTTCTATTTTTTTGTACCTTCTTCAATTTCTGTCTTCAATAGCTTATAATTTTCTGAGTATAGGTTTTTTACTTCTTTGATTAAATTAATTCCTAAGATTTTTGGTGTGTTTTCTAAAAATGAACTTTTAAATGAGATTGCTCTCTTAATTTCCCTTTCTGATGGTTCATTATTGGTATATAAAAATGCAACCAAACTCTGGCCTTGCGGCTCAGGCAATTGGAGCATCGTCCAGGTTCCGGTTCCATCCCTAGTCAGGGCAGGTATGGAAGGCAACCAATCAATTGCTCTTTCTCTCTCTCTCTCTCTCCACCTTCCTCTCTTTAAAATCAATAAGCAGTCCGGGCTGGTTTGGCTCAGTTGATAGAGCATCAGCCTTTGGGCTGAAGGGTCCCGGGTTAGATTCCGATCAAGGGCACATGACCTGGTTGCAGTCTCTATCCCCAGTAGGAGGTGTGCAGGAGGCAGCCCATCGATGATTCTCTCTCATCATTGATGTTTCTATCTCTCTCTCTCCCTCTCCCTTCCTCTCTGAAACCAATGAAAATATATTTAAAATAAAATAAAATCAATAAGAACATCCTCGGTCTGGGCACTAGGAATAAACCAGGAGGAAGGCCTACTCCCTGTCACCACAGCTTACAGGGTCTGCACTGCCCCAAACCCTGCAGACAGCACGTAGTTAACTGTTACCTGTTCTGCCTGCTCCCCATGTCGCCTCCTCATACTGTCCTCACTCAGTTGGAAGGTGAATTGGAACCACAGCTGTGTCCTCACTGCAGGGTCTCAGCACAGTCTTCCTCTCTCCCCTCTGTGTGCCCAGGACTCTGGGGCCTGGTGAATAATGCTGGCATCTCTGTGCCCACGGCACCCAATGAGTGGCTGACCAAACCGGACTTCGTAAAGATACTCAATGTGAACCTGTTGGGGGTGATTGAGGTGACCCTCAGTCTGCTGCCCCTGGTGAGGAAGGCAAAAGGCCGAGTGGTCAATGTCTCCAGCGTCATGGGTCGTGTAGCCTTGTGCGGTGGGGGCTACAGCATCTCTAAGCACGGCGTCGAGGCCTTCTCCGACTCCCTCAGGTACTGGACTGGGACAGAACCTCCCTTGGCTCTTCTGCTCTGTGCTTCCCGATAAGCCTTTTCCAAGGGGGTGATTTCACCCAGACTGAGAGTCTCTTCCTTCTAGATCCTTCTCTCTTGCTTTGTGCCAGGCATTCATTGGGAAGCACTATTTTGTCTTCTGGAGGCTGGATGGGCTCAGGACAATGGAGTTGATTCAACCTGTCCCTGCCCACAGTCAGGAAGCATGTGAGACAGAATTGGAACTGATCTTATTCCACCTCACAGCCCGTCCATGTACATAACTGCTATGGTAATTGGGTTCCGGGGGCCCTGTTGTCAGTGAAGCCCAAGGGAAGCACTTTATTCAGGGGAGCATCTTCATCACTTCAGCTGTAGAGACTCCACTGGCTTCACGGCTGAGGATGGCTGTGATGGGGGGCAGCTGAGACCGCAGGCTGAGAGAGCTCCTTCGAGGACAGATGGCCTGGAGGGTGACCTGGGTGGGAGACCAGAAGGAGGGGTGTGAGGAGCATGGGAAAGATAAAATAGGCACAGCCCAGTTTTTTATTGCATGTGACAGAAATACCAGGGGGTAGAATTTAAGTGGTGTCTTTCAGCAGAATTGGTAGGATTTGGAGTTATAAGCAAATGTATGAAAATACTTATAAAAATACTCTAACTCTGTAGGGAGGCAATATTATCATCAAATTTTCTCCTCCTGTCTTCTGCACTTCACAACTCCCCAGACTTTTGAGCTTAATCTACTGCAATCTTACATTGGTGTTTTATTGGGGTGGGTTTTTCCAGGTGTTGTTTTCTTTTATAAGACCTCTGAAGTCTTTGCCTCTCTGTCGGTTTGCCTTGCAGGAGGGAGCTCTCCCACTTTGGGGTGAAAGTGGCTATCATTGAGCCAGGTTTCTTCAAGACTTTTGTGACCAGTCCTGCAGTGATTTCTAGGAGCTTCCAAGACACATGGGATAAGGCCAGCCCAGAGGTCAAGGAGGCCTATGGGGAGAGGTTGCTGGCATGCAGTAAGTGGGCCTTGTGGTTCATGGGGATAGAAGCAAACCATTTTTCTGAAGTCTAGATTCATAGTTAGTACAACCTTAGTCTCAGGTCCAACCTCTGTGCTCTGACTCACCCAAAAACGGGGGACCTTTAATTCTATGTCCGTGGTCTCCTGTTGTCAACTGGTAACCTAAGGAAAGGATCCAGGCTTGCTAGACGTGGCACCACTGTCTTACATGAGCTTCTCATTTTGTTGAGGATGAAACTAAAGCCAGAGAGAAAAGACACCCGTGTACTCCTGCTTAGCCAGTAAGAGAGCAGCTGAATTTCAGGCACTTAGATTTCTAGTGTCTGTGGAGACCTGCAGTTATGTGTTCCACATATTCCTAGGAATAAAGCCAGAGGTGGATTAGAGTGAAACAGTTGTGCCTGGGGGATGAGGGGGGCACCCTCTATAGAATTTGGGTGGATTCAATGTAGGAGACCAGGAATTCTAGAAACTCATCCTGTAAGGTGATCTAAATGTGGGAAAGTTGGAGATGGGAATACATCTGGATCCTTTCTCATTCTGGACAGCCCTGAAAGCAGTTGGATCATTGGATAAAATATGCTCACAAGATCTGTCCTTGGTGACGAACAGCATGGAACATGCTCTGACCGCCTGCCATCCCCGCACCCGATACTCACCTGGCTGGGATGTCAAGCTCATCTACCTTCCCATGAGCTACATGCCCACCTTCCTGGTGGATGTCATGATCAAGTTGACCTACCCAAGACCTGCTAAGGCCATGTGACCCAAGATTGTGGTGCATAGTAGGGGGGAATTGGGTACTGTGTGAGGGAGGAGATGCATCTGTAGAGAGAAGTATGGTGCATTGTTGCTCACATTCTCAAATACTATTATTAAAGTAATATTAAATAATTGATTCAAAGAATATACATTTCTTTTTTAAAAAAATATATTTTATTGATTTTTTACAGAGAGTAAAGGAGAGGCATAGAGAGTCAGAAACATGGATGAGAGAGAAACATCAATGAGTCGCCTCCTGCACACCCCCTACTGGGGATGTGCCCGCAACCAAGGTACATGCCCTTGACCAGAATGGAACTCGGGACCCTTCAGTCCGCAGGCCAACACTGTATCCACTGAGCCAAACCATTTAGGGCAAATACACATTTCTTTAAAGCCAGGAAAGGTTTCTGAGCAGGACACACACTAATGTTGCAGAACCTTGTTCTTTCCAATATTCCTAAGGCCAAACTTTGCCAGCCCCTTCACCATCCACAACTCACCGAAAACCCTGTGTTATAATCACAATTAACTAGTTATTAATATAAGGAAGGAAGCAAACGGGAATCAAATAATAAGCTTAATAAACTAAGGAGTTGGAGCAAACATTAAGCTGAATAAAATGGGAAGCTGAAGCAGAAACCAGGACAGCATTCCAATGAGTTTGCAGGGAAGCTATAGCATATACAGACTCATCACACAGTCCAGGGGACTGCCACGGAGGAGACTTAATCCTCAGAGCTGACAGGAAAATCACCCCGAGGTGCTGCCCTGCCCACCCAGACTGGATTCTCAGGAAGGAGGAGGGGAAATTCCTCTGCTGGGCGCGTGAGCAGTAGAAACCAAGTCATGTAACAGAACTTTTGGACATGCGCAATAAAAGTTGTTAGCACAGGAGGGAGGTGTTTCCTTTTGGACATGCTCAGTAGAGCCAGGGTGATGCTAGAGGGGCAGAGCCTAGCCTGGGAAAAACTGGGAAGGTGATCAGATTGGATAGAGACCTTGGAACCCCAGTAGGACCAGGTAAGCGATTGGTTGGGAGGAGGGCCCCTCACCCCCTGTACCCTCTACGCCCCCACCCCACCCCACCCCACCCCGACACACACACACACACTCAAGCCCGGAAGAATCAGAAAGCTGGTTAGATGGACTAAATGACACCTTGTTCTTTACTGTGAACCAAGAAAATATGGAGAGTTAACAGCCCTGTGACTGTTGCTTCTAGACCCTTCCCATCCTCTATGTCCCTGAGGGTGTATTAATGCTCTTCACCCCAAATAAAATCCTGCCATCACATTTATTTATTTACCAGAGGCCCGATGCATGAAATTTGTGCAAGGGGCTCGGCCCTCACAGCCACGGCTTCATCTGGAAGGTCGTCCGGAAGGATGTCCGGTCTAATTAGCAGATTACACTTTTATTATTAGACTTTTGCCATCACATTTAAACTTCTCCACATGTGTACCTTTTGAAATTCTTTTCTCTCAACAGCACAAAAGAACCCGTTTTCACCAGTAACACCTGCCCCTGCCAATGAGATCTACGGGTCTGTATTACAATCCTCTGTCTCCCCCCTGTCTCCTCCAGAGAAGTTTCCTACAAGCTGAGTTGGCTTGGGACTTAGGAGGATGGGGCAAGAGTGGCCTTTGGGAGGGTGAGAGGAGACAATGACACTTCCTGGAGCCAAGGGTGCAGTGTACACGAGGTGTGGCAGGAGGCCTCCTCACCTTTTCCCAAAGCCTGCCCTGAGCATTCACTGCAGGGTGAACTTTGGAATTTCCTAGCATAGAAGGGGAACTTGACTTGCTGAGCAGATATTGCCTTGGGATTGATGCAGGTTGTCCCAAAGCTAGGTTCTTGGTGTTCAATGCCAGCCTATCTCTATTTAACCCTAGTCCTGGGATTTCAAGTGTATCTTTCCCAACCAGGGTGTGGAAAACAATTATTCATGGTTTTTCTTTTTCTCATCTTCCCCTCCCCCGCCCCGCATCTCCTTCTCCGTTTCCTTTCTCTTCTCTACTTTTCCCTTCATTACTGTCTCTTACCCATTTCTCTCTACCTGTCTATATGTCTCTCCTATAAGATAGCGTTGAATACTACTCTATCTCAAACTCCGTCCACGCACTTAACAAAGATGGGCTGATTGCTTATTGTGTGCCAGGCACTGAGGAGCATAAAAATGAGAAGGACCATCCCTGCCTTTTAGTAGCTAAACAAACTCTGACTCCCTGTAACCACCAGGTTCCTGTTTCCTCTCCCACACTCTTTTTCCTTATACCAGGCATCACACTGTTGTTGACTGAATAAAATAAACTTAATTGGTATGTAAATTGGAACCACACATGTGTTCTCACTACAGGCTCACAGCACAGGATTGCTCTCTTACTCCCACTGTGCCCAGGGCTCTGGGGCCTGGTGAATAATTGGCGTGTCTGTGCCCATGGCACCCAAGGAATGGCTGACCAAACAAGACTTCATAACAATGCTCAGTGAAGCTGTTGGGGGTGATCCTTGTGACCCTGAGTCTGCTACCCCTGGTGACATAGGCAAGGGGCAGGGTGGTCAACGTCTCCAGCATCTTGGGTGTGTGTCCGTGTATGGTGGGGGTACTGCATCTCCAAGCACAGTGTTGAGGTCTTCTCTGACCCCTTTAAGTTTTGGGCTGGGACAGGGGCCATCCCTCAGTCCCCTGCTTCTGTGCTTTTGGGGAGGACTTTTCTAGGGAGTTCATTTCACACAGCTTCAGAGGCTTTTCCTTCGTGATTCCTCTCTCTTGCTTTGTGCCAGTCATTCATTAGGAAGCACTTTTTTATCTTTGGGGGATCAGGATGGGCCTCGGCTCTATAAAATTTGATTTAACCTAACCCTGTCCTGGAGGAGGGCCCACAGTTGGAAAGTGACTAAGGCAGAATTGGAACCTGAATAACTTGGCTGCAGAGCCCATGTCCTTAACCCCTAGGATAGTCAGTTCAGGGAGTCTTTGAGCTGGAGGTAGAGCATTTGACTCAACTCTACAGATACTTCTGGACACACCTGTCAGTGCACAATTAATGTCTGGGGATAACAAGGTTTGCCCCTGGCCTACAATCTCTGACAGCTGAGAAACGGACAAGAGATACCGAAATGGCATGGCCATCACTTGTGATGGTTGTGACCATGTTAGCCATGGTGGCCTGGTAGCCAGTGGGATGGGGGGAGGGTCCTAGAGAGGGGTCTGAGCTGAGGAGTGAAGAACTGAACTTGGCAACCTGGCAAAGTAGGGTGGAAGGCTTCCTGGATGTGGGAAGTAAGGGTGAGTAATGATTGACTGCCTGTGCTGTGAGGTCCTCCAGGAATAAACAACTAGGCCTGGCCTGGCAAGAAGGATGCTGGGAAGGTGGGCTCATGAGGGGGTGGCCCTGGACAGGCTATGGACTTTCATGCTGTTGACGGCAGCACAACCCCATGGAAAAGATTAAATCAGGGGAGCTACTTTGTCAGATCAGCCTCTAGAGAACCCACTGGCTGGAGGGTAGAGGACGGCTCTGAATGTGGGGAAGCTGAGACCACAGGCAGAGAGAGATGCTCCTTAGAGGACAGATTGCCAGGGAGTTGACTAGAGCAGGAGAGGGCAGGGAGATGACTGAGGAGTATGGAGGAGATCGATAGAATATAAGGAGAAAGAGGAGGAGATAGCGTTCAAGCGGTGCTTTGCAACAGAATAGGTAGGATTTAGAGCTAATAAGTTTGTGTATGTAAAATATATGGGTCAATATTTCAACTCTACACGGAGCCTATTTCATCTTCACAATTTTTCTCCCCTTGGCTGCTGCACTTCACAACACCCCCAGCTTTCAAGCTTACTTACCCCAGTCTGCTTTGGGATTGTATTATTTGTTGTGTCTCCCCAGGCCTTTGAAGCCCTTGCCCCTCTACCAGTGTGCCTGAGGGAAGCTCTCCCACTTTGGGGTGAAGGTAGCTATCATGAAGCCCCATTACTTTGAGACCAATGAGCAACCCTGAAATGTTTTCTTAGGGCATGGGATTGGGCCAGCCCAAAGGTCAAGGAGATTATGGAGAGAAACACCTGGCATCTAGTGAGCTGTGGACCATGGGAAGAGGAGCAAACCATTTTCTGGAACCTGATTTTATTATTAAAGCCTCCTACAGTCTCAGATTCATCCTCCTGGCTGACTCTCCCACCCAGTGGGAACATTTAACTTTATACCCATGATTCAGCGTGGTCAACTAGTAACTTAAAGAGAGGGTTTAGGTATGTTAGAGCTGGGGACCATGTGTCATGTGAAGCCTCATTATGTTGAGGAGCAATCTGAAGCCAGAGAGGGAGTTCTTTGAAACTTTCTTCCCAAATTAGAGCCATGAATTGGAGAGAAGGGGTGGAGAAGTATGTAAGGATCCTGTCTCATTTTGAACAGACAGCAAAGTAAATAAAAATATTTTGAAAAGATGTAAGTTGAATTTATCATTGGTGAGAACTGCATGAAGTGCTCCTGATACTTACCTGGCTGGGAGGCCAAGCTCACCTACGTCTCCATCAATTACGTGCTTTACTTCCCGGTGGGTGCTATGGACTACTGGAGTTCCCTAAATCCTGCCAATGCCCTGTGAAACCAAGACTGGGGTACGTGGAGGATCTAGTTGGGGTGCTATGTGAGGGTTGATGTGAGGGGAGGAAAGTAGGGTGGAGGGAGGGAGTGCTCCAGTTTCTAGGATCATGTAGCTTACCCTCCACCTGACCTCTGCCCAGGCTTCTCCTAGGACACTGAGGATATTAGGAGGCAAGAACCATGTTTTGAGGTCGAGGAACAGGGAACCAAAAGCACACAATCCTTGCCCTGTTCCTTAAGCAGCTTCTCAAGGTTCTGAGCCTCATGGCCCTGAATTTACACTTTTGGGGAGGAATGAACACTGGAAGGGGGCTCAGCCCCATCTTCTCTGCCTCTGTTTACCTCCTCAGAGTGTGTCTTGGCCATGGCCATTCTCCCCCTCCCACAGGATGGAAAAAGAGACGGTGAAGGCCCCTCGCCACTGAAGATACCTGTGGACAGAGGTAGAGGTGTGGAGGGCAACCACCAGGCTGACCCATCAGCCGCAGGTACCAACTTAGCAGGGAGTCCTATTACCTGAGAGTGGGTGGCATTCCCAACTCTAGGAAAAGAGCCTTCTGAGTGGTCCTGCAGCACTCCAAGCCTCCATCCATGACCTGAATTTTGTGATGTTAGGAGTTTGAGCCCAGGAGAGCACTGTCTTAGCCAGCAGCCAATAGGGAGACCCATGAAGTGGTGAGCCAGGCCCAGGCCTGTGTTGGGGCAGTCTCAAGTCATCCTTTTCAAGATTCGAGGCAACCCCTGGGTCTCACCTGTCTTCTCTAGAACTGGGTTACTCCTGATCCTGCTCAGCCCTCCAGCGACATTATCTGACATCTCCCAACCAAGACTTCCCTGTTCACTCATCCAGGAAGCAGAGTTGGGAAATGCCTCCTAGATCCAGTGTAGGAGGTGTTATGCCTTGGAGTGATTATGAAGGAGGTGAGGTTTGCTTCTATCACTTCCCATACAGGCTTTGGGTTTGTGCCCCAAAGGTGGGTCCATGAGCTGACCCCACCACCACTGTGGTATAGAGGAGCCACGCTCACTGGCCTTTTCCATCTGATTCTGGAGCTGACCAACCTTGGTAGATCATGGAGCACAGAGATGCATCCTTGACCCTTCACTCTAGGGATCTTTGTGTCAGACCTTCTAGACAGGGAAGGTATGGGTAGTTGGCCCTGTGTCCCTGGGAATGAGCTGGTGACCCTAGAGGTTTAGCCAAAGAACCACTGTATACTCTAACATCATTCTGTCCCTGCATATTGTGAAGTCCTGGGTGTGACCCCTCACTACTCACACCTCTGACTCATATCCTTACTTCCTTATCTTTACAGCTTCCTTCCGACCTTTCTGTGAGTTCTTTGCCCCATTGCTTAGAATCTTTCCCTCCCTTCCAAGTCCTGATCCTAAGAATTTTCTAAGCATCTGGCCCCAGTCCTCTGCTTTTCCCAGATGTCATTTCCTCTTAGAGCAATGGTTCTCAACCTGGGGGTCGAACGACCCTTTCACAGGGGTCGCCTAAGACCATCAGAAAACACATATATAATTACATATTGTTTTTGTGATTAATCACTATGCTTTAATTATGTTCAATTTGTAACAATGAAATTGGGGGTCACCACAACATGAGGAACTGTATTAAAGGGTCTCGGCATTAGGAAGGTTGAGAACCACTGTCTTAGAGTCAAGGACTCAGCCCCAGGGCCTTTCTGCAGCTGCCCAGGGAACCCACGACCCATCCTCATCATCTGGCTAGATCTCATCTCATTGATATTCCTATCAGAACTCTCTCTTCTCTGGCCTTCCTTCCCTATGCCCAACTTGTCCCCCCTCCTTATTACTCTTGCCACCTATGATTCTACCTGTTATCAGCCCCATACCTTAAAATTACTTTGACTCCTGGCCTCCCTTCTCTCTGCACATCCAACTAGCCACTGTGCCAATTGACTTCATAATCCCTTCCTTCTAGCATCACCACCCCACCTGCCAGGCTCCCCAGGTCACCAGATCACCTTGCATGTGTGTCTGATCCTGGGGGGTAGAAGAAAAATGCCCAGAAAAATGCCCAGTGGGCCCCTAGCTTGTTTAGCTTAGTGGATAGAGCATCGGCCTGCGTACTGAAGGGTCCCGGGGTTTGATTCCAGTCAAACACACATACCTTAGTTGCAGGCATGATCCCCAGCCCTGGTTAGGGAGCGTGCGGGAGGCAATCAATTGATGTGTCCCTCTCACATCTATGTTTTCTCTCTGTCTCTCCCCCTCCTTTCCACTCTCTCTAAAAGTCAATAGAAAAATATCCTTGGGTGAGGATTAACAACAAAATATCCGGTGAGGGCCCTGTGTCCTCAGTCCTTGATTCCCTCCGTTTGCCTGGTCACTGGGTGATGTTTAGAGCTGGGCCTGCTTGGAGTGCAGTGAGGGTCCTCATTGGCGACCTGAGTACCACCTCCCAAGAACCCAGGGCCTGAGGCCCCCGATCTTTCTGCTTTCTGGGAGTTGGGGCTTCCCATCACCAGCCTCCTTTACAGGAGGGGCCTGCTGCCTCTGGTTCAGAAGACATATCTATCCTGAGAGAAACTTTTTTTCATCATCTTTCATAATGGAGACTCACCTAAGGGCGGAGAATTCCAAAGAGCTAATAACCTGGAATTAATTTCTCTTGGGGTTTGGGAGGCACAAAACCAATTTTGTTTGTTTTACATTAATGAATTTGCCTTAATTTTTCCCTCTAAAAATGAAAATTAACTTTATTCACATGCCCATACGTCTAACAAATGATTTGATCCCTAGACCAGAAGTGGAGGATTCCCAAGGGGGCTTTCTGGGCCGAGTCCTCCTTTCTCATGTATCCTGCTCAGTCCCCTCAGGTGAGCCACCTCTCAGCATCAACATCAACACCGAGGTCTCCCCATCCTTGGCACCTTCACCCATCAGGGCTGGGGGAGAGAGAAGGGAAGCCACCAGGGCTCTCTGACGTGACAAGGCTTCAGGTTAGACTTGAATTTCTTGCATCCAGGCTAATTGGTGTGGTGATGCATCCATCCACCTATAAAAATTATAGAGTGGCTCCCTCAGAGGCCCTGTGTGTGTTGCCAGGCGTGGAAGGGAGGAGAGCTCTTCTCCACAGACTGCCAGCTCGAGGTCAGAGGAGCAGCCTCTCTTGCTGTCTCCTGAGCCGGATCCTTCTTGGCCATCACCTCCTACCCGCCCTATGGCGGCTCTCACGGACCTCTCCTTTATGTACCGCTGGTTCAAGAACTGCAATCTTGTCCGCAACCTCTCAGACAAGTATGTCTTCATCACAGGCTGTGACTCCGGCTTCGGGTACCAACTGGCCAAACAGCTGGTTGATCGAGGCATGCGAGTGCTGGCTGCTTGTCTCACTGAGGAGGGGGCCCGGAAGCTTCAACAAGACACCTCCTATCGGCTGCAGACCACCCTCTTGGATGTCACCAAGAGCGAGAGCGTTCAGGCGGCGGCCCACTGGGTGAGGGACCAAGTGGGCGAGCAAGGTGGGGCGAATTGCATTCTTTAGCTTTCTCAGTTGATCCTTTGTCTCTCTTTCTCCTACAGGCATCTGACAGTTATCAGGGAACCTATTGTGCAGATGGGGTGGGAGAGGTGATGTAGAGAAAGGGGCTGAGGCTCTGGCCGAGTGGGACTGGACGCTGTTGCATGGTTTGGTCTGTCTGCACGAAGAGCTGAGTTCCCAAGGAAGTTTCTCTCCCAGATACTCCGAGGGCTGGAGGGAGGTTGTCGTAGGAGGTAGGGAAGAGAAGGTGTGTTCTGTATGTCCAGACCTCTAAAGATGGAGTTGCTTCTCTGGGACTTTGGCAGTCCTGACCATCAGCTCTTGTAGGGATCAGGCTGGGGGAAGGCAGACGGGAATGTGAGGTCAGATTCCCTGAGTGGAGGCATTTGCTCTCCTGGACTGTGTCAGGCTAGATCCTCACATCATGGTGGAATTGGGATGAACTCAGAGTAAGTGCTGACCTCAGAGTGGCTCCTCCTATTGGGAAAGGAGGCTGTGGGCTGGGGCTGGGGCTGGACCAGGATTGCTAGGGACCTGCCCAGGGCGCTTCCTGCATGAAGGGTGTGACAGAAGGAACAGAAGGAACAGGTTGGCTCTGTTGTAGAAGCAGCAGCCTAGGGGTGTAGTTCTGACCCCTAAGGGAACTAGTCTGGGGTCCATGCACGCAGGTGGGGGCAGGAGAGCCCTGGGACCCAGGAGGAGCCAGGCAATAACTTTCTTTTCTTCTCTTTAGGACTTACCAGTACCCATTATCCAATACTGTTTGTTTGTTTGTTTTATTGTCTGTTTCCCCTGCTAAGATAAAGCTTCAGAGGGAGGGAGGGGCATGGCTTTTTGTCTCTTTTATTTACTATATATCCCTAGTACTTAGAATAGTGTCTAGAATCTAGTAAGTTGCCAAATATTTGTTGGATGAACTAAGTAATAAATAACTCAGCAAGAGTGAGTCTTTTTTTCAACTGGCTGCCTCACCCTTGGCCACTTGTGTTAATGATTCACTGGGTATATTAATTTCCTGTTGCTGCTGTAATAAATCAGCACAAATGTAATGGCTTAAAACAGCAGAAATTTATTATCTTGTAGTTCTGGAGATCAGAAGGCCAAAATGGGTCTCGCGGGGCTAACATCAAGGTGTCAGCAGGGCTGTGATCCTTCAGGAGGCTCGGGGAGAACCCATTTCATTGCCTTTTCCTGCCTCCAGAGCAGTGGTTCTCAACCTTCCTAATGCCACCACCTTTTAATACAGTTCCTCATGTTGTGGTGACCCCCAACCATAAAATTATTTTCGTTGCTACTTCATAACTGTAATTTTGCTACTTCTATGAATCGTAATGTAAATATCTGACATACAGGATGTATTTTCATTGTTACAAATTGAACATAATTAAAGCATAGTGATTAATCACAAAAACAATATGTAATTATATATGTGTTTTCCGATGGTCTTAGGCGACCCCTGTGAAAGGGTCGTTCGACCCCCAAAGGGGTCGCGACCCACAGGTTGAGAACCGCTGCTCTAGAGGCTGCCTGCGTTCCTTGGCTCCTGACACTCTTCTATCTTCAAGGCCAGTGAGGTCAGGCCAGGTCCTTTCCACGCTGCCATGTCTCTGGTTCTCTGTCTTCTGCCTCCCTCTTCCACTTAGAAGGGCCGTGTGATTATATTGGGCTCACCTGGCTAATTCAGGGTACTCTTCCCATTGTAAGGTCAGTCTATTAGCAATTTGAATTTCATCTGCTGCCTTAATCCTCTTTCCCATGTAATCCACTATATTCATAGGTTCCAGGGATTACTATGGGCACATCTTTGGGGGGCAACATCCTTGGTCTAAGGAGCATTGGGAAATGGGGGAGGGGGTTCTGCCATACTTTCTTATTTTCCCGGAGAGTCTGTGGACATGACAGGTTGACCCTGAAGCTATTCTCACTGCTGTGACAGTTCTCTGGTTGCACTTTGCAGAAAAAAAATTAAGATTGTCCTGACTTCCCAGCAGGCTGAGTTGTTTACCAGGGATGATTAGAGGTAGTGGTGAATGTGGATTTTTTCTCCACAGGCAGAGACCACTTGGCTCCCTGGGTCTCAGGAGCCTCATCTCCTCCTCTGTAAAACAGGAGTCCCCTTTGAAAAGGTTCCGAGTCTGGCTCATTGGTCTCCTGGGGTCTCTCTAGTTAGAGGAAGGCAGGAAGTTAGGGTGAGGGCATGGCTTTTGTATGGAGCCCAGACCCAGGGGAAGGGGTGGCCCATGAGTGGTGTTTACATTCAGACCTCCCCTCAGGAAAGAGTGGAAAGTGTGCCCTGAGGAGTACTTGTGGCTGCAGAGGCACAGGTGGGGTGGTGGTATGGAGGAGGGGAAGGGAAGGAGCCAAGGCAGTGGGTGGGGCTATGGAATCCCAGAATGAAAGACCTGGAAGTCCTCCTTAGGGATCATTTAGAGGTGTTTCCAACATGTTTTTAGCACCAAACACCCTCCTCCAAGTAGAATTTTACTTGGAAGTTCAATATGTAAAACAAATGAAAGTTGAGCTTCTCCTATATCTCCTTCCTTTAAACAGTGGTTCTCAACCTTCTGGCCCTTTAAATACAGTTCCTCATGTTGTGACCCAACGATAAAATTATTTTCGTTGCTACTTCATAACTGTAATGCTGCTACTGTTATGAATCGTAATGTGAATATCTGATATACAGGATGGTCTCAGGCGACCCCTGTGAAAGGGTCGTTCAATCGCCAAAGGGGTCTCGACCCACAGGTTGAGAACCGCTGCCTTAGTAAGTCCTGAGGTTCAGCCTGGGAAGCTCCAGGATTGCAAACCACAGGATGGAAACAACTATTCTAGCCCAGTCAACACAGAATCTGAGGCCCAGAGAGAGAAAGTGATTTGTCCAAGGGTGGAGGTAGAACCAGGATTTGAACTTGAGCCCTTCCAGCCTGGGTCCCTGCAAAGATGAATGACAGTACTTAGCATTATTTCTCCCCATTTGTACCAACTCAATTTAATGACCTCAGAGAGCGCTTTTCACACTTTTTCCATTTATTTAAATGCTTCATATATTTATTTATAGCTGTTATTTATTTCTTCTCTGGTTTGTGAGCTCTTTGAGGGATAAGACCCTGTCTTGTTCACTTTGTCTTTAGCACCTTCCTCTGTAACTGACAGAATAGGTGCATGAATGAATAAATGAATGTGTGAGTGGATGAATGAATGAAGTAATTTTGGTAATGTGTGTAATGGAGTTGGTTTCTTATACTTAGGGGAACACAGAGGGGGAAGCATATGGGGGAAGGAATTAAAACATTTACTCATTGGTATGAAAATGATGTCTCTTTTCCCAGAGCTAATAGCTTAGATGCCATTAGCTAAAGCCTGGATTGTTAGCTGGTACAGGGTCCAACTAGCTGGCAGACTGTGTGAATCAGAAAAAAAATGCCCCCCCCCTCCACCCCCATGCCCTAACTGGTTTGGCTCAGTGGATAGAGCATCAGCCTGCGGACTGAAGGGTTCCAGGTTCGATTCCAGTCAAGGGCATGTATCTTGGTTGAGGGCACATCCCCAGTAGGGAGTGTGCAGCAGGCAGCTGATCGATGTTTCTCTCTCATCGATGTTTCTAACTCTCTATCCCTCTCCCTTCCTCTCTGTAAAAAAATAAATAAAATATATTTAAAAAAGAAAGAAAGAAAGAAAATGCCCCTTTAGGGAAAACTAATTAGTAAAAGCACATCTTTTGGGCTGTCGTAACTCCCCACCCCAGGCCTCAGCCTGGCTGTCTTGTTCTTTGCACACCTGCTCAACCATCCTCAACTACCTGAGCTGCTGAATGGTAGACCCTGGTACTTTTCCAGAGACACTGCTGATTTCTGTGTGGTTCTCTCTCTCCCTTTCTTGCCCCTAGGCCTCTGGGCCCTGGTGAACAATGCTGGTGTGGGCGTGCCCAGTGGTCCCAATGAATGGCTGACCAAAGAGGACTTTGTGAAGGTGATCAATGTGAACCTGGTGGGACTGATTGACGTGACCCTCCACATGCTGCCCATGGTCAAGAAAGCCCGGGGCAGGGTCGTCAACATGTCCAGCTCTGGTGGTCGTGTAGCTGTCATTGGCGGTGGCTACTGTGTCTCCAAGTTTGGTGTCGAGGCCTTCTCTGACAGCATCAGGTGACTGGGTGCCACACCACTCTGGGTGGGAGTCCTGGGGTTTCACCTCAGGAAGAGAGGGCTGGGGGTGGGGAGAACAACAGCATGTGGGCAGGGGAGTTCTGAAGAGAGGAAAATAAAGCAGTAGTAGGAAGAAGGCTACCCTCAGGGGGCCTTCCCCAAGGACCAAGAGAATAAAGGATGAGGAGAAGAGATGGAGTGGTGATAGGCTACATTCCTCCTTCCCTTGAGCTGTTCCAGAATAAATGAAACCCTGTTTGGGCCTGTGAGAGTAGGAGGGATTGTCTCTCAAACAGACAGAGAGGCCTGGGGACAGATATGCTCGCGGGAGACCCTCACAGGAGGATGCAAGCTTTGCATTGACCTCTCATTCCCTTTGCATTGTGAGTGTTGGGTGTGGGGCTGAGTGGGAGGGATCAGGTGGGAGGTCAGGCTTTAGTCTAGATTCTTTGTTAACTTCCTCCTGCTGGGTTTGCCTAATGTGAATTGTCCAGAGACCACGCTTGGAAAAGGGCTGAGGCCCTATGACAGGGCTTACTTGCATGAAAGCAAAGGCTGGCCTGGTGCAAGGGTAGGGAGGGCACCTCCAGTTTCCTGGGGAGATCAGCACCTATAGAGGTGTCAGAAGTGACGCTCTCTGATGACCTTGTGTCATCTTGGGGTCCCAGACTGAATCAAACTCTTCTTCCCCAGGCGTGAGCTCCACTACTTTGGGGTGAAAGTCAGCATCATTGAGCCAGGGAACTATCGGACATCTATTCTGGGCCAGCAAAGCATGGAGTCGCGCTTGCGGAAGATGTGGAATCGGATGCCTCAAGAGACCCGGGATAGCTACGGAGAGGAGTACTTCCAAATCTGTGAGTTTCCCTCACAGGGAGAGGGGTCTCTGAGAGGGACAGGGAGATCTTGGGGGTCACTTTGATTTTACAGATGATGGGATGGAGGCTCAGAGGGGTTAAGGGCTGGGATTTGAGAACAGAGACCAAGTGGGCAACTGCTGGGAGTGACAGAACGATAGCTGTTGGGGAGATGGGGGCATGAGGAAGG
The DNA here is from genome assembly GCF_028538775.1 of Myotis yumanensis. NCBI lineage: Eukaryota > Metazoa > Chordata > Mammalia > Chiroptera > Vespertilionidae > Myotis > Myotis yumanensis. The sequence goes on from NW_027223754.1 coordinate 158,401,238, forward strand.
CTTCCATGAACAACCCCTGAAAGACAATTTATTATCGTGGCTAAGCTGTCCAAGGATGCTGCCCACTCCTGGCACCTGCCCCACCCAACCCCCAAACGCCATTATGCTGGCGAATCAGCTGAAGATGCACTGACATAAGTACAGAGATGTTATTAAGAGCACAGCTGCTTGAGCCAGATTGCCTGGATCTGAGTCCTGCCCCTACCCCTTACCAGCTAGGAGACTTTGGGCACAATACCTAGTCGTGCTACGCCGCAGTTTTCTCATCTATAAAATGGGGCTAATGATAGGCCTACCTCACAGGGTTGCTATGAGGATGAATATCTGTGAAATGTCCTGCACACACTAGATGCCTGTGAAATGAATACAGAGGAAAAGGAGCACCTGAGTATGTGAGGCAGCCCTCTTCCTCTCTGGGCTAAGGATCTCCTGTGAACCTCAGGAGAGCAGAGGAGGGTCATTACAGCTGTTTTCTATACTGCCCCCAAACTTTGTGCATTTCTTCCAGATTGAGGGATGAATGGAGCTCTGGCCATGGGGGCTCAAGAGGAGGGGGTGGCCTGTGGGTGCAGTGGAGGAGGAATTGGCCAGAAGACCTGTTAGGGCACCTCATGGTAGGAGAGAGAAGGCCATTCTGAGAACCAGAAGTCCCAATGTTCTCTCAGGTCAGCTAAGCTCAAAGCTGAGGCTTGATTGCAGGGGAGGATGATCCAGAAGACTTCCTAGTTCTCTCCATTTCTCTGGCTCCAAGCACCTCAGAGCCACCTCTGGAGCTGCCTTTGTGGGGGGCAAACTCTGACCTGTCAACAGAAATTGGTTCTGGCACAAGCAGCTGCCGCCTCCTTGGCAGGCATCTCACTTTTCCAGTTGCTTCTCTGTGACCTGGCTGCCAGCCAAGAAGGTGGGGCTGGCGCTCGGCTGGTTCAGGAGGTTCTCTTGGGCCCGAGTGAAGCAGCCAGGCTCTCGGCCCTGTTCCCACTCCCTTTGGACCTCAACAGTGTAGTTATGCCTTTCCCTAACCCAGATTTCCCCCTCTCTTTTCTTGGCTTCCATGAACAACCTCTGAAAGACTATGTACTATTGTGGCTAAGCTAAGACTCTGGAACTGGGCTGCCTGAGTGCAAATTTTAGCTCTTATGGATTTTGTCTTGGGCAAGTTACTTGGTTTTCTCATCTGTAATGAGTTATGAGAATCCAATGAGTTAATATACAGGGTGTCCCCCAAAATGTACACACATACATTGAATAATTATAAAGGCGGTATTTATTAAAATACATTTCATTTTCAAAATTGAGCTATCAGCTGTTAAAGTGTGTATATACATGTGTATATATAAAATGTTTAGATTGCCTGATCCCCGGTAGGAACAATTTGATTTAAAAGTGGTTTTTCTCCTCCCTTAGGCTGAGTATAGCCTCCTCTCTCCATTACACTGATACCTACAAGCTATAAGTTCTGTATGGCAAAGAGAGAGTCTTAGATAGTAATTGTCCAAAACCCAAAGTGATGCATTTTTGAAATATACCCAGAAAGTCTCAATGGGTTCAATGTAATCACTCAATCAAATGCATGGCAGGTATCTAACTGCCCGGCATGGTCTCCTGAACAACATACATCAACAGAGTAAAAAGCCAAGTTGCCAAAAACACAACCACCATTTATTCCCTTATTACACATTCGATTGAGAGCCCACCCCATGCCAGGCACTGTGTGGAGCTGGGAGTGAGAGTAGATCAAGCTGCAGGGCTCTCTTCTGGCTCAGTGCAGGCAGAACTTGCAATCTTCTGCAGGCCTTAAAAGAAATGGAGAAAGACAAACTTCCTCTGAAAACCACTTGTCAAAAAACTGCTACCATTCCTCTGGAGACAGTGTGGATTCAGAGTTTAGACGACAGCTGTCCTTCCAACGACTTTACACAACTGTCTAAACTTCGGTTTCTTCATTATAAAGTATAATCATTCCTCCCTCCGGATTGTTCGGAGAACTAAACCTTAGCCATCGTTGTTAGCACTGAGGGAAGTTGGACTGGGGGAGGTGTGACGGGGTTGTGGTGGGGGATGGGGCTGGGAGAGATTTAGAGTCAGATCGTAGGAGGTTTGGATGGCTCCACTAAGGAGAGTGACTCCTATCCTGAAGGCACTGGAGAACCTTTCAGATGGCTCTGACCTGACCTGATCAGATTTGCGTGTGGGAAGGATGAGCTTGGAGACATGAGACCAGCTGGGAGGCTACTGCAGAAATCCAGTGAAGGAATGACAGAGGCATGAGTTACAAGTCTTGGTGCTTATGGGAACTGCGTGTGTGGGGAGTGGGGTAGTGTTTCAGGAGGCAGGTGCTATGGCGACAGACTAAAGAAAGATTGAGGAGTGCTCATGCAGCACCATTGGGCAGAAAGTCCAGCAAGTTACGGCCAATCAGGCAGGCTCGTGGCCTGTGAACCCTGGACCAGGCTAGGTATCTTAGAGTGATGTTTAACTAAACCCAAAATAGAATTATATTGGAAAAGGCTAGTTAATAGCAACCTACTGTGGGAACGGTCCCAAAGAAGCAGCACACGCAATCACCAGGACAGGAATGTGAACAGAGCACAGGATTCTCGCCCTAACAAGCCCAGAGTTGAGCCACAGCCGACAAGCAACACCATCACCTGCCAAGTTTCTTTCTTCATCTCAACCCTGCCAGGGAGGCCACCAAAAATTCCTCTTTGGGTCTCCTTTTTTTTTCCCCGGGAAGGGACTAGATCAGAAGCCCAGGACCTGTCCCTGGCAAAAGAGAAGAGGACAGAAACTCAACTATTGGGTCCATAAGAGCCAAAGCCTGGTCTCTGATATTTAATTCTCACAATAACACAAATGTTTCCCAGTTGCCTGAATCCAAAGCCCATGGTCTCCTTCACTATCTAGCAGAGTGACAGGCTAAATGGGTACCTCTGTCCCGCTTCCCACTCTGTGTCTAACAGGGTGCCCACCACAAAATAGGACCTCGATACATATTTGAAATAATAATGGAAGAATGTGCCTTACACTACTTCTGTGTCTCAGGTAACTTCTCCCACCCCACTGGCTGTGTGGGTCCTGCCCATCTTTCAGAGCCTAGTTCCAAAGCCGCCTTATCACATCAGCTTGCCTTGCCTTCATCAGCCCACACAGCCTTCTGTGTTAGCTGGAATGGATTCTCCCTGGCTCTCAGTTAGCGCCTGCAGCCCTGAGCACCTTGAATGAGTCCTCTGACATTCGCCTCCCTGCCTGGGACCTTTTGGTAGTGGACTCTGCATCAGAGCCAAGGTTGGAGGACAGAGTGTTGGCTTCCTAAGACATTATCACTTTACAGACAGCGTGGCTCTTTGGTAGTTTGCCCCTTTTCACTGCTGTAGCTTCCTTTCTAGGACACAGAAAGGGAAGTTCCTCAAAGCAGGGGTAAGAATACTCAAATGACATTGTCCTGCTTTCATTAACCGCGTACCAGGGTTCTGCCCAGAGCGGGTGAATTCCTTGCCTTCCTGGACCAACTCCAAGGTCAGGCCTGCTTTTGCTCCCTCTTTGTTTTCAAGTTTTAATGCCTTATCTCTAAGTCTGACTCTCAGGCACCACTTCCTCCAGCGTGGGCGGCCATTGAAGTATGAGCGCTAGAGCACGAGGGAGATCACAGCGCGTAGGTGTATCTCCTGCCTTGTCTCCTATTTGTGTAGTGAGCTCTGGCTGGGACCACTTGGGTGCCTTGGACTCATCTCCACACCCATGTGCATAATGCTAATAGAATAACCCCCACATCTGTTAGAGCTTATAAGGCGCCTGTCTGTGCCTGAGACCACCTGAGCCCCACAATGGCCTTATGACCAAGGCAAGGGCAGTGTTACTATTTTCTAATAACACTTTTTTTCCTGAATGCTTTTGTAGAAAATTCAGGAACTCTAGGGAGTAAGTAGGAGAGAAAAATACTTCAGTAACTGGGAATCTCACTCGCCAGACAATATTTTTACTTCCTTCCTTCCAAATTTTCTATGCACTTATATACATTTGTTTTCTATTCTGTCATCTTCCACTGTCTACCCTGCTATTAGTCATATTCTCTAGCACAGGTATTATTATTCCCATTTCACAGATGATGACAGTTTAAGCTCAAGGTCACACAACTAATAAGCGGCCCAGTTTTTCTGTTGCTAGTCTAACACAATAATAGGAATTCAATACACTTTTTTTTCAATTACAGTTTACATTAAATATTATTTTATATTAGTTTCACATGTACAGTATAGTGGTTAGACAATCATATACTCTACAAAATGACACACACACACACACACCCCCCCGCGATATTTCAAGTAACTACCTGGCACTGTACAGACTTATTACAATACTAGAGGCCCGGTGCACAAAAATTTGTGCACTCGGGGGTGGGGAGGGGAGGTCCCTCAGCCCGGCCTGTGCCCTCTTGCAGTCTGGGACCCCTCGGGAGATAACGACCTGCTGGCTTAGGCCTGCTCCCGGGTGGCAGAGGGCAGGCCCAATCCCTAGGTGCAGCCCCTGGTCGGGCTCAGAGCAGGGCTGATTGGGGAGTTGGGGCGCCACCCCCTGTCATGCACAGAGCAGGCGGATCAGGAGGTTGCGATGCCACCCCCAGTCACGCTCAGGGTAGGGCCGATTGGGGGGTTGGGCCACCGCCCCCTGTCACACTCAAGGCAGGGTCGATGGGGAGGTTGCGGCGCCACCCCCTGTGATGCACAGAGCAGGGCCCATCAGGGGGTTGGGGCGCTGCCCCCTGTCACTCACAGAGCAGGGCCCATCAGGGGGGTTGGGGCTCCGTACCCTGTCATGCACAGAGCAGGGTCGATCAGGGGGTTGGGGAGCTCCCCCCTGTCATGCACAGAGCAGGGCCAATCAGGGGGTTGAGGAGCTCCCCCCTGTCACTCACAGAGTAGGGCCAATAGGGGAGTTGGGGCACCGCCCTCTATCACCCACAGAGCAGGGCCGATCAGGGGGTTGGGGTGCCGCCCTCTATCACCTACAGAGCAGGGCCGATCAGGGGGTTGGGGCGCCGCCACTCTCACACTCAGGGCAGGGCCGATGGGGAGGTTATGGCTCTACCCCGTCACACACAGAGCAGGGCCCGTGGGGCGGGGGGTTGGGGCGCCGCACCCTGTCACACACAGAGCAGGGCCGATCAGGGGGTTGGGGAGCTCCCCCCTATCAGGCACAGAGCAGGGCTGGTCAGGGGGTTGGGGCGCCTTCCCCTGTCACGAACAGAGCAGGGCGGATAGGGAGGTTGTGGCCCCGACCCCTGTCACACACAGAGCCGCAGGGCGATCAGGGGGTTTGGTCGCTGCCCCCTGTCACGCTGATCCCGGTGCCAGAGGCCTCTCGGCTCCACTGATCCCGGTGCTGGGAGGCATATTACCCTTTTCCTATATAGGATAGAGGCCTGGTGCATGGGTGGGGGCCGGCTGGTTTGCCCTGAAGGGTGTCCTGGATCAGGATGGGGGTCCCCACTGGGGTGCCTGGCCAGCCTGGATGAGGGGATGATGGCTGTTTGCAGCTGGTCACACACCCTTCAGGGTGGGGGTCCCCACTGGGGTGCCTGGCCAGTCTGGGTGAGGGACTGAGGGCTGTTTTCAGGCTGGCGGGTGACTGAAGCTCCCAACCGCTCCTTTTTTCTTTTCTTTTTTTATTCTGGGCCAGCTTTAGCTCTGAGGCTTGGCTCCAGCTCTTAGTCCTCGGCTGCTGAAAGCAGGTATCTGGTTTGTTTGGGTTCTATAATTGAAACAATGTTGCGGTCCTGCTGGCTGAAGCCTGGCTAGCTGAAAGCAGGTTTCTGGGGTTTTGTTTAGCTTCTATATTTGTAACAATGTTTCAAACTGCAAGCTCAGAGGCTGGCAGCGGCAGGCGGGGAACATTGGAGTCCTCCGTCACGGAAGCAAGCAAGCCTCCTGTTAGCTTCAAGCTCCTGGCTACTGGCCACCATCTTGGCTGGCAGTTAATTTGCATATCTCCCTGATTAGCCAATGGGAAGGGTAGCGGAGGTAGGGCTAATTACCATGTTTCTCTTTTATTAGATAGGATTATTAACTATATTCCCTATGCTGTACTTTACATCCTTGTGACTATTTTGTGGCTACCAATTTGTATTTCTTAATCCCTTCACCTTTTTCATCTCACCCCCCACACCGCTTCCCTCTGCCAACCAACAATCTGATCTTTGTATCTATGAGTCTGTTTCTATTTTCTTTGTACATTTATTTTATTCTTTAGATTCCACAATATAAATGAAATCATATGCTATTTGTCTTTCTCTGTCTTATTTCACTTAACATAATACCCTCTAGATCCATTCCTGTTGTCATAAATGGTAAGATTTCATTCCTTTTATGGCCAAGTAATATTCCATTGTATATATTCTACCACTTTTTTATCCACTTGTATATTGATGGGCCCTTGGGTTGCTTCCATATCTTGGAAGCATATTAAATTAGTGCAATACACAATTCTTGAATTCAAGAAGAGAAATAAGATGATTTACAGGGTATTTGTATAAGGGATAACCTGGAGGGTGTGGTTGATCTGCCTGAAATGGTGTGATGGAAAGAGAGCTTGGATGAAATTCAGAAGGAACCATCTTCAATGAAGAATAATAGAGCCTTTTATTCCCCCCTCCCTCCCTCAAACAGATTCTGACAAGCTAACAAACATGATGAAGTTGGCAGAGCCAAGAATCAGAGATGTCATCAACAGCTTGGAACACGCCATTGTTTCCCGGAGCCCCCGCATCCGCTACAACCCCGGCCTGGATGCCAAACTCCTCTACCTCCCCTTGGCTAAGTTGCCCACCCCTGTGACAGATTTCATCCTGAGCCGGTACCTTCCAAGGCCAGCAGACAGTGTCTGAGCCGGGAAAGCCCAAGGAGTGGTCACTGGAGTGTAGAGGAGGGGCCTGGGAGAAGGGACTATGGGGTCACAAGAGGTGGCATCAGACATTCTGGGGGCACTTTGCTTGTCTGACACCCATTGCTGGTGAATTTATGGGTAATTTCTAACAGAAGATGAACCCTCTTCCCACTCATTGGGGCAACACAGAGACCTGAGGCGCCTTTGTAAGTTCAAAGACCCTCAGCATGGTCCCAAGAACCTCTGTCACCTGGTCAGTACATAGCTTTTTCTGGACATGGAAAAATCAAGGCGAGGATAACTAGCTCTTGCTGCATCACAAACCTCCCTCAGTTGTCACTGCCACTGAGAAATATTGTGGCATAATCCAGCCCACAGGAGAATCTCAACCACTTTCTTACTGGGTTTTTAAATATGCATTAACCTTTCACATAACCCATTATTTAAAGAATGTAGTAAGGCAGACAAGATTAATAATAGGGACTACAAGATTTACCAGGCAAAGTTTATAATATTTTCTCTCTTTTAAGTTCCTCTATCCATAGGTGATTGGGATCCACATGAAATAATATTCATTTATTTAATCAGCATTAATTAATTCTTTAAATATTTATTGAGTGCCTACTACATACCAGGCATTGTGTAGTTGCTGGAAGGTTATACAATGATTAAATCATGGTCTTGATTTATTTTGTGGTTTTGTTTTTGTTTTTTACCAGTGTCTAATAGCAAAGATGGGACAAATGGTGATAAAAGAAAACATAAATAAGAAAATCACCTAATTCAGTGGTTCCCAAACTTGGCTGTATGTCATAATCTCCTGGCTAATTAAAATTACAGATTCCTAGGCCTCAATGTTAGAAAATATTATTCCGTAGACTTGGGATGGGGCCCAGAAATCTGCATTTGTAATAAGAACCTAGACGGTTCTGATGCACCTAGACACGTGGAAACTGTTGGTGGTCAAGAGAAGGCATTAACGTTCAGAGGAGGACATGCCCTATTCAAAGCACCCCCAGCACAGTGACCAAGGCAGAACTCAGGTGTTCAGATCCCCAGGTTAGGGTTTCAGTTATAGGAGAATACATGTCTGAAATTAGTAACATTGTGAAATAAGTCATGGAACTAATTTTAAAAAAATATACCTTAAATTTCTGAGCCATATGACATTCTATTGAAAAAGACTTTTTTATCTTGAGGAATGGTCATGTAATAAAGGTAAATGTGAAAAATTTTTATTAAAATGTCTTTGTGTCGCCCTAACCGGTTTGGCTCAGTGGATAGAGCGTCGGCCTGCAGACTCAAGGGTCCCAGGTTTGATTCCGGTCAAGGGCATGTACCTTGGTTGCAGGCACATCCCCAGTAGGGAGTGTGCACGAGGCAGCTGATCAATGTTTCTCTCTCATCGATGTTTCTAACTCTCTATCCCTCTCCCTTCCTCTCTGTAAAAAATCAATAAAATATATTTTTTAAAAAACGTCTTTGCGTCTCTTCAACATCGGCTGAACTTGAAAGTAATAAAACTTAATAACATCTGCAAATAACTTATATTCTAAATAAGTTAACATTCATAGATTCCAGGGATTAGAATGTGGACATGTCTTTTTGGGAGCCACCACACAACCCACTGAGTCTGTTATTTGCATCACTTCTATTCTTGGCACCAAATTCTGTATCAGGAAGGATGCATTGGCAGCAAGTAACTGAAAAGCCAACTCACCATTGGTTTAAACAACAGAGTTAGGGCAGGATCCCATAATTGAATGATGACATCAAGATACAGGTTCTTCTGTCTCATTGCTCTGCCATCCACAGTTTTGACTTAACCTAAATCCAATTATCTTTATGGTTGTGGTATGACTGCCAGGAGCAATGGGAACTCTGTGCTTCCTCATTCACAACTAAAGGAGAAGAAAGAGCCTGTCTTTCCATGGCATTAAAGATTAAGGAAGTTTCTTTCTCATAGCCCTTACCAAGGCTCTCCTTGAATCTCCTTAACACAAATTAGCTTGTTTGCCCATCCCTGAACCAATCACTGACAAAGGGGTAAGTTGCCCTGAATTGTTTAGATTAATCATGGAACAGAATGGGAATATTGGGGAGTCAGTGACAGTGCCTACTGCCTTGGAAAAAATTAAAAACTCAGCCTGAGCTGGTTTGGCTCAGTGGATAGAGCATTGGCCTGCGGACCAAAGGGTCCTGGGTTTGATTTAGGTCAAGAGCATGTACCTTGTTGCAGGCTTCTCCCAGGCCTGGGCCTGGTCAGGGCGTGTGCAGGAGACAACCAATCAATGTGTTTCTCTCACATCTATGTTTCTCTCTGTCTTTTCCTCTCTCTTCTATTCTCTCTAAAAGATCAATGGAAAAATATCCTTGTGTAAGGAATGAAGAAGAAAGAAAGAAAGAAAGAAAGAAAGAAAGAAAGAAAGAAAGAAAGAAAGAAAGAAAGAAAGAAAGAAGGAAGGAAGGAAGGAAGGAAGGAAGGAAGGAAGGAAGGAAGGAAGGAAGGAAGGAAAGAGAGAGAGAGGGAGGGAGGGAGGGAGGGAAGGAGGAAGGGAGGGAGGGAGGAAGGAAGGAAGGAATAAAATTAAAAATTCAGACTCTAAGCTATTCAGAGAGTTGAACATAGATCAAAAATAAATTTTCTTTGTGTTTTTTTAAATTAAATCTTTATTGTTCAGATTATTACATTGGTTCCTCTTTTTTCCCACCATAACTCCCCTCCACCCAGTTCCCACCCCTCCCTCCACCCTCACTCCCCACCCACTGTCCTCATCCATAGGTGCATGATTATTGTCCAATCTCTTCCCGCATCCCCCACACCCCTTTCCCCCACAAGAATAGTCAGTCCATTCCCTTTCTATGTCCCTGATTCTATTATATTCACCAGTTCATACTGTTCATCAGATTATTTATTCACTTGATTTTTAGATTCACTTGTTGATAGATGTGTATTTGTTGTTCATAATTTGTATCTTTACCTTTTCCTTCTTCTGCCTCTTCTTAAAGGATACCTTTCAGCATTTCATATAATACTGGTTTGGTGGTGATGAACTCCTTTGGCTTTTCCTTATCTGTGAAGCTCTTTATCTGACCTTCACTTCTGAATGATAGCTTTGCTGGATAAAGTAATCTTGGTTGTAGGTTCTTGCTGTTCATCACTTTGAATATTTCTTGCAACTCCCTTCTGCCCTGCAAAGTTTCTGTTGAGAAATCAGCTGACAGTCGTATGGGTAACCCCTTGTGGGTAACTGACTTTCTTTCTCTTGCTGCTTTTAGGATACTCTCTTTGTCTTTTGCTCTTGGCATTTTAATTATGATGTGTCTTGGTGTGTGAAAGGGCGAGGGCTAGGCCCTCCACCTTGCCCCAGGGTAAGGGCTAGGCCCTCCACCTTGCCCCAGGGTAAGGGCTACACCCTCCATCTTGCCCCAGGGTAAGGGCTACGCCCTCCACCTTGCCCCAGGGTAAGGGCTACGCCCTCCATCTTGCCCCAGGGTAAGTGCTCCATCTTACCTTGGCCACGTGTTTGGCAAGGAGCTTCTTCCCGGAAGTCTAAGCCTCTGCTAGCCACACCCAGGAACAAGACACAGACTTGTGCCTGGCCAATCGGCAGAGCACAGTCCTTTCTCCTCCCCTTCCTCCAACTCCCCCTATATAACCCGTCTCCACACAGAGTTATCTCTCTCTGCTTCCTGTCGCTGCGTCGGCAAGGTGGGGGAGCCGAGCTAGCTCGAATAAAGACTCTTATGCTTTTGCATCGGACTGGCTGGCTCCCTGATGTGGTTTCTTGGGGATCCTGAAATCTGGGCATAACAGTGTGGTCCTCTTTGGATTCCTTTTGTTTGGGGTTCTATGCGCTTCCTGGACTTGTAAGTCTATTTCTTTCACCAGGTAGGGGAAGTTTTCTGCCATTATTTCTTCAAATAGGTTTTCAATATCTTGCTCACTCTCTTCTTCTGGCACCCCTATAATTCAGATGTTGGTACGCTTGAAGCTGTCCCAGAGGCTCCTTACACTATCTTCGTATTTTTGGATTCTTTTTTCATTCTGCTTTTCTGGTTGGGTGTTTTTTGCTACTTCGTATTTCAAATCTTTGACTTGATTCTTGCGATCCTCTGGTCTGCTTTTGGGAGTCTGTATAATATTCTTTATTTCAGTCAGTGTATGCTTACTTTCTAGTTGGTTCTTTATCACAACATCGAGGGTCTCACTAGACTTCTTGAGGATCTCACTATATTTATCGGCGGCTTCTAGACAGTTCTTTAAAGACCTTAAAAGTGTGGTTTTGAATTCTATATCCAGCAGTTTGCTTTCCTCCATTTCTTTCGTTTGTATCCTGTTTCTTTGTCTCGGCATTTTTTATGCTTCCCTGTGTTGAAAAAGTGGTTTTCTGTGCTGAGTGTCCTCTAGGGCCCAGTGGTTCAGCCTCCCCAATTACCTGAGGAGGACACTCTTGGTGCACTCCCTTGTGGTCTTTGTGCACAGTCTTGTTGTAGTTAAGCCTTGATTCTTGTAGTTATCACTGGGAGGAATTGACCTCCAGGCCAATTGGCTGTGAGAATCAGCTGTGTCTGCAGTGGGAGAACTTCTGTGCTGGAGATACCCTTCTGGGGCAAGACTTGCTTCAGTGGGGCTTTGGTGCTCACTGAGTCTGCCCCCTGAGTGTGTCCTTTATGTTTCCAAGGAGCTGCAAACTGGATGGTCCCACTCTGACCTCTGGGCTTCCTGGCTCCTGGATCTCTAAGGAGGTGCTAATCTAGCCTTTGCCTGAGGCTATCCAGCAAAAGCCTCCCTGCAGGGCTTGGGCAGGGCGGGTCCCACGGGATCAACAGGGCGGGGCTAGCAGTTATGGCTGCTCTCAGACTTGCCCTTAGAGGCTCTGCTTCTCAGTGTCCGGGTAATCGCTGCAAGCCCCTCGGAGAGAGCTGCCCTCGGGTTCTGACCAATGCCAGACAGTCCCGCTTCTCCCGTATGAGTCTGGGTCCCTAGAGACTCGCCCGGAACTGGAGCTCAGAGCCTGAGACTCCCTCTCAATTGAAAACAACAACCGTGCCCTCAGCTGCCAGCCCACTCCACATGCACCTCCGCACCTCAGTATTTTACTTCCGCACTGCGCCTCCTCTGAGTCTCGGTATGCTTTTTTCTTTCCTTCTAGTTGTAGAATTTCCACTCAGCCAGCCTTCCTGTGGTTCTGGATGATGTCCGTTCTGTCTTTTAGTTGTATTTTTGAAGTGGTTGTTCGAGGCAGCTAACTCCGGTGTTTACCTATGCCGCCATCTTGGTTTCTCCTAAATTTTCTTTGTTGAAGACACAAAAATTTACAACTGGGAGACTATGGCTAGTTAATACTTTGAGATATTAATTTACACATTTTCATTGCTTTTTGGTTTCCTATTTCCCCTTTCCGCACTCAAGTAGGGAGCCAGCTTGTACTCCTTTACCTAGGGTGAGATATTGACAGAGTAGAACAAGTACATTTCCTGCACTTTCTTCAGCTTTAGTTTTCCTAACCCCAATACCTTTGGAGAAATTACAGAATTTGGGTGGAAAAGCAAAAGAGAATGTGACTTGTGGGTGCACATAATGTTTCAGAGAAGCAGAGCCTCTCCCCTAAGGCAAGGAGATTCACTTTGGCTGGTGAAAAAAGAAGGTGAAGTTTAGAGCTTCCAGAGCAGGAGGGACCAGGGGTCACTTTCTGAAAGTACATTGGGAAGGTGGCTAGACTTGAGAGTTATAGCTGTGTTGTGTGTTCAGGCAGATGAGACCTTGGTGTCCTCAGAAGACTCATCTGTCCCATGGCAAGAATGCAGTAGAGATTCACCAAATATAAAAGGCATGCAGATTGGGACATTTAAGAGATAACTTATGCAGATAGAAGACAGCATTTTATGCTCATTGAGGTTGTGGGCCTCTCCAAGTCTGTGGCTCTTCAAATTATTGGAGGCAGTGACTGTTTTCTACAGAATCTAATTTTATAGTGGTTGCATGTCCTTCCACCAAGATCTGCTCAAGCAAGAATAGAGGTTTCTTCCCTTTTGCTACTGGCAGCATTTTGAGGAGGTTTATTTATTTATTTATTTATTTATTTATTTTACTGTCAGCTGGTTTTTATTTATTTTTATTTTTATTTTTTAAATTTTATTGCTTAAAGTATTACAAAGAGTATTACATATGTCTCCTTTTTTTCCCACCCTTGACAATCCCCTGGCCTCCCCTACCCCCCAGTGTCTTATGTCCATTGGTTATGCTTATATGCATGCATACAAGTCCTTCGGTTGATCTCTTACCACCCCCCTCCTGCCCCCCAACCCTCCCTGGTCTTCCCGCTGTAGTTTGACAGTCTGTTCGAGGCTGCTCTGCTTCTGTATCTATTTTTGTTCATAAGTTTATAATGGTCTTTATTATCCATAAATGAGTGAGATCATGTGGTATTTTTCCTTCATTGACTGGCTTATTTCACTTAGCATAATGCTCTCCAGTTCCATCCATGCTGTTGCAAATGGTAACAGTTCCTTCTTTTTTTACAGCAGCATAGTATTCCATCGTGTAGATGTACCACAGGTTTCTAATCCATTCATCTACTGATGGGCACTTAAGCTGTTTCCAGATCTTAGCTATGGTGAATTGTGCTGCTATGAACATAGGGGTGCATAGATCCTTTCTGATTGGTGTTTCTGTTTTCTTGAAATATATTCCTAGAAGTGGGATCACGGGGTCAAATGGGAGTTCCATTTTTAGTTTTTTGAGGAAACTCCATACTGTTCTCCACAGTGGCTGCACCAGTCTGCATTCCCACCAGCAGTGCACGAGTGTTCCTTTTTCTTGAGGAGGTATATTTAATCAGGTCTTTCTTCATCTTCAATTTATGACACTTTTTGGTGGCTTAGTTGGAGATCTTTGTCTTAGAATATTGATGTGTTCTGCTGGATCCTTGTTCCTAGTGAAAAGTGTCTTTCTGCCTGTTTGGTTCTTTCAGGTGGCCCCTCTTGCAAGCCTGAGGGAATGGCACTGTGTTTTCACAGGGTAGAGGTTTGTCTGAGAACCAGGGGCCACTCACCACAATCGCTGTTTCTGTTCATGTGATTTTTCCCCCATCTCTGTTTATGCCCTTCCTTCTCCAGCACTGGCATAGCTTGGGGCAAAATAATTTCCTGCCTTTTGCAATCCTCCTTCTCTAAAAAAAAATGTCTTCCTCTTCTCCTCCCCAGCCAACCTCGTAGGGTTGTCCTTTGACAACTTTGCCTATACTTGTCCACAGCCTCTTCGTGGAGCTTTTCATGTGCTCTGGGCTCAGACCTGGAACCAGGAGCCTGAAAGAGCCTCCCCTTCCCAGGGCAGAACGGCTTCGGTAGTTCTTAACATTTCTCATATTGGCTTCTGTTCTCCTTTACATGAAGAAACAGAGGTTTGCCAATTTCTTCTTGTTTGCTGTTGGTATCACTGAGAGGAATTGACCTCCAGGCCAATTGGCTGTGAGGACCAGCTGCGTCTACAATGGGAGAACTTCTGTGCTGGAGACATCCTTATGGGGCAGGACTTGCTTCAGTGGGGATTTGGTGCTCACTGAGTCTGCCCCTTGAGTGTGTCTCTTATGGATGTGAAGAGTTGTAATCTGGTATGGTCTCACACTGACTACTGGGTACACTGGCTCTTGGATCTCCAAGGAGGTGAAAAGTCAGCCACTGCCTGAGGCCACCCAGCAGGAGCTACAGAGAGATCTGCAGATTCCTCCTCTTTGTTTGTGGTTTGGAAGTGCCCAGATGAAGCCCAGCTGTGAAGCAATGCAGGCTGCTGCTGCTATGGCTTAGGCCTTCTTTTGGAAGCTTTGGAGCTCTCTGACCCGGCTGCAGTTTGTTAGGTTTTAGGTTGCAAAAGGACAGGCCATTCATATGCAAAAGCTGCTTCCCACAGCTTGGGTGGGGTTGTAAATTGGGTGGGGCTGGGTCTCAGGGAATCACCAGGGTGGAGCAAGCAGCAATGGCTGCCAGTCAGCCCTGCCCCAGAGAGGTCCCCAGGTCTCTGTGTCCCGCAGCCCCATGCAGGAACAATGATCGCTGCAAGCACCTCTGAGAGAAAGACGCCCTTGTGTTCCAGTCAGATGCAAGACAGTCCAGTTTCTTCCCGTATGGGTCTGGGTCCCCAGAGTCTAGCCCAGAACTGGAGTTCAGAGCAATTGGGAGCTTGTATCTCCCTCCTGATTGAAAAAAACAACAGCGCACCCAGTTGCCAGCCTGTTTAGCATGCGCCTCCACACCTCCGCATCTCCTACCAGTCTCAATGCGCTTTTTTCTTTCCTTCTCTTGTAGAACTTCCACTCAGCCAGCTTTCCTGTGGTTCTGGATGATATTTGTTTTGCCTTTTAGTTGTAGTTTTGATGTGGTTGTAAAAAAATAAAAGGCAAGTACAGGTGTTTACTTATGTTGCCATCTTGGTTGTTCCAATTTCTTCTTGTTGTTGTTGAATTCTATTTTAATTCCTCTGTGGTTGCAGAAAAATTTTTGTATGATTTCAATCTTTTACATTTTATTGAGATTTATTATGACCTAGCATACCATTTATTCTAGAAAATGTTTCTTGTGTGCTTGAAAACAAGTGTATTCTGCTATTGTTGAGCAGAGTGTTCTATAACTATCAGTTAGGCCAAGTTGGTTGATAATGTTGTTCAAGTCTCCTTTTCTTACTAATTTTATGTCTAAATATTTTTATTAATACTCAAGAGAGGAACATTAAAATCTCCAACTGTAATTGTTGAGTTTCCTTTCAATTCTGTTCATTTTTGCTTCATGTTTTTTTGAGGGTCTATTGTTAAGTGCATATCCATTGTAAATTTTATAATGGCAGAGCTGGGGTCTGGCCGATCGGGGCTGGGTGAGATGGGCTGGACATACCCTGGAGCCCTCCCACAGTCCCTCCCCGGCCCTGATCGTGCACCAGTGGGGTCCCTCAGCCTGGCCTGCACCCTCTCGAAATCTGGGACCCCTCGGGGGATGTCAGAGAGCTGCTTTCAGCCCGATCCCCACAGGCCAGGCCAAGGGAGCCCACCGATGCACAAATTCGTGCACTGGGCTTCTAGTAATAAATATGATTCAGAAGACTTGGCTAAATATGAAGGTCTTGAGTATGCTTGAAGAGACAACCCAATATTTCCGGTTTCCAATGTCCAGTTTTAGAATAAATGACTTCCCTTTTAACACTCCTGCTGGAAGTAGAAAATGGTAGACAACCTTTCATTCAATGTAAGCCCAAGATTCTTGTTCACGTGGCCTAAGGGTGTAAGACACCCACAGCCAATAGTGTGGGCAGAGGGGATGTCAGGTTGGTTTTTATAGCATTTGTAGAAAATTAAATGTGAATGACTGAACTGTTCATATGAGACAAAGGTACAAGGGAAATGTTTACTGCAGAGCCATTCTAATATGCAAATGGTAGTGTCTTTTTGAGTCTCCAGTAGAAAAGGACATCTTAAGTAACTGTCAGGTCACTAGCTCTTTCAAAGTAGGAGTTTGCCTCTGTTCTAGGTTTGAAAGCCTGCAGACAAGATAGGAGAAAAAAATAAAATAATACCAGCAGCCAACATTTATTGAGTCCTTTCTATATGCCCAGCCCTGGGCTAAGCATTTACACACATACGTTAATGCCTTTAAAAATTTAAAGTGTTAACACTTGGAGTGGGGGAAACGAGTTAAGTCGGCTCGCGTGAATTGCGCGTACTCCGCGGGAGCCGTCTTAACTCGGTTCATATAGATTTGCGGTGGAGTGCGGGAAACGTGTAAACTCGGGCCAATTGTAACTGCGTATTACCAATTATTTGTTTGTTTGCCGTTCATAAAGATACCTACCTGCGTTTGCGAACCGTTTCATACCCATTGGGGTAATAGGTATCATAAAAATCCCTGATTTTGCGCGGGAAACCTAAATAATTGCCCGCGCCATCTTATATTTTGGCGGGAAATTCACCCCACACCGGAGTGTTAATAAAAAAAAAATTTAAAGTGTTATTTCTCTTTTTTTTGTAAAAGAAGAAACAGACTTAGAGAGGTTAAATAACTTGTCCAAAGTCACACAGCCAATAGCCCGGATCTAAGCCAAATCTGCCTCAAGCATGTTATTGATTTTTTTGTCTCTAAATGGCATTCTGCACTTTGATCATGAACAAATAAATGTGAGGGGGTCACTGCCCTCAGTCTAGGAGGGCTGGTCTCTCCACATGGGAACACTCCACTGTTCATGCTGCAACTAAACCTCCACCTGTACAATTTCATGAGGGCTCATGATACCTCCTCTTCTCAAATTGCCACCCAGATATCACTGTGTGAAATGATAAGACGAGGTTAATTATATCTTGCCTTTCAGAGTCCTTTTGAGGATTAAGAAAGATAATCTCGGTGAAGAGCAGGGTATCATGGTAAGCTAGGGACTAATGGCAGTTTTAAACATGTTCCATCCTATTACTGAGTTCTTGTGTCCTCTATTATTTATATTTCTATCTCTACTTCTTTTCTCTAAGCCAATTCCCCATCAAAGTTGTAATCCCATACATTTTTTTAAATTGGCATTTAGAGTACACTTTTAAAAATCCAGGTAATTTTACCTACTTGATTTGTCCAACCACTGTGCACTCCTCTCATTCCAGTTAAACCAGGATGGTTTACAAATCCATAAACATGATTTGATCTTCCCCTGTATTACTCATTTGTGTTTTTAAAAGGTTGTAGATGAGAACCTGGGAAGACTAGAGAATTTTATTTCCATCACAGGGATCTGCAGCTCAGGTTAAAATCAACCTCGCCTTTCAGTCTCTATTATAGAGATCAACACCTATCCTAGAAATTGCTAGAAGGGAAAGCACACCCTGGAATGTCCTCCCCATCTTCTCCCACAAGCAATTTCTACTTACTCAAGGCTCTCTTTAAGCGTCATCTCCTCCAGGAAGCCTTCTCTGAGTCCCTCCCGTGTGAGGTGACTGTCCTCTCAACTCCACAGCCTGCATGCTTCCCATCCTTCAATATCATTGTGCCTGGTGATCTTTCTCCATAGACTATGCTCCTTGAAGGCAGGGACACTATTTTCATTTCTGTACCCCACCCATAGCACCATGTCCAGCTCATAGGAAGTGTTCAATTATGCTTGTGGGATGAATGTCACATAGTTATTTGCTGCCTGAAGGTAAGGTGCATTTGTCAGGCATATTTGCCCCTTATAGCAAGTTGTTTATGTTGTTCCTGCGTGGATGTCAAAGGGAGTGCTCCATTATACATTCAGGAAACCTTACCTGCTAGATGAGATACTAAGGTCTGTCTTTTTTTCCTAGTTTACCTTAAGGTTTGCTCATGACTTAAAACAAATGAACAAAGAAGCAAAACACACACATACACACACATGAACATGCACACATGAGCATGCCCTTTTACTGTTTTTCATTATTATATAAGCAAAATATACTCATTATAAGACATTAGAACACATAAATAACAAAAAATGAGGACATACTCATAAGCATAATTTTATCACTCAAAGATAAAATATTAATATTTTTCTGACCATACATGCAGACTTTTTTTAATACATGTATATGCTTTAAAAATGGGTCACAACTTCTGGTCAAGGTGGCAGCATAGGTAAACATGGTACTCACCTCCTCCCACAACCACATCAAAATACAACTAAACTACAGAACAACCATCATTCAGAATTGCCTGAAATCTGGCTGAATGGAAGTCCTCCAACTAAGGAACTAAAGAAGAAGCCACATTGAGACTGGAGGAGTGGAGATTCAAAATGGGCTGGTCCCACACCCACATGTGACAGATAAAAATTGGGAGGGATATCTAGGCTGTGGCGGTCCCCCCTGAGGAGCGAGGGGTCTCAGCCCCACACCAGGTCCCCAGCCCAGATTCCAGTGCCAAGAAGAGATGTCTCCATAATTTCTGGCTGTAAAAAACCAGTGGGAGTGGGGCTGAATGAGAAGAAGGCTGCTGGAGTCCCAGGCAGTTTCTCTTAAAGGACCCACCTACTCCTGAGCTGCAGCCCTGAGGCAGCAGCTCAAAAGGCACCAGAAACATATGGGGTGAAAGCTAAGGGGCAGCTTTCTCCCAGACAGAAGTGCTGGCAGAGGCCATTGTTCCTCTGATAAGCCCTGATCCCAACAAAGCAGGCATGTAGGTGCCATACTTGAGACTCCAATAACCTGGCTCACACTGTTTGCCCCACCCTGATGATTCCCTGAGACCCTGCCCCATTCAAGTTTCAGGCCCACCCAAGCTGTGTCCAGTGGCCTTTCCATAGAGGAATGTCCAGTCTTGGCTCATGCTTCAGATTTTCCTAAAATCTCTCAAACAAGCAGCATCTGGCCTCACTGAGCCATGTACCTCTTGCTATGTGACCATAGGCCTGGCACTAGTAGCAGCTGGCCTTGGCTCACAGTTTGGCCTTGCCTGGGCACTTCCAAGCTCAGCACAAGTAGCAGTCATATTCAACACTAAGGAAGTATAAAAGCGGTACTAGAAAACATTTTTAAAAAGTGAGAAATGAAGAATATATGAACTGAAATGAAGAATACATTACAGGGAATTAACAGTGGAGTAGGTGAAGCAGAGGATCAAAATCAGAGACTGAGAAGATAAGGAAGCAGAAAACACCTAATCAGCAGGAGGCGGCAGGATGGTGAAACTGATGGGGAAGCTGATCAAGCAGGCAACACAGTACACCAACCCCGTAGGACCGCGAGCTTGACCTCCAGGGATATAAAGTTCTTGTCTGGGTGCAAACTTGGACCAGTTTGATGCTACTGATTTTTCTGACAATGAAGTCAGGAAACTGGATGGGTTTCCTTTGTTGAGAGGACTGAAAACATTATTGGTGGACAAAATTAGAATATGCCATACAGGTGAGGGATGTGATCTGGACCCTTTGGCATCTCTCAAATCACTGACTTATCTAAGTATTCTTAAAAATCCTGTAACAAATAAGAAACAGTATAGACTGTACGTAATTTATAAAGTTTCACAAGTCAGAATACTGGATTTCCATAAAGTGAAACTAAAAGAGTGTCAGGAAGCAAAGAAAATGTTTAAGGGCAAACAGGGTGCACAATTTGCAAAGGATATTGCCAGAAGAAGCAAAACTTTCAACCCAGGTACTGGTTTGCCAATTGACAGAAATAAAGGTGGCCCATCTCCAGGGGAAGTAGACGCAATCAAGAACACCATAGCAAATACATCAACTCTGGCTGAAGTGAAGCCTCTGAAGGACTTGCTGCAGCAAACACAAAGCAGACCCCACCAATGATGGTAACGAGGAAATGGAAAAAGACACAGTCACAAATCGGTCCTGAGCAGCATGGCCTGAGTATCCACAGGATGTAGAACATGTTCACTTGGGACAAGTTCTACTCTGTGAACATGGAATAATAGCCTTATTTATGTCAGCAAAGAGGAATTCATAAGTATTGTTGAAATGCTCCAAACAGCTGCTAGTCATTTTTTTATATAAATTTGGAAATCTAAATGCCTTTTTCTACAAATAGTAAAAATAAAGGATACTCACTGTGTGGGGGGAAAAAAGAAAGAAAGAAAACACTCAATCAGAACAGCAAAAAGAAAAAAGAATAAAAGAATATGAAGATAGTGTAAGGAGCCTCTGGGACAACTTCAAGCATACCAACATTCTCATCATGGGGGAGCTAGAAGGAGAAGAGAGAGAGCAAGAAATTGAGACCATATTTGAAAAAATAATGACAAAAAACTTCCCTAACCTGGTGAAGGAAATAGACATACAAGTCCAGGAAGCACAGAGAGTCCCAAACAAGATGAACCCAAAGAGGCCCACACCAGGCCACATCATAATAAAAATGCAAAAGGTTAAGACAAAGAGAGAATCTTAGAAGTAGCAAGAGAAAAGCAGTTAGTTACCTACAAGGAAGTTCTCATAAGATTGTCAGCTGATTTTCTTAACAGAAACTTTGCAGGCCAGAAAGGACTGGTAAGAAATATTCAGTGATGAAAAGCAAGGACCTACAACCAAGAATGCTCTACCCAGCAAAGCTATCATTTAGAATCAAAGGACAGATAAAGAGCTTCACAGACAAAAAAAAAAAAAGCTAAAAGAGTTCATCACCACCAAACCAGTATTATATGAAATGTTAAAGGCTCTTCTTGGAGGAGGAGGAGAAGAAGGAGAAGAAGGAGGAGGTCAAATATATGAACAACAAAATGGCAATAAGTACATATCTATCAATAATTGAATCTTAAAAAACAAAATGAACAAGCAGAACAGAAACAGACTCATAAATACAGAGAACATTTTGCCTGTTGCCAGATGAGAGACAGGTTGAGGAAATGGTGAAAAAGGGAAAGGGATTAAGAAGTACAAATTGGTTGTTACAGAATAGTCATGGGGATGTCAAGTACAGCGTAGGGAAAATAGTCAATAATCCTATATAACAAAAGGCTAATATGCAAATCGACCAAACAGTGGAACGACTGGTCACTATGATGCACACTGACCACCAGAGGGCAGACGCTCAATGCAGGAGCTTCCCCCTGGTGGTCAGTGTGCTTCCACAGGGGGAGCGCCGCTCAGCCAGAAGCTGGGCTCATGGCTGGCAAGCACAGTGGCGGGGAGCGGGCCTAAGCTGGCAGTCGGACATCCCTCAAGGGCTCCCAGACTGCGAGAGGGTACAGTCTGGGCTGAGGGACCCCCACACACACACACACTGAGTGCATGAATTTCATGCACCAGGCCTCTAGTATTCTAATAACTGTGTATGGTGTCAGATGGGTGGGAGATTTATTAGGATGATCACTTAAGTAAGTTATGCAATGTCTAATGACTGGGAGGTATGCCTGAAACTAATATAATAATGTATGTCGGAGAAATCAAGATGGCGGCATAGGTAAACATGGGAAACTGCTGCCTCGCACAACCACTTCAAAAATACAACTAAAAGACAAAACGGACATCATCCAGAACCACAGGAAGGCTGGCTGAGTGGAAATTCTACAACTAGAAGGAAAGAGAAAAGCACACTGAGACTCAGAGGAGCTGCGGAAGTAAAGTGCAGAGGTACAGACGCACACGCAGAAAGGGCTGGCAACTGAGGACGCAGTTGTCTTTTTCAATCGGGAGGGAGTCACAAGCTCCTGACTGCTCTGAACTCCAGTTCCAGGCGAGTCTCTGGGGACCCAGACTCATATGGGGAGAAACTGGACTGTCTGGCATAGGTCAGAACTCGAGGGCGGCATTCTCTCAGAGGTGCTTGCAGCGATTACCGGGACACTGACACTCGGGGCCTCTTAGGGTAGGCCTGAGGAGCAGCCATAGCTGCTTACTCGGCCCTGTTGATCCCCTGAGACCCCCCCCCCCCCCCCCCCCCCGCCACCCAAGCTGTGCACAGAATCTTTTGCATATGAAAGGCCTGGCCATTTGCAATCTGAAAATTACCTAACAAACTGCAGCTGGATCAGAGAGACCCAGAACTTCCAAAAGAAGGCCCAAGGCCACACAGCAGCTTGCATTGCTTCACAGCTGGGCCTCATCTGGGCACCTCCAAACCCCAAACAAAGAAGAGGAATCTGCAGATCTCTCCGTAGCTCCTGCTGGGTAGCCTCAGGCAGAGGCTAAATTAGCACCTCCTTAGAGATCCAAGAGCCAGTGTACCCAGTGGTCAGAGTGGGACCATCCAGATTACAACTCCTCAGATCCATAAGGGACACACTCAGGGGGCAGACTCAGTGAGCACCAAAGCTCCACTGAAGCAAGTCTTGCCCCAGAAGGGTGTCTCCAGCACAGAAGTTCTCCCACCATAGACACAGCTGATTCTCACATCCAATTGGCCTGGAGGTCAATTCCTCCCAGTGATACCTACAACAATCAAGGCTTAACTACAAGAAGACTGTTCACAAAGCCCACAAAGGGGTGCACCAAGAGTGTCCACCTCAGGTAATTGGGGAGGCTAAGCCACTGGGCTCTATAGGACACCTAGCACAGAAAGCCACTCTATCAACACAGGGAAGCATAAAAAAATGCGGAGACAAAGAAACAGGTCACGAATGACAGAAATGGAGGAAAGCAAACTACTGGATAAAGAGTTCAAAACCACACTTACAAGGTTTTTCAAGAATTTTCTAGAAACCGCCGATAAATGTAGTGAGACGCTCAAGAAATCTAGTGAGACCCTCGAGGTTATGAAAAAGGACCAACTAGAAATTAAGCATACACTGACTGAAATAAAGAATATTAATACAGAGTTCCAACAGCAGACTAAAGGATCGCAAGAATCAAGTCAAAGATTTAAAATACGAAGAAGCAAAAATCACCCAACCGGAAAAACAAAAAGAAAAAAGAATCCAAAAATATGAAGATAGTGTAAGGAGCCTCTGGGACAACTTCAAGCGTACCAACATCCGAATTATGGGGGTGCCAGAAGAAGAGAGAGAGCAAGATATTGAAAACCTATTTGAAGAAATAATGACAGAAAACTTCTCCTACCTGGTGAAAGAAATAGACTTACAAGTCCAGGATGCTCAGAGAACCCCAAACAAAAGGAATCCAAAGAGGACCACACCAAGACACATCATAATTAAAATGTCAAGAGCAAAAGACAAAGAGAGAATCTTAAAAGCAGCAAGAGAAAGAAACTCAATTACCTACAAGGGAATACCCATACGACTGTCAGCTGATTTCTCAACAGAAACTTTGCAGGCCAGAAGGGAGTGGCAAGAAATATTCAAAGTGATGAACAGCAAGAACCTACAACCAAGATTACTTTATCCAGCAAAGCTATCATTCAGAAGTGAAAGTCAGATAATGAGCTTCACAGATAAGAAAAAGCTAAAGGAGTTCATCACCACCAAACCAGTATTATATGAAAGGCTGAAAGGTATCCTTTAAGAAGAGGAAGAAGAAGAAAAAGGTAAAGACACAAATTATGAACAACAAATGCACATCTATCAACAAGTGAATCTAAAAATCAAGTGAATAAAAAATCTGATGAACAGAATAAACTGGTGAATATAATAGAATCAGGGGCATAGAAAGGGAGTGGACTGACTATTCTCAGGGGCAGGGAAGGGGTGTGGGGGGTGCGGGAAGAGACTGGACAAAAATCGTACACCTATGGATGAGGACAGTGGGGGGGGGGGTTGGTAAGGGCAGAGGGTGGGGTGGGAACCAGGTGGAGGGGAGCTATGGGGGGAAAAAGAGGAACAACTGTAATAATCTGAACAATAAAGATTTAATTTAAAAGAGAAAAAAAAAGAAAAGTATCACTCCATGCAGAAAAAAAAATAATGTATGTCAACCATAATTGAAAAATAAAAATTATTAAAAATAAAAATGGGTCACAGTGTTTATCTCATACTTTTTTCTCTTTATACATATTTACTAAATATCTTTCATGTTATATTTAGATCACATAGTTCTTATTGTATTAATATGCCACATTTAATTTATTCTTGGCTGCCTGCATTCTTTCCAATTTTTAGCAATTATCCACAGCACTGCAAAGCAGTTTAACACTTAAGTTGTTATTTTATTATTGCCTTAGAATAAATTTTCATGAATAAAAATGCTAATCCAATGGATATGCATAATTTATGTGGGTTTTTAATATTTTTTATAAACTACCAAATTACCCTTATTCCCCACTGTCAGTGAATGAGTACCCAGGTCTTTGCTCTTGCTAACCCTAGACACGTGCATTAAAACAAAATCAAGCAAGTCCTGTGGCTCAGTTGGTTGGAGAGATGTCCCATACACCAAAAGGTAGTGGATTCAATTTTTGGTCAGAGCACATACCCAGATTGCGATTTGATCCCTAGTTGGGGCACATATAGGAGGTGGCTAATCAATGTTTCTCTCTCTCCCTTTCTTTCTCTCTCTCTTTCATCAATAAAAGGTGTATCCTTTTTATTCATGTGGGAGTTAGATCAGTACCCAGGATCTCTTGGACTCCAGGCCCATTTTTCAATGATAGATATTAAATGAAATTTGCATGTAAGTATGTGTGTGTCCTTGAGCAAGACATATATGAGTAGGAAAGACTTTTATTGGGCTACTTTGATTATTAAAATTAATGTTTAACTTACTAAAGTTGTAATTAAAAACATATTTTCTTTAATAAATTATTTATAGATTTTATTTTATCCATCAAATGTACCAAATTTTATCAGTTTTAAGGGGAAGTTTGATTAATATTTGTTTCTGCTAATTAAACTCCCTTGAAAATTTTTAACTGCATTAAAAATTTAACGTTTAACTTCTTTTTAAAGTGTACTGTGTGATTCATTGCCGGGAACCCAATTCCAGCATGTCATAATTTCAAGAGTTTCATCAAAAGGTTGATGAGACTTGGGGACTCAACAGGGTTGAGTCACACATGTAGTCACCTGTTGGGAATGGCTAAAGGCATTTCCCCAAACCTGAATAGGAAACTGATTGTGGCTGCCAGACAGTTAAAGGGCATCTTAATCTCCATGTTATTGCCTCCTACTGGCCAAACACCTGAACAGCCATAGGCTATTCCCCAAACTGACAATGCTTCTGTACCCTCTGAAACCTTACCCTTTAAGTGTATTACCTCCACCTTGCCTTAGGACAAATTGTGTTAATAAAAGCAAGGGTCCTAGACAAGGAGGGAGTCTTCAGTTCCTTTAGCTGAAGGTCCTCTGACCCCCAATGCCTTTCAAAATTATATCTCATCTCCGGACTCTTTATTAGTCCTCGGATTCCTATGTCATCTACGCACAGCCCCTTTTCCAGATTCCTGAACCCTTCTTGATGCTGGGACAAGAACCCTGGCAATTAATAAACAAACTTTAAGACTTATAAATAACCTAACAACATATAAATATGGCAAAGTCAAGTTACCCTAAATTTTCTAATACAGTTTGTGAATTTAACAGCTTTCTTTTATCTTAAAATCATAAATCTAACAAATACTCATTATACATTTTAAAATCAGAATTATAAGGCATAACTGTTAGCCTGTTGTGCTGTTGTTCTTTAATATGCCAAATTCTTATATGTCCTAAATACTTAAAATATTATATAGCTATAGAGTATTCCCAAACTTAATTCAAAATAGCAATAATTCGGGGTTTGGTTTATTTGGCCATCTCTATAGTTAACTGTAAATCTCTCCAGACTTTTACCCACAAAGGAGGAAATTATTTCCTCCCAAGTAATTTAACATTGACCTTTTGGGTAGGTGAGATTGCGTATAGATCTGAGACTTTGGATGGGATAAGAATATTTATAGCTGTAGACATTGTCAAATGACAAAAATAAATCAATTTAATAATGAGTTGAAGGGGGAACCAAGATGGCGGCGTAGGGAGCGGACCTGTGTGTGCTGCTCTCTCACAGCATCATTGAAACTATCAACTATGAAGTAAACAACCGCCACTCAGAACCATGGGGAAGTTGGCCCAGTGGGAGATCTACAACTGGAGGAAAAGAAAGAAGCGCAGTGAGACTGAGTGGGAGCTACGGAGGCACCAAAACCAGAGGTACGCAGTCACACGCCACGGGGGCTGCAAATGGATTCTCGGTTTTTTACGAACCCTCGAATCCTCTGGGCTTGCTCGGGGCGGGTCTCTGAGGCCCCAGATCCCACAGGGAGAGGCGGCCACGGCCTTGCAGTGGTCGGAGAGCGAGGGAAGCTCTGACACGCGGCTGCTCGCCGGCACCGAGGGACAAGAAGTCCTGGGGCCCCGGGGAGGCGAGGGGCGCGGAGACGCCGCCATCGCTATTTCCTCCACGCTGGCGACTCCCTGTGACCCCGCCCTACCCTCAGGGCTGTGCCAGAGGCACAAGAGGGAATGACTGTGCTCTTACAAACTCTCAAATCCACTGAGCTGGGTCGGGCGGGTCTCTGAGGCCCCAGGCCCCAAGGCGAGAGACGGCACGGGCTTCCAGCGGTCAGAAAGCGAGGGAGGCTCTGGCGCTCGGCTGCTCGCCGGCACTGGGGGACGCAAAGTCCTGGTGTCCTGGATAGGCAAGGGGCCGCTGAGTCTCCGCCCCGGCGACTCCCTGTGACCCCGCCCTACGCAATTTACATTCCCATCTGGGCTGTGCCAGACTCACAAGTAGAAACGCCTTTGCTTTTGCAAACTTTCAAATCCACTGAGCTGGTTCAGGCGGGATCATGAAGCACCAGACCCTACGGGGAGAGGCAGCACGGCCTTGCAGCCATCAGAAAGCGAGGGAGACTCTGTTGCACAGCTGCTCGCCGGCACTGGGGGACACAAAGCCCTGGCAGAGAGTCAAGGGGCCGCGGAGACTCAGCTAGTGCTATTTGCTCCGCCATGGCGACTCCCTGAGTCTCAGCCCTAATCAATTTACATCCCCATCCAAGCTGTGCCAGGTGCACAAAAAGACCCACCTGCGCTTTTGCAGCCTATCCCAACAAATTGCAGACTTCAACTGCTCGCAGCCATGAGAGACACACTCAAGAAGCAGACCCAGGAGAACCAGGATGGCGGCATAAGGAAGAGACCTGTGCGTGCTACCTCACACAACAACATCGAAACTACCAAATATCAGACAAACACCTATCATACAGAACCATGGGAAAGTTGGCCCAGTGGAAGCTCTACAACTGGAAGGAGAGAAAGAACATTGAGACTGAGTAGGATGTGACACCAAGTACAGAGCCCAACCCAACAAACTGCAGATTTCAACTCCTTGCATCTGGGAGGGACGCAATCGGGGGGCAGAATCGGGTCCGGGGCCGGCCAGGGCTGGGCCTGACTCGGCCGGCACTGTGGAACTGCTGTACCAGCAAGCGCACAAACATGCCCACTGGTCCCAATCTCATGTGGGGCGCTGGGGGACAGCAGACAGGCAGTCTGTGCACTTGGTGGAGGGCAGGAATGCTGGATGTTCAACCACCAGGAACGCCTGGAGATTTTGTCTAGTGGGGAGCCGCCGGCAGGGGACAGAGGGCCAAACTTCCTGTTTCCCTGGTAAGGCTGGGATGGCACCGGTGAGGTTGGGATGGCCCCGGTGAGGTTGTAACGGTCCCGGTGTGGTAGGGACGACCCCGGTCAGGTCGAAACGGCCCCGGTGTGGTAGGGACGACCCCGGTGAGGTTGAAACGGCCCCCGTGAGGTAGGGACAACCCCAGTCAGGCCGAAACGGCCCCGGTGTGGTAAGGACGACCCCGGTGAGGTTGAAACGGCCCCCGCGAGGTAGGGACGACCCCGGTCAGGTCGAAACGGCCCCGGTGTGGTAGGGACAACCCCGGTCAGGTTGAAACGGCCCCCGTGAGGTAGGGACGACCCCGGTGAGGTTGAAACGGCCCCCGCGAGGTAGGGACGACCCCGGTCAGGTCGAAACGGCCCCGGTGTGGTAGGGACAACCCCGGTCAGGTTGAAACGGCCCCCGTGAGGTAGGGACGACCCCGGTGAGGTTGAAACGGCCCCCGTGAGGTAGGGACGACCCCGGTGAGGTTGAAACGGCCCCCGTGAGGTAGGGACGACCCCGGTGAGGTTGAAACGGCCCCCGTGAGGTAGGGACGACCCTGGTCAGGTCGAAACGGCCCCGGTGTGGTAGAGACGACCCCGGTGAGGTTGAAACAGCCCCCGTGAGGTAGGGACGACCCCAGTCAGGTCGAAACGGCCCCGGTGTGGTAGGGACAACCCCGGTCAGGTTGAAACAGCCCCGGTGTGGTAGGGACAACCCCAGTGAGGTTGAAACGGCCCCCGTGAGGTAGGGACGACCCTGGTCAGGTCGAAACGGCCCCGGTGTGGTAGGGACAACCCCAGTCAGGTTGAAACAGCCCCGGTGTGGTAGGGACAACCCCGGTGAGGTTGAAACGGCCCCCGTGAGGTAGGGGCGACCCCGGTGAGGTCGAAACGGCCCCGGTGTGGTAGGGACAACCCCGGTCAGGTTGAAACGGCCCCCGTGAGGTAGGGACGACCCCAGTCAGGTTGAAACGGCCCCGGTGTGGTAGGGACGACCCCGGTGAGGTTGAAACGGCCCCTGTGAGGTAGGGACGACCCTGGTCAGGTCGAAACGGCCCCGGTGTGGTAGGGACAACCCCGGTTAGGTTGAAATGGCCCCCGTGAGGTAGGGACGACCCCGGTGAGGTCGAAACGGCCCCGGTGTGGTAGGGACAACCCCGGTCAGGTTGAAACAGCCCCGGTGTGGTAGGGACAACCCCAGTGAGGTTGAAACGGCCCCCGTGAGGTAGGGACGACCCTGGTCAGGTCGAAACGGCCCCGGTGTGGTAGGGACAACCCCAGTCAGGTTGAAACAGCCCCGGTGTGGTAGGGACAACCCCGGTGAGGTTGAAACGGCCCCCGTGAGGTAGGGACGACCCCGGTGAGGTCGAAACGGCCCCGGTGTGGTAGGGACAACCCCGGTCAGGTTGAAACGGCCCCCGTGAGGTAGGGACGACCCCAGTGAGGTTGAAACGGCCCCCGTGAGGTAGGGACGACCCCAGTCAGGTTGAAACGGCCCCGGTGTGGTAGGGACGACCCCGGTGAGGTTGAAACGGCCCCTGTGAGGTAGGGACGACCCTGGTCAGGTCGAAACGGCCCCGGTGTGGTAGGGACAACCCCGGTTAGGTTGAAATGGCCCCCGTGAGGTAGGGACGACCCCGGTGAGGTCGAAACGGCCCCGGTGTGGTAGGGACAACCCCGGTCAGGTTGAAACAGCCCCGGTGTGGTAGGGACAACCCCGGTGAGGTTGAAACGGCCCCCGTGAGGTAGGGACGACCCCGGTGAGGTTGAAACGGCCCCCGTGAGGTAGGGACGACCCTGGTCAGGTCGAAACGGCCCCGGTGTGGTAGGGACGACCCCAGTGAGGTTGAAACAGCCCCGGTGTGGTAGGGACAACCCCGGTGAGGTTGAAACGGCCCCCGTGAGGTAGGGACGACCCTGGTCAGGTCGAAACGGCCCCGGTGTGGTAGGGACAACCCCGGTGAGGTTGAAACGGCCCCCGTGAGGTAGGGACGACCCTGGTCAGATCGAAACGGCCCCGGTGTGGTAGGGACAACCCCGGTCAGGTTGAAACGGCCCCGGTGTGCTAGGGACGACCCCCGTGAGGTAGGGACGGCCCCGGTGAGGTTGAAACGGCCCTGGTGAGGCTCAGACGGCCCTGGTGAGGTTGAGACTACTCCAGTGAGGTTGGGACAAATAAAGGGGACCAGTATGGACTGATGAACAGGGGTAGATACAGAAGCAGAGCAACATTGAACAGAATGTTAAACTACAGTGGGAAGCCTGGGGAGGGTTGGGGGGGGGGGGATTAAGAGACCAACTGAAGGACTTATATGCATGCATATAAGATTAACCAATGGACACAAGACACGGGGCGGGGGGGGGGGCGGGGGGTAGGGGCTGGGGGAATGTCAAGGGGGGGAAAAAAGGAGACATATGTAATACTCTTTGTAATACTTTAAGAAATAAAAATTATTAAAATAAAAAAAAAATTTAAAAAAAAGAAAAAAAAATAATGAGTTGTTTTTTCAAGAGAGAGGAAGGGAGAAACATTGATCAGCTGCCTCCTGCGTACCCCCTACCTGGGATTGAGCCCCCAAACCCAGGTGAGCAGGAATTGAACCAGCAACCTTTCAGTGCATGAGACAATACCCCACCAGCTAAGCCACACTAGCCAGGGCCAATTTAGCAATGGGTTTGATGTCCTTTACTCATGGAAGACAACCCATGGATTGGGGGAGTGCAGTGTTTCACAGGCAGTGGAGCACTTTTCCTGAAGGATTTTGGTCAGGAGTGAGTTTTGGAGAGCATTAGAAGTTCTAATGTCAAAACAGGGCATAGTTGGCTGGGGTTGCATGTATGACCTTATTTAGAAAGATAAAAGAACAAGATTAAGGAAATAAATGGAAAGTCCAGAGTTGGCCTAGCGTTTGGGATTGGCTGACTGGATACACTGCGTTTCTGGTCAAGCAGAGCATATACAGGAATCCCAAAATTCAGTTTTCTGGCATAGCACCCTAGACAGCAGCGGGCTCCATCTTGAGACTAGAAGTTTATTTCAGCAACATCTAGAATGAATTTTCTCATAATGATGGAGGACAAGTAATGCTAGAAGGCTCTTTTAATGTCCCTACCTCTTTCTTACACAGTCCTCTGACCCTGCATTTGATTGTGTGACCTCTAATTTTCATGTCTGGTTTAAGTCTGCAAACCCCCATCCACATTGCCTCATCCACTGATTAGATCCAAAAGATCATTTCCAGTTACATTCTAGGCTGAATTATTTTCATATTCTCCCTATTTATTGCTGCCAGTCCTTTATTTTTTTTTTTTTTTTTTTTTTTGCTGCCAGTCTTATAGATCTTTAAACGGCATCTGCTTGGGTACTATCAAATCTATGTCTGTCTGATTTAAGGGTCACAGTTCTAAGGTAGTTATTGTGACAACAGATAACACTTCTTTTTCTTTGCCAAATTAAATAAAACAAGATAATTACAAAGTTTTTAAATTATCCCAGAGATTCCTTTTGCCTTTTTCCTGTGTTGGATCCACTGTTCCCTGGATCCTCATGTCTTCCTCTTTCTTGGTTAATTCACTCATTTTGGAGAAGTTTCCTGACAAAGGGTGCATGGGAGATGATATTTTTGAGAATTTCCACATCTGAAAATGTCTTTATGTTCATATTTAACTGGTAGTGACTGGATGAAGAACTCCAGGATGGAAAGTTCTTTTTGTTCTGAAATTGTAAGGCATATCTCCTTTCTCTTCTAGCTTCCATCATTGCTGCTGAGAAATCTGACACCATATGCAAGAATCTTGACCAGTGGCAAGAATCATGTTTTCCTCTCTGGAAGTCTATAGAATCTTCTCTTTGTCCCCGCTGCTCTCTACTTTCACTCTGATCTGCCCCAGTACCACAGCGAGGGTCTGCTTTCACCCATTGTGCTGGGCGCTCCAGGGACCCATCAATCTGGAAATTCATGTCCTTTGTTTCTAGAAAAATTTACTGAATTAAAAAAAAAAATCATATCCCCCCCGCCCCCTTCCCCCCCCCCCCCCCCCTCACACACACACACCACCACCACCACTATTTTTGTGCCCTCTTTCTAGAATTATTATTTGGAGGTTACTGCTTATATTATTCTTTTCTGCATTCCATGTATTTGCTTTTTTTTAAAGAGAGATTTCTTCTCACTTAATATTCTAGTCCTCGCATTGAGTTTTCACTGATGCTTTTCGGATTCCCAAGAGCTCCTTTTGGTTCTTTGGATGTTCTCTTTTAATAGCATACTCTTCTTGTTTCATGTGTGCAATCTTTTCTCTTATTTTTCTGAGGATATTGAGAGTATTTGTGTATGCTGTGTTTTCTACTTTCTGCAGGTAGCTTTATTTTGTCAGCCATTTTGGTCTCTGAATTCCACACTTGTGGTTTTTTTCTAATGTCTATTGATCCTTAGCTTTTGTTCACACTTAACATTGTGACTGGACTGTTTCAGTGGATCCCTGGTATTGGTGTCCTAGGCCTTTTTTTTTTTCTCTTGGATTTGTTAGCTTCTGTGGGAAACCATTTATTGTCTTCACTAGCTGATAAGTGTAGACAGAGAACCCCCCTCCCCCCCCAAGGCAGGGTGCCTTTGAAGCCCTAGCAAAGGTGGGAGCTAGGCCACCTCTGTTTGTCTAGACCAGCCGTGGGCAAACTACGGCCAGCAGGCCGGATCCGGCCTGTTTGAAATGAATAAAACTAAAAAAAAAAAAAAAAAAAAGACCGTACCCTTTTATGTAATGATGTTTACTTTGAATTTATATTAGTTCACACAAACACTCCATCCATGCTTTTGTTCCGGCCCTCCGGTCCAGTTTAAGAACCCATTGTGGCCCTCCAGTCAAAAAGTTTGCCCACCCCTGGTCTAGACAGTGGTAGCTGAAGCAACTTCCCCATTTATTATTATGTAAATCCTTGCTGATGGGCTAGTCTGCCTGTTGCTAGGGGTCGTCTGCCTAAGGGCTATGCTATGGGTATATCCCAGATCAATAAAAGCTTGGTGAGGCCTGAGTACCAGTGGAAGTCCTTCCTCCTAAGTTGGACTTACTCGCCTGGTCCCCCAATATTTCCAAATTATCTCGTGTCTTTTCTCTTTCATTTGTGTGCGGCTCCACTTCCAGGTCCTGAACCCTGATCCACGCGGGATGTGGAGGGAAACACACTCAACAAGCTTCCCCAGAGAAGCTTTCCAGTCTCCCACCTGGAGGGTATCTGGCTGCCACCATCCTGGTTGCCAAATATAGTAAGAAGGCAGAAACCAGGGTTTCAACTCTCATTATTTTCATTCCATTCCATTTTCAGTACAATATCCATGCTCTCAATTCTGTCAAGTGCCTTCCCCCATCCCCATCTAAATATTCACTGTTTTACCCCCTCATCTCAGGTGTGAGGGACAGTTGCTGTATATGTTTAGGAGGGGTCTGATGATCTGTTCCTTAAGAGGCTTTCAAATAATTCTCCTTTTCTCAGTCTTTCCTTTACCCCAATTTCCAGAGATATCTTTGGGAGTTCCCCCAAGTAAATGAGTTGCTTCTTAGGTTCTCCATTGCTGGCTTGTTATTCAACATATTCAATTCTGCTAAATCATTTACCACTTGTCCATTTGCTTTCTAGTTCCTAAAAATTTCATTACTGCAAGTCTTCTCTTTTTCCTTGAGATTTATTATCTTATTTTTAAAGCATTTACTATCATTTTAGTGGATTTTCAGTACAGAGTAGACACAAATTATGTGCTAAAGCTGCCATTACTTATTACTTTTCTTATTAGCCAATATCAAAAGTCACAACCTGTGCACAGTCAGGTTCTAGAAATCTGCCTTTGAAAGGGTTCATGACACCTACCCCGAGCATGCTGAAAAGCATGGAGATGCTACTTACTCAACCTAGAACCTTGCTATTCAAATTATGTTCTATAGACTAGTATCACTGGCATTACCTAGGAATTTATTCTAAAATGCAGAATCTCAAACTCTGCACCATGCTTACTAAATCAGAATCCACATTTTAACAAGATACTCAGCTAATTCATAGCCAAATGCAAAATTGAGAAGTACTGGTTCATAACAACAGCCCTAAGGTTCTATTCAATATTATCAAATTACGTTTGTAAATCAATTGGGCAGGACCTTTCATCCTAAATTCACAAAACTGTCTATAGGGATATGACCTAAGGGAAAGAATGGTTAGTCACAGAAGTTGAGTGATGATCCAGAACAGGTCCTGGGACTTCAAATTCTGTACATAATTATGCCAATTATCAGAGTAAAGACTGTCTAAGTGATTCAATAGAATGCCAGATACAGATGCAGTTTTATTTTAGTGGGAAGAGTGTAAGTGATGTATGTATTACCCTTCTTAATGGAACCAAATTTTTAAAAGCAAGAATTTGTTCTTGCATAAGAACCTGGTAAATAAGTGATATTGACAAAGATTAGAACAGTCAATTCATCCTTGCCTTTGTCAATATTTGACTTCAAAGAATTAGAAAGAAGCACCTGCTGCCTTGAAAATAAGGACATCTATTCTCTCAAATCCAGGTTCCTTTTAGATCCAAGATATTAAAGCTCAGAAGAAAAGCTCACAGATTGAAATTTGGTCATTCAGTAACAGGGAATATGCTCTGGGAAATCTTCTAGACCTGAAAGGAAGCAGCTATTAAATATATGACATTTAGGATTAAGGGATTATAGCTACCAATTCAATGAATTGACTTTACCTGAACAAGCCTAGTACTAGTGGGCCAAAGGCTATTAAGAGTAGCCAATTGGGCCGGCTGGCGTGGCTCAGTGGTTGAGCATCGATCTGTGGACCAGGAGGTCTCGGTTCGATTCCAGGTCAGGCCAGATGCCCAGCTTGTGGGCTTAGTCAACCAGTATGGGACATGCAGGAGGCAGCCGATCAATGATTCTCTCTCATGATTGATGTTTCTATCTCTCTCTCCTTCTCCTTTCCTCTCTGGAATCAATAAAAAATACAATAAAAATAAATAGTAGCCAATTGGCCCTGCCAGTGTGGCTCCGTAGATTTAACATTGTCCTGTGCACTAAGAGATCATCAGTTCAATTCCCAGTGAG
This sequence comes from Myotis yumanensis, assembly GCF_028538775.1. Taxonomy (NCBI): domain Eukaryota; kingdom Metazoa; phylum Chordata; class Mammalia; order Chiroptera; family Vespertilionidae; genus Myotis; species Myotis yumanensis. The sequence continues at coordinate 158,436,179 of NW_027223754.1, forward strand.
GGCACATGCCTGGGTATCAGGCTCGATCCCAGTTCTCCCCCCCCCCTCCCCCCCCCCCCCCCCCGTGCTCTCTCTCTGTCCCCCACCCCCTTCCTCTTTCTAAAATCATAAAAACAGTCCTAGCCAGTTTGGCTCAGTGGATAGAGTGTCGGCCTACAAACCAAAGGGTCCAGGGCTTGAATCCAGTCAAGGGCATGTACCTTGCTTGCAGGCTCCTCCTCAAACCGTGCCCTGGTCGGGCGTGTGCAGGAGGCAACCAATAAATATGTTTCTTTCACATCAATGTTTCTCTGTCTTTCTTAGACCCTGTCTAAGAAAGCAATTCCTTTTTCAGGGCCTGAGCTGGGGAGAAGCCTGCAACCAAGGTACGTGCCTTTAACTGGAATCGAACCCAGCACCCATTGGTCCACAGGATGACACTCTATCCACTGAGCCAAACCATCTAGGGCAGACAGGGTCTCTACTGGAATAAACAGAAGTCTGGTAAACATAGTGTAACGGGCTGTATAGCTTTACACTGCTATAGTAATCAATAATGCTAACTCAGATAGCAGAAGAAATTGGCAGCCATGTCATAGAAATAATGAGAACTAACAAGTGCTAACAGCATGTATCCGGAACGTTATGGGGAACTAGCAGGTTTTAGTTCCTATCCCAGCTAAGAACAGACTAACCACAAAAAGTCAGCTGACCTAGATCAACTTCTGCTTGCCGACTTTGACTACCATGTAACTTACAGAAAAATGTCATATTCTAGGAACTAACTTCAAAAGAAGCAGACTCTAACCTTCAGACATTCCAGCTTCAGGAAATTTGCTAACCTTCAACTGTAAAACCAGGATGACATAAAACCAGGATAATGTGCACCAGACCATTGCTTGACCTGATTCAAGGTCCTTATCAGAATGGATTGTGCTAGTCTGCATGTAGAGAACTTTTCAATCCCCGCCCCTTGATCGCTCTGTTCTGTTTTCCCTCTTCCTTCTTATAAAACCCTGCCTGCACAGAGATGTTAAGATAGTCTTTGGGACAACAATCTCCCATCTTCTCAGGCTGCCAGCTCTTGAATAAACCTTTTTTTCTTTTATACCAGCACCTGTGGTATAAATATACCACAAGTATTGGTATATTGTTTTTCAAGTATTGGTTTTCAAAGCAGGAGGCAGCCAAACCTGGGTTCGGTATCAATAGCATTATAAGTGGAATAACATTCTGAGGTAGTATAACTAAAATGCAGGTTTGGCTGTTTGCTGCAACAAAAGCTAAACTTGTGAGACAGTTGCAGGTGCAAAAGGAAAGAGGTTTTATTCATGTGCTGTGACCTGGGAGAATGGTGGACTCCTGTCTCAAAGACCATCTCCCTCCTGCTCAAGCCTATGGTTCTTATAGGGAGAGGGAGGGGAGGATCTTCTTTTTCTAACCAATTATGTTGCTAGCTTTTGGCAGGCTTGGGCTCTGTCCATTCATCTTTCTAGCTTTTAGCATACTCTGTATGAACCTCCACCCCTGCCCCATCTTGGCCAATGGAGGAGACTCCCTAGCTGTGCTCCTTGACTATCTACGGCAGGGGTCCTCAAACTTTTTAAACAGGGGGCCAGTTCACTGTCCCTCAGACCGTTGGAGGGCCGGACTATAGTTTAAAAAAAACTATGAACAAATTCCTACGCACACTGCACATATCTTATTTTGAAGTAAAAAAACAAAATGGGAACAAATACAATATTTGTATTTGCATGTGACCCACGGGCCAGAGTTTGAGGACCCCTGATCTATGGCAACAGTAGCACCTGAAGATTAATGAAGCTATTTTTCAGAAATACAAATTTGTTAAAAATGGAATCCTTTTCTCTCTTGGAAAATGAAAAATATTTGGGTCCTCACTCTAATGAGACATAGCATAGGATGAAAGAGTGCTTATTTTTTAAACCAGCTATACACCTACCTTCAAATAAGGATACTTTACTCATTACCCAGGGGTGGATACAATGGGTATCAGGACTTTGTGTCTTCTCATTATGGGGAGAGAATGAGAATGTCTTTATTTGTACAAAGGAAAGTATCTTGTCATCAAAGGCATAAAGTTGTTTTGTTCTTTTATGGACATTCAACATATGTAGAAGAATTGAATGGATGCTGAGTAGCCAAACGGATGAAATGTGTTGGTTATGAAGCCATTTCCTTAAGTTTATACCCTTCTTTGCTCTCTTTTACGCTGCTGTGCCCGGGACTCTGCAAATCATATTAATCTTCTGCCAGCTCTTTCCATTAGGATCTTCTAACAGAGACTCCACAGGGAGACTGGAAGCTGGAAGGATGAGGGATTCACTTATTCCTGTTTGCTCGTTGTTCCTGTCGGTGTCCCCATAGCAATCATTCTTCATTCTGTCATCAACACTGGGCTTCAGTAGCAACACTTGACTGCAGGTCAGTTCTTTTCTACTTTCTCCACACTGGTCTCGTTATGCTCCTTCAGAGATACCACCACCAGCCAGCTGGCACCTTCTCTCCACAAAGCTGACTCGCAGCTCTGTAGAGACATCCTCCAAGCTCCTATGGTACCAGCACCATTCAGCCAGTGCCTCATCCTCAGGGATCGATTTCCAGCTCCTTGGGGAGGCGGGGTCTCTCCTTAGGGCACCACGATTCAAATAATCCCAACATATTTTCTTCCCCAGCCTTAGGAGTGGCATTTGCTTCTTGCAGTTCTACCTCCACAAAACTTCAGTGTTCCCTTCTGATCCTTCAGTTCTCTCAGTCACTGGTTCACAATTCTTTTTTTTTTTTTTAATGTATTTTATTGATTTTCTACAGAGAGGAAGGGGGAGAGATAGAGAGTTAGAAACATCAATCAGCTGCCTCCTGAACACTCCCTACTGGGGATGTGCCTGCAACCAAGGTACATGCCCTTGACCAGAATTGAACCTGGGACCTTTCAGTCTGCAGGCCGACGTTCTATCCACTGAGCCAAACCAGTTAGGGCTGGTTCACAATTCTTTATGTGAAGTTTTCTCTCTTAAAATAACCACCGTGGTTTCTCTCTTTCTACTTAGACCTTAACTGATATTTATACCTCTAGCGATTTTAACATACTCATAACTCTTTTAGAGATTAAGTCCTTTCCCCATTTGAAAATCACTGCTGTAATTATGGTGGCCATATGTTCCAGTTTGCCTGGAACAATATGAATGTATGCCTGTTGTCCTGGCATAAATTGCTAATAGTATAATGAAATATGTAGTTCCCTCAGACATAGGGAGCCACTCTTCCTCAAGGGAATGTTTTCTATCTCTCAGGTATATTGTGGAACAAGAAAGTCAGAACCACTACTTTAAAGGTATAGTAATTGAAATAGTATGGTACTGGCCTAAAAACAGACAATAGACCAACAGAGCAGCATTGAAAGCCCAGAAATAAATCAGATAGATGGTCAACTAATATTTGACAAAGGAGCCAAAAATACTCAGTGGGGAAAGAAGTCTCTTCAATAATTGGTATTGGGGAAACTATATATTCACATGCGAAAGAATGAAATTGGACCCCCTATCTTACACCCCTCACAAAAATTAACTTACAAAGGATTAAAGACTGAGTAGGAGTGAGAGCTGCTGTCTGCATGGCCCGATCTTCAGTTCCGCGCCAGGTCCCCCACTTGTGCGCAGCATGCCGGGCCCTCGCCTGCTGGCCGCGCTCTGCGGCTTGCAGCTCTGCGCCTCGGGCCTCTTCGCAGGCCCCGGTGACTTCTGTGACTCCATCGAGTGCCTGAATGGTGGGACCCGCCTGTCGGGACAGTAAGAGCTCCCCTTCTACTGCCTCTGCCCCGAAGGCTTTATGGGACCCATTTGCAATGAGACTGAGAAAGATCCGTTTCCCAAACCCCTGCCACAATGATGCTGAATGCCAGGTGCCTGGGGAGGAGGCACACCGTGGCAATGTCTTCACACAGTACGTCTGCAAGTGCCCACAAGACTACACGAGCATCCACTGCGAGAGCAGGTGCACCATGCCACTGGGCATGGAGACCAGGGCCATCGCCAACTGGCAGATCTCCCCCTCATCCGTGCACTTGGGCTTCATGGCTTTGCAGCGCTGGGCCCCGGCCCTGGCCCGCCTGCACCGCTCGGGCCTTGTCAATGCCTAGGCAGCCAGCAACTACGATAGGAACCCCTGGATCCAGGTGAACCTGCTGGGTAAGATGCATGTGACCGGCGTGGTGATGCAGGGCACCAGCTGCGCAAGCAGAGCTGAGTACGTGAAGATGTTCAAGGTGGCTTACAGCCTGGACAGGAAAACGTTCAAGTTCATCCAGGAGGACAGGAACTCAGGAGACAAGGTATTTATGGGTAATGTGGACAACAGTGTCCTGAAGGCCAACATGTTTGACTTCCCTCAAGAGGTGCAGTATGTGAGGCTGGTGCCCATTAGCTGCCATCGGGGCTGCACCCTTTGCTTTGAGCTCTTTGGCTGTGAGTTGAATGCAGGATGTGATGAAACCCCTTGAAGGACAAATTCATCACCGACAAGCAGATTACGGCCTCCAGGATCTACAAGACCTGGAGCCTGAATTCCTTCAGCTGGTATCCCTACTTCCCGCGGCTGGACCAGCAGGGCAAGTTCAACACCTGGACCGCTGAGAGAAACCCTGCCTCCGAGTGCTGCAGATCGACTTTGGCTCTCAGAAACAAGTGACCCGTATCATCACGCAGGGGGCCCAAGACCGCGGCAGCATCCAGTACGTGACAGCCTACAAGGTGGCAACAGTAATGATGACTGGAACCGGACCGAGTATAAGGACTGGGGGGTGAAGGCAGAAGATCTTCCAGGCAACTTTGACAATAATTCCCACAAGAAGAACATGTTCGAGATGCCCTTTCTGGCCGGCTTTCTGCGATCCTGCCTGTGGCCTGGCACAACCGAATCACCCTGTGTGTGGAGCTGCTGGGATGCTCATAGGTCCAGCCAATGGACTGGATGGCCATGGGGTATGTGCCCCATTCCTGGTTCTCCTGACCTTCTGTGGTCCTGCTGCCTCCTCCACCCACCACCCTCCTGATTGTAGTGCAGGGGGTGGGAGGGTCAGTCACCTCTCCCTTCCTCTGTCCTCCTCACACCTCACCTCCCACATGCCTGCCCCACCTCCCACCTGCCCCTGGCACCCAGCCCTCATGCCATCCCATTTTCTACACTTGGTCTTCGCCAAAAGGCTGAGGCAATCTAACCTATTATCTTACGTGCTGTGGGAGTTGAGTAGGTCTGGGATGGACAGGTAAGAGCAAAGCTGGGGGTGTGGGTTATGTGCACCTCTCCAGATCCCCAATTCCAACCTCTGTCACCAATAGCCTACCTCCCACCCCCATGTTCCCATGGCCCTGGAGGAAGGCCCCCAGGTGCCAGGCTGGAGATAACAGTCCCCTGCCGATCAGCCTGGCGGCACCATGCTGCCATTCCTAATGCAGCCACCCAGCCCTCTGACACACCCCACCCACCTCCCTGGAGACCCCTCTTGACCTCTTGACCCTTGAGCTGCAGCCTAGAAAGACAGAAGGGGGTGGGATGGGTCTGTGGACAGACAGGAGGAAGTGGATGGGCTTGGGGGAGGAGGGCTGAGTGCACAGGCAGCTTCCAAAATATATTTTGGGGGGAAAAAAGGATTAAAGACTTAAATTTAAGACTTAAAATTAAAGCCTTAAAATTCTAAGACAAAAACATAGGGAAAAAGCTCCTTGACATTGGTCTCAACAACAGCTTTTTTGGATATGACACACACACAAAAAAACTAAAACATCAAACTGAAAAGCTTCTACACAGCAAAGAAATCATTAACAAAATGAAAAGGCAACCTGCAAAATGGGAGAAAATCTTTGCAAACCATATATCTATCTAATAAGGGGTTAATATTCAAAATATATAAGGAACTCATACAACTCAGTAGCAAAAAACAAAATCCAATTTAAAAATAAGCAGAGGATCTGAATAGGCATTTTTCCAAAGAGGCTATACAGATGGCCAGCAGGTATATGAAAAGGTGGCCAACATTACTAATCATCAAGGAAATACAAATCAAAACCACAATATCACCCCATACGTGTTAAAATGGCTATTATAAAAAAGACAAGAAACAAGTGCTAGTGAAATGTGGAGAACATGGGACACTTGTGCATTGTTGGTAAGAATGTAAATTGGTGCAGCACTATGGAAAACAGTATGGAGTTTCTTAGAGAAATTAAAAATAAAACTATCATATGATTCAGCAAGACAACTTCTGGGCATATCCTAGCTAATAAACGAGTAATATGCAAATTAACCATCACACCCTCACTCTGTCATTCCATCACAAAGATGGCGGCAGCCATGGAGCTGGAGTGAGCAGGAGCTTCCCACCTGCCCTGGCCAGCTCTGAGCTCCGCTCAAGGCTACAAAGTTTTAATTATAGAAGATAAATAAATCCCAGATACCTGCTTCCAGTCCGTGGCCATGACCAGCCTGAAAACAGCCCTCAGCCCCTCACCCAGGCTGGCCAGGCACCCTAGTGGGACTCCCACCCTGATCCGGGACACCCTTTAGGGCAAACCACCTGGCCCTCACCCGTGCACCAGGCCTCTATCCTATATAATAAAAGGGTAATATGCAAATTGACCCTAACAGTAGAATGACTGGGAATGACTGGTCACTATGACACACACTGACCACCAGGGGGCAGATGCTCAATGCAGGAGATGCCCACTTGTGGTCAGTGCGCTCTCACAGGGGGAGCTCTGCTCAGCCACAAGCCAGGCTGACAGCTGACAGCACAGCGGTGGTGGCGGGAGCCTCTCCTGCCTCCTCAGCAGCACTAAGGATGTCCGACTGCAGCGTAGGCCTGCTCCCCGCTGGCAAGTGGACACCCCCCGAGGGCTCCCGAGCTGCCAGAGGAATGTCTGACTGCCAGCTTTGGCCCGATCCCCCGGGGAGCGGGCCTAAGCCAGCAGGTCGTTATCTCCTGAGGGGTCCCAGACTGCAAGAGGGCACAGGCCAGGATGAGGGACCCCCCCCCCACCAGTGCACAAATTTTTGTGCACCGGGCCTCTAGTATCTGAATAAAATGAAATCACTATCATGTAGAGATATATTTATGCCATTATACATTGCAGCATTTTCATAATGGCCAATACATGGAAACAACCTAAGTGTCCATCAGTGAATGAATGGATAAAGAAAATGTGAGAATATATATAAACATACACACACGCACACACACACACACACATGTATAGAGAGAGAGAGAGAGAGATACATATACAAATGGAATATTATTTAGCTGTAAAAAAGGAAGGAAATCTTGTCATTCATGAAAACATAGATGGACCTTCAGGGCATGATGCTAAGTGAAATAAGTCAGACAAAGACAAATACTGTATTCTTTCATTTATATGTGGAATCTAAAAAGGCCAAATTCATAGAAATAGAGAGTAGAATGAACGGTGGTTGCCAGGGGATGGAGAATGGGGAGATGTCAGTCAAAGGATACAAACTTACCTAATTTACCTTACTTTCACATTATCCATGAATATCACATTATACACTTTAACATACACAATGTTATACGGCAATTATATCTCAATAAAGCTGGAAAAATATTTAAAAACCAGAACTACTGTTTAACAATAAATAATGCAATTAATTAAAAATAAAAGATTGCTCAATACCAACAGCTAAAAGATTAAGAAATTATAAAATTTATAAAGTAAATCAAGAAGTCAAAAATTAAAATAGCAGCCGGAGCCGGTTTGGCTCAGTGGATAGAGTGTCTGCCTGTAGACTGAAGGGTCCCAGGTTCTATTCCGGTCAAGGGCATGTACCTTGGTTGCAGGCACATCCCCAGTAGGGAGCGTGCAGGAGGCAAGTGATTGATGTTTCTCTCTCGTCAATGTTACTAACTCTCTATCCCTCTCCCTTCCTCTCTGTAAAAAACCAATAAAATATATATATTTTTTTAAATGTTATTTAGGAAGCAAAAATTTTAATGAAGAATCTGTTATACACTATAGGGTTCTTTTTTGTTTTATGCCCACAAGTTATACATTACAATAAATAACTGACAAATAGGATAAAGAAATTTGATTACCAAGAAGATATGAATGTCACAAGTCTGGTCATATACTGGAACACAAAGATGCACTCCAAAATTTTAAAGGCAGCGCATTTCACTTGTACAATGTGTTAAAATGAAAAGTGTGACTGAGCCAGGACTCCCTGCCCAATGCACACAGAAGCCTATATTATGATATCCGCTTTTGAGAAAAGAGAAAGCTTTATTTGTGAGTCTACGGGCAAGGAGACAGGAGGCAGGCTCAAATCTATTTCTCCAACCCACGGTTCAGGGCCGAATTTTAAGGGTTTTCAACACCAGACATTCCTGGACAACAGACCCTTCGATTCTGAGAGGGTTCCAGTGCTCAGGTCCCTGTCATGTCCTGGTCCTTTGGTTCCATGGTGGGGAGCAGTTAAGGGTTCACAAATGTTACTCATAAAGTGGTGTAAACTCTGGTTCTGGGTTTTGTTAAAAATAGGATAGGACCTGCCTGGCTGTCCGATGTGATTGAGCATCGACCTATGAACCAGGAGGTCCCAGTTTGATTCCCGGTCTGGGCATATGTCAGGGTTGTGGGCTCGATCCCCGGTGTGGGGCGTGCAGGAGGCAGCTAATTAATGATTCTTTCTCATTATTGATGTTTCTATCTCTCCCCTTCTCTTCCTCTCTGAAGTCAATAAAAATGTATTTTTAAAAAATAGGATAGAACAGTTTGAGCTGGTTCTATGGTTATAAGAGCAGAATAGGAAAATGCCCAACCACAGAATATATATTAAAATATTCTGTCAACCATTATCTAGATCAGGGATGAAATACAAAACCAAATAATGCTTAACTGCCTATAAAATTAAATGCCATAAAAATATGCAAATTTAGGTTTTGCCAAAGGGTACAACTGCTTTGGAAACCAGTTGGGCAGTTCCCCAAAACGGAAAACATAGAGTTACCTTATGACCCAGCAATTCTTCTTCTAGTTATATATCTAAGAGAACTGAAAACAAGTTCACACAACAACTTATACACAAATGTTCATATCAGCAGTATTCATAACAGCTAAAAAGTACAAACAACCCAAATGTCCATCAACTGATGGGGAGATTTTTAAAGTGTGATATAACTATACAATGAAATATTATTCAACCATACAAAGGAATTAAGTACTGATATATGCTACAACATGGATGAACTTTAAAATATGCTAAGTGAAAGAAGCCAGACACAAAATGTCATACCTTATATGATCCCATTTATATGAAACTAGGAGCCCAGCACGCAAAATTGCGTGGCGTCCCCCGCCCCCCGCCTCCCCAACCTGCAGCCCTGCCTTGACACCTGAACCTGTCCACACAGAGCTCCAGTGTACCTGGCCCAGCCCTGAAACCCTCTGGCCTTCTCTGGCTGCTTCAAGCCCTGCCCTCAGTCCCTCGAGTCACCTCAAGCTGGTCCAGCCTTCTACGGGTGCCTTTCTGCTTCCACCCCATCTCCGGAGCAACAAGGCAGCTCCACCCCATCACCGCGCAGGAGGAGAGCCTGGAAGCCTCCCGCCTGCTGCGCTGTGTTCCTTCCCCTACAGGTGGGCCACGGGGTGCTCTGAGTGCAAGCAGTGGGTGGTGAAGGACTGGTGAGGGGGGCGCTATGGGCTCTCACCCCCGCCCTCCCCGGCATAGAATGGTCCCGCCTCCTCCGGGCACCCCCCCACTTCTGCCCCGACACGTTATGGCGTCCCGACCATTAGCATATTAGCTCTTTATTAGTATAGATGTTCACAATAGGCAAAGCCGTAGACACAGAAAAATTAGTGATTGCCAGGGGCTGATGGAAGGGGAGAATAAGGAGTGTCTACTGATGGGTACAGGGTTTCTTTTTGGAATGATAAAATGTTCTGGAGTTAGGTAGTGGTAATAGTTGCATAAACTATTGAATTGTACACTTTAAATGAGTGAATTTTATGGTATGTGAATTAAATCTCAATAAAAAAGAAAAAAGTTAGTTTCATCAAATAGCTACTTTAGAAATGAAAACAGAAAACTAATGAATAAAGAATTAAAAATATATGCCTATAGTATGAGAGAATCCAAAATTGCAAGTGCAAGTGGCAGGTGGAAGCCTTCTCAACTGTACAAATAAATTGGGTGATCAAATACTCGTAGAGGAGGTCAATTATCTACCCTAACCAATACTTAGCAGTTGCACAGTTCAAGAGTAAACTGGCTTACAAAACAAGTACCTAAAGTATCAGTTTGCAGTTTAATTAAGATAATTATTTCTCTCTCTGCAGTAGTTTGAGCATAAACAGTCCCGGATGGCATGGCAGCTCCAAGATATCAGGAATCCTAGCTCCTTAGACCTTGTTGCCTTACCATCTCTAAGTGTAGCCCTTGTTCTCATGGTCCAGTATGATCATCATTAAGTCTTTATTCCAACCAACAGAAAGGGAAAAATAGGGAAAAGGAGGACATATTCCTTTCCTTTAGGATTGTGAATTGTAAGTTGCACAATTACTTCAGCTAACATACCATTACTCAGGATTTAATAAGGCCACATATTATGAAGGGAGCCAAGAAAATGATTCTTCTAACTGAGCAGTAGTATGCCTAATGCTGAACAATAATTTAACTATAAAAAAAGGAGAAACTGAATATTAATTTCTAGCCCTTGTTCACAATGATTGGTTCAGGGATAGGCTCCTGACCCAAGCCAAACCAATGAGAATCAATCCTGGGACTTATGCTGAAACTATTCGGAAACTTGCAATGCTAGTAAAATTTAGGCCTAACCAGGGCCCATCCTGACCACCTCAAGTGGAGAGCTTGACTGAGAATGACAGCACAGAAAGAGCAGAACCAAGAAATGAAGTGACAGTGTCCTGATGACGCAGGTTAAGGTCCTAAATCTATCCGGGCATTTTCTTCCTTCCATGTTTTATCTTTGAACAAAATATTATCTGCTAGAGTTATACCCATGGTTTCTCCATTCTATTTGCACAGGAATGGTTCTGGGCAGAGCTGGGAACCCAACCCTTCGATTTGCTAACTAGAATTGCACAGTGTCAGGAAGCCTTACTCAGCAGACCAAAAACTAGTTCTGTGGGACACTAGCTAGAATTTGCAAAATCTCTTCTTGGTAGATGTTTATCACACCCTCCTTTCATGTGGCTGTGTGTTGCCAATCTGTGGGTATCTTGCTAGCACTGCTGTTTTTACTCCCACTGCTCTGGGTGGGGTTGCACTGAGCGCTGGCCTAGATGCGTACCTGTTTTGTGTCCTTGCTGTGTGCCCAATGTCCCTTCACCTTGAGTTTCCCAATCACATGAGCCAATACGTTTTCCTTTTGCCTAAGCCACCTGGAGTTGGATTTCCGTCGCTGGTAAACAAGAGTTCTGACTAATGTCCCCAGTAAACGTGTTCAAGGAAGAGGAGACTTTCCATCAAGCTGTAGGTGTTCTTGTCACGGTAGCTTTTCTTAAAACAGAGAGTACAGTTTAAAAGATTAATGTATATATTTTGGGGGGAGGAATGTATGTATGAATGTAAAATTATTTTTTAAGATAAATTTTAAAAATAAAATTATTTTTTTAAGTTAGAAGAATACATATCAAGTAACAGTTGGTTATTTTTCATGTTCCACCTTTAAAAATAAAAATGTATACATGATTGTGATTTTAAAAATAACAATTTTTTTAAAAATATATTTTTTATTGATTTTTTCAGCAAGGAAGGGAGAGGGATAGAGAGTTAGAAACATCGATGAGAGAGGAACATCGATCAGCTGCCTCCTGCACACGCCCCACTGGGGATATGCCCGCAACCAAGGTACATGCCCTTGACTGGAATGCAGGAGGCACCTGATCTATGTTCCTCTCTCATTGATGTTTCTAACTCTCTATCCCTCTCTGTAAAAAATCAATAAAATATTTAAAAAACAAAAACCAGCTTGAACTAAAAAAATTTTTTTAAAAAGTATTCTGGGAAACTCATCAAAGTCCCTAATGTTTTACTATTTGCATTAGCATTTTCACTTCCTGTAATCCATACTTTCAAAATATATAAGTGGAGATTTTAAGATGCCTTTTGAACAAAAATGTTCACTGAACCATTGTGTATGTAGTGGAAAGTTGACAAACACATAAATGTTCCACAGTAGTTAAAAATTATTTTACTTAATAACCTATTACACAGCCATTCATGGCATAAAAAAGGGATTAAAATAGAAAGTTGCTTATGTTAAGTGAAAAAAAAAGCAGAATATAAAACTCAACTGTGTAAATATAAGTATGAATTCAACTATCCTATATAATAAAAAGCTAATATGTAAATTGCCCCCTCAACCGGGAGTTCGACCAGAGGACAGGGCCGGCCCGCCAACCACCAGAGGCCCCTCCCCCTGCCTGCCCCTGCCTGATTGCCCCAATGGGGGCCGGCAGGCCAGCCAGACCCCACCCATACACAAATTCATGAACCAGGTTTCTAAGTGTAAACATAAGCATTATCAAGAAACCTGGAAGGAGCCCTAGCTGGTCTGGCTCAGTGGATAAAGCATCAGCCTATGGACTAAAAGGTCCCAGGTTTGATTCTGTTCAAGGACACATGCCCAGGTTGTGGGCTTGACCCCCAGTGGGAGGCATGCAGGAAGCAGCCAATCAATGGTTCTTTCTCATCACTGATGTTTCTATCTCTCTCTCCCTCTCCTTTCCTCTCTGAAATCAATAAAAAAATATATTTTTAAAAAAAGAAAGAAATGGATCTTAAACAACAGTGTGATAGTATCGCTTGATGTTCATCCAGGTAAAAATTGTGGTTTATACATGTAATGGAATCATATGTGATCATCAGCATTATTAGAGAAAAACGTTAATGGCATAGAAATGATTATGACTGTTAAATGAAAAGAAAAAAAAAGATGGTCATAAAATTCGTATGTCCCTAACCAGTTTGGTTCAGTGGATAGAGGGTCAGCCTGCGGACTCAAAGGTCCCAGGTTCGATTCTGGTCAAGGGCATGTACCTTGGTTGCGGGCACATCCCCAGTTGGGGAGTGTGCAGGCGGCAGCTGATCGATGTTTCTCTCTCATTGATCTTTCTAACTCTCTATCCCTCTCCCTCTCTGTAAAAAATCAATAAAATATATATATATTTTTAAATTCATATGTACCATATGATCACATTTTGATTTTTTTAAATGTTTACAGAGGGATGAAGAAACAAAAAGGATGTACACTAAAATGTTAACAGCCGTTGCCATTAGGTGGTGGGTTTCTTTTGATATTATTTCCTTCATCATCTTTACCGATAGTTTTCACAATTATCACAATGGATCACATCCCTTCTGAAGGAGGAAAGGCAAACCAGACAGCAGCACAATTCTCAGCAGCGCTGTGACCCCAAGACCTTGAGGGGAAACATTTGCAGCAGGAATGAGGCCAGCCCTCTGGGAGTCTCCTCTGTCTGTACAGTTAGTCCTTGGTAGCTCTCGTCTGGTGTCTTATAGCTGTTTCCCAAACAAGTTTCCCTTTATCTTATTCACAGTACTCTCTCATGACTTTCCGAGTTCAAAGGCAGCTGAAGAATCCCTATTGCTTCCCCAACTCCTGAGCTGCCATACCTTGAAGCTCAGCTTCCCCCCTTACCACAAATTCTGCCCCTAGCTAAGCCCAAAGCTCTGGCTCAGGTCTACCTCAGGCCCACCTTGAATCCTCTCTCCCATTCCTGCTCCTTCTTCACCCCACATGGGGCTGGTTGTGTCTTTCCCCATAAACCAGATGAGGTACGGTCTCACCCAAACTGAAACCTAACACTTGGGATGGCGCTGCTGCAGAAGCAACTGGACAGTGTGTGGGGCTTACCCTCTGAGGCCCAAAGATCTCAGGAAGTCTTTGGTCTTTTACCTACAGCCCTTCTGATTACAGACTGGCCTCCTATGGACCAGCCTCCATCCTTTCTGGGGCATTTCCTCCCAGCAGTGGTTTCAGGAAGCAGCTGCCTGGTGGGGACTGGCCCACAGGATCCAAGCATCTCTGGCACAAATGCAGTATCAGAGGAAATTTCCAGAGATATTTCTTCCTTTCTGCTTCAACAAGATGTTCCAAGCTCATCTTGTACATCCCCAGCACCTGTCCTGGAATCAACCATTTCTCCAAGTAGCCCTGTTTCCTTTTCGTGGAGAATGGTATTTAGAAGTCAAGATCTGACTGCTAGGTGTCCTGACTGCTATTTCTATTGTGTCACTCTCTTCCCAGACCCTTTCAGTGAACAGGCTAGGGAACATATATACATGTTTTATATGTGTGTCTATGTATAAATGTGTATTGGAAGAAAGGAGAAGTTGTGTATATTCTGTCATCAGATCCCTGAGGATAAATGCCCTGCTGTTCGGAGCTATGAAATCACTATACTTATCATACACTCACTCATTTGATTCTTTTTGCACACTATTTGTATGCCAGTGATATTCATGTGCATAGGAAATCTTCCAACTTATTAGGACCCTGGCCATCTATTTATAATGGCTTGATTTTAGGACCATTGAAAAGAAAGGTACCACAGTGGTGACAAAAGTTTCATGTGTAACTGTCCGGTTGGTTAGGCCCAGGCCAGCTGCAATCAAAGACAGCAAGAAATCATGATGCTCTGATTTGGAAAGTGGAATATTTCTGATAGGATGAATGTATTTTCCAAAACAGCAAATTCCCAGATCTCCAAACATAGCAATAATTCCAACACAGACATTATTTTCTCTCAGAAATATTGAAGATCAGTCCTGAGTGAGACATCAAATGAACAAGTTTTCGATGTCAGAAACTTGTTCTTATTTACCCATTTAGACAACCTTGGAATTGGGGTCAGGAGACCTGTCCTGCCCTTAGCCAGGGGTTCTCAGAATTCTGAAAAGTGAGCCTCTCTCAGTTTCAGTTTTCACACCAGTAACTAGGAATAATAAGGGACACCTATCCCAAGGCATTACCACATGAGCTAAGTATTTTTAAAAACTGGACATGGTGTGATGAGTACAACAATTAAAAATTGCTAAGAGGCAGTTTATAAAACTCCGTGGGTTAGGGGAGACACCCAAGATGGCGGCATAGGTAAACACCGGAGTTAGCTGCCTCGAACAACCACTTCAAAAATACAACTAAAAGACGGAACGGACATCACCCAGAACCACAGGAAGGCTGGCTGAGTGGAAATTCTACAACTAGAAGGAAAGAGAAAAGCATACCTAGACTCAGAGGAGGCGCAGTGCGGAAGTAAAATACTAAGGTGCGGAGTGCATGTAGAGCAGGCTGGCGGCTGAGGGCGCGGTTGTCGTTTTCAAATAGGAGGGAGTCTCAGGCTCTGAGCTCCAGTTCCGGGCGAGTCTCTAGGGACCCAGACTCATATGGGAGAAGTGGGACTGTCTGGCATCAGTCAGAACCCTAGGGCAGCTTTCTCTCCGAGGGGCTTGCAGCGATTACCGAGACACTGAGAAGCAGAGCCTCTGAGGGCAAGACTGAGAGCAACCATAACTCCTAGCCCCGCCCTGTTGATCCCGTGGGACCCGCCCTGCCCAAGCCCTGCACAGAGGCTTTTGCTGGATAGCCTCAGGCAAAGGCTAGATTAGCACCTCCCTAGAGATCCAGGAGCCAGGAAGCCCAGAGGTCAGAGTGGGACCATCCAGTTTGCAGCTCCTTGGAAACATAAAGGACACACTCAGGGGGCAGACTCAGTGAGCACCAAAGCCCCACTGAAGCAAGTCTTGCCCCAGAGGGGTGTCTCCAGCACAGAAGTTCTCCCACTGCAGACACAGCTGATTCTCACAGCCAATTGGCCTGGAGGTCAATTCCTCCCAGTGATAACTACAAGAATCAAGGCTTAACTACAACAAGACTGTGCACAAAGCCCACAAGGGGGTGCACCAAGAGTGTCTACCTCAGGTAATTGGGACACTTAGCACAGAAAGGCACCCTATCGACACAGTGAAGCATAAAAATGCCGAGACAAAGAAACAGGACACAAATGACAGAAATGGAGGACAGCAAACTGCAGGATAAGAGTTCAAAACCACACTTTTAAGGTCTTTAAAGAACTGTCTAGAAGCCGCCGATAAATTTAGTAAGGCCCTCGAAAAGACTGGTGAGACTGCTGATAAATGTATTGAGATCTTCAAGAAATCTAGTGAGACCCTCGATGTTGTGATAAACAACCAACTAGAAATTAAGCATACACTGACTGAAATAAAGAATATTATACAGACTCCCAACAGCAGACCAGAGGATCGCAAGAATCAAGCCAAAGATTTGAAATACGAAGAAGCAAAAAACACCCAACCGGAAAAGCAAAATGAAAAAAGAATCCAAAAATACGAAGACAGTGTAAGGAGCCTCTGGGACAGCTTCAAGCGTACCAACATCCGAATTATAGGGGTGCCAGAAGAAGAGAGAGAGCAAGATATTGAAAACCTATTTGAAGAAATAATGACAGAAAACTTCTCCTACCTGGTGAAAGAAATAGACTTCCAAGTCCAGGAAGCACATAGAACCCCAAACAAAAGGAATCCAAAGAGGACCACACCAAGACACATCATCATTAAAATGCCAAGAGCAAAAGACAAAGAGAGAATACTAAAAGCAGCAAGAGAAAGAAAATCAGTTACCTACAAGGGAATACCCATACGACTGTCAGCTGATTTCTCAACAGAAACTTTGCAGGCCAGAAGGGAGTGGCAAGAAATATTCAAAGTGATGAGTACCAAGAAGCTACAACCAAGACTACTTTATCCAGCAAAGCTATCATTCAGAAGTGAAGGTCATATAAAGAGCTTCACAGATAAGAAAAAGCTAAAGGAGTTCATCACCACCAAACCAGTATTATATGAAATGCTGAAAGGTATCCTTTAAGAAGAGGAAGAAGAAGAAAAAGGTAAAGATACAAATTATGAACAACAAATACACATCTATCAACAAGTGAATATAAAAATCAAGTGAATAAATAATCTGATGAACAGTATGAACTGGTGATTGTAATAGAATCAGGGACATAGAAAGGGAATGGACTGTCTATTCTTGGGGCGGGGGGAAAGGTGTGGGGGGTGCGGGAGGAGATTGGACAATAATCGTGCACCTATGGATGAGGACAGTGGGTGGGGAGTGAGGGCGGAGGGTGGGGTGGGAACTGGGTGGAGGGGAGTTATGGTGGGAAAAAAGAGGAACCAATGTAATAATCTGAACAATAAAGATTTAATTTTAAAAAAATTGCTAAGAAAGACACAGGGACAAAAAGTTCATTTTGGAATTTTTGAAGCACAACTTAACTAAACATCCTCCAGAGAGAGAAGGAAGGACCTATTTCTGAGCACCTTTGTTTATCTTCTCTTTGAACTCTTGGAACAAACCTATGGGGCAATATTATTCTTAAAGAGATAAGGAAACAGGCTGAGTGGTACCCTTGCCCATGGTTACACAGCAGAGGAGGCAGAGCTGGCGTCTGATCTAAGCCCTTTCTGATTCCCAAGGCCAGGCTTCCTACACTCGACCTACTTTCCCCAAAGCCAGGGAAAGGGTCAGGGGAGGGGAGGTTGATCATGGGCAGAACAGGGGTCAGAAAACCAGGCAAATGTTAGGAAAGGACTTTCACAGAGTTATGCAGGTGATATGGCCAGAGAACCTGGGCAGAGGTAAGTCTGGGTATTTTAATAGTTTAGAGGAAGCCGACTAAATAATTTAATTAACTAGTTTATTTGCTAAGTTAATTTAATGATTAGCTTATTTAATTTTAGAAAACTAAGACATAAAAGTGGCTGGAAGGAAGAGAATTTATGTCTAAAATAGACCACTGATAAGGTATGATTTTCAAGTTTGTAACCATGACCTTACACATATCTTTCACACTAGGTTATTAAGAGACCTGATAGCCCTTTGAATTTTAATAATCGTTCTCTCAGCAGTCATCCTGCACTGGTATGATCTATAATGAGAGTTCCATGAGGCAAGGATCTTTGCTTTATGTATGGATGATCCCTACGCACCCAGAACTATGCCTGGGACTTGAGAGGTGCTCACCAAGAGTTTTTTGAGACAATGAATCTGAGAATCTGTGAACTAAAATATGGCATGGTCTCTGAGAACCTACTGAAGCAGAGAGCTACATCTTCCCTGGTTCTTCCTCCTCCCAAGAGAGCAGCAGAGTAGCATGTATGAAGGTGGACAGCTGTGAGGATGTGCTGCATGCAGATTCTTCTGTCCTTGAGATACAACTGGCAATCCATTATAAAGAAAAATGGTTAGACCTGTAGTAACACATTAATATGAGCAGAAGCATATTAATGAGCAGGAGAATATAAAAGGTACAAACAATATTGGCAGGTGGGAGAGTACAGGGCAAGAGGATGGTCTTGTATTCCAAGTGGTGGCCACTGTCGGAGAGGAGACAGGCTGTAGGGCTCAGAGCCAGGCTGTGCAACTGTGCTGTCCAGTACTGCAGCTGTGAGCCACATGAAGCAATCAAGCACAAGAAGTGTGGTCAGGCCCACTGAGTCATGCAATCAATGTAATATTCACATTGGGTTTCAAAGGCTTAGTATGAAGAAAGAATATAAAATCTCTCAATCACTATTTTTATAATAATTACTTGTTGGAATGATAGTATTCTCTACAAGTGTCTCCTCCCTTCTCTACTCCTTCTTCCATCCCCTCCCATTCAGGGCTGTTATTATTCTCTAGACCGACTTACAGTTTCCCATTGAAGCTTTCCTTCCTTATTCCCTCTTCTCTGCTCTCATCCTCTGCTCATTGTTCAGTAATGATGCTTTATTGATGCAATACATTTACTTGTAATTTCTGTAAAGTAATCTAGTAACATACAGCCAAAATCTAAAAACTATTCATCCCTTTGACACAGCAGTTTTGTGGTGGTGAGTTTTTTATTCTTTTAGTCAACAATTTTTTAGAGACAAAATAGACTCTGCTCTTGCTCTCATGGAGCTTACGGTTTTGCCGGGGAGACACACATTAAATAATTAAAGACCCAGATAGATATAGAATTACAAACTATAAAAACTACTATGGAGATAAAAGGACAGAGGTCTCTAGAAAGATGAACAAAATTCAGGTAATGGGACACACAGCAGTGTAGAAATTCAGTAGGACCTTCACAAAGAGAGAAGTCAGAGAGCTTTATGTGCTAAAAAGGATGAGTTCACTGTGGTTATGCATCAAGGATTGAAGCCTGTGCCAATATATGATTGGTTAAATCAAGTTCCATTATCCTTTGGTCAGTAGAGAGTCTTCATTTAGATCCATTGAGGATCTAACATAACATAGCTCATTTGCTCAAAGTTCACAGTTCTTTAACAGCTTCGGTAGGTTGGAAGTAGTTATGGTGAAACACAATGTCCAGTTTTTGTTTTATTTAAAAATGTTTTTATTGATATTTGGAGAGAGAGAAAGGGAGAGGGAGAAGGGACAGGTAGAAACATTGAAGAGAGAGAAACAATCATTGGCTGCCTCCTGAATGCTCCCCCCCCCCCCCCCCACACTGGGGAATCAAGCCTGCAA
This sequence comes from Myotis yumanensis, assembly GCF_028538775.1. Classification (NCBI taxonomy): domain Eukaryota; kingdom Metazoa; phylum Chordata; class Mammalia; order Chiroptera; family Vespertilionidae; genus Myotis; species Myotis yumanensis. The sequence goes on from NW_027223754.1 coordinate 158,455,773, forward strand.
CTCGGGCATGTGCCCCACCAGGAATCGAACCAGCCACCTTTTGGTGCATTGGTCAACACTCAACCACTGAGCCACACCAGCCGGGCCACAATGTCCTGTTTTGATATCACTTTGGTGAATGTTGCTGCTTGTGGAACATTCTTTATCAGCTAGAAATATAAATAAAGAGAATGATGAGCCCAGCTGGTGGCTCAGTGGTTATGTGTCAACCCATGAACCAGGAGGAAACCGGTTTGATTCCAATCAAGGGCACATACCTGGGTTGCAGGTTCAATTCCAGCCAGGTTGGAGCACGTGCAGGAGTCAACTAATCTATGTGTCTCTCTCACATCAATGTTTCTCTCTCTCCCTCCCTCCCTCCCTCTCTCTCTCTCCTTCCCTTCCACTCTTTCTCAAAAAAAGAATGGAAAAAAATATCCTCAGGTGAGGATTAATAAATAAAAAATAAATAAATAAAATAAAATAAAGAATCAGTGAACACTCCCTGTGTGACGTCGTCTGGCACAGCCAAACCACTGATCCCTGGCTCTCTTCCTTTTGAGAATAAGGCTCCCTACAGGAAGCAGCTTCTGTTGGGGTTTTGAGCCAAGGGCATAAATTGTGGTAGATGTCACCGTTTTGTCCTAGTCAAACACACACACACACACACACACACACACACACACCAAAGTTCTAAAAAGTGAAAATATGGGGAGTAGTTATTATAAAAGGTAATACTGATGTTAGGAGTGGTTATTTAAGGACTGTTAAGTAACAAATATTCAACTAAGTAAATTTTAAAGGTCACATTGGCTTTATTGAAAAAGTTACGAATCAGCAGCAAATAGCGAGGAGCTCCCTGGAGCTGCAGAAAAGGAAAGGTTTTTAAAGGCAGAGACAGAGAGAAAGTTAAGTTAATTATTAGCAAAGAATGCATTGTTTTAGGTAAAGTTGCCTTCCTAAGGGGAACAGAAGAGATCTATCAGCAGATTACCTACTAGAGTTGAGCAGGAAACTCTAGGTTGGCTCACATTCTCGGGGACAGCGAAACTGTAATTAAGTTAGGTAATAAGTCTTGGTACACCTGCTTCCCTTGACTTCCGGGACAACACTTTTGACATTTATTTCCTCTTATCTCAATATTTTCTTTCCGTTTCTTTTGCTGGTCCCTTTTTTTGTTAGCAACTGGGGTTCCTGGCTGGGACCTCAGTTCTTCTCATCGGCACAGAAAAAAATTTAAGGCCAACAAAAACAAAAGTAAAGCAAAGTAGGATTTATTGAAAATACACTCCAAGCAGGAGAGGGACAATCAAGAGAGGCAATGGCCCCGAACTCCATGGGTTATTTGGTTTAAAGAAGGGATTTTCTGGGTAGAGACTTGCATTTGCATCCAAGGATGGCTGACAGAAAAGGGTTATATAACTATGTGTCTTCTCTGTGTGCCCTTACCCATAATGCATACTGAAAAACCTCCAGGGGAAGTGGGGGGAGGGACAAGTCAAAACTGCAATGCGAGCCCTAACTGGTTTGGCTCAGTGGATGGAGCATCGGCCTGCGGACTGAAAGGTCCCGGGTTCGACTCCGGTCAAAGGGCATGTACCTTGGTTGTGGGCACATCCCCAGTAGGAGGTGTGCAGGAGGCAGCTGATCGATGTTTCTCTCTCATCGATGTTTCTAACTCTCTATCCCTCTCCCTTCCTCCCTGTAAAAAATCAATAAAATATATATATATATTTTAAAACTGCAATGCAATTTTTATTATAATGGGCTGGGGCCCTAGTGAGGTTGCATTAGGTCATGTCATTTTCCTCTGCACTTGTGCTTGTGCCAAGAGCAGGCTCCTTTGTCAGGAACTGCTGACAGCAGGGCTGCCCATAGAGAGGCAGTCTGAAGGCAATGTTGGCCGGGCCCCACCAGAACCCAGGGCAGGCCACACCAAGCCGCTCCGGTCTAATTTCCTACCTAACACCTTCACTTATCCCAGATCCTTAATGTAGAGTACCCTCAGGGCTCAATTGTTGGATACACTTATATCTCCAAACCATACCTCTCTCCTGAGCTCCAGACTCAAATTTCCAATAGCCTCCTCCACATTTCCACTTGAATATCAGGGAGACTCTCAAATGTAACCTTAATGAACTGAACTCCTGATCATCTCCTATCTCCTTCTCCATCTTTCAGTCTTTCACCATTAAGTATAATAATTGTGGGCTTGTTTTATGTGACCTTTATTATGTTAAAGTATGATCCATCTATACCCATTGTGTTGAGTGTTATTTGTCATAAAAGGATGTTGAATTTTGTCAAATGTTTTTTCCTGCATCTATTGAGATAATCATTCAAATTTATCTTTCATTCTCAATGTACAGTATCACATTCATTGGTTTGCATATATTGAACCATCTTTGCATCTCAGGGATAAATCCAATTTGACCATGGCGTATCATTCTTTTAATGTGCTATGATTTCAGTTTGCTAACATTTTGTTGAGAATTTTTGCATGTATATTCATCAGGGATATTGGCCTATAGTTTTCTTTTCTTGTAGTGTCCTCATCTGGCTTCAGTATCAGGGTAATACTGGCCTCACAGAATAATTTTGGGATTATTCCCTCCTCTTCAATCTTTGGAAGAATTTGAGGATTGTCATTAATTCCTTTTTAATTGTTGGGTACAATTTACCAGGGAAACCGTCTAGTTTTTGCCTTTTCTTTGGAGTTTTTGATTACTGACTCAATCTCTTTACTCATTTAGATTTTCTATTGATTCATGATTCAAACTTCATAGGTTGCATGTTTTTAGTAATTTATCCATTTCTTCTAGGTTATCCAATTTGTTGGCATATAGTTGTTCACGGTAATCTCTTATCATTCTTTGTATTCCTGTGGTATCAGTTATAACTTATTTTCCTTCATTTCTGATTTATTTGACTTCTTTTTTTTTCTTAGTCTATCTAATGGTTTGTCAATTTTGTTTTATCTTTTCAGTAAATCAGCTATTTTTTTATCTTTTCTATTGTTTGTCTGGTCTCTATTTTACTTATCTGCTATGATCTTTGTTATTTATGTCTTTCTGCTAACTTTGGGCTGTGTTCTTCTTTTTCTCATGAGCTCTTTTTCCTTATATATTTGTTGATCTCTATAAACTTCCCACTAAATCCAGGAAAATTCTTAAGAAGTTATATTATTCAAAAAGTGTCCCTATGTGAGTCTTACAATCAGGCAATCAAATCACATCTATATTCTGATCACTAAGGCATGATATGTGTTTTTCTAGATGTTATTTCCTTCCTATTAGCTGTCAGGAGAATTTGGGGGGCAACCCAAGGAATTAGCAGAGACTTTGTAAACCTAACCAAGGATGGACTCTAAGGAGAGAGCCAAATATTACTTTTTTCTGGAAGAAACTCCAAAGCAGGCCATCTGAGGCCCCCTGGGAGGGAGGGAGTAAACCAGCAGGACCAGCTGCAGTCGAGTCCCACATATAAGTTTGATACATTCCCTTCAGTTATCTTTGCAGGTCTTTACTCTTTCATCCCTGCATCAACCTGGCATCCTGGACAAATGCTCTGAGGGGCGAGGGGCAAAGACCCCACCAGAGAGAGTCTTGAAGTTAATCTGCCTGAGACCTGAAACAACCTGTAGTCCAATAAAGTCAGGTCTTTTGACCTATTGCCATGAGGAAGACTACCCATGGGTCATCTCACCAAATAGAGAAGAAGAAAAGGTCTGCATAGAATGTAGAAGTGACGTGATATTCTGATAGGCTCCAAGCAGACACGATGTGTGAAAAGGCTCTACCTCAGGTGTGGACTACATAATAGGCCCTGTTTCCTTAGGAAGTTCAATGTGACCAGCAACCCCTTATTTGAAGCTCTGCATCTGAGTCATGTATTGAAGCTGCTTCTGTGTCATAGTGACTCAGAGGCAAGAATGGGATATGCATTCTTACTGATATAATTTTAATGTGTGTGTTTTTAATCCTCAGCTGAGGATATGTTTTTTTCCACTTTAAAGAGAGAGGAAGGGAGCAAGAGGGAAGGAGAAGGTAAGAGGGAGGGAGGGAGGGAGGGAGAGAGAGAGAGAGAGAGAGAGAGAGAGGGACATTGATATGAGAGAGAAACCTCAATTGGTTGCCTTCCGTATGCACCCTGACAAGGAATCAAATCCACAACCTGGGCATATGCCCTGACCAGGAGTTGAACCTGCGACCTTTCGGTGTATGGAACAACACTCCAACCAACTGAGCCACACAGGCCAGGGCCTGATATAATTTTGATCAGCAACTTTTTAAATAGTTTATGCGTTTAGAGAATACAGTTTCTCAATAAATGAAAATGCAGAAGTTACTCAAAGAAAGTGATTAAGACAATTCACAGTTGCAGCATATCCTTTGGAGAAACATTTGGCCAAAAATTTGGCAGAAATTTACTTTCTCAGTTCAAGTTAATTTTTACTTTCTCAATAACCAGGGGCAGGACATGGTGGGAGAGCAGTTGGCAAGAGGCACAAACACTTGGCTAAACTTTTGCTTTCTTTGTAATTCACTCTGTTGTTATCTTGCATTTTCCTTCTGTGCAGATTCCTCCCACAACAACCCAGTGGTGTAGATGCTGTAATTATTTTGTAAATGGGAAAACTAATGTAAGGAATGTTGAGTAGCTTGCACAATATCACCTAGCAAGTCAATGGCAACGTCGAGAATGGAACCCAGGCATTGCTGGAGAGCCTGTGCTCATAACCCTTTGCGTTGCTCCTTCGCACCACATTCCTCTGCCAGCCACCACCCAGCCATCAAACCTTTCCTCCCCTGCTGCCGAGGATACATTTACTATTTTGTTCTTAGTGGTTTTCCTTACTCGCTTTCATATTAATGCCCTAATACATCTCTGCCAACATTTTCTTTACATAATAGCTTACTAAGGTCTTAGCAAGTTTATCTCTCAAATCTCACCTCTATAAAAGAGTTGTTAATTTGGTCCTTTTCTTGAGTTAAAAAGTAAAGATGTTCCACAAATAGTTGAGTTTTTAAAGAGTCTTCCTGTTGGTTCTTGCAAAAAAAGAGTCATCCTTTCCAAGAAGCTAATTCATATGCATCAGTGTTGCTGGCTTTAAACTTCTTTTGATAATCCTGGATTAAACGCTTGTAAGTAGGGAGATCAGAGCTGTCCTGATTTGCAGAGTAGGTTCCACCCAAGTGAAGTGCAACTTCGCCCTATGATAAGCCAGGCCTGCTTATCTATGTATATAAAAGCCTAAAATGCTAAGTGTCCGACCCATCGGTTGACCTTTTGGTCAACTGCTCAAACAGTCACTATGACGTGCACTGACCACCAGAAGGCAGATGCTCTGACCAGTAGGTTAGCTTGATGCTGGGGTCTGGCCAATCAGGACTGGGTGAGATGGGCCGGACACACCATGGAGCCCTCCCACGGTCCCTCCCCAGCCAGCCCCCATCGGCCCCGATCGGGACTGGGCGAGACGGTTCCAATAGGTCCCAATCACCAGCTAAGCTGAGGGACCCCACCCGTGCATGAATTCGTGCACCAGGCTTCTAGTAAAGTTATAAAGTAAAATAACTAAACATCCATGAGTCCTCCACCAACATGAGAACTAGAATATTACCAATATTATTGATGTTTCACATGAGTCCTTCCTCTCACAAGCTCTTACCAACCGTCCCCCCACCCCAGAGGTAACCACTATCATAAACTTCATCTTTTACTTTCTTCTATATTGATTTATGATTTATTTTTATATGATTTACTGCACATCTGTATGCATTCCTAAACAACATACTGCTTAGTTTTCCTTGTCTTTGAACTTTATAAAAATCCTTTCATACTAGTCTTCTAAACATGCTATTGTCACTTAACCTTATATTTCTAAGATTGGCCCATGTTGATGATAATGTAGCTCATTAATTTTCACTACTAAATAGCTTTCCATTATATGACTATACCACAATTTATTTATCCATTCTTCTAAAAAAGGACAGATTTTGTCTTTTAAAAATTTATTGTGGGATTCTTTTTTTAATACAAAAGTAAGAATTTGGCCTCCTCCCTTCTCTCTATCATCTATTATTCATCCTATTCTACTCTTTCAAATGAAAATAGAAATTTCTCTTCCCACGGTGTGGAGACTCAATTCTTGCTTATTTTCTCCCCACCTCTCAGAAAAAGGCCACCCTGAGGACCTCTGGCCCCAGGGAGAGTGAATCAGCACAGCTCTTACCGGATTTAACAACGTCGTATTTGAGTCCCTGCTCACTATGCTTTGTCTGTTACTGCTTATAAGGCATTTCTCTTTAAAACTCACACATATAAACACACTATTTCTTTGGCAGCAAAAATTTTTTTTAATTGTCTAAAGTTTTATGTCTCCTTTTTCCCCAATTGACCCTCGCCCCCCCCCACCCTCTCCCCCTCAGTTTGGCAGCAAATTTCTGCTTCACTTTCATGGCCCAGCTCATCTCTTACAGTCTGAGAAACCTTCCCTCAAATTATTTCCTTTCCTCCCGCCCTCCAGGTAATGGCTCCTTTCTCTGAGCCCCACTGTCCCAGCTCCAGCCACTGCCACACCATATAGGGTAGGAGTTGCTTGCTGTAGAGTCTAAACCAGCAGTTCTCAACCTGTGGGTCTCGACCCCTTTGGGGGTCGAACGACCCTTTCACAGGGGTCGCCTAAGACCATTGGAAAACACATATATAATTACATATTGTTTTTGTGATTAATCACTATGCTTTAATAATGTTCCATTTGTAACAAAGAAAATACATCCTGCATATCAGATATTTACATTACGATTCATAACAGTAGCAAAATTACAGTTATGAAGTAGCAACGAAAATAGTTTTATGGTTGGGGGTCACCACATTAAAGGGTCGCAGCATTAGGAAGGTTGAGAACCACTGGTCTAAACAATGTGCTCTCCAAAAGCAAGGATCCTGCCTCCTTACCTCTGAGGGCCAGCGCCTGGCTCAGAGAGGCTCAGTTGTGCTAAATGGATGCCAATTTGAAAAATAAAAGCAAAAGGAATATAAGAAAAGTTCAGAGGACATCAAATGTCCTTGGGCCTAGACTAAAGAGATCACAGCTCTGGGGAACTTTGTTACATATCCTATCAGAAGTTTCTCATGGCATTCTTTCCCATCGAGTTGCCTCTGTGCCCTGCGTGTTCCACATAAAACTGCCATATTATTACCACTTCCACCCACACCAGAACCTGCAGCGCATCTCGATGAACAATGCTTCATATCTGCAAAGCTCTAAAGTGCCAGTCTCTGCTTCCTCATCAATGAATATTTATTAAGCAACTATTGTGTTCAAGGAACAATCTCTCTTAACATGCCCTGCAGCCCCCCTGAGACCCAGTGCAAGAGATAAACAAAGGCGCTATTATAAAATGTACACCCAGACACGGAATCATCACAGGCCAGGGTGCATCCAGCTTTACTTCTGCAACTAGTGCTTTCAAATTCATTACACCCTCTCCTTTCTGTGTCCCAGCTTTCCTTGTGCCTTTTAAATTTTTATAACTGGGCTATCAGCATAATACAAGCCATCTAGAAACAGGTTTTAAAAGTAAGGCTATTAAAGTTTAGGGAAACTGTTGAACACAATATATTCCCATTCCAGCTCCTATGGCTAATGAGAAGGGACTACAATACATGAGAATCAAGTGTGTCCTCAGACCAGCAGAACTGAAGAACTTTGCTGTAACAAACGGCATCACTCTTCCTCATGAAACTAAATTGCCTAGAAATAACAAGTTCAGTTTCTAACTCAATTAAGAAGTTTACAGAGTTGGTTCTATGCAGAGTACAGGGCTGGTGTGAGGTGAGGGGGGAGCCTGGGGACACAGAGAGAAAGGAGCCCTTTTGAAAGGAAACTTAGGAAGGTGTGGCATTAAGAAGTCTCAAGAAAGAGGTGGTCAAGAGGCAAGTACTATAGTGAGGTCAATTGAGGTTAAAACTGACTAGCATCCATGAATTTTTTAATCTGGAGGTTACAAGAACCGTTGTGGTGCTGACAAAGAAAAGAGTTAAATTGCACTAGGTTGCCTGGCTGGTGTGGCTCAGTGGATAGAGCGTCAGCCTGCAGACTGAAGGGTCCTGGGTTTGATCCCAGTCAAGGGCACATGCCCTGAGTTGTGGGCTTGATCCCCAGTGGGGGGCATGCAGGAGGCAGCCAATCAATGATTCTCATCATTGATGTTTCTATCTCTCCTTCTCCCTTCCTCTCTGAAATCAATAAAAATATATTTTTTTAAAAAAGAAAGAAAGAAACTATTCTGGTGGTAAAGGTCAACTTGGCCCTTAAATTAGTACAGAGACTTTGGGTAATACTCTCTCCAACTCCCATCCCATCATCTACCCAAGTGTCTACCCTACCCTTTACTGCCTAAGAACAAGAACTCCACCACACTGATTAACAGACTGGTTTTCTGACCTGCCACAAGTGAGTTAAATATAAATATCCCCCATCATAAACATATATGTTATAGAAAAACTCAAAGACAAAAAATGCACAATGCAGAAAGTGTAGGTCCAACCCCCCAACCCACCCGAGACAAACACCAACAACTAGATTATTTCACACACACACACTGTACATGAATGCACGTATGTATATGTACATATACAAATTTATTTTTACAAAGGTTTGATACTATTTATGCTACTCTATTTTTTACTTAGTAATGTATCTTAGACACAGCTTTCCATGTAGATGAGAAGTTGATGACTTAGAGATTTTGCTGAAGTAATTCATTAACAGGAAGATCAGTGTTTTGTTTATCCTGTCCAGCAGATCTAAGTGGCTTCCACCTTTCCGTAATAGTGTAGAGCAGGGGTCCTCAAACTGGCCCGCGGGCCACATGCAAATACAAACATTGTATTTGTTCCCGTTTTGTTTTTTTACTTCAAAATAAGATGTGTGCAGTGTGCATAGGAATTTGTTCATAGTTTTTTTTTAAACTATAGTCCGGCCCTCCAACGGTCTGAGGGACAGTGAACTGGCCCCCTGTTTAAAAAGTTTGAGGACCCCTGGTGTAGACAGTAGGGAAAACTCCTAAATATTTATTGAGAATTCTCACACTTTTGAGTTCCAGTTGGCAATTTAAATTAGTTCTAATTCCTACTATGATTGTTAACTTATCAAAAAAAACTTCCCTCCTAATGCATCAGTAAAACAGCCTTTATGCTTCACATCATTTTATTTTAAATTTTTTCTTTATTTTATTTTTTTTCCATCACCATTTATCCCCTCTATACCCTCCTCTATAACAACTAAATCAAGCGTGATCCTTGCAATATGAAAAATAAGAATTCTGGTTAGGCTATTCTAATGTTGAAATAATCAATATAAAGAAGATTAGTTGTACTGGATCCGTTGAAATAGAATGGATAATGCTATGATCTATTTATCTAGAGAATATTACTGGTAAGTGTTCTGACATTTGAGAACAACTGAAAAAAATTAAAGTAAATAAAAATTATGCAAGTAAAAAAAAAAAACAAGTCAACATTAACTCCAAGAAAATAAAATTGTACTATAAAGGAAAATGTTGAGAATGTCTAAAATTGATAAATCAAGAAATAACATGCCCCTAGCTGGTTTGGCTCAGTGGATAGAGCATCAGCCTGTGGACTGACGAATCCTGGGTTCAATTTCGGGTTGAGGGCTCAATCCTCAGTAGGGGTATGCAGGAGGCAGTCAATCAATGATTCTCTCTCATCATTGATGTTTCTATCTCTCCCTCCCTTTCCCTTCCTCTCTAAAATAAATAAAAATATATTTTAAAGTAAAAAAAAGAAATAACAGTATATTATTTAGAAATATAAAGGTAAATACAAGAAGAAATAGCTAAAAGTTGAAAGCATTTGCTTCTAAGTAGCAGTAATGAAGGATAGGAAACTGTTTCATTATTAAGTTTTGGGTACTAATTGAATTTTGAACGATATATGTATATTACTTTGATTTTTTTAATTAAAATAATTTCTTTTTAAGTAAGGAGGAACATGTATTTTTATTTAAGATTCTGTGGCATGCAACCCTGGCTGGGTGGCTCGGTTGGTTGGAGTGTCATCCAGTGCACCAAAAGGCTGCGGGTTCAATTCCCAGTCCCGGCACATGCCTAAGTTGCAGGTTTGATCCCCCGGTCAGGGCACCTATGGGAGGTTACCGATCGATGTTTCTTTCTCTCTGTCTCTGCCTCTCCCTTCCACTCTCTCTAAAAATCAATGGAAAAAATATCCTTGGGTGAGGATTAACAAAAAAGAGAGAAGAGAGAAGACAGTCGGATTTGAGAGGAAGGTCCTTAAACTGCAGATCAGCCCCAAGAAAGTCTCAGCCTAGCGGATGTGTGGAGACTGCCCAGTATAGTCCCACGTTGGCAGAACTGGTTGTAACGTTCAGTCCACCCCCAGACTTTCAGGGAGGGGAGAGGAGTCAGAAGTTGAGTTCGATCACCAGTGGCCAATAATTTAAATCAATCATGCCTGTGTAATGAAGCCTCCATAAAACCCAAAAGGACAGGGTTCAGAGAGTTCCTAGGTTTGTGAATACTTGGAGATTCTGAGAGAGTGTGGCATGCCTGGAGAGGGCATGGGAGCTCCGCACCCATTCCCCACACCCTGCCCAGTGGATCTCCTCCATCTGGCTGTTCCTGAATTACATCTTTTTATAATAAACTCGTAATCCAGTAAGTAAAATGTTTCTGTGAGCTCTGTGAGCTACTCTAGCAAATTAATAGAACCCAAGTAGGGAGTGGTTGGAACCTCTGATCTATAGCCAATCAGTCAGAAGAACAAGTGATAACCTGAGCTTGCAACTGGTATCTGAAGTGGGTGGGGAGGGTTGTCTTGGAGGGGTGAACCCTTGGCCTGTGGAATTTGTTGTTATCTCCTGCTAGACAGTGTCAGAATTGAGTTGAATTGTAGCACACCCAGCTGGTGTCATGAAGAACTGCTTGTTGGTGGAGAAGAACCGTACTCCCCACAATGTTGTTGTAATTGAATCCAGAACCATTAATGGTGTAGAGGAGTAAAACTGGAGGAACTGGTGAAAGGGAAAAAAACACTTGTTGTTCCCTCCCTTCCCCTCACTTCTGTCTCTCCTTTTTCCCTCTCCCTCCACCTCCCCAATCTCCCCTGTAAGCTTCTGCCTCTCTCCTATCTGAGGGGACTGTGTTCTCTGTTCTGCCCAATTGGCATTCCCTGGTGCACTGTAGTAACAGACAGCTTGCCTGTTTATTGACTAAAAGGGTAATTTCCTGATGCCAGTCAAAGATGAAGATCCATTTATTTTATTAGGGAGAAGCTTGGACCCCACAGTCTCCCTGCATATTACTATTCAACCATCACACCTGGCAGCAAGAAGATACACTTGCAGAAGAGATATGCCAGGCCAGGCAGAATCCCCAGAGGTCAAACCTGAACATGAATCAAATAACTGAAGATGCCTTGACTATTTCAAATATCAAACCCAAAGTGGCCTGCTTACTTTTATAACCATTCATCTGTAAAAGCTGTGCAATCATTTATGTTTCTTTCTTTGACCCAGGAGATTTGTCTACTTAGACTATTTCTTAATTTATCAATTCTAGACATTCTCAATTACCTTCCAGTTAGGGTAAATGAAAATTTAGCTTTCTTACACGACTAGTATGTTGTCAGTCTCTTTCCTTTTCATCCACATAGTGCTGCCTGGTTAATTTATTTTAATGACTTTTGAAATTACCTAGAAATCACCTCCATAATCACAATGCATGAGTTACGATCTTCTACTGTTTACTTCAGCCCCATCCTCTGATTTAAGTTGGAATACTAGTGTGCAAAACCCCTGCTGGCTGGGGGCAGGGGAAGGCAGGCTAATTTTAGCAGAGCCTTCTCAAACTGCCAACCTGAGATCAGCTGCTACAAACTGAGGTTCTCAGCGGTAATGCTGGCACACCTCTCCAAAAGAGCTTCAGCTGCTTTGTGCCTTGAACCCTGCAGCCAGACTTAAGGATGTTACTAACAGCTTTATTGAGACATAATTTACACCCCCATACCATACAACTGTTGACCTTCAACAAATAGCCAGGTATTTCTCGAGCAAAATGGGTTTATTTCAGAACAACAAAGAATTGCTATTTGGGACATGCAGGCTGATGGTGAAACGTGTTAAGTCCAGAAAAACAAAGGATAGGAATGCTCTTTTATGGACTTCGGAGGGACTGTTGTAACTGAAAGTTCAAAGTATAGTGACTTTTCATCGGCTAAATTATGACAGTCTCCCATTAGCAGAGCTGTCACTGAGCAAGGCATAAGCTTCCTTCTGCTGAGGTAGTAATGTAGTATTACTTCCTGTGGAAGAGGCAAGGTAATTTTCTTCCTGTTGGGGTCAGTAGTTTGTTGGTGACAGGTGTGTGAGTTCTCTGTTCTAGCCTCCTGACTCCATTTTTTAAAATTTATTTATTTTTATTGATTGTAAGAGAGAGAGAGAGACATAGATGTGAGAGAAACATCCATGAGTTGCCTTCCACACGAACCCCAATGGGGACTAGGGATCAAACCCACAACCGGAGTATGTGTCCTGACGGGGAACTGAACCCAAACCCATTTGTTGTATGAGACGTGACTCCAACCAACTGAGCCACACAGGCCAGAGCAAATCTGCCATCCTTTATTTTAAGCAGTCTGCAAGGAAAAAGCTAGCCCCAAAGAGTATGTCACTTTATGACTAACAAGAGAATCTATACTTTATGTATATTGGCAGGTAACTTAGCAAAAATCTGGTGGGTTCATTAACAACTCAGGTGAAAAAATTTAATTTCATATGTCAAATTCATTATATAGATTGAAGAACAATTGCAATGTACTATAATACATGTTTTATTGACTTTGAGGTGATCATTTGCTCTGTAATTAAAAGAAACATTCCTATGAGATCAAACTAAAACTTTGACATAAACAAATATGATGGTGCTCTTTATTACTTTTCAGTAATTTATGATAATAAGAGACAGAACCTAACATGATTAAACTTAAATATGGCATGGGCCCCACTTAGATAGTCTTCCTGTTAATTATGCTCTTGTGTCAACAGAACTTATTCTCTAATCTTCTCTTTCCTATCTTATTGGGGAGGGAAATAACTAGCACAGGAGTACTGCAAATTCTCAACAGGAGTACTTGTTTCAACAAGATTATTTACTCCCAAGGCTTTTATCAAATATTAATATTATCAATATTTTATTTCAATTTTAACCAAACCTGAATAAAAATGAAAGATGAATAATTTTTATTTCCACACTCCTTGGAAATGAAATGTTCTGGCCATGGCTTGCCTCTTAGCCCACCTCTCAGCTATGCCTTCCCTTGAAGTCTGAGCTCTGTCCATATGAAACTCTTGGCAGTGTCCTGAAAGTGCCATGCCATTTACACTTTTGTGACTATGTTCCCTGTACCAATTTTATCCAAGTCTTAAGGAAAATGCTGATGCCAACAAACAGTTGGGTTATGAATGAATCCATAACACTTCATCACACTTTTTTATTTGTGTCTATTGGCTCTACAAACTATAACTTTTTTGGAAGCAGAAATCATGCCATTAATTTTTTCTCCCCAGAAATAAATGGAATAAATGCTTGAGTTAAAGGATGACTGAATGGGCCCTGGCTGTGTAGCTCAGTTGGTTAGAGTGTTGTCCTAATACACCAAGGTTGCAGGGCACATACAAGAAGCAACCAATGAATACATAAATAATTGGAACAACAATCAGCATTTCTCTCTCTCTCTCTCCTTTTCCCCCTTCCTCTCTCTAATCAATAATAAAAATAAAAAATAAATAATGACCAAATTAACTATCCATTTAGAAAAGAGATCATCCTTTTACATGCTAAAAACATCCAGAATAACAATAGGAGTTGAACTGGAAGGGAAGTCCATAGGTGGGGTCCAAGTCTGCAAAGAACTTGGGGAGAGAGACGTAGGCTGACAGATTACCCAAAGCGGATGATAGTAGACATAAGTAGTAAATGTAAAGAGGATGGTAGAAAACGGAAGAAGGCTCGGACAAAGGGGTTTTGCACCTCTGTGGAGGAAGCACAAAGGGAACTAAATGAATGGCAATACTGCCTCTCAGTGGCACTTGGGATAAAAGCCTCTATACCAGAGAACTTTTACCAAATAACAGCTTTCTCACATTGAGTGGTTCTGGACTATGAACTGTGCCAGGCACCTTTATCCCATTTAACCCTCACAACAACCCCTTGTAGAGGAGACATGGCATGTAGCTTAAGAGGTAAACGCACAGACTCTGGAGCCAGGCTGTCTGACTCCGACTTACTAGCTGTGTGACCTCAGACATACTACTTTAAGTTCTCTACATATTTCCCTATCTGTAAAATAGGGATATTTGTCCATATTCTTACGGGGAATAAGTTCTTAAAATGGTACTTCTTGGCATAACAAATGCTAAGTGAATTTAGCCTTTATTTTTCCTTTTCCTGATGAGAACTGATGTTGAATAAAGTGAGCATACAGTAGGAACTCAATAAATATAACTTCCTTTGTTTTCTTCCCTTATATATTAGCTCCTTAAGATGTTGCACTCCCTAGTATTCCTGAAATGTAAATAGGGGACTCCCAAATGGCCCAAAGAAGTCAGTTCCTAAAGGCAGCAATGAGAAAGCTCAGAAACCTCCATTAAAAAGTCCAGGGTAATGTGGTTCCGGAAACACTGGGGCGGGGCGGGGGGGGGGGGGGGGTGCAATCTTGTTACGTGTGTTATAGTGAAAACCTTCCCAGCAATGAAATTCACCCTACCCAAAACGGAATGCATAGGGATTGTGAAAATCAAATAAGATTTGTGCAGGAAGCCAGATTTCTAGAAATATTCAAATAAGTATGATCTTCCCAGAGCCCATTTTTTACCACACTGCCCACAGGAGCTGAGGGACCATTTTCAAGATTAGGTTAATAATAACTTACTACAGACTATTCCCTCCTTGCTCTCCTACTATTATTATAAAAATAAAATTCATGCCCAGCCGGCGTGGCTCAGTGGTTGAGTGCCGAACCAGGTCACGGTTCGATTCCCGGTCAGGGCACATGCCCCGGTTGTGAGCTCCATCCCCAGTGTGGGGGCGCAGGAGACAGCCAATCAATGATTCTCTCTCATCATTGATGTTTCTCTCTCTCCCTCTCCCTTCCTCCCTGAAATCAACACAAATATTTTTTTTAAATAAAATAAAATTCATGAAAATGATGGTTTTAAAGTAATACAATAATGATTACTATCATACTGCCCACCCACAGTCCACGTTTGCAAGGAGGAGACCAGGCAAGACTGACTGGCAGATCTGCAGATCTGTAGCACACAGACTCCTTTCATCTTGTCAAGCTCTCCATGATTCTGCAAGCTTCCTCTAAATCCAGTTTTAGTATTCCTGGGTGTTCTATTTGAGAGACTGAATATACAAATAAACAATAGCCAGACCATGTTTAAAAACAGAACTCTGGCCCTAACCAGTTTGGCTCAGTGGATAGAGCGTCGATCTGCAGACTGAAGGGTCCCAGGTTCGACTCCGGTCAAGGGCATGTACCTTGGTTGCGGGCACATCCCCAGTAGGGGGTGTGCAGGAGGCAGCTGATCAACGTTTCTCTCCCATCAATGTTTCTAACTTTCTATCCCTCTCCCTTCCTCTCGGTAAAAAATCAATAAAATATATTTTTTTAAAAAATAAATAAATAAAAACAGAACTCTGACCCACAACTTGCAGAAGCGTACCCAGGAAACCGACCCTCCTTTCTATAATACATAGCCCAGGAAGCCAGCCTGCTATAAATCAGACCCCTGTCTCTAGTGCCAGTCCAGGAAGCCAAACAATAATCCCTGTAACAACTGGCCCAAATTGGCCCGAAGCTGATTAATAACTGGCAACTTCCCTAATTTTTGTCTCCACTTCTAACTTAGGACCAACCAGGAAAAAAAAAAGCCAATAGGCACCTGTAACCAAATCACATAGGATGCCTCACTCCTAGTTAGCCCACCTACATCTTCCCCATACAAATAGCCTTGAATCAGTGCACACCTGAAACCTTTTTCCACCGTAAAGCTCTCCCTCTCCTCTGCCTGCCTTTTAGGGGGTGCCAACATGCAAGTGACAGTAGCTGACTCCCAGGCGATATAGCAAGCTCTGAATAAATAGCCGTGCTTTTCCCATTTGGTTGAGAAATTTTTCCACCTATTGGACCCCGTAATCCTATGAAGAACTAACATCCAAACCCTCTAAAAGATACTGCTTCACATTGTTTAAATGTATTCTTTCTACAATATTCATAAATTAGCGAACATCTTTTTTACTCCTTCATTATAACCTAAGTCAATATGCTCCAGGGCTCACCTTTCCGCAGACCATCTCCTTGGAATGGGCACGGCCTTCCTCCCTGCACCTGAGTAGAGGACCCTTTGTGGAAGCGGGTGGGCGGGGACACCGGGAGCGCCGCCCACGCCACAGGCCGACCTCCCAGGTGGCAACTACAACTCCCAGCGACCCCTGCAAACGGCGGGCCGCGGCCACGCTGCGCCGGCGCAGTGGGGGAGGCGCTTGTGTGGTTCCCGCCAATTCTTGCCGAATCCTGCCGGAGCTGAGTAGCGCGCGCCATGGAGGCGTTTGACCCAGCCGAGCTGCCCGAGCTGCTTAAGCTTTATTACCGGAGGCTCTTTCCCTACGCCCAGTACTACCGCTGGCTCAACTATGGCGGAGGTGATGGCGGCGGGGAGCGGGTGGTAGCAGGTCGGGGAGGGAATGTGCAGGGGTTCGGGGAGGGTCCTGTCGCCTGTCCAGATGTAGTGCCCAGGCATTAGCTCGAGCCCCCCCCACCACCACCGCTGAAATGTAAAGGGGCCGAGAGAGGATTTCATGACCAGCCTGCGGCCACTCTCAAAGGCTGAGCCGCCGATCCTACCACTGCGTGGCCGGACCCACCTTCGGCGCCTGAGCCGAGCAAGGGGCAGTATCGGGTCGTAGGATGAAGTCGCAGAGGCATGAGCTGCATCGGGGTGGGAGGGGCACCTCCCGGAGGAGGAGAGGCACTTAACTGGTCGCAGGAGGATGTACCAGTGCCCACCGAGGAGACAGAGGGGGCGGTATATATTTAAAATATTTCTGCATCGTTTTTCTCTTTTTTACTTTTCCCTATGAGATGCCGTGTGGTAATAAGCCCCTTCAAATGAGAGACTAGGTCTTGGCTTTTATATTTTATTTTTTACATGTAGCACAGTAAAGGGCTTATTGAAATTACCAAATTAACTTTAAAATGTACATGTATTTGCAGTGATAAAGAATTACTTTCAACACCGTGAATTTTCATTCACGTTGAAAGATGACATTTACATTCGCTACCAGTCCTTCAGCAACCAGAGTGATCTGGAAAAGGAGATGCAGAAAATGAATCCATACAAGATTGATATAGGAGCGGTATATTCCCACAGAGTAAGGAATTCGGGTCTTATGTATGTTGTGGGTTTTTTAAAAGCACCAAGAACCCCCCAGCGTTTTGTGATTATGTTTTTATAATTTATTCTATTAGAAGAGCAACACTTATTTAACTGTTTTTACAAGTTGATAGCAATTTTTGTTGTTGTTCTTTGATACTGTTCATTACTGACTGGAAATACTTTGTATGTGAATTGGTTGTATTCTCCCTAAGGGAAGAAAAAAAAAATTGAGTATCTGGCCGAAAGACTAAATGTGGAAATCAGCATGGTTTAAGGAGAGTTACATTCTCTCCCAGCATTGGAGTTATTCTTCATTCCCCTCGCACCCCTGCCTCCTTCGTATTAGGAATTCTCTACCATAACAATACCTAACATCCAACTAGTGCTACCAGTGCTACTACCATCGTCATCATCTCTCATCTGAATGACTGTAAAAACTTCCTGACAATTTGCTCCTGTAGACTCTAGAGCAGTGGTTCCCAACGTGGGGCACATGCCCCACAGGGGGGCAATTTGATTTTTAAGGGGGGGCAATTCGAGAATGAATTATTAACAGTGAATTTTTTGCATTTCTTATGGTTCTAGACCAGGGGTGGGCAAACTTTTTGACTCGAGGGCCACAATGGGTTCTTAAACTGGGCCGGAGGGCCGGAACAAAAGCATGGATGGAGTGTTTGTGTGAACTAATATAAATTCAAAGTAAACATCATTACATAAAAGGGTACGACCTTTTTTTTTTTTTTTTTTTTTTTTTTTTTTTTTTTTTAGTTTTATTCATTTCAAACAGGCCGGATCCAGCCCGAGGGCCATAGTTTGCCCACGGCTGTTCTAGGGGCCTCAGATACAGTATATATATTGTGACGTGTTTATGCATTTCAATTCTTAAAACTTTGCTATTTTTTTCATGTCACTTTGTTTTGTTTTGTTTTTAACAATTTCTTAGTGATTTGTTCCTCAGTATTTCAACTGTCCTTTTGTTCTTTTATTTTTCTCTTTCATGGATACCACGTTCTTTGGAAGCTTGTTTAGACCAAGTTAATGGCCTTTTAGGCTTCCTCCACATGGATAGATGTTCACTTTTTGAATAATAAGAATTATATGTCACGGGGTGGGGGGGCATCAGGATTTTAGGTGGGGCATGGCCAAAAAGAGGTTGGGAACCTACTGTTCTAGAGTCTAGTCTTAATACAGCAGTCAGAGTGATCCTTTAAAAAGTCAGATCCTGTGATCCCTCTGCTCAAAACCATTCTCCAGTGGCTACCCATTTCACTCAGAGTAAAAGCCCCTCTCTCCCTGTCACTCACCCCACCCCTGCCACACTGCCCTTGTTCAAGAAGTTTCACTTTCTAGAACCTATTTCCCCAAATATCTTGGTTCATTCCCTCACTTCCTTCAAGTCCTTATTCATAAGGCCTATTGCAGCCTGCCATCTCTCCTGTCCCCCTGCCACTGAAACAGTGCCTGGTGGAGAGAGTACACCGTACATATATTTTTTTAAATATATTTTTATTGATTTCAGAGAGGGATACAGAAACATCAGTGATGAGAGAGAATCACCGATCAGCTTTTCCCCAACTGAGGATCAAGCCCATAACCCAGGCACGTGCCCTTGGCCAGAATTGAACCTGGAACCCTTCAGTCCTCAGGCGCACGCTCTATCCACTGAGCCAAACCAGCTAGGGCTACACTGTACACATTTGTTAAATGAATGAACATACCAAAATTGCCCTTCCTCTCCTTAAAAATGCACACATGGAGGAAAAATACACACATGGGGTAATAGATTTTGTATGGAACTTTTTCAGATGTATAATTTGTTTTTCATAAATTCTCACTCTTCTTTTTACAAAGGAGAAAACAGGCCTTGAGAACTCAAATAATTTTTTCCTAGGTCACACAATTTCTAAATGATAGAGCAGGGACCTGAACCCAGGTTTTCTGACTGTAAATCACAGAGGAAGGAGAGAAGACATGTGAAAAAAGGCCAGCAAGCATGCCCTAGCCAGTTTGGCTCAGTGGATAGAGCATCGGCCTGTGGACTGAAGGGTCTGGTTCGATTCCCGTCAAGGGCACATGCCTGAGTAGGGGGCGTGCAGGAGGCAGTCCATTAATGATTCTCATCATTGATGTCTCTCTCTCTCCATCTTCTTTCCACTCTCACATCAATGTTTCTCTTTCCCTTTCTCTAAAATGAATAAAAACATGTCTTCAGGTGAGGATTAATACTAATAACGATAAAAATAGAGAAACATAAAAGACATGAGATAGACCAAGATCAAAGGAGAGAGTTACTTACCTTTCCTTGCTGAGAGCTTAAGATTCAGTTTTTATGGGTCTCCTTATAAAAACCATGGTGGTATTGCCCAGCTGGAGTGGCTCCACAGTTGAGCATTGACCCATGAAGCTGGAGGTCATGGTTCAATTCCTGGTCAGGGCCCATCCCAGTAGGGGGCGTGTAGGAGGCAGCCAATTAATGATTCTCGCTCATCATTGATGTTTCCATCTCCCTCTCCCTCTCCCTTCCGCTCTGAAATATATATATATATATTCAAATCATTTTTAAAAATCATGGTGGTATTGTCCCCTCTCTGTTTTTTTTTCTCAAGGCTTATTGTGCCTTTCTAAAAGAAAAAAAAAACTTTCACTCATTTTCATGCAGGTTTGGACGGATCAAAATAAGTGTCTGTATTGTCGATCTTCTTTATCTGGTAACCCATAACCTCAAAGGAGACTACTTACAGCCTGAGCCAAAGACTCAGTTCAAACTAATTGGGGAATTTTTTTTTAATTAATGAAAAGTTTAAAATACATTTTTGTTATTTATATGTCCAGCAACAAATAAAGATCCTTAAGAACACCTTGAGTTTTAGCCGGTTTGGCTCGGTGGATAGAGCGCCGGCCTGCGGACTGAAGGGTCCCAGGTTCAATTTCGGTCAAGGACACATGTCCTGGTTGTAGGCGCGATTCCCAGTAGGGGGTGTGCAGGAGGCAGCCGATCAATGATTCTCTCTCATCATTGATGTTTCTCTCTTACTCTCCCTTCCTCTCTGAAATCAATAAAAATATATTAAAAATAAGTAAATAAAATAAAAGGATGCCGACACCGGTTTGGCTCAGTGGATGGAGCGTCGGCCTGCGGACTGAAGGGTCCCGGGTTCGATTCCGGTCAAGGGCATGTGCCTGGGTTGCGGGCACATCCCCAGTGGGAGATGTGCAGGAGGCGGCTGATCGATGTTTCTAGCTCTCTATCTCTCTCCCTTCCTCTCTGTGAAAAATCAATAAAATATATTTTAAAAAAAAATAAAATAAAAAAAATAAAAGGATAAAATCTCAATTTAAAAAAAAAGAACACCTTGCAATAGAGCATTAATTATAGGTACTTTTCCTTATCAGAAACCTAGAAAGGCTTTATTATTATTTCTATTGGTGAAATATTTATTATACAATATCAACTGTTAATTATATCTCAGTAGAACTAGGGGAAAAAATTTGATGATAATATGTATTTACCAAACCCTGCTTTAAGTAGATGAAAGTTACACTCATCAATTCTGGATGTATAGGATATGAATTAATGAACTGACATCAGCTTGGCATCATATGGTTTCTCACTTTTCTTTGGTCACTTTTTCAAGCATATTTGGCAGCATGGCAGCTCTTACAGAAACTGATTGATATTTTGTACTTTTAGCCCAATCAACATAATACAGTGAAGCTGGGAGCTTTCCAGGCTCAGGAAAAAGAACTGGTGTTTGACATCGACATGACAGACTATGATGATGTGAGGAGATGCTGTAGGTAAGCACCACAGGCTTTGTTGGTAGAGTGGGTGATATCATTGACAGTGAGTAACGATGACTCTCTTCCAGTTCTGCAGACATATGTTCTAAGTGCTGGACCCTCATGACAATGGCCATACGCATCATCGACCGAGCATTGAAGGGCAAGTATCAGCAGTGTCTGAGTGGGGTCAAATGTAAGAATCTCTTTTCCTCTAAATATTACTCTATCTATACCATGTTATAATCAAATCCCATAAATTTCTAACATGTTTCCTTAAAACATGTAATCGGAAAATAAAAGATTACAATAAAGTTAGAGTTGAAACTCTAATAAAGCTGTGATCAAACCAGTGAGTTTTTTCCCAATTCAATTATCTATTGAGCAACTCTATGTGCTAGGTGCTGTCCTACATGAGGGAAATACGAAAGAACAATTCTTACTTCAAGTAGGTTACACAGTCTAAGAAGGAGACAAATAAGAAAACTGAGGATTACATTTGGGAATATAGGACAGCAGGAGTGGATATACGAATGGGAAGAGATTGGATCAGAAAAGGCTTCCCAGAAGAGGTGATAATAAGAATGATAACAAAGCTCTGGCCAATGTTCCTCAGTGGTTAGAGTGTCAGCCTGCACACCAAAGGGTCTCGGGTTCAATTCCCGGTCAAGGGCACATACCTCGGTTGCAGGTTCGATCCCCAGCCCTAGTCAGGGCCCTTGTGGGAGGCAACCAATTAATGTGTCTCTCACATTTATGTCTCCCTCCCCTCTCTCCAACCTTGCCCCCGTCCACATTCTAAAAAAAAAATCAGTGGAGCCCTAGCCAGTTTGGCTCACTGATTGGAGCATCTGCCTGCACACTAAAGGGTCCCGGGTTTGATTCTGGACCCAGTCAGGGGCGCATGCAGGAGGCAACCAAATGATGTGTCTCTTTTACATCGATGTTTTCCGTATCTATCTCTTCCCTTCCTTTCCACTATCTAAAAATCGATGGAAAAAATATCCTCGGGTATGGATTCAAAATAAAAGAAAGAATGATAATAAAATAGGGTCTTATGTGCCAGGCATTGTTCAAAGCCCTTTAAATTTATTAACTCCTGCCTTAGCTGGTTTGGCTCAATGGATAGAGCGTCGGCCTGCAGACTGAAGGGTCCCAGGTTCGATTCCGGCCAAGGGCACATGCCTGGGTTGCAGGCTCCATCCCCAGTAGGGGGCGTGCAGGAGGCAGCCAATCAATGATTCTCTCTCATCATTGATGTTTCTATCTCTCTCCCTCTCCCTTCCTCTCTAACATCAATAAAAAAAAATTTTTTTAAGTCATTTGGAAAAAAAAAATTATTAACTCCTTTAATATCCCTCAACTGGGTCTTTAAGGGAGAGAAATGGAAGTGCTGGGGCAGGAGGAAATTCTTGTCAAAGACCAGGATAGATAGTCAAAAGCAAGAGCATGGGGGAGAAGGGGATGGGAAACTACAAATAGTTTAGTATAGTTAAAGTGAGTTCATGTGGACAAGACGTAAAAAATGAAAATAGGAAGTAAGAAAGAACCAGGAGTTTATACATTTTTTTTAAAACCTGTTATGTCTCCCCTCCTCAGAGGACTTTGGATTTAAGCATCGCCTCTGGGTATATTCTGGAAGAAGAGGTGTTCATTGTTGGGTCTGTGATGACTCGGTCAGAAAACTGTCCTCCGCAGTACGGTCTGGGATAGTTGAGTATTTGAGTCTTGTAAAGGTAAGCTCTTTTTAATGATAATTTGCATATATTTTTTTTGCTGGATGTTACCAAGCATAGTATGTTTAGTTAAAAAAATTAAACTATCTTTTATAGCATCCACTTTCCAGAGTAGGTGATCTTACTAGTAGATCAATCAAAATCATAGTGCTATATTTTTTAAAGATATTTCATATTTTGTTTTAAATATCCTCCTTTGTTGCAAAAGGAAGATTAATAGTTTACTTTTCTTGTTCAATTAAGTCAAGTAAAGTTAACCCAGAAAGTTATAGGTATTGAAACTATATAAAATAGCATATAAGCTTTTCTGTTTTACACAATTTAATCAATATCTTTAGAACACATTATAGAAATATTTTAATTATTTCACTTATGTTCTGTAATATACATAAAAGTCTTTTTTGATGGTTTATTTTTCAGGGTGGTCAAGATGTTAAAAAGAAAGTTCACCTAAGTGAAAAAATTCACCCCTTTGTCAGGTCTGTTGGAAAAGACTCCATGCAGTTTAAGTTGTGTCTGCTTTACCTGCACAAGCTTGTAGTACATTGTGTCCTGAGCAAGGAAGCATCCCCGAAAGGAGTCACTCACACATGTTTGGCTTCCACAGTGCCAGGTTTATTAGGGGAGACCTCCTAATAAGCTGGTAGAGTCCCATGCAGGTTCACATAGAAAGGAAGAGCTTACCTGACAGAAACCAACAGAGTGAGTATTCCTCAGGCAAGTCCCAGTCACTGGCAGCATCCGCACCTGGAGAGATGGGTGTTGGTCTCAAGCCAGGCAGCTAGAGTGGCAGCACGCAGCCGGTGGAGTGGGCTCTGAGTGTTACCCGGGGTATAGGTGGGCCCCAGCCTTGGGAGGTTGGAGCTCGGAGTTCTTATAGCCCACCACTGTGATGATCCCACTAATAGCAGTGTCCATATGGAGTCCTTATCCATCCAGAGTGGTGGTTTTGGGCATTCCAGTCCCTTCATAAAGGCGTTCCCATTACAACCCATTACCTCAGTCTTGGCTTAGCACTTGACATCACTGTCATGGCTGACAGTGATTCCATGTTGGATTGTCAAAGCTGTCCAAAAGTTGGCCCTGTTCTTGCTCTATACACCTTACCAATTTTCTCTGCTGGGTAGCATTTTACAATAATAGCTAGAATTAATTCAGTGTCCCTTGTGTGCTACATATTTATGATAGGTAGGTACTTTTCAAGTGTTCTCATTGGTTTTCCCAACAACCCCAATGAGGGATATGATGGTATCTCCACTTAACAAAGTGAGATTTGGAGGGATTATATAATTTGCTTGATACCATACCCATACTTCTTCCATTGAATTCACTACTTCTCTAGGACAGTGGAAAAAGCATTGCATTAGGAGTAAGGTCTGTATGCTGACAATTACTCTGACCTCAACAAAATACTCGAGCCTCTACTTCCTTATCTGTATAATGGGGAGAATAATATCTGCTCCATCTGTCTTAGAGTTGTGGCAAAAATTAAATGAAACAGTAGATGTGAACTCTATTTGCAGATTGCTAAGCACTATATAATTGCCGAGGTGTTAAAACAAGCAATTCAGAGTAGAAACTGTAGACTATCCCACATTCTGCTACTGATGTTGTCCTGAATTGGTTGCTTTCTATCCTTGTTATATACAGAGGTGGACAAAAGTAGGTATACAGTTGTTCATATTACATTAATATGTAATGGAAGAATAAACTTTTTCTTGTACTTATAACTGTAAACTTACCTTTGCCCACCCCTGTATTTATGATGTGGTTAACCTGCTAAGCTGTGGAGTTTCAGAAGTAAACATTTCTTGAATATTTCTTCTAAGCCAGGCACTATGCTAGGTTCTTTCCCCTTAGACTTAACTCTCATAACTGTGAGAAGGGTATTAGTCCCATTTTACCTAGTTAAGTTCTAGAAATTCAGTCTAAATAGCAACAAAAGTTATTGTGGGGTATGTGTTGCTAGTAGTATTGAGACTTTGTTATTGTTATTCCTACAGAAAATCTATAAACATAATAAGTAAATACTTTGAAGAATATGCCTTGGTTGATCAAGATATTCTTGGAAGTAAAGAAAGCTGCGATAAGATTTTAGCTCTTATTCCTGACAATATCCTTTCCCAAGACCATTTCTTTGTGAGCTACTTGTATTGATATTATATATGTGTTCTGCCTGCATATTCTCATGTACTTAATTTTTTTTTTTTACAATCTTTCTAATGTTTTTCTCATATACTTATACGTTTAATCTTTTTTATACAAAACATCTCCTGTATTTCTACATTTTTTGTATCTCCACTATGGAATACAATAAGACATGAGGCCATTTCATAAACAAATTTCCTCTTTATGGAAGTTGGTAGTCCTAGGATTAATGGTTATTTAAAAAATGCTGAATCATTTAGTCAAAATATGTACAGACCAGGGAAAGATTTTAATTAACCTATATAGTTATTTTGACATTCTTTCTGTCATATCACCACTTTATTTTTACAGGGTTACTTTTTAGTGTTTAATAGTTGCATTTTAGAAAACAAGAATTATTTTCTATCTAAACTAGATATTCTTGTGGTAATACATACAGAAAATAAGTTGTTTGTTGATGTGCCCTAAATGATTATGTTCCTTAATGACCCATCACCAATGCATGATGGCCTTCAAGAAATCTTCCAAAAGCCTCACAGTTCACTTCAGCGTTGGGAGCATTTGAAGAAAAAGGCCATATATCCGGTATACAACATGGAAATCTGTATTATAAATATAATAATATAATTCTTAAACTCTGATTCTTTTGCCATTTAAGTTAAAGATGATTGGAGATCACCTTTTAACCACTTGGAAGGAAATCCTCAAAAGTTCCTACTGATCCTCATGCTGGACTTGCATCTCCTTTTAGAATGACAGAAGTGGACAGTTGCTTGTGTGGGAGATCATGCTCCAGTACTGTTTTCCACGGCTGGATATCAATGTTAGCAAAGGAATCAATCATTTGCTGAAGAGCCCTTTTAGTGTTCATCCTAAAACAGGTACTATGAAAAGAAAATAAGGGGAACTAAAAAAGAAATAAAAGTTACTTTTTTGTTTTAGCAAGCATGCCACTAGGTGTGACTACATATGATGCCTGACATATTAAAGATTGAGGCCTTGTTCTGTCAGTTAATACCTAAGTTAACTTTTTTTTTATATATATCAGAGAGAAAGGGAGAGGGAGAGAAAGACAGAAACATCAATGATAAGAGAGAACCATTGATCAGCTGCCTCCTGCACATTCCCTACTGGGGACTGAGCCTGCAACATGAGCATGTGCACTGACCAAGAATCCAACCGTGATCTACTGATTCACAGGTCAATGCTCAGCCACTGACCCAAACCAGCTGAGCTAACTTATTTTTTTAATTGTTGATTAGTAGCTACTGGGTGAGTTTACATATTCAGTTGTGTTTCTGTGGTTCAGTGTTAGAATTAGAGTTGGAAAGGAACTTAGAAATTACAGGACAATAGTTCTCATTGTACAGATGAGGAAACAGTGGCCCAAGAAGTTAAAGTGACTTGTCCACAGTCTAAAAACAAATTGTTTTAGAGCTAGGAACAGAGTTCATTTCTGAAAACTCAAAAGTTCTATGCTTTTTCCACCATGCTGCCTCCCTCAGTAGTTTTTCAATAGTTTTAGCTTTTCTCTTTCACATTTCTCTTAGATAACATTTGATGGACTGAAACTGACTTTAAAATATAAAGTGGCTATATTGGAATAACTTTACTCCATCATTAGAAAAGTATATAGTTGTCCTTTTTGGTGTCAGCAATCCAACTCTGCCACTGGGTGATGGATGTTAGGGAAATTACTCTGTGTGCCTTGGTTTTCTCATCTGTAAAATGGAGATAATGATAGTACCTACCTCAGTGGGTTATTGTGACCATCTAAAATATAAAGCACTTAGAAAATTGTCACATAATCAGTTCTCCCAAATTGCCTAGTTTCCCTTAATAACTAGTCCATAAGTTTATGTAGCCCTTTTTCAAACCTGTCAACTATGTTTTTAGCTTCTTTTTGTAATAAGCTTAAATTGTAAGCTTAATTCTAAAGCTTCACTGGATATCCCCTTATTCTAATATTCAAGGTTCGGGTAAATAATTGTGTCCATTAATAAGTGAATACATTTTAATTATATCCTTTTCCCATTAATTAGCTGCAGTCTTTTTACTCTGTCTTTAATATCAACTCTCAATTCTTCTAATTATTCTATTTGTTATTCACCTGGCATTCTTTACATTCATTATCTAATTTTTGAGGTGTGACAAATTTTATGTAGTGTCCCAGGTGTGAATATTATAAAAGGGTAGTATAATGTCTGTTTTATTTCCAAAATGCTTTCTCAAGATGCCTAACATGTAGGTGTCTGTTTTGATCTCAGCACATAAACTAAGGTAATAAAATGAACTCTTTCCATCTATTTCATTTCAATTTTCAAGATTTACTCAATTTGAGATTATTCTCTACTTAAATATAGAAGGATATTAGGAAGAGGGAGATAGAAATAAAGGTATAGATAAGAGCAACTAGGTAATAGCTTAACAGTCTTTCACACCTATGTTTTGGTGGTGTTTTTAAGAAAAATAAAAGACACAGCTAATATGAAAGTACTTTTAAATTATATTTCTACTGTATTTAAAGATAAGTCTAACCCTTTTTCTAAATTTCAATTTTCTAATTAAAATTTTAGCCAAAACAGCCTATAATGATTTGTATTCAATCATTCATTTGTAACTTTTGGTTCTTACAGGTCGAATTTCAGTGCCTATTGATTTACAGAAAGTGGATCAGTTTGATCCGTTTACTGTTCCAACCATAAGGTATGTTCCAGATCATTGATCACTTTTGTTTGTGATTGTTGCTCTGAATTTGAAGTAGATTGGATTAGATCCCTGCCAGAGAGTCAGCCGCTCTGAGGCTATATGATGATGCCCTAGTAGAGCAACATTTCCTTGTGAGTTCCACAGAGCACTAGTTTTTCAGCTGCTATTATGCAAGAAAAAGAGTGCTCTCCCTCTCAGGAGCACACTGGCACCTTCATCTTCCCCCAGGTATGTTGTTGCTAAGCTCTAAGGGCCCTTCTTCTGTCTCTGTAACTTGTTTCCTACGCCTACATAGCCCAGCTAGCTCACTTTTACTATCTCTGTAACTTTCTAAATAGACTTTCTCTTATAATTTGAAGGAGAAAAAAAGAAAAAGATTTTTAAGTTCAAATAAGTTTGAGAAATGCTGACTTAAACAGATTAAAAGTTCTGTACTGCAAGATTTCCCTAGCCAAACCGGTTTGGCTCAGTGGATAGAGTGTCGGCCTGCGGGCTGAAAGGTCCCAGGTTCGATTCCGGTCAAGGGCATGTACCTTGGTTGCGGGCACATCCCCAATAGGAGGTGTGCAGGAGGCAGCTGGTCGATGTTTCTCTCTCATCGATGTTTCTAACTCTCTATCTCTCTCCCTTCCTCTCTGTAAAAAAATCAATAAAATATATAAAAAAAAAAAAAAGATTTCCCAGTCTTGGGCATACCCGTAGACCTTGCCTGACTGTGCTCATG
Source organism: Myotis yumanensis (assembly GCF_028538775.1). Taxonomy (NCBI): domain Eukaryota; kingdom Metazoa; phylum Chordata; class Mammalia; order Chiroptera; family Vespertilionidae; genus Myotis; species Myotis yumanensis. The sequence goes on from NW_027223754.1 coordinate 158,484,340, forward strand.
GCCAGGCAGGGGGGACAGTGTATGCAAAAGTAATTTGGAGTTTGTGCCAGTTTTAGCCAGCCTATTCAGTGGCTGGATTGGTTGCATTACTTCAACATTTTCCTGCCTCTCAACCTGTGGAGTTATTCATGATGGAGAATGAGTGACATTAAGTATCTGCTCTTTTAATTATTTAAAAAAAAAAAAAAGATTTTCCAGTCTTTAATCTGCTAATATGCATGTAAAACTCCAAGAAGAGATTATGGCTTTTAGAATATCCCAAATTAGTTGGCCACATGATTTTTTCACAGAAAATCTTGAGAGATTCATGTGCTATGATACTCTGGGTAATGTTGACCAAGAACCAACTTTAAAATTTTCTTATTCTGTTATTTGTAGCTCCATCTGCCATGAATTAGATGCTATTTCCACTAATGAAGAAGAAAAAGAGGAGAACAAAGCTGAATCAGATAACAAACATAGAACCAGAGGTAGGTTAATATGTTGAAGTCTCATTTTAACATAAGCTTTTTATATAGACTACTATAATGGGCAGAGCAGATCTGTGATCTCTGTTTAACCTTTTTTAGTCAAATATTGCTACCCTTCTTTCAAAGCCCAAGCTCAGATATCACTTTATCTATTCCAGCTCTAACATAATACCTAAACATAGTACATTCCACTATTAAAGTTTATATAGTAATTACAAAAGTATTCTGTTCAAAATATTTGAAAAATCAGAATACCAGTAAACTGGAAAAAGAAACTCAGAGAGCCCTAGCTGGTTTGGCTCAGTGGGTAGAGCGTCAGCCTGCGGACTGAAAGGTCCCAGGTTCAATTCCAGTCAAGGGCACATACTGGTTGCAGGCTTGATCCTGGCCCTGATCAGGGCACATGTGGGAGGCAACCAATCGATGTGTCTCTCTCACATTGATGTTTCTCTGTCTCTTCCCTTCCTTTCCATTCTCTCTAAAATACAATGGAAAAATATCCCCAAGTGAGGATTAACAAAGAAAAGAAAAGGAAAAGGGAACTCAGAAAAGAGACAAAGAAAGGAACAAAGGAAACCTTTTTTAAAAACACTAATATCTCAGCACAGCTGGGTGTGGTTCAGTGGTTGAACGTCAACCTATGAACCAAGAGATCACAGTTCAATTCCTGATCAGGGCACATGCCCAGGTTGCGGGGCTCAATCCCCAAATGGAGCATGCAGGAGGCAGCTGTTCAATGATTTTTCTCTCATCATTGATGTTTCTATCTTTCCCTCTCCCTTTCTCTCTGAAATCAGTAAAAATTTTAAAAATAATATCTCAGAGAATAAGATAATGCATCCATCAGGTAAGATCAGAATACTGTAAAAAAGAAACACACATAAAACAAGAAAGAGCCCTGGCCATGTAGCTCAGTTGGTTAGAGCGTTTTCCCTAACCAAGGTGTGGGTTCAGTCCCCGGTCAGAGCACATACTAGAACCAAGCAATGAATGCATAAATAAGTGGAACAACAAATCAATGTGTGTGTCTCTCTCTCCCTTCCTCTTTCTCTGATGTCAATAAAATTAAAAAATTAAAAAATAAAACAAGAAAGAGGTCTTAGAAATAAAAAATCTTTAGAATAAAAAGTTCAGTGGAAGGGTTGGAAAAGAATAATTGAGATTTCCCAGAAAGTAATACAAAAATGGTGGCGGTGGTGGTGATGGTTATTGTTTTTAGGAGTTAAAACTAGAAGACTGTTTCAGGAGTCTGTTATCTGACTATGGGAGTTTCAAAAAAAGAAATAAAACAGGGAAGAAATAATTGTCAAAATTACATAGGAAAACACCCCTGTAATGAGTACTTTATTAAAAGGGTTCAGCATAATAAGAAAAAGACCTATACCAAAGCACATCATTTGAAATTTCAGAACACTGAGAATTAAGAAAAAGATCTTAAGAGCTTTCAGACCCCAGCCTACTTCCCTCATCCTCCGCCCCACCCAAAAGCAGACCTCTTAGAAGGAATGGCCTCAGATTTCTAAATAACAATGAAAGTGTTCATTTGTTAGAAATGGGTGCTAGGAAAGAAAAATCGGTTGCCATTCAAGAAGATGGTCAGAAATAAGGCAGGGAGCTGATATTTACATTATAAACCTGTTAGTGCACCCAGTGTGACTTCGTTGGTTGGGCATGATCCCGTGCACCAAAAGACTGTTGATTCGATTTGTGGTCAGGGCACATGCCTGGGTTACAGGTTTGATCCCCAGTAGGGGGTGTGCCCGAGGCAGCCGATCGATGTTCCGCCCTCATAGTGACGTTTCTCTTTTTGTTTATTTTTAATCCTTACTCAAGGATATGCTTTTATTGATTTGAGAAAGAGAGGAACGGGGAGGGAGGGAGGGAAGGAGGGAGAGAGAAACATCAATTGGCTGCCTCTACACTTTATAAAGAAAGAAATGTTGCATGGAACTTACCACATAACAATAGATTATATTGATCTAATACTAGAAAGCCTGACTACTGGAGTAGATGTGTCCATGTGGTTAAATGTGCTCGAGCAGTACTGTCTAATACAGTAGTCACCTGTGGCTATTGGCACTTGAAATCTGGTATTAACTAAGGAGCTAATTTTTAAATTTTAATTGATTTAAATTTAAAAACTGGTGGTTGATTTAATTATTAGAAAACTTTTATGTGTGTTTGGAAATTTTGGGTATATGAACCTACTTTTTTAATTGCATGTTTTATAATTTAAATCTAAATATAGATCAAGTATTTCTGATGATAGTATAGCATTTAAATTGAGATGTAATAGTACAAAATACTAGATTTCAAAGACTTAGTATGAAAGCCATTTTTATTATTCTTTGAAATAATATTTTAGATATTTAATATTGGGATGAGTTAAAGTATAAAATCAATTTCACCTTTTTAATGTGGCTACTAGACTTTAAAATTATACGTTTCTCATATTTCTATTAGACAACATTGGTATAGAATTCTTATAAGAAACTTAAAATTATACTTTCATGTTATTCTTGCTGCCAAAATGCTAATTTTAATGCATGGTCATTATAATTTAGATTATAAGAAGACCAGTCTAGGCCCTTACGTAAAAGTTTTTGAAAAGTTTCTTGAAAACCTGGATAAATCCCGAAAAGGAGAACTTCTCAAGAAGAGTGGTAAGACTATGCCTTTCCCTTTTAGCTATTTAGATCTTAGCATAGTAGTTTAAAGCATCCAGCAAGTGAGCAGTTTTAGAGCTCTAGTCCTTGCCCTCCCAAAAATGTTACTGATTTATCTTACTGTCCTTAGTGTTTTTGAAAATTAAGGTCCCTTAATTCAGTTCAACACATGTTTATTAAACACCTTCCAAGTGTCAGGTACTATGTGGGAAACAAAGATGAATTATACAAAGATGAATTCCACACCATGCCTTCCTGCCCCGAGGAAGTACTAACTGGTACAAAATACTAAGAAAGATATCATCTGATTAAAATAACTTGAGAAGATTTCATATTTAAAGAGTGGTATTAGAACTCTTCAGTAAGCTGCTATAAGAAGTCTAACCCCCCGTGTGCCAATATACGATGCCTTAAAGTATGAGTAGTGTTTCCACAAGCAGAGATTTGATAAGATCGGGGTATAGGAATGGAAAAAGGAGACCGGTTATTCATTCTTAAAGCAAAGGCATATAGACAAAAAAGCGTTGGATCACTGTGGATACCATCAAGTAGTATGGCTAATCTGGAAAAAGATGTGTCAGGAAGTGATGAGCTAGAAATCTGAAGAAGCAGACTAAGGAAGGGAGTGCCATGATTTGTAGTTTTGTCTAGAAAGATAAATCTAACAACAGTATATCTGGAGAGGTAGGGGGTAGAAAGAACCCAAAAGGCCAATTGGGCTATTACCATTAGGACAGCATTGGAGATCCCCAAAAGCTGCAATCCTTGAGACTCGGTAATGATTTACAAGTGGAGAGATGAAAGATGGAGGTAAAAGTGCTACAGAAACCAGGAGAAAGGAAAGTTTCAAGAACATCAAGTTTCAAACGCAATAGGTAACTGATAAAATCCTGTTGAATATAGGAACTAGAGGGAGGTGCTAAGAGTATAGCAGTGTCAAAGGAAGCATTCTTTGGATAGGAGAGACCAGAGCATATGTGTACGCCAAAAAAAAAAATCAGTTGTGAATACTATTTAAGAGATTGATGAATACCATGGAAAACTGCGCCAACATTATAGAAATATAAACTCCCTTTCCGCTTCATAATAAAATGTGTGATGGCTAAACAGTAGTGCCTAAAATAATGCTCTATTCATAGTAGATACTCAAATATGTGCCTGTTGAATGAACAATGATGACTCTGAACTTGGAAAGCCTTGTTAAAGCTGCCATTCCAAGTGGTGATATTTGTCTTGTTCTGTACTAGCCCAGCCTATAATGTGGGCTTCAGTAAATGTGAAAGCAAATCTTTATGCCACACAGCCTTTTTTTTTTTTAATTTAGTGGAAGCATTAAGCAAATCAGAGTGGGCTTTGTTTTGTTTTCCTTTACTATCCTCTGATAAAAATCTATTCTATTTTAGATTTACAAAAAGACTTCTGAAGATAACAACTCCCCTCTAACTAATGTGGATAACTTCTATCTTCAACCAAGAATCAAACACTTGAAGAGTCATGAAATAAATATGGCAGAACCTTGTATGCATTTTTTTTAATATATTTTATTGATTTTTTACAGAGAGGAAGGGAGAGGAATAGAGAGTTAGAAACATCGATGAGAGAGAAACATCGATCAGCTGCCTCCTGCACACCCCCTACTGGGGATGTGTCCACAACCAAGGTATATGCCCTTGACTGGAATCGAACCTGGGACCTTTCAGTCCGCAGGCTGACGCTCTATCCACTGAGCCAAACCGGTTAGGGCCCTTGTATACATTTTAATACTCAAAGCAAAATTTCCTTTTCTTGAGAAATAATTATGTTGAAAAGATTCCTAAGACCACCAAAGCAGTGTCCAGGTTGCTGGAAGGAACAGTAATGGGCAGAATAAGTTGATTGCAGATAAATATGTAAAAGTTTAATCCTATCTAATAATAGACAAACATGGTAATTAACCATACCTCCGATACGCTTCCCATTGGCTAATCAGGGTGATATGAAAATTAACTGCCAACCAAGATGGTGGCTGGCAGCCACGCAGCTAAAGCAAACATGTGGCTTGGTTGCTCCAGCAATGGAGGAAGCCAAGGTTCCCCGACTGCTGCGGCCCAGCTCTGAGCTCCAGGTGCAACAATGTTGCAATTATAGAAGCTAAACAAACCCCAGGTACCTGCTTTCAGGCAGCTGGCCTCAGAGCTGGAACCGCAACAAAGTTTCAATTACAGAAGGTGAATAAATCCCAGAATTAAAAAAAAGGAGAGACTGGGAGCTTCAGTTGCAGGCTTGGCCTGCCTGAAAACAGCCCTCAGCCCCTCATCCAGACTGGCCAGGCACCCCAGTGGGGACCCCCATGCCGAAGGGGGTGCAGACAGCCTGAAAACAGCCATCAGCCCCTCATCCAGGCTGGACAGGCACCCCATTGGGGACCCCCACCCTGAAGGGGGTGCAGGCAGCCTGAAAACAGCCATCAGCCCCTCACCCAGGCTGGCCAGGCACCCAAGCGGGACCCCCACCCTGATCTAGGACACCATTCAGGGCAAACCAGCCGGCCCCCACCCGTGCACCAGGCCTCTATCCTATATAGTAAAAGAGTAATATGCAAACTGACCCTAACAGCAGAAAGACTAGAAATGACTGGTCACTATGACACACACTGACCACCAGGGGGCAAACGCTCAATGCAGGGGCTGCCCCCTGGTGGTCAGTGCGCTCCCACATGGAGGAGCTCTTCTCAGCCACAAGCCAGGCTGATGGCTGCCAGTACAGTGGTGATGGTAGGAGCCTCTTCTGCCTCCTCAGCAGCTCTAAGGATGTCCGACTGCAGCTTAGGTCTGCTCCCCGCTGGCAAGTGGACATCCCCGGAGGGCTGCCAGGCTGCCAGAGGAATGTCTGATTGCCAGCTTAGGCCCAATCCCCTGGGGAGCAGGCCTCAGCCAGCAGATGGTCATCCCCTGAGGGGTCCCAGACTGTGAGAGGGCACAGGCCGGGCTGAGGAACCCCCCCCACCACCACCAGGCCTCTAGTATTATATAAAGACTAGAGGCCCGGTGCACAAAACTCATGCGCAGGAAGGGTCCCTAGCGGCTGCCAGCCAGGGCCTCCCCGCTGTTGGCCAGCCGGCCCCGCCCCCTGGTCGAACTCCCAGTCGAAGGGACAATTTGCATATTAGGCTTTTATTATATAGGATAATTCTAAGATTTCTGTTATACTCACTTTTACCAGTTGCTATATATAGAGGTAACTGAGCAGTAATATGTCCAAGACTTTAATCTCAGCTTGCTGGATACAACTACAACATCCATATTTCGGGAATAAATATTCTAGGTGAATGAAGGCTTTATCCTTAAGTCTTAGACACTTAATTATACCTGCAGTGTGTATTCAGTCACTTCTTTGCTTACTGATAGTTTTATAGATCAGGCCACACCCCACTGCCGATCTTTTAAAAGTCATTTTAAACTGAGCATCTAAACCTACCAAAACTTTAATTCAAAAGACGTGAGTTACTAAGTTATAATATTACTAGAGGCCCATTGCATGAAGATTCACGCAATAGGCCTTCCTTCCCCTGGCTGCCGGCACCGGTTTTCCTCTGGAACCCGGGCCTTTGGTCCGGCCGCAGCAGAGAAGCCAAGCCTCTTCAGTCTTCAGTCTTCACTCGGGCTGGAGCCTTTAGTCTTCGCTCCATGCCTGCTTATGCAAATTAACCTGCCATCTTTGTTGGGTTAATTTGCATACTCATCCTGATTGGCTGGTGGTCATAGCGGAATGATGACCAATTTACATACTTCTCTTTTATTAGTGTAGATGGCCTAGTAGAGTATTGTTTACAACTATTGTAATCGTAGCTCCTTCTTAGATTACAGAACAATTGGAACAATTAGTCTACATCATAAAGAAGCAGCTTAGAAAAAAATAACCAACTTCAACATAAAACCAGTTATACTTGTCAAAACACTTGGACTTTCTATATATCTAGATAACTTTAAAGTTTTCATTTCTTCTGTATTTGATTTTGTGTGATAGATTCTAAAGTGTCAGATTTCTTTTTTCTGGTTTTAGACTGGTTAGTCTAAACAAAACATCCCTTTTGCCCTAGCCCGTTTGGCTCTGGATAGAGCGCTGGCCTGCAGACTAAAGGGTCCTGGGTTCGATTCTGGTCAAGGGCACTGTGTTGGTTGGAGGCTCCTCCCCAGCCCAGGCCTGGTCAGGGCATGTGCAGGAGGCAACCAGTCAATGTGTTTCTCTCACATCAGTGTTTTTGTCTTTCCCTCTCTCTTCCACTCTGTAAAATCAATGGAAAAATATCCTTGGGTGAGGATTCAAAACAAAACAAAAAAACAGCCCCTTTGGTTTGCGTTCTGTTTTCTGAGAAACACTGGGAAGCAGGCTATCAGACTGGTACTTTCTGTGATTTATGAAAATATTCCAAATTAAAGGAATTTGAGTTTCCGGCTGCGCGGCCACCGCGTGCGGCCCGGGACCTCGGCTTCCTGGGCGCGGGGCGGGGGCGGGGCGGGGCCCCCGGGGGGCGGCTGGCCCTCGGGAGCGGGTCGGGAGCGGGTCAGACCTCAGCGCCTCTGCCTTTGCCCCGAGGCCGGGACCGGCCCCGCCCCTGCGGGAGCCAGTGGGGGAGGGCCCAGTGGGGGAGGTCTGGGGCCCCTGGAAACTTCGACCCCAGAGCGGCGGTGAGCAAGGCGTTGGTCCCCACAAACCGCCCAAAGTCAAGCAGCAGTTGTTTTCTTATCCTTGTTTGAAAACTTGGATGATGGTTTCAAAGCTACTTGGACCTAGCCTGTACCTGTCGTAGCCAGAAAAAGCAGAGTCAGTCCCTGGACTGTGTTTACCGAAAACTTCTTGCTGGAGGCCGTCATTCGACGGAGAGTTCAACTGGGAGTTTGACTGCTCACTATGACGTGCACTGACCACCAGGGGGCAGCACGGAACATGGCGGGTGTCAGCATACATGGCGCTGGCAGCGGGCGGCAGTGGAGGCGCTGCCAGCTACGATGGGCACCTACGAGAGTGGGACCATGGCAGGATGGTGGAGCAGGTGAGCGGGCGGCACCAGGCCAAGGCAGGTGCAAGCGGGGGCCCGATTGCCCTGCAGACAGCCACCAGTGGCAGGGGGCGGGGCCACCACCCGGCTCCCAGGCACGGGAGGGGGGGGGCAGGGGGGGGTCGGCCGGGCCTCAATCATTCGCCCTGGAGACGGGATGGTGGTGCAGGTGAGGGGGCGGTGCCAGGCCACGGCAAGGTGCCAGGTGGGTCTGCGAGGCTGGGGGTGCAAGCTGGTGCCTGATCTCCACAAGCCAACCTGAGGGACCCCACCTGTGCACTAATTCGTGCACTGGGCCTCTAGTTAAAGTGTGCCATGCGATGAAAAAGGTTGAAAATCGCTGCTCTATTGCAATTATATTTTGAAAATGGAATCTTACAAAATTGTAACAGGTTTTTCTTCTCTTAGAAAGTTAATTCCTAGTCATTGTCATGTGTTTGTTTATAAGTATTTTCTTTGGATGGTACAAAGTTACATTTTACCCTGATGCATGTCAAATTGTGAATGAGTAAAACCTGAATAAGATTCACTTGTAATGATCTAGACCTGACTAAACGTTTTGAGAGCTTTAAAAAAAAAAAAAAAGGAATTTGCATTTCCTTTAACATTGTTTTCTCTATAGCCACACCCTTTTTTTATATAATCTTTTGGTTTATATCAAACCCTATAATACTGAAATGGCCCTGACCGGTTTGGCTCAGTGGATGTCGGCCTGTGGACGGAAGGGTCCCAGGTTCGATTCTGGTCAAGGGCATGTACCTTGGTTGCGGGCACATCCCCAGTAGGGGGTGTGCAGGAGGCAGCTGATCAATGTTTCTCTCTCATCGATGTTTCTAACTCTCTATCCCTCTCCCTTCCATTCTGTAAAAAAATCAATAAAATGTATTTTTTTAAAAACATACTGAAATGCCTTGCATTTCTTTCTCTTCTAATTTTTTAAGAAAAAATGTTAAAGATTATGGTTCAAAATTCTGCATTATTTGAGCTTCTGTGTACTATGTATTGTTCAGTCTTCAAGTTTGGGGAAAAAGTGGATCAATTGAAATTCCTAAATACAAAATTAATAAAGACTCATTGGCTCACCTTAAGAACTCAGAATGAGAATAGGACTGGTGTTACACTTTCAATGAGATCTTTTAAGCTTCCAATATGTCTAATATTGAAGTATGTCAGTACTTCAATATAAAGTCCTTGGATAAAAGTTGGTATACTAGCCCATAAAATTAATTATAAAACATATCATACACATGTAAGAATAAATGTTTTGATTCCTGAAGACAGCAGAAAAATGCTCAAAGACTACTGACTTCCCTACCCTGGCTGGTGGTGCAGTGCTTAGAGCATCAGCCCATGCACTGAAGGGTCTCGTGTTCAATTCCCAGTCAAGGGCACATACCTGGGTTTCAGGAGGCAACCTGTGGATCAATGTTTCTTCTCTCTTTCACTCTCTCTGAAAAGCAATGGGAAAAATATCCTCAAGCAAGTATTTTTTTAAAAAAGACTATTGACTTTCTTTTTTTTATTTTAAATATATTTTATTGATTTTAGAGAGGAAGGGAGAGGGAGATAGAAACATCAATGATGAGAGAGAATCATTGATTGGCTGCCTCCTGCACGCCCCCTACTGGGGATTGAGCCCGCAACCCAGGCATGTGCCCTTGGCCAGAATCGAACCTGGGACCCTTCAGTCCACAGGCCGACGCTCTACCCATTGAGCCAAACCAGCTAGGGCAGACTATGGACTTTCTTATTTGATTTGCCAACTCCTATATATGCACGAATTACAGAAACAAAGGGCACAGAACTGGTTTCTATCTCCAAACTTGCCCAATTTATAAAGAAACCCAATATGTCTCACCCTTAGTGAGTTATTAACAGCAGAGTTAGAAGTCAGTGAGCTTTTTGGCAAAGAAAGGGGAATGGTAAAAATGTAGGTAGGTTTATTTGTCTAAAGAGATTAATTGGCAATTGCTGGACAATTACAATTAATTGGCAATTACAATCTCGAGGTAAATAGACTGCGTTGACTAATCTTCCAGGTCACTTATTTACTTAGGTAGAAATTCTATCTATAAGTTTATAAATAGTAACAATAAATACATTTTAAGTAATGTACATATTTTACCTAATTTAATCTTCCTAACAATCCTATTAAGTAACTACCATTATCAGCCGGTGAGGAAATTAGGCACAAATTGGTTAATTGCCTAAGGTCACTATTAAGTAACCAAGCTGAGATTCAAAGTAATCTGGTTTCAGAGCCCATGTTTTTTTATTTTAGAGAGAAACATCGATTTGTTGTCCTTTTATTTATGCATTCATTGGTTGCTTCTTGTATGTGCTCTGATCCGGGGTCAAACCCAAAACCTTGGTTTAAACAAGTCCACACTCTAACCAACCGAGTTACCTGTCCAGGCCCATAGTCCGTGTTCTTAATCACTCCACAATGTTGCCTCTCCTATCTGAAGAGAATTTAAGAATTTCTCATTCCTGGTAAACTCCACTATCTCATTTAATCCTAATTCACTAATCCTAATTCTCACTTCATTATGGTAAAGATTTTGAAAATTTTAAAGTAGCTTTCAGAGCATTTTAAATGTTCACTGCTTCCTTAAAAGGCAGCCACAATTGTCTTAAAGCCATAGGTCAAACAAATAGTGTTAACCGGTTCAGGTAATACAATACTGTATTTGTTGAGTCCTTTTGTAGGGCTGACAGAGTATGGGAGTCAGGGCCTTTTCATTAACAAAACACTGATTTTACATTCTACTTTTCAAGAATATTACTGGGCCCTGTAGTATTCTACCAGGTAGCTCAGTTGGTTAGAGCATCATCCTGATATGCCAGGGTTGCAGGCTCCATGCCTGGGCAAGGCACATACAAGATTCAAACCGTGAATGCACAAATAAGTGTAACAACAAATCAATGTTTCTTGATAATATTCTAAAAACTATGTATGGTGCCATGGGTGCTAAATTTATCGAGATGATCACTTAGTAAGCTATGCAATGTCTAATCACTGGGGTGTACACCTGAAACTAATATAAATGTATGTCAACTGTAATTAAAAATAAAATTTTAATAAGATTTTTTAAAAATCAGTGTTTTTCTCTCCCTCTCTTAAAAAATAAAAAGAATACTACTGTATGGGTACTTAATGTGGGGTGCTGGACCCAAATGGATGAGTTTCAGGATATGTAATAGGCGCCTAAAATATCAGGCAAAAAGAATTTTATATATGACTTCAACATCACCCAAAATTGTGTATTCCAAAAATAAAATAAGGGTTAACATGTAGGTCACTGCTACCTTACAATGGTGTGAATACAATCTCTGTAGCATTCCATATTATTTAAAACCTCATAATTTCCTGCATTATTTGAGAAAGGAAAAGCAAAAGTCGAAATAATAACGCTGCACTATTTGCAGAAGCAACCTTGCTTCTCTCGTGGCATTTACCCTTCCTTCACGTATCCAGACGCTTCAACCTGGGGGACGGAAGGGGCCGGCTATCTTCGGACCACGTGGCTCGGAGCAGACAGCTCCCGGCAGGCCAGCGCGTCCAGCTCTGAATCCTTATCCTTATTTAGACTCGTCACCACCCCTGCTGGGAACAGACAGGTGGCCGCGGACGGGTCACTAGTGAGAGGAAGTGAGTGGCTGCCGCTCCTGACCCGGAAGCGATCTCTAGTCCCGCCCCCTCCGCCTGGCTTCCTCCTGCAACAGGCGTGGGTCACGCTGTCGCTCGCTCTCTTTCTGCCGCCATCTTGGTTCCGCGTTCCCCGCACAGTAAGTTGTGTCCTCGCTGTTACTCTATCCGCAACCATCCGCCTTTCTCGCGGCCTAAGCCACCCCGGGGGACTGAGACCTAAAGAGAGTTAGAGGCTTTATGTGGCGCCCCCCCGGTTCCTACTCGACCCTGGGAATTGTGGCTTTGGTGTCTCCGGACAAAATGGGGTCCGCGACTGGTGTCCTGGCAAACGCCGGGCAGGAGTGCCGCGGGCCGCGCTGTTAGTCCGGGGCTGTCGCGGTGGGAGCCTTTGCGGAGTTAGGGGCGGAGGCCAAGTGTGTCTGCTGCTGGGAACGGCTTCAGGATCACCCGTAGGAGGTGAAGGGGTCACGGCCTTGGAAGTCCGCCCCCTCCCCCTCCGCGCGCGCACACACGCGTCGTTCTTATTGTGACGAGTGTTTGGGGCTAAGGCTCCCTCTTTTCCCTCTTGATTCCCGAAAGTCGGCACACGGAGACCTGGAGGTCCAGCCCGGGCGGCGTGAACGGCGGGAGAGGGGTGGTTCATAGGAGCGTCTGCCGTCCCCCGCGGCCGGAGCCGGGCCGGAGCCTCCCTCTCGGGGTGCGAACGCAGTGCCGATGGCCGCCGTGTGGGGGGTGGGGCTGGAAACGGGGAATCAGACGAGCCCCCGGGAACCGGGAAGGCCGCCCTCCGCGGAGTGGAGGGGAGCGGGGAAGAAGGGGCGACTCGCCGGGTTAGCGATGTGCGGGTCACGTCACGCTTCTCGGCTCTTGCCAGCTCCCTGGGGAGGGTTGTCCCCAAACACCCTCCTGATGATTTTGCGCCACGGTTTTCTGCAGTTTTTGAAAAATACCTGCCTCTGGGTTGGGGGCAGCAGAACGATCCCGGTCAATTCAGGCCTCCTTTTTACTTCCTTCAGAAATGCCCGGCGAAGCCACAGAAACCGTCCCTGCTACGGAGCAGGAGCTGCCACAGCCCCAGGCTGAGACAGGTAGGACCCCCTAGTCCCCGCGCCGATGACAGATGGTGAGATGGACCCTAAAGCCATTCGGTGGGTGCAGCGACAAAGAGAATGCCCCTCTGTCTTTCAGAGTTGTCTCTCATTAGAGACGTGAGGCTGTAGCTCTGTCGGGGATGAGCGTCCAGGATATTAACTGCTGTCCTTGGAAGGGGCTTCGTTTGGGAGTGGGGTGAAAACCGTATATTTAAGATTCAAGAACGTGGAAAGCTCCCTGGCCTGTTCTGTAGGTGGGGCCACTGCCTCCAAGGGAGCTCTGCAAAGCTGGGCTGGGCAGGGGCTCAGTGATTCTTTCCTATTTGAACTGCATGACACACTGGCAGGCCAAGGAGACCTGAGCTTTTGAGAAGGTCCAGCCAGCAAGTTGCATCAAGGTTTTAGATGGCAGCGCTTGGCATTGTGCCCTCATCACGTGTCTGAATGAGATGTGTGCTGTGGTGAATGTGTCCTCCTGGGACCAAGGACCCTCTTGGTCGGTTTACTTGTTTTATGGATTGGTGATGAGATGTCCAACAGCTTGTCTGGAACCCAGAATTGAATTAAAGCTTTCCTTTGACTATTCTTCAGCTTTGAAATTAATGAGTGTAGAACATGGTGTAAAGGCAAGTTTTGAATTCTGGTTAAAGTGCTTCTCTATAAAACTTGAGAAAGGGATTAGTGAAACTACTTTTTTAATGAAGATCTTGCTGAGTTGTGCAAAACTAAATGAAGGGAATCTTCAGGGTGTAATCTTTTTTTCTTATAGTAAATTAATTTTTTTTTTTTTAACTGCACCTGTCACTTAAGAACAATTCCCGTCTTCTGGAATTAAAATAGAGTTGTTTATAGTTGAAAGTGTTAAAGTCCTCCCTCTCCACCTGTCTGATTTCAGCAGCTGAAGGGATTAATACAGCTGCTGGTAAAGAAAAGGGAGGGTGTCCCTGCCTTTGGGAATGAGCTATGTGAAATCTTTGAACTATAGGGGACTAAAGGGCTGCTCTCTAAAGATCCTGTAATTCGGTGTTAAATAAAAATGCTCAGGTCTCGTTGAACAACTTGATTTTACAAATGTAGAGAGTGAAATTCAGATGAATTTCAAATAATTTGGTTTCAAGCTTCAAAAGGAATGCCATTAAATAGAGTACCTGAGAAAACTATCTCAGGAAATAGGTTATGGTGTCTAAACCAAGTAATTTGGTCCTTATCCCATCAGAGGAAAACATTCTAAGTTTCAAATTCTGATTATGTTTGAAAGCATTGCATTTTAATCATAAGACTTTTACCTACCAACCCTCCAAGAAAAACTGGTTGAGCTGCCTGTCTTTTCTGTGCTACAATACTTTAAGAAAATTGTGAATTTGCATGCTACAGACTTTTTTGTTTTGTTTTGTTTTATTTTAAATATTCCCTTCAAAGTGTTGAGCATTTGTTATTCTACTCCTGTGTTACCTCCTGAATAGTAAGCATGGATTTTTCTGTCATTCAGAATATCTTGCTTAGCTTTACTCTAGTGCCAGATATTGGTCTATTTTGACAGAATGACATACTTATCCACATTAAGGGGTGGGGATCCAATGTATTTGCTCCACTGCAATTCCCTACTTCCAAAATAGAACCGCAGTCTGGCTTAACCAGTTGGGTTACAGTATTATAATACAGTCCCTACCCTTGTGACTAAGCTCTCTCCCTGGCAGTCTAATTATCTGAGATTGATGTTTGGAGGTAACATTACCTGGGAAGGTCTGTAGACTATGGAGTACAACTCACTTGTTCTTTTTGTTTGTATGCTTGTTTTGGGTAAGTAAGCTGAAGCACAGGGAGGCTTAGTGACTGATTTATTGGTTTAGTATTAAATTCTGAAGCGTTTCAACTTTATGAAGAATTGAATTCTGCCAGACACCCACTTCTTTAAGCCTTATTCAAAGAGTCAGGTTTTTCCTGACCTGGTGGAAACCTGAGCATATAAAGACCTGGTTTTGTCTCATTCCTCATCAGCACCAACACTCACTACCTTCCTTATTCCGGTTGTCAGTATCTGTTTTAATTAGTTCGTGGTCCCTGGTGGACAGGGTGGAACAGCTGTTTCTGTGGTGGTGATCCTATGGCCTGTGAGAAGACTTGGAGTTCATTTAAGGAAGGAAGGGAGAGGTGTATTCTTACTTGACTCCTGAATTATGTTTCGGAAGGGTTACTATTGCCTGTCACCTTTGTCTAATCCTGTGTGGTGACTTTCCTCAGATTAAAAATTCTGGTGTTTCTTAGGAAACATGTTGTACCAAGTTGGGCTGCATAACTCACCTTTATTTTTTTCCTTCCCTTGCCTTTATTCCCTTTTTTGCTTTTCTCCTCCAGCTGTGCTTCCTGTGTCTTCAGCCTTGAGTGTCACTGCTGCCTCAGGGCAGCCTGTGCCAACCCTTCCCCCTCCTTGCTCCCTGCCCCCACAACAGTTCCCTCTGACAACCCCTAACCAGCCTACCCCATTCCTTTCTCCCTCCACTATTGCCTCTACCCCTTTTGAAGCTCCTTTTCCACAGGTGTCCTCTGGGACAGCCCTGCCCTTGGGAGTTGCCCCTACACTCCCTGACACCCCAGCTTTCCTACCAAACCTAATAGGGCCTCCCATCTCCCCAGCTGCCTTAGCTCTGGCCTCTCCCATGATAACTCCAACTCTGAAAGGTGCCCATCCCTCTTCAGCTCCCTTGACTCTGGTGGCCTTGCCTCCCCACTCAGTTCAGAAGAGCTCTGCTGATCCACCTAACCCTATTAGTTCACCTCCTTCAGCTGCTGTGGCTAAGTCAGGGTCCGTGACACCACTGTCAGCTCCCGTTGCTTCCTCAGAACCAAAGACCTCTCCTATTCAAGCTCCCTCTCAAGTAGTCCCTAATCCAAAAGTTACCCCCATTCCTCCATATAAGGCCAGTGCTGCTCCTTCCCAGCCTTTAACTCCCTTGGCCTCTTCTGTTCAATCTGGAGTAGCCTCCTGTGCTCAGACACCACCCACTACTCCCCTAGCCATCACTTCCCCTCAGGTCAGAGGCATACCTATTTCCTCAGCTCTGGCTTCTCCACAAAACTCTGTAAGCCTCAGCCTAAAGGGACCCCTTACTCCATCTGCTGCCTTACCTCTTCCAACCCAGTCTGTTCCTATGACTCCCAGTGTCCCCCCAGTTTTTCTCACTCCTATGGGCTCTCATCTTGTACCTTTACAACAGAGTTGCCGTGGTTCTCCTGTCCAGTGTGTAGGTCAGACAGGCCCTAATGTTCCGTCTGATTCTATAGTGGATACCATTTCTGTACACCACTCTTCCATAGGGGCCTCTTGCCCTTCTCAGCAATCTGTAATTTCTCCCCCTCCTTCCAGAAATGAGGTGGCTCCTGCTGCTGTGGCTGCCTTTCCAGTGGGGGCTCCAGCTTCCTCTCTGCCTCTATCTGTTGACAAGGGACTCTCTACCATCACTAGTGTATCCTCCTACGGCTCTTCTGGTCCCTCAAATGCAGCTGTCTCTTCTCCCTTATCTCCTACAGCCCCTCTCACCCTCAAAGGCTCTCCTAATGCCACTCATCAGCCACCCTTAGAGGCCCAGATGCCTCCTGCTTCTCCAGGAAGTCCAGGCTTGAAAAAAGCTCCTGTTTCTTCTGTTGGAATTACCTCACTTGTGATGACTAACCCCTCTACAATTTCTGCCACACCTACCACCTTTGAGGTAGTAAATGCTACTTGTGTGTCTCCTCCAATTTCATCAGGTCTCATAAGTAATAAGAACTCAGCTTCCCATACTGCCTTGGCTATGGCACCTGTGGCTCCCAAAGAGCTTCCTTCTCCTTGGGTAACAACTGCTCTGGGGATACCAGGCTCTCCTCCTCTGCCAGCACCTGAGGAACTCAAAAGTCTCCCTGCTTCACAATTGGTCAAGTTCCCAACACAGAAAGATCACCAAACTGTCCCTGCCTCTCCTGTAGGAACCCCTATTTCACCAGCTCAGGCAGGACTCCCTACCAAGAAAGACCCTGTTGTACTACCATTGGCGCTGGCAGCCCCTCAAAATCCTCCCACTCCCCAAAGTACATCTTCTCTGGAAATATCTCTCTGTGCTGAAGTCACCTTAGCAAGCAAAAGCCGAGTAGAGCCTCTGCCTGTAGGCAAGCCAGCTGCTGCTACTCCCTCTCCTCTGGGTGCTATTTCCCCAGCCTCTCTAATCAAGACAGATCCTTATGCAAGTCCAGACCCTACCAGTGTGCTTCTCAAAGGTTCTCTTACTACCCCAAGTGTAGCTACATTTCCTTTGGAAAGTGCTGCCACTTCTGGGGGGACTCCTACAACTATCAAAGGAACCTTCACTCCTACAACGACAGCCAGCCCTTTTCTAGAAGGAACTGTCTCTTTAGCACCTAAAAGCCACCCAGCCAAGAAGGGTACTTCTGCTCTTACTGCTTTACCTTTGGTTCCTCCCACCTCTGAAAGTTGTTCTGTGGCTCCAGCCATGACGTTATCCCCACAGAATGTTATTTCTCCAGCTACTGTGGCACTGTCTTCTGAAATTCCCAAATCAGAACCCTTTCCCTCTCTTCCCCCAGCTGGTAATCCTCAAGTTACAAAGATAAGTCATAGTATTTCTCATAGCTCAGCATTGGCATTTGTGGCCTCCTCTCCTGAAGGATGCCCAACTGAGGATGTTGGTGCTTCTGTTGCTGCATCTTCCAAAGGAACTTACCTAGCTGAATCCCCATCTTCTTTAGGGACTAGTGTGTCTCCTCAGACTGGAAGACCTCCAACCAAGAAGGGTTCGGCTACTTCTACTACCTTAACTCTTGCCCCCTCTGTTTCTAAAAATGTAGCCGCTGTCTCTGATACTCCTGGCAATCTCTCATCTCCTGTTTCTCGAATTGAAGCTTCCTTTCTTCCAGAGGCCACTTTTTCTTTTGAAGTCCCTAAGGAATCACTAACCAAGAAGCATTCCCCCACTCCTCCATCCCCCAAAGGGGCCCCTACTTCCCCAGCTGCTGTCTCCTCATCCCCCAAAGGGGGGCCAGCAAAACCATCCCCTAAAGAGACTCCTCCTCCTCCAGCTATTACTCCTTCCTCTCCCAAAGGAGCCCCAGCTACCCCACCTCCCAAAGGGGCCTGCACTCCCTCACCTATGGCTCCTCCCTCCCCAAAAAGGGGCCCAGCAACCTCATCTCCTAAAGAGACTCCCAAACCCCCAGTTACGTCCCTTCCTTCCCCTAAAGGAACCTCAGCAACTTCATCTCCCAGAGAGTCCCCAGCTGCCCCATTCACCAAAGGCACCTCAGCAACTCCATCTCCCACAGGGCCTCTAGCTATGCCACCCCCCAAAGAGTCTCCAACAGCCCCAGCCCCCAAAGGGGCCCCAGTAACTCCATCCCCCAAAGAGCCCTCAGCTGCCCCAACCCCCAAAGAGGCCCCAACAACTACATCCCCCAAAAGAACCCCAGCCTCCAAAGGGGCCCCAACAACTCCATCCCCCAAAGACCCCTCAGCTGCCCTGGCCCCCAAAGGGGCTCCCGCAGCTCCATCTCCCACAGAGTCCTCAAGTACCCCAGCAACTCCATCCCTCAAAGAGCCCTCAGCTGCCCCAGCCCCCAAAGAGGCCTCAGCAATTCCATCTCCCAAAGAACTCTCGGATACCATAGCAACCCCATCCCCTAAAGAGCCCTCAGCTGCCCCGGCCCCCAAAGGGGCCCCAGCAACTTCAGCCCCTAAAAGAACCCCAACCCCCAAAGGGGCCCCAGCAACTCCATCCCCCAAAGAGCCCTCAGCTGCCCCAACCCCCAAAGAGGCCCCAACAACTTCATCCCCCAAAAGAACCTCAGCCTCCAAAGGGGCCCCAACAACTCCATCCCCCAAAGAGCCCTCAGCTGCCCCATCCCCCAAAGAGCCCTCAGATACCCCAGCAACTCCATCTCCCGAAGAATCCTCAGATACCCCAGCCCCCAAAGGGGCCCCAGCAACTTCATCCCCCAAAAGAACCCCAACCCCCAAAGGGGCCCCAGCAAGTCCATCCCCCAAAGAACCCTCAGCTGCCCCAGCCCCCAAAGGGCCCCCAGCAACTCCATCTTCCAAAGAGCCCAAAGGGGCCCCAGCAACTCCATCTTCCAAAGAGCCCAAAGGGGCCCCAGCAGCTCCATCTTCCAAAGAGCCCAAAGGGGCCCCAGCAGCTCCATCCCCCAAAGAGCCCTCAGCTGCCCCAGCCCCCAAAGGGGCCCCAGCAACTCCATCTTCCAAAGAGCCCAAAGGGGCCCCAGCAGCTCCATCCCTCAAAGAGCCCTCAGATACCCCAGCTCCTAAAGGACCCCCAGCAACTCCATCTTCCAAAGAGCCCAAAGGGGCCCCAGCAGCTCCATCCCCCAAAGAGCCCTCAGCTGCCCCAGCCCCCAAAGGGCCCCCAGCAACTCCATCTTCCAAAGGGGCCCCAGCAGCTCCATCCCTCAAAGAGCCCTCAGCTGCCCCAGCCCCCAAAGGGCCCCCAGCAACTCCATCTTCCAAAGAGCCCAAAGGGACCCCAGCAGCTCCATCCCCCAAAGAGCCCTCAGCTGCCCCACTCCCCAAAGGGCCCCCAGCAACTCCATCTTCCAAAGAGCCCAAAGGGGCCCCAGCAGCTCCATCCCTCAAAGAGCCCTCAGATACCCCAGCCCCCAAAGGGGCCCCAGCAACTTCATCCCCCAAAAGAACCTCAGCTCCCAAAGGGGCTCCAGTAACTTCATCCCCCAAAAAAACCCCAGCCCCCAAAGGGGCTCCAGCAACTCCATCCCCCAAAGAGCCCTCAGATACCCCAGCCCCTAAAGGGGCCCCAACAACTTCATCCCCCAAAAGAATCCCAGCCCCCAAAGGAGCTCCAGCTGCTCCATCTCCCAAAGAGCCCTCAGATACCCCAACCCCCAAAGGGGTCCCAGCAACACCAACTCCCAAAGAGCCCTCAGCTTCTCCAGCCCCCAAAGGGGCCCCAGCAACTCCATCTCCTAAAAGAACCCCAGCTAAAACTCCATCCCCCAAAGAGGTCTCAGCTACACCAGGCCCCAAAGTGGCTTCTACTCCTTCAGCTGTGACTCTTCCAGCCCCCAAAGAGCTCTCAGCTACCCCAACCCCCAAAGGGACCCCATCAACTTCATCCCCCAAAGAGCCCTCAGCTGCCCCAGCCCCCAAAGGGGCCCCAACAACTTCATCCCCAAAGAAAACCCCAGCCCCCAAAGGGGCCCCAGCAACTCCATCTCCTAAAAGAACCCCAGCTAAAACTCCATCCCCCAAAGAGCCCTCAGCTGCCCCAGCCTCCACAGGTGGCCCAGCAATCCCATCCTCCAAAGAGTCCCCTGCCTTACCAGTTCCAGTCACATGTCCCTTGGGATCCACTGCCCCTCAGGCATCTAAAGGGCTCCCAATAAAGGAAGGCTCCACAGCTCTCAAAGCAGTACTTACTGGCCCAGCTTCAGAAAATGCACCAGTCGTCATAGCTCCCACTCAGAAAGGTCCACCAGCCAAGAAGAGTTCACCTCCTGTGTGCTCAGATCCCTCAGCCAAGAATGGTACTAAAGGACCCCTTTCTACAGTGGCTCCTCCAACCCCTCTACTGGCAGTCTCCACTCAGAAAGGCACTTCTCCAAAGGGTCCCTTGGCTCCTCATCCCAAGTCTGAGACATCTACGCCTCTAGCAACAGCGGCTTCTGAGAAGGTCCTTCCTAAAGCTGGATCAGCACCTGTCTCTCCAGCACCCACCCCATCAGTCTCTCTGCCTCTTGCTCCCTCCCCAGTTCCCCCTCTGCTTCCTAAACAGCAACCTCTGCCGTCCTCACCTGGGCTGGTGCTGGAATCATCCTGTAAGCCCTCAGCCCCCGCTGATGAGGATGAGCTGCCGCCTCTGATTCCCCCGGAACCAATCTCGGGGGGAGTGCCTTTCCAGCCGGTCCTCGTCAACATGCCCACCCCCAAACCTGCTGGGATCCCTGCCCCAACCCCCTCTGCCAAGCAACCTGTTCTGAAGAACAACAAGGGTATTTGCCTTGGTTTGCTGTGTGCATGGTGTGTCGCCCACACTCCTCCTGGGGGCTACCCACCATTACTAACCCTAGGATGCGCCACTTTCTCCAGAATATCTGCTTGTGTTTGAACATAGAACATAGAATTAGAATGATCATTTTAAGTGCAACAGCTCTAGGAATGTGGAACAATCTTGGTTTTCATCATTTCAGATAGTCCATTATGTATCATCTTGTGTAATGGGGATCCAGACTAACCCTGAGTTTCCATAATTTTGCCTAACTGATGTGATGTTGAAAACCAAAGACCTTCTAGATCTTAATCTGCTCTAATTTCTACCACATCACTAACCTTGTCCCTGGGCCTGGGATTTGCTAAAATATTGGGAAGCTATTGAATATTGGAACTATTTGAATTTCTGTTCACTTCTTGGAATTAGTAAGGACCAGTGCCCAGGGACTTCCTTTGTTTAAAAGACCTATTTTTCCTAGCCTGAGAATGGTGTAGGTATATGCTTTTTTCCCTCAGTAGTCTATTGTGCTTGGCCTTTCAATTGAGGAAAATTTAAAATATATGAATTATGTTTGAAAGAAATGGGAGAGGTCACAGGACGATAACTAGTAAAGGTGACTATTGGAACTGTAGGTTGGCATCATTGAGAGAATCTTGAAGTACTATTTATTAGATCAAATTGCTGGGGTCAGTGGCTTGAAAATAAGGCTAAATGTGTGTACATAACTGCTTCTGGCCTCCCCAAACGCAGTTTAAAGGATAAGGGGAAAGTTCCCTTCCTCATCTGCTGCCACAATGTGAAAGTGTTTTTCACTTCCGTGTATCTGCAGACACCTTGTCTGCCAGAACCTTTCTGGGATGGTTGGGCTATTGGATAGTGGTTGGAGTTACATAGGTCATTGGTGTTCGCCTATGCCAAGAAGTGAAGGCCTTGAGGGAAATGAAGCAGTTATAGCATATAAACTGTTCAGCTGAATCTAGTAATTACCTCTCATTTCTGGGGCTGGGTCTTTAAGAATGTATACACACTAGTTTGTAACTAAGTAGGGGGCTATCAAGCTGACTTTATACAAGTCAGTTGATTTACATTTAACTTTACGAGGTTTAAAATAAGCCAGTGACCTCTAGTCCAAGCAGGCCATGGTGTGACAAGCCTCCTTTTAATCTCCACTAAAAATTACTAAAAATTATTTTGCCTCCTAGGGTCTGGAACAGAATCTGACAGTGATGAATCAGTACCAGAGCTCGAAGAACAAGATTCCACACAGGCAACCACACAACAAGCCCAGGTAGGTATTATCTTACTCATTGGTATAAATACTTGGAATAGGGGCTGACCAGAGAAGATGACTTACATATCTGGAGCTGTAAACTTTCATAAAGGGAAAACCACAGGGGGATTGTGGAATACAAGTCTTACCTTTCAGCTTACTGTTTTATTTTAGCTGGCGGCGGCAGCTGAAATCGATGAAGAACCAGTCAGTAAAGCAAAACAGAGCCGGAGTGAAAAGAAGGCACGGAAGGTAATACTTTAAGTTATAAACAAGGACTGGTGCCCAGGGACTTCCTTTTTTTTTTTTTTTTTTTTTTTTTTTTTTTTTTTAAGACCATTTCTGATGAAGCAGCTTCAGAGGGACAGACTCTGGGTGGGAGTAGAATCGTGTTTAGTTAAAGTAACAGAAGCTGTTGTGGCAGGAAACCCAGAAGTCCTGGGAATCCATTCTGTATTCTTACATAAACTTTTCTTAGCCCAGAAAAAGACTTTCTTTTTGGATGTGGTATTACTGTGGTCCTTACTTCCTGGCGCTGCTTCTAAAAAATTTGAAAACCTGATGTTCTTTTGTTCCTTAGGCTATGTCCAAACTGGGTCTTCGACAGGTTACAGGGGTTACTAGGGTCACTATACGGAAATCTAAGAATATCCTCTTTGTCATCACAAAACCAGATGTCTACAAGAGCCCTGCTTCAGATACCTACATAGTTTTTGGTGAAGCCAAGGTAAGGGAAGTTTTCATGGGAATTGCTCTAGACCAGGGTTTCTCAAGCTCAGCACCATTGATATTTTGGGTCAGTAATTCTTTGTTGTGGAAGGGCTGCCCTATGCATTATAGATGCTTTATTTAACAGGATCACATCCAGTTGTAATTTTAAAAAAGCAAAAACAAAAAAACTCCAGATATTGGACAGATATCCCCTCCAGTTGAAAATCACTGCTTTAAACATAAGCTGCTTCTACAATGATCTATAATCTGAGTGAGGGCAAACTATTTAAAGCTATATAGCTATAGTAAGTTAACCTGAAGTGAGTTTAGAGTGCAAGTTTGGAAAATATGTAAATGATTTCTTTCACTTACTACAGACAGATCTGTTCACATGAATCTCTTATTTTCTGTTCTACAGATTGAGGATTTATCTCAGCAAGCACAGCTAGCAGCTGCTGAGAAATTCAAAGTTCAAGGTGAAGCTGTCTCAAACATTCAAGAAAACACACAGACTCCAACTGTACAAGAGGAGAGTGAAGAGGAAGAGGTATATAAGGGAATCTTTTATACTTTTAATTCTCTCCAGGTAGTATTATGTTTGTATTGATGGGTGGGTTCTATATTGTTTTAGTCTCTTAAGTCCCATTGAGTGAAATAGTTTTTGAGTTAAGACTGACTCCAACAAACTATACTGAAGTTGTTCTTGCCTTTAGTTTATTACATGTGTTTTTCCCTCTCTCTCAGGTTGATGAAACAGGTGTGGAAGTTAAGGACATAGAATTGGTCATGTCACAAGCAAATGTGTCAAGAGCAAAGGCAGTCCGAGCCCTGAAGAACAACAGTAATGATATTGTAAATGCTATTATGGTAAGTGTCCAAGCCTTGATTCCTGACTCCCTGGAGTGACCTGACCAATTATGGGTGACTTGATTTTCTTATGTTTATTATCAGCCAATTAGGAAACCTCATTCCAAAGCCTGTCTTGAGTTGCCTTAAATTTTAGTGACCTGAATTCTGTCAGTTTGCCTATTATACCTCTGATTATCTCTTTTCTCTTACAGGAATTAACAATGTAACCATCTAAAAAGGAAGACCCTTTTTTGTGTGTTTCAAAAGAGTTACTGCAGCTTGGTTTGAAATTTGTACTGTTTCTATCATTAATAAAGTTATGGCTTCTTGTGGGATGAACTCAGTGGATGCTTGATCTCTTCCCCCCAGAAAGCAAAAAGACTCTAGAAATGAAAGCACATTTATTACTCTTAAGACCTCAGCTTCAGTTGAAAAGATTTAATGCCACAGATTACCCCTTAAAATCTCAGCCTTTTCCTTTCTGGTAAGAAGGAAAGTATTGTATGTACCAGGCTATCTGTTAAGACCTTTTTTTCTTTTTTTTAATCTTTATTGTTGAAAGTATTACATATGTCCTCTTTTATCTCCCATTGACACCTTATAGCTCACCGCAGGCCTTTGCCACCCTATTGTGTAAGACCTTCTTGTCTTCAGAGACTACAACTTAATTGTTACATTTCTTGTTTTCAATTTCTTTCCCAAATGTTAAGCATTATCATATGCTGATTCTTCTTTATTTAATAATTAGCTCCTTCTCTAACCTACAGTCTTTCTGAACACTTTGGACCTTATCTTTCCTTTATGAGAGGCAGTGCACATTGGTTACATTTTGACATGTAAGAGCTTAATAGAGGATTGAAGAGATTGCATCATGGATGTGATGAAAAGACCACACTTTGTAGAACATCAGAAGCTACCTTATGAAGGGAAGGATTTTGATTATTATATACAATGCAAACACTCTGCTCTCTCACATTTTAATCTGCAAAGTAAATTATGATTAGGGTAGCCTTAATCATGCTAAGACAATGAGTGAAAACCAGAACTGTACCAGGCAAACGTACAGGTGATTACCCAGATTATGATAAATATAAATAGTGCTATAGAAGTCCTAAGAAGAGTAAAGTTAAACTTTCTGGGTTTAGGTTGTAATATGGTCTGGGGTAAAGCAAGGAACTAAAATTTGGGAATAGGAAGGCTATAAGTAATTTAAAGGAAGAATCTAAAATGAATAAGTGATACACCTAGAAGGAATGTTAGAAAGGAAGATTAACGTCATGGAAGATTTTTGGATCTAAAACTTATAGACATTTCATTGAATCCAGTCTTCTCAGTTCCTATGAGAGTATTATTTTAGTGATGTGAAAGTTAAGTACCAAAGAGGTTAAATAACTTCCCCAAAGACAGTCACTAAAAGTATTGTATGTACCTTTTCTTTGTGGCAGGCTATCCTGGAGAAGCACAAATTGACTCCTGACTGGGAATGATGTCCTGCTTCCATTTCACTGGGATAGAACAGATTAGTTTTATTAGGCTAACAATAGGCCCCTAGGCTGCCAAATCTGAGACAGCCAGTAATTCTCACTTCAGGAAGAAACTTAGGGATACTGTATTAACTCAAAATTTCCTCATCCTTCCTTCTGTACAGTTAACAAACTGCCAATTCTTGGTTACTTTTTTAGAGAATTGTATTGTTCAAGGCTATCACAGCCACCAGTGCTGTAGTTCTGTTTCTTCCCACCTCAAGGACCTTGCTATTGCTAACCCTTTCTACCATTGATTCCTTTCCCTTAACCATTTTTCCCACCATCCTTGAAATGTACAACTAACTAACTTTGTCACAGAATGATTATGGAGTGTATAGGTTAAACCTTTTGACGAGGAATTACTCCTTCCTGGTTCTCAAACTGATTAAATACCTGTGTTCAAATATTCAGTAGACCATTTAACAAGGATACCTTAACGTCTGGCTTCATCTATAAAAATAGGCCTACTACAAAACGTATAGGATTGTTGAAAGTTTTGGCTAAGAATCTAAAACTGGCACAGGTTTACTAAATGACCCTTATTTTTTAAGGGGGGGGGGAGGGGTAGTAGACCAGTTTTAGTTCTTAGCTATATTCTCACCATGTTTCTACCACTCACTTAAAAATTGATTTTTAAAATTATTAAATATTCAAAAGCATGTCTTCCTGCAAATTGCTTTTCACTTCAACTTTATTTCCAAGAACTATCAATGGAGATAGATGTAGTTCTTTCCATTACCTATCCAAATTTTTCCATATATATTTCCTGCTGACATGAACGACACAGCTATCCATTTGGTCATACAAAAAGGAAACCTAGTCTTTGGAACTAACGATGTTGGGGAAATGATATCCATGAGTAAAAGAATGAACTACAAGTAGATGAAAGACCTAAAACCATAAAATAGGCAACAACAACAAAATTGGATTTCACCAAAATTTATCTGTCAAAGGACAAAAGTCAACAGTAATAAGGCAACACACAGATTGAAAAATACTTGGCAATAAGGGATTAATATTCAGAATATATAAAGAACAAAACATTTAAAAATGGGTCAAGGACTTAAAATGTACCACTCATGCATTAGGAAGATGACTATCAAAAAATGAGTTGCCCAGCCAGTGTGGTTCAGTCGATTGAGCACTGTCCTGTGCACCAGGATGTCATGGTTTAATTCCAGTCAGGGCACATGCCAAGGTTGTGGGCTCAATCCCCAGTAGGGGGCGTGCAGGAGGCAGCCAATGAATGTTTCTTTTTTTTTTTCTTTTTTTTTAAATATATTTTATTGATTTTTTACAGAGAGGACGGGAGAGAGAGAGTTAGAAACATCGATCAGCTGCCTCCTGCACACTCCCCACTGGGGATGTGCCCGCAACCCAGGTACATGCCCTTGACCGGAATCGAACCTGGGACCTTTCAGTCCGCAGGCCGATGCTCTATCCACTGAGCCAAACCGGTCTTGGCAGAATGTTTCTTAAAATCAAAAACATTTTTTTAAATGAGTGTTGGTGAAGATGTAAAATTAGAACCTCTGCACTGTTGATGGTAATATAAAGTGGTGCAGCTGCTATGGACAGCAGCATGGGAGTTTTCAACAATTACCATGTGATCTAGCAATTCCATTTCTGGGTGGTTTTTTTTAAAATATGTTTTATTGATTTCAGAGAGGAAGGGAGAGAGAGAAACATCAATGATGAGAGACAATCATTGACTGCCTCCTGCACACCCCACAAAGGATTGACCCTGCAAACCAGGCATGTGCCCTGACCCAGAATCAAACCATGACCTCCTGGTTCATAGGTCAGTGCTCAACCACTGAACCACACCAGCCAAACCACTTCTGGATATTTAATTGAAAGCCTCAGAGACATATGTACACCCAATCAGCATTATTCACAGTAGCCAAAAAGTAAAAGCAACCTAAGTGCTCCTCACAGAGGAATGAATAAACAAAATGTGTGTGTATATATATCCTCCTATATAATAAAAGGCTAATATGCAAATAGACCAAATGGTGAAACAACCAGTTGCTATGAGGTGTGCTAACCACCAGGGGGCGTACACAGAACATGATGGGGATCGCCATGGTGGGCCAGTGGAGCAGGTGAGCAGGGGCACCAGACCAAGGCAGAACTCCGGTTGCTGTCATTAGGGCGAGCCTCTGATGGTTACTGAAAATTCTTTGCTCCTGTGTGCTAGGGTCCTGCCCAGCACTCGCACCTGCTGCCAGTGCCGGAGCCACTGCTCATACCCACTTGCCGGCGCTGGCCCCAATCATCCCTCAGGGCTTCTCCACCTCCCCCTGCTCCTGAGGGGTGATGGGGGCAGCAGCCACTGCTCTACCTGCTGCCTGCGCTGGCCCAAATCACTACCAAGCAGGGCTGCTGGCAGAGGAGCTGGGGGGCGAGGGCACGGAGGATGGGTCGAGACCCACCCCTGTGCCCACCGCAGCCTCATAGCCTATAGTTCCTTTCAAGGTGCACAAATTCATGCACTGAGCCCCTAGTTATATTTATAATGGGATATTATTCAGCCTTAAAAAAAGGAAATTCCACAACATGGATGAACCTTGAGGACATTAAGCTAAGTGAAATAAGTCAATCACAAAAAACCAAATATGATTCCACTTAGATTAGTCAAATTCATAGAGACCAAGTAGAATGGTGGATGCTGGGGGCTGAGGAAAATGGTTTAATGGTGCAGAATTCCATTTGCAGAAGATGTAGTAGTTCTAGGGATGGATAGTGGTGATGGTTGGAAAACAATGTGAACATACTTAAGTAATCCCACTGAACTGTACATTTTATGTTAAGTGTATACTTTTATTTTTTTAATTAAATCTTTATTGTTGAAAGTATTACACATGTCCCCTTTTCCTCCCATTGCCCCCTTCTAGCCTGCCCCCATCCCCTGCCCCAGGCCCTCAACTACCCTATTGTCTGTGTCCATGGGTTATGCATACATGCATACAAGTTCTTTGGTTGATCTCTTCCCACTCACCCACCCAGTTTTAAAGGAAAGAAACCTGTGTCATCCTAATCCTGTCACAGGCTCCTTTTTCATAGACATTCCCTACCAGATTTTCAAAATATTTGTTTATCCCCCTCTTCATACTTTTTTTAAAATATATTTTATTGATTTTTTTACAGAGAGGAAGGGAGAGGGATAGAGAGTTAGAAACATCAATGAGAGAGATCGATCAGCTGCCTTCTGCACACCCCCCAGTGGGGATGTGCCCGAAACCAAGGTACATGCCCCCCGACCGGAATCGAACCTGGGACCCTTCAGTCCACAGGCCGACGCTCTATCCACTGAGCCAAACCGGTTTTGGCAGCAATTTTCAAACTTTAAATCATTTAAGTCATTAAACATTTTGTTCAAAATAAGTCAAATCAGAATTCTAGCCCTGGCCAGTGTGGCTCAGTTGGTTGCGTGTCATCCTGTGCACCAGAAAGTCACTGGTTTGATTCCCGGTCAGGGTACATGCCCAGGTTGTGGTTGGATTCCCAGGTGAGTGTGCAGGAGGCAACCAATTGGTGTTTCCCTCTCACATCAATTTTTCTCTATCCCTCTCCCTCTGTCTCTAAAATCAATAAAAACTTTTTTAAAAATCTGTTAAACTGGTTCAAGAACTAGGTCTAAAGCCTTGCATACTCAGTCGATCTTACATACTTCTCTCATTGGAATAGAGGATGAAAACAAGTGGGAATCAGTATTCATTCATTTCATAAATTCCTCAGTTCCTACTATTTGCTAAGCACTGAGGTTCCAACAGAGAATAAGACACAATATTTGGAAATTAGTCTAATGAGAAATGCAAATATGACAATTTCATAGATTGGCCTCCATGTTTATAGCTCTACATATTTCTGAACCATTCATACGAGGAGCATTTAACCTGTGTTCCAGGCAATGGAATAGGCTACAAGACCCCTTCTTTACCATCATAAGTCTGGTGACAAGACTAGGCAAATACACAAATAGTTAAAAATTTCAATGTATGTTATAAAGTAACACTGAACTCTCAAACCTTATGCTCCAGGCCTGGTCAGGTAGTTCAGTTGATAAGCATCAATCATCCCCATATGCCAAGGTTGTGGGTTCGCTCCCCAGTCAGGGTACATGCAAAAGCAACCAACCAATAAATGCATAAATAAGTGGAACAACAAATCTCTCTCTCTCTCTCTTTCCGTTCCTCTCTCTAAAAATCCATAATTTTTTTTCACCTAATTACAGTGGCTCAGTGGTTGACTATCAGCCTATGAACCAGGATGGTCATGGTTCAATTCCAGTCAGGGCACATGCTCGAGTTGCAGGCTTGATCCCCAGTGAGGGGCATGCAGGAGGATGCCAGTCAATTATTCTCTCTCATCATTGATGTTTCTATCTCTTCCTCTCCCTTCCTCTCTGAAATAAATTTTTTTTTTAAACCCAAAATTTTAAAAAATCATTATTTTAAAAAACCTTATACTCCAGCCTTCACAAATACACAAAACTACTTGAATAAAGCAAGCTGTTTATTTTGCAATCCTTTGCCTATGTTCTTTCCTAATATACCAGCATAACTTGTACCTGCCATTCTTTTTGCCCTTATCTATCTACAACAGGAGTGATAAAATGGTGAGCCAAATTTAGCCCTGAGAATTGTTCAATTAGTATGGAAATGTTTAAGTACAGAACTTGGATTTTATTGCTTTCACATTTGGCCTCTTTAGTGTGCTTTAATGTCTATTTTCTTGCCTGGTAGCTACAAACATATATGCATGCCTGACTCCTGAAGATTGGGTTTGGTACTCCTGGATGAGGTCTTGGGGAAATGGAATTTATTGGTCTTTACATTCCTATACATGTCCTATAATAAATGTCAAATATTTTAAAGCATGAATACAGCCCCAACCAGTTTGGCTCAATGGATAGAATGTCAGCCTGTGGACTGAAGAGTCCCAGGTTCAATTCCATCCCCAGTAGGGGGTGTGCAGGAGGCAATTGATCCATGTTTCTCTCTCATCGATGTTTCTAACTACCCCTCTCCCTTCCTTGTTGGGGTCCAACCCCAACAGGTCCAGGGATCCCCAAAGGTGTGGACGGAGTTGGCTAAGAATGAATGACATGGAAACTGGTTTCAGTTCATCAGCATAGCGAGGTTCTCCCTCCAGGATCTCCAGCGAAGTTCTGGTTAGGAACTCCAACCAAGTTCTGGTGCCATGTTCTCTCGCTAGGTTCTCCAGCCAGGTTCTTTTGCCATGTTCTGTCTAGGTTCTCCAGTGAAGTTCTGTAGCCAGGTTCTGTCCAGGATCTTTTGCCATGTTCTCTGGCTAGGTTCTGGTTAGGATCCCACGAGGTTCTGATGAGGATCTGATGTTTATTGTCTTGTTACATCCGTATTTATACCAGCCGATTTTAATCCTGTCAATTTCTATTACAAAGGTTAGGGCGTTTCTTATCTCCATTCCAGGGAGTAAAGATTATGTAGCTTAACTACCCGCCTGGCACTTAATTAAGGGGTTGTATCCCCTCCCTAACCTCAGGGAAAGATCCCCACCTGGGGAAACAACCTTTCTCGGAGAGGTGACCTTGGTTAAAACACATGGCGCTAAAGGGAGCAAACATATTAAGAACAGTATGCTATATACGCCAGGTCCATTGAAACATATGCTGTGCAGATGTTTCTTTCCTGCAGCAACTGTGTCAAGCAGCAAGGATGGACCGGCTTCCGGCAAATTCCCCCTTTTTTATTTTTTAAATGATAGCGCATGTAAATCAGCGGCCACCTCTCGGATTGGGTTGTTGGCAAGCAATGATAGCGAGCATAGCTATAAACATAGTGGATGGAGTGCACACCGGAGCCTTGTTCCTGTAGAAGGTTGCTGGCCTCTTTAGTCAAGGGATTTCAGCTGTCCTCAAGTTGGTGGTTTGGTTGTCCTTGTTGATCTGGCTAGCGGGCAGTGTCATTGGCGACGGGCTTCCCGAAGCGTCAGCGAGTTGAAGGGCTGCATCAAAGGGTCCATCAGGGCCGTGCTTGATGGTGGTGTCGGTGTCCGGGGAGGAGTCAGCTGTGCCCTCTGGGTCGACCGATATGGATAATAACAGGGAGGAGGAGGAGGAGACGGAGGGTGGTGTGACATAAGGTAAGATTAGATGGTCTGGAATCCACACAGGTGAGTCTGCATCCTGTGGAAATATACAAGCATCTCCTCCCCCCCAGGTTAAAAGTGCATCAGGTCCCTTCCAGGCTCCTGTAAGTAAATCTTTCCATTTGACGAAATAAGTGAGTTTCTGCGAAATGAAAGTTTCTTTTGCTGATTTACTCCGAGTCCTCGGACTTGGCTGAGAGAGTAGCTTCCACTTCTTGCTTTTCTACCATCTGTTGGGCCTCAGTTGTTAACTTCTTCAGCTGACCCCATGTTGGCACCTCAGTCCCTTGCATAGCCTTTCTTTTCTTCTTTTTTCTGCTTTTTTGTCATCGGAGCAACTCTAAGTCTTTGGAACGATGAGACAAGGAGCTTCTCTGGGTCCATTGTGGTGAACGCACATAATGCATTTACTCAATCCAAAGCAGGCATTAAAAAGAAAAACCCCAAATGCTCTTTTGTCTCCATTTTAAGAGTAGGATTGGCGCTTTCTGCTATTATCTGAGTCCTGATCTATCACCTCAGGGAGAGCTTTCCAATCCTGCACTTTTCCGGGGTGGAAAGGCTGCAGTGGGGTTAAGGATAAGGCTCTTGGGCCTACCTTCTCCCATGCCTCTACATTTACCTTTCCGGCACCTTTCCTTCCTCAGAAAAGCATGGACATACTTCTTGTATAAAACATTCCGTCTGACTGGGAGTAACCTTAACTCCTCTGCTAGCAAGCATATGTGTTAAAAGATCAATACAGAGTCTTTTTTCTTTAGACTCAGTATGGCACATCTTCTTAATCTAAAGATCAATACAGAGTCTTCTTTCTTTGGACTCAGTATGGCACATCGTCTCAATCTAAGTTCTGTACTATCCACCTTCTTACCCTACTTATCCTCTATAGGGGGGTCTGTAGCACCCTGGTGGAGTCCTATCCGTCCCGAGTGTGGGGGTTCTCAATGGGGGGGGCTTACCTAGGGGAATCCTGTTCCAGGGGTTCCCAAAGGTGTGGACGGAGTCGGCGAAGACTATCCACCCTCTTTCTACAGTGGAGTCCTATCCATCCCGAGAGTGGGGCTTACCTA
Organism: Myotis yumanensis; assembly: GCF_028538775.1. Classification (NCBI taxonomy): domain Eukaryota; kingdom Metazoa; phylum Chordata; class Mammalia; order Chiroptera; family Vespertilionidae; genus Myotis; species Myotis yumanensis. Next base: position 158,516,824 of record NW_027223754.1, read on the forward strand.
GGGGGGATGGGGGGCTTACCTAAGGGTCCCTGTTCGGGCGCCAGATGCTGGGGTCCAGCCCCAGCGCGTCCAGGGGTCCCCAAAGGTGTGACGGAGTCGGTGAAGAATGAATGACATGGAAACTGGTTTCAGTTCATCAGCACAGCGAGGTTCTCCCTCCAGGATCTCCAGCGAAGTTCTGGCTAGGATCTCCAGCGAAGTTCTGGTCAGGATCTCCAACCAAGTTCTGGTGCCATGTTCTCTCGCTAGGTTCTCCAGCTAGGTTCTCCAGGTTCTCCAGCCAGGTTCAGTCACCAGGTTCTTTAGCAAGGTTCTATCCAGGTTCTTTTGCCATGTTCTGTCTAGGTTCTCCAGTGAAGTTCTGTAGCCAGGTTCTGTCCAGGATCTTTTGCCATGTTCTCTGACTAGGTTCTGGTTAGGATCTGATGAGGAGCTGATGAGGAGCTGATGAGGATCTGATGTTTATTGTCTTGTTACATCCGTATTTATACCAGCTGATTTTAATCCTGTCAATTTCTATTACAAGGGTTAGGGCGTTTCTTATCTCCATTCCAGGGAGTAAAGATTATGTAGCTTAACTACCCGCCTGGCACTTAATTAAGGGGTTGTATCCCCTCCCTAACCTCAGGGAAAGATCCCCACCTGGGGAAACAACCTTTCTCGGAGAGGTGACCTTGGTTACAACACATGGCGCTAAAGGGAGCAAACATATTAAGAACAGTATGCTATATATGCCAGGTCCATTGAAACAGCAAGGATGGACCGGCTCCCAGCACTTCCTCTCTGTAAAAAAATCAATAAAATATATTTAAAAAAAGAATGCATACAATCTTGGCATTGTATCAACATTGGGCTTAGGCAGGCAAGTTTTTATTTTATTTTACTTTATTTTATTTTATTTCAGAGAGGAAGGGAGAGGGAGAGAGAGATAGAAACATCAGTGATGAGAGAGAATCATTGATCTGCTGCCTCCTGCACATCCAAGCCTGCAACCCGGGCATGTGCCTTTGGCCGGAATCGAACCTGGGACCCTTCAGTCCACAGGCTGATGTTTTATCCACTGAGCCACACCAGCCGGGCTCGTCAGGCAAGTTTTACAAAAGCTAAAGCTAAGTGGAAATTTAATCCTCACATGTACAGTTTAGTATTTAATCGAAGATTCAAGAACTCTGCAGATTTTTGGACTCTGTTTTTTCATTTAATTTTAAACAGTTTATTGAGGTTTAATTGACACACAATAAATGGCCCATATTTAAAGTGTACAATTCGGGGATGATCCAAGATGGCGGCATAGGTAAACACTGGAGATTGCTGCCGCAAACAACCACTTCAAAAATACAACTATAAGATGGAACGGACATCACCCAGAACCACAGGAAGGCTGGCTGAGGAGAGACTCTTCAACTAGAAGGAAAGACAACAACATTCCGAGGCTCAGAGGAGGCGCAGTGTGGAAAATTTAAAGGTGCAGAGGTGCGCGCGCAAAGCGGGCTGGTGGCTGAGTGCACGGTTGTCGTTTTCAATCAGGAGGGAGTCTCAGACTCTGAGCTCCAGATCCAGGCGAGTCTCTAGGGACTCAGACTCAAACGGGAGAATCGGGATTGTCTAGCATCAGTTGGAACGAGAGGGCAGCTTTCTCTCCGAGGTTTGCAGCGGTTGCTGGGGTTCTGAGAAGCAGAGCCTCTGGGAACGGGGCTGAGAGCAGCCATAACTGCTCCCTCCGCCCGCCCTGTTGAGCCCACCCCACCCTAGCCCTGCGCAGAGCCATTTGCGGGATAGCCTCAGGCAAAGGCTAGATTAGCACCTCCCCAGAGGACAGAAGTTTTCCAGGCAGACACAGCTGATTCTCACAGCCAGTCGGCCTGGTGGTCAAATCCCTCTAGTATTAACTACAACAATCAAGACTTAACTAGAACAAGACTGCGCACAAAGACCACAAGGGGGTGCACCAAGAAAGCATAAAAAATGCGGAGACAAAAAAACATGACAGAAATGGAGGATATAGAGCTAAAAAACGCAATTTTGAGGGCTTGCAATAAACTTGAGGAGAGCCTCACGAAAACTAATGAGACCCTCGATGCTACGATAAAGAAACTAGAAATTAAGCATACACGAACTGAAATAAAGAATATTATACCCAATAGCAGACCAGAGGAGCGCAAGAATCAAGCCAAAGACTTGAAATGCGAAGAAGCAAAAAACACCCAACTGGAAAAGCAAAATGAAAAAAGAATCCGAAAGTGTGAAGATAGTGTAAGGAGCCTCTGGGACAGCTTCAAGCGCACTAATATCAGAATTATAGGGGTGCCAGAAGATGAGAGAGAGCAAGATATTGAAAACCTATTTCAAGAAATAATGGCAGAAAACTTCCCCCACCTGGTGAAAGAAATGGACTTACAGGTCCAAGAAGCGCAGAGAACCCCAAACAAAAGGAATCCAAAGAGGACCACACCAAGACACATCATAATTAAAATGCCAAGAGAAAAAGACAAAGAGAGAATCTTAAAAGCAGCAAGAGAAAGAGACTCAATTACCTACAAGGGAATACCCATACGACTGTCAGCTGATTTCTCAACAGAAACTTTGCAGGCCTGAAGGGAATGGCAAGAAATATTCAAAGTGATGAATACCAAGAACCTGCAACCAAGATTACTTTATCCAGCAAAGCTATCATTCAGAATTGAAGGTCAGATAAAGAGCTTCACAGATAAAGAAAAGCTAAAGGAGTTCATCACCACTAAACCAGTATTATACAAAATGCTGAAAGGTATCCTTTAAGAAGAGGAAGAAGAAAAAGGTAAAGATACAAATTGTGAACAACAAACATGCATCTATCAACAAGTGAATCTAAGAATCAAGTGAATAAATAATCTGATGTACAGAATGAACTGTTGATTATAATGAATCAGGGACATAGAAAGGGAATGGACTGACTATTCTTGGGGGGGAAAGGGGAATGGGAGATGCGGGAAGAGACTGGACAAAAATCGTGCACCTATGGATGAGGACAGTGGGTGGGGAGTGAGGGTGGAGGGTGGGGCGGGAACTGGGAGGAGGGGAGTTATGGGAGGGGGGGAAAGAGGAACAAATGTAATCTGAACAATAAAGATTTAATAAAAAAAATAAAAAAATAAAGTGTACAATTTGGTAAGTTTTGAGATTTACATGCCCATTAACCATCACCAAAATAAAAATAATAATCATTCCAAAAAGTTTCCTTTCTAATCGCTTCCTTTTTCCCCACCCAAACCTTTTGCCACTAAATATAAGTTTGCATTTTCCAGAATTTTTAAAAATCGTAACTGAAATCATACAAGATATACTTATCTTCTTTCACTCAGAATAATTGAGATTTATTCATGTTGCTGGGTGAATTAATAGTTTGTTCCTGTTAAATACTGACTAGTTAGTAAATTTAGTACTAATGTCCCTAAAATTACTACTTTACTCAATTACACAAATTTTTATATTTTCATTTGGTTCGAACATTGAAAAATTTTCCTTCTGATTTCTTCCTTGACTCATGGGTTATTTAGGATTGTTTTTATTTAATTTTAAATATTTTGGGATTTTCTAGATACCTTCCTGCTGTAGGTTTCTGGTTTAATTTCACTGTGGCCCTAGAACATAGTTTGTATGGCCAGAATCTTTGTAAATTTATTGAGACTTGTATTATGTCAGAATACGGTCTATCTTGGTAAAAAGTTCTGTGTGCACCTGGAAAGAGTATGTATTCAGGTGAAGTTAGATGGAGTGTTCTATTTTTTTAAAAATATATTTTATTGATTTTTTACAGAGAGAAAGGAAGAGGGATAGAGAGTTAGAAGCATCGATAAGCTGCCTCCTGCACACCCCCCACTGGGGATGTGCCTGCAACCAAGGTACATGCCCTTGACCGGAATCGAACCTGGGACCCTTCAGTCCGCAGGCCGATGCTCTATCCACTGAGCCAAACCAGTTAGGGCTATTTTTTAAAAAATATATTTTATTGATTTTTTACAGAGAGAAAGGGAAAGGGATAGAGAGTTAGAAACATCAATGGGAGAGAAACATCGATCAGCTGCCCCCTGCACACCTCCTACTGGGCATGTGCCCGCAACCAAGGTACATGCCCTTGACCTGAATCAAACCTGGGACCTTTCAGTCCGCAGGCCGACACTCTATCCACTGAGCCAAACCGGTTAGGGCTAGATGGAGTGTTCTAAAATGTGAATTAGGCCCCAGCTGGTTTGGCTCAGTGGATAGAGTGTTAGCCTGCAGACCAGTCAAGGCCACATGCCCAGGTTGCAGGCTCAATCCCCAGTTGGGGTGCATGCCAGAGGCATCCGATCAATGTTTCTCTCTCAGATTGATATATATCTCTCTCCCTCCCTCTCCATTCCTCTCTTTCTAAAAATCAATGAAGACATATTTAAAAATAAACAGAAACATACATAAAACAAGGTTATGTACTGATCAGTGATGAAAATGTGACCAGAGGCTTTTAGGAATCTAACCCTGTATTTCTCCTAGGAATGATGGTTTGGTATTTACTAATTCAGTGCTCATGGTGACTTTATAGACCATAACAACTGTAAAACACGAGAACTTTCCTAGCCATTTTGGCTCAGTGGATAGATTGTCATCCTGTGTACCAAAGGGTCCCAGGTTCGATTCTGGTCAAGGACACATACCTTGGTTGCAGGCTCCTTCCCGGGCCCAGGCCCTGGTCAGGGTCATGCAGAAGGCAATCAATCGATGTGTTTCTCTCACATTGATGTTTCTCTCTGTCTTTCCCTCTCTCTCCCACTCTCCCTAAACATCATTGGGGAGGGAAAAAAATAATGAGAATCGGCTATATGGTACTGTGATCAAGAAAGTGTGGCAACCACCAGTGATAGAGAGCTCCAAGAATAGAACTTGAGAGATCAACTATATTTAGAGGACAGCAGAGTCAGTGAAGGATAGAGAAAGGCCAGTTTAGTCATAGAGATGGATAAGAACTAGAAGAGAGCCATTTCTTTTTTTTTTTTTTTTTTTTAATTTTTTTTTTTTTTAAATATATTTTATTGATTTTTTACAGAGAGGAAGGGAGAGAAATAGAGAGTTAGAAACATCGATGAGAGAGAAACATCGATCAGCCGCCTCCTGCACATCTCTCCCACCGGGGATGTGCCCGAAACCCAGGTATATGCCCTTGACCGGAATCGAACCTGGGACCTTTCAGTCCGCAGGCCGATGCTCTATCCACTGAGCCAAACCGGTTTTGGCGAAGAGAGCCATTTCAAGAAAAAGGAATGGTTGGTCAACTGTGTCAAATGCTTCAAAGAAATCAGGAATGGGGACTTAAAAAATTGTAAGGCCTTTCAATCTGGCAATTGAGTATCTCCATTTTTATAGCTTGAAGAAAATGGAAACCAGTGAATTGACAGTGAAAAAATGTCTTTAGTGAGAGTTTTGAGTGTGGACTATTTTTAGAAATCTGGAAAAAGTTTAGCAGACCACAGCATGAAAGGGAGACTTGAGGGAAGGTTTGTTGTGGTTTGTCTTGCTTTTTATTTTATTTTTTTTAAAGACTTTTTAAAAAAATATATTTTATTGATTTTTTAAAGAGAGGAAGGGAGAGAGATAGAGAGTTAGAAACATCGATGAGAGAGAGAAACATCGATCAGCTGCCTCCTGCACATCTCCCACTGGGGATGTGCCCACAACCCAAGTACATGCCCTTGACCAGAATCCAACCCGGGACCCTTGTGTCCGCAGGCCGACGCTCTATCCACTGAGCCAAACCGGTTTCGGCGGCTGTCTTGCTTTTTAAACTGGAGGACCTATGCCGAAACCGGTTTGGCTCAGTGGATAGAGCCTCGGCCTGCGGACTGAAGGGTCCCGGGTTCGATTCCAGTCAAGGGCATGTACCTGGGTTGCGGGCACGTACCTGGGTTGCGGGCACATCCCCAGTAGGAGATGTGCAGGAGGCGGCTGATCGATGTTTCTCTCTCATCGATGTTTCTAACTCTCTATCTCTCTCCCTTCCTCTCTGTAAAAAATCAATAAAATATATTAAAAAAAAAAAAAACTGGAGGACCTAGCATATTTGCAGGCAGAATGGAAAAAATTAAAGGAATAAGCTGAAAATGCATAGTCCTGGAAAAGGCAAAAGATAATGAGGTCAAGAACACAGGCAGCATCACTAATCATCAGAGAAATGTAAATTAAAATCACAATGAGATATCTCTTAAAGCCTGTTAGAATGGTTATCATCAATAAATAAATCAACAAGTGTTGGGGGGGATGTGGAGAAAAGGGAACCATTGTGCACTGTTGGTAGAATGCAGACTGGTGCAGCCATTGTGGAAAACAGTATGGAGTTTCCTCAAAAAAGTAAAAATGGAACTGCCTTATGACCCAGCAATACCACTTCTAGAAATATAATCTGAAGAAGCCCGAAAAACTAATTTAAAATAATATATGCACCCCTATTTACAATAGCCAAGATTTCAAAGCAGTCCAAGTGCCCATCAGTAGATGAATGGATTAAAAAGCTGTGGTACAAAAAAAAAAAAGCTGTGGTACATTTACACAATGGAATATTACTTGGCTGTAAAAAAAAAACAACAAAGAAATATTACCTTTTGCAATAGCATGGATAGACCTAGAGAGCATTATGCTAATTACCAATTATCACATTTATCCTTGCTCTTTCCTCATATTGATGAAAGCTTTAAATATATTAGCACTTATTCAGTCTTCTATTCATAAGCATCAGGCAGTAAGCCATATATACTGAACAGAAAATCTAAAACATAAGGGCTTCTTTGGTATTTTCTAGAGGATTTCAAAGCCTTTAAAGTTACTTATATAGAAATATGTTAGATACTATGAGGGAGATATTCATTTTATTTCCATGTTGCAGTACTTAACAAACCTGGAAACACAGACCTCAAATGATATGAGGTGATCTGAGGTAAAAAAAAAAAAAATTATTTCCTTCATGGATTTGACACCTGATACATTCATTCAACAACTTGTTTATTGGGCAAGAATCAAGATAAAGCTACTTCACCTTTATCCGTTCATGTCAGTTATCGCTGGAATCCAGGATTCCCTGGCCATGCCTTATATCCTGGACTCTAATAGTCCTATAACTTGTACATCAATGCTTCCAACTCCATTTTACAACCCCTCTGATGTCTTAAAATCCTTTCACAGTTGAACTCAAGATCAATTATCTGCAAAACCCCTTATATCTCTTCTCTGAACATTCCTGTCACCTTCTTGCTCTAACTGCAACCTGGCTCTCTTCTGAAGGCAATGTTTCCCTGCAGCCCTCTTGAATATAGTTCTCTCCCCAACACCCTTTGATACAATTGGGCCTAGAGGTAAAGTGTCTTTTTTAAATTATGTCACCAGATTATACCACACACTAGCCCTTCTTGTAATTTACTGTGTCTTCCTCTAGGTTACTTCTACTCATTCCTTTAAGTTTTAGGTCCTGGCTCTCTATCACTCTCTCCACGGATAACTATCAGAATTCTTGGTGATTTCAATATTCTTCAGTACTTTTAAGTCTGAGATCAGGTATTAGCATGGCTGGGTTCTGCTGAAAGCTCTCATCCAGTTTACAGACTTTTCATTGTATCCTCACATGGTGGAAAGAGGGGCAGAGAGAGCTTTCTGGAGTCCCTTCTATAAGGGCACTAATCCCATTTATGAAGGCTCCACCCTCATGACCTAATTACTTCCGAAAGGCCCCACATATTAGTATCATCACATTGGGTAGGGTTTCAACATATAAATTTGGGGGGAACACAAACATTCAGTCCACTGCACAAATCCAAAACTAACATTCCAGGATTAGAAAACCAAAACAGTTCTAGCTATATACACTAGAGATCTTCCTTAAAGCCAAGCCTTGAGTTTTTCTATGTGTAAAGGAATTTAAAACCTATTTATATACAGTGGGGCCTTGACTTACAAGTTTAATTTGTTCTGAGACTGAGCTCGTTAAGGAGCTTGTTAAGGAGCTCGTTAACTCAAATTACTCTATCAACTCAATGCAAAAAACCTGCGGAGAGACAGCTGGTATCTCAAAAAACTCGTTAGTCGGGACACTCGTAAGTCAAGGCCCCACTGTACTAGTTTAAAAGCTCCTAACCCTGGCTAGTGTGGCTCAGTGATAGAGCATCGGCCTGCACACTGAAGGGTCACAGTACTGGTCAAGGACACATACCTGGGTTGCAGGTTCGTCCAGAATACCAGGTGTACCGGTTAATAATGCAGATTTTTTTCAATAGATGGAGTTACACATATGTTGATATATATGCAATTTGATATGTATGCTATTTTGTGGTATTGACAGCAAGCTTCAAAACTTAGTAGGTTGCCCTGACCAGTTTGGCTCAGTGGCTAGAGCGTCGGCCTGTGGACTGAAGAGTCCCAGGTTCGATTCCAGTCAAGGGCATGTACCTTGGTTGCGGGCACATCCCCAGTAGGGGGAGTGCAGGAGGCAGCTGATGGATGTTTCTCTCTCATGGATGTTTCTAACTCTCTATCCCTCTCCCTTCCTCTCTGTGGAAGGTCAATAAAATAAAAAAATAAAAAATAAACTTAGTATGTCAAATTTTCTGAAGGTGTTAACATCATAGATATTTTTGCGCTTAAAAATGTTGAATTTCGTCGAACCGGTTTGGCTCAGTGGGTAGAGCATCGGCCTGTGGACTGAAGGGTCCCAGGTTCGATTCCGGTCAAGGGCATGTACCTTGGTTGCGGGCACATCCCCAGTGGGGGGCGTGCAGGAGGCAGCTGATCAATCTCTCTTATCGTTGTTTCTAGCTCTCTATCCCTCTCCCTTCTTCTCTGTGGAAAATCAATAGAATATATATTTTTAAAAATGTCGAATTTCTTGCCAAAAAAAGAGCATTTGCGGAAAGTTTTAATCCATTACTTTATTTTGAAGAAAAGTGCTGCTGAAAGTTATTGTATACTTTGGGAAGCTTTTGGTGAACATGCTCCATCTCAAGATACTTGTGAACGCTGCTTTAAACGCTTTAAAAGTGATGATTTCGATGTGAAAGACAAAGAATGTCCAGGTCAACCAAAAGAGTTTGAAGACCAACAATTACAAGCATTATTGGATGAAGATGTGTGTCAAACTCAAAAACAACTTGCAGAAAGTTTAAACGTTGCTCAGCAAACAATTTCCGATCGTTTACAAGCAATGGGAAAGACTTTAAAGGAAGGAAAATGGGTGCCATATCAACTGAACAAAAGACAAATGGAAAACCGAAAAGTCATAAGTAAAATGTTGCTTTAACGGCACGAAAGAAAGTCTTTTTTGTATTGAATTGTGACTGGTGATGAAAAGTGGATTTATTTTGAGAATCCCAAATGCACAAAATCATGGGTTGATCCAGGTCAACCATCAACATCAACTGCAAGGCCAAATCACTTCGGAAAGAAGACAATGCTCTGCGTTTGGTGGGATCAGGAAGGTGTGGTGTATGATGAGCTTCTAAAACCAGGTGAAACCATTAACACTGATCGATCCCCAGTGGGGGACTTTCGGGAGGCAGCCAATCCATGATTCTCTCCCATCATGGATGTTTCTCTCTCTCTCTCTCCCTTCCTTCTCTGAAATCAATAAAAATTATTAAAAAAAAAAAAAAAAAAGATCTTGCCTGGGAAGTATTAACCCACCCGCTGTATTCACCAGACCTTGCTCCTTCAGATGACCACTTGTTCCAATTGATGGCACATGCACTTTCTGAGCAGCACTTCAAAACATACGAAGAAGTGGAAAATTGGGTCTCTGAATGGTTTGCCTCAAAACAAGAAAAGTTCTATTGGGACGGTATCCACAAATTACCTGAAAGATGGGGGAAATGTGTACTTAGCTATGGACATTACTTTGAATAAAGCACTTTTGATGTTTCTGTTGAAATTATTGTTTTCTTTGATTACAAAATCCGCGTTAACCAGTACACCTGGTTCTCTATCTCTCCCCTCCCTCCTTTCCACTCTCGCTAAAAATCAATGTAAAAAATATCCTTGGGTGAAGATTAACAACAATAAACAACCTCTTAGACTAACTTTTTTATCCCCTTCCCTCTTCCCAAACCTTTCTCTCTTTCTTTCTTTCTTTTGGCTTTTATCCTCTCCTGCCTCATGTCAGACCTTGTTCTCTGTTATCCTGTCTTCTTCAATACCTCCCTTTCCACAGGCTTCTTCTCACCCTTCAAACACAAAAAAACAAAACTAAACAACCAACCTCATCATTCCTAAACAAGTCACAAAAATAAAACCCTACCCTTAATATACACAATACTACCTAGTATATGCAATATTAAATGATCTCTTTTTACTCCTCCATCTGTCCCTTTCAGTCTCAGCTAATGGTGTCACACTTCACTCAATCTCCCAAACTAGAAACCCCCTTAACTATCCACCTTTTCTAACTGGTCTTCAAGGTCAGGCATTTATCAAAAATTCTAGGTTAGCTTTTCTTTTTACTCCCACAGTTACGGTTTTAGTTCTGGGTCTACTCTCTTGTCTAAACTGCCATAGTTGGTCTGTTCTCCACTCCAGATGGCAAATTATATTCCACAAACATTTTAAGCATCAATTGTGTCTGGCACTGGAAATCATATTTGTCTTTGTTTCTAGTGCCAGACACACTATAGCATTAGTCTCATTAAAAGTTTCTCTGTATTGCCAATTAAATTAAGTTCTATCTCCTTAAGCAGGCGTATAAGGCCCTTTACCATCTGGCCTGAACTCACATCTCCAGTCTTCTCTCTCACTGGTCTCCTTTACTAGTCTCTCCTAAGCTCCAGCCACACTGAACTTTGCATAGATCCCTGAAAATTCCATTGCCTTGATGTCACACGTGCTATATTTTCTGCGTGGAATACGCTTTTTTGCCTTTCACTATTGGTCTGGGAAAAATTTATTCAGCCTTTGAAATTCAACTCTTAATCATTACGCCTCTTTGATACTTTCCCAGATGACCTTAGTTCTTCAGGTTGCTATTCCCACAGTATTCTGTTTATAGCTCTCATATAGTATTTATTGCATTGCATTACAATTAATCTATTTACATCAGGGGTGGGCAAACTTTTTGACTGGAGGGCCACAATGGGTTCTTAAACTGGACCGGAGGGCCGGAACAAAAGCATGGATGGAGTGTTTGTGTGAACTAATATAAATTCAAAGTAAACATCATTACATACAAGGGTGCGGTCTTTTTTTTTTTTAGTTTTATTCATTTCAAACGGGCCGTAGTTAGCCCACGGCTGATTTACATCTTTACTTTTTCTATAAGACAATCCCTGGAGGTTGTTCTGCAGTATCAAGTACATGGTAGGCTCTAAATTCCAAATATATTTTTAAATGAATCTCTTAGTACTTGGTCTTCCCTTATTTTCCCCCAATGTTATTACAAAGCCCTTACTTCCTAGAAATGGAGCATTAAAAATTTTGGTGAACAACTATAAGAAAAATTAGAAAAAGTCTGGTGGAGGGGGTGTGGGGTAGCTTGGCTGGCATGGCTCAGTGGTTGAACGATGACCTATGAACCAGAAGGTCACAGTTCGATTCTGGTCAGGGCATATGCCCTTTTGGCCTCGATCCCCAGTAGGGGGCATGCAGGAGATAGCCAATCGATGATTTTCTCTCATTGATATTTCTCTCTTCCTCTCTGAAATACAAAAATATTTTTTTAAATATAAAAAAGGGTCCTTAACTTTGAAACTAATCCTATTTCTTCATTATCCCATTCTATACTCAGTTATCTTACAAGGTGCTGAATAAAATGGTGTTAATATTCCTTCAGCATCTCTGAATGTATATGTAATCTTTTTCTGGTCACTTCCAACAAAACACAATGGAAAGAGCATAGGTCGGGATGCATTGCTCAACTGGTTAGAGCATCATCCTGATACACCAAGGTTTCGGGGTTTTTTGTTTTTGTTAATCCTCGCCTGAGGATATTTTTCCATTGATTTTTAGAGAAAGTGGAAGGGAGAGGGAGAGACAGAGAGAAACATCGATGTGAGAAAAAACACATTGATTGGTTGCCTCCTGCACGAATCCTGACCAGGACCAGGTATCTGCAATCAAGGTACATGCCCTTGACTGGAATCGAACCCGGGACCCTTCAGTCCTTGGGCTGAGGCTCTATGCACTGAGCAAAACCAGCTAGGGCATAGTTTTGGTTTTGATTCTCCGTCAGGGCACATATAAGACTCAACCAATTAATGCATAAATAAGTGGAAAAACAAATCAATGTTTCTCTCTCCCTTTCTCTCTCTCTCTCTCTCTCTCTCAAAAAGCAATCACTATATTAAAAAATTTTTTTAATTATTATTATTTTTTAAAATATATTTTATAGATTTTTTTACAGAGAGGAAAAGAGAGGGACAGAGAGTTAGAAACATCGATGAGAGAGAAACATCGATCAGCTGCCTCCTGCACATCCCCCACCGGGGATGTGCCTGCAACCCAGGTACATGCCCTTGACTGGAATCAAACCTGGGACCTTTCAGTCTGCAGGCCGACGCTCTATCCACTGAGCCAAACCGGTTTCGGCAAAAAAAAATTTTTTTAATTATTAAAGAGCACAATGAAGTATTTACTTATGGCAAAATTACACAAGAATTGTAATACATTCTCTTTCACAAAAACAATGAAATTAAAAGAAAACTTTGACTTCTTCTGTCCCCAGAGATTATAGAAATAAGCATAGAAATAAGCATATATTTTATATAGAAATAAGCATATTTCACTCTTTTATAGTCTTATTTTCTATTATATGAACTCCATGTTTACATACATGCTACAAGTTAATGTTTGGGGGAGAAGACCATTTTTAGAAGATTTCTAAATATATTTAAAAAGGTAAAATAACTTTTTAAAAGCCACTTCAAAGAACAGAGGAGCGGAGTCACGCGCCAGGCTGGCTGCAACTAGATGTGTGGTTTTTTTCAATCAGAAGGGGATGCAGACTCTCAAATCCACTGAGCTCATTTGGGGCGGGATCCTGAGGTCCCAGACCCCTACGGGGATAGGCGGGACAGCCTTGCAATGGGCTGGAGAGCGAGAGGAGCTGTCTTGAGGAGCTGCTTGCTGGCACTTGGGGACGCAAGACACGGAGTCACGGAGAGGCGAGGGGTCGTGGAGATGCCATTGCCCCTTGCTCTGCCCTGGTGATTCCCGGGGACCCTGCCCTACTCAATTTACATCCCCACCCAAGCTGTGCTAGTGGCACAAAGAGAACCACTGGCGCTTTTGCAGCCCAGCCCAGCAGAATGCAGATTCCAACTCCTCGCATACATAAGGGACACACCAAGAAGCAGAATCAGGTTTGGAGGAAGCTGGAGCCGGACATGGCTGGGCCGGCGACATGGAACCGCTGTACCAGCAAACGCACAGGCAGGCCCACCAGATCCAGTCTCACATGGGACGCTGGGAGACGGAAGACAGGCAGTCTGTGCACTTTGTAGAAAACGAAATCCAAGCAAGCATACCAGATATTCAGCCACCAGGGATGCCTGGAGATGTTGTCCAGCAAGGAGCCGCCCAACAAAGGACAGAATGCCAAACTTCGTGTTGCTGAGACGGCCCCCGTGAGGCTGAGATGGCCCCGGTGAGGCTGGGAAGGCCCCAGTGGGGTTGGGACGGCCCTGGTGGGGTTGAGATGGCCCCGGTGAGGTTGAAACAGCCCCGTAAGGTTGAAATCGGCCCCAGTGAGGTTGAAACGGGCCCGGTGAGGCTGAGACGGCCCCGGTGAGGTTGAAATGGCCCCGGTGAGGTTGAAACGACCCTGGTGAGGTTGCGAGGGCCCCGGTGAGGTAGTGACGGCCCAGCCCCAGTGAGGTTGAAACGGCCCACGTGAGGTTGAGACGGCCCCTGTGAGGCTGGGATGGCCCCGGTGGGGCTATGACGGCCCCGGTGAGGCTGAGATGGCCCCAGTGAGGTTGAATCGGCCCCTGTGAGGTCGAGACGGCCCCAGTGAGGTCGAGATGGCCCTGGTGAAATCGAAACGGCCCCTGTGAGGTTGAGACGGCCCCAGTGAGGCTGAAACGGCTCCGGTGAGGTTGAAATGGCCCATGTAAGGTTGGGACGGCCCCGGTGAGGCTGAGACGACCCTGGTGAGGTTGAGACGGCCCCGGTGAGGCTGAGACGGCCCCTGTGAGATCAAGACGGCCCCAGTGAGGTTGAAGCGGCCCCGGTGAGGTTGAATTGGCCCTGGTGAGGTTGAGACGGCCCAGCCCCGGTGAGGTTGAAACGGCCCACGTGAGGTTGAGATGGCCTATGTGAGGCTGAGACAGCCCCAGTGAGGCTGGGACGGCCCCGGTGAGGTTGCAACGGCCCTGGTGAGGTTGAAATGGCCCCTGTGAGGTTCAGACAGCCCCTGTGAAGCGGAGACGGCCCGGTGAGGCTGGGACGGCCCCGGTGAGGCTGAGATGGCCCCGGTGAGGTTGAATCGGCCCCGGTGAGGTCAAGACGGCCCCAGTGAGGTTGAAATGGCCCCTGTGAGGTTGAGGCGGCCCCTGTGAGGTTGAGATGGCCCTGGTGAGCTTGCAACGGCCCTGATGAAGGTGAAACGGCCCCAGTGAGGTTGAAACAGCCCCTGTGAGGCTGAGACAGCCCCTGGGAAGCTGAGAAAAATACCACATGAACTCACTCATTTATGGATAATAAGGACCATTATAGACTGATGAACAAAAATGGATACAGAGGCAGAGCAGCATTGAGCAGAATGTCAAACTACAGTGGGAACCCTGTGGAGGGTTGGGGGCGGGTAGATCAACTGAAGGACTTATATGCATGCATATGAGAATAACTAATGGACACAAGACACTGGGGGGGTGGAGGAAGCCGGGGGAATGTCAAGGGGGGGGGGGGGAGGAGACATGTGTAATACTCTTTGTAATACTTTAAGAAAAAAAAAAGCCACTCCATTCACTCAGAGCTGTTCATGCTTTTGTCAGTCCACAGTTAGAGACTACTAGCAAAATTCCAGACTATGAAAAAGCTCAACACGAGAGTAATTTTAACCCTTTCCATTATTGGCAAGCCAGACTGATAGAGTATGCTTCCAAATTGTGGGAAGATAATGATGACATCACAAAACAAATTTTTTAAAAATATATATTTTATTGATTTTTCACAGAGAGGGATAGAGTTAGAAACATCGATCAGCTGCCTCCTGCACACTCCCTATTGGGGATGTGCCCACAACCAAGATATATGCCCTTGACCAGAATCGAACTTGGGACCCTTCAGTCCGTAGGCCGATGCTCTGTCCACTGAACCAAACTGGTTAGGGCCACAAAACAAATTTAAGTTGCTATATGTGATGATTATTTTCTTAAATTTTTATTTATTAATTTTAGAGGAAGGGAGGGAGGGAAGGAGGGAGTTCGAGCGAGAGCCAGAGTGAGAGTGAGTGAGTGAGTGAGAGACATTGACCCATTGTTCTACCCATCTATGCACTCATTGGTTGATTCTTGTATGTGCCCTGACCCTGAATGCAACTTGCAACCCTGGTGCCATGGATGATGCTCTCCAACCAACCAAGTTACCTGTCCTGGACTGTGATGTTTATATTTAAGTAGGTCATAATATTTCCCTTAAACTTTGTGATCAATTTATTCCCTATACCTAGAACTGATTACTACTTTACCACCTCTTTCCCTTTATTTGCCTTACAAATACAAAATTAACAACTTCTAAATTCTTATTAGAAAACTCCTCATAAAACTGGACTGCTCTCATCTGTTAATTTTTAATATGTTATTTATTTCAGAGAGAGGAAGGGAAAGGGAGAGAAACATTGATGAGAAACATTGATGAGGTGCCTTCTGTACAACCCAACTTTAAAAAATTGTTCATATCAATAAAGTTCTTTTTTGCTATTAGTGATTGTGGACACACTTAAATTCAGTCCTCTGAAAAATATCAGAGATGATGAATGCTGCAATTAAAATTGATGAATTGGCCCTAACCAGTTTGGCTCAGCGGATAGAGCGTCGGCCTGTGGACTCAAGGGTCCCAGGTTCGATTCCGGTCAAGGGCATGTACTGATCGATGTTCCTCTCTCATCAATGTTTCTAACTCTCTATCCCTCCCCCTTCCTCTCTGTAAAAAAATCAATAAAATATATATTTTTAAAAATTGATGAATTGTTTCTGCATTCCTTTAATTAATTTTAAAATCTGCCCTGGGAATTTCTTTTCTCTTAGGAAACCGTTAGGATTAATCTTGTGAAATGGCATCTAATACTTGCCAAGTATTTTCTAATTTCTGCCAACTGAGGTTGCAGATTTCTCTCCCAAAAGACTGACACTAATTATACATGTTTGAATCTAGACTTGGCCTCCTACTCATGCTTGTTAGTGAATTTGAAAAAATACACACACACACACCCTGGTACAACTGGTCCCCATCAGCTAATGGCTGAGATAACATGCAAAGGCATGGGTAAACCTGATTACAAATTACAGTATTTGTGAATCTCTGGTGAGAAGCCATTTCTAAAGTTACACTACCATGAAATCCCTTGAAATATGTCCAACAGGGGTAATAAACTATGAATTAGGATGCAATAGGTCTGAATTTTCAAAAATTCCTTGTGTGAAAGGCAGTTTTCCCACAGCACTTATTTTGATAAGGGAAGATACTGTTAAGAGTTGCAGTCTTCTAAATTCTATCATAAATTCAGTTCCTCCATTTTCAGTTCATCTTCTACGCTGTTACCAGATTAATCTTTCTAGAATACATGTGTTCTCCCCTTAAAAAAACCTTCAATAGTTTCCCATTGTCAGAGCAATAAGTTGAAAACAATTAGCCTGATATTCAGTGCCACCATTATTTGGTTGTGACCAACTTTCAAAACCTTACTTTGAATTATTCCCTTGCGCTCTGGACTACCTAGGCCAGGGGTTGTACAGCCTGTAGATCAAATCCAGCAGGCTGCCCATTTTTGTATTTTTAAAGGTTTGAAAATAATATTTTGTGACATGTGAACATAAATTTGAATTTCAGCATTCTTAGTGTGTGTGTTTTTTTTTAAGCACAGCTATTTTTTTTAAACATATTTTCTATGGTTGATTTCATACTAAGATAGCGGATTTCTAAATTTGCAAGAGAACCTTATGGCCTCATCTGCCCCTTTACATAGTTTGCCCACTCCTTACCTAAACATACTTCTGTTGCTATCTCTTCACCTACCAAGATTCCTGCCTGGAATGTACTACTCCCACTCATTCCTGCTGTCACCTCTATGAGGTATCAAAGTAGAATTTTAAAAAATTTTTAAACATGATTCTCCCACAGATATAACATTGTGAGCCAAACATTTAACTGGTTGACAGAACCAGCAAGATGGTAGAACTGGTTCCAGGAACATTTAAGGAAGTAGATATTTATAGGCATAAAAAGAATTACAATAAGGTTGTAGGTTAAACTAAACTGTCATACAAAGTAACAAAACTAACTTTGAGGCTGGCTTTTCTAGCAGCCACAAACCCACACCGTAACAAGTAAATTCACAATGCTTGAACTCCGATTATATAATAAACAGCAGAGCCACACACAGCTATCTCCTCCTGGAGAGCAATCTTGGGCACAGGCTGCTTAAAAGGGTCCCAAGTAGGAACCGAAAGGCCAGCATCCCTCCACTCCCTGCCTTATTTCCACGTTTCAGGTCATTTTCCTTAACAAGGTCCGCCCTAATCCTTCAGGGTCAACATCGACCCCTCCTCCTTGTATGCTCCCATTTGACCTTTTGTGCTTCCATTGTCCTGATTTGTGTATTTGATTTTCCTCCTCGGGCAGTAGGCTCCTTAGGGTCAACCTGTGAGAGCTGAGCTTTCACCTGTTGAACGGGACTTGAGCACAGGTCCCATGTCCGTAGCGCCCAGTGCCCGCCTCGCCCAGCAGACACCAATACGCTGAAGATGAAGCCCCAAACACTTCCCCAAACCTCCTTTGTGTCCTAACTGGCGCCGCGTCGGTGTGTTTCTCCCCGACTCCACTGCTGCGTGGCCCCCCGGAGCCAGCAGGTGCCCTTTCCGTCCCCTTGGTTATTACCCCTCATTGCAGCCGAACCTGGCGCCTCGCACAAGGCGGTGCTTCCAGAGATCGGCTGAAAAGACAGGGGCCCCCTCCCCCCAGCTGAGGTGCCTGGAGTCCGCGTGTCCAGCCTCTCGGTGCCCACAAGCCTCCTCTCCACTCACACGACCTTCCCGTCGCACCCACAGCACTGACCCCCCAAAGCCCAGGCGACCGCCGGACGCCAGCGGCCAGCGCTCCTCCTCAGCCAGAGACCTGGCATTTCCGCTGCCCCTGGACCTCTTTCCAACCTTGTGAAAAATGGCGCGCGGGGCCAGGCCCTCGACTCTCAAGTTAACCCTTTTCCGCAACTATCACCAGCACAGGCCATCTTTTCACATCTTTTTTGGGGGGGCGGGGGGTGGAATGTTTTCCTCCGGGGTTTGTTTGTGCCCTCCAGAGTCATCCAACCCCCATTTCATTTCTCAAGCCTCCCGACTCCGTGCGTCCCTCGCCTCAGCCTTCCTCCCGCCGTCGCCGCAGCCGTTTCCCGGGGAGATCGCCCACAGCGCGCGGCGAGGCAGTTAGCTGGCCAACGGTTTTCCAAGGCCCGGGGTGGGGGACGCGGGAGGAGAGGCGGGAAGGAGTCGGGTCCCCGGCGGCCGGCGGAGGGAGGGGCCAACGCCGGGAAGAATCGCGAAGAGCTGGGAGGCCCCGCCCCTTCCGTAGATATCTCTAGAAAGCCGCGCAGGAGCCCGACAACAAAGAGTGCGCAGGCGCGGCGGCAGGGCCCGGGCATTTTGCTGCGTCACCAGCCGCCGCCCGGCCTCACCAGCCCTCGCTCTCACGCACGCACGTTCGTTCTCCATCCTCGCGCCCCTTTTCCTACACTTTCCTCCTCTCCCCGACCGGAGGAGCCGCTCTCTCCGCGCGGTGCATTCTGGGGACCAGGTCGAGCCCGCCGCTGCCGCCGTCGCTGAGGGAAGCGAGTAGAGGCCGCACCGCGGAGAAAACGTCGGAGTCGCCACCGGAGTTTAGTCCACTGCCCAGCAGCTGCCGCCGGAGAGGCCCACCCACCCATTCACCCGTCCCCCTGCCCCGTTCACGATGTGAGTGCGACACCCCGCCGAGGGAAGGTCGCCCCGGCGGGATGCCGAGGCCGCGCTGGGTGCTGCCGGGAAGCCGCCCCTTCCCCTCCCCCGCTTTCGGCCCCGCGGCTTTCTCCCCTCAATGGTGGCAGTGGTTCTTGGCTGAGGGTGGGAGGCCCCGTGTCTTTATTCCGGTTACCGTTGGCGGATGGAGGACATTTTTCCTCCAGATGTCCGCTTCTCCCACTTCTAAACCGTCCCTCAGCTTCCCCGCGCCGGAAACCCCACTTTTCTCCTCTTGGCAGTCCCTGTGATTCCCAACTCCCCGAACTTAGCCTTAGGCCTGAATATACCGCGAGTTTTTTGCCATGCGGCGCCCCGGAGGCGTGGACCCTCTGGGATCGCTCGGCCCTGGGGCAGTCTGGTTCTGCCGCTCGGTGAGACCTGTCCCAGGCCCTGGGCCAAGTGCACCTGTGGTGGGCGCTGCCAGAGGCCGGGGAGCGCCACGCGGGCCTCCTCCATGAACGGGGAGGGACTGCTAGGCAACCGGAGGCAGGCCACGCCGTCACCACAACTTAGTTCCCTCTCGGATGTGGTGATTTCTCGAGCGTGGGTCTTCCCAGGGCCTCTCCTGACTCCGATCTCTCGAAGGGAGTGGAGGTTGCCAAAGCTCAGCCGTGTCCCTGGCAGCGAGGAGTTGCCATAGCGTAGGTAGCTCTGCACGTGTCCCGTCCAAAGGTACTTGTGGACATGTTCTGTGTTAACTGTAAGCGAGGGCCCATTATCCCGTCTTAACTTAGAGATGAAATAGGTATGTATTTGCTTCCTTGTCTTAAAGAGTTTAAATTTGTTTTAACTACAGATTCTTTAGCAATTTTAGGTTTCTTACGATAAAGGGAGAGCATGGATGATTTTAACTGAATAAGATTTCTTGGCACTGCCACTTCCAGATCTTAAACATTCTCTACAGGAAAAGCTTTACGTTTTCAGATGTGAGAATTGCCGGTTACTTACAGTTTTTGTGGGTTTTGGGGGGTTTTTTTGCTGGGTTTTTTTTTTTTTTTGGTATTAACTGCTCCCTGAAAGTTATGTATGGAAAGCAGTTGAAGGGAAACAATTTTTATTTCTATAAAAAGTAATGCACTTTCAAGTGTTTTCTAAATAAGATAATAACATTAAGTAACATTGGGCTCGGTTTCTAAATAGAAAGGATACACACAGCCAGTTGATGTCCGGAGAACAAGCCTCAAGAAGTATGCATGTGTTACTGAAAACCCCTTAATGTATTTATTGGCATTTTGGAAGAAATTTCCCATCCGAAAAAATGGTATCCAGTAGAAGGTTTTAATCTGTTTTTTTTCTTTCGAAATCTCTATTCCAAATGTGACAGGAATGTCACTCTTAAAATATCTGAGTAGAAAATGAATCCTCAGATAAAGCATTACCAGCTTTTAATAGACTACTATAGCCAAACAAAATATCTTTTTACAAAGAAATACCATTGTTGTTTTTCTTTAATCAACTTTTTAAAAGTTTGTCTAGTAGTTTACATAAAAGTTCTCAGCCCTAGTGGGTTTGCCTCAGTGGATAGAGAGTCGGACTATGGACTGAAGAGTCCTGGGTTCCTTCCGGCCAGGGGCACATGCCAGGGTTTCAGGCTAGGTCCCCAGTAGGGGGTGTGCAGGAGGCAGCCAATCAATGATTCTCTCTCATCATTGATGTTTCTCTCTCTCCCTTCCTCTCCGAAATCAATAAAAATATATTTAAAACAAATAATTTAAAAAAAAGTTCTCAATCTCCCACCTGTCTTGAAGAAGTTGAGGATTTTGGGTCCTTCCTTAGGCTCATAAGACCTGCCCAACCAATTAAGGGGAATGGGGACAGAGGATAGTACTACCTTTTTAAAAAAAAATTAACTGTTGTAGTTGGTTTATTTCTAAGTTGAACCCATTAACAACAGATATAAAGTATTATAAAATATTAGTTTTGAGCTATTTGAAGTGATTATTTTTTAAAAAATATATGTTTATTGATTTCTGAGACGAAGAAGAGAGAAACATCAACAATGAAAGGGAATCATTGATCATCTGCCTCCTGCATGCCCCCTACCAGGGATGGAGCCTGCAACCCAGGCATGTGGCCTGATCGGTTTGCAATCAAACTGTGCCCTTCTGGTTCATAGGTTCATACTCAACCCATAAGCCACATGGGCTGGGCTGAAGTAATTTTTTTAAAATATATTTTTATTGATTTCAGAGAGGAAGGGAGAGGGAGATAGAGATAGAAATATCAATGATGAGAGAGAATTATTGATTGACTGCCTCCTACACACTCCCTACTGGAGATGGAGCCCGCATGTGCCCTTGACTGAAATTGAACTGGGGACCCTCCGGTCTGCAGGCTGACGCTCTATCCACTGAGCCAAACCAGCTAGGGCTGAAGTAATTCTTTATGGCAGTGGTTCTCAACCTTCCTAATGCCAAGACCCTTTAATACAGTTCCTCATGTTGTGGTGACCCCCAATTTCATTGTTACAAATTGAACATATTTAAGCATAGTGATTAATCACAAAAACAGTATGTAATTATATGTGTGTTTTCCGATGGTCTTAGGCGACCCCTGTGAAAGGGTCGTTCGACCCCCAAAGGGGTCGCGACCCACAGGTTGAGAACCGCTGCTTTATGGTGTCTTGTATTTAAACTAACAAATGGTTTAAAAAACATACTGTGACTCTCTCAAACATTTGTTAAAATCTTTACTTTGCGATCATTCAACTTTGTAGGATTGAGTCCCCAAAATAAAATTATCAGTCTTTTTTTTTTAAAAAAAAAAATATTTTTTATTGATTTTTTTACAGAAAAGAAGGGAGAGGGATAGAGAGTTAGAAACATCCATGAGAGAGAAACACTGATCAGCTGCTTCCTGCATACCCCCTACTGGGGATGTGCCCGCAACCAAGGTACATGCCCTTGACTGGAATCGAACCTGGGACCATTCAGTCCGCAGGCCGACACTCTATCCACTGAGCCAAACCAGTCAGGGCTTTCTATTGATTTTTAGGGAGAGTGGAAGAGAGAGGGAAAGACAGAAACATCGATGTGAGAGAAATACATCCATTGGTTGCCTCCTGCACACCCCCCAACCAGGGAGGAGCCTGCAACCAAGGTACTTGCCTTTGACTGAACTCGAACCCGGGAGCCGTTGGTCCAAAGGCTAAGCTCTACTGAGCCAACCAGCTAGGGCTAAAATTATCAGTCTTTAGCCTCCAAAATAATTTGTAATAGCATATTGTTAATTACTGTAAGTTAAGGAAGAGTAACTGATGATGGCCTTTGTTAAGTGTTGATTTCCTAACCACTGTAACTTGGCAACTGGGTTCTCCCCCCCCCACTTAGTTAGACTTTAACTAGAAGGCAGTAGAAACTGGAATTGACAAATCTGTAGAGTGCAGACCAGTATTGTTAATTAAGATTCTTCTGTTTAATTGTATTTTCTAGTTTTAAAATCTAGAAGCAATATTATTTTGGGGTCTTAAAAAGTTAGTGATCGCCACTTTTCAGGAAAAAAATACCTTTGTAATAGCAACTGTTTAGAATCAACCTAGCTCTTAAAAGCTTTTAGATCATATTTTATCTGACTTCTTACATTGAAAATTGTTGTATTTAGTTTATTTTGCTATGGAAATACTAAGTTTGTTGTTGTAAACTATTTACTGTGTAGATTGGCAGTGATAGGTTTTATTTATTTAGTTAATATATATATATATATATATATATATATATATATACTTTTAAAATATATTTTATTGATTTTTTACAGAGAGGAAGGGAGAGAGATAGAGAGCTAGAAACATCGATGAGAGAGAAACATCGATCAGCTGCCTCCTGCATATCCCCTACTGGGGATGTGCCCGCAACCCAGGCACATGCCCTTGACCGGAATCGAACCCGGGACCCCTCAGTCCGCAGGCCGACGCTCCATCCACTGAGCCAAACCGGTTCCGGCTAGTTATTAATATATTTTTATTGATTTCAAAGAGGGAGAGCCCTAACCAGTTTGTCTCAGTGGATAGAGCGTCTGCCTGCAGACTGAAAGGTCCCAGGTTCGACTCCGGTCAAGGGCATGTACCTTGGTTGCGGGCGTATCCCCAGTAGAAGGTGTGCAGGAAGCAGCTGATCGTTTTTTCTCTCTCATCGATGTTTCTAACTATCCCTCTCCCTCTCTGTAAAAAATCAAAATATATTTTTAAAAAAACAACTTATTTTCTTTAAAAGAAAAAAAAAGATGGTGAGAGATAGAAACATCAGTGATAAGAGAGAATCACTGATTGCTGTCTCTTGAAAGGCCCCCTACTGGGGATCGAGCCTGCAACCAGGCATGTGCCCTGACCTGCATTCGAACCATGACCTCATGGTTCATAGGTCAACACTCAACCACTGAACCATGCCGGCCATGTGGCAGTGACAGATTTTTTTTTTTAATATATTTTTTATTGATTTTTTACAGAGAAGAAGGGAGAGGGATAGAGAGTTAGAAACATCAATGAGAGAGATCGATCAGCTGCCTCCTGCACACCCCCCAGTGGGGATGTGCCCGCAACCAAGGTACATGCCCTTGACCAGAATCGAACCTGGGACCCTTCAGTCCGCAGGCCGACGCTCTATCCACTGACCCAAACCGGTTCAGCTGTGACAGATTTTATATTGAAGCTAACTTACCCACTTTCCAAGTACATTTATTTTAAAGCTTACCTTGAGCAATACGTCCTTCCCTGTTGTATTCCAAAACCCATGCTGCCATGGGTTTTCTGTGCAATAGTTGATCTTCACATGTAGCCATACTTTAATGCTAAACAGTGTTTATGTCAGGGCCCTTTCCAATTCAGTATGTTTATTTTGTGTACTGAAAGGATCTAAGTTAAACATAAGTGTGGTTTTTTTTTATTAATATTTAATTTCAGCATCTAGTTCTTCAAATATCAGTTCATGCAGCGCTATTAGTATGAGGGGCTATTCCAAATAGGATTGCAACCCTATTCAGGAACCCAACATTCCTAAAAGAAGGCTTATTTTTTTCCAGGAAGAATAATTTTTCAGGTGGTCCTTTTCCAAATAAATAACCATGTCTCTGCAGTTCGGTTTTATTATCTAAACTGCTACTTCTGGCCGAAACCGGTTTGGCTCAGTGGATAGAGCATCGGCCTGCGGACTGAAAGGTCCCAGGTTCGATTCCGGTCAAGGGCATGTACCTGGGTTGCGGGCACATCCCCAGTAGGAGATGTGCAGGAGGCAGCTGATCGATGTTTCTCTCTCATCAATGTTTCTAACTCTCTCTATCTCTCTCCCTTCCTCTCTGTAAAAAATCAATAAAATATATTTAAAAAAAATAAAAATAAAAATAAATAAACTGCTACTTCTGTTAAAACCTGCGGCACTTCTTGACATAAGGTAATGGAGCTCTGAGGCTCTAAAATTTGTAATGGGGACAGTTAGAGATTGATCTTGAGTCTTATTTGTATGAAGAAAAATTATGTTATCTGCTTTGGGGATGTATGCACAAAGTAGGAATGTGGGAAAGTCATAGAGTTGCTTAAAAAAAAGGGACTAAGTTTTGGGGGTATGTTTAATTAAGAACTTAGCTTTTACCCTTCTATTTTAGAATGAGAATTACCAAATAAAGAACTAGGTTCACAAACATTCTTTGTTCCCCAATGGTGTCTTTGTATGTTTTTGTTATTGTTTTTTATGGTACTGCTAGGCCAAGAGGAATAACCTAGCAATTCATTGGGTAATTGGGTCCAAACAACTTAAGTATTTTGTCTTAGCAGCCTAGAAGCTCTTTGAAAAGCCAATACATGTGAGTTGAAAGAAAAATGGAGGTTCTTGTATAACCACAGTTACTAATGGAATGGAATGCCTTTTGGGTACTATATAATGAGATTGGATATTTACATCATTGCCTGTTACCCATTGATTTTTTTTGTGTGTGTGTGGGTACTTTTTTTTAATATAGCAACACCAAAAATTCAGCTTTGCAAAGATGCCACCTAATGGAGAGAGATGTAGCGCAATTTACTGTTTAAAATGAACCACTTAGTGTTGTTTTTTTCTTTTCCCAATTACAGTTTACAGTCAATATTATTTTGTACTAGAGACCCGAGGGGAAGGGGGGTCCTCTCAGCCCGGCCTGTGCCCTCACATTCCAGGACCCTTGCTCCTTACTGCCTGCCTGCTCACTCACTGCTCAGCTCACTGCTCCTTAGTGCTGCTGCTGCTGCTGCTGTGGAGGCGGGAAAGGTTCCTGCCATCGCTGCTGTGCTCACTAGCGGTGAGCCCAGCTTCTGGCTGAGTGGTGCTCTCCCTGTGGGAGTGCACTGTCTACCTGAGCGTCTGCCCCCTGGTTGTCAGTGCGCCATCATAGTGACCCGTCGTACCACTGATTGGTCGGCTATTTGGTCGATTTGCATATTAGGCTTTTATTATATAGGATTAATTTAAGGTGTATAGCATAGTGGTTAGATGATCATATACAAATGTTCTCAATACTTCATTACTTTATAAAATGTTCTTGATGTTTTCAGTACCCACTTGGTATCATACATAGTTATTATGATATTATTGACTATACTCTATATTCCCCTTGCTGTACTTTTTACATGCCCATACTACCAATTTGTTTTTTTGTTTTAACATATTTTTACTGATTTCAGAGAGGAATGGAGAGAGAGAGATAGGAACATCAGTGATGAGAGAGAATCATTAATTGGCTGCCTCTTGAACAGCCCCCCTACTGGGAATCAAGCACACAACCCAGGCATGTGCTCTGACCAGGAATCGAACCATGACCTCCTGGTTTGTAGGTGGACGCTCAACCACTGAGCAGGCCTTCTTCCTGATTCATTGCTTCTTACTGTATCCTCATAGCAATGGAAAGGGGCTAGGGCTAGAGATCTCTTCTGTATGATTTTTTTTTTTTTTTTTTAGAGCAAAGAACCAAATTTAATACAGGCAGTCCTCGGGTTACGTTGGATTCGACATACGTTGTTTCCTGGTTACGTCGCCATCTCCCATTTACAGTATTTATAAAAAAAAATTTCCGTCATTTCAACATATGTACATATGGGCTTTATGTTTTTTATTTATTTACCACAAGTAAAGGTCAGGAATTGTTATGTTTCTTTTAAATTTTTTACTGTTTCACTTCATTACTGCTGTGTATGTGCTCCATGTGAGTGACGTAGGTGCTTATGTAGGCGGGTTCCGACTTAATGGCAAAAATCGCGTTACGTTGCGCCATAGGAAGGGATCTCTGATGTAACCCAAGGACCTACTGTATATATGTATGTATGAGAATCTCACATGCAGGAGAGTTTCAGAGGTAGAAAGGGAACATGGATATATAAGGCATAAGGATGAGGTAAGATGCCTTGGGGGCTTCACCAGGTCATTGAAGGATGATAGGATCAGACTTTCAGTAAATGGAATTTTGCTCTTCCCTATAGATAGGTCAAAAAGCTATCTCTGATAATCTCTTTTGGGCAAGGCTTCTAATTAATCATGTAGGCCAGTGGTTCTCAACCTTCCTAATGCCAAGACCCTTTAATACAGTTCCTCATGTTGTGGTGACCCCCAATTCATTGTTACAGATTTAACATAATTAAAGCATAGTGATTAATCACAAAAACAATATGTAATTATATATGTGTTTTCCGATGGTCTTAGGTGACCCCTGTGAAAGGGTTGTTCAACCCCCAAAGGGGTCGCGATCCACAGGTTGAGAACTGCTGATCTAGGCAGTCAAGCTTCTCCAGAGCTTGCTGCTAAAGTTGCCTTTCATTCAAAACAATCTGCATTCTACTGGAGTCTCTCTTATGAGGTACTAATCCCATAAAGCTCTACCCTCATCACCTAAAGCACCTCCTTTTAAGACAAGTCTAAGGAATTTTAGTCACAACTATAGAAGAGAATCTAAAGTTATGCAAAATTTAATTACTTGAATTGACATAGCCCTGGTGTGGAGCTCTGAAGTTTTTGTCAGATGAGCTTGGGATGTCTCTTTTTAGGGTGTTTTTTTGTTTGTGTACTTTTAAGTAGTAGATTATAAGTATGCTGAGGTGAAAAAGATTTTTGCACCTATAAGTGTACTGCTATAAAATGAATTAACAGACTTGCATAGTAGTTACAAATTTTGCCAATCCTATATAATAAAAGCCTAATATGCTAAGTGTCCGACTGACTGTTCGACCAGTCACTATGACACGCACTGACCACCAGGGGGCAGACACTCTGACTGGTTGGTCAGGCCAATTGGGACTGGGCACGGGCTGGACAAGCCCTGGAGCCCTCCCCGGCCCCGATCGTGCACCAGTGCATGAATCTACACTAATAAAAGAGAAACATGCAAATTGGTGTCACTCCGCTACGTCCACCAGCCAATCAGGATGCGTATGCAAATTAACCCAACAAAGATGGCGGTAAATTTGCATATGTTGGCAGGGAGCAAAGACTGAAGAGGCTTGGCTTCTCCGCTGCAGCCAGAGTGGAGAAGCCAAGCCTTGCTGCTGTGGCCGGACCAAAGGCCTGGGTCCCAGGTGCCAGAGGAAAACTGGTGCCGCCGGCCAGGGGAAGGAAGGCCTATTGCGCGAATCTTTGTGCAACGCGCCTCTAGTGTTATTATAAAGTTAGATCCGATATAACTTAGGAGCTATGTTTAAAACTAAATCAACCTTTATCTGGGTTGATGGGAGACAAAAGGTGTGATCCTCACTGAAGACAAAAGGATTTCATAAATATTGAATTTACCTTTCAAATGAGTGAATATATGTTTTATTATCGATTTAGGTTGTGTAGGGGTCCCCCCTTACATTTTTGGTGGTTTAGATCAGGGTCACCTAGTAAATATTAGGCTTTGCAGGCCACAAATATCTCTGCCCTGTTCTTGTTTTTACAACTTTAAAAATATTAAAACCGTTTTTGGCTCCTGGGCCAACCCTGGTTTACATCATTTACACTTTTTCCCATGTCTTTTTTAAAAAATTGATTTGCACGAGGGAGAGATCAATGTATTGTTTCACTTATTTATGCATTCATTGGTTCCTTCTTGTATGTGCTGTGACCAGAGATCAAACCCGCAACCTTGGCATGTATGGACGATGCTCTAACCAACTGAGCAACCTGGCCAGGGCCTAATTTTTAAATTTTGTTTTTATTATTAATAAAATGATTGTATTAGGAAAATTATTGCTTAACTTGCTAAGGCTGCCATAAGAAAGTACCAGCGACTAGGTGACTTAAACAGTTAATTTTTTCACAGTTCTAGAGGGTGTTGGTCTGAGATCAAGGTGTCAGCAAGGTTGGTTTCTTCTGAGACCTTGCTCCTTGGCTTTCCTTCTTACAGATGACCATTTTATCCTGTTTCCACAGGGTCTTCCCTCTGTAGTTGTGTTTTTAAAAAAATAAATAATATACACACACACACACACACACACACACACATACATATTTTATTGATTTCATAGAGAAAGGGAGAGAGAGATAGAAACATGATAGGTCGACGCTCAACCACTGAACCACGCTGGCCAGGCTGTAATTGTGTCTTAATCTCTTGTAGGGACACCAGTCATTTTGGATTTTGGCCTATTCTAAGACCTCATTTTACCTTAATTACCTTTTTATTTTTTAATCCTCACTTGAGGTGTGTTTTGGAGAAAGGAACATCAGTTAGTTGCCTTCCATACGCTCCTAGATCCCACAGCCTTTTTTGGTGTATGGGATGACACTACAACCAACTGAGCCACCCAACCAGGGCTTACTTACCTTTTAAAGATGTATCTCTCCAAATACAGTCACATTCTGAGGGATTGTTGGTTTAGGACTTTAACATATGAATTTGGTGGGGGACACAATTGAGCCCATAACAGTGATAGAACTCTAGATTACTTAATATGATTATGAGGAAAGGAAATAGATTCTTCCCTGGTCCCAATGTCCTTAATGTGAATAGAAACTAAAGAGCTTACATACTTGGTTTTTGATATGGCCATTTTAATAACCAGGTCACCATTAGTGTGCTCCTCTTCCATTACTATAGATTCTTAATACACAATTTGACATTTACAAGGTAAGCAATGCCATTTACACTAGCAAAACTAACATCGCCTGTTCATATCCAGATCTCCACAGTTTTATTCATCTTTTTTATGTTTAGTTTATTGAATCAAGATGCAGACTATGCCACAAATTGCATTTGTTTGATAACTCTTAGGTCTCTTAATCTAGAGCATTTCCCTCCTCTTTGTGCCATTGATCTAGAAACATTCTAGATATGTTGCTTCCTTGTGGTATCATTTAACTTGTTCTATTTCCTCATATTTTCTGTAGATGGAAATTAAGTTTACTGCGGAATGTATCATGTTGCATAAAATTAGGAAGTATATGTTTGGTTGTCTCACTTTCAGTGATGCTAAGATCTTTAAGTTCTTTATCAGTTGTTCATATAGTCATTGTTAATTGTTTCATCCAGTGATGATCACTGCCAAATCAGTTTAAGGGCTGCAAAAGTGATTTTCCTCCCCATGTTTTATTCCACACCAAAGTGGAATTCCATAAAGAAGTTTCCTTCATGAACTGGTCCTATTCAGTTATCATGAATAATAAAGGTTCATAAAGTGAAAGGAGGGAAAATGCCTAATTATTTATCTTTAATTGCCAATTTATTAAAAAAAATTGGAGCTGTAGCATCTTAAGTCAATATGAACTTCATTTTTATATTCAATGTATTTGAACCAATTTGCAATCTTTTTTGTTGTTAATCCTCACCCGGGGATAGTTTTTCCATTGCTTTGGGGGGGGGGGGGGGTAGAAGCTTGGGTGTGAGATGCTTAATCGCCTCCAGCAGATGCCCCAGTGGGGGGAGGGGGGGGAAGCAAGCCCAAGACCCTAAAGCAGTGATGGCGAACCTTTTGAGCTCGGCGTGGCAGCGTTTTGAAAAACCCTAACTTAACTCTGGTGCCGTGTCACATATAGAAATTTTTTGATATTTGCAACCATAGTAAAACAAAGACTTATATTTTTGATATTTATTTTATATATTTAAATGCCATTTAACAAAGAAAAATCAACCAAAAAAATGAGTTCATGTGTCACCTCTGACACGCGTGTCATAGTTTCGCTATCACTGCCCTAAAGTGTGAAGTATGATGCTATAACCATGAAGCAACAGGGCTGCAGTCATTCTGATGCTCATATTTTGTCTTTGGCCACCGTGATAGACCTTAATTGTTGCCTCCGGGTCTGGCTGACATTGTTCTCACTAGCTTCATTTTCATTCAAATACAGATGTCTCAAGGTCATCTGCATTTCCCATTTGAGGTTATTTCTCTGTAGGAATCTTGGTTTCTTTTCCTTGGGGCACTAGATTGTTCATTGCTCCAGATTGTTATCATTAGTGCTTTTAAAAAATAGGGCTTGCCCTAACCAGTTTGGCTTAATGGATAGAGCGTCGGCCTGCAGACTAAAGGGTCCCAGGTTCAATTTCGGTCAAGGGTATGTACCTTTGTTGCGGGCACATACCCAGTAAGGAGTGTGCAGGAGGCAGCTGATCAATGTTTCTTTCATCGATGTTTCTAACTCTCTATCCCTCTCCCTTCCTCTCTATAAAAAATCAATAAAATATATATTAAAAATACGGCCTATCTGGTTACTTCAATTTGAGAGTCTATAAGCCTAGTCACTTAAAGTTTAATTATTAAATTTGCAAATATTTTCAGTTAATGACAACATGTTACCACATATTGAAAATACTGTTGGGGCAAGAAAAACTAGAAATAATGTGTGATCTATTTGTAAAACGAAATTGCTTGTTAGCTATATTAATATACAAACATTAGAAGTTGTGATTCTTGTGTTCACTCCAGCAGCACATATTCTAAAAAAAAAAGTTGGGAATCCTTAGTCCACAGAAGTTTGGTTAGATACCTTTTTAGAGGCATTTAAAAAGTTCATGTTTTTATTTTGTTTAATTTGCCAATAGATGCCTTAAAAAATAGATTTACCTTTGCGGATCTGCTGGTATTTAGATTTTGGAAACTGCCATCTGTAATTTTTAACCTCTATCATTCAGATCTGATACCAGTGTTCCAGAGTAGAGTGACTAGTCAAGTTTAACAGTAGGGCATGCAGGAGGCAGCCGAACTATGTCTCTCTTGATGGTTCTCTCTCCTCCCTTCCTCTCTATCTAAAAATCAATAAAAACATTTAAATAAAAATTTAACAGTTGTGTAAAAATGTTGATGAGTAGTTGGTTGTAACTTTTATGTATAGAAGGGATTTAAATTACTACTCCGTTGGGTTGGGAATGTCAGAGCTTAGAAATAAAACAATTCCTTTCAGTTGAGTTGATTTATGAGGAGTGTTTGAACATATAACTAGAATTTTAAACTTTTATTTTGAAATAATCTTAGGTTTATAGAAAAGTTGAAGTATTTATCACATATAATCTTTTTTTAAAAATATATGTTTATTGATTTCAGAGAGGAAGAGAGAGATATAGAAATATCAATGATGCCCTCGCTGGTTTGGCTCAGTGGACAGAGCGTCAGCCTGTGGACTGAAGGGTCGTCCCAGGTTCGATTCTGGTCAAGGGCACATGCCTAGGTTGCAGGCTTGATCCCCAATAGGGGATGTGCAAGAGGCAGCCAATCAATGATTCTCATCATTGATGTTTCTGTCTCTCTTTCCTTCTCCCTTCCTCTGAAATCAATAAAGATGTATTTTAAAAAAAGGAAACATCAATGATGAGAATCATTGATTGGCTCTCTCCTGCATGCCCCCTACTGGAGACAGAGCCCACAACCAGGGCATGTGCCCTTGACCAGAATTGAACCTGGGACCCTTTAGTCCCAGGTTGGCAACCGCTGGTCCACGGACCCCAAAAGGTTGTCGACCGCTGCTTTAGTTCTCAGGCTGACACTCTATCCACTGAGCAAAACCAGCTAGGGCCACAGGTAATCTTTTTTGACTGTTAATCAGCCATATTTGACTATATATAGCTTCTAGCGGTGTTTTAGCCATACTCTAATTGATGGAAAGAGCTCTAGACAGCTGACTCCATGAAGACAGGGGTAATACTATATTGCAAAGAACAGGAACACATGAATGATAAGGAAGAAGCAAATATTCCAGGTTGCTTCTAGTATGTATTGGATATATGTATAGATAGTATAAAGGTGAGGCTGTAAATAAATTCTTGTTGTTGTTGTTTATCTTTACCCAAAGACATTTTTTCCAATGACTTTTAGGGAGAGAGGGAAAAACACAAAGAAACATCAGTGTGAGAGAAACACATAGATTGGTTGCCTCTTGCATGAGCCCTGACCAGGGCCCAGGCCAGGGAGGAGCCTGCAACTGAGGTACATGCCTCTGACTAGAATCGAACCCAGGACCCTCTGGTACTCTATCCGCTTAGCCAAACCAGCTAGGGCAAGAAGTTTAATTCTTTATCTAGTGTCATTATTTAGAATCATAGGAAGATTTGTTTGTCCAGAAACAAAGTGGTTGCTTTATACGGTCAGAAAAAAAGCTGCAGGTGAGAACTTTTTTGAGAACAAATATTGTCATTTCCCTTACTCCCCTCTCCCCCTTTTCATTGATTTGAGAGAGGAAAGGAGAGAGACATCATTGTAAGAGAGAAACATTGGTTGCTTTCCAACTGGGGGTCAAACCCACAAACTGGGTTTGTGCCCTGATGGGAGTAGAACCTGCCACCTTCTGGTATACTGGGCAATGTTCCAACAAACTGAGCCACACCAGCCAAGGCCATTTTTCATTCTTTTAAATTCCTCCCACAGTTCCTAGGATTCACTGTAAGTTATAATGTTGAATACTACATATATCTCAGTTGATGGTGGATTAGTTCTTTCTGATGTTTTATTTCTGTGAATTGAATTTTAGGAGCAGAACCCTAAAGGAGTGGCTTATAAATGTTGCCAGGGCTACCTAAATGGTTAACTCTACTGAGCATTGTTTATTTTATTTTTAAATCCCCCCCTTTTTTTTTTTTTAAATAAAATCAGTGTCATTGTGCTTACTTGGAATGTAGCTGTTAGAGTAAAAATGTAGTTTCTGTTAGAAATTGTAATAAACTACCTCAAAATAATCAATGCTCTAATGGAATAGAAAAATTTGTTTCTTATATGCTAAACTTGGGAGGTTATGTAAATATTTAGCTAATGAAGTCCAACTTAACTTTGTCTAATTTTATCTCTGTAGGCAGCCTGCTTCTGCAAAGTGGTACGATCGAAGGGACTATGTCTTCATTGAATTTTGTGTTGAAGACAGTAAAGATGTTAATGTAAATTTTGAAAAATCCAAACTTACATTCAGGTAAATTTCCATTTTACATAATTGGGCAAAACTTATATTGGATAATTGAATAACTTTGGCTTGCTTGTTTTGTTTTTTCACTGAGGTTATATTAATCCTTACCTCTTCCAAGAGACTTATTTAAAAAAAATTTTTTCTCCCCACAGTTGTCTTGGAGGAAGTGATAATTTTAAACATTTAAATGAAATTGATCTTTTTCACTGTATTGATCCAAATGTAAGTAGTCTTGATGCTTTAATACTGATTTAAATCATGAGGAAGTGGACATATCTTTTTAGCAAGCACTAATTTCTGTTTTTTCTTAATAGTTCAGAGGGCTAACTAGGTATATTTATATTTTGCGACATTTTCCCTTTCTAACCACTTTTCTGTTTTCCCTTCCCAACCACTTTTCTGCATACTCTTTTTTTCTTATTTTCACTGTTAAGACTTGGCTGTACTCTTAAGGCTTGTCTTATCTAACTATAGAATTTTAAAAATATATATTATTGATTTCAGAGAGGAAAGAAGAGGGAGAGAGAGAGGATAGAAACATCAATGATACGAGAGAATCATTTATTGGCTGCTTCCTGCACAGCCCATACCGGTGATTGATTCCGGCAATCTGTGCATGTGGCCTGGAATCGAATCGTGACTTACTGGTTCATAGGTCGATGCTCAACCACGCTGGCCGGGCTAACTATGGAAATTTTTAAGAACTCTTCTATGATTATGCGGGGAAGAAAAAATTGTCTTTTTTTTTTTTTTTAATACGATTGGATAGCTTATGAAGTTTTAAGTATTTAGGAGATGTTTCTTTCAGAGTTTGGGGAAATGTAGGGAAATTAGAAAGGAGAGGTGAGGAATGAATGATACTGAAGAGATAAATGGTGTGATAGTGCTTTTGTTTTTGTTTTTAGGATTCCAAGCATAAAAGAACGGACAGATCAATTTTATGTTGTTTACGAAAAGGAGAATCTGGCCAGTCATGGCCAAGATTAACAAAAGAAAGGGCAAAGGTAGGTTTCTTTTTTTTGAAAGTTTCACATTTTTACTTTAAGTAATGAAAGATACATTTGTTTGGTATGGGCATAGTATTTGTTTCAAAGCTAAGTACTATTACAGCCTTGTGTTCGGTGTTTTTCTCTACGTTGAGATATATTAGTTTTAACTTACAGCCAAATGAGGTCAGAACAAGATCAATCTCTAGTTGATGGAGAGTCTTTGCATTCAAGAGGCAGACTCACATATTTTGGTGCCACTAAACAAAAAATAACCAGGTATAGCATAGTTTCTACCAATGAATTTTTGTTGTTGCTTTAAAAAGTAAGTTTGTTTAACAATTGAAAGGAGTTTCATAAAACTATATTTATGCTAATTCCATGGCTCACTAGTGGGTATGAATCCACAGTTCAAAAAAATGTAGTCTT
The DNA here is from genome assembly GCF_028538775.1 of Myotis yumanensis. NCBI lineage: Eukaryota > Metazoa > Chordata > Mammalia > Chiroptera > Vespertilionidae > Myotis > Myotis yumanensis. The sequence continues at coordinate 158,551,735 of NW_027223754.1, forward strand.
AAGGCATATGCCAATGAGTGTAAGTTAACCTAATCACAGGATGATGTTTGTATTGATCTATAGCTTAATTGGCTTAGTGTGGACTTCAATAATTGGAAAGACTGGGAAGATGATTCAGATGAAGACATGTCTAATTTTGATCGTTTCTCTGAGGTAAGTTCTTTTAAATGCATTCTTCTGCCCTCCCTTCCAGTATATTTCTATGAAGTCAGTTTAATCTGGTTTTAAAGTACCTAGTGGTATTTAAGGCGTGTATTACTTTACCTCGAAGGCCAGTCTGCAATAAAACTAAATGAGATTTTTAACAATAATCATTTAATCCTAAAATTTAACATTCTTTTACAGTTTAAAAAAATTTAGTGTTTAAGTTTTAAAGTTGATGTGTAAAGACAAAAAATAAACCATATAGTCAATCAATGCAGTACAGCTAGTTTTCATTACAACACTGGGACAGATTTTTTTTAGAAGCATGAATACAGTAACTGGCCTGTATTTTGGAGCCATGTAATACAAATGTAAACCTTTAAACACAAGAATCGTGGTGGAATGTGCATGAAGAGTGATGAGTAAGGATATTGTAGTTTGCCAGATCAGGGAGAGGGTTTGAGTAAGCCTGTTTTTTCCAAATACTTACTGCCCTGACCAAAGAAAAGAAGTCAATGATCTGCCTTTAGGTAGAATAGACCTTATCAAGTGTACTGCAGTAAAGGTAATCAGAAAAGAGAACATTAAGCTCTAAGCCAGTGGTTCTCAACCTGTGGGTCGCGACCCCTTTGGCGGTGTAACCAAGACCATCCTTTCACAGGGGTCGCCTAAGACCATCCTGCATATCAGATATTTACATTACGATTCATAACAGTAGCAACATTACAGTTATGAAGTAGCAACGAAAATAATTTTATGGTTGGGTCACAACATGAACTGTATTTAAAGGGCCAGAAGGTTGAGAACCACTGCTCTAAGCTGAAGGTAGGCCCGTGAAATCCATTTCTCATTGCAATTAGAAAATTTAATTCACTACATTCTGTTTACGTTTCTTTTTGAAAACTAAGCGTTAAAAGGAATACATTTTCAGCTTCGTGTATGCAACTGTTTATTAAACATTCCTCCTTACATGGCTCTGACACCTTAATTTCAAGAGGAAAGGAAGGATACTTGTGACTTTCCTCAACTATATTATTTCTTATCTGAAGTAATTGGTGCCACCATTTACCCAGCTGTGCAAGTCACAACTTCTTAACACTGTTATCTTTCACTGCCTCTCTATCCAATATGTTAACTGCATCTTTGTTCTTTTGTTTTACCTCCTAAATAGCTCTTGAATATATTCAATTCTGTTTCTATTGTCATCGTATCCTCAGCACCACACATTGTACTTGACACATATTGAGCATTTTTTCTGCTCAAAAACTTTTAACTAAGGTGTTGAACATTGCCTTTAGACATAGGGAAACTTTGCTAGTTACTCATATTATTCAAGACTAGATTGCCCAGACTTTCTATACTGAGAGATTTGACTTAAGTATTTAACTCTAAAGTCCAAGGTAGCGTATATATTTGAAGTCTTTGATTTTTGTTTACAAAGTTATAATGGTTGTGTAAATATTTAAAATTTTAAAAGCTTAAATATTACAGAAAAGTTGTAACTTGGGGAGATAAGTCCATCCCCATCAGACAATAGTTCTATCTTTGGCTATTTGTACCTCTTTCAATAACACACTACTTGATTTATGATTGGAAACAGATAAAGATGGGAAATTAGTACTTCATGTAAGCATGTTTTGTTGTTAGCTCCATTTTATTATAAGTATATGAAGGTATATATATAAGGTTATTTTCTTGTATATATAATTGATATAAAGTCTTTTAAGAATTATGTTTGTATTTAACTTAGTTACTATTTGACCTTTGATTCCATTTTCAGGCCTTTAATACAAACTAAGCATCCTGAAAGACTTTATTTTAAATCATTTATTGGTTCTTCACAGTATTTAAAACTGTAACGAGAATACCATAATACATATGTCAGTCAGCTTAGGATACAAAACTTTACAACTACAAATGAATCCCATTCTTATCCATCAGTGGTAACTGCTATTTAGGATTTGGGTGTTTAATTTCTGTATCATATATACATATCTTGCTGGATGAATTTTAATAACTTCACCTTCCTGCAATGAGAATTTAGATTTAACTTCCCTACAGGTTTTCAGGATTTTATATACAATTACCTATAATCTTTCCAGAAAGGAAGGTACTTAAATGTTTTTTTGCTTTTTTTGTTGGTGGAAATCTATGGCAGACTTAAGGTTTATTCTGGAGCTTGCCACCTAATAATTAGGGCTTAATTTTTTTTTTTTAAAAGATATTTCATTGATTTCTTACAGAGAGGAAGGGAGAGGGATAGAGAGTTAGAAACATCCATGAGAGAGAAACATCCATCAGCTGCCTCCTGCACACCCCCTCCTGGGGATGTGCCCGCAACCAAGGTACATGCCCTTGACTGGAATCGAACCCAGGAACCTTCAGTCGGGAGGCCGACGCTCTATCCACTCAGCCAAACCAGTTAGGGCAATTAGGGCTTAATTTAACATCATTTTTAAAACTAATTTTTACTTCAAATAGATGATGAACAACATGGGTGGTGATGAGGATGTAGATTTACCGGAAGTAGATGGAGCAGATGATGTAAGTCTATAAATTCTTTTCTTTATTTACTTAAATAGTAAGAAACAATGTATTTATAAGTTGTTTGATATATAGTCAAGATTTTTTTGTGTGCTACTTTTTGATGTTTGTTTTTTTGTTTTGTTTTAAATATATTTTTATTGATTTCATAGAGGAAGTGAGAAGGAGAGAGAGAGAGAAACATCAATGATGTTAGAGAACCATTAATCGGCTGCCTTCTGCACACCCCGCACTGGGGATCGGGCCCACAACCTGGGCATGTGCCCCTGACTGGGATCGAATCTGGGACCCTTCAGTCCGCAGGCCAACGCTCTATCCACTGAGCAAAACCAGCTAGGACTTTGTTTGTTTTTAATATAGGGTAAAGCAGTTTTTAAAATGTGCCCATTTTTGAAGGATGGTTACCTACTAGGGAACTGGTGTCTAATGGGCCATTCTTAAAGAGACTAGCTTTCAAAAGAATCAATGCATGGAGACATCACATGCCTTATTCAATTAAGAGTTAGTTTAGGGATTATTTTTACAAAGTTAAACAGGTTTTATAAAGGTGAATTGGTCAGAGATTAAGTAAACATATGGACATTGTGAATCTGTAAGAGGATATACTGGGTTACTCTTCTCAATATTCCCCTCCTCTGGCATTCTGTTAACATCGTTAAGAAATTTGTTCAATGCAGTTAGGAAAATACTTACTTAGACAGTTCACCAGCTACAATTAGACTTTATTGTCTTCTATCAGTCCAGTGGTCTTTGTATTGAGTCATTTTCTTTCATTGAATGTAGAGAAGAGAAACCATTTTATACCAAGATTCAGCCTGATTGACAGGGATTGAAAGGATGGACTCAATTCCTACCAAAAGACACACATCTTCCTCAGCTGTCCATCTGTAAACCCATTCTTAAGTCAGTTGATTAAATTAATAAGCTTGATTTAACCACCTATCTTTGCTACGTGAGTGAAAACTACAGTGCTTCAGCTTTTTAAGGCAAACTTTTCAGTTAGCAAAGGAATGTTTGATCAACTTGGTAACTTTTTTCTTTATTTCCCCTCTGCAGGATTCACAAGACAGTGATGATGAAAGTAAGTGTCTTTGTAAAAATGTTTTGCACAGTAATATTTCACATTAAAGACCACAACTATTAAAATAAAGAAATTGACTTCTTTATAAGTCTTAGAAAAATAATAATTATTTCTTTATGGCCTCTAATAAATAGCCAAAGCAGAAATTTGAATGAATTGAGATTCAAATTCAAAAAGTAGGCAACTATTTAACTCTCTCTGGCTGCTTTCCCTATAAGACTTTGATGTTGATGGATTACTTCTTTGTACTTCATACTAATCTTGTTAAAATCCTTTCAGAAATGCCAGATCTGGAATAAGGAATGTTGTCGTCCCTGGATTTTGAGAAAGAAAAATAACTTCTCTGCAAGATTTCATAATTGAGAGAATTCCTGAGTTGATAGCTCTAAAGGCAGATGCTGCATTTGCCTCCTTTAACCCATTTTTCAACCTGTTTGTTTTCTTAAAGGCTTCACTAAGGGTTGACATGTACCATTGTATGGGGCAATTTTAAGTCAGCTAAGGCAATAACCTTATGCATGAACATTTCCCAGACTTCCATGATGCTGTTGAGGTCCTAGACAGTTGATACAGCAGTTGTGATAAATAAAAACATTTCACCTAAGTCTCCTTTACTTCATAACATAGATACTGACATGATAGGAAGCTCTTGGATTATGGAAAGATAACTAAGTTTTAGATTTTAGAACATGGACTCAACCTGGCTGAAACAAATGGATTGATACCTTAAACTGGTAACCTGTTGTTCCTCTGGTATATTCTTCAGGATTGTTCCACTAAAGTTTTATTTTTCAAAAAATTTACTTCACATTATTGTACATAAGTGATCACTTGTCAGTGTTCCAAATGTATTTTAGCTAAAACTAGTGAATGCCCTAACTTAGATGGTTTTTGAAGCCTGTACATTTGGTATTGTTTGACCCTTAAACTTTTACATCTCTTAGCATGGAGGACAAAGAAAGGCTGTACATTGTTGCTTGAGAGTCTGTACATTTAGACCAAATTTGTATTTGCACTGTCAGTGGCAAATGAGTGAAAAAATGGTATTAATACACTATTGGGTTTTTTTATTTCTTTTTTTTTTTTTTTTTTTTGATCCAGCTTGTACCAGGGCTGAAAACCTCAATTTATGTTCATGACAGTGGGATTTTTTTAAATGTCTACATTCTTTCTAATAAACTGTTGGAAGACTTCTTGGTTGTCCTTTTAAGTGTCTGGTTTACTGTAATTTTATGTATTACTATTTACTGGAATGGAGTTATTTTTACTTGAGGAAGAATTTGGGGATATTTCTCTGTTTGGAAAAAAAAAGGCTTGCTATATAATGTCACAGGAAACCTTTTAAAAGTGGATCTGTAATAGCAAATTGTAGATGCACTTTTCAGTAGTTGGAAAAGAAAGTGTTGTGATTTGATTGAAATAAAACTAAATGTGTTGTCCTCCTAAATCTTTGAGCTTCTGCATTTTGGCAGTTTTTTATTCCCTTCAGCTTCTGTGTATTTGTCATAGCATAGAAATGCTTCATATTTCAGTACTTCTTTGTATCATACCTTTGTTGCAGGAAATGTTAAGTGCTGGGGATACAAAGATTAATCTTTCAGGTGATTGTTGTGTTCAGAGCTCACAGGCTAGGTCGGGGGGACAAATATTGGACAAAAACTTGGTAGATTGGAAGTGCAGTAATAGATATAGATATGTCATAAAACAACCTTCTTTTCTTCCCCTGTTATGGCTGTTCAAAATGATATTCAACACCATATTCTTGAAAGGCTACAATGAGAAAAATTTTCCTACATTTTAGGAGCCCTTGACATTCAACAGTTGACATTCAACTCTGTTACGTTACAGGAGTAATTTGGGTTCTGATTCTACTAAGGGATTGCAATTTCCTCAGAGCCATAGGTTTTTCCGAATTTGGAGGTATGTTTGAAATTTTAACATGGTTTTCTTGCTTTGGAGCATGCCAACATTATCAGTATAACTGATAAGTTGTGCAGTTCTTAGCTTCAGGGGAGGACTTAATAAAACCCCCAAATCCTATTTTTAGTTTGATTCTCTTGAAAAACTATTTTTGACGGTTGAGGATCAAACCATTTTTTATTGAGCTTCAGGGAAGGATTGAAAGGCTAGGATGACAATGAGGTCCGAGATCCTCAGCCAGCTGGGATCTCCCCAGTTTTATAATTGCCAAAAATGGAAAACTGTTTTTGTGTATCAGATATGGAAGTTAAAGAGATTTATTAAGGATTCATTGGCTTTCCGCCAGCCACTAGGCTATATAGCATTAAAGTATAGTTTGATGGATTTCTGATTCCATCTGTCTTTAAAGGTTCTTTAATTTTAAAAATCTGTGTTAAAACGTTTGAATGGTTTTAAGTTTGAATGATAACATTTATTATATTCTTTGTACATTTTGATATGCAGTGATAAAAGTGCTATATTCAACTTCCTACGCTGTTAAGTTACCTTCAAGGAAGGGGGAAAACAATTAGTTGCTACAGTAGCACAAAGATTTTATTTACCAACTTAGTTTTTGGGCTAGTTTTAATTTCTGTTTAGCAGGAATCCTTTTGACAAGAAACAAGTGATAATGAACTGACCTTATATGCCAAAATCAAACAAAGCTGTTACCCATGCCTCACCCAGCATTGGACCAGGCTTGAGATAATAGGCTGGGATGGAGAGAGGAGGCAGGTACCTTGTCTACTGTAACCCCTAAATTATTTTATCTTTGTATATGCTTTTCAGGCCTTTGGACTTAAACATTAACCACACATAATTGGTTATTGGATGTATATCACCACAAATCTCTACCCTTTAGGACACCTGACATGATTCAGTAAATACATTTCAGGTATATTATAGTGTGGGTAATGTTTTGTGAGTGGGTCTGGAGGCAAGGAAACAAGTTAGTGCAAGAATTTAAATGGCAAAAAGTAAACTTAGGTACTGGCAGAGAGATCTGGAGAGGCAGATCCCAGAGATATGTAGGTGGTCAAATAGGGTTTGGTGATAACATTTAAGGCTGCCAGTCTGCTTTTTTTTTCCCTTTCCTTTTTTTTTTTTTTTTTTTTAATTGATTTCAGAGAGGAAGGGGGAGAGAGAAACATCAATGGCGAGAGAGTCATCGATTGGCTGCCTCCTGCACGCCCTATACTGGGGATTGAGCCTGCAACCTTCGGCATGTGTTCTGACCAGGAATCAGTTTGACCTGGTTCATAGCTCAACTTTCAACCACTGAACCACACCAGCTGGGCTTGCTTTGCTCTTAATACTTAGCAGTCTTTTCCAAAGTGAAAACCAAACCATGTCATTTGGTTTTAAGTTACATTGTCAACCTGGATAATTTCATTATGTGAAGAACCTATCTAGAACTCTGGCCTAAATTTCTTAGCCTTATATCAGTGACCTTTACTTGCATACTATATTTAGCAGCCCATCCCCTTGGCTGTATCATGCTGATCCTAAAGTCAGGAGTGGGATAACTATAAAGCTGCTTCCCCTGCAACTAATAGCTTCCATGAGGAGTATACCTGTCCCTCAACCGTTGTTCTTTTCTCACAACTAATTAGCCTTTAGCTCTGGTTCCTTCCCTATCTCTAGCCCTCTGCCTCATCTTGAACCCAGTGGTTCTCAAACTGCCAAAATAATGGGGTTCTGATAATGTGGATTCCTAGGTCTCGACAAAGGCTTTATTAGGTGCATGTTGGGCCCAGAAATTTGCAATTTAACTGATACTTGAGATCAGTGAAGTGTGGTCACCAGACCAGCAGCATCAGAACCACCTAGAAATTGGTTAGAAATGTAAATTCTGGGCCCCCAAACAGACTTTTCAATGAGAAACTTGAGAGGGTAAAGTCCAGTAAGCTATCTTAAGCCTTCCAGGTGATTCTGATTCAAAGTTTGACAATCACTGTTTTAGATAACTCCATCTAGCTAGTGATTACCAGATGCAGGTGGTTCCTGGTCCACTCATGGGAAAATAATTCATTAAATTCTTTTCTAAGTATATTTTGACTTTTACTTAATCTTTTAAAAAAATTTTATTGATTTTTAGAGGGAGTGGGAGAAAAACATCGTGAGAGCAAAACATCCATCACTGCCTCCTGCATGCCACCTATTGGTGATCCAGTCGGCATCCTTCTGGATGCCCAACCAACGGAGCCACACCGGCCAGGGCTTTATTGATTTGAAAGAGAGAAACATCGATTTGTTCGACTTATCCATGCACCTGCCAGTTGATTTTTTTAAAAAATTTTTTGAGAGCGAGGAAGGGAGAGGGATAGAGAGATAGAAACATAAGTGAGAGCGGAACATAATCATTTGGCTGCCTCCTGCACAGCCCCTTCTGAGGATTGAGCTTGCAACTGAGGTACATGCCCTTGACCAGAATCGAACCTGGGCCCTTTCAGTCTGCAGGCTGACACTCTATCCACTGAGCAAAAAACCGGCTAGGGCCTACTGGTTGATTCTTGCATGTACCCTGACCAGGGATCAAACCCACAACCTTGGCATATCAGGACAACTCTCCAACAGAGCTACCCAGCCAGGGCCTCATTAATCAAATTCTTACCTAATGATGGGGGAAATCCTTCTAAGCATGATACAGAAAATCTATAAGGTACAAATAAAAGTTAACAAATCTAACATTAAAAATTACATAGGGCCCTAACCGGTTTGGCTTAGTGCAGCCGTGGGCAAACTACGGCCCGCGGGCTGGATCCGGCCCGTTTGAAATGAATAAAACTAAAAAAAAAAAAAAAAAAAAGACCGTACCCTTTTATATAATGATGTTTACTTTGAATTTATATTAGTTCACACAAACACTCCATCCATGCTTTTGTTCCGGCCCTCCAGTCCAGTTTAAGAACCCATTGTGGCCCTTGAGTCAAAAAGTTTGCCCACCCCTGGCTTAGTGGATAGAGTGTCTGCCTGCAGACTGAAAGGTCCCAGGTTGGATTCCGGTCAAGGGCATATACCTTGGTTGCAGGCACATCCCCAGTAGGAGGTGTGCAGGAGGCAGCTGATCGGTGTTTCTCTCTCAACGATGTTTCTAACTCTATTTCTCTCCCTTCCTCTCTGTAAAAAATCAATAAAATATATTTTTAAAAAAATACATAGGTTGCCCTGGTCGAGTAGCTTGGTTAGAGCACTTACCTGATGCTCCAAGGTTGTGGGTTTAATCCCTGGTCAGGACACATGAAAGGATCAACCAATGAATGCATAAATAAGTGGAACAGCAAATCAATGTTTCCCTTCCTCTCTAAAAATTAATTTTAAAAAAACTACATAGGTCAAAATACCATTAGGTTAAAAGATAAGTGATATACTAGAAGAAAATACTTAAGACATTTAACAGCATTTGAAGATTACAATCACTATGACAAGGTAATAGGGAAAAGATGGGAATTCACTAAAGAAATAAATGACCAATAAACATGAAAGAATTCCAGGAATTTGCAATTTAACTGATACTTGAGTTCATTAAGTTGTGGAAATGCAAGTATAATCAAAGTAATTTTATTCATTTTTAAAAATTCCTCACCCAAGGATATGTTTATTGATTTTAGAGAGAGAGAGGAAGGGAAAGATCCATGTGAAACAGACACATCAATCAGTTGCTTCCTGTTTGTGCCCTGACTGGGAATCAAACCCATATCCTTTTGGTGTGTGGGTCAACACTCCAACTGACTGAGCCACCCGACCAGGGCATAATTTCATTCATTTAACAATAGCCACAGTTAAAAGTTTTGGCAAGGATTCTAGGGATCTAGTAAATTAGCAAGATGGTTTTAGAAGGCCATTTGGCAGAATCTCATTTAAACGAACATAATTTTAAGCCAACATTTTATTTCTAGGAATCTACATTAAGTAGATTCCTGACCAAGTATGTCAAACTCACAGCCATCGGGCTGCACGCGAGTTTGACATGCTTGGTGTACACAATGATGTATGCAAGCTCTCTTGAAAATTCAGTATTACATGTAATAGCCACATTGACACAATCCAAATGACCATTAATGGAGTGTACTCATGATCGGTAAAGTAAATGTATTGACTCAAAAAGTTCTTCAAAACAAAAATCAGAAAACTTTTAAAGTTTTCTGTAGTGTGCTTCCACTAAGGTTTTTACAAAACAGGAATGTATACATTATATGTGTATGGAATGGATAGAAAGTGAATGGGACATTGTAAAACGTTTTTAGTGGTTATTTCTGGGAAAGGGGTGAAATTTTAGGGGTAGTGGTGAAAGGACTTATTTTAATCCTTTATACCTAGAGTATGTTTATGTATTGTGTAAAAAATACTTTGGTCTGAGAATATTGGATTTCTGAGAAAGAACTTTTTAGAGTGGTAAAAGTTGGGAATGACCATGGGGAGTAGGATGCTTAAGTGAAATGTGAAACTAATTGGACTTGAAAAGATTAAAGCATTCTGAAGCTGAATGGATTGTTTTCGTGGAATTTGAAATCATCCAAGATGATTGTCAAGAAATGTGGTAAAAAAAAAAAAAAAAGAAAATGTGGTAGAGCCCGGCTGGGGTGGCTCAGTGGTTGAGCGTCAACCTATGGGAGGTCACTTCGATTCCTGGTCAGAGCACATGCTCGGATTTCGGGCTTAATCCCCAGTGGGGGGCGTGCAGGAGGCAGCCAATTGATGATTCTCCCTCATCATTAATGTTTCTCCCTCTCCCTCTCTGAAATCAATAAACATATATTAAAAAATATTTATTTATTTATTTATTTATTTATTTATTTATTTAAAAAAAAGAAATGTGGTAGAGATAGAAAACATTCTACCAATTACCAGAGTACTGGAATAATATGGAGCATGATCATAGTGGAATGGCAATAAAGTAAAGAGTTGGAAAATGCAATTTTTATCTTAAGATAAAATTGAAATGGTTTTCAGCCATAAATTATGGGGTCAGTCATTTGGAATTAACTTCAGGTAAGAAATCAGATTAGTTCCTTGTGGTTCCTATTGTCCCATGTAAAGTAACTTGTATTTTACATGAAATATTACCTGATATCTGGGAATCAAGAAATGTGAAGTAGAACTCTAGATGATATTCGTTCAGAAAGACTGTTGCCCATTGGTTGATCTTCCACCCATGCACCAGGAGTTCGGTTGCTGGTTTCATTCCTAATCAGGGCACATGTTTCTATCTCTCCCTCTCCCTTCCTCTCTGAAATAAATAAAAACATTAAAAAAAAAAAAAAAAAAGCCTGTTAAGGCCCATCTCATCCCAAGCTAGTCAAGTTTATTTACTTTTATTTCACACAGTATTACTTATAAATTTAGCAGGTAATCTGATTTCAGAAGAGGACAATAGATTGCTGAGGGCAAACATTGACAGCAAAGGAGTTAGAAAAATAAAAAGTTCACAAATGAACATAATGGAGTAATGTCTCTATATAGGGCAGGGATGGGCAACCTTTTTGTGAGTGCGTGCCAAAACCAGCAAAATCTCTGACTCAAAATTCTTCTGGGTGCCAACCCTAATTTTTTGAGAACATGTTACGCCTACTTGATATCTCTTAAGGTTATGTATGTGAAGAACCTTGAAGAAATAATAAAATTCATTTGAGTGACAAAAACACAGTATATGATGATGAAAAATACATTTTTTAATGTATACATATACGCTGATAGTCTGACAGAAAACTTTGACTCCGTTTGATATTATCAGTGGGACTTTTGCTGCTGCATCACTGATGATAGATTTTACATCAGGTTTATATTTCGTGACCTTCAGAGATATGCACGAGCTACTACTTTCATCTGTCAGGCTACTCCTATTACGAGACTTAACAAAATTCATCACTGAGAACAAAGATTCACAAGCGTATGTGGATGAAACCAAAACACTGGTCGGATCTAGGAAGGCAGGGAGAGTTAAGGCAGAGGCATAGAAATTGCTCTCCCCCTCTCTCATCAATCCATGTCTATGGTCTCTAAGATAACTTGTTATGTAAAATTATTTATTTATCTAAGATGCACCTACACTGAATTTATCTGAAAAATAAAGTCGATATTAAGAAAAGAATTGTAAATGGAAGATTATAAGAGAGGGTTTTGAGTGCCAGCAAAAGTTACTGGCGTGCCATGTTTGGCACACGTGCCAGGGGTTGCCCACCTCTGATATAGGGTGTCCCCAAAAATACACATTTTGAATAATGATTAATTCCAATGGGTTAAAGCTGAAAAGAAACAGCAATTGAGCTATCAGCTCTAAAGGGTATATGCATTTTCGGGGACAACCTATATATCTACTTCAGTAACATTTAAGCATTTAGCTTTGCAATATGATACAAAGATTTAATAGCTCAAATGTCAAAGAAAAAGTTTAAATTACTTGATAATCTGCTAAGAGAACAGATAAACGTGTGATAACTTTTCAAAAAGTGGTGTTTTAGCCCTGACCGGTTTGGCTCAGTGGATGGAGCGTCGGCCTGAGGACCCGGGGGGGGGGGGGGGGGGGGGTCCCGGGTTCGATTCCGGTCGGGGGCATGTGCCTTGGTTGCAGGCGCATCCCCGGTGGGGAGTGTGCAGGAGGCGGCTAATCGATGTTTCTCTCTCATCGATGTTTCTAACTCTCTATTCCTCTCCCTTCCTCTCTGTAAAAAATCAATAAAATATATATATTTTTAAAAAGTGGTGTTTTAGTCCTGGCAGGTATTCCATGTACCGAGGAGGTAGCCCACGAATGTTCTGCTCTCATCCCGTCAATGTTTCTCCCCCTTTCTTCCTTTCTAAAAATATTTTTGCCCAGCCCGTGTGGCTCAGCAGTAGAGTGTCGACCCAGGAACCAAGAGGTCACATGGTTCAATTCCTGATCAGGGCACATGCCTGGTTTCGGGCTTAGTCCCCAGTAGGGGGTATGCAGAATGCAGCCAATTGATGATGTTTCTCTTTCATCAATGTTTCTATCTTCCTCTCCCTTGCTCTCTAAAGTGATGATTTTAAAGTGATGAGTTTCAGTTACCTGGGAATTTATGTGAAAATCTTTACTTTGACACCTGGATTAAGTGAAGTGTCAGTTTAACTGTTTAATGGTTAATAAAATTTTGACCGAGACTAAAGGATCTTACCACTAAGTCAATAGTAAGTAAAAATACTAGCTGACACAAATATCACTGTATGCCAGGCATTGTTCTAAATCAAGCATGTCAAACTCGAGGCCTGTGGGCCACATGTGGCCCACAATGAATATTTTTGCGGCCCAGTCAATATAACGGTATGTAAGAAACGTTCAATAAAAATTTTGTAACTTAATTTTTACAATATCCTGTTATACATAATTATTAACAAACTACAACATTCGCTAATGACCAATTATTATAATCATGTTGCATTCATTTCCTTTATGCACAGGCACACCATTTCTCTCCACTAATACTAGCAGCGAATATTTCAGCAGCCGATTGCCACTTCACTAGTCTTGGACTGACTTGTTTGGTGTGCGCAACAGGAAGTATTTTGCTTTTGGAGAACAAGAAAAATAGGTTTATTTGCGTTACACTTATTAATTTGTGCAGTTATTCAGTGTCTGGTAAGTTAATGTTCAAGAAAAAATTAATTTTTATTAAAATGTTCTATTATTTTATGTTAATGACTACTCATTTATTTCAGCCCTTTGTATTGAGCATGTCTTTATAGAAATAAACCTACTTTTCTATGAAAATTGAAGCTTTTGTTTTTTTTGTGGACCACATAAACTTAAACCTTGTTTATTTGGCCCATGTTAGCCTTTGAGTTTGACATGCTTGTTCTAAATGCTTCTTTCATGTATTAATCTAGTTATTTCTCAAAACAACCCTATGAGATTATTCCCATTTTATTATCTCTTTTATAGATGAGGAAAGTGATGTACAGAGATCTTATGTTACTGAGAGTACATTTATTAAAGCTAGGGACAGTGAAACAAGGAAGGGCTTAGGATAGGAAAAGCAATAGGAGAGAGCCCAGGTGGAGCTGCTTTGGCTCACTGGAAAGTCAGAGACAAGGGGAACTTGGGGACAGGTTCAGGGGGTTAGCCTAGGACAGTAGTTGGCAAACTGTGGCCCCTTGAGTGTGGCTCTTCCACAAAATACCACGTGCGGGCGCGCACATACAGTGTGATTGAAACTTCGTGGCCACACTCAAGGGGCCAAAGAGCTGCATGTGGCTCTCGAGCCGCAGTTTGCCGACCACTGGCCTAGGATGAGCTGCAGTAGCCCATTGCTCTGCTGGTTGCAAGTCTCCTGAGGACCCTTAGAGTTTAGGAGATACTCTCTTGAAAGGGAAGAAAGGGTAGGTGTGCTCCCTGGAGGGAAAGTGCCTGAACAGAGATTTTAAATAACTTGCCCAATGACATGGCTGCAGTGGCAGTGCTCTTAAGGAATATCCTATCCTATCTATAGAAACTTTATCTCTATTAGTTGAGGGAAGCAAGTGAAATATATAGGTTTTTTTTGTTTATTTTAACATACTTTTATTGATTTAAGAGAGGAAGGGAGAGGGAGAGAAACATTAATGATGAGAGAGAATCATTGATTGGCTGCCTCCTCCATGCCCCACACGGGATCAAGCCTGAAACCTGGGCACATGCCCTGACCAGGAATCCAACCGTGACCTCTTGGTTCATAGGTCGATACTCAACCATTGAGCCACACCACCTGGGATATAGGTCCTTTTTAAAAACAAACACATGTTTGTTTGGTTTTTAATATATTTTATTGATTTTTCACAGAGAGGAAGGGTGAGGGATAGAGAGTTAGAAACATCGATGAGAGAGAAATGTCGACCAGCCGCCTCCTGCACACCTTCCACTGGGGATGTGCCCGCAACCAAGGCACATGCCCCTGACCGGAATCAAACCCGGGACCCTCCAGTCCGCAGGCCAACGCTCTATCCACTGAGCCAAACCGGTCAGGGCGACAAACACATGTTTTTATTCATTTTTAGAAAGAGAGGAAGGGAGAGGGAGAGAGAAACATCTATGTCAGTGGTTCTCAACCTTCCTAATGCCACGACCCTTTAATACAGTTCCTTATGTTGTGGTGACCCCCCAACCATAAAATTATTTTCGTTGCTACTTCATAACTGTAATTTTGCTACTGTTATGAATCCTAATGTAAATATCTGATATGCAGGATGTATTTTCATTGTTACAAATTGAACATAATTAAAGCATAGTGATTAATCACAAAAACAATATGTAATTATATATGTGTGTTTTCTGATGGTCTTAGGTGACCCCCGTGAAAGGGTCGTTCGACCTCCAAAGGGGTCGAGACCCACAGGTTGAGAACCGCTGATCTATGTGAAAGAGAAACATCAATTGGCTGCTTCCTGCAACCCCCTCCCTTACCCCCTTAAGAGCACAGATAATTAATTTTATATCTGGTGTTAACTGATGCAGTTCATTGAAATTATCTTTGATACACTTCACCATGGAATGAATTCCTGGTTGCCAAATTCAGTAGGTCCTTTTCAGCTCTTATTTTATATGATGATTATGTGATTGATACTATTAACCATCTTTCTCCTTAATATTCTTTCCTTGATTTTTAACACCAATGTCCTTGGTCCTCTTATTCCTCTGCTGCTGCTTTGTGTGTTCATTTTTCTTTGCCTGCTCCATACAGGTTGCTGTTTTCCTTGGGTTCTATCCCTCTTACTAGGCAAGATTACCATAAGCACTTCAAATTTAACATTCTCTTCCTGTTTTCTCCTTTAAATCCTTCAATAGTATCCCTACACTGCCAAAGAGAAAACTTTTTCACTATATGCAGAAAAATGAGAACTAATGTGGGCTGGTGGGAGAAAGTTTGGGGAAGATAGCTCCATGCCAAACTACTACATATGGTCATGTTTGTTCTAACAGATTGAGAGTCTCTCCCATCCTGTCCCCCAAAAGCTCTGAATAAAATCAATACTTCAGAAAAGACTGCCCTGTTTATTCTATGATTTTCCATACTCAAGGAACACTTCCACACATCTACCTCTACCTAGCCTCCACTCTCATCCAAAGCCGAGACCTGGCTCCTGTTTCTCTTTTTATACTCCTCTCTTTGCTACTCTCTGTTTTTCCCTTCCTCACCTGTATTTCCACAAAAGGAACATGCTATTTTATGCAAAGGTGTGCATGTAATATTCCTCCTTTTTATTTACCCAAGGAATTTCTACTGTTTCCCAACTATCAGCCTCCTCCACTCTGAGGCAATTCCCCACATCTCTAGGCGACCCAAATTTATCCCCTCCTTTTTCGTGCACCCACTTAACCAGGACTCATCACACTTCACTACACTGTTTGCTCCTCTTTCTTAAAAGGGACCTCCTAGGTCTTATTTATATCTCTTTAACGCCTAGCACACATCTGTTAAATGACTGCTGACATTAACGTATTTCATTGTACAGCTTTATATTTGTCGGGATTGCTGACCTGCTGAGCTGTCTGTAAGCTTCCAACCTCACTACTGCAAAAGGAAAGTCGTGTTTTGACTCTTAGAGAAGGCCATGACTTCGCCAAGGTCACCATCAGTGGTGCTGAACTAAGACACCACTTCCCGAACCCCCGCCCGCGAGACTGTCATCCAGCTCAAGGTCCTATCTGAGGAGAGAGCCCAAGGGCAGCCGTGCCGCCCACGTGCTTCCCGACAGGAACTCGGCCCCCTTCCTAAACGTAGTTCCGCCAAGTACTGCCTCTAACTGACGTCCCTGTCGTCCAATTAAGCTTTGAGGCTCTGAGGGTTGCACCTAGCCTGACAATGTCCAGTAAAAAAAAAGGAATTCAGATTAGCATCAATTTTGACCAATGATTGAGAAGATGAGAGATTATTAACCTATAGGAGCAGCGCTGATGATGATGAGCAGCAAACTCATCCAATGGGCGTGCCTACTGCAGAGTAGGCCTCGCCCCCATTGCCGCGATGTTGGCGGCCGCTACTGCTGCTGCGTTCAGTCTCCACCCGGACTCCGCCATGTTGGGTCTTGTGGGTCGTGTGGCCGCAGTCTCGGCCTCCGGGGCCTTGCGGGGACTCAGCCCCTCAGCGCCTTTACCCCAAGCCCAGCTCTTACTGCGGGCCGCCCCGGCAGTGCTTCAGCCTGGTAAGTGCCTTTCTGTAGTAGCTGGGTTTGTTTCTGCAGCCCCATGACCTTGAGCCGGGGGCGATTGTCGCTCGGGCCTAAGGTATCCGGTGCTAGAAGAACGCCATGGCCGCTCCCTGCCCTCTAACGGATGGAGAACAAGAACGGTTCATCCAGGGGCGCTTTCTTCCATCTAATTCCGTCTGATTTTGGAAAAGGGAGGCGCAGGGTGACGGCAAAGTGCGGGCAGGTGCAGTGACCTTCCCGTGGAATGGGGGCACCGAGCTCTCGAATAATGGGGTTTTGTGTATGAAGATGGAGAATTGTGCAGGCGCTTTTTGGGTTCCTGCACAGCCCTTCCTCCGGACACGCCTTCCCTGCAAGCGGAAGGAGTCGGGCTTGGGCTGAATTCTCCAGACCTTGTGGGTTAAGTCCGGGCCCCCAGTGACCTTTTAACTGCCCCGACCCCAGCTCCTGCCAATCTTTCTTGTCTGTTAGCCAGAGACTATGCCGCCCAGACGTCTCCGGCGCCTAAGCCAGGCGCCGCCACCGGGCGGATCGTGGCCGTCATCGGTGCGGTGGTGGACGTCCAGTTCGACGAGGGACTGCCGCCCATCCTGAACGCCCTGGAAGTGCAGGGCAGGGAGACCAGGCTGGTGTTGGAGGTGGCCCAGCATCTGGGTAAGTAGAATTGTCAGGGGTAGTAGAGTTTAGCTCACATAGGCCCCGATCCCGGCTGTCTTCCTTCTATGATGATTTTATCCAAATGACTTTCGTTCTTCTGAGTTTGCTGAAGCCACCTTTCGGTACTGAGAAGGAGTCTTGGTTGACTTATGTCTTCCATGCCACCTACACTGTGTTAAATACCATGAAGCCATGTTGGTTGTATGTACCGCCCTGCAGCAATGCCTTTGTCTGACAGGTGAGAGCACTGTAAGGACCATTGCCATGGATGGTACAGAAGGCTTGGTTAGAGGCCAGAAAGTCCTGGATTCTGGTGCACCCATCAGAATTCCCGTTGGTCCTGAGACCTTGGGAAGAATTATGAATGTCATTGGAGAACCTATTGATGAGAGAGGCCCCATCAAAACCAAACAGTAAGTATCCTCTCGCTGCATCTATACACAGAGGAACTGCTTTTTCTTGCAGTGTTATACATTAGGTGACGCTTTTTAATATGGCAGAATTTGTCTGTGGAGAATACTTAAAAATGCTGTCATATTCGATTATTAAAGCTACACAATGCAATTTCTTTTGAAGAAAATTAAGGATGCAGAAATTCTGATTGTAAAAAAAAACACCTGCTTAGGACCCAAGTTGATTATTTAAGTGAGTTTTAATGCCGATGGCTTATGTTGTCGGATTTCCAGAACTTGCATGATTCGTATGTGAAGAAGTGCTGTTAGGTTAGGACTCAGTAAAGGAAAATCTTTTTTTGATTTCAGAGAGAGGAAAGGAGGGGCGGGGGTGGGTGGCGGGAGGGGAAGAGAGAGAACATTAATGATGAGAGAGAATCATCAAAGGGCTGCCTCCTGCATGCCCCACCCGGATCGAGCCTGCAACCTGGGCATGTGCCCTGACTGGGAATCGAACTGTGACCTCCTAGTTCATAGGTCGATGCTCAACCACTGAGCCATGCTGGCCAGGCAAAGGAAAATCTTTATGACAGTTAAAGTTGGCAGGTGAAGGGATTATTGTTTCCCAAGATAATGAAATTCCCCTTGGTAAGAGGAGATGAGACTAAGTAAAGGGTTACACTTGAGAATTGAGAGGAACCTTTCAACAAGATGAATAGACACTGGTCTTCTCTTCTGCCTTTGTAGATTTGCTGCTATTCATGCTGAGGCTCCTGAGTTCGTTGAGATGAGTGTTGAGCAGGAAATTTTGGTTACTGGTATCAAGGTTGTGGATCTCCTGGCTCCCTATGCCAAGGGTGGCAAAATTGGTATGTTAGTGGTGGGTACATATTTTCCAAACAGTGTGGGGAGAAAAAAACCCTACCATGTTATGAGTGGGTACTGAGGATCTACCCCTTGCTGATGAATAGCTTCTGACTTTCGTTCTTCTGAGTTTGCTGAAGCCAGATGCCATTTCTGAGAGGGAAAAGATGGAAAGAATTTTTTTTTTAAATTTGCTTCTTTAGGAACATAGAACTCTTAACTATTCTTTTTTCTCAACCTCTCCCAGGGCTCTTTGGTGGTGCAGGAGTTGGCAAGACTGTACTGATCATGGAGTTAATCAACAACGTTGCCAAAGCCCATGGTGGTTATTCTGTGTTTGCTGGTGTTGGTGAGAGAACACGAGAGGGCAATGACTTATACCATGAAATGATTGAGTCTGGTGTTATCAACTTAAAAGATGCTACCTCCAAGGTGAGCACTGAACTGATTAATGTTCACATAGTAGGTGTGCTAGAAAATTACTGCAGTTGACTGCATTGCTAGCTGAAGCCATGGTTTTTGTTTTCATTTCAGCGTCCCAGGACCTACAAAGGAAATTCCTGTCAGTGTTCCCCCCCCCCCCCCCCCCCCCGATTTGTAATACACTGGTGCACGTTTGATTACTTTTCCAGACTTTTTATGGTAGATAGACCCATCGTTTGAAAGCTAATTTTGGGGAGAGTTTATTTCCTTCCTACTACCTCAGTAATTTTCAGACTTACCTCAGTGATACAAGAAATTATCTTTTGTGTTTTGAACTGCAGCTCTAAAAGGAAACAAAACTTGTGGATAAAAACATTAACACCTTCTGGGAAGGGAGTTTTTTTGTAGTTTAACTGATTTGGGGACCTTGGGATATATGGCTTCCATACTCCTCTGTGGGATTTCCTTTTTGCTAGGGGAGAGTGCTAACAATCCCCCACTACCACTAATTATGCAGTCGAGTTTCCTACATTTGGATAAGTCTGCCTTTGGAGCCTGCGTAAATGACCCCTGAGCTCCACATTCAAGTTTTCTGATTGTGTATGATTATTGCAGGTAGCACTGGTGTACGGTCAAATGAATGAACCACCTGGTGCTCGGGCCCGGGTAGCTCTGACTGGACTGACTGTGGCTGAATACTTCAGAGACCAAGAAGGTCAGGATGTACTGCTGTTCATCGATAACATCTTTCGCTTCACCCAGGCTGGCTCAGAGGTAAGAGAGAAAGCTTCAGAAGACCTAGTTCATTTAAGCTTTCTATGGAATGATGCAAATGAGGCTAAAGATACAGATATCTAAGACCTTTTGTTCTTAGTTCTTTTTTTTTTTTAGGTGTCTGCTTTATTGGGCAGAATCCCTTCTGCTGTAGGCTACCAGCCTACCCTGGCTACTGATATGGGTACCATGCAGGAAAGAATCACCACTACCAAGAAGGGATCTATCACTTCTGTACAGGTAAGAACAATTAGATAAATGAAGGTCTAATTTGCATAAAGGCATGTACAGAGAAGCATCAGACTTAGTTACTTACATCTCAAGAGGCTTTTAACTGGGTTCATGTGCTCTCTGAAATTAAGGGTAAAATTCTGTATGTTCATGTCAAAAATGCTAAAAGGTTAAACATTCATCTAACATAGTTGAATAAATGTAGATCACAAAGTAGTGGTTTTCAGCCTGAGGGGGAGTCGAACTACATGGAAATTGAGCAGTAAATGTGTTGCATTAATGTACTACAAATTTTTAAATGTTTATATATGGTGTTTATAGTAAAATTATAAAACTGTGTCTAAGTTGTGTGGTAACTTTCATGATTCATTTTTCTAGTGAACTGTGGTTCAAGGTTTTTTTGTTTTAATTCAGAAAGTGGGTATGACTATGACTATACTAGAGTTAAAATGTAGGATGAAAAACAGAAGGAATGGCCCAGCCGGTGTGCTCAGTAGTTGGACATCGACCCATGAACCAAGTGGTCGCTGGTTTGATTCCCGGTCAGGGCACATGCCGGGGTTGCAGGCTCCATCCACAGTATGGGGTGTGCAGGAAGCAGTCAATCGATATCTCTCCATTGATGTGTTTATATCTCAGTCCCTCTCCCTTCCTCTCTCTCAAAAATCAATACAAACATTTTTTTTTAAAGGAGTGACGATAGAAATTCTTTCATTACAGCTTACAGGGACCAGATAATCTGTAAACTCAGCCGCTAGTGGGGTGGTAAGAAGGTTCTTTTGAGGTGGACTCTTAAATGCTAAGATGGAGTGAGAATGAGGACAGGTTAGGAAAGGGGGTGGCTTAAGTAGAATTAATTAGCTTTGGCTTCTGTTGTTCCTCATGGCTTTTCGACTCGCTTTAGGCTATCTATGTGCCTGCCGATGACTTGACTGACCCTGCCCCTGCCACTACCTTTGCCCATTTGGATGCTACCACAGTGTTGTCCCGTGCTATTGCTGAACTGGGCATCTACCCAGCTGTGGATCCTCTAGACTCCACCTCTCGCATCATGGATCCCAACATTGTTGGCAATGAGCATTATGATGTTGCCCGTGGGGTGCAAAAGATCCTACAGGTGAGTATTATTGCAGGTGAGATTAGTGTCCATAAAATCATACAGAGGGAATTCAGGGACTGTATTAAGATCAGATCTTCCCTGGTGACTTCTATGCTTTGCTTTAGAGCAAGGAAAAATGAGACAGGCAGTTTCTAGTGCATGTTAATGGGGTCTCTTGGTTTTCCAGGTACTTGGTCTTTGGAATCCAATTTTATCTAACAGTACTACACTAGGAGTAGAAAGAACGAGACACTGATCTTAGCTGAGGGCCCTCTCTTACCACTATGATACATAACTTTTCTTCCACTAACTCATTTCACTTATAAAGTGAGGTAAAGTGCTAAAATGCTTTGTACAAAGCTCAGTGTGAGTGTAAGGTGATATTAACCCTTAGGTTTTTGTCCAAATTAAAGGAATGTGACTACTTATTCTGGGCTATCTTGTTTTTTTCATAGGACTACAAATCCCTCCAGGATATCATTGCCATTCTGGGTATGGATGAACTTTCTGAGGAAGACAAGTTGACTGTGTCCCGTGCACGGAAAATACAGCGTTTCTTGTCTCAGCCATTCCAGGTTGCTGAGGTCTTTACAGGTCATATGGGGAAGTTGGTACCCCTGAAGGAGACCATCAAAGGATTCCAACAGATTTTGGCAGGTGAGATTTCAAGTATAAACCTGCACATAAGTGGCAGAGAAACTGAAATCTCTTGAATGCTTGCTGTGTTATGTTCCGATTGCAGCAGCCATCAAACAATGTATAAATATATCGTGCCTAATTACATAATTTAAAAAAATGAAACACAAGCTATTTCCCATTAATTTTCTTGGGAAATACTATATTCTGAGAGTGAGACATGTATTACTTTTCTTATCAGCCAACACTGAGTGCATTCAGTGTTAGCTACTCTTCTAAGTGAATTACAAGATCCTATGAGGAAGGCATTATCTTGTTTTACAAATTAGGGGACTTATAACATAGAAAGGTTTTAAATAACCAGTCCCAATATTGCAGCCAACGTATAGAGCAAGAATTT
Source organism: Myotis yumanensis (assembly GCF_028538775.1). NCBI lineage: Eukaryota > Metazoa > Chordata > Mammalia > Chiroptera > Vespertilionidae > Myotis > Myotis yumanensis. The sequence goes on from NW_027223754.1 coordinate 158,574,081, forward strand.
GAACCCAGAATATGTGGCTCCAGATCATTTGTTCTTAATCCATACTGTATCATGTCCTGTAAATTGGATTTGTGAGGGAAGCTTGCTAAGAACAGATTTCTAGATGAATTCATCACATTCTGACTGGTAGCCTCAAGTGGTGATGTATATGCACACTCACACTGCAGAAAGTTGATATCCCTCCACTTCTCACCAGTTGGGGTGTTTTGTTTTTGTGTGTTTTTTCCATACAGGTGAATATGACCATCTCCCAGAACAGGCCTTCTATATGGTGGGACCCATTGAAGAAGCTGTGGCAAAAGCTGCTAAGCTGGCAGAAGAGCATTCTTGAGAGGATCCCAGTACTCTTCCTCCAAGCTGTCTCTCTCCTTGACCCTAATCCCAAAATTTCAGTTTTCTCTGTTAAGGCACATGAGAGCCTTGATTGAAGACATTGTGTTCTGTCTGAAGAGTAAGGTTTCCAATAAAATGTACATCTCTCCGAATCTGTTTTTCTTGGTCCTAACAACACAGCCAACACTGAAGTTAATTTTGTTTTGTTTTTTTTAAGTTGAGCAGCTTTTTTTTTTTAATTGATTTTTTACAGAGAGGAAGGGAGAGGATAGAGAGTTAGAAACATCGATGAGAGAGAAACATGGATCAGCTGCCTCCTGCACACCCCCTACTGGGGATGTGCCCACAACCAAGATACATACCTTTGACCGGAATCGAGCAGGCTGACGCTCTATCCACTGAGCCACACTGGTTAGGGCAACACTGAAGTTTTTAACAGTAATTTTAGAATTGCCACACAAAACCTCACAAAGTAGGCCATATATTTAAAATGGCCCCGTCCCCCCCCCCCAAAAAAAACACCAGTCTTGGATTGATGTACAACTGTGGGTCTTGTTAGAAGTGCACATTGGGAAAGGGGGTTGGGTTTAGAAACTGCTGTTTTAAAAAAAAGGCAAGGATTAATCAATATGCATTTAATTTTTAGGAAATGGTGGTGCATGTTCCAAAGGGTTAATACTGATCTGTGTAAAAATTGACTCAAAAGGGCTTTCTCTACTATACCTAGACCATTTTTCCCCCAGAAAGTGTTCTGCTTCCTGATTTATATTTTGGGCAAGCTGACTTGTATGTGATTGAGGCAATGCAGGGTATAAAATGCCATGAGGCCTATCCGTAGCTCTGCAAAGACCCCTTACTAAAGTTGAGGAAAGTGTTACAGGAGAATAACAGTTTCCAGGGTTCCTAGGCTTGGGCTTCTGAACTGTAATGGAATTAGATAATTTCCCACTGAAACAGGCATTTCAGTTTGAAACAGGTGCCTATTACAGTGCAAGGTCGCACTTGGTGCCCCTGAAGTTTTCTGGCCTGGACCCATCTACTTCCCTCTGGCGGCAGGACTGGAGACTGCAAGAACTGATCTCACCATTTTGAAACACTTGAAGGCCATTTGCTGAGATGTGGTTCTTAGCTAATGACTGTTTACAAACCAGAGCTTTAGTCCTGAGGAGGAGTCTCCATCTATAAGCTCCACCCCTGAGGATTTCAAGTTGGCCAGAAGAAGGGCGGGGACAAACTTCCCAATTCAGAGGCCCTTGGGGGCTGAAGGTTGGGGAGGGGCTTTGGGAGAGGCGCCAGGGGTGGGGTAGGGTCCTCCAAGTTTACTCCCATCTGTCTTATGACGTCCTTGGCACCACTCTTGTGTGTCATGCTTTGGACGGAAGGTGGAGCCCCTGAGCCACCTGTGCCCAGTAGTTTGTTTCCAGAAAAACCTGGATTGGGGGAAATGCTGAGTTACGGAGGTGGGGACACTAGGTCCGTGCTCTAGAGTGGGTAAGGAGCTGGTTCAGAAGGCCCAAGGGCCTGGGTAAGCCCTTTCTGTTTTGCTTTCCCATGTTACCCAGATGCAGACCTGGGAACTGTGATTCTAAAGGTCATTTGTATCCCTCTATCCCCGCCCCTCAGACGTTCACGTTTCTCAGCATTCATCGAGAACCTTCTCCCTCTTACTGGATGCAACTGTTTCCTCCCCCCTCTACCACTCTCTTTTCCTCCCAAGGCCCTGGAGAGTCAACACAGATCTAACCTCCCTCCATATTTCTCCTGGTTCTGCCCTGTCCTCGCCTCCTCCTCCCTCTCCACCCAGAGAAAGCCCCGCCCTTCCCTCCTCCCTCTCCACCCCAGTCTGTCACACAGGGACATCACCCTACAGCAGTTCAGGCTGTGGTTTGCAGGAAGCATACATTGGCTTTTCGATTCGTGCTAGTTCCCAGCTCAGTTTGGGAGGATCGCCAGCCTTCACGTGAAGGGGGAATCAAGGACGGCGAGGAGCTCGGTGGTCCCAGCCCCGGAGCCCGGCCTGACATGGGTAAGTTTGAGGACCAGCCCCCCCGGGAAGGCCCGAGGGATGCCTGCCTCCTCCCTGGCTGACTCAGCAGGGGTGGGGCCTAACCTTTGCTCTTTTAGGGGGTGAAGGAGGAGAAAAGGGACTATAGGGGCACAGGGCTCAGCCGGTGAGGCTGCCGACCACAGGCTCGTGAGCATTGGCAAGCTCCACGTTCAAGGAAGAGCCTGAGACTCTGTACCTAAGGTCGCGGCTCTCCCTACCTCACCCCCGCCCCCCACCCCCTTGCTCCTTCCCATTTAAGCTGTTGAGATTCAAGTTATATTTTACAGTACTCACTGCTGGCCTCCCCCCGCCGCCGCAAAAGTAAAGCCCACTTTTGGTAGCGTTGGAGGGTTTTTAAGGTGTTTTTCCTCCCCCGATTTTCTCCCAGGCCTTTTAAGTCTCTGTTTTCTCTCCTCCCCCACCCTGACCCATCACCAGGTGGGGGCTGCACTGAGCAGCTGTTTCCTGTTGCCCCAGAGGTTGCTGCAAGGGTGGCGTGGTGGTTGGGGGAAAACTGAGCCTGAATAACGCCGATTCCCACGGTCCCACAGTAGCCTCACTAGGCGGCTGTTGGCGGCTCCCCAGGCTCCGGTCACGGAGAACACGGAGTAAGAGGCACGATGGTGCTGGAAAGACCGAGGAGGTCTTTGCCCTCGTGGCTTCCAGACTCCGCCGGCTCTTAAACCCGGGGCAGTGCCGAGGGAAGGAGACTGCCAGGCCTTCTGCAGCCATAGAGATGGGGCCTCGGGGAGCCGGAACACGGGGAACCTGTTCACGGAGCAGGGCCTCTGCGCTACCCGCGGCCGGGTCGGCCTGGAGTCCCCTCTCCGGCATCTCCCTTTCCTTCTCGGAGTCGTGCCTCTCGCTGCCTCCCCGCCCTGCCTGGTGGAAAGCTCTCTGCCGGTGCCCCGGGAGCGCAGGCGGAGCCCTCCCGGGTCCTCCTGCGAGGACCCACCGCCATTCCCCACGTCACCGCACAAGTTTCTCTCTTCTTCCTGGGATCTGCTCTCTTCCTCCCTCTGGGATCCTTCCTGGTTCTGGCCCCTAGGAGACGCCACCCGCCTCCCCCTCCCCCCGCGACGGCCCTACCCAAGGGCTCGTCCTTCCCGCGGCAGCTCCGGCCCCTTTAAGCGCTCCCTCCGCCCCCCCGCGCCGCCGCCGGCCCCGGGCTGGGGGAGGAGGCGCCGCCGCCGCCCGGCTCGGCCACCTGCGCCGCCGCCGCCGCCGCCGCCGCCCGGCCTGCTCCAGGTGAGGCCCGGCACCCGCGTCCGGCCCGGAGTCCCCGGGCGGGCCTCCCCCGCGGGCCCGTACCCGGGATCCCCACCGTCCGGGACTCGGGACCGGACCCTCCCCCTACGGCTGCCCTTCCTCTGCCCGCGCCGCCGGCTTGCCCAGCTCTGCCCCGTCCTCCGCGGCCGGAGCCCCGCGGCCTCTCGCGCCTCGCCCAGCCTCTCCGGGGCATCCCTCCTGTTCGGGACCCAGGATCTCCCCTCCCCCGCGCCTTCCTCGCCAGGAAGATCTCCCGCGGTCTGGGTTTCGCCCCCTCTTCTCTGGAACCAGCGCTTTCCCACGCCATCCTAACCTCCGATGGGAGGGGAATAACCGCCACCCCAGCTCTTCGCCCCGTAGTGAGGGGTGTCGGGGGGCCTGGCGTAGACCCCAGCCACTTTCTGGCCCTGCGCCGCTTGGTCCTTCAAGTTCAATTAAGTCACATCTAGAGCTTTTCTGTGGTTGTCACTCCACCCCACCGCTCCTGGAATGTGGGGGCCCGACCTCAGCACCCGCCAAGCAGCCCAGGTGGGAAAGGCCCTCCTCTCGGGCCAGTCCAGCCTGGGAACACTCCTGTCCCAGAGCCAGGGAATTGGGGGGTGAGGGTTAGGGGGTGGGGGTGGGGGTGGGGGCAAGGAGGGGGAGCGAGGGAGGCTCTGGGACTAAACCTCTAAGGGTATTGGGGTGGTGGAACAGGCGAGGGAAGCCCAGGCTTTTCTATTCAGATGCAAAGAGAGTCCCCACCCCTAAGGAAATTAAGGCTTTCTTCATCCTGTCCTGAGAACATCATGGAGAAGCTCCTCGCAGTGTGTGAAACAGGGTTGTGCGTGAATCTTGGGGGCACATACCAACTTGGAGAGAAGTGAAGGGTTATAGTCCTTTTGTTGTAGGAGAATCTAGCCTCCCCAAAATATAGAGGGAGAGGAGACTGCTTTGCAGTAACTTGGAGAGGAAGGGGGGCAAGTTAAAATGGTTACAGGGTTGAGGGCCATCTCCCTACCAACATTATGAACCATTCAGCCAGCGAGGGCCAGGGAGATCTTTAATAATTACCTACCTCCATTGGGGAGTTCTCCGTACCCCCAAATCCAGCTGCGTCCCCAACTCTGCCCCTTTTCATGCTCTCACCACCACCACCCCCTCCAGAAATGAGAGGACAAGATATCTGGGTTTGCTTCAGACTCTTCTGAGTCTTGCTCCATGGGCTGGGAGTAAGCTGGGGGGAAGAAAGGGTGGTCCGCGGTCGTGTTTGGGATTAAATTCCAGGAGTAACTGGAGGCGGAGAGGAAGGTAGAGGGATGCAAACGAAACACGGTGGCCACTGCCCCCAGTATCCGGGTGCTGCCGCAGGGACGCCAGGAGGGTGAGAAAAGGGGAGCAGGCGCTCATTTCTCCCTCCCCATTTAAGTACCCGCCTACTGGCCTGGTTTGAGAGAGGTTCCTAGTAATCCCTAGGTACCCTTCTCACAGGTTGCTGAGAAAAAGGATCATTGACCCCCTCCCCTTTTTAGTGGCTTCCTAGAGGGCAGTGGGGTGGGTGATGGGCCTCCTCTGATGGGATTGAGGAATGTTCGGGGACATGTGGGGTCAGTCTGCCCTCTGTCGTCTGGATGTGGGGAGAAGCACAGCTGCTGCCTGGGTTGTCCTCTGGCAAGAAGTAAACACCCAGGTATCAGGCATACTGACATCTTACCCTCACCCTTTCTTGAAGAGCACGGAAGCTCTGAGTCGATGGGATGAGGAGGGGTCTTATTCGGGAAGGGAGGTGACTGTCCTCCTTCTGCACTAGACGGGAAGGGTGCATCTGGCCCCACTTTCTGTTCTCATCTCGGGCGGCCCTCTCCTATCCGACACCCCGCTCCCGGATCGCTCCTGGCCGGGATAGTGCTGGGGGTTGTCCTGGAGACCGGGCCTGCGGCTCGGAAGGGGTGGGAGCAGTCAAGTGGGGCACAGGAGTAACCGGCTCTTCCGGTGCGGAGCGGAGCGGAGCCGGCGGGTGGGTGTGTGTGGGTGTGCGGCGGCGGCGGCGGCGGCGGGGAAGGGGCGTGGCCACGCCCGTCTGACGGGCACAGGCTCCTCCCCTGCCTCCTGTCTCCGACCCGCCTGCCCTGCGATTGGGGCGGGAGGTAGGCAGATGCTCCCTCATCCACCCTGGGTAAGGGAAGAGGGAAAAAGAGGGTACAGGCCTCTCCCCTGGCCCTGTAAGAAGCCAGTTCCATGTCCTGAGCTCTCTTCTTCACCTGCCTTTACTTATTTTTATTTTGGGGGTTGGGGGGCGGGGGAGCATTCCTTAGAAGTTTGCTGGATCCTTGCTGCCTTCAGAAGGAAGGACCTCTCTCCCCTGCGTGTGGCCCCTGTGCACTCAGGGACTTGAGGACAGCAGGCTGTTGGAGGTCTTTATTTTTTCTCCAAGGTGACCTGTACATCTGTCACTTAGAGAGAGAGAAGGCTTTCTGTGTCTACCCGTCTACCGCTCCCGCCTGGCAATCTGCTGTCTCCGGGGGAGAGAAACGCTCCTAGTGCTCTTGGCCCCCTCTTTCTGTCCCACACGCTCTAGGCTTTGCTGAAGCTCCTTCCTCCTCATCGCTCTGAGCCATTGGCAGTGGGCAGTGGAGCCTGGAGAGCCCACTCCTCTGTGGAGTACGGACATCCAGGCCAATCTAGATTCTACTGATGTGTGTGGCCACGCCCTGTCCACCCAGTGTTCAGAGCGCCTCCTTAGACCCCGGAGGAAGAGGTATTTGTCGACCCCCACCCCCCAACTTGCCAGTGTGTTTCATCATCATCATCGCAATATCTGTTCCTCTTCCAGAATATTCAGCCTCACTTTTGCACAATTTAGGCAATTGCTTGTAGAACTGAATTGCATTGAATTGCTTGTAGAACTGAATTGCAAAGCCTGTTGAGTTGCTAGAAAAGGAAAGCTGGTTTCTAGTCACATTTTATCTGTTTGACCTTGAACAAGTTGATTATCCTCTCTGGCCTTAATTTGTTTATCTGCCAAACAAGAGAAGGTTGGACTAGAAATTCTCTAAGCTCCAACATCCTATAGGGCACTATTGCCCCCCCACCCTGGGGCCCTACAGTAGACATTTTAGACGATAGCCACACTGTCGTCCTCTTTTAGACTTTTCTGTCCTCATTCGGTCTCCCACAGTTATATAGCCCTATCAAAAGAAAGCACTGGAGTTAAAGAATAGGTGGACATTTGGGACACCTTAATGACTGGTCGGTTTTCCTGGTCATCCCCGGCTCCTCTGACCAGGTGTTGGCTAAACGTGGGCAGGTCTTCCCTGTCTGGCTCCGGAGCCGACCTTCCTTTTCCTACGCACAGGACTCTTCCCGACCCGCAGGGCCCTGCAGATGTCGCTGGGAAAGTGATGATCCAGGCAGGACCCGGCTGCCCCCACAGGACAGAGGTGAGTGGGCAGCAGGCGCAGCAGGCTCTCGCCTTTCTCCACCCCTTTGCCAGGACTGGACTTTGCTGACTAACCTTTCCGCTTCTCCACTTCCACTTCTCCACTCCCCAGCCTGGGAAATGACTGCCTTCGACATGATCTCAACCCCACCCCGCTAGGGAAGTGGCGCCTGCCTCGGTCCTAGAAACTCGGTCTTTTAGGTTAACCTTGGGACCATGGCACGCCTTTCCGTCTGTTCAGTGTGAAGCGGGCCTGCCGGCCACCACGAGACGCGGTGTAGACTGGGGAGCTGCCGGGTAGGCTGGGGAGGCGGCGGCGCTAGGACCCAGGTCCGGATCCGGAAGGCAGCGCCCGGCGCTAGGACCCGGCGGCGCGGAGGACGGCGCTCCGTCTACCGCAGCTTCCCCGCCCCCTCCGGCTTCGACTCACTCCTCCCCCGCCGGCCATGTTGGCTCCGCTCGGGCCCCGCGGTTGAGCCGCGTCCCCCTCCCCCCTCCTGGACCCCAGGCCCCCCTCCCCCAAAGCCCCCTCCCCTTCTGGCGCCCGGAGCGCGGCCATGTGAACCGCCCGTCCCCCGGGGAGAGACAGGCCCCGAGTCGGGCTGGACGCCGCCACCTCAGGTCTGTGGGGTCTGGGGCCGGGGGCCTGAGGGGAGGGAGTCAGCTTTCGTCCGCGGCTTCGCTCTGCCGGCGGAGGCTGCGGAGCTGCCCAGAGCCTCGTCTGGGGCGAGAGCTGACGCCGGCTGTTTCCAGTAGGACCGAGCCCCGGGCGGGGGTCGCCCTGCCTGAGAGGCTGGGGGCGCAGGGGCCTGGCTGGTCTGCTGAACACCCGGGATGGGGCGGTGGGGGCGGGAGAGCCGGCGGAGGCTCCCGGCGGTGGCAGCGAAGGTGTCGGCCGTCGACGGGGCAGTGCAGCCGCCAGGCTCGTGGAAGTGACTTGTGTGGGGAACTCGGGGTGGAATCCCCGGGCGGGGCTCCACCTCCTCGGGTGGGGGTGGAGATGGGGGTGGGGGTGGGGGCGGTCCGGGTGCGCAGGGTGGGTGAGGGGGTTCCCTGGCGGATTGACCACCGTTTGTGGGGATGGGCCGTGTTGGCAGCGGTGAGCGGAGGTAGATGGGGTGCCCAGGGGTCTCGGGGTGTCTCCCTGGGCGGCGTGGGTGCGTGGCCGGCGGGAGAGGCCTCTCGGGAATGGTGCTGCGCGGGCCGGGGCCTCGGCCCCGGGAGACTCCCGCACTCCGGACCGGGGCTGGAGGGGCTGACGCTGAAGCGTCCGGGTTTGCGCTCCGCTCAGGGACCGAAGGGAAGAATAAAGAGGGAGTCCTTTCCAAGGGGGATCCCTCACTCAGGGGATCCCCATTTCCGTGGCGGAAAAGGATGGCCCCGCCTCACCCCTTTCTTTCCTGCTGCTCCCAGTTTTCAGGGGTAGCAGTGCCAATAGCAGTCTCCTTTGTAGGCTTTATTGGAGGAGAGATTTGCATCCTTGTAGGGGGAGGGTGCGAGGGGGGGCTTTCACCTCCATCTGTACACAAACTGCCCCTCCCCCAGCCTCCCGCAGGATGTGGCCGGGAAATGGCAGCTGTGCGTTTGCTGCTGCGTCTCTTGTTTTGAAATGTCCATTTTAATCAGATTTGGTTTCATTTTCTGAGGCCTTCTGGGCAAGCTTGGATCCTGCCAACCATGTGGTGTGAGAGTCCTTTCGTTCGACTTTTTTTTTTTTTTTTTTAACTTAATTTGTCAACTGGGAAGTAAGTAGTCACTGCAGTTGATCCCCTGATCCTAATACCCCCTCCAGAGCATCTCTGTCTCCCTGTTTTGATTTTTTCTCCTTGAGCTGGAGGTCATAGAGGAGCAAACTCAGTCTTCCACCAGCAGGGCTACACTTTGAACACGAGTGATGCAAATTCCCTCAGCACAGAGAGCTGCCAGGAGCACCTCGGGTCTTTGTGGCATGAGAGGAGTGGCTTTTTTGAATTCTGCCTGATGTATTCTTAAGCATGATAATTTATGTATTGCAGAGCACCTGAGTAAGTGAGCTTCTGAGGTGAAGGGTAGATTCTGAGAGGGAGAAAAAGAGGAGGGAATGGGGAAGATCTGTGAGTGGGATTTGTGTGTTGGGATAGAGACTGATTTGCAAAGAGAGGATGGTGGCCTTATTCCTCACTGGTGATTCTAGTCCAAGGATAGTCTCTGTGGGAAGCTTGTTGGTTGACAGGGTGTTGGAGAGTTTACCCTTTTTTTTTTTTTTTTTAAATATATTTTTATTGATTTTTTACAGAGAGGAAGGGAGAGGGATAGAGAGTTAGAAACATCGATGAGAGAGAAACATAGGTCAGCTGCCTCTTGCACACTCCCCACTGGGGATGTGCCCGCAACCAAGGTACATGCCCTTGACCGGAATCGAACCTGCGACCCTTGAGTCCGCAGGCCGACGCTCTATCCACTGAGCCAAACCGGTCAGGGCGGAGAGTTTACCTTTTTTAAAAAATATATATATATTGTTGATTTTTTACAGAGAGGAAGGGAGAGGGATAGAGAGTTAGAAACATCGATGAGAGAGAAACATGGATCAGCTGCCTCCTGCACACTCCCTACTGGGGATGTGCCCACAACCAAGGCACATGCCCTTGACCGGAATCGAACCTGGGACCCTTGAGTCCGCAGGCCGACGCTCTATCCACTGAGCCAAACCTGTCAGGGCTGGAGAGTTTACCTTTTGCAGAATCAACTAATTAGGGGAGTTAGCTGTCGTATGACTTACTCTTCAGTTCATAAAAGACATCTTCTCTGTTATTACCCTTGTTGGAGAGTGGTAAGCTTTTCCTCTGTTTTTGTGCAGTCATGTGTGCAATTTTCCCTTTCTCCCACCTGATAACTCCAGGAGATTTCTACTGTATAGCATAGTGATGGACTGTGTACTGTGTCCATAGGCACTTTGTTAGACACTGGGTTTGGTTAGAGATGAGTTGGCCACAGGATTTTATATTTTGAGAGATGAGGTGTTGATTGAGATCATTTGGACTACACTGAAAACTGCTTAAGCTTGGCACTTAATAAACTTTTCATTATTTTCCAGTCACAAACTTCCCACCTGAATTGTAGATTCCTAGAATAAAGGTCCAGGATACGAACAGATAGGCATATGATTATGTGATAGCAGCATCATCACTTTTAAGATAGCATCATGCTTTTTTCACTGGGGCTGTTGAGGTTGCAACAGTAAAAACAAGTCCCATGTCATTGTCCTTTTTCTTGCCTCTCTGCTTACTGGTTGGTTTGAGTTGCTTTCTGATAGGTTGATTTGACACTGACTTTAAGTTCCCCTTTCTTCAACCTTTGTTTATCTAAACTGGGACCTGACAGAATAGTACATTAATTTTCCCTGTTGGGGGGTTAAAAGAGTGAGGGAGAAAGACCACTTCTTTCTTTGGACTCTAAAAGAAATAGTTGATTTTGAGAAAGTAGATACTGAGTTCATTTGATACGTGATTGATCAGAAAGCTGAACGAAACAAACTTTTCATGACCCTCTTGTAAAATGGATGCATTTTTCTGTCAGAAATATATTTCTTAATATTGACATTCTCTCCCCCCTCCGCCCTTTTCTCTCTCTAAAGGAAAAAAATTGAGGTATAGATAGAACTATGTGGGCTGACCTCAGAGCCAGTCAGAAATCTAGAATGCCCTGAGAGGTTCATCTTGGAGTCTTGTGATTCTGGAATCAGGTGTTGCCAAGAGAGAAGAAAAGCTTGTTAGGGTTACTCTGTCTTGCTGCTGTCGACCTTTTTCATCACCTCACCTCTGAAGTGGTCTGCTATATTCTTTTACTGTTAGCATAATGTGGAAGTTACTCTAATAACTGATGTGATGTTTGACTTTGTGTGAGATGTGTTCAGTATTCAAAGTTTTTATGTCCTAGACCAGTGATGGCGAACCTATGACACGCGTGTCAGAGGTGACATGCGAACTCATTTTTTTGGTTGATTTTTCTTTGTTAAATGGCATTTAAATATATAAAATAAATATCAAAAATATAAGTCTTTGTTTTACTCTGGTTGCAAATATCAAAACATTTCTATATGTGACACGGCACCAGAGTTAAGTTAGGGTTTTTCAAAATGCTGACACGCCGAGCTCAAAAGGCTCGCCATCACTGTCCTAGACAGTGGTCGGCAAACAGCGGCTAGCGAGCCACATGCGGCTCTTTGGTCCCCTGAGTGTGGCTCTTGCACAAAATACTGGCTCTTCCACAAAATACCGACTTCTGTGCATGGGCCACGAAGTTTCAATCGCACTGTACGTGCGCACCCGCATTTGGTATTTTGTGGAAGAGCCACACTCAAGGGGCCAAAGAGCCGCATGTGGCTCACAAGCCGCGGTTTGCCGACCACGGTCCTAGGACATAGAGTGAAGTATAAAACTGTTGAGGTATTTCCTGGGGTAAATAATCTTCCTGATTTGTTTCTTGGGATAAGGATGTCCTCATATACCTCATAGCTCAAGAGTAATACTTTATCCACATTGTTACACATGGGTCAGGAGGACCATTTTTCACCAGCTTGTTAGTCTGCATAATTTTGAAATTTATAAAATTCTGCAAAACAAAAAGCTTTAAAGAGCTTTGGAGTTTGCCCTTGGATTGAGCCACTGGCAATAAAAGTAGAATTGTGTTACTGTGTTACTGAGTCTTTTGTCCTCCTAGTTATAAAAAATAATTAAGAGGGTATTTTACAGACTGAAAGGATAATATAACCTTAGCGAAAACGGAGGGTTTTTAAGAAACAGGTGGATTGGCTCTTCCAAATGGAATCTTTAATGTATTTTTTTATTGATTTTTTACAGAGAGGAAGGGAGAGGGATAGAGAGTTAGAAACATTGATGAGAGAGAAGCATTGATCAGCCGCTTCCTGCACACCCCCTACTGGGGATGTGCCCACAACCAAGGCACATGCCCTTGACCGGAATCGAACCCGGGACCCTTCAGTCTGCAGGCCGACGCTCTATCCACCGAGCCAACTTGCTAGAGTCCAAATGGAATCTTTAACCTGCATGCTCAGCTCAGGTTTTTTTTTTTGCGGGGGGAGCAGGAGGGGAGATCATCTTGTAGGAAAGGTGGAGTTCTTAACTGTTTGAGCTCAATTTCCTAAAATCAATCAGCTGAAATAGAGAAATAACCTTGTTACAACCTGTGGAGTGTGATATTTAGTGTCCTGCAATTTCAGAGGCATTTCTCCTCCTTTGACAGTGAAGTGACCAGAGCTGTGACAGAACACCTAGCCTAGATTGTTAAATGGTTCCTTTATCCAGTCAACAGATATTTAAAAACTTATCTGTCCCTTGAGTATTAAGTTAAATCAAGCAGAACATTTTACTAATTTAGAGCTTAAATTTATTGCCTTTCGCACTCTCAATATTTCTGTTTCCTTGCCTTATTTTCTACAGGGGTCAGCTGTCTAAAATAAGTCAGGATTTGGGCCTTTCTTCCTCTAGAAATTGTTATCTTTATGAAGAATGAAGCTGAATTTATTGGTTCTCTCAGAATAGTAGGAGCAAAAATCACAACCTTAATTGGATGAATAAGCTGGCAGAAAATACCTATTTATTTGTTCTATCTGTGGGTTCAACAGATAGGTATTTCCTTTAGTTCTTTTATGTACTTAGCACTAAATTAGGTGCTGGAGGCACAATGGTAGGATTTAGTATCTGACGGGTGTTGTAGAAACTACATCGTTGTGGTTCTCAACCTTCTGGCCCTTTAAATACAGTTCCTCATGTTGTGACCCAACCATAAAATTATTATCGTTGCTACTTCATAATTGTAATGTTGCTACTGTTATGAATCGTAATGTAAATATCTGATATGCAGGATGGTCTTAGGCGACCCCTGTGAAAGGGTCGTTCGACCACCAAAGGGGTCTCGACCCACAGGTTGAGAACCTCTGGTTTAGAAGAAATCAGAATAGAGAACAGTCATCTTTGTGTTCTCCTGAGCAGCCTGGACATGGCAGTTGTCTTGGAGTAGCCCCCCTTGTTATAATCCTCTTTCATCATCTTCCTCCTGCCTTGCTAGCCTGAATTGGAAAGGGGGTTAAGGAAAGGACATTTTTTAGGGAATGAGCCTCATACAGTACATGCCGTAGTCTGAGTCAGAGTTTGAAGGGACTGTTTTTAAAAATATATATATTTTATTGATTTTTTTACAGAGAGGAAGGGAGAGGGATAGGGAGTTAGAAACATCGATGAGAGAGAAACATCGATCGCTGCCTCCTGCACACCTCCTACTGGGGATATGCCCACAACCAAGGTACATGCCCTTGACCGGAATCGAACCAATCAATATATATATTTTATTGATTTTTCAGAGAGAGGAAGGGAGAGGGGGAGAGAGAAAGAAACATCAATGATGAGAGCGAATCATTGATTGGCTGCCTCCTTCACGCCCCCTACTGGGGATCAAGACTGCAACCCAGGCATGTGCCCTTGACCAGAATTGAACCTGGGACCATTCAGTCTGCAGGCCAATGCTCTATCCACTGAGCAAAATCAGCTAGGGCTAGGGAAGGGTTTTTTTAGATATAAAAGTAAAAGCATCCTTGTTTGCAGCATCAGGAACTGGGAATAATGGAAACTTTTGAAACTTCCCCAGGAGTGGGGAATAAGACAGCTTTTATATTAGAGCAGGATTTTTCAGCATTGGCTTTATTGGTATCTTGGGCCACATGATTATTTGTTGTGGGCTGGTAAACAAATCTATTATACATATATTAAATATATTTACTATGTATATTTACTGTCTTGTGTATTGGCAGGGTCATTAGAAGCACCCCTAGTTTCTACTTACTGGATGCCAGTAACATATACCTTTTGTCATTACTAAATGTCCCTTCAGGGGGCAAAGTCATCCCTGGTTGGAAACTACTGTATCAGAGTATGGTGGATGAATCCAGAGAAATGTAGAATTGAGAAATAATCTTCATAACATTCACAATTACAAAGCTAAAAAATACTAGTGTGAGTTATTTACTTACTAAACAGCAAAATTTGCTTTTGCTGTTTAGTGAAGGTAAACATTTGAAATCTCCACCCCTTAAAAAAAAAAGAATTAGAAACCTATGTGTGAAATTTTGTTATACTATATGGGAAGAACAAACCAAAGAGCTTTAGGGATTGCCAGAGTGTCTAGCAGGGTGGTGTTAATGTGTCTTGCCTTTCTGTGGGTCGCCTCAGAGGTCTGAGTGTTAGGATTGGTCAGGGCACCTGCAACAGTGTTGAAATCTGTAATATTTATTTCAACACTTTGTGCATTGTCAGCTTTTTTCTGTTTAAACCATGTCACAGGTCCACAGAGTAGTAATTTGTCAGTTGCACCTGAGAGAAGTCTATTTGGCCGTGTGTCAAGGACTTTACTACTTCAAGCTTAAGGGGTACCACCTCTTAACTCATATAAATGAAGTATAGAGGTTCTTAAGAGATCCATTTACATACTACTGGGACTGGGCTGGAGACTGGCCTGATTCTACTTCCTGGTCATGAGAGCTGTCTGCTATTCTGGGGATTGGGCACTAATTTCTTTTTTCATTTGGCCAAAATCCTGTTAGTTCAAAGGGAGACATTCTCCTTTGCTTTACTGATGATGCCCTTACTAGTTCTAGATAGGAAGGCATAATTTATTTTCACGTTTTATTATGAAAAGCATCTTGGGTAGCAAGGTTAAAATGAAATAACCCAGAGTTTATTGCTGAAAGGAGCTGTCCACATTTTCTTTACATTCCCATACTGTGATCCCATATTTAAGTGACATCTGAAATCAAGTGTCAAGTTGTCTATAGGGAAGTCTGGCTGGGTAACAGTTTAAATTATATTTATATTATATTTTGACCTCTTGGCCATGATTATCTTTTTTTTAAATATATTTTTTATTGATATCAGAGAGGAAGTGAGAGGGAGAGAGATATAGAAATACCAATGATGAGAGGGAATCATCGATTGGCTGCCTCCTGCATGCCCCCCACTAGGGATGGAGCCTGCAACCCAGGCATGTGCCCATGACTGGAATTGAAGCCAGGACCCTTCATCTGTAGGCTGATGCTCTATCCACTGAGCCAAGCCAGCTAGGGCCATGATTATCTTTTTGAAGTTAAGCAGTCTTTACTCTTTTTGTCTAATAATAACAGCTAACATTTATTGAATACTTTCTGGGTGACAGTGTGCTAGGTCCTTTACATAGATTTTCTCACTTAATCTTTACAAGCTCTGGAGATGAGTACTAAAGTTCTTATGATGAAATTGATGCTTAATAACGTTAAGTGATTTGTCCAAGGTCACACAGTTAGTAGTAGTAGAGCTGGGATTTGAACCTAGAGCCCACTGTGTTGTGCGGATCTCACTGCACAGCACAAAGATATTTTGTTTCTGGGAGGCCTCTTGTAAATGGAATGTGGTCCTGATGACCCCTTCAATAGAGGCTAGTGGGGAAACAGACCTCAGGCACTAGATAACTTCCCATTTCATTTACTTATCTGATTTCTGTGAGCCATCCATTTATTCTTATTAGTATATAATTTATGAGACAGGAAATGCTGTGCTCTCCCAGAGTAGCAGAGAGGAGAAGGTCACTCACTAGTTTCTTCGTGGACTCAAAAAGAAAATGGAAAAATGAAATGTGACCGATCATTGAGTGGGAGGATACAGTCCAGTGCACATAGGAAAGAAGGTGTGTGTGTCACAGAAACACACCAGGGGAGGTGTGACTATGCATAAAACTGAGGGAGGGGAATGGTGGGGGTCAGATGAGATTGGCTCTTCAGACATAGCATTTCTAGGACTTCTGAAATGAATATCCTCTTTGGTCTGTGATGTAAGCTTTGTAACCTAGAGAATTAGGGAATGAGCTTTCCTCCTTGTTGTCTTTCATTTCAGAGGGATCATTAATCTCATGATGTTTCTTTTTCAGATCCCTTACTACTGAGGAGTGGCCTTTAACTATAGGGAAATCCTGGGGGATCCTAAGACCTTTCTCTATAGAGACCCAGTTCGTTCGTTCGTTCATTCGTTCGTTCGTTCCTTCCTTCCTTCCCTCCCTCCTTTCCTCCCTCCCTCCCTTCTTCCCTCCTTTCCTTCCTTCCTCCCTCCCTCCCTCCCTCCCTTCTTCCTTCCTTCCTTCCTTCCTTCCTTCCTTCCTTCCTTCCTTCCTTCCTTCCTTCCCTCCTTCCTTTTTTTTCCCCTTTTAATATATTTATATAGATTTCAGAGAGGAAGGGGGAGGGAGGGAGAGAGAGAGAGAGAGAGAGAGAGAGAAACATCAGTGATGAGAGAGAATCATTGATTGGCCACCTCCTGCACATCCCCTATCAGGGATCAAGCCAGCAACCCAGACTTGTGCCCTTGATTGGAAACGAACCCGAGACCCTTCAGTTCGCAGGCCGATGCTCTATCCACTGAGCCAAACCAGCCAAGGCTCTTTCTTTTTTATTTTATTTATCTATTTTTAAAAATATATATTTTATTGATTTTTTACAGAGAGGAAGGGAGAGGGATAGAGAGTTAGAAACATCGATGAGAGAGAAACACCGATCAGCTGCCTCTTGCACATCCCCCACTGGGGATGTGCCCGCAACCAAGGTACATGCCCTTGACCGGAATCGAACCCGGGACCCTTGAGTCCGCAGGCCGATGCTCTATCCACTGAGCCAAACTGGTCAGGGTGGCTCTTTCTTTTTTAAATATATTTTTATTGATTTCAGAGATAGGAAGGGAGAGGGAGAGAGAAACATCAATGGTGAGAGAGAATCATTGGTCAGCTGCCTCCTGCACACCCCCTAGTGGGGATGGAGCCTGCAACCTGGGCCTGTGCCCTGGCCAGGCCAGTAATCAAACCCTGACCTCCTGGTTCATGGGTTGATGCTCAACCACTGAGCCACACTGGCTGGGCAGAGACCCAATTTCTTTATTGATGCATAGCAGGTTTAGGTTTGCTGCCTTTTTTTTTTTTTTAATTTTTTATTGCTTTCAGAGAGGAAGAGGGAGAGATAGAAACATAAATGATGAGAGAGAACCATTGATCGGCTGCCTCCTGCACACCCCCTATTGGGGATCAAATCTGCAACCTGGGCATGTGCCCTTGACCAGAATTGAACCTGGGACCCCTCAGTCTGCAGGCCAACTCTGTCCACTGAGCCAAACCAGTTAGGGCTTTGCTGCTTATTTTAGAGTGAAGATGGGGAAATAAGTCAATCCTAAAAACTTTTCCCCCTTAAATCAACAAAATACAAATTGCTTTTATTTTTTGAAATTTCAGTTAAGCCCAGGCAGTGTGGCTCAGTGGTTGAGTGTCGATCCATGAACCCGGAGATCAGGGTTTGATCCCCAGTAGGGGCATGCAGGAGGCAGCTAATCGATGTTTCTCATCAATGTTTCTATCTCTCCTCCATTCTTCTCTCTCTAAAATCAGTATTTTAAAAAATTGTAGTCAAAATTGATGAAAGTAGAGCTAATTATGGTATTTAGCCTGGAAAACCTTATAGCTATCATGCCATATTCTATACAGGGTTAATATTTCATGCTCAGAATTATATTAAATTCACATATTACCTAATGGTGTCTAATTTGCATCATCTAGCATATTCAGGAACATAACTCTTGCAAACCTTGGGCAGTAGTCATATATACTCTTAGCCAGTTTATTCATTTTTTTTAAAGTTTTGCTTCTGTGTTTTTCCTTTTTGTTTGTCTTTATTGATGAAAGTATTAAAGATGTCCCCTTTTCCCCCCATTAACCCGCTCCTTTCTGACCCCCCCCCCCCCAACTTCTGGTTTGTTATAAAAAGAGGTTATTTAAAACATCACCTAGATCAGCTTATTGCCTCATCTTAGGAGTTTGATGAATCTTTCTACCTGAATTCTTCTGCCCCCCCCGCCCCCTTTTTTAAAAAATATTTTATTGATTTTTACAGAGAGGAAGGGAGAGGGATAGAGAGTTAGAAACATCGATGAGAGAGACATTGATCAGCTGCCTCCTGCACACCTCCTACTGGGGATGTGCCCGCAACCAAGGTACATGCCCTTGACCAGGATCAAACCTGGGACCCTTGAGTCCGCAGGCCAACGCTCTGTCCACTGAGCCAAACCGGTTATGGCTCTTCTGCCCTTTTTTAAAAAAAACATAGTAACCCAAGGAGCTGCTTTTTCAGTATCAAGACAGATGATGTCTCACATATCAAATTAGAATGCACTACTAGTACATCATAAGTATCTGATTGTCTTGTCAGACTACCAATAATTCTGGCTTCTGCTTCCTATCTTTCTCTTCTCTTTGCTCTATCAAAGAAAGATTTATTCTGATCAAGGGCTTCACTAGGAGCATATCTCATATTCAGGAGAGAATGAAAAGCTTTTTTAACTACTGTGTCCCAGTGTGCCACTGTACTTTACAAATATAAATATCCAGCTGTATCCTTTTACATGTAAGCCACAAAACCAGAACGTTATAAACCATAGTAGATATAACAGAGTAATATTCCTTGAGACACCCTCTTATTTAACCTCTGACACTTCTGAGCTGAATTCTTGGAGAACATGGTATTTCCCATGGAAAAAAAGAAGTGTTGCTGGATGATTTGAATTTTGCTATTATGGTCACCTTTCCTGAAATGTATTCTCTTTTTCAAATCCCTTTACTAAGGTAACAATATTATCTTCTTCAGATATCGAGGACTCTGGATAGGATAACGTGGAAATTGTTTAACTTGAGCCCAGCTGGTGTGGCTCAGTGGTTGAGTGTTGACCTATGAACCAGGAGGTCATGGTTTGATTCCCATTCAGGGCACATGCCTGGGTTTCAGGCTAGATCCCTTGTAAGGGGGTGTGCGGGAGGCAGCCATCCGATCAATGTTTCTCTCTCATCATTGATGTTTCTATCTCTCTCCCCACCTCTCTTTCTCTCTGAAATCAATAAAAAATATTAAAAAATTGTTTAACTCGACTATAATAATAAAACAAAGGATATATATGAAATATGCTTTTCAGCCAATACCCCCATTTCTGTGGCTTCCTATAAAAATGGTGGCTTTGAGCCAGGCCGGCGTGGCTCAGTGATTGAGCATCAACCCTGAACCAGGAGGTCAGGGGGTTCGATTTCTGGTCAGGGCACATGCCCAGGTTGCAGACTCGATCCCCAGTATGGGGTGTGCAGGAGGCAGTGGATCAATGATTCTCTCTCATCATTAATGTTTCTATCTCTCCCTCTCCTTTTCTCTCTCTGAAATCAATTTTAAAAAATCAATAAAAATATACTAAAAAAAAAAAATAAGATGGCTTTGAGAACCTGTGGGACTCTGGCCTTGCTTTGAAGGGAAAAAAACCAAAAGGATGGAGAATGTTAAATGTTACAATAGGGGGCTAATATCTAACATAGAAGGGTAACTTGGACTGGGACTGAAGAGGGTAGGGCTAGCCTGGCCAGTGTGGCTCAGTGGTTGAGTATTGACCTGTGAACTGGAGGTCACTGTTCAGTTCCCAGTCAGGGCACATGCTGGGTTTGTGGGCTCCATCCCCAGTGGGGGACATGCGGGAGGCAGCTGATCGGTGATTCTCTCATCATTGATGTTTCTTTCTCTCCCTCCTCCCTTCCTCTCTGAAATCTATAAAAAATGTATATATTTTAAAAAGGATAGGGCTAACTCAGGGGAAAGACTCCTGCAGGCTTGTGTCTTTGTTTTTCTCACTAACTCTTTTTATCTCTACAAGGCTGACTTAAAAAGACTATTTCTGTATGGTCAATGTCCAGGTTAGGAGTATGTTTTTTCCTCTTTTACCTTTAGTCTCTACCTTCCCCCTAGTACTTAGGTAGGAGAAGGGTAAGTAGATAGAAGTAATGATGGCAGTCCCTTTAGAGAATTTAAAGTGACATAACTTTGTTTAACCACCAGTGTTTTCTCCCCCCCCCTCTCTCCCCTCCTACAGAAATGGAGGCCAACGACCATTTTAACTTTACTGGCCTTCCCCCTGCACCTGCTGCCTCAGGACTGAAACCCTCCCCCTCCTCAGGGGAGGGCCTCTACACTAACGGGTCTCCCATGAACTTCCCCCAGCAAGGGAAAAGTGAGTGTGAGGGCCACATGGCCTGGAATGGGAATGGGCATCGTTTCTTTAGAGCAGGTTAATGGGACAAGATTTGGATCCCCTCTGGGCTGGCTACCTCAGCTCTGCCAGGGGGAGAGGGAGGGAGGGAGGGAATCCTCAGAACTCCAGCTGCTGGAGGGAAATCAAGCTTCTAAGGACAAGTTCTAGGGGGTAATGGAAGCAATACTTTTAGTCTTGACTAAAGGTTGGAAGAGATTGAAAAAGATACTGGCTTTTTCATCTTAGCCTGCTCTTCCCTGTTCTCTGGCTATGCCAGAGAGTGGCGAGGTGGCTAAGGCTTCTGATAATCAGGTGGGACCCATGAGAGAGGTGAGGGGTCTGCTTTCTGAGAAGCTGTATTTAGAGGTTGGAGAAGCCACCCTGAGGATGGGGTGGGGGATAAGGGTGGGGTTGAAGGTTGGTATGTGTTTCCCTTTTAATTTGTTCAACAGAAAAGAGGGCAGAATGCTTGTGCTACCTCCTGTCCTTGAGGATGGAAGATGGAGAGTTTTAATGCTTACTTATCTAGTTCCCCAGAGAGAAACATCTAATTCCAGCTGAACTTGTTATTGCCAGGATCAGGCCTTTTCCTGGATTTGGCTTATCATTTGCTCTGAACCATGGCTTTGCCAAGTACCTCTCTATAATCTTGCCTGGGTTTTAGGTACTTTATGCTTCGAAGCAGAGAGAAGCCCAAAGCTTCACTTCTTCCTTACAGCAAAAAAATACTACCATAGGCGTATACTTCCCACCCATCCCTCCTACCCTCCATAAGGTTGTAGGTAGATAGAAGTTTCTTTATTTCACTGGAGGACCCCTTTGCCCCAGCTTCCTTACATCTTGGTTCCTTTTTATTTGATTGAGTGTAGAGGTTGCCATTGGTGTTGAGAATTGAAATCTGCAGTACTGGTCATGCAGAGATCTCCCCACCCCACTCCAGTACTTATGGGGAGGGGCCAATCCAAGTCTTCTGAGCTGGGATCTTGCTGCTCTGGTGACTGCAAATTCTATTCTTAGCCCAGCACGAAGTGCTGTATCTGCATGTGCCAGTGAGGTGAAGGCTGTCCCTTCTGGTCCCACTGTGGGGCCAAATAGGCACTGGGGAAAAGAGGGGCCAGGAGAATTCAGTCATGCCACTCCAGGGGAAAATTCCTTTAGGGAGTGAGGATAGGAAAGAATGCAAGTCACTGTAGGGAATCTGCAAATAGCTTCATTTAAACAAAATAAAAAGCCCTGAGCGTCAGTAGCAGCCAGCTCTCTGCTGTTCACTCCTGTGGTAGACCAGGAGAGCTCCCCAGCCCCCTACTCAGTAGCCTCAGCAGCAGTTGCTAAGCTTATATACAGGAGCATCTGTGTTGGGTGTTCCCTGGAGACCAAAAAGACATAAATATAGCAGAGGGGGAATCCCCTCCCCTTCACCTTCCCTTTTCTAGTCAGTGTTATTCTTTTGGTTAGAGTTAGTAGAGTTACTTGCACACATATCTGTAACTGACCCTTTTCCCTCCTTTTCTGCCAGGTTTGAATGGGGATGTGAATGTTAATGGCTTATCTACTGTATCTCACACTACTACTTCAGGGATTTTGAACTCTGCTCCCCACTCCTCCAGCACCTCACACCTCCATCACCCCAACGTGGCCTACGACTGTCTCTGGAACTACTCACAGTACCCACCCGCCAATCCTGGCAGCAACCTCAAGGACCCACCCCTTCTCTCCCAGTTCTCGGGGGGACAATACCCACTCAATGGCATCCTTGGAGGCAGCCGACAACCTTCATCCCCAAGTCACAACACTAACCTTCGGGCTGGGAGCCAAGAGTTCTGGGCCAATGGTACCCAGAGTCCCATGGGGCTTAACTTCGACTCACAGGAACTGTATGATTCCTTTCCTGACCAGAAT
Organism: Myotis yumanensis; assembly: GCF_028538775.1. Taxonomy (NCBI): domain Eukaryota; kingdom Metazoa; phylum Chordata; class Mammalia; order Chiroptera; family Vespertilionidae; genus Myotis; species Myotis yumanensis. The sequence goes on from NW_027223754.1 coordinate 158,596,162, forward strand.
TTTGAGGTGATGCCCAATGGACCCCCTAGTTTTTTCACCTCCCCACAGACTTCTCCCATGTTGGGCTCCAGCATCCAGACTTTTGCGCCCTCCCAGGAGGTAGGCAGTGGTATTCATCCTGATGAGGCAGAAAAGGAGCTGACTTCAGTTGTGGCAGAGAATGGCACTGGCTTGGTAGGCAGCCTGGAGCTGGAAGAAGAGCAGCCAGGTATAACTGTGGGCCTGGGAGCTTGGTTGGGAATAGGAAAATGGGGCTATGGGGGCAGTGGCTTTTTGAGGTGAGGAAAACTTGTCTTTCCAGCTCTCTGCAGTGGAGGCTGATTTGCATGTTGGTGGTTAGCAGAGCCAAGTGGCTGGTGTTTTTGTGGCAGCAGCACCAGCTCGTGAGTGGGAGTGCAAATTATTTCAAGCTCATGCAGAGCTGCTGGCCTGAAGAGGGCAGGTGGGCGAGCCTGAAACAGCCCCAACAGACACTGTATCAGGGCTTCTTTCAAAATATAGGAAGGGGTTGGCCATTAGCAGGGAGCATTGAGGTCAATTTGGCTTGACTATGGCACAGCTAGACTGGCTGCTAAAGTGGCCTGAGCCCTAGTAGTGATTGGCATTTGAAGGAGGGAAGGAAGCCGGCAGAGCATACCATTGCTTGTCTGCTCACAGTTTCCTTCTTTTTTTGTTGTTGGTACATGTGATCTTCCCTCTCAACTTTGCCCTCTAAATAGATAAATGCTTAGTTTGCTATTGATTCCAAGAATAAGGGCGAGCACCCTTTGAAATCACAGGATGTTGTATCTGTTAACCACCTGTTTCCACTGAATGGGGGAAATAGCTGCCAACACAATGGGAGTCTTGTCTCAGACCCCATTCCTGCTATAGGATTTTAATAGTACTCAGTAAGTATTCTGCTTACCGAGAATATCTTGATATGAAAGGTATCCGACATAGAACTCGCACCTATAAATGTTGAAAGAATGAACATCCCTCTAGTGAAGATGGACTGCTTGTTATAGCTAAAGGAACCAGGTGAAGGCACTATTTTTCCTTTTGCTCTTTCCTGGTATTTCCTAGAATTGAAGATGTGTGGCTACAATGGCTCCATCCCTTCTGTGGAATCATTACACCAAGAAGTCTCAGTCTTGGTCCCTGACCCCACAGTGAGCTGCTTAGATGATCCTTCACATCTTCCTGATCAACTGGAAGACACTCCAATCCTCAGTGAAGTCTCTCTGGAGCCCTTTAACACCCTGGCACCAGGTAGGCTTGGAAGCTGGCTCTCTTCAACTTAACCATGCAGAAGGATAGCCAGCTTCTGTCACCTGGAATAGATAGTAAACCAGGGAAAGGATTTGGGAATCTGGGGCATTGAGACCTCCAGATACTCCTGTGGCAGACCACGGTCTCATGCCGCTAGCCTGACTCGGCCAACTGCACTCTGAGCTGAATTGGTTCATTTCCCAGGTTCTCTCCCAATGTTCCTTTTGGCCATGAGCCCTGGGCTTTAATAATTCACTGGATAGAGACTTATTACCACACAGTTGGGCTGTTTGGGTTCCTACTAAGTAGAAAGACATTTGCCAGTGAACAATTACCTTTTGCCCCACTGAAATATAAGAAAGGCCTATTTTGTGATAGATGATAGAATTTTTTGCGTTGGTCTGTGGGTTGTTATAGGGCCCATGCTTTTCCCTTCATTTCCACTTCAAGCTTTTATGATCCCTATAGCCTGGTGACTTTACTCTTTCATAAAAGAGGGCTACAAAATTTCCCTAATTTATTATTAGAACCTTTACACTGTGGGGACTAGAATTAGATATATTTAGACAAGTATTTCTTAAATCTTGCTTTCTGATTTTTTCGCCCCCTGAAGAGCCAGTAAGTGGAGGACTCTATGGTATAGATGATACGGAGCTGATGGATGCAGAGGACAAGCTGCCTCTTGAGGACAGCCCTGTGATCTCTGCCCTTGATTGTCCTTCCCTCAATAATGCCACTCACTTCAGTCTTCTGGCAGATGACAGTCAAACTTCAGCCTCTATTTTTGCCAGCCCCACCTCTCCACCCGTCCTTGGGGAGTCTGTCCTACAAGGTAAGTGAGGAGAGGTGGGACAAAGAAAGTCCTTGACCTGGGAAAAAGTGAGAGCACACTGTTGTTCCATAGTTAGGCCTTAGGGGTGGGATATCTGTGAAAGCATCTTGCTGGGATCTGAGGGGTCTTTGGGATAGTGTGTGGTGGGAATTAAAAGGCACAAGCTGCTCCACTCTCACTGCCCTGTGCCCAAAAGGACGTGTGAGGTTTGGAGTTTGCAGGAAAAAGGAGGCCAGAGGCCTTACTGGCTCCAGGTAAAAGGTAATTCTTCACACAGTGACAGCAGCAGCAGCTTTGCCCTTTAACCTTCATGAATGGTGAGGACAGCCAGAGGCTAATTCTCTTTTACCAACTCTCGGGACAAGCCCTTGAAGTAGCCCTGTTTATCTTAGTCCAGGTTTGACTGAGTAGATTCTCTTGTTTTATATGACACCATTTTTCCTTTACCCATCCTGTCCCTTTGGATTCTAGATAACGGCTTTGACCTGAATAATGGTAGTGATGCAGAACAAGAAATGGAGACTCAGGTGGCTTCAGACTTCCCACCACCTCTGACCCAGCCAGCCCCTGACCATTCATCCAGTATTCAGCTACATCCAACAACCTCACCAGCAGTCTCACCAACAGCCTCCCCAGCAATCTCCCTGGCAGTTTGTCCAACAGCTTCCCCAGAGATCTCTCCAGAAGTCTCCCCAGCAGCCTCCCCGGAAATCTCCCCAGCAGCCTTCCCAACAGTCTCTCCAGCTTCCTCACCAGCCTTCCCACCAATCTCCTCAGAAGTTTCCTTGCCGGCCTCACCAGTGACCCCCCCAAAAGCATCCACTGAAGCTTCCCCTGCAGCTGTCTTCCCAACATCCTCCCCAGCAAATAAGGATGTCAGCAGCTTCCCTGAAACCACCGCTGACTTGGAAGAGGTCACTGGAGAAGGAGTCCCTACTTCTGGTGGTGGTGAGTGTCCAGATTCTGTTTCATCCCTAGCTGGTTCCAGGAAAAGTTTCTGTTCATGGGGTATTCAGCCCTTCCCTGCTGTCCTGTTGTTTTGTTATTTTGCTGAATTCTTATTTCAGTATCCCCTATTTTTCTCCCAAGGTGATGTTCTAAGGAGACGAATTGCTACTCCAGAAGAAGTTCGTCTTCCCCTCCAACATGGGTAAATGCTTTAGTTTGCTACATGCGTTGACTTTGACAAATTTAATGAATGACTCTAGGAAGAAGGGAAGGGAGCTCCTCATCTGGGATGGGGAGGAATGGGCTAGACAAGAGTGGATTAAAGTACAGTTATCTACAATGATAATGTTTCTCATGAGCTTCCTAGGCTTTCCTTCCTCTCTCAGGGTCTGCCTCTCCTCATCTATTCTTTCCTTATCTTATGTCCGCTCAGTTTTTTACTCAGAGGGCTACAGCTATTATAATTTCCAAACCCAGGTGGTGACCCTAGGGCTCAGATATTCAAATTAGCTGACTTGTCCTATATGCTGAGAATGGCTAGCAGTGAATGATGTGTGGCTTAGTCCCAATGAATTGGCTTTTTAAAAAAATGTTCTTCAGAGAGGTAAGGGCAAGAACAGTACGTGACCAAAATAAACAAGTCAGTTGACACCAAGGGCCTTGTAAGAATCAGTGCCTTCCTGATCTTTTCCACCCCTGCCCCTCTAGGCTACTCGTGGTCACCAAGTCTGAGTTTTGCTTAAAGTTTTGAGAGAAAGATAAGGCTTAGGCTTAGAATAATCTGTTGCTCAGAACACAGAGTTCTTTACTAAACCATGGCCTTCGGAGTCATTTCATGGAGTCAGCAGAGAGTTTACTCTTCCTCTTGCCTCCCCCCATCCTCTGTAGTTTCTGCCTTTATTCCCTTAGGTCTTTACCCTCTTTATTGGAAACTCAGTAATTTCCCTGAATGGCATCAGTGATGGGGGCGTTTCTGGCTGCTTGTATCACTGGCTTTGTAAAAGGAGGAGTGGAGGCCTTTTTGACTTGTACAGTTTGGCCTACTACTTTCCCCTGAGGCCCTGAGGGGTTAGTAGCACTCAGGCCTGCCATCTAGCCAAGCTTGTATCTCAGGCTGTGTTTGCATCTACATGAAGTTTTCTAGTGACAGAGAAGTGGGGAGGATCATTGCTCAGTGGGCTTGACTCCTAGGTGGCTTGAGAGTGGATAGGGGTGTGACCTGGCGGCAGGGCCCGTGTGCTTCTCTGGCAGGTGGCGGAGAGAGGTGCGAATCAAGAAGGGCAGCCACAGATGGCAGGGGGAGACCTGGTATTATGGCCCCTGTGGGAAGAGGATGAAACAGTTCCCGGAAGTGATCAAGGTAATGTAGCTTTCATGGGCTTTTAAGGGAAGTACAGATTCCTTTCTTAGGTCCAGTGGCAACAGGCTGCCATTGTCTGCTTTGGGGACTGTTCCTTTGCTATTGCTGGCCAAAAATTTTGGTAGGGTTATGATTTCATTAATGCCATTTTTCTTTGTTTTTTTTAAACTATATTTTTATTGCTTTTAGAGAGGGAGAGAGAAAGAGAGAGAAACATCATTGATGAGAGAGAATCATTGATCAGCTGCCTCCTGCACACCCCACACTGGGGATCAAGCCTGCAACCCGGGCATGTGCCCTGACCGGGAATCGAATCATGACCTCCTGGTTCATAGGTTGACGCTCAACCCCTGAGCCACGCTGGCCGGGCATTGATGCCACTTTATCTCTTCCTTTTAGTACCTGAACCGCAACGTGGTACACAGTGTCCGCCGTGAGCACTTCAGCTTCAGTCCCCGTATGCCTGTTGGAGATTTCTTTGAAGAGAGAGACACACCGGAGGTACAGACCCAAGGGTTAAATATGCTTTTGTCCCTGAGAAAGGGTTGGTAGATAAGCTGCAGCTTTCTTTTTGTGGGGTTTGGAGGTTCTGGGGCATTGAATGGTTCACAGTGCCAGGAGGCTTGCACTGACTCCCTCCCATTGTAACAGTGTTCCTTATTCTCTTAGGGCTTGCGGTGGATACAACTGTCAGCAGAGGAGATCCCATCTAGGATTCAGGCAATTACTGGGAAACGGGGCCGACCCCGAAACACTGAGAATGCCAAGACCAAGGAAGTTCCCAAGGTGAAACGGGGCCGAGGTCGGCCACCCAAGGTCAAAATCACTGAGCTAGTGAATAAGACAGACAACCGCCCCACAAAGAAACTGGAGGCCCAAGGTACAGTGCTGTTCCTCTTTTTTCTCTTCCAATTACAGTTGACAGTATATTTTTAATATATTTTTATTGATTTCAGAGAGGAATGGAGAGGGAGACATAGAAACATCAATGATGAAAGAGAAGCATTGATTGGCTGATTCCTGCACACCCCACACTGGGGATAGAGCCCACAATCCCGACATGTGCCCTTGACCGGAAATCGAACCCAGGCCAATGCTCTATCCACTGAGCCAAACCAGCTAGGGTTTCAAGTGTCCAGCATAGTGGTTAGACAATTATATAATTTATGAAATGATTCTCTCGATAATCCTAGTACCCACCTGGCATTGTACATAGTTACTACAATGTTATTGATTGTATTCCCCATGCCAGTGATTTTCTTTTTTTTAAAATATATTTTATTGATTTTTTACAGAGAGGAAGGGAGAGAGATAGAGAGTTAGAAACATCGATGAGAGAGAAACATCAATCAGCTGCCTCCCGCACACTCCCCACTGGGGATGTGCCCGCAACCCAGGTACATGCCCTTGACCGGAATCGAACCTGATATAGTATGAAAAATTTGAAAAAAATTGGAGTCTTCTGACTCCTAATTCAAAGTTCCAGCTCTGCCAGTTTCTGACTGTGTGACCTAGAGCCAGTCACTTATATTTTAATAGAAGCCTATAGTGGTTCATCTGCAGATAGTATCTGTCTAACCTACAGGATTGTTGTACAGATGTGGCAGTGTTTCTGTGCCAGAATAGGATAGGTACTATCATATCAGAAACATTCATTCTAAAACACTCTGTTCTTTGCAGAATCACATTTAATATTCAGTTTTCCAAAGGGGAAGAAATTCATATCTTTCTATGGAGCAAGACATAGGAACTGAGCATAAACAACAGCTCTGTCAGTATTGATCTGATTGCACTGAGATGTCCATTACTCGGGCCCTTCTTTCCTGGTTAATCATTACTTCCAAGTGGAGACCACTGTCTTTTCCTGGCAATTTGATTTTCTGTTTCCATTCTCCGCTCTAAAATCATAGTCTGTGAGTTGCTGCCATTGTCAAATAGTATGGGAGATGGTTAGGCTACGAGGCTACTCTGCCATCGTGGCCTTTAGGACCCCTTCTTAAGCAATGCAGTCTGTTCTGGAGGCTGGTGTTTCTGGGCCAAAGATACCATTTGAGTTCTTTGTTCTACTCCCATAGCAGATTCCTCTTCTACATTGGCCCTCCAATCCCAACATTTTATTTTGTATACTTAAAAAAACAACAACAAAAAGCCCTTACCGGTGTGCCTCAGTTGGTTGGTGCATTTTTCATGCACCAAAAGATTGCCGGTTCAATTCCCGCTCGGCACATGCCTGTGTTGTGGGCTCCATCCCCGGTAGGGGTGCACAGGAGGTAGCCGATCAATGCTTTGCTCTCATGTCAATGTCCCCCCACCTCATTCTCCTCTCTCCCTTCCTCTCTCTCTAAAAATAAATTTTTAAATCTCTTAAAAATAAAGAAAGAAATAAAATATATCTTTAAAAAAAAACAACCACTTCTAGATTCTCCAGGGAGTTGCTTGGGAAGCCAGCTTTGTGATATGCATATATTGCTCTGAATGCTGGAGATTGGTTTGCCTGCTTTACGCTTTATTTTTCTGTCTGTGCTCACAGAAGCACTGAATGAGGATGATAAAGCAAAGATGAATAAAATCAAGAAGAAGATGAAACAGAAGGTACAACGTGGAGAGTGTCAGACTACTACCCAAGGGCAGGTGAGGGACATCAGAGATTACACAGTGGGTTAACATTTCCTGTTAACCAGTTATTTCCTACATCTGGCAACCTCCATGTAGCCAGCACACCTTGATTATGTGGAATTTTGAGGGGCTTGACTTAGAGAATTGGGCTTGTTCAAGATGAATGTGGGCATCTCCAGGGTGAGAGAAAGAACCCATTTCCAACCCCTTATCCCATCTCTCACCTCTCCTCCCCAGCATCCTTGTCTTTTTGGAATCCTAGCCCAAGCAGAGATGCTTTCAGAGTTTGAGGAGAAATGACTTCCCTTATGGTTTACAGGCCAGAAACAAGCGGAAACAAGAGACCAAGAGCTTAAAGCAGAAGGAAGCTAAGAAGAAATCCAAGGTAGGTGCATGTACACACAAGTATAACTTTGAAGTCACCAAACTGATTTTGCAAGACATATGTGAGTTGGTCTTTTTTATAGTTGTTTCTGAGCTCTGGGGTGGGAGGCAGGGGAATAGGGAAGGGTGGTGACTGGAATTTTTATGGCACTGTTAATTCCTCTCTCCTTTGTGTGGATAGGCTGAGAAGGTAAAGACAAAGCAGGAAAAACTGAAGGAAAAGGTTAAGAGAGAGAAGAAGGAGAAGGTAAAAACGAAGGAAAAGGAGGAGCTGGCCAAAGCCAAGCCAGCCTGTAAAGCAGATAAAACACAGGTCACACAGAGGTGCTTGGAGGAGCGGCAGAGGCAGCAGATGATCTTGGAGGAGATGAAGAAACCCACAGAGGATATGTGTCTGACTGACCACCAGGTAGTGAGGGGTCCTGGGTCCTGGAGGGGCCAGTTGTGAAGACACTTGGATTAAGGAAGACAAACTGTGGTCTTCCAGTCTTTGACAGAACCCCCTACCACTTTTTATCCTTACAGCCTCTGCCTGACTTCTCACACATCCCTGGTCTGATCCTGCCTAGCGAGACCTTCTCAGACTGCTTGACCATTGTGGAGTTCCTGCACAGCTTCGGCAAGGTGCTGGGCTTTGACCCTGCCAAAGATGTACCTAGTTTAGGGGTCCTGCAAGAGGGACTCCTGTATCAAGGCGACAGTGTGGGCGAGGTGCAAGATCTGCTGGTGCGGCTCCTGAAGGCTGCACTCTATGATCCTGGCTTGCCCTCCCACTGTCAGGTGAGATGCTTTCCAAGGCAGGCTGGGAGGGCCATGGGACCCAATGCTTTTTCTCAGTTTTGCTCTCTCTTTAAGTTAAAAATATGAAAGCACCTCCCTTAAGTGATTGGGACAAATGAAGAGATATAATTTGTTTTCCTTGTATTTTTTCCTTCTGTTTCATTTTCCTTCCTGACCTCCCTCTGCTTATTTTGTTCATCTTTCTTTTACTGCTTTTCTTTTGCACCTTTCCTTTGTCCTCTCTCATCTTGTCCTAGCAACTTTCATTCTTTTCCTATCTTAACCCCAGTTCTCCTATATTTTCCTCTTCCAGATTCATGCAACTTGAGTTGTTCCTCTTTCTCTCTTAACTTCCATTATGTTCTCCTCCAAACAGTCCTTAAAGATCTTGGGGGAAAAGCTGTCGGAGATCCCACTGACGAGAGAGAATGTATCTGAGATCCTGCGCTGCTTCCTCATGGCATATGGGGTGGAGCCAGTCCTCTGTGACAGCCTACGCACCCAGCCTTTTCAGGCCCAGCCACCCCAACAGAAAGCTGCTGTCCTGGCCTTCCTTGTACATGAGCTCAATGGCTCCACCCTCATCATCAAGTGAGGAGCAGGGGTGGGGATGGTGATTGTGTGCCTGGGTCAGAATCGGATAGGGAGGGGTTCAGCCATCTAGAGTCCTAGGTGATGTGTATCCACTGCCAGGCTCTGAAGGTGCTAGAGTGACCTGGGACCGAATCTTAGCGCCTTCCCCAGAGAACCTAAGCCTTCCTCTGCCATTTGTTCAAGCTAGGCTTTAGGCTGCAGCCCCTTTTCTCTTGAACTTCCCTTTTTTGTGTGTGCCACCAGGTTACCTCAAAATCCCATTCCCTTTTCTCTTGCAGTGAGATTGACAAGACTCTGGAGAGTATGTCCAACTACAGGAAAAACAAGTGGATTGTTGAAGGCCGGCTCCGGAGGTAGGGAAAGGACAAGAGGGTAGGGTCCAGAGAGAGAAAGGGAGAAAGGGGGAAGCTTAGTCAGGACTTTTGCCCAGATTTTGATGCTTCTTAGTCCCTCCCCTGAGGTTGGAACCTTACCCCAGGACTCAGGATTCCAGGTATTCCTTTTGTGGTAATATCACATTCCTCACCATAGTTTCCTTTAATCTCTATTTCAAGACTGAAAACTGCTCTGGCCAAGCGAACTGGGCGGACTGAAGTAGAGATGCAGGGGCTAGAGGAAGGCCTAGGGCGGAGGCGCAGCTCTCGGATCATGGAGGAGACTAGTGGCATGGAAGAGGAAGAAGAGGAGGAGAGTACAGCAGCTGTCCATGGCCGTAGGGGTCGAAGAGATGGAGAGGTACAAGCCTCAGACCAAGGAATATTGGAGTTGGGAAATGGAATATAGTTGACTCTTAAACAACATGGGTTTGCACTGTGTGGGTCCACTTACACGCAGATTTCTAAAAATAAATATACAGCCCTAGCTGGTTTGGCTAAGTGGACAGAGCATCAGCCAGTGGACCAAGGGGTCACGGGTTTGATTCCAGTCAAGGGCATGTATCTTGGTTGCAAGCTCCTCCCTGGCCCAGGCCCTGGTCAGGGCTTGTGCAGGAAACAACCCATTGATGGCTTCCCCTCACATCAGTGTTTCTCTCTGTCTTTTCCTCTCTTCCGCTCTCCCTAAAAATCAATGGAAAAATATCCTCGGGTGAGGAGTAACAAAAATAACAATAATAATAAAAAAATAAATAAACATACAGTCAGTCCTCCATATACATAGGTTATATCTATAGATTCAATCAACTTTGGATTGAAAACTACATATTTTCAGTCTGCAGTTTGGAGTCTGAGTGTATGCATTATTTTACATGAGAAACTTGAGCATGTGTGGATTTTGATATCTGTAGAGCGTCCTGAAACCAATCCCCTGCAGATACCAAGGAACAATTGTAGTTTAGTTTTAGGGGAGTAAAAAATTATTTTTGAATTTTTTACTGTGGGGAAGGAGGGTGTCAGCATTTTGTTGTTGTTGTTGTTGTTAATCCTCATCTGAGGATATTTTTCCATTGATTTTTAGAGAGAGTGGAAGGGACAAGGAGAGACAGAGAGAGACAGACACATCAGTTGGTTGCTTCCCGCACAAGCCCTGACAAGGGCCAGGTACATGCATCCGAGGTACATGGCCTTGACAGGAATCGAACCTGGGACCCTTCAGTCCGTGGGCTGATGCTCTGTCCTCTGAGCCAAACCGGCTAGGTCTGGGTGTCAGCATTTTTAACTTGTCATTATTCAAGGGTTAAATGCATTTCTCTTTCTTAAATCTGATCATTCCTTTTCTCTTGTCCACTTGTTTCTTCTCCAGGTTGATGTCACAGCATCTAGCATCCCAGAGCTAGAACGCCAGATAGAAAAACTCAGCAAGGTATTAATTATGCTTCTAACCTCCCAGGAGCTGGAGATACAGGCTGGGCGAGAATTGATCACCTTATGAGTTGGGCCCAGATGGTATCAATTTTATAGGGAAGCTGAGAACTAGTGCTCTTCTCCCATATACTGAATGAAATCACCACTGTCACTCTGGAAATATGTTTTTTATTCATCTTCCTTTTCCATTGTCTACCCAGCGTCAGCTCTTCTTTCGAAAAAAGCTGCTTCACTCATCCCAGATGCTTCGGGCATTCTCCTTGGGTCAGGACCGCTACAGACGCAACTACTGGGTGTTGCCCTATTTGGCTGGTATCTTTGTGGAAGGAACAGAGGGGAGCTTAGGTAGGTGTGTCATGGGAGCCTGAATTGAGACCTATTGAACAAAAGTTCAGTAATTCCTTTTCCTTTGCCTAGTCACTTAGGTGTCTTTCATTTTATGAGAATCAGTATTCCATAGTGGTTAAGAGCATAGGCTGTAGAGGAAGACCGCTTGTGTACCTGCTCTGCCATTTACCAGCTGTATACTTTAGTTTCCGAATTTATCAAATGGAGATGATAATAGTATATATATTTCATAGGAGTATTGAGGGGTTTAAAATTAGTTAATGTTCTTAGAATAGAGCTTGGCACATAGTTGGTTCTTCATAAATGTTAGCTTACAGTTATACTGCTGCTGATTACTTGGGAGAATAGTATTTCCTTCCCAGATACTGTGTTCATTGGCATATAAATTCCAGTAGAATCTCATTAAGACCAAGAGTAAAAGAAAGTGTATATCCTGCATCTATACACCCTTTTTCTTTCTTCTTATGTATCGGTGTATGTCTTAAGCTCTTTACTTTTCTTTACAGTTCCTGAGGATATGATAAAGCAGGAAACTGACTCCTTAAAAGTGGCTTCCCACTCAGCGCCCAGCCCAGCCCCCTTTTCTCTGAAGAGGGAATTAGCTGGCTCCAGCACCTCTGCCAGTTCTCCTGCCCGGGCCCGAGGCCGCCCTCGGAAAACTAAGCCTGAGTCTATGCAACCTAGGCACCTTAAGTCTCCTGTCAGGTGTCAGGCTTCAGAAGAGCCCCAAGTCCAACTTCAGCCCGAGACTCAACCCTACCCTCCACTTCAGGCTTATGCCCAACCCCAGCTTCAGTCCCAGCCTCTAACCCATAATGGGTTCCTGGAGCCAGAAGGCTCGCTTTTGTCTCTGGGTCAGAGCCAGCATGACCTCAGCCAGTCAGCCTTCCTGTCTTGGCTGAGCCAGACTCAGAGCCACGGCTCCCTGCTGAGCAGCTCAGTCCTCACACCTGATAGCAGCCCTGGAAAACTGGATCCGACCCCATCACAGCCTCTGGAGGAGCCAGAGCCTGAAGAGGCAGAATCCAGCCCTGATTCTCAAGCCCCCTGGTGTAACTTCTCAGCCCAGATGCTCTGCAATGCTGCCCCTACACCACCCCCTGCAGTTTCTGAGGACCAGTCCACTCCCTCCCCTCAGCTACCTGTCTCCTCCAAGCCAGTAAGTAGCCAGAATTAGTGGTGTGCACTTGACTTCCTCTTGCCACAGGCTCCATTGCCTGGCTGTGGACTGTTGCTAAGATTGGGGGAGGGAATAGGTAGCCATTAGGGTCCTATAAACATGAAACACCCTCATCCCCTGTGTTTCATCTCATGCACAGGTGAATAGGCCCAGTGCTGCCAGCCCCTGTTCTCCAGTGCAGCGCTCTTCCACCCCCTTGCCTGGGGTGGCTCCTAAAAGGCGAACAGGAGACCCTGGCGAAACATCACAGAGTCCCAAAGGGCTGGGACAACCAAAACGGAGAGGGAGACCTCCCAGCAAGTTCTTCAAACAGATGGAGCAGCGTTACCTAAACCAGCTGACAGCCCAGCCTGTTCCTCCTGGTGAGCAACCTTGGGGTGCAATGGGGGTAATAGTACAGGTAGGAGTGGCATCAGATGTGGGCTGTGTGATTCATGCTGGTGCCCACCCCACCCCAAATACATAAATTCTGTCCACAGAGATGTGCTCAGGCTGGTGGTGGATCCGAGATCCTGAGACATTGGATGCCACGCTCAAGGCCCTGCACCCACGAGGAATCCGAGAGAAGGCCCTTCACAAACACCTCAATAAGCACAGGGACTTCTTGAAGGAAGTCTGCCTGCGGCCCTTAACTGGTAAGATGCTTGGACCCAGCCTGAGCTTCAGAGCCTAAGTAAATGCTGAATTGCTGCTGTGTACAATGCCCTGGTGGCCTTTCACTCTGTGTTCTGTCTTCTCAGATTCCATCTTTGAGCCCAGTCAGTTATCTTCTTTTCAAGAAGGGGTTTTGAGCTGGTCCCCCAAAGAGAAGACGTATGAGACAGACCTGGCTGTGCTTCAGTGGGTAGAGGAGCTGGAACAGCGGGTCATCCTGTCTGACCTGCAGATTCGGGTACACAGGCTGGCACTGGGCAGGGGGTTGTTGAAGGGTGTTACTCTCTTGGGAAAAATCTGTGGGTCTCTCCTTCACAAGTGATCTCCTGTGACCATAATGGGTCACATTTTTTTTTATGCTTAATTTTCTTTACAATGAGGAGTTCTATCCCTCTCTCCCACCTGCAGGGCTGGGCATGTCCTAGCCCAGACTCTGTTCGTGAAGACTTGGCCTATTGTGAGCACCTACCTGACTCCCAGGAGGATATCACCTGGAGAGGTCGAGGCAGGGAAGGACTCGCCCCCCAGCGTAAAACTACCAACCCTCTGGACCTGGCTGTGATGCGACTGGCTGCCCTGGAGCAGAATGTGGAGCGGCGGTACCTACGGGAGCCCCTCTGGCCAGCTCATGAGGTTGTGCTAGAGAAGGCCCTGCTCAGCACACCCAGTGCTGCCCCTCAGTGCACCACTGCAGAGATGTGAGTGTCCCCTCTCCCCTCCCAATTCTTGGTCTTGGGAAGAAGTTTAACAGATTCTACTCATCCAAGATCACCACTTTCTCCCTCCAGATCATATGAGATCACCCCTCGCATCCGGGCCTGGCGCCAGACACTGGAGCGGTGTCGGAGTGCAGCCCAGGTGTGCTTGTGCCTGGGCCAGCTGGAGAGGTCCATTGCCTGGGAGAAGTCAGTCAACAAAGTGGTAAGAGGCTGGGAGAGCCTGAGAAGGCTGGGGAGCCAATCAGCGCAAGTGGGTGGGGTCATTGCAGAAGGAGGCTCACCCTGCCTTCTCACAACCTTGGTCTAGACCTGTCTAGTGTGCCGGAAAGGTGACAATGATGAGTTTCTTCTGCTCTGTGATGGGTGTGACCGTGGCTGCCACATATACTGCCATCGGCCCAAGATGGAAACTGTTCCAGAGGGAGATTGGTTCTGTGCTGTCTGTTTGGCCCAGGTAAGCCTTCTGCGCTCTCATTCCCACTCCTAAGCAGAAGTCAGAGATTTTCTTTCTCATCCTATTGACTACCAACCCTACAAATACCACTTTTTCCCACACCTCAGTCTGTCGTTGGAAAGATCTTCCGACTAGGTGCTAGGAGACCTTGGGTTCCTGAGTGCTGTTCCTCCTTTGGACAAGTCACATAGATTTTATAGCCTCACTTGCTTTCTTCTGTGAAATGGGAGTGATTATACTTTGCCCTTTGCCTACTGTATTGGGTTACGTGAATAAATTCACATGCTGCCGTATGTGTGAAAGTATTTGGAAGCTGATCACACTTAGACATGTAGGAATTGTAATGAACTGGAGGGCAAGCCAAGTACATCTTCAGATGTTGCTGATCTCTTCTTTTTCTACCTGTAGCAGGTAGAAGGAGAATTCACTCAGAAGCCTGGCTTCCCAAAACGAGGCCAGAAGCGGAAAAGTGCTTACATGCTGAACTTCCCAGAGGGTGATGGCCGCCAACGCCGTGTACTGTCGAGGGGCCGAGAAAGCCCAGCAGTGCCTCGGTACTCGGAGGAAGGGCTGTCACCATCGAAGCGGCGTCGGCTCTCCATGCGGAACCATCACAGTGATCTCACATTTTGCGAGTGAGTTGGGTGGTTCTGGGGACAATTGGCTCTACCTTTACCAGAATAAAAGGCTGGGAGGGTCAGTGTATTTGCTTCCTGAGATGCAGCCATCACTGTCCCTTTAATGGTAGGATTATCTTGATGGAGATGGAGTCCCATGATGCAGCCTGGCCTTTTCTGGAGCCTGTGAACCCACGTTTGGTGAGTGGGTACCGGCGCATTATCAAAAACCCTATGGATTTTTCCACCATGCGGGAGCGGCTGCTCCGAGGAGGGTGAGTAGACATCAGCACCTCTCCTGGCTCCTCTGTTACTGCTCCACCTCCTACTCAACTCACAGCTTGGCCTCCCCCTGCCCAGGTACACCAGCTCAGAGGAGTTTGCGGCTGATGCGCTTCTGGTCTTTGACAACTGCCAGACCTTCAATGAGGATGACTCTGAAGTGGGAAAGGCTGGGCACATCATGCGACGCTTCTTTGAGAGCCGCTGGGAGGAGTTTTATCAGGGAAAACAGGCCAATCTGTGAGGCAAAGGTGGTGGGGAGTCACCTGTGGCATCTCCCCGCGCCCTCCAAACAAAAACCTGCCATTCTCACCTGCTGATGCTGCCCTGGGGCTCGACTCAAATCTGATATATATATATATATATCTGCTATTTGACTCTACCTTTGGCAGCACCCTACATCCTCTTATCCTTACACCCCTTCTCCCTTTCCTCCTCTTGCTCCTCAAATAAGAGGGGCAGAAATGAGGTCCTTCTGGACTGAAAGCCAAAAAAAGAAAGAAAAAAATAATTTTCCTTTCTGTTTTATTTCCTAATTAAAAATGAGGAGGAGGAAAGAAGTCCCTACTTCCTCCCCCAGATCCCTCTCCTTCCCTGCACATGCCCCAGCATTCTGGGGCTGTTTAACAATAGCAATAGTTCTAGTGAATGTGTGAAACCGAGAAACACTCTGTACTGTGTGTGGACCCGCAGTGACGGCCAGTAAAGTGGACTTAATTCCCAAGTGTGTCGAGCCGGACACCGGGCCCTGAACATGCTGCTTCCATGTTCAGTCCCTCCCTTGCTTCTCACTTTCTCTCAGTTTTTCACCTTTCCTCCCCTACCCCCTTTCAGATTTTCTGTCATCCAATAATGTAAAACTATCGTGTACGGGTTCCTTCATTCTTTTCCAAATCTTTTTTCCCTTCAGAGGAAAAACGAAGTTCAGAGGTCCCTGTCTTTCTGTCCTCATCTTCTGCCAATAGCTATCCCCTCTCATGTGTTGGGTACTCCTCACATGCCGAGTTTCTAGCCTCTTCTGAAACTCAGAAGCTGGGAGAGGACAGGGAGGCACCCTGGACCCTGGGCCTTGCAGCCTCCTTCCCCACCTCTTACCCAAACCTCCCTCTTGGGAACTCCTCAGGGACAACTACTGCTGAGTTTGGGCGCACCCCAAGATGGAGGCCAGGTAGCAACCTACTGGCCTGAGGTGTGTGTGTGTATGTGTGTGTGTGTGTGTGTGTGTGTGTGTGTGTGTGTGTGTGTTTGTGTAAGAGAGAACACTGTTAATTGTGCCCCTGTATTGTTTGAAGGCATCCATTCAATTTCCTCAACTCTCTGTTTTTAGTCCCATCTTTCCCATTGTTCAAACCATCATATTTTTGTCTTTGGGAAACCACAGGAACAGTTTTTCTGGGTACAAGGCTGTGGCTCTTCTCTCTCCCAGTCATTTCTGTTCCAGCCTCTAAACTGTGCAATCTTTCAACAGGAACTCCCTCTCCTTTCAGTAGCGTTGAGTCTTAAGCTTTTGCAGGGAGAGGGGTAGAACTGGATTTTTCCTAATCCCGTGAGCTTCTGGGGGTTTAGTTGTGCTTTCCTTCCCTTATCTACTTCCTACCCCAGGACCCTTCCCTGCAGCAGAGAACCTGGAGCACAAAGAGTAGGAGGAGGGGTTTTGGGTCCACCACTGCCCTACATGTGACTGTGTTCAAGTTAAGTCCCAACGTGTGAGAGGAAAGCTGCTAACTCCCAGCTATAGCCATGGGGCCCAGCCCCCTGCTTTCCTGCTCAGCAGAGCCCCTCCCATCAGAAATTACGGGTACTTGCACTGGGGAGGTGGCTGCTGGCTGGCCCAAGCAGAGAGCTAAGGCACCCAGGAAATGTTCCATTGGGGGAGGGTGCCAGTGAGGTGGAGCATTCCTTGTACTTCTGGCAGCACTGAATAGCCACGGGGTGGGGGGCAGTGTGGTCCTGGGGCAGCCCTTTCTTATTCCTTTATGCCCCTTCTCCCCCATAGCCTATTTCTAAAGTCGCCTTTTCTGTCAGATAAACCTCAAAACTTTTAATTTTATTCGAGATTTTTTTTTTTGCTTTTAAATAAGAGGTGGATTGAAGAATATTTGAATTGACTTTATATTATGCATAAATATTTATATTTTATCTAAATAACTGCGCTGTAACAAACTTTGTGTTAGTCAAACGTTTGAAACTGTTATAGTTGGGGCTCTTCTTTTCTCCCCATAGCAGTTTTCCCCTGGTGTAAAATGTCCTAAAGTAATTTTATTGTTGGAGGCAAGGTGGACAGGGGAGTGAAATCTCAATTGTTCCTACTTTGTGTTCCTCTCCCAGCTCCATCTCTTTCCCTAGGGACCAGGCACTCTTAAGGTGGGGTGGAGTCCCAGCCTCAGTTTGCAGTGTGGGGGCTGGGGGCGGGTGGTGGAGTAGGGCATGATCAAAGGGGCCATTTCTCACTTTTCTTTCCTCCTCTTCACTGCCCCTTGAGCTAGGTGGATTTTCTCTTGATAAATAAGAGTATTTGGTAGGGAAGGCAGGTTAAAAAAAAAAAAAAAAACTCACTCCCTACTCCTTTGTTTCCCCTCCCCCATCAGTCTGGTAACAGGAAGAAACCACACCATCAACACCAACAAGTTTCCACGTTCCTTTTACATCAAAAGGGACTTGACTTTTTATATAACCAAATGTGGTGTTTTAGTGACTTTTTGATAATGTACAGTTTTTTGTGAATTTAAATTTATTTCTTTCTATATTTTTAGGACCAACCTCATTTTTAATAAGGTTTAAAAAAAGAAAAAAAAGTCTAGAGAAAAAACTCCTGTTTTTGCCATGTGATGTTCCACAAGTGCAGCTGTAGAAAAGTGCTTGTCAGTTGAATAAAAACCACATTTGATAGAGATTCACAAGACTCTGTGTATTTATCTTCCCTTCAACATCGGTTCTCACGTTTGCCTAGAGGGGAACACAAGGTGTGAGGGTGAGTATGACTGGTTTGGTGTAGGAGACAGCAGGCAGGACAGCAATATGCTCTTAACCTTCCAAGGTTTATCCCAAACCTCCAGGCTTGGCCCTTCCTGTACAAGAGGTAATCCCAGAGCAGAACTTCTGCTCCTGGGGTCGGAACGGGATCCCAGTGCCTCAGGCCACGGTGCTGGAGCAACACGGGACTCTGTGCCTGGTTCCTCCTTGTGCGACGGGGCTTTGGCCTCCTAAGCTGCCACCTGTATTCCCGTAGTAGCCAGTGTGGGCCCATCACCAGCTTCCAGCTTCCACCCATGGATAAGACACCTGGAGGCAGATGTTCGTGTTTTATGTTTTATTTAAAAACAAAGGTTGAAATGAGACAAAATGAAGCTCTACCAAATTGTAGGGGAGGAACATGAGAATACCAAAGGTCAGAAAAGGAAGAATAAGCTAAATGGGTGGCACAGGCATAGACTTGGGAAGAGAATAAAAATAGAAGCCTCTGGATAAAGAGGTGTGTTTGAGTACAAATGAAGCTTTTTCCTGTCCAAGGTGCTAAGTGCATGCAAGAGAGCACTCACCACCCAGAAAGTGTGTGTGAGGGGACGGGACACCAGTCGTGGGGAGAAGACGTGGCTGGAAGCTTCATTTTGGTGACCCTCTAACCTACATGGAATACGATGGAGAAGGAGCAGTCTGTTCACAAACGCCCTCTTTGGTGCTTGCTTACCTTCTCAGCTACATGGCAGCCACTGGCCAAGTCACCCAGAGTCTGAGCTCTGCTCTGTCCCATGTGTTCCTAGGCCAGGCTGTCGTTAGTTACCCCTGGCCCACCACAGCAAGACTAGGGGAGCATGCACACCGTTCTAGGGTGACCAGAACGTTGGCACTTGGATCATGAACCATCTCTAGCCCCCAGCTTCCTAACCCTCATGAAGGTCAGAAAGAGTAGAGGAAAGCAGGAGTGCCTTCGTCCTCCTAAGAAAGGAAGGGGGAAAGCTGAGTCAATATGAGGGTTCTGTTGATGCTTGGAAGGACCTAAAATGCAAGTAAGCACAGAAATGGAGTAGTTGGCTTAAGAGGGAATTGGGGAGAATAGGACAAGGCATAAGATTGAGGACCTAGCCCTTACAGGTTGACTTTCGTAACACCACCCTTTTGCTCTAAAGCTAGTCTATCGGAGCCGGGGGCAAGTTTAGACCCGATTTCCCCATCCAAGTTTATTGCTCTTGGAAAGGTCAAAGTGCAATGCTGCTGCTCTCCCAGAGGTGGAGCACACGTGTGAGCAGCAGTGACGTTTTTTCTAGAAAACTAGATCTCTGTCCAGGACCGCACAGCATTCCATTCCAGCAAGGCCTCACAGCACCTTTGTGCTGCCAAGTACCCACCCACACGGAGGCCCCCACAGGGCTGACGCTGCAGCAGCAGGGAGTGAGCATTGCAGGCACGAGGGGGTGAAAGAGTTCACTGATCCGTAAGTTAGAAAAGGCAGAGAAATGAAACTGGGCTGCAGTGGCCCCGCCCAGGGATGGCCTGTGGCCCAGTAAGGTCTAGTTTTCACCCTCAATGCAAATTAATGTCTTCCTACAACCCTCACTTATTACAAGAGCTATTCCTGCTTCAGAGCCACTAGGCTTTCAAGTCTGGGCAGCTCTTCAAATTCTTTGGTTAAAAAATAACATTTCTCCTCATCATTCCCACATCTTCCCTAACCTCTACTCACCCTCCAAAAAGTCCACAAGCAGCCTGGGGTCTGCATCATCTCAGCGTGAGGGGCAGTAATAACACTGGCATGAGATGGGACAGGCAGGCTTTGAGCCTAGTAAAGAACAAGATCATTTGAGGAAGTGTCTTGAGGATGTTCTATTTGAAAACAAAAATACAAGGTATTAAAATATTTTAAGAGTGTTATGAGCCCCGACCAGTTTGGCTCAGTGGATAGAGCATTGGCCTGCGGACTGAAGGGTTCCAGGTTCGATTCCGGTCAGGGGCATGTACTTTGGTTGCAGGCACATCCACAGTAAGGAGTGTGCAGGAGGCAGCTGATTGATGTTTCTCTCTCATTGATGTTTCTAACTCTCCTCCCTTCCTCTCTGTAAAAAAATCAATAAATATATATATATTTTTTAAAAGTGTTATGAGCATCTGTAATGTGGGGAAGAGATGTGACATGCAGAGAAACACATCTGGGCTCTATGAAGACAATTCAGAATCACTAGGCAGTAGTGTTTAAAGCGCCCAACCCTAGGTTGTGAATTTGAAGGCTCCCCTACAGTTCCCCTGCCACCAGTAGGCTATTTCACACAAAAAAGTATCCCTTATTCCTCCCCTCTCCTTTATCCAATCACTCGCCCATGTTTGACCTGATCCAAATGAACTAACAGCCCTAGCCAGTTTGCTCAGTGGATAGAGTGTCAGCCTGCAGACCAAAGGATCCCAGGTTAGATTCTGGCCAAGGGCACATACCTCGGTTGCAGGCTTTGGAGGCAACCAATCAATGTGATTCTCTCACATTGATGTTTCTCTGTCTTTTCCTCTCCCACTCGCTCTAAAAATCAATGGGGGGTGGGGGAGAAATGAACTAACAACTAGAAGAGAATATGAGGTAACCCAAAAACACCAAAAAGAAATTTCATATCCTAGCTGGTTTGGCTCAGTGGATAGAGCGTCAGCCTGCGGACTAAAGGGTCCCGGATTCGATTCTGGTCAAGGGCACATGCCTGGGTTGCAGGCTCATCCCCAGTAGGGGGCGTGCAGGAGGCAGCCGATTGATGATTCTCTCATCATTGATGTTTCTAACTCCCTCTCCCTTCCTCTCTGAAATCAATAAAAACGTGTTTTAAAAAATTGCATAGTGCCACTAACAACTACAAAAATAACTTCAGGCTCTCCATACTTCCCATGCTCAACCAAACATGCCTAAGCGAGAAACACACAACACAATTCATTAAGTAGATTCACATGAGAACACACAAAAGGTAACTTCAGAATTTAAAACAAAGCAAAGTCACATTTAAATTTTTTTTAAATACGGAGAAAGTAGAATCAGGAGTTCTGGGAGACAGAGGAGGGGCAGCAGAGACAGCAACAGTTTCCATGTGTGCAAAGTCCCCACTGCACTGAACCTCAGTAGGGCTTCTCCAAGCCACTATCCAATGAGCAGGAGTCTGGGTTTGTTTTCTCTTCCTTCAAGACCACAGACAAGAAATCTATAGTGTACTTCCCTTAAGTAGGAAATGCCCAGATACACCCTCTAAAAGATTATTGAACTTGGGCTGTTTTATATTGGATTGGCCCTTCCTGAGGTTGGAAGCACCCATGAGAAATTAATACTGGCAACTCTGTCCTTGACACTTTATATCCTACCCATTGCCCCCTCTCCCCCACTTACCCCCAGGATGTACAAAAGGACCATCTAAGGGTAGGGGACATTTGGACCCCCAATTCTGGAATGGGTGGGAGGGGAAGGAAAGCTGGGCCCAATACAGCTTCTTCCCCCTCCCTGCCCCCCAACATCATATCCTTCCTCTCCTACGGCCAGCCTAATGAACACCTGTTTCTCCATTCTCTGTCATTTGGCCTGCAGTCCGATTACCTGGTGGAAAGGCACCTGACCTTGAAGTGAAGGCGAGCAGAGCTTTCCTTTCCGTGTATAAGGAAGGGGCTGGGAGAAGAGGCGGTATCGTACTTCCTAGAGCAGTGATGGCGAACCTATGGCACGCGTGTCAGAGGTGACACGCGAACTCATTTTTTTGGTTGATTTTTCTTTGTTAAATGGCATTTAAATATATAAAATAAATATCAAAAATATAAGTCTTTGTTTTACTATGGTTGCAAATATCAAAAAATTTCTATATGTGACACGGCACCAGAGTTAAGTTAGGGTTTTTCAAAATGCTGACACGCCAAGCTCAAAAGGTTCGCCATCACTGTCCTAGAAGATGTGCAAATGTTTTCTCCTCTCTGTCTCCTTATGCATAGAGTGAGGGCTTGCAGAGGAGATGGAGTTCAAGAGAAAATATAGGCTTTTTTAAAAAGACTCCTGATATTGTAAATGATGAGATGGGATTTACCGTCCTTTCCTATCCTACCTCCCTGTTGTCTTTCCACAAAAAGGAAAAGTACTGGTTCCCTGGCAAAGGGTCCCGAACACCCCAGGGCAGGACAGGTGGCCCTGGCCAGCGACAGAGAGCTTTGTCCTTTCCCACCCCTGCACGGCATACACACCCAACAGTCCCCACGCTGATCCCTCTGGATGTGAGTGTGCAAACAGCACAGCCTTTCAAGGGCATGCAGAGCTGTCAAAGGTCAAAGCCTGAGGAAACGTCAAGGACCCCATTTGTTACTTTCAACTAGTTGCATGAGTGTCAAAAGGCCATGTGTGTCCAGGGTTGGAGTGGGAACTTACCAAATCCTCTGATCAGGAGGCAGGGACTACACTGTCTCCATCAAGGTTTCTCATCAACCTTGGCTCTACTGACGTTTTGAGCCAGATCATTCTTTGTTGGGGGTGTGGAGGGTGCCCTGTGCACTGTAGAATGGTTAGCAGCATCCCTGGTGTCTAGCCACTAGGTGCCAGTAGCACACAACCTCTACCCCCAGGCTGGACAGTGAAAAATGTCTCCAGGGAAGGCCAAATGGTCTCCTTTAAACTGTCAGTCTGGAGTGAAGCGAGGAAGCTTCCACAGTGGGGACGGAGCCGAGGGGGAGCCAGCAGGGTCACGACTGCAAAGGCCCCCAGCACAGCAAGGTGCGGCGGGGAGGAGAGGGACCCTGAGCCCCAGAGGAGACAGGAACCTCCAGGAAGCAGAAAAGCTGTAGCTAGAGAGGACACTTCTTCAGAGGGTGTTAGCCTGGCAGTGAGAAGAATTAGAAATCAGTTGAACCCATCCTTCTGTAACTTGCAAGGGACGACCTGGTCTTCATCCAAATTTGGCTCAAGTGTGACTTTCAAGGCTGTGGGGTTGTCTCCTTAATGAGCCTAGGTCGAATCTCTGCTTCCTGAAGACAAAGTCTAGTATTTTCTCACAGGATGCGGCAGGACAACGGGAAGAAACCACATCCATGGCATGCCTAGTGTTCTGCCTTGTTCCTTGCCCAGGCCCCTAACGATTCCATATGAAAATTTCATTCAAAAGAGAAATTCACAAAATTAAAAACTGGAAAAAAGTGAAACAGACAAGCTCTGCTGTTTGGAAAGGAGAAGAAAAATATGGATGAGAGAAGCAAAGCATAAAATGAGTGGAGAAAAGACAAGGACGAGTGAGTGACGAGCTTTATAAAGCAAAAATTTCAAACTGCATATTTTCTTAGACCAAAATAAGTCCATAACTAAACTCAGTAAGAAGGGCCCACAGTAGGAATCCTTCAACGTTTTAGCACCACTCCTTTCTTTTTTCCTTTTTTTTAAGAGAAAAAAAATAACAAAAAAAAGTTTAAAAGCCTTCTCAGATAAGTTCAACACATCAAAAAGTGTTTTTCATAAAGATAAGAAGTTCCAGGCACCATGTCTCTTTGGGATAGGGGAATTGCATATCGCAGTTTTTTAAAAACAAAACAACACATAAAACTTTATTTGCAAAAGAAAGAAAAAAAGGTTGTTTTGATTCCTTTGAATGTAGCACACACACAAAGTGCCGGTTCCCTGGTTCCCGAGGCTCCTTCAGGAATGGAGGAAGAGCAGAGGACACGAGTGCTGAGATTTCTTTCTCAGACCCAGGCCTGTGAGAAACGAAGGCCAAGTGGTAGGTCTTAGCGGGGCCCACAGATGATCTGTATTCCTGGTTAGCCCTCTGGAGTCTGGGAGCATCAGCATCTCCAAGAATTCATTTGGATTCAACAAAGACGGGGAGGGGAGTCCTAAAGGAGGAATAAGCCAGAGGGTAGGGAGGGGGAATGACAAGCATGAGACCCTGTCTGACCTCAGCTGCTCAGCACACCCTAGCCCTCAGCATGTGATCCTTACCCCTGTTACTTGTTGAACTGGAAAGAATAGACCCCGTGGTCTGAGGGAGCATCCATAGTCACCTGACTTTGCTGGCTGCTGTTCTCCTGTAACCACAGCCAAAGCAGGGAGTCACCTTGTGCACCCTTATCTCCCCTGCCACTAAAGCAGCCTAAATAAAACCCACCCAGAGGCGAGTGCCTTCCCCAACCTACCCACTCCCATACGCCAGTGTTAGGTGCACATGCAACAGCACACATGCATCACACACCCAGCATTACCTCCCCAGCGTCTAGAGCAGCCTGTTCCCAAGAAACACTAGTGAATACAAGCCAGCATCCTGGTATTTACTATCTGGCTGAATGTCAGGAAGGGCCTCATTCAAGGACACAAAGTCTTTCCTTCCTACATTCTTCACCTACCAGCTATTTGTGAACACAGAATCAGCATCATTGTGAGAGGGAGATCTTGAATGGGAAAATCTGCCTCTTTCATTTTATCCTCAATCCAAAGAGATTAATTATAACGTTCTCACCTCAACTGACACGTTGGAAGAAGGCACTGGGGTGTACTGGGAGATGTAAGCTCCTTGCATGGCGGCCGCAGTTGGCATGTACTAGAATGAAAAACACCAGTAGGCTGAGTGACTCTTGGCTACACTGAAAGCACCTGGGAAGATTTAGCAACTACTGATGCCTTTGTTCCATCCCCAGAGATATTAATTTGTCTGATTTGCTTTTTAAAAATATGTTTTTATTGATTTGAGAGGGGAAGGAGGCAAAAGGGAGGGAGGGAGAGAGAGAGAGAGAGAGAGAGAGAGAGAGAGAGAGAGAGAGAGAGAAACATCTGTCATCTGCCTCAGGCACGCACCCTGACTGGGACTGAGCCCGCAACCTGGGCATGTGCCCTGATGGGGAATCGAACTGACCACCTTTAGGTACACTGGATGACACTCAACCAACTCAGCCACACCAGTGAGGGCTAATTGTCAAATTTCATGTGCTTTTTAAAAGCACTTCAGAGCTATACTGGCTTAGAGAGACTTATACACACATGATGCTTTTTCTCCTCTTTCCTGCTTTCTGCGCTACCTCTCTGCCGGGAAGCCCTCCTGGGCAAATCAGAAGGCAGCAGGCCTACAAGAAACCTAGTGATTATTTTGATAAGGATTTCTAGGAGATGTGAATGATCTCCTAGATAAACTAGTATGTAGATAGAAACACCATTTGTTTAGTTTCATGAGTAGGAATCAGTTAAAAGGAGTGGGCTGGGGAGCAGAATGGCTATATTCCTAGCTCATGGATGATTATCTTTTAAGTTTATCCCCTATTCTGAGTGTGCCCTCAATGATACTGAAGCGATTCTCATCATCATAAGTATTTATCCTGAAAAGTATTACACAAATATTCCTTCCTCAGTAGGAGTTTATAATCAGAAACATTCTGCTTTACCGCGCCCGTGGTGCTGAGGGAGAGGTGGCCCAGTTGCTGGGTAAGAGGTCCCATCATGGAGGCGGGCTGGAGAGAAAGGGGGTGGTCCATCCCTGGGGTCAGAACTGAACCCTAGAGGCAGCGACAAAGGACAGGGTTAGTTGGCAGCATTCTGTGAGGCTGCCTGCAGCAGTGATCCGCGGCTACTGGGACCATTTAAAATTCCTGGAAAATGAGAGGTGAGCAGCTACCCCGTTATGCAACAGGAGTAGGCACTCTGCCCGTCTGTCTGTCTGGATCCCTGCCTAAGAATAACAAACTCACAAAACTTAAGGTCATATACTTGGGTTGCATAGGGCTTGAGCCAGAACTCAAACCCACATCCCCTCTCATCAAACCCCATCTTGCCCGCTTCTGAGCACTCACTGAAGGCTGTATGAGGTATGACTGGTGGTGCAGCCACGACGGGTTAGGTGCTTGTAGAGGCGATGTCTGAGTTACTCTCTAATGCACGCAAAAAGAAACAAGCAAAAATGTTAATTATCTAGAAACCATTGTTTTGCCCAATGATCTGACAATGTTCAGACAATCCCCCCAAAGCTGGAGTTCCCCATCACAAAATAGAAACATTAATACAGAGAACAGACTGACAGCTGTTAGAGGGGAGGGGAGGGAGGTTGGGTGAAAAAGGTGAAGACACAGACAACAGTATGGTGATTACCAGAGGGAAAGGCGGGTGGGGGAGTAGGAGAGGGGAAAGGGAGGATAAGAGGTGATGGAAGGAGACCTGACTTGGGGTAGTAAGCACACAATACAATATACAGATGATGTATTGTAGAATTGTACCCTTAAAACCTATACTTTTATTAACCAATGTCACCCCCATAAATTCAATTAAAGAATATATATACACTAGAGGCCCGATGCATGAAATTCATGCACTGGGGGGGGGGGGGGGGTTGTCCCTCATTCCCTCCTTATTGGCTGTGGGCGCTGCCATCTTTGAGGGCGGGGCAGTCAATTAGCATATCCCCTCCTTATTGGCTGTGGGCAATGCCATCTTTGCGATGGCGTGAGAGTCAATTAGCATATTCCCTCTTTATTAGATAGGATATTGCTTTGGCCCTGGCCAGGTAGCTCAGTTGGTTAGAGCATAGTCCTGATACATCAAGGTTGCAGGTTTGATCTCTGGTCAGAGCACATCCGAGATCAACCAACAAATGCAAAAAATAAAAATATGTGTGTGTGTGTGTATCTATATATCTATCTATCTATATATATATATATGATTTAAAAATATAATAGAAACATTATAAGTAAACTTGTTTTTATAAAATTAGCAACCCTTATACCACAACAAATAACCCAATTTAAAAATGGGCATCCCAGAGGCTGAAGCCCTAACAGCTTAACCTTTGTAGGGGTTCAAAATGAGTCACCCCAAGATGTGCCTCTGTACTATGCAGATTATTTTGAGCTAAAGGCAACTGAGACTTACAAGAGAAACTTCTGCCCCCCTCTTCCTTTAACTACTTAAGGAGAACTTGAATTAGGTACCTTGTCCATAATGAAAAATTATCAGAGATAACCGCTTCTGTCTACCTATTGGGCAGGGCAAACACCTGCTCTTCTTCTCATCCTGCAGTGACCTTCTGAAGCCCCCAAAGAGCCTTACCCCATCCTTAGCTCAGAATGCCATATATACCTCATTTTAACTTTCCATCCCTGATTCATGTATGTGAAAATTTGTCACTGATGTTGATGCTTCACCAGGGAAATCAGAACATAACCAATAGTACTGTATTTTTTAAAATCTATTTTTATTGATTTCAAAGAGGAAGGGAGAGGGAGAGAGAGATAGAAATATCAATGATGAGAGGGAATCATTGATCAGCTGCCTCCTGCATGCCTTCCTACTGGGATGGAGCCCGCAACCCAGGCATGTGCCCTGACTGGAATCGGACCATGACCTCCTGGTTCATAGGTCAACACTCAACCACTGAACCACACCAGCTGGGCATACTACTGTATTTTTTATTAAAAAACCAGTTAAATAAAATTGTGCTTGATTTTATATAAAATTGAAAAAAATAAAATAAAAATAAAAATGGGCAAAGGATTTAAATAAATATTTCTTTAAGAATATATACAAATGGCCAATAAGCACATGAAAGAGGCATAAAGTAATTAACCACTAGGGAAATGCCAATGAAAAACACAATGAGATACCACTTCACATCCACTAGGATGACTATAATTAAAAGGACAAAATAGCGCTGGTCAGTACGGCTCGGTTGGTTGGGGTGGTGACCATGGGTCTCGGACTCGATTCTGGGTCAGAGTACATACCCTGGTTCAATCCCCAACCGGGGCTCATGCAAAAGGCAGCCAATCAATATTTCTCTCTCATATCAATGTTCCTCTCTCTCCCTTACTCTCTCTAAAATCAATTAAAGCCCTGGCAGGTATGGCTCAGTTGGTTGAGCATCATCCCATGCACTGAAAGGTTACTGGTTTGATTCCCAGTCAGGGCACATACCCAGGTTGCCGGCTTGATGCCCAGTCTGGGGTGCTGGCAGGAGGCAGTCGATCGATATTTCTCTTTCACATCGATGTTTCTCCCTCTCCCTTCCTCTCTCTTTAAAACCAATAAAATTAAAATCAATTTTTTAAAAAGGACAATAAAAAATTTTTAAAAAGACAATAGCAAGTATTATGTACAGTAGGTGGGAACATAAAATGGTTCTGCAACTTTGGAAAACAGCTGGCAGTTCCTCAAGAAGTTAAACAGTTACTGGACAACCCAGAAATCCCACTCTTCGGTATATACTCAAGAAAAGGGAAAGCATATGTCCACACAAAAATTATACACAAATATTCATGGCAGCATCATTCATAATAGCCCATAGGTAGAAACAACTCAAATGGCCATCAACTGATAAATTAATAACAAATGAGGTATTATCCATATAGTGGAATATGATTCAGTCATAAAAAAGAATGAAGTCCTGATACATGCTACAACATGGATGAAGTTTGAAAACATGCCAGCTGACAGAAGCCAGACACAAGTATATTGTATGCTTCCATTTATTATGAAACGTGTAGAACAGGCAAATCTATAGGCATAGAAAGTATACTAGTGGCTGCCAGGGGTTGGGTGGAAGGAAGAAGAGGGAACGACTACTAATGGGACAGAGTTTCTTTCTGAGGGGATGCAAATGTTCTGGAATTAGATATTGGTGATAGTTGTATAACTTTGTAAATATACTACACACTACTGATTTGCATACTTTAAGAGGGTGACTTTTATGGTATGTATTATTATGAGGCATTTCTAACTTCTCATTGCTAATTTTTTCATTTTAAAATTGAGATATAATTTACATTATATCTTATTAAAGACATTTGATAAAATTCGGCAGCTTTTTTTTAAAAAATCACAAGTAAAATAGGGACTAGAAAGAAACTACTTACATATATTAAATGTCATTACCAAAAACTAGCTGCTAACCTTAACCAAAACAAAGTCATATTAAAACCACTGCAAATATAGTAGCCTACTTATAGTAAGGTTAAAAAAATGCAGTTAGATAAGAGCACAACTGGCATAAAATTGGAAAGGAAGAGAAACTATTATTTTGCACTGATGATAT
This sequence comes from Myotis yumanensis, assembly GCF_028538775.1. NCBI lineage: Eukaryota > Metazoa > Chordata > Mammalia > Chiroptera > Vespertilionidae > Myotis > Myotis yumanensis. Next base: position 158,624,971 of record NW_027223754.1, read on the forward strand.
AATTGTATACCTGGAAAACCTAAGAGACTCAAGTAAAAAAAATGCTAGTAGTATTAAGAAAATTTGATAAGTTAGTTGCATACTAAATAGATGAACATAAATTAATAGGTTTTTTTTCAAGTGTATCTAGAAATGCTTATAAAAATGATAGAATACTTAGGAATATATTTAACAAGAAAAGGATAAGGCCTACATAAACAAAACTAAAATCTTATTTATGGACACAAAAAGATTTAAAAATATGAAAAGAAATACCATATCTTGAGTGAAAAGGTTCGTACTTTTAAAAATGTCAATTCTCTTGACTTAGCAGATTTGGTTCAGTGGATAGAGCATTGGCCTGAGGACTGAAGGGTCCTGGGTTCCATTCCGGTCAAGGGCACGGACTTTGGTTGCAGGCTCCATTGGGGCCCTGGTTGGGGAGTGTGTGGGAGGCAACCAATCGATGTGTCTCTCCCCCTCCCTTCCACTCTCTCTAAAACTGAATGGAAAAATATCCTCGGGTGAGGGTTGACCAAAACAAAAAAAACAAACAAAAAAAAACCACAAAAAAACCCCCCAACTATTTGAGAGAGAGATTTAATGTAACTCCAATTAAAATTCTCACAGATTTTAAAAATTAAATGAAGTGACCATAAACTTTATACAGAAGAATAAATGCCAAAAAAATAGCAAAGTATGAAAAAGAATGGAGAAGATGTTGGCTTATCAAATATTAGAACATATTATGAAAGCCACTGTGATCAAATCCATACATTATTGAAATAAGAATGGAAACAATGATCGCTGGGGGAGAATAAATTCCAGTATTTATTATATGACAAAGGTGACATTTCGATTCAGTGGAAAAAGAATGGATTATTTAATAATTTGATGCTAGGACAGCTGGTTAAAAATCTGAAAGAAAATATAGTAGGACCCCTCTTTTCTACCATATACAAAAATAAATTCCTGATGATTACACATTTACATATAAAACAATGAAATAAATATTGGAGACCATATTCACAATATAGGACTAGGAAGAGCTTTTGAATTAAGGCAAGAAATTAAAAAGTTATAAGTGAAAAGAAGGCATATTTAACTATATACAAATTTTAAACTTCTGTGTGGCAAAAACTGGTGATTCCCAATGTATGACCCTTGGACCAGCAGCAGTAGCAGCAGCAGCGTCTGGGAATTGGTTAGGAATACAAATTCTTACCTCCCACCCCGGGCTTACTGAGTCAGAAAGTGTTGCTTGGCGCCCAGTAACCTGGGTTTAACAAGCTCTTCAAGTGATTCTGATGCACAGCTAAAGTTTGAGGACCACAAAGTCAATGGACAAAATTAAATTCGGGGGAAAAAAACCATTTGTAACAAAGATAACATTCAGAGGATCAATACTTATATAAATAGTTTTTTTTTTTTAATATATTTTATTGATTTTTTACAGAGAGGAAGGGAGAGGAATAGAGAGTTAGAAACATTGATGAGAGAGAAACATCGATCAGCTGCCTCCTGCACACCCCCTACTGGGGATGTGCCCGCAACCAAGGCACATGCCCTTGACCGGAATCGAACCTGGGACCCTTCAATCCGCAGGCCGACGCTCTATCCACTGAGCCAAACCGATTAGGGCACAAATAGTTTTTATAAGTTGATGAGAAAGGAATAACTAAGCAAACAGAAAAATGGGCTTAGCATATCAGAGAACAGCAAATCAAAATATGACAAACATTAAAAATGCGGAGAGGACCAAGATGGTGGCATAGGTAGACACCGGAGACTGCTGCCGCAAACAACCATTTCAAAAATACAACTAAAAGACGAAACGGACATCACCCAGAACAACAGGAAGGCTGGCTGAGGAGGGACTCTTCAACTAGAAGGAAAGATGGCGCATACCCAGGCTCAGAGGAGGCGCAGTGTGGAAAATTTAAAGGTGCGGAGGTGAGCGCGCAAAGCAGGCTGGTGGCTGAGGGCGCGGTTGTCGTTTTCAATCAGGAGGGAGTCTCAGACTCTGAGCTCCAGATCTGGGCGAGTCTCTAGGGACTCAGACTCAAACGGGAGAAGCGGGATTATCCGGCATCAGTTGGAACCTGAGGGCAGCTTTCTCTCCGAGGTTTGCAGCGGTTGCCGGGGTTCTGAGAAGCAGAGCCTCTGGGAACAGGACTGAGAGCAGCCATAACTGCTCCCTCCACCCGCCCTGTTGAGCCCGCCCCGCCCAAGCCCAGCGCAGAGCCATTTGCCAGATCGCCTCAGGCAAAGGCTAGATTAGCACCTCCCCAGAGGACAGAAGTTTTCCACACAGCTGATTCTCACAGCCAGTCAGCCTGGTGGTCAAATCCCTCTAGTATTAACTACAACAATCAAGGCTTAACTAGAACAAGACTGTGCACAAAGACCACAAGGGGGTGCACCAAGAAAGCATAAAAAATGCGGAGACAGCCGAAACCGGTTTGGCTCAGTGGATAGAGCGTCGGCCTGAGGACTGAAAGGTCCCAGGTTCGATTCCGGTCAAGGGCATGTACCTGGGTTGCGGGCACATCCCCAGTGGGAGATGGGGGATGTGCAGGAGGCAGCTGGTCGATGTTTCTCTCTCATCGATGTTTCTAACTCTCTATCTCTCTCCCTTCCTCTCTGTAAAAAATCAATAAAATATATTTAAAAAAAAAATGCGGAGACAAAAAAACATGACAGAAATGGAGGATATAGAGCTAAAAAACGCAATTTTGAGGGCTTGCAATAAACTTGTGGAGAGCCTCACGAAAACTAATGAGACCCTCGATGCTATGATAAAGAAACAACTAGAAATTAAGCATACACGGACTGAAATAAAGAATATTACACCCAATAGCAGACCAGAGGAGCGCAAGAATCAAGCCAAAGATTTGAAATGGGAAGAAGCAAAAAACACCCAACCGGAAAAGCAAAATGAAAAAAGAATCCAAAAATATGAAGATAGTGTAAGGAGCCTCTGGGACAGTTTCAAGCATACAAACATCAGAATTATAGGGGTGCCAGAAGATGAGAGAGAGCAAGATATTGAAAACCTATTTGAAGAAATAATGGCAGAAAACTTCCCCCACCTGGTGAAAGAAATGGACTTACAGGTCCAAGAAGCACAGAGAACCCCAAACAAAAGGAATCCAAAGAGGACCACACCAAGACACATCATCATTAAAATGCCAAGAGCAAAAGACAAAGAGAGAATCTTAAAAGCAGCAAGAGAAAGAGACTCAATTACCTACAAGGGAATACTCATACGACTGTCAGCTGATTTCTCAACAGAAACTTTGCAGGCCAGAAGGGAATGGCAAGAAATATTCAAAGTGCTGAATACCAAGAACCTACAACCAAGATTACTTTATCCAGCAAAGCTATCATTCAGAATTGAAGGTCAGATAAAGAGCTTCACAGATAAGGAAAAGCTAAAGGAGTTCATCACCACCAAACCAGTATTATATGAAATGCTGAAAGGTATCCTTTAAGAAGAGGAAGAAGAAAAAGGTAAAGATACAAATTATGAACAACAAATACACATCTATCAACAAGTGAATCTAAGAATCAAGTGAATAAATAATCTGATGTACAGAATGAACTGGTGATTACAATGAATCAGGGACATAGAAAGGGAATGGACTGACTATTCTTGGGGGGGAAAGGGGAATGGGAGATTCGGGAAGAGACTGGACAAAAATGGTGCACCTATGGATGAGGACAGTGGGTGGGGAGTGAGGGCGGAGGGTGGGGTGGGAACTGGGAGAAGGGGAGTTATGGGGGGGAAAAAAAGAGGAACAAATGTAATCTGAACAATAAAGATTTAATTTAAAAAAACATTAAAAATGCTTAAATCAAGCTGCAGTCAGGGAAGTGCAAATTAAAGTCATAATGCACTTTCCATCAAGATAGGAAACATTTAAAAAGAGCCATGGCTGGAGGGAAGCAGGTGCTCTCATTAATTGCTCCTGGTAACATGAATTGGTATAGCCTTTGTGAAAAGCAATCTGGGGACGTTTATGAAACGGAAAGTCCATAAATTCAAATGAGCAATCTTACTCCTCAGACTCCAGCGCCTAGAAATAAAGGTGCTCATAGGTAAAGATAGAGCACAGGATGTTTTTTCACAAGGATGTTTACTGAAGCATTATTTGTACCAAAAAAACACCACGTTGAAATCCAAGTGGATGACCTGCACTGCGGTAGATGAAGAATTCTGGTTTATCGCCAGCATGAAAAGTAATGCAACTATTAAAAAAGAAAACTAGAGCAGAGACAGCATCATGAGCTGCATCAGAAGCACCCAGACGGCTTCTGGGAACCACTCATTTGCTGGGACCCGTCACCAGTGCCTAAGTCAGTAGGTCTGGGGCCGAGTCCAGAATTTGTGTTTCTAAAAATTCCCAGGTGGTGCTGACACTGCTGGCCCAGGGACTACACTTTGAGAATCACTGGTTTAAGATACTGTTAAGTGAGAAGAGTAAAGTATGAAAAATATATGTAATATAGTCAACTTCTTTATAAATAAAATAAACAATGACTTCCAAAAACCATATCCATATGTATATATGCCCATGAAGAAAAATATAGAAAATAGTAGGAAATTAACATGGATTTACCTGTGGGGTAGTAGACAGAGAGTAAGAGGATGCTTTCACACCAGTCTACATATATGTAGTGTGATTTGTGGCAATAGGTACAAAGGAAAAAAACAAAACAACAAATAGTTTCCAGCATTATATTCCTCTGCCTATAACACAGTGATAGGGAAAGTCACTGCACCTTTTGGGCATGAACATACCTGGTAGGAAGACACGGGAGATGGGAGATAGGGGGAGAGTGCAGACTGCGTGAGCATCCTGTTGGGAGTGATGCTGTAAGGACCTGGGTAAAACCTGCAGGAAGGAACCTCGTCAGTCAGGAGTCACAGGAAGAAAGGCGCCCTCCCCTGAGAGACACGGCCACTTCCCACTAAGTGCTGTTCAAAACTCAAGATGAAACATCTTGGACAAAGGCGGTTGTCATTTTGAGTTGGTCTGAATATATAAAACACCCTTACCCATTCTGAAGAGCTGTGGAGGGGTCATAGGTCAAGGCCATACCACCCTATAAAGAAAGAACACTGCAGTCATATTGTAAGCCCTTGGATGAGAATAGGAGCAAGGCCAGAATGTCAAGGGTGGGAATGAGTAAAGTGAAGTCTGGACAGCCCAGCCCACGTGGGTCAGCGGTTAAGCATCAACCCAGGAACCAAGAGGTCACTGGTTTGATTCCCAGTCAGGGAACATGCCCAGGTTTCAGGCTTGATCCCCAGTAGGGGACATGCAGGAGGCAGCCAATCGATAATGTTCCTCTCTCATCAATGTTTCTATCTCTCTATCTCTCTCCATTCCTCTCTCTCTAAAAATGATAAAAATAAAAAATTAAGTGAAGTCTGGACAAGCTGTTCCAGAGTTTTCCTGGTCGTACAGGCTGCAAAATCCCACTCAAGACCCACACTGAAGAGCATGCTAGTAGCCAGCTTCTCTCCGTTACAAACTGTAGCTCTCAAGCTTGCCACCTAAGCTCACAGACATCAGGCCATGGTCATTTCCATTCCGTTTTAATAGCCTCAGAGGTCCTCTTACCATGTCTCCATTCCTTGGCCAGGCCCGTCCATTTGGCACAAATTTTCCTTGGTTCTGTCGTTTCTTTGGACCACCGTCAGCAAATTTGCAAAGCAATGGATCTGATGGGGCTACCAAGAGAGAAAGCAGGCAGGTAACAGAGTCCCACCTCACTTAGCCTCGCTCACACTCATGCAAAACTCCTCCACATCCTCACTGGAAGTAACAGCCTGTGGCCCTTTCAGCCGGATTCCCAGATGCCTCACCTGGTACTCCGGGGGGCGTCTTAATATACTTTCCATTAAAGTGGGTGATGATGGCTTCACACTTCTCTGTGGATTCCATCCTGAGGAGCACAAGAGGGGTTAGGCTGTAGCTTCTCCAGGATCTGTGTGCTCCTTACATTCAACAAGAATGCCCCAAGTTCCCAGCCCCAAGATGCTCTAACAGCTGTGACTATAAAACACAGGTTTCCCCCACACAAATTCAAGACATCAAGAAGAGGCAGCCCAGCTCCTAATGAAGGTTCTCTCAACTGGCTCCCGTAGGAACCCTGAAAGGAGTCATGGAGGTGTATGAATACATGTTCCAAAGAAAATACTGACGGATGGGCCTATGATTGTGTCTGGCTCATAAATAAGAATACAGTAAACAGAGGCTGTTACTATTACTTTTTATTACAAAATCCCTAATGGAAATTGTTCCTCACTCTAATAAACCTACACAAGCTAAGAATTTTCCAATATTTATTTTTGCTTCTGGTTACTTATCAAGGTCTAATGAGCTATTCATTAAGATTTCATGAGTCTGTAGGAGAAAACAGTAATAAGACAGGGTTAGGGCCCATAGTGATAGAAAAAACAATGTGGGAATACTGAGTTAAAGTATCTTGTTGGGGAAAGAGGACAGAAAATCTAGACTCCAGCTCCTGTTCATCTCCCAAAGCTATGAGTTAGGACATGCACAAAAGCCCTTTGAACCCATTCCTCATTTCCGCTTTAGAGAAATGATCCATCTACCCTACTACACAGGACTATATAGATCAAATAAGATAATCTATATAGTCCTGACCAGTTTGGCTCAGTGGATAGAGCGTTGGCCTGGGGACTGAAGGGTCCCAGGTTCGATTCCGGTCAAGGGAATGTGCCTTTTTGCGGGCAATCCTCAGTAGGGGGTGTGCAAGAGGCAGCTGATCGATGTTTCTCTCTCATCGATGTTTCTAACTCTCTATCCCTCTCCCTTCCTCTCTGTAAAAAATCAATAAAATATTTAAAAGAAAAGAGTGAGTTGGCTAGAGAAGCCCTATTCCTAGTTCCCACAGTTTGAAACACTCCAGAGTAAGGGAATGTTCTTGGGCCAGACAAGATATAAAACAAAAAGGGACCTTAGTCCAGCAGTTTTCAAACTTAAAGAAAAAACAAACACAACAGAATCTCCTTTCAAACAAAATCTTAAGATAAATAAAAGCAGAACCTAGCTGGTTTGGCTCAGGGGATAGAGCGTCAGCCTGCGGACTGAAGGGATTGAAGGATCCTGGGTTCGGATCGGATTCTGGTCAAGGGCACATGCCCTGGTTGTGGGCTTGATTCCCAGTAGGGGGCGTGCAGGAGGCAGCTGATCAATGAGTCTCTCTCATCATTGATGTTTCTATCTCTCTCTCTCGCTTCCTCTCTGATATCAATTAGAAGAAGAAGAAGAAGAAGAAGAAGAAGAAGAAGAAGAAGAAGAAAAAGAAGAAGAAGAAAAGCAGAACCATTTCTTAAGTAGGACAGGGGAAGCTGACGCCCTACAACAACAATGACACCTAAGCACAGAGGAGGGTACGCTAGAGAGCTCTGCAGCACAAGGGACACCACAAGAAAATCACTCATCTAAATCAACCTCCACAGCCTAGCTGGCGAGGCTCAGTGGTTGAGCGTTGACCTATGAACCAGGAGATCGTGGTTCGATTCCTGGTCAGGGCACACACCCGGGTTGCGGCCTCCATCCCCAGTGGGGGGCATGCAGGAGGCAGCCAATCAATGATTCTCTCTCATCATTGATGTTCTATCTCTCTCTCCCTCTTCCTTCCTCTCTGAAATCAATAAAAATATATATTTTAAAAATAATAATAAATCAATCTCCAGAGTCGACCAAGACTCATAAAGGTCTGCTATCACATGGACAGTTAGTGGCAGAGTTGGTTCCAGAATCTGTCTCTCAACAGATCTGAAAGGTAGACCAGATCTTCCACTTCATCCTAACTGACCTGGAAGCCAGAAGTATTAGGGCTCTGTTTCTACCACCCACTCCTGTGACACCTGGGACAAGTCACTTCATATCGGGAACTTTGGTTTCCTTATCTATTACATGGAGAGTTAATATTTCACAGGGTTGTAGTAATGATTAAATGAGACAATAGGAAGATACAGAACACTTGCTTTATGGGCTTGTACAATACCAGTGACATTAAATCTATAAGAAGGTACAGAATTATTTTATTCTGGTTGGGTCTGGATCAAAGGAACAAAGGCTAGAGTAGCAGAAGGTAGTGGGGAAAGGACAAGAATTTGGGGCACGTGAACTTTTTAGTATTGTGACCTACAATGAAATAAACCTGATTTACTATTGATAGGGACATCCTCTTATCTGATAGAGAGAGCACCTGAATTAATCTGAAAAATAATCATATTATTTTAAATCTTAGAACACATATACTTATGTGAATAGGGGGTTAAGTTTCTTACATGAGAATAGGGGGTTAAGTTTTTCTTAAGTTTCCTTTTCAAGGTCTGTGCCAAGCGATCGATCGAGGAGGTGACTCAGCTGTGAATCCAGCAAGCAGAACCGATAAGCATGGTCAGGCCAACTCACCAGGAGTCAAAACATCACCTCATCAACATCATCTCATCGCCTGATGACTGAAGGATAACAGCTGACGTCCACTCCTGGCCTCACCCCGGCCCCTTCCCCTCTATAATCCTGTCCCCTGCCCCTGCTGGAAGGCAGGATTTGATGCTTGTAAGCGTGCTGTCTTCTGGGTTGGCTCGCCTCTTCAATAAACGCCCCATATGATTCACCTTTGCCTTCCTTATTGGACACAGTGACAGGCAGCCGGAGCCCAACCGGGGGTTTCCCGGTAACACTATCAAGTACTTTTGGCCAACTGCTTGGTCCCTGGTGGGAAAGGGGGCACAGATTTTGTGACGTTCTTCATTAACGACATCATGTCCCATTCTCGGCACCCCTCACCTTGCAAAGCCAACCCCTCTGCTGGTCCCACTGGTGTCTCGAAGGATTCGAGTGGAGATAACTTGGCCAAAGGGCTTCAGCATGCCCTCCAGTTCTTGCTCATCCATTGACAGCGGGAGGTTTGATATGTACAGATTTGTAGGGTCCTGCTCCTGTTGCTATGGAAATAAAAGAGAGAAAATGAAGCTCACCTCTCAGCCTTCATCCACAACATAAGATCTCAGAAAAAAAGATAACAGGAAGGGTCCCACATAAACAAAGAGAGTCTTAACTATTTGTAACAAACATCTAATCCTACTACCGTGGATTGTATATTGAGCCCAGACCGCCCCCCCCCCCCCCCAAAAGAGAAAGCAGATTTAATAGCATTAGTACTGTACAAGCCCATAATACGAGTCATTGACAAAGATTTGGCTGTCCCTTTAAGAACTAGGCAGAGCAGCACCCCCCTCCCCCAGCAGCCGTCCCGGAGGCAGGGTTCTCTTGGACCGCCTGTTCGCTGGCTGGATTGTTTTGAGTAATCCCCCCGCACCCCCCTTCCGGCCACAGCAGACTCCTCTGAGTAGGAATGCCTGCTCACTCCCTGACGGAGGGAAAGCAGGAAGAGGGGAGAGAGGGGAGGAGGAGGAGGGAAGGCTATGTGCTGGGGCTGCACCGAGGGCCACATGCCTAGCTCACTGGCCCCCAGGAGCCCGGAAAGCCCTGGTCACCGGAGCTCTGCAGAGCCCTCCACGCCGCTGCCAGGCTTTCCTACCGGAGGAGGCGGGGAGCCCTCCCCGAGGGCAAAACCCATACAGTGGCTACCGCGTCCCGCAGCTGGATTGTTGAGAATTTCAGCAGCCACTCTGCTCTAGGCTGCGGGTCACAAGCAGCCGTAATCCCTCTTCTGCCCTTCCCTCCAGGGCTCCCATTTTCTTTAATTTTAGCAGAAGGTGGCTGGCTGCCCTGCCTCATCAGCGCCACAGAATTCACAGCGACTTCAGACAGGCGGGAGGGCAGTGCCCCCGGAGAGAACGGGGAGGGAAAGGCTCCGGATTCCTAGGAGTCCCGACGGAGGGAAACGCTCCAGGCAGATGTGAGGAGGGACCGTCTGCTTCCCGGCGGGATGTCCCTCCCCCCGCGCCCCACCACAGAACCGCCCCACCCCAGGGAGCAGTGCTGGGAGGTGGAACGCATTGTTCTGAACTGCTGAGATGCACAACTGGCTTCCCAGAGAATGTTGCAAAACTCCCACAGGCTGTGTGGTAGGGAAGTGCGGAGCCGGTGGGGATGGGGAACCGGGGGAGGAAGGGAGCAGGCCTCTGCACCCTCCTGCCTGCTGACCATCCTGGACAGAGCGACCTGCACATCGCCTTCCTCCAGCAGCCAAGGGGTGCTCAACGGGTCCCAGGCCCAGGCTGTCTTTGACCAGATAATAGTAACAAAACCACTGCAGGCGGCCTTTGCCCGTCAGCATCGTGGCTCTCGAGGCCCCTGGAACCTTGGAACTGGACCCTGTTGCTCACCACAACCCCTCGGAGGGGAAGACCTGGGCAGCGCCCTTACCTTTGCCATCTGTGCCTGGACGCCGCTGGCTTTCAGTGCTGTTACGGCCTTCTGTGCGGCCGAAGGACTGTCGAAGTCCACAAAGCCATAGCCTGGAATGGAAACAGCATCACTGGGCGGTGGGGGGAGACCGGGGAGGAGGCCCGGGCTTGGGAGAAGAGGAGGGTTGTGATCCATGTAATACAAGGGGGAGGGAGGTTTCAGGTGATTATCCACCTGCTTCTCAAACCCCGTGAGGTTTGGTCTATTTTTTAAAGAATATGTCTGTATTGATTTCAGAGAGGAAGGGAGAGAGAAATATCAATGATGAGAGAGAATCGTCATCATGGTCAGCTGCCTCCTGCACACCCCTTACTGGGGATGGACCCCCCAACCCGGGCATGTGCCCTGACCGGGAATGGAATCCATGACCTCTTGGTTCAAGGGCTGACACTCAACCACGGACCCACACGTTGTCGGGCGATTTCAGTTACTTTAAAGCTAAGCGTGCCCAGGGCAATAAGGTCCTTGTGGTGTCCTTGCCTTCCTCCCTCCCTCAACAGATATGAGGCGTCAGGAAGGAGGCTCTTCTCATAATCTACAGCACCCCCACTCTGACTTCTTAAAAAAACAACTCTTCCTCTTTTCTAGCCACACCCCAGAATGCTAGGCAAGGGAATACAGCCTCTTTTTAAAAGTATATAGTTTTATTGATTTCAGAGAGAAAGGGAAAGGGAGAGAGAGAAACATCAATGATGAGAGCAAATCATTGATTGGCTGCCTCCTGCATGCCCCCTACTGGGGATCGAGCCCACAGCCCAGGCATGTGCCCTGACTGGGAATCGAACCGTGACCTCCTGGTTCATAGGCCGATGCTCAACCACAGAGCCACACTGGCAGGTGGGAGTACAGGCTCTTCATGGCACATAACAAGCTACCTGCTGGAAGAAGCCATTCTCCACTTCAACCTACGTACTTCTCCTCTCCTACAATTCTTACATCTCCACCTAAAACTGCTCAAAACCCAACAAAACTGTTAATCCTCACAAAATAATACCTACCAAGTCATCCACCTACTACCACCAAAAAGCCTTTGCAATGCTTTGCTAAAGAGAAGTAATCTCACCTGCCCATATACACCATCCAGTCCAGGGGAGCATGAGGGTCAAAGGAAGCCCAAGGGACTCCAGGGCTCTTTCGTGTAGACTTCTAGCCTTCGGTCCCCAAAATAGCATTTGCAGCTCTAGCTATCTGGTCACCAAAGAACCTAAATATCTGCTAGTCTTAAAACATTTTTATTGATGGATTTTTAGAGAGGAAGTGGGAAGAGAGGAAGGAATATCGGTTTGTTGTTCCACTTATTTATGCATTCATTGGTTAACCTTTGCATGTGCCCTGACCGGGAATCAAACTGGCAACCTGGGCGTATCAGGACGATGCTCTAACCAGCTGAGCTACCTGGCCAGGGCTCTGCTGGTCTTTTAAGTCTGAAATCCTCTGAGATTTCTCTCTGGCCTTGTGTACTCGGGACCTTCAGCAGTAAAGGGCAGGGACAAGGGATGGGCTCGCGCACAGCTGCTCTCCGTGACCAGGACAGCTCTTTTCTCACCTTTGCATTTGTTTGTGGTCTTGTCCAGTATGGCCTTAGTGGAGACAATCTTGCCATATCTAAGGGAGAAGAAAACGCAAAGTGATCACCTGGGGGCAGCTGTGTAGGAAAGGACAGAGAATGAGGCATCTGGATGAACCCAGGTCCTTTCTCCACTCCCACTACAACACGGATCCTACCCAAACCTTAATAACAGGCAAAGAGAAGATGAATTTAAAATGTTAGACTTATCATGTAAACCTAATTCCCAAAGCTCCCCACAAGAAATAAGGCAGCTGTAGTCCAACACGCCTCTCTCTTCTTCTCCAACTAAGATTCAGACACTAGTTAGGAAGAGATTCGTGTCTTTTCAGGAGAGAAGCTTGGCATGCACATCGCAGAATGTGCGAGGGCAGCGCTCAGGCAGGAAGTCCCGAAGGACTAAAAGCAACCCTTGATGTTACTTATCTTCTTTTGGACAAACACCATTCCTCCTATGAAAAACCTATAGACATTTATCTCCTCTGACACCCAGTTCCCTATCCCTCTACTGATTGAAGGTCAGCCTGAACCAGATTTCTTGTGTTCAAATCCTGGTTCTGCCTCTTTGTAGCTATGTGTGATCTTGGACAAGTCATTTAACCTTTCTGTGCCTCAGTCTCACCATCTGTAAGACAGGAATAGGATTGCTGGGGACAGGAAATGAGTTCATAAATATACAGCACGAGTGTCTACCACGTGGTAAACATGTAAACACTCTTAACTGTTATCACTGTTATTATATTCAAGTGACCTCAGCTTTAATCTACTGCAAATGGCTCTCCTGCTTTACTGTATTCTAAAACTTCTATTTCTCATCATCAAGATTTGAGTGTGTTAGGAGGGGAGTGGGCACACGACCAGGTAAGAAAATTATCCAGCCCTAGCCGGTTTGGCTCAGTGGAAAGAGCATCGGTTTATGGACTGAAGGGTCCCTGGGTTTGATTCTGGTCAAGGGCATGTACCTTGGTTGCAGGCTCGTTCCCCAGCCCTGGTCAGGGAAGGTGCAAAGGCAACCAATCGATGTCTCTCTCTCACATTGATGTTTCTCTATCTCTGTCTCTCTCTCTCCCTTCCACTCTTTCTAAAAATCATTAGAAAAATATCCTCAGGTGAGGATTAACAAAACACACACACACAAAAGAAGGAAAATTATCCAAAACTTGATGACAAGGCAAAACGATGATTGCATATCCTTTCAACGTCATTCTGGAATATTGTCTAAAAGGTCCACTCAAGCCCAGCCGGCGTGGCCCAGTGGCTGAGCATCAGCCTATGAACCGGGAGACCACAGGTTTGATTCCCAATCAGGGCACATGCCCCGTTTTGTGGGCTCACTTTCCAGTGGAGGGTCGTGCAGGAAGCAGCCGATCAATGATTCTCTCTCATCACTGATGTTTCTATCTCTCTCTCTCCCTCTCCCTTCCTCTCTGAAGTCAATAAAAATATATATTTTATTTTATTTTTTTTTATTTTATTGATTTTTCACAGAGAGGAAGGGAGAGAGATAGAGAGTTAGAAACATCGATGAGAGAGAAACATCGACCAGCTGCCTCCTGCACATCTCCCACTGGGGATGTGCCCGCAACCCAGGTACATGCCCTTGACCGGAATCGAACCTGGGACCCTTGAGTCCGCAGGCCGACGCTCTATCCACTGAGCCAAACCGGTCTCGGCAAAAAATATATATTTTAAAATAAATAAAATAAAAGGCCCACTCAAGGTACGTTTTATTATCTAGCGAGTTGTTTCATTTACTATTTACTACTGATTAGGGCCCAGGCTTGGTGAAGATACATACTAACCTGTTGATCTTTTATCCAGTAGAAATGCAAGTAATTTCTGTCCAGTAGAAAATAAAATCCCAAAGGTTACTGTTTTATTGTTCTTTGGAATATGAACCAGTTTTGTATGTAACCCAGCAATCTTATTTCAACATTCTCTTTCCCGTACCTGTAAATACTCAGTCCCTCAAATGCTTTTTGAACTCATTTTACCTTCCTGCTGGGTCCCTCACCAATGAGTGGAATAAATCTTCGGCATGTGTTCACCTATATTTGTATGACAGTCATGTTTTCAACATGTTGAAAGAGCATACGTTGGCAGCAGGGTGGCGTGTCACAAGTCAGGGATTGTAGGAGCAGTGTTCCACTAGAAAAATTCTCTCCTCTCCCCTCCAGGAGGGTGAAAATATTAAAGAGAGAACAGATAACACGAACAAAGTTACAAGATTTAACTGAAACCACTTAGCAGGGACTGACTTTAAGACCAATATCCCAAAGAAGCATTTTTCCTGCCACTCTTCTCATCCCTAAAGCTTGCGGGATGGTTGATGTACGTGTTTGCTCCTTGGCGACCTCTCACTGACTTTCTTAGTGGGGGCTTCTTCGAACCAATGGATTAGAAAGAATAAGCTCAGCCATGCCCTGGAGGCCGGGAAAAGAACACATGAAAATGGGGGGAGGAGGGGTGATCCTAGCTCTTCAGGGCTTCATACTTGGATTCTTTCCCAAATTTAGGCAAAGGAAGAGCGGCTGAGACTAGGCCAGAGGACACGCACGCTGCTATCCCTGCAGAGGCCCCAGGGTGGAGCTTGCTGTGGTCTGAGCAGCCTGAGACTGAGCTCAGAATTTCCAGGCAGCTGGCAGCTGCCGAGCCGCTCCCGCCGCCTCCCCCTCAGACGGAGCCCCTCCAAGAGAACTGGGAGCTCCAGTCCCAGACTCCACGCCTCTCCTCCCCACCAGCCAGGGCTTAGGATCCAGCCACTTGTACTTCCCCTGCAACCCGGAGAGAGACCAACTGGGACAAAGGCAGGACGTCCTTCTACGCATAGGAAACACCCTTCCTAGAAAGGTTTGACTCCCAGCTCAACGCGTCCATGAGGGGTCTACTCGCCTCCATCATAAGTCACCTAGCACCCACGCTTTCCCGGCCTCACTGCCGCCTCTCCACAGTCCCCTTTCGGACTCCTCACTTCCATCCTACATGCTGACCCTGACTGTGTTCATCCCTCCAGACACAGCAGACGGCAAGGCAACTGCTGGGAAAAACTGAGTTTTTCCCCTGTCATGTGGCATGAGATTTTTGTAGCACAATATATCTAGGACAAGAAACACAGGTGCGGAATGAAGGAATTAGACTGATAAGTATTCTTTTCCCTCATGAACCAACATTTCTGCCAATTTCCATTCCCCCAAAACATTACTAGTCCTAGACTAAGTGCCATTGAAATCCCTTTCTAGCAGGGTAAGTTGCGTTAAAGGAACCCGTGTTATACATACATCTAGCCTTTAGAGGTTGAGTTTGTGTAGCCTGGTGCTAACAAAAACATCCATATGATTTGCAAACCACATCAGAAGAGGCAGGGATTTATGGAGTGCATAGGATGCCTCGCACAACTATATTTTGCAGGCAGAGTTCTGCTTCTCTAGGACGTGGAGCCCTGGAACTTGCCTGCATAGTTGTGGGAGCCCGAATTACTGTGACCACTTCAGAACATTGTCCAGCAATATCAACAGAAGCTGAACAAATGCACATCCTCTGAGTCAGCAATTTTACTCGTCGGGATAGACACAACATAAATGTGTACACCCGTGACCAAAAGACATGTACAAGCTCAGAGCAGCACTGTTCGTATGGAAGTGGACACCGTGGGGATGGGAAAGAGATAGTAACTGAGAGGCGGGCTTCTGAAGAGGTGGCGGTGTTCTGTTTCTTGATCTGGTAACAATAAGGGTGTGTTCACCTTTAAAAGCTCACCGTTGTAAATACGCTTACGATTTGTGCATTTTTCCGTGCACTTGTTATATTTCAAAACAAAGTTTTTAAAAATGGTAAATTTACATAATCGACGGTTCCAATTTTTCTCCTTCGACCATCCACTTACCAAAATTCAGTTTTCCTTCTCCCCAGTAATGTTCCCATTCCATCCCCCGACTTTTCCTCTAGATTATTTGAAACATATACTTTTTCTGCCTAAAGGAAATGAACTGGCATTCTGACACACTTGCAGTTTTTCCAGGATTCTTAACTAGGCTAATTCCATAATCGTTACCTCCACCTTCTGACTCGAGTCTACTCCGAAGAACCCCACATGTCTTTAGAGGGAAGATGCAACGTAACCGCCTCTTTCTCCACCTTCTTCTTTACCCGCTAATCTGAGGGCTTCTCTGGTTCACTGGGTGCATCTCCAGCAGCAGAAACTCTTCTAAGTACATAATTCAATTGACTAGTCCCACTTGCTTATATCCCTCACTGCCTTTGGAGATACTGAATATTTCTATTCAAGGTGTAAGGATAGGAATCTTTCCACGAAGACCATTAATTCTAGATACTTGTTAGAAACAAAGTCATACTAGGCTTTAAAGGCCAGCCTTATCCTGGCTTTCCTCAGAGAAACAAAAGGTTTTATATATTGGTAGCAGGTAGAATTTCTTTAAGAGGGGCTGCTGAGAAACCTTATGACTATGGAGTAGAAGCAAAATAATATTGAATTTCAGGATAAGAGTATCTGGCAACAAGCCAGTATCACCAAAGCCATACTGTCCCTGGGAGCCTACCCACACATACCCCAACTTACGACTGACACAACTTGACAAGGTCCTGGTCAGTAGTGCCCGGCTGCAAACCCCGGATGTAGAGGTTGGTTTTGCTCAGCTGGTCATTTCCATTGCTCCCACTGCTGCTGTTAGGCGTGCTGTTGTTTGGACTAGGTGGTGCCATCTGCTGAGACAACGACACATATGGCTGCAAGGAGACATAAGGAACAGAAGGTCAAAAGGATTACAGATGTAGATGTCGGAGAGTGAGGAAGATCCTGGCGCCTTGGAAAGAATGATTTTGCCCTGGCTGGTTTGGCTCAGTGGATAGAGCGTCGGCCTGCGGACTGAAGGGTCCTGGATTCGATTCTGGTCAAGGGCACATGCCTGGGTTTCGGGCTTGATCCCCAGTAGGAGGCATGCAGGAGGCAATCGATCGATGATCCTCTCTCATCATTGATGTTTCTTTCTCTCTCTCCCTTTCCCTTCCTCTCTGAAATATATATATAAAATAAAGCCCCCCCAAAAAGAAAGAAAGAATGATTTCAAACTTTAATAGCAATGAACTTGATAGGAGAGTTTAAAAAAATAGTAAAGGAATTCCTGTCTGCCATAGGATAAAGAAGTACATAATTGTCTTACCTATTTTTCAGGAATAATGAGGGGCCAAAATAAGCTTGTTGAGGTTTGAAAAAAGGTACTTTGTTATAGTGAAATGTTTTTATCACACAGATGCTAGAGAACACAATGTATGCCTCTTAAGTAAACCGTATTATTTATTTATTTATTTATTTATTTATTTATTTATTTATTTTTAAAATATATTTTATTGATTTCTTACAGAGAGGAAGGGAGAGGGATAGAGAGCCAGAAACATCGATGAGAGAGAAACACCAATCAGCTGCCTCCTGCACACTCCCCACTGGGGATGTGCCCGCAACCAAGGTACATGCCCTTGACCG
The DNA here is from genome assembly GCF_028538775.1 of Myotis yumanensis. Lineage (NCBI taxonomy): Eukaryota > Metazoa > Chordata > Mammalia > Chiroptera > Vespertilionidae > Myotis > Myotis yumanensis. The sequence continues at coordinate 158,642,441 of NW_027223754.1, forward strand.
GAATCAAACCCGGGACCCTTCAGTCCGCAGGCCGACGCTCTATCCACTGAGCCAAACTGGTTCTGGCAAATCGTATCATTTAGACAAGACCAATAAAATCGAGGTTCCATTAAAAAATGATAAAGAGGAAATAATAAAAACTTGTCAAATCATGAAGGTAAAAATAAGTTTAATATTCTTATGAACAAGATTATTCATAAAACTGTAAAATAAGAACTGCAAAATACATGCAAGAGCTTGAAAATTATTGTAAATTTGGACAAATAAAATACTAATTACCATATCGGGTAGTAAAAAATGAAATTTTTATAATGATATTAGGGGTTTAGTCAATTCTAAGTTATTTACAAGTTTTAAAAGTTTAAATAAATGAATAATAGATACATTATGGTTAAGCAATCTAGGATGGGGGTGAAACACTTCTCATCTTTCACTAGTGATACAAGACGGAACCAGACTCTGCTAAACATTTTTAGGTTCTTCTATTAGAGATGAAATACCAGGCTGGCTGGAACGTGGATCCATTCCTTCATGGCATATTTTAGATCCTTATGCTCTGTGTTTAATGAAACTCTAAATCTGCATAATTACCTATAATATAGTACATTTTACTACATCACACTAAGATTCCAGTTCTCCACTGGCTTAAAGCACTTGATAGAATAAATCTATTAGGAATTATTTTTAAATGCTAGTTTCATCTCCAGGTCTCTCTCTCTCTCTCTCTCTCTCTGTCCCTCCCTCTCTCTTTTTCTCTCTTGTTTTGGTGGTGATGGTGGTAGTGAGGAATTGGATTAGTAACAGAAGAAAAGAGAACCATAAATATCAAAGAGGGAAATCTTCCCCCGAAGAATCTTAATTAATGTAAAATATGCCTTTTATATTTCATGCCTCTGACCTTTAGCAAACTTCAAAATTAAAATCTTGCCCGCCAGTGTGGATCAGTGATTGAGCATCGACCCATGAACCGAGAAATCTCTGATTTCTGGTCAGGGCGCATGCCTGGGGGTGTGGGTTGCGGGTTCTGTCCCCAGCTGGGGAGGTGCAGGAGGCAGCGGATCGATGTTGATGTTTCTCTCTCATTGATGTTTCTATCTCTCTCTCCCTTCCTCTCTCTCTCTCTCTCTTTTTTTTAAAAAATATATTTTATTGATTTTTTACAGAGAGGAAGGGAGAGGGATAGAGAGTTAGAAACATCGATGAGAGAGAAACATCGATCAGCCGCCTCCTGCACACCCCCTACTGAGGATATGACCGAAACCAAGGTACATGCCCTTGACCGGAATCGAATCCGGGAACTTTCAGTCCGCAGGCCGACGCTCTATCCACTGAGCCAAACCGGTTTCGGCGTCTCTCTCTAAAAATCAATAAAAACATTTTTAAAAAAAATCTTTACTCAGGCTAAAATATGTTAAAGCAGGTATTTCCCCACCTTTATCAGGACAGGCATACCTTGGAGATACTGCAGGATCGTTCGGTTCTAGACCACCACAATAAAGCGAGTATTGCAATAACGAAGTCGCACACATTTTTTGGTTTCCCAGTGCATATAAATAAATGTTTTCACTATACTCTCGTTTATTAAGTGTGTAATAGCATTATGTCTAAAAAAATATGTACTGTACATACCTTAATGAGAAAATACTTCATTGCTAAAAAATGCTAAGCTTCATCTGAGCCCTCAGAGAGTCATAATCTTTTTGCTGGTGGAAGGTCTTGCCTCAGTGTTGATGGCTGCTGACTGACCAGGGTGGTGGCTGTGAAGGCTGGGGTGGCTGTGCCAATTTCTTAAAATAAGGCAACAGTGAAGTTGGCCACTTTGACTGACTGTTCCTTTCACAAATGATTTCTCTATAGCAGGTGAGGCTGTTTGATAGCGTATTAACCACAGTAGAACTTCTTTCAAAATGGGGGTCAGTCCTCTCAAACCCTGCCACTGCATTAGCAACTAAGCTTATATAATATTCTAAATCCTTTGTTGTCATTTCAACAATCTTCCCAGCATCTTCACTGGGAGTAGATTCCATCTCAAAATACCACTTTCTTCGCTCATCCGTAAGAAGTAACTCCTCGTTTGTCTCATCACGAGATTGCAGCAATTCAGTCCTATCTTCTGGCTCTACTAATTTTCTGGCTCTTTCTTTTCCCACCGTACCTGCAGTTACTTCCTCCACTGAAGTCCTGAACCCCTCAAAGTCATCTCGAGTGTTGGAATCAACTTCTTCCAAACTCCTGGTAATGTTGATATTTTGATTCTTCCCATAAATCGCAAATGTTCTTAATGGAACACAACACGGTGCATCCTTTCCAGAAGGTTTTCAATTTACGTTGCCCAGATCCATCAGAGGAATCACTAACAATGGCAGCTATAGACGTATGAAATGTGTTTCATTTTTTCAAGTTTTTTTTTTTTTTTTAGAGGAAGGGAGGAGAGGGAGAGAGAAACATTGATGTGAGAGAGAAACATCGGTCGGTTGCCTCCCGGACCCACCCCCGGACCCGGACCAAAACCACAACCTGGGCATGTGCCCTGACAGAATCAAACTGGCAACCTTTCGGTGCACTGAACCACAGTAGCCAGAACTGAAATTTGTTTCTTAAATAATAAGACTTGAAAATCAAAATTACTCCTTGACTCATTGGCTGACAGAATGAATGTTGTGTTCCATGAATACAACATTAATCTCCTTGTACATCTCCATCAGAGCTCTTGGGTGTCCAGGTGCATTGTCAATGAACAGTAATATTTTGAAAAGAATCTTTTTTTCTGAGCAGTAGGTCTCAATAGCGGGCTAGAATATTTAATAAACCATGTTGTAACCAGATACACTGTCATCCAGACTTGATTGTTCCACTGATAAGGCACAGGCCAAGTACCTTTGGCATAAATCTACTTACGGGCTCTAGGATTTGGGGATGGTAAATGATCAGTGGCTTCAGTTTAAAATCACCAGCTACATTAGCCCCTAATAAGAGAGTCAGCCTGCCCTTTGAAGCTTTGAAAGGCATTGGCTTCTCTCTAGCTATGAAAGTCCTAAATAGCATCTTCTTCCAGTACAAGGCTGTTTTGTCTACATTGAATATCTGTTATTTACTGTAGATGCCTTTATTAATTATTTCAGCTAGATCTTCTGGATAACTTGCTGCAGCGTCTACATCAGCACTTGCTGCTGCACCTTGTACTTTTAAAATTATACATCTACACTAATAAAAGAGAAACATGGTAATTAGTGTACGACCGCTACCCTTCCCATTGGCTAATCAGCATATCCTTATGCAAATTAACTGTCAGACAAGATGGCGGCCGGCAGCCAGGCAGCTGGAAGCAAACATGAGGCTTGCTTGCTCCAGTGACTGCAGACTCCAACATTCCCCGCCTGACTTGCCAGCCTCTGAGCTGCAACTCTAAGAAACTTTGTAACAAATATAGAAGCTAAACAAAACCCCAGAAACCAGCTTTCAGCCAGCTGGGATCTCAGACCTGGAGTTATACATTGTTTCAATTATAGAACGCAAACAAACCAGCAGCGGAAGCCTCAGAGCTAGAGCCAGAGCTAAAGCTGGCCCAGAATAAAAAAGAAAAAAAAAAAAGAAAAAAAGGAGCGGTTGGGAGCTTCAGTCAACAAACGCCAGCCTGAAAGCAGCCCTCAGCCCCTCACCCAGGCTGGCCAGGCACCCAAGTGGGAACCCCCACCCTGAAGGGAGTGTGACCAGCTGCAAACAGCCATCATCCCCTCATCCAGGCTGGCCAGGCACCCCAGTGGGGACCCCCACCCTGATCCAGGACACCCTTCAGGGCAAACCAGCCGGCCCCCAGGCCTCTATCCTACATAGTAAAAGGGTAATATGCCTCCCAGCACCGGGATCAGCGGAGCCATGAGGCCTCCTGGCACCGGGATCAGCGTGACAGGGGGCAGCGCCCAAACCCCCTGATCGCCCTGCAGCTCTGTGTGTGACAGGGTAGAGCCATAACCTCCCCATTGGCCCTGCCCTGAGTGTGACAGTGGCGGTGCTCCAACCCCCTGATCCACCCTGCTCTGTGTGTGACAGGGGGCAGTGCCCTAACTCCCCTATCAGCCCTACTCTGTGCGTGACAGGGGGGAGCTCCTCAACCCCTGATCGGCCCTGCTCTGTGCATGACAGGGGGGAGCTCCCCAACCCCCTGATGGGCCCTGCTCTGTGCGTGACAGGGGGTGGCGCCACAACCTCCCCATCGACCCTGCCTTGAGTGTGACAGGGGGCGGTGCCCCAACCCCCCAATCGGCCCTACCCTGAGCATGACTGTGGGTGGCATCACAACTTCCCAATCCACCCTGCTCTGTGCATGACAGGGGGCGGCACCCCAACTCCCCAATCAGCCCTGCTCTGAGCCCGACCAGGGGCTGCACCTAGGGATTGGGCCTGCCCTCTGCCACTCAGGAGCAGGCCTAAGCCAGCAGGTCGTTATCTCCTGAGGGGTCCCAGACTGCGAGAGGGCACAGGCTGGGCTGAGGGACCCCCCCTCCCCCCGAGTGCACAAATTTTTGTGCACCAGACCTCTAGTATATATATATGCAGATATACATATATATGTTTATATTAATTGTAGAGAGAGAGGAAGGGAGAGGGAGAGAGAGAAACATCGATGAGAGAGGAACATCATTGATTGGCTGCCCCCTGTACACCCCCTATTAGGAATGGAGACCCCAGCCTGGGCAGCGCCCTGACCTGGAATCAAACTGGAGACTTCTCTTCTCGGTGCATGGGACACTCAATCAGAGCTGTGCTTTGCACTGTTATGTACGGAGACGGCTACTTTCCTCAAATCTCATAAACCAACTTCTATCTTCACACTTTTTTTTTTAAATCTTTATTGTTCAGATTACATTTGTTCCTCTACCCCCCCCCCCCCGCATAACTCCTCTCCTCCCAGTTCCCGCCCCACCCTCTGCCCTCACTCCCCACCCACTGTCCTCATCCATAGGTGCACGATTTTTGTCCAGTCTCTTCCCGCATCTCCCACACCCCTTTTCCCCCCAAGAATAGTCAGTCCATTCCCTTTCTATGTCCCTGATTCATTATAATCACCAGTTCATTCTGTACATCAGATTATTTATACACTTGATTCTTAGATTCACTTGTTGATAGATGCATGTTTGTTGTTCACAATTTGTATCTTTACCTTTTTCTTCTTCCTCTTCTTAAAGGATACCTTTCAGCATTTTGTATAATACTGGTTTAGTGGTGATGAACTCCTTTAGCTTTTCTTTATCTGTGAAGCTCTTTATCTGACCTTCAATTCTGAATGATAGCTTTGCTGGATAAAGTAATCTTGGTTGTAGGTTCTTGGTATTCAGCACTTTGAATATTTCTTGCCATTCCCTTCTGGCCTGCAAAGTTTCTGTTGAGAAATCAGCTGACAGTCGTATGGGTATTTCCTTGTAGGTAATTGAGTCTCTTTCTCTTGCTGCTTTTAAGATTCTCTCTTTGTCTTTTGCTCTTGGCATTTTAATGATGATGTGTCTTGGTGTGGTCCTCTTTGGATTCCTTTTGTTTGGGGTTCTCTGCGCTTCTTGGACCTGTAAGTCCATTTCTTTCACCAGGTGGGGGAAGTTTTCTGCCATTATTTCTTCAAATAGGTTTTCAATATCTTGCTCTCTCTCATCTTCTGGCACCCCTATTATTCTGATGTTGGTACGCTTGAAGCTGTCCCAGAGGCTCCTTACACTATCTTCATATTTTTGGATTCTTTTTTCATTTTGCTTTTCCGGTTGGGTGTTTTTTGCTTCTTCCCATTTCAAATCTTTGGCTTGATTCTTGCGCTCCTCTGGTCTGCTATTGGGTGTAATATTCTTTATTTCAGTCCGTGTATGCTTAATTTCTAGTTGTTTCTTTATCATAGCATCGAGGGTCTCATTAGTTTTCGTGAGGCTCTCCACAAGTTTATTGCAAGCCCTCAAAATTGCGTTTTTTAGCTCTATATCCTCCATTTCTGTCATGTTTTTTTGTCTCCACATTTTTTATGCTTTCTTGGTGCACCCCCTTGTGGTCTTTGTGCACAGTCTTGTTCTAGTTAAGCCTTGATTGTTGTAGTTAATACTAGAGGGATTTGACCACCAGGCCGACTGGCTGTGAGAATCAGCTGTGGGAAAACTTCTGTCCTCTGGGGAGGTGCTAATCTAGCCTTTGCCTGAGGCAATCGGGCAAATGGCTCTGCGCAGGGCTTGGGCTGGGCGGGATCAACAGGGCGGGGGGAGGGAGCAGTTATGGCTGCTCTCAGTCCCGTTCCCAGAGGCTCTGCTTCTCAGAACCCCAGCAACCGCTGCAAACCTCGGAGAGAAAGCTGCCCTCACGTTCCAACTGATGCTAGACAATCCCGCTTCTCCCGTTTGAGTCTGAGTCCCTAGAGACTCGCCCGGATCTGGAGCTCAGAGTCTGAGACTCCCTCCTGATTGAAAACGACAACCGCGCCCTCAGCCACCAGCCCGCTTTGTGCGCGCACCTCGGTACCTTTAAATTTTCCACACTGCGCCTCCTCTGAGCCTGGGTATGCGCCGTCTTTCCATCTAGTTGAAGAGTCTTTCCTCAGCCAGCCTTCCTGTGGTTCTGGGTGATGTCCGTTTGGTCTTTTAGTTGTATTTTTGAAGTGGTTGTTTGCGGCAGCAGTCTCCGGTGTTTACCTATGCCGCCATCTTGGTGGAGTCCCTATCTTCAAACTTTCCTCCTGCAGCTCTCACCTCTCTCAGCCTTCATAGTATTGAAGAAAGTGAGGGCCTTGCTCAGGATTAGGCTTTGGCTTAAGAGTGCTGTGGCCGGTGTGGCCTTCTATCCAGACCACGACAACTTTCTCCGTATGAACGATAAGGCTGTTTCTCTTTCTTATCACTCATGTGTTCCCAGAAGTAGCACCTTTAATTTCTGTCAGAAACTTTTCCTTTGTGCCCAAACTGGTGTTCTCAGTGGCTAGAGCATCAGCCCTGTACACACCAATGCATCTCGGGTTCAAGTCCTAGTCAAGGGCATGTACCTGGGTTGCAGGTTTGATCCCCAGCTCCTGTTAGAATGACTTATTTAAAAAACAAAAACAAGAAATAACAAATGCTGGCACAGATGTGAAGAAAAGGGAATCCTGAAGCGCTATTGGTGGGAATGTAGAATTAAAAACAGTCTGAACCTACACACCCACACACACATCCACATCCACAAAAATAAATAAAAATAAAAACAGTATGGAGCTTCCTCAAAAAATTAAAAATAGAACTTCACAGTTCCAGCAATCCCACTTCTGGGTATATATCCTAAGGAGATGGAACCACTATCTTAAGAGGTATCTGTACTCCCATGTTCATTGCAGTATTAGCCACAATAACTAAGACATGGAAACAACCAAAGTGCCCATCAATGGATAAACAGGTAAAGAAAATGTGACATATATATATAATTATTATTCAGACATTAAAAAAAAAGAAGTAAAGCCCTAGCTGGTTTGGCTCAGTGGATAGAGCGTTGGCCTGAGGACTGAAGGGTCCTGGTATTGATTCCTGCCAAGGGTACATGTTCAGGTTGTGGGCTTGATCCCCGGTGGGGGGTGTGCAGGAGGCAGTCAATCAATGATTCTCTGTCATCATCGATGTTTCTGTCTCTCTCCCTCTCCCTTCCTCTATGAAACCAATAAAAATATATTTTAAAAAAAGAAGAAGAAGTAAATTCTGCCATTTGCAACAGCTTGGATGGACCTGGAGAGTGTTATGCTGAGCAAAATAAGCCAGTCAGAGAAAGACAAGAATCACATGATCTCACTCATATGTGGACTCTAAAGAACAAAATAAACTGTTGAACAAAATAGATCCAGAGACATAGAAGCACGAAACAGACTGTTGAATCTTAGAGGGAAGGGGAGGTGGGTGGGAGGAGAGGAGAGATAAACCTAAGATCTTACATGTATATACGCGTAACCCATGGACACAGACAATATGGTGATGAAGGCCTGGGGCGGTGGGGGGGGGATGGAAGTGGGATAAAAGGGTCAATGTGGGGAAAGGGGACATATGTAATACTTTCAACAATAAAGATTAAAAAAAATCCTTTAAAAACAAACAAACAAAATTTTTAATAACTTTATACTGGGGGGAAAAAAAAGAAATTAGAGGCACCAAGTACCTAAAAAGACTGGGGTGTTAGACACGCAATCAGGCTACCACTGCCCTACTGCCACCTCCTCTCCAGGAGGAAACCAGTTTACTCTGTGGAGGCCGCACCGGGGAACTCTGGATTTGCAGCCACTACACACAGCTGAGTGGGACAAGGGCTAAACTGAAAACACGGAGGTTAAGTAACACCCACAGCCATTTCTCCAATCGCACCCCTCCTAGGAGACTGGAGGATTTCTCTCTGGGAAAACTGACCAGCCCAATAGAAAAGCTCTGTAAATGACGACTTCCAGGTCTGTTCCTATGCAACAGCTTGGTCACCCATAGTGAGGTTTCCCCTTCCCAGCAGGGCTTCCATCTGTTTTGTCAATACCTTCCACTTAAACAGCCAAAAGGCATGAGACATTTAAGGAAAACCTTTGAAGTCAATGACCAAAACAAACAGAACACGCCCCCTCCCCACAAAGAAATTCAAAAGAAAAAGAGATAAAATAGAAGAAAAAACTCAATAATATTTTTTTTCTCCAAATATATGTATTTATTGATTCAGAGAGGAAGAGGGAGGGACAGAGAGAGAAGCACCAGTGATGAGAGAGAATCATTGATTGGCTGCCTCCTGCACGCCCCCTACTAGGGATGGAGCCTGCAACTCGGGCCTGTGCCCTGACCTGGAATTGCACTGTGACCTCCTGATTCATAGGTCAGCGATCAACCACTGAGCCTCGCTGATCAGGGTCACCTCAAATTTAAAATGTGTTATTTTTAAAGCAAAGGCTGCACAGGTGCTGTTTGAATGAGCACAGGTTGTGACTTAGTGGAAAAACTCAATAATAATTAAAAGTCTCAAAAATTTTAAACAAAGGTATTTCATCGATGAAGCAAAAAATAAATAAATAAACAAAAAAAGGAACTTACAGAGACAAAAGTTCTTGGACATTAAAAATATGATAGCAGATCTTTTTAAAATATCCATAGAAGGAATAGGAGATAAACAGAAGATAAATACCCCAGAAAGTAAAAGATTAAAAAATAGAAAATATAGTAGTCCCCCCTTATCTGTGGGAGATATGTTCCAAGGTGCCCAGTGGATACCTAAAGCCATGGATAGTACCGAGCCCTGTATATACTATGCTTTTTTCTGTACATACATACATACCTATAATAAAGTTTAATTTATAAATTAGGCACAGTAAGAGATTAACAGCAATAACCAATAAAATAGAGTAATTATAACAATATGCTGCAATGAAAGTTACATGAATGTGGCCTGTCTCTCTCTCTCTCTCTTTCTCTCTAATAATTTTTATGTATTTCAGGCCAAACCTATTCCTAAGTCTGTGTGACCATTCCTTACTTGCATTAGATGGCGTAATGTCACTCATTTCAGGTTTCCCTTCCTGAAGTCTTCATAGAGGCTCAATGCTTTCTGCCGCAAAACGGGCCCATCCATCAGAACACACTTTCTGTGTGGGTCTTCCACCCACAAATTTAATTAAGCACTTACCATGCACTATGGCTGTAACTTTTGCAGTTTGAGGTGCCACAGCAAAACCAGCACAAATTTCTTTTTCCTTCCTCACAATTTCACAGACAGAAGATTCGTTCTTACTATAGAGATCTTAGCAACTTCAGCACACAGTTTTTAAAAATTTTCTTATTAAATTGGTAACTTTCACCTTTTTACTAAAAGGAAGCACTTTACAGTTTCTCTTTGGCATATCCAAATTGCCAGCATCACTACTCTTGTGCTTTTAGGCCATTATTGAGTAAAACACGGGTTACTTAACACAAGCACTGCGATACCAAATCAGTCAATCTCCTAACCAAGAAGCCTACTAAGGGACTGGGTATGCTAGATCAGTGATGGCGAACCTATGACACGCGTGTCAGAGGTGACACGCGAACTCATTTTTTTAGTTGATTTTTCTTTGTTAAATGGCATTTAAATATATAGAATAAATATCAAAAATATAAGTCTTTGTTTTACTATGGTTGCAAATATCAAAAAATTTCTATATGTGACACGGCACCAGAGTTAAGTTAGGGTTTTTCAAAATGCTGCCACGCCGAGCTCAAAAGGTTCGCCATCACTGTGCTAGACAAAGGCATGATTCATGTCCCAGGCAGGACGGAGCAGGAGGGTGTGAGATTTTGGCATGTTACTTAGGACAGCACACTACTAAAAGCTTATGATTGTTCATTTCCCCATTTGATGGGGGAAATGGAATTGGGAAAACTGCATATCCACCTGCAAAAGAATGAAGTTGGACCCTGGCCAGGCAGCTCAGTTGGTTCGAGCATTGTCCCAATATGTCCAGGTTTTGGGTTCAATCCCTGATCAGAGCACATCCAAGAATCATAAATAAGTGGAACAACAAATCAGTGAATCTCTCTCTCTCTTTTCTTCTCTCTAAAATCAATAAAATAAAAAATAAGAATTAAAAAATAATGAAGTTGGACCCTTACCTTACACTGTACACAAAAATTAACCCCAAATGGATCAAAGACCTAAACATAAAAGCTAAAACTATAAAACTCTTGAAAGAAAACATAGGGGGTATGTTCATAGCAGCACAATTCACCATAGCTAAGATCTGGAAACAGCCTAAGTGCCCATCAGTAGATGAATGGATTAGAAAACTGTGGTACATCTACACGATGGAATACTATGCTGCTATTAAAAAGAAGGAACTCTTACCATTTGCAACATCATGGATGGAACGGGAGAGCATTATGCTAAGTGAAACAAGCCAGTCAATGAAGGAAAAACACCACATGATCTCACTATTCATTGATAATAAAGACCATTACAAACTTTTGAACAATAATAGATACAGAGGCAGAGCTGCCTCAAACTGATTGTCAAACTGCAGTGGGAAGGCCAGGGAGGGTTGGGGGACAGGAGGGAGGGGAGTAAGAGATCAACCGAAGGACTTGTATGCATCCATACAAGCATAACTAATGGACATAAGACACTGGGGGGTAAGGGAGGGCAGGGGCTTGTCAAGGGTGGGGGGGGAAAAAAAGGACACTTATGTAATACCCTTTGTAATACTTTTAGCAAAAAATAAAAAATAAATAAAAAAAAACATAGGGGGAAAGCTTCATGAGATTGGATTTGACAATTTCTTAGATATGACACCAAAAACATAGGCAACAGAAGAAAAAATGATAAATTAAACTACATCAAAATTAAAAACTATACTTCAAAGAACACAAGCATGAGTAAAAAGGAGCTTACAGAATGAAAAAATATTCACAAGTCACATATCCACTAAGAAGTTAATATTCAGAATAGATAAAGAACAACAACTTAACAACAAAAAACCAACAATTCATTAAAAAATGGGCAAAGGACTTAAAAAGACATTTTTCAAAATAAGATATACAAACTGCCAACAAGTACATGAAAAGATGCTCAACATCACTAATCATTAGAGACATGCAAATCAAAACTATGAGACACCATCTTACAACCATTAGCATAGCGACTATCAAAAAAACTGAAGATAAGTGTTGGCAGGGAGTGGAAAAATCAGAAGAACCCTTGCGCACTGTTGATGGGAATGTGAAATGGTATAGCTGCCATGGAAAAAAAATATGGTGATTCCTCAAAACATTAAAAATAGAATTACCATATGATTCAGCAATTCCACCTCTGAGAATATACCCAAGGGAATTGAAAACAGAGTGTTGAAGAGCTATTTATACATCCATGTTCATAGCGACATTATTCACAATAGCCAAAAGATGGGAGAAGCCCAACGGTCCCTCACAGATGAATGGATCAACAAAATGTGGTATATGCATTCAACAAAATATTACTCAGCCTTAAAAAGCAAGGAGATTCTCGTCCTGGCTGGGCAAGCTCAGTTGGTTAGAGCATCATCTGCTGCACCAAGGTTGTGGGTTCAATCCCCAGTCTGGGCACATACAAGAATCAACCAATGAATGCATGGATAGGTAGAGCAGTGGGTCAATCTCTCTCTCTCTCTCTCTCTCTCTCTCTCTCTCATCAACCAATAAATAAAAAAGGAAGAAAATTCTGACATATATACCAACATGGATGAACCTTCAGGACATTATACTGAATGAAATGAGCTAATTGCAAAAAGACAAATACTATATGATTCCATTTATATGAGGCATTTAGAGAATTCAGAAAGACAGAAAGTAGAACAGTGGTTGCCAGAGGCTGGGGGGCGGGGGTTGTTTAATAATGAATGTGGACATTCGGCTTTGCAAGATGAAAAGAGTTCTGGAGATTGGTTGCACAGCAATGTAAGTAAATGTACTTAACACTACAATACTGTACACTTAAAAATGGGGAAAATGAACATTACGCTAAGTGAAACAAGCCAGTCAGAGAAAGATAAGTACCACATGAATTCACTTATATGTGGAATCTAATGAACAAAATAAACTAACAGACAGAATAGAAACAGACTCACAGAGAATAGACTGACTGCTATCAGAGGGAAGAGGGGTGCAGGGCTGGGTGGAAAAGTGAAGGGATTAAGCACACGCACACAAAATGCATAGACACAGACAACAGTATGGTTATTACCAGAGAAGGGGGGGTGGAGGGGGGAGTAGAAGAGGGTATGGGGAGGGGGAAATGGTGATGAAAGGAGACTTGATTTGGGTGGTGAACACACAATATAATAGACAGATGATATATTATAGAATTATATATCTGAAACCTATATAATTTATTAACCAGTATTACCCCAATAAATTCAATAAAAAAGTTTTGTAAAAATGACAAAAATGGTAAATTTTATGTAATGTACATTTTACCAAAATTAAAAATAAATACAAAGTAAAATAAATAAAAAACAAATACAGCCTGGCGGGGTGGCTCAGTTGGTTGAGTGTCACCCTGCACACCAAAAGAAAAAGGTTTCAGGTTCTATTCCTGGTCAGAGAACTTATCTAGGTTGCAGGTTTGATCTCTGATTGGGGCGTGAGGGGGGGGATGGTGGCTTACAAGAGGCAACTGATCAATGTTTCCTTTACACATCAATGTTTCTCTCTCCATAAAATTCTCAGGTGAAGATTGGGAAAAAAAATACTCTATAGAACTATTCTTACAAGAAGCTTGATTACAAATAAATAAATAAACTTACTCTTTGAAAAAATAAATAAAGGATAGTAATGATTAAACAAAAAGAAGCTTGATCATGAAAAGGATCAGAACAATGGGACAGTAACTGGCAGGAGACATGAAATTAAAGCAGCTTTTCTCTTTATTACTTTTTAAGATGACAGACACTGTTGACTTCTTTCTATGCAAAAAAGAATAAAGAGAATGGAATCATGTCTTCCATAGGTAATTTTAGTTATAATTGCTCACCTTATGATCATTAACTATGTTATCAATAAAGTAGGTACTAGTACAGTGATGGCGAACCTTTTGAGCTCGGCGTGACCGCGTTTTGAAAAACCCTAACTTAACTCTGGTGCCGTGTCACATATAGAAATTTTTTGATATTTGCAACCATAGTAAAACAAAGATGTATATTCTTGGTATTTATTTTATATATTTAAATGCCATTTAACAAAGAAAAATCAACCAAAAAAATGAGTTCGCATGTCACCTCTGATACGCGTGTCATAGGCTCGCCATCACTGTACTAGTATTATGGGTAAGCCCAGGGTTTTGGCCCGAGTACCAGCAAGAACGAAGTTACCATTTACTGAGATGAAGAAGACAGTCAGGACAGTTTTGGCGGGGCGGACAGGCAGGAAGCAGGCTGCAGCTCTGTTGTAAACATGTTAAATCTCAAATGTCTAATAAACATCTACATGGTGGTGCCACCTGTGATGTTAGGTATATGAATCTGGGAAGCAGGAGGGCAGTCCAGCGTGGAAATATAATTTGAGAGTTGTCACATATAGATGATATTTAAAGTTACGAGACTGAATAAAATTATAAAGGGAGAAGTGTGGACAGAAAAACTCAAGGAGTGAGTCTACAAGGTTTGGAAATCAGGAAAATTGCAAGGAAAGGAGCCTGAAGAAGAGAGGCCATAAATACAAGAGGAATAGGAGAGTGTGGTGTTCTGTGAACCCAATCAAGAAAGTGTGCTTTTGTTTGTTTTGGGGGGTATATTTTTCCATTGGTTTTTTTTTAGAGAGTGGAAGGGAAGGGGCGAGACAGAGCTAGATAAACATCAATGTGAAAGAAACACATCTATTGGTTGCCTCCCCCATGCAACCAAGGTATGTGCCCTTGACCAGAATTGAACCCAGGACCTTTTAGTCCGCAGGTCGATGCTCTATCCACTGAGCCAAACTGGCTAGGGCAAGGACATGTTTTAAGGAACAGGGTGATCAAGAAACTGTGTCAAGTGTTGATAACAGATTAAGTAAGATGAGGGTTAAGAACTGACCATTCAAGAATATGAAAGTCTGATTTCAACAATAAAGATTAAAAAAAAAAAGAATATGAAGGTCTGGCACTGGCAGGTGTGGCTCTGAAGTTAGAGCACCAGCCCAAGCACCAAAGGGCCCCAGGTCCAATTCCTGGTCAAGGGCACATACCTGGGTTGCAGGTTAGATCCCCAGCCTGGTTGGTGTGTGTGCGGGAGGCAACCAATCGGCGTGTTTCTCTCTCTCCCCCCCACTCCCTCCCTCCTTCCACTCTCTCTAAAAATCAATGGAAAAGATATACTTGGATGAGGAGTAACAACAGAAAAAGAATATGAAAGTCTGCCCTGGCAGGTGTAGCACAGCTGGTTAGAGCGTCGTCCCCTGCACCAAACAGTCACGGGTTTAATTCCCAGTCAGAGCACACACCTAGGTTGTAGGCTCAATCCCCATCAGGGTGCATAAGGGAAGCACCAACTGATGTTTGTCTCTCACACTGATATTTCACTGTCTCTCTCTCTCTCCCTCTCCCTTCCTCTCTCTCTAGAACCAACGAAAAACACACCCTCAGATGAGTATTTAAAAGAAAAAGGAGCCCAGCCAGTGAGGCTCAGGGCTTGAGCGTCGACCTGTGAACCAAGAGGTCATGGTTTGATTCTGGGTCAGGGCACATGCCCGGGTTGCAGGCTTGATCCCCAGTGTGGGGTGTGCAGGAGGCAGCTGATCAATAATTCTCTCTCGCCCTGACCGGTTTGGCTCAGTGGATAGAGAGTCAGCCTGTGGACTGAAAGGTCCCAGGTTCGATTCTGGCTAAGGGCATGTACCTTGTTTGCAGGCACATCCCCAGTAGGAGGTGTGCAGGAGGCAGCTGATCGATGTTTCTCTCTCATCGATGTTTCTAACTCTCTATCCCTCTCTCTTCCTCTCTGTAAAAAATCAATAAAATATATTTAAAAAAATAATTCTCTCTCATCATTGATGTTTCTCTCTCTCTCTCTCTCTTTCTCTCTCTCTCTCTCCCTCACTCTCTTCAATCAATACAAATATATTAAAAATAAATAAATAAAGGGAAGTGGAGAAATGAGGCAGCAGCAGGAAAAAATGGTATCAAGAAAAAGGGTTTTTTGATAAAAGAAATAACAATCTATTTACATGCTAGTATGTGATTATAAGTATAAACATTACTGATCCTGACCCTGGCTGGTGTGGCTTAGTTGGTTGAGCATCGTCCCATGTACCAAGAGGTCACTGGTTCCATTCCTGGTCAGGTCACAAGTCTGGGTTGCAACTCCATCCCCAGCAGGGGGCAGCTGATCAATGTTTCTCTCTCTCTCTCCCTCCCCTCTCTCCAATAAAAACATATTTTTTGTCGCTGTTAATCCTCACCCAAGGATATTTTCCCATTGATTTTTAGAGAGAATGGAAGGGTGGGGGGACAAGAGAGAGAGAGAGAGAGAGACATTAATGTGAGAGAGACACATCGATTGGTTGCCTCCTGCACATGCCAGGAGATTGAGCCAGCAACGGAGGTACATGCCCTTGACTGGAATCGAACCTGAGACCCTTCAGTCCACAAGCTAATGCTCTATCCACTGAGCCAAACTGGCTAGGGCTAAAAACATATTAAAAAAAAAATATTACTGATCCTCAAAATAACCCAATAAAGGATATCAGTACTTTACAACGAAGGATACAAGGTCAGGGAGCCTAAGAAATTTGGAACTAGGTCATGGCTTTTAAGTGACAAAAGCCACATTTAAACTCAGCTCTAAGTCCACATTTCACATTTTATATAGAATATAATACCGCCCTCTTACCAGATATCAAGCTGTATTATAAAGCCACTGTTCTCAAAACTGGCTGGTACTGGCACAAGAACAGACATATAGATCAACGGAATAGAATAGAGACCCCAGAAATCGGCCCGAACCAATATGCTCAATTATTATTTGACAAAGGAGGCAAGAACATACAATGGAGCCAAGATAGTCTCTTCAATAAATGGTGTTGGGAAAATTGGACAGATATATGCAAGAAAATGAAACTAGTCCACCAACTTACACCATACACAAGAATAAACTCAAAATGGATAAAGGACTTAAATGTACGACAGGAAACCATAAAAATTCTAGAAGAATACAAAGGCAACAAAATCTCAGACATATGCCGAAGCAATTTCTTCACTGATACAGCTCCTAGGGCAGTTGAAACTAAAGAGAAAATGAACAAATGGGACTACATCAAAATAAAAAGCTTCTGCACAGCAAAAGAAACCATCAACAAAACAACAAGAAAACCCACCGCGTGGGAAAACATATTTGCCAACGTCATATCTGATAAGGGCCTAATCTCCAAAATTTATAGGGAACTCATACAACTTAACAAAAAGAAGATAAACAATCCAATCAAAAAATGGGCAAAGGATCTAAATAGACACCTTTCAAAAGAGGACATTCAGAAAGCCAAGAGACATATGAAAACGTGCTCAAAGTCACTAATCATCCGAGAGATGCAAATCAAAACAACAATGTGGTACCATCTCACACCTGTCAGACTGGCCATCATCAACAAATCCACAAACCACAAGTGCTGGAGAGGATGTGGAGAAAAAGGAACACTCGTGCACTGCTGGTGGGAATGCAGACTGGTGCAGCCACTATGGAAGACAGTATGGAGTTTCCTCAAAAAACTGGAAATGGAACTCCCATTTGACCCTGTGATCCTACTTCTAGGAATATATCCCAAGAAACCAGAAACACCAATCAGAAAGGATATATGCACCCCTATGTTCATAGTAGCACAATTCACCATAGCTAAGATCTGGAAACAGCCTAGGTGCCCATCAGCAGATGAATGGATTAGAAAACTGTGGTACATCTCCACGATGGAATACTACTATGCTTCTGTAAAAAAGAAGGAACTCTTACCATTTGCAACAGCATGGATGGAACTAGAGAGCATTATGCTAAGTGAAATAAGCCAGTCAATGAAGGAAAAACACCACATGATCTCACTCATTCATGGATAATAGAGACCATTATCAACTTTTGAACAATAATAGATACAGAGGCAGAGCTGCCTCACACAGATTGTCAAACTGCAGCGGGAAGGCCGGGGAGGGTTGGGGGGCAGGAGGGAGGGGGGTAAGAGATCAACCGAAGGACTTGTATGCATGCATATGAGCATAACCAATGGACATAAGACACTGGGGGGTAGGGGAAGCCGGGGTATTGTCAAGGGCGGGGGAAAAAAAGGACACATATGTAATACCCTTTGTAATGCTTTAAGCAATAAAAAATAAATTAAATTAAAAAAAAATACCGCCCTCTTTGCTTAACCTTAATTTAATGCCTAACATTAACTAAATTATACTTATTAGGATATATTTTAATAGCCTTTAAATTTTTAAAATTGATTTTAATTTTTTTATTTTTTAAAATTAAATCTTTATTGTTCAGATTATTACATTTGTTCCTCTTTTTTCCCCCCATAGCTCCCCTCCACCCAGTCCCCCCCCCCACCCTCCGCCCTCACCGCCCCCCACTGTCCTCATCCATAGGTGCACGATTTTTGTCCAGTCTCTTCCCGCACCCCCACACCCCTTTCCCCCCTGAGAATAGTCAGTCCACTCCCTTTCTATGCCCCTGATTCTATTATATTCACCAGTTTATTCTGTTCATCAGATTATTTATTCACTTGATTTTTAGATTCACTTGTTGATAGATGTGTATTTGTTGTAAATTGATTTTTAGAGAGAGAAGGGAGAAGGAAAGAGAAATATCAATGTGAGAGTGAAACATCGATTGGCTGCCTCCTGCATGTCCCCCACTGGGGAGGGAGCCTGAAACCCAGACATGTGCCCTGACTGGGAATCGAACTAGCAACCTTTTGGTGTCCGACGGAACACTGCCCGAACAGCTGAGCCACACTGGCCAAGGCAGGATGTATTTTTAAAATAACTACTACATAGGCTGAAGGTGCTGTATCAGGTGTTCTGGAGAACAATAAACTGAATAACCTTTACAGGGTACGCACTCCAGCAATGAAGATAAAACAATCACCTGAATGATCCCCATACAATGCAAAATTATATAAAAACCTTAAAAGAAGTACAAAGTATGATGGAGGCTCAGAAAAAGGGAGGTGGAGATTTTGGAGATGCTTTACAGAAAATTAACATTTCAGCTGAACTTAAAGAGATAGGCAGGGTTTTGAAAGACAATTTTGACTGTGAGCTCTTAAAGGGCCACAACCTCGCCTAGCCCCAACGCGTAACACGTTGCAGCTGTTTAATGAATGTGGGTGGGGCGCATCAATGAACAAAAAGGCCATTCCAAAAGGAAGAAACAACAAAAGAATCAGAGGCTAAATACATAAGGCCCATCAACAAAAGGATCAGAGAATGGGAGGGATAGAAATAATGACATATATTTGGAAAATAAGTGAAACTTGTCATGATTCTTTTTATATTTTGGCTTCCATATCTATCTCCCATCTTTTTTTGTTTTAATGTTTTTATTGATTTTTTTTTAGAAAGAGGGGAAAGGAGAAGGATGAGAGATAGGAACATCGATGAGAGAGAAACATCATCAATTGACTGCCTCCTGCAGGCCCCCTACTGGGGATTGAGCCCGCAACCTGGGCATGTGCCCTGACCAGGAATTGAACCGGTGACCTCTTGGTTCCTGGGTCAATGCTCACCCACTGAGCCACACCAGCCTTTATCTCCCGTCTTTAAGAAAATTCTCTCAACACCATCTCCATCCTCTGCCAATCTTTACCTCATTTCTCTGCTCCCCATCTTTTAAAAAATAATTGTATTGATGTATAATTTATATGCCATGTAATTAACCCATTTCAAGTATAAATGAATGGTATTTAGATCACAGAGTTGTGTAACCATTACCACAATCAATTTTAGAACATTTCCGCCCTGGCCAGTGTGTCTCAGTTGGTTGAGCACCATCCCACATACCAAGAGCTTGCCAGTTTGATTCCCAGTAGTGGGTGTGCAGGAGGCAGCCAATTGATGTTTCTCTTTCTCTCCCTCTCCCTTCCTCTCTCTAAAATCAATAAAAACATATTTTTTAAAAATTTAGAACATTTTCATTACCTGAAAAAGAAACCCATTACCCACCATTACCAGTCCCTCCCATTCCCCCCCAACCATCCCGCTTCCCAAAGACCTAGGCAACCACCAATCTGCTGTCTCTGGGAATTTGCTTATTCTGGATGTCTCACATAAATGAAAATATAAAATATGTGTTTTTCTGTGAATGGCTTCTGT
This sequence comes from Myotis yumanensis, assembly GCF_028538775.1. NCBI lineage: Eukaryota > Metazoa > Chordata > Mammalia > Chiroptera > Vespertilionidae > Myotis > Myotis yumanensis. The sequence continues at coordinate 158,662,229 of NW_027223754.1, forward strand.
CACTGGCATAATGTTTTCAGGGTTATCCATTTTGTAGAATGTATCAGTACTCTTCCTTTTTATTGAATAAAATTAAAAATTCTACTGTATGGGTATATACAACATTTTATTTCTCCATTCATCAGTTGAGAAATATTTGGACTATTATAAAAATGCTGCTATGAATATTGGTATCCAGGTTCTTGTGTAGACATCTTTTATTTTATTTATTTATTTATTGTACTAAGAGATAGCCGGTTTTATTCCAGGCTGGAGCAAGTCTAGCCGTGAGTGAACATAAAAGGCCGTTTTGAAGAATTACAGGAGTTATTCTTTGTGGTGCCTCCACCTTATATCCATATTTTTCAATACAGCCACTAAGTTTCCCAGCTTTATAAAAGGGGATTGCCATCACCACCCAAATTTGGCTAAATATTCCAGGCACAGGTGATGCAAGAATAGCTGGGTGCAAAACCAGCCACTGCCTGCACACCTTACTTGTGTACTCCGATCTCAGGGTCCGCCACCTCATTGAGCAATGTCATCCCGACAGCACAGAGCTCCCGTGGATCCAGAGTGTGATGAAGAACAGCGACTGCTGCCTAGAACCACTCATGCTTCCCAGTGGACTGAGTGTTTCAGCGATCAGGCCTCTGTGGGACCATTGCCTGCTGTTCCGCGCTCCTCAGCGGCCTTCTCCCTATTCTCGGGCGCCACACCAGCATGCCCCTGCACATAGATCTTACTTTCTCTTGGGTATAAACCAGAAATGTGTTTAACCTTTTAAGGAAATGCCAAACTGCTTTCCAAAGAAACTGCCCATTTTACATTCCCACCAGCCGTGTATGAAGGGTCCAATTGTTCTACATTACTACCTGTCTTTAATTACAGCCATCCTGGAGAGTGTGAAGCGATAGCTCATTGTGGTTTTGATTTTCAGTTCTTCAATGGCTAATGATGCTGAGCATCTTTTCATGGCTACTTACAGATCTTCTTTGGAGAAATATCTATTCAGATCTTTAGCCCATTTTTTAATTGGGTTCTGCTCTCCATCTTAATCAAAGTTCTTAAAAGATTGGTCTGTACACACCCCATGTATACTTCCTTACCTTGTTTCACTCCATGACCCCCTCCAACCTTGCTTTTTGCTCCCCACTCTGAAATTGTTTGTCAAAGTCACCAACCACCCCTACACTGACAAAATCAACGACTATTCTTCCATCTTCATCTTTCAGGATAAAATTATGGTTTGCACATTTGCATTTAATTCCAACTGACCTCTTATTCTAATCTTTATTTTCCCTGTCCTGTTTCTTACTGATATTTTTGTTTTACAGAGTATTTTCTTATAGAATGAGAAATATAAACCAACAATCAAAGCATATATCCAGAGAACTATAGGTAACACAACTGGCTAAACCAGAGTGAAAGTATGGAATCCTGGGGAATGATAAAGATTATGACTGAGACTTAATGAACCTGATCATTTGGGAGGATCTGTGGAAGGAGTTGGGCTTATGAGATGAGTTCTTGCATTCTATGGCATCAAGAGAACCTGCCAGGCTGGCGTGCGGGCTCGATCCCCAGTGTGGGGTGTGCAGGAGGCAGCCGATTCATCATTGATGTTTCTATCTCTCTCTCCTTCTCCCTTCCTCTCTGAAATCAATAAAAATATACGAGAGAGAGAGAGAGAGAGAGAGAGAGAGGGAGGGAGAGAGAGAGAGAGAGAGAGAGAGAGAGCCCTTTGGAAGAACTCTATGCTTAAATGAAACTCTATGGTTGTAACTGCCTCTCCCCTTAACTTCCTTTTTCCTCTCTATAAGTACCTCTCCATCTTGGCACACAGGGCAGTATAGCTTGCCATGTCTGCATGTATTGGGTTGCAATCCTTTCTTTTCCCTGTTTTTTGTAGTTAATGGGGGTAGATGGGGAAGATAAGGAAAGGCCAAATTGCTGGAAGCCGGTCCATCCTTGCTGCTTGACACAGTCGCTGCAGGAAAGAAACATCTACACAGCATATGTTTCAATGGACCTGGCATATATAGCATACTGTTTTTAATATGTTTGCTCCCTTTAGCGCCATGTGTTTTAACCAAGGTCACCTCTCCGAGAAAGGTTGTTTCCCCAGGTGGGGATCTTTCCCTGAGTTTAGGGAGGGGATACAACCCCTTAATTAAGTGCCAGGCGGGTAGTTAAGCTACATGGTCTTTACTCCCTGGAATGGAGATGAGAAACACCTTAACCCTTGTAATAGAAATTGACAGGATTAAAATCGGCTGGTATAAATACGGATGTAATAAGACAATAAACGTCAGATCCTCATCAGTTCCTAACCAGAACTCCGACCAGAACTTTGGCTGGAGATCCTGGCTATAGGTCCTGACTAGGCTGCTGACCAACTGAAGGCTGTCTTCGTGTCATTCCTTCTTCGCCGACTCCGTCCACACCTTTGGGGACCCCTGGACCTGCTGCGATTGGACCCCAGCACCAAATCAATAGTGAGTACTGGGCTAAGGATTTGAACTTTGTTTAGCAGGTACTATATAGTCATTAAAAGTTTTTATACAGCCCAGCTGGCGTGGCTCAGTGGTTGAGTGTCTATCTATGAACCAGGAGGTTACGGTTCGATTTCCAGTTAGGGTACATGCCCGGGTTGCAGGCTAGTTCTCCAGTGGGGGGTAGGGAGGCATGCAGGAGGTAGCTGACCAATGATTCTCATCATTGATGTTTCTATCTCTCTCTCTCCTTTCCTCTCTGAAATCAATAAAAAACATATATATATATTTTTTTAAAAAGGTTTTATACAAGAAATGCTCAGCAGGGGAGGAACCCAGAGGGCAGCATAGCTACACACCTGTACTTGCTGTCTCACACAACCACATCAAAACTATAACTAAAAGACAAAACGGATATCATCCAGAAGCACGGGAAGGCTGGCTGAGTGGAAGTTACACAAATAGAAGGAAAGAGAAAGCACATTGAGACTGGTAGGAGGTGCGGAGGTGCGGCAGTGCGGAGGTACGAAGGCCCGCACAGAAATCGGCTGGCAACTGGGTAGGCTGATCAATCAGGAGGGAGATAGAAGCTCCCGATTGCTCTGAACTCCAGTTCTGGGTGAGACTCTGGGGACCCAGACTCATACGGGGGGAAACTGGACTGTCTGGCATGGGGACAGGAACGCGAGGGCGGCTTTCTCACAGAGGTGCCTGCACGGGGCCACGGGACTCAGAGACCTGGGAACCTCTTCGAGTCATGGCTGACTGGCAGCCATTGCTGGTTGCTCCGCCCTGGTGATTCCCTGAGATCCTGCCCCACCCAATTTTACAACCCCACCCAAGCTGTGAGCAGAGGCTTTTGCATATGAATGGCCTGTTCTTTTGTAATCTTAAAACCTAACAAACTGCTGCTGGGTCAAAGAGTGCCAAAGCTTCCAAAAGAAGGCCAAGGCTTGACAGCAACCTGCATTACTTCACAGCCGGGCCTCGTCTGGGCACTTCCAAACCACAAACAAAGAGGAGGAATCTGCAGATCTCTCTGTAGCTCCTGCTGGGTGGCCTCTGGCAGTGGCTGACTTTGCACCTCCTTGGAGATCCAAGAGCCAGTGTACCCAGTGGTCAGCATGAGACCATAACAGAGTACAACTCTTCACATCCATAAGCGACACACTCAAGGGGCAGACTCAGTGAGCACCAAAGCCCCACTGAAGCAAGTCCTGCCCCATAAGGGTGTCTACTGCACAGCAGTTCTCCCATTGTAGACACAGCTGGTCCTCACAGCCAATTGGCCTGATGGTCAATTCATCCCAGTGATACCAACAGCAATCAAGGCTTAACTACACCAAGACTGTGCACACAGCCCACAAAGGGGTGCACCAAGAGTGCCTACCTCAGGTAATTAGGGAGGCTGAGCCACTGGGCCCTATAGGACACCTAGCACACAAAGCCCTCTATCAACACAGGGAAGCAGCCAAAATGCGGAGACAAAGAAACAGGTCACAAACGAAAGAAATGGAGGAGAGCAAACTACTGGATATAGAGTTTAAAACCATGGTTATAAGGTTACTCAAGAATCTTCTAGAAACCTCAGAAATTTAGTGAGACCCTCAAGGATATGAAAAAGGACCAACTAGAAATTAAGCATACACTGACTGAAATAAAGAATAATATACAGAGTTCCAACAGCAGACTAGAGGATCCCAAGAATCAAGTCAAAGATTTGAAATATCAAGAAGCAAAAAACACCTAACCGGAAAAGCAAAAAGAAAAAAGAATCCAAAAATACAAAGATAATGTAAGGAGCCTCTGGGACAACTTCAAGCGTACCAACATCCGAATTAAGGGGGTGCCAGAAGAAGAGAGAGAGCAAGATATTGAAAACTTATTTGAAGAAATAATGACAGAAAACTTCCCCTACCAGGTGAAAGAAATAGACTTACAAGCCCAGGAAGTGCAGAGAACCCCAAACAAGAGGAATCCAAAAAGGACCACATCAAGACACATCATAATTAAAATGCCAAGGGCAAAAGACAGAGAATCTTAAAAGCAGCAAGAGAAAAACAGTTAGTTACCTACAAGGGAGTATCCATACAACTGTCAGCTAATTTATCAACAGAAACTATGCAGGCCAGAAGGGAGTGGCAAGAAATATTCAAAGTGATGAATGCCAAGAACCTACAACCAAGATTACTCTACCCAGCAAAGCTATCATTTAGAATTGAAGGTCAGATAAAGAGCTTCATAGACAAGAAAAAGCTAAAGGAGTTCATCACTACCAAACCAGTATTATATGAAATGCTGAAAGGTATCCTTTAAGAGGAGGAAGAAGAAGAAAAAGGTAAAGATCAAAATTATGAATAACAAAGTGACAACAAATACATACCTATCAACAAGTGAATCTAAAAATCAAGTGAATAAAAAATCTGATGAACAGAATAAACTGGTGAATATAATAGAGTCGGGGGCATAGAAAGGGAGTGGACTGACAATTCTTGGGGAGAAGGGGGTGTGGGGGGTGTGGGAAGAGACTGTACAAAAATTATACACCTATGGATGAGGACAGTGTGGGGAGGGGGGGTAAGGGCATGGAGTGGGGTGGAAACTGGGTGGAGGGGAGCTATGGGGGAAAAAAAGAGGAACAACTGTAATAATCTGAACAATAAAGATTTATTTAAAAAAAAATAAATGCTCAGCACTAGACTACTGGAATGTTGGAAGGTTGTTCTGGCAGCAGGTATAAAATTACCTGGGGGCAAGGATTAGGGGCAGAGAAATAGGAGGTAAGGAGATCATGCTAGATGTTTATTATCAAAGTAAAGATAATCTGTAATGAGACCATAAATTTGTGTAATAGTGCAAAAACAGGAAAGGAGGATCAATGGAAAGACATTAACACTAAACTTTAACCAACTGAGTTAATTGTATTACTGATAACAGAACTAGTAGCTGCCCCAATCAAAAGATGTTAAAACTACAAGTTCTTAGTCCTCAGTTCTACTAAATATAATTTGATGGAAACTAGATGAAAATGTAGTAAACAAATTTCTCTCTCCTTGTCTGAACTATAAACAATTTATAGTATTGCTTCTCATTTTCTTCTCTCTTGAATAAACTCTGAAAATTTCAGGTAACTCAAGCTTCTAAAAGAGTAAAGATCTGGGAAAGCCCACCAATCGACCTTTTATCCTATATAATCCTATATAATAAAAGGCTAATATGCAAATTGTCCCCTTGACTGGGAGTTTGACCGGGAGTTTGACCAGGGGGCAGGGCCAGCTGGCCAACTGCCTGAGGCCCCTCCCCCTGGCTGGTCCCACCCCCTATTGGCCCCCCACCCCAGCAGGGACCAGGCCGGTCAACTGCCCACGGCTCCTCCTGGGCCAGCCCAGCCCAATCGGCCCCGATCGGGGTGGGCTGGCCAGACCCTACCAGTGCACGAATTTGTGCACCAGGCCTCTAGTGTATCTATCTATCTATCTATCTATCTATATATATATATATATATAGAGAGAGAGAGATATTTCAGGGAGGAAGGAAGAGGTAGAGAGAGATAGAAACACCAGTGATGATTGATCAGCTGCCTCCTGCATGACCCCTACTGGGGATCAAGCCCACAACCCAGGCATGTGCCCTTGACTGGAATCGAACCTGGGACCCCTCAGTCCGCAGGCTGACCCTCCATCCACTGAGCCAAACCAGCCAGGGCACCCACCAGTCAGTCTTAAGCTCATCATTGCCTCCCACTCTCCAATGAGTTTTCAATATAAGATCAAGAGAAAACAGAAATTTATGCAAAATAGGTTGGGAAAGGCAAATTATCCCAGTCCCTTTTATTTTTTTCCAAAGGAAATGATTGTTGATGCTCTGAGGAGTTAAAATATAATAACACATGCCAGGAAGATGATGTCAGGGAAGGTGTGGTTAAGCCCTTTACAAGTCTGAAATTCCTTTAGTCCCAAACATTTCCTCTTTCAATCTCATCTACCTGCAAATCTCTACTGAGGCAACTCTTTCCAACACTGAAGAATCAGTATTGAGATCCTAGAACACAGAACTTTTTACTTTAGCCTTTTTTTTTTTTATGAACTAAGATTAATTAAAGACCATTAAAATAGATTTTTTTAAATGTACCACATTATTTTACAGAAAATCTCTTTGAAATCCACATTTTCCCCCTTCTGTGACTATTTTAATTCCAAAGAAAGGAATGGATATTCAACACTACATCTTGCCCTGGCCTGTTCGGCTCATCGGAAAGAGCATCAGGCTTGGGACTGAAGGGTCCTGGGTTCAATTGCAGTCAAGGGCTTGTACCGAGGCTAAAGGCTCGATCCCCAGCCCTGCTTGGGGTGTATGCAAAGGCAACCAATCGATGTGCCTCTCACATCAATGTTTCTCTCTGTCTTTCTCTCTCCCGTCCACTCTCTCTAAAAATCAATGGAAAACTATCCTCAGGTAAGGATTCAAACAAACAAACAAACAAACAAACAAAAATACTACATCCTGAGGAAAAAATCTGCCTTTATTAGAAATTATACATGTGTTGTTTTGATTTGCATTCCCCTAATAATTAGTGGTGTTGAGCATCTTTTCATATGTCTGTTTGCCATCTGTATGTCTTGCTTGAAAAAAATATCTAGTCAGATCCTCTGCCTGTTTTTTATTTGGACTATTCATTTTTTTGTTGTTGAGTTGTAGGAGTTCTTTTTTGTTTTTCAAATATGGAATGCTTCACGAACTTGTGTGTCATCCTTGTGCAAAGGCCATGCTAATCTTCTCTGTATCATTCCAATTGTAGTATATGTGCTGCCGAAGCGAGCACAGCTGTATGAGTTCTTTATATATTTTGGTATTAACCTCTAATTGGAAATATCGTCTCCAAAAAAAAGAAAATATCTTCTCCCATTTGGGTAGTTGCCTTTTTGTTTTGATGATGGTTTCCTCTCTGTGCAGAAGCTTTTTAGTTGGATGGAGACCCATTTCATTTATTTTTGTTTCCTTTGCCTTTAGAGTCAAATTGAAAAAAACACCATTGTGAACCATTGTCCAGAAGCTTAGTACTTAACGTTTTCTTCTATGTATTTTATTGTTTCAGCTCTTACATTCAAGTCGTCAATCCATCTTGAGTTAATTTGTGTGTGTGGTATAAGATAGTGACCTAGTTTTATTCTTTTGCATGTGGTTGTCCAGTTTTCCCAACACCTTTATTGTGTATTCTTGGCTCTTGTATCGTAAATTAATTGCCCATATATGTGTAGGTTTATTTCTGGGCTCTCAATTCCGTCCCATTGGTCTCTGTGTGTTTTTGTTTAAAGCAGATATTTTATAATTTGTACTTTTTAAGAAGTTTAGAGTTTGATTGTTCTTTCAATTTTTAAATATTTTCGACATGTCCAAGAACGTTATTACCTGGACTTGTTCTACTTGAGAAACTAAATTCTTTAAAAAATATATTTTTATTGATTTCAGAGAGGAAGGGAGGGAGAAAGAGAGATAGAAACATCAATGGTGAGAGAGAATCATTGATCAGCTGCCTCCTGCACACTCCACACTGGGGAAGGAGCCCGCAACCCGGGCCTGTGCCCTGACCAGGAATCGAACTGTGACCTCTTGGTTCATAGGTCAATGCTCAATCACTGAGCCACGCCAGCCAGGCAAGAAACCGAATTCTTAATAGAAATGGCAAATAAGCCAACATAAAATTGTAACTTTACCTTGTCATACAAAGTCTGGTAAGATACATATTCCAAACTGCTGCCAGTTATTTTCCTTGAAGGGTGAGATTTGGGTAATAAACTTCAGGACATGAAGGGAGGACTTGATTTTTAATTTTATAAACCTCTTTATGCTTAAGTTTTTTAAAAAATTGGCATGTCTTATATTTACTAGTAAAAATTAATAAGTTATTTTTAAAATTATACCTTGGGTATAAAAATGCACAAATTAACCGTGGCTGGTGTGGGTCAGTGGTAAAAGCATCAGTGTGCATACTGAAGGGTCAAGGGTTTGAGGATTCAATTCCCCGGTCAGGGGCACCCCCTCCTTCAGACTGTGGGGGAAGCAACCAGTCCATGTGTCTCTGTGTCTATCTCACATCGATGTTTCTCTCTCTCTCCCCCCCCCCACCCCCCACCCTTCCACTCTCTCTGAAAAGCAATGGAAAAAATATCCTCATGTGAGGATTAACACACACACAAAAAATGCACAAATTACATGAGCAAATCCATCCAAAACACTTTCCCCAAAAGAGAAGCGAACACATTAAACCCTATATTTCATCACAAAAACAAAGAACAATATTGTAATGCTTTAGTCTAAATATACCAAATAGTCACAAACCTACACATACACACAGGAATCATAAATATAGTCACGAAGTGATGTCATCATAACATTGACGTGTAAGAACCCAAAGCATTCTTGACAAATATATTAGTAAGTATTTACCCCCAACCCCGCCAATGTTTCCTGAATTGCTTCTCAAACCTTACAAGTTATCAAGAAGAGATACAAGATTTAAATACAAACCCATAAGCATACCTCTTTGTCCCCTACACTATCCTAGATTTAGAAGATGGTTAAATATTTTGTTTTGTTTTATACTACAAGTGGGGGAGGGAGTAGAGAGCTAAGGAAAGAGGAGATTTAGATAGCATCAAATACATGAAACCCCTAGGAGGAAAAAAACTAATTCCTGTAATTCATTTTACTTTATTTTAATGGGTCTGGTTAACTGGAAAGACTTGGAGGGGAAAAATTAGGAAGGAAATTTTCATACAGTACTATATAAGATTTGAAAAGACGAAAGACAGATGAACGATCCCTCTATCAAAGTCATATACAAGGTGTGTGTATGTGTTATAAATATGTGTGTATGTATTATAAATAACCAACAACAGACCTATATTTTTTCAAGGATCTAAACAGAATGAACACCATATAAACTAACACCTATAAACTAACGCTAAATGTCTTGGGTCTAAACATTTTCCCCTGCCTCCTGCCTCGATCGCACACTCTGTTTAAATCTACCTGTGATAGTCTCTTTAGGTAAATGAGAAAGCAGCAGGAATCCTCCCCCACTTCCAACACTCCCATCAAAAGATCCCTAAATGTCTACAGTCCCTTTTTTCTTCAAAGAACAGCTACAACACTGAGAGAAGGTAAAGGGTCTTTCTGCTACAGCATGAAGTTCCTCCCTATCAGCATTGTATGCCCTGAAATGTCAGAAAACAAACAAACAAAAAACTGCCAAGGATATTCCTTGGCAAATGTTGGCACGATGCCCACCTCTCTCCAGAGGGCCCCTGGGCCCCAGCAAAGATAACTTTTTGGCGGCCTCTGGTTAATCCCAAAGACTCCAAGGATCCCTGCTGAGCCTGGCCGTCTACAGATCTCAAAGCACCAGCAAAACCCACAGAATCGCAGAGCTTTCTGCCTTAACCCTAAAGGATGTCTTCTCTTCAGGCTCCTTCCCTTCAGGCTGGGAGGGGCAGGGTCTCGTCTAGAGGACTATACCCAGGTCTTGATGAAGCTGTTGTGATTTCACCAACTGTGTTTCTGCTACCTGATAATGCTGGTCAAACGGGTAGGAAGGAAGGTGGGGTGGGGAGAACAGAAACAGTTAACCAAAAAGATAAAATAATATTGGAGGGGGGTGGGCTAGGGGCCAGGGTCTGAGATGACATATTATCCCTGTGGAGATTAGGTATATCAGCAGGAAGTCAAACTAACTTCATTTCTCAACGATAAAAACTTGTTTTTAATTCTCCTGCCTTCTCAGGCCTCACATACAAAGACTGTAAATTCCTGGAACTTCAGAACCAGGTGAGAAAAGATGCCAGAAAGTGGTGGAAAAGAGAGAGGTGCTGAGATGAGAAGAGGAATCCTTTTCCTGACTTAAGGAGAATGTTGAAGCCAAGAGCACTCCCGGATCCCCAGAAAAGGAAGTAGCTGAATTCCAAAAAAAGCACTTTCCCTACCTTTTTGTTGTTCTTGTTATAGCCAAAAGTCGAAATCCCAGGTCTGGAAGTCACTGATAGCAGCATTTTCTCTTTAATATTAGGGAGCTAAGAGAGGAGAGGGACAGGGAGGGAAGAGGAGAGAGAGAGAGAGAGAGAGAGAGAGAGAGAGAGAGAGAGAGAAGGAAAGGAGAGAAAGGGAGAGGGGGAGAGGGAGAGGGAGGAAGAGAGAGGGAGGGAGGGAAGGAGGGGAAGGAGGGAGGGAGAGAGTAAAGTGAGGGGGAGGAGAAAGGGAGAGAAAAGGAGCAAGAGGGAGAAAAATGAGGGGGTGGGGGCAAAGAATGAGCTTGGGCTGCTTCTTGACGTCACGGGGAGAAGTTAACCCAGAGTCTGGATGAGGCACTACCACTGGGTCCTAATGCCCCAGATGTTATTTTTTAATTTTTCACAGGCTCAGTAGTTCAAGCAAAAAGGAAAGTTCTTAGGTCTACCCTTTCCATTCCATCCCCTTTCCTCCATGAACAAGTTCTGATTCTCTTGAAAAGACCATGAGGAACCCTGACCGGTTTGGCTCAGTGGATAGAGCGTCGGCCTGGGGACTGAAGGGTCCTGGGTTCGATTCAGGTCAAGGGCATGTGCCTTAGATGCAGGCACATCCCCAGTGGGGGGCGTGCAGGAGGCAGCTGATTGATGTTTCTCTCATCGATGTTTCTGGCTCTCTGTCCCTCTCCCTTCCTCTCTGTAAAAAATAAATAAAATATATTAAAAAAAAAAAAAGAGAGAAGACCATGCGGATTATTTTCCCTTAGATACCAGCTATAAGATTTCAAGCTTGTCCACTGGGACCCTACCTTGGAGAACATGTGAAGAAAACCATACTAAGAACATGTGAGGCGAGCTCAGGACTCCCCCCCCCACACACACATACACCCTGTATATTTACAGTGATCTTAGTACACGAAGAAAAAACAAACAGGAGGGCTCTCCAAAGAACAGAGGAAAGCAAAACAGAATGTGGGAAATGACTAGTTTCATGTCGTTGGACAGTTCTAGTCCTCATGCTAATGGGCTGATGCCTCTCACTGCTTTTCAGATTCCTACAGGTATGACTTCACACTTGGGAAGGAATTAGCCAACAAGACTATGTCACAAAACGGTTCCTAGTGTTTCTCCTTTCCCCCCCGGCTTCACTGGGACATAATGCCTTGTGGTTTCTTCAACTATCTTATTTGACTCTTAATCTCACTGTTTCCTAGTCTCCACAACTAGAGATACTCACCAAACCTGGAATCTATGCCCAAACTCAAGTTCACAGAGATGTTTGCTTCGAGTCGTCTCTGAGCTGTAGAAGAAAAAAAAAACTATTTAAAAAGCATATGCTTCACAGAATAAAAATACAAAGATTTTAGAAAGGAAGATCCCAAATTTAGAGTCAAGAACCTAACACAGCTGCAGCAACACTCACCTCTAAGTTTCAAAGGAATGTCCTGCAGAATAGCCTTCACAAGAAACTGGTGGGAAACCAGAAATGTCAGAATGATACCCAGTAACTCCCACCAACCCAAGTGGAGCAGGGATGGAGAATGAAAGCCTTCCAATCCCTTCTCCAGGATGGATATTCTCTTAAGACATAAATTAACCCTGTCTGCTTTGCCACAACCACCATTAAGCCCAAACCCTCCCTTAAATGAAGTCCCAATCTCGGTTTTCCTGGCACTTTTTTTGCTATGATAATAGGACAGACAGTACTAACATTCTGCAGAGTAAATGCACGCATACCACACCCCCAATCTCTAACTTTCATTTCCAATAGGACAGGAAGCGCCCGCTCAGCTCAAGGGACACAGGAAGGGTGGGAACAGCCTCGATGTGGGAAATGCAATAGATTGGAAGCACAGCGGCCAGTGCCGTAAATAAGTTAATGGAGGCATCTCTCAGTGATACCTTTTTTCACAGTCCCTTTTCTACCCTCAGAGATTCTCATTCATTATATACCAAGTTATCCTGGCTCTTTAGGCCCTTAGTTAATGTTTTCTTCTTTAGCCTAACATAGTACAAAAACCTCAAACGTTCAGGCCTGATTTATAATGGGATTTATAATGGCAGTCAACCTAATATGACTTTTTAAAAAATTCTAACATTCTCAATGCATTGTGTTCTCTTATTGCATTCCTTAATGCTTAATGATGTCTTAGAACTGAAAATAGTTAAAACCATGAGTTTTAGAGAGAAGTAGGCATGAGTTCAAATCCTGACACCCCAGTTTAGTCACCATTTATGTGACTTTACCCCAAGTTAGTTAACATCTTTAATTCATTTGCACAATAGAGATAATGCCCACATTAGCAGTGTTTGGAATAAAATCTAAGTTCTGGTTTAGTCCTGTTACTCACAAGCCGAGTGGTGCTGGGAGAATTATTTCACGTGTCTGAGCTTTGCTTTTTTATCGTAAAACAAAGTAAATAAATAGTATCTAATACCTAAAATGGCAGTGAAATGAAGTAAGGCAATACATATAAAGGTGCCTGGTTGCCCTGGCCGGTTTGGCTCCGTGGATAGAGCGTCGGACCTGAAGGGTCCCAGGTTTCATTCTGGTCAAGGGCACAAACCTGGCTTGCAGTCTCCATCCCCGGCCCAACAGGGCGCTGTGTGCAGGATGCAACCAATCAATGTCTCTCTCTGTCTCTCCCCCTCCCTTCCACTCTCTCTAAAAATCAACAGGAAAAATATCCTCGGGTGAGGATTAACAAAAAATTAAATAAATAAATAAATAAACAGACAAATAAATGTGCCTGGCACTTGGTAAACACTCAATAGATGTTAGCTCCATTATGATTAATTACTCTACTGCCCCCAGTGTGTGTCCCACTGGGAGAGTCAGAGGGAATGGGGCTTGGGGAGCTGAGTGAAAAAGGTGAAGGGATTAGGCAAAGAAAGGAAAAAACTCAGACACACAACAGTATGGCGATTACTAGAGGGAAAGGGAGAGGGGAGGTGGAGCAGGTAAAGGGGGGATAAATGGTGATGGAAGGAGACTTGGAGGGGTAACTACACAATATAATATACAGATGGTGTATTATGTAATTGTATACCTGAAACCTATATAACTTTATTTTATTTTATTTTTTAAAATATATTTTATTGATTTTCCACAGAGAGGAAGGGAGAGAGAGAGTTAGAAACATCGATGAGAGAGAAACATCGATCAGCTGCCTCCTGCACATCTCCTACTGGGGATGTGCCCACAACCCAGGTACATGCCCTTGACCGGAATCGAAACCGGGACCTTTCAGTCCGCAGGCCGACGCTCTATCCATTGAGCTAAACCGGTTTCGGCACCTATATAACTTTATTAACCAATGTCACCCTAATAAATTCAATAAAAATTTTAAGAATAGTTTATTGATTTTTAGAGAGAGAGGAAGGGAGAGGGAAAAGGAGAAACAGTGATGTGAGAGCCTAACATCATTCGGCTGCCTCCTGCTTGCCCCGTACTGCGGATCCTCCTGCTTGCCCCGTACTGCGGATCGAGCCAGAAACGCAGGCATGTGCCCTTGACAGGAAATTGAACCAGCAATCTCTTGGTGCACAGGATGAAGTCCAACCATTATTTTAAAAGACCCTGGCCAGTGTTGCTCCAACTGGCTGGAGTGTAGCTCCATACACCAAATGGTGGTTGGTTCAATTCCAAGTCAGGGTGCATAAGGCAGGCAAACCATCGATGTTTCTCTCTCACATCATCTTTCTTTCTTTCTTTCTTTCTTTCTTTCTTTCTTTCTTTCTTTCTTTCTTTCTTTCTTTCTTTCTTTCTTTCTTTCTTTCTTTCCTTCCTTCCTTCCTTCCTTCCTTCCTTCCTTTCTCTCTCTCTCTCTTAATCCCCCTCCTTTTTTCTCTCTGAAATCAATAAAAAACATATCCTTGGATGAGGATTAAAAATACTTTTTAAAAAAGATTATGAGTGCTCGCTTCGGCAACACATATACTAAAATTAGACCGATACAGAGAAGATTAGCATGGCCCCTGGGCAAGGATGACACGCAAATTCACGAAGCCTTCCATAATTTTTTCCTCACAAAATTAAAAATGGAACTTCTATTTGACCCAGTAATCCCACTTCTAGGAATATAGCCTAAGAAAACAGAAACACCAATCAGAAAGGATATATGTACCCCTATGTTCATAGCAGCGCAATTTACAATGGCTAAGATTTAGAAACAGCCTATGTGCCCATCAGCAGATGATTGGATTTAAAAACTGTGGTACATCTACACAATGGAATACTACGCTGCTGTAAAAAAAAAAGGAATTCTTACCATTTGCAACAACATGGATGGAACTGGAGAGCATTATGCTAAGTGAAATAAGCCAGTAGGAGAAAGATAAATATCACATGATCTCACTCATTTGTGGAATATAATGAACAACATAAACTGATGAACAAAAATAGAACCAGAGACATAGAAGCATCAAGCAGACTGTCCAACCTATGAGGGAAGGCAGGGGGTGAGGGAGTAAGAGATCAATCAAAGGACTTGTATGCATGCATATGAGCATAACCAATGGACACAGACAGTAGGGGGGTGAGGGCATTAGCAGGGGAGCAGCCTGGGAGAGGTCAATGGGTCGGGGGGGGGGGGGGAGACTCATGTAATACTTTAAACAATAAAGAATTTAAATTAAAAAAATTGCCCTAGCTGGTTTGGCTCAGTGGATAGAGCGTCGGCCTGCAGACTCAAGGGTCCCAGGTTCGGTTCCGGTCAAGGGCATGTACCTTGGTTGCGGGCACATCCCCAGTAGGGGGTGTGCAGGAGGCAGCTGATCGATGTTTCTCTCTCATCGATGTTTCTAATTCTCTATTCCTCTCTGTAAAAAATCAATAAAATATATTTTTAAAAAAATTATATGAGAACTAGGCAGGCTAAACTTTATAACTAGAAATACCGAATAAGTTTCAGGAATCACCCAATCCAATTTCTTTTCATTCTCTGCCTTCCAAACAATCTGATTGTTCAGAAATCCTTTTCATAACTTTCAATCTCCTGGAAATTGATGAACCATCTCTTTCTCTAGAAAAAAAGAAAACACAATAATACAGAACACCAAAGCACACTAGACACAAGACACCTCAACTCCCATTTCGCGGGAGTCCTATTACTCGAAGAAATAGAATTGCGTGTAGGAAAAAAATGTGGGATTTTCATGCACCCTAAGATTTAACACCAGTTCTCTGCTCTAAAAGTAGACAGTACTAAATAAATTCTAATACAAACTCTAGGTTTTTACAGTCTAAGGTGACAGCCATAGAAGTAAAAAGACCCAGATTGTGAACCGATGTCAAAAGTTAATTATGAATTGGAAAAAACGTTAATTATCTCAGTGTGGCTCAGTTGGTTGGGCATCAGCCCATGCACCATAAGGTTGCCATATGAAGGGCACATACCCAGGTTTTGGGCTCACACCCCAGTAGGGATTGAATTTAAATTAAGAATTTAAATTAAAAAAATTTTTTAATTTAAATTCTGATCAATCCATGTTTCATTCATACATTGATGTTTCTCTCTTTTTCTCCCTCTCCCTTCATCTCTCTCTAAATATCAATTAAAAATCCTTAAAAAAACAAAGTTAATTAGCCCAGCCAGCTTGGCTCAGTGGTTGAGCTTCAACCTATGAACCAAGATGTCACATTTCAATTCCCAGTCAGGGCACATGTTTCTCTCTCTTCCTCTCCCTTCCTCTGAAATCAATAAAAATAAATTATGTTAAAGAGCACCAACAACACTGAAACTATATCCTTTATTATGATAAGTGTATTTATTTTTTATTATTTTTAATAAGTCTTTGTTGTTGAAAGTATTGCAGATGTCCCTCCCCCGCCCTTGCCCTCTCCCCACCCTTCCCCCCTCCAAGCCTTCACCACTCACTGTGTCCTTGAGTTATGTATATATGCATATGAGTTCATTGGTTGGACTCTTCCCACCGCCCCCCCCCTTCACCCTCCCCTGCCTTCCCTCTGAGGTTTGACAGTCTGTTCGATGTTTCTATTTCTCTGGGTCTGAAAATATGGAAGCTTCACAGATTTGCGGGCCATCCTTGTGCAGCGGCCATGCTAATCTTCTCTGTATTGCTCCAATTTTAGTATATGTGCTGCCGAAGCGAGCACTGGTAAGTGTATTTTTAAAAATATATTTTTATTGATTTCAGAGAGGGAGAGAAAGGTAGAAACATCAGTGATGAGAGAAAATTATTGTTTGGCTGCTTCCTGCACGCCCCACACTGGGGATCGAGCCTGCAACTTGGGCATGTTCCTTGACCTGGAATGGAACCGTGACCTCCTGGTTAATAGGTTGATGCTTAACCACTAAACCACACTGGCCGGGCTTTGGTAAGTGTATTTTTTTTTAAATTATGGAATTTTGTAGAAGTGATAGAGAATGCAATAGAGTTCTGTGGTTAGATTCAGGAAGTGTATGAGGGGAAGGGGAAATCCTATTTCTTCCAGTGTGTTTGCCCCCCACCCCCGCCATCTGCTTTGCCCACTCTAGTGCCCACATTTTTCTAGATTTAGTAATGCCTCTCGAATTCTTGGTTCCCATGGGTCTAAAACCTAAGAGTTGTTTTGAGGTGAAAAAGTAAAATAAGAGTTATTTGGAACTTTTCTTGCAAAGAGACATTCGTACCTCTGGTTTATCACAGACTGGTTTGTGATTCCTCCAGAAAGAAACCAAACACTTTTAAATAAGTGTCTCAGGTAAAGGGGGTGGCTAGATCAACCCTAATCTGTATGTGGAAAGTTGCCTGCATGCCGCTATTGGTCCCTCTGCATCAGGGTGGAGAACTCAAAGGTTATATTACCTGCGTGCGTGCTAGACCCCAGACATGCAGCTGCAGCCAGGCTGGTGTGGTGCAGGCGTCCGGAAGCAGAGACAGGGCTCGTTTGTGAGGGAAGCTCTGAATGTGGCTGAGACCTGAACAAGGTATATTAGGGCCAAGGACACTTTTTTTTCCAGCTACTAACATTCTCTGTGGATGATCTTTCCTCCCACTGACTAATCTGTGTGCCCAGAAGACTAAGTTATGGAAATAAACCAAAAAGTTGAATTTATTTCATGGTAAAGAGATGAGATAATTCCTTAGGGAGAAGTAAAAAATATATATATATAAAATTTAACATATCGCCTTCCTTAAGCAAGAAAACTTAGAGTGCCATCGAACAACAAAGAATAGCCTACCCCTGCCCTCTTCTGATGTAGCATGGAATAACAGAATTGGTCTAAAACTAGAAATTGGGAAAGTGTGGCCTCTCAACTCCTTGATTTAACTCACTGGAAAACAAGGGAAAAGACGGACAACCCTGAAGAATTATTTATCTCACACACTAAATATCAGCTAATAGTATGTTCTCCTCTCCTATGGCAACAAATACTTTGGTCAAAAATTACAGGGACTATCCTAACAAAGTTTTCAAGCAGACTTGTCCCTTGCCAGACACTAAAATACAGGAACCAAACCCTATAGAATCACTGGCCCAGAAAACCAGCACAGCCCTGGCCAGTGTGGCTCAGATGGTTGAGCATCATCTCACGCACCCGGTTTGATTCCGGGTCATGACACATGCCCGGGTTGCAGGCTCAGTCCCTGGTGGGGGCATGCAGCAGGTAGCCGATTGATATTTCTCCCTCACCTCAATGTTTCTCTCACTCTCCCCCTCTCCCTTCCTCTCTAAAGTCAATTAAAACATATTAAGTCTGAGTGTGACTCGGTGGTTGAGCATCAACCCATGAACCAAGAGGTCCTCAGTTTGATTCCTGGTCAGGGCACATGCCCAGGTTGGGGTCTAGATCCCAGTGGGGGCATTCAGGAGGCAGCCAATCAATGTCTCTTTCTCATCGATGTTTCTCTCTATTCCTCTCTTTTCCTCTCCCTCTAAAATTAATAAAAATGTATTTTTTAAAAACATATTTAAAAAAACACAGAAAATCAGCATAATATAGTAAGAAATACTAGACTGGATTCTATGCATTCCCAGAATAGATTGCATTGATTATATGTTTATGTTGTATTTTCCAAATGTATGTTTCCTTTATACCTGAGACAATTTTGCGTGGTTTCAGCTATCCCTGACATAAATAATTCGTATGATTCCAATAGAAATTCAACAATTAGGTTGAACCATATGTAATGGCTGTTTCAATAGGTCAATTACGAATCTTTTCAAATAGTCGAATACTGGCAATTTCATATGATTAAATCTAACACTGCAAAAAACGTGAGTCTATGGGGATAATAATTAGTCAGAATATTTATTGATTGGACAGTTCCTTTTCTTTGTCCACTCTCATTTTTAGATAAAAAAAAAACTACCAGAGAGCCCTGGCTAGTGAGCTCAGTGGGTAGAGCATTAGCCCATGCACCAAAGGATCTCAGGTGTATGGTACTTCAATTACCAGTCAAGGGCACATACCTGGGTTGCAGGTTCGATCCCTGGCCCAGGGTCGGGGGGCCTGTGTGGAAGGCAACCAATCAATGTTTCTCTCTCTGTCTCTCTCTGTCTCTCTCTCTCCCCCTCTCTCTTCCCCCCCTCCAACCCTTCCTCCCGTCCACTGTTCTCTCTAAAAATCAATGGAGCCTGGCTGGTGTGGCTCAGTGGTTGAGCATCAACCTATGAACAAGGAGGTCACGGTTCAATTCCAGTCAGGGCAGGCTCCATCCCCAGTGTGGGGCATGTAGGAGGCAGTCAATAAATTTTCTCTCTCAGCATTGATGTCTCTCTCTCTCTCTCTCTCCCTTCCTCTCTGAAATCAATAAAAATATATTTTTTTAAAAAAGAAACAGGTTCTAAAGTATCAATACGCTATGGGGGGGAAAAAGAGGAACACCTGTAATAATCTGAACAATAAAGATTTAATTAAAAAAAAATAAAGTATCAATACGCATTGTTTATAAGGTCACTAGTCACTAGCAGGTTTTACCAGAAACATAAGCTTGATGAGGACAGGGACTGTGACCATTTTTGTACACCATCATATCCCTAGCATTTAACAGTACCCGAGTAATTTAAAATTTAAAGTATTTGTTCAGCCCTGGCCGGTGTGGCTAAGTTGGTTAGAACATCATTTGGTGCACTGAAGAGTCATGGGTTTGATTCCCATTCAGGGCACACACCCAGGTTTTGGGTTCAATCCCTGGTCGGGGCCCATATGGGAGGCAACTGATCAATGTTGCTCTCTCACATCGATGTTTTTCTCTTTCTCTCCCTCTCCCTTCTTCTCTCTCAAAATCAATTTTAAAAACATATGTATATTTGTTCAGCCCTTGCCGGGTAGCTCAGTTTTAGAGCGTCATCCCCATATGCCAAGGTTTCAGGTTCAATCTCTGGTCAGGGCCCATATAAGAAGCAACCAATGGCCTTGGCTGGTATAGCTCATAGCTCAGTTGGTTGAGTGTCGTCCCCTGCACTAAGAGGTCTCTGGTTCGAATCCAAGTTAGGGCACATGCCGGGGTTTCGTGCTCGATCCCCAGTAGGGGGCATGCAGGAGGCAGCCTGGTGTCAGGGGAGCACGCTTCAGAGCCACTCAGGACAGAATTGGGACATGACAGAAGTTAGGAGGAGGGACCCGAGGGAACAGCATGAGGGAAGACAGCACACCATAGAGCACGAGGCGTGTAGGACACACGGGAACCGTGTTACCCGAAACACACAGTAGAGCCCCGTGGGAGGGAAGCTTTGTGACTGGAGAGACAGGATGGGCCAAACCCAGGAGAGTGTCCCTGTTACCGGGAGCTCTGGTGCAGAACCCGTGGGTGAGGTGACACAAGTACAAGTTCTGCCCAGTGCCTTCTGTCTGTGTCTCAGATCTCCCGTCAACATCACCTGGTATTTTCACACCCATTGTCATGGCTGCTGTCCAAATAATAATAAAACACAATTAACAAAAAAGGAAAATTGTAAGTGTTGGCAAGGATGTGGAGAATAGAAACACTTGTGCATTTTGGGTGAGGACATAAGTTGGTGCAGCCACTGAAGAATGGGTCTGGAAGTCCCTGAAAATATTACACATAAAAGTACAATGTGACCAAATTCACCTCTAAGTATATATATATGCAGTGTCTCAAACACATCCTTGCATACCCATCTTATAGTAGCATAATTCACAGTAGCCAAGAGTCCATGGACAGGTGAATGGATAAGCACAGTGTGGGGCATACATGCGGAGGGATGTTGCTAGTACTTGGCATTATAAAGCAAGGGGATCTGTCACATGCTGCAACATGGGTGAGCCTAGAGGACAGTACACCATGTGAAGTAAGCCAGTCCCAGAAAGACAATAATGTATTATTTCTATACACGAGGTTTCTAGAGCAGTCAGATTAATAGGCACAGAGAGTTAGAATGGTAGTTACCAGGGGCTGGGTCGGGGGATATAATTTTCAGTAAAATATCGGCATTGAACCCTGGCTGTCATTACTCAGTGGTAAGAGTGTTGGCCAGGGCACTAGAGAATCAACAGTTGGATTCCCAGTCAAGGACACACCTGGGCTGCAGGATTGATCCCAGGCCCTGGTCCAGGTGCCTGAGGGAAGCAACCAATCCATGTGTCTCTCTCACATAGGTGTTTCTCTCTCTCTCTCTGTCTCTCTCTCTCTCTCTCTTTCCCCCTCTCCTCTTCCCTTTCACTCTCTCTAAAAAATCAATGGAAGAAATATCTTCAGGTGAGGTTTAACAAAAACTAAACTAAAATAAAGCCATTAAAATTACTGCAAACATACCATTGTCATCCTGCATACAGGTCCTTTGGATGACATTCTGAACCTAATAATAATACTGGTAATTAAAAGAGTAGTGATATTTTTATTGCAAACAATGGTCAGACAATGTGCAAACATAACTCACCATATTTGATCATTGCTACAGATCAGTAAGCTATTACATTTCCCATTTCAACAAGTGAGTCGACTAACTTTCCGAAAGTAAGAAACTTGCTCAATTGTGCACAGTTTGGAGGCCACTAGGTCCAGCTCAGGCACTGATGTGAACGATAAAGTAACCAGGAGGGACTTTCAGTCGGGGTGTCTGGTAGTGGTGACATATCAGATGGAAGGGAAGTGGATGACACTTAAGATCTAGCTCAGCTGCTTGCATCTCAGTTTCTGACTCAATCCAGTTCTCTAGTTGATGGCTCAACCTCCTTCGTCTGTTCAATTCTTTCTTCTTTTCTTTTTTAAAAAAGATCACTGACTGACAACACCAAGAAGGAGGTGGAAGGGAGTCGGGCTGTGTAACTCGCAGACCTTCAGCTGTAACAGCAGAAAGATGAGCAGGATGAAGCAACTCTGAAACTAAGAGAAGGTAGGCCTCCGGCACAGTGACGGTCATCCACAGGCCTCATCTTATTTCCAGACAGTTGGAGGCCAAGGGTTACCGACTGGTAGTTTGCTGCCCACAACATGATAAACCTAAACCAACCTAATTAACTGAGTAAGTAGTCTAGAGCAGCGGTTCTCAACCTGTGGGTCGCGACCCCTTTGGCGGTCGAATGACCCTTTCACAGGGGTCGCCTAAGACCACCCTGCATATCAGATATTTACATTACGATTCATAACAGTAGCATCATTACAGTTATGAAGTAGCAACGAATATAATTTTATGGTTGGGTCACAACATGAGGAACTGTATTTAAAGGGCCAGAAGGTTGAGAACCACTGGTCTAGAGGATCCTGCTGTGAGGATTAGCTCACGAATTTCCTTGCCCATCTCACTAATCCTCAGGGTGTTTGGACTTCTCTAGGAAGTTCTCTGAAAATTCATAAACCACTTTATTCAACCTGCTGTTGATGCAATATTTTATAGGTTTTACTGTACAGATCTTTCACGCCTTTTATTAAATATATCCCTAAGATTTTGATAATTCTGGATATTATAAATTGTACTGTTTCTTAATTTCTGAGTGTTCAAGGTAAGTATATAGAAATACAATTAATTTTTGTATATTTATCTTATATCCTGCAACCATGCTAAACTCACTTATTAATCCTTTGGTAGACACTATCAGATTTTCGACAAGTCATCTCTGACAACAGTTTTACACTTGATCTTAGCCAAGAAGCTGAGAAGCGGTTCTTCACTGACAGTGCCTTTTTCTTTTTGCTCTACTGCACTGGCTAGAACCTCCTATAAAATGTTCAGAAGCAATGCAGTGGACAGCCTTGCATTAAACTTGTTGGGAGGAATGCGTCCATTCACCATGTTTGGTAGAGATTTTTTTCCCTAAATGTGCTTTATCAAACCGAGGAAATTCCCTTTAAATTATGATTTGCTTAGAGCTTTTATCATAAATTAGTGAATTGTCAAATGCACCTTCAGCATTTATTAATCACATGGTTTTCCTCATGTATTGATATGGTAAATTTTCTTATCTTATTATTGCCATAGTTGTTCATAATATTTGGAGAACCTTTAGTGGTTTTACCTCTCATTCTCGGCATTGGTCATTTCTTTCTTTTAATCCTGTTCGGTCTGGACAGGTATATGGATTGTTCTAGAGCTTCTCAAAGAGCAGCTTCTGGGTTACATTTTTTCTATTAGCTTTTCCTTTCCAATGTCATTGGCTTCTGTTCTACCTTTGTTATTTCTCCTCTTCTGCTTATACTTTTATTTGCTCTGCTTTTTCTTAAGTGGAGTCAGGGGTCACTGATTTGAGACTTTTCCCCCCTTCACAGAGCATCTAGTGCCATAACTCTCCCTCTAAGCACTGCTTTCATTGCATCAAAGATACAACGTCAACACACAAAAATAAACTGTATGTCCATAGACCAGCGACGAACAAGTAGAAACCAAAGTTAAGAAAACAACACCATTTACAATAGTTCCAAGAAAATAATTACTTAGCTCTAAATCCAATAAAACTTGTACAGAGTCTGTATGCTGAAACTACATAATGCTGGTGAAAGAAACAAACAAACAAAAAAAGGAAATAAATGGAGACATGTCATATTCATGGTTTAGAAGATTCCCCATCATAAATATGTGACCTCTCCCCAAACTTACCCTATAGATTTAATTCAATCCCAGTGAAAATCCCAGCAGGGCTTTTGTATAGACAAACTGATTCTAAAATTTACATAGGAAGGCAAAACTGATAGAAAAGCCAAAATAATTTTGCAAGAATAAAGTTGTAGGAATCACACTACCAGATTTTTAAGACACAAAAAGCTACAGTAATCATGACCATGTGCTATTGACAAAAGGAGACATGCATAGACCAATGGAAGAGAATACAAAGTCCAGAAATAAACCCATATTAAAATGGCTAATTGATTCTTGACAAACATACAAAAGAAATTCATTGGTAAAAGAATAGTCTTTTCAAGAAAGGGCCCTGAAACAACCAGACTTCCATCCATGTGTCCCCAAACAAAAACCATAACCCTCACATTTTGAAAAAATTAACTCAAGAGATTATAAATCTAAATTTCATGTTAAACTATAAAACATTTAGAAGAAAATATAGTAGAAAATCTTTAAGAACTGAGGCTAAACAAAGATTTCTTAGACATGCCACCAAAAAGCAAAATCCATGTAAGGAAAAAAATGTAATAAACTGGACTTCACCCAAATAAAAATCGTTGCTCTATGAAGAACACTGTTAAGTGAATGGAGAGACAAGCTGCCACCTAGGAGAAAATATTGCAAATCATGTAACTGAGAACCAATTTGTACCCAAAATACATAAAGGTTCTAAGCTCGACAGTAAGAAAACTACCCAATGTAAACATGAACCAAAAAGTATTAGAAAAAGAACAAAAACAATTTAAAAGGCAAAAGAAATTAAAAATGAACAAAAGATTTGGATACTTCATCAAAGAAGATACACAGATGGTAAATAATCCAACTTTCCATTAGAGAAACATGAATGAAAACCATGATGAGATTTCACTACACATCTATTAAAATGGCTAAAATAAGAAATACTGACAATATCAAGTGCTGGTAAAGATGCAGAACTGGAACTGCCTTTTTGCTGAGTAATAACTTTTTCTGAAACATTATATAAATACTAGTGGCCTGGTGCACAAAATTTGTGGGGGGGGTTTCTCTTAGTCCAGCCTGCACCCTCTCCAATCAGGGACCCCTTGGGGGATGTCTGACCGGCAGTCTGATATCCCTCTCGCAATCTGGGACCGCTGGCTCCTAACCACTCACCTGCCTGCCTGTCTGATTGCCCCTAACCCCTCTGCCTGCCTAATCGCCAGGGTCCGGGGTGCAGGTGAATGGGATTCCTGGCTGGCAGGCCACTGACAGCAAGCTATCCAACGGCTGATTCTGCAAGGAATGGGGCTCCCACCTCCCTCCTGTCAGGGTCTGATTTGAAGGCTGGCCACACCTCCGATTGCGCGAGACCCAGAGTTCCAACGTGCCCTGGCCAGCTGGGGTCCACAGCGTCCTCCCGCTGCAGCACCGAGGCATCCTGGGGCCCACAGCCCCCTCGGCAGTCAGTGCTGGGTCGCCACGGCACCCGTGGGAGCTGGCGGGGAGGGACCGAGAGGTCAGCAGTTCAGCCCGCTCGCCAGTACCCACCCAGCCGAGCCTGCTGAGTGCACAGCCTGGTGTTTGGTCGTTTTGGACATTACAGACCCTGGCTCTTTATATATATGTGTGTGTGTGTATATATATGTATATATATATATATATATATATATATATATATATATATGCTTGCAGGAAGTAATATTTTGGGGTTTTGTTGTTGTATTAATATATTTTGATTGATTTCGGAGAGGGAGAGATAGAAACATCAATGATGAGAGAGAACCATGGATTGGCTGCTTCCTGCACGTCCCCTACTGGGGATCGATCCTGCAACTTGGGCATATGCCCTTGATTGAGGTCAAACCTGGGATCTTTTAGTCCACAGTCCGACGTTCTATCCACTGAGCCAAACCAGCTAGGGCAGAAAGTAATATTTTGACATCGTGACTTTAGGCAAAGACACTCTCCAGTTGACTCAACACAAGTTTCTAGTCAGAGAACATATGGAACAAATTTGAATTGTGCACCGAATTTAAATGCAGCGTAAAATGTTTTAGTTGGCATGAGTGGAATCCTCTAGATTTCAGGCAACCATGTATGTCCACTATTTCCTCCTTTTCAAAAGCACTCTTGGATTTATCCTTTGTTTAGTCCTAAAGGAGCAAATGTTTTCTGTAAAGGGTCATGGTATTTTCAGCTTTGCAGCCATCAGGCCTGTTGCAGCTACTTCCCTCTGCCCTGAGCAGAGCAGCGGAGACGTTTCTATTGCGTGGTTCCAGGCAGACTATACAGGAACTGGCCGTGGCTTGGTCTGGCCCACTGACCCGCTGCAGGGGCTGAAGCAGCAGAGGGTCAGGGCCAGCCCTCACACATTTAGAACTCCGCTGGCAGCTCTAAGCAGGACCAGAGCCAGCTTCCATTAGCACTAAGCATTTCATTAGCAGCTTCCTGGTTTTATTGGAGAAACATCTTAACTGCTGGCAAGCACTGGCCTCCAGGTAGTTTCAAGAGACATCTCCTGTCTAATCATCCCTTTCTGATCCTGTTAAGCAGCTCAACCGGCACCATCCATGCAGCAAGGGGCTGAGACGACTGCCTTAAGTGGCTGAGCTGTGTCAAGAGCCCAGTTCTCCCGACCTCAACCCCAGGTGTCTCCCAATGAATAAGCACCGCCCCTTACAAACAGGGCCCCCCCCACCCACCCCCCACCCTCCCGCCCCAGAAAAACAGGGAGGATCTGCTCCTGACCATCATGAGGGCAGAAGTGTGTCTCAGGGTTGCCCAGGGATGGCAGCACAATCACCCACCGCATCATTATCCCTGGGGCTGGGACCCAGGTGACCTTGAACCACAAGGACAAGGCACAGTGCCCAGCTCCTCCAGCCCATCTGGTGGCCCAAGACACATGGCTGCAGGGCCAGGGGCCAGGGTCTGCCGAGGCCCCTGGTCTTCACAAAACCCACGGCAGGCTTAAAAAAATAAACTTTATTAATATACCTGTCAAAGTCCAGGCTAAAATTATAGCAACCTATTTACACAGTGCTGCCTGCGAGCCCGGCGTGGCTGCGCCTGGCACTTCCGCAAACACACACCGAGCGCAGCCTCCACACGAGGGGCGGGGGGTGGGGGGAGGGTGGGGGGGGGGTGGACCAGAGCATTTACAGAACAACCCTCAGGGACAGAACGCAAGGGAGGAGGGCACGAGACCCAGGGAGAGATGGACAGTCAGACACAGATGGGAGAGAAGGCCAGCGGGCCTGCCTCAGTGCTTCAGGCTGCAGGTCAGACTGCTGGGGACCCTGCTGCCCTGCACGGGCGGCGAGTTCCAGACGGCGGAGCTGGTGCGCTTGTGGTAGCGGGGCTTGCTCTTCTTGAAGATGTCCTCCAGGTCAAGCTGGCGAATGGTGCCGAAGAGCTCTGGCAGGTTCGGGGGGTGGCAGTACTGGTGGAGGATGGCCTGGCTGAGCTGGGTGCCTGCAGGGAACACAGGGCCGGGTCAGTGCCTTGGGGATCCCCATGCCCCTGCCCCACCCAGAGCCCTGATCACCAGCATGCCCCACCCTCCTGCCAGGCCAGCTCCTCTGAGCCCCGCTCCGCCAAACACCGATCATGCTCTCACTGCACGTTCCTCCTGCCAACTGGAATTAGATGGCTTTGCCAGTCATCTGGCTTCCTGGCCACAATGACCCCTGCTAATGGACACCTCCCAAGTGACCTGAGTCAGATCCTGGTTACTGTGTGGTTCAAATGAGGTGGCGCTCACAAGAGCAAGCTGTCTTCTGTAGAGCGCTGACCCCTGGGGAGGGAGACTGCAGCCGCCCTGACCCCCAGGCCTGCAAACTCTGCAGAGCACCACCGTATGCACGGCCCCCACTCCACTGCCGCAGGCTTCACACCCAGGCCTGAGGCCGCAGGCACGCTCACCCACACTCCTGTTTAAACACTGGGGTCTTTAAGCTGCAGGCTCAAATCCTGCGCAAGTGCCCGCCCCCCCCCCCCCCCCCCCCCCGCCTCGGGGCTTTCCTGCCTCCCGGCTGGAACTCCCACCCACGCTCAGTGCACTGCTGAACCCCATCACCTCTCTTAGCTCCGTTCCCACCCCACGCTGCTTATTTAGGCCCAAGTCCCATCTGGCCTGCTGGGCAGGACTGCAAGGAGGGGCCTAGAACCAGCCGGAACACCCAGCTCCAGTGCCCGTCGCCAGCCCCTATTTAATGCATCTGTTGGGAACAAAGGCGTCCAACATGTGCTCCAAAGGTGAGCCCACTGGACAGTCCCACTCTCTCCTGAGCGCGTCCCAAGGCCGGGTGCAGGCTTGCCAGGCCAACCCGTCAGGTTTCTAGCCCCTGAGCACCACAGCCTCCCAACACCCGCATCGGCCAAGCCGCTTCCTCCAGGGCCCCAGAAGTCCCAAGTGAGGACGCAGGACCCAGAGCTCCGGGCCCTGCTCACCTGTGGCCCAGGAGGGGACGGGCTTCCGGGGATGGGACTCATCATCAGTGGAGTCATCGCTGTTCAGATCCATCCCGTAGTTATCCAGGTTGGTCTTGGGGGGAGCCCTGGGCCCCTGCGGCGTCATTGGACATAAGGTATGGGCTGGAGACTGGAAAAATAAACAAGGGCGTCAGCTCCCCCTTCTCCGCTCCTGCAACTCCCACCCCCTTAGGAGATGGGGCCCGGCCACCTCCCCACCTTTCACAGGAAAAATCAAAAGGCTCAGGGTCACTTTAAAAGTCACACCACACACACAGCCCTGACTCTTCCTTGTTCGTGTTAAAGTAAGTTGCAACTGTACTTCCACGTCAGCATGTCTCCTGTGAACAGCTCCCGGGACTCCATTGTGAACCCCATGATTTGAAACATCCATCTAGGTCAGTGGTCGGCAAACTGAGGCTCGCGAGCCACATGCGGCTCTTTGGCCCCTTGAGTGTGGCTCTTCCACAAAATACCATGTGCAGGCGTGCATGTACAGTGCGATTTAAACTTCGTGGCCCATGCGCAGAAGTCTGTATTTTGTGGAAGAGCCACACTCAAGGGGCCAAAGAGCCGCATGTGGCTTGCGAGCTGCAGTTTGCCGACCACTGAATTCTAGGTGAACGTTCAGCTAACTTCCCACTTTCTAACCTTCACCTATGCTGCACTGAAAACCCTCATAATACGTTTTGTTTGTAAAGCATTAAACTGGAAGTCACCTAAATGCTTGTCAACAGGCGCTGGTTAAAGAAATTCTGATACAACTAGCTGGTACACAACAGTCAAAAATGAGAGATTTACAAGTGCTAAAGTAGATGTGTACAATATAAAAACAGCAACAGGGGAGGGAAAAAGTATCAAGCTGCCAAATGGTATGTATGCGAGTAAATGCTTGTGTCCCCCCCAAATTCCTGTTAAATCCTCTCTCTCCACATGATGGTACTGGGAGGTGGGGCCTTGGGAGGTGCTTAGGTCACGAGGGTGGAGCCCTCAGGAATTCGATCAGTGCCCTTCAAACAGAGACTCCGGAGAGCTCCGCCTCCCCTTCCCGGGTGCAAGGGGTGCAAGCAAGGGCACAGCGAGAAGACAGCCGGCTGTGAACCAGCAAGACGGCCCCTAATAGACACTGAATCCCAGTCTCAAATAAATGTTTGCTTAAGCCACCTGGTCTATGGTACTTTGTTAAAGCAGCCTGAGCAGACTGGATAGCCTGTGTGTAAAGCCTGTGTCCACTTAGAACATGTACAATGTTCACACATGTAACAATATAGAGAGATGTACACTGAACTCAGAGTTTACTCTTTTATAAGTTTAGTTTGTTTGTTTTTAAAACAAATTCTATTTTGAGAATAGGAAAGAACACACGTATCCAGAAGAGTAGGAACTCCTGGGCCGCCTGCGTCCTTCCTCTTTCTCAGGGTCCTCAGACGTGAACTGGCCTCCAGCTTCGGGAAGAGAATAATCAGAGCTGGGGGCTCCTCTCTGCTCTGGTGCTTGGCCTCACCTGCACGTCCATGGTCGTGTTCGGGCCTTTGCTGGCGGCTGCAGCCTCCTTGGCTTTCTTCTCCTGCTCCTCCTGTAGGCGCTGCTGCTTTTCCTGGGACCAGTGGCCAGCCAGGGGTTACGGGCCATGGGAATGTGCTCTCCCCAATCCCCAGGCAAAACCCGCATGGCCAAGCAAGGCAGCTCCCGCCCCAGGAGCCACCAGATCAGGGCTCTGCAGCCCAAAGCTCAGCACAGGCCCCGAGCGAGCCCCCCCCGCCCCCCCCCTCGCCCCCCGGCTCCCCTGTACCTTTTTCTTCTCCTCCAGTTCCCTCTCCGTTTGCAGCCACAGGGCCTTCTCCCTCTCCTGCAGCTCCCTGAGGACCAAGCAAGGGCCTGTCATGGTGGGAAGCTGGGGCCTGGCTCAGTTCCCATCCCTTCCAGGGAAGCCGGGCTCATGGCACTGGCTGTAGAAGACGGAATGGCAGAATGGGCACAGCAGCCAGGAGCCCACAGCTGCACCTGTGCCCCAAGGGCTGGAAAGCGCCCAGCTGGGGGCAGGGAGCACTCAGCTTTGGACCCACCAAATCTGGCCCCACGCTTCCACTTGACTTAGGGCTGAGCTTCTGCCTTTGCTGTACAATGGAGATCCTAACACCTTTCCTCCCGTCACCACGAGAATCAGATGAGAAACCCTGAGTTACCTCGGATCGTCCGGGCCCACAGGGTGGACCTTGGGCTCCAAGCCTGGCGTGAAGCAGAGCTGGGCTGTTTTTGGGCTTTGTGACTTAAGGCATTTAACCTCCCTGCCCCCCCCCCTCCCCACCCCGGGAAGTGGAGCTGCTGGTTCCTATGCCACAGGGCCTTCAAGTGAGGATTCGACAAGAAACATGTGTAGAGTGTGTAGCTCAGTAACCCCTAAGCTGACAACCATTACGACCATCGCACCATCACCCCCATGAAGACCCTGGCATTGGGCGGCACACATGCAATTCTAAAACCACATCAACTGCCACCCACCACCCTTTGTCCCCCGCCCAGACTCCTGTCTCTGATTCTGCCATAGGATCAGGACACTTTTGTGTCAGTCAAGAAGCACGGGGTATCTCAAATGGTTAGAGCATTGTCCCGATACACCAAGGTCGTGGGTTTGACCCCAGGTCCGGGCACATACAAGAATCAGCCAATGAGTGCATAAATAAGTGGAACAATGAATCAATGTTTCTCTCTATAAAATCAATAAATTTAAAAAAAAGGAGAGGAAGATGGTCCCCATGAGGTTCAACCCCATGGCTTCCACCCCCCACTCCCCACTGGGCCCAAAGCCACCTGAAGACTGGCAGGGACGTGTTGCCTGCTGTTTCTCAGGCGGTGGAAGCAGGGGAGGCAGCTGGGCATTCTAGGCCTGTTTGGGTATTCCCATCTCTCTGTACACACACACGGGCACAGTTCTCTCAATCACAGGCGCAGATCCCACCTCTCCTGGCCAACAGAGACTGTGGCTTGTCCTCTTTGGCATCCCCGAGATCTGGCACAGCCGAGCACAGGGCGGGCCCCAGAATAAGCCTCACAGGACCCGCTGCAGAGACCTCTGCCTCTGAGAGCGGCAGACCCAGGCTCTGCTGCCATGGATACCAAGGGAGGCAGCTGGAAGTGATGGGGGCGGGAGGTCTGGGTTCTCTTCACCACAGAGGAGGCATGTTTAGTGGGGAGCGTCTGCAATGCAGCCCAAGAACTCCTGCTCAAATGCCCATGGGGGGCCTGTTGAGCACCCCGCTGCCCCGCCATGTCAGCTGAGGACAAAATGGAACAAAGGGGGCAGCACACTGGCTGGAGGTAGCACTAAGAGAGTCCCAAGTGAACCCGCCCATTACGTCTTCCACCTCCCAGAGCCAACGCCACATTCAGGGTCTGCCTGCTGCAGATCTCTGGGTGCTGAACCAAGGGAAGTGTGATCCTCTTTTGCAAAGCCCAGGGGAGGGAGAACTGCTCTAGAGGACTGCTCCGTCTCTCGTCCACACAAACACATGTGGCTGGACATCGCCTTAGTCCCCAGGGGCTGGCCCACCAGCCTGGCCCTCGGGGCTCCCTCACCTCTCGGCCTGGAGCCGTTCCTGCTCCCTCCGCTGTTCCTGTTCCCGCTGCTCGGCCAGCCTCCTGGCCTCAGCCGCCTTCAGCAGACGCTCTTGCTCATCCTCTTCCTCCTTCTTCCTTTGCTGCTCTTCCTCCTCCTGTGAACACAGAGCAAAGTGAGGGCCTCAGGCCAGGCCCGGGCTGGGCTGGAGAGGTGCCAGAGGTCTGGGAAGAAGGGAGGGGTGGTTGACAGGAGGCATCCGAGATCCTCAAGGGCTGAGCCAGGGTCGCCCCACATCACCACCCAGCCTGAAAAGGCATCTGGTGGCAGCTTCTTTTGCTGCTGCTACAGATTTAAGGGCACAGACTGGAGCCAGACGCACTTGCTGTGACACTGGGCTATCATTTAAGCCCTTGGTTCCCTCATCGAGCAAATGGGGACAAAAACAGTAATACCTACACCTCACAGAGTTGCCGAGTTTATACACATACCTAGAACAGCCCTGGCACGGAGTAAATACTCAACAAATTCAGCCATCAGTGTCATAACCCCAAAGACAGATCTGTGTTCCCTTGGGTCATGAGATGGACAGCTCTAAGGAAGAGGTAGGTCCCTACTCTTCTAGGCAGAACATCTCACCCTCACAACAGCCCTCTCCGGTAGATACCACTGCTACCTGAAGGAACCAAAGCACAGAGAGGTCAGGTAGCCTGTGTGGGGTCACACAGCTACTAAAAGAGCGAGAGCTGAGAGTGGAAGTCTGGCTTCGAGTCCATGTGCCTGACCCTCAAAGTGCCATCTCCACAGAAACACAAAGGCAGGTCACTGCCACCACCCCCATCTCCAAGGCATTTGTGGAACCCCCTCAGGGCTGGACGCCACAAGACCCACCAGAATTAAGCCAACAAAGTGGGGTAGGCCCAGCAGTCCTCAGGGGCTGAGGCAGCGCCCATCCTGCCCGGCCTCCTCCTCCTCGATGCCCAACCCGCCACCTGCATTCGCACCTGGTGCAGACACCTGAGCCTCCGTGCCTCCTCCTCCTGCTTCCTGCGCACCTCCATCTTCTTGGCTGCTGCCATTTTCTTGGCCTTCTCCTCAGCCAATCGCTCCTCCTTGGCCTGCAGAGCCCATCCCTACGTGCCCATTAGAGCAGCCTCCTCACTCAACCCTACAGCGCGGGTCCCAGAACTGTGACAGGCACCCATGCCCCTGCAAACCCGCTTGTTCCTCACAGCCCAGGGCAGGGGCACCCGGGTGCCTGTCCTGCCGGGAGCAGGAGCCCACCCACTCGCTGAGGGCTGCTGCTTAGACCTCCCACCCTCAGCTGGGCTCGGAACAAACTCCAGGGCCCTGGATGGAGATGAGAGGGGTCCAGGGCGTCAAACCCCTAACTTCCTGAGGGGTCCAGTTCTAATCCTCGGGCCACCAAGTTTGACCTGCTTGGGCCCCAGCAGGGAACAGCCCACTGACACCTGGACGCCCACCGCCCACGGCTCTCACCTTCTCGTTCTTCTCCTGCGGAGCAATCCTCTGCTCAATCTGCTTTATCTTCTCCTCCCTCATTTGCTCGGCCCGCTCCCGGGCCTGCAGCACCTTGCGCAGGCGCTCCTCCCGCTTCCTGTGAGCACAGGGCAATCAGGGGGGCCCAGCGCGGCCTGGGCGCACAGGGCTGGGAGCTGCGCCACTTACAGCTTCAACTCCTCCAGCCGCCGCCGCTTGTCCTCCTCCACCTTCAGCCTGCGGAGCTGCTCTGCCTCCTCCTTCCGCCGCAGGTTCTCCAGGCGCTGCTGCTCCTTCTCCTGGGTGGGAGGGGGTGGGAGCAAGGGCAGCCCAGTGCTGGGCCAGGGGCATAGCTGGCCCAGGACAACCCCCCAGGCCCACAGCCTCCAGCCAGATGGGCAGCAGCATCAGGCTGCTTCTGAGGGCAGAGTCGCCCCCAAACACCCTCTATTGCCACCTAGACTGAGGTCTGGCCTTCCGTCTTGCTTCTCAGGGACGCTAAGGCAGCGGTTCTCAACCTGTGGGTCGCGACCCCTTTGGCGGTCGAACGACCCTTTCACAGGGGTCGCCTAAGACCACCCTGCATATCAGATATTTACATTACGATTCATAACAGTAGCAACATTACAGTTATGAAGTAGCAACGAAAATAATTTTATGGTTGGGTCACAACATGAGGAACTGTATTTAAAGGGCCAGAAGGTTGAGAACCACCGCCCTAAGGCCTCCCAAGGGCCCGCGTCACCCGTGCCTTTGACTTAGCCCTGCCAAATTGAGGGCTCCACAAAAAATAGGTTCAAAATTGGATGTATGCTCTGAGGATAACTATGTTCAAGTGCATTTAAAAGGAGAACGAAGAACGAGATTGGGAATTTATTCAGTGCTTTGTAACTTTTTTACGCAGTGTGTGCTTTAACAAGGAATCACAAACATTCTTAAGACAACTGGGAAAATAGAAAATCTCAGCAAGTAGATCCAAAGAAGAACAAAATGGAAATTTCAGAACTAATAATTAAAAACTGAAATAAATTCCGTGGATGGGTCCAAGAGCAGATGGAGAAGACAGACGTCAGTCAAACAGGAAGATAAATTAGTAACATGTATCCAATCTGAACACAGAGGAAACATATGGAAGAGAAATTAATAGAGCCTGAGGCAACTGTGAGATGACACCCAAGAGTCTATCACTTGTGCCATCATTCCACAACGGGGAGAGTTCAATGCAGAGGGAAGATGTGGAAAAATAATGGCTTGGAAACACTCCAATTTGGGTAAAAGCTATAAATTCACAGATTCATCGAAACCCACGTAGCAGGATAAATCTAAGGAAACCCATGTCTAGCCACATCATAACCACACAGCTGCAAACTTACTACAAAGGGGAAAATTCTCAAAAGCAGCCACCGAAGGGGGTGAGGGTGGGACAATGGTTTGAACGACTGAAAACTTCTCCTCAGAAACAATGGGTGCCAGAAGGAAGTGGCACAACATTGGAACGTGCTGGAAGGAAAGCACTGTTAACCAAGAACTCCACCTGTATCCAATGACATTATCCTTTAGAAGTGAAGTGAGACCAGTGGCAATGTCCTCCAGAGGTGAAGTGAGACCTTCTCAAACACAGAAAAAGTAGAGAATTTGTTGCCAGCAGACTCCTTCTCAAAGAATTGCTACAGGAAGTTCTCCAGACAAAAAAGAAATGGTACCAGAAGGACACGTGAAACATCAAGAATGAAAGAAAAAGAAAAATGATAAATATCTGGGTAAATAGCACCAGACTATTTTTTTCCTCTAGAGTTCTTTTCCGTGTTTGACAGTTGAAAGAAGAAACTATAAGACTGTCTCACAGGGTAGCCCATGTACGAAGATGTAACGTGTCAGAGAAGAATGGCACACAGTGGGGAGAGCAGTAAGATTTCTGTATTACAATCGAACTGATTATCAATTCTAAAGTGGCTGTGAACATTAAGTATGTAATGCAACCAGTACAAGACTGCAAAATGAAATAGTCAAAATCACAACAAATGAAAATGGAATACTAAAAAATGTTAAAATATTTGCAAAATATAGATTTTACTGCATAATTTTCAACATAAACTTCACAGCCCTGACTGGTTTGGCTCAGTGGATGGAGCATCGGCCTGCGGACTGAAGGGTCCCAGGTTTGACTCCGGTCAAAGGCATGTGCCTTGGTTGTGGGCACATCCCCAGTGGGGGGTGTGCAGGAGGCAGCTGATCGATGTTTCTCTCTCATCGATGTTCTTAACTCTCTATCCCTCTCCCTTCCTCTCTGTAAAAAATCAATTAAAAAAAAAACTTCACTGTATAATTTTTAACATAAAAGTATTTTTTTTTTCTTTAAGATGGAAAAAGAAATAGAAGGAAAGAGAGATGACCATGCGTCACAGAGGCTGAGCAGGGTACAGGAAGGTCCTGGAGGACACTGGCCTTTGGGAGGCCCCCACAGGGAGGGATGAGGTGGCCCTTGGCTGGCTCTCATTCTCCAATGGCCAGACCCAGAGAAGACCAGCAGGAGGCTGGTCCTCGAACCATCACACCCACCTGCTCTTCTGTGAGGAAAGCACCTTGGAAGAAAACCTGGCGGCCCAGAGGGGGCCCACCACCATCTCTTCCTGCCCTAAGAGCCCAAGAGACTCCTGCTTTCGACAGGGTTCAGCAAAACAGGTTTTTGTCTCAAAACTTGAGAGCTAAAATTTCCCAGCACAGGGCAGAAGACGCATCCTGTTGCACTGTGAATTTTGTAGAAGACAAGAGTTTTTCGTATCCTAGAATGTACTTCTCTCTGCCCCAACCCTTGGAGGAGGGCTGGATGGTCCCTGCTTCCCAGAGGCCACCGTCACAGCCAAAGCAGAAGGCGAGAGGAAAATCAAGCGTCTGCCCCTTCTGCCTCCAGGGGCTTCAGCCGAGCGGTCTCCCTTCCTGCCAAGCCCGGTGCTGGATGCTGGACGCCTTCCTCCCTGTTCATCCAGTCTCTGTGAGGGGCCAAGGAAACTTATGCCCAGAGATTAGAAAACTAGTCCCTTGTGACCTAGTGAGGATCCCTGGTCTCCTGAGGACTGTCCTACCCTCACCAGATGCCCTGGGCAGGGACCTGGGCTCCCTAAAGCAGGAAAAGGCAGCTTCCTAGACCTCTCAGCCATCCCATGCGCCCTGCAAGGCCCCACGCAGTCTGGATTAGGCACAGGAGTTCCCTGTAGGATGAACAGTCTGAGCCTGGCTCACTGCTGTGGGCGTGGTGCCTAGTAGGGGCCTGGCAGAGAAACAGGTATTAAGGGCTCCCTGCCCACTTGCTG
Organism: Myotis yumanensis; assembly: GCF_028538775.1. Classification (NCBI taxonomy): domain Eukaryota; kingdom Metazoa; phylum Chordata; class Mammalia; order Chiroptera; family Vespertilionidae; genus Myotis; species Myotis yumanensis. The sequence continues at coordinate 158,698,531 of NW_027223754.1, forward strand.
GCATATTGGGAGGTAAGCCGTCACCACGGCTGCCCAGAGACCAGCCTCTTGCAGGAGAGGCCAGTTCAGGGTCCACCTGCCCACTGCTCGGCAGCACCTTGACCTGCCAGCCACACGGCAGTACCGCTGAGGCCCTGGGTGGGGGCAGAGTCCTCGCAGGAGACCCTTCGAGGCACCAGGGGGGGACTTAGAAATGAAGTGGCTGCAGTTTTGCAACTCGGAGCCCGAGAGCCAGGACTCGGGCCAGCAGGTCCCAGCTCTCTGTGGCTCTTTGCTCACGGCGGGTGGCCCGGCCCAGCTCTGAGGTGTCCGGGAAGAGAACAGCTTCTGTGGCCTCCTTTTCAGAGGCCCTTGCTGACAGTTCCACCCCCAGTCACCTGTCTGACCTTCAAGCACCCATTGCCCTGCCCTCCCCTCAGGGTGGTAGCTCAGGTGTGCGGCCCAATAAATCTCAGCTCAGGCCCTGAGAGGAAGCCCAGGGCTGGGCAGGAAGGATGGAGGTGGCTCATCCCCAACGAGTGTGAAGATATCACAAGTATGTCCTACACCCAAACCCTCAGGGCACTGGGGTGTGGGATGGGTGGTCAGGGAGTGGGCCTGCTAAGCCAATTCTTCAACTTCCCAGCCCAGGGGTCACACCGAGATGGCCAAGCCTCTAGGCCACAGTACAGAACCCAAGAGGTCAGGACAGTCCCCACATGTCGAGGCAGCCCATGGCCGAAGAGGCCTGAGCAGGCCCTTGACCAGAGCCAGGTCACCTGCCTTAGCGCAGACCCACGCTGCTCCCAGCAGCCTAGGGGCCATCTAGGCGCCTGCAGCCATGCAGCCCCACCCTAGCAGAGCTCAGCCTGGGGCATGGGCTCCCTCACCTTAGGGTCCACACGCAGGGGAGTGTTCCGCTTAACGAAGGATTTGATGACACGGCTGCGGGAGGCCGAGGTCGGGGTCATGAGCATCTGGTTCCTCTGCATGGTGTGCAGGAAGGTCCGGACAGGCTGTACCAACAGCAGACGGGACCAGGGTCAGGACCAGGGGCGGGGCAGAGGCCCTGAGGGCAGGCTGACGCCTACTCACCTTGCTGGCTGGACAGGGCGGGGAAGGGGTCTTGCTCCGGGGGAGCTCCCCGTCCAGCTCACTCACAGCTTCCTTGTTGTTGAGCTTCCTTCTGCAGCTCTGCTTCCTCCTACAGGTGCGGGAGGCAGCAGCATCACGGGGCTGACCCCAGGGGACCCCTCCAGAGCCCTAGCCACACCCCATAAAAGTTCACCACTATGAATAAAACTGGGACCAGTCCATAGGACTCTAAGCTGCGGAGGTGGGGGTCTCCCTGACTGGCCCTCCACTGCCCAGGCAGACAAAGGGAAGGGGCCGGTCCAAAGTCACATGGCCAGGAGGACACAGAAGGATGGAGTCTAGGATCTGGTCGCTTCCTCCCAGGCCAGGCTCACTCCCCAGCATCAGGCTGCCTCCTTCATTAGGTCAGAGCACCAGGCCCCTGACCACACGCCCAGCCTCCCCAAGAGGACTCGAGGTTCATGCCCCTCTGGGCCCCTCGGAATAGTGGCCCACACCCCTTCCCAGATACAAACCTGATACTCTGGGGTGGCTCCTCGGGGCCATCTGTTTGATGGATCTTGGCCTCTGTGAAGAGAGCGATTCAGTGAGGGAGCAGTGACAGCATGGAGGGTCAGAAGGGGCCCACTTTTGGCAGCTGGGCAGGGCTCTCTCCCGGCAGACCCCAGGGTGACCAGTGGCAGAAGCATCAGCCTTAGCATCACTGGCCTGGGTAGATCTGTGGACACCCAGAGCCAGCACGCAACCCCCGGCCATGGACTGCTCACCCCCCAGCCCGGCCTCTGTGAGGAGAACTACAGGACAAACCAGGACCTGCCACCTCTAACAGAGCTGGGGTGCCTTTCAGGAGCAGAAGCCTATGGAAGGTGCCTGCTCTAACAGACCCACTGACGAGCTTCCAAAGCCCACCTCCTGGCCCTCTCAGCTGGAGCCGAGGTGACAGGAGGGGAGGGTTCCTATGCAGGGTCCCCATGAGGGTGGGGGGGGGGCGGTCAGTCCATTTTGTTTCACAGCCAGGACAAGCACTGATCCTTCCCCCGTCCTTTATGCCAAAGGGTCCTTGCAGCCCCCCAGGGAGAGGTGGGCTGGACCCCAGGCACCTGTGGCAGACTGGGGATGCCAGAGCCCAGAGCCTGTGGCACTCTGTTCTCTGTAGACAGGGACCCACAAAGGTGAGAAGTGAGCCAGCGGCAAGGACAAAACAAGAGGCCAGCACACAGCTCCTCCTGATGCCCCCTGGAGTGGAGTTCCAGGCCTGCCCCAATTCAGCCCCCCCCACCCCCCCACCCCGCCACCCCCGACCCCTCCCCACCCCCGCTTCCTCCCCCGTTTCCTGCACCAACCAGCCATGGCCACTCACAGGACACCTGGCAGCAGCTCCAGCCAAAAGGTGGGATATGGGTCTCATTCACCTTCGGCTTATCAGCCCAGAGAATGTGGCTTCCCTCTCCCCAGAGAGAAAGTCCGACCGAGGCCACAGGCCCGCATGCCGCTAGGTGTCTGCACATGGCAGGTCAGGAGACTCACCTCGCTGCCCTACGGGGAGCTTGTCCTGGCCACCGGCCGCAGGCTGCGAGCCGGGCGTGCTAATGACAGTCTTGGGGGCACCTCGGGGCCACAAGGTACTCTCTTCATTCTTGGGGACCTGAGGGAAGAACCAAGACTGTAGGGGTCTACCCACGACGAGGCTTGCAACCAGGGCAGCAATGGGCAGTGGCAGCTTGTCCCGGGCAAACCCCGTGAACCTGACCCCAGTCCCCTTTTCTCTGACTTCTTAGGGAGCCAAAGCAGTCCACCTAGTCCTTCTCCTGTTGCTTCGACTATCCTAGACCCTTCCCGTTTCTTTAATTAATGTACTCTGAAATTAAAAATAAGCCCTAGTCGGTTTTTCGGTTTGGCTCCGTGGATAGAGCATCGGCCTGTAGACTGAAGGATCTCAGGTTTGATCCAGTCAAGGGCACATACTTGGGTTACAGGCTCGATCCCCAGCCCTGGTCGGAGCATGTGCGGGAGGCAACCAATCAAGGTGTCTCTTCACATCGAAGTTCCTCTCTCTCTCTCTCTCTCTCCCCTCTCTCCCTCCCCCTCCCCCTCTCCCTCTCCCTCCCCCTATCACTCCCCCTTTCCCTCTCTCTTTCTGTCTCTCTCTCTCCCTCCCTCTCTTCCACTCTCTCTAAAAATAATTGGAAAAATATCCTTGGGTGAAAATTAACAGAAGAAAAAAAAAATCAGACTTTAGGAGTCTGCACCTGGGACTCACAGCACAGAGCACAAGCTCCAAGGCCCTCGAGCCCTCCCTGGCCTGCCTGCCTTACCTCGGGCCCAGCCTCCTCCATAGGCTCAGCCTCCTCGCTGGGGTCCTCCTCGGGGCTGAAAGCAGAGAAGGAGATACTGTGAGCCCACCAGCAAAATCGTCCCCACAGGAGGGCCGCCTCCAACCCCTGGGGTAGAGACCCCGGAGGAGTGCATGGCACATCTCGGCCAACCCTCTGGTTTTACAAATGAGGAAACTGAGGTCAGGGAGGCTGACCACACATCCCTGTGGCTGATGCCGTTCTCGAACCTGCGCCCTCTACCCAGGGCCAGTGTGTTCCGCTCTCCTCCTGCAGGGGCTCTCAGCTTCCCCATGTTTGTGGGCCACTCCTGTTAGTGAAACTGCTGAGTCTGAAGATACTGAGGTGAAGGCATGTGAACAGTCATCGTAGTCAACTCATTCTGCGGGGACAGCTCGCCGGGTTGGAGTGCCCGATCATCCAGCTACCGCCCCTGCAGCCCTGGGCAGGTTACAGGAACTTCCTCGTCTGTCAGCGGGGGTGTTAATAGCACCAGCTGAAAGGGCTGGGGTTCCTTTCGTTAACCCACGTAGGGCGCTTAGGAGAGTGTCTGCCGTGTACAAAGGGCTCTGTCACTTTAGCAGTTTTTATCCTCAGATCCCAGCTCAGAGGACCATGGTCCCAGTGGGAGCCACAGAGGAGGACAGGCAGCTCCAAGAGTCAGGGCTGGCTGCATGGAGGAGGTGGCGTCCTGCCAGGTGGAACAAACGTGGGGAAAGGTAACCCTGGCAGAGGGAACCTTGTACAAAGGCCCTGAGGCATGAAGACCCTGAGGCATGAAATGGCAAGTGATGGGGCAGCTGGGGCTCATGCACCACACAGGGGCTTGGGCTTGATCCCACAAATGTGGAGGATGTGGCCCTTGATGGTTGTTGGGAGGTTCCTGGCACTTTATAAAAACTGTCCAAGAGGGAGGGAGGGAACGAGGCAGGGAGACCAGCTCAGGTCAAATATAAAGTGAAGGGCAGCCCTAGCCAGTTTGGCTCAGTGGATCGGCCTGTGAACTGCAGGGTCCCGGGTTCGATTCCAGACAAGGGCACATGCCGCTTGATTCCCAGTGGGGGCGTGCAGGAGGCAGCTGATCAATGTTTCTCTCTCATCGATGTTTCTAACTCTCTATCCTTCTCCCTCTTCTCTGTAAAATTCAATAAAACATATTTAAAAATACATATATATATATGTATGTATTAATAAAAAATAAAAATAAAGTGAAAGGCTTGGAGGCAGAAGACCAGGGTTCTAGCCCAGGCTCTGCCACCCCTTGCCATGGGACCCTGGGCCACCCTCTCTGAGCCTTAGTCTCCCAACCTGTAACTTTGGGACAATGCCAGTGCTCAATGCACTGCTGGGAAGATTAAATTCCTAGAACCTCTTGCTGACTGAGTTCACACTGTACCAAGCACCCTGCTACAGGCTTTGCTCATGTTATCACTTAATCTACAAGCTAGTGCGGTACTGAGAGGCAGGGACCATTCTCACTTTAGATTTGAAGAAACTGAGGCTCAGAGAGGTGGAAAATTAACAAAAGGACATATAGCTTGAGGGGCAGAGCTGGGGTGTGTACCCAGGATCTCCTGCCCCAAGACTCAGCCTCCTTTGCTGGTAGTCTGCAGCCCACGGTCATTTCCATGGGTATCATAACAAGCAGAGCCCAGGGGCTGACCAACAGACCCCCAGGGCCACAACTGGTGGCTCTCGCCCAAGCAGAAACTTGGATTCTTTCTTCTCCCACCTCTGGGAACCCTTCCCATCCTCCAAGGCCCAGATCAAACCACCCCGACCCCCACACACAGACACACACACTCTGGACTCCAAGGTCTTGGGTCATGCTTTGTTTCCCTGTAATAATTCACCCCCAGCATGGCCCACATGGCACCCACCACCACTCCTGCAGGCCTCTGCTCCCAATTCACACCTGGGAATCAAACTCTCTTGCTGGGCACCAAACCTCCAGACTCCATCTGCCCAGCTGACCCTCCCCTGGCTAGTGGCAGCCCCCGGCCCCTCCTACCTTTTCCGGATGTGTTTTCTGTTTGCATCCTGAATGTTAGCAATCTTTCTCTTCTTCCCTCGGTTCTTCTGAGAGGGCGTTTTGGGCATCAGCTCCGGCTCCTTGATGAATTCTCTGTTGGTACAAGAAGGGTGATATCTGTGGCTGCCTGGAACCACTGACACCCTCCCTTTCCCAGCCCAACCCCTACCCATTTCCTGGCAGTGACAGGTCAAGTTTGGGTGACTAGCACCAAGTGAGTTCTCCAAGACCACGCGCAAGTCCCCTGACAGGCACTTGGGGCTTCCTCCCAGAGACACAGCAGGGGAGCAAGGTTGCCAGGGGAGCATGTGCAGCCTCTGAGGCCCAGCCCAACTCCTCTCCTTCCTCTTCCCATTATACCAGGTCTGGCCCCCAGCACACTGGGCACTCAGGAGAGACCCGGCAGCCTGTCTGTCTTGCCTGTCCAGTCAGGAAATGGGCAGCTGTCTCCCCAAAGCTATAGCAGCCAGGCAGCCCCCGGTGCCTCCTGCCAGCCTGCCCCACCCCTGCCCTCACCTGGTGAACATACGCCTGGCCTCCTCCTGGATTTCCTTGAGCCACACAAAGTGTGTGTCCGCTTTGCACACAAACTCCATAAGCTTCTGGTCACACAGCTGCAGCAGGTGGACAGGCCCTGGGGCTGTCGTCCCCATGGTAGCTCTGTCTGGGGAAAAACAAAAACAAGAGGCACAGGGGTTCCAGGCTGGGAACTGGAACCTTCTCCAGGGAGAGAGTGCCAGGCCATAGCGCCCATCCCCCAACCACCACAAGACACCCAGTGCCTGAATCAGGGCCCTTCCTCCTCAGAGCTATTCCCGAGATGCAGAATTCCAAACGCCAACCCACTAGCCTCATTTTTGCAAGAAGAAGGGCCTGTCCTACTCACACTCTTCAAGTGCCTTCGCTCTACCCACCCACAGCACCCTGTCCCCATGAGTCCACACTTCCAAACCAACTCTGGTATCAATAGTCCTCTGTACAAATGGCCTTTTGGGCTTAAAGTGACAAGCCACGGCCAACTGCCTTCCCAGACCAGGGAGAAGCCGCAGCTGCCACAGGACCCCTGTCCACCCTCACAAACCCAGCCCTGCTCTGACTCTCCTATGGGTTCTCCTCTTCCTCCCTGTGGGTGAGCCAGGGCTTAGACACAGCCACCCTGAGCTACACACAAGCTGACCCCAGGCCTCTTGCCAAGGAACATAGAATCCAACTGCCTCTTCAAGAGGCCAGTGAACGGAAGGCGTTCTGTGTTCCAAGGGAGTCGGTAAGAAAGGAGGGAGCAGAGACTGTGTTTCTCCAAGAGGCCCCCACAACCTTCTCTCTCCTTGAGCTGAAATGCCCCAGACGTGGATAATGAAGCATGAGGAGGAGCAGAGAAGCAATGCCTTCTTTTTAAGAAAACTTCTGTAGAATGACTGGGTAGGGGAGAATACAAAACCAGTTTTCTCTTCATTTCTTAAAAATCAGCAGCTCAGGAGGGGAACCAAGATGGTGGCGTAGGTAAATGCTGGCACTCGCCGCCTCCCACAACCACATCAAAATTACAACTAAAATACGGAACAACCATCATTCAGGACTGCCTGAAAGCTGGCTGGATGGAAGTCCTATAACTAGAGAAGTAAAGAAGAAAGCACGTTGAGACTAGTAGGAGGGGTTGAGGTGCCAAGCGGGCTGGGCTGGCACCCACATGGGCTTCAGGGGTCGCCCCGAGGAGCAAAGGGTCCCAGCCCCACACCACACCCCCACCCAGGGTCCCAGAGCTGGGAAGAGAAGTCCCCATAACTTCAGGCTGTAAAGACCAGTGGGGATTGTGGCTGAGAGACACGGAGGCTGCTGGAGACCCAGGTGTTCCTCTTAAAGGGCTCTGGCACCAACTTATTCAGACTTGCTTCCTCTGAGCTCCAGCGCCTGGAGGCTTTGGGGGAACCAGACACATATGGGGAGGAACTGGATTGTCTGGCATTGGGACAGGAACTTGGGGACAGCTTTCTACCAGACGGAGGTGCTGGCAGGGGTTATTGTTCCTATGCTGAGACCTCCCCTGTCCCAGGCCTGACTGGCAACTATATCTGAGTCCCCATCAACCTGGAGCACACTGTTTACTCCACCTGGTGACTCCCTAAGACCCCATCCAGTTTGCAGCCCCACCTAAACTGTTTGCAGCAGCTTTTCCATATAAAAGGCCTGTCCTGGCTCAGGCTTCAGACTTTGCTAAAATCTTTCAAACAAGCTGCAGCTGGTGTCAGCGTGCCCCAAACCTATCAATAAAAGGCCCAAGACCAGGTACCAGCAACAGCCTGTCTTACTTCACAGTTGGGCCTCATCTGGGCACTTCTAAACCCGATACAAATAGAAGAAAGCTTCAGATCTCTCTATAGCTCCTGCCAGGTGGCCCCGGGCAGTGGCTGACTTTGCACCTCCCTGGAGGCCCTAGAGCCATTGCACCCGGTGGACAGCTTCAGACCATATCAGATTACAACCCTACACATCCACAAGTGACACACTCAAGGGGCAGACTCAGTGAGTACCAAAGCCCCACTGAAGCAAGTCCTGCTCCATAAGGGTGTTTCCTGCACAGCAGCTCTCCCATTATAGTCACAGCTGGTCCTCACAGCCAATTGGCCTGGAGGTCAATTCCTCCCAGTGATGCCAATAGCAATCAAGTCTCAACTACAAATAGACTGTGCACATGGCCCACAGAGGGGCCCACCTAGAGTGCCCAGCTCAGGTGACTGGGGAGGCTGAGCCACTGGGCCCTACAGGACACCTACCACACAAGGCCACTCTACCAACTCCAGGAGACATCGCAGCTCTACCCAATACACAGAAACAAACACAAGGAAACAGTCAAAATGCGGAGACAAAGAAACATGCCACAAATGAAAGATGGAAGAAAGCAAACTACCGGATACAGAGTTCAAAACAACAGTTATAGGATTACTCAAGGATCTTCATGAGACCTTCAAGGGACTTGGTGAGACTTTCAAGGATCTTACACAGGGAAGTTAGTTTTTAGCAGAGCTCATCTTTAAAAAGGGTCACCATAAGTTAGGACAAAGGTGACCCTGAGAAAGGAAGAATCAGTGTACCAAGAATGAGGCTAATGGGAAGAGTAGCAAAAATGTCTTCAGCCCGTGTCAAACCCTGTGCACAAACCCAGAGCACCCAACATCCCACCAAGAGAGAAGGGAGCTCATCTCCTTCCCTCCCCCAATACTTCCCTCACACCACACACCACACACCACACACCACACACCTCACCGCCCTCCTTTAGTGATGCCTGTTCTTTTGAGAGTGCGAGAAGTCAGGGAGCTGCTCCCACTTACCAAGTCCTATTCCATGCCCAGGTGAGGCATCTCATTCATTCTCACCGCAACCTCAAGGATACCCAGGTGCAGAGGAGGAAACTGAGGCAACGAGAGATTAACTCAGCCATCCTGGGGCCTGGATTTAAACTGTGCTCTTAACCACAAGCTATGCGGCCTGCTTGATTTAAACCTCTGAAAGGCAAGCCTCAAGTTCTGGCTTTGGGCACCTCCAGAGAAGGCCACCGTGTCTGGATGGACCTGAACCGCTGACAGAGAACCTGTCTGGGCAGTGACAAGGGGCATCCGGAAAGGGTTAGTTTAAAATGTTGCTCAGCTGGAGGCGGAGGTGTTGAGTGAAACTGTACAGAAACACTGTCTGGCATAATCCATCACACACCCCGGGAGTGGGGTGGGGGGGTGCGCTTCCTCCGCATCTAAGTCAACAAACGGCCTCCTAGGCACACAACAGGGTGCTAGGCACCCAGAGGGGATGGGGTTATTTTCTCAGAACCTGGTGACCTAGGTGGAAGATGGGGGGCTCATCTCAGGCCCGGGACTAAGGAAGGTCACCTCGCCACGTGAAAGAGGTGACCGGTCCATTCCCGGGTGGGAAGGGGGAACCCCTCCCCGACCGGAGTTCAATCACTAACCACCCCACTCCCCCGCCGGCCACCGGGGCACTCACTCGGTTGCACAGCATCTCCTAAGTGCTACTCAGATCCAAGTCCCATGGTCTCAGACCCTCAGCTCCCAAGCTCACGGCTCCACGGATGCAATGGAGTTGTGCAGAGCAGGGCAAACCTATGACTATAGGCTGGAGCAATCGGCAAGTTTACCAGGGCGGCTGCAAAACTCTAAGCCTATGGGGTAAAAGAAATCGCCAGTCAGGCCACCTATTGGCTACTTGGATTGGCAGTCTGTGGGTCTATGGGCGGGGAAAGGAAGCATGGAAGCCTCTGGCCCAGCCGTGGGCAAACTACGGCCCACGGGCTGGATCCAGCCCGTTTGAAATGAATAAAACTAAAAAAAAAAAAAAAAAAAAAAAAAAAAAAAAGACTGTACCCTTTTATGTAATAATGTTTACTTTGAATTTATATTAGTTCACACAAACACTCCATCCATGCTTTTGTTCCGGCCCTCCGGTCCAGTTTAAGAACCCATTGTGGCCCTCGAGTCAAAAAGTTTGCCCACCCCTGTCTGGCCCCAACTCTGCATGCCAGAACTATAAGACCCAGCATGCACTGGGAAGGACCCAGGGGTGAGGGGCACCTCTGGTATCCTTGTGGTGCCAACTCCTGGATCTGCCAGGTAATGCTGGTCCAGGTGTAAGGGACAATCAGTGGGTCCGTGCTGCCTGTCACTACCTGAACCAATAAAGCAGAGACAGGATTGAATCATATATGAGCATTTATTCCAATACTGGCCGGCACCCGGTGTGGTAGGGACGACCCCGGTGAGGTTGAAACGGCCCCCGTGAGGTAGGGACGACCCTGGTCAGGTCAAAACGGCCCCGGTGTGGTAGGGACAACCCCGGTCAGGTTGAAACGGCCCCCGTGAGGTAGGGACGACCCTGGTCAGGTCGAAACGGCCCCGGTGTGGTAGGGACGACCCCGGTGAGGTTGAAACGGCCCCCGTGAGGTAGGGACGACCCCGGTCAGGTCGAAACGGCCCCGGTGTGGTAGGGACAACCCCGGTCAGGTTGAAACGGCCCCCGTGAGGTAGGGACGACCCCGGTCAGGTTGAAACGGCCCCCGTGAGGTAGGGACGACCCCGGTCAGGTCGAAACGGCCCCAGTGTGGTAGGGACGACCCCGGTGAGGTTGAAACAGACCCCGTGAGGTAGGGACGACCCCAGTCAGGTCGAAACGGCCCCGGTGTGGTAGGGACGACCCCGGTGAGGTTGAAACGGCCCCCGTGAGGTAGGGACGACCCTGGTCAGGTCGAAACGGCCCCGGTGTGGTAGGGACAACCCCGGTCAGGTTGAAACGGCCCCCGTGAGGTAGGGACGACCCCGATGAGGTTGAAACGGCCCCCGTGAGGTAGTGACGACCCCGGTCAGGTTGAAACGGCCCCCGTGAGGTAGGGACAACCCCGGTCAGGTTGAAACGGCCCCCGTGAGGTAGGGACGACCCCGGTGAGGTTGAAACAGACCCCGTGAGGTAGGGACGACCCCGATGAGGTTGAAACGGCCCCCGTGAGGTAGTGACGACCCCAGTCAGGTCGAAACGGCCCCGGTGTGGTAGGGACAACCCCAGTCAGGTTGAAACAGCCCCGGTGTGGTAGGGACAACCCCGGTCAGGTCGAAACGGCCCCGGTGTGGTAGGGACGACCCCGGTGAGGTTGAAACGGCCCCCGTGAGGTAGGGATGGCCCCGGTCAGGTTGAAACGGCCCCGGTGTGGTAGGGACAACCCCGGTCAGGTTGAAACGGCCCCGGTGTGGTAGGGACAACCCCGGTGAGGTTGAAACGGCCCTGGTGAAGTCGGGACGGCCCCGGTGAGGTTGAAACAGCCCCCGTGAGGTAGGGACGACCCCGGTCTGGTAGGGACAACCCCGGTCAGGTCGAAACGGCCCCGGTGTGGTAGGGACGACCCCGGTGAGGTTGAAACGGCCCCCGTGAGGTAGGGACGGCCCCGGTGAGGTTGAAACGGCCCTGGTGAGGCTCAGACGGCCCTGGTGAGGTTGAGACTACTCCAGTGAGGTTGGGACAAATAAAGGGGACCAGTATGGACTGATGAACAGGGGTAGATACAGAAGCAGAGCAACATTGAACAGAATGTTAAACTACAGTGGGAAGCCTGGGGAGGGTTGGGGGGGGGATTAAGAGACCAACTGAAGGACTTATATGCATGCATATGGGATTAACCAATGGACACAAGACACGGGGCGGGGGGGGGCGGGGGGTAGGGGCTGGGGGAATGTCAAGGGGGGGAAAAAAGGAGACATATGTAATACTCTTTGTAATACTTTAAGAAATAAAAATTATTAAAATAAAAAAAATAAAAAAATACTGGCCGGCAGCAGGTCAACCACAAAAATCTGCTCTCTACCCCACCATGAGCCAACTGCTTATATTGGGTAGAAGGACGAAGGTTACGTGGGGAAGTTGGCAAAAGGTATGCCAAAAGGGCAGTTTACAGGTCTGGAGATTCGCAGAGGCCTGCGGGTATGCAAAGGCTGGAGGTCTTCAAAGGGCTTAGTGATGCAAAGGGCTATGGGTCTTCAAAGGGCCTGTGATTCCGGTTTCTGCAACAAGGTTTTTGAGGTTATTTTTCCATGATAAATGGCAGCTCCCTGATGGGGAGGATGGACTGCATTTCCAGGTGAGCTCCCAGGTCCCACATGCAACCCCCAGCCAGGTTAGAATGTGCTTTCTTTAATCAGAACAAAACAATCACGGTTAACAGAGCAAGATTAACATTTCTTACAATTACAACTGGTCCCCAATATTCTATTTCTGCCCCTATCACAGGAAGTCTTGCACTTTGCCATTTCTTCATTCAGCCATGTCTTCCATACAGGAAGTGTGATTGACAACTGGAAGGTGTTTCACAGGGAAAGCGCTACAAAATCTTTATATGTTTTCGAGGGCTGTTGTAGCAAAAGCACCATAAACAGAGTGGCTTAAGTGACAGAAACATATAGTCCTCACACTTCTGAAAATCAGAAGTCCGAGATCAAGAACTGCAGCAGGGTTGGTCTTTTCTGAGAGCTGCAAGGGAGAACCGGTTCCAGTCCACTCTCCTGGCTTCCAGTGACTTGGCAATACTGGCAAACCCGATCTTTCTTCCTTCACAACGACACAGAGGCGCAGGAGACCCAAATGTCCCTCTTAAAAGGTTCCGGCATGAACTTAGACTTGCTTCCTCCGAGCTCCAGTGCCCGCCTGGAGGCGCTGGGGGACCCAGACACATGGGGAGGAACTGGACTGTCTGGCATCGGGGCAGGAACTCAGGGATGGCTTTTTACCAGCTAGCGGTGCTCTTGTTTTGGTGGTGGTACTAGTGAGGAATTGGGTTAGTAACAGAAGAAAAGAGAGCCATAAATATCAAAGAGGGAAACCTTCCCCCAAAGAATCGTAATTGCTGTAAGATATGCCTTTTATATTTCATGCCTCTGACCTTTAGCAAACTTCAAAATCAAAGTCTTGCCCACTGGTGTGGCTCAGCAGTTAAGCATCGACCCATGAACAAGAGGTTGCTGGTCCGATTCCCAGTCAGGGCGCATGCCGGGGGTTGTGGGTGAGGTGATGGAGGCAGCAAATCGATGTTGATGTTTCTCTCTCATTGATGTTTCTATCTCTCTCTCCCTTCCTCTCTCTCTAAAAATCAATAAAAACATTTTTTTAAAAAAATATTTGCCCTAACTGGTTTGGCTCAGTGGATAGAGCGTCAGCCTGCGGACTCAAGGGTCCCAGGTTCGATTCTGGTCAAGGGCATGTACCTTGGTTGCGGGCACATCCCCAGTAGGGGGTATGCAGGAGGCAGCTGATCAATGTTTCTCTCTCATCCATGTTTCTAACTCTCTATCCCTCTCCCTTCCGCTCTGTAAAAAATCAATAAAATATATTTTTAAAAAAATCTTTACTCAGGCTAAAATATGTTAAAGCAGGGATTTCCCCCCTTTATCAGGACAGGCATACCTTGGAGATACTGCAGGTTCGTTCAGTTCTAGACCACCACAATAAAGCGAGTATTGCAATAACGCAAGTTGCACACATTTTTTGGTTTCCCAGTGCATATAAATAAATGTTTTCACTATACTCTCGTTTATTAAGTGTGTAATAGCATTATGTCTAAAAAAATATGTACTGTACATACCTTAATGAGAAAATACTTCATTGCTAAAAAATGCTAAGCTTCATCTGAGCCCTCAGCGAGTCATAATCTTTTTGCTGGTGGAGGGTCTTGCCTCAGTGTTGATGGCTGCTGACTGATCAGCGTGGTGGCTGCTGAAGGCTGGGGTGGCTGTGCCAATTTCTTTTTTTTTTTAAATATATTTTATTGATCTTTCACAGAGAGGAAGGGAGAGGGACAGAGAGCCAGAAACATCGATGGGAGAGAAACATCGATCAGCCGCCTCCTGCACATCTCCCACTGGGGATGTGCTGTGCCAATTTCTTGCTTTTGTTTTTGTTTTTTGACAGATCCTGCCTCAGGTTTATTTGTTCAAATAGCAAAGGAGGACACCAGCTCCATGCATACAGCAACCCAGAGGTCCCACCAGTCCTTCCGTCCTCACATCACGTTTGGCAGACAGAGGCCTCTACTGTGGAGCCTTCGTGGGGGCCTGGGCACCTTTGGGAGCGGGAGCCTGAACCCCTTTGGGAGCCTGAGCTGCAGCTGCAGCTGCACCCGCAGCCTGGGGCTTGGTTTCCGCCTTGGCCTTGGCCTTTGGCCGGCAGAGCCTGAGCCCCTTGGCAATGTGGGCACGAGCACTTTCCCAAGCTTGGGGTGAGCGAGGTAGGCAAGTCGACTGAGTTTGTGGCTGCAGCCCTTTGGGATGTTGGGCCTGGGCTCCTTGGGCTTGACCAGGGCCTTGATGGCCTCAGCACGTGCGCTCATGGCCTTGGCGTTGTTGGCCTGCATCTTCTTCAGGCCCTTCTTGTTGTGCTTCTTGGCAAAGCGCATGTTCCTTAGGAACTTGGGGTCTACCCCCTTAAGAAATTTGTGTCTTTGTGATGGGGGTTTCTTGATGCCGTTCCTGTGCCATTTTCGGGACCGGTTGTGCGTGGTATGGTTCTTGGACTTGGGCCACCTCTGCACCGAAGCCCGCGGTTCCCAAAGTGCCTGGCCAATTTCTTAAAATAAGGCAACAGTGAAGTTGGCCACTTTGACTGACTGTTCCTTTCACAAATGATTTCTCTATAGCAGGTGAGGCTGTTTGATAGCGTATTAACCACAGTAGAACTTCTTTCAAAATGGGGGTCAATCCTCTCAAACCCTGCCACTGCATTAGCAACTAAGCTTATATAATATTCTAAATCCTTTGTTGTCATTTCAACAATCTCCCCAGCATCTTCACCAGGAGTACATCCCATCTCAAAATACCACTTTCTTCGCTCATCCGTAAGAAGTAACTCCTCGTTTGTCTCATCACGAGATTGCAGCAATTCAGTCCTATCTTCTGGCTCTAGTAATTTTCTGGCTCTTTCTTTTCCCACCATACCTGCAGTTACTTCCTCCGCTGAAGTCCTGAACCCCTCAAAGTCATCACGAGTGTTGGGATCAACTTCTTCTGAACTCCTGTTAATGTTGATATTTTGATTCTTCCCATAAATCGCAAATGTTCTTAATGGAACACAACACGGTGCATCCTTTCCAGAAGGTTTTCAATTTACGTTGCCCAGATCCATCAGAGGAATCACTAACAATGGCAGCTATAGACGTATGAAATGTGTTTCTTTATTTAATTGAGTTGGTTTGTTTTTTTTTCCAGAGAGGAAGGAAAAGAGAGAGAGAGAGAGAGAGAGAGAGAGAGAGAGAGAGAGAGAGAGAGAGAGAGAAACATCGGTCGGTTGCCTCCCGGACCCACCCCCGGCCCGGACCAAAACCGCAACCTGGGCATGTGCCCTGACGGAATCAAACTGGCAACCTTTCGGTGCATGGGATGATGCTTAACCAACTGAGCCACACTGGTCAGAACTGAAATTTGTTTCTTAAATAATAACACTTGAAAATCAAAATTACTCCTTGACTCATGGGCTGACAGAATGAATGTTGTGTTCCATGAATACAACATTAATCTCCTTGTACATCTCCATCAGAGCTCTTGAGTGTCCAGGTGCATTGTCAATGAACAGTAATATTTTGAAAAGAACCTTTTTTTTCTGAGCAGTAGGTCCCAATAGTGGGCTTAAAATATTTAATAAACCATGTTGTAACCAGATACACTGTCATCCAGACTTGATTGTTCCACTGATAAGGCACAGGCCAAGTACCTTTGGCATAAATCTACTTAAGGGCTCTCGGATTTGGGGAATGATAAATGATCATTGGCTTCAATTTAAAATCACCAGCTACATTAGCCCCTAATAAGAGAGTCAGCCTGCCCTTTGAAGCTTTGAAAGGCACTGGCTTCTCTCTAGCTATGAAAGTCCTAAATAGCATCTTCTTCCAGTACAAGGCTGTTTTGTCTACATTGAAAATTCATTGTTTAGTGTAGATGCCTTTATTAATTATCTCAGCTAGGTCTTCTGGATAACTTGCTGCAGCATCTACATCAGCACTTGCTGCTGCACCTTGTACTTTTAAAACTATGTATATATATCTATATATATCTATCTATATATATATGTATATATATATGTATATATATATATATATATGCAGATATACATATATATATGTTTTTATTAATTGTAGAAAGAGAGGAAGGGAGAGGAAGAGAGAGAAACATCGATGACAGAGGAGCATCATTGGTTGGCTGCCCCCTGTACGCCCCCATTGGGAATGGAGACCCCAGCCTGGGCAGCGCCCTGACCTGGAATCAAACTGGAGACTCTCTTCTCGGTGCATGGGACACTCCACCAGAGCTGTGCTTTGCACTGTTATGTACGGAGACGGCTACTTTCCTCAAATCTCATAAACCAACTTCTATCTTCACACTTTCCTTCTGCACCTCTCACCTCTCTCAGCCTTCATAGTATTGAAGAAAGTGAGGGCCTTGCTCAGGATTAGGCTTTGGCTTAAGAGTGCTGTGGCCGGTGTGGCCTTCTATCCAGACCACGACAACTTTCTCCGTATGAGCGATAAGGCTGTTTCTCTTTCTTATCACTCATGTGTTCCCTGAAGTAGCACATTTAATTTCTGTCAGAAACTTTTCCTTTGTGCCCAAACTGGTGTTCTCATTGGCTAGAGCATCAGCCCTGTACACACCAATGCATATTGGGTTCAAGTCCTAGTCAAGGGCATGTACCTGGGTTGCAGGTTTGATCCCCAGCTCCTGTTAGAATGACTTATTTAAAAAACAAACTAACAAGAAATAACAAATGCTGGCAAAGATGTGAAGAAAAGGGAATCCTGAAGCGCTATTGGTGGGAATGTAGAATTAAAAACAGTCTGGACCTACACACCCACACACACATCCACATCCACAAAAATAAATAAAAATAAGAACAGTATGGAGCTTCCTCAAAAAATTAAAAATAGAACTTCACAGTTCTAGCAATCCCACTTCTGGGTATATATCCTAAGGAGATGGAACCACTATCTTAAGAGGTATCTGTACTCCCATGTTCACTGCAGTATTAGCCACAATAACTAAGACATGGAAACAACCAAAGTGCCCATCAATGGATAAACAGGTAGAGGAAATGTGATATACACATACACACACACACACACACACACACACACACACACACACTGGAGACCCGGTGCACGAAATTCGTGCATGGGTAGGATCTCTAGGCATGGCTGACAATCAGTGTGGACCTGTGGGGTGACCAGCGGGGCAATCAGAGGGCCCCCCTCTGACACCGGCCTTGGCCAGCCTGGCACTGCCTGCTTGCCGACTTCGCCCCCCACCGCCGCCGCTGGTTGCCTCCCTCTGTGGGACAACCAGTGGGGTGATTGGGGGGGCCCGCTGGCACCCGCCTTGGCTGGCCTGGCACCTGTGGGCTGGGGCAGCTCCTCCATTGAGCATCTGCCCCCTGGTGGTCAGTGTGCATCATAGCAACCGGTTGTTCCACAGGTCATTCCACCATTCAGTCAATTTGCATATTAGGCTTTTATTATATAGGACTAGAGGCCTGTGCACGAAAATTCATGCACTGGTGTTGGTGGGGTGGTCCCTCAGCCTGGCCTACCCCCTCTCATAGTCTGGGAGCTCTCAGGGGATGTCCTACTGATGTCCCTTGGGGAGCAGGCCTAAGCTGCAGTCTGGCCTCCCTCTGCAGGAGGTGACCAGGCTGATCAGGGGAAGGCGCTGCCCCCATCACCCTGCTGCTGCTGCTGCCACTGCTGGCTGCGGCAGCTGTAAGGCCTGAGCCCCGGGCCTCACAGCGACTGTGGCTTTGTCCGGATGGATATCTGGAAGACGTCCGCCCTAATTAGCATATTACCTTTTATTAGCATAGATAATGGTATGTTATTCAGACATAAAAAAAAAATAAGCCGAAACCGGTTTGGCTCAGTGGATAGAGCCTCGGCCTGCGGACTGAAAGGTCCCAGGTTCGATTCTGGTCAAGGGCATGTACCTGGGTTGCGGGCACATCCCCAGTGGGAGATGTGCAGGAGGCAGCTGATCAATGTTTCTCTCTCATCAATGTTTCTAACTCTCTATCTCTCTCCCTTCCTCTCTGTAAAAAATCAATAAAATATATATTAAAAAAATAAATAAGGTAAATCCTACCATAACTTGGAAGGACTTGGAGGGCATTTTGCTAAGTGAAATAAGTTATACAGAGAATTCTAGCCAAATACTGTATGATCTCATTTATATGTGGAATCTAAAAACATCAAACTCAGAGTAGAATGATGGTTGCCAAGGGCTGAGGGGTGGGGGAAATGGGGAAATATTGGTCAAAAGGTATAAACTTCCAGTTATAAAATGAATACGTTCCAGGAATCTAATGTATGGCATGGTGATTATAGTTAACATTGTATTGTATATTTGAAATTTTCTAGGACAGTAGAGCTTTAATGAGCTCACCATAACAAAACCAACAAAATAATTACATGAGGTGAAGGTTGTGTTAACTCACCTTAGTGTGGTAAACATTTTGCAGTATGTACATGTATCAAATCATTATATTGCAACACCTTAAATTTACACATGTTATATGTCAATTATATCTGAATAAAGCTGGGGGAAAAGTACCTGATGGTTATGATGACCTGTTTTAGTGCGACAGTGGGGACAGAAACCAGATTGGAAGGAGATGAAGAGTGAATAGGAGATTTTTAATTGAATATATGTAATTTTCTCTAACGTCTCCCAAATCCAACTAAAATTATTATAAAAGGAATAAAAAAGTCATAAATGTTAGAGGTATAAAAAAAGACAAAAAGAAAAAAGATAACAGATCCCAATATTTTAGATGCTGGAGACCAGATAGATAAATGATATATAACTTAGAAGAGAAAAAAAAGCTAAAACCTAATAGAAAGAAAACAAGGAAAAAAGATGATTCTCCTCTAAAATTACAGAAAGGTTCAGAAATTAGAGGCACCCTGGTACTGGCTCAAGAACAGGCATATAGATCAATGGAACCGAACAGAGACCCCAGAAATCAATCCAAACCATTACACTCAATTAATATTTGACAAAGGACAAAAAAGCATACAATGGAGTCAAGTCAGTCTCTTCAATAAATGGTGCTGGGAAAAATGGATAGATACGTGCAAAAAAAAAAAAATGAAACTAGACCACCAACTTACATCATATATAAAAATAAACTCCAAATGGAAAAAAGACTTAATGTAAGTCATGAAAACATAAAAAAATCCTAGAAGATACCACAGTCAGCAAAATCTCAGACATTTCTCATAGCAATATGTTTGTGGATACATCTCCTAGGGCCGTGGTCGGCAAACTGCAGCTCACGAGCCACATGCGGCTCTTTGGCCCCTTGAGTGTGGCTCTCCCTAAGCCTTAGGAGTACCCTAATTAAGTTAATAACAATGCATCATCAACAAATCAACAAACGACAAGTGCTGGAGAGGATGTGGAGAAAAAGGAACACTCGTGCACTGCTGGTGGGAATGCAGACTGGTGCAGCCACTATGAAAGGCAGTATGGAGGTTCCTCCAAAAATTGGAAATGGAACTCCCATTTGACCCTGTGATCCCACTTCTAGGAATATATCCCAAGAAACCAGAAACACCAATCAGAAAGGATATATGTACCCAGATGTTCATAGCAGCACAATTCACCATAGCTAAGATCTGGAAACAGCCTAAGTGCCCATCAGTAGATGAATGGATTAGAAAACTGTTGTACATCTACACGATGGAATACTATGCTGCTGTTAAAAAGAAGGAACTCCTACCATTTGCAACAGCATGGATGGAACTGGAGAGCATTATGCTAAGTGAAAAAAGCCAGTCAATGAAGGAAAAATACCACATGATCTCACTCTTTCATGGATAATTAAGACCATTACAAACTTTTGAACAATAATAAATACAGTGGCAGAGCTGCCTCAAACTGATTGTCGGACTGCAGTGGGAAGGCCAGGGAGGGTTGGGGGACAGGAGGGAGGGGAGTAAGAGATCAACCGAAGGACTTGTATGCACTCATATAACCATAACTAATGGACATAAGACACTGGGGGGTAAGGGAGGGCAGGGGCTTGTCAAGGGCGGGGGGGAAAAAAAGGACACTTATGTAATACCCTTTGTAATACTTTAAGCGAAAAAAAAAAAAAAGTTAATAACAATGTACCTACCTATATAGTTTAAGTTTAAAAAATTTGGCTCTCAAAAGAAATTTCAATCGTTGTACTGTTGATATTTGGCTCTGTTGACTAATGAGTTTGCCAACCACTGTCTAGGGCAAAGGAAAAGAAGGAGAAAATAAACAAATGGGACTACATCAAAATAAATAGCTTCTGCACAGCAAAAGAAACTATCAACAAAACAAAAAGGGAGCCCACTGAATGGGAGAACATATTTGGCAATGATACATCTGATAAAGGGTTAATATCCAAAATATATAAGGTACTCATACAACTTAACAAAAGGAAAACAAATAATCCAATTAAAAAATGGGCAAAGGCCCTAAATAGATACTTCTCCAAAGAGAACATTCAGATGGCCAAGAGACATATGAAAAAATGCTCAGTCACTGATCATCAGAGAGACGCAAATTAAAATGACAATGAGGTATCACCTCACACCTGTCAGAATGGCTACCATCAACAAATCAACAAATGACAAGTGCTGGCGAGGATGTGGAGAAAAGGGAACCCTACTGCACTGCTGGTGGGAATGCAGACTGGTTCAGCCACTATGGAAGACAGGATGGAGTTTCCTCAAAAAAATTAAATATGACCCTAGGCAAATGACTAGCTCAGTGGATAGAGCTTTGGCCTGTGGACTGAAGGGTCCCAGGTTCAATTCCGGTCAAGGGCACGAAACTGGGTTGCAGGCTCCATCCCTGGGCCTTGTGCAGGATGCAACCAATCAATCTCTCTCTCTCTCTCCCCCTCCCATCCACTCTCTAAAAATCAATGGAAAAATATTCTCGGGTGAGGATTAACAAAAGATTAAATAAATAAATAAATAAACAAACAAACAAACAAATAAATAAATATGCCTGGCACTTGGTAAACACTCAATAGATGTTAGCTCCATCATGATTAATTACTCTACTGTCCCCAGTGTGTATCCCTCTGGGTATTGTAGAACCCAGATTTGGTGATCTGAAGTGAACATTTCCAAAAACTAGTATCTTAGTTACATTCAAAAGATACAAGTCAGAGGGAATGGGGCTTGGGGAGCTGAGCGAAAAAGGTGAAGGGATTAGGCAAAGAAAGAAAAAAACTCAGACACACAACAGTATGGTGATTACTAGAGGGAAAGGGAGAGGGGAGGTGGAGCAGGTAAAGGGGGGATAAATGGTGATGGAAGGAGACTTGAACTGGAGTGGTGACTACACAATATAATATACAGATGATGTATTATGTAATTGTACACCTGAAACCTATATAACTTTATTAACCAATGTCACCCTAATAAATTCAATAAAATTTTGCCCCGTACTGCGGATCCTCCTGCTTGCCCCGTACTGGGGATGGAGCCAGAAACGCAGGCATGTGCCCTTGACCGGGAATTGAACCAGCAATCTCTTGGTGCACAGGACGAAGTCCAACCATTATTTTAAAAGACCCTGGCCAGTGTTTCTCAGTTGGCTGGAGTGTAGCTCCATACACCAAAAGGTGGTTGGTTCAATTCCAAGTCAGGGTGCATAAAGGAGGCAAACCATAAATGTTTCTCTCTCACATCGTTTCCTTCTCTCTCTCTCTCTCTCTCTCTCTCCCTCCCTCCCTCCCTTCCTCTCTCTCAAATCAATAAAAAACATATCCTCGGGTGAGGATTAAAAAATGTTTTTAAGAAAAGATTATATGAGAACTAGGCAGACTAAACTTTATAACTAGAAATACCGAATAAGAAGTTTCAATCCAATTTCTTTTCATTCTCTGCCTTCCAAACAATCTGATTGTTCAGAAATTCTTTTCATAACTTTCAATCTCCTGGAAATTGATGAACCATCTCTTTCTCTAGAAAAAAAAGAAAACATAATAATACAGAACACCAAAGCACACAAGACACGAGACACCTCAACTCCCATTTCGCTAGAGTCCTATTACTCTAAGAAATAGAAATGTATGTAGGAAAAAATGTGGGATTTTCATGCATCCTAAGATTTAACACCATTTCTCTGCTCTAAAAGTAGGCAGAACCAAATAAATTCTATTTTACATGAACTAATACAAAACTCTAGGTTTTTACAGTCTGTCCGAGTTGACAGCCATGGAGGTAAAATGACCCAGACTGTGAACTGATGTCAGAAGTTAATTATGAATTTGAGGGGGGAAAGTTAATTATGTCAGTGTTGCTCAGTGGTTGGGCATCTGACCTATGAACCAGCAGGTCATGGTTCGATTCATGGTGAGGGTACATGCCGGGGTTGCAGGCTTGATCCCCAGTGTGGGGCATACAGGAGGCAGCCAATCAATGATTCTCTCTCATCATTGATGTTTCTATCTCTCTCTACCTCTCCCTTCCTCTCTGAAGTCAATAAAAATATATAAAAATAAATAAAACAAAAGCTGTTGTGCAAAATATGATACTTTAAAAAAAATAAATTAAAAATAAATAAATAAAAATAAAAAATAAAAAAAATAAATTTGTAGAGGTCTTCGCCCAGGCTACGGCCCCGCTTCCGGAGATATGATGTGCCCACTAGTGCCCTCTAGGGGTTCCTTGGATGAGGATGTATTGGATGACTCCTTGCTGGACCTGAGTGAAGGAGAAGATGATGGCCATTTCAGCTTCACAGAGGAAGAGATAGAGAAGTACTTGAGGGATGATGATCTATCAGATGAGGACGAGGAAAATACATTGGACAGCCTTGGACCAGTAGCTGAGACTCCTGGCCTCTTCAAATTACCTCAGAGTACATCAGGTGGTCAGGGACCAACGCCTACGAAACCATTAAACAGACCCTTTGCACTAGAAAAGAATCTTGTAAAATTAACAGTAGTTGCACCATTTAATCCAACAGCTTGTGATGTTGTGCTTAATAAGGACAAGACTGATACACCCAAAGATATTGAAAAACCCTCTTCCCTTGGAGAAGGGATGAGAGAAGATGGTCTTAGCCCAAATAAGAGCAAACTTTGCACTAATTCTGAAGGGATCGTCCCAAATAACTCTTCCTGGGATGGGCCCTCGCTCCCTTCTCCTTCAAGTAATAACTTTCAACGAACTGTCCCTGAAAAAAGTATGCCTGATAGTAAGAAACCTACACCTGTAACCACTCAGATCTTGGACCATTCAGAGACTCCTCATTTAGGGTCACCCTGGAGAAACGGATCACATAAATCAAGTTGTGAAATGAAGTTTCCAGTTGTTACCAGTTCATCAAACAAAGATGTTCTTGACAAGGATTCTGGGAAGCTGAAAGCTCCTGAGAGAATAGGCAACGTCATTCCTGTTCTGCAAGCCAAAACTAGGAATAAGGTTTCGACGTTTTCACAATCAGATCTAGAACGGAAGAAGCAAACTTACGTCAGGAGTGTTTTTGCTCATATAAAAGACTCAGTGGATTCTAACCAAGGTGCCTTGGTGGAACTGTGTTCTTTGATGGATCAAGTTCATCATATGCATAACCATCCGCATCCTTCGGACCTCACCATTCAAAACCATGCCCGGTTCCGACAGAAACCTCTGGAAAGATACAGTCTGACTCAGTGGGTTGACAGGAACGAGCGAAGCCACCAGCGGTTCCAGAGTCTCTAAGGTATCCAGTACAGTCCATGTGTCTCACCCCATTAGCAGTGAAGGTCCCTGTCCAGAGCAGCATCTCATCTTCTGCTGTTTTGTGCTTGGCAGATTTTGAATTTTATTTTTCACAAGATTTTTATTTAAAGAACCTTTTGGCTTTTGGAAATGCCCATTGCCGACTTGAAATTTTTTGTATAAAATCCTTCAGGCGTGCGTACGTGCGTGCGTGCATGTGTTTAAGCAGTGTTAAGATGATAGTTTTTATTTCTTTACAGCATAGCTAAAATTAATCATAGCTGGAATAACTAGCATTGCAACTGTCTAGTTCCCCATAGATAACCCAAGTTCTGAAGAGACAGTGTTTTGCTTAGGCCCAAATCTAGGACGCATGTTCCTACCTTCCTGCTACAAAAGGGTTTAAGCCTAAATCTGTAATGGGAGCATCGCCTTTGCCAAATCACATGAGTGACAGGTTAACTATAAAATGTGACAATCACATTTCCTCTTTGCTCAAATAATTCTGTTTTTCCCAAGCTTTAGCAGCTTAATTAAATCTGTTGGACTGGAGGAGGAGAGAACTGTTCTCTAGCAGTTAACGTAATATTCTTCAAGGAGAAAAAAACAGCCAAAGAAAACTCATTATTAGGCATGCCCGCCTTAAAGAAGCTGGTGGGTAAAATCTGGAGTTTTAATATGTTTTTAAAGATGCATATCTTATATTTGGTGTTGGCCTCTAAGTCTAGTATTTCATGTGGAATCGTTACTGTATTTTATGTTACATACATTTAACTGCCTACCTACCTTTCTTCATCCAGGATGACATTCTCACCACAGGGGTATTGATAAAGCAGAGTAAAAATGCGTTTACGTAGTTTACTTAGAGGTAAAGAGCCGGAAATAACCTGCAATTTTGCATCTAATGCAAGCCCTGCTTTGAGTTTTTGTCAGGATCAGTTATGAAACAAGTTTGGTGCCTCCTCTTTATCATGGTTTTTCCCTTGTAGCAGTTGTGTTTAATGTCATTAAATTTTAAAAAAATAAATAAATTTGTAGTCCCTAGCTGGTTTGGCATTTTGTACACAATTTTTATGTTTTTAACTCTGCTTGATTACCCCACCTCTTGGACCCAGACTGTGAGCCCCTAGGAAGCAAACACCAAGTTTACTAATCTTTTTATCTTTAACTTCTAAACATACTTTATGCTCAGGAATGTTAGCTGAAAGAATACTATTTTCACTTCCTTTTAAGCATCTCCGATGGGAAAGAGAATTCCCAATGACTATTAAGAGAACACTGCCATCTCCTGGGTAATATAGATCATGCATCTTTTAGCAAATACTGTAACAGGAAAACAAAGCATAGAATTTGTACTCTGATCGAAAGTTTGAAATTTAAACCTAGCTCTGCCATTTGCTGTATTAAACTGGAAATTTTCAATATTTTAAAATATCAGTTTCCTGCCCTAGCTGGTTTCGCTCAGTGGATAGAGCGTTGACCTGCAGACTGAAGGGTCCCGGGTTTGATTCCAGTCACAGGCACATGCCCGGTTTGCGGGCCCAATCCCCAGCGAGGGGCGTGCAGGAGGCAGCCCATCAGTGATTCTCATCATTGATGTTTCTAACTCTCTCCCCCTCTCCCTTCCTCTCTGAAATCAATAAAAAAAATATTTTTAAAAAGATTTTAAAATAAAACATCAGTTTCCTCTTCTACAAAATGAACATAGTATCTGACCTCTCTCAGAGATTATCATGTGTGGGAGAGGAAGAAACTTCCCCGCACACTCCTAGGTTTTTTTCAGTCGGTCTAATATTTAAATAGACATGAGATAGATTAATGAGAAAAGAAATTGAATATATATGTATGCATGGGAACACCACATACAGAGAGAATCAGAGACCCCACCTACGCAAGAGGTTCAAAGACAGAAAAGGAAAATGTGGTGTATTTGACATTCTAAGCTAAGAGATCACGTTGGGCTTCAGAAGGGAGAAGGTCATTGCAGGACAATAAGAAAAGCAGACGTTCAGTAATTAGACAGTTTGCCCTGCCCTATAGGTGGGTCATAAAAAATTATTTCTGGTGATAACTCTAATTACGGGCAAGGCCCCTAATTTAAATTCTTTAAGGGAGAACTAAACGTTTCTTGTGAGCCTGCAGGGCTTGAATACCTTCAGCTCAAAATAATTCACATGCAAAAGTAGCACATTTTGGGGAGGACTGTTCTGAATCTCTACACATGACAGTCAAATCGGATAATGACCGTTAAAAGTACTTTGTTGATTACAAAGCATTTTATAAGTATGAGATATTCTGTCTTATTCCTTACTGCAAATCTAAGTACATACGTGCAGCTTGAGGGTCAGAGCCAACTCATTAAGCTTTAGATAGCTAATGGCATATTTCTTTCTTTATATGTTAATGTAGGCTCACTATCATAATGTGTTAAAATGTGTTGTTGAACATAAAAATATGCTAAATCAGTGATGGCGAACCTTTTGAGCTCGGCGTGTCAGCATTTTGAAAAACCCTAACTTAACTCTGGTGCTGTGTCACATATAGAAACTTTTTGAAATTTGCAACCATAGTAAAACAAAGATTTATATTTTTGATAGTTATTTTATATATTTAAATGCTATTTAACAAAGAAAAATCAACCAAAAAAATGAGTTCGCGTGTCACCTCTGACACGCGTGTCATAGGTTCGCCATCACTGTAAATTAAAACTACACGGAGACACACTGTTTCTCAGCTATCAGACTGGCAAAAATCCAAAAGCCTTACAACAAACGGTTGGAGATACTGTGTTAAAATAGCACTTGTATATATTTTTTGTGGAAGGGCCAAATTGCATAACTCCTTTTTTTCACCCTATCTAGCCAAATTACATATGCTTTTACCCTTCAACCTAACAGTTCTACTCACAGGAATATATCCGAAAGATACAATGGTAAAATTAAGAAAAGACACTATATACAAGGCATATTCATACTAGTAAGGAAGGAAGCTATCAAAAACTGCTGGGTTGTTTTACTGCATAACTCAAATTAATGATCTCAAAATGAGATTTGAATTTTTTTTTAATATATTTTATTGATTTTACAGAGAGGAAGGGAGAGGGATAGAGAGTTAGAAACATCGATGGGAGAGAAACATAGATCAGCTGCCTCCTGCACACCTCCCACTGGGGATGTGCCCGCAACCCAGGTACATGCCCTTGACCGGAATCAAACCTGGGACCTTTCAGTCCGCAGGCCGACGCTCTATCCACTGAGCCAAACCGATTAGGGCAAGATTTGAATTTTTAATGAGTGCCTTGTAAGAGGTAATATCAAAATCATAAAATTAAGATTGATACGTGTTGTGAGTCATATCTAAATGTAGGTATAGCCTGGCTGGTGTGGCTCAATGGTTGAGTCTCGATCTGTGAATCAAGAGGTCACGATTCAATTTCCCGTCAGGGCATACACCCGGGTAAATAAATAAACGTAGATATAAATAGAAATTTTACTTTCTGTTTTAATTTCAGGGGAACTACTATTTGGGAAAGCTATTAAGTAAATGACTTTTTTACAGTTATACCCTAATGATTCTAGCAAGTTCTTCTAAGATATACATCAAACCTAGCACACATTAAAAATCCACATTAAAAACTATGAGGTCCTAGTTTTCATTTAAGTATTCATTAAAACATTTATTTTTCTATTGTAACAAATGTGAAGTTTTTATTGTTAATAAAGGAATCTGTCGCCCTGGCTGGTTTGGCTCAGTGGATAGAGAGTCGGCCTGCACTCTAGAAGGTCCGGGTTTGATTCTAGTCAAGGGCAAACGCCAGGGTTGCAGACTTGATCCCTGGTGGGGGGCGTGCAGGAGGCAGCTGATCGGTGATTCTCTCTTATTGTTGATGTTTCTATCTCTCTCTCCTTTTCCCTTCCTCTCTGAAATCAATAATAAAAAAAAAGAGAATCTGTCAACCATCAAATAAAACCCACAAAACTACTAGGTGTCAAGAAATTCAAGAGTCAATTAGAGGGGATTCCCACTGCCAAAGATGGGACAATTTGAGCATCAAAAAGAATAGCAATTGCAAAGAATGTAAACACATCAAAGTTATTAAAGTTCATAAATTCATAATAAAATTTTAAAAATATATTTCTATTGATTTTAGAGAGGGGGGAGAGGAAGAGAAAGAGAGAGAGAGAGAGAGAGAAACATCAATGATGAGAAAGAATGCCTCCTGCACACCCCACACTGGAGAGCGAGTCCACAACCCAGGCATGTGCCCTGACCAGGAATGGAACCATTATTTCCTGATTCATAAGTCCATGCTCAACCACACCGCTGGCATAATAAATTTTTATTTTTATTTTTAAAAACATATTTTTATTAATTTCAGAGAGGAAGGGAGAGGGGGAGGGAGAGATAGAAACATCAATTATGAGAGAGAATCATTGATTGGCTGCCTCCTGCACGCCCCTTACTGGGGAATGAGCCCACAACCTGGGCAAGTGCCCTTGACTGGAATCGAACCTAGGACCCTTCAGTCCACAGGCCAATGCTCTATCCACTGAGAAAACCGGCTAGGGCTAAATTTTTAAAACTCTAACCAATCACCTTTAGAGGAATTACCTAACCAACTTAGGCAACCAATTGATGTGTCTTTCTCACATCGATGTTTCTCTCTCTCTCTCTCTCTCTCTCTCTCTCTCTCTCTCTCTCTCTCTCCCCCTCCTCTTTTTCCTTCCATCCCTTCCCTACCTCTGTCCCTCCCACATTCTCTAAAAATCAATGGGAAAAATATCCTTGGGTGAAGGTTAACAACAACAAAAAAGGAATGACAGAACAGCAGCACTTTGCAACCCCTCGTGAAACAGCTGATCTAGGCAATGACTATCAAAAGTCACTAAGACTATTCGGTTAAAAGCTGACTGGGTATCATAAAAAACACTATATACAAATATCCCTTATGAATATGGATGTAAAATATCTTAACAAAATATTAGCAGATTGAATTCAGAAATATATTTTTAAAAGGTTATACATTATGATCAAGAATGTAAGGCTGGTTAAATATCCAAAAATCAAAGTAATACAATCTGACATATTAATAGAATAAAGGACAAAATCCACATCAGTAGATACAGAATAAGCATTTGACAATACCTAATAATCATTCATGATAAAATCTCCCAACTAATAGGAAATTTTCTCAATTTCATAAAGAACAAATAAAAAAAACACACCTACAGTTAACATCATACTTAATGCTGAAAGGCTGACTACATTCCCCCTAAAACCAGGAACAAAGCAAGGATGTCTGCTCTGTTTTGTCTTCCACAAAAATGTTAGGATTCATGCAAATTCTGTGCAAAATGCTGTTGAGATTTTTAATGGAATTGTGTTAAATTTATAAATTACTTTAAGGAGACCTGGCTGGTTTGGCTCAGTGGACAGAGCATCGGCCTGTAGACTGAAGGGTCCCAGTTTTGATTCTGGTCAAGGGCACATGCCCAGGTGCGGGCTCGATCCCCAATGGGGAGCATGCAGGAGGCAGCTGATCAATGATTCTTTCTCATCATTGATGTTTCTCTCTCTCCCTCGCTCCCTCTCCCTTCCTCTCTGAAACCAATAAAAATATATTTTAAAAAATTACTTTGAGAACCTCCACTTTTTGATACTGAGTTATTCCCTCCACTTAACATGTCTGTAAGTTATCCATTGCTGCATTACAATACTACCGCAAACTTAGTGGTGTGAAGCAACACGTTTATTATCTCTGTTTCCGTGGGTCAGATATTTAGGGATGGCCTATCTAGGCTGCAGGGTACTGGCCAGGGCTGAGTTCTCATCTCAGGCTCCAGGCTGGGAAGGAGCCCCTCTGTGACATGAGTTTTGGCAGCATTCAATTCCTTGCAGTTTCTTGCTGGGAGCTGCCTTCAGTCCCTTGCCATGCGGCCCTCTCCTCACGGCAGCTCACAGCATGGAATCAACAAGGGAGAGTCACCTTTGCCATATTCTATTTGTTTGAAGCAAATCATAAGTCCAGTCATGCTCAAGAGGAGGGGATTACACAAGGGCATGAATATCACCCGGCAGGGATCGTGGGAGCCATCTTCGAATTTGCAATATATGGTATACCTTTCCATTTAATAATTTTACCATAAAATTCGTATGCAGCCTGTGTTAGGTTTGCTCATATGTACTTCTCAGTTTCTAATGTTATCACAATGCAACTTTAAAAAAATAAGCCTAATTATTACTTCAGTATAGGAACACTATTGAATTATGGACAATGATTTTTGATCTAGTAACCTTGTTAAACTCTCTTATTAGTCCCAACAATTTACCTATAGATTCACTTAGATTTTCCTCATAAATATCATTTGTAAATAATGACAATTTTCTTTCTTTTCTTATAATCCTTATACCATTTATTTCTTTTTCTTGTCTTATTGGACAATAAAACCTCCAATAAGGCCCAGCCAGTGTGGCTCAGTGGTTGAGCGTTGAACTATGAACCAGGGGGTCACAGTTTGATTGCCGGTCAGGGCACATGCCTGGGTTCTAGGTTCGATCCCCCAGTGTGGGGCATGCAAGAGGCAGCCCATCAATGAATCTCTCACATCACTGATGTTTCTATCTCTCTTTCCCTTTCCTTTCCTCTCTGAAATCAATAAAAATAGATTTTAAAAAATAGATTTGTTTTAAAACAAAAAACCTCCAATAAAATATTTAATGGAAGTTTTGATACCAGGCCTGTTTCCTGATAATGCCTGTATCAGGTTTATCAGAATGTTCCTTCTGTTGCTAAGAGCCTTGAAAATGAATAGTATTTAATTTTATCAAATACTTTTTTTGCAGTGATCAGGAGGATCAAACAGATTTCCTCTCTTAATCTGTTCATGTGGTAAATTATGCATATTTCTTCCCAGTGTTAATCCATTCTAGCATCTTTGAGATATATACTTTTGCATTTATGTCTTATAATTTACTTTTCTTATGCTGTCCTTACCGGGTTTTTGTTTTACAGATTATACTAAATTAATAAAAGAAGTTTCCCTTTTTTCTATTTCTTGGAACAAAGTACACAAGTTTGGGATTATCTGTTCTTTGAAAGTTTCATAGCACTCCCATATATAAAACCGGGTGTATTTTTTTCTGTGTAAATGTTTCTACTACAAAACTTCTAATCTCAGCAGGCTCTTAGATATTTCCCACCCTGGTTACTGCCTTCTCTTAGTCCCCAGCTTTCTACCTCACTTTCTCCCAATGTTCTTAGCATGTAATATTCTTCTACTATCTTCAACCTTTTCATCTCTACTGGCTTCCCTCCTCAGCACATTAATTACTTTTAAAAGTCAAAAGAAAAACACACATACATGCAAAACAAACAAAAGCTCTTCCTCTGAACTCTAGGTTCTTCTCTAGTTCTTGTTCTTTTAATTTTCCCCATAGTCAAGAGTAACACATTTGCTGACTGTCTTGATCTCTAACCCCCCCCCCTTCACTTTTTATTGTATTTTAAATTATGTTAGAGTTGGGGAATCATTAGTGGGTTATACAAAAATATAACATAACCAGATTTGCATTTCTGAAAGATCACTTGTAGCTACACTTGAAAGTGAGTGAAACTGATAGGAGAGAGATCTAAATTGAGAAGTTTAACAGGGTAGTAACAACGGGAATGGGGAGAAGTGGATTAATTTGAGACCTATTAAAGGATGTGACGGATGAGGAAATGAAAAATTAAATGTGAATTTCCAGTTGAATAATGGATTTTGGTGATATTCGTTGAATAGAAAATACAAATTGAGAAATCTGACTACATAATGATAAAAAAATACCTAATGGCAAAAACCACAAAAGGAAAACTAAAAGTCACATTATGAAGCAGGAGAGGGAAGAAAATATGCAACTCATTTCACAAAAGGCTAATTTCCAAAACATATGAAGAGTTCCTACAAATCAATATCAAAACTCTAATAGCCAATATTTGAATATATAAAAAATGAAGTATGATGGTTGTTAAATATGTAAAAAGATGCTCAACCTCATTCATAATTTTTTAAAAGTAAATAAAAACAACACTGAGACACCATTTTACACTTATTGGAATGGCAAACAAACAAAATCACCCGAGGTGAGGGTGGAAAAACAAGTACTTTTTTACAAGGGTATGACCAATATGGTGGGCAATTTGGCAACAGCTCTCAAAATTACAAATACACACACACACACACACACACACACACCTTTTGACTCTGAATTTCTACTTCTAGGAATTTATCCTACAGTTATCTCTGCAACCTGCAAAACTATAAGATATATAAACTCACTCACTGCAGCAGCACTGTAATAGCCATGGTAGCCATAGAACATATTGCTCAAATTGGGATAGTTTTGAAAGAGAGAGAAGGCACTATTAATATTTATATTAATATTTCCATGCAAGCCAAGAAATATGGTCACTCTAATTAAGACAAAAGATGGAAAACAACACAAATATTCACCAAGAGGAGACTTTTAAAATAATAATGATACATCCTGACAATGGAAGACTACATAACCATAGAAGGGAGCACATTATGTAGTGATTTGGAAGGTTCTCCAGATGTATAGTAAAAAGGTTTTAAAGAAAAAAAAATACAAAAGTGCTTATAGTATGCTACCAATTGTGTAAAAGAGAAAATATATAATTGCTTAGTAGTGAATAAAATATATCTGAAAGGATATATAGAAAACCAATCTCAGTGTTTGCCTCTGGGGAAGGAAAGCGGGTGTCTAGGAAACAGAAACAGGAGTTACTTCACTAAATGCCCTTTTTGTACCTTTTGAATTTTGAACCAGATGAATAAATACAATTGTAAAAGAAAATGGTCCTAGTAAGAGTTGGCTATTTGATCATTTTATGACCCATTTTTCCTCTCTTCTTGAGCTTGTATGCTGAGTAATGAAAATTCTGTTAAACACCGTGATCCTATAGAGTTCCTTGGTTTTTTAAAAAATCTTTATTGTTGAAAGTATTACATATGTCTCCTTTACTTCCCCATTGACCCATTCTAGTCCACTGCCCACCCCAGGCCTTCACCACACTATTGTCTGTGCCCAGGAGTTATGCACATATGCATACAAGTTCTTTGGTTGATCTCTTCCCATCCCCGACCCTCACCTTCCCTCTGATATTCAACAGTCTGTTCCATGCTTCTATGCCTCTAAATCTATTTTGCTCCTCAGTTTATTTTGTTCATTAGATTCCACATATGAGTGAGATCACGTGATACTTGTCTTTCTCTGACTGGCTTATTTCACTTAGCATAATACTCTTCAGGTCCCTCCATGCTGTCTCAAAGGGTAAGAGTTCCTTCTTTTTTTTTTTTTTTTTTTACTGCTGCATAATATTCCATGGTGTAAATGTACCGCAGCTGTTTTATCCACTCATCTACTGATGGACACTAGGGTTGTTTCTAGGTCCTTAACTAGTTTTAGAATCATTTTAATTTTGCTACAGAGACATGAGAATTGTGCAAAACAAAACTAAGATATACTTTAGAAAAATCTGAAATCAAGTACCAGTATTGTAACTATCCCAGACAATTTATATGAAATATTACTTTTTTCCAATTTCTGTATTTAATAATTCTCACAAAACAGCAAGTAATCATTTCTTACATTATATACTTATTTGGCACCTTCTGTACTTTTTACTGTGATTTTTTGCATCCAAATTAAAGTAAACTGTACTGGAATAACAAATGCAAATAAATGAATAAATATACTTAACTCTGAAAATCTCTTACCTTAGTAGTAGTTACTATATAAATAACCTGATTAACTAAAATTGCTTTATCCAAAAATTTCAATAACTTTTTTGTTGTTGTTAATCTTCACC
Organism: Myotis yumanensis; assembly: GCF_028538775.1. Classification (NCBI taxonomy): domain Eukaryota; kingdom Metazoa; phylum Chordata; class Mammalia; order Chiroptera; family Vespertilionidae; genus Myotis; species Myotis yumanensis. The sequence continues at coordinate 158,732,115 of NW_027223754.1, forward strand.
AGAGGATATTTCTTCCCCCATTGATTTTTAGAAAGAGTGGAAGGGACAGGGAAGGGGGAGAGAGAGAGAGAGAGAGAGAGAGAGAGAGAGAGAGAGAGAGAAAGAGAAGAGAGAGGACAGAGAAATATCAATGCGAGAGAGACACATCGATTGGTTGCCTCCCCAGCACGCTCCCAGACCGGGCCAGGGATCAAACCTGCAACCCAGATATGTGCCCCTGACTAGGAATGGAACCCAAGACCCTTTGGTGTGCAGGCTGGCACTCTAACCACTAAGTCACGCTGGCCAGGGCTGTAACAACTTTTAGCAAAAGTGGATGATGTAAAAAAGCTTCAAATTACATAAGATCTTGAGAAATTATGGCTTGTGGAATGTAGATAAGTGTGGTTAAAAATTAATTTAGCTAGTCTTTTAGAGAATAATTTTGTTCACTATATGGTAATACAAGATTCGTATAACATCTTTAATATCCTTTAGGTTAAAAAAAAAAGTATTAAAATGCTATCAACCACAATCTGAAAGTTTTTTCTTTTTGCTATTTCAAAATCTTTCAAATTAGTTTTAGGCTTCAAAGAGTTTTTTAAAATATTTTTAGGGACTCTGGCAAAATCTACAAGCTCATATTATAATGATTCAGATTTGCTCTAATCTAGCCTTATGGCCAACAGAGAAACTAAATTATAGGAGACATTATTTGACAAAATAGAAAGTGTATTTTAGGCATCATAAATCTAACCAGTGTGATGATATATTGTGATTTTTTCACATGTTCCTATTTATACTTTTTCAGTCCTAAAAATTTGGATTTGCAATTGCTACACCAGAGGAGTTTAGGAAAGCACACTGGAATATATCATAGATACATTCAAATTTATATGAAATTTCATTTACTCCATCAAGGTCTAACATTAAGTTTAAACATGTGCACCAGCACCATAGTGCTCTAGCCAGAATCTGAATCCTATTCAAATACATGTGCTTACTAATGATGTCTTAGCAATTTTAAAATTTATTAATCTATTTGGTGGCCTTGATTAACATATTTAAATTTTCAACTCCAATGAATCCCTTAAAGCTCATAAACCCAGCAACATAATGGCAGCATCACTTAGCTTCACAATTACTGAGGAATGAATAAGAAGTGAGAAAGTTGTTAAGTGTAATGACTCTTTCAAAAAACTTGGTGGTAGAAGGAATATAAATAAGAGTAAAAATATATCAATTATATCACAATTTTTTAAAGAAGAGCAATATTGATGGAAAATCTGAATTGCATAAAGCTGCTTAACTGAAATATACTTTAACTTTGTAATCACACTCATACAAAGAGTCAAAATACTAGTATAGTGGTTGTTTAAGATGGTAGAGACTTGAGTATATTTAAAGGCTGAAGGATGGAGTCATTATAGAGCAGGGGTCCTCAAACTTTTTAAACAGGGGGCCAGTTCACTGTCCCTCAGACCGTTGGAGGGCCGGACTATAGTTTTAAAAAAAACTATGAACAAATGCCTATGCACACTGCACATATCTAATTTTGAAGTAAAAAAACAAAACGGGAACAAATACAATTTTTGTATTTGCATGTGGCCCGTGGGCCACAGTTTGAGGACCCCTGTTATAGAGGAAGCTGAAAAATAGAGCCAAATAAGTGGAGAGATTAACCTGAGAGTGAAGAAAGGCTTCCTCGTCAATAGTACTTGGAGTTGCAGGGGTTATAAATGTAACAAAATCTTTCAAATTAGTTTTGAAAGAAAACTGAGGGCTTCTTTGTGAAGCAGTGGGGTGGTGAGCTTAAGTGAAGTAGAGAAGCTTTGAAAGGTTGACTATGGAGCTGCCTTTAGATGTAGTTGAATATTCTTATCATAGTGTTGAAAACTCTTCATAATGCAGACCCCACCTACATCCTCATCTTCACTGGTTCACATTCTCACACCCAATCAAACTTTCATTCCAACCACACGGATCTGGAGTCCCTCAGATGTTTCTACTATGCTGTTAGTTCTTGCAGAGACCTCTGTCGGGAACATTTTTATCCTCATCCCCATGCGAACATCTCTCATCCTTTCAGAATTGGTTCCCATCACCCAACATTCCTTTAGGCCCCTCCCCCTTTTCCTCAGCTGCCCTTTACCCTGAGCCTAGTTAGGTAAATGTCTTCCTCTGAATATGTCTTCATCTTAGCATTTTTATGATAAATTTTATTTTAATTACTTATTTATTATTTTTGTTAATCCTCACCTGAGAATATTTTCCCATTAATTTTTAGAGAGAGTGGAAGGGAGGGGGAGAGGCAGAGAGAGGGAAACATCTATGTGAAAGAGACACATTGATTGGCTGCCTCCCACAAGCACCCCAACCAGGGCTGGGGATTGAGCCAGCAACCGAGGTACATGCCCTTGACCAGAATCAAACCCAAGACTCTTCAGTCCTCAGGCCAATGCTCTATCCACTTAGCCAAACCAGCTAGGATTTTTTTTTTTTTAAGTTTAGTTTAGAAAGAGAGAGTGAGGTTGATTCTTTTTTTTTTTTTTTAAAGGGAATTTATTTTTTATTTTTTAAATATATTTTATTGATTTTTTACAGAGAGGAAGGGAGAGAGATAGAGAGTTAGAAACATTGATGAGAGAGAAACATTGATCAGCTGCCTCCTGCACATCTCCTACTGGGGATGTGCCCGCAACCCAGGTACATGCCCCCGGAATCGAACCTGGGACCTTTCAGTCCGCAAGCCGACGCTCTATCCATTGAGCTAAACCGGTTTCGGCGAGGTTGATTCTTATATGTGCCCAGACTAGGGATCAAACCCACAATCTTGGCATATTGGGAAAATACTCTAACCAACGGAGCTACCTGGCCAGGGCTCATTAGGAATTTTAAACACTGACTTTCTCAATTCTTCCAATAGTCAGGAACTGTTTTTTATTTTGTTGTTGTTTTATTTTCTTAAAATATATTTTTATTGATTTTAAAGAGAGAGGAAGGGAGAGGGAGAAAGAGATAGAAACATCAATGGGAGATCGGCTGCCTCCCATATGCCCCAGGGGGGTGGAGCCTGCAACCTGAGCATGTGCCCTGACCAGGAATTGAACTGGTGACCTTTTGGTTCATGGGTCGATGCTCAACCACTGAGCGACCCTGGCTGGGCAGTCAGAAACTGTTCTTTTAATTTCTGGGCCTGGCACAATGAAAAATATCCACTGAATGAATGGCAGATGATTATGTTAGAGTTCTCAGTACTTATATTTTACCCAGAAAAACAGATTATCTTTACAAATGGAGAGACTAAGACAGAAAGGAGTATACCAATAGTAACATTAGCACAACAAAAATTAACGAAAAAAATAACTTAGGTGAAATAATCCTTCACCTGTAGTAATTGAACAAATGAGCCTCTAATACAGTGGTTCTCAACCTTGACTGCACATTAGAATCACCTGGGAATCTTTTTAAAATCCTGATTTCTGGGCCTCATCCTCCGGAAACTGTTTCTTTGTTACTAATGTTGTGGCCCAACCCCATAACAAAGAAACAGAATTTCCGGAGGATGAGGCCCAGAAACCAGGATTTTAAAAAGATTTCCAGGTGATTCTAATGTGCAGCCAAGGTTGAGAACCACTGCTCCAATAAATCATAACAAGTAAGTATTCTCTGAACACAAACATCAAGTTCCCAATTTTGTACCACAGAGGGTTTAGCTTTTCTGATTTAAGAATTCAAAATCAGCCCTAAACGGTTTGGCTCAGTGGATGGAGCGTCGGCCTGCAGACTCAAAGGTCCCAGGTTCAATTCTGGTCAAGGGCATGTACCTTGGTTGCAGGCACATCCTCAGTAGGGGGTGTGCAGGAGGCAGCTTGTAGATGTTTCTCTCTCATCGATGTTTCTAACTATCCATCTCCCCTCCTCTCTGTAAAAAATCAATAAAATATATATTTTTTTAAAAACCTATTAGAGGTACATGCAAGAGTTTTCTTTCACTTATAAAAAGCCTCATTTATAGTTGGCCATGTCGTAATTGGCTAATACTTTTGCACAGATTTAACTAGGTGGGTCCTTTTCAATCAGAAACCAGAAAAGGACCTAATGCTGCCAAGCTTAACCACCTGGGATGGCAAACTTGTTCTTCTTGAATGTCTTATACTTCACATTATGCTTTGGGCCTCCCAAGTCACTGGTTCCTGTTCCATCCTCATGCAAAGGCAGCAATATTGTAGTAAAAGAAGAATGGGTCCAAAGGCCAAAGTTCAGCTGGGGGCTAGTTCTTTATGCAAACAACCTCCCCTTCTATGGGGAAGGTTTGCTTCACTGCCCAACCAATTCCTATTATTGGAGAGAACTGGAGAGAAAGAGAGTGAGGAACTAATTACTGATTATAATTAAGGCTAATTCAAAAAAGCAGGAGTAGGAAATAAAAGGAAGCAAATAACTTCTGGTTAATGTTTAGAAATCCCCTAAGATATGGTATCTTTCTCTTGACAGTTCAAAAAGCTTCAGAGAAATAACATTCTTATGAAACAAGGATAAGATTAGCTTGTTACCTTTGGAAAAACGAATGCTGGCTTGAGTTTATACAAAGTATTAGGACCCAGAACTTTCTTAAATTACTTAATGAGGAAAACCATGCATGAACCAGCCCAGGGCAAGCTGGAGTTCCTGAATTAGAGTCATGCCCTTCGGAGAACAGATAGGAAATGACTACAGAAGAGAAAAACAAACACACACAAACAAAGAAAGGTCACATCATATGGTTTCAAACCAAATAAACCCCAACCCTAACCAAGGCAAAGGAGAATTACCTTTCCACAGAATACGCCAGAGTGTGGCTTTTGTTTATTTCCCCATGGTTACCCTTGATGCTCATTTCAATCCCAAAATGAAAAGTGCTATTTTGTGACACAGCCAGCCTCTAGACAACTCTCAGCACTGTATCATACTGCTTCCACATAAAATGCTTCCTTTAGGGGATGAGGTCATTTCCTGGAATAATTCAATCTAACAGTTAATTTTGGTAAAAGCTGCATCATGAAGACAGCCTTGTCGTCAGAGACCTGGGTCTGATTCCTGCCCCTACTATTTAGCTGGGTTATTTATTCAAGTAAGTCATAATTTCTGAGTCTTCGTTTCCTCATCTTCAAAATACAACTAATAAGTAGTTTGTAGGTCTCTGGTAAGAGGATGAGATAAATTATATAAAGGTGGGCACACTATTCACACTAGGTGATAGCTCTTATTTACACGAGTTCCTACTAAATATAGATGCTGAGTAAGGTTTTGTGAAGATACAGGTGAATGTTCTTCTAGCTGCAAATGGTAAAATTCCTAAATGTGCTGGGTTTGGCTCAGTGGATAGAGAGTCTGCCTGCGGGCTGGAGGGTCCCAGATTCGATTCTGTCAAGGGCATGTACCTTGTTATGGGCTTGATCCCCAGTAGGAGGTGTGCAAGAGGCAGCCAGTCAATGATTCTCTCAACATTGATGCTTCTCCTCTTTCCGCCGTAGGTCCGTGCGGCCATAATGGTGCGCCTGAAGGTCCTGGCTGATGCCCTGAAGAGTATCAACAACGCCGAAAAGAGAGGCAAGCGCCAGGTTCTCATGGGGCCGTGCTCCAGAGTCATCGTCCGGTTTCTGACTGCGATGATGAAGCATGGTTACATTGGCGAATCTGAAATTATTGATGACCACAGAGCTGGGGAAATTGTTGCGAACCTCACAGGCAGGTTGAACAAGTGTGGAGTCATCGGCCCCAGATTTGATGTGCAACTCAAAGATCTAGAAAAATGGCAGAACAACTTGCTTCCGTCCCGTCGATTTGGTTTCATTGTGCTGACAACCTCAGCGGGCATCACGGACCATGAAGAAGCAAGACGAAAACACACGGGAGGGGAAAGCCTGGGGTTCTTTTTCTAGGGATGTGATACATATGTGGAAATAAAATGCCTCAAAGGACAAAAAAAAAACAACAAAAAACAAATATTGATGCTTCTCTCTCTTCCTCTCCCTTCCTCTTGGTAAGAAATCAATAAAAAATAAAATAAATAAAACGTTTAAGGGCATGGAGTTAAGAATACCCAAGCACCCTAAACAGCCACTGAGTAACTGACATAGATAAGAGAACCCAAGCACCTGAGCAAGCACCCGGTGAGCTTTCCGCGGCCTCCTGGCCTCATTAACGCACCGCGGGGGCTGTTTCTGGTCGGGGCGCTCCCCGGCCTTTGACTCCTCGCTCGCCGATACCGCTTGGCGGAGATTAGCACTTGGCCTCCGCCCGCACGGCGAGGGCCACTGCGGGCCATTTCTGGCCTCCGAACGTCGAGGGCCACTAAGTGGCCGCTGGTGTAGAGAGGCGCCCCTCTGCGAACCCCCCATCCTCCCGGGCCGCCGTGTCCTCGCGGCGAGCGGAGCTCACCCGGCGGGCGTCGCGGCCGCCAGGCCACGCTTTTCCCGCCCTCGGCGTCCGCACGCACCGCCCGCGACCTCGGGGGTCGCCGCGCGCTGGAGTCCGCAGGCTTTCGGGCGGCCCGCCCCCTTGCACTGATTGGGTAGGCTCCTCTTTTCCCCGCCCCAGAGGTTCTGGCTTCCTCGGTGATTGCACGGCGGCCGTGTCCGTCCGCACCCTCAGGCCCCGCCCTCTCCTCCCCGCGCACCGAGACGCCCTCCGCCCGCGTTCTCCCCTCGCCCGGGATCCGCTCACCCATCCCCTTGGCCAGCGGGCATTGGGTGCACCTGCCAGCGGCTCGAGCCTTATAGGGACAGGCGCCTCCTCCTGTTACAATCCCACCCACCGGGCCCCAGCTCTCGGACACCTCCCGGGCTTCACACTCCATCCCAGAGCTCCCCCCACCTCTCCTCGTCCCCGATTCCTCCGCCCCTCCTTCCAGCCACGGTTCAGACGCCCGGGGCGCTCCGCCGGAACGGGCGACGTGCTGGGGGGATGCGCTCCATGAAGGCTCTGCAGAAGGCGCTGAGCAGGGCCGGCAGTCACTGCTGGAGGGGAGACTGGGGTCACCTGAGCCGGAGCCCCCTCCTGGGCGGGGGCGTCCGGCACCACCTCAGTGAGGCCGCGGCGCAGGGCAGGGAGACGCCGCACAGCCACCAGCCGCAGCACCAGGCTCAGTAAGGCTTGCGCGACGGGTAGGGCACCGGCTCCCGCTCACTAGCTCCCAAGTCCCGTTCCTCGGGAGCGCAGCTCGTCTTCTTCCCTCTCCTCTCTTCGCTCACTCGCCGGCGATGCCTTTTCCTTTAGATTTGGGGTTTTGGGTCCGCCGCGCTCGGGCAGTAAAATGCCGTCCGCCCGGGAGAGCGTTTGGTCAGGTCGGTCCTCGGGATGGTGCCTGTCCCAGGTGCGTACCTCGCCGGGAACCTGGATGCGCGGCGTGTTTCTCGGTGCACGTGTCTGAGTGCGGGGCTGTGTGCGCACCACCCAGCCGCATCCTCCCTCTCCTCCTCGCGGGTATCTTAGGGGGTGCGCGGGGACGCAACAGCCTCCCTACTGAGTCCTGCTGCACTGGGGTCTGTCGGTGTGGGGGGTCTGTCAGTGGGGGGGGCCTGTCAGTGTGGGGGTCTGTGTCTCGGCGCATTCTCGGCGTATAATGTGATGCGCGTGTATTATTGGTGCGCAAGTACGTTGGTGCGTGTGTTGTTTGCGTAAGTGTTGGGTGTGTGCATTGCCAGGGCTCCCTAATCTGTGAATAAGGGTGTTTTTCCAGTTGGTTGTTGAATGGGGAAAATCTTTATCATAGTGGCAGGATGGGAGGGGGGCATAAAACGCAGATTTCTGAAACTAGAGCCCATCAGATCTGCTATCTGTGCTTCCCTGGCTTACTGATGTAAAGGGCTCTCTCCCTCTCCCCTGGGGCTCTTATTGTGCCCTAACCCCCAATACCCAGGAACACTTGGTGGCTGAGCCTCTTTCCTCTGAGACACAGACAGAGGCAGGACAGGAAGTACTGCCCTCCCCAGAAGTGAATGTAGACACTGTCCAAGTCGCCCCTGCTCTATTATAGCAGGAGCAGGAAACGGACCATCTCCCCTGGCATTGACATCTACTGATGACTTTCAGAAAGATGTGCACACCGTAATTAAAGTAGCCAGACACATAGCACTACCTCACTGCCACTGGAATCCCTGCTCTGACCAATATGGTATTATTTATGTGTTTATTATTAATAATTATTATGCTGTACTTTTCCATCGGCCTCTTCTCAAGGAGACATGGAACATATCAACTTTAAAGAATAAGCCCTCTCTCTCCTGATCTACTCCCCCACTCAACTTTCCCCAAATAATTGCCCTGGGAGAAATGACGGTGGGATAGAGCCAACGCCTAACCTCCTTTACCCTCACACTTTCTGTGGGGTGGGGAGCAAGAGGTGTCCCTGGTCCCTGCCCCCTTTCCTTACCCAGTGAGTCAGGTGAATCAGGGTGTTTTTAGAAGGCTTGATCCCCCTGCCCAGGCTGCCTGTGCTCCCAGGGACTCTTGTTAATGGCCTTGGACTGATGCTCCCTTGGGCAGAAGGAGCTGAGAGCACTGAAGGGGGAGGGGTTCTTGTGTTGGGGGAAAAGGGGGAGTAAAGAGAAAATACCATTATTCAGGTTATTGTTTGTTTGTTTTTTAATATTTAGCTTTATTGTTTTTATTATAAAAGAAAAACAAGATAAATAGAACATCAAGAGAAAAATTAAGTTTCCAATTAATTTTGTGATATATATCCATATATATCCTATCCTATATAAGTATATATAAAATTTAACAAAAATAGGGCCTTGGCATTCATATTATTTAGTAACCTATCTTTTCCATTTAAACAGCTTTAAATATCATTGCATATGTGTATATATTGTTATTTTAATGGCTGCCATTTTGCCATTTTAAGATTCCATTGTATCAAGTATCATAATTTAACCAATTTTCAGTTTAGTTACTACATATTCTTGTGCACTTGTTCAATTATTTCTTAGAATAAATTGCTAGAAGAGTTTGCTCTCCAGAGATTGATATGTTGTATAATCTTCTAGAGTTATTTTTTGCATATATCAGCAGATACATGTTAATATTATTTTCCCTTTTTTATGCAAATGGTGTCATACTATATACATTGTTCTACATGTTGCTTTCCCCCCTCAACAGTATGTTGTAGATCAATCCATATCTAGGTCAAAGGGTGTGCAATTTTGTTTGTTTGGTTTGGTTTGTTTTGTTAGTCCTTACCTGAGGACATTCTTCCCATCATTTCTTTCAGAGAATAGAAGGGGGGGTAGGGGGGAGGGGGGAGAGAGAGAGAGAAAGAGGGAGAGAGAGAAAGACGTCTATGTGAGAGAGACACATGGACTGCATGAGCCCCAACTGACCAGGGGGCAGGGAGCAAACCCAAACCGACGTATGTGCCCTTGACGGGAATTGAACTCGAAATCCTTCAGTGCGCAAGCCGATGCTCGAACCACTGAGATACCGACCAGGGCAAGAGTGTGCAATTTATTTAAGGCTTGAGACACATTCAGTAAGATGGCATTATTTCCTGTCTTCCTTCAGCTTCGGGCAGAAAGACCTGCCCTCGAAGTGTTCCTGTGTATCTTCCTTCTTGAGCTATTCCTAAGATATCTTTTTCCTCCCTTCCTCTGTCACCACATGTATCCTCACTTCCCTATAGGCACTGTGTTTATTGTGACAATTGGATTTCCTCAGAAACAGGAAAACTTCCCCCTCTCTTAGTATTTCTCCTAGAACAAAACACATATACACATGCCTAGTCTATGCCAAGCTTCTTGATTTTTAATATTGTTTTATTTTTAATGCATTGTTTCAACAGAGAATATATTCATATTCGCATATATCCTATTCAATAGATAACATGCATATTCATATAGCTAACAATTCAAAATTTACAAAAAGATATATAGTGGGAAATATCCCTCCCACCCCTTTTGCCAGCACCTGCTTCATCTAGGGAGAGATAAATCAGTCTTCCAGAAATATTTTGTGCCTGAAAAAGCAAATATATATACTTTTCCCTTTTAAACATAAATAGTACCATACTAAAAATAATGTTTTATAGCTTGCTTCCTTTAGTTACTATTACATCATATTAAGTCAATATTTATGCATGCCCTCATTAATTTTTTTATTGATTTTAGAGAGGTAGGGGGAGAGAGAGAAAGACATCAATTTGTTGTTCCACTATTTACGCATTCACTGATTGATTCTTGTATGCGGCCTGAGCTGGGATCAAACCTGCAGCCATGGTGTATCAGAACAACTGAGCTACCTGGCCAGGGCTCTTTGTTTTCTTTTTCTTTTTTTAACACTGCACAATAGTCCATGATATAAATACACTATAGTTCACCTATCCAGTTCCCTATTGATACACATGTAGGTTGTTTTAGTCTTACCTAACAGCAACAATGCAATGAATATGTTACTTTGTAGGTATGTGAGTACACCTACAGGATAAATGCTGGATAAATTGTTGGGTCAGAGGGTTTTTAAGGGTCTTAATCTCAAATTGCTGTCATATTTGGAATGATCTGATAAAATAATTCCTCTAAATCTGTTAACATATTAATAACATTTCTTGAAGACCAAGAAATCTTCAGTACCTGGAATCTTAAGTGTTATAAGCCAGCTAGAGAGATAATTTGGGGAACAGAGAACTTCCTACAAGTGTAACTAGGTATTCTTTTTGAAGACCCACTGTGTGCTAGGGACTTTGCTCAATGCTAGGAAAACAAAAATATGTAAAACACAAAGACCTAACAGTGGAACAAGAGAAATTCTTCTGTCAATAAGATGATGTGTTGTGTCATACCAACAGTATAGCGGCATCTGGAGGTTGGGGAAGCCTTTAAAGAGTTAGTAACATTTGATTTGGACCTTGAAGGATGAGCAGGACTGTACAACATGAAGGATAAAGAGATTATTCCATGCAGAAGTTTTAGCATAAGCAAAGGCCAGGAAGCCTGACAATACCTGGCCCATTTGGGAGCCACCTAGCATAATCAGAGTGTGGGGGCACAGTGAAGAATAGGAAAGGAATGTTGGCAGGTTCTCAAGAGCCTTCAATGCTATACCAAGGAATAATACCAAGAAGTAATAACTTATTTTGTAGGCAATAGGGAGCTATCAAAGGTTTTCCGTAGTGAAATGACATTTGCGTTTTAGAAAGATGACCATGCATTGTGGAAGGTGGGTTGGAAGGCAAGAAGAGAGTATAGTACCGTTAGGAGTTGGTGATAAGGAAGCATGATTTACCGAGCCTCTGCTTCGTGAAGACAGTTTTTGGAATTTATGGGATGTTATTTTAATGAAGCCTCACATCACCCATGTAAAGCAGACATTACTACCCTTATTTTATAGATGAGGAAGCTAGTTCAGCAGTATTAAATAACCTTACTATCTATATTAAAATCACACAACTATTAAGGTGCAAACTCTGGTTCTTTCTACTATACCATGCTGGCACAAGGGAAGAGAAGAAAAGAGGGTCGATTTGAGACATTATGGAGGTAAATTCATCCAACATTGTTTACCAACTGAACATGGACGGAATTATCCAAATGGTTGCATGTTCCCAGCTTGGCAACTGGAGGAGTGGTAACACTATGAACCCAGATGGAAACACAAGAAGAGGATCAAAGGGAAGGAGGTGAAATTACATCAGGTTTGGACATGTTAAGTGTGTGGTACCTGTGGAACATCTAGTAATGGAAATGTCTAGAAGGCAGCTAGAAATAAAAGTCTAAAGGCCAGGGACAACAACAACAACAACAAAAAGCTTGTGAATAAAATTTAAGACTTCTCAGGACAGATGTGAAAGTTGACATTATGGGGATAGATCAGATAGCTCAGGGAGGAGGCCTAGAATGAAGATACCTACTACTTATAAGCCCATGTTCCAGGAGGAGCAAGGATCAGTTCTCAGTTTCCTGCTCTCCTCCCCTGTCTCTGCCCCCAAACAGTGATGCGTCAGAGAGTGGCATGCTGTCTCGCTTGGGTGATCTGCTCTTCTACACTATTGCTGAGGGACAGGAACGAATCCCCATCCACAAGTTCACTACTGTAAGTTTCTCTACCTGCTCAGAACCCTAATCCCTTGGGATCTCTTACTGATTTTAGAGAAAGGGAACGAGAGAAACATTGATTTTGTTGTTTCACTTATTTAAACATTCATTGGTTGATTCTTGTACGTGCCCTGATCGGGAATCCAACCCACAACCTTGGCATATGGGGACGATGCTCTAACCAACTGAATTATCTGGCCAAGGCCCTTGGGATCTCTCGAAAGTGAGGAAAACAGGGTAGGACAAGTACAGGGCAGCTAATAATGGGTTGCTTCATGAGGATGAAGAATAGTAGATGCCTAGGCTGATGAGACAATCCCATCCCTGCCCCAGGATGGGAAGATTAACTCCTCTGACTCAGCCCATCTTCTTGGTTTGGGACTTTGATCCAAGGGGTTCAGAAACCAGCTGCCTTGGTGAAAAAGGGTAGGAAACCCCCATTAGCCTTCAAAGCTGTTATGTTTCTTCTTAGTTTGCAAACCCATTTGTTACACCGAATGTAGTAGTTGGGGTTAAGCTAATTGTTGTCCATTGGGAAAGATTTTTAGGATTGTATTACTGGCCTTGTGGCTGATCTTATTTTTTTTTTTTTTTTTTTTTTCAATAATAATTTTTATTTCTTAAAGTATTACAAAGAGTATTACATATGCCTCCTTTTTCTCCCCCATGACATTCCCCCGGCCCCTCCCCCCCCGCCCCTCCCCCGTGTCTTGTGTCCATTGGTTAATCTTATATGCATGCATATAAGTCCTTCAGTTGGTCTCTTAATCCCCCCCCAACCCTCCCCAGGCTCCCCATTGTAGTTTAACATTCTGTTCAATGTTGCTCTGCTTCTGTATCTACCCCTGTTCATCAGTCCATACTGGTCCCCTTTATTTGTCCCAACCTCACTGGAGTAGTCTCAACCTCACCAGGGCCGTCTGAGCCTCACCAGGGCCGTTTCAACCTCACCTGGGTCGTCCCTACCTCACAGGGGTGGCTGATCTTATTAGCTTCTTCTTTACCCTAAAGGCACTGAAGGCTACTGGACTGCAGACGTCAGATCCCCGGCTCCGGGACTGCATGAGCCAGATGCGCCGCATGGTTCGAGAGTCCAGCAGTGGCGGCCTCTTGGACCGAGATCTCTTCCAAAAGTGAGGGCCCCAGAAACAAGAGCACCACTCTCAATTGTTCTTGGACATAGATGATAACAGCAGGGAGGGATCTTAGGGATTGGATAGTTCAGCCCCTCATTTTATTTTATTATTACACAAGTTACACATGAGTACGCACATACTAGTATAAGAGTTCAAACAATATAGAAATACATTTTCTTCTTTCCCTGTCTCCCCAATCTCAGTTCCATTTCCCAGAAGTAAACATTATTAACAGATTAGTATCTTTTAGATAATGTCCTATGCATTTACATACATATAAGAATATATGTAAATATGCTTATTTAGGATTTTTAAAACATAAAGATGACCTACTATGCATATTATTCAAGTATTTATTTTTCTTGGGCTATCTTTCCACATTATTCCAGCCCCTCATTTTAGAGGCAAAGAAACTCAAGACCCAGAAAGACAATGTGATGTGCCAAAGGTCACACAGTATTGGTCCCAAACCTGATGACCACTCACACCTTTATTCCAAATTTCCACGGCTCCAGAGTGAGTCACAGCTGCATCTCTCCAGCTCCCTAACCCACTCACGTCTGGAATCCAGGTGTGTGAGCAGCAACATTGTGCTCCTGACCCAGGCATTCCGAAAGAAGTTTGTCATTCCTGATTTTGAGGAGTTCACGGGCCATGTGGATCGCATCTTTGAGGATGCCGGAGAGTTCACTGGAGGCAAAGTGAGGGCCCGGGGACTAGGGGAGGGGCAAGGGCTCTGGGCCAGATATACCTTGCTTCTCTGAGATTTCCTGGGGCTGGGAATCCAGTGGATGAGGGGTGAGAAGCAGAACCTCTAAAAATGGAGACAAGGACTTTGTGTATTTCTATACATGCAATTTCTAAAGCAAGTGAGGGGATTTGAAGTTTTTATGGGGACATTTGGCATAAGGACTCAATAGAACTTTGAAAGAGACTTATAGGATAATTGAGCCTAAGAACCAAAAAGGGAAGCTGATCCCAGAATATTCTTCTTTTTACTTTTCATGGACTTTACTGCCTTCTCTATAGGAGTGAAGCTACAGAAAGAGAAGGTCTTCTAGGACTAAGTCTTGGGTGTCTGAAAACAACAGGCAGGAGAGAACTCTGTTGCCCTAGAGAAAACAGAATTTTAGCCTTTATCTAAAAGATTCTCCTGACCCTGAACCTCAGCAGCTCTATTCCCCTTCTTCACATCCCTATCTCCATTCTGTCCATTTTCTCTACCCACTCATGACCAGGTGGCAGCCTACATCCCTCAGCTGGCCAAGTCAAATCCAGACCTGTGGGGCGTCTCCCTGTGTACTGTGGATGGTCAGCGGTGAGATGCTGGGTGAGAGAGGGGAAGCAGGGCCCGGGTGCAGAACATAGGCCGACCTCTCATGGCAGCTGTCTACCTCCAGGCACTCCGTGGGCCACACAAAGATCCCCTTCTGCCTGCAATCCTGCGTCAAGCCCCTCACCTATGCCATCTCTGTAAGCACCCTAGGCACTGACTACGTGCACACGTTTGTGGGCAAGGAGCCCAGTGGCCTGCGCTACAACAAGCTCTCCCTCAACGAGGAAGGTGAGCATTGCCAGGGCTCAGACCAGACTCATAAATGCTCCCCTCAAATCCCCACCTCACCCTCTTTTGTTTATTTCTCTGCCCTTCCTGATTAGCTCTGTCATTCCATCCTCCCCAGCAAAGAAATCTTTCTAGTCTAGCCTGCAGAGCGGGCAGACTGTAAACAAGGTTTTTTCTCAGTGGCTGATAAGACACTGGGTGGTTTGTATTTCCTCAGGAATCCCCCATAACCCCATGGTCAATGCTGGCGCCATTGTTGTGAGCTCCCTGATCAAGGTCAGTGCCACCCTAGCCTTCTCTAAACCCCCTGTTCCTATATCCCTCATATCTGTCCAGCTCTCCAGGGAGACTAGTGGGGCTTTGATTCCTTTGAGGATCCCCAGGAGGCAGTGAGGGCACATATGAGGATGTCAGTAAAAGGCACTCTACCCCTGCCCCCACGCACGAGTCAGGAACCCAGAGCTTCCTGGCCCTTAGAGAAGTGAGCAGGTCCTGACCCCTGCCTAGGACCAAGGGCCAAATGCCAGACACAGGGGGAGGACAACACTATTAGGTGCTGATTGGCCACTTCTGGGTGAGGGACACACAGAAGGAAGGGTGAATGGCCAGGCCAGGGTAGCTATTCACGTCACCTGGAACTATGAGTTGGCCTTGAGCAAAGGTGTCAGGCTGGCTTGTCAGCTGTAGGTCTCCCAGGGCTTGAGTAACAACATGAGAGTAATGTGGGCAGCAATGCTCTGGAGCCAATCACAGTTCCTCCTGGGGAAGGTGGTGTTAGGAGCCCTTCCTCCAGGGACTTAGGCGTCAGAGTTCCTGTGATGTTGACACTGTAGTTGACATGTGCGGGAAGTAATGAGGGTGGGAGGAGACCAGGCTCCCTCGAGAGCTGGGCAGATGCTCTGGAACAGCTCTATCTACAGCTCTGTATCTGGGGCCTGCCTCATTCCATTCCCATCTAAGCAGACCCTATTGGACTTGATTTTCAGCTAAAATCTTTAGCTTTATTTCAATTATCAACATAATTGATAAACTTGAATATTATAATATATGCAACACACACCCTCATCCCATTCCTGTCACTCCAGTCTTGGAGATGGCTATGGGAGTCCGGGAAAGGATAGAGTGAGGATCCAGCGTGGGGTGTAAGGAATGGGGATGGAATCAGGAATAGGGGTGGGGTTTGGGGACAGGATTGGAACCAGGAAAATGAAAGTGGGAGTCTGTGATGAGGGGCAGAATTGAGAATGGAAGTGGGAGTGTGACTCCGGGATGAGTGAGGCTCGTAGATGGGGTGAGGTTATTTGTATTCATTACTTGATAATAAAATCTTAGCGATTTTTTAAAAAATATATTTTATTGATTTTTTACAGAGAGGAAGGGAGAGAGAGTTAGAAACATGGATGAGAGAGAAACATAGATCAGCTGCCTCCTGCACATCTCCTACTGGGGATGTGCCCGCAACATGCCCTTGACCGGAATCGAACCTGGGACCTTTCAGTCCGCAGGCCGACGCTCTATCCACTGAGCCAAACGGGTTTCGGCCGATTTTGTTTTTAAGGTCACTAAATATACATGAATACTAAAAAGTCTTAGCTGTTTATTGGTGTGTTTTTTTAATAAAAAAGAAAAAAAAAGGTGATTGTAAAATGTAACACATTCCCAGAAGCAAACTAGGCTAACACTTTAACTGGGTCCTTCTGATCCTCCTGTCATCTTCCTAGGTTTGGAACACTGATATCTCTCTCTCTTTCTCTCTCTCTCTCTGCAGATGGACTGTAACAAAGCAGAGAAGTTTGATTTTGTAAGTTTCCTTGCTACTCAGCCCCTGGCTGCTTTTCTCCGTGGCATGTTGTCCTCTCCAGCTGCCCCAGTGCCTGGCTCTAACCCTTTGGTAGTGCACCAGCCCATACTAGAAGCCTTATTTCCAGAACTGTGGGGATCTGCTGGCCTCAGAGAAGAAAGGCACCTGAAGTTCTTGCTGGGAAAAAGACTGAGGAGTTCAGAGAGTTAGTAGGGTCCTCACTCATGTGGTGCCTCCCCTGCCTCTTTTTCTCTTCTAGGTGTTGCAATATCTGAACAAAATGGCTGGAAATGAATTCGTGGGTTTCAGCAATGCCACGTAAGCCCTTGTTCACAGGATTGGCTGAATACATTGTGTGTGTGTGTGTGTGTGTGTGTGTGTGGAAATGAGAGAGAGAGAGAGAGAATATGAGAGAATATATGAGTGAATATATGAGAATAGAACCATAGGAGGAAGAAATCCCAAGGGAACTTTGGCCTCCCAGCTTCCTCTGAGCCCCTTCATTGGCATTTATTTACTTTATAAAAGAACTTGCTCTATTTCTATTTAGTACTTAATGAGGGAGGTGATGTAAGGATTTCTTGCCAAGCCTCTCAAAGCCATGTTTTTCTAGACTAGATGACTAAACAATTTGGGGTGTTTTGTTTTTTACACTTTATAATAAAGCTCTGCCCGGTGCTTGCTGGGGTCCAGGAGTTTGGCAGTATTACTGAGAATTTATAAAGAGGTTGATTTAATTTAACATATGCAATGTAGTTCTGTATCTCTCAGGGAAGGTATTTTTTCCCCTTCTCCTCACACCCACCCCTCAAACATCAAGTACTAAATTGGGTGTTTGCTTCAGATTCCAGTCAGAGAAGGAAACGGGGGATCGGAATTATGCCATCGGTTATTATCTAAAGGAAAAGAAGGTAATTGGGAGAGCAAGTCCCTGGGAATTCTGTGGCTGGCGGAAGGGCAGTTCGGGCTGGGGACTTGGGCTGAGATCCTGGCCGTGTGAAAAGACTACTGATGGCCTGAAGAGGATGCTCTCCCCTCCCCTCTTCTTCCTTGCAGTGCTTCCCCAAGGGGGTGGACATGATGGCTGCCCTGGATCTCTACTTCCAGGTAAACACTGCCGCTCAACTCAGGTCAAGGGAACAGGACAGGCTGTACTTCTTGCTCTGACCCAAAGGGATGCTCCTCCGGAAACACCAGGGGAACTTGTAGAAAGATCAGGATGCCAAGAACGTTGCTCTGCAACCAAGAGTGTTCAGGTCCACACCACACCCTCACCTCTGCCTTGTCTCCATAGCTGTGCTCCGTGGAGGTAACCTGTGAATCAGGCAGTGTCATGGCAGCCACCCTGGCCAATGGTGGGATCTGCCCCATCACAGGAGAGAGCGTGCTGAGCGCCGAAGCTGTGCGCAACACCCTCAGCCTCATGCACTCCTGCGGCATGTATGACTTCTCAGGCCAGTTTGCCTTCCACGTAAGTGCTTCTGGCCCTTCCATCCATGTGCCACAAGCCCGTAGCCAGGCAGAGAGGACACTGAGTCTCTGAAGGTGGAGAGGTGGAAGCTTGTACCTGCCTCCCATTCACTAACTTCCAGCCAGGCAATTAGGCTGAGAATCCTTAGGGGTTTGCCAAAAACAAAGTCCCTCAAACACAAACACATGTTGTGACCAATCTTCTGTGGCCCTTCACATGGCTGGTGCTTCTCTAGACTTCAGGTTAGATGTCACCTCCAGGGAGAGGCTTTTCTGACCACTTTTAGCCTCGGGTGGTGCCCCTCCCATTTCTCTATCACATCTTCCTACTTCTTTTCTTCTGTGTTATCATAAGCTGTGATTATTTTTGTCTATTTGTCTACCTATTTACTGTCTATCTCCTATCATCAGAATGAGAGGTTTTGTCCTAGTTCTAGCATCCATCACAGAGTAGATACCCAATAAATATTTCCTTACTGAAGCCATGAATTTAAAGGGGGGTAGGGAAGGACAGGAGTAGGAAAAGCTAATTAACAAGCCAAAAGGTTGAGGTGGGTATGGCCTTGCCCACATAGTCATTTGGGATAAACTATTAACCCAGACTTGGGACACCTCTAGCTCATCCTCAGTTTCAATTTTGTCCCCAAGGTGGGTCTGCCAGCCAAGTCAGCTGTGTCAGGAGCCATCCTCCTGGTGGTACCCAATGTCATGGGACTGATGTGTCTCTCACCTCCACTGGACAAGCTGGGGAACAGTCACAGGGGCATCAGTTTCTGCCAGGTAAGTTACTTTGCACATAATACCCAATATTCTTGAATGAGTAACTAAAGCAATTTTTAGCTCCTACTAAGAGCAAGGAGTAAGTAAATAATCTCTCTGGCTTACAATTTTAGAAGTTGGTGTCTCTCTTCAATTTCCACAACTATGACAACCTGAGACACTGTGCTCGAAAGTTAGACCCGCGGCGTGAAGGGGGAGAAGTAAGGGTAAGGAAAACCCCAGGTGGAGTCTAAGAATATTTCAGAATACCCTTAGCTAAGCATCCAGGGAGGAGCGTCATGGGACGGAGCTGGGCATGGGTGGGCTCAAAGTCACAGTTAATCTCAAGTGGGTATGATCTGTTTTCCAGAACAAGACTGTGGTAAACCTGTTATTTGCTGCCTATAGTGGAGATGTCTCAGCTCTTCGAAGGTACCTCTGTGACCAAATAAACACAATAAAATACTCCTGGTCAGAGATCTCATAAGGAGTTATCATAGCAAAATAATTAAGTGCTTCAGCTTTAGAGTCAGATACATTGGACACACAGTGCACTTAAATGAAAATTTTTTCAAAGTACAGTGCCTACTATGTGAAAAGACCTTAATGAATGGTAGCCACTGCTAGGATTAACCTGGGTGTTAAGAGCTGAGGTGGTAGGTAAGGACCCTGCCTTCAGTGGATTACAACATCGGCAAATATGTACTGGGTAGCTATCACAGATAAGCAGTGATGTTTCTGGAACCATCACACTCCCATTTCTCTGACGTGGGAGTAACAGTCTCATCTGGGTAGGGAACACATTGTGCGAGGCCTACGATTTTGGCATAAGCTCTGGGACCTATCCAGTCTGACCCCACTTCAGAAAAGACATGAGTGATTCTAAGCTGATATGAGTTACTCCAGCTGCTTTCCACTACCCTCAGGTTTGCCTTGTCAGCCATGGACATGGAACAGAAAGACTATGACTCCCGCACAGCCCTGCATGTTGCTGCAGCTGAAGGTATCTAAAGGTTAAATAAGAGGTTAAATAAGTAGATCGGAAGACCCTTTTCTATCAAGAGTACCCCCCACCCAATTGGGTGTGCCCTCAGGATGGTTTTGTCCAGACACCCTTCAGTTTGCAGGCCGTTATTGGGTACTGCAGGGAAGAGGCCTTTTCCCCTCCTTTATTGGTTCAGAACTCCAGCTGCCAAGGGTCTGCACCATTGTTGTCACCTAAAGGTTCAGGATCTGTACCCTCTCATTTTCCTTCTGCCCATATTCGTAGGACACATAGAAGTTGTTAAATTTCTGATTGAGGCTTGCAAAGTGAATCCTTTTGTCAAGGACAGGTGAGTAGGATTAAGCTAAAAGGGGGTATGGGTAGCCACCACTGTTATGTATAGACCCAGGGCACTCTCTCTGTCTTCTCTGTTCCTCGCAGGTGGGGCAACATTCCCCTGGACGATGCTGTGCAGTTCAATCACCTGGAGGTAGTGAAACTGCTTCAAGATTACCAGGACTCCTACACACCATATGAGAACCAGGCTGAAGTAGCAGCTGAGGCTCTGTCTAAAGAGAACTTAGAGAGCATGGTGTGAGCATGGAGCACACATGGTCCCTGCTCAAGAAAAAGCACGAACTGGCCACACATTTAACCCATAACCACCAAACATGCTATGGAGAGCTGCACTCCTTCAGTGCAGACCAAGACAGGCCAGTGCTTTCTGTGAGAGGCAAAATACCCCATTTCCCTTGGCAGAGTATAGAGAAGTGCCTAGGTGGATACCTGCAGTAGAGCTATCCACGGAGACTGTGGGCTTCTTCAAGGTATAGCCTAATTGCCTAGCCCACTCAAAATCTTTCCAGGTCTTCATCCAGGTCTCCTCTTCCTCTCCCTGAAGAAACCATCATGAGAGAGAAAGAGACACTTGGGTGAAGGGGTTCTAGCCACCATGCACATGTCTATATAGAGCTATGCACCTGGTTTTAGTTGTCTGGAGAGATCTGTCCCCCTTGGCAAGGAAACAGAAATTTTATAGACAGAGAAAGTATTTTGTGCTTAAATAAACTTTAATTACACAAATGATTATTTTTGCTAAACCCAGTCCTCTTTCTCCCCTGGAGGTATTCAGTTGCATCACCATCATAAAGACAGAATAAGATGGAGCCACAGGGTCAAACAGAAATAATGTATTTCACATAGATGCTCATCCCACCAGGTTTTCCTCAACCCCTAATACTGCTTTAGGTTAAGTGTATTCTGCTGCCAAGGTTGAGGTGGGAGGGTGAAGGTTTGGATCTGAGCAGGCCCCAAAAATGTGTAAGCCCTCAGGTCTCTCTCTTCCCTCTGGAAGTTCCAACTGTAGCAGAAATGAAGATTGAACTTCTCAAGAATAAAGTTTCCAGCACGAATGCCCTTGACATCCCCCAAGTGTCTCTTTCCCTTTGGTAGTGGTTGTAACTGGCCTGTGAGTACAAGGGATTGTCCAGGTGTCGGAGGTATGCAGGTTAAGGCAGGTGGACTCATGGTGAGGATAGCTGCAGTTGTGAGGGGCTGAGAGTCCAGCTTTGAGGTACTGAGGAAGGAGGGCTCTGTTCTCCCTCTGACAGACAGTAAAGCATTTCCCGAGGGAGCCGGAGCCCAGACTCCGTATGTGCTTTAGAGAAAGGGCCAAGTCACTGAACCGCTCCTCCAGCCAGAGGTAGGAGGGATTCCCTGTGGAGAGACGCAGTAGAACACCAAGAACAAACAGAAGTTAACATGGGTAAAGGGAGAGAAAGGTACCATAGTGATGAA